>NC_140584.1:369840158-372423908 GCF_964204655.1 Triturus cristatus | reverse complement strand
AAGGTGGCGAACGTGAAAAGGGGGCAGGGTGGAGAGTTCCTGACCCCCTAGCCTTTGTCAGGGGATCCCTGAAGGACACCGAAGGAAGAAAAAAACATTTTAAGTTTTTTTTTTTTGTAAATCGCGGGGGCGCGCACGGTGAAAAACCATAAAAAAAATTTTTTTTAATACTTAGTTTAGTGTAAAATAAATATATAAAAAATATATAATACATACATGACTTAGCATTTAAAAAACCGTACAAATTCAGTGAAAAAACCATAGGTTTCACACATGTTATAGTTAGGTGGATATTTCACTCGTAAAAAAACAAAGAAATTCCCCCGTTATAGTTAGTTCAGATAACTATAACTCGCGCGACCGCCACTCTATCACAAGGATGATGTCATCAGTGATGTCATGAGTGATGCCACTGACAATGTCATGAGTGATGTAATATGTGACGTCATGAGCAGGATTGCGGGCGCGCGAGTTATAGTTATCAGAACTAACTATAACTATCTACTGGCGACCGCCAGTAGATAATATATATACACTTAAAACTTACACCTGTACTTGCCTTACCTTTCAAACTTTAACAGCGAATATGCCTTTACCATTCATGCCTTCATAACGAAATTTGCTGTAATGGTATGTGTGGTAAAGACATATTCGTTGTAAAGACTTGCTTGGTAATGTCATGCGTAATAGTGTTGCATGCTTGGTAAAGCCTGCGAGGTAAAGACATGCAGGGTTTCGGCTTTGTTGTAGAGGCTGTTTCCCTCAAAGAATCCACACGTTTTTGTCTCCTCTGCATTCTTCTTTATTTTGCTACATCATACTCTCAAACCTGGGGTTTGTTTAAAAAAAAAAAAAAGTAAAGAAATAAATAAAGACAAGGCTCTGCAAAACTGTAAATAAGGCCGAAAAGTTTTTTTTTTTTCTACACAATTCTGTTTGTCAAAAATAAATTAACAAAAAGACAGAGCGACATCAAATGGAACATTCTCATGCCTGATTAGTCAAAGTAGGTTTGTCATACAATTTTCGGTTGGCGCTTTCTAATATCGCATTCAACCATATTTGCAACAGTGTTGAAGAACAAATATAAAAGGCTGAGTGGATCTGACAAACTGCAGCTCTTTCCTGTGCCTAGGGCGTATCCTAGTAATTAGTACTTACACTTGGATGAAATCCATCACAATTGCCTTGGAATTTGAGTCCTTCCAAACAGACCATTAGTTCCAGTAATGTTAGCTCTCAGCCAGTCCACAAAATGAACTCCTCCATGTGACATAGCTTTAGAACAGTAGCGGGAAACACACTGTTGTTAACTCGGTACATTACCAAGTCAGTGTCTATAAAAATTGCATCTCAATATGAAAAAATGCATAGCTTTTTACGGAAATGGAAATGGATTTTCTGCCTCTGTCTGATGTGGATGCAAAGTTCCTTGTGCTATTGCAAATGTCAACCATTTATGCACAGCCACTTTCCTTGATACGCATTGTCATTTTGAAAAAGCTCAAAAAAGACATCTAAATTGCCTAAAGAAAATATAGTTTTAACTCAAATACACCGTTCCTCAGCCGGGTGGGCAGTGCAGATGTGGCTGATGGGGGTCCAGGAGGTCTGCATACCTGTCCGATTTTTGGTGTTGCCACTGACTGTTGAAATGGGCTCATTTCAAAGTCACCTTATGCAGTGCTTATTTTTAAAGTTCTGTTCTTCAGAATGGTTTTCTGGAGTATGCCACCCACTTTAATTTTAACTGACTTGTATACTGCAAAGAAGGGAATGCTTGAGGCAATGCACGACCTCACGTTAAAAACAGAATGCATGCATTTAAAAACAGTGCAATAATTTCTGTCAGGTACACAAATGCAAGTAAAGGAAGGCAAATATTGCTTCAGGAAGCAATGCCTTCCCAAGCCATTATCTTTTACATTTGCTGTTTGCCAAGTTCACATAAGTGATGATTTAGCCTGTGAACGCACAATTATTTTAGAAGCAATAAAAAATGTGTACCAGGAGACATGGATGTCACTTTCCATCTAAGGATAAAGGAGTTTAATATTTTTTTTATTGGTGTGCGGTTTAGTGTCTTGATAGAATGCAAACACAAAATATAAGCCAAATAGTATACTGCAAAAATAACGTGAAAAGAACAGTTAAGGTTATTTTAGCTACTGCAAATAACATTTTAAGGGATAGTGGAGTGTATAAATTACATTATTTTTAAAACTAAGTGGAGGAAAGAACGGAGGGCGATTTTCAGTGAGTAAATAAAATGTCTACTTTTGAAAAGAAAACAATGTAAATTTGATGTACAAAAAAGAGAGAGACAAAGGGCTAGGGGCCAGATGTATGACCGTTTTTAGTAGTCGCAAACGTTGATTCGGGCCGTTTGCAACCACTCAAAACACGCTAAAGACTCCCCTCTTAACAGCGAGTTGCAGGGGGTATGTATGAATATTTTGCGACCAGAATGCAGTCTCATACATTCATACTTTACTATCTTGGGAAGGAGGTGGTAATCCATTCGCAAAACAGGGAGGGGTCCCTGAGCGGTCACAAACCTTCATACTTAATTAACTCCCCTTCCCGTTTGTGAATGTGGGCATCAAAAAAATTTCGGACCACTACTTTCAAAAAACAAAAAGAAAACACTTCATTTTCTTTTGTAAATGCATCCCGTTTTTCTTTAAGGAAAATGGGATGTATTTTTTAGACATGGTGGTCTGCTGTCCTCAGCAGGTCACCATTCCTCTGGTAACAGGCGATTCCCAATGGGTCGCAAATGACGACCTCCATCATGAATATTATTGAAGTAGGTCATTTGCGACTCACATTGGGAACTGCTAAATGTGTCTGAGACACATTAGTACATTTCCTTTTGCAATTCGCTAATTGTTAGTTGTGTGCGTCCCTTCTAAATTACAATTTGCTACCATATGTATTCATGGTTTGAGACTGGAATTCTAGTTGTAAACTATTGATGATGAACAAC
Organism: Triturus cristatus; assembly: GCF_964204655.1. NCBI lineage: Eukaryota > Metazoa > Chordata > Amphibia > Caudata > Salamandridae > Triturus > Triturus cristatus. The sequence continues at coordinate 372,420,919 of NC_140584.1, read as the reverse complement.
TCCAAAGTTTAGGTGATAACCAGTCGCAGCTGGTGTTGGGGCAAAATGGCTGGGGGATGTGAGGGGGACAACAACTCCCAAAAAAAAGGAAAAAAAAGAACTTACCTCAATGACTGCCGCATTGCCACTTTTCTGGCTCAACTTCAGCACAGGCTCCCAGACTCCACTGTGGCCAACCCTAACACTGCTCTCATGCTGCTGGCATCATGGGAGCATTGTCAGGATTGGCCTGAGCACCCTCAGTTTGCGCTCTGTGCCAGCTGTCTCCAACCTGGCTCGGGTTGGAGACAGCTCAGTGTGCATGCCGGTTTGGCTGTACTGAACGGGCCGGGTAAACCCACAAGTGCACTGATAGCAGTGCACCTACCCTTCCTCCTCCATGATGATCATGGATTAGGCCCCGTCCCCCAAGACTCTGTCAGGTAACTAAAAATAAAAAGATAATACACCTGCTTTATTATTGTTTTATTTTTCAAGTTTTGCAGCTGCAGCTGCTGGCGGGTGGTGCGACGTTCCTCCGCCATAGCGTAGGAGCCAACTCTGTTTGCAATAGGGAAGGGGTTCCTTTTCAAACTTTCCCTTTAAGACTTGGAATGGCAATTTCAGAGGGAGAAGCAGTGGTCTAGGGGAACTCTCACTTGAACAGTTCCCTTTTCCTCCAAAGGAAATCGTGCTGCTTTAAAAATAATCGTTTTCAATTTTGGAAAGCAATCCCAGGGATGGTGGTCTGCTGACCCTTGCAGCTCATTTTCTCTGTAATTATAGCCAAACGGAGGGACTCGCAATTTCCATCTTGCCTAATTAATATTAATTAAGCAGGTCATTCGACAATGTCCTGCAATTCTGTATTTTACTAACTGACCTGTTAGTATATGAAATTAAATGAAAGGGACATTTATAGAGCGCATGGCTACCTGAAGGTATCCCATCGCTGGTAGCGGCAAGCAGAAAAAGAAACCACCCAAACTAGGGGAAGAGCCAGGTTTTTAATGACTAACGAAAGACAAGATGATTGGGTTCCTGCGCAAATGAAGAGGGAGGGTGTTCCAGAATTTGATAGCATTGTATGAGAACAGACGTCCCCCGCTTCTAGCTTTCCGAATCCTAGGACCTACAGCGACATGTAGATCGGCTGAGCGGAGGCGTCTAGGAGGACCCTTTCCGACTAAGGACTTATGTACAATGCACATGGCCTTGAAATAAACTCTCTCCCTAATGGGTAACCAGTGGAGAGATTTCAGGGCGGGTTTTGTCAATCGACACTTCGGGGTATCCCGAAGAATTCTGGCTGCCCAATCTTGAACTCTCTGTAGTTTTGTGAGGGTAGTGCAAGGGGCCCCTAGATAAAGGGCATTCCCATAGTCAAGACGTGATAGAATAAGTGACTGAACCATGAGCTTCCTTGCCTGGAAGTGGAGGAATGGGAGGACTTTGCGGAGCATCTTTAAGATGCCGTAGCATGATGTCGCCACATTACATGCCTGGACCTTGAATGTCATATCCCGATCCAGCCAACCACCTAGGCTCTTTATTTGGGTCTTGGGGGCAGGAACGGAGCCCAGGTCAGCTGGCTACATTATATTGGGGTCAAATATAGATGGGTTCCCCAGAATTATCATCTCAGTTTTTTCTCCATTCAATTTCAAGAAGGGGACATTCATCCAATTGACTACCTCTTTCAGGCAGGGAGAGAGACTTGGGAAGGAATTGTCTGATTGGTTGAATCCCACCACAAGTTGAGTATCGTCTGCATATATCATGATGTGTACCCCAAAAGGCAGTACTATCTCCACTAATGGACTGAGATAAATGTTAAATAGAGTGGGACTCAGGGAAGATTCCTGAGGCACTCCGCAGCGGAGAGGCATCTGTTCTGAGGTCACATCAGGTCAATTAGCAATTTAAGATATTGTTCACAAAAAGTAAAGTTGCAATTTGCGATCACTTTTTGCGACCAGTATCTTATTACATTGTCACATGGCAATCATTTGTAGTCTGCTGCTCCCTCACAGTCTTTAGCTGTGATAATCACCCTAGTGAACACCTCTATAAATTACTTCAGAATGGTAGTGCCTATGAACTGTCCCCTGAGCCGGCGATGACATTTTCTTTTGTATTTGTACCTTTTGTAGCTATCCTGTCCCCTTCATCTCCAATCTCACAATGAAGTGCTATGTCACCAATCACTGTTTAATCTGGTCATACTTGTATTAACAATGTGAAATTAGTTAAACCGCCTTGTTAAACTAGACATGCCCTACTCAAACTGTTAATATGGTATATGGAAATTGACCCCGGAGGCCAAGACACCTTGACGGCCAGGATGTTGGTACTCAATTTGAGTAACAAAACCTAATCTTAGTATGATACCTTTACATCCAAAATCCTGTTACAAATACCTAGGGTGCAGAACAAAAATGTCTTTAAAAAAATCAACAAGACAGTTGTTTTGGTTGTAGATAATAATCCTTCACGCTAGATGGAACTCAACTGGGCAGACGAGCTAGACCCACTCTCATTACCCTCTCCAGCAGTCAAAAGCCTGGGAGTCTGGATTGATGACAGGCTCACCATGGAGGTACAAGCCAAGAAAATCTGACCCAGAGGAAAACTGTTACGCTGGCTCCCAGCCCCCCTCAGTAGAGTGGTGGTACAGGGATTAATAATTTCTCGCCCAGGCTTTGGAAACTCCCTTTATTTAGGAAGTCCAAAATATGTCATTAACCGTCTACTGGTGACACAGAATGCCACGGTGTGGATTCTCCACAAAATCCCTAGGCAAAAATCAGCGGCACCAGCATTGGCAGCAGTGCATTGGTTGCCAATTTAAAAGAGAATTCAGTTCAAAACTCTCTGCCTTGTTCATTGCACCCTCAGCAAAAAAGCCCCCAATTTATACAACGCATACTGACCCCTTACAGGCCAAAAAGAACATTGCGGTCAGAAGGTCACAACCTTCTGCTGGTTCCCAAGATTAAAAGAACGAGAGGTGGTGGGAGTTCTTTCACAAATCTGGTACATGGACTGTGGAATATCCCCCAGCACATCTGAGACTGGATAAATCAGAAACAATTTTCAGAAAAAAACTGAAAACACATTTATTCAAGCCCAATTTTAGTTACGCATGGTAGTGAAGGGCAGGTTGTTACCAGTGCTGGGAGGCCCGTTGATTAGCCATGTGCTATATAAATCTCTGTGAATGGAATAGAATAGAATTTGTACTGCTTTACTGAAATGGGGGCATGTACCCATTTTACGTGAAGCCCACACAGATATATGGGATTCTTGTGTACTTGTATATAAATCACCAAAACATCTTTCCATACAGTTTAAGTGTAATATTTGCATTATAAAATATGCAACTCAATTCATAATACTATATGAGTCAGCCCATGTGGTTTACTGTCATTCTAAGGCACGTCATAGATTGGTGGGTGGGGGATTTTCCAAACTCTGCTGATCCAGTTTGTAACAAATCGAACCACTTGCGGAGTGTACTGTTAATTTCAACTGTCATAACAGTTTCCACCTACCCATGAAGCTAAGACTGCATTGTTATGTCTGACCCTCTGCCTATTCTAACTTTTCTAATTTTACTGCCAAATGTTTTCGGATACTCTCTCTTACTCTCACTCTCTATCTCTCTAGCCCTATATCTATCTTCATAGCAACAATGATAAATCAGTAAAGGCTAAATTCCCAAATCCCCCATCTTCTCCACTCACTCTCTTCAGCTCCATCAGTCCCTGTCTTTTCTTGTAGTAGGGAAAGAGAAGAGCAACGACTTCTGGGAGATTCTGATTGCTTGATGAGCAGGACCACAGCCTAGGTTCTTCTCTACTGTTCTGATTATTATGTATGTAATATTACAGCAAACCCTGCTCTTCCATTAGGTTCCATAATTAAGCAGAGGCTAGGGCCCTGATCACTTAGTATTCATAAGTGTACTTCGGACTGTTCTCCTTTTGACAACCTGCAGTGGCTCTAAAGGACATAAAAAGCATGCTTGCCAGCTTATCATTATTGTATTGTTTTCTTTTTCTTGCCATCCATCTTTGTCTTGACTCTGCCCATTATTTATGCACCTTCTCCTGTATGCTTCTTTTTTTCCTCTTCCTCCATTCTCTACTTTCCCCATTTCTCTAACTTTCAAGCTGAGGATACCTGTGTCTCTTCTGCTTCTCTCTTCTGAAACATGACATTTCTCCCTCCTCCCATCTGTACACCTCATGACTTATAGTTCTATTTTTCTAGCTCACATCACATATCTATTTCTCTGCTTATTACAAGCCAACCAGCTATCTCTTGGTTCTGGTGAGATTTACAAACCAAGGGGCCTTTTGCATAGTGGTTAATAGTTACCGATTATGTATTGTTTCCCTCGTCAGAGACTACAATGACTACATATTCCTCGGTGACCTCAACTTCCACCTCAATGACCACAATGACACCAATGCCCCAAATTTCCTTGACAGCATGAAAAACCTCAGACTTACCCAACTCATCCACAACCCCAATCACAGCGCAGGACACATGCTGGACCCCATCTTCACTTCCAGTAAACACATCAAGCACAGTCAAGTTACCTAACTCACCTGGATGACCAATCTATCGTCCACTTCAATGTCACCAACCCATGCACCACCGCCCCAGACTGCCTCCCACCACAGCTGGAGCAAAGTATCGGAGACCCAATGGACTGACTCCCTCAACAACTCCAACCCAGATGCAGCAACAAACCTGGACCAGGGTGTCAAGAACCTCAACACCTGGATCACCAACTGCACTAACATTATCACCCCATCAACAACAGCAGACACAGGGGATCAATCAAACAGGCCAGCTGGCACACCTAAGAACTAGGAGCTGCAAAATGAAAACTGCACTCAACTAGAAAGAGGATGGCATGCAAGCAAGGACATCTCTGACATGACCTCCTTCAACCTTTAACACAAGCTGCTGAGGTAGAAGTAGAAGAACACACTAGCCTCTCACATCAAATCCAGCTCCAACTACAGCAAATAGTTCATTTCTTTGTCAGAAAGTTCTCTAACCCTGCAGGTGCACATTACAGCAACACCCCCTCACAGGAACCCTGGGCCTCAATACGATGGAGGTCAGACAGCCACCGACAACCATGCAGCTGCTTTTCTGACGGGCTGAAGGAGCACATCAGGGCAGCAGTCAGACCATAATCCCTACATTAGGGGGGGTGCCTGCTCAGGCACTACCATAGGGATTATGATGTCCTTTTCCCTCGACCTGTACATGGTGGTCTGACCGCCATGTAAAGGCAGACAGAGAGGGACTTTGGGGGCCCCTAGCAGGGCCCCATTTCCATTGGCCTCCACTATGGGGCTTGGGGGACACATGTGATGCCTTGCCTAAACATCCTTGGACCCTGTGCCAGGCACCTCATGGGACCTGGCACACGGTGCATAGATATTTACTCCATGCCTATTTCTATTGTTACTCGTACTGTGGCCCTTTTCCGGGCTGCTGCACAAGCTGCAATAGAAAACAACATGTTTCCAACAGCCTGGACGGTGGTCGGATTGTAATTTGGCAAGTGGGACCGCCTACTACATGTCAGCCGGTATCCATCCCGCAATGATGGTGGTTGGACATGTATCTGACCATCATCATTATAAGGCCCTAAGCGACAATCTCAACTTTTTCCATGACAAGATTGCTCCTATCAACAAAAACTCTAGCCCAAACCAACAGACTTCCTCAACCTAGACTCCTACACCTCAATCAGCACCGACCACAAAAAGACCACCTGGTACCATCTCACCCCCAAGGACACCACCACTATCATGAGCTCCGTTTAATCAGGAGCTCCCATAGAACCTTGCCCACACCACATCTTCAATCTCGGAAGTCACAGTATCAACCTAAAACTCACCACCCTGCTCAACACCACAATAACTAAGGCCACTTTCCTTAAAGACTGGAAACACGCTGAAGTCAAATCGCTACTCAAGAAGCCATCTTCCAACCCCAGCAAACTCAAGAGCTACTGGCCTGTCTCCCTGCTCCCTTTTCTGGCTAAGGTCCTGGAGAAGGCCACCAACAGACAACTCACAAAACATCTGGAGCAGAACCTTCTTCTTGACACCGCTCAGTCTGGATTCTGCAGCAATTACAGCACCAAAACTGGCCTGATTGCAGCCACTGATGACATCCAAGTCCTTCTCGATCGGGCAGAGATGGCAGCACTGATCTTCCTTGACCTCTTGGTGGCATTCAACACTGTATCCCACCACAATATGAAAGCAAAGCTGCACCACATCAGCATTCAAGGAAACACGGTCCGACGGATCACCTCCTTCCTCACTGGAAGAACACAGAAGGTCTGCCTGCCACCATTCACTTCAGAACCCAAGGAAATTATCTGCAGGGTTCCATAAGGCTCCTGCATCAGGCCGACCCCCTACATGACCCTTTTGGCCTACATCGTCAGATCTCATGGACTCAACATTATATCCTACATAGATGACACTCAATTTATCCCCTCCCCCTCTGAAGACCCTAACGAAACCAGAACCAACTTCCGCAGTTGCATGATGAGCATCATGGACTGGATGAGGGACAACTGCCTGAAACTCATCATGAACAGAATCGAAGTATTGATATTCGACAACACCACTCCCTGAAATCCTTCCTGGCGGACTTCAGAGCTAGGACCCTCACCTGCATCGACCAAACACACCAGAAACCTCAACATCCTCCAGTACAACAAGCTGACCATGAAGTCTTAGATCAAATAAGTCTCCTCTGCCTGCTTCTTCACTCTACGAATGCTATGAAAAATCTTCAAATGGCTTTCGCAGAATACAAGACACATCATCACACAGGCCCTCAGCACCAGCTGACTGGACTATGGCAATGCTGTCCACTCAGGGATTGCCACACACTTCCTATTAATTCTTCAGACCATAAAGAAAGCTGCAGCCAGACTGGCCCTCGACCTACCTAGATGAACCAAACTCACCCCCCACCTCAGAGAACTCCACTGACTCCCAATACAGAAGAGATGACAATTCAAACTGCTGACTTATGCATACAAGTCTCTACACAACCAAGGGCCTATCTACATTAACCACGACTGAACTTCCACCAACCTGCCAGATTTCTACACTCCTCTTGCTTACCCTCACTCCCCTCATCCAGTGACACAGAAGCGGAGAATGCTCCTTCTCCTACCTCCCAGTGAAAACATTAAATGACTTCCCCTGTATTTCCAAACTTCCCCTTCTCTACCGCAGTTCCAAAAGGCGCTCAAGGCTTGGGTGTTCGGGTAGTACCTCGGGCCCGGCAAGTGCCTGGATGCACTAATGGGTGATAAGCAGCTCTATAAAAATCGGCTGATTTTTTGATTGATTTCTCTTTCTTGCTACATTCTAGAGATGCTGTTGTCAACTGTAATATACATGAACACACGTGAACCAAAATTATGACAATTTTTGTTTTGCACGTTTTAATCTACATTAAAAAACTAAATCTGGATTACTTTTGGAATGTCACTTTCATCAAGATTGTTCCAGGAAAATAAGCCAAGAAGTAGGGGAGGCGGGTCTCAAAGACAACAGTTTTTTTATGTTCAATAACTTTGATGCGATTTACTGAAGTTGCAAGATATTTGGCAGGTTTTTAGTTAAGCACAAAGCAGGAATTTGAGGTTGCATGCATATACAACAAGGGGGGACAAAATGAAAGTGGGGATAAATGAATCATTGATTTGGTTATAATGTTTGAGTAGTTTCATGAATCTGCACAACATTTGGCAGACAATTCATACAGTGGAAGCACAATTTAATGAGCAGAGTTTTAAAAAAGTGCAAATTTCATGATAATGTAGACACTAGTTAATGAATAGAGTACACAAAGTTACATCCGCAGATCCAAGTGTGCTGACTGGCTGCCCACAGCAGAGATATTTCTGTTGTGGTCATCATTAGATGAAGCATAGCTGTTGTTGGCACTTCATGGTGCATTGGGCTCAAGGAGCCCAAAGGCCAGGCCATACTGCCAACTCCCTCTGCATATGGCCTTTGACTGTGTGCCTAGGGGTGCTAAGTGAAGGATTGCTGCCCAGGAGAGTTAGGTGCTGCCACTGCTCAAAGGGAAGCCCTAAAGCCAACCCATACTTGTGCAAAGCTAAAGGCTGTGTTCAAAGTGGATTGCCATGTGTTGGGTTTGGGCACAGGCGCTGTTGCAAACAGCCACTGTACTCACCTGAAGGCTTTGCATATCTGGGTTGGCTGCTCATGCGGTTTCAAAGTTGGATGAAGTATTTGGAGTATAATATCAAATAAACGTAGAAATTAACTGGAAAAAACATAATTAAAGTGATGTTGTAGTTAGGATTAGTTCTAAGATCTTAATGCAAGTTTAAATTTATCATAAAACCAACATCAAAACTCAGTTACGGTTGTCAACTAAAACAATAAAAACAATTACGTTAGCTCTGCAATATGGAGGTTTAGAGCAAGGACAAACTATTGAAATTTACCACTGGGCACCGAAAACTATAATCTGCAAAACATCCATGCACACCATAACTTGCACATCGAGCTCAATTTCTAGATAGTATAAGAGACATTAAGGGGCATATTCTCAAGGATCTATCGCCGAGTTATTGGCACCTTATCGCAATCAAATTGGCAATAAATTTATCGCCCCATTCACAAGCTGGTGCAAACAGCCGATATCACCAGTTTTCCGGCTATAGCATCCTCAAGAAACATCGCCACAGCTGACCCCAGCAACTATCACTAATGAGATGCAGAGTAGGCGTTACCGAGGAAAAACTCCCAACAACACCACACCTCAACATTCTCAACGACCAGCCAGATCGACGATAAGATCACAAAACATGTGATATGGCACGTTAGCTGCAGGAAATTAACACCTGCTCTGACCTGGTGCAAAGTCGGATGGCAACCGGCACCATAACAGGGAGCCCAGACCACAGTCACACCTGAATACCAACAGATGCCATGGAGCCACTGATCATGCAGCTCGGAGCCCCAACAGGGCCACAATACCCACTGCAAACCCTCCCTGGACCCCCAACGCCCCCCCCCAGACCACCACAGAGGTAGCACAGATCAAGACAGCGGACCTTCAGAAAACGAACCAGCCTCACAGACCCAACACCAGAGAATGTCAGTGCCCAATACAGGCTCAAAAGGACAACCATCCCATGCATCCTGACCACCATTGCCCACAGGCAGATGGCACCAACACAGCGGGCAACCAACATCTCACCTCAGACAAAGCTGTTGGCCGTGCTGCACGTGTTGGCCCCTGGTACCTTCCGACCAACAACTGCCAGAGTCGGAGGAGTCTCACAGCCAGCCCAATCCAAGTTCCCCACAACTGTCTTGGATGCCATCATCAGCTTGGTACCTAATCTTCCCCCACACTGTGCAGGAACAGCTGGAGACCAAGCAAGGCATCTACACCACAGCTGGCTTCCCACACCTGTTAGGGGGCAATTGACTGCACACATGTCCTACTTGTGCATCCTGCCAACACTGCACACAAGAACCGCAAACGAAAGCACACGTATTCCATCAATGTGTAGGCAACAGTAGACCACCGGGGAATCTGCACCAACGTCGGCGCCAACCACCCAGGCAGTGTGCATGATTCCACTTCCACCGACAGTCCATCATCAACCAGTGCTTCCAGGCTGGCACCTACGGAAATGCACTGCTCGTTGGGAAGTACCAAATGAACACACCACACACCTAAACTCCACAATCATGCAACTCACAACTCTGGGAATGCACACATCACAGACTCACATAGAACATGCCAAACAATATGCCCACCCACCAGACACGACAGCACAACTTACCGTGGCAACCTGGGCCAGCCATGCACATGCACATAAGCCATCAACGGCATAGCACCTCAGCCACATAATAGCAGATTGTGGGAAGAGGTGGGGGCCAGGCATGTGCGAAGGAGGCAAGTGACCGATGAATGACAATGCACACAATGCCAAGTGTGGCGTGGATGTGATGGCCAGACTGCAGACCACACACATATCCATGTCGACATGCACCACTGGTGTTTGGAGTGGAGTGGACAGTGGACGCAACAATGTCACCCCTGCCAGTGGGGACGATCCCGGAAATGTAGCTTGTTACATCACCCCCTGTAAGCGTGAGCGGAGTGGGCTGGCCCGGCGTACACCAGGGCAGCGTAGGGTTGTGAATAAAAAACACGTAGCTCTGGGCATGGTTCTCTTTCGGAATGCCCAACTTCTCTGCTAGGGCGGTGCCCCTCACCCCGCCATGAGGCCGCTGCCATCGCCGTGAGCGGTGTTGCCTGTGATCCTGTGCGCCTGCTGCACCCCGGGCCGCTGGTCCCCAAACCAGTCCTGTCCGGCCCTGCGCACCCAGGCCTCAATGCACACCTGCCGACACCGGCGTGTGTCGAAGAGGGCCCACCACCGAGTGCCGCGACCCTGGCAGCCTCCTCAGACCATCACGGCCTCTGCAACACAGGCCCGCAGTATTCCTTTCACATTGATGTACTCCACCGGCATACACAGCGGACTAGTAGGTCACACATTTGGAACTGAGTCTTGTTTATACTATGGCAGAGAACATTCATTATGGCTGATTTTATGTCACTATAATCCCTTCGATGTGGTGACACCAAGTCTGTGTATAGCATTCCAACCACACGTGTCTGTGGGACCACACGGACTACTGCCCTCGGGCCACACTGTGCTCGAGTAGGTCACACATTTGGAACTGAGTCTTGATTTTTCAATGGCAGAGTACATATCATAGCACACAAGGAGAGGTGTAAGAGGATGAAGCGTTTCAGTCAGGAGGAAAAAAGGACCATGGAGGTGATCGAACACTACCGACAACTGCCCTGGTGTCACTAACTCTGTGCATCGTAAGCCAACAACACGTGGCTGTGGGCCACTGATGACCGCTGCCTCCGGCCTACACTGCGGTCAAGTAGGTCATACATTTGGGATGGAGTCTTGATTATACAATGTCCACGTACACAAATTAATGCAAAGTTTAAATCACTATACTCCCTTCGATGTGGTGACATCAAGTCTGTACATAGCATCCCAACCACACATGTCTGTGGGCCCTTGATGACTACGCCTTTGGCCTACTCTGTGGTCCAGCAGGCCTCACACCAATCCAATCCAGTCCGTACCAGGCAGGACATGGAATCGTCGCTGACTGAACACCCGCTCAGCTCCGGTGCTCCTACCTCCGTTAACCACAAGTCACCCCCCACATGCCATCTCAATGCCTTGTGCTGGAGTTCCAGGAGGAGCTCGCTGAACAGCGGTTGTCCCGTGCTGACCGCTGCTTTGGGCCTACACTGCGGCCGAGTAGGTCCCACTTTCAGAACTCAGTCTTGATTCATTAATGGCAGATTTGATATCATTGTACAGGCCTCATCGCAGACTGCATCCCCTTTCAGCTCCGGTGCCACTAAGTCTGTTCCCCGACATCCATGAACACTTTCTGGTTGAACTTTGGTGGCGACTGAGTCTATGGACTGGGGGGTGTTGTCATCATCTTGTCGGTGATACTGACTTGGTGGCAAAAATGAGGCAGTAGCATTCCACTCCTCCATTTGCCGCTACCGGATGGCTTCTACCCTCTGCATCATGCCCTGGTGGACACCTTCCACTGTCCCCCACAACTCTCCACCACATTCACCTCGGACATCGACGAGGACCCGCTCAGCTCCCGTGGCCCTATCTCACTGCACCGTAAGTCACCGTCCCGTGGCGGTGTGCCTGTGCCGGCCGCAGTGCATCCAGGGCCACTAACACTGTGCAGCTGAAGTCAGGGACCCTGTCTGCTGAGATATTGGATCTCTGAGACGATTGCCTTGGGTTATCGACACCATGTGTCTGTGGTCCTGCGCTGTCCGCTGCCTCCGGCCTCAACTGCGGTCCACCAGGGCTCACACGTCAAATCGAGTCCTGACCGGCCCGGATGTCGCATCACCACAGGGGGCACACGCCACCCCCGCCAGGACCACCTCCAAACATCAACTGCCAGAGTTGAAAGTGTCTTACTGCCAGACTATCAGAGTTGCTCACACCTGTCGTGGATGCGATCATCTGCCTGATACCCTGCTCAGCACTACATGTGCCACTGACTCAGTGCACCATGGCTCATGGACACTTCTGTTTGCTCATTGGGTGACCTCTGAACTTGCTCCGGCTACCACCATGATGCTCCACAGTTGTCTCTGTAATGCTGGTGTTTTCTGTTTCCGTTTTGATGGTGTTCACTGTTGTACTTGTTGCCAGCACCAACCACTCTTTGCGGGCTGGCTTACACTCACCCCACACACATCCAGCACAGGCGTCACTGTACATGTGACCCTGCCAATAAAGGGGCCGGGCGTACGTGCCCGTAGCCAGTCCCATAAACTATATGCATGTGTTTGTGTGGTCATAATGCATGCATGAGGGCCCCAGGCCCTACAACATTACATTGTGCTTTGTAGAGTGGACGCAACCTTGTCCCCGCTGGCAGCAGGTAGGACCTTGGACATGTAGCTTTGTCGTCACCCACTTTATATGTAAGGGGAGTGGACTGGGCCGTCGTACGGAGGTCTGGCATGGGTGTGTGAATGATAATTCTGGGGCTCTGGGCGTGGTTCATTACAGGACATGTGCAAATGCATGTGTCTCTGTCGCAGTGTGGTTCTCCTTTGTGGGGTGTAGGTGGTCCCTGATGGGACTTAGACACCTTGTATGTGGTCCAGTTCAGCTTCCATTAGCTCTGACCCCACTTGCACCTGTTCGGCCACCTCCTTTTGGCATTCTGACACCTGGCATTGGATTGCGATGTGTGCCTCGGTGGAGTGTTGGGAGCCAGCCATGGTGGCAGGTGCTTCCTGCTGTGTGGTCTGTGCAGGGGCTGGGGTCTCTTCTATGTAGCTTGACTGCCCAACTCCTGGGGGTGGGTTGCCTAAGATGTCCATGAGCTGTTGTGGGGCGTCGGTGTTGGAGGTGTGGTGGTCCTCTCCAGCATCACTGATGAGTTGTCTGGTCTGCTCTGCTGGAGGTGTTGTTTGTCCCTCTGCAATGTGAAGGGGAGATGCATGTTGACATTGTGTTGACATGTTTGTTGGAGCACTGTTCTTGTGTACATGCAGACTGTATGACAATGTACATTGTAACTGTGTGGGAGGTGCTGCAATTTGAGGCGGGACAGTGGACATATGGACTACATGACGGATGTGAGTTTGTACACGTACATTTAACTCTCACAGTTTCCTGCTATGTTAGATGTTATTGGCCTGTTTCTGCGCATGGGCGGACCCAGTTGTGTCCTCTGTTCTGCAGTGTTGGTGTTGCACTTTGTACCACATTGTCATGGGATGTGCTGTGATTGCTATGTGTGTGTACTGCAGTGTGCCACGGGGATGAGGGACATGATCCAGGGTCACTGTGGGTGTGGGGTGTGCTACATGTCGTTGAGCTTGTGTGTAGGCCTGGGCGAAAATTTCGTTCCGTTCGCGGAAATTGCGATAATTTGACATTTTCGCGTTCCGCGGAAAGCGCGAAAATGTCAAAATTTCCGCATTCCGCAGCTTAGCGATAATTTGGTTCTTGCTCGCGCTGTAAAATAATACATTCTCACACGCGCGCGATCGCCTTACCTGAATCCCTGCGTTCGCCGACTTGTTTTCTTGATCCGGTCGCGTTCTCCATGAGATGTTGTATTGTTTTTAGCCATTTGCGCTGTCTCGCGACAGTTCGCGCCCGCAGTGACGTCATGCGTCGCGCGATCACGTCTTTCTTCTCATGCACCGCGAGACAACTGAAAACAAGATGGCAGCGCCCGCGAGCAACCACATGGGTAAGTTGGCGAGCCGCAACCATGCAGAAAATCTTGCGAACATGCGGGAAAAAAACTTCCGCATCTTCGCGATATTTCCGCGTGTTTGCGATAACTTTTAACATTTTCCCGATAATTTGCGAAAGTGGATTTCGCAAATTCCGCCCACCCCTACATGTGTGCCATTGTGCCCGTCACCCCGGTCCATTCACTCCCTGGTCGTTACTCACTCTGTTGATGTTGTGTCAGGTCCTATTGAGCTGTGTCCGTACTCCCAACTCCTTACACCATCTCCACACTGATGACTGTGGCCTCCATTTGCTCCTGCTCCTCCTGTGGTGCACAGCTCCCACCTCCAGTCGCCGTTGCTGCCTTCCTGTTGCCAGCGCGTTTGTGCTTGGTTTGGCTTTTCACATCATGCCAGCGCCTCTTGTCCTCCTCCATAGACCTCCTCGACACTCCGACTGCATTCACGTTTGCCATATTGACGTTCAGTTGATGGTAGTGTTCTGTCACCTCCGTGGCGCTGAGCTAGTTTTCCTGCAGACTGTACCCCGTTTTTCTCTCCCTCTTCTTCTTGGCCTTTCCTGACACCGTTGTTCCTTGCTGGTGGTCTGTGGGGCTTGTGGGGTTCGCGTTGCCCTCTGCACTCGGTCCGGGGGCATCCATGGTGCTAAGCAGTTTCTTTTGGTTTCGGTTTGTTTTTTTGTTGCTTTCATAGTGCATTTTCCCGCATGACGCGTGGGAATTGCAGGCCTGTCACTGGTTTTCGCTGATTTTTGTACCACGATTGGCGTCATCGCAGCTTCTTTTACGTTCGTGTTTCGCATTTTTGCGGCATTGCGTTGACTTTATCTTGGACATTTGACGCATTCTTGTGAGCCTATAGCATGGTACCGCCGGCTTGTGAATACCACGTTAGCACGGAGTTATTTTCCTGCAATAGACTGTGATGTGTTAAGCTACTTTTGCGGTAGTTATCACATGTTCTTGAGAATATCCCCCTAAATGTAGTTGTAAAAACTGCAATAATATCAGTAACTGTGCTGAGCAGCCATTTTTCTGACTCGGTGTGAAAGGGATAACTCAAATGTTGCAAAGCTTTTAAACACTCAAGCTGAAGAAAACTGACTAAAATGTGGGTGTTATTGACTCAAGAAGTGATCTTTCTAGTTCATGAGTTATGTAGTGTTTTGTTCTGGTCTCTTTTATAAGTAACTACGGGGCATATTATCAAGCAGGGCGTTAAAAATTATCGACGGTTTAGCGACAGAAAACTTCCGCTAAAACGGCGACAATGGGCTTGATAATATGCTCTAGAGAATTCCTATAGAAGTCCATGTTCTGGTGTCAACATGGGCTTCTATTGGAATTCTCTAGAGCATATTATCAAGCCCATTATCGCCTTTTTAACGGCAGTTTTCTGCCGCTAAAACAGTGATAATTTTAACACCCTGCTTGATAATATGCCCCCAGATATTTCGTATTTCTGGAGAAAAGTGGATCGTTCCTTCCCCTCAGTTCCACAGAAAATGGTTTTCCTTATGAGATTCAGGATCTTTCATTCTGGTTTGTGAACCAGGAAATGGCCCAGAAGGTAAGTGCATGAGCCAATTATAGTCCAAATTGAAGTTTAAATTTAAATTCAAATTTCATTTCATGAACCAAGTCAAGACCCAATGATCCAGATACATACAATGAGGTGTCCCATTTTTTGAAAATGCCATCGTCAATCCTGAAAGCTAAATTAAACCTGAGGTTCAGGTTTGGGATTAATCTACTCAGGAATTTATGCTACATAGTTGAGCAAGTAGATGTATGGTTGTTTGAATGAGAAATGCAACATGTGTGACCCTTTATAACTTTCCCTTCTGTCAGGAACCCGGGATGGACGGTCCAAAGGCAACAGGTGGTACTGGGTCACAATTACCTCGGCTGGGGCCTTTCACCACTATTTTCCTGGGTCCCCGTAATGTGTAGCGCCTAGCTGGGAGCCATGCGCCCTTTTTTTTCACTTAGGTCTCAGAGTGGTAAGGAAGAGCTGCCAAAGGCTTTTTTAGTGGAGATGCTGTGGACTGAGACTAGGTACCCAGCAAAGCAACTCACAACATTTAGTTCATCACAGTCCAGTCAGTGTTTTTTGTATAAAAAGGATAGCTACTTTATTACACACTGTACTAAATCGAATGCACATATTTACAAATATACACTTAACGACAGGTGAAAATACTTATAGCAGCAGACTCTAAAGGGCCTCACAACCAACATGGGGCACACACTAAAGAAAGGTCTAGAGGATCAGGTAAATCCCTAAATGTCCCCTACCCCGGGGTCTAGAGGTACCTTTAAATATCCTCAAAAGCACAAGGGGCTCTGTGAGAGGGCCTACCACTCTTCTAGCAGCCCCAAAACACAGATTACTCCTCTTGTGATGTCCTTGGCTCTGAAGGCGCTATGCACATTTTTTAAGATCATGCACGGGCTTATAGCTGATCCTTGACGTAGCTGATCCTGGCCTGTGGCAACGCCTTTTGCTTGGCTGCATTTTCTTTCTCCTGTTTTTCATTTTTGGAATGAAATCTCGGGCGCAGGTTTTTTTCCAAATGTGCCACTGCCCCTTCTGTGGGGTACCTGAATCTTGAAGCACAAGGGGGCATGCAGAAACCCAGAACCGCATGGCCGAGCTTGCTCCAGCCCATCTGACACAGTTTCTGGTGCCTGTTCTGTAGCCAGATGTCTTATCTCTTGCATGTGACAACTGAAGCTCTGATGTTGGGCGCCCCATAAGGAGGGTACAGAGGTATGGGGAGCAGCTCATTCCCTCTACATGGGTTTCAAATCAAAAAGAGACAAACCTTCAAGGCGCTATGCATTTTTCATGAGGACTTTATGGTCAAAGGCCCAGTTGAAACAAGGGCTCATGCAACTCCTAATTGAACAAAATAAAAGAGTGAAACTCAATGGAAGATCTTTCTTCTATTTCCGCCAAGCACGGTACTGAACTCCAGTGCAACATCATATTAGAATCCAACTACTTAGTGCCTGAAGTCACAAACTGCACGTATGAGTAAGTTTACACTTTTGAGGTATTTCCCTACTTTTTGGTATCACAAACCACACTTTTGTTGTAACACAGGCCTGATTCACAAATGGAAACTTACACTTTTGTGTAAGTTTACTATTTTTTATTTGAAATTGATAAGCTATGATTTTAATATCACTAATAGTAATTTTACATCTCAGTAGACTCTGCATTCAAAAAGATACTTCTATCTTATTTTTTATGTCTTTGGAGCTCTTCACCCTGACTGTGGACTCTCCACAGTCATAAAATAACTATTAGTAAAATTAAACTCATAGTTTGTGAAAAAAAGTAGCCTGTAGTGCAGTTATAAACTGGAATTTCAACCTGCCAAATAAAAACCTTTTGCCTGGCTTAAACCTTCATTTTTAATACATATTAGTCAGTTCATTTAAACAAGGCCCTAAAGACTCTTAGGGCAGGGTGCATTGTATTTAGAAAGTAGGACGTGTGTTTACTTTTTGAATGTCCTTGCATTGAAAAACACCTAAAGGCGTTTTTCTGTTTTGAGGCCTGCCCCTTCCATTGACTGGGTTACCTAATTACATTTAATAAGTAGCAACTTTAGATGGGGAGAAGATAGAAATATACTCTTTTACACTCAAATAAATTGTAATTTAAAAATCTACTTCAATTGTAAAGTGAGATTTTAAGTCACATTACGAAAATGTCACTTTAAAAAAGTTAATAACCAACACAAAACTGCCAATACTGATGGTCATTCATACTTCTCAATTACAACAGCAGCCAAACGACCTAAACACTCTGGTTGAGAAAAATGTGAATTTTATTTTTCTTTCTCAAATATTTTTTATCTTTTTGTTATCTTTTGTTTTGAAAGCCAATATTTTGTTTAAACAATTTCATAATACAAACCAAATACATTTATACACATACACTGAAGACACAACAACACTTAACACAAAACACATGAATGAAATCCAAATATATTCCAAATTTAAAATACAATTCAATAATAATAGATACAACTCTTGTTCTATACAAATTTTGACCTTCTCGTTCTTGTAAAAAACAATACCTCTGATTCTTTTTGATTACAAATTTAACATTTTTATTGTTTTGTAATTCAGAGGCCAGATCCAAAAGGTGGACCAATTTGGCTCACTAAATTTTCCTATATGTATGTATATTTGGTTAAACAAACAAAAACAGACTGTCAACGCGTTTCGAACCCTTAGGACATGAATGTCGGGTTCTCCTCAGGACGTAGAACTTCAAGCTAAAATACAAAAACAAACATTCTGCTATCAGAAATATTCACACATTCTCCATCATACTTCTTCTTCTAAAAATACCCCCAACCCCCTGTTAATCCCTGCACCATGTGGGAGGCACCTTGGGGTGCCTGCCCACACTGTGCAGGGATTAACAGAATCTTCCATTTCTCAATGGGAGCTCGTGCTTTGGCAGTTTACACCCACAGCACAAGCTCCCATAGAGAAATGGGAGTATGCGACCTCACCATGTGCAGTTGCATGGAAATACTGCCATCTGGACCACCGATCAGAGATCGGTCAGTCCAAAATCCATGATTATGTTGGTTACAGGCAACTCCGACCAACATCAAATTCAGGGCCTTAGTGTTACCAAAACCCCAAATATTGGAAGGAGTGCAAATACAACCAAGTTAGCAATAGAAATCCACTCAGGACCTTTCTGAAGGTAGCACATATTAAAATTCTCTATAGGTTTGTGCCAATGTGAAAATTAAATTTTTGTGCAAAACTTAGTTAGAGTGTGTATACAATAAAGTACTACAGCACTACCAAATCAAAAGGAAATGGGGCTAAATCTTTTGAATGGCCAGTTAAATAATCAGGTCTACACAAGTAATAAACAATTAATAAAGTTTCCATTTACAATAGGCTACTTGAACGTAGAAAGGGGACTGAGTTAGACAGTATCTCCACTCACTCCACGTGCACACAAGTGCACACTCATGCATACCCAGCCCTGTGCCTCAAATCTAAGCTCTGCAGGAGCAGACCTTATTTCAGGGAGTGAGACTCAGCCAGAATTTCCATAAAGTACTATAACTCACACGCCAGCCATGCACAGTGTTGTCATGAATTATGTAATTTCAGATGTTGCAGTGAAGTTATCAATCATTCCATAGAACACATCAATCATGTCACAGAACATGTCATGAGTGATGCAATATGTGAGATAATTAGCAGTACAAGATGAGGCAGCAATTTATAGTTACTTGACATAACTATAACTGGTGAATTTCAGAGGGTTTTTTCATTTAAGACTGTATTTTTTACCTAACATTACCATTTAAAATAAGGTAAGATGTTGATTGCAGTGAGTGGCATGAGGTTGGACACAGGAACGCTTGCAAGCACCCTACCCCCTGCGGTGCAAGGCCTTTTGCCATGTGCAGCAGGGGTTGGGCACCCTTCTCCCCACAGTGCACGGTCTTTGGCCGTGTGCAGCAGATGGCTGGGTGCAGGACCTGGCCGTAGGTGCATCTAGCTCACTGAGGGACAGGATATGGTGCAGCGGCCACAGTTGTCAACTCTGGAGCTGGGGATCTGGGTTTGCGTCTCATTGTTGCCTTAACATCCTGTGATTCTGGGCAAATCACTTAATCTTCCAGTGCGCATCCATAGACTGGAAACAAGCAATCTTGGGACCGGTTTCAGGGTATCACCCCTTACCAGACAGGTTAGATTGAATCCAGTGGCATAGTGAACAAGGAACCCACGTCTGGGCATACCCATCCCACTTAGGGCAAAAAATGCTGCTGCAGCAAATGATGGACAGATAGATGAATAAATCAAACATGCAGCCCCAGTCAAGTGATTTGGGTTAAATCCATCATTCTTTTGCTCACCACGCCACCCCAGATTGGACCCAGACAAATATAAATCAGTCATGGGAGGACCCAGCTTAGCAGTTCAGGCGGGACTGATCCATGAGGAGCTGGATCAAGACTGACTTGCATATAGCTGGGTCCAATCTAGGGTGGCGTGGTGAGCAAAAAGAATGATGGAATTAACTCAGATCTCTTGACTGGAGATGAATGTTTGATTTATATCCCACATGATACTCACCAATCCCAGGGGCCTGGCATCTTCCGGGCTTGGGCGGTGCATGTCCCTCCCCTTTTTTTGCAATAAGGCCACTGAGGATGGAGTCCCGGGGGCTTCAAAGAGGTTCTGGGACAGGGACAGCATGCCCCACTCCCTTAGGAAATGAATGGGCCCTGTGGGATCTGGTCTCTGAGGTCTGATGGAGGCTTAGGAGGGATTGCCACACCCCCTCCACTGTTAAATAACTTGTATTACCACCCCAGCCCGTGTTCCACCCCAGGTTTTTTTTTTTATTTGCATGGGAATCCGCACATTTAATTTTTTTTGCTGTGGATCCTCTACACATTTGCAACAAAATCAAACATATCTTTATGTGTTTTTGGCCCCAGCAGGGGTCCCTCTGGTTCCCCACCACAAAGCCTGGGAGGGTGGGGGGTATCATTACCCTTTCCCCTTATCCCTTTTTTCATAGTTTTTTTCAGTTTTCAGGCTTGGGTACTCAGTCCCTGAATCTTAGAATGACAGCTGTCACATCTTTGTTGAGGTTGAGGCAGCCAATCCGACCTTATCTTGACATCTACCAGCCCTGCAAGTCTTTGTGGCATGAAATATACAAGCTTTTTGTGCCTTAATTCCTAAAAACAAAGCTACTGAATAGATTTAACCCCTTCGCTGTCAGGCCTTTTCCCCCTCCTGTGTCACGCCCTTTTTTGGCTATTTGGGATGGTGCGCGCTGAGGCCCCTGTAACTTTTTGACCACATAAGGTATCCACGCCAAATTTGCGTCATTTTCTTCCAACATCATGGGGATTCTGAAGGTACTCAGGGTTTGTGGATTCCCCTGGAGGGATCACAGAAATGAGCCAAAATACAGCACAATTTAGGTTTTTGGGGGGAAAATGGGAAAAATGGCCTGCAAATGTTATCAAAAAAGGGTTTGTGGGGCTGAAATCACCATTTTCCCAGCTTTTAGGGGATACCAGACTTTTGTCAGAAACTCAACATTTTTTACACAGTTTTGGCATTTTTCTAGGACATAGCCTATTTTTGCTATTTTTTGTGCTTTCGACCTCTTTCCAGTTAATGGTGGAAATGGGTACAAAAACAATAATGGATCCTGGAAAGCTATACATTTTAGAGAAGTAGACAAAATTCTGAATTCAGCAAGGGGTAATTTGTGTAGATGCATCAAGGTTTCTTTATAGAAACTAACAGTTAAATATAGGATAAATTGAAAATGTGTTGAAAAAAGCACCTTTTGTGTTAACGTTTTCACCTGTAACTTCTTCTAATTTTGACAGCTTTTTGAAAGCAATATACCGTTACATCCGCTGGACATTACTGGTTGTGGGGATATATAGGACTTGTAGGTTCACCAAGAACCCGACGAACCCAGAGCCAAAAACTGAGCAGCAACTTGCAATGGTTTTTATTATGTACCGGGTATATAGTAATTATTCTGTAAAAATGTGTACATGGAAAAATCGGTATGAAAGACACCTATGTATTTCTGAAATGGGAACAAAATATAGAGTTTAGAAACAGTAGATATTTGCACATTTCCGAAATTGGGATACTCATACTAGCATGAGAATTATCAGTCATTTTTTAGAATGACTTCTTTTTTACACAATGTCTTTCATTTGGAAGGCAGAAATGCATTGAAAGTCAATAGGTAATAACAGTTCCATTACAAATCTGAATTACCCTAAGTCTCCCGATAAAAATGGTACCTCACTTGTAGGGGTAGGCATAGTGCCCACGACAGGAAATGGCTCAAAACCCAACGTGAACACACCACATTTTTACAATGCAAAATTACCCTTTTTTAGCAAAGTGCCTAGCTGTAGTTTTTTAACCCTAGCTCTGCCGGCACCTAGGGAAACCTAGCAAACCTATACATTTTTGAAAACTAGACACCCAGGGAAATCCAGGATGGGGTGACTTGACTACCTCCCACCAGGTTCTGTTACCCAGAATCCCTTGCAAACCTAAAAAATTGCCCAAAAAAACACCTTTTCCCCACATTTCTCTGTTGGAAAGTTCGGAAATCTGCATGGATCCACAAATTTCCACCCAACCCGCATTCCCAAAGCCTTCCGATAAAAATGGTACCACACTTGTGTGGGTCGGCCTAGTGCCCACGACAGGAAACGGCGCAAAACGCATCGTGGACACACCTCAATTTCGCAGTGAAAAATGAACCTTTTTTGGCAAAGTGCCTAGCTGTAGTTTTTGAACCCTAGCTCTGCCGGCACCTAGGGAAACCTAGCAAACCTATACATTTTTGAAAACTAGACACCCAGGGGAATCCAGGATCGGGTGACTTGACTGCCTCCCACCAGGTTCTGTTACCCAGAATCCCTTGCAAACCTAAAAAAATTGCCCAAAAAAACACATTTTCCCCACATTTCTCTGGTGGAAAGTTCTGGAATCTGCGTGGATCCACAAATTTCCACCCACCCCGCATTCCCCAAAGACTTCCGATAAAAATGGTACCTCACTTGTATGGGTCGGTCTAGTGCCCGCAACAGGAAACGGCGCAAAACGCATCGTGGACACACCTCAATTTCGCAGTGAAAAATGAACCTTTATTGGCAAAGTGCCTAGCTGTAGTTTTTGAACCCTAGCTCTGCCGGCACCTAGGGAAACCCACCAAACCCACACATTTCTGAAAACTAGACACCCGGGGAATTCCAGGGAGGTATGGTTTGTGTGGATCCCCCAACGTTTCCTTACCCAGAATGCCCTGCAAACCTCAAATTTAGCTGAAAAAAACACATTTTTCACACATTTTTGTATGGGAAAGTTGTGGCATCACCGGGCTGACACAAATTTCCTACCACCCAGCGTTCCCCCGGGTCTCCCAATAAAAACGGTGCCTCACTCGTGTGGGAGGCCCAAGTACCCGCGACAGGCAAGGGCCCACAACGTAGTGAGGAGACATGAAAATTGCCTACCTCAAAACGACCTGGTTTTGCAAGGGGAGTCACCTGGGTTTTTGGCCCGGTGCTCGGCGGCCACCGAGGGGAACCTACCAAACCCACACATTTCTTGAAACTAGACACCCAGGGGATTCCAGGGAGATATGGTTTGCATGGATCCCCCAACGTTTCCTTACCCAGAATGCCCTGCAAACCTCAAATTTAGCTGAAAAAAATCACATTTTTCACACATTTTTGTGTGTGAAAGTTGTGGCATCACCGGGCTGACACAAATTTCCTACCACCCAGCGTTCCCCCGGGTCTCCTGATGAAAACGGTGCCTCACTCGTGTGGGAGGCCTAAGGACCCGCCAAGGGGCCGCTCCCCCCTCCCTGGTGTCTAGTGGGTAGATCCCTGCTTGGGGATTGCCCCTTTCCAACGATACCTCTCCCGTCTTTCTACGTGCTCAGGGGGCTGAGATAGCCCCCTGAGCACGTAGAAAGAGAAACAGAAATGAGCCTCTTGGCTCATTTCAGTTTCACTTTCAGTGTGATGACACAATCGTCATTACACTGAAAGCAGGGGGGGGGGGCCTCGGGAGCTGGGGAAGCTCTTCCCCAGCTCCCGAGGCTATTTTTAGTGAAAGGGAATCCCTCTAGTGCCCGCACCAGAGGGATTCCCCAGGGAATGCCTCATGACGAGCTGGACTCGTCATGGGCACAGCGCGACTGTGCTCCATGACGAGTCCAGCTCGTTATGGGCACAGAAGGGGTTAAATTAAGTCAAAAACCGTGATTTCTGGACCAAGATCTTGCTTTCTCCCAAATTTGATGTAATTCCTTTCAGTGGTTTTGGCTGTTGGCATGTCTAATTTTCCTACGGAAAAATGAATTGGGAGAATGCGTTTCGAAACACTTCGCTTTTTTCTTTACCCCAAGTTGACAGATCACACAGCAACTTTTCAGTTAGGAGCTGAGGCGGAGGAACATTTAGTTGAAAGTTTCATAAATATTTGTCAAACAACGCCAAAGATATCAGCAAACAAAAACATTCCTATGGAAACATGGTCCTAACTTTAAATACCTAGTGGCAACCGTAATACATATATACTTTTGTACTATTTTCCAATATTTCACCTAATTATAAAGTCACTTTAATCTTTATTATATTTCAGTGAATATATGTTATCACCCGGTAGTGCGATACCAAACTGGAATGGCATGGTGAGCAAACAAACTATGGATTTAGGCCCAGATCTCTGTAGTGGGGTAAATGTATGACATTGTTCTGCATTCTGTCCATCAACAGTTCTTTTTGCATTTGTCACCCCGAGTGCTCAGACGTGAGTCCCGTGCTCTCATGCCACTGGAATAAAGCGATCCTGGCTGAAAAGGGGTGAAACCCTGAAACCAGTCCTAGGATGCTTGTTTCCAGTGCAGGGAGGACCTGGCCTGGCAGTTCGGGCTGGACTGTTCCCATTGGGCACAGGGTCAAGACTGATTTGCATATGGCTTTGTCCAAACTGGAATGGCATGGTGAGCAAAAAAATGATGGATTTAGGCCCAGATCTCTGTACAGGGGTGAATGTATGACATTGTTCTGCATTCTGTCCATCAACAGTTCTTTTTGCATTTGTCTCCCCGAGTGGGACGGGTATGCTCAGACGTGAGTCCCGTGCTCTCCATGCCACTGGAATCAAGCTATCCTAGCTGAAGAGGGGTGAAACCCCGACACCGGTCCTAGGATGCTTGTTTCCAGTCCATGGAGGACCTGGCCTGGCAGTTCGGGCTTGACTGTTCCCATTGGGCACAGGGTCAACTGATTTGCATATGGCTGGGTCCAAACTAGAATGGCATGATGAGAAAAAAACTATGAATTTAGGCCCAGATCTCTGTACTGGGGTGAATGTATGACATTGTTCTGCATTCTGTCCATCAACATTTCTTTATGCATTTATCACCTAGTAGTGGTCGCCAAAGGGTAGTTATAGTTAGGTCTGCTTCCACAGGAAGAGTGTTTTTGGTTTGCTAATAACTTTGACACCATTTGATGAATCTTCAAAAACCTTTCCAGAAAAAGGTTTGTCCACACCTCAGCTCCTTCCTAGAAAGTTTCAGAGTGATCCATCAAGAGTGGCTGAGAAAACAGAGGGTCCCAAAACAGAAAATCCCCTTACATTTTCCTTGTACTTTTCTAGGCAGCGCTACTGCAAAAACTGGTTAATGGAATTACACCAAATTTGGCAGGTAGCTAGATCTTGGTACAGAAAGCCTGCATTTTGTGATTCGGTTTAATCAATTTAGCAGTTTTTAAAATATTAAGCTCAGAAAAGATGTGCATATCTGGACAAATAGAGCCTTCTTAATGACTCAGGGTGCGTTTTTTCCCTTGTACCGTGTTGCTCCAGGGGAGGCAAACTCCTGCTGGATCGAGCAATCTGATTGACTGCCAGCAACATGAAAAATGTTGCTGGTAGCCATTATAGGATGCAGAGACTTAGTGCCCAATTAGGAGTCTGGCCGTCCACGGACCACCAGACTCGTGGGGGCGTCACGGTGACGGTCTGCCAACTGCCTTATTTAGATTTGGGCAGTCGGACCATCACAGCCCCGCTGCAGCTGCCTGGAAATCTGTTCCCTGTCAGTGTTGGAAGCTTTAAAAATGCTCCTGCTGCTGTGGAAGCTTACATGTGTTTCCCTGCCTCTACTTTCGTGGGCAGGAAAACTACTGTGTCCTGTGGTTGGGTTTCCCGTGACGCAGTGATTGAGCTCACCCCGGAGGAATGGGTCCCCAGAGCTTTACAGGCTTGGGTAAGGTGGCCTGCGCAGACCCAACCCCTTTTTGTTGGTATTTGTCCCGGCGAGATGAGATGAGTCCCCAGGTTTTTTTAAGGCTTCAGGTGGTGGCAGTGCACCCCCTCCCCTTTCACTTAACATTGGCCCTTGGAGATGGGGTCCTGAGGGCCTCCAAGAGGCTTGAGGAATGGGGCCACGTGCCTCTTCCACCAAATAAAGTATTGTTATGCTCCTTGCCCACCCCAGCGAGGTTGTAGCATTGTGGGAGCTCACACTTTGTTTTTGTTTTTTATTTTGCTGCCTATTCGTGGGGGGATTTGTGAATTGGAAGCAAAATTAAAAAGAGAAAAATAAAAGTAACTTTGGTCGCAATGTTACCAATGCAGTCATTGAACATGTCATGTCATGAGTGATATCATATTATAGAGCAGAAGCCGTGCCTCAAGGGAGGTAGATATGGAGGCAAGAACTGTATATCTATACTTACCAATACATATTTGCCTCCAAAATATTTTGGTTGTCGATATTTTTGCTATGATGTAGTACACTTTATTCTGACATACAGCCGTTTTGAGTCTGAAATGGTCTAAACCAGCCTATTGTTGATAAGGGTGTCTTGCCTCTGGCAGGACATGACTGACTTACCTCTTCCTTTATTGGAGTTATAAAACGGCTTGGCTTGCATGGTGACTTTTCCAAAAGGGTCATCGTTGAGAACATTGCGTAGGTGGCATCTGTTAGCAACCATCTTCCTCTTTTGTCCAGAGAGAAATCAAATGCAAAATCATGCGCAATAAATTTCTGAAAACTCTATTTACGTGTTCGAACACTTTTTCAGAGGTAGTCAGACATAGGTAACAGTGATGAAACCTATGCTGCTTTATTAGCAAAAGGGGGGCTTTTGCTAGTTGTGTTAGATGACCTGAGAACGATGTTGGACCAGGGAGGCTCGTCTGCCCCGGTCCTATTGGCTCCCTCGGTGGCGTTTGCCACCCTATCACACGAAGTCCTACCTGTTAGACTCCTGCACCAATGGGACATGAGGAAAAGCGTGGATATTAATCACACCTGTCATCAGGCTCATTTTAAACATCCTTGGGCAGGATTTTATCACCCTTTCCCTGGCCTCATTTCATTGACTTCCAATGCCTAAACGAATTATGTTTACATTTTTTACACATTCTCTACAAAACCTTAAATGCCCAGGGAGCAGCTTTTGCGTTTATGTACCAGCACACAAGCTTTGTCTGGATCTCTCTAACTCCTAAATGCACCCAAGATTAAGTTGGTGAGAATTCGAGGAAAAGCCTTTTCTTTTTTGGCTGCAAACTTTGAAAAGCTATTGCTCTGCCTGCGCTGCATCTCACGCCCTGTTCAGGAAAAATATAAAACATATTTTTCCCAACTAAATTTATAATTCAGAGCTGCCATCTGTCTAGTTGAATCTTTGGCCACGGGATGTCCTCTTGGAAGCTGCGCGCTATACATGTTTTATTTCATTGATTTATTCAACTTTACCCTGAAGGAACCAGTGAGAACTAATGGCCACCTTCTGTGAAGCTTAGGAGCTGCATCTGTTCAGAGTATATTTCTACCCCAGTGTTACTGTTTGCGGGCTCTATTGGCTCCATCATGGTATGATTACTGATGTGTTCAAAAGGAGATTATATTTTGCTTATGACTGCTTGGTTTTATCTAATAACTGTCCAAATGTATTAACACACTGCTACTCGGGTTTTTAATCAAGAGTTTTTTAAATATGAAACATATTCGTGAGGAGTCTTCATTTTTGTATTGCACCTCTGGGCGTCACTAAATAAAACAATTAAATGGATTATGGCCCCTACTAGGGTGACAAGGAGTGTCATGTTTCTCCTTTTAATGTTATTTAGGTGTAAGTATGGGTGTAATGTCATTCCTCCTGCCACTATGATTGATGAGTAAAATGACAGCCTTGAGCCACTGAAGTCAGGTGTCTGGTATTGTGGTTCTCTTGGGCCGGTCAAATGAAGATTTAAACTATTATAATACAGGCAGTTAGTTTCAGTGTGCTAACACACAGCAGTCGCCCTACACTCACATGAGCACACGCCTCACCCTGCATTCACAAAGCCACACCCCCACCTTGCAGTCACGGCTCTCATTTTGCACTCACACAGGTACAGCTCACCTTTCACTCTTTCAGGCACACCCCTTATACTGCACTCACCAGGGCACACCCATCATCTAGCACAGACAGGCACACCCCTTAACCTGCACTCACCAGGGCACACCCATCATCTAGCACAGACAGGCACACCCCTTAACCTGCACTCACCAGGGCACACCCATCATCTAGCACAGACAGGCACACCCCTTATACTGCACTCACCAGGGCACACCCATCATCTAGCACAGACAGGCACACCCCTTAACCTGCACTCATAGCTCTCTCTCACACTGCATCCAGTCAGCAACACCTCATACTACAATCATATGGGCACTTTCCTTACCCTTACCCCTACACTACACTCACATCTCTCACTATGCACTCTCCCTCACTCTCTACTCACGCATGCATAACTCTCACAATACAGTCACACAGGCATACCCACTCACCCTGTAATTGCTCCCCTTGGACTGAACCCACATAGGGATTCAAAGCAGCAAATCCCTTGTTCTGCACTAAAATGCACACTCGTCCTCAATGTGCACTCATCTAGGCAGCCCCTCACCCTGCACTGACAAAGGCACACATATCAGCCAACACTCCTCACACATTCACACCCTGCAAGACTCACCTCTCCAACTTTACTCACACCGCCTATTCTGCACTCAATAGGAGCACTTTAGCCCCCATGCACCCACACAGACACAACCTTAACCCTGCCCTCACACCGTTCACTCTGCAGTCACTCAAGGCTACACTCATCACTTTACTCAAGCAAGCAGAACATTAACCTTCCACTCATACAGGCATAGCTTTCAAAATGCACTCACACAAATGCACTTCTCAGCATGCACTCACACAGATGCACTTCTCACCATGCACTCACAGTGGCGCACTTCTCATCCTAGTCTCGCACTGCCTATCCCACACCCGGCACTCAGACAGGCACATCCCTCATACTGCACTCTCACCTCTCACACTGCACTTACACAGAAATACCACACCATACATACGCTCATGAACGTGATCAGATTGCACGATAGATTGTAATAAATTCAACTCCTTGTTAGATTGCCTTGGGTGGGCAGGCTGGTCTTTGGGACAGGGGATGGAGGGCATAGTATTCCCACCGTATGGGAAGTGCAAAGATTGGCCTGAGTAAGAAGGAGGGGACCCAGGACCCCCAAAGGGATGAGAGAGAGACACGGTTTCTAAATGTCTATCCAGCGGACATCATGAAAGTATCAGAGTCAGAGTGACTGCATGCCTCCAACCCTGACAACTCAGCAGAAAGACGTTATGGCAGGACCTGACCACTCACCTTGCTTACTCCCAGGCAGAGCCCGCTGGAGCAGGCGGCGTGGGAGGAGTTGAACCA
The DNA here is from genome assembly GCF_964204655.1 of Triturus cristatus. Classification (NCBI taxonomy): domain Eukaryota; kingdom Metazoa; phylum Chordata; class Amphibia; order Caudata; family Salamandridae; genus Triturus; species Triturus cristatus. Next base: position 372,391,670 of record NC_140584.1, on the reverse strand, counting down.
CAAAAGATGGTAGCTATGTAGGATTCATGACCATGAAATTACACTTCCGCCCTTTTATGTGACACCCCCAGAAGAGAGGAACCCAGCCAGGTCTAAAATAAAAAGACTGAATAAATATGGCCATTGAACGCAAGTCTTATCAACTGGTGGTGGTGCCACCTGTGCGTGGTTGTTGTGCATTGAAGGAGGGGTCAGAGTTCTTGCTAGACGAACAGTATGGGGCATTCATTTTCGGACCCAGCTGTTTGTATAAGTACTTAAAATCCGAGAAAATTAAAAACTAAATGAAATCAAACTGCTTGCAATAGGCATTCATTTTGTATTTACTTCCAAACTGCCTTATTTGATTTTGTACCACTGAAAAATCATACTTTCATAGGGGTACATATTACTTTTATTCTGAGTTTGTATCAATAGCACTGAAAAATATTACAGGCATATTATTTGCAGTTCAATAATCAGCTTTGGGTGTTAGGCTCAATGATCGTTATTGATACTAGTCAATATCACGAGTTTGCTTTGTTGGTCATCTGCATTTTGATGAATTACAGACTAGCAGGAGGTATGGATCCTAAGACGCCACCTTAGAAAACCAATATTCCTTTACTTCTTATAAGACAATAGCACAGGCTGAGAGAGGGATAGGTGGGTTGCAGTGAAATCATACAATACACCAGTGTGTGAAATAACAAGGATGCCTCCCAGATTCTCAGTAGGAAATTGTGAATTTTTTCTCTTATGAAATTCCTCTTGTTCTCACAATTACTGCAATGAATATCAACACTTTGCAAATGTTTCTGTATGTGGAATGTCATGCCTCTTTTAAATTAATTCAAGAAAAAAATATCACCCACATCGACGCATTTTCAAAGATGTGAGGAAATTAGCTCTAAACTGAACTTGTGAGATAACAGCATCTGCATTTTCAGCAGGCACTAGACTCATGAGGAAACGCCTGCGTAGAACTCGGGGGCAAGGGGGCAAGTTTACAGAGGCCATCAATCATTTATTTGATTGGCTAATAACTTTGCTGTCATTTGCCACCAGAATTGAGTTTAACATGTCGTCCGCACACCGTTTATTCATGTGGCTCTTTTTATTATATTCTGTTTTAAAATGATAGATTTATTGGACAGTTGTCTATAATACCAGAACATCTTCCAATTTCATCACAAAAAATATGATAAACATTACTAATAAAACTAACCAGCCATTACATTATCATGTATTTTGATTGTTCGCAAGAAATAGCCAATGGTAATACCACATCAAAACAAGGTATTAGGCCTGGGTGAAAATCGAATAATTTCTTTTGAGGAAATTATTCTAAATGCACCGAAAACTTTGCCTTATTATACAAAATGGTGCTGTAGAATGCTACTGTTTTTTGTGCCAAACGCATCCCCTGTTCATTTTTGCAGTGAGAATGCATTTCATGCTAAAAAGAATAGCACAAAATTGCATGTGACAACAGCTGCTCGCATTCTGTCTGTTGGCATTGTTCCGGTGCTCCCATGATAGAATGTTTACCCAAAAAAAATCTCTGCTACATGGTGCAATCTTGGGCATGTCGTGTAACAAGCTTAACATGAAGTTCAAAAAGTATGCAAGATTATGCTGGTGCAAACAACATTTCACCTAATTAAGATTTACATTGCAAAGCTACTATTCTTTTTAAAAATACATAACTTATGAAAATCTGCGTTTTAAATATTGTGTGTGTTTTTTTCAAACTAAGAAAATATTCATATCAAATTTTGAAAAAAAGGGAAACATTTACCATCTGTGAATCTCCACAATTCTCCACTCAGACACGAGATCCATAGAGAGTTTACCCCTATTCACATTTTTACTATGAGTTTTCTGTCAGACATGGTTGTTAAGCATAACCAAAACAATGCCTAGAGTCCTTTTAATCAAAACAATTGATGGTTTCTTGTCAATGTGTCTGATCTTCCTTACTTATGACATTACCGTATTTTTATATTAAAGTGATGCTTTTTGTTTTCTTAGTGAGTACAACACCTAAAAATAGTTAATATTGATTTTATTTTTTAATTGTAAACCGCTACTGTGTTAAAGTGACCCAGCAATGTGAACATTTAACATATAACAGATATTTCTATGGGTGGGATATCAAAAGTATGTTGAACACGCCAATACATCCCAGGAAAGCAGACTACATTCAAGACATAGGGGCCCATTAGGATGTAGGGCAGATCACCCTACATCCTTCCCCGCCCGCCACCCATTTCCCCCCGCCATATTAGTATGGTGGGGGTAACGCCACAGACGGTAAGACCGTCCGCCGCTTTTCCACTCCGTCGGCAAGTCGACCGGGTGGAAAAGGGTATAATATGGTGGTGGTGTCTGCTAGACACTGCCATCCATATCAGGATGCATGCGGGAGGCAGCCTTTCTGCGGCGGCGTAGCTGCCACAGAAAGGCATGCAGAATTTCAAGTTGGGGGCCCGTTGCAGGCCCCCAGGATGTTGGGGGGTGAAGGGGGCAAATGGGGGGTACCTATGCATGCACAACATGGCAGGCACCGCGTGCAGTTTTGGCATTGCGGCGGGTGCTACTGAAAGCACCGCCCGCCGCAATGTTAAAAATGCGTGATGCGCCCGCCAGTGTGGCGGGTGCATCCTAATATCCCCCTACGGGACTGCCGCACAAATGGCGGGCGGTCCCGTTTTCCGTCAGGATGGTGGACGGACAAAGTCACAAAAACAGAACATACACACTAGGTTATAACAGACCGACCACAAGAATGGCAGAAAACACAGGCCTAACCTTCTCGGAAGAAGAGATAGACAGCATTGTAGCCTCATTGAACAACTTCGTGGGGCTAAATACACCAGATCCAATACCTACAAACAATGACTGGAACGAGATAGAACAACTAAGGCGCACCCAGATAAAACCAGCCCTCCACGGTCTCCTCATGATTGAATATCTTAAAAGCAATGCGGCACCTAATGGGCTAATAGTAAGAAAGGAACCTTACATTTTTCAACATGACAAGATTTAAAAAAAAGATTGGTCATTAATAAGTTGGCATTGCACACAAAAATGACTTGTGTTAACAATTAAGACAGCTGGCAGATTAGCACAAGAACTGAAAATTGAAATTCAAGAAATAGAAGTTCATTTAAAGAGCTATGAAACACCGAGTGCCCTCAAAAAACATCTAGAAGAGTTAAACAAAACTCTCAATGACACGTTTATTTTAATAATACCTTTATGTTGTTGATCGGTCTATTTTTTATGTTCTTCTATGTAACGATATGTAAAGCGCTTTGATACCTTTGAGTCTAGCTAGCGCTATATAAAACCGATAAATATTAAACAAATAATTAATATCTGACAGTTGTCATGCTGGCTCCAGGGTCTATCAGAGACTCCACCCTCTACCCATTAATGGTGACCTACTGACTATATTTCCAAGTATTACTAGGATTGTAAGTTCTCTGCTCCATCTCTCTGTCACCCTGGGACACTAGGGTAACCTCTTTGCTCTTCCCCACACTATCTGGAGCAATCACCTCCCCAAGCGCTAACCTGACCAACCATGATGACTGCCCTCCAGTGGTGGGCTGTGACCGCTTGGGCCACTTGGCATCCCGCTTGTAGTGCCCAACCTGTTGACAATCATAGCCCTTAGGGGGTGTTTTCCCTGGTTGCTTACTATCAGGGAACCATTTCTTATCCTGTTGTTCAGGTGAGGATTGGGAGTCCTGACCCTTAGAGCTAGATTGAGGACCTTTAGAGAACTTCCTGTTTTTTGTTTGTCTCCCCCTTCCTTCTTGTGGTGGGGACCTTGCCTACTCTCGTTCCCCCAGATACCTTCTTGTGCACATCCATCGGTCAGCCTCCTTGGGGTCAGTAAGCTTGCTGTCAATCAGGTGCAAGTGTGGATCTGCAAAACAAAATGATATGCACTCTTGGAATAAAATTGTACTGCTGCGGATAATCCTTCACTTCACTTCCCTTCACCAAACCATCCAGTAACTTGCAAAAGGAGTCTACACAATCCACCCAGTTGGGACAGCTTCTGGCTGTCCCTAAACTTCTGCCTGTACTTCTCGGTAGTGAGGCCATATTGTCTGACGAGGGTTTCATTCATGGGGGAATACCTCATCCTGTCCCCCTTCTCTATGGCCAGTAGGGCATCCCTACCATCGCTAGAGATATGCTTCCAAAGGCTAGCCCCACAATCTTCTTCAGGGATTCTATGCAGTTACAAACCTACCTCATAACTTTCCAACCATGTGTTAATGTCATCCCCTACAACAAAGTTAAGCCCCAGACCCTTAGGTATGTGGACCCTTCTGTCTCTAGAAGGCACTGTAGATGTGCTGCCATCATCACTGCTGGACTCTGCCTGTCTGGCCTGGATGGCCAGTACTTAAAGGCTCCTCTCCTGAGCCAATAGCTCCAAAGTAATTCTGTCCTATGTGGCCAGTATCCTTTCCTCCATGGCCAGTTTCTTCTCTTCCATTCTCAACCTGTGCCATCTGCAGCTTGAACTCTCTCTACACCACCATTTCTGTCAGCTACTCCGGGGACATGCTGCAGGAAGACAAACTGCTCCCTACCCTGGCAGGGGGCTCCACCTCAGAGGTCAGGCCATCTCCCTCAACTACAGATGGCTCCAAAGAAAGGTCTTCTCAAGACCCTTCCATCTCATTATCCTCTCCTGTGGCTTTATCCAGTGACTGATGGGCTTCTGTCCAGGCCTTCATTGCCATTTGGAGCTCCACCTTCCTGGTGGTGTTCATTGTCAGAAGTCCACTCTCCTTGCAAAACTCCTTGAGCTGGGTCACAGTGTAGACATCCATGTTGGCTAGCTCATCCCCTTTATACAGGTGTGGTTTCAAGCACAAAAGTCTGGGAAATTTAAAATTCGAAGTGGTCTCAGATATGGGATGGTAGTGTACACAAAATTACTGTATGGCACTGCTCAAACACAAGTCCTAATCCTCACTTCTGTTCAACAATGAAAGAAAATGGGTTGTTGGTTAACTGGGGTGTGAGCCCTGGTCAAGCAGCAACTGCAATCCTTGTCAGGGTGAAACACAAGTCAACCCTAAATTAACCTGTGCTCAGCCTCTGGAAGCTTGGCACAGAGCACTCAGGCTTAGTATAAGGTATTTAAGGAACAATTTAAACAGTAATTGAAATGAAAGTACCATGCAAAAAGAATTTCACACCAAGTTAAAAAAGTTAGAGCTTTTTTTAATAGATAAAACAAGATCAAAATTACAAAAATACAATGAGTAGAACTGGAGAGATGCAGTGTTAAGGATTTTACTGAAAATAGCACTAAAAGCACAAAGCGCCATCTGTGGAACCGGGACAAAATCATAAGGTCAAGCTGATTGCGGTGGAGCGTGGGCCAGCAACAGGGACCCATCTGGGCTGGCTGAATACAGTACCTCAAATCCTGGTTTGCAGAGCTGTGCGAGGATCTGCATCAAAGATGCATTGCATAGCTGAAGCATTGCGTCGGTTCCAAGATGCCGCAAGGATGCGATTCGAGGACCTACTTCATCGAGGATTCCATCAACAGGGCTTGGGATGTGAAGTCTGGTGTCGAGGATGCAGCCCGCAGTCGGGCTGATGCGTTGGTACTGAGGAGCTGCGGGGCTATGATGCAGAATCCGTCATCGATGCTACAGTCGACAAGCGATGCGAGAATCTGAGCCGTCGATGCATTGCACAGTGGTGTTTTCAATGGGACTGCAGTGGCGAAGCGGATCTTAGCGACGGGTCCAATCCATGCAGCAGCAATGATGAATCAGTTCTGCTCAGATTTACACCATGCAGCAGAGGAGATGTGTTGGTTCCGCTGATTCACAGAGGCCGGCAGAGCACCTTAAGCCCTCTTCCAAGAATCCAGGACTGGGGTCCCAGCATTTGGCAGGATAGACTCATGGATGGCAGAGTCCAGGCACAGGTGCAGGGTTGTTGGAAGCCTGTTTTGTCCTTGAGGCTTCAGAAGGAAGTCCAGCCAACAAGTCCTTGGTATGCATCTGCATTCCGGGTTCAAGAGATGCAGGTCTCCAGTCCTTCTTCCCCAGGGAAGAGGGCAGGAGGCAGCAGGGCAGCGCAGCAAGGCACAAGTCCTTCAGAACAAGGAGAGCAGAGTGGCAGTCCTTTCAGCAGCACGGCAGTCTTTCTTCCTGACAGAGTATCCTCAGGTCCAGAAGTGTACTGAAGTGGTGGTGTCTGAGATCCAGTATATAAACATCCATTTGTGCCACTGAAGTGGGAAGAAGCTTCTAGAGGCAGACCTTTGAAGTGCACAGATGCTCTGCCTTCCCGACCCTGACCCCAGACTAACTACAGAGGGTATGCAGCTCTAAGTGTGGAGTCAGGACACAGCCTATTCAAGTGTAAGTGGGCTGGGTCAGGCTTTTCCCTCCCATGCTGTCAGTGATGGCCCAGCCAGGGACACCTAAGCTCCTTAAAGTGGGAAAATCAATAGATATTTTAATACTGCCCTCACACACCCGAAAGTGTCATGCTTCATCATTGGGCCGCATCATACACCTCGGTGCAGACCAACACCTTAGGTGGAGCGCAATTTTTTAGAATAGATGATGAAGAAAAGTGGTGAGGGTAAAGTATAAAGAAAAAACAAACAGAACATACACAAGAGTGTAATTCTGAGAAAAAAGAAACAAATAGTCTCCAGGAGAAAGGGGCCAAAGGAAGTGCAGAAAAAAGTCTAAAACTGTCTAGGGGTTGACCCTCACGCTTTATTCTTGTCAATCTCTGGCAGGGTTAAAACAAACAAGATGGGGTATCCAGGGCATGGATATCCCTTGGTTCCAGTTATATGGAATCATGCAATAAGAAATGGGATTCCGGATATAGCAAATGGGTTTTATTCAATGAGACGATGAACTAATAAGTTAATTCACTCCGGTGTACCATTCCCTCGTGGATTTGTGGGAGATTAAACATTAAGCTGACCCATTAAGGAAGTTCGAAACGTGAGCACATTTAAATAAAAGACAGTCTCCCTTGCGGACAAGAACACCTTTGCTATGTTAGGATGGCTAAATTAGAGGAGACTAGGAACTCCAATATGGCCGCCATGAATACCGATTTAGGCGTTAGAAATCAGAGGGCCTCTTTCTATGGTGGTGAAGTGAAGAGCTTGCTGGGTAACGCACAGATTGGGCGTTGAGGGATCAGCGTGCACGGAAACATCTCCTCTTTAAATAAAGGCTTAATGCGAGGCACCCGTATCGTCGGAGGACGGACGAGGGGAGTAAGGAGACAGTGTCTCTTTGGAGTAGTAAGTGCATAAGTGATATCCCTGTTGTGCGAGTAAGTTACCTGAAGCGTGAGTGCTGTTCGTCCACCCCGTCACATTCTACAGTGCCTTGAGTACCGCACTAGAGAATAAGTTGATTAGGGGTTTGAGGACAAGGGCAATTGGACATGGCCATAAAATGGGATTGGTCTGTGTGGGGAAGAGGATTGAGTGTGAATTTTATCCTTACACAAACGAGTGTTTTTTTATATTGACGCTCCTTCTTTATACAGAGTGTGATGACAAGAGCACCCTCCCCCGCTGTTCCGGGTTTAGAGCAGTTCTCGTAAACTCTTGTGAGTATTATTGAGTGCTATTGGTTGCGGGTCACTTGTACAGGACAGATAGACTAATAACATGTGATTTTACACGTTGAATAGACAGAAAGAGACACGGTGGTAGCTATGGACCGTTTTTAAACTTGAAGAGTTGTATATACACATACAGGAGGTTCTGACACTCAAACATTTGGTGAAGTGCTTTCTGTTGGTTGCGGTGTCCACAGACTTGGGGTTCTGGTTTGTTAGAAGGTGAGGCTGCATTGGAGAATATATATCACGTTAAAGGATGCGTGGGAAATACAATGAGTATTGTGAATAACCAGGAGAAGAAGGAGATTGGAAATGATGATCCGTTTCTTTTTCTTCTTGTGTTATAGATATGTTGATCCTCTTGGAAATTCCACAAAGAGTAACGCGGGGATATTACCCTGATTGAAAAAGGTAAAAAATACCCGAAGAGGGGTATAGACCAAACAAAAGGGACCGACACCCTGATGAATGCCAGAGTGACCCGGCTGGGCACATAGAAAACTGGCAGAAACATGTTGGTTTTAGCAGTGGGGATTGTAGGGTCGTTACCTGCCCTGGATACCCCATCTTGTTTATTTTAATCCTGCCAGAGGTTGACAAGAATAAAGCGTGAGGGTCAACCCCTAGACAGTTTTAGACTTTTTTCTGCACTTCCTTTGGTCCCTTTCTCCTGGAGACTATTTGTTTCTTTTTTTCTCAGAATTACACTCTTGTGTATGTTCTGTTTGTTTTTTCTTTATACTTTACCCTCACCACTTTTCTTCATCATCTATTCTAAAAAATTGCACTCCACCTAAGGTGTTGGTCTGCACCGAGGTGTATGATGCGGCCCAATGATGAAGCATGACACTTTCGGGTGTGTGAGGGCAGTATTAAAATATCTATTGATTTTCCCACTTTAAGCGTCCCATACTGTCTTATCTGCTTTTTTGATTGCGTCTCTGTTGTGTGAGATTAAGTTTACTTGAGGGAGTCAGAGACAGTCTTATCCCTCGTCTCTCCTCTATTGTGTTTTATAGATTTAGCACGGCCGCTGAGCCGTAGAGACATTAAGGGGTATTTCCCTATACCATTGAATTAATCCCCTTTAAGGTTTAAATAGAATCTAAAATGGAGGAACAAGGCCTCTCGTATGGAGATGAGGCAGCAGCCAGAATTTTAGCATGTCCGTCCCTGTTAGGGGATACTGCACTTACCAGGCACTTACACAGGTGGAGGGTTGGGAAGCACTTACTGAGCTAAAAAGGACACAGGTGAAAACGATCCTGCATGGTGCGATTCTCACGGAGTACCTGAGAGCAAATGCAGCCCCTGGGTGTCTCCTAGTAATCAATGAACCTCTGATCTTCTTGGAAGATTCGACATTTAGAAAAAACTGGTCATTGATAGCGTGGAGATGCTCCAGGGATTGGCTGATACTGATTATAGAATCAGCCAAAAATATCTCAGACGATCTCTTAATTCAAATACAAGCAAGCGAAGATAACTCAAAAACATTAATCCAAATCTCTGTGTTCAAGAAGAAATTGGAGGAAACAAATAAAGTAGTCAATGAATACAAAGACTACTTGGTTAATTCCAAAGTTCAAAAACTCCAGAAAGATCTGAAAAAATTCTTGAGGGAGAAGGTTTACCCATATATCAATGACGAGTATGTTAAGAATAAAGAAAACGTAGCAACACAAAAAAAAAAACTCGTCCGAACACTGATCACTCTAGCTCAGGTAGTGAGAGTAGTGACAGTGATAACAGACCTAGATATAGGGGTAGAGGTTGGTCAAGAGGTTATATGCGACCATATCAACAGGGACCACAAATGGGTTTTGGTTGGCCTCCAATGTACCCTCCGTTGGGTCCTCCACAATTCTTCCAGAAAGAATATCCGCCTTTTTTAGAGAGAGGCAGGGGGAGAGGCAGGGGGAGACAGAGAGCACAGAGAACACAGAGAGTGCATTGGGACGATTTGAACCAGGGGATAACACGCAGCATGGCCCGGGAAGGGGAACCAGGCACCAGCAGGGACCAAGCTTAGTCATGAATTTGAGCAAGATAACCCTGACACCAACACAAGAGAGAGTGCTAGCAAAAGGGTTAGGATTCGTACCTACTAATCAACCTGATAGTTTCAAACTCAAGTGTGAATTAGCTGGGTTCTTTCGGAATATACGCTTGAGAGTTTTTTTCGAAGGAAAAGAAGCTGCTCACAATGGGGATGACACAGGGTTTAGGAAGAAGTCGACATTTGTTCCCACCCTAAACCAGTTACCCCCAGAAGTGGGTGTGTTTGAACAGGCAGTGCTCAGAGAGTTAGATTTATCAGACTCAATAAGAACGAGGAAACCCTTCTTCAATTTATCTACAGCGGAAAACAAGGCCCTTCAAGAACTTAAGGATGAGAAATCAATAGTAATAAAATCAGCTGATAAGGGCGGGGCGATAGTTATCCAAGACCTAGATACCTATAATACCCAATGTTTCCTCCTTCTGAATGATAGGAGGAATTATACCATACTTGAGAGGGATCCTACGGAAGAACTTAGGACCCAAATTGCCTCTCTATTAGAGGAAGCACTGACGAATGACTGGATTAGCCAAAAAGAGGCAACATTCCTGTGTAATGAACAGCCAACTGTACCTTATTTCTACACCTTACCTAAGGTACATAAATCTACACGACCACCACCGGGGCGACCCATTGTTTCTGGCGTAAATTCAATCCTGGAACCCCTGTCCAAATTTTGTGATTTTTATTTGCGTCCGATTGTACAAAAGATGCCTGCGTACCTTAAGGACACTAGAGAGGTACTGAACCTCATTAAAGATCTGGATTTTGATGTAGAAAAAGACTTACTAATTGGGCTGGTCATAGAATCTTTGTACACCAACATCCCCCAACAAGAGACTCTGAGGGTGATTGAGAATATACTTTTCTCAGAAGACTGGATTTTCCAGACACCAAGGGCTTTTATACTTTGCCTCTTGGAATTGGCGCTTATAAAGAATTTCTTCAAGTTTGTATGATGCGGCCCAATGATGAAGCATGACACTTTCGGGTGTGTGAGGGCAGTATTAAAATATCTATTGATTTTCCCACTTTAAGCGTCCCATACTGTCATATCTGCTTTTTTGATTGCGTCTCTGTTGTGTGAGATTAAGTTTACTTGAGGGAGTCAGAGACAGTCTTATCCCTCGTCTCTCCTTTATTGTGTTTTATACACCTAAGCTCCTCACTGTGTGTGGATGTTTAGGAGGAATACACAAAGCCCAACTGTCACCCACACCCAGTCATGTGACTCGAAAACAGCAGTATGAACCAAATGGCTAACACAGGAAAATGCCAACTTTCTAAAAGGGTAATTTTCGAAATTGTAATTTAAAATCTGACTTTACCATAAGTTAGTATTTTTCATTACAATTCCAGAGCCACCAAACATGAACTAGTTATCTAGTTCCATTTGAAATTACTCTTCTAAAATGTACAAATGTAGCTCCAATGTTATCATATGGGAGGAGTAGGCCTGACTGTACTAAAAAATGAATGTTAGAGCTTTTCACTACCAGGACATGCAGACATCAGAAGAAATGTCCAATTATTTAAATACACTGGACCTTGCTCTTTGGGCTGCCTAGGGCCTTGTATGGGGGCGACTTGTATGCAGTAACAAGGAAGGCTTGGGCCTGGCAAAAGCTTTATTTTGCAAGGTCAAAATGGCAGTTTAACCTTGCACACACAGGTTTCAATGGCAGTCCTGAGACATGTTTAAAGTGCTACTTAAGTGGGTGGAATGGTCAGTGATACAGGACCACTAGTTGCATTTAATTTACCAGCCATAGGCACAGGTAGCGCCACTTTACTACGGGTTTACAGGTACATTAAATGTGCCAATTGGGTATAAGTAAATCTTAACATGTTTTAATCTTAGAGCACTTAGCACTGTTCAGCAGTGGTGAAGAGCTCAGAGTCCTAAAACCAGCAAAAGCAAAGTCAGCAAACGGGAGATCTGTAGGTAAAAATGTGTGGAGTAAACACGCTAAGGACCAAACTCAGTCCTGTACCCAGCCCACACTCCACTGTGGTCAGCTTTAACTTGGGACTTTGCTTCAGTGAGATGTGACCAGATAACCACAGTTGGCGCCTTTAGCTTATTGCTGCTACTTTTCACTGAGACTTTACAATTGCATTCCTCCAGTTCCACTAATTGGATTGCTGAGGTTATGGTATAAATTTATTTATTAAAATGTGCTCTATCTTTGTTGATTGATGTGGAATTTTTCTTGTGTTATATTTTCACTGTATTACTCTTTGTGTGCTGCACCCTGACAGGATTGCAGTTATTGCTTTAGAAAAGTTTCACATCCCTCAACCAATAATTCAATTATTACAGTATCTTTACAGTATCTTTGTAAAAATATTACATGTGATGAAGGTGAAATGACTAATGAAGAGTATGATTGAAATTTGAAGAAAATTGTGATTATTTTACTAGGAGCAAATGATTGATTCATAGTGTCCATGATTACTGACTTGACAAGAGAGATAACATTAGATTAAATGATTATAAATTATACTTTAATAACAAATGCAAATGAAAGCCATTCGAAATGGCAATTAAAATCACTCAAATAAATAAAAATTAATAAAATTCAAATAGATTTAAAAACAAGGGGCCAAATAAAAAATCTAGGAGGGTTCCGAAATGTTTCCCATGTTCAGAGAGTCAGTAGAAACCCATATCCGCAGACAATGTATCCACAGTGGCCTGAAGCTCCAGTTCCAAAGAAAAAACATACTCATATCTGGACCAGTCAGCAGATGCTGACAGTGTACCAGCCTACAGTGTAACCGCTGGAGAAAATCTGGATTCCAGGAATTCAGATGCTGAAGCATTCATGAATGGCCAATAGTAAGCATCCTGTAGCAATGATCGTCTCATAGGACAGCACTGAAGATGAGCCCTCAACGATCACACCTGCAGATCCATATCCATAGATTAAACAATTACATCTCAAGACACAGGTCCAGAGCACATTTGAAAGGGAATCAAAGACAGTGGAACATGGGCTGTATGCAGTGAAACCACACAGGTCTAAACCACAAAGACCAATTGTTGTTCAATTCCAGAAGCAAATACACTTCAAATTGCTGCATCATGCAATCACGACACAGCATGACATGTGGTAAGTTCATCCTCATTAGTCCTCAAGGTAGAAAATCCATTGCGAAGCAACAAACATAGGACCATAATTCCAACAACCAGGAATAACAAAAATGGTATGCCTCCAAATAAACTGGAAAACAAAGAGTGTAAAAAGGACAGAATCATCCCTAATACAGTCTGGAATGTGCTAACAAAACCAGATCCAATTGCTTTAAAAAAGTGTACCACTCCTGCGGTATTTGAAGCATTAAATATATGGTGCACAAGTTCACTAAAATGCTGCTGCAAGTTTGTGTGCAATAGGAATTGAGGGCCACAAGGTAATTTCCCTTATTGTGTGCGTAGGAGGAATTAACACATTATTACAACAAGTCACGACCCTGGAAACAGTTACCATATATGATACTCCTGGCTTCATCCCACAACACCTCTGGTTATTCAGGATCAAATAACTTCTATTTGAAAATGAACAGAATACTGGCCAAATCAAAGAACCTGGTACATCCTTCAGATAACACACTAAATTAGCCATGGAAGTATTGCATGCCCCATGAACTGTCATCTTTTTACAAACTAATAAAAGGGTGAACGAAGTTTCTTATTTATTTCGACTAATGAAGACTTCAGTTCCCTACTCAAACATCTGTAATCAAAGTTTAAAATCCATGCTTTGTGAACAAATCTCTCTCCTGGAGCTTCATATCTGCATACCTGAAAGTGTTTCAGACAAGATGTAAAATGAAACATTGATATTGGCAATAAAATAAACCCATTGATCAACCATACAGCTAATGGTGTCTCTGCTAATTCAAAAGACAATTGTTCTAAATGCTCTATGTTTAACATTGTATAAGCTGCATCTTTCTTTGCCATCAGTCTTTGTGTGTGTGTTATAAGGCAAAAACTGCTCTGCTGCATTCAGCTATTTCCCTAGCACACAGTTTGATTTTAAAACCGGCAATGTCCAACTACATTGCATAATCGATCTTAGCTGACTTTTCCCATGTTGGAGGAGAGACTTGCCATTCTGTATTATATTAAATGCACATGATACAATATTATTCAAAGAATAAATTCAATTTGACAATGTAGTCATACCATTATCTATATCAGATAATGCTTTTTCCAAATTTGCCCTGTCAATTGTGTTCGTCAGCTTCTTGCTGAGAGACTTTACTAAATTAATTGTGTATAGTAAAATTCTTACATTTAGAACGTGGTGACCTAGGACCCAACAAGAATTCTTGTAAATCTATTTAATCGGAAAGGAGAGATAAATGTTCCTTAACTGCAGATAAAGTGATATGCTAAAAACATTGCTGGCATCACTTCCCTACACTAAAGATAGTTACTACCCCTGAATGTTGGGTCTGCATGCACTGGGGGTCTGGTCTGCTAGCTTTAAATCCCATTGACATGTATAAAAAAAAGTGTGCTGCAACCATTAGTGTCAACTGGCCACATTAACCACCCATCTGAACCTGAAATTGAAGAGTTATATGTACAATTCTGTACCATACTATTGAGCTCTTCTGTGAAATTAGTAAAGTGTTGCTAATTATCAAAATGTGCAAAAGAGGGAATGCTAGGTGTGTTATTCCTTTAATTGTAGCCAAACTTAGGGAGGTATTTTGCTCCACTGTTTTGTTCAGAAAGATAATTTCTCTTGGGATCAGACAAGCTCTACAAAAAACATCGCTGCCCTGGACTTGCCAATGTCAGGTTCCTCAAATTGATTTTAACTCCATGTTTTCCACCCAATATTCATAGCCTTGTTTGGCCAACTAGGAGATTAATAAATTGGAATATGTCAAGTCAGCGTTTTTTTGTTTGCTGGGGAAGGGGTAAGCTTAAACTAATAAGAAGGGTTGTGACTAGAAAACTATGCAAACTTTTTCAAATATGTTTTGAACTACCCACTGGTGGTGTCAGGTAATGTTCCCATTGTGTGTAATTGAAAACTGTATGTGGAGTACTACTCTGTGTAAATAGTGGGGAGCATAGTGATGATAACAAAGCATTCCACTATAGTTGGCAGAATTTAAAAACAAATATTACGTTTTGAATACTGTATCAGATTTAGGTTCAGAAGGCATGTTCCAGAATATTTCTACATCCCCTACATCTGGACGCCAAACAAAACTTCATAGGGTTCTGAAAGATTATTTAAAGCACTCTGGACTTCATACAAGTGATGGCTCTAACAATGACCTGAACTTACTACTCTAGTTGTTAAAAACAAGATCAAGTTACAGTATTTCATTTTCACTATTGAATTTACCTCAGGATGATACGGAGAGGAATAATGCATAGCAACACCCAGGGTTCACATGGTATCCCGGTATGCCTTAGAGGCAAATTCCGGGCCCTGGTCCGAATGGAATGCTCCTACTGAATATGTCCTGATAAAGACCTGTAAATCTTCAATAACAGTTCAAGCATCAGCCAACCGCTGGGGCCACACACATAGAAATATAGAACACGAATCAACTGCCAATAGAATACATTTAAATGCACGATCTCAGTTCAGTGGTCCGCAGTGATTCAAATAGATACATGTTAGGGGTATGTTTTAAACTAGGAGAGGTGTCTGCAGAGGGCGAGCTGCAGTAAAACTTTGAATTTGCTGACAAATGTCACAACTAAGGACATATTAGTTAGTCTGCTTGTACAGCTCATGCCATCAATAATGTTTGTGCATTAAGGACACTTTAGCCACCACACCTACATGGGCAGACGCTACTCCTTCATGAGCAGCTATGATTAATTCTAGCATATGGTCCTGGTTGGGTATCACTCGATCATCCACCCCTGTAATGTGAGCAAAAGGAATGTTTTGGGCACTCAGTGGATAGGAGCATTTTGCTAGAAATAATTTAGGTAATGGTGTGCCACTGCGTGAAGTGTTGACAGCACCCATGATGTTACAACCCACCCATGTGTGTGAACGAGTAATTGCAGCTAGTACAGCAGTCTGATCCAATGCTTTGGTAGCTTCATCAGTCAGTGACCTCCTTGCAACATGTATTCCAGCACACTAATGACTCAATATATGAATTACATGAGCTATGGCAAGCAATGTTTAAAATGTGCCACCTTTTCCCAAAGCAATTTATGCTTGATAGTGTTCCTTTTATAATCTCTGAATTCATTCAAGTGTCAATAATGTAGGTTTTAGTTAAAACACTGGACACAATAACATGAGTCACACACTATTAATGTGGGGCATTCAGGATCAGTACTCTTTGGAGCCAAAATTAAAGCTTTCAGTTCGACCAACTGAGCAGTACAATCCCCTAAGGATTGCGTAAATGTTTTTTGTCAATAGAACTCTCCATTGTTCATGAGACCGGGTACAGCTGCACTTTCAGTGGAATATCATTGTTTAGTGTTAACTGCAGGCTGAGCTAAATCATTAGTATATATTATATAATCATGCTGATCAAGAGGCAAAATGTTACTGGGCACCGATAATTCTTGTTCATAGTAGAAAAATATTTGTGTTCACAAAGTGGGGTCAAAGACATAGTCGCATCAGTAGCTGTTAAGGAGGTGGCCCACTGTACCTATCTTTGATAAAAGGCTTTGCATTAGGAATGATTGACTTGAGTACAGCTTCCAATGCTAGAAGGGGAGTAACCACAATTATACGTTTCCCCTGAGCCAACAGTCTTTCCTTTATAACAGCTGTCTGAACTACAGTCAGTATTTTTTCTGTCAATGCACAATGCATTTCAGCATTGGAGTATAAATGGGATTTATAAGCAATCGGTACAGTATCACCCTTGTTAAGGGTCACATATGGATAGCCAGTGGATCCCGCAATTATGTGGAAAACCAGGTTGGTAGTGTTTACCTGAGTGTGTAAGTGTCTGGATGCAAGCATGTCAGTTTGCACTGTTCTGAGAATAGGTGTATGTTCTGATGTTTAATGGGTACTGGAAAACTCAGGACAAATGAATTCATACACTGCCTTTACCTGTTGTGCATAGTCTACATTGTTTGATTTGTATGTTCTGTCAAAGTTGAGAAAGCCTAATTGTGACTTTAGCTTTTTTATGGTGTTTGATGGTTCGAAGAGGCCACATTTCTCTTCTCCACGAAATGTGGTGCAAGTCTTTTGCCTTCATTTGTTAATTTGTATCACACGAATAGGACACTGAGCAATGCAAATGTTTTTCTTCTGAAAATTAAATTTGCAGCTATGCTCAGCAAATCCAAAAGCAGTGTGATCTACTCTAGCTAAGTTTGTCATTGACATCACTTGGGCAGAGAACTGACCTGGGTTGTTCTTATACCCCCGAGGAAGCCTGCAGAATGTATTCTGGACCCATAAAGTAGTAAACACCATTAAAGCTCTGCTTTCAGGTGCTGTATGTTGGCAGAAAAGCCATTTGAAATATCCAAAGTGGTTTTTTTGTATTCTTTGCACACAATATTTTTTATTAGCCCTGCACTGTGTGAATTTTGACTTTTAAAGGTGTCATGCATGACTGTTTAAATGTCTGTAGTCTAAGACTAAGCAATAGTAATTATATGGTTTAGCTACCACTAACAATTGATTGTTCGTTGGAGAAATGCAAGCCTCAAATTTGCCTTGATATTATAGTAGTGTTAGAATTTCCTCAACTAGGATTTTGCTACATTTTTTACTGGATTTGTGGTTTTACTTGCGGGTTGGACATTATGGGTATAACATGATAATGTGAGTCTTTATCTCAGCCTGTGCATTTTGCAGCATACACTTGTTTGACAGCTTTAGGAACAATAACAGAGAAGGAAAGTATGACTACATTTTCCCCTTGTGGGACTTTTCTGACACACTCAGGCAGCCAATCCACTTCATCCAAGAGAATGTCATAGTGTTGGTTAAATTTCCCCAGAATATTACTTAAATAGTACATGGTATGTCACCCTCAATTTGGATGTCCAAATCATAAAGTCTATTGGGAGGGCTAACGGCTAACTCGCTAATCTTGTGTTTCAACTTGAATAAACCTGAAACTCTCAAAACCAGAAACTCTGGAAGATTCTGACAAACTATTATGACCTTTGCTGCACTGAATATCAGTGTCAATGCCAATGTCTTGTTCTGAATAGAGGTGGGCAGAACTCAAGGATCTGTGGAGTTGCACAAAAACGCCTAGAGATTCCGTGGAGTTCTGCAAGCCGGCAGAAATCAGAACATCTAGCTATTCAATACGATTTTTAGCATTAGGCCTTGTTCCACACTGCCAAATCAGCACAAATGGAACCACAGAGCCCACCAGATGGTGCTGCTTCTTTGCTGGTGCTAGTGTAGGTTTTCTACTTGAGTGGCAGCTTTCTCACGATGAACTGGTGTGACCGCCCGCGACTGATCCACGTTGAGAAAATCTCACCGGGTGACATTCGAGCACCCAATAATCGTGCCAGGAGACAAAAATTCTCACTGACACTCAACAACTTAACATTGGAGAGCTGCACATTAGAAAAACACTTTGCCACATGGAGGTTGGCAGAGTTTTGCTGGAACTTTGCATAACAAGCATAATGCAGGGTGGGGAAAACTCTGCAAACTTCTTCAGCAGAGCGGAATATATTGCCCACCCCGAGTTCTGAAGGAGTGTTCTTAATATGTGTGACATATTTATTGAAAATACCTACAATTTTATACATTATTAATTGAGATTTTAATTGTGGAAGTTTCTCTTCCTTTTTTATGATGATGTTAGGTGAGCATTCTAAGTCCTTTCTCAGTTTTACATCCTTTTTATGCCTATGTTTCGGTCATCCCCTTCTCTCTGAACATTTGTCAGGTGGATTCTGAAAGGAACAAGAAGGACGTGTATCAGTCCTGATGCATGGTTAATTAAATTATAACATTTTTCAGTGGACTCTGATTGTGGAGAACCACCCCATGCTTTTGTTTTATCTTAATTTTTATATTTGTCCCAGCGTTTTTTTGAAGACTCTGGTGCATCCTTGGTATTATCTTTTTTAGAAATGCCTTTAAGCTGTGTCTTATTTGATCTGGCTCCCAAATGATCTTGACCTATAGATAATTCAGCAACAATTATTGGTAATTTGGGCTCTTGGTCCACAACGGGAACCTGCAAGAGGCAGTGGTGTATTGCCAGTGCTGCTGCTTCCCCTTTAATATTACTTAAAATAATTGAGAAACTGTGGCAACATTGTCAACTAATTGCATCCCCAAATCCATTGAATCTGGTTTAGCACCTCAGGCAAAACAGCCATTGAGAGTGTGGACCATGTGTTATGTATATATGGCAGCAAAGACTGCAAAGTGGCAGAATCCTCTACTGGAGGAACCATTCCAAGTGATAAACCCATTTTGAAAAATCTATGTGTGTCTTTGGGTCCTGTATGGGGAAATACTGCGTCAAGATGGTTTATTCCCTGTGCAATCCAAAACAGAATTTACTCTAGTCTGGCGAGAACCTTACCCATAAATGCATTAAAAGTAACTGGACTAATTGCAGGCACAGCTAACTGTGGCTGCATAGCTTGAACAGCCCTTGCTGGGACAGCAGTTATTGTGTTAAATGTCTATGAAGTCTAACAAGACCTGTGTAAAGAGCATGGAGGTCTGCAGAATTGGCGGGATTTCATTCAGTGGAATTCCACAGAATTACATCAAAATTCCTCAATATTGCCCAGATTTCCGTAATAGGGCAGAATGGGCATTTGGCGCTATTTTCTGAGCTCCAAATGCACCCTCCTGTCCAGAAATGGAGGTGAGGATGCATATTGTGCTGAGAAAACTGCACAGCCAAGTACCCCTCAGTGCTCTTACATACTCTGCAGTAACTATTGCATAGTATGTAGGGGCGTTGCCACCGTGTGTTATGCAGTGGTTTCTGAACTTTAGAAATCACTGGATATCGCCTTGTAGTGCATAGCCCTTGGCACTCTTACATACTCTGCAGTAATCACTGCAGAGTATGTAAGGGTGCTGAGGGATATGCACTGCTGCACAGTGATTTTTAAATAGGGATGGAAGAAGGAGCAGTTCCTCTATGTTTATAATACACTGCAGATTAAAGTTTAAATCTCATTGGTTTTTTAAACATAGAGGGACTGATCTCTCTTCCCACCCTGTAAAATTCACTGCAGTACATTGCCCTTGGTGCCCTTACATGCCTGTAGTAATCACTGCAGAGTGTGTAAGGGCGCCAAGAACTATGCACCGCAGTGCATACATCTTAGCAGCCTTACAATTCTACAGTAATTACTGCAGAGTATGTAAGGGTGCTGATATGTATGCACTGCAGTGGATTCTAGAGAGGGCTGCAAGAGGGAGCAGTCCCTTATATTTAGAAAAAGCACTGCAGATTAAAATGTATTCTACAGCTGGGAACCTTACTGGCATTTTGGCAAACATTGCCACTGTCTGTAGTGGATAGAATCTCCCTGGAGAAAATAGTTTTTTTCCCAAGATGTTTGGATAAATTACAGAAGTCACAGTTTTTGATTACCTGGAGCACCTTCAAGGAACTTGATAGCTGCTTGTTGCACTAATTTGGGCAAGTTGGACATACAAATTCTCAAGCTCAGCTCTACATGAAAGGGTTTGGGACTACTGGACCTCGAGTTGTATTAGCTCGCATTGCAGCTGCAACACGAGTTAAGATGGTGTGCTGAAGGAAATAACTGGGAGAAGCGTCTACTAGTGGGAGTCTTGGGTGTGACACACCAGTCATCTGTGGTGATGGTGGGATTACAGCGCAATAAATCTCACCCATTCGTCATCCAACAAATCACTCAGGTGTGGGTGGACATCATCGGGAGGGTGTTCCATACAGCTCAGTTTTCCAGAAAACTACTGATATTGTGGATACCTCAATTTTAGGACCTCACCCAAAAGTTATTCTTGGCCATGTGGAGAGATGGGAGATGTGAGTTGCTTAGAGATGTCTACCCTACTGATAATTGTCTTTCACGAAGCACAGTAGTTGTGTGGTGTTTTTATGTGACAGTTCTTGCAGTTTGTGGCCTTGTCTAGGGTGCTGAGGGGACTGTGGCATGATTTTCCAGCAATGCCTCAAGAGACCTGTACGCTGGGGGTGAAACTGGAACTTGTATCTTCCAGACAATTGGTGTCCAATATGCACTGGGCCCTAAAAGAGAACAGGCTGCAGGTTGCCTGCCAAGCGCAGGGTTGTTGGGAAGCTGATCTACCAGAGCCCATCACAGACACAGAATGGAATAGGAATTGCTCCCTGGTAAAGGAAGTGTCCAGTAATGTATATTTAAAATTGGCAATTGTATGTTTTGTTATGTAATGGTAATATAATTTCTTAAGCGCAACGGTTACCCGAGGGTGTCCTGGCCCTAGCTACTGCCTTTCAATCAACGAGGTATGTGATGACCCATGTAGTAAAAAGCCAGGTTTTCAGTCCCTCATAAAGGTCATCAGCTCAGTGGCATTCCTAAAATGGAAAGGAAGCTCATTCCACGCCCTTGCTGCACTTCTTCCACCCCAGTTAAAGAGCTCTTCTGGGGATGTACCTTTGAAAACGCCTTTCAGATAGTCCGGGCCTATTCCTTGAAGGGCTTTGAAAACCGTGCACAGAGATTTAAATTAAATCGTTGTTTGACTGGGAGCCAGTGTAGCTTCTTTATTTCTTTTTTGGCAGAAACAAACTTTGGTATCCGGGTCAGCAGTCTTGCTGCCGCATTTTACACTAGCGGGAGTTTGTTTAAATGTTTCCTTTGGATATTTAAATAAAGGCTGTTACAGTAGTCCACACGCGACAGGATAAGAGATGTTATCACTTTCCGTTGACTGTCTACCGGTAAGAATGAACTTATTTTCCTCATCTTGTTGAGGACATGGAAACTGGCAGAGACAACAGCATTTACCTGGTCCCCAAAGGTAAGTTTATTGTCAACTACGACCCTCATGTTTTTCGCTTTCCTAGTTTGTACAGGGTGAGTCCCTGGTCCTTCCGGCCACCAGTATGGGGTCCAAAGGTTGGCATTATTTCCAAAAATGAGGACCTCGGTTTTGCTTGAGTTTAACTTCAACAAGTTCATGGTCATCCACATCTTGACCGCTTTCATGCAATCATGGAACCTTTTCCCTTTCTGGGCTTCCTGTCAAGGTCGTAGAGGCACCAAGATTTGCATGTCATCTGCATACGATGTCAGCTGAATCCACAGGATCTGATCAAAGCCGCCAAGGGCACCACATAAACATTAAAAAGTATGGGACTAATGGAGGAGCCCTGTGGTATTCCACACGGAAGGGAGAAAGGTTTTGATCGGACTTTGTCGAAGTCCACAGTTTGAATTCTTTCTGTAACGAAAGATTTCAGGAGGTTCCAGGCATTACCTTGCACCCCACAGGCCAACAAATGGTCCATCAGAACACCATGGTGAACCGTGTCGAAGGCCGCGGAGAGGTCCAGCATGATTAGTGCTGCATTACCTCCTTGGTCCAGGGCTTCTCTTAATTCTTCTGTGGATTTTATAAGGGCTGACTCTGTACTGTGTCCTGCCCTAAATCCATATTGAGTGGGGTTTAGTATGTTATTTGCTTGGAGGAACTTACTGAGTTGAGTATTCATGTTTTTTTCCACCAGTTTTTCCGGCAAGAGTAGACGAGAGATTGGCCCGTAATTATAATGATCCTTGGGGTCAAGATTTTGTTTTTTAAGCAACAAAAGAATGGACACAGTTTTCCATCTCTTGGGAACTGCCCAGACTCAAGCATGGCATTAAATAAGGGGGTGAGTACCGTGCCAGTGAACTCTGGAACTTGTTTAATCACGGAAGCTTCGCTGTGATCATAGGGGGATCCCGATCTGATGGAGGCCAGGAGATTTATAGTATCACGCTTCTCCAGTGGTGAAAATTTGTCGAGAGTTGGCCGTGGGTCCGTTGTAATTCTGGCCAACATAGATGACTCGTCAGCTTCTTCTATTGGGGAGAGTCTGAAAGAGGAAAAAATGGCTTTCACCTTCTGTAAAAAGAAGACAGTGATTTCCTCGCATAATTCTGGACTACTCTCCGTTTTAGTATTGCTACGAGCGGCCAGTTTGGTTACAGTCCTGAAGAGTTCTTTGGATGAGGATTTTGCCTGTATGATTTGATCTGTGTAAAAAGCCCTTTTACTGTTGAAAAGTTGCTTTTTGTAAAGAGTAAGATTCTGTTTGTCGGATTCTTTTTCTTCTTCATTATAGCCTCTTCTCCAGTTGCATTCTAGGCTCGTACAGGCAAGTTTCTGCTTCTGCTTTTGCTTTTTTTTCTTATGTCCTACATCAAACGTACCTAACCCCAATGAAACTTAGTAAAATATACCCCACCCACATGGATGAACGTGGGGAAGAACGGGACTTAACCAACTGATAGTCAATATTTGCCTTAAGAACACGTCTCAGCGCTGTCTCCTGGGCCTCATTATGTGCCCCAAGGATGGTAGGGTGCAATACAGATTTGCTCAGTTGGGGCTTTTGCTGGCTAAATGTAGGGATCCGATCCGGTGGATGTCTGCCCTTGGTTCCACGATACTGGCATGGTATAGGGAACTGGAAGAATGGATTTTGGACGAATTTAGGAGTATGAAAGAGGTTTGCACTGATGAGCGCCTGGAGGATGATTGTCATGAGTGGGAGAGCATGTTTAATGGAGTGACAGACGAGGAGGGGGTTGTGCCTGCTGCTGGGGTATTAAACAGGGAGGCTCCACCCCCTTGATGGATCATGTGGGTTTATTCATTGAGATGTGGCTGTATTT
The DNA here is from genome assembly GCF_964204655.1 of Triturus cristatus. Taxonomy (NCBI): domain Eukaryota; kingdom Metazoa; phylum Chordata; class Amphibia; order Caudata; family Salamandridae; genus Triturus; species Triturus cristatus. Next base: position 372,368,133 of record NC_140584.1, on the reverse strand, counting down.
GGGCTGAGGTGCACTGTTTCTCCTGGCCTACAGAGAGTCATACGGATGGCGATAGCAATGCAGTGGATCCTCCCTCCGGGACCCGTGGCAGGAGTGCGAGACACAAAATGACCCTACAGGAGTTGTGAGTAATATGGGAGGGCACTTGAGACCCTTGAGGTTTCATTGTGGAAGTTTATTGTTCCCGTTCAGGATGATCATTTGACTACAATTGGAGATAATGCTACCATAAATAGCTTAATAACTTTAGGACTCCTAACTTTACTACTCCTAAACTGAGAAAAATTCTAACTTTAAGACTTTCGGTATTCACAGAAGGTATTTAGGAGTCCTAAAGTTAGGAGTCCTAACTTTACAACTCCTAAACTGAGAAAAATCCTAACTTTAAGACTTTCGGTATTCACAGAAGGCATTTAGGAGTCCTAAGTTTTAACTTATATGTCAGACCTCTAGCCAATATCGGAGAAGATGCAGGGTTGTCTCTGTTCTCCCACCAGATGACTCCCAGATGAACTTTTCTCTCTGCAAGGAAAGTACGGTGGGTCATCCCCCCCTTCAGCTTGGCTTGGGTAAAATTGCATCATGGATGCTGACAAATCACCTAAAACTCAACAGAGAGAAAACCGAGGTCCTGATCCTTGGTAAAAACAAAGATCTCTGGGGGACCACAACATTGGCCCGGTGAGATGGGAACACTTCCTCGGCCCTCCAGTCAAGTCCGCGATTTAGGTGTAATCATCGATGACTCGCTTACTATGCACCATCAGGCAGTCAAGGTAACTGCCACTTGTTTCACCATCTTGAAGTGGCTTAAAAAGATCACCTGGATGCTGCCTGAGTCTACCCAGAGAACAGTAGTCCAGGCCCTTATCACCTCAAGAGTGGACTATGGCAACGTTCTTTATCTCGGATCCAAGAAGGTGGTGACTCGCAGGCTGCAGATGGTACAAACTCTGCTGCAAGACTACTTTGCAGGGTTCCCAGAGCTACCTCTATCTCAAGTTATCTGCGATACCTGCATTGGCTCAGAGTGGAGAACCGAATCAAGTTCAAAGCCCTGAGCTACATGTTTAAAATCAAAATATGCGCTGCCCCTCAGTATCTGCAATCTCTGGTCAGCCCCTATGTGCCTACCCGTTGCCTTCGCTCATCCACTCATGGGATGGTAGATCGTTTGCAAACCTTGGTCCCTCACTATGGAATTCACTTCCCTCAGCTATCCATAACGAAACGGTATATGCCCTTTTCCGCAAATCCCTGAAGACTTGGCTTTTTAGCTAGTAATCTTACAAAGCTGCTATACATTCCTTTGATCTGCTCCGGAAAACCCTTTTTGGGTAGCTGCCGCGCCTTACAAATTTAATAAATAATAATAATATTCATAATGAAGTCCTTTGGTTAGACTGCAACTGAAACTGCAACTCGGTGTGTGTTCTCTGAAGTACTTACTGCACTAACATGAACTCATTTTAATTGCAGCTTTCTGATTTCTTTGTTCATGAAGTGCCTGCTGTTTTGGTGCTATGGTATGCGATAGGGACACAGTGAAATTAACTAATTGCCTTTGTGCACTCATTTGTTTTACTTTCCCATCGGGATAAAATTGGACTACTTATTTTTTTTGTTCACAAATTAAAAACATGCATGCACATAGGCTTTAATAACCATGTCCTTAAAAATTCAGACCTTTTGCCAAAGATACTTCCTATCCAATATATTTCTGTTTAAGACTTTTAAGTTCATCAACTAAAATACAAACTTTTGACTCTTTTTTATAACTCTCTTTTTTGAGGGTACAGGTTAACTCTGCTAATGCATTCTCCTCGGGAGACTCTACTCCCCAGGTTCCATACTGGTGTAGCCCAATGTGGAAAATCGGGTTATTGGCTACAGGGTTGGAAACCCCACTCAAGCAACAACTACAATCCTTGTCAGGGTGAACAACAACTAGGAGCTTAGCACAAAAACAGTCAGGCTTAACTTAGAGCCAGTGTACAAAGGGGCTCATTTATGAGCCCCTGCGTCACTTTGCGCCACCGGTGCGTCACTTTTTGTGAGGCACCAGTGGCGTAAAACATGCGCCATGTTGCACCATATTTACGAAGTAATGCATCTAGGTAGATGCGTCACTACGTAAACCCCTGCGCTACATTATACCTGCGCCAGGTATAATGTATGCAGGGGGGAGTACCCCCGCAAGAAAGGGTCAAAGGAGTGGCGCCGCGAAATCTATGAGATTTCGCTGCGCCACTTCTAGGACGCCAATGCGTCAAAACCTTACGCCTGCCTCATGACAGGCGTAAGGGTGACGCAGGCCCTTTCACATGGGGCTTGCCCATGTGAAAGGAACATTGCTGGAGTTGAGTCAGGCTTCCGACACAACTCCAGCAATGCGCCACTTTTGCGCCGACAGATACGTCAGTTATACTGACGTATCTGTTCTTCCTTGCGACATGATGCGTCATATTATAAATATGACGCATCATTGGTGTCGCAAGGAGGGCGCACTGAGAAGTGACGCATCGCTGCTTTCACACAGCGATGCGTCACTTCTCATAAATGAGGCCCAAAGTATTTATGCAGCACACAGACAGTAATAAAGTGAAACCACAACACAATAAAAATCCCAAACCAATTTAGAAATATAGAGTACATTTAAAGATGTAAATTTACACCACAATGACAAAGATCCAATTAGTAGAACAGGAGAAATGCAATTTCAAAATCGTAGGTAAAAGTAGCGGCAAAATACGCAGCGCTCCAACTGTGATAATCTGGTTGGGCCAGAGCAGGACAAAGTATCAAATTTAGGCCAACAACAATGGAGCACTTCCTGAGTATAGGACCGAGTTCAGCATGCTAGGCAATGTGCCAGAAACTCATTCCAGAAGAGGCTAGGAGGGTGCATGCAGGTCTAGTTGCAGGTCAAGGCAGGACCAGTGCAGCAGGTCAGCTAATACTTGCAGGGAGGCTTTTGCAGCTTCTTATGTCCCTGTAGCCCACAGAGGAGGTCAGACAACTGACCTTTGGACTCACTAAGGTTAGCCTAGGATGAAGTTATGCAGGTCAAGTCTTCATTCTCGGGCAGCAAGGCTGTCCGCAACAGCATTGCAATCCTTCTTCTTTTATGTCCACAGGTCCAAGAGTGTTCTCTAGAGTGGCTAAGGAGATCCAATATTTATACCTGGTGCCTGTCTTTGCATGGGGGGACTCCCTGTCACACACCCACATCTGGTTCTTCTAGAAGGTTATTTCCCTTCCCCTCTCCAGCCGCTAAACTGTCTGCAGTGATGAAAGACAGGGTGAGCCTGGTTTCTAATTCCTTGACATGGGTAGGAGGCAAGTTCTTTGAACTGTAAGTGAGGCTACATACAGGTCCTCTCCCAGCTATCCTTCCAAGGTGGCCCATCCTGTCCACACCTAATCCCCCTTTGTGTTACTGCCTGTAAGCATTACACGACCCGCAACAGCAGAGCCATTCACAGTTATGTAACCCATGACAGTGGCAGAAGATACAGATGGTTAGGACAAGAAAATGCCAACTTTCTAAAAGTGCTATTTTAAGAACTGTGACTTAAAAACCATTGATACTATTAAAGAGGATTTTAAATTGCAATTAATTTGAGTTGAAACAGCATAGCACTACCTGCTCCCAATCCAAAGTATCCCTTATCAAAGGTAATATGGAGTGTTAGACAAAGGGAGAGAGGCCTTGCAACAGAGAAAAAAGACTTTTGGAGTTTTTCACTGCCAGGAAAGTAAAACTGAAGCGCACATGCCCTCATTTTGAAACACAATGCCCCATGCCCTATGAGCTCTTAGGAACTACCATAAGGGTGACTTCTAAGTATTGAAAAGGAAGGTCTGGGCCTGGCAAAATGATTATTTTGCCAGGCAAAAATGGCAGTTTAACACTGAACTACAGGCTGCTGTGGTAGGACTGAGACATGTTTTAAAAGGCTACTTTAATGGGTGGCACAATGAGTGCTGAAGGCCCATTAGTAGCATTTAACTTAGTGGCCCTGGGTACATGTAGCACCATATACTAGGGACTTACAAATAAATGAAATATGTCACTTTTACAGGTTTGAAGGAGAGAGCTCAAGCACTTTAGCACTGGTTAGAAGTGGTAAAGTGCACAGGGTCCTACAGCCAACAAAAACTAATTCAACAAAACAGGAAGAGTGAAGGTAAGATGTTTGTGGTAGTACCATTCTAAGGATGCCAGATTTAACATTTGTCTCCCCCAGCTAAAAGCAGGGAGAACTTCACACCCTCATGGAAGTACTCGTTGCTAATGTAGCTGAAGCTGGAAAGATCATCAGCACTGGTGTGCTCAGTTCCAAGGTGATGTTCCACCATATAGTCCATTCCCTGCAGGTAGATGGACCACCTCATCAGTTTGGGATTCTCACCCTCATCTAGATGAGCCATCTGAGCGGTCTGTGACCTGTCAGAACCCAGAAGTGAGTCACAAAAAAGTATGGTCTCAACTTCTTTAGTGCCAAGACCACCTCAAATCTTCCCTTTGATTTGCACTTCACCTCTGTTCCCTGGGAATAAACCTCCTACTGGTGAAGGCTACAGGGTGGTCTAGGCCCTCTTCATTCAGCTCTGAGAGTACAGCCTCTATTCCATGCTCTGAGGCATCTGTTTGGACAATGAAGTCTAGGGCCTTAAGCACGGGTGCTGTGCAGTCTGGGTCTATGGGGTCCCAAGCCACAATGGTTTAGATCTTGGCCTGGAGGGGCTGCACCTTGCCTCCACTAACTTGGTGTCCCAAGTAGACCACATATCACTGCACTATCTTGCATTTATGGACCTTGATATTCAGGCCTGCCTTCTGCAAGGCCTGATACAAAAGAAACAATTATTGGACGGAATGCTGGACAATGCAAACATTCACCCCCAGTCACAAGGATCTGGGTTAAATTCATCATTTTTTTGCTCACCACACCACCCTAGTTTGGACCCAGCCATATGCAAATCAGTCTTGACCCTGTTCCTTGTGGGAACAGTCCAGCCCGAACTGCCAAGCCAGGTCATCCCTGGACCGGAAACAAGCATCCTGGGACCGGTTTCTGGGCATCACCTGTCATCAGCCAGGCTAGCTTGAATCCAGTGGTGTAGTGAGCACGGGACCCACGTCTGGGCATACCCTTCCCACGTAGGGCGACTGGGGTGAAGATATGACATTGTTCTGCATTCTGTCCATCAACTGTTGTTTTTGCATTCTGCAAGGCCTGAAGCACTTTCTGGAGGTGGAACAGGTGGTCTTCCCAAGACAGCATTGTCTAGACAGGTGACACTAAAAGCCCCATCGCCAGGCCATGACTAGGTTGACCAACCTCTGGAAGGTGGTAGGGGCATTCTTTAACCCAAAGTGCATCGCCCTAAAATGCGAGTGGCCATCCGGGGTGGAGAATGAAGACCATTCCTTAGCTCCCTTAGTAAAAGCAATCTTGCTGTACCTTGAAGTTATATCAAACAAACTTAGGAACTTGGCAGCTCCCAACTGGTCAATGAGCTCATCAGATCGGAAGATGGAGTGAGCATCATTCTTAGTGATGGAATTCAGCCCTCTGTCATCCGCACATAACCGGAGTTCTTGTGTGGCACTCTGAGGGGGCGGACTTAGGTACCAGAACCAATATACTGGACCAAGAGCAGCTGGAGTCTTCTTATAAACCCTAGCCCCAGCATCTTGGACACCTCTTCCTTGATGTTAGCCCACGCCTTGTCAGATACCCTATATATGTTTTGTTTTATTGCATTACATGGTATTGCATCATTTATTTAGCTCTTACTACCCCTATGCTAAGCAAAGATGAGCATGACTACATTGGCTGAGTGCCACATCGTGTAGGGTGTGACAGGAAAGGTGTTGTCTTTGATTTGATCCTATGTTGTAGTGTAGTTCATATATCCCTGATAGGCTCTGCGCATTGGAATAATATACACTATAGATTTGACATAGGACTGAGGTCAGTATGTTTCTATCGAGTACATTAAACTTTATTACTTGTGCATGCCAGCTAACTCTAGGTCACTAGAAACTTCTCGAATACACAAGAAGGGATTTGTTTCTGACAACCGCATAAACATGACAACTTTGTTTCCCTTAGAGTCGGAATAATCTCAGAACCGTGGAAAAAATAGATAGTTTCACTCAGTCAATCTTGCATGCTTCGTTTCTACAGAGTTGCATAGAAATAGAGAGACGAGCATCTCAATAAAAAGGGTTTATTGAACAGTCTTATTTCTCGTGCAAGAGATATGAACTGCTACAATCGTAAGACAGGCTGCGAAGTACAATATGTACAGCGTTAGAAGTAAGATAAATTAATACTGCAATAGCATGGTTTGCAGCTAAGACATATATTAATCAAAATACATACATAAATAACACAAGCTAAAAGGTGAATACTCATCTGATGCTTCTAAATAGTTCTACCCCAGTGTACCTAACCTAAGTGTAGTACGAGGTAATACGTAGGTGCTGTTTTCTAAAGTATAGCTAGCTATAGCTATAGTTTTAGTTTTGCCAAGAGTTGGCAAACGTTTCTCTAAGTTCTAATCTGCTCCATACTTTAGAATGTGCGAGGTTGGAATCTCTTTTCCGTGACTGGATATCTAACACCCCGCAAGGGGAGTCAGAAACAATGGAGCTGGATTCTCTGCGAAGAGGATGACAGCGTCTGGTCAGTGCGTCAGGCTGGAACTCGATTTCCTTCCGAACTTGCTGTGGCGAACCGCAAGTAGGCAGTCAAGCTGGATCGTGCCAGAATCGTGGTTTGCCAAGGCAAGTGCAAGGTATATGTATACCTTGAAGGTGTTTAGGAATGCCTGTATTGACGTAAAAGTCAGGCATCGGAACGTCATGAATGAACCCCTAAGGAATAGATGTTCATGCATACTAAATGAGTTCTTGGAGAAATCAATATCCTAGCAAGGGAAATTCCTGAAGGCTTAAGAGTCTGGTTTTCCAAGAACTCGTTGTGACGTGGATGGACGGATGTAGGAGACCATGCCTGTATTTGGTTAGCATGGACAATGCCTAAATAAGGGCTGGATTTTCTATGCCTAAATAAGTGCAATATGAATTGTACCTATATAAGGGCATAAATTGGGAAACCTATATACGGAATCTAAATCTACACACAACAATGTGAGGAGTGTTTTCATGTCATGTGTAATGATCACTGCGGTGCGGTGATCATATCATGGGATGCAGAACTAGGCAGTATGATGAATGAAGAAGTGTAAGAGATAAGCTTGCAGTTTATGGTTTTTAGTACAGCTGTGACTGGCTCTGCAGGTGACCTTATAGTATTTCTTATGATCATAGTCAAAAAAGAAGGTTATCGCACTTATTTTTAGTTTAACGTCCTAATGAGGAATAGTTTGGAGGCTGTGACGGTGGGGAGAACTGCTGGATTGGAGTTGGTTACTATCATTCTATATTTGACTGTCAATATTTAATGTCAGCAGTGGTGGACTGAATTAGAATCCTTCATTGGCCAGCAGTATGTGGCAGATCTCTTCACGCATTCTATGACCCACATGTCTTACATGAGTGTAAAAGAGTGAAGCAATATTATGAAGTTTCTATGGACCCTGTATAAACTACAGTATGCTGGCCAATACCTGAATCTTATGTTATTAGTATTAGTGACGGCCAGGAGGTTTATATATGTATTAACATTACTATATTATGCCATGGCTAGACACAGGTCAGTAGTTCATGGACCATGGACCCACATAATGGAATGTTGAAGTTATCTTGTAAATAGCTATGTTTTCTCTGCGATTCTGAATACTTTATATCTTGACTTGTTTTGAGTTCCAGAGCTAGGCAATTTGTACTAAGAAAGCGGTGCCTCGCAAGGATTTCTTAAATTAAGGTGGTATGATGATCCGTGGTGCAAGCCTGGAGCAATGTGTCCTATTTTATTTGCATTGCTTGAATTTAACCTATAGGTATAGTGGTCCTTTTCCTTGCGATGCTCTATGAGTGATGCAGAGGCACTTGAACAATGCTTGTCTAGATACAGGTAGCCAGTGGAGGGATTGGAGGACTAAAGTCATGTTTTCTTTTACGTGGAGGTAGGGTAGAAACCTTACGACAGTGTTTTAGACTGTTGGTATCCAAGGTATGGTAAGTGATAAGTGATGGTGCAGTGCTTTCACTGTGTAGTAGGTGCTCGTATTGACTTTGTTGACATGTGGAATCGAGGTTATCTCTAAATTTCCTCCCTCTATGATGTTGGAGGAGTACTGAGTTCCATGAGGCGTGTAGTGCTAGACAGGTGTTTTTGCCATTGTCCACAGGTTATGATCTCTTACTAGGAGGTGTTGAGCTTTAGGTGGTTATTCATGCATTTGTTGAATAACTTCATGTAATCTGCATAAGTACAACAGGTGAGGATGAATGATCAACTAACGTCCGGCACTGGAGTTGAGTAGATGTTGACTAATAGAAGGGATATGCTGAATTCTTTCGGGATGCCTCATTGTTGGTTGTGAAGGGGTGATGTGAAAGTGGTAGGAATACCAAGCTTTGCTTGTCTTTGAAGTATGAGGTAATGCATTTTAGACCATTTTTAGATATTCTGAGATGATGTAATCTTCGTGTTGATGGTGATGGACAGTGTCAAATGCTGCTGAAAGTTCTAGAAGCAATACGGTGGCCCCACTGTTCTTCTCCACTGGGGATCTTAGGTCATCACAAATGGATACTAGGGCTGGCTCTGTGCCTCTACCTCATCTAAATTTAGATTGCTGGTCCGACATTAAGTGATTCTTATCTGTAACTTGGAAAGTTGAGTTAAAAACTGCTCTTTTAAATATTTTACCTAGGAATAAGTAATTAAATATTGGTTTGTAGTTTGCTTGGTCAGATGGGTTGAGGTTTTTCTTTTTGATGAGTGTCCTAAGTGGTTTTCAACTCAGGTGGAAAAACAACTATTTTGAAGGACTTGTTAAGTAAGTGTCCAGCTATTACCCGGCACAGGTTGTGTGAAGGATATTTTTAAAGATTGTTAAAGGTGTTAGGTCTGAAGGTGCTCGTGAAGATCTGCATGTAATGATAATGTTGTGAAATTCTATTTCTGGTAGGGTATGAAAAGTATTAGGTGGCAAAAGACAGTTTTTGTCCCTCTTTATGGCGGCTGGGCCTCATGTTGAGTGAGTTTTAGCGGTATTCTCCTTAAGGTAATTTTCTATCTTTTAAATTTTTGAGATCTATTCGATAGAGTTTATCACCTTAGGCTTGCAATTGTGATGTGTCTACGTTTTATCAGTCTGGATAGCTGATTCTTGTGGCGCTCCTTAGAAGGGCAGTGGACTTCCATTGTGGGTGTAGAATAGTGTTGCCTTTTTGTGATCCTGATGGCTCTTCTGTAGGCTCTAGTGCCCTTTCCACTTTCCTGTATTTTTCTGCATTTTTTCAGTTCTGTCAAGAGGCCCCATCAGATGCTTGCTGCTTTGTACAAATATTCATATCAAATTATGTTTCTGCATCTAAGGATGCAGAGCTTAACCCATTTTTTGTTGATGCTAACGTGGATGGATTTCTCGCACAGTGAAATGATTTAACACATTTCTTAGTGTTGTGATCTCGTTTTTTTCTAAATGCAGCATATACGTTTAGTAAGCCTTTTCTGAACACAAGATCTGCATATGGTACAGCACTGGACTCACATGTGCGATGTGGACTTTGTGCACAAACATTCGTAAATCGGACACAGACATTCGCAAATCTTCGGTTCTCCTCTGAGTAAACTTTTTTTTCAGAAGCATTGATTTTCCTATCACTTGTGCGCTGCGTTGTTTTCATAATGACAGAACACTGTTACTGCTCTCTCGGGTTTGCTAGCTTTGTTGTTTGCGGCTCATCTGAAAAATATGATGATGCAGTTAGACGTTGGGCCTTACTCCCTTGCTAGCCGTTCTCCCTCAGTGCTTGTTTTTATCATATTAGTGGTATTGACGTTTCTTTCCAGATATGCCTCAAGTAGTTTTGTTCACTTGCGGTTTAACACCCTTTATTGACGAACATAAACAAATAAATATACAAGCAGTAACACAGAACACGGTGTGTATTTGTATTAAAGGTTTTCAATTTACTCCTCGGGCGTGTTGTTATGCACGAGACCACGGCTTTACTAGCGCATTTTAGCACCCGAGCAATGATTTAAAATCCGGTTATGTTGTAGAGAGTAGGTGCCTTTGAATGTCACGAGCTCAATTTCGTAATGTTGTTTTAGTACTTTGCTATTTTATATTTTGTTACCAATTTTAGGTTCGAGTCATGAATGTGAATGTAACCTTTGCATTTAATAAGTCTTCTTTGCAAGACCCACTCCTGTTTTTATCTCTTAATAAGAGTCTTATCAAGGCATCCTTTTTAGGTCTCGCCTAGGCAGCACGCATGCGCAGTCTCTTCGAGACATAAAGAAATCTATATCATGGGTGAAACTCCGCCAATTGCCGGGTAATTTGTCCTGCCGCTTGGCATTCGTTAACTCAGGCATTTCTTTTGTTAGCTTGCTTATTACTGGCTGTGCTTCCGATGCGTCACTTCTGTTTATTCCAGAAGCAGCACTGCCTAACTTCAGTGTCCTTACCGTAACACAGCGTAATTGTTTTTTTTTTTTAAATAGTGCGCATTACATGCGCGTGCAACCTTCCCCTTTCCAGCAGCACTTGTTTAGGAAACCGCCACACCAGTCACGTGCTGGCTGATTGCTCCAGAGATGTTAACCGGCAGCTTTCGTTTTCCTTGCTGCGCAGCAGCCAGTGCAGTTAAGGGGGAAGATCTGAAAGATAAGATTGTTAGACTTAGCTAATATTTTTGGGCTGTTTGAGGGTCTGTTGTGTCGGGTGGGCAGCGCTGGGTTTTAGCATTGATTTCTCTCACTTTAACAAAGCCTGCTTCGCAAGATCGCCTTTGTTGTTCTGTCTCACCATACTCACGAGACAGGACCCAGTATCCAAAAACCAGTTTACAGCTAACTCCTACTGCAATAGCTCACGCTCATCCTGAAGCCGAGTTCCTGTGGAGTTTGACAAAATTTCAGACACTTGCACTTCAGTTAACAAGTAATGCCTTGCCTGGCATTGTGGCATGCAGCAATTTGCATGCGAACAAAATCGCAAGCCGCAATGTGCTACTCAGGGCCTCTCTCTGTCTTTCCTCTCCTTCATCTCTCCCTCTTTCAGTCTTCCTCTGCCCTCTCTTTCTTCCCCCACCCCCACCCTTTCACCTATCTGCCATTGTTCCACGCAAATCTCCAAAAGTACTAGCGTTTTGAATGGTTGCTCGAGTGACGTCATGCTGCATTGTATTGAAGGAATATGTTTTATGCAACAACTAATTTCCTAGGATTTCATAATTTACCTCTTATAAAAACTTCTCCCTCATCTTACATGAGCATAGTTATCATTTTAGACAAACACAGAGCAGGAGTGTTTTCAGTGGGCTGTAGGGAGACGGGTGTGTATTTGTGCCAGCGACTGCCCATAGTATTATTATAAGGATGCAGGTCCGGGACTTCAACAGCTGCAATAAACACTTTTTTCCTTAACAAAGTACCTCTCATCCGACATGCTATTCACAATGTATTTTTCTCAATCATCTCCATACAAGAACTGTGCATTTTCATGTCACAAAGCTCGATGTGGATGAGGAAACAAATGGACAGAGAGCCCAGTGCTGTGGCGGGATGGGCAGCCACACACTACGGAGTCACTCCATAATAAATTTGTGACTAGTAATTATCATTTATTAGTAGGCAGAGGCAGCTGAACCGGGTGCTGGGGCCTCTCTCACATGCTGTTTCAGTTTGGTTACAGTTGGGTCCCAAAGTGGAGAGCATGTGTGTCATATCGGTTAGTGCACTACCATTTCTGGTGCTTGCAGCAGTTCTAAGATTATCTCTAAGAATAGCCTGGGCGACTGGTAATATTAATTTGTAACATATTGAATTTTTAAACAATCTGTTGATGAGCTTACATCAAAAATAAACAAAGAGCACCACCATGTGATATCATAAGAGCCGGTGTTGAGAATAACGTTATGGCACGGACCACAAGCAAACACTAGCTGATCTTCCGGCAACAACTTTAATCCATTCATTTTTTTAACTATAATGCCTTGTTCGTATTGGTTGTTATCACTATGCTCTTAATTATGGAATATTTTTTCTACATAATTGTTTTTAACACAATGATCTGCACTCTGAAATACTTTTCTAGTGTCATTATTTTAACTGTGAATTGTTATAGCAATTGCCAACAACAGTAAAACTCACCACCGCAGGAGATGAGCATCTCAGAGACTTGGCACAGCCTCCTGTACTTCTAATCCATGTACCTCTTCCGGAGGAACTTTCTTAGGAAAGGCATTAGTTAAGCACCCTGACAGGTAGGTGGTCCCCATTAACATCACAGGATACTGCCTGCTTGGGCAGTGGTACAAAGGGTGTGAGGACTGCTCTTCCCCCTGGTTTATGGCAGCTTCATAGCATGTGAGCACAGTCTTGATGAAGCTCATCAAAAGTAAATGCGTCTCTAAAGTTGTGCTCAACATTTTTCCTTCTGCACTGCACCTGATCCCTAGCTGGAGTAAACAAAGGATGGCCACCCTTCAAAGACATATGCAGGATAGTAACAAGGCGAGGGCAGATGGGGCATTACGCCACAGCCCCCACGGGCCCACGCCCCTTACTGCAGAGTTAATTTATATATATATAAATATAAATATATATATATATATATTCACTGAAAAAACCATAGGTTTCACACACGTTATAGTTAGGAATTAGCATTTAAAAAACCTTGCAAATTCACTTAAAAAACCATAGGTTTCACACATGTTATAGTTAGGTGGATATTTCACTCGTAAAAAACCAATGAAATTCCCCCGTTATAGTTAGTTCAGATAACTATAACTCGCGCGCCCGCAATCCACTGCTCATGACGTCACATATTACATCACTCATGACATGGTCAGTGGCATCACTCATGACATCACTGATGACATCATCCTTGTGATAGAGTGGCGGTCGCGCGAGTTATAGTTATCTGAACTAACTATAACGGGGGAATTTCATTGGTTTTTTACAAGTGAAATATCCACCTAACTATAACATGTGTGAAACCTATGGTTTTTTAAGTGAATTTGTACGGTTTTTTAAATGCTAAGTTATGTATGTATTATTATTTTTTTTATATATTTATTTTACAATAAACTAAGTATTAAAAATTATTCTTATTTTTTTTTCACCGTGCGCGCACCCCCGCGATAAAAAAAAAAAAATTAAAACATTTTTTTCTGCCTTCGGGTTCCTTCAGGGACCCCCTGACAAAGGCTAGGGGGTCAGAAACTCTCTACCCTGCCCCCTTTTCACGTTCGCCACCTTCCTTTTTCACTCTCGCACTGAAAACAAACAAAATGGCGGCCGACACTTCCTGATTTCGACCGATTCGAACGTTGACTAACATGTAACCACCAATCAGAATTACGCTCGCGCACGTTAGGGTGCTCGCACGGTGCGCGCACGGTGCGCGCTTATAGATATTTATATGCTTTTAAATGCTATTTTCTCAGGAACTACTGAACAGATTGACACCAGACCTGCAAAAGGCACTTCCCTGACCTGAGGACTACCTCTCTGCCAAATTTCAAGTAATTCTGTTCAGCCGTTCGGGCTGTACCTTCGACTAAAGATCCTATGGAAAAATGCATGGGGAAAACGCGTTTTGGGACCCCCCTTTTTTCTCGGCCCCCGCTTGACGAATCACCCCGAGACTTTCAGGGTAGGAGCTGAGCGGAGCGCCCCATTAGTTTTGAAAATTTCACGAACATTAGTCAACGGGCGCCAAAGTTATTCAAAATAGAATTTTTAGATTTCCTATGGGAACTCGGTCCTAACTATAACTATCTATTGGCGACCGCCAGTAGATAATATATATATATATATTCACTGAAAAAACCATAGGTTTCAGGGGTGTTATAGTATATACCCATTTATTCTTCCATCGACCTTGAGATATACATATATAAAACATATTTAATTTTCAGAAAAACACACATTCACTGGATGATGTCATCAGTGATGTCATCAGTGATGTCATTTGAGATGTCATCAGTGATGTCATGATGTCACTGACCATGTCATGAGTGATGTAATATGTGACGTCATCAGCAGTGCATTGCGGGCGCGCGAGTTATAGTTAGCTGAACTAACTATAACGGGGGAATTTCAATGGTTTTGTACAAGTGAAAAGTCCAGCTAACTATAACACCCCTGAAACCTATGGTTTTTTCAGTGAATTTCTGAGGTTTTTTAAATGCTAATTCCTAACTATAACATGCCTGAAACCTATGGTTTTTTCTGTGAATTTCAAAGGTTTTTTAAATGCTAATTTCTAACTATGCCTACAGAGATAGGACATGTGAAGAAAGAAGAAAAAATGCACAGAAAGAAACAAAAGAAGTGCAGAAAGAAGCAACAGAAGTCCTCAAATACGAAGATAAGTGCAGGAAGAAGGATAACGTGCAGAAAGAACAGAAAGAAGCCTTGTTGCAAAATCATCCTGTACCCTCAACTTTTTCAGACGGATACTGGTGGTAACTGAGTCTGACTAGCCAGTCCTAGAGCCAGTGCTATGTTAAAAGACACTTAGAATACAGTGAAAACACCTACATACACTAGGGAACATTATGCGTTGGGGTCCCCCTGTGATTAGCATGACCTCCTCTGTAAGCCCCTAGTACATAATAGGGCATGGGGATTAAAACTACCTCTTAAAACAGGCCACAGGGCGTTTTTGCACATGTTAACTCAGGCCCCGTCCCCTCCCTTCACCACTGTGTAAACACGCCCTGTGTCCATTTTTAGTTGGGAGATTAAGTTCATTTGAATCCTGAGGGTCCCTAGGGTCCAACTAGCCCACTAGGTACCTCCAGTAAATGCCACAGAGCTGTGTTGCAGAGAGGTGTAAAAAGTGGCACGGCCTGGACCACCTCCTTGCAATGCAGCTCAGTGGCGCTTACTGGAAGCACTTGGTGGGCTAGTTAGCCCCCAGGGGCCCTCAGTATTGAAGGGAAATGATATCCCCAATTTAAAACATGCCATAGTGCGTGTTTGCACACGTCACCTCAGGCCCTGTCCCCTCCCTTCACCACTGTGTAAACGCGCCCTGTGGCTGTTCTAAGTTGAGAGATTAAGTCCCCTTGAATCCTAAGGGTCCCTAGGGTCAAACTAGACCACTAGGTACCTCCAGTAAGCGCCACAGAGCTGCGTTGCAGAGAGGTGTAAAAAGGGGCTTGGCCTCAGAAGACCTGTCTGCAGCGCAGCTCCCTGGCGCATACTGGAGATGCCTGTTGGGGGCGCGTTTGCAGAGTGCTGCACGGAGGGGGCATGGCCTCCGGCACGATGCCAGTCTTTTATTTATTTTAATTTTTTAAGAAGGGGGGCTGTGTGGTTCCCCTTCTTATTCTAATTTATTGGCCCTGATGACCCCATCCCCCAGGGCCTGTCTCCTAATTATATTTTTTGGACCCCAATCCCTAGGGCCGGCCACTGTTTTTTATTATTTTAAAAAAATATTTATTTATAGACACACCTAGGACATGCTGGACAAACCGTACGTACCTATCACCATGACGATTTGCGGGATATTCATTAAAAGGCGACTATGCATGCAATGAATCCACGTGGAATGTATTTACACTACTAGTGAAGCTCTGGCATGTCTGATGCCCTACCGTGGCTAATCCCGGTAGACACCCTTGTCGTTTATTTATACAAACATGGGTAGCTATTGACGGGCACATTTAATACACATGCACACCAAGCCATTCAAAGGGGATTCGACAAAAATTCGACCAAAACTATGCAAGAAACCCCCCTCACGGTTAATAAAACACACATCCACTGCCGGATGTGTAATACTTTTTATTTTACTCTCTGGAAAGGGGACGAACATCACTTGAGAGTCACAGCGCGCTCCTGACAGAGCCCGATGCTGTGTTACACCCACCATTGCCTGCCGAGTGCCACACACCTCTGTGTTGTATTCCACTAGCTAGTGCATATGCTATGACACTCTCTAGCCCATGTGCACTGTAACACCACCCCGTGAATATGTCATGCCACACTTGTCTTCGCACGGGTTATATTGCCCCATCTAACGTGCCTTCCTCGATGCCTATGTTATAACGCACAGTGCTATGCCATACATATTACAATCTGCGATCCATATCTGTGTCACAGTGCATATGCAACGTTACACTCCCCAGCACATATTTTATATTACAACTTTAGAGACTAGTTAGGTTACACAACACTGCCCTGTGCATATTACACTCCAAGGCGCATATCGCATAGCACGCGCTAGTGCCTGTGCTATCTCGCGCTCTCCAATGAATCTGTCATTGCGCACAATGTATTGCATATTATATTTCACGCCCGGTTCATCTTATATCACACTTTTTGGTGCATAGTTTATACCATACACTATATCTAGTTTTCATTCTCAATCGTGCTCTCAGGACTATGTTCTATATAACACTGTGTTCACCTACCCTTTTCACGGGCATTACATTTTGCGATAGGGGGTGGAGGGTCAGGGGGTGTTTCTGCCAAGTGAGCCCGGAGTCACAGTCACAAACGTCCTCTTCTTCCTGAATAAAAGTGAGATTATGCTGCATACTTGTTCATATTTTAAGTAGTTCGCACAGACTCAATGTTTTAAAAACAATAAAGTTCCTAATACCCGCCTTCTCTGAACAGTTAGCTTGCTGCCCCATCCCCCTCCTCCCTATCCTCTGTTGTGTGAATCCATGGAATAGCCTCCTCCCTCCTGCCATGCATGGTCTGATGTGCTGCCACTGCCCTCAATTTAGTATGATGTACCAGTCCACTCCTCCTGCCCTCCATTGCCCAATTCTATGCCCCATCATTGACCTCCTGCTTAAACTCTGTGCTTAGCTTGCTGCCCCTATTCTCCTTCCCCCTGCCCTCCGATGTCTTTGTGCATGCCCCTGCTCCATCCTTTTTGCCCACCATGTCCCATGGACCTGCCACTCCTATCTACTCTGAGTGTTCTGTTGAGCTGCCACTCCCCTCCCACCTGCCTAGCATTGTCAGATGACTGTAACCTGTCCCTGCCACCTCCACCCTGCCTGTCCACATGCCATGCCCCTATCCTCTTCCTCCTGTCCTACATGGTCCATTGTACTGCCACACCCTTCTGCCCTCCCTGGTCTGTTGTGCTGCAACTGCTCCTCCTGCCTGCCCCGTGTGGTCTGTTGTGAGGTCCCTTCCCCTGAACTTTCTTGTCTGTGCACAGGTCCTGACCCTCCCTTCTATCCTCCATCGTCCTTTGTGCATGCCCCTGCACCCTCCTTCTTGCCCATCATAGCCATTGGTCTTCTGTGCTGCCATGGCCCCTCCCACCTTCCCTGTGTGGTCAGTTAGCTGCCCCTGACCCCCTCCCACCTTCCCTCCATGGTCTGTGTGTATGCCATCACAGTCTCACTGTTGCTCTTCATGGTGTGTCTTGCTTCTAGTGCCCATCCTGCCTGACCTCCATGGCTATCTTGCTGCTCCTGCCCTGCCCCCTTGCCCCCAGCCCTCTGTTTACATGTGAAGACCCCTACTCCCTCCCTCCTGGCTTGTCTGTTCCATTGTAATGCCCCTGATCCGTCCCTACTGCCCTTTATGGTCTGTAATGCTGCAGCTTTCTCTCCTGTCTGTCCATTATAGTCAGCTAGCTACCATTGCCTCTTGCCCCTCTGTTCTCTGTTGTCCATGTGCATGGTCCTGTCCCCTCCCTCTTGCTTTCTATGGATTGTTGTGCTGCACTCCCGTCCTGCATGCCCTGTGTGGTGTATTGTGCTGCTGCAAACCCTGATGCCTGCCCTGCAGGGTCAGTTTGGTGCACCTCTCCATGTCCCTCTTGTCCTCTGTTATCCAAGTCCATGTCCCTATCCCATTTCCTTCCATGATCCAATGTACCATACTTGCGAACATTTTGAACTTGGTAAGAGGGAGATTTTGAAAAAAAACTGGGGTATTGATTTTCCCCTTTGAGTTACATTGAAAAAGAGGATATTGTAGACAGGAGACAGATCAAATAAAGCCCATTTGAGCTTAAAAACATTGGACGTTTCCTGGCTGAATCGGGTCTGTTGGCATGTATGGTTGTACTACCATTGCCTCTTCCTTCTGCCCACAATGGTCTATTACATTGCCACAGCCTTGAAGGAGGGTAGATTTTGTATCACAGGGGGCCCCTGGCCCGTTCTGTCCACACCTGAAGTATGAGACCCTTGTCCTTGCCCTGCCAGCCGCATTTGTAGGCCGTATTAAATTGACCAGCGGGTCCTGTGTTGCTATATAATTATCCTGAGACATCCTTACCACTCAGCCAGCATAAAACCCCTGTGTAGGCCCTTCTGTTCAATATGTAGGCCTCTTTGTTAAATTGACCATAGCTCTGCAATTTTAGTGTATAGCAGTCTGAAGGCAGGTCTGCGAGGCCTTCTGCTCCAAACTAGTAGCCCCCACCCTACCCGAGTGCTCCGTGCTCGGTATCAAAGTTCAACATCCCACTGAAGCTGTCGACATACAGTAGGCTGCATCCTGGACTGGTACTTGCTTCCTGGGCAGGTTTCCCGCTTTTAAGGAAGTGGCAACCGCAGAGCGTCAAGTTAGGAGAACTGAGGAGATTTTGTACATGAATATATTGAATTCCCGTACAATACCCATTATTTTCTGCTTGCTCTATGGAACTTACGATAAGCGATTGGCCTGAGAGACTGACCTTTTCACCCAGTCCATTGTCAGCATTAAGTGGGTAAATGACGAAATGTCTGGTAAAATCTGCAGACGAAGCTTTTGCGTAGCATACGTAGGTAGATGTAGCGTGCAAAGGAGCCCACAAAATGATATAAAAAGGGAGCACCCACAGATATCGACGGACTACCTCGCCGTCTGTATGTAGGTTAACAGGCTGTGCAGGTTTTCCCCAAGAGCTGGGAGCTCTTGTCTTCCTTTGCTTAAAATGTCTTGCTCTGCTTTGCTTGAAGTATCTTATTCTATTTTACCTATATGAAATGTCATGTTATGTTTAACCATTGTTCTCTTTACTTTTGCATTTAAAAGATTTTGTATTGTAATTGCAGGAATGCTTGCTCTAAGAGTAAACGTGAGTGTTCCTAGGTAACATTTTCCTTGGTGTAACTTGTTTCTCATGATGCATTTATAGATGTGTTTTCTCTCTCTCTCTGTCAGTACATTAATTGAGATACAGAGAATATCATGACAGCTGTATGATTATCTGGATTCTGTATTTTGTACTTTATGTCTCTATTCTGCGGTTTCTTCGAAGTTGTATCTTCTCATTAAACTGCCATTGTATTCTGCCACCAATTCCATGTCTCATATGTCTGTTTTCTTCATTTTTGGAGCAAGCGTTCCTAGGCACCCCGGCTCAAATTAAGGTGCCCCTTTTGTCCCTGACTCACTCTCCTGCTCAGTTCTGTGGTGGCTCCCGGGGCTCTGGGGACCGCCTCTAGCTTCCTTGACCCGTAATAGATCTTCCCTCCAACAGCCTCTCTTGCAAGTCCTGTATTGTTGGTTTGTTGCCCCTGCCCCCCTTTCCACTGCCCTCCATAGTCTGTTGTGCTTCCACGGCCCTTCCTGCCTGCTCAGTGTGGTTAAATTGTTGCCTTTGCACTCTCCTACCTGCCTTCAATTTTCAGAGTCCGTGCCCCTGGCCTTTGCCTCTCAACAGTATCCCAATGAACAACTAGATTGCTAACATTCTATATTTATTACAAAAGTGTGGAACGCCTGACATCATCTTGATGTAATCAAAACTGTAATACCTAGAGCATTTCCTTTAGAAATTACATATATGAGAGGGTCTTATTGGCATCAAAATTATGGTTAGTGCTCTAAAAGACTAAAATAAGGACATTTTGTCTGAGTTTTCAAATAGCGACAAAGCACTTTTAAATTATTTGTTATCTTTATGTTTTTTTATCCAGTTGACCACTTGATTAAATGTTGCACTTAGGGGAGAGGATGTGGTGTTACTTCCAGAACTGCAGACTTTGCAACTGGGGAACCAGGTTGAAGTTTCTGCTTCAGCTCGACATTCTGTGATTCTGGTCAAATCACTTAGTCTCCCCATGTCTACAACCAAAATGAATATGTGCTTGTGTGATGTAACCAATGCTCATGTAAAGCACTCCAATACCTGACAAGTCTGCACTATATAACACTGCAAAAACACTAAATAATAAGTGTTTTGCACACTTCTGTCATTGGGCTATATTTGGGCTACATCTGGGTGATTTTGGGCTACATTTGGGCTCTTTTGTCTCCGGTGGCCATCTTGGGAGATTTATTTGTTATGAAGTTTCCTAATTTCCTCATGTACTGCAGTCTCCTCAGTAGGAAATGCTTTCAGTTTTTTACGTTGATTCCATCATGAAGGTATTCAGATATGTCACACATTTGCCATAAATTCTGAATGTTAGCACTCTAGTTGCTCATTAGATCACTGTAGTAAAACTACTGTTCACCATGGAAGTCTGCTCCTGGTATTAAAAGTGCATGTTTCAGTCTGCATGTCAGAATTTTTTAATGAAATAGAAGAGGATTTGAGAAGTCACTCAAAATGTGCCCTCATTTTCTTTCTTCAGCATTAATGATAATTTCTATGGCAAAATGAACCCCCTCATTGTGTTCCTTTTTAAATTAAATGTTTTAAGTGTTACCAGTTTATTCCAATCAAGATGGCTTCAGGTGTGCCATACTTTTGTCATAATGAAGACAGTAAGCGCTCTAGTTTTTTTTAAGAACATTCTGGGACCTTCTGTCATTGGGCTATACTTGGGCTACATCTGGGTGATATTTGGGCTACATTTGGGCTCTTTTGTCTCTGGTGGCCATCTTGGGAGACTTATTTGTTATGAAGTTTCCTAATTTCCTCATTTACTGCAGTCTCCTCAGTAGGAAATACTTTCAGTTTTTTACTTTGATTCCATCAAGAAGGCATTCAGATGTGTCACACATTTGCCATAAATTCAGAATGTTAGCACTCTTTTTGCTCATTAGATCACTGTAGTAAAGCTAATGCTCACCAGGGAAAACTGCTGCTGGTATTGAAAGTTCATGTTTCAGTCTGCATGTCAGAATTTTTTAATGAAATAGAAGAGGATTTGAGAAGTCACTCAAAATGTGCCCTAATTTTTCTTTCTGCAGCACTAATCATACTTTTTATGGAAAAATGAACCCCCTCATTTTGTTCCTTTTGAAATTAAATGTTTTAAGAGTTACCACTTTATTCCAAGCAAGATGGCTTCAGGTGTGCCATACGTTTATCATAGGTAGGACTGTTAGCGCTCTAGTAGTTCTTTGGAACACTCTGGGAAGCTGCAGTAGAACACAAAGGAATCAACTGACAGTCTCTGCCCTTGTTGGATGTACATGTTTTACTGAGAATGTCAGACTTCATTCTCACATGACTGAGAAAGATAATGTGAATTTACAGAAAATAAGCTCTCAGTTTAGCTTATAGATCACCTTCCAAACCTCTGTGGTAAAAGCATGAGAAAATATTTTTCTCTCAATCATGATATCCCAGCAGAAGGCTTTTTCACATGGTGAAATCACCTTAGAACATACCACAATTCCTAAAATGAGTATGGTACCATCAACAAATGATTTATAATGTAACTAAAGTCTTAAAACCTTCTATTAACTGCAATGCTTTTTAATGAGGTGCTATCATGTATATTGGTCCCAAGATGGCTGCCAACACTTCTTGGATGAAGTGCTGACAGCCAATCAGATCTCAGGATGAGATGTGTGGTTAGGCTCCGCCCACATATATATATGCTTTTAAATGCTATTTTCTCAGGAAATACTGAACAGATTTACACCAGACCTGCAAAAGGCACATCCCTGACCTGAGGACTACCTCTCTGCCAAATTTCAAGTAAATCTGTTCAGCCGTTCGGGCTGTAGCCCTGTCTAAAGGTCCTATGGAAAAATGCATGGGAAAAACGCGTTTTGGGACCCCCCTTTTATCTCAGCCCCCGCTTGACGAATCCCCCCGAGACTTTCAGGGTAGGAGCGGAGCGTAGCGCCCCACCTATTTTGAAAAATTCGCGAGGATTCGTCAACCGGCGCCAAAGTTATTCAAAATAGAATGTTGCGGATTTCCTATGGAAAAGGGGTCCTAACTATAACTACCTACTGGCGACCGCCAGTAGGTAATATATATATATATATATATATATATATATATATATAAATATATGTTTTAAACCCATGAATCTCAAACATTTTATGGCATATCTTTCTTTAAAATATCAGTAGTTAGAATGGTGAGATCACAAAGGCTTCAAAAGAGTCAAATGGGATAGAAAGCAGCTGCACAGGGAAAACGTTTAAGATCTGCAGCTACCCTTAAAGTATGCCACTGAAAATACCCTAACTTTCAAATTTTACAAATTTGTGAAAAACAAAAAATTCACAAGAATTGTTTTAACTTATTTTTTTTAAAGTGCTTTGGAACGTGTCTATAACAGATGCTTAGATGTGCACGCAAACCGCACACATTGCATGTGAGGTAGAGCTCTCAAGGTGGTCAGTCGCTGCTAGCATAAAGATCTTCAACCCACAGCATAGCTGATTCATTCTCTTACAATTCCGCGCGAGAATCATTTCCCTTCAGGGCTAAAAAGAATAAGCAGAATGCAGACTCAAAAGAAAAGAAAAAACAAACCTTCAACATATGCTGTTTTGTGTGTGTGTTTTTTTTTCAAGAAAGATAACTCCACACATATCTAGAGACTTTGTTTAAGAAAGTTTGTGAAAGTTTTCTTTTTGAATTGTGATTTGACTTCTGGTGTGCGACTTCTATGTAAGCATGCTTCATTAATGGAAATTAAGGTATTCTGGTCTATTAGTAGTAGGCAGATTCCCGTTATTGTTTTCTCCGACTGTGCAATACATTTAACAGTGCGCCAGCTCCCATCCTCAGCACTTAATGGTATCCTTGCCAATGTCCATTGGGAGGTTGTAATCTGCATACATCTTCTGCCTCTTACATTTGATGAATATACTACAGAGGAACCTCATGGAAAGTCTCCTTGTTCACTATGTTCCTTGGCAGGTCATCGATCAAATAGGAGCAGGCAATGTTTTTATCATCTGTCTGCAGCATGCCTCCAACCTGCCACAGGACATGTCCAGGAGGTGCCTAATGAGATAGAGCAGTCAGGACAGTCTCGTAGTGCCAGTGATGAGGATGGATGTCATTAAAAATGCCTTATCTAAGGAGTAGGGTTTGCCATAGTGTGGACTGGTTCACCTAGCAGTCTTGCACGGGGTCAGAAACCAATTTGGTTGTGCTGGGTGGTTTGGGAAGGGTTGAGTAATTTGGGTATGCTGTTGGTCAAGGAATGAGACAGTGGATGGCTGCAAAGCAGCTCCAGTCCTCCCCTTGGAGTTAACTGCCTCCATTTATTTTTACTTAACCCATTCTCTGCTAAGCCCACATCCTCACCTAGAATGCTAATCCCTGTTTTGCTATTTAGGGCCATATGTAGGTAGCCTAACATTTACCACTTCATAAATACCGAATTTTACCGATTCGGTATTTATGAAGTGGTACATGATATGTAGGTAATCCATCGGTAATATTTACCGATTCGGAATGGGTCGGTAATTTAGAATCGGTAAATACCGATTTGGTAATGGGGGGAGCACAATCAAGGGTGGCAGGGTGTCACAGTGACACCCTGTTGCACCCCTGATTCCTGCATGTGTGCACATGTGGCACACATACATGCCCTAAGGGCATGTATGTCTGCCACATTGCACACTTCAAAGTGCAAAGAAATGCTTTTTTCCAGCTATTCGTCATTTACCACCAACTTTTAGTTGGTGGTAAATAACGAATCCCCACAACAACCACACACTCCCCTACATATCATTTCAGGATTCGGTATTTACCGAATCGGTAAAATTACCGAATCGGTAATTTTACCGATTCGGTAAATTACCGAATCCTGAAATGTGCCCCCTACATACCAAAAGCCTGAATACCGGTCGGTAACGGGATATTTACCGAAAATCAGCCGTTACCGACCGGTATTCGGCTTCCTACATATGGCCCTTAATGACCACAGCACTTGTGCCTTCATAACTTTTCTTCCACCTAAGGTATGAATGCAAATTAGCATACTTTTTTCCAACATCCTGGGAATTCTAAAGGTTTACAGGGTTTGTGGATTCCCCCGAAGAAACTAGAAAAAAGCCAAAATAAAGCTACATTTCTTGCTCTTTTGCGCAAAATGGGAAAAAAGTGCTGTGCAAGAAAGCTAATCTTTTTTTTTTAATGAGATCAATGAAAGAGTTTTTGTGCCTGACCACCAGATTTCAGAAATAAGCAGTTTTTGCATTTTTTCTAAGAGGTAGCCCATTTTCTTCTTAATTTTTGTGGTTTCGACCTAGTTGTAGTTTGTGGAGGAAACAAGTGTGAAATCTATACATTTTTGAAAAGTAGACACATTCTGAACTAAGCAAGGGGTAATTTGTATAGATCCCTCAAGGTTTTCACACAGAAACTAACTGTTGACATAAAACAAATAACGAAAATGAGTAGGAAAAGCAGTCTTTAGTGACAACATTTTCATCTGTAACTTCTTGTCAAAATGGCTGATTTACAAAAGCAATATTCTGTTATATCCACCAGACTCTTGTGGTCATGGCGATATATACGGTTTGAAAATTACTTAAAAATAGGCAGCACCCATAGCCAACAACTAAGCTGTACCTTAGAATGATTTTTAATTGTGTACTACTATACAGTAATTTATATGGTAAAATATAAAGAAAGAAAAATAGGTATGAAGGAAAGCTATGCATTTCTGATCTCACTTGAACATGTATGCATAGCAAGTGGGCCTGAAGATCAACAAAAATAAGTTTGAAGGCATGCCACTCAACATCACAAACCCTTCATCAATCAAGGTGGATGGAGAGGACCTAACCATGACTAAAGAGTTCACCTATCTAGATAGTAATATCAGACATGATGGAGGTGGAAGTAGTGACATAAAGAACAGACTGAACAAGTCAAGGGTTGCCTTTGGGATGCTGAGGTCATCTCAGCATAGCACCAGCACCAAGCGGAGGCTTTACCAGAGCAGCGTACTGTCCAGTCTCTTGTATGGAGTAGAACGTTGGTGGTTAATGGAAAGTGACATCATCAAACTGTCAGCCTTCCACACCAGCAACCTGAGAAGAATCTTGTACATATTCTGGCCTCAAACCTTCTCCAACTAGGGACTGCTCACCTGATGCAAGCAAGATCATCCTTGGAGATAGATAGGACACACCATCAGAACAGAACAAGACTCCATCACAAATCACAAGAGCAGCTCTATACTGGACCCCAGAAGGTAAATGGAATAGAGGCTGGCCAAAGAACACCTTGAACTGAACTGTGGACACAGAAATGAAGACCCAGAACTACAGCTAAGACACCTTACAGAAAATTGTCCAAGACAGACAGAAATGGAGGTTCTTAGTTGCTACCTACAATACAGTTATTATAATGGCCATTAAGAATGTAAGCATGTATTTCAAAATTTGTACACAAGATGCTGATTTCAGGAACACTGATTATTTGTACACATGTAAATTTGGGGATACCCCCATTATGTGATTCAGACACCATTTTACAAAATGTATTTTTTTCCTTGCACACCGGCTTACATTTAGAAGCTGGAAATGCAGATAAAGCTAATGGGTAATAACAAGTGTTCTACTATTTTTAATTCCCACACACCACAAATCACAAGACGTGACTTGGAAACATCAAAATACTGTCAGCAGAATCCATCCTTTTTTTTACAATGTGGTTAGCTGCTAATGTTGGGCCCAAATTGAGCTATCACCTAAGGAAACTTACCATACCCAGACATTTCTCAAACATGGCACAATTGGATTACATCTGATTGGCACATTTAATTTGTTTATAAATCCCTAGTAAAGTTGTGCAACAGGTACCAGGGCCTATAAATTATATGCTGACAGCGGACCCATAGCACCTATTGTGCCACCCACTTAACTAGCTCTTTTAAACATGTCCTATGTAATTGCAGCCGGTGTGAAGTTTGAACCTGCCAATTTGAGCTGCCAAAATAATCCATTTGCTTAGCCTAAACCTTCCTTTCTACTATATGTAAGTCACACCTAGGGTAGGACCTAAACTGTCCATGGGGCAGGTTATGTTGCATTTAAAAAGTTGGACATGCACTTTAAAATGTTGCATGTCCTGGAAGAGAAAAAAGTTTAAATGTATTATTCATAGTGCAAGGCCTACCCCTCTCCCATAGGAGAACACTGAGTTACCTCATTCTCTTTATTAAGGGATACCTTTGCTTGGGAAGAGGTAGAAATGTCATGTTTGGTCTCTAAATGTTGCAATGCAATGTCCTCTATAATGGTAAAGTCAATGCCACTTTTAGAAAGTTTGCATTTTCCTGTCCTAACCAGTGCCTGCAGCCTGTATCCTGGGTCACATGACTATATGAAGTTGGTAGTTGGCCTCTTTGTATTCCTCCCAAACAATGTCAGATAGTGGGACTGGTTGAATGCAGGATGGGTCAAACTGACTGGAAGGGAGGGGGCTGAGCGGTCACCTACCATACTTGCACTTCAATGGAGGCTGCCTCCCACACTCACAAAGAACTTCACACTAGCCTTTTGTCACTCTAGACATACTGGGGCCTTGGCAGGAGAGGAAATGAAAATCCAGAACCAGATGTGCATGTAATCCTAGAAACATTCCAACTTCAAAGTTGGCATTGGGTAAAAATATTGGACACAGAGACTCACTCCTCAGAACACTCCTGGGCCTGCAGACTCTACAAAAAGAAAGACTGCCCTAATGGTTGAGGACTTCCCTGTTGCTTGAAAACTGCCTTGCTGTTTGAACCCATGGCTACCATAGGTCTGGCAAATGGCCTCCTATTCTGAGGTACAGGGACAGTTGGACCCAACGCAGCATCTTGAAGCAAGTACTCGTGTTGCCAGCTCCAGACCAGTGTTTTCATTGGAACTGACAAACTGAGCCACACCTTGATGCGAGACCTCGCATTGCAGCTCTTGTTTGCCGGCTTCTCCAGCACCACCGAGTGCAATGCATCTCAACGCTGGTCTCTGCAATGTAGCCACAGACCAGTGGCTTCTTTCAATACCAGCATATCGATTCCTGATTGGTGGTTTTGAGAGCACTGACCCAGCATGACGCATCTCAAAGCAGGACCACCAATCGCAGCTTCAGCTCGATGGCTGCCTGATGTAGCGGGTGCAGGCTAATGAAGGATTTGCATCTTGATTTCAAGGACACCAGGTACTATCTCATAGGGCCATGCTTAGTCCTGTGCCGGGCCTGCGCTCAATTGCAGTGTGCCTGAATTTGTGATTTTGTCTCTTTCCAGCGCGACCAGATAACCATGATTGATGCTATTTGCTTTCAAGTGCTATTTTCCCTTAAGTCCTTGAAACTGCATAATTCTGGTTCTACTGATTGGACATGTGTCGTTTTGGAGTAATTTTATTTATTACTTTCTACTCTACTTTTCTAAACTGGTGTGGGATTTTTCATGTGTTGTGTTCTCACTTTAATATTGTTTGTGTGCTGCATAAATACTTTACACATTGTCTCTAAATTAGGCCTGACTGCTTTTGTGAAAAGCACCAGAGGGTTGTGCACAGTTTAATTTAGAGACCTTGGTGGGTCACCCTGACAAGGAATACCATTGTTGCTTGTCTGCCACCACTATACATACTAATTTAGATCAACCACTGCTACACGCACAGCCATAGCCAGCCACACACCATTACACAGTTACACCACAACTCTACCACCTCTACACACAGATACACTGCCATTAAACCGCCGTTACATTCATCAACAGCCAGACACCAGAACACACACACACCACCATCAGCCAACTACAACTCAAACATCACCATGAAGCTCCATGCCTCTTTCATTTGTAAAATGCTACCAGAATAAACAGATTAGAAACACAAAGAACATACAGAAATAAAATTAAACAGTCAATTAAAGACAGCACATTATTTTGAGGTTTTATTTCGAAGTTAAAATAGCTGGACTAGTGGTAGAAGATGAAAAGTCAACTGTTTTTTCATGCATAACAGATGTTATTAAATGCATAAAACAACTGGCTATCTGCTGTTAAAACAGAAAATATGTGGCAATACAGACCATAGTGGCAGTTACATTTTACTCTCATGGCTGCTCCTAATACTTCAGTTGAATATGTTACAGTTTTCAAAATGAGGGCACACAACAGCCAGAATTAAAAGTACTCTTGGGCAGTAGATGCAACTCTCATTTCAAATTGCTCATCAGAGAAAAAGCAAACTACCAGTCTGCTGTGCAGTCAGCCTGCGGGCAGCTGTAATGCCTAAAAATAAATTGTCACAAAAAACAGACAATAATATACAAACTCTTGCAAATTAGACCTCAACAAACTGCGGCGGTATCAAACAGTAAACATCACTATTGAAATATAACAATCTGGAAGGAAACTACCAATACAAATCACAGAATGAAAGGTGAACTTTTGACGATAAGAAGATACCTAGATACCTCTCACTTGCCCCGGACAGCTACACTTAAGATCAGTTAAACCTACTCTACACAATCACATCAATCACCGCAGATATCCCATTAGAGAGGAAAACAAACACAAATTTCACACAGGCCAACACATGATAGATCTTGCAGAAATCTAAATGTGAATTTGAAATTCGTCAAAACATAAGCTAAATATTCTATCATTATAACAACATCCAAGCAGGGCAGTGATACTTATTTGAAGTAAACTTTACAAAATAAAATTCGTATCAAGCACATGCATGTACAGAAACTGCCGATATACCATTGCCGAAATCACAAGCATGATTTGCCACCAAGAAAATCAAAAGATTTGCACTACAGTAGAAAGGAAAAAATCACTAAGTACACAAATGCAAGTAATGATAATAAATACCATTACAATCATACAACACAATTAAGTCTGCCCTGAAGGTCAGATCAGCATACAAATCTGCTCATTTTCTACCAAGGGAGCACAACGTGAATGCAAAACATTGACAACTTAGAAGGGGTGGCCCTTACCTGAGGGGCAGCTCTTGCCACATACAAAAACGTATCCCTGGTAATCTAGTGATTTTCCTTTCACCAGGGGGCAATTAAAAATAGCTAATCTGCCGCCGTCCGGGTTGACAGAAAACGAAAGAACAAATGAACCCTTCAAGGGAGCAACCCTTGTCCAAAGGGCTGCTCTCCTACATGCATATATATTTAAAATGAGCTGATATCTAGTGGGCTTCCCAGTGGGAAAATCGAGCTACAAACTGCTGATCTTCCACCCTAGGGACAGAAGCCAATACAAGAAAAGCCTCCTACAGTGGGGTGACCCTTGTCCAAGGGGGAGCTTCCCTACATGCACATATTATAATACTCCCTGGTGTCTTATGGGCTTCCATTTCCCCTGGGGGCAGATTGCCTGAAAATGGCTAATCGGCCGCAAGGATGGCAAAAAAAGATAATATGGGGGCATTTAAGGGAAGTGAACCATGCCCAAGGTGCCGCCACCTCGCATACATGAAGATAAATCCCTGTTATGTAATGGTTTTCCGTCTCCATGGAACAGTTTGGCCTAAAAATGAATGTTCTGCCCCCCTTTGAATGTACAGAAAATGTCTGGGCAATTTATGGTCTCATGTTCAACATACATAAACAGTAATCCCTGATGTCTACTGATTGTCCATCTCCCACTTGAGGCAGATTGGCCTGAAAAATGACCAATCTGCCCCCAGTGGGAGGCAAAAACCAAAGGACATATTTGGGCCAATTTGGGGTGGCTGTCCTTGCCAAAATGGCTTTTCCCCCGTACATAAATATAAATCCCTACTGTCTAGTGGTTTTTGGCCCACCCTCCCCACCAGGGGCAGCTCAGCCTAAAAAAAAATGGCTGATCTGCCTCAAGGGGAGGAAAAAACAAAAGGTCATAGTAGAGTCAGTATGCAGTAATGACCCTTGCCCAATGAGCCGATCCTCCACACACATAAATATAAATCCCTGGTTTCTAGTGGTTTATGCCTTCCGGGAGGGGGGGGGGGGGGGATCAGGTTTAAAACTATGGCATGTTTATATACACGTCGTAAATTTTTCGAATCGAAATTTCTGTACTTGTTGATTGTACAGTTGTTGTTTCTACAGGGAGAAGTATCATTTCATTGGTGTTTTCAGCTTCTCTTTGGAATGTGGAAGTAAGGATGGGCAGTGAACTCCTCTCTGCTGAGTTCACAGAGTTTTTGAAACGCCGTGACCCGGGGGAGTTCGGAAAAAACTCAGTTTACCAGCTCGATTCATTCCATTTCGTACAGAGCGCTGAAAAATGCTTTCTGCTGTAAGACATGTGACAAATATTAAGGCCTGAGGGAACGATAAAAACAAAAGTTGTAGAAATCCATTCTTGACAGGGCCCCAAAGAAGTTATTATAGCTCCTATTAAAGTTAAATCTTTAAATTCAGCTGTTGACAGCTATGAAACTAGGCACAATATTTACAAGAATTGTCATGCTTTGCTTTTGACTAATTCAGTGGAGGGAAGCTGTTGAAGAAATGTTGTAGGATGCATGCACAGTGCTTTGGCGAACTTGCCAGATTTAACCTGTGCTTCATGAGTGACGAGAGTAATGTGAAAGGCGCATATGTGCAGCCAGCATGCCTGGCTCACTTGAGCACGGTGTTGACACAGGTGCAGCCGCAAATATTGCATGATGATGGACTACGTATTCCACCATTTCATGCTTCTAGTTCAACTTCTATTGCCTGTGTATACCTGGGTCATTCACTATGTTTCACAAGATTGTGTGTGCCTATGTTATCTGTCTTGCAGGTGTAGCTCTGTGTTTTCCCAGCAAGCACATTAGCTCCATTCATTGTCTGTATTGTGTTGTTCACTGAGACATAAACTCCATCCACACCTCACCGGCTGCATTCAACTCCTCTACCCCCATGGACTGTCTCACTCAGGTAGAAAGAACCCTGCAGCTGACACCTAACGCATTGCTATATCTTACCAAGGAAACATTCATAAATCTTCACCTTTCCTTTACCTAGTCTGTATCGCTTGGCTCTCTCTCTATACAGACACAGCTAGGTTCTTAAGCTGTTTTTAAAAACTATGCATCCCTTTCTATAGCGGAAGTAAAGCTTAAGTCTGAAGTTTTCTACACTCTGATACAACATTGTGATGTGAGTAGCATTGGGCTCGCCATCAACCCTTTAAAAGTACCCGCAAAGAGACTATGGAGCTGGCGTAGGGTCTTCCCCATGGTAGCATCAGCGGCGTAGCCCTTCTTCCCCTCCCAGGAGCAGTACAGATTATAAACAGTTAAATCGCTCCCAAATCTGATGATACCCCGAACTTCTCTCCCTTCCTCCGCCCCTATCACATGTCATAGATCCGACCATAATGGCTCCATAGAGTGTCACTTGGTGACCCAGCTCTGTTGTCACCGCCTACAAGGGGAAGTAGCTTTCAAATGTATATGCGGCACGCCTACCACTTCGTCACATGTTATGTGCGACTGGTATCACTGTGCCAATGTGCACACATGGAATCTTTCTTCATGCCTCGCTCACTTGACATAATTATTTCACGGGACCCACATTGTATGAATCTTTCAACGTGCCTCACTCCCTTTGAACGAATAGCTACAAGAAGCATGGGAGTGGGGAGGGAGTTCACTCACGACGAGCAGAGCCTGCCCATAGACCTCAGTGGCCTCAGCTGAAGTTTGCCTGGCAGTGGTAGAAGAGGCGCACTCACATGGTGAAGTTGAGGACTGGTGGGTGCTG
The DNA here is from genome assembly GCF_964204655.1 of Triturus cristatus. Classification (NCBI taxonomy): domain Eukaryota; kingdom Metazoa; phylum Chordata; class Amphibia; order Caudata; family Salamandridae; genus Triturus; species Triturus cristatus. Next base: position 372,336,123 of record NC_140584.1, on the reverse strand, counting down.
GAAATCCTGGTGCTGCCCCTGTTCGAGGAGGCAGACAAAGTTGCAAACCTTTGAGGGTTGTCCTAGGAATGCCATGGGGGACAGCAGTCATGGCACGGGACGGCACACCTTTGTGTAGACGGTGCGCTTGAGTTAGGTTTAAATATAGTAGTTATAGCCTTTCTTGACTAGATGGTATTATTGTCCAACACTGGACTGACAAGGATATGGTTTAATAATTGACATCACAGAACTCAGGGGTTGAGAAGAGGAATCGGCACTTCCCAATGCAGTCTAAAATGATGAAATAGGATTATTTATTTTATCTGAACAAGAAATGATTTGTGGTGCTGAATTTAAATGAATAAATAAAGATTTTATTTATGTTTGCACATGCAAGTGCCTGGTGTCAATTAATGAAGGAGCTGAGGACTCATAAGACTGCTAGCGAGAATGGTGCTAGACAACTTGCAGCCAGGGTCAGACTCTGCCTGCTCACGGAACTCTTCGTGATTTTGCTGAGTTTTTTGGTAACTCCGCGGAATTAGTGCAACTCCGTGAACTCTGCCAGGCTTAGTCTTCAGTTGTTATTAAAACTTCCATCTGAATTTCCAGTACGGTAGCGAGAGGAGTGCGGCGGCTACCAGGATCCCATGTGGCCTACTGTTGATAGTCGGCCACATAGTGTGAATTGATCAGGGCAATTGAGACAATCCTCTTGTCTCGGAGATCGGAAAGTCATGGAAGAAGTGCAGTTCTAGTGCCTTTGACAGCCAGAACAGGTACAGGCACCCATTCAAGATGACCGAAATTCCTTTTTGTTCACAACTTTCTCGCTGACCAGGTCCCCAAACTCTGGGACCCAGACAGGTCTTGTGGATACTATTTTCACTCTGGAGCATCAATCTGCTGCCACCAAGATGTACTTGCAAGCCCCGTCTGAGTGTAAGGAGCCGCAGTGATCCAAATATACACATGCGAGAGGTTTGTCTGAGATTAATGAAGGTGTTTGTGATGGGCGTGCCACGGTGAATCCCTGCATCTGCTGGCAGATGTCGCATTTGAGGACAAAGTCCTTAGTCTTCTTAGTAAGACCTGGTCACAAACAGCACTGCTTTAGAAGTGAAACTGTAGCAGTGATCCCTGCATGAGCTGAACCCAGACCCTTGTGTGCAGCTAGTATCAATCCCGATCTGCGATCAGTGTTTGGTATTACTCTATTCCCCCCCTCCTGAAATCTGAGGACACGGTATGTTCTGTGCATCTAACTTGTAGGAGTACTTGAGTGGAAAGCCTTTTGGCAGGGCTGAGTTGTTGCGAATGGCATCGACAGCTATCATAGTTGTTCCATTTATTCTCGTACTAAAGTGAGTTATTGCAGCAATGGCAGCAGTGCGAAATGTTGCCTTGGCAGCTCCATTCACAATTGAATTCTCTTCAACGTGTACGCCAACACATAGATGATTCAATGTATGAATAACATGAGCCCATGGCAGACCTTCTTTCAGCTTTGCCACTTGTTCCCAAAGCATCTTGTGCTTTACTGTGCAAACTTTGAATCCCTAAATCTATTCTGGCCCCAATAGTGTAAATATTCGTTATTAGACTGGACACACTAAAATGAATCACACACTATGAGTGTGGAGAATTCATGATCCGCATTTTGAAGTGCCAGCATTAGAGCTTTTAGTTCCACCAAATGCGATGTACAGTTCCCTAGAGACTGAGTGTGTGTTTTCTCAGGAAGGAATTGTCCATCTTGAATGCACCTTTTTACAATTGTGCATGCTGCGGAATATTGTTGTTTCATTCCTACAGCCGGTTGGGCAGATCCATCGGTATACATGGTTTATTCATATTAATTTAGAGATAATATTTTAATCGGCAGAGGATATTCTTGCTCCTATTGCAGGAATACTTGTGTTTGTAATGAAGAATCAAATCTGTAATCTACATCTGTTGCAGTGAAAGAGTTGGCCCATTCAATCCATAGTGGATGTAGTGCTTTAGCATTCGGGATGCTTGCCTTGTTTTAACGGCCTCTAGGGTCGGTACTAGGGTCATGAAAATTAAGCGTTTCCCTCATGCTAGTGCTCTCTCACTGCAGCAGTCTGTACTGCTGAGAGTATTTTTTTCAGTTGGTGGAAAATGCATTTCAGTGTTCATGTACAAATGCCATATGTATAAAATAGGGACTGTATCACTTTAATTGAACATGATATAGGTGTACCTAGTTGGTCCAGCGACTACGCAGATGACCAGGTTAGTTGTGTTGACACACGTGTGTAAATGTTTGGAAGCTATCATGCATTGAAAACTCTGGTCTAATTAAGTCTTCGAAAGGTTTCACTCTTTCTGCGTAGTCCAAAATGTATGTCCTGCCAAAATTCAAACATCCTAAAATGGATTGTAGTCTTTTCAGAGAGGTTGTAGCAAAGCACACTTTTCTAAAAAATGTGCTGCCAGGCTTTTGCCTTCACTTGACACTTTGTACCCTAAAAACAGGAGACTGAATTTAAATTAAATTATTCCCAGGTGGGCGAATCCAAGAATTATGTGGTTCACCCCAGATAAGTGTTCCATCAGTTCATCATCAGTCAGATAGATGTCATCTGCATAGGAAAATGCCGCCTCACCAAAATTTTGAAGTAACTCTGTTATCCTGGCTGAAAACAACCTGGGGGTATTCTTATACCCATGGTGTAATCGACAAAATTGGCTTTGAGAGCCTAGCACCGAGAATGCTGTCAAATATCTGCTCCCAGATGCTGTGTTTTGGCAGAAAAATTCATTTGAGATGTCTAATGTTTTGCATTTTTCCTGCACAATGGTATTCATTAGTGTAGCACTATGTGCATTTTGTACTGCAAATGTATGTGTGGATGCGTTCAAATGACTATAATCTAGACTGTATGAATTATCGGCTTTCATTACAGGAAACAAGGGATCACTGAGGTGCAATTTTCTATCAAACCCTGCTATTCAAGTTGATCTAGGATCTCCCTGACTTGTTTCTTTGCCTCATATTTGATCGGGTATTGTCTCTGTGGTTGGGGAGTAGATTTTAATCGGATTTTGCAACAAGGTGACTCATCATCCCACTCAACATGATTGCAGTAAAGTGCAGGAGCTATGCTAATGCCCAGTTCTCGGTTAGGGGTGGGCGGAATTTGCGAAATTAACTTTCGCAAATTATCGCGAAAATGTTTAAAAATATCGCAAACAAGCGGAAATATCGCGAAGATGCGGAAGTTTTTTTCCGGCATGTTCGCGAGATTTTCTGCATGGTTGCGGGTCGCCAACTTACGCGGCCATCTTGTTTTGAGTTGTCTCGCGGTGCATGATCGCGAGAAGAAAGACGTGATCGCGCGACGCATGACGTCACTGCGGGCGCGAACTGGCGCGAGACAGCGCAAATGGCTAAAAACAATACAACATCTCATGGAGAACGCGACCGGATCAAGAAAACTTGTCGGCGAACGCAGGGATTCAGGTAAGGCGATCGTGCGCGCGCGAGAATGTATTATTTTACAGCGCGAGCAAGAAACAAATTATCGCCAAGCTGCAGAAACCGTAATTTTTGACATTTTCGCGCTCTCCGCGGAACGCGAAAATGTCAAATTATCGCAATTTCCGCGAACGGAACGAAATTTTCGCCCAGGCCTATTCTCGGTGTATGCATTTTTAACTGATTCTGGTACATGGTCGGAGAAAGCAGGGAAAATAACTTCTTCCCCCATTGGACAATCCATTACAAACTTAGGCGACCAATACTTTTTGGCCAAAAGAATATCGTAACCATATGTCAGTTTCCCCCAAAAAAGATCTTTTACATTCCTGGGTATGTCCCCCTATATTTGGAGCGTTATTTCCTTTCCAATCCAATGCAAATAGCTTTGTTCGACAACTTTTTTCATAAAGTCACTTTACGCAACATAAAAATATTTTCAAGACATAAAGACACAGTAAGTACAAGAAGTATAAAAGCATTTTGGTGTTTCATACAAACTGTCATGGTCAATGATAAAACACGTTAATATAATTAAAAATGCTAAAAACAGGTAAAATGAATAAAAAGAGTAGTAGTTCATGGAACGATAAAAAAAGGAATACCTAAAATTACTTACGGCCACTTTATGCTTATGCAATTAATCTGTTCATTGGTGTGTTTTAAATAAATGACCAACTTCGTTTTCCAGTTTGTTAACACAGGCACAAGTACAGCTATAAAACTCCTCAATTAGCAGGGAGTGTATATGATCTGATAACCCAAGACCAGCTCAAATACTTAGCTACAGCAATGGCAATAGAGGGTGATGTATCTGCACGCAATATTCTTAATGCATCACTGCTCCTTCTGGTGCCCAATGACCTGCAGATTGCCGTCAACCACACTCGACGGAGGTCAGCGTATGATGGACAGACAAACAATAGGTGGGCCAGCGACTCTGTTTGGGCCTGGCAAGATGGACACGTACTGTTGCCTACTGTGACCCATTTTGCTGTGTTTGATCTCGTTGGCAAAGAGCTCACCCTGAATTAGAAGTACAACTTCCTATCATGTGGCTCAGATATTAGGTCCGAATAATGCTCCAAACTTGGCCGGGGTTTAGTGTCTAAGAACCCCCCGTTATAGTAGATGTATTGCTATTCCTGAGTGCATTATAATTAAAACACCAATTCCCAATATTTTTCCTTTATGACCTCCTTAGACATACCAATGCTAGCTAGGGAGGCTCTAACCTCTCTTAACCAACTTAGTTTATGGAAGCCATCTGTGTTAATTAGGTCACAAAGCCCTGCTGCGTAGGTAGCCAGTTCCGGCGTGCACTAAATTCTACGCCAATATAAAATTGGTCGTAACTTAGCAAGGTCAACCAGTTCTTTTCTACCTAAATCGTATAGCAATGAACGCACTGGGGTGCTTTGCGGGAGACTGGTGATCTTTTGTAGGAACCTATTCTCTGCAATGGTTAGCTGGGAAAGATTCTCACACCCTCAGAGTTCTACCCCATATAGTACAGAGCTCAGAACTTTCATGCTGTATATCTGCAACAACGGACTAATTGGCTTTGTGAGTGAGGCGTTGAACTCAGTTTGCAGGGCGCCTAATAGTTGTCGATGTTTCAATGTGGCCATATCGAGTTGGTGATTCCACCTCATGTCATTTTGCAAAATAACCTCCAAATAGGTGAAGGCACTAACTTGTTCCAGGGGTCGGTTGTTCATGAATATGCCTCCTCTAAATTTTTTATGCTGTTTGATGGTCATAAATTTCATTTTAGTCAAATTAATTTCCAGCCCCTGTATGAGGCAAAACTCCTCAAAAAGTAACAAAGCCCGCTGAAGACCACTAGGGTTTTTAAAAAACAATTAGCGTGTCGTCAGCGAACATTAAAATGGGAATGTGTGTGCCCGCTAAAACTGGGGCATTTGTAGGAACAGATAATAGAAACTTATCAATCCTGTTGATAAAGAGGAAGAATAATGTAGGGGCCATGACACAACCTTGGCGCACACCTTTTTCAATGGGAAAGGGATTGGAGACATTCCCCTGGGAGCCTCACCGTATTTGGGCAAAATTACCCTAGTGAAGACGAGCAATAAGGTAAAGTAACTCTGGTGCCATTCCTAAGTCCTGTAACACTCCCCAAAGTTTACTGCGGGAGACCAGGTCAAAGGCTGATTTGAGGTTGACAAAGGCAGCATAAAGGCTGCCCTTGCCTAGGACCAAAGTCTGCCAGTATATTAACATAAACTGGAACACCTGGTCAATGGTGCTGGCATGACCCTGAAAGCCCGCCTGCAGTGGAGATAGGATATCCTGCTCATCTATCCAGTCTTGGACCTTGTTTAATATCAGCCGGCCCATCACCTTTTGTATAGAGTCTATTAGGCTGATGGGCCTGTAATTGCCTGTAAGAGATTTATCCCCTTTTTATACACAGGGATAATCTCAGCCCCTTTCCATGAGTCGGGGACTGGGGCACCTATGGCGATTGCATTTGCCAATAGCATGATATACTGGCTCTACTTTGGCTTATCATAGATGAAGATATCAGCCGGAATACCGTCTAGGCCTGGCGCTCTCCCCCCCGTTACTGCCTTTAAAGCAGCGTTAACAGCAGCCAAAATAAAGACCGTACCATGATAAGGTGAGTGGGGAGGCAGGAAGGAGTCTCCCTCATCTGTACTACGTGCATATTGGGGTTTGAAATTACTAACCCACTTGTTCTGCACCACATAATTTTGTGGCAGTATTGGCTGTCCTCCCCTATTCCATTTTACTATATTCCAAAACTGTTTGAAACTGTTGTTAGCACATGCAATTCTAAGGTCGTGCCATCTGTTTTCATCCCATTGCTTCTTAGTCTTTTCCCGGTTCCTCCTGTAGTTTCTCTTGGCTATCCGTAACCTGCCTGGATCCCTTACTTTTATGTCCACCCCCAGGACTCTACGTGCCAATCTACATTCTTCAATAAACCATTGCTTGATTTTTTTATTTGCTGGGTGTTCTTGCCCCTTTGTTTCTTGAGGAAATAAGAGCGTAACTGAGTAAAACATGTATTATGGGAGGCGGTTGTGACCGCAGGGAAATCGGGGTTAGTGGAACAGGCCTCCAGTTCAGCTATCGCAAGCTCAGTATCCTTTGCAATGGTGACTAGCAGCTCAGGTTTCTCTAGTATCGTTGCCCATTTTAGTCGCCTCATGTCATTTGTATTGACCAGATCGAGGGTGGTAAGTGCGTTAGTTGGTTGTATGGGTTTTCACTGTTCTTGTAATTCTAGGATCGAGCACAATTGGTTGTGATCACTCTCTAGACGGTCCCTAACAACCATATTCGGGAGGGCATACCATAACTTTAGATTGATTAATATATAATCTATACGGCTTGCACTATGGCCATTATTGAATCTATTTGCCCCATGTCTATCTGAAACGGTTCTCCCATTTGCCACCCGCAGCCCTTTTTCTAGGCAGATAGATTTAATTTGAATAGCCATGTCTGAACACTTTTGATGAGTGCTAGTTCCAATATTGGGATATCCCATTGGCATCATCCTCACTTGCAAGATCGCTCTCTTCATTACCAAGGGGCTCAAAGATCGAATTAAAATCACCGACCAGAACTAATGAATCCCAGGAATGCATATCTAACAGATCGTCAAGAGCTGTTATAACATCTGACCTCTTCCTCCCACTGAGACCCCTCGCATAGATATTATAGATGTCTATGTTACATCACGGGCCCACCTTCAACCTGATGGCAAGAACATCAGTGCTCTGGGTCAGAAGTTCCTGGATGCTATAACCAATGGCTTGATGAACCCAAATTGTTAATACCCCAGATAGGCGTCCTTTTCCGTCACAAGTAGCTGGTATATAGTAATTTAAGTAGCCTGGACAGTAAAGGATGTCCACCAGCCATGTTTCCTGAAAGAGGCAGATGTCGTATTGCTCGATAAAGGTATGCCAGTCAGGAGATGTGATCTTTGACCTCAACCCCGCTATGTTCCACGATAATACAGCTAGTCTATTAGGGATCGTAAGAGGTGCGATCTGCCCATTACACCTAGCCGCTAATTCTGCTCTTGTGTCCGTCCCTCCCTCCAGCAGGGGGTATATCGTGAGCATTATTTCATATAAACGAGGTGGGACACTTACCCTCGTATCAGGTGTTTCCACAGTGATATGCTCATTCAGTGCTACTACCCCCAGATAATCTATCAGGTTCTGGCGAGATATTGTGACTTCTGCCGCGCTGTCCAACATTTTCAGTGCCCATTCCCTGTTCAGAAGCAGAGTACTCAGTAGCCTGGGTATTTCTCATTTTAATCCCGGCTACCTTTTTCTTTTTTAAATTGAGGTGTTATAGTCTTTGGCATGTCTTCTTGTTTAATGATGTAGTCCGAAGTGCGATGTGTCTCCCTTTATGACTTGAATCGCTCTTCCGTTGTGTACTCTGAATGTCCATTTCTCTCCAAATGCTTTTATGGATGTCTCCCGAAAGGAACGAGATGAACATGCATCAGTATCCTGATACCGTCAGGTTTTCTAATATTTTCATGGATTCTCAGATTGCATTTCCTTTCAGTGTTCCTGTTGAGGAGACCCACCTTGTGACCGTGTTTTTTTGTTGTTATTTTTTTGTTTATTTTCCAATTTCTTTTTTCAAGAATATGATGCTTGCTCAAAGTTGTCCTTTTCAGAATTTTTCTTAGCTATTGGTTCCCCATGTCTGGCTCCCAGATTATCTCTGCCAAGTGAGGCACATGTATCCACGATAATCTTAGGCAATTCTTGCTCCTGCTGTGCAGGAGTGAATTCCCTCAGGCTTTGGCGTATAGCCACCACTGCTGCCTCCTCTTTTATGTTGCTCATCATAATGGCTGATACCTAGGCAAAATTGCCCATTAGTTTCATCCTCAGTTCTAAGGCAGGATCTGCCCTGTACTCATTTTGAATCTGTTTTAGTGCATCTGGAATCACTGCTATTGAAGGGGTACCATGTGCTCTGGTATACATGGCAGTGAGGTTTGTACCCTAAGTGACACAAGCTTCAATCGGGGGAGCCATCTCCATTGGCAGGCAAATTGTTAGTATTCTGTGTTTTTCTTGCAGATCCATATAGGGAAAAACTGCTTCAAGCTGAGCTCTTTTCTGTGCTATCCAGAACAGAATTTGCTCCCGGCTGGTGGGAACCTTTCCCATAAAGGCGTTTAGTGTTTGTGGGTTAATACTAAGCCTGGGCAAAGCACTACGCTAAGCTCGCGTAGTTTGCGAAGTTCGCGCTACTTCGCACTACGCGAACTGCACGTAGCACAGTGCGAACGCGCGTAGCGTAGTGTTGCGTAGTGCTGCGGTCATTTTTTGCTTGCTCGCGGTCCTCAACGTCAAATTGGCGACCGCGAGCAAGCAAAATGACATCCCGGCGAGACTTTTTCCTTGTTCGCGATCAGCAACATCAAGTTGGCGATCGCGAGCATGGAAAATAAACCTCCCGGCGAGATTCCCAACGCGAGGAGGTCAGGTTTCTCATTGCGAGTGGTCGCGTAAGCTCGCGACCGCTCGCGATGAGAAACTACCAGTTCGCGTTGAGAAAGCTGCCGCTCGAGTAAAAATCTACTCGAGCAGCAGAAAACTACAGCTCGCACTGTGCAAGATGCCATTTTCAATGATCGCACAGTGCCGGTTGCTTGTCTGGACTGTGCAATCATTGAAAACGACATCTGGCACAGTGCGAACAAGGTACTACGCAGTTCGCGAAGTGCTACTCGTAGCTCGCGTAGTGCGAACTGCACTTTGCGTAGCTTCGCGAAGTGCTACTTCGCGAACTACGCCCAGGGTGAGTTAATACCTTCAGTAACCATGTGTGGTTGTGCAGCCTGAGCAGCCCCTGCAGATTGAACTGTAAATGTTCTCATTATGTATTGTGTACGATTTCTGTAAATGTTCACTAAATCTCTGTAGAGTGTACACATTCCTGCTGCTGATAAAGCAACAATGTCTGGATGCAGTGTATATGAAGCTAAGACCAGCCAAGTCTCTCCTTCTCTGCTGAGTCTCACGTGTTCTGTGGTATCCGGTAGGGTTCCTTTAAACCACATAATGTGCTCTTGATAAGTTAATGGGACTTTGAAGTCCAAGTATGGGAAATACTCATCAGGTGGTTCAACTTCAATGTATTCATGAAATAACCTTGTGTGTGCGTCTGCAGGTGGGAAGTTAGTCCAAGAATAGAATACCTCCATTCTGAATGCTTTGCATGCATAAACCACAAAGGCACCATCTCCACCCATTGCCAGGAGGCCATGTTAATAGTAGTATTAAGCTATAGTTTTTAAAGAGATATGGTATGCACAATGTGGGCACTTCTAATCCTACAAGCTTGATTAACCTACAGCCAATATATAGGGTATACCCACTCAGCTGAGGTGGATTTGTTTCCCTGCTCACTACGAACATCTCTGGTTAAAAATGTGAGTAGGGGTCTCTGAGGAAGCATGACTGAACTACTCAGATTTGACCATTAAATACGAGCCTAACCCATGTTGGCAGTGCCATATCATGTAGTTCCTACTAATCCGTAGGATCTATGCATTGTTTAGACAACATTAACTAGGGGCTTGGTGCCAAGACTGGTTCAGGACACCCCCGCAGGATATGTGGGCCTATAAACCAGCTAGGTCACGGTAACACCATCATCCCCCCAACCTTACCAGGGAGTGTAATGTTTTCTGGTAGCCACTGAACATGACAACCCTGACCCCTCAGGGATCATTGAAACAGCATGGAACTTTTCGCGCAGTCACTCATGCTCACTTATTCTCAGAGAAATATGCAGAGAATACAGAGTGGGACGTTTTCAATAATATTTATTGAACCAATGTTATTCTTGCATAAAATACATGTGCTGAAATGATTAGTAGACAGAAGCAGATAAACATGATTACAGGCACCAAAAACGTAAATAGTAGATAAAATTCTGCCATGGTGCTAAACAATGTATATATGCAGGCATACAAAACAAGGCAGTAGTCTAGTGTATTCCCATGATGTGAACCCTACTCTAAGGGTACCTAGAGTGTGTGTAGGTGTAGAGCCAAGAATCCACCCAAGGGACAGTCCAACCCCATTATCTGATGGGATAGAGTGAAGGACCCTGCATTGGTCTCAAACTGGACACCCCTCACAAGATGTCAGACCGCTGCATGGTGATTTGATGGCAAAAGCTTTGAGTGGGACAAATCTGAATTTCATATCCGCCAAGGGCTTTTTGTGAGTCAGATAGATCTGCCACCTCATACTGGCCCCAGGTTTTAGTGTCTGAGTTAGTCACTTTCTTAGAAATCAAAATACACCAGTGGGCAACGTTGAAAGCTGTAGCTGGCTGTGTCATCACAAGGCTGAGCATCTTCTCTGTAATTTCCTGCCAAACGATTTTTCAGCATGGCAAAAAGCTTTAAGTGAGACAAATGTGGTTTTCTTGCTGCCTTGGCAAGCCTCCATTCCTTGTCCCAATCCTTCAGTGATTGTAGACTTCCAGGCACTAAGTGTCTCTCCAGTCAGGTCTCCTGCCGGGCAACATACTTTGTGGTCAGCTTGGCCTTTTTGAGTCAGGAGTCCTTCAGCTTTTTGTTGTGTCACAAGCAGGTACAAAGAAGGCTAAACACTTGATCCCCGGAGGACAGTTTCAGTCCCTGGTTGCCAGGAGGATTTAAAAGTCCTTTAGGGGCATATCAGCAAGGGCCGGCGATAATTATCACTCAGCGCTCTTAGCATGAGGATAATTATCACCGGCCAACTCTGAATTTTATCGCGGAGATAGCGTGCTATCAGCAACGCTTATCTCCAAAGCAATAAAATTCAGAGCGCTAGCTGCCAAATGTGCGATTATCGCTGGAAGTCCAGCGATAATCGCACAACTTCTGGCGAAAGCTTGCTGATAGGGCCTCACATTACTTAGACATGATATCCACCTTACATAGGATATCATGGCTAAATCAGTTTCAAAGCAGGCGTAAGGAAAGTAGCGATAACAGAGGTTATCGCTACTTTTCTTGTCGCTATGCTGCTTTGCGCGAGGCTTGATAATAGGAGAAATGTCGCTTAGCGACATTTCTCCGATTATTCTGGGCAGGAATGCCCACTTTGCATCTCATTAGAGATGCAAAGCTGGGCGTTTAAAAAACAGGCTCTAATGCAAGGTTTCACGTGCTAGCGTGACCTTGCTAGGTGTTAAAATGATCGCCGCTTTTCATCCGAAAACGGATAGTTTTCTATCGCCACGTTGCTGATATGCCCCTTAGTTTTTCTGAGTCGTTAAGTAAGTTCACTTCTTCCAGCAGGAGTCAAGAGTCAGAGGCTTTCTTCCAGCAAGGGCTTCTTGTTCAGGTGGAGTAGTTTTTCCATTTTCAGACATATTCTAAGGAGGTCGTGTTTGAGAAGCTAGATTTATCTTGTGCACTAGCCAATGTCTGGGGGAATTCCACCACCCAATCCTAACTATTGTCTCACAGTCCCCCATCTCTTTTGCAGTGGAAGGATGAGGTCTCCTTCCACATGACAGAGTCAAAACTGGGTTTGTCCTCTACTGTGACTGGAGCCTGGCTGACTGGGTTGGACCTGGAAATAAATTGGAGAAACCTTCCTTGGCGTGTACAAATCAAAAGAGGTAGTGCTAAACCTGCTCTTTATCCTGCCAAGTGTTCCTGCTCATTCCCAGATAGCTAATCGATGCTATGCGGTCAGCAGTTAAAACCAATTTGCTCCATCAGGGTTCCTATTCAGGATTTGGTCCTATGAGCCAGAGTCGTTAACTCTTTCAGCCAATGATGTGCATTCCAGATTTGGAGGTGTGATGAGTGGCAAAACTGCGTTTAACCCTATTCTGGCTCAAGCCATCTAAAGTATATGTTTATAGCATTCCATTTTTACTTACCTAGTCAAAAATTTGATTTCACCATTAACTCAGATTTTGAAAATAATATTTTCTTATGCAGTGATAGAAAAAAAAGATGTTATTGCTATCTAGGCCTGTTCAGGGAAACTCTTAGCAAAGCATTCACAGAGGAAAAGCTTTTGGGTTTCAATACACTGGTGAAGCATGCTAACTCATTATGTAGTTTGCCATAGTTTTACATATTAGGGCACACTTAAGAGCGACATATGAACATATAAAAAAAAGTTCCTGGTAGACATATTTTTACTAATTTATGAGAATGGTGTAAATATACACTGCAGCATACAATAACCCCTTCACTGCTAGGCCCTTAACCCCCCCACCCCATCCATGCAAAGCCTTCTTTTGGCTATTTGGGGTAGTTCGCACTTAGGCCCCTATAACATTATGTCCACATAAGGTATCCACATCCAATTTGGGGCCTTTTCTTCCAACATCTTGAGGATTCTAAAGGTACCCAGGGTTTGTGGATTCCCCAGGAAGGGACCAAGAAATTGGCCAAAATACAGATATTTTTAGTTTTTTTAGGAAAAATGGGGAAAAGTGCTGCAGAAGAAAGCATCTGTTTTTCCCTGCAAAACGTATCAACAAAGGGTTTGTGGTGCTAAAATCACCATCTTCCCATCTGTGAGGAACACGCAGACTTTTGTCAAAAACCAAAATTTAATACAGAGTTTTGGAATTTTACAGTGCATAGCCTATTTTTCCTATTTTTTGTGCTTTCAGCCTTCTTCCAGTTAGCGGTAGAAATGGGTGTGAAAGTAATAATGGATCCCAGATAACTATACATTTCTAAAAAGTAGACAAAAATTTGAATTCAGCAAGGGGTCATTTGTGTTCAGAGTTTTTCTATAGAAACTAACAATTGAAATAATTTATAATTGCATTTTTTCTTGAGTAAAATGACACCTACTGTCTAGTTTTCAGAAATGTGTGGGTTTGGTAGGTTTCCCTAGATGGCCGCCTGAGCCCGGGACCAAAAACTCCGGTGACTCCCTCACAAAACCAAGTCTTTTTGTGATCGATAATTTTGAAGTCTCCACAGTACGTTTTTGGCCATTTGCTGTCATGGACACTAGGCCTACCCACACAAATGAGGTACCATTTTTATTGGAAGACTTGAGGGAATGCTGGGTGGGTAGAGGCTCATCACTCCCTGCAGATACCAGAACTTTCCATCACAGAAGTGTGAGGGAAGTATGTTTTTTTAACAGAGTTTGAGGTTTGCATGATATTCTGGAAAACAGAACGTGGTGAGAGTCACACAAGTTACCTCATCCTGGATTCCCCTGGGTGTCTAGTTTTCAAAAATGTACAAGTTTGCTAGGTTTCCTTTGGTGCCGGCTGAGCTAGGGTCAGTTTTTACTGGTAAAATGTGAAGTGTCCATGTTGCTTTTTGGGCCTTTTCCTGTTGTGGGCACTGGCCTACCCACACAAGTGAGGTATCATTTTTAGCCGAGACACAAGTCCAGTTCCGTGTTTTCGTGCTGTCCTGATCGTGTGAGCGCGAGGGAGACGCGAGGACGCCGGTTGCTCCCGGTGATTCTAGACTCAAGCCTTGCTCCCAGCTTACGGCTCCCCCCCCCCCCCCCGTTTCTCATATACAGCGGGGGCACCTTATCGACCCGCCGACTCGCGGAGCTGGTGGAAGCGAGGCGGGAGCTTGGCGTCAGCCTTGAGTCTCAGTCCGCCGCACGGAGGCCCTGTACAGTGCACGGATTTTGATTCTGCTTCATTCACGGAGGACACCGTGGCGCAATAAAACAGCAGCAGCAGCCTCAGCAACTTCAGCGGGCTCAGAATTGCCCAGGAGCAAGCTCCTGCCCCCGCAACAGGCAGGTACCATCGTGGAAGCAATCTGCTGATTTGATTCGATTTGCTGATCTGCAGTTTCGCCTCCCGTGGCTCCCAGCTCAACCCCCAGTCTGAGGCATTGTGCTTGGGGAGTTTTTTTTTTTCGGCCGTGTGGCAGGCGAAGGGGAGCGAGGCAACAAGGCAGCAGGGGAGCAGGCGCAGAGGTAGAACTGGCGGAGCGGAGCAGAGGCTGCATGACGGACACAGAGTTTTGGAATACAGCGGCGACTGTGAGTTGGTGAGTTGCTGTCGCATCGCATTTCGCTGTGACCTCTGTGCCTCTCGCCCCCTTTGCCCTCCTTGCCCCCCTTTCGCTCCCTTATTGAGATTGCAACTACCTACTAAAAACTCTGCTGTTTGGAGCACCCTCTCGCTGTGAAGCTACCTGTGGCCAAAGAACCCTGCTATTCTCCGCTGACACCGCTAACACCGCTAACCCCGCTGGTCGAGTCCCTCCCGCCGCCGCAGTTTCCAGCTCCTCGCGGCCGCAGTGGGGAGGGACGCTGGAACTACAACTCCCAGCATTCCCAGGGGTGGAAGTGACATCGTCGAGCAGCGCGTCTGGAGGCGCACAAATTAAAGCATAGCCCCAGCTCCGCGGGACGCGAGCGGGACGCCGGGCGAACCCCGGGCAAAGGGCGGGCCCTCTGTGACCGAGGTAGGCCGGGCTGGGCCCGGTCCCTTATTTCTCATTTGTATACATTGTAATTACTTGTCTGCATCCGTGCCCACTTGAGTAGAAGGGTAACTTGATGCAAGTACTGTGATAGCTATACTGCACCCTGGTCCTACCTGCTTTGCCAGGGACTGACTCAATTCCAGACTTTTATACGTTTTATATTGCTACATTTCTTTTTTATTACTGTGGAAAATGTCTAAAACTTTACGATCAGGAAGGGTAGTGGGAGAAAAACCTGCCCGGAAATTAACTACCATCCGCACAAGAAACAAGTCAGTAAACAACCCACCTTTGAAAGGACAATGTCAGTTATCTGAACTCTGGGATCTATCTGGTATAAAAAAACCTAAATGTGCGACTCTACATAATCCAGATACTAAAGCCCTGGAAGTACACGTACCAACTACCTCTGTGCCCCGATCTCCCCAGGTCCAGCAGGGGGCCCCCCAAACTATGGTAGGAGGGTCTCCCTTTCGGGACCCTACAGACGGGAAGCTGACGATTATAAGTGAGCCAGTGCACATACCATCGATCCCTCAGTTACCCATGAATGACAGGCCGGGGGATGACCTGTCTGCACTATCCATTGATTTGGAACTATGGGGACGCTACGTAAGCCCTGCTAAAGTGGAATCTCTGGAGCAATTTAAAGTTCAGAGGGGAGCCACCCCATCAGGGTTAATGCTGTATAGTAGCACCCCGTCGCTAAATAGACATGAAATATCTGACTTGCTAAACTCCTCCAAGAGTCCCGACCTCAATCTCCTTGATAATATTTGCACTGCGGAAGCACGAGAAAAGCCGATCTCGGAGTCCATGATCGCGCTGGAACAACTCCTTGCTTCAATTTTGCTGCTTCTAGGGAAATTTGTAGGCAGCTCGGACTGTATCCTTGAATCAGTTACCCAGATCCTAAAGTTATTGCTGCAGAAAGTGCCGGATGCGAGTAAGGCCTCTCCCCCTAAGCCTGAACAATCTGTATCTGAGGGGAAATTCAAAGCCATTAGAAGCGAACTAGTTAGGAAAAAAGAAGAGCCTTCTATGGTCCCTCATAAGGAGATGCCTCATACTGCAGCCTCTAACTGTATCAAGAATATAGTCCTGGAGATAGAGGAGGAGGATAAAGTCTTGCCAGGCCCCAAAACGGTTCAGGAATTATTTCCTATCTTTGTCCCGGATGGCGGAAAAGACCTCCTGGCCGACAAATCTGAGGTCAATGAAGAAAAGAGAAAATATGTTAAACAAAAAAGTACCAAAGCCAGTAAGAGGAAACCAATTCGAAAGTATAGAAAGAAGAAGCAACGGAGGATCATTTTCCAAAAATGCACAGAGACAAGGGAGAATGAAATAAGGAATGGGGAATCCTTATCCACTTCCTTAAAAGTGGACATGGATGTGAACTTAACCACTTCAACCTCAGTGGAGGAGGAAAATGAACAAGGCAGCCTGCCTTCCCAGGAAGATTTACCACAAATTGGGGGCTCTCTCCCAGGCTCTCCTTCTCGGAGTGCACTTGGAGGACCAATTTCTTATCCATCCGGGTTTTTAAACCCTTTGGCCCCCTCCTTTGTGGTAACAATTGACTCTGAAAATTCTCGCCCTCCGGCCCGGCCTGTAAGTACGTCAAAGGCCCCTGTGGATGTGCGTGTACTAGATTTTGTTCCATTATTTGATACTGACCTCTTATTAAATAGAGCCTGGCTTCTCAAGCGTTTCAGTGAGGTTGAATGTCTCTACCACATTCAGTCCAGAGACATTGAACTGGTGACTCTGTTGGGTGGAAGTCGGGTTTTGAGTATTCGGGTGAAATTTTATTCCCCTATCATAACAAATTTGATACTAGAACAGGCTGAAAATTTTCAACGCTTAGGTATTGATATTCTACCTATCTCTACCCCAGGCAAGCCAAACTCTTTCGATAAGCAGGGGTTGAGGGGTGGTGAGCAAAACGGGGTAACCTCTCCTCTGAGAGACCTGAAAATTTGGGTTTCCAGGGGAAAACGCTCAGTATCGCACGTGAAGCCTCTCCCACTAGTTGAGAATTTCACACTCAATGATGACAATAACCGGTGGAATTGGCTCCATAGTGCATTATCAACAAAAAATAAGGATAACCCCAAATTGTTCCACCATCTTTAACCCAGCTTTAAACATAATCTCCTGGAACGCGGCCGGATTCCATAGCAGCCCGGAGAAAATGACCTTTTTATCCACTCTGGAGGCTGATATATTGTGCATCCAGGAAACATGGTGCATAGATAGGTTAACGCCTTTAAAAGATTTTTATGTTTTGGAAGTTCCGGATGCGCCCTCTAAGAAAGGGCATGCTAGGGGGGGGCTCGCCTGTTTACTGTCAAATAAGTTTCAATGGAGATTTTCCCATTATATTGACTCCAGTAGACTTTTCCACACAAGAACATTAGAAAATATGTTCCATGACAATGTAAAATACCCCATGGTAATTTTCAATGTGTATATTCCGCCTGAGGAATGTTTTAATGATAAATTGCAGCGGGTTCTCCAGTATATGGATAAGATAAAAAATTCACCTCCTTTTCCTGTAATCTTGCTTATCGGTGATTTGAATTGTAAAGTTTCAAACACTAGTCTAAAACTCTTCAGGGATAAAGCTAAGGAGGAAGCACATTGCATCCCCCAGACGCTCTTCCCTGAAAACTTAAGGACAAATAAAAGGGGGAAGATCTTGTTAAAAGAACTAGCGATCGGGGATGGTATTATCTTAAATGGAAGATTTCCATCTGACGTCCCCGCAAATTATACCCACAAATCCCCCTTTGTGTCATCAATTTTGGACTATGCTATCGCCAGCTACAGTCTGTTTCCCCAGATTCTTGACTTAAAGATCACACCCACGACTCTGAGCGACCACAGTATATTGTTACTATCAATTTCGCTAAATTCTATGAAGACGGCATCCTGGTCGCTAAATGGCAGGGAGGCTACCTTCCACTCGACATCTGGAAGATGCTTCTGGAATAATGCTGCCATTAATGGGGTGCAGGAGCTACTGACCGATACCCTTAGGGAAATAGAAGAGTGGAACGGAAATGAAATAGTTTGTTTTTAGGAATTCATGGTAAAGATTCTATTGAATGTTAAAAAAATTGTCCCCCCTAGGAAAAAAGGAGAGGTAGTTCCTCTGACTCTCCGTAATCTGAATAGGGAATTAAACAAACTAATCCGTGCACAGTATGTTGAAAGGGTACCGGAACGTGGGAAAGATATCGCTAGGTTAAAAAGAAAGAGAAGCAGACTCAAGCTAAAAATTAAAAGGGACAGGGAGGATGAAGTATGGATTAAATTAAGGGAATCTGCTGCTTATGGCAACATTAAAGATTTTTGGGCAATAATCGGGAAAGGATGTGGTACACGCCACTCCCCTACTCCCATAGCTATACCAGAGGATCTATGGTCCTCTCATATCCGAGAATTATATGCAGGGAACGGGACCACAGGTGTGGATAACTTCATGTACGCTGCCCCTGATGACTCGGTCTTCTTTCCCTCTGAGAAGGAAATCGAGTTGGCTATAAAAAATATGCGATCCTCTGGGGCCATGGGACCGGATGAGCTTCCGATGACGGTCCTAAAACAAGACCCTTTTACCTGGAGTAAAATCTTGTACCCCCTGTTTAGGGCATGCCATCTTTCCAAACGTGTCCCTGCATCGTGGAGAGGAAGCATTCTGGTCCCTATCTTCAAAAAGGGAGCAAGGGACAGCCCCAGTAACTATCGCATGATTGCGCTCCTCGACTCCATCGGAAAGGTCTTTGCGAAATGCCTCCTGAGATCTCTTTCCGATTGGGTCGAGGAGCGCAACATCTTGCCGTTGGAACAGACTGGCTTCCGAAGGGAACATGGCACTCTGGACAACCTGACTGCCCTTCAGGTTATTACTGATAAATATGTCCAGGTGAGAGGGGGTGTTGTATACGCCGCCTTCATTGATTTCTCCACAGCGTTCGATAAAGTAGATCGGGGAACGCTGTGGAGAAAATTGGCGACGCTGGGTGTCCCTACTCCCCTGCTGGAATTGGTGCGGGCTCTGCACACTGAGACCTGGTGCAGGGTCTTAATGGGGGGCGAAAGGGGGCTGTCGGCCAAAATACCTTCTCAGAATGGCCTTAAACAGGGCTGCTTATTGGCGCCCCTGTTGTTTTCCCTATACACAACTGACCTCCCTGCTGCTGTGTCCCATAGTGAGGGGATCGCACCGTTGATAGGAGGGGTGCCAATAGCCTGTCTGATGTATGCCGATGATGTGTTATTGCTTGACTTAACTCCCGTGGGTCTGGCAAATCGGCTTCAGGCTCTTCAGGACTTTGCAGGGGAGCATCATATGAAGATCAATATTAATAAAAGTAAAGTGATGTGTATTGCTGGTAGGAAGAAATGCCGCTCGACACATTTTGGTTGGGCTATTGGAGGGCTTAGATTGGAGGTCGTAACTTGTTATACCTTTTTAGGGAAAATATTCTCGGCCAATATGAGCGAGAATCTTCATATAGAGCATTGCTCTCGCAAAGCTCTTGCCCATGGCAATGGGTTAAAGTCCCTATACCTGGCAACGGGGAAAAGACATTTTTCTAGCCTTCTAGAAGTATTTAGAGCTAAAATCCCCGCAACCATCTTGTATGGTATAGAAATAATAGAGATAAAATATTGGGACTTTTGCCACAAGACTGAGGGAAAACTCCTAAGATCCCTCTCGACTCTTAACAATGCCTGTCCACTGGCTGCCTGCAGGCTGGATTTCGGACTCAGGAGTGCCTGGGTTCAGGGGCTGTGCGCCTTAATAAGGTGGGTAGCCAGCTTAGCCAGAGCGAGAGAAGGAACCCTGCGAGTTTTACTCAAAAATGAACTTTTGGGCAATTTTAAGGAGTTCTCTAAACTTGTTAGTAATTTTAGAGGGGCTGTGAAAATCCTTAGACTGGATGAAAGCGCTCTTTTCTCCTACTCTCCCACGCAGTTAAAGCAGGTCCTTAAGGAGGCTTCGTGGGAGTATTGTTTTCTATCCGACAAAAAAACAGTTGGAGATAAAAGGAAGGTGGAGCCGCTGATCTCCTCCTATAGGTTGAAACAGCCCCAACCGTATGCCCTGTGGAACTTGCCACATGGGATACGTAGGTTTTGGTTTTTATTACGTTATGACTTAATCCCTCTTAACGTGTTGCTGTCCAAATGGCATGGCACTTCACCGTTGTGCAATCTATGTAAATTAAATAACCAGGACTGTATGCATGTACTTTTGATTTGTCCTATGTTACGTAGCTTGCGCAAGCGATGGCTTAAAGTAATCTGTCTACGCCTCAGCATTGTCACTTTACAAGATTTTCTTCATGCACTTTATTGCCCACCAAATGAAATGTTCTGTGCTTATGTTTTTAACTTTTTTAAAGGATTTTTAGCTATTTATTAAATTTTCTGGAAGATTGTGCCGGCCCGGCCTTGTGGGACTGATGGCTTGCAGTGTACCTATCACGGTTCGAATACTATGTTTTTATAATTCTTGTACTTTTGATGACTGTGTTGCTTTGTCTGTACATGTTTATGTGGCCCTCTTTGAGAGCCAAAACATAATAAATAAATTTGAATTTGTATCATTTTTATTGGGAGACTTGGGGGAATGCTGGGTGGGTGGAAGTTTGTGGCTGCCTGCAGATTCCACAACTTTCCATCACAGAAATGTGAGGATGTTGTATTTTGTTTTTACAAAGTTTGAGGTTTGCAAGGGATTCTGAGTAGCAGAACCTGGTGAGAGTCACGCAAGTCACCCCATCCTATATTCACCTGGGTGTCTAGGTTTACAAAAATGTATAGGTGTTCTAGGTTCCCCTAGGTGCCAGCTGTGCTAGTGCCCAAAGGAAACTGCCAGGAACATTGCAAAAAAAGGTCAGTGCCTAATGGGCTTTCTGCCACCTGAGGGGGAGGCAGATCGGGGGCTATTGTCCCAATATGCCCCAAAGGGGAGGTAGAAAGACTGTGGCCCTTTTGGAGGGGGCATTGGTATGATCATTCTAGGCAACCCCAGCCCTACACTAAAAAACCAATATTGTCCCTGGTGCCTAGTGGGCTTTATGCCACCCCGGGGCAGATCAGAGGCCATTGCTCCCATATGACCAGGGGGGGCAGAAAGACTGTGCCCATTTTTATGAGGGATGAAGGCATTGGCATGCCCATTCTGGGCAGCCCCCAATCCTTGACAAACAATAAAAAATAGTCCCTGGTGCCTTGTAGGCTTTCTGTCCCCGGGAGGGGGGCAGACCAGGGGCTATTGCCTCCGCTACCCACTAGCGGATGCACACACATTTTGGTCCCCATTTATGTGGGTTGGGGAAATGGCCAAACCCATTGTGGGCAGCCCTTACCCCTCTTTCATTAAAAACAATTCTCTCTTCTCTAGTGCGCTTTCTGCCCTATGGGCAGTGGCGGCTCGCAGAGATAATGCTGTGGGGTGAGGAGGGGGGCGGGGTTGGTGCTGGGTGGGGGTTATTGGAGTCCGACATACGACGGCAAAGGTAAACACAAATAAATAAATACGTATCTGCTGTCATATGTTGGACTCCACAACCCCCACTTAGCCCCGCCCCCGCAGCGTTACCTCTGCGAGCTGCCACTGCCTATGCGGGGGCAGATCATGGGATAATAACCCTCAGGGGAGGCAGAAAGACTGTCACATTTGTGTTCAGGGGTGGGAGCATTGGCATGCCCATTCTCCCACCACTACATATAATAAAAAAATAAAATCCCTTGTGTCTAGTGGGTTTTCTGGACCCCCCAGGGGGTGTTTCATGGGCTATTGCCCCATCTGCCCCCTGGGGGGGCAGAAAGACTGTAACTTTTTGAGGGGGTTGAGGGCATAGACAAGCCCATTTTGGGAAGACCCCCACCCCTAAATTTGCATTTTTAAAAATCCCTAGTGCGTAGTGTGCTTTCTGCCCCCGGGGGGGGGGCAATTTATGGCTATTGTCCCCATATGTCTCTGGGGGGGCAGAAATACTATTTGCAATTAGATTGGGGTGGGGGCATGGTCTTGCCTATTCTGGGCAGCCCTGGGTGGGGTGCCATTGGAAAGTTCCCTTTCCAATGATACCTCTCCTGTCTGCCTCGGTGCTCAGGGGGCTGAGCTAGCCCCATGATCACGGAGGCAGTGAAACTGAAATAGGCCAATCAGCTTATTTCAGTTTTAGTTTCACTGAAATGATGTCAGCGCGACGTGCCAGCTGATCTTCATTTCAGTGAAACATCAGAACAGCCTCGGGAGCTGGCAAAGCGCTTCCCCAGCTCCCAAGGCTCTTTTGGAGCAAAGGAAATCCCTCTAGTGCCCGCACCAGAGGGATTTCCTGTGCCATGTGCGCAGACGGCCGGGAGCTGTCTGACGCACATGAGCACTGTAGCGTTGGACGGCTCCTGGCCATCTGACAGGGAGCCGTCCAACGCACGCAAAAGGTTAATGTAACTACCATGTGTCAGAAATTAATAAACTTTATCAATTGTTAAATGTAATAGGGTAACCCAATGTTATCTGATGGGAGAGATAGGCCATGCAATAGTGAAAAACGAATTAAGGAGTTTTTTTCTCTACCAGGTGCTGCGAAACTTTAATATACATGTCCAACTTTTTAAATACAACCCACCCTGCTCTATCGGCTGCCTAGAGCTTACCCTAGGGGTGACTTATATGTATTAAAAAGGAAGCTTTAGGCCTGTCAAAAGGTTTTTTTGTCAGGGTCAAAAAGGGAGTTTACAACTGCACACACAGGCTGTAATGGCAGACCTGAGACAGGCTTTAAAGGGCTAATTATGTGGGTGGCACAATAAGTGCTGCAGGCCCACTAGTAACATTTAATGTACAAGCCCTGAGTATATGGTATCCCACTTTACTAGGGCTTATGACATTTCAGATGTCTACTTTGGTTTCAGAGAGGGCCCTGGCACAATGAACATTGCATCAATTAATCTTTTTATCAAAACTTAGTGGCAACTAGCTTGAATACAAAGTAGTCGGGCACGAAGGCACGCAACTCACCATAAATTGGGGAGTGGGAGCTCGACCGCTGCAACACTTCTCTTTGCTGTTCATGAGCAGGAGAAGGAAGGACTTCCTTCCTATTTGTGGAACACAACTCCAACCAATCCTGAAGCTGCTCTAACGCTGAGAAAGCAGCACCAGGATTGGCGGGAGCAGGCTCACCCAGCTATCATTTTAAGGGTGGGGGCCTGTGCCAACACTCCCCAGGCTGTTTCAAAGCCTTTGGATTGCTGGGTCTACAGTGCGCATGTCAGGTTGGCCATAGCAAGACATGCACCCTGTTGACTTGAGCTGTCACCCTGCATTTGCAGGATTCAGCCCTGCCCCTTCTCACGCGCTGTAACAGCGCAAGCCGGTGTGGAGGCAAATAAATAAAATGGCATTGACATGCCATTTGATTTATTTGTGGTTGCCTGCAGTGCTTGTAGCAGACGGGGCAACGCTCTTTCTCTCCTGAGGATTAGCCGCCTTTGCCAAAATACCCCTCTCTCAATCAGTCGTCAAACAAGGTGGCCCTCGCACCGGAGTCAATTTTCTTTTATCCTTTTTAAAAGTGCTACTGCTTGACGATTTTCTCCGCCATGTAGCCTTGCTCACAATACACTTCACTTTTTCATAGTAAACTCATTTCTTTGAATAAAGGGGTTATATACGTGATCTTCATGGTCTTGCCTGTGCATTTGACATGGTAGGCAAATCTAAACTCCGGGATAATCACAGGGACATTGGTGGGGTTAAAGCTAGGGGGCATGTTGCAAAAAATATATCTGTCACTGCTGGCCATTATTAGAGATGGAAATAATGACAAACCGCCCTTGACCATTGGATTTTCGAAAGGTGTATGGCAGCGGTGCTTATGTACCAGCTTCCTTTTCAACTTATATACATTGAACATTTAGATGATAATTCAAAGCGTTTGCCTTATGACCCTATGAAAATTTCTCAGTCCTCATCAACTTACGTAACTCTTCAAGAGGTTTTGTCCCCGCATATAGGCCCTTACTATGAGTGCTCAATCTTTGGGCCAATATCAACCAGACCTGACAAATGTATGTAGTGGGTCCAAAAAATAACTCGCAATTAAATTTTGTCCGAGAAAAAGTGGAAGAACATGTGGATTTTGGTGTTTAAAGCAACAAAACCTGAATGCTACATTAATTATCAGGCATTTTTCACCTAATTATCTGTGACAGGTTTGATCTACCGAAACTTATCGGAGGAAAACTGTGGGAGCGCAGTGTTTGCTTTCAAACTCGTAATTGCGATATGTGAGGTATTAATGATTTCTATAAATAGCACAATTAACCAGTCCACTCAGAATGAGGGCCTAGTAGGAGGAGAACAAGTATGAATCCTTGGACCTCAGGCATTACTCTGGATTGGACTGGGGAACCAAAAGCAAGCCTGGCTAAAATGTATGAACCAGCCATGCTCTCTTTCTCTCTTCACATTAGCGCTCTTTTTCCATCCATCCTTCTATTCTCTCTGTCCTTCTCCTCTCTCTCTTCTCATTCTCTGGTTGCTTTCTCTCTACCTTACCTCTCCCTCCCTCTCTTTATCTCTCTCTTGAAGACTCCCTGTGCCTGCTGCAATTAACCTTGCGAAAGTGACAAAGTCCCCAGTATCGACCATGAGATTTCAAAACCAGCCTCCAGCCCACTGGGAAAAGGCCCAGTGGAATGAAAGGCCAGTCCGGCCCTTGTATCACTGAACAGACCGGTTGGGCTGAGGTGGTTGAGAGCCAGCACTCTTTTTTTTCTCCATTGATAAGCAAAGAGTTACACATATGCTTATGCCCCCAAACTCCCTGAACCTCGAAATAAAGCTATCATTCAAGCGTATGCAATTTACAAGTACTCAACTGGCACAGAATCTTAGTGGGAAAGGATACCCTATCTGTTTAAGAGCAAGCTATTGACAAGATACGGGATGTATGGAGTTGTGGAATCCTCGAGCTACCCAAGCTGTGAAACCCAAAGTGAAAAGCCCCTCCTTTCCATGCTAATCTTTGTGAAGTAAGACGCGGGTTCACTTCTTTTTTCTCTGACATTTCTATGGCTCACTGAGAAGCAGGGCTGGCTTTAGGGCAGTGTGACCGGTGCAGATGCACCTGGCACTGAGATGGCGCTGTATTTAGTAATAATGTATGGGTTTAAAAGCACCTGCTGCAGAGTTCCTTGTGTGTCCTGCAGTTTTCAAGCCAACAATAAAAATGCAAACATAACTTTGGTGCTCAATGTTCCTGCTGGAGAGAGGTTGAGTTGTGTCTAGTGACAGTTTCAGCTCCTAAAGAAGTGCTTGCCGCATAGCACGTGTACCATGTAGCTCACAGATCTGTATTTTATGTGGACTCCTCAATGGGTTGATGCTTTTGTCACAGAGATTCTTTTTGTTACTTGCAGTTCATAAGTTACATTCCTAATATAGCACATTGACCTATGAACGGTCATCAAAGAGCTGCATGCAAACTACATGGCATGGGTTAGAAAGTATTGTTTTTTGCCCCATAGTCTTTTATTTTCCTAATGTTGCTGAAAAGGGTTGATTTGAGTAGAAATGCATTCTTAATATTATTAAAGCCAACCCCACCCACTGTTTTAAATCTTGAGTTTGTGCTTCACCAGATCAATCAAAATATACTGCTTACTAAGTATGGATGACGTGATTTCAATATGTTTTCATCCTCATTGTCTTAAGTAACATATTCTATACAGCAGTTTACACATGCATGATTCATTCTTTCTGTTTCATGTGTGTGTATGATGCAAAGTGCTCTAACACCCTACATTGCTATGAAGGAGGTCATTGGGGTGGAGGGGGGGGGGGTGAAAAAAAGATTGTGGCACTGGGCGCCACCAGTCCAAAGGCCGGCTCTGCAGGGAGGGGACTATCTGGTCCCCTCTTGTGCTCACTAGGACAGATCCAGTGCAAAGAGGGTTTTCTGAGCTTATTGAGGTTAAAGTCTAATTTTGCATGTCACGGCATCACTGATTTTTTAAAGAATTCTGTGAAACCAAGAGATTTGTAGAGCCCTATCTGAACTTTTATATTACTGTGTTGAAAAATTCTGCCAGTGTTTTTCGCAATACAGATATGTATTGACTTCATAATGCATATTTTTATGTTGTTTTGTCAAAATGAGATATTCTTTGACTGACTGACGAGATAATTTTACTTTTAAACACATATCCCAAGTTTACTTATAGCATATCATATAGATGATAAATTAATATTAGGTTTAAGACACCAAACACAGTTGATACAGGCTTTTGTGTGGTGCAGCTTGGAGTTCATGCAGGACAGTGTCCAGAAGTTGGAGCTTTGGAAGTGTGTGGGGCAGTCACGCAAAGCCTTAAGGCCGGGGAGGGCAACGTCGACAGTCAAAATTAATGCAACGAGGGAGAGGGCAATGCATTTCCTTGAAAATAACCAGCCAACTTCACAAGAAGGATGGAGATGCGGGGCATTGCCAAGAAAGATTGATGAGTGTGTGGATAGCAGAACTGATCCTTGTGTCGATGGCAGAGAGAGATTATTCTGGGGAGTTGATTGTAAGCTAATGCAGTATTTAAGCTTCTCATGAAGTTAATCAGGTGTTCCCTATACTAGAAGGGAGCAGTGGATGGACCCCTCAGATATTCAGTAATGGGAACCTGGAGGCCTTTCCATCAAGAGTGATGAACTGCATTAGTCTTATTGTGATGTTGGATTACATCCGAAGGGTCCTGATGGAAGTGTCACAGGCCCTCATTACGAGCTCAGAGCTAAACTCCGATGCCTGTGCAAGCACGCTTTCACAGTTATCGAAATTATAAGCTGGGTGATAATTATCATAAGCCAAAGTTTTCCCTTGATAAATTTATCTTGGGAAAAGGCCCAGAAAAAAGGCAAAATATGCGCAATTTGGCATGTTAAAAACCCGATTACGCCAGATACGTCTCGGTTGCCTGTTGAAAACTGATAATATGAGGTATTTAAACGCCATATTCCAGCAAATTTGTAATGAGGGCCTAAGAAGTAGATCAGCCTCCAAGTGTCGGGCGGTGTGGGGAGGAGGAGGAGGAGAGAGAGAGAGAGAGTGTGTATGTCTGTCTTGGACTAGGGAAAGAGAACAATATTTGTATATTGTTGGTAAAGATGTGTGTAAGAAATTGTTGTATTGGTTGAGGGGGGTGAGAACACACCTTATAAAAAAAAAAATCATCAACCTGTCAGGGTGATCCTCTAAAGTCAACAAATAAACCTGTGCTTAATCCTCCCGTAGCTTGGCAGAAAGCAGTCAGGCTTACTTTAGAGACTGTGTGCAAAGTATTTATGCAGTACTCAAACAGTATTAAGGTGAAAAGACAACAGAAGAAAAATTACAAATTATTTGAGAAACAGAGAATATTTTAATAAATATAATGACATCCCAATTACAAAAATCCAATAAGTAGAACCATAGACATTAATTTTTAAAGTTTGAATTAATAAAAGTGACACAAAGCGCCAAACACAGGTATCTGGCAGTGCTAGACCAGATCAAAGTCATAAGTTAAGACCAACCGCGATGGAGCTTGTATCGGCCACAGTGACCAGATTTGTCCCGGTGGAAAGTTTACCTTCAGACTTAGAAACTTTTATTGAGAAAAATTGGTTGACGACAAGTCATTGGCGGGTCAAGCTGTAAGCTGGAACTGAAGAGGGGCTAAGCAAACATAGGTTGAAGAGCGGGATCCTGGTGCAGTCGTCAATGTAGGTGGGAAAACTCCAAACAGACAAAGTCCAAAGTCTGTACCCAGGAAAGCCTCAATATTGATAAGTTACTGATGAGCGTCATAATGAAGCCCTCTACTTTCGGACTTGGAGATTTTTCTATAAGTCAGACCTACTTCAGCGGGCCAAACCAGCAAACTGAGGCACACCAGAAATTCAATGTCAATGTTTGTGGCTCTGATGAAAATCTTGGTTTCAGCCGGTTCTCCATACTGAAAGTTGACAAAACATTTCCTAAGTCTTGCAGTTTGGGGTTTGGAGGTGCACACTCTAATACAAGCCAAGGGTCCAGGACCTGGGGGACACTGCTTAAGGGTTAGGACTCTCTCTAACATAGGCCAGAAGCATGGTTCAGGGTAGATCCAAATGGCACAGGCCAGTTTTGAAGATACAGGAAAAGGGCCCCTGGAAGCTTGGTGTGTCCCAGTAGCTCAAACAAGAGGTCAGCCAGCTGATGCTTAGATTCACTTCTGGTGTCCTGGGTTCAAGCAAGCAAGTACAGTCTTCCTTCAAGTTCTTCGGACATCAGTGCAGTCATTCTTCTGATTCTTTACAGGTCCAGGAGTCTTTTGCAGAGATTTCTGGGGATGCAATATTAATGTCAATTGCCATCCTGTGGGTGGGGAAAACTCCTGACCACTCCCTAACCAACAGGGGGAAAGTTCCCATAGATGACCCTACCCACTTTTGCAACATGTCGTGTGTGTTGTTCGGTAAAATATCCCACAGTACCCATTCCCACCTAAATACATCATGGCAGAAACATTCTTCCCCTGGTCAGATCTTTTTATGCCCACCCAGAGGTGTGGCTAGGAATAGGCAAACCCTCCCTAGTGTTCACATCAAACCAGTTTTGGTGCAGCATCCCCCTCCGACTGGGTTTGGAGCTGAGCTAACTATCAAGACAAATGGGAGGCCTTCCTAGATGTGAACTACATCTTCCAGTAACTGATTAGGTGTCCCTTGAAGTTCAGGCAGGGGCTGGGCACATCCTGCAAGCCATTTTGCTCAAGGAAGAAAACACCTCTTCACACTCAAGCCCTTTGTCTACTGTCAGGGGGCAATCCACATCTCACCAAAGGGGTGTCATCAGCAGGCAGATGATACTGGACACTGGCATAAAAGCCCCTTTTGGCCTAGGTAAGAAAATGAAAACTTTCTAAAAGTGCCATTTCCAAAATAGTGATATAAAATCCAATCTCGTCATTAAGTTGGATTTTAATTTGTTTAAATGAGCCCTTAAACCATTTTTCTAGCTACTTCCAAACTGAAATTAAGCACTGTAAGTTGTTATAGTGTGGCCCACTGATTTCCTATTGTGAAGCAAGTCTTGAAACAGTGAAAAACCATTTTGGAGGTTTTCCGCTGTCAGGGCACATAAAATATTAAAAATACACTTGGCATCCTTTTATAATACCAGGCACCCTGCACCATGGGACTTTAGAGTCTACCATAGGGGTGAATTATAAGCATGAAAAAGGAAGGTTTGGGCTTTGGAAAAGGTTTATTTGCAATGCTTTTAAGACATGTTTTACAGTGCTACTTTAGTGGGAAGTACAATGAGGGCTGCAGCCCAGTAGTACCACATACTAGGGACCTCTAAGTAAATTACATGTAGAAATTAGGTATATGCCAATTTTACCTGGTTTATAATGGAGAGCACACGCACTTAATACTGGTTAGCAGGAGTAAAATGTGTTCAGTCCTATGGTCATGAAAAAAAGGTTCAGCAAAACAAGGCAAACAAATGAGGGAATGCCATGCAAAAGATGGTCATTTCCAATAAGGTCAGAATAGAATCTGAAGGTTTATTTGATGTTTCTCCTTGTGGTGATGTGGGAGAACGCAAATTATTCGCAAATGACCTTTGAGGGAACTTAAATTTAAGAATATGATTGTGGAGTGCAAAACGCATTAGAAGAAAGTAAATGAGTGCTCAAAGATACAAGAAAAAACAATCACAAACTCTACTGGTGATCCTGTAAGGTAGTTGGCATAGTTGGGTTGGTGTCAGTTTAAAAATTCACATTGAGTCACAAAAGGATGATAATAAGTCAGAAGTTGCCATGATGGGCAGTGGAAAGTTCAATTAATGTGTGAATGGCCACAATGGAGTTGGATAGTTAGACATTAAAGGATGTTCAAAAGTGGGCATGTGGTGACATCATTTCTGAGCTGGTTGAACATGAAGAGCCAGATTTACTTACAAATCTTGCAATGTAACACAGAAATCAAAGTTGCTGCAGTGCATTGTGTGAAAGGGAGGCAGCGGGACAGGACCGTAACCACTAGGATATGACGCTGTTCCTGTCATCCCCTGTGCTGGTGTACTTTAAGCTGCCCTGTGCCAAGCACACACCCTTGCACCATAGTGCAAGGGCATGTGCATTATGTTTACCAAAGGTTTTGCTTTGGACACATGCAAAGTTAGAAAAGTTTTGAAAACAGTAAAAAGTTCTCAAACGTAACCTCTTCGCTCAAGAGCCATAAATGTTTGGAGCAAATCCATGTCTAACTTTTACAGTAGAAAGGGGTTTGCCTCCAAATATATGGGTGGTTGCATTGGAGCACCCATGTACCACTCATGAGAGTACCCCTTGAAACAAAGTACTGTAAAGTGTAGCTACTTTGTCTTAATGCAGTGCTACTTCCTAACACAAATCAAGATGTATGCTGAAAAGCAAATGCCAATTCAAGACTCTGCACTACTTTGTTGCACTTTTGTGTCTCGGCACCAGTGCAAAGCCTTGATAGAGTTAGACGGAGGTATACAAATAGTTATTTTAAGAGGAATGCTCATTCAGAGACATGGAGGTGGTTAGATGGAGAGGGAAGTCAGGGAAGTCAGCTGCTTGTTTTTTAAGTAGCGAGTTAATCACATCTGATTTGAGGTACTGCAGGAAGGTGTCTGCCTACAGTACGAATGTTTGGAGAGACTGAAAGGTTAAGATCTTAATAATAATTGTTGAGCAAAGGGTACAGAGGTGGCTTGGGTGGGATTGGTGATAGGAATATACCAATACGCTTTGCAAGAAGGCTGAGGGGAGTGATGAGCTTCAATGGCATGAAAAGATTGGTGCTATGTCTCTTTTTTAGAGACACATTGGCAAGGGCGACCCCTCCTGGAAGCCAAACTCTCTGGTCTCTGTGTTAGAAGGGTTACAGAGAAGATTTCCTTTATAAAGCAGTGCCAGCCACCAGTAGGATGAAAACACTCAAAGTACAAAAAAAGTCTGAGATGCTGATTTCCATCTGTATGGCTTTCTTGTAAGGATGTTTCTTTGCAATTAAGGAACAGCAGACCTGGAACCTGCTGACTGCAGCAAACTGGAAGAGTTGTGGCACACTGGTACACTGATCAAAAACTGATAGAACAGGAATCACCTAGGAGGAAAATGGTGGTATCTGGTGTCAAAGCAAGAACCTCCTGACAAGAAATGATGGGTCCCAGAACAGGAACTACCTGAAAGACAGGGACTGCTCATAGAACAGGAACCAACAGATAGGAAGAGGCTGATCTGAGAAATGGACATATTGAACTAGTGAATGCATTTGGTGGCCATTTTCTTTTTGATAATTGCCATCGTAGAATTTCCTTGCACTAAGGTGTAGTTGAACTGATGGTTACCTCTTGCAAGTCATGCCTATTACTGGAAAATAACTGTAGCAAGAAGGGGGTTAAGTGGTAGGAAGAGGGGCTATTATAATGGTGCTCTGAAAAAGGGAGATTTAGGAGGCAAATCAGGGGCATAGGTACCAATAGTTTAGTAGCTGTGGTGACACCAAGGACCAGGGGTGTGAGGGGCCCACTGAGCATGAAATGAAGGTGTATTTATGCTATCAAACCAAGGGATGGGCTCATGCTATGCTACTGAAGCTAATACCATTGTTATGAGTTTAGTTTGAATTGGTGTGAGGAGCTTGGAGAAGAGACTGCAGTACGATTGTTCTGTGCTTCGGGTATGAATAGTGTGAAGAAGAGATATTATGGTAATACGTTGATTTAGCAGAGTGGTGGGCATTTTGCTGGGTGTTGAGAACTGGCTAGAACATTTTCAGGTACTTAGTGTTGTGAGTATTTTCTAACATCTAGAGGTCAGAGTGTATCTAAGGTAGAACATGGTGGGTGTTATCCACTGTTGAGAACAGAGCTCTAAATGAGTATAAGTGCAGAGAAGAGTGAAAGAGCTGAAGTCTAAATGATGGTTAGCCCTGGACGTGTCAAAGGTCTTGGTGTCAAGAAAGGGAGTAACATCTTGATTGATCTATGGGATGTTCAAGGAGTAGGAGTGTAGTTGGTATTTGAGTTTGAAAAGAGGGCTTATAGTAACAGGATTCCAGAGAGATGCTGACATCAATGAATCTGTAGAGAACTGTGTATAATGAGGCAAATTAATGTAAGGTGAGTAGGGAATAAATCAGCGAGTTGAATGCGAGAACGTAGTAAAAAATTCTGTACTCTCCTTCGGATTTAATGTGGTCTAAGTTGGCAATGAATCAGGTAATGCATTTGCCAAAGTCCAGTGACTTTGATGGACATGAGCAAAAGGGACTGTGCTATATTTCTTCACAATTATGATAGCAATAGCAGTGGAGGGGCTAAAAATGGCAATTGCAGGGAAGTGAGAGACTATTTTCAACAAATAGTAAAGAAGAAAGTTATTCTCCTTGGACACACTTGGCCCGATTCACAGAACTAACTTAAGACAACATCCTAAACTTACTACCATTTTGGTATTCAAAGAAGGTACTTACTCATTTTGGTATTCACAGAAGGCATTTACTCATTTCGGTATTCACAGAAGTTAGGAGTCCTAAAGTTAGGATTTTTCTCAGTTTAGAACTAGTAAAGTTAGGAGTCCTAACTTTAGGACTCCTAAACTGAGAAAAATGCTAACTTTAAGACTTTTGGCATTCACAGAAGGCATTTAGGAGTCCTAAAGTTAGGAGTCCTAACTTTACTACTCCTAAACTGAGAAAAATCCTAACTTTAAGACTTTCAGTATTCACAGAAGGCATTTAGGAGTCCTAAAGTTAGGACTCCTAACTTCTGTGAATACCGAAATGAGTAAGTGTCTTCTGTGAATACCAAAATGAGTAAGTACCGTCTGTGTATACCAAAGTGATAGTAAGTTTAGAATTTTGTCTTAAGTTAGTTCTGTGAATCGGGCCCTGTATTATTATGGTATGAAGATATTTTTTATTAAGCAACAGAAAAAGACCAATTACATTTTATAGTTCATCAAAAGAGAGGGAAGTTAAGGGAAGGTTGTCTTATTATATATTTAGATGGTTAACTTTTTAAACCAGCAATTAAAGTTAGATAAAGTTCCTCATGCAGTAGCAGCTTGATGTTCGATTTCCTAACCTTCCTTCAAATTTTTCAAATTTGTAAGAAGGGTTTTATAGACATGGCATAAAAAATTTACTTCAAACAATGGATATAGCCTGCACACCTACCTATTCTATTGAATGAAGTTAATCTGTTGTTAAACAATGTATGTCTATTGTTTGCTACCTTGAAACCTGACTGGCTCCCGTCAGGATAACTGACTCCAAAATGATGTGTACAAACTTTGTCACATACTTCAAGGTGCACCACTCATGTCCCTAACGTGCAGCAATTATATTACATAATTCTTCATTTTGATTTATCTCATTTTTTAAATTCACAAAAAATTATCCACATTGATAGCAACCATGAAAACGATTGATCTTCGACATTTCTTATGTCACATATAATGATCATGTTACAATCTTCACATTGCATTAAATTACAATTAAAAGATTATCATAGAGTATCCAATGCCGTGTTCCCAATGCATTTTGGGAAATCCCTTTGCCTGGGGAAGTCTACAAATAAAGCATGTGTTCAACTATACTGAAAAACAGGAAGTTCATGAACATGATAGGCTATTCCATCACCGCCAAATTGACACGATTGGTGCATGCTGTTGCTCAAAATTATTTGTATCCTTAACCCTTTCTATGGTCATGGCGGAGCAGTTCCGTCATGAGCAACGGTGGGCGTGTGCTCATGACGGAACCGCTCCTCCGTGGCACCCACCCCTGGGGGAAGTGCTGGTGCTCCCCCTATGGGCATCCCATCTAGCCCCCACCAAGAGGGATGGCACAGGAAGAGTTTTCGCTGCCATCCATGACCCCCCGGGCAATACCAAGACGTCAGCGCGCTGAGGTCTTCAGGAAGCCCCAGACGCGCAGGAAGCCATTTGCTTTCAGGCATCCCCGGAGTCAGGTAGGTGTTCCTGCTCTGGGGGGGAGGGGTTCTGTACCTTTCGAGGCATCAGGGGAGAGAAAAGAGTTTTTCCTCTCCCTTGATGTCTCTTTGAAGGGCATTTGTGTGGCACGATCGCGCACAGCGTCGCGATCGTGGAGCATAAATGCCCCCACTAGGCACCAGGGTCACTTCCTAGGGGGCGCAATAATTCTGAAACTTTTTCTACCCTCCTGGGGGTAGATCGGCCCTTTTGGGGGCAGAAATCCCCACGAGGCACCAGGGATATTGTTAGAAATGCATGGAAGCGACCCCTTGGACAAGGGTCGCTTCCAAGGGGGCATGAATATTTTGGATGTTCTTCTGCCCCCCCCGGGGCAGATTGGCCTGTTTTTTTTAAAGGGGGCAGAATTCTCCACTAAGCACCAGGGATGTTTATTTTGACTGCATGGAAGCGACCCCTTTGAGCAAGTGTCACTTCCAAAGGGGCAAATTTATTTTGGATGTTTTTCTGACCCCCTCTGCCATTTCTTTGACCTTTCTGTCCCCAGAAATCCCCACTAGGCACCAGGGATGTTTTTTTTTTTACTGCATGGAAGCGACCCCTTGGGCAAGGGTCGCTTCCAAAGTGGCATAATTATTTTGGATGTTTTATTGCAGAATCCCCACTAGGCGCCAGGGATATTGTTTGCAATGCATGGAAGCAACCCCTTGGGCAAGGGATGCTTCCAAGGGGTCAATATGTTTTTGGATGTTTATCTGCCCCCCGGGGGCAAATCGGCCCTTTTTTTTTGTCTTTTTGCTCTGGGGGGGGGGGGGGGGGAAGGGGGGAAACACTAGGCACCAGGAATATTCTTTTTTGTTGTATGAAAGCGACCCAAGGCTTTCATACAACAAAACACAAATTCCCTGGTCACTCAAAGGCGTCAAATTTACTGGAAAGCCTTTCTGCCCCCAGGGGTGGCAGAAAACCCAATTAGGCACCAGGGATTTTTTTTCTGCATATGGATGGGAGCCCTTGGCCAAGTATTGCTTCCAAGGGGCTTAAGTTTATGTATTTTCTGCCCCACCATGGGGACAGATCTGCCCGTTTTTTTGGCCTTTCTGCCCCCAGGCAGGCGACATGCTGAAAACCCTACTAGGCTCCAGGGATTTATTTCTTTTGCAAGGGGGCAAATTTCTGTCTGCTGTTTTCTGCCCCACCTGGGGACAGATCGGCCTGGCAAAGAACCCCACCAGATCCCTTGGGCAAGATCACCCCCAGTTTTCTCGGCCCTATTTGAAGGCTATTCTGGCAGATTGACCATTTAAGAAGTGACACAGCGTATTATAATGTTAATTGTTTTATTTTTTCTAAATTGCAATTGTAAAGTTTTATTTTTCCTTTTTATTCTAGTTCAAGTCTTTTGCTCTTTAGACTGATGTTCCAGGTTGCGGTTTTGTTACTGGTGGTGCTGCAGTTAGTGTAGTTGCATGAGTTTGGTAAGAGACATTTTTTGTGCTATTTACTCTAAATGAGTTTCATTTCCCTGCATGAATGTGTTTTTTGCAAATGGTGTAATAATAGCAGAATTTTTGGCTTCTGTTTTTTGAGTGTCAATATCTTTTTGCATTTGTGCTCGATGTGTATTTTGTTGTCTTGGGAGTAATTGGTTTTGTTTCTTTTTTTCTAGTGGGATATAGTTGGTTTTTGCTGTGTCTCTGCAGAGTAGGTGCTGGTGGGTGTAGCTGTCTCTTGCAAGTGAATCGTATAGTTTTTGAGTATATAGATCTTTGGGAGAAAGGCGCACTGTTTTAACTTACTTTACTTATTTTGCACAGTGTTGGTTGTTGTTGACTTGTTTGTGCAGTCTCCTTTCTTAGTGAGGATAATGGCTAGCAGCATGATTACTGCTCAGCAGGTTGTTGGACTGCTTTTTGAGTCTTCCTCTGACCATGGTTCAGAGACTGACTCTGCATCTGAGGCAGAGGAGGGAGTGGAAGATTTAGGCAGTGAGTTTTCTGTCCACGAGGAATCATCGGATGATGAAGCTACTCTCAGTGCGGATGAAGCTACTCTTAGTGCGGATGAAGTGCCTGTTTTAGAGGAGGTCATTGATTTGCTGATAGTGCAGCAAGAGGCATCTGGGCTGCAGCCTGGGGCTGCAAGGCTTCCCGTTGGAAGTGCTGACCCTTGGGTTGCCCCAGGCATGCTGCAGCCGGCATTGCCAGACTTTACTGGTGTTCCAGGGTGTAGATTGAATACTGAAAACGTTTTGCAGATACATTTTTTTCAGTTGTTTATGGACAATGTATTTTTGGCAGAGATTGTTGAGCAGACTAATTTGTATGC
This sequence comes from Triturus cristatus, assembly GCF_964204655.1. Lineage (NCBI taxonomy): Eukaryota > Metazoa > Chordata > Amphibia > Caudata > Salamandridae > Triturus > Triturus cristatus. The sequence goes on along the minus strand of NC_140584.1, from coordinate 372,299,773 downwards.
TGAACAGTTTTTGAGGGACAACAGTGCTAGCCTTAGGCCCCACTCAAGAGTTACCCGGTGGACTCCCACAAATCTGGAAGAGATGAAGAAGTTCTTGATTTTAACTTTTTTGATGGGCTTGCTAAGGAAGCTATCAATGTCTTCATATTGGTCTATTAGTCCCTTGATGGCAACGGCTATATTTCCGGCAGTCATGAGTCGTGATAGGTATTTGCTTCTGCTTCTGCTTTGGATGCTGCATTTTGTCGATAATGGTTTAGCGTTGCCACAAGATCACCCTGATTGTGACCATCTTTTTAAGATTCGGCCTGTCATTGATCACTTTGTAGATTGATTTTCTGAGATCTATGCTCCAGGGAAATAAATAGCAGTGGATGAGTCTTTGGTCCTGTTCAAGGGCCGCTTGGTTTTTAGGCAATACATTCCTAGTAAGAGGAAACGCTATGGATTTCAGATGTATATGCTGTGTGACAGTAGGACTGGATATTTCTCTAATTTCAGGGTGTACACCGGTAAGGATTCCAAGATTAACCCCCCTGGTTGTCCAACCACTTTTGGACTGACTGAGAAAATTGTGTGGGAACTTGGTAGAGGGCTTTTTAACAAAGGTCACCATTTATATGTAGATAACTTCTACACTGGTTTGCAGTTGTTCAGGGAATTGACCAAAGTGGACACTGTTGCTTGTGGCACAATCCACTCTAACCGTAAAGGTTTCCCAAAACAATTTGTTTGTCAAAAGCTTGTTCAGGGACAGTGCAGTGTGTTGTGTTGCGAGGAACTTCTGGCTGTGAAGTTTTCAGACAGTAGTGATGTCTATCTACATACTGACTACCATCCATGATGAAAGCACTTCACCTGTGACTGTTTGGGGTCAGGTTGCTGAAGCGCGCAAACCTGTGTGCATTTTAGACTATAATAGGCACATGGGTGGTGTTGCTAGAGTAGATCAGAGGTTGGAACCTTACACTGCTCTTCGTAAGGCTTACATTTGGTATGAGAAGTTGGCTATCCATATTTTCCACTTGGCAACCTTTAATGCTTTTGTTGTATTCAAGGATTGTTGTCCTGAGTCAAAGATGACTTTTGTTAAGTTTCAGGAGTCTGTAATAGGCAGCATTGTTGTAGTGGAAGAGGGAAGTGTTCCTAGAATTGGAGTGGTGGAGGATGTGGCTAGATTGAAAGATCGCTACTTTCCTGATCACATTCCTCCCACACCCTCAAAAGACTTTCCCAGTAGGAGATGTAGAGTCTGTTGGCAAAGAGGTATGTGGAAGGAGACTCGTATGCAGTGTCCCAAGTGTCCTTCTAACCCTGCGCTGTGTGTGCCTGCTTGTTTTAGAATGTACCACACTCAAAATAATTTTTGGGAGCATCCATGAGTGGTAAAGTGAACTTCCTGGTCTCTATTGTTTTATTTTTTTTGTTCAGTTTCAAAGTTGGCATTTGTGCAATGTATTTAGTTTCAGATTTTGTGTTAGTAGATTTGTATCTATTTGCAATTTTTGTGTGTTTTCTTTTTTGTATACAAATATCCTAAATGTGATGGCGGTGTGTGTAGGCTGGCGCTTGGCTGGTGGTGTGGGTGGATTCGCGCTTGGCTGGCGGTGTGCATGGACTGGCGCTTGGCTGGTGGTGTGCGTGGACTGGTGCTTGGCTGGCGGTGTGCATGGACTGGCTCTAGGCTGGTGGTTTGCGTGGACTGGTGTTCAGCTGGGGGTGTGCGTGGACTGGCGCTTGGCTGGCAGTGTGTGAGTAGTGACTTGATGCTGGTCACTACACACACTGCTCGCTAAACGCCTCTCCACGCAATCCATGAGCTGATGTGGTTGCTGTGTCAGGAATGTGGGCATGTGAAAGTGATGGGCCCTTGAATGGCGCTGTCTGCTAGTGAGAGTGTTGTAACGTGCTGGGCCCGCGGCTGGCAGTGTGAATGGTTTTGTATGTGTCACACATATGAAAGGTGTATGAATGGCCTGTAAAGAGGTTAGTGCCTTGTCATGGCTTTACAGCTCACGAGCTGTGAGTCAATGGTTCAGTGTCTCGTCCTTTCAATTATTAACAGTGCATTTCATTTTTGTGAAATCTCTTGTTAATACAACTGTATATACTGAACCATCACTCACCCTTGTGCCTAATCCAACCGGTATGTATGTGTGCTTGAGGAATAAGTGGCTGTGCTGAAATATTTGTCTTTTCTGTCTTACTCAAGCAGGGTGTACATTGTCACTTTTTGTGAATGTTGTAATGTGTTGGTTTTCATGCCTGGTGGTGTGAATGGTCTTGTGTGTATCACATATGAAAGGTGTGTGAATGGCCTGTAAAGTGGTTGGGGCCTTGACGTGGCTTTACAGCTCACGAGCTGCGAGTCACTGGTTCAGTTTTTTGTCCTTTCAATTATTGACAGTGCACTTCATTTTTGTGAAATCTCTTGTTAATAACATTTTATATACTGAACCATCAGATGCCCTCGTGCCAAATCCAACCACTAGGTGTGTGTTCTTGAGGAATAGATGGCTGTGCAGTAATATTTGTCTTTTTTGTCTCCCTGCCAAGGTGTACATTCCATCTAAGAAAAACCTACCAACTGTAGATATTGTCGTAAACTAAACAACCATGGAAGTATATGGTAATGTCTCTCTTGTGGATCCCAACAAGTTATCTTACCCACAATGTCCTGCAAACCTCAAAATGTGACTCACATTTTCCTTGCATTATTGTGCCAAAATGTTCACGCTTCAGAAAGAAATAACAAAGTTCCTACCCCCCAGCATTTATCCAAGTATCCCAATAGAAATGAGCCAAGTACCTGCGGCAGGGAAGGACCCAAAACTTATTGTGGAGACATCAAAATTACCTATTTTGAAAGGACCTGGTTTTGGAAGGAAAGGGTCACCTGAGTTATTGTCCTAGGGCTCGGCAGGCCATCTAGGGAAGCCTACCAAAACCCACACATTTCTGAAAACTAGACAACGTGGGGACTCTAACTAAGTATGGCTTGCGTGGGTCCCCCAACATTCTCCTACTCAGACTGCTCTGCAAACCGAAAAAATCACCTTTTTCTCACATTTCTGTGTGGGAAAGTTCTGGAATCTGCGTGGATCCACAAATTTGCCTCCCACCCAGCATTCCCCCAGGTCTCCCAATAAAATGGTACCTCACTAGCTTGGGTGGGTTAAGGACTTGGGACAGGCAAGGGACCAAAACCTATTGAGGCTACATCAAAATTACCTATCACAAACCAACCTGGTTTTGCAAGAGGGGTCCCATGAGTTTTGGCCTCGGACTCGGTGGCCTTCTAGGGAAACCTACCAAACCCACACATTTCAGAAAACTAGACACCCGGGGGAGTCCAGCGAGGTATGGCTTGTGTGGGTCCCCCAGCATTCTCCTACCCAGAATCCCATGCAAACCTCAATTTAGCTGAAAAAATCACTTCTTTCTCAAATTTTTGTGTGGGAAAGTTCTGGATATGCGTGGCTCCACAAATTTCCTCCAACCCAGTGTTCCCCCTGGTCTAAAAATGGTACCTCACTCGCGTGGGTAGGCATAGTGGCTGGAACAGGATATGACCCACACAAGTGAGGTACCATTTTTCTCAGAAGACTTTGGGGAATGCAGGGTGGGTGGAATTTTGTGGATCCACACAGATTCCAGAACTTTCCACTACAGAAATGTGTGGAAAATGTGTTTTTTTAGACACGTTTTGAGGTTTGCAAGGGATTCTGGGTAACAGAACCTGGTGAGAGCCAATCAAATCACCCCAACCTGGATTCCCCTGGGTGTTTAGTTTTCAAAAATGTATAGGTTTGCCAGGTTTCCCGGCAGAGCTAGGGTACAAAATCTACAGCTAGGAACTTTGCAAAAAAAGGGTCAGTTTTCAGTGTGAAAATGTGATGTGTCCACGTTGCGTTTGGGGCCTTTTCCTGTTGCGGGCACTAGGCCTACCCATACAAGTGAGGTACCATTTTTCCTTGGAAATCTTTGAGGAACGCGGGGTGGGTGTAATTTTGTGGATCCACGCAGATTCCAGAACTTTCCACCACAGAAATGTGAGGAAAATGTGGTTTTTTGGACATATTTTTACGTTTGCAAAAGATTCTGGATAACAGAACCTGGTGAGAGCCAGTCAAGTCACCCCATCCTGGATTCCCCTGGGTGTCTAGTTTTTAAAAATGTATAGGTTTTCTAGTTTTCCCAAGGTGCTGGCAGAGTTAGGGTTCAAAATCTACAGCTAGGCACTTCGCAACAAAAGGGTCAGTTTTTACAGCGAAAATGTAGTGTGTCGACATTGTGTTTTGGGGCGTTTCCTGTTGCGGGCACTAGTCCTACCCACACAGTTGAGGTACCATTTTTCTCGGAAGATTTTTTGGAACATGGGGTGGGTGGAATTTGTGGATCCACGCAGATTCCAGAACTTTCCACCACAGACATATTCCTTGGGTGAAATAGCCTAATTAAAAACAAAAAACCCTAATTGGATACAATGGTCCCCCAGTTAGGGGCTACTACAGGCAAGAAGCATGTCGACCTTTTACACCACACATGCCCTTTAGGACCATTGTATCCGGTTAGGGTTTTTTGTTTTTATTTAGGCGATTGCACCCTAAGAATAAAATTTAGGAAATAGGGTTTCCATAGACCTATTTTAAGACACCACTTTACACTCACTTCACTACCTAGTCTACAGACCCACATGTACGTAACAGCTTCATCAAAAAAAAGATCTCCGTCTAAGGGCACCTTCGTTGGTGCCCACTAGGCATTGCAGCGCCGGCCTAACCAGGAGCAGGCCCAATGATGAAGCATGACATCCTACGGGGTGTGTGAGGGCACCTCTACACAGACACTTCACACCAGTCAGATATACTAGTTTACATTTGGGAGTACATGTGCAGGACCTGCTTAAACAGCTCCCAGTTCCTCTTGTTTGGTGATTTAAAAATATACTGTCATTATACATGTAATGCAGGTAGCTCAATAATAACCTGTACTTGCAGTAGTTGATTTAATTTCCGAAAGATAGTGGTCCAAAACACATCAAACTTCGGACAAGTGACAAACTCATGAATTCTTCACCTTGTTCATTATGACAGCCAGGAAATAGCTTAGTAAGCGTGGTTATGGCATTTTTGGTCAATTTGAATGGATCAGGTAAAAATCTAACGCTATGAGATAAATGTACGCACTTTGTCGTGCTGAAGCAATGATCATATGAAATGTAAGTAATATAAATGTAATTTGGTCTTCTTCCATTCCTTCTTAAAACCACAATCAGCACTTGTTGATTCATCGCATCAAATTGTTCCCCATAGCCTGCACAAGTCGGAATTAATAAACAGAAATAGACAATGAAATAGAGCCAAAAAATACATTTAGAAGCCTGTGCTGCCCTAATATCAAAACAAGTATTATCTCTCCCCTGACAAAGTGCCTGATTTGTTGATATTTAAAAATCGCGCTTATGAAGGCCACATTCATCTTGCAACAGATAAAGAGATTTCAGTATTTAGCAATGAAAATGGTCCATTAACTGTGTTATTCCTGACTCATGCCACTATAAGAAGTATCTATTCCCAAACATATTTGGCAGAGCTAAGTTGCAATATAGTGGAGTATATGAATGGAGTTTGCAAGTTGGTAAGAATCATTTAACCTTGTTAGAAACCATGCCCATATTGTCTGATGTCTTAAGTCTGATTTTCTTAAAGAATGTTTATATTCAAAGAGACAGAGATTATTTCTGACATTGGTATTGATTAGGATATTAATCCAGTGACAGGGTGAGGGTTCACTTACATGAAGAATCTCAATCATACCCCCATACTTGTCTAACAATAATGCTTTAGTCGAGTAGTGTCTATCCATGCCTAGCTATTAGATGGATGGGAAGTTTGAAATCAGAGTATATGTTCTTTAAAAAAACATAGGAATAGAGTCCAGGAACTCATAAAACTCATTTAATCTTGTTGCTGTCGTGCCCATATTCGCTAATGTTTTTAGCATGATATTCTTACTCAGTTTATGAGCTTCATATATTCAAAGTGTATTTCTGCCATTGTGTTTTATTGCGTTATTAATCCAGTGACCTTTTGAGGAATCATTTACATGAAGGAATCTCAATCCTGCCCACATCCTTGCCCAACCATTAAGCTTCCAGCCGAGGAGTGCCCATGCATGCCTAGCAATTGGGTGGATAGGAAGCTTGATATCAGAAAGGCTAACAGCTTAAAAAAACAGCTATTACACATAGTAGGAGAGCAGGAAACAAAAACAGACATTTTGGTAAAACAGATATTCTAATCAAATTAATTAGGCAACAGTCTTTTGGTGGCTTGTTTTTTTAAGACGCTTGCTACCATGGCATAAGGGCATGAATCAGGTGTTTAATTGTTTGAGATGATGTTTTGAGAGATTTCTAAATAATTGAGTGACTAATTATTCTATTAAAAATCTGTAGATTGTGGGTGGGGTTGAAGAACCAGAACCTTTTGGGTCTGGCGGCGCAGGGCACGCCCTAGTGTCCGGAGTTCTCCTACTTAGCTACACAGAGACACGGGACACTCTGTCGGCGTTAGAAGATCAGATTTATTTAGCTGCAGCCAGTACAGTTATCCTAGAAGTACACAAAGTAGGTTCTCAGGAGACTGCCACTTCACTCTGTGGCACATCAGGTTAAATACTGTACAATGTTATAATCATTAATAAAAGGTACTCCCAGAGCATACAAGAAGGAGCCAATAAGGAAAGTTGGAAAACAAAGTGGAACCAATAAGAAAGATTTGAAAACAGAAGTGTCGGATAACTCGGAAAGACCTCTCCTCCAACTATGTTTGTCACCCCTCCCTCAATCTAATTTATTAACAGAGTTGTAACTAACTTGCAGGTGGCGAGATACGTTTGTGTGTGTGGGAGGACAGTTGTGAAATGAGAGAATGCTAGCAGGAGACAGTGAAGGCCAGTCGATAAGATAAGGTCAGGAAAGAATAGTGTGAGCCAACAGATAGTTGAGACGCGGATTAGAAAAGCCAGACAGGGATTAGTGTACTCGGCTAGTTCTAACACCAGCTTTGCAAAATAGAGGCCGAAGGTGGATTTCGACATCAGGCAGAAATAGACTTTGTTCGCCGTGCTGCCTGAGTGACGGCAACACAAAATGGCAGCGGGCCACAAAATGGCGGGTCGATTCGATCGTGATCGAAAATCGAAGTTCCTCAGACCCTCCTTTTGCCAGAACTCAGGCAACGATAGACTCATGCTAATCTGAGTCCACGTCAATAGCCATGAGGTCATCGAGCTGTTGCTGTAACATCATTCGGATATTCTCGGTTACTTGTGGCTTGGGTTTTGGGATGCACATAGTAGCACAGAGATCACAGATAGCGGGACCACAGTGCATACAAAGGCAACAGGAGAAAATAATGGTCAAGATTATACCAAGAAACGTCAATGCTTTCCAACTCCATTTAGACAGTAGTCCCCAAAACCATTCCGTTGAAGACCAATCTCCTTCGTCCTGATGAATAGACTCAGAGATTATGTGCAACTTCGAAATGGCTTGGTATACTGTCGGAGCGTCATTAGGTATGAAAATACAGCAACTTGACCCGATCAATTTGCATACTCCACCACGTTCGGCAAGAACAAAGTCTAAGGCAACTCGATTTTGTAATGTCATAAGACGATCAGCCTGTAGTTCTGCCGTGATGTTACTCAAGGCTCCTACAGTGATGTTTATCGTAGTCTCTACGACACGGACCAATTGCCTTATATTTCTGCTGTTAGCCATTGGACCCCAGAAGGGAAGAAATCCCTTAAGGAAATCTCCTCCCTCTTGTCCTGCGGTGTCCTTTGCGTCGATAATCCCTCTGCCGTATCTGGTTCGGTGATAACTTGCGGAGGCGGTGTAAGTAGGGGAAAGAAGGAAGGCTATGTAACAAGTACCAGAGAAACCCGTGGGTAACCAGGTATAAGCTCTATTATAGCAGATGAAATAGGTGCCCTGAGACGGAACTAGAGGAGGCGAGTTCTGAGAGGAATAAGCGTACGTGTAGGAGCAGTTATACCTTGGTGTAGTGTCAGGAGAGTGATCATTTATCTGTAAGCAGAAGTTACCCTGATGTGGTATGGTCCAAATCGGCGAGGATTTTCCTTTTCTAACTTTATCACTAAGACTGGACATATATTGGGTGACATTCCAGTTAGTGTATGCCTTTCTTTCATCAATGGCGATTTTACTATTCTCCATGATTTTTGCCATAACTACCATACCTTTAATCAAAGAACTATGACTAAAATCCGGATAATTGATATGTGAACTAACAGATCGTCTGAACTTACTTTGATAAGCATTAGAGAAAATGACGAAGTAAGCCCAAGCAGAAACCTCATAAGAAAAAGGGAGAACTAGATATGGCATTCCTTTCTCTGTGGTGTGTAGCATAAGTCCACACACCCAATAATCAGTTGTATTAACCACTAATTGGTGCTGGTGTAATAGTTGGATAAAGGAATTGTTATAATACTCGGTTCTTCTAATAAGTTCATGTGAAGGAAGAGTATGGAAGAGGTGTGGAGAGACAGTAGAAGAAGGCAAAGAGGAAGAAGGAGAGACATCTTTTGGTTGCAAAGCATAAATCATCCAACCAACAAACGCCAAAATAATACACAATAATATAGTAACACATAAAGTTATGCTGAAACGACTGTACATTATTTTACAGGATGCTTTCTTCATTTCATCTTTTCTTTCTTTGTTACCTAGTGTAGTTTCCATCATACTAAAGGATGCTCACGGCAATCTTCCTCAATCACTTAAGTCACGATGTACTACCGTACTATGACACTGAAGATCCTGCAGGCCTATTGCCACTTAATCAGGTCGTGACTCAGACTCCTACCGTGACCCTGCAACCGGGACAGAATACTACACAGGAGAAAAGAGTTTAAATGTTCTTTGATCTAGGTCTTAAGTAAGAACGTTCTTTCCCTGGAACATTCTGGTCTTGGAACAATGTTCGTGGTTCAGTCGTATCCAAGCGACGATGCAATGGAATTGCTTCCTGTAAAATGTCGTCGTCCTCTTTCTCAGAGAGTGTCCCACTCAGGTGTGCATAGCTGAAGGGTACAAATCGTGGAACTCTTTTGTTTTCACAGTCACCAACACCTCTGCGTACCCATTGATCGTAGGGCAAAGGCAAAGGCACTTTCTTACAATACACACTGTGAATCCAATTCTTCTTTCCTTCGACCTTAACTGCTGTCCTCGTGGTCAACAGGACCATCCGGGGCTCTCGCCATCTGGGTTCCAAATTGCTGGACCTCTGGAAATTCTTCACGCAGACCCAGTCACCTGGACGGATGGAGTGACCTGGATCTGTGGAAGCCTCCGGCAGAGTACTCTGAACCTGTTGATGAAGAACACGCAATTTAGTTGTAAGGTCATGCAGATAGTCAATCAACATTGGATATGGCAAGTCTGAGCATTTCTTGGGACGAGGGATTCCCCATACATTAGCCGGACGGCCAAACACCACTTCGTATGGGCTAATTCCCAAACGAGAGTGTACGGCAGTTCTGGTGGATAGCAGAGCTAATGGCAAAGCATCGGGCCAATTGAGTCCTGTACTTGCTTGAACTTTCGCCAATTTCAATTTCAAAGTTCCATTGTAGCATTCTACTAATCCCCGCTGACTGTGGATGATTTGCTGCATGAAACTTTTGCTTGATACCAAGACCTGCACAAACTCTCTGCATAACTTGGCCAACAAATTCGCTCCCATTGTCACTCCAGACAATGCGTGGCAAGCCAATGAGGTTCTGTAGCGATCCGAACCCGTGTATTCGGTATTGTAGTACTGACACGATTTTGGTACCAATGAACCGTAAATGATCCATTATATGCATGACAGTGTTTTCGCTGCGCTACGAACATGAATTTACTGAGAAATAGGGCGTTCTGTTGTAAAATCATGGCATCCATTTTAGATATGGCATCCATTTTGTTTCTTGCCCTCACATAGTCAATGGACGAGCAATGACCCCGGTAGAATCACCTTGTTAAGGTCACGTAAGCCCGAGAAAGGCTGACGCTGCATGACTAGGCAGAATCAAGCTGCCTCCCTTGCCTGAGGCCAGCCCTGCTATACTGGTTCTCGTGTCCATTGGCCTGATTGAGAGGCCGAAGACGGTAGCCATGCCCGTTTATGATCCATAAACACCTCTTATCCTACTTTTCAATCCTTTGCACCTGGCTCTGCTCCTCTCCTTCTGGGCTTTTACAATGGGGAGGATACGATTTTTATGATGGGGAGGATCGGTCAAAGAATGGAAAACTGACAAGGAGACTTGATCGAATACCGAAAACCCACGACTAATTATTGTTTGATGTCTGTTTATTGTCTGTTTGGGATACCGGGTTGGGCATGAAAAATATTTGTGTAATGTTGCCTGAAGACATATTTCGTGTATTTAAGGAGCAACCCACTTTTTGCAATTCGAACAGTCTCGTAGATTCTGCCTTTGTGTGGTTCCTATGACTTCTGTGTCCCTGCAGTAAATAAATCTTGGTCTTTGACGCCACCATCGAGAAGCCCGCGTCTCTGTTTATTTGTGCACCAAGGCAGGAAGGAACTCAGGGGTCTTTGGGTGTTGTTTCCCTGACACCTCTGGACTCTTAAAAAGTCCAGAACCTCAAATTGGCGCCCAACGTGGGGCGACGTCATCCGGTACCGGTCCAAAGCCTGAAAATTTCGAGGAGCTTCGTGTGAAGATTCCGGAGGGAGGTACCCCGCTTCATCGATCCCTGTATGTCGTAAAAGTGGCCCGACGATCTCTTCCACGAGGGTTCCCGTTCCTAGACGGCTACAGAGGACCGCTGCCCTGACTGTCGCCCTATCTTGGACCCGAGGTGCAGACCTTAGTACGGCGAGACGTAGACGGGTTCTCCTTGGTGACGTCTTCCACATTTCAGTTAAGTATTCAGTGGGTTGCGCTCAGTTTGGTTGTTCCTTGTTGCTCTTGTTTTGAATTCGTAGATTATCATTGGTTGCTCTTGTTTAGATAATCTTTGTTTTGGTATTGGTTCAGTTGGTAGGCCTAAGTTCTTTGCGCATTTTGGTTGGAATCTGTCCTTAGTTTATAATGACTAACAGTAGTAATTGTTTCCTGTCCTGGTTAAGTTGCAACGGGGATTCCCGGTTGGAGGATCCGTGTTCGGTTCCTCCGATTGGAACTCCTACATATGAGCTCTATTGTAAACACGGTGTAGGTCCTATCGCTTATAATGAAGTATGGGTCCGTTACACCAGGAAAGATGGTGTCCTTAGTTGGCCACCGCATTGGTAGCTTCGAAAGCGAAATTCTAGACAATCTGGAAATGAAGTTGTTTAAAAAGAAAGCCCGGCCGGCAATGTTTGATTCTTTTCGCGTATGGCGTAAAGAAGCTAAACAGAGAGAAATTAGGAAGATGAAGAAGGAACAGAAAGAGAAAGGGTTGACATTAATGGAGTCTGCTAGACAATTGCATGTCAACGAGACTGAGAAAGCAATAGAGATGGTGAATAGAAAACATAATTTAGCGATAGATAAATGCTATCCTGTCTTGCCATCTTGTCCTGCTAAGCCGATAGAGGACTCTGAAAAGGATCCTCTGTTGTCTTATCTGTTGAGATCACCTCCTCCGTATGCACAGGGTAATACAGCACCACAGTTACCACCTGTTGCACAGCCAGCTGCTGGTCAGCCTGGAATAGTTGTTCCACTTCCTTTGATTCAAGCTCCTGTTCTTCCTGTGGTTAATGTTCCCTCGGCACCCCCTCTTCCTGGGTTGCCTATTCCGCCTTTGCCTGTCGTTCCGCAAACTGCTTTACCTGCTACTCCCACCCTTACCATTTCATCTGCTCCAGCTTCCCTGTTCCCGGACTCTGTAAACATTCTGACTCCGCTTTCTGTCCGTCGGAAAATAACCGACTCTGTAACTAATATCTTAACTCCTCTCTATAGGTCTTTAATTGGGACCCCCGTTTCTGACTCTACACAGAGACGTAGCCAGTTTCCTGGTCCCCAGGAACGAGAAATATTAGATTCGACAGCTCTTAGGTGGATGTCGAAAGCTGCGAAGTATGATGCACGAAGAGTGTCAGATACATTTATGCAATGGAATGAACCAACTCAGCGTTATGTCTTTGACGTGATGTGTTCTTTTTTGCGTGAGGAATGGGATGATGATTATGACTCAGATTCCGTCCCCTCTGATTTGATAAATATTCAGCAAAAATTCGCCGCAGGAATGGTGATAGGTTCAGAAGTAAGGGAAGCGATAGAACTGATTTTAGCTTATAGGGATGATTCTCCTCTTCGAGCACCAAGGAACTCTGATGGTTCTCCGATTACGAGGAAAAGACGAGGTCAATATCCGACGAGGGAAGTTCCGCCGATATGGCGCGAAGCAGTTCAAGCTAATGCGGCTCAGGGTATTGCAGCTGCTCCGGCTCATTTCCATAGAGTGTGGAGACACATCCCTTGGAAACGGGCAGAAGTATTAGCAGTAAAACAGGCGTTGCCGGACCCGCGTAAAAATCCTGCTGGTTATTATAAAGAGTTAACGCAGACAGTTCAAGCGTGTGTCATGAATTTGGCAGACATCGAAATGCTATTTGGCAATGTAGTGCCACAGCCTAAATGGGCCAAGATTCGCCATGAGAATCACCCAGTCGCCTTAGGAGGTGATTGGCCAGCTATTGTAGCGGCAGACGCGCAACAAGTTGGTGGTGCTAAACCTGAGCCTCTGATTGCTGCTTTACCTGGCAGAATAATTAATCTGAGGAAAACGCTGATGCCAGCGTTACGAGTCAATTGGGATAAACTATCGGCATGCAAGCAAAAGAAGGACGAAAGCGTCTCTGACTTCTTCACTAGATTTGAAGAGACCTTCGTAGACCATAGTGGGCAAGATATGAGTACTGAGGGAGGTCAGAGGTTGCTTGTCGACAAGTTTGTGTTTAATTTACTGCCTGAGCTTAGTAACAAGTTAAAGGATTCTGAGAGTGCATGGGCAGTGTCGACGACAGCACAGATACTTGCAACTGCTCAGTATTACGAGAATAGAGAGAAAGAAGAGAAGGAAAAGTCAGAAAAGAAAACGAAAGATTTGAAGACTAAAGTTCTTTTGCAACAGGCATACCCGCCTCGCTCAATTCAGTCAGATTGACAGCAGCGACCCCAGTTTCAGCCACAGCCACAATTCCAACAAGGGACGTCCAAAAGATTTAATTATGGTTTACCCCGACAACAGTTAGCATGGAATCAGTGTGCATATTGTAAAAAGGAGGGCCATTATAAGAACGAGTGTCCAGTACTGCACGCACAGACCAGTGGTGTCCCAGCTCAGAGAGGTAGTGGTGGGTTTATGCAAGCTCCTAGAGGTAGAGGACGTGGTACAATGACTCCACAGGCTGATCGCCCATCAAATTATTTCGATCAGCAAAATGTACAATCTACGCAACCAGGTAGATCTCCACAGTATCATGTTGAGGATTACTATGAAAATAATGAAGAGATTCAGAAAGGCGAGTACTAGGACAGCCACAGGCAAAGAGAGGGAGTAGTATCAGTTCCAGTTGATCAGAGTGGACCTTATGTCGCAGTAGTTACATCAAGCGTGGTCGAACCGTTTCTGTTGGATACTGGTGCGGCGAAAAGTTCAATTATGCATGCGAAACTCCCTGGCGCACCTTTGTCTGGCTTTACGAACACTTCAGTAGGTTTCTCAGGCGCCCCTGTTCACAATCCTGTTTCTAGTCCTTTGTCAATTTCTGTTGGGCCATGCGAACTAGAAGCACCCCTTATTCTAACAACCGGTTGTAATGAGAATCTGCTTGGTTTAGATCTGTTGAAACGCCTGCATGCGACACTGTACTGTTCTCCTTCGGGAGTACAGCTCACATTGGGTAAGAGAGTCATTTCTACGATGTACATGTCGATGGATAAGCTCCCACCGGAGCTGCGTTCTCTCCCTGATACTCTTTGGGCGACTGGTCCTAATGATGTAGGTCTTTTGGAAATTCCCCCTTATGTGGTAAGTCTGAAAGCGAATGTTAAATTCCCACGAATCCCACAGTATCGGATTTCAAATGAAGGTGAACGTGCACTTTCACTGATCGTGAAAGACTTAATACAGAAAGATGTGATAGAGGAAACTAGAGGAAATGTCTGCAATAGTCCTGTACTGCCGATTTTGAAACGCACTGACCCTTCCAAACCTCCAATCTACAGATTTGTGATTGACCTCAGAGAGGTTAACAAAATAGTGATTCCACAGTTTCCTGTGGTCCCAGATATCACTGCATTATTGACGTTGATTCCTGCCTCAGCCTCATGGTTTACAGTGATCGACTTGAAGAATGCCTTCTTCAGCATCCCGATAGCCGAGGAAAGTAGAGACATTTTTGGTTTCTCTTTAGGTGGTCGCAGTTTCAGGTTCAAGCGCGCTCCACAAGGTTATTGTGAGAGCCCTTCAATTTACAGCCAAGCATTAAAAAGTCAATTAGATGCTCTTGTACTTCCTCCTGGTGTTGCTCTGATCCAATACGTAGATGATCTTTTACTGGCTGCTGATGACAAGGAAACTTGCAAAACAGCTACAATTTCTTTATTACGTCATTTGTCAGACTTACATCACATGGTTTCACCTTCTAAACTGCAATATTGTTGCCAAGAAGTGACCTACTTAGGTCATCTTTTGTCAAAGGAGGGAAGAAGGTTGACCCCAGAGAGAATCAAAGCAATTTCGCAGATGACTGTACCAAGCACACAGAGAGAAGTGCGTGCGTTTTTGGGTATTACGTCATACTGCAGGCAATGGATCCCACATTTTTCTCTCATGGCAAAACCATTGGTAGCCCTGACTGGAAAAGGTGTTCCGAGCCCTTTGCCATGGTCTGATGAATGTCAACAGAGTTTCTCCGACTTACGTGATGCGCTGTGTTCAGCTCCTGTGTTGGGTACTCCTGACTACAGTAAGCCGTTTACTTTATATGTCCATGAAAGAGAAGGTTGTGCGTTGAGTGTTTTAACGCAACAATTTGGTGACAAACAGCGGCCTTGTGCATATTTCTCATCCACATTAGATCCGGTAGCCAGAGCATTGCCAAGTTGTTTGAGAGCTACAGCAACAGCTGCAATGTCTATTCGACAGTCTGCTGGACTAGTCATGAACAACATGTTAGTAGTCATGGTTCCACATGCTGTGGATACACTCATGAATCGAACGAAAACTCAGCACCTCACCAGTGCTAGACTATCAGGCTATGAGCTGACACTTTTGGCAAGTCACATTCAGATCAAGCGATGCAACATATTGAATCCAGCAACGCTGTTGCCGACTACTCAAGAGTCGAGTGATTCAGAGCCCCATGATTGTTGTTTTAGAACTGAGAAAGAGACAAACGGTCGGATTGATTTAAAAGACACTCCGTTACTAGATCCAGATGGCATTTTATACGTCGATGGGTCATGTTTTAAACTACACAATGGTGATGTGACGGCCGCGTATGCAGTTACGACTTTGAGTACGATTGTTGAGACCGCAAGAGTAAGTCAGAATTCTGCCCAAGCTTCAGAATTAATTGCATTAACAAGAGCGTGTGTTTTAGCTGAGGGAAAGAGAGTGAATGTGTTTACTGATAGCCAATACGCCTTCGGCGTAGCACATAGTTTTGGACGTCTGTGGAAAGAAAGAGGTTTTCTCACGTCCCATGGGACTAAGATCCAACATGGACAGTTAGTCAGTGATCTGTTGGAATCTCTGACCCTACCGAATGAAGTTGCGATTGTGAAATGCAGTGCACATCGAAAGATTACGGATGATGTTGGCCGTGGGAATGCGTTTGCTG
This sequence comes from Triturus cristatus, assembly GCF_964204655.1. Taxonomy (NCBI): domain Eukaryota; kingdom Metazoa; phylum Chordata; class Amphibia; order Caudata; family Salamandridae; genus Triturus; species Triturus cristatus. Next base: position 372,283,880 of record NC_140584.1, on the reverse strand, counting down.
ATGAGGTCGCCAAAGAGACGGCCAAGAACATGATGAGTCGAATGTACGTTGCAACATCTGCAAGATGGATTGCTGAATCAGGAATGTGTGAGAATACGATTGAAAGTGTGAAGGCAATCCAGAATGAAGCAACTAAAAATGAGAAGAATGAATGGAAGGAGAAAACGGGTAAAATGGATTCAAGTGGATGTTGGGTTGATTTGTCTGAGCAGCAACGTTGGATGTTACCTGATGAGTATGTACTTGCGGTAGTCACGATGGCGCATGGAGCGGCGCACATCAGTTCGAAAGGGATCTGTAAAATGTTAGCTCCAGTATGGAAGAATGATGGAATTACTAAGTGTGCGGAAAGAGTGGTGAAAAATTGCATGATATGCCTGATGCATAATCCTGGCAAGGGAACCCCAACCCCAGTCGGTCACTTTGCTCCCCCTTCTTGTCCCTTTGAAGTGATTCAGTTGGATTTTATCCACATGGACAGATGTAACAATCTTAAATATGTCCTAGTGGTAGTCTGTGCCTTTTCAAGATGGATTGAGGCATATCCGTTAAAGGATAACACTGCTATGTCCACTGCCAAAATCCTCCTCAAAGAGTACTTCCCCAGGTATGGTATGCCACGGATTGTTTGGTCGGACAATGGAAGTGAGTTTGTAGGGAAAGTTATGAAGAGTGTGTGTGCGGGTCTGGGAATCACCCAGAAATTCCACAGTGCGAATCACCCACAGTCAGCAGGTTTGGTTGAAGGGTACAATGGTACCTTGAACCTGAAACTTGCTAAAATTCAGGCTTCTACTGGTCTATCTTGGCCAGACGCACTGCCTTTAGCTTTACTGTCCACCAGAGCGACTGTACACTCTCGAGTAGAGCTTAGCCCATATGAGATTGTGTTTGGTCGTCCTGCTAATGTTTGGGGGGTCCCTAGGCCAAAGGAATTCAAACAGATCGAATATCCTATGTTGATTGATTACCTTTTTGACCTGACTGCTAAATTGAGCCTTATTCATCAACAGGTATTCGAATCCTTGCCTAAACTGCCAGAGAGTCCAGGCCACACATTGAAACCCGGTGATCAAGTGGTGGTGCGGAATTTTGAACGAACCCGGAACCTCCAGCCAAGATTTGTGGGCCCGTTTCAAGTGCTCCTGGTGACAAGAACTGCCGTACGCCTAGCTGGAAGAAAGAATTGGGTGCACGCTAGCCATACGAAGCGTGTCCCTCTCCCACTCCCCTACGACAACTGGGTTAGACAGGGATTTGGTGTATCCGAGACAGAACCTGTTCCTAGGCTCATTCCCTTCAGTGATGCAGAGTACATAACGGACAAACGAACTGAAACGCAGAACTCTGACACCTCACCAGGAACTGTTCCTTCGAACCCTGAACAGAGTGTTGTACAAAGTGAACATTTGTCACCTGTGGATTCGAACATTTCTGCACCTGTAGACCAGCTATTTCAAGTTCAGACAAGACCCGGAAAGTACAGATATAATCTACGTTCTCATTCTATGAACCAATAACATTGCATAATTACCTTTCTATTTGAAAACTGTTTTGATCTTATCGCATTCCATTCAGTCAGGAAGTTTGCTCTAAATTTTTATCCTTTTTGTTTTTGTTGTTCTCTCACCTTGCCATCTGGGTTACCGTAGGGTCGTAACGTGTGCCTTGTTTTAACTTGCAGGGAACCAGACACAAGGTCGGTTTCTTCTGTTTATTTTGGGAACTCCCAGGGTAGACAGAGGCAATTTTTTAACAGGTACAAACCATCCGTTGCGAACGGTTGTAGAAGATGGAGCTTCCTGAACTGCGACGGGCTAACGTCATAAATGCTCGCAAGACGAAACTGTATGAAATATTGTATAGCAAATGTTTCCTAATGCAATGTGCTCTGACATTTCTGATTGTTTTAATAACTCTGGTAGGCGGAATTATTTTTGGTATTCAACTGATCTTTACACCTGTTACATCTACAGTATCTCCCCATGTTTCTGTTTCTCCGACTGTTGTTTCTTTTCACTCTTTCCATCCTTTTCCTGCACATGAGCAAGCTCGACGCTCTGAGTTTATAAATAACACTTTCATTCAGCTCTTGCACCTACACCAACTAGTGGTAAACACAACGAACTGCTGGGTGTGTGGCTTAATACCACATACCATGGACAAGGGTATCCCTTATCTGGTTCTGCCTTTTAGTTATAATGGATCATTCTCTGCATTTCAGACCATGTTCATCTATGCTCTAGAGACCTATCCCCCGCGACCTCCGCGTTCCACTAGGTATAACTCCGCTAATAGAGCCTTGGTAAAGGGAATTACTGACATGGTTAGAGACGTCAATAACACTCCGTCTATTCCCAAGGATGAATTACGAGTTTACATGGGTTGGAATGTTACGGAATACGGCATTACTTTGGGTGAGAACAAACGTAAGAGCTCGACTCCGATCTGGGTCGTACCCCACCAAGGTCAGGTCTGTTTGCAAGGAAATGGGAGGAATCCGAAAGCTCGACTAGGGAAGAGTGACTGTACCGAAACATACGTTTTCTCGTCACAGTCTTCTCCTGCATTCTTAGCTGCTAAGGGCACCTATTTTGTTTGCAAAGACAGAGCATATACATGGCTGCCTGCTGACTTTTCAGGCTCATGTTATATCGCTCAACTGTTGCCTCCGACATACACTGCTGCACCGGATTATCATAAAACTAGAGTTGTGAGAGGTGTTTTCAATAAGGAAGATACTGCTGGCCAAGAAGCAGGAGACTTCTTCAAAGGTTTCCTTCCGTTCTGGGGGCCTATGGCCAACAGTAGAAACTTACGTCAACTAACACGGGTAGTTGAATCCACTATTACCGAAACTGCGGGTGCCCTTAGTAACTTGACAGCTGAGCTTCAAGCGGATCACCTCATGACGTTACAGAATCGTATGGTCCTTGATGTATTACTTGCAGATCGAGGTGGGGTATGTAAGATGATCCAATCGAGTTGCTGTGTTTTTATCCCAGATAATGCGCCAACGGTATATAAGGCCATTTCTAAGTTACACAAAATCTCTGACTCTATTCATGTAGAGGAAGGTGACTGGTCACTAATGGGATGGTTCTGGAGTCTGTTATCTGCATGGGGATGGAAGGTTCTGATAGTCACTGGTGTTGCATTGGTATTTTTATTCTCGTGCTTTCTCATTGTTCAGTGTGGTCCTGCCTTATGTGGCCTTTGTGTTTCAACATACGTAAGAAGACCACCTGTTTTTGGAGATACGCCACGAGATAGAGTAATGCTCCAGCAACATATCAGTGACCTGATGAACATAGAAATGGACTCTGACATAATGTAAGTTATTGCCTATGTAAGGGCAAAAGGACGGTCTGAGGTTCTGTAGCGATCCGAACCCGTGTATTCGGTATTGTAGTACTGACACGATTTTGGTACCAATGAACCGTAAATGATCCATTATATGCATGACAGTGTTTTCGCTGCGCTACGAACATGAATTTACTGAGAAATAGGGCATTCTGTTGTAAAATCATGGCATCCATTTTAGATACGGCATCCATTTTGTTTCTTGCCCTCACATAGTCAATGGACGAGCAATGGCCCCGGTAGAATCACCTTGTTAAGGTCACGTAAGCCCGAGCCCGAGAAAGGCTGACGCTGCATGACTAGGCAGAATCAAGCTGCCTCCCTTGCCTGAGGCCAGCCCTGCTATACTGGTTCTCGTGTCCATTGTCCTGATTGAGAGGCCGAAGACGGTAGCCATGCCCGTTTATGATCCATAAACACCTCTTATCCTACTTTTCAATCCTTTGCACCTGGCTCTGCTCCTCTCCTTCTGGGCTTTTACAATGGGGAGGATACGATTTTTATGATGGGGAGGATCGGTCAAAGAATGGAAAACTGACAAGGAGACTTGATCGAATACCGAAAACCCACGACTAATTATTGTTTGATGTCTGTTTATTGTCTGTTTGGGAAACCGGGTTGGGCATGAAAAATATTTGTGTAATGTTGCCTGAAGACATATTTCGTGTATTTAAGGAGCAACCCACTTTTTGCAATTCGAACAGTCTCGTAGATTCTGCCTTTGTGTGGTTCCTATGACTTCTGTGTCCCTGCAGTAAATAAATCTTGGTCTTTGACGCCACCATCGAGAAGCCCACGTCTCTGTTTATTTGTGCACCAAGGCAGGAAGGAACTCAGGGGTCTTTGGGTGTTGTTTCCCTGACACCTCTGGACTCTTAAAAAGTCCAGAACCTCACCAAACCTAGGGAAGAATTCTTTCAGAAAGATTTTAGCTGTGGATAGGGCTGTATTATCCTTTAGAGGGTATGCTTCTATCCATCTTGAAAAGGCGCATACTACCACCAGAACATATTTGAGGTTGTTGCATCGCTCCATATGAATGTAATCGATTTGCAACACCTCAAATGGATATGTCGGAGGAGCAAAGTGACCTGCCGGAGTTGGGTTTCCCTTTCCCGAGTTGTACATTAAACAAATAAGACAGTGCTTCACTACATTGTCTGCACATTTTGGGATACTCTCATTCTGCCATACCAGAGCCAGAAGTTTACAGATGCCTTTTGCACTTAAGTGGGCTGGACCATGTGCCATAGTAACCACTGGGAGAACATAGGCATCTGGTAACAGCCAACGTTGATGTTCGGATAATTCCACCCAACAACCCATCTCATCTAACATTCCCGTACTTTCTTTCCACTGGCTCATTTCCCTCTCTGAAGCCTCTTTCTGAATCTCTTTCACGCTTTCTATTGTATTCTCATACATTCCTCTTTCTTTAACCAAACTCGCAGGACCTGCCACATACATTCGACTTGTTGAATCTCTCGCTGTTTTCTTTGCTATTTCGTCGGCAAACGCATTTCCTCGACCAACATCATCCGTAATCTTTTTGTGTGCACTACACTTCACGATCGCTATTTGGGTGGGTAAGCCAAGTGATTCGAGGAGATCAGTCACTAACTGACCATGTTGGATTTTGGTGCCATGTGAGGTGAGAAAACCCCTCTCCCTCCAGAGTCGCCCAAAGTTGAACGCTACACCGAAAGCATATTGGCTGTCAGTGTACACGTTCACTCTCTTCCCTTTTGACAATACACAGGCTCTTTTTAAAGCTATCAGTTCTGCTGCTTGTGCTGAATTATGTCTAATACGTGCAGTTTCCACTATTGTGTGCAAAGTAGTTACAGCATAGGCTGAAACTGTATCTCCATTAGGCATTTTAAAACAAGAGCCATCTACCCATAGAGTTCCATCCGGATTCTCTAGCGGTGTGGAAATATGGATTTTTCTGGTCAGTTATGTCCCCTATCTTGGACCCCAACGGTTCCATGTGCATGTCACAAGTACATGTATGTTCCCTCCAGTTCCAGTTATGAAGACGCAAATACATGTGCGTCCACCGTCAACATGTCCTTTGACAGATCCGCCATGTATAGGCCGGATATCCCATTCCTAAATATGAAAGGCCATCGGCTTTATATGGTTCACTTATGCCACTTTACAGTCCAGGCAAGTAGGCCCTGATTCTGTCATCAAAACTCCTCTTGCCTTCTGCCTCTGAAAGCTCCAGTCCGAGCCTGCATCTGTGACCATGAACTTTGTCTCATTCTCTGCGCGGCTCACGAAGCCTGACATCAGCCTACTCTCTGCCAAGAACTGTATTTCACCTTCGAATTATCTGCCTCCCCCTCAGCCGATGCATTCCTGCCTAGTAGTTTAAGTAAACATTCTTCCAGTTACCAAGCAAAAAGGCCCATCTTCTCTGTCCTCATGCAAGTAATTCATAGCCCTGTTACCATGGAATATTCCTACCCCCTCGCATTCAGTGTAGACACTTAGACGCTTGTACACGCACGCACAGTCAGTATAGAATAGATTCTGTCCGAGAGTCCCTCTTTTATGGATAACATAGTTCTTTAAACATAGGATGTTAGATATGATTTGGGATTAGGTTGACTTGACCCCCCAGACTTCTCGTCTCCACATGTAGAGCTAAATGTCAAGTCCCCGTCACCCCCTAGTTACACGTCAATTACACGTCATACTGCTGCGCGCGCATCTATGCCAAGTATTATCTTATAGATCCACCTATGTATTACATCATAACCAATCATGTTCCTTTTTACTCATTATTACACCCATTTTCGGTTACGCAGACCAAACGTCAATGTCCTTATCAATTGTTACGCCTACTGTATTCACTTCATTATAATGTATGTACTATAAAAGTTACTTCTTGTCAATAAAGTATGTACTTCACTTCCTGAACCCCCGTGGTGATGGAACTTGAAGCATCCGATTATAATCGATTATTGGAATAAAGCCCATTCCGAAACTCTAATATCACGGATTCTGCCTCTCATTTTACTGAGCTATTTTATAATGTTTCTGTATCAAATTCAGTCCCGGTAAAGGAATTTTTATTTACCACATGATGGCGCCCGAACAGGGACACTTTCTCATCTCACGCGCCGGCGGTGCGTTGCAGGCCCGGTCTCCTGCCACAGCTGGACGGACAATAACGCGTACCAGCAGGATTTCCTGTATCTCCCTCCGGTCAAGCGGGGGCGACTGAGACTGCGATCAACACCCAGACGAGGCGGTGAGAAGTGCGAAGTATCCCGACCAGAGCCTAGCTGAGAGAGCAAGATCCGAGGTATACAGAGACCCACCAGTCCGAAGTCAAGCCCAGTGTCCGACGAGTCGAGTCGAGTCGAGTCCAGTCCGGTTCAAGTTCAAGTTACTGAGGCCTTCCGTTTCCGAAGCTACCCGGTGAGTACCATTGCTGGGGAGGCATTTCTGACGTGCACATAGGTTGTGCCGGTCAAGACGGGTTTGGGTACACAAATCCGGTCTGCACTGTTTTAGCAGTGTATCTGTACTGTTTAGCAGTATATCAAGTATTCCGAAGTATTCCGAAGTATCTAGTTATTGTCTAGTTATTGTCGAGAATTAAGCTTGGTGATTAGTTATGCAGACGATCATCATTGTTGTTTCAGTTAAAGGTTTAATGTTAAATGTTTAAAGTGTTTAAGTATGTTCTGTATATCGTGGTATGAATGACTGTTCATTATCGTGTTTATTGTATTAAGTCTGTTCAAATTCAAGTATCAGGTCAAAATCAAGTATAAGGTCAGTTCTCAATATGCCGCTCTTTTCGAAATTAAGACAGATCACTACCAGAAAAGGGGTTCTTGAAGAAGCCGTCCCTATTCCTCCTAGGGACACTCCAGGGCACTTTATGTATCACAAACATGGCTTAGACGCTATATTATTTCTTGATTTATGGGTAGACTATACCAAGGGATTACCAGAAAGTCAGAGGTGGCCCACAGCGGGGACCTGGGATGCAGAGTGCATCATGAAAGTCGAGGAAGAGTTATGGAAAAGAAAAGTCAGACAGTCACAGAAAGACGCCATTGAATTATGGCGTAAAGAATCACATAGACGAACAGAAAAAGCACGTAGACAGGAAGAGAAGAGTAAAGAGAATTCCAATAAAGTTCGAGAGAATCTATTAATTGAGGAAGGTATCCGAGTGAAATCAGAACAAGTAGACAGACAAAGAAATGCCCTTATGAATGGTATGTATCCCCTTCTGGCCGAAGGATTACCTAAGGCTACTCCAGAGATACCGAAAGACGTGCCACCCCCATTATTCCCAATCAAGGTACATCCTAAGGGGCATCCTAGAACCGCAGAAGATGTTTTTCTTTCCTCATATTTAGATGACGCAGCTCCCGAGTATGCTAATTCCGCCCCACGTAGACCGCATACCAGGGAGGTCCAACGCCAAGATCCAGCACCCGTATCCCTGCAGCAACAAATCGAGTCACAAGTTCCGGCAAGCACATCTGTTTCTGCATCTGTTCCTACAGGTACTTCTATAGCTGAGTCCACACCTATAGTTGCTGTGTCACGTTCGACGAATCCTTTCACACCCGACGCCCCAGACGGGGCCACGGGAGGTGCTACCAATATTTTTTCTACGCCACCTAGAATAAATAAACTTATTTTCCAAGAGTCAGCGCATTCACGTACACCCAAATTCGTAAGTGATCGTACGCTTAAGGAACTTCTTATAGATTGTAGATATGACCCGGTGCTCGGTAAAGAGGACGAAATGATCCTGGCATCATTACGTATCAGACGAGCCGCAGGGTATTTAGCGAAGCTACCAGGAATGACTGCGCATCTAGATAAAATATATCATTTTGTTCAAACAGGGCGAGATCCAGAATGTATTAACAGAGCTATGGAATACCAGAAAGTAGAGATACAGGGGGAACTGTTGCGTTTTCTCATAAACTGTGTGATCAGAAATCAAGACCGACCGGGGGTAGATCCGGAAGCAATGAAAATTCTTACAAAATGGAGCCAGAATATATCAGAAGGGAGACACGATAAGCAAAATTGTATAATAGCCATGTGCCGAAAGATCCGTAAAGAAATAGAACGCCTACACGAAGAGAGATTAGAGACAGACGAGTTCAAGCAAAGCGAGGAAGAAGGGTCAGGACTGCCCGCCGGACAGTCAGACACCATAGCCTATGTAGGTAGAGGAAGATCTTGTAATAGGAATCAGACTAGATGTCATACTGACCCAATACGTCCAATATGTCCAGATAATGACAGGAATTTCCAAATACCTATAATTAACATAAGGTCTAACGAGCATTCGTTCCAAACCGCCGACAAACTACTCCGAGAACGAAGGGGTTATCATTTTCTCGATTCTATGGATGAACAAGATTTAGCAAGGGCAGCTGTTCATTGGGTGGACAGTCCCGGAAAATATAGTGATGAGACAGTAGTACGCACATTTTTGAATCTCACCCCAGATGAGCAGAGGTTAGCTGGGATTTATATGATTCAACAACTCATTATACTATATCAGAGTCAGCATTCGGACCCTGGTCCCTTACCTGACATATTGACTGAATTGCTTATGAATAAATGGAGAGGTCCAGGTACCAAATTAATTAAAGAAATTCTAGTATCTAGAAAGCAGTATATTCTTTTTGTATGCTCAGAGCATGTCTCATTGCCTGTCAAGGAAAGAACGACGTATCACCTGGATAGACAGAATCCCTTACGAGAAGTACACCCAATAAAAGGCGAGGACAATCAGTTTAAACGTGTATTTGTATATACGCCTATATCGAAAATAGAATTGTTAGAAATGAAGAAAGTAGTACCCAGTCATGACAAGGACCCAGCGGGTTTTCACCGAGAAATTAAAGACATGTTACTCATGGGAGAGTATACCTACCCCGACATTATGACAATATTAAAGGTGTTGATGCCTGCTGGCATTTATGAGAAACTCAAGGAAAAAGAGTGGGAGGTAGGTGATCAAAAGATAGAATGGTCAGCATTAGAAGCAGAAGAAAGGGCCCGAGGTCCAGGTTCGGGGCTTGGGGACAAAACTAAAGCACTACCAGGTCTACTAGTACAGGTACTGCCACGTTTATTGACTACGAAAAAGGAAGATTGGGGTACAATTTCAGCCTGTAAACAGAAGCAAGATGAAGACACTAGCGATTACTATGCCCGATTCGAGAAATGTTTTGGTATAAATAGTGGCATAAAAGCAAGTAGCGAATCATACCCGCATCTGTTTGTAACAAAATTAGTGGAAAATGCCCTGCCCCCAGTAAAGAATAGAGTATTAAAATTCGAGAGTACCTGGCAAGGTAACACTCCAACACAAATGTTACAAATGTTACAGTACCACCACAATAGAATTAAAGAGGAACAAGAACATGAACACAGACGCATGAAAGACATGAAAATGAAAATGCTAGTTTCCCAGACAGTTCCAGCTGAAGGACATAAAAAGGGTATGACACATTCCGATTCAGCAGGACCTGTAAAAGGGACATGCAATTATTGTAAAAAGCCAGGTCATTACGTACACGATTGTCCAGTGCTAAAACATAATATCGCCATAGGTAAAACACAAGAAAGATCACGGCCACTAAGACAAGATCAGAATGAACAAGGAGCTACGCAGCATGCCCAGGCCATGCCAGCCGCACAACAGCCAATACAGTTTGTGCCAGCTGCACCACCGTTGCCTGTTGCTGCCACACAGACAACAACACGACAAATGTATCAGACTGCACAGTATGAATATCCGGAGTATCAACGTTACGCATGAACTAGCCTAGAGAGGGAAGTTGACTTACCCCTTATCGAGATTCCTGTAGATCAAGAAGGACCTTATGTACATAGTGAATTATTAGGTCAAGATAGAAAATTTTTACTCGATACAGGGGCAAGTCGAACAACTATAAAACAAAGTGAAGTCCCAGGGGCACCCCTCTCAGGCTCACAGAATATTTCCCTTGGTTTTTCAGGAAAACCTATTGTTAATGAAGTGTCACAGCCTCTTCCACTTACGATAGGACCTCTGACCCGAACTACAGATTTATTGCTTACTAAATCATGTCCAGAAAACTTGTTAGGAATAAAAACGTTGAAAGCCCTAGGAGCCATAATATGTTGTTCTCCGGAAGGAGTAAGGTTGTTTTTACGTGATTTTAAAGGTCACTATGTATCTAGAGACATGGATCCCCGACTGCAGACTTTACCTACACATCTATGGGCACAAGGCCCTACTGATGTTGGTTGCATGAATATTACACCATATCGAGTCACACTAAAGGCAGGAGTGGTGCTACCACGAATGCGACAATACAAGTTACCACCAGATGCTGTAACGGCTTTACTACAAATCATTGACGAGCTTATTGCCCAAGGAGTAGTTGTAGAAACAGACTCCAATGTATGTAATTCACCGATAATTCCGATTCTTAAACGAACAGATCCTACAGCTCCGCCAGTATATCGATTGGTTATTGATCTGCGCGAGTTAAACAAATGTATTGTGCCACAATTTCCTGTGGTCCCAGATATCTCGTCATTATTGACAGCTATTGATTCCGAAGCAACATTCTTTACTGTAATTGATCTCAAAAATGCCTTTTTCAGCGTCCCAATAGATCCGGAAAGCCAATATTTGTTCGGATTTAGTTTAAATGGGCGTAGCTTTAAATTCACCCGCGCACCTCAAGGATTTACAGAAAGCCCCAGCATCTATAGCCAAGCACTGAAACGAGAACTTGACAGTATCCACATGCCGGTTAACACTGCCCTGCTTCAATATGTCGATGATCTGCTGATCACCGCTAGAAGCGAACCCGAATGTGAGAAAGCATCACTGACAGTTTTACAATTTCTAGCCGAAAAGGGGCACAAGGTGTCCCCTTCTAAGCTGCAATTCTGTGTCCAGCGAATTGTTTATCTTGGTCACTCGCTGTCCAAGGAGGGAAGGCAGCTTACACCCGACCGCATTCAGTTAATTGCTAACATGTCAATACCCAAGACACAAAAGGAGGTGCGGGCTTTCATAGGCCTCACTTCATATTGTAGACAGTGGATCCCTCAGTATGCATTTCTAGCAAAACCACTCATTCAATTGACAACACAGGAGGCAGCCACACCGACTGTTCTCCCTTGGACTCAGGAACACACACAAGCTTTTGAAAGCTTAAAGAAAGCTTTATGTCAAGCACCCGTTTTAGCAACGCCATGTTACAGAAAACAGTTTTCACTCTTTGTTACAGAACGCGAAGGTACGGCCTTGTCAGTACTCACACAGGAACAAGCAGGAGCACACAAACCATGTGCTTATTTTTCTAGTACATTAGATCCCGTAGCTCAGGCTTTGCCTGCATGCCTAAAATCAGTAGCAGCAACAGCTTTAGCAATCAGACAAAGCGATGCCATAGTGTTAGGACATCCATTGACAGTTCAAGTACCACATGCAGTAGAGGTTCTTGTAAATAGAACGCAAACACAACACTTGACTGTAGCGCGACTTACAGGATACGAGCTTACATTGTTTCAGCCACATATAGAAATCAGACGCTGTAACACATTGAATCCTGCCACACTTTTACCAGTAGTCGGAACAGACCCACTAGCCCATGACTGTATTGAAGTTATTACAATAACAACAAAACCCAGACAAGACTTAACCGATGTCCCATTGTCAGATCCAGACCTGACCTTGTATGTAGATGGTTCATGCATGAGAACAAGTACAGGAGAGTTAGTAGCCGCCTACGCAGTCACAACAGATACTGAGGTCATTGAAACTAATCGTATAACTACTTTGTCAGCTCAAGCCGCAGAACTTATCGCTCTGACACAAGCCTGTATTCAAGCCATGAATAAAAAAGTCAACATATACACTGACTCACGTTATGCATTCGGAGTTGTACATGACTTCGGCGTGCTGTGGCGAGAGAGAGGTTATTTAACTTCCCACGGTGCCCACATTCAGCACGGACCCCTCATTCATGCATTATTAGATGCAATACATCTACCCACTGAAATATCAATTATGAAATGTAAGGCCCATACAAAGGTCACTGATATCATTTCCCAAGGCAATGATCTAGCCGACAGAACAGCTAAACTGATTGCTCAAACTCAAACCCCCGATATGACAAAGACAATAGTCCCGACACCGACACATTGTATGACAGTTAAAGATCCTACTCTTGACGTAATTGACATACAGACACATGCTACACCAGACGAAATAAAGAAATGGACTGAATTAGGAGGGATCCAAACGGACCAAGGATGGATGATGAAGGAAAGGTCTGTATGGTTCCTTCCTGATTCAATGGTCCAAGTCATAATTAACACTATACATAGTCCAGCACATCTAGGAGAAAAAGCTATGCTAGACAGCATTCAACACATTTGGTTCAATAAACATTTACGAGCAGCAGCAAAACAAAAGGTCCGTACCTGTATGATCTGTTGTCAGTTCAACCCAGGAAAAAGCGTTCCCGTAGAACAGGGTGGATTTCATACCCCTAATCATCCTTTTGAAGTACTCCAGATGGATTATATCCAGATGGAACGATGCAGAGGATTCAAATATGTTCTCGTAGTTGTTTGCGCTCTGTCCCGTTGGACGGAGGCATACCCGGTTTCAGATTACACTGCCCCGACTACTGCCAAACAGTTGGTTCGAGAATTCTTCCCACGATACGGTTTACCACGTGCTGTTTACTCAGATAACGGCCAGCCGTTCTCATCCGAATTAATAAAACACGTTTCACTTCTGTTAGGATATCAGTGGAAATTCCACTGTGTCCGACATCCCGAGGCAGCAGGTCTCGTAGAAAGACATAACCAGATACTGAAAATTAGAATGTCCAAAATATGCAGAGAGAAAGGTGTCGACTGGGTAGTAGCGTTACCAGTTGCACTCTTTTACATGAGAATGGTAGCACACTCTCGAACAGGGCTATCCCCGTATGAGGTGATCTTCGGTAGACCACCGAATATGTGGGGGACGCCTATACCACGCAAAATAACTGATATTGACTGTAATATGCTGACAGATTACTTGGCTTCCTTGATGTCTGCACTACAATCTTCTCGTTCACAGGTAGCTGCAGCCTTTCCCGACAACACTGAGGTGAAACCCCATGACGTTGTTCCGGGTAATCTTGTCTTTGTGAGGAATTTCGACCGAAAGACTCAGCTGGAGCCCAGGTGGAAAGCACCCAAGTTGGTCCTGTTGACCACAAGAACAGCCGTGAAGATCGAGGGCCGCAAGGGCTGGATTCATTCAAGCCACATCAAGAAATTTCATGGACTATCTTCGGATATAGACATTGTGCCCTGCACTCCCTCACAGACTGATACAAAACTCCCTTTTGTTGAACCTAACAAATCTGAAAATTACAAACTAAAGCTTAGGCCCAACCAGTCGAGCAATTTGATTGTTTAAGTCCTCTCCAAGGTGAAGCGGTTGAATTGTCTCTGACATGTATCCCTTGGACCTGAGTAGAGAAAATACCCGAAAAATGTTGAAACGACAGGCGTATTGTAAATCACTGCGTAGCCACTGCATAGTGACATTATTAATTTTGTTTTTATTGAGTCTTTTAATGATTATTACAAGTATGTTGTTGCACATATATTACCCTATTTCTAGACATGTTTATAATGTTGCTGCTGAACATTCTTTTAGTGACTTACCTCCGCATGAATTGTCTTATAGACTTGCGCTGCGCAATAACACTTTCATTAGTATGTTACATCATTCCCATCAGACTAGTAATGCCACCAATTGTTGGGTGTGTGGCCGACTCCCTCCCTATCAGAATTATGAAGGAGCCCTGCCTTTCTTTCCACATCCATTTACACATAATGGCTCCTGTGGAGCATGGTTTAGCTTAATTAATTCCATAGACTCAGACACAGCAGTTTACCAAGATCATTGGGTATGGGGAAATCTGAACCTAGCTTTACTCAAGGTCTGTTACCCTGACAAGGAGGGTCGCCCCAAAAGAACAGGAACTGATCTAGAAAATGAAGTATATGGATTAGGTAATTTTACACCTAATCTCATGATTCTAAATGTCGTATCTGAAATTGAACTAGTCTTACCCACCATGTCAGTATTCCCAGCGAGGGGTGAATTATGTGTAAGAAAGGTTGGTTCCATACATATGGGCCATAGTAAATGCACTACTATAGTAGAATTCAGTGATCAAGGAAAATCCTCATTTAGAGCTTCTCGCCACTCCTACTTTATATGTGGTCAGACTGCATATATGCGTCTACCTCTAGATTGGGATGGTACCTGCTACATTGCATTCCTTTTGCCACCTGTTTTCCTAGCTCCTCCTGATTATTACAGAAATATTCATTTAGTACACAACAGAGAACGGAGAGATCTCCCCATTGTCGATTACACTGAGACGGCATGGGACAAGTATGTAGATTTTAATAAAGGCATCTTTCCCTATATAGGTACTGTTACTAATAGTAAGCTGATACGTAGATTAACTAGAACCCTTGAAGCAGTAGTGAATGAGACTATTTCCGCCTTAGGCAATTTGACGGAAGAGCAGTCTGCTATGCGGATTGTTGTGCTTCAAAATCGTCTTGTCCTTGACGTCATCCTGGCTGATAGGGGCGGAGCTTGTAGGGTCATCGGATCAAGCTGCTGCGTATTCATACCAGAAAATTCGCCATCTGTATATAAAGCCATCACTCGCCTTCATAAGATTGTAAGCCAGATACACCAGAACCCAGGCACTTGGACTTGGTCCAGTTGGTTTTGGAATGCGGTATCAGCCTGGGGATGGAGAGTTTTATCCTTCCTAGGTATTGGCCTTCTCATACTATTCAGTTGCTGTCTATGTCTACAATGTGGACCAGCAATTTGTGGTCTGTGTGCCACATCGTGCATTCCACATCAAGATTTTCATTCAAGATCCCGGAAGAAGAAAGAAGAACAAATGATGCTATATGAACAGATCAATGGATTGATGAAGATTGATATCTCTTGAAGGGCAAGTAGGGGACAAGGAGGGAATGTGGAAATATGGATTTTTCTGGTCAGTTATGTCCCCTATCTTGGACCCCAACGGTTCCATGTGCATGTCACAAGTACATGTATGTTCCCTCCAGTTCCAGTTATGAAGACGCAAATACATGTGCGTCCACCGTCAACATGTCCTTTGACAGATCCGCCATGTATAGGCCGGATATCCCATTCCTAAATATGAAAGGCCATCGGCTTTATATGGTTCACTTATGCCACTTTACAGTCCAGGCAAGTAGGCCCTGATTCTGTCATCAAAACTCCTCTTGCCTTCTGCCTCTGAAAGCTCCAGTCCGAGCCTGCATCTGTGACCATGAACTTTGTCTCATTCTCTGCGCGGCTCACGAAGCCTGACATCAGCCTACTCTCTGCCAAGAACTGTATTTCACCTTCGAATTATCTGCCTCCCCCTCAGCCGATGCATTCCTGCCTAGTAGTTTAAGTAAACATTCTTCCAGTTACCAAGCAAAAAGGCCCATCTTCTCTGTCCTCATGCAAGTAATTCATAGCCCTGTTACCATGGAATATTCCTACCCCCTCGCATTCAGTGTAGACACTTAGACGCTTGTACACGCACGCACAGTCAGTATAGAATAGATTCTGTCCGAGAGTCCCTCTTTTATGGATAACATAGTTCTTTAAACATAGGATGTTAGATATGATTTGGGATTAGGTTGACTTGACCCCCCAGACTTCTCGTCTCCACATGTAGAGCTAAATGTCAAGTCCCCGTCACCCCCTAGTTACACGTCAATTACACGTCATACTGCTGCGCGCGCATCTATGCCAAGTATTATCTTATAGATCCACCTATGTATTACATCATAACCAATCATGTTCCTTTTTACTCATTATTACACCCATTTTCGGTTACGCAGACCAAACGTCAATGTCCTTATCAATTGTTACGCCTACTGTATTCACTTCATTATAATGTATGTACTATAAAAGTTACTTCTTGTCAATAAAGTATGTACTTCACTTCCTGAACCCCCGTGGTGATGGAACTTGAAGCATCCGATTATAATCGATTATTGGAATAAAGCCCATTCCGAAACTCTAATATCACGGATTCTGCCTCTCATTTTACTGAGCTATTTTATAATGTTTCTGTATCAAATTCAGTCCCGGTAAAGGAATTTTTATTTACCACAGCGGTGTGTCTCTCAAGTCAATTCTCCCTTTTGTCTCTTCCTCAGTACGGAAGAAACAGTCATGCTGGTCCTGAACACTTTCCTCATTTGAAAGGGGCAACAAAGTAGCTGGATTTAGGGTATTGCATCGTTTGATGTGTATGTGACTAGCCAACAGCGTCAGCTCGTATCCCGTTAAACGTGCACTCGTAAGATGCTGTGTTTTTGTTCTGTTTAGTAAGGTTTCCACTGAATGTGGCACCATGACAATAAGAGTGTTATCCAACACTAATCCAGCAGACTGTCGGATAGAAATTGCTGCTGCTGCTGTCGCTTTGAGACAACTGGGCAATGCTTTAGCTACAGGATCTAACGTAGCCGAAAAATAGGCACATGGCCGCTGTTTGTCTCCAAATTGCTGTGTTAGAACTGACAATGCACAACCTTCTCTCTCATGAACATAGAGCATAAAAGGCTTAGTGTAATCGGGTGTACCCAATACAGGAGCAAAACACAGAGCGGTATGCAAGTCAGCGAAACTCTTTTGGCACTCATCATTCCATGGAAGGGGCTGAGGCGTATCCTTTAAAGTGAGTGTCAACAAAGGTTTAGCAATCAGAGAGAAGTTGGGGATCCACTGTCTACAATAAGAAGTGATACCCAGAAAGGCACGTACCTCCCTCTGTGTGGATGGTACAGACATTCGTACAATCGCCTGGATTCGTTCTGGTGTCAATTGTCGTCCCTCCTTTGATAGGAGATGACCCAAATAGGTAACCTCTCGACAGACATACTGTAGTTTGGAAGGTGAAGCCTTGTGTTTCAGTTTAAACAAATGGTGTAACAATGCAACAGTGACATTTTTACAAATCTCTTCTGAATCAGCGGCTACCAATAGGTCGTCCATATACTGGATGAGAGCAGCACCAGACGGCAAATGAAAAGTATGAAGATGACATTTTAGGGCTTGGCTGTAAATGGAAGGACTTTCACAATAGCCTTGGGGTGCACGTTTAAATCGGAAGCTTCGGCCTCCAAGAGAAAAGCCAAAAATATCCCTACTCTCTTCTGCAATGGGGATGCTAAAGAAGGCATTCTTCAGATCAATAACAGAGAACCAGATCGCTGTGGAAGGTATCATTGTCAACAAAGCAGTGATATCTGGAACAACAGGAAATTGTGGGACAACAATTTTGTTTACATCCCGCAGATCAATTACAAAACGATACACAGGAGGCTGAGAAGGATCGGTGCGTTTGAGAACAGGAAGAATAGGACTATTGCATGTGTTACCTCTTGTTTCTTCAACCACACCCTTCCAAATCAAGTCATGAATTATTTCCAAAAGCTCTTTCTCACCTTCAGCAGAAATTCTATATTGTGGGATGCGCGGTAATTCAACATTAGGCTTGAGAGTGATAACATAAGGCGGAATCTCAAGACAACCCACATCATTCGGACCCGTGGCCCAAAGCGCTGTTGGAAGAGAAAGTAATTCAGGTGGAAATTGATCTTTAGACAAATACATTGGGGAGACCAATTTCTGTCCCAAAGTAAGATGTACACCAGAAGGAGAACAATATATCGTGGCATGCATTCTTTTCAATAGATCTAGACCCAACAGATTCTCACCGCAACCATTTGTTAACAGAAGTGGAGCTTCTAAATCATAGGGACCAACTGAAATGGGCAAAGGACAAGAAATTGGATTGCGGACAGGGGCGCCAGAAAATCCTAAGGAAACATTCGTTAAGCCAGACAAAGGTGCCCCAGGGAGTTTAGAATGAATGATAGAACTTCTCATCACCCCAGTATCTAAGAGAAATGGCTCTGAAACACCCATCGTAGTGACGTTAACATAAGGTCCATTTTGATCTACTGGGATTGGCACAACTCCCTTACTTTGTCCATGGCTGTCCTAGTTGGTATGAAGACTCACATTTCCATTTTCAACATAATAATCTTCATTATAATATTGCGTAGACCTACCATTCTGTTGATCAAAACAGTTCACAGAATTGGGAGAAGGAAGGGTATGCTGCTCTTGAGTCAACATACCCCGACCTCTACCTCTGTTTGCTGACTGGAGGCCAGCACGACCTCGTGGAGCAGATAACGCTCCATTGCGCTGCAATAAAACCGGACAACTATTCTTAAAATGACCTTCTTCTCTACAATAGGCACATTGATTAGGACCTAACAAAGGTCGCGGAATGTATGGCTCAGGTTTTTGATACAACCTCTGAAACTGTGGGGGCTGCTGAATTTGAGCCTGAACATAGCGTGGAGGATAGGCTTGTTGCAAAGGGACCTTCGTTTTTAATTCTTTCGTCTTTTTCTCTTGCTTTTCTTTTTCTTCTTTATCTCTATTCTCATAATATTGTGCAGTAGCCAATATCTGGGCCGAAGAAGAAACAGCCCATGAACTTTCAGAATCTTTTAATTTGTGTGACAGCTCGGGAAGCAAATTAAATACGAATTTGTCCACAAATAATCGCTGTCCACCCTCTGTAGCCATGTCTTGACCACTGTGGTCAATAAAGGTCTCTTCAAAACGAGTGAAGAAATCAGAAACACTTTCATCTTTCTTTTGCTTGCATGCTGCTAATTTATCCCAATTAACTCTCAGTGCAGGCATCATAGTTTTCATTAACGTAATAATCCTACCAGGGAGTTCCGAAATCAGAACGTCAGGCTTTGCGCCACCCACTTGGTCTCTATCTGTATCAGTTATAACATTCCAAGTAGCACCTGCGCATGATCCTCTCTTCGAATTTTAGCCCATATTGTCTGTGGGACTACATTTCCTATTAGCATGTCAATATCTGCTAGATTCATGATGCAGGCGTCAACTGTCTGCGTTAATTCTTTATAATAACCTGCAGGGTTCTTACGGGGATCTGGTAGAGTTTGCTTAAGGGCCAAAACTTCAGATCTTTTCCAAGGGACATGTACCCATATACGCTGGAAATGAGCAGGAATGGCTGCATTAGCACCTGCTGCCGCAACCGCTTTTTTCCTTATGGGTGGAACCTCTCTCATAGGATAATTTTTCGACGTTAGTTTAACCGACAGATCGGAATCAGGGAAAATTTGAAAAAACAATAAGGATCTATTAGAGATGAGCATCCTCATAGCTTCCTCAACCTTGGAACCCACAATAAGACCTTTTTCAAAATCAATCTGAACATTTAACAGATCTTGTGGAATCGGTCTCAAACTCACATCTTCCAATTCTTTAATAAGAATGTCGCACATTACATTGAAAGCATATCTTTGCGTAGGCGCATTCCATTGCAAAAAGGTAGGCATAATATCAAGCACACTGTATTGTGGACCCTTCTTAATCCATTTTCGTGCCAAAGAGTCTAACTTCTCTTGTTCCTCAAAATCTGGGAACTGACTACGAGACTGTCTTCGAGCAAAAGCCGGAGACACACTTAAAGCTCCAAAGAAAGGAGATAGAATACCAGTGACAGTGTCCGTGAGACGCTTACGCACAGACGGAGAATGAGACATAAGAATTGGGGATAAAGTATTAGGGAAACTGACAGAGGAAGAATCGATCGTTGCAGGAGGAGCTAACGGCAAAGGAGATCTAGGATCAGGAGATGAGGGTAAAGAAGTTGAGACTAACGGTGAAACCGGCAAAGGCGGTAATACTGGAGGAGGCAAATGCAGAGGAGCCGGAACAGGCGGAAGTACCACTGGCGGCTGAACAGGCTGTAATGGCTGAGGTACATTGGCATTTTGCACATAAGGTGGAGGCGATCTTAATAAATGGGACATTAGGGGATCTTCTTCTATATCTTTCTTATTATCAGAAGGAGAAACAGGCAACACCGGATAGCATTTATCTGTCGCCATACGATGCTGTCTTTCTGAAATCTCAGTCGCATTATCAATTTCATCATCTTTGAACTGTTGGGGAGCCTGTATAATTGTCATACCCTGTGCCTTCCTATCTCGTTTTGCTTGTTTAATTTCTTTCTGTTTGGCTTCCTTTCGCCAGAGGCGGAAAGAGTCAAACATTGCCGGCCGGGCTTTTCTCTTGAATAAAACTGCTTCTAATTTATCTAATACATCAGGATCAAAGCTACCATTTTCTGGCCATTTTAGAACACCATCTTTCTTCGTGTATCGGGTCCATGTCTCGTTAAAGGCAATGGGGCCGATACCATGTTTTGAATAGAGCTCATAGGTGGGAGTTCCAACCGAACGAATCGGACAAGAGTCCTCAAGTCGGGAATCCCTATTACAACCAAGACAACAAATTCTTCCAAACTTAGTCAGACCAGGCATCTCACGATATTTCCTGTCTGTTCACAAACTTAAAGGGAGTAAAACTCAGTTTACGCAGCACAAATGCACTTACCCTCGGTTTTGGCTGTTGCAACAGTCAAAGACTAAGGTCTACAAATACTAAGAAAACAAAGGACAAAAATTGTGGGCGCAACCCACGAAGATACTTAACTAAGGACGTCTTCTCACACCAACAGAGGCACGTCTATCATCTCGCCTTACCATACATCATCAAAGGAAGGGCCAAAGCAGGGCGGCAGTCAGGGCAGCGGTCGTCAGTAGCCGTCAGGAAGGAGTAACCACGCTGCAAAAGACCTTCGGACCACTTTTGACATACAGGGGTCGCTTAATGTGGTTCGCGAACCCTCTGGAATTTTCTTGCGGGGTTCCTCACGACCTTCAGGCAGAACCGGTACCACTGAAGCCGCCCCACGTTGGGCGCCAGTTGAAGAACCAGAACCTTTTGGGTCTGGCGGCGCAGGGCACGCCCTAGTCTCCGGAGTTCTCCTGCTTAGCTACACAGAGACACGGGACACTCTGTCGGCGTTAGAAGATCAGATTTATTTAGCTGCAGCCAGTGCAGTTATCCTAGAAGTACACAAAGTAGGTTCTCAGGAGACTGCCACTTCACTCTGTGGCGCATCAGGTTAAATACTGTACAATGTTATAATCATTAATAAAAGGTACTCCCAGAGCATACAAGAAGGAGCCAATAAGGAAAGTTGGAAAACAAAGTGGAACCAATTAGGAAAGATTTAAAAACAGAAGTTTCGGATAACTCGGAAAGACCTCTCCTCCAACTATGTTTGTCACCCCTCCCTCAAGCTAATTTATTAACAGAGTCGTAACTAACTTGCCGGTGGCTAGATACGTTTGTGTGTGTGGGAGGACAGTTGTGAAATGAGAGAATGCTAGCAGGAGACAGTGAAGGCCAGTCGATAAGATAAGGTCAGGAAAGAATAGTGTGAGCAAACAGATAGTTGAGACGCGGATTAGAAAAGCCAGACAGGGATTAGTGTACTCGGCTAGTTCTAACACCAGCTTTGCAAAATAGAGGCCGAAGGTGGATTTCGACACTAGGCTACAGAAAAGGCAGAAATAGACTTTGTTCGCCGTGCTGCCTGAGTGATGGCAACACAAAATGGCGGCGGGCCACAAAATGGCGGGTCGATTCGATCGTGATCGAAAATCGAAGTTCCTCAGGGTATTGTCTGGTCCGGCTGCTTTCCCACAAGCTATTTGCATTGTGCAAGATTTAACCTCATTGAAGGTAAATGTGGCATCTAATGTGGGGTTAACATCTTCGCCAATAGTGGGTAGGTTAGTACTGTTAAGAAAGTCACAGATCTTTTGTACATTGGCATACTTACTGTTTTGATATAGATTCAAGTAAAATTGTTTGAAAACCTGTAGAGTTTAATTATTATTATGAGTAATCTCTCCTGAATGGTCTCCTATGGCTGTAATATTGTTAGGATTTTCTCGAAGTCTGTTCCTAAATGCAAGTAGCTTTCAAATGTTTCGTCAGTTTCACAGATATTGGATTTTTATTTTTGAGGGAGAGCAATTTCAATTTTTTTCTCTCTCTGGTTTGTTTTACCCCATCCCCTAAGAGTGTTGACAGCAGGGAATATGGAATGTGGAATTAAATTCCGGTAGTTTATTAGGTTTCTGTAGCCTATGTATGTGCCTTAAATTACCTAGTTCAATTCTTGATCCGAAATTTCCAATCTGGTTTGTTTTGTTTATGATTTTTCAACAAAGAAAGATTGTGAAATTCCATGTATATAAGCTTTCATTGAATCTCAGACAAGTCGAGGCTGAACAGTAGCTAGGTTAGTTTTAAAGGTCACTTCCTTGTGGTAATTAACATAATCATCCGTGCCTAAAAGATTTTCTGGGAAATTCCAATTAATTTTTAGTGAAGGCGATTTATTGCCAAGTCAGCATAAATAAATTGCAGTGATGAGAGTAGAAAAAATGAAAAATCTCAAACTCACTTTTATCAATAATAGCCAAACTAAGTGGCATATTTACAACAGAATGGATAAGCGCGGAAGTAAGCAAACATTGCTAATGCCACGCTTCTCTATTCTGAGATGTGATGAGATCCAGGGATGAGCCGCATTCACAAGAATGGCGCTGAGTTCAGCTGCCGAGCGCCAACACAGGCACCCTTGCACCATATTGCAAGGGTGTCTGCGTGGGGGAAATTATTGTTAATGTGCAGGAAGGTGTCCCTTCCTGCACACAAACACTCATATAAAACTTATATATGTGCTACTTAATGCAGCACACATAGAAGTTGCAAAACAAACAAACAATCATAGGCAATTTGCTTATTCTAGGTGTGCTGCACAATGCAGCACACATGGAAACAGCAAAAACGAGGAGAAATAAAGTATTTCTCCTCGTTTCACCTGTTTAACACAAGGTTTTCCCACGTCTTAATTTTGGCGCTGCCTCCTATTTACACCACCCTTGTAAATAGGGGGCAGCGTCAAAATCAATGGAAGTTGGGTGGAACGGCCACCGCAACACCTATTGCCCGCCCCTTCACGCTAAGTACAGAGTGAAAGGGTACCTTATTTACAAGGCAGCATTAAGCCACGTTAAGTGGCTCAATACTGCCTTGTAAATAAGTCAAAGTCCTTATTGTCAAAACAATGCCACTAAAAGTGACGTTGTGTTGGCGATAGGGGCTTGGAAAATACCCCTAATTTTAAAAAGTCAATCTGTGAATATTGTCTGTTCAGTACTGTATCTAATGTGTATTCTATTTTTAATAGATAAAAAAAATCACCAAACATTCCTACCCAACAATTTGACCATAAGCATATTAGTGCTTGATCTAGAGATTTTTATAAAGCTTGTATGGACAGTGTTGAATGTATCTAAGCAAATTTGAAGGATATTATAGTCTCTGCAGATGGGAACTGGGCCAGCCAGGTGTAGTAATTACATAGAGACCTTAGTAAAGAATTTGGGCTTGTCAAAATTATGAACAAGTAATGTAAAAAGAGTAAATATGTTTGTCTCCCCTGCAAAGGAGAGTTGTGCCATCGCTCACTGGCCATCATTGTCAATTTTGTTAAAGAATAATTTATTGAGACTGTTTAAAAATATAATTGACACCCCTTTTATTTGACTATGAGCTGATATACTAAAAGCTTCATAGATCTATGGCATAGCATGACTTTTTTCATATTTGCCTGACACATATATTCACCAAGGGAAAGGAGAGACTATGGTTTAACTGATCATATAAAGATCAATAAAGCAATCAACTGGTTTGATTTACTATCTGGTGCCCTAGCTCCCATCCCTTGAAGCTGTTTGGTAGTGGTCTGCTCTGTAAAGCAGGAGAGGTTTTTCCCCTTAAAGGTTTAATTTGCCTTTCTTGTTCTTGAATTGTATATGCTGCTCACAGACTCTGAAATGTGTCAATAAATGTTTGAAGTTGCCATCTCTTGTACATAATTATGTTCAAGAAGTCTGATCTAAAAAGAAATAGGGTGGCGGAGGACATTATGTCTTCCATGTTGGCAGGATTCCATTTTTAGAAACCATCTCCAGCCCAGTAGTAAACTCTGTGCCTCCACGGGAACCACCATCAAGGTAGATCCTTCGAAGGCACTGCAAGTTTTGTGCACAACTGTTGTCTTTCAGGCAGCTGCACACCAGACTTTTTATTTTCCAAAAACAAATCCCCAAAGCAGGAGAGTGCTATTGAAAAACAAAAAAACGTATGACTCCCACTCTCTGAGAGTTTACTCCCAGTGTGTGGGGGTCATCACCATCAGATAGCTGATAGTCCGCTCGATACTCTAAATAGGGCAGGTGAATTGTTGGTTTGCCAGACACAGTTCTCCGCTAAGCTTGTGACAAAGTACCCTGTCTGCATCTAAACTCTAAATCTTGCCATAAATCATCTAAGTGCAGGAGAAGACACAGCAGGATGAAGAAATTACCAGAACTACTGAAGTGAAGCCATTATGTAATTCTTGATATGTAAGCTCAGTCTCTGACCTCTTCCATGTTACCTATCTCAGAGGGTGACTCTATTTAGGGCACTGATGTGGGCATGTTACACAATCCCAAGGATGCCCCTGTGGCCCCTAAAATTAAACATAATATGAAATATAATGCTCTCATAACCTGTACAGATCTACCAAGCCAACACAATACTATTATAACTATGGATATTCCTTGTAATAAAGCTTTTCTGGTTGAAAATTGAAATTCTGAAGAATCTTGTCTAACCTACAAGCATCTCCAAAAATATAAAATCTGGCTGTTATAGCTGAAATTATCCTAATCTGAGCTCGCCGATATACATTTCTATCTGTCAGGTCAGAGGATGATATTCAAAATGATATTCAGGCAACATTTTTCAACAGCGATGCCAACAACCAGGCTATACGTTAATTCACAAAATAATGAGGCCTATTTAGAAACTGCATTTCGTAGTACATTTACAGAATGCTATTCACAAATTTACATGCAGAGGTTCCGCCTTCACCTCTTCTATATTTTTCTGTGCAGATATCTCCATCCTGGCTGTCAATTCTCCACACGCATAAGTATATGTTTTGTAATAAATGTGGAGGGACAGAGGAGAAAGGCTGGAAAATGGGTAATACTTCTGTCTAAAAAAAAGGAGGGTTATGCAGGAGTAAGGAAGGAATAGGACACGTTACAACGCAAGCTTTTACAACGCATGCCTTTACAATGCGGTTTTCACATCGCAAGATCCATTACAGCACATGATTTTACAATGCATGCCATCACAACGCATACCATTACAACGCATGCCATTACAACGTATAATACATTTAGAGCAACAGTAGTGTAAGTGTTGGATAGTGTAGGGGTAAAAATTACTATTCCCACTCCAGTGAGTGCAACCATAGGGTAAGTGTTGGATAGTGCAGGGGTAAAAATTACTGTTTCCCATTACTTACCTTATAATGCGTTGTAATGGCATGCGTTGTAGTGGCATGCGTTGTAATGGCTGCGTTGTAATGGCATGCGATGTAAAGGATGTTGCTTTGTAATGACTGTGTTGTAAAGGTAAAGCGTCTTAATGACTGCATTTTAATGGTTGTTTCCTGTAAGGAAGTTGTTTAGAGAGGGTTAGGGATCAGTTATGGGAGGGATGTGCACCACCCACAAAAGAGTAAGTCTGTTGCTAGTGACAAACTGCACCTTTAAAGTTACTACAGCCAAAAAGGACTCAAAGCAGTAGTAAATCTATTCCAGCTCAGAGCTGGAGAAAGTCCTGCATGACACATGACCAACCACTGGTACTGCTACACCGTCCTACAAAAATCAATGGAGGTAGAGACTTAAAATAAACCCATGGGAAATAAATAATGTTGAATTAAACACATTTATTACATTATTTAGCTATTTATTCATAAAAATAAATGTAATCTAAGGTTAGTAAAATCAGCAAATAAAACATTCATTTAACATCATTTAATTATAAAATATTCAATAAATTTTAATTAATTCTATTTTAATTAATTCTATACATTTAATAATTAATACATACATTTATCTTCCTGGATAAAGACAGCGGTAAATATGGTAGCACCTACTAAATGTTTTGTTCCTAAACGAAAAAAGCCATCAGATCCTTGGTTTATAGAAAACTCAGGGCACAAAAACAAGTATGCAGAAGGGCTGAGAGAAAATGGAGATCCAACTACGACCAAAACTTAAAAAGTGATTATGTCCGATCTTTATCAGATTATAAAAAATTATTCATAGGGGAAAAGAGCAATTACTTTACTAGAAAAATCAAGGAGGCCAAGAACTCCTGTAAGGAGCTCTTCATGACAGTTAAAAACTAGCAGATCTCCCTGTCAGGAATCAGCTGGACAGTAGCATTGAACTCTGTAACAACTTAGGACAGTTTTTTGCGGACAAAGTCTCTAAGGTGTATGAACTATATAAGATTAACCATAACACCAAGACTTCATTTAACCATCATAATCTGGATCTAGGTACACCAAACCCTAAAATGGGTCTCTGTTTTACGTTCCCTTCAGTAGAACAGATTTGTCAGGTAGTAAAAACCATCAGATCCGGAAACCCAACTGACCCATGCCCACCTAAAATAATACACTTGTTCCCAGAGATACTTAGCAAACAGCTACATGGGTTGTTCTCTGAGACAATCCAGTCAGGGATCTTCCCAGATGCCTGGAAAATTGCATTAGTCATCCCACTCAACAAACAACTGAAGGATTTAATAGCATCTAGAAATCTCCTGGAACAATCACAATATGGGTTTAGGGAGCAGCACGGAACTGAGACAGCTTTGGTCATGGCAGCTGAGGGTCTTAGGGGTATTCTGGACGCAGGAGGGAAGGCCGCCCTGATCCTATTAGATCTATCGACGGCCTTCGACACTGTGAACCAGGAGATCCTCCTGGCTCGTCTGGATGAATTGGGGGTCCAAGACTCTGTTCGTACACTGATGTCTTTCTTTTTAAGGGACAGAACCTTTTCAGTGCTTGTGGGATAATTCGCTTCTAATCCCTTTAGGGCACCATGTGGAGTGCCTCAGGGCTTGGCCTCGAGCCCCACTTTTTTCAACGTTTATGTTGCTCCTCTGGCCTCGATCATCAGAAAATGTGGGTTCTTACCGGTCTCGTACGCTGACGACACCCAAATAGTGGTGTCAGTATCTGGCAACATAGATGAAACGGCAGACCACTTCAGGGACTGCATGATGCAAGTATATCAATGGATGCAGTGTAACTGTTTAAAGCTGAACGGTGATAAAACAGAGGTCATGCTATTGGGCACTAATGAAGATCTCTGGTCCCCCAAATGGTGGCATGTTTGTCTAGGCGATTGCCCAATTCCAGTAGGTAAAGTCAAAAATCTCAATTCATATTCATATTCGATTAAAAACTGACCAATAATCTGTCCTCTTCCATCTGGTATATATTAAAAATGATCCAAAGAATATTCCTGTTTATCCCCCTTGATTCATGGAAAACAGTAGTCACGACGCTTACCCTGTCTAGATTGGACTATGGCAACGCTTTATATACAGGGATTAAAACCCAATATCTAACTAAACTGCAACGTCTCCAGAAGGCAGCAGCAAGGCTAGTACTGGACATTCCTAGATCCGAATCATTCTCCCATAGACTGAAGGCCCTTCACTGGCTGCCAGTGGACAAAAGGATAAAGTTTAAGTCCCTGTGTCTGGCATATAAAGCACTCCATGGCTCAGGACCACAATTCCTGAAAACTCATTTTAAATGGTATGTCCCAGCAAGAAGTCTGAGATCCACTAACGCAAAACTTCTCCAAGTACCCAAGTTCAAGCAGGCTAGGTGGGGAGGAAGAAACTTCCTGCTGAGGTCAAACAAGTTATGGAACCTTCTACCTATCAATATAAAAAGTAGCCCGTCGCTTCTGGCCTTCATAAAGTCAGTCAAAACATGGCTGTACCCCTGTTAAGCTAGTGTAGCATCCCTGCAGTAACCTGAAGTATATCTAACAGTAGCGCCAAGACGCCCTCTGGCATTCACACGCTTTACAAGCTTACAAATCAAATCAATCATACTAAAAAGTTTTTTTTACATCAGATGGCATTTCTTTTTATTTAATCTTTTAGAAATTCATTTTGATTGAATTTAATATATTTAAATTCATTAAATATTTTATTAAATTCGAAATGAATCGTGATGTAGTATTTTTATCCAGTTCCTAATTAAAATATAACTTCAACAAATGATTTTATATTATTAGTTAGCATAACGTTATTTTTGTAATTTTTATCAAGTTTAATAAACCTATTCACTTTTTCCTCTACTGTACCGTCGAGATATCCTTCTGCTCTTTTTTGGACGTAGTAAGTTAGGGCCTGATTACAAGTTCAGCACCAGTGGTGGCGGTCCCTGGACCGCCGACTGGTGGTCTGCCTGCTGTGTTACAAATATGGCGATGGGTCTGCCAGAGGACCACTGCAACCTCCGGGTATCATGGATCCCATGGCAGTGAGGCAGCGGACTGATGGCCGCAATATGCTGGTGGTGCCACTGCGGCACAGCCACTCATATTACAAGTTACCTCACTGCCACAGATTTCATGGCGGTGAGCCCACCATGAAACCTGTGGCAGTGAGGAAACTAAAGGGTACCTACAGTGCCCCCTGTTCCCTCATGACCTGAAGATGCATGCAGGGGAAGCACATGGTCTGCCCCCCTGTCTACATGAACCTCCTTTCCTGCACAGTACGGACTGCACAGTCCATGCAGTGCAGGAACAGGCTTTGGCATTCCCATTGTGGTACCCTTTTAATAGGCATACCACGAGAAAACTCATAATCTGGCGGGCAGCCAGCACTGAGGTTTGGCGGTGTGGGAGCTGGGCGGTGGTGTGCCGCCAGACTTCCACCCAACCAAACTCATAATCAGTACCTAATACTCATAAATTTGGTTGCACCCCCTGTCCCATGCAGTAAAGATAAGTAAATGTGCTCTTGTGAGTAACTTTACACTCATAAATGGTGAACAGCTAAAAGTAATAAAGTTACTCAAAATTATAAGAGTAATGTTGCATGTGTTAAATTCTAAAAATAATGCTAGAGCAATGACACACAGAGATAAATGATGTAAAAGATTTAATCAGTGTTCAAAAACAAAAGTCTAAAATGAATTTTAGAAAATTATGTTACAGCTTATCTCACCTTTAAATTTTTTACTAGCAGAAATGCAGAGATGATACCAAGGCGCCCATTTTTACACTTCTATTTACATGGAAAAAGGTTGATAGAGGCCTAATGGGTGAGGCCACAAATTGTCTTAAGTGATAACCCATACAAGGAGCTTTGAGGGGCCCATTCTGGTAAATTCTATAATTTTAGACATAGATCTTTCACTGGAAAATTAGATGATGGATGAAGAATTATGAATACTAAACTCAGGTGATTCTGATAAATAGTGATGTTAAATCACCCCATGTACAAATATAGTGCTTTTGATTAATTATAGTTGTTCCACTAATTCATTGTTGTATTCACAAAGGTGGGGCATTCCTGCATCATCCAAGTGGTGTGCTGACAAGCTGCCTTGTATTATACAGATGCTTTTTTCTTGCAAAATGTGCATAATTTACCAAAAACCTATGACAGCAAAATGAGGCACTCTTAGTTCTGTGTGCAGAATTAGCGAAAATTTGGACTTTCATCAGCATTTTGTTTATCAGCGCGCTCCGTACACGTACGGTACGCGTACGGTGCGTGCACGGTCAAAAACCCTTAAAAAATATATATATATATGTTTAGAGGTTTATAGAAGATATTAACTATGCTGTTCAACTATATCCAAAATAAAAAAAAAACTGAGCCATTCCATATTGCAGGATACAGTAAATCTATAATTATATACATAGGTAGCTTATTGTAAAATAAATAATTAAAAAATATAATAAAACATTCATAAATTAGCATTTTAAAAACCTTGCAAATTCACTTAAAAACCATAGGTTTCACACACATTAAAGTTAGGAGTTAGCATTTAAAAAACTTTACAAACTCACTGAAAAAACCATAGGTTTCACACACATTATAGTTAGGAATTAGCATTTAAAAAACCTTGCAAATTCACTGAAAAAACCATAGGTTTCACACACGTTATAGTTAGCCGGACATTTCACTCGAAAAAAAACATTGAAATTCCCCCGTTATAGTTAGTTCAGCTAACTATAACTCGCGCGCCCGCAATCCACTGCTGATGACGTCACATATTACATCACTCATGACATGGTCAGTGACATCAGTGATGACATCACTGATGACATCTCAAATGACATCACTGATGACATCACTGATGACATCCTCAATGTGATAAATTACTGCATCTTCTCACACCCTAATTTAACCGATGATACAAGAACTCAAAATTTCAGACGTCCATTATCAAAACCATAGATACTCCAATACCAATAACTACATACCCACTTATTAACTCTTTGGTTTACATACACCTCCACTCATTCATATGTACAGTCACTCATACTTACAGTCACTCCGTACAAGACTATCATATGCATTTATGCACCTACATAGACACTCACACACCACCAATCATCCATAGAGGTACTGTCACACCTAGTCAGTCATGCAAATAATTAATCACACTCCCATTTACTCACCCATGCAGTTATACATACTCAAGTTCACTTACTCATAAAAATAGTACCACATTCTTACACTCTTATACAATCATTGATACAAGCACACACTCATCCATACAGCCACTCTCACAATCACACACTCTCACATATACCTACTTATATACTCTTACACGCATATATACTGCCTTTCACATATGTAGTTAGTCACATGTACCACTGAGATATACATACAATCCCTAACACACCCATACATACACTTACTCAACCATACAGTCCATCACAGATGCACTGTTAAAACCATGCACCCATGGAATCACCCACTCACACATCTATGCACAGAGTCACACACAGCCTACCCACACAAGCACTCAAGCACCCATACAGATACTCAGACAACCAATCGATAACCCATATAGACACTCATATAGCTATTCACAAAACCATGCAGCCACGTATACACCAACAGACAGAAACATGAAGACATTCACACAGTTTAGTCACTAGTCTGCAGTAAGATACATTTAATGACTCACTTTTCCAGTCAATTACGCACGTAGAAAATCATCCATTCACACACTTGCACAGCCACTCATTCTTCCACAGGCCTTTCACTATAAATATATAAAACATATTTAAATTTTACAGAAACACACAGTCACTGGATGATGTCATCTGTGATGTCATCAGTGATGTCATTTGAGATGTCATCAGTGATGTCATCAGTGATGTCACTGACCATGTCATGAGTGATGTAATATGTGACGTCATCAGCAGTGGATTGCGGGCGCGCGAGTTATAGTTAGCTGAACTAACTATAACGGGGGAATTTCAATGGTTTTTTTCGAGTGAAATGTCCAGCTAACTATAACGTGTGTGAAACCTATGGTTTTTTCAGTGAATATATATATCTATATATATATTCCACACAAAAAAAGTCGCTTCTTGCAATGCCCACAAGGAAAAAATCCATGGCCTGGTAGGATTTTTTCCTTGTGGGCATTGCAAGGCGTGTCGACACAGTAAATTCAAGAGTACTCTAGAATACAATGGGATTAGTAAGAAACTAACGCAATTTCTGACCTGTAGCTCTAATTTCGTAATCTATGTGATTGAATGCACATGCAAACTGTGGTACATAGGAAGTACGATTTGTCCAGCTAAAAAGAGGATATTAGAACATCTCAGAGCTATTTCTAACAATGATCCCAAATACCCTGTGGCCCGTCATTTTAATGAACATCATTTTGCTAATGTCGCAGATCTTAGCTATATGGTTCTGGAACAGATTCCCAGAAACCCTCGAGGGGGTGATAGATTTCTGATCTTGAGACAACGTGAATCTAGATACATCATTGAATTTCTGACCAAAAGTCCGGGGGAGCTGAACTTAGATGAAGAACTGTCCATTCATCTTAAGACATGATTTATTTCCTACTGAGAGTGTGGTCTCTGCTCTAACTGTATTGTATCATTTGTTTATTTATTTTTATTAGTGATTTTGAATTTACTTCACAGTAATTTTAATTGACTGTATTTTGATGTGCTAAAACACTAACAGCCACCTTTTTTCCTCTTTAGGCGCTGTTGAATGTTTGTACACTGTATTCTAATGCGAATATTTTGTATGTTTTTTATACAGGAGTGAAGGAAGGAGCCCTTGCACTGGCACACACCGACATGGGCATCCTACCCTTTCCTCCGTTCCTGCTCTACACTCACACTTCTTCGCACTGGGATCTTGGTATATCTTTTCTGGTATTCATGTTAATTTAAGATGAGACTTTGGTGTAGATTTGGTCACTGTATAGTGTCTTTGGACATTTATTCTTTCACTAGCAACACTATGTTTGAATCATAGAACTTTAGTCCATTGAGACAGATTCTACACTTGCGATGCCGAGTGGGGCTGTGTTACTATCTCCAGGTAATTGACCTGGTTTTTCTCCTATATCCTTGAGAAAATTCAGCTCCTGAGGCATAACCGTTTTTGATGAATTTACATTAGTATATTGTTGTAATGACTAGGCCTAACGGAAAGAATCAAACTTTCTGTATACACTATGTATCTTATAATTTTTTGTTGTTGTTGAATTATCATTATGATCAACACTCTTTTTCCCAGATTTGTTGTAGAATCATCTATTTGTGAATATTTTACTGTGTTGCTCTTTTGACTGACCTTTCTCAGATGGCGAACCCGACTAGGGATAGTTAGTCACGCGACCGCAATCCTCTGCTGATGACGTCAGATATTACATCACTGATGACATATGTGTCTTTATGAAAAATAAATATTTGTAATATATGTATAGCTAAAGATTAATGGAAGAAAACATGGGTAAATAAGTGTCTAAATACAGTGATGTAATATCTGACGTCATCAGCAGAGGATTGCGGTCGCGTGAGTTATAGTTGCCTGCACTAACTATAACGGGGGAATTTCATTGGTTTTTTACGAGTGAAATGTCCAGCTAACTATAACATGTGTGAAACCTATGGTTTTTTAAGTGAATTTGCAAGGTTTTTTAAATGCTAATTCGTAACTATATCGTGTGTGAAACCTATGGTTTTTTCAGTGAATATATATATATATATATTTTTACATGGAACTTATTTTAATTAAAATGCAAGTTTGCGTGAGAACAATGATATATATGTTTAAAAACCAACTAAATATAAAAAGCATATATATGTATTTCCAATGTGGTAACCACAGCTAAGCATTTATGCCATGAAGTAATGAACTTGAAAGTGTATATATATTTTGTCTATGTCCTTTATCATGTGCAAGTTTTAACCAATCACGCAGCACTATGTCACTTTAAAAAAGTAAAGCAGGACCACAACATTACCATGTGATCAAGACTCTCAGCGAGTTCAAACGCGTTATGGCGGCATCAAATATAAATATTTGATTATTGCACCTATTCTGGAGTCCGTGTGCGGCAAAGCCAATCTGAAAAGCTTGTGGAAAAAGTTATATATATATATATATATATATATATATATCACTGAAAAAACCATAGGTTTCACACACGTTATAGTTAGGAATTAGCATTTAAAAAACCTTGCAAATTCACTTAAAAAACCATAGGTTTCACACATGTTATAGTTAGGTGGATATTTCACTCGTAAAAAACCAATGAAATTCCCCCATTATAGTTAGTTCAGATAACTATAACTCGCGCGCCCGCAATCCACTGCTCATGACGTCACATATTACATCACTCATGACATCACTGATGACATCATCCTTGTGATTGAGTGGCGGTCGCGCGAGTTAT
The DNA here is from genome assembly GCF_964204655.1 of Triturus cristatus. NCBI lineage: Eukaryota > Metazoa > Chordata > Amphibia > Caudata > Salamandridae > Triturus > Triturus cristatus. The sequence goes on along the minus strand of NC_140584.1, from coordinate 372,249,546 downwards.
AGTTATCTGAACTAACTATAACGGGGGAATTTCATTGGTTTTTAATGAGTGAAATATCCACCTAACTATAACATGTGTGAAACCTATGGGTTTTTAAGTGAATTTGCAAGGTTTTTTAAATGCTAATTCCTAACTATAACGTGTGTGAAACCTATGGTTTTTTCAGTGAATTTGTACGTTTTATTAAATGCTAATTTATTTATGTATTATATAAATTAAACATTTTTTTTCTGCATTTGGGGTCCTTCAGGGACCCCCTGACAAAGGCTAGGGGGTCAGGAACTCTCTACCCTGCCCCCTTTTCACATTCGCCACCTTCCTTTTTCACTCTCGCACTGAAAACAAACGAAATGGCGGCCGACACTTCCTGATTTCGACCGATTCGAACGTTGACTAACATGTAACCACCAATCAGAATTACGCTCGCGCATGTTAGGGTGCTCGCACGGTGCGCGCACGGTGCGCGCACGGTGTGTGCTTATAGATATTTATATGCTTTTAAATGCTATTTTCTCAGGAACTACTGAACAGATTGACACCAGACCTGCAAAAGGCACTTCCCTGACCTGAGGACTACCTCTCTGCCAAATTTCAAGAAATTCTGTTCAGCTGTTCGGGCTGTACCTTCGACTAGAGGTCCTTTGGAAAAATGCATGGGGAAAACGTGTTTTGGGACCCCCCTTTTTTCTCAGCCCCCGCTTGACGAATCACCCCGAGACTTTCAGGCTAGGAGCTGAACGGAGCGCCCCATTAGTATTGAAAATTTCGCGAGGATTCGTCAACAGGCGCCAAAGTTATTCAAAATAGAATTTTAAGATTTCCTATGGAAACTCGGTCCTAACTATAACTATCTACTGGCGACCGCAAATTATTCTGAAAATTATTAACATTTGTAATAGAACCGGCAATTTCTTACAACACATAATTCAGGAACCAAGCATTTATGCAATTTACTAAATTCTGATTATGTTATTGTATATACATGTATTTTACAATAATGTGCTGCTAACTGAGTTTTATTTGTATTTATATATTTATACTCTATGATTGTTAGCTTTATGACTTTTTAAGCATTTATGCCATTATTGTTCAAGCTTTTGGAAACATCATGCAAATTATTCAATGTTTGATGCTTTCTATGTCTATGAATTATATGATTGGATGCCGTCACTTTAAATAGACTAAGCACACGAGGTAACGCTGTCATGTGATCAAGGCAGGGAGCTGTCGAAACGTGTCATGGCGATATTCTAAAGGAATAAAATAGAAAACGAGCACTTATCTTGGGTTCACTCTCGTTTGTTTGTCTGAAAAACTTGGTGAGACGAGACTGCTTCATATATTCGCCGGCTTGACTTTCTCCGGTGTAGTGGACCCCCTCCCCGTGAAGTTGGCTCTGCGGCTGGTAAAGTCACTGCTTGGTGGAATCCGGCGGACCTCGATGCTTCGAGCAAACCGGCGACCCGGAAGCGACCAAAAAAAGAACCGGCAACGGAAACGCGGAGCCCACTGCTGATGCGGAATTCTATCCGGGAAGGAGGTGACAAGCGTGGAGTCGAGCTCTTCGAATTGGGTGTACTCGGAGGAGTGGTGCTCAGCAAGGAGGCGGCAGCGCACTGATCGCCTCATAAACCCGGAGAACAATCGGAAGCAAACAAAGCAGCAGGAGGGGAGGTGTGCATCCGAGGAGCCTGCCACGAAGATCATTGTATTATTCGGTAAGGCGTCCTAACGGAACTGATTTGAACATTATTATTTTCTTTGAAAATGTTCGCCGCAGCGTTACGAAATCGAGAAACAGCCGCTGAGGAGATGTTTTCAGACTCTCCAGCAACAACGCAGCTTATTGATAAAGGTATCAATAAGGAATTAAGTGGAGGAGAACAAGGTCTAAAGGAGAAATATCGCATTTTAGAGAAATTAATGCGTCAAGAACAGGCTAAGTGGTGGGAGTCGAAATCTTTACAGCGGTATCTAGATGTGGGGAGGATACCCAGGGGGCTGAGAATAATGATTGCCCCAAGTTACGACACCCCAAACCCCCGAATGATGGCTGAGTGGGCAGAAACGAATCTTGACTCATCACGCAAATTGGTCCAGATATTAGTGAAATATGCGGATATCGATCGTGGTGAGCTTCAAACAAAAATAGATGCCCTAGACGCTGAAATAAAAACTATGGGTGATTCCCAACAAAAGACGTAGTTACATGAGGATATGGTGACAAGACTCAGCAAAGAGGAAGAAAAAATCAAGCAAAGAAAGACTTTTAAATTTCGTAGGGATAAGGAGGATTATGCAAGCGGTCAAATTTTTACATTTGCACGTAAATTTGATGCATACAGGTCAGCAACAGTAAATAAGCAGGGGCAAAGTTTAACCAGTAATTTAATGGCAGTCAACACCCCCTCAACATCGGACCTGAGTTCCGCAGTAGAGAGTGGATCAGACACGGAGGGTATAGCGGACTGTGCAATCAAATCTACATTAGGGGAAGAACTGGATTATTTAAGGAGAAGTAGAAGGGAAACGTTGCGCCCCTGAAATCGCCGGCAAAAAACGAAGAACAGAGAGCCGAAAACAACGGAGGAAAGCAGCCCGAGAACGCCGCCAACAGGCGCCAAACTCGAGGACGAGGTCGGGGTGGATGGAGGAAGAAATAAAAATAAAAAGTACAATGAAGACCCCATCCGAGGCACCTCAAACCATGACTATAGTTAACTTGGCTCAGGTGGATCTGACACGGGCAGAGGAACAACTGCTCTCTTTGGGTCTCTCATACTGTCCTGAGTCCAATTTTGATTACCCTCAGACTCGGGCTGACATTTACAAATTTATCCGCAAATTAAAATTAAAAAAGTTCCATGCTTTACGCCCTCAAACATCCGGAACAGGAATTGGGGTTCTCCCCAATAATGACAACAATAACATGTCTGATTTAATGGTTGCTGACCTTGATATGTTAAAAACTATACAAGAATTGGCACAGGAGGCTAACAGTGACATGAATAGATCTGATGAGAGTTTTATTGAAATGCACAATGCAACCAGGCAATCACCAGGAATGGACATTAGTTCTAAACCAGACACACCTTTTAAAAGTCAATCGAAATTTACTCCCATTATGCCAAGAGATTCTGTGGATGTTTTTAACGAGCAAGTTGTGGCACAGGTGAAAAAACTTTATTTGAATATCAACAAGACCAAAAGAAAAATAACAAATCATGAAAGAAAGTATAATCAACTTATCGAGAAATTGAAAAAGAAGAGCCAGGTAGTTATTAGAAATTCGGACAAAGGAGGGCACATTGTGTTATGGCCATTAAAGCAATATTTGGAGGAAGCATATTCTCAGTTAAATGACTCTAATTGTTACCGAAGGAGCTCTCCAACCAAATACAAATCTGTGCAGAATCTTCTCTTTTCCAAATTACTGGCATGGAAGAGCATGGGTCTATTGAACATGGAGGAGTATAAGTATTTGAAGAAAGAGCATCCCATAACGCCATCATTGTATTTTATTCCAAAAATACACAAGAACATCAACAAACCACCAGGCAGGCCCATAATATCGGCCTGCGATGGACTATTGGAAAATGTGTCTCGGTATATTGATTACTTCTTACAGGATCACGTTAAAAGTTTAAAATCATTTGTACAAGACACCAGTGATTTCATTAGAAAATTTGCTGATATAAAATGGCAAAAGGGATGGTACTTAATAGCTCGTGATGTTTCCTCCCTATACACGTGCATAAAAAACGTAGATGGTCTTAAAGCTGTGGAATATTTTTTAGCCAACAGACCACTCAAATTTGCACGACACAACACAATGTTGATGGACATGCTGGCATTTTGTTTGGAAAATAACTTATTCATGTTTAAAAATCAAATGTTTCAACAAATACAGGGTGTAGCCATGGGGGCCAGCTTTTCCCCCAGCTACGCCTGTTTGTTCATGGGTTGGTGGGAAGAGCTGGTCCTCATGAGGAAACATGAACATGTGTTTATGAACAATGTCGTCTGCTGGCTCAGATTCATAGATGATTTGTTTGTCATATGGAGTGGATCAGAGAATGAGGCACACAAATTTGTGGCATCTTTAAATAACAATGATGTGAATTTGCAATTTACCTCCAATGTTAGCAATACTAATATAACCTTCTTAGATGTACAAATCAACATAGTAAATGACAATATGACTACATCTCTATACCGTAAGGACACGGCAGGGAATACTATGTTGCACGCATCTAGTGCGCACCTTCCACACTTAATACAGAGTATCCCATACGGAGAGATGCTGCGTATTCGTAGGGTTTGCAGTGAGGACTATGATTTAAAAGAGAAACAACTGGAAAGTAAAAAGCGATTCCTAGAAAGAGGATACAATAGTGCATCTATTGATAATGCTATAGTTAAATCTAGGAAACGCACCAGGCAAGATTTATTACAAGTCAACAGCAAATCACAGATAGCCAGCGCAAATAAAGGGGAGGTGGATAAGGAACCAACTAGATTGATACTAACTTACTCCAGACAGGAACAACAGTTGCGAGCCATTATTAGACGAAATTGGCCTATAGTCCAGGATGACCCAGTAATTGGAGCAATGCTCCCTAAGCATCCGGCTATAACTTATAGAAAATCATTCTCAATGGCTAATGCTCTAGTTCGAAAAAACCCTGAAGAACAACAGCAAATAGGATGGTTGGTGGCTAGAAATGGTTTCTTTAAATGTTCTAGCTGCAAAGCATGTCAATATGGTATAAACAAAACCTCATATCACACTGCTTTCAGTAATAAAGCTTTTGATATAAAACTACACCTGACATGTCGGACAGAATTTGCCATTTATGTTCTACAATGTAGTTGCAATCTATCATATATAGGCAGCACCAAGTTATCTGTCCACAAACGCATTTTACAACATACAAGGGCCATCGTTAACAATGACCCGAGTTACCCGGTAGCTAGGCACTTCAAATTGCATCATGACAGTAATCTGCAATTTCTGAAATATTTTGTCATTGATGCTATCCCTACCCTAAGAAGAGGAGGGGATCGTGAACATAAACTAAGGCGCCTTGAAACAAAATATATTTTAGAGATCGACACAAAGCAGCCAGGAGGCCTAAATACTAGTGAGGATTTGCATACTTATCTTGACTAAAAACTATTTCATTAGTATAATCTGTAACAAATATACATACTGTAACCCAATTGTTTGAATCAAACATATGCTGAGCTCTGCGATCTGTTATCCTCTTTGTATTTTCTTCTTTTTATGCTGCTTTTATGCTGTAACGTTTAGGTGTTTTTATGGAGTGGATTTTAGTAATTGGATTGTATTTATTAACATTTTATGTATTTAATATTTATATACATATTTATATTAATTTTAAAGTACAATAGTGGGAATCAATTACTCTAAAACACAACCATAAACTCCTTTGGACCCTAGACTTAACACTTATACAACAAATACCCCTCACTGCCTCTAAAATTTAATTTTGAAATGAAATTAATCAGAAATAAATTAGGCAAAGGCAACATGATAATATTTTACTAATTATAGCACGGGCACTTCAAAACAAGGGAATAAGAAGGGCAAAATATAGCTGTTTGCGATATGGGAGATTTTTCATAATTTATTAATTTTCTCACATTTTAGGCACTTGAAAATCGGGTCCATTCAATACAATAGACATTAGGTAATACCGGTCCTCTTTTGCATTTAAGCAAATTATTTCTGAAAATTATTAACATTTGTAATAGAACCGGTAATTTCTTACAACACATAATTCAGGAACCAAGCATTTATGCAAATTACTAAATTCTGATTATGTTATTGTATATACATGTATTTTACAATAATGTGCTGCTAACTGAGTTTTATTTGTATTTATATATTTATACTCTATGATTGTTAGCTTTATGAATTTTAATCATTTATGCCATTATTGTTCAAGCTTTTGGAAACATCATGCAAATTATTCAATGTTTGATGCTTTCTATGTCTATGAATTATATGATTGGATGCCGTCACTTTAAATAGACTAAGCACACAAGGTAACGCTGTCATGTGATCAAGGCAGAGAGCTGTCGAAACGCGTCATGGCGATATTCTAAAGGAATAAAATAGAAAACGAGCACTTATCTTGGGTCCACTCTCGTTTGTTTGTCTGAAAAACTTGGTGAGACGAGACTGCTTCATATATATATATATATATGTATGTGTGTGTGTAGGGTAGGTATGGGTTTTTGGGTAGCAAGGGTAATTTTAGTGTTTAGGGTGGGTATGGGTCTTGGGGTGGCAAGGGTACTTTTAGGGGTTAGGGTGAGTATGGGTCTTTGGATGGCAAGGGTAATTTTAGGGTTTAGATTGGGTATGGATTTTTGGGTGGCAAGGGTGTACATATAACAGATATGGTAAATGTAACAGGTATATATATATATATATATATATATATATATATATATATATATATATATATATACCTGTTACATTTTTACCACGCATACGCCTTTACCGTACATTCTTTTACTATGAATATTTATTTTAACGGCTTGCATGGTAAAAGCATATGCGTGGTAAATACGCCCCAACTCTACCCCCCCAGTAACCAGTTTTGGTCTCAATGCTCATTTTTAATGATTTGATCGATGTGCACCAGTCCCTGTGGAGAGGACATAACGCTATCTATTGAATTTGAGAAGATTTTTAATTATTTATACATATGATAGAAGCTACATCACCAAGACCATACATTTTGAATGTTAAAACACTGGTACAACCAATCAGATTGTTTGTTAGGAACTGAATATTGTTTTACCAAGTTGGATGTGGATTAGGTTCCGGGCAAAATTTCCTTTATGGCAGCAGAAATTTGCTTCATTTCTGAGATTTTAGGTAAAAGATGTGACTCATACCTTAGATTATGCCATTATTCTATTCTGCAATTTGTTTGGGTAAAAAAACAAATTTCAAGAACACAATAACAATGCTAAATTGCTTTTCTGAATACAAGCATCTATTATTTTTTATCATGCAGGGCGTATAATCAATGCAAAAATAATTTTAAGTTGAAATTGTACCCTACCAGAACATTCAGATGAGAATTTTAATGAAAAATGCAGCTTTTTGTATACAGGGAAAGTGTCATTGGTAAATCAGGTTAATGTACATACAGTGTCAACTTCCTCTTGCTGTCCTGAATCCTGAATACTCCTCCCTTTTTCTTGTGAGGCCTTGGTTGTTTTGGATTTGGATTCTTGAGGGATATCATGACTCGCCCTTTATTTGGTAGCTCAGCTGCATCCTCAACCGTTGGAAATTTTATTTTTTGGGGGGGAATCAAGTAGGATCAGTGCAGGACTTTGCAAAATGTTTGGTGTTTGAAGAATGGATGGCACCTCCATTTTTTCCTTATTTGGATGTTCGTAATTTTGGTTGGTTGATACTGAATTGCCTGGAGTTTGGATTACAGCGTGCAAGGCCGGCCTCTATAGTGATTAAGGGATGAGAGTGCAAGGGCAATGGGCATTTTGGGATGTGGAAGTCTGGGTTGTATTTCCTCCTTTTCCTTGTGCTTTTATCCAGAGTTGTTATAACATTCTGGTGTTTTACTGTTTAAGGCCTCTTCTACTCTAGTCCAAAAATAGAGAGAAACCCTTCTTTCAGTCAAAAGGGACCGGGTAAGTAAATGAACTCAAAAAACATAAACAATTTTCCCTTTTCAGCGTTGTATAATATAACCAATCTAGAATCAGTTATAGTGCACTGAACAGATTTTTTCCAAGGATATCTTGAGTAAGGATTTATTGCAATAAACCTGCATATAACACAATAATTTATATTAAAATGATGATACTATTTCCTATAAGAATGATAAATGTATTCTTTATTATAATAAAAGTTGTATTCTTCACATTCACAATACTAGTCTTTGACATTGGTACATTATTCTAAATTTTTAAAACATACTACCTTGATAAAATCACAACAGGATCAAATATTATTCCTGTTCATTTATGAAGTTTTGGCCATATGTGATGTTCATCCCTGGTCCCCAGATATGCAACACTAAACTAATCCTCCTGCCCTAAACATTTCATTATGCATACATGAGTTAGTTACAATTATATTCTCAATTCATATCATAAAACATTTCCATACACTGACAATTAGATTGTTCCTTATGAAAGTAAACATCAACCTCCCATAAAGACTATAAAATCTCATTGTGTCCTTAATCTACTTATTATATTCCGGCAAACTGTTAACACAGCATTTCTGCGGATCATAAAATCAAATTCCCACCTTCTTCAAAACAAATTCAAAAACATTTACTTTCTTATATCCTTTATAAGCACAGAAGTTTAATCTCCATATATTCTTTAAGATTCTTGTCTTATAGTAAAAAGTACATTCAGTATTTCAAATGAAATCGCTTTCAATCGGATCTTGGCTAATTGCCACCTGATACAAGATCCACGGTGAGTATGTGGTCTTTTTATTTGCGGATTGTTTCCACTATATATCACCCCTAGAATATTGCATATGATATAATTGCACTTAAGTACTGAGTAGTCTTATGTTGTAATTTAAAATCCTCGTACGTCCTGTTCTCAATTCATAGCCGTTGCCTGGTCTTAGATGATCCAGGATATTCTCCTCATGAATGCATTCCTCCGCATTACAAACTGACAAGCTACTGCTTGGGATGACAAAAAAGAAGTGAATAATATGGAACCTAAGAAACAGGCTCCTTCAAAGAAAGGGGTTTGTGTGGAGAAGTCTATAGCTACCACAGGCATCAAGCCATGTTCCTTTTTCTGCCACAGTGCTATGTACCTACTAAACCCAAATCAAAGTCAGACGTTTGTTGGGAGGTTTACTGCTGGATCAACAACAGCATCACCAAAACATATGTGTCTCAGTGCTGTACTCCAAGTAAACTGAACCTTCCAAGGAAAATCAACAGCAATACAAATTTGCTCTTCCTGAGGTAGGAAGTTGAGCTTGCTGCACTGCAGGATGTTGTTTCTGTTCTTACATCAGACTAACACCACTCTCCATGTTATCCAGCACCCCTTTCAGATGAAGGGACATGGAGTGGACCACCATGGGAGACGAGGCAAAAAGAAGGTCCCAGAAAATATATTTGGGAGCAGTAAAGATGAAACAGTGATGTTGAGAGTGTCCCTAAGGAATTTCAGCTTACTTCTATTCTGAACATTTACCACAAAAACTGCATTCTTCTTCTCAAAAACTCAAACCCAGCACCAACAACCCCTACTGTAGCCACAGTCTGGCCTAAGGAAGAGTAAACCCATCCTAGCTGTCCTTTGGCTCTATAAGAACACTCTTCTCCCCATCAGAGACATTTTTATTCTTAGACCTGAGGAGGATCACATTGCTTACTGCATAGCTTGTTACATACCAGTGCATAATGAGGAAACAGTGGATATTATGGTATGAAAACCCACCATCCTATTATGTGGGAACAACAATTAAAAATGATGGCTCCTATAGAAAGAAGAACCTGAAGCAGGTTCAGATGATAGAGAAAAGGTTCTCATCATGAGAAGTAACCCTGTTGCTCATACTATACTAATTACCAAAAGCAACCTTAGCTTGACTCAACAAAAAGGGAGATGCATGGTCACCTCAAAACATCCAAGCAACCAACCTTGATGGAGGTCACTTGAGGTGGGCGGTTTGTCATAAAAATCAAACACAACACACTATTAAAGCTATATTCAGCAAAATGTTGGAATTGGTTGGTAATGTAATGAAGAAGAATACTGGGCATTCTGTCCATCTCAGTTCAGAAATGTGGAACCCCCCTGTCTAGCTGAAGACTATGTGGCCCATTAGGATGTCGGGCGATGGCATCACTGCGGTGCTGGCGGTGCGGAAAAAAGCTATTTTCTGCCCGCGAGCAGCGGCCCTCACGTCCTCCATATTAGTATGGCCAAACATAGGCCATTTCCCGACCGCCGTGGTGCAACGCGCACCGCAATCAATGTGCGCCCGCCACTGTGGCGGTGGGAGCCAATGGAGACTCTCCGCCATGCAGAATGACGTCCGCCCCGCTCCACAAATTAGGATGACTCAAACAAGCAGACGCACCGCAGCGGAGATATCGCCCAACCAGAGACGGCAGAAGCTCGTCAGCGGAGCGCGAAACCAGAGTCCCGGTCACGACCGCCATGGACCCAGCTCTACACGTCTTTCCGGTGCTGTACCTGCTACATCACGAGGAACTCATGGACCGCTGCGGATGCTGCAGCAGGTACGCAACAACACAAACACAACACACGGGCAGACACATGGTCAAAATCCACATCAGACGCCCTAGGGGGGACAGGGACACATCCACAAGGGCACCCACACATCACCCACCTGCCACAAAGTCACCCCTCTGCATCCTGGACACACAGCTACCGCCACCATGCAGCAATGTCCCGGTCACGTCACCGCAGCGGCGAACACAAGGGAATACATGCGCATAATACGAAGGCAGGGCCAGCGCCAGGTATGGGCAGGGCACAAAGAGTACAGGGCAACGCCTCCACCCACCACATACTAGCACACCCCCTAAAGGCACATGTCATGTGTCCCTCCTGTGCACCCCATGCACAACAACAAGCCAGGTCAATACACACCCTGCACCACACAACAAACAATCATGGAGACAGACACTGCAGGAGTGGCTGCACAGGAACACACAGCACAGGAGCACAGGGCCAGGGAAACACACACACCACCACAATACCACACTCAGGGAAATAAACATGAGGACAAGCACCAAATGAACACATACAAGGAATTAACATCCAAATGGACACACAGCCTGCACAGTCACACATACATACCACAGACTGACACACAGATACATACACACCCCACATGCCAACAGCAATAGAGCACAACAAATAGGGAAACCAAAGTGGGCTGCACACAAATGGAAGGCCATGGAGACACACAACAAGCATGTGAACATCACATAAACACAAGGGACAGAGAAAACACCCTCACACCATCAAAGCACACATGGCTGGCACAGTCAGTGAACTCAAACCACTGACAGCTCAGTGCAACAACACAGGGAGACAGCAAGGCAAACCACGTATAGGCACAAGGATGAAAGGAAGGCCCTGAAATCAAACTGTGAACAGCCACACATCCATACAACTACTTCACAGGAGTACACCAGCAGCACTACACACAGGGCCCATCCAAACACCTCAGGACTGACAAACACCAGTAGGAATCTACACACATACCCCCCTCACACCAGCAGCACACAACGCCAGTGCCAAACACACTGAAGGCTGGCAATACTTGCCAGTCAATACACACACAAACAACCACACACCATGGGGTCAGCCACAAACATCACACACACACACAGGGATGCCACCACAAATGTCGAAACAAGTACAACAGACAAACACATAACCCAACAGAAACACACACAGAGCCACAACAACAACAGACATGCCCTGTGCAGCTAAACTGGGGAAAGGCAATGGGAGCACAAACACAACAGGAGTGCACAACCTCATCACTCAGGAACAATGCACAGACAATATACCACAACACACACAAGAAGTTCACCATCACAGAACAACACAGCCACAGCAAACAAACAACAGATGCACAGGCAGAACAATCACATAGCAAACACAGCAGGACATCAGGGTATGCACAGCAGGCAATCACAAGGCAACATACACACACAGCACTGCATGCACAACAAGCTGGGTGTGCACAGCAAGCATACCAGCCACACACAGACATCGGTGACAGAACAGCAACCCACCCAACACCATATAGCACATCACAAAGACAACAGCACACCCAGGAAGTGAAGCAATAACACAGCCAACACACATACATGCAACACAACACCCAACATATGCACAAGTCTGGGACACAAAGGTGGAAACAACTTGACCAGAGGAACGGGTAGCACACACAGTTGAACTGCATAGGAGCAACCATGACTGACAAACAGCACCAGAACATCACACATGACCCATTGAGGAAATCCCTGAGTGACACATTGACCCTGGCTAAAGAACTGAACCACAAAGCACAGTGTCACAAATGAAGTCATTGGGAGGCACACACACATATAAACCAAGGGGACAGCTGACACCAAAGTGAAGTGTACTGCATGTCAGTAGGGGACATGGCAGGAGTGTACCATACACAAAGAGAGGGAGTGCAGACCCACAATGGGTGGCAGCTGAAGCACAGATAGGGAATGGAATAACAACACACACAACATGCCACACTGGAGGCAAGAAGGCACCATGTGACAGCAATGCATGAGAAAACACAACCACAATGGCAGTGTGGAGCAGCAGGTCTGCACCGTCTCCACAAACGGCAACAAGATACATAGATGTGCAACACAACACAACACTGACTTGCCAGTAACAATATCTGCATACTCACAAGTGACAAAAACAACAAGTAGGAGTCAGACAGAACTGCAAGGACACACCAGCACACTGCACAGTGCACAACATACAACTCACACATGGGAATACAACCACATCCACAGGGATGAACAATCAAAACAACAGGCACACAACTCCTGGGTGACACATGTGTATTTGACAGTGCAGAGCCATGTACACATCAATACTCCCCACAAACTCACCCCCTTCACACTGCACACTACCTGGCCATCCAAGAGCACAGATGGAAAGTAAGCCATGGGACTAGGATGACTGGCCATCACAAGATGACCACACACATACACCACTGGGCACACGTAAAGGCAGAACACATATACATGATGACCCTGGCCAGCCTGCCTGCAATACTGTGTGCAGAAACACACTCTGTGCTGGCAGTGACCCCCAACCTGACCTGTGTACAATATAGCCAACATGAACTAATTAGGTAAATGACTACTGCTATCCATTGTAAATTGACACCATTGCCCACACAAGTATCAAGAAGAGCTGAAGACCCTGTCACCCCGGAAAAAAAGAGAGTAAGTGAGTTCAAAATTTGACTATGTTGAAGTGGCACACAGACCAAGTGGCACAATAAACCATTTACACACAGCAAAATAACTTTATTCAGTAAGGACACTGACAAAATAGACAACAGGAGCAACTGTCTTTATTCACATATTGCACAGATCGGTGCCATGAGAAGAGAAGAGCAAGGCACAAGATGCAAAGCATGTCCATGAGAAGCTGCACAGGCAGGGGGCACACAGCAGTGAACGACAAGGCCAGTGGGCAGGACAAAGTGCAGAGTGAGTCCAGGAGAAGCTGCACAGGCAGGGGCAAAACAGCAAGGCCAGTGGCCAGTCCAAGGTGCAGAGTGAGTCCATGAGAAGCTGCACAAGCAGGGGGCACACAGAAGTGAACGACAAGGCCAGTGGACAGGACAAAGTGCAGATTGAGTCCATGAGAAGCTGCACAGGTGGGGGCACACAGCAGTGCACGACAAGGCCAGTGGCCAGGACAACGAGCAGAGTGAGTCCATGAGAAGCTGCACAGGTAGGGGCACACAGCAGTGAAAGACAAGGCCAGTGGCCAGGACAAAGTGCAGAGTGAGTCCATGAGAAGCTGCACAGGCAGGGGGCACACATCAGTGCACAACAAGGCCAGTGGCCAGGACAAAGTGCAGAGTGAGTCCATGAGAAGCTGCACAGGCAGGGGGCACACAGCAGTGAATGACAAGGCCAGTGGGCAGGACAAACTGCAGAGTGAGTCCAAGAGAAGCTGCACAGGCAGGGGTCACACAGCAGTGAACGACAAGGCCAGTGGGCAGGACAAAGTGCAGAGTGAGTCCATGAGAAGCTGCACAGGCAGGGGGCACACAGCAGTGCACGACAAGGCCAGTGGCCAGGACAAAGTGCAGAGTGAGTCCATGAGAAGCTGCACAGGCATGGAGCACACAGCAGTGAACGACAAGGCCAGTTGCCAGGACAAAGTGCAGAGTGAGTCCATGAGAAGCTGTACAGGCAGGGGGAACACAGCAGTGAATGACAAGGCCAGTGGCCAGGTGTTAGACCCGGCCTTGTGGCATGGCCATCCCTGACCCCTCGCCACACCCCCTGACCCATGCACCTCATTCAGCCCCCGAGTACACGGCCTAGCCGGTCCTTCCCGCCAGGACACACACACACCTGACCCGGACTTCCCCGTCCGTGCCCTCCATCTTCTCAGCACCACAGGGCCCGCGTGCCCACTTCATGCACCTACGATGGCCGCCCGGCTCCAGCGCAACCCAGGCCTAGAGGCGCCACCCTGGCTGGAGGACTTTGCGCTCCCACAGAGTGAGAGAGGGAGGAGCAGTTTCCATCGCACCTCTGACCTCCCCTTGGAAGATGGGTTTCGATCGGGCCTCCGGCCTCCCTGAGGGCTGGCTCCACGCCTGCTGTGGGTCTGGGACTCCTCCCGACCCGGCCCTGAAAGGATCAAAGGATGACATAGCAGGAAACTCCAACAAGCGGCCCCCAGGTGCTAAGACCCCTGCCTACACAGACTCCGGACATCAAAGAGCAGTTGACCTATAACAAGGGGTGCTCTGGGACTATCTGGCAGATTCGACTCTGGAACGACGAGAGCCCTGCTGACGTGGTCGCGGCTCCCTTGCAACCTTGGATACCTGAGCCCTGCTGAGTGACTCGCGGCTCTCCTGAAGATCGTAAGACCTCCGACCTTGTGCTTGAGCCCTGCTGAGTGACTCGCGGCTCCCCTGAAGATCGTAAGACCTCTGATCTTGTACTTGAGCCCTGCTGAGTGACTCGCGGCTCCCCTGAAGATTGTAAGACCTCCGACCTTGTGCTTGAGCCCTGCTGAGTGACTCCCGGCTCCTAAAGACTCCCTCGGTCCGGCTGGACCCCACTACCACCATGTATCCCCCAGCTCGAGGATTGTGAGCTGTGCGCCGGGTACGTCCCTACCTTGATCCGGATCCCCAAAGACTGTCCCGCTACCCCTTATCCCTACCGAGACTCTTTGAGCCCGTGCTCTACTTGTACATATCCACCTTGTTGATCATAAAGATCCTACGAAGCTGATTAGATAAAGATCTGTTACCAAGAACATACAGTGTGGTGTCTCTTTGACGTGTGGTGCAGTGTGTACGATCCTAGACACAAGACTCTTCTCCTGAGGAGTCTCCCACCAGTGTCCGGCTACGATACCCCGAGGGTAGGTCCCAGGGTGCGCAGGTACCCTCCCTGTCTCCCCTGAGGTCGCCTTCTAACATTGGTGGCAAGCGACGGGATTCGGGCCCATAATCTGGAGATCGTACCATAAACGGCTGACGCACTACCGGCAAAGATGGCAGAAGAAAACGCCATGAGTCTCACAGAAACCAACGCGAGTACTGTGTTCCAGGCGGAACAACTGGAAGAGTACACGCACAAAGAACTGAAGCAATTCTGCAAAGAACAAAAAATCGCTACCACTGGTCTCAACACCAAAGAAGATATGCAGAAGGCACTGAAAGCTTGGGTGGAATCTGGAGCCCCCCGCCCAGAAGGAGCGGTGGAGCTCCACGACGAAGCTGGACTCTCCCAAAGAGAAAGCAGCAGCAACCAGGTACGAAGCTTCGTACCAGACGGGGGTCTATCCCCGGAAGAACTCGCAGACAGAGAGAGAAATCGTAATCACGAACTCGAACTGGCCAAACTGAAAATCGAGAGCGAGTTGAAATTAGCTGAGAAGAAGCTAGCAGTGGAACAGATGCGAGTACAAGGCGAACTAGAAGAGAAGAAACTCCAACGGGAGCACGAAGGAAGAAGACTTCAACTGGAGCACGAACGCAGCTTGAAAGAAATCAAGCTCAAAGCAAGGAGCGAAGAAGCTCGACCCCCGGAGAACCGAGGGGCGCCCCCCCCGGCGGAACA
This sequence comes from Triturus cristatus, assembly GCF_964204655.1. Taxonomy (NCBI): domain Eukaryota; kingdom Metazoa; phylum Chordata; class Amphibia; order Caudata; family Salamandridae; genus Triturus; species Triturus cristatus. Next base: position 372,233,644 of record NC_140584.1, on the reverse strand, counting down.
GAAGGTCCACATCCCCAAGGATGTGGTCAAGGAATATTACAAAAACGATGACATCCAACAATGGTTCAAGGCCTACGAGGTCGCCATGACCTCCCACCGAGTCCTGCAGAAGGATTGGGGGGCCGGGTTGTGGGGCTGATTTTTGAGCGAGGGGAGAGACACCCTGCTCGACCTACCATTCTCCATGCAGACCTCCTACAGCCACATGAAGGAGGCCCTCCTCACAAGGTACCGCCTCACCCCGGAGATGTACCGCCAGCGGTTCCGGGACTGCACGAAGATCCCTGGCACCACGTGGGTGGAGTATGTGAACTTTTTCAGCCGTGCATTCGACAGGTGGATTAAGGGCAGCAAAGTAACCACCCTGGACGAACTAACCGACCTCATGTTATGGGAACACCTGGCCGCGAACTGCTTTGTGGAACTACACCAGCATCTGCTCGACAGCAAGCTCATGGATCCGAGGAAGCTGGCTGTCGAGGCGGATCGCTGGACCAACACCCGGGTCCCCCGGGGACCTGTAGGAGAATACCCCTGAGCCAGTCAGGGACCACCCTGCCAGAGAGGGGGGGGGAACCAGGGAAGGCAGAAAGAATCCCAGTCCGGTCCTCCGAGAAACCAACCTCTGCACTTCCCTGCACCCCTACCCACTGTATCCGGTCCAACCGTGAGACGGGGGCACCGGGTGACCATCACCTGTTTCCGTTGCCAGAAGCCCGGGCATTACGCCAATGACCCCGAATGCCCCATGGCCCTGCGCATCCCCACAACAGCCCCCCAGCCAGACAGATAGCCAATGTAGCCCTAGGGGAGGAGATTGAGGAGACCGCAGAGTGGGAACCCGCCGCCATGGCCTTAGTATCATTAGGAGACAGAGAAATGGTCCCTGGGAGCCTCCTGCCCTCCAACACGAAGAAATACGGGCAGCTAGTGACGATCAATGGCCAACAGGTAGAGGCCCTTCGTGACACCGGGGCGAGCATCACCGGCGTCCTCAGCCACTTAGTCCACAAAGACCAGATCCTCCCCAATATATTTTGCCCTGTAATTGCAGCTGACAACACTGAGAGCCTCTGTAAGGTAGCCCTGGTGCCTTTTGAATGGGGAGGAGTGGTCGGTAAATTGAAAGTAGCAGTAAGAACCTCCCAGCTGGTCAACTGTCTCCTGGGGAACGACCTGGAAAGTTCCCCCTGGAAGCAAGTCGAGCGCAAGACCCACCTAGGGATGATGGGTCTCCCCGAGTGGGTGTGCGCCACCACCCGATCTATGGCGGCCCGACTGCCCCCCCTTGGGGAAGTCGAGGATGCACCTGCCAACGAGGACAGGATTGTCCCAGCCGAGGTCCCCCACATCTCCCCACGAGGAGAATCTGTCGCCAGCGACGAACCCCTACCTTCCGACCCCGCACAAGTCGCAGAGTTAGGCGATCTGCCCGAGTTGGCCCAGTGGCGCCACGAGGGGGGCCCCTCCCAAGAGGAGTTCTGCCAGGAGCAAGCTACCTGTCCTTCCCTGGTCGGACCCCAGCAGCAAGCAGAGGCCCAAGCCGCGGCCGACAAATCTGGAACACACCGGTTATATTGGGAGAATGACCTTTTGTACAGCGAGCAGAAGTCGGTGGAGCTAGGATCAGCCCGGGTGCTGGTGGTACCCCTACGCTTCTGAGACTTCCTCCTGGGCTTGGCCCACGATGTCCCCCTCGCAGGCCACTTGTGCCAAGACAAAACCTACAGCCGCCTAGTGACTCACTTTTACTGGCCTAAAATGAAAGCAGATGTAGAAACCCACTGCAAGTCCTGTCCCACGTGCCAGGCTAGTGGGAAAAGTGGAGGAAAGTGCAAGGCTCCCCTCCAACCCTTCCCTGTCATCAGTACCCCTTTTGAACGGGTCGGGATCGACATTGTGGGGCCCCTGGACCCCCCAACCTCACAAGGTCACCGCTTCATCCTCATCCTAGTGGACCATGCCACCCGATACCCTGAGGCCATTCCCCTACGCACCATCACCGCCCCCGTGGTGGGCCGGGCGTTGATGGGGATCTTTTCCCGTTTGGGTTTTCCCCACGAAGACGTGAGCGATCGCGGGACGAACTTTATCTCCAAATACATGACGTCCCTGTGGCAACAATGTGGAGTGTCCTATAAGTTCACCACCCCGTACCATTCCCAAGGAAATGGCCTAGTAGAGCGGTTTAACCGGACTCTGAAGGGGATGATCGCGGGCCTGGAAGAGCCCCTCCGGCGCAAGTGGGACATCCTGCTCCCCTGCCTTTTGGTCCCCTGCCGGGAAGTTCCCCAGAAATCCTTGGGGTTCAGCCCGTTTGAGTTACTCTACGGGCATCCCGTCCGGGGGCCCCTCAGCCTGGTCAAGGAAGGGTGGGAGGCGGCGCCCCGAGGTCCCCCCCCGAGATGTGTTCTGATACGTTCTGACCCTCCGAAACCAGACTAGGAAGTTTCGAGAACTGGCCGAGGCCAACCTGGAGGCGAGCCAGGAAGAAATGAGGTGCTGGTACGACCAGAATGCCACTCTGGTCCAGTTCCAGCCGGGCCACCAGGTATGGGTCATGACCCCCGTGAAACCTTGCACCCTCTAGGATAAATGGACCGGGCCCTTCAAAGTCGTTGAGCGGAAGAGCCAGGTCACGTACTTGGTGGACGTTCAGTCACCTCGGGACCCCCTTCGGGTCCTTCACGTGAACCGCCTCAAGCCTCACTTCGTGCGGACGGAGCTGAGTCTACTGCTGGCCACCGATGACGGGGCCGAAGAGGAGTCAGATCCCCTCCCTGACCTCCTGTGTACCAAAGAGAAGGATGGCTCCGTGGAAGGAGTGAACCTCTCTTCATCCCTCACTTCCCAGCAACGCGAGGACTGCCGCCAGCTCTTAGGGCAGTTCCCCGACTTATTCTCTCTTGTCCCCCAAGTCACCGACTGGTGTGTCCATGATGTGGACACCGGAGACAGCCCACCGGTGAAGCAACGAGCCTACCGAGTCCCTGATCGAGTCCGGTCCTGCATTCAGGCCGAGGTCTCAAAGATGTTGACCTTGGGGGTGATCGAACCCTCAGACAGCCCCTGGGCCAGCCCCGTGGTACTGGTCCCGAAAGCAGCTGCCCCCGGTGTCGCCCCAGAACTCCGATTCTGTGTGGACTACCGGGGACTCAATGAAGTCACCCGAGCCGACGCTCACCCCATTCCCCGAGCAGACGAGCTCATTGACCGTCTCGGGTCTGCTCATTTCCTCAGCACATTCGATCTCACCTGCGGGTACTGGCAAATTGCGCTCACAGAAGCCAAGGAGCGGTCCGCCTTTTCCACCCCGGATGGGCACTATCGCTTTCGCGTGATGCCCTTCGGGATGAAAAATGCCCCGGCCACCTTCCAGCGACTGGTAAATAGAGTCCTGGCCGGGCTGGAAAAGTTCAGCGCCGCATATCTAGACGATATCGCGGTTTTCAGTTCCAAATGGAGTGAGCACCTCCAGCACCTCCGGAGGGTGCTAACGGCCCTGCGCCAGGCAGGCCTCACAGTAAAAGCCAGCAAGTGCCAGATTGGGCAAGGTTCGGTGGTCTACCTAGGCCACCGGGTCGGAAGCGGGCAGGTTGCCCCTCTGCAGCCTAAGATCGACAGCATCCTAGCCTGGGAACCACCCACTACCCAAACGGAGGTCCGAGCCTTTCTGGGCCTCACCAGCTACTACCGGAGATTCATCCGGGGGTACGGCAGCCTTGTCGGTCCCCTCACGGAACTCACGTCCAAGAAACAGCCCAAGAAAGTGCAGTGGACCTCTGCCTGCCAGGAGGCGTTCGATGCCCTGAAAGCGGCCATGTGTACTGCCCCCGTGCTCCAGGCCCCCGACTATTCCAAGGAGTTTGTGGTACAAACTGATGCCTCCGAGCATGGCATTGGGGCAGTCCTGTCACAGGTGAATGACCAAGGCCTAGACCAGCCCGTAGCCTTCCTCAGCCGAAGGCTGTTACCCAGAGAACAGAAATGGAGCACCATTGAGCGCGAGGCGTTCGCCGTAGTCTGGGCCATCAAGAAATTACGACCCTATCTGTTCGGCACCCATTTCAAAGTCCAAACCGACCATCGCCCCTTGCGATGGCTCATGCAGATGCGAGGGGAAAACCCCAAACTTCTGCGGTGGCAATCTCCCTCCAGGGGATGGATTTCACCGTAGAGCATCGCCCTGGTACTGACCATGCCAACGCTGACGGCCTCTCCCGGTTCTTTCGCCTCAGCGAAGAGAACCCCCAAGAGGATGGGTAGTTCTCTCCGGCTTTCAGCTGGGGGGGACGCGTGTTAGACCCGGCCTTGTGGCATGGCCATCCCTGACCCCTCGCCACACCCCCTGACCCGTGCACCTCATTCAGCCCCCGAGTACACGGCCTAGCCGGTCCTTCCCGCCAGGACACACACACACCCGACCCGGACTTCCCCGTCCGTGCCCTCCATCTTCCCAGCACCACAGGACCCGCGTGCCCACTTCATGCACCTACGATGGCCGCCTGGCTCTAGCGCAACCCAGGTCTAGAGGCGCCACCCCGGCTGGAGGACTTTGCGCTCCCACAGAGTGAGAGAGGGAGGAGCAGTTTCCATCGCACCTCTGACCTCCCCTTGGAAGATGGGTTTCGATCGGGCCTCCGGCCTCCCTGAGGGCTGGCTCCACGCCTGCTGTGGGTCTGGGACTCCTCCCGACCCGGCCCTGAAAGGATCAAAGGATGACATAGCAGGAAACTCCAACAAGCGGCCCCCAGGTGCTAAGACCCCTGCCTACACAGACTCCGGACATCAAAGAGGAGTTGACCTATAACAAGGGTTGCTCTGGGACTATCTGGCAGATTCGACTCTGGAGCGACGAGAGCCCTGCTGACGTGGTCGCGGCTCCCTTGCAACCTTGGAACACCTGAGCTCTGCTGAGTGACTCGCGGCTCTCCTGAAGATCGTAAGACCTCCGACCTTGTGCTTGAGCCCTGCTGAGTGACTCGCGGCTCCCCTGAAGATCGTAAGACCTCCGACCTTGTACTTGAGCCCTGCTGAGTGACTCGTGGCTCCCCTGAAGATCGTAAGACCTCCGACCTTGTGCTTGAGCCCTGCTGAGTGACTCGCGGCTCCTAAAGACTCCCTCGGTCCGGCTGGACCCCACTACCACCGCGTATCCCCCAGCTCGAGGATTGTAAGCTGTGCGCCGGGTACGTCCCTACCTTGATCCGGATCCCCAAAGACTGTCCCGCTAACCCTTATCCCTACCGAGACTCTATGAGCCCGTGCTCTACTTGTACATATCCACCTTGTTGATCATAAAGATCCTACGAAGCTGATTAGATAAAGATCTGTTACCAAGAACATACATTTTGGTGTCTTTTTGTCGTGTGGTGCAGTGTGTACGATCCTAGACACGAGACTCTTCCCCTGAGGAGTCTCCCGCCAGTGCCCGGCTACGATACCCCGAGGGTAGGTCCCAGGGTGCGCAGGTACCCTCCCTGTCTCCCCTGAGGTCACCTTCTAACACCAGGGCAAAGTGCAGAGTGAGTCCATGAGAAGCTGCACAGGCAGGGGGCACACAGCAGTGCACGACAAGGCCAGTGGGCAGGACAAAGTGCAGAGTGAGTCCATGAGAAGCTGCACAGGCAGGGGGCACACAGCAGTGAACGACAAGGCCAGTGGCCAGGACAAAGTGCAGAGTGAGACCATGAGAAGCTCCACAGGCAGGGGGCACACAGCAGTGAACGACAAGGCCAGTGGCCAGGACAAAGTGCAGAGTGAGTCCATGAGAAGCTGCACAGGGAATGTGTGCGACTGTACCGTTCCATGGTCAGCAACACAGTCTGGAGGCAACAATGTGCAGTACAGGCCCACCTGTGTGAGAGACAGGTGTGTGAGGGTGACTACCACTCAGACTTGGCTGTCAGGTGGACTGGGAGCTGGCTGTGTCTCTGGGACTGTTGGGGCACTTGACCGGGGAGAGAGCGGAACAGCTGAGGTTGAGCTATCAGTGGCTTAGCAAGCCGGAGGGCTGCTTGGACCAGGTGGTGGAGGTGCACATGGAGGTGGAGTCATGCAGACACGGTATGGCTGGGAGATTGTGGAGGGGTGGCCTTCCACTTCTTGGAGATCCTAAATGGCTCGACTGACTTTGGATCAATGGGAAGTGGTGTGGGCACAACAGGCACACTCACCACCACAGCTGCAGCAGGTGCAGGCACTGTCAGCCCCTCTCGTGATGTACTGGACCCAGTGGAAGGCTTTGCCTGGCTTCGCCTCTGCCCCCCCTTCCCCTGTTTAATAGGTGTTACCCCTACCGTGCCCTCCGACCCCTGCTTCACTGGGCTTGGAATGGGAGTCAAGGTCGTTGGTGAATCTGCCTTGGAGCCCTTCCTAGGTGTACCCTTGGCATGCACCACCTCCTCGGTGGGCACAGACACTGTATGATTATCTTTGCGCGATGCTTTAGGGGCAGGAGAGTCCTTGAATGGGGATTCCACTGATGCATGTGTGCCTGAGGTCTGCTGCATTTCATTTTGTCCACTGGTGTCTCCTGACCGGCTTTTCATCCTGTGCTATGGGGTGGCTTTGGTGTTCTGTGGGGATGGTGTCTGCGCCCGGGTCCGCTTGGGTTGCTGTTGCTGTGTGCTTTGTGTACTGTATCGTGACTTTGACGTATGTGGACCGTGGTCACTATCGTCAGACGTGGCCACTGCCAGGGGGGTAGACAAAGGGACTGGAGCTGGACTGTGAGTATGTGCCTGTTGCAGGGCAGACGTCACTGTTGATGACAAAGCCTGGACTGTCCGGTGCAGCCCACCCACGTCTGAATGTATGCCCTCCATGAAAGCAACCACCTGGGCCAATTTCTTGTCATGGTCAATGAAGGCATTGAGGAGAGCTGTCTGGCCTACACACAGCTGGTGCAAAAGTTCCACAGACTCAGCACTGATGGCAGCAGGGGCGGCAGGGGCAGGGGAAGCGGTGCCAGGGGTCAAGGACACTCTTCCCCTCTTACTGAGGCAGACACGGGCAGCACCAGAGGAAGTGGCGGGGAGGGTGGGCACTGGTCGCTGTGTGGTGGAAGGTGATGCAGCGTCCCCGTTCCCTGTGCCCTCCAACATGGATGCATCCCTGCTGGCATCGGATGATGTGATGCTTTGTGTCTCAGGCTGGGATTCCTCCAGCAGACTTCTGTCCCCCTCTGAGGCGCTGGTGACATCTGTGTCACTGGGCTCCTGTGCAGCTGTTGTGCTAGTTTCACCCCCACTGGTGCCCGTCTCCTGACCCTCCGTGACCACAGGTGATGCTGCATGAGAGAGAGAGATGTAGGGTCAGGTCAGTGATGGCAACAGAACAAACATATGCAAGCAATGCATCACATAAGACGACCAAATCTACATTTTGCATGTTGCACACCACCCTGTGCAATCACATCGTGCAATCTCACTATATTGACTCAAGCAGTGCGTGGAAACTGGAAACTCAGGCATGAGTGAGCCATGTGATGACCACACAGCACAACACCCTGCTTGTGGCTCTGTTCAAACAGACACACAACTAGCTCTGAGCACACCTAGGGATATGATGGGGGCACAGTACTTGTTGCCAAGGACAGATCTGGATGGAACAGGAGGGGACAACACAGACCCAGACGACAACATGACAGTCCACAATGGACATTAGCCCACGCCACCCACCATGTCGTACTTTGGGGACAATAGAATGGTGCACATTGTTGTCAGATGTGTAGGCCTTCCCAATCTGGGTGCATGCAATGGACGCATTGATGAACACACAGTCACATTGGGCACACTGCCGTTCCCTCCCATGGGATTCCCAAGACTACCCCAATGCAGAAGAAACCTGAAGAGCACAACTCAGAATGTAATTGTTAGACCCGGCCCTCGTAACATAGTCAGACCTGACCCCTGCACCTCACACCAGCCCCGAGCCCCTGGCCTGGCCGATCCTTCCCACCAGAACTCACACACCCGACCTGGATTTCCCCCGTCTGTAGGCCTTCCTCCTTCGGCCACCCCGGGCCCGCGTGCCCACTTCATGCACCAAGATGGCCGCCCGGCCCCAGCGCGACCCTAGCCTACAGGCGCCACTCCGGCTGGAGGACATTGCGCTCCCCTTGGGATAAGAGAGGGAGGAGCAGTTTCATCACACCTCTGCGCTTCCCTGGGAAGGTGGGTTTCGATCGACCCGCCGGCCTCCCCGAGGGCTGGCTCCACGCCTGCTGGGTGTCTGGGGCTCCTCCCGACCCGGCCCTGAAAGGATCAAAGGACAATAGCAGGAAACCCCCAACAAGCGACCCCCAGGTGACAAGACCCCTGCCTGCACAGACTCCGGACATCAAAGAGGAGTCGCCCTATAACAAGGGGTGCCCTGGGACTGTCCGGCAGATTCGCCTTGGAAACGCCTGAGCCCTGCTGAGTGACTCGCGGCTCCCTGAAGATCGTAAGACCCCCGAACTTGTGCTTGAGCCCTGCTGAGTGACTCGCGGCTCCCTGAAGATCGTAAGACCTCCGAACTTGTGCTTGAGCCCTGCTGAGTGACTCGCGGCTCCCTGAAGATCGTAAGACCTCCGAACTTGTGCTTGAGCCCTGCTGAGTGACTCGCGGCTCCCTGAAGATCGTAAGACCTCCGAACTTGTACTCGAGCCTGCTGAGTATCTCGCAGCGCCCCCAGACTCCCTTGGTCCCGCCGGACCCCACGACGACAAGCGTAACCCCCAGCTCGAGGATTGTGAGCTGTGCGCCAGATATGCTCCTGCATTTGATCCATTCCCCCAAAGACTGTCCCGCTACCTCCTAACCCCCCTCCAAGACTTTGTGAGCCCGCGCTCCACTTGTATATATATTGCCTTGCTGATTATAATGATCTTACCACTCCAATCTGATAAAGATTTGCTCTTAAGAACTCTCGGTGTGGTGTCTCTTTGTCGTGTGGTGCCGAGTGTACGATCCTAGATACGAGATTCCTCCCCTGAGGAGTCTCCCACCAGTGCCCGGCTACGATACTTCGAGGGTGGGTCTCAGGGCAGTCAGGGCCCCCTCCGGGCCCCTCTGAGGTCGCATTCTAACATTGGTGGCAAGCGACGGGATTCGGGCCCATAATCTAGAGATCGTACCGTGAACGGCTGACGCGCTACCGACAAAGATGGCAGAAGGAAACACCGTGGTTCTCGTAGAAGACGACGCCAGTACCGTGTTCCAGGTGGAACAGCTGGAAGAGTACACTCACAGGGAACTAAAGCAATTCTGTAAGGAACTCAGAATCGCTACCACTGGTCTCAACACCAAAGAAGATATGCAAAAGGCACTGAAAGCTTGGGTGGATTCGGGAGCCCCCCGCCCAGAAGGAGCGGTGGAGCCCCACGACGAAGCAGGACCCTCCCAAGGAGAACGCAGCAGCAACCAGGTGCGAAGCTTCGTACCAGACGGGGGCCTATCCCCGGAGGAACTCGCAGACAGAGAAAAAAGTCGCCATCACGAGCTCGAATTAGCCAAACTCAAAATTGAGGGCGAGTTGAAATTAGCCGAGAAAAAGCTAGCAGTAGAACAGTTGCGAGTGCAAGGAGAACTGGAAGAGAAGAAACTCCAACGAGAACACGAGGGAAGGAGACTTCAACTAGAGTATGAACGCAGTTTGAAGGAAATAGAACTGAAAGCAAGAAGCGAAGAAGCGCGGCCCCCGGGGAACCGGGAGGCGGCCGCCCCGACGGAACAGAAGGTCCACATCCCCAAGGATGTGGTCAAGGAATATTAAAAGAATGATGACATTCAGCAGTGGTTTCGGGCCTACGAGGTCGCCATGACCTCCCACCGGGTCCCGCAGAAGGATTGGGGGGCTGGGTTATGGGGACGGTTCCTGAGCGAAGGAAGAGACACCCTGCTCGACCTACCCACCTCCATGCAGACCTCATATGAACACATGAAAGCGGCCCTCCTCACAAGGTACGGCCTCACCCCGGAGATGTACCGCCAGCGGTTCCGGGACTGCTGGAAGATCCCGGGTACCACCTGGGTGGAATATGTGAATTTCTTCAGCCGTGCCTTCGATGGGTGGATCAAGGGCAGCAAGGTAACCACCCTGGAAGAACTAACTGACCTATTGCAATGGGAACACCTGGCTGCCAACTGTTTTGTGGAACTACGCCAGCATCTGCTCGACAGCAAGCTCACGGACCCGAGAAAGCTGGCTGTCGAGGCGGATCGCTGGACCAACACCCGGGTCTCCCGGGGCCCTGTAGGAGAGTACCCCCGAGCCAGTCAGGGACCACCCCACCAGAGAGGGGGGGGAAACCAGGGAGGGCAGAGAGAGCCCCAGGCTATCCCCCCGAAATCCCAACCTCCGCCTTTCCCGGAACCCCCACCAGCTGTATCCGGCCCCCCCCTGAGACGGGGGCACCGGGTAACCATCACTTGTTTCCGTTGCCAGAAGCCCGGCCATTACGCCAACGACCCTGAATGCCCCATGGCCCCACGCACCAACCAGGCAGCACCCCCCGCTAGACAGATAGCCAATGTAGCCCTGGGGGAGGAGGTTGAGGAGGCCGAGGAGTGGGAACCCGCCGCTATGGCCCTAGTGTCCTTAGGAGATAGAGAGATGGTCCCTGGGAGCCTCCTGCCCTCTAACACAAAGAAATATGGGCAGCTCGTCACGATCAATGGCCACCAAGTAGAAGCCCTCCGTGACACCGGGGCCAGTATCACCGGTGTCCTCAGCCATTTAGTCCACGAGGACCAGGTCCTCCCCAACGTATTTTGCCCTGTCATTTCAGCCGACAACACAGAAAGCCTATGTAAGGTAGCCCTGGTGCCTTTCGAGTGGGGAGGGGTGGTCGGTAAACTGAAGGTCGCAGTGAGAACATCCCAGCCCGTCGACTGTCTCCTGGGGAATGACCTGGAAAGTTCCCCCTGGGGGCAAGTTGAGCGCAAGACCCACCTAGGGATGATGGGCCTCCCTGAGTGGGTGTGCGCCACCACTCGATCCATGGCGGCTCGACTGACCCCCCTGAGGGACGTCGACGACGCCCCGACCCCTGAAGATGGGATGGTCCCGGCCGAGGGCCCCCACATCCCCCCACCAGAAGAGTCGCTCGCCAGTGACGAACCACCGCCTTCCGACTCCACCCCAGACACCGAGTTAGGCGATTTGCCCGAATTAGCACGGTGGCGCCACGAAGGGGGCCCCTCCTGAGAGGAGTTCTGCCGAGAGCAGGCTACCTGTCCCTCCCTGGTCGGGCCCCGGCAACAGGCAGAGGCCCAGGCCGCAGGCGACCAGACGGGGACGCACCGGGTCTATTGGGAGAATGACCTTCTGTACAGCGAACAGAAGTCGGTGGAGCTAGGGTCCGGCCGAGTGCTGGTGGTACTCCGAGACCTCCTCCTGGGCTTGGCCCACGACGTCCCCCTCGCAGGCCACTTGGGTCAGGACAAAACATACAGTCGCCTCGTGACTCACTTCTACTGGCCCAGAATGAGAGCGGATGTAGAAGCCCACTGCAAGTCCTGCCCCACGTGCCAGGCCAGTGGGAAGAGTGGAGGAAAGCGCAAGGCTCCCCTCCAGCCCTTCCCTGTCGTCAGTACCCCTTTTGAGCGGGTCGGGATCGACATTGTAGGACCTCTGGACCCCCCAACTTCCCAGGGGCACCGGTTCATCCTCGTCCTGGTGGACCATGCCACTCGTTACCCTGAGGCCATCCCCCTGCGCACCGTCACGGCCCCCGTGGTGGGCCGGGCGCTGATGGGGATCTTCTCCCGCATGGGTTTTCCCGGCGAGGTCGTGAGCGATCGCGGTACCAACTTTATCTCCCGATACATGAGGTCCTTATGGCAACAGTACGGGGTGTCCTACAAGTTCACCACCCCGTACCACCCCCAAGGAAACGGCCTGGTAGAGCAGTTTAACTGGACTCTGAAGGGGATGATCGCGGGCCTAGAAGAGCCCCTCCGGCGTAAGTGGGACCTCCTGCTCCCCTGCCTCCTATTCGCATACCGAGAAGTTCCCCAGAAATCCTTGGGTTTCAGCCCCTTCGAGCTACTCTACGGGCACCCCGTCAGGGGGCCCCTCAGCCTGGTCAAAGAAGAGTGGGAGGCGGCGCCCCGGGGCACCCCCCAAGACGTGTTCCGTTACGTCCTGACCCTCCGCAATCAGACTAGGAGGTTCCGGGAAATGGCAGAGGCCAATCTGGAGGCGAGTCAGGAGGAGATGAAGCGCTGGTACGACCAGAATGCCGCGCTAGTCGAGTTTCAGCCGGGCCAGCTGGTGTGGGTCATGGCCCCCGTGAAACCCTGCGCTCTCCAGGATAAATGGACCGGGCCCTTCAAAGTAGTTGAGCGAAAGAGCCCGGTCACGTACTTGGTAGACGTCCAGTCACCCCGGGACCCCCTCCGGGTCCTCCACGTGAACCGCCTCAAGCCCCACTTTGTGTGGACAGAGCTGAGCCTCCTACTGGCCACTGACGACGGGTCCGAAGAAGAGTCGGATCCTCTCCCCGATCTTCTATGCACCAAGGAGAAGGACGGCTCCGTAGAAGGAGTGAACCTCTCCCCGTCTCTCACTCCCCAGCAACGTGAGGATTGCCGCCAGCTCCTAGGGCAGTTTCCGGACCTTTTCTCCCTGGTCCCCAAGGTCACCGACTGGTGTGTCCATGATGTGGATACCGGGGACAGCCCACCAGTGAGACACCGAGCCTACCGAGTCCCCGATCGGGTCCGGTCCAGTATCCAAGCCGAAGTCTCGAAAATGTTGACCCTAGGCGTGATCGAACCCTCAGACAGCCCCTGGGCCAGCCCCGTGGTCCTGGTCCCAAAAGCAACCGCCCCCGGGGTCACCCCGGAACTCCGCTTTTGCGTGGACTACCGGGGACTCAATGAGGTCACCCGAGCCGATGCCCACCCCATTCCCCGAGCCGACGAGCTCATTGACCGGCTCAGAGCTGCACGGTTCCTCAGCACCTTCGATCTCACCTGCGGCTACTGGCAAATTGCGCTCACAGAGGGAGCCAAGGAGCGGTCCGCCTTCTCCACCCCGGATGGGCACTATCGCTTTCGCGTAATGCCCTTCGGGATGAAAAATGCCCCGGCCACCTTCCAACGACTGGTAAATAGAGTCCTGGCCGGGCTGGAAAAATTCAGCGCTGCATATCTCGACGATAACGCAGTTTTTAGTTCAGAATGGAGCGAGCACCTCCAACACCTCCGGAGGGTGCTAACCACCCTACGCCAGGCGGGCCTCACCGTGAAAGCCAGCAAATGCCAGATTGGGCAAGGTTCGGTAACCTACCTGGGGCACCAGGTCGGAAGCGGGCAGGTCGCCCCTCTACAGCCCAAAATCGATGCCATCCTAGCCTGGGAACCTCCCACTACCCAAACAGATGTCCGAGCCTTTCTGGGCCTCACGGGCTACTATCGGAGACTCATCCGGAATTACGGCAGCCTGGTCGGTCCCCTCACGGGGCTCACGTCCAAGAAGCAGCCCAAGAAGGTACAATGGTCCCCTGCCTGCCAAGAGGCGTTCAATGCCCTGAAAACGGCCATGTGTACGGCCCCCTTCCTCCAGGCCCCCGACTACTCCAAAGAGTTTGTGGTACAAACTGATGCCTCCGAGCATGGCATCGGGGCCGTCCTCTCCCAAGTAAATGACCAGGGTCTGGACCAGCCCGTGGCCTTCCTCAGCCGAAGGCTGTTGTCCCGGGAACAGAGATGGAGTACCATCGAGCGCGAGGCGTTCGCAGTAGTCTGGGCCCTCAAGAAACTACGCCCTTACCTGTTCAGCACCCATTTCAGGGTCCAGACCGACCATCGCCCCTTGCGATGGCTCATGCAGATGCGAGGAGAAAACCCCAAGCTTCTGCGGTGGTCAATCTCCCTCCAGGGGATGGATTTCACCGTGGAACATCGCCCTGGTACGGACCACGCCAACGCCGATGGCCTCTCCCGATTCTTCCGCCTCAGCGAAGAGAACCCCCAAGAAGATGGGTAGTTCTCTCCGGCTTTCAGCTGGGGGGGACGCGTGTTAGACCCGGCCCTCGTAACATAGTCAGACCTGACCCCTGCACCTCACACCAGCCCCGAGCCCCTGGCCTGGCCGATCCTTCCCACCAGAACACACACACCCGACCCGGATTTCCCCCGTCCGTAGGCCTTCCTCCTTCGGCCACCCCGGGCCCGCGTGCCCACTTCATGCACCAAGATGGCCGCCCGGCCCCAGCGCGACCCTAGCCTACAGGCGCCACTCCGGCTGGAGGACATCGCGCTCCCCTTGGGATGAGAGAGGGAGGAGCAGTTTCATCACACCTCTGCACTTCCCTGGGAAGGTGGGTTTCGATCGACCCGCCGGCCTCCCCGAGGGCTGGCTCCATGCCTGCTGGGTGTCTGGGGCTCCTCCCGACCCGGCCCTGAAAGGATCAAAGGACAATAGCAGGAAACCCCCAACAAGCGACCCCCAGGTGACAAGACCCCTGCCTGCACAGACTCCGGACATCAAAGAGGAGTCGCCCTATAACAAGGGGTGCCCTGGGACTGTCCGGCAGATTCGCCTTGGAAACACCTGAGCCCTGCTGAGTGACTCGCGGCTCCCTGAAGATCGTAAGACCCCCGAACTTGTGCTTGAGCCCTGCTGAGTGACTCGCGGCTCCCTGAAGATCGTAAGACCTCCGAACTTGTGCTTGAGCCCTGCTGAGTGACTCGCGGCTCCCTGAAGATCGTAAGACCTCCGAACTTGTGCTTGAGCCCTGCTGAGTGACTCGCGGCTCCCTGAAGATCGTAAGACCTCAGAACTTGTACTCGAGCCTGCTGAGTATCTTGCAGTGCCCCCAGACTCCCTTGGTCCCGCCGGACCCCACAATGACAAGCGTAACCCCCAGCTCGAGGATTGTGAGCTGTGCGCCAGATACGCTCCTGCATTTGATCCATTCCCCCAAAGACTGTCCCGCTACCTCCTAACCCCCCTCCAAGACTTATGAGCCCGCGCTCCACTTGTATATATATTGCCTTGCTGATTATAAAGATCTTACCACTCCAATCTGATAAAGATTTGCTCTTAAGAACTCTCGGTGTGGTGTCTCTTTGTCGTGTGGTGCCGAGTGTACGATCCTAGATACGAGATTCCTCCCCTGAGGAGTCTCCCGCCAGTGCCCGGCTACGATACCTCGAGGGTTGGTCTCAGGACAGTCAGGGCCCCCTCCAGGCCCCTCTGAGGTCGCCTTCTAACAGTAATGTAAAGGCACAGCATCCAAATCACCTTTGTAAGTACAGGTAGGGCAAATGCATGCCACTGGCACCCAGTCCAGCAGCCACTTACATGCCACAGCATCACACTACCAACATCACATAGGCCAGCACTGGCACAGGCTCTGTACACATGCAGCCACTCCCAGCCAAAGTCAGACTCCCCAAATGCTCACCCCTGGCTTGCTGCTGATGCTCCTTCAAACGTGCATCCAGCTCAGGCTGTGTCACCGCCAAGATGCGCCTCATTAGTGGTGTCATGCTGCACCATGCCAAATGCCCAGTGCGAGAAAGCAGCCCCAAGGTCATCTCTGCCACATTCTTTGCCAGCAGGCAAATGTCGTCCCATCTCTTGTGGAAGTGGGTGTGTTGTCGGTTTGAGACCCCCAGAGCTTACTCCTTCACTGCAATGGCCCTCCACACAACCTTATGCTGGTGTACCTTGAGCTGCAGGCATGGGAGACAAGAGGGGGAAATGATCAGTGACACAGTGTCAGGTACCGACATCTATCAGTATAGCAGCAAGATATAAAATCATCACATATCCAACGATATGTCAATCAGAGACTATAGTACAGCTCACATGGGACACCTGCATGGGAAAAGTTGATGTTAAAGCATGCATGTGTGAGGGGGGACACAGTCCCTGCACATCTCACGCACATGCAGGATGCCAGCACTGAATCACCTATGTAGCCTGCCCACCTCTCCAGTCCATTGTTGGCTTGAGCAACACATACATCACATGTCAACCTGTGTTTGGGGGTGGACTCACTGTGTCCAAGACTGCGCAGCCATCAATGTCCCTGTCCTGTGAATAGATGAATGTGTCATGGTGGTCACATTGAGGGACATGATCTCACAAATTCAAAATGCCATTCACAAGGGCAGTTGTGTGCAAACTGCAGTGCTGAGATGGCCCATAGCTGGAGTGCAATGTGAAAAGACTGATGTCATACTTTGTAAGTTAAGTGAGGTGTCCTTGTCTTTGTAGGCGGGGACTGTGCAGACCAGCTGGGCTCACACTGAGATGGACTACAGGGGCACACACAGCCATCCAGCCAAGCAATCACTGTCCTGACTACAGCATGAGCAACCTTCTCTGTCACTGTATGGCTGACAACACAACACAGATCACTCATACATACATGTGCAGGGAGGCAAATCTGTGGCATTGGATACACACACCCTCCCACTGGAGATAGCATGTCAGGCAGTGCATGATACTACCCCACACTCCCAGGCACATACTGCATCAGTCCAACTACATGTGTGGCCCCCCTGTCCTACCCCACCACTGTTGAAGACTTACCACAACATTTGGGGCACCATATAGCCTTGGGTCCTGTGTGAGCACCTCGTCCACCAGGACCTCCAGCTCCTTGCTCGTGAAGGGACTGGCACGGATCTTCTCTGTTCTTACCATCACTGTGGACATGAGATAACAGCAGCGGAATTGGGTGGTCAGACCCTGGAGGCAGCAGCAAGTGAGGGGTCTCAGGCAGCAGTCCCTGGAGGCAGCAGCAAGTGAGGGGTCTCAGGCAGCAGTCCCTGGAGGCGGCAGCAGGTGAGGGGTCTCTGGCAGCAGGCTCTGGGAGCAGCAGGAGGTGAGGAGTCTCAGGCAGCAGGCTCTGGGAGCAGTGGAAATGTGAGGCTCACTCCCACACATATATAGCCCCCTGGGGTTGTTTCAAAGGTGCCAAGCTGCAGCAATTGGTGTTCCAGGTCTGCCTCTTTCAAATGCATCCAATGAGCGCCTCCGCGGTGGCGGAGCATGCCTTCTGCGATCTTCAAAATTGCATCATGCCACCGCAATCATGGCTCCCATTGGCTGTAAGGGCATGCTCCATGGCGGTGACACAACGCTGGGGCCAGGGGTGCGCTACCGCGATGGTGCATCTTTCAAATGCATCCAATGACCGCCTCCGCGGTGGTGGAGCACGCCTTCTGCGATCTTCAAAATTGCATCATGCCACCACAATCATGGCTCCCATTGGCTGTAAGGGCATGCTCCATGGCGGTGACAGAACGCTGGGGCCCGGGGTGCGCTACCGCGATGGTGCATCTTTCAAATGCAGCCAATGACCCCCTCCGCGATGGTGGAGCACGCCTACCGCGATCTTCAAAATTGCATCATGCCCCCGCTATCAAGGTTCCCATTGGCTGTAAGGGCATGCTCCATGGTAGTGACACAACGCTGGGGCCCGGTGTGCGCTACCGGGATGGTGCATCTTTCAAATGCAGCAAATGACCACCTCCACGATGGCTGAGCACGCCTACCGCGATCTTCAAAATTGCATCATGCCACCGCTATCGAGCTTCACATTGGCTCTAGGGCAAGCTCCATGGCGGTGACACACCGTAGGGGCCCGTGTGTGCTAGCGCTATTTTAGCGGCAGAGCATGACATCCGCTATTTCCACATGTCTCCATGCCTATCAGTACCGCACTTGTATGAATGGGGGTGCTGGTGACACACCGTCGGTGCCAGGCGGGAGCTACTGCGATTTGGGTGCCATACATTGACATGAGGCTCCGCCATTCAGGTGGCGGAGCATGCCAACCGCCATTTCCACATGTCTCCATGCCTATCAGTACCGCACTTGTGTGAATGGGGGTGCTGGTGACACACCGCCGGAGCCAGGTGGCAGCTACCGCAATTTGGGTGCCATACATTGACACGAGGCTCCGCCATTCAGGCAGTGGAGCATGCCAACCGCCATTTCCACATGTCTCCATGCCTATCAGTACCACACTTGTGTGAATGGGAGTGCTGGTGACACACCGCCAGGGCAAGGCGGTAGCTACCGCGATTTGGGTGTCATACATTGACATGAGGCTCTGCCATTCAGGAAGCGGAGTATGCCAACTGCCATTTCCACATGCCTCCATGCCTATCAGTACCGCACTTGTGTGAATGGGGGTGCTGGTGACACACCGCTGGGGCCAGGCGGTAGCTTCCGCGATTTGGGTGCCATACAATCGCAATGGCCATCTGTCAAACATCAACAGGGCACAGTGCCAACATGGTCAATGGAACATCATCGTGCACACAATGCCAATGTTCCATTTACTCCACTGATGGCTACACATGCCATGTTTGTGTGTGTGTGTTTCGTAGATTGGCCTGTACCCACTCACATGTCACTTATGGATTTGATGTTGGTGTAGGCAGGACAGTTGTTCTGGACTCTACAATGTGTACACATGTCAATGTGTTGAAGTGCAGTGGCAATCACAGTGATGCTCGTCTCAATGAATGATGAACTATGTTGCATTGCCTCTCATGTCTGCTCATGCACACATTCGTCATTCCAGCGCCGACTGTGGTCATTGTGTGGTGGATGTGTGCCAGGTTGTAATGATGCATTGAGGTGTGACAGGTACAGCAGCTAGGTATGAGACAGTGGGTTTGATTAGCTACACATATGCTGGATGCTATACGCCCAGGCGTGCCCATTTGAAATGTGGCCGTATCCCTATGTGCATTCACATTGACCAAGGTGGTGTTTGAGGTACTTGTCTTGTGTAAGTTGACAGGTGTGGCCTTTGTGTACATGAAAGTGTCCCTACATGTGAGCTGGTCTGTCAGTCAAGATTAATGTCAGTCATTGTCGTTGTGTCATCCAGAACGTGATGTGCCGTGCACATCTCATGATGTATTGCTTTGACATGTGTTCACTATCATCTCCAATAGGAGGAGGCCAAATTTGATTTGTCACTTGACGGTGCAGGAGGACATGGAGAGTGTTGCGATCATACGGAAATCCCGCCTGGACAGAGCCACCCTGAAAGCCCTTTGTGATCTGTTGGAGCCCCACCTGCAGCCTCGCAGGACATATCCAACAGCTTTCACCCCTACTTATAAGGTGATGTTGGCCCTGCATTTTTTTGCCGCTGGATCGTTGCAAGAGACAGTGGCCAGCGCTGGTGGGATCTCACAACCGATGTTCAGCATGGTGATGCGTGATGTACTGTCCGCCATGATGGTGCCATTGATTGCACCCATGTCGGGCTTGTGCCACCACAGGCAAGTGAGCACATTTACCGCAATCGCAAGCATTACCACTCCATCAATGTGCAGGTGGTGTACCTGGCAGATATGACCATCTCCCACGTGTGTGCCAAATTCCCAGCTCAGCCCGTGACTCCTACATCCTGCGGAACAGCATTTTGCCCCAGTGGATGGCTAATCTGCTTCCCGAGCGTGCATGGATTGTGGGTGAGTATGCCTAGTCGTGTGGCGTGCTGGGTGTGTGACCTGCTGCCCTCAGCCTCTGTGACATTGCAATGTCTATTTGTGTTTGTCATACCTGGGTGACTCTGCATATCCCAACCATCCCTGGTTGCTGAGCCCACTGCGGAATCCCAGGACCCCGGCTGAAGTCTGCTACAATGAGGCCCATGGGAGGACACATCGTGTGGTGGAGCATACTTTTGGTCTGCTCAAGTCACGTTTCCGCTGTCTGGACAAGACCGGAGGTACACTGGCATACTGGCCAGGGAAGGTGTGTCAGATTATAGTGGCATGCTGCATGCTCCACAATCTAGCCATACGCAAGGAGATTCCCCTGCTCCTGGATGATGGTGAGGACCCAAGGCCCCAGCCTGCAAACCAAGCCGTGTCCAGTGACGAGGACAGTGGAGAGGAGGAAGGTGTTGACCTGTGTGAACAGCTCATCACCCGTTACTTCACTTGAAGGTGGGTGTCCATCTGTAACATACCCATTGTCTGCTGATATTGCTGTTGTCGTGAAGGGGCATGTGAGAATTGTAGCAGCAGCCAGTTGTAGACTCAGCGGTGTTTGGCAATGTTTCTGGGACAGGTCATTTGGGAACATCTACAGGACGTGTATGATGACATATGTTGCCCATTGTGACAGGTGCATGTTGGGTTATCCGGATTGTAGGGGTTGTGTGCTGTCTGTGATGCCACACCCAGACCAGTGAAAGTAGTTCTGTTGTGTTTCCCTAGGTGCCTTCAACTTCTCCTTGCCTAGATACAGCCCATGCTCCTGGTACATTCTGATCATGTTGAAGATTGTACATCCTGCAATAAAGACGGAGCAGACACGACAACATGTGTGTAAGGATATTTTATTTGCAATGGTGAGATGCAAGGGGGGTGTACATTTTCATTGGGGGGTGGGGTGGAGCAGTGAGTTGACAGTTGTGGTAGATGAGATAATCGAGTAGTCACCACATTGATGTGGTGACCCAGTCCATCAGACAGATGCCATTCACAAGGCAGTGTGGGAAAGGACAGTCCAAAAAGTCAATGCAGTGGTGGAGAGGGTTGCCATCATGGCTGGCTCCGTGACTGGCGTCTGGCAGGTGCTTTGCCTCCAGATACTCCCAGGGTCTTCTTGGGACAGCCCCTTCATCGTTTGGCAGGGGGTAGCCTGCTACAGGGCCAGTGGGGTCTGAGGACTCACCCCTCTTTATGGGCACAGGGGAGGATGGTGAACTGTCATTGTGCGGCCCACCAGAGGGAGGTGGAGGTGTTGTCTATGGTGCATGCCTGTCCCTCAGTACTGCCACTTGCTGGCCTAAGAGGTCCATGATTTGTCCCATGTGGGTGTCGATGGACCTCATCAGCAGGATGAGCTTGTGCAACAGTTCGTCCGACCGGCCCGTTCGTCCCTGGCCCTATTCGTATGCACCCAGGACTCTGATGATGTGTTCCAGGGATTTGGTCCCAGCTTCCTGGTGTCCGTAGGTGACCCTGCCCCTCCCACCTGCCCTGCTGCCATGGACCTGTTGCCTCACCACTGTGGGCACCCGCATCCTCTCCCTGCCCTCCTCCATCGGTGGTGTGTGCTGGTCATCATCTGGGACAGGGAGGGTGTTGCAGGCAGCACTGGTGGTGGTGGTGGTGATGGTGGTGGTAGTGGTGACTGCAGAGGCCGTGACAGCAGGGGTCTGCTGTGAAGTTGTTGTTGGCGCAAATGTGGTGGGGGAGGCGATGGGGTCCTGGGACCTGTTGCTCCCTGACACACCAGATGGGCCAGCTTCGAGCTCATCGTCCATGGAATCCTGGGAGTCAACATCTGAGAGTCCATGTACCGGGGGGAGACTGGCTCTGCAGGTTGCTGGTGTTGTCCTCTGCAGTGAGTTCTTGGTCACCTGTGGGTCAGATGGGAAATGGTCATTGTAGTGCACCCGGCAAGCTTTGTGTTAGCTGTGTGTCATTTATTTGTTGTATACTGCACAATTGACAGATAATCACATTGTTTACTACGTGCACTACTGTGCTTCCTGACATGATGCAGTGGTACAGGCATTACTTGTCCATGATGTGAGGTGTCAAGGCATACCATGCGACCCGTACACAATTAAGGATTACAGTGACTTGTTGCCATCTAGGGCCTGGCACAACATGTGTTTAATTGAGAACTCATTGTTTATTTGTCTGACCTGGCAGACGTCACATCTGGCCATGGACTGGCCATTGTCATCTCCTGCATACCATTGTCCTGTCATGTGCATATCTTGATTTGTACCACCACACATGCTTTCATATTTTTCGAATGGTCCTTGTTGCACTTACCCCATGGTGATGCACATGTAAAAAGGTGCTGTGCATGATTGTGCCCTGACTTTCTTCTACTTGTGCATTGGTGTGTCACACTTTGGTAGCTGTGACAGTTTTCTTAGCTTACCTGTGTGCACACGGTGCTTGGCAATGGGGTAGGAATGCCTTTATACGCAATAAGAGGGCTGGTGTTGTCATATGGCACCATTTAATTTGTGACGAATGGGTGGATGCACATACTGGCTACTTACCTGTTATGTGCCCACATTTAGGTTTGTTATGTCACACGTGCGTGTGCGTGGTGGCGGCTTACATCATGCTCAGTGGGGTCACGGTCCAGAATCATATGTCTACCTACCTGTAATCTTGTTTGGTGTACTGCAATGGATTCCAACTGCTTCTGGGTGGGGGAGTGCTCAATCATGCTCAGGTGTGGGATAGAAGGAATGTTGGGAGTAGTGGTACAGACCTCCCACCCACAGACACCCTCACTGTGAAGATGGCTACCTACCTGTTAGTTTGTTTTGTCTACTGCAATGGCTTCCAACTGCTTCTGGGTGGGGAAATGCTCCATCCTGCTCTGGTGTGGGACAGAGGGAATGTTGGAGGTAGTAGTGCAGGCCTCCCACACCCAGACACCCTCACTGTGAAGATGGCTACCTACCTGTTAGTTTGATGAGGGTGATGTAATGGCTTCTAACTGCTTCTGGGTGGGGGCGGCTCCATCCTGCTGAGGGGGGGCAGGGTGCATGGTGGGAGTAGTGGTACAGACCTCCCACCCACAAACACCCTAACTGTGAAGATGGCTACCTACCTGTAAGTTTGTTTGGTGTTCTGCAAAGGCTTCCAACTGCTTCTGGGTGGGGGAGTGCTCCATCCTGCTCAGGTGTGGGACAGAGGGAATGTTGGGAGTAGTAGTGCAGGCCTCCCACACCCAGACACCCTCACTGTGAAGATGGCTACCTACCTATTAGTTTGATGAGGGTGGTGTGATGGCTGACACATTCTTCTGGGTGGTGTGGGGGGAGGGATCCATCTTGCTAGGCTGTGGGACTGGGGGCATGGTGGGTGTTGTAGTGCTGTCTGCCTGTACACATGCCGCCATGGCAATGTTGCTAGCTACATGTGGGGTGAATGGGAGTGGGTGAATGTTGGATCTATGAGACATGTTTTTGTGAGTGTGTGGTGCAGATGGATGGAATTTGCCCTAGGTGGTGTAGCTTTGTAGTTGTGTAAGACAGTACATAGCAGAGTGGTGGTAGTCATTTGTTTGTACTTACCAGCCTCCATTCCCCCGGCTACTCCTGTGAGACTCTTTGTATGCAGTATGGCAAGCACCTTCTCCTCCTATTGTGTGAATGGTTTTTGTGGAATGGGAGGGCCACCACCAGTCCTCTGAGCCAGCTCACGGTTCTTGCTCCTCCTCTCCTTGACCACCCTCTTCAGATCATGCCACCGCTTCATGATCTCCTTTTTTGATCTTGGGGTGGTCCCTACTGCATTGACCCTTTGGACTATCCTTGCACACATTTGTGCCCTTGTGGCTAATGGTGTCTGTTGGACCAGGCTACCAAAAAGCTGTGGTTCCACTACGACTATCTCATCTACCATGACTGTCAACTCACTTTCTGTGAATTTGGGCATTTTCTGTGTGGCTATGGTGTGTGGTGTGCAAAGTGGTTGTGGGTGTAGGAGTGTGAGTGGTGGTCGTGGTTGTGATGTGTATGGTGTGTGTTGTGCAGGGGGTTAGTTGTGCAGGTGTGGAAGTGGTGGTGGTGCTGTGTGTGGTGTGGCTAGTGATGTTGTGTCCTTTGCCTCTCCTGCCAGCTGGGGTGTATGTGTCGCTTCTCTCATGGAGTATAGCAAAGGATTGTGGTCAGGGAAGGGGCTCGTTTTATACTCAGTTATGTGGGTGTGTCCAATTGGGGTGTTGCTGTCAGATGTGTTGTCCTGGGATTTGTATGTTTCTTTTTGCCATGTGTTTGTGTCATTGGGGTGTGTTTTGTGTATTAGGGGGCCATGGCTAGTTTTCTGTGTGCACTTTTTGGCCTTCTTGTGGGTTTTTTGCTTCGTCTGCCATATTTTTTACGGATCGTCCGCAGCGGTGGCTGTGCTTCAGCTCTTCCGCTGGGTCTCCCATTCATCCCACAGTGCGACCTCGGCAGTCGGGAATATCCTAATTTCCGGTGCGGTGTCTCCACTATACTTGCGGTGGGTTGGTGTTTTTCTGCCGCGACTCCGACGGATTTTGGCCATCTCTACCCGCTACGGGCGGTTTTTCTTGGCCTTGTTTCGCCGCGGTCGGTGTTTTTTGGCGGTTGTTCCTAATTTGGCTGCCGGTTTTCCCACGGTGCCGGCGGGTGGTTGTTTTCCGCTTCCATGGCGGTCAGGGTGCTTTTTTGCCCGCCATCCTAATAGACCCCCATATGTGTATCACTGGTTATTGGGTTTCCTTCAAGAGGTATCACCAGTGCTGATGATTTTGAGACAATTTTTTAGCATTCAAGTGCTGCAGCGTTCTGGAAGGAGAAAACAGAGTTGTCAGCATCCTGGTAGAACTCAATACTAAACTCGACAAATTACTTCAAGCTAGAAATTTCAGCATTGGATTCATTGGCATTAACAATGTCACTAATATTGTCAAAGCCATGGCAGATGTAGAATGCTTTAGAATGCTATTTCGTTGAGGTCTGGATGCTTAAACATAAATAATCCAGTCTGTGCCTTCCCTTGGCCGTGTAAATTTTGATTATAATTGGTTATCCATGATTGGCATATTTGCTTTACTGGTAGATCCCTTATAAAGTGCACTGTGGGTGCACTCTGCATGTAAATCAAATGCCACCCACATGAATAGCCCTGTAAACATGTCTCAGACCTGCCACTGCAGTGTCTGTGTGCAGTTGTAAAACTGTCATGTTGACCTGGCAAGTGTACCCACTTGCCAGGCCCAAACCTTCTCTTTTGTTTTACATGTAAGGCACCCCTAAGTTAGGCCCAAGGTAGCCCCATGGGCATGTGCTGGTGTGTTTCACATGTCCTGATAGTGAAATACTGCCAATAGGTTATTATTGGAGCTGCCTTGTAACATCTTACAAGTGTAATTTTCAATTGAGAAGAGATCGAGATTTGGGGGCATATTTACAAGGGCCTTATCCTTATTTTAAAGCCAAAAAAGTGGAGATAATCTTTTCGCCCTATTTGCAAGCTGGTGCTAACATGCATTAGCGCATGTCAGCAGCCGTTTTGCCGACGCTTCGCTTTGCATCTCTAATGAGATGCAAAGTGGGCGTCACTCGGCGTACCCGACGGACTACCTTGTAAATTATCGCTAAATGCACATCGTGATATTTACAAGGTGGCCCTCAGGATTCTAGCTAATGTTATTTTCTGGCGAAAACCGCGTTTTCGCCGAAAACTAACATCTGCTAAAATCCTGACTACTGTATGTTGACAATGGGAGGTGGATTGATGTGTTATGACCACAGGGTCGTATCATCAAGCAAATCACCGTTTTGCAGGGAACATCGCTGCAAAACCAGTGATGTTCCCTGCAAACAGCGATTTCCCCGCTATCACTGGATTATATATCGCCCTTGAGTTATGTGTTGGTGATAACGCACTAACTCGGCGACTTAATTCAGCGATAGCTTGCGTTAGGGAAATCAGCGGTAGGTGTGTCGTTGTTGATATGCCCCTTGGAGTTTTGACTCACTGAGCTCAGGATTTAAAAATACATCTTTTAGTAAAGCTGTTTTTTAGGTTGTGAGTTTGAAAATGCCACTTTTAGAAAGTGGAACCAAAGGGGATGATGGACATTGTAAGCACTCACCCCCAGTCAACTGATCTGGGTTTAATCCATCATCATTCTTTAGCTTACTCCGCCATCCCAGTTCAGACGTGGCCATATGCAAATCAGTCTGACCCTGTGCCTCATGGGAACAGTCCAGACCGAACTGCCAAGCCATGTCTTCCCTGGACCGGTTTCTGGCTAATCAGCTGTCATCAGCCAGGCTAGCTTGAATCCAGTGGCAAAGTGAGCAAGGGACTCACGTCTGGGCATACCCTGCCAACTTAGGGCAAACAAAGAAAAATCAAAAGGAATGATGGACGGAGTGTTGAACATTGCAAGCACTCACCCCCAGTCAACTGATCTGGGTTTAATCCATAATCATTCTTTAGTTCACTCCGCCACCCCAGTTCAGACATGGCCATATGCAAATCAGTCTGACCCTGTGCCTCATGGGAACAGTCCAGCCCGAACTGCCAAGCCATGTCTTCCCTGGACCGGAAACAAGCATCCTGGGACCGGTTTCTGGCTAATCAGCCATCATCAGCCAGGCTAGCTTGAATCCAGTGGAAAAGTGAGCAAGGGACCCAAGTCTGGGCATACCCTGCCAACTTAGGGCGAACAAAGCAAAACCAAAGGGGATGATGGACGGAGTTTCCTGTCCAGGGAAGACATGACTTGACGCTTCTTTGTAGACCCTCATTGCAGAAGTGGGTACAATCGATGCCAGCACGTCGCTGTAAAACGCAGATTGTCTATGTTGGCCAATAAATGTGACCCCTTTTGTTTTAGGTACAGTACAAAAGGTTTGAAGTACTCTTTGCATTCCTGTCCTAGCACCGATATTACAATTATGTGGCATTGTGTACATAACATGTCGAGTTTGGAGAGTGCAATCGGTGTAAGCATCTTTTTATACACACGTGCACACCCGTCTGTCCCTCTCTCTATCTAGCTGCACTTCTCTCGCAGGCTGTAAATATGTACTGCTCCTGAATGCATTTTAATTCTTTTGCCACGGCAGATGACCCCCCGCTGGTGTTTGCAGAGGTCCTATGGGGTGTGTTTATATTTCAGGATTAGGCAGGGGGTGAAAATTGGATTTGGGTCCTTGTTGATTCGCCATTAAACAAAAGAAGGGCACTTATCTCTGCTTAAAATATAACAAGGGTTTATGGTACACCATCCCCCCTGATATCACTTTACCTTTCAGCCCTAAAAGTGAAAACTGCCAACTTTTTCAGCACTTAGGAGCGAGTAAGTTTAAGAATAGATAATATACTCAAAAACACACACAAAATCGAAGAACAAAACACACAACTGTGTATTTTGAGCCAGAAATTATATTTAATGTAAACATTGTCGCATTTGAAAAGTTGTCTATGTATTGATCTTGAGCAGAAACAGGGGTACAATGTCCATTAGCAATTTGCAACCGGTTTCTTTGGTGTCCATGTGGTAACAAGGCATATGGGTCACCTATTGAAGAACAATAGAGAAAAACGTATCTTCCCTTTTCAGATGCACATCAGAAGTTATTATTGATTAATAGTTTTGTTTATTCGAGCATGTGCCATTCATCCGATTTTTGTATTAGACGTGGTGCCAAAGAAGGTAAGCGACAGAGACAGACCGTCAAAATATATTTTCCTAATTAAATCTAATATTGGATAAATCAGCATTAAAAACAGGTAAACATGCATCTGAAATCCATAAAAATAGACTTTACGTATACTTCCTTCTAAGACCATGGATTTCTCAGCTCGGAGGCTTCTTTTGAAGACTCCTAATGGCTACAAATGTCTTTGGTAAGGCCGATTTGTATCTATCAGGTAAATGCAGGCCTTGGCCAAGACACATATAGACCAATGTTTAAAGGGGTTCTGCCAATTTCAATCCCAAAGAGAGATATACAAAACAGAAGGCATCATGCCATGGTGCACCTGGGCCTCTTTGCCAGTAATCGCCAGTTATACTTTGTCCTTTGATCGACGCTTGGTTTATTTTATATTTGAAATGATTTCCGTGTGTTTTTGAGAAACCACTGACGAGTTAAGAAAAGTATGCATTGAAGCCGAAGCCCATTTTCAATAATGCAGCGTGAGCACTGATCAACCTTTAGGTGCAATGCAATGCCAGGTTTCCCAGGTTGCTGTATTAGAAACAAGCATTTACAATGCAATAGGTCTTGCGTTAACACAAGTTTAAGCTATTGGCATTGTAAATGACAATGCCTTTTATTTATGTTTTAAAAACAAAAACAAAAATAAAAGGCATTATTATTTGCAATGTCAATTGCTCAGACTCACTTAAATGCGAGACCTATTGCATTGCAAATGCTTGGTTTTTTTTTAGGCACAGGAAGATTAAGTGATTTGCCCCCAGAATCATTGGATGTTTGAGCCTCCTGCCTGACTCAAACCTGGTTCCCCAGCTACAAAGTCAGCTGTCCCAGGCAGTAAGCCACACACCCTCCCTAAGTGTGTCTGGAGCTTAGGTACTGCAGGATCTTGTGGACAACAAAGACTTTCCTTTGAAGTATGCCTACTTTAAAGACAAAAGGGATCTAAGTATTGGACCTGTAACCCTTACAGTTTTAAAACATTTGTGGATCAAGAGGAGCCTCTGCCAATAGGAAGAGATGGAGGGCGGCCAGAAAGAGTACTGCCTTTGTGGTCTCAGGGCCATCAAAGCCTTCATCTGCAGCATCTCTGAACTCCAATGCTGGGAGTTCTGACCTGCCAAGTGGTGCCAATTCCAGTTCCGGGCTCTTGGAGGTGGTTCTGTTGCTTCAGGACTTGAAGATCTATGCATCGCCCTTCCAGTGCCATTTTCCCCACTGCAAGCTTGGCGCACGGTTGAAAAACCAACACATCGCCGCGGCTGACAAACCGATGCAGCGTCTGTTCGTGACCTGTAGAACTGCTGCAGCCCGAGTCCAGAGCACTGAGTCTCTGACATCCGAGACCCCCACTCTGACTTCAACGCAGGCCCTGCTGTGCGGCTGAAGGAATTGACGCATCAGCTGTATGAAGCTGTGAAAATCGACAGTGCCTGTTTTTCTGCTACATCGACCTGCAGCACCCAGATCTTCTTAATCATTGCACCTGTGCGCCCAGTTTCCGACACATCGCCCTGCAGAAAGGAGTCGCCTTCGGAAATTGACGCACTGCTTCTCCTTGCAGAAAGGGATCGATGCAACACTTTTCCTGTGTGCAGCAGAACTGACGCCTCCATTCCCCTGGGACTCCAGAACCGACGCATCGATGTGTGTTCCTGACACTTTCCTCCTTTGCGGCTGTTTTTCATCTTGGATTTTGACGCATCAAATGTACTTGGTGCTTAAATCAACGCATCCATAGAGTTCAATGGACAGAATTGCTTAAACCTTTTGGAAGTGACATTTTGAGTTATGTATGTTTTTTTTTTCATTTTGGTATTGTTTGATTTAGATAAAGATCTGTTATTTTTCTAAACTGTCCTTTTGTAGTGTTTTCAGTGTATTACAGTGTGTGTTATGTACAAATGCTTTGCACATTGCCTCTGAGATAGGCCTGATTGCTCGGGCCAAGCTACCAAGAGCGTGAGCAAGGTTTATCTTGTAAATTTAACTCCTTTACCCTGACTACAAGAAAGGGTCCCTACTTAGGCTGCATACCACTGCCAACTAGAGACCCCCATTCCTAACAAATGGTTTGAATTGGTTTACTTAAAAAACGAGCTTACCCAGCACCATATGATGTCTTCGACCAAGAACATAATTCTCCTCAATGTGCAATGCGTATAACTGTGTGAAAAGTGAACTTCCTTTTCTCCTACACCACCATTTTTAAATCACTAATTTTTCAAGCACAATTCTGAAAAAGTGTCAACATGCTAAGGTCATTAAAATCATGACATCAGGTATTTAAAGTTACACACGGTTCAATTTGTGGCAGGTTGTTGAAGGAGCTACATGACCCAATTTATTCAATGTAAACTATAGAGTGCCATAGTCTTTAGAAGCTTGAAAATATAAAGAAATCCCCCATGCAACCTGTGGGGACCTAAACGCGCTCTGAATCTCAGTGGTGCATTAGACCTCATGTCTTCAGTCTTCTTAATGCCTCCTTTATCTCAGCTGTCTCAGAGGTCTTTTATCATTATCTAACCCATGACAAACCTATTACAAACCCTAATATTGCAATTTCCAATCTTGTGCTGTGTAGATGGCCTGCACACCTGCCTATGGCAGAGCCGCATTTCCCAGAAGCCGGCTATAAATTACCAAAGGTCAGCAGCCATTTGTCACAGGACGCCCATTTCATACAATGACACCGCTAACTCGAGAAATTGCCACATGTCCTGTAAAGCAGGCCCTTCTCATTTATCATTACACAGAAGCTATTGCGCGTTTTGGTGCTGGTGTTGTTTACGTGTTTTCTCCCTCGAGTAATCCCCGGTTCCAGGAACCCATCATCGAAAGCTGTCAATCTCACACGCTCTGTGCATAATGCACGGTATAACCAAAATACCCGGAACAATGAAGAAAATATCCCTTTAAGCCTGCCTGCCAGACTGTTGTGATTCCGGCCTGGTCCCACTGTTGCTTTGCAAGATTTTAAAAACATATAACAATTTCAGAGGATCAGAGGACGTTTCCACTGAGTGCTCACGAGCAGGGGCTGGCCGGATGCTTCGAGGGCTCTGGGGGTAATCCAAATGCACTACTACTAAAGTCATCAACTCACTATCTATTTTCTTCACATCTAAAAAGTCTATTCACATTTAAATGGCCCTTCCATCAAGTCAGTTTCATACAGCTCCAATTCATGTACGTTTTAAAAGGAAACATGGCCAAGAATAAATACCCTTTCAACCGATATAACGAGCAGTAGGCAATGTTTTACACTTCCTCTGTCGTTATTACTACTAGGACTGTCTTTAGTGAACCTACGCATACTACCAATATTACTAAGGATGTAACATTTTTCTGAATTATAATAGCAATAGTACCACTTCCATTAGCACTACTATTGCTATTACTTTTGCCATTAGTGCCATTACTCCAGGTCTTTTCTGATCACCGACAGCACCAAGTACAACTGTTGGTACTACTTCTTGGACTACTAGTACGGCCAATTCCAGTTTTAGAGCTACTACCGGCGCCACTAGCGCTGCTGCAACAAGCAGTAATTCTACCACTGCTAAAAATACAGGGGCTTATTTATGAGCCCTTGCGACAGTTTTGCGCTTCCACTGCGTCACTTTTTTTGACGCATCATCTGTGTAAAAAATGCCTCCTGTTGCGCCCTATTGATAAAGTGACGCATCTGAGCAGATGCGTCCCTTTGCAAACCCCTGCACAACATTATACCTGTGTCGGGTATAATGTATGGAGGGGGGGCGTTCCCACGTAAGTAAGCCTCATAGAAGTAACGCAGTGAAATCTACAAGTGCGCCACTTTTAGGGTGCAAATGCGTCAATATCTTACGCGTGCCTCACAGCAGGCATAAGAATGACGCAGGTCCTTTCACATGGGGCTTGCCCCGTGTGAAAGGACACATTGCTGGAGTTGCGTCACTTTTGTGACACACTCCAGCAATGCGTCACTTTTGCGCCAAAAATACTGACGTATCTGTAACTCCTTGCGACATGATGCGTCATACAGTAAATATGACGCATCCATTTTGTCGCAAGGAGGGCGCACTGAGAAGTGACGCATCTCTGCTTTCACGCAGCGATGGGTCACTTCTCATAAATGAGGCACACACTACTTTTGGAATACGAGCTTTAGTTACTGCCAGCATTATTACAATATGAACAACACAGACTATTAATTATGCTATGTGCAGTTCTACGTCACTACTGATACTATTAATACTAGTTCTCTTCTAGCCATCATACTGTTACCTTGACAGTACTACTGGTATCAACAAGATGAAATCCTTCCATGTTGTTTTCCAAATGGAAATTCGAGGAATTCTGAGTTAAAGTCAATTTTACCAAAAGTTAAAACATTAACATATTCATTTCATGTTACTGGTGTAGACATGTATAAAGAAAAGCATGTTTTCCTAAACATTTATATTAAAAAATGCAACAATTAAATAGACGTATTATATAGAGAGAGTAATCCCTTCCTCCATTTTCTCTTTTCCTAACTCCCCCTTATCATGTAACCGTGCACTTCCACTAAACCACATTTCCAAACTTAATATATTTTGTAATTTACTTTTAATTTAAAATCTGTTTGTGATTCATTCATTTTGAAAAATTTACAAATGTCGTTTTTAGTGGTTGTTTGAAAATGTATACATATTAATAATTATGCCTCACATTACATTTATTGTCTTATATAATTTCCTTCTTACTCTAAACATTTATTAAAACGGACATAGCCAACAAAGTTTTTTATTTTTCTCAATGATTCAATTTGATGGTGAACACTCAATGTTTATAGTCTTTTTAAAAACACCATCTGATGCGATGACTATGAGCTTTTTTTTCTTTTTTTGTTTTTGAACTTTTAAATTGTGATTTCAAAGTTTGTTTCATGAAACAAAAGTTGAAAAATTCATCTTTAACATGCAACAAAGAATATGTGCAAAAGACAAAGCAGGAAAGAATAAACAAATATGAAACTCCTTGTCATGGTCTTTCAGTAGCTACTAAATCCAGATGTTTAGCTTCTGAATCCAGATGTTTAGCTTCTGAATCCAGATGTTTTCCCGTGGCATCAGGCATGGGTTTTGCACTCTGTGCAATGGAGAGCAAATCTTGGCACATCTGGATATATGTCAAATGCTCCCTCCCGCTGTACCTGAGAAGAAATTGTACTAGATCCCTTTCTATCGATAGACTTCTTTTTATGTTTGCCTCCTCTCCTGCCATGGATAATGCTATGCCTGGATTACACAAGGGTTGTACAAAATGTATACTCTCTGGCTTGTGCCTGGCACAGCTCTTCCTTGTATACATTGCAGACCCCCTTACGTGCATTCATTGTTTTTTCTGTGAAGAAAAGTTAATTACTGCTACATTCAAGCCTCTTTTCACCGTGCTGAATGTGAATCACTTCAGCAGGGCTTGTTGCTGCTGCTGTTACAGTAGTCTGGTTGCTACATCTCCACGTCTCTTGTTCTGGCACGACCTCCTGTTTCCCTGCACTAGATGCCATAATGGTGTTCGGTCTGCATAGATGGTGCACTGTCTCTTCTAGAATTCAAAATGGCAATAATATTTAACAACTGGGCCTCTTTCTTTTCCCAAATAAACTGCTGCTTTAAACGAAAGAATATTAATGTAATTTCCAATTAACTCTCTCCTGCATTTTACTGAATTAATGGGCCCGTAAAATCTGTGAGCCTCGGCAACAGCTTTATAAGATGGGACTCTCTGTTTTTCGGCTTGCAGGGTTATGCTTCTTGGCCCACTAGCTCATAACTCTACAGGGAAGTCTAATTTTGTTGTATTTCCAAACTGTAATAAGAAATCTGATCACGGGAATCACCTAAACATTTAAGGTAATTATTACTGCTTGTGTTTACACTTTTTTACATTTTTTTGTGTATGATGTAAGCTTGCAGATTCGAAAGTCGAGGCCAACATGTTCGGAACACATCACTCCGATGACGTTTAAGGCGTGACTTCTTATTTTAGGGTCGTCTGCTTTCGCTACGGAGATCTTGGACATACAGATAAAAAATAGTTTTTTGTTATAATTTCGAGTTGCAGTCAATGATTTGCCACTAGACATCAGATAAGAGCGGTATTTTCAATTAATGCCAGTATTTTAGAATTGTAAATCTTTTTGTCAATGATTTAAGGTGGCTGTTTTTTATCAGGGCGTGTGAAATTCAAAATGTGATGTTTATCCTGTATGTACACACTCAGGCCCATTATACATTAAAAACAGAAATTAGGTTAAAATATAGGCTCTTCATTTGTAATGCTCTATTTGTGACTCTGATTACGCCTCATTCAGATCCAAGTGGTCTTTCCCACAGAAGCTGGCTAGAGGCCCTTCCCTTCATCCTTGTGCAGCTGAAGGGCTTGGATCATTGCTGGTGAGGATTCTACCCAGACTGTGCCAATGTCCAAGCCTCAACCTTGGTGCTTGTAAATGCTTTTTCCTTTCTCTCCATTTTTAAGGTTTGCAGGGCCACCTACCACTGACAGTGACATTCACCTGTGCATACCAATGGTGGTGTCTGAGCCTGCTTACAGCACCACTCTGCACACAACCACTGGCTGCCAAACACTCTGCCTGGCCTCTCTGGATGATATATTCTTTAAAAAAAAAAATATATATATATATATATAAATATAAGTTTGGCAGTCCCTCACTGTATGGGCTGTCATTTTGGACTCGACTTACCAGCATGCCCCTGTTCTCGAAATAACACGGGAGGCATTACAGCCAATAGCAGAGGCGGGGAGTAACAACGTGTGGAAGGGAGTGGCCTGAGATCGCCACAGGACCTTTATATAATCCCCAGGTGTGAGGCTCTATTGGGAAACAAGAACCGGCACTGAAGAAAGCACGAAGACTCGCTGAAACGCGTCTGCCTGGTGTTTCCTGGACTTTGCTTTTATTTTGGCAGAATAAATCCTGGATTGTGTACCTGCATATGTCGGGCTCATTCTTTCTTGGAGTGGGCATTGGGTTTTGATATATATAAATATATATATATATATATATATATATATATATATATATATATATATATATATATATATTCAATGAAAAAACCATAGGTTTCACACATGTTATAGTTAGCTGGAAATTTTACTGATAAAAAACCAATGAAATTCCCCCGTTATAGTTACTGTAGGCAACTATAACTCACGCGACCGCAATCCTCTGCTGATGCTAATACTGTATTTAGACACTTATTTGCCCATGTCTTCTTCCATTAAATTTTAGCTATACATATATTACAAATATTTTTTTTTCATAAAGACACATATGTCATCAGCAGAGGATTGCGGTCGCGTGAGTTATAGTTGCCTACAGTAACTATAACGGGGGAATTTCATTGGTTTTTTATCAGTAAAATTTCCAGCTAACTATAACATGTGTGAAACCTATGGTTTTTTCATTGAATTAGCAAGGTTTTTTAAATGCTAATTCCTAACTATAACGTGTGTGAAACCTATGGTTTTTTCAGTGAATTTGTACGGTTTTTTAAATGCTAAGTTACTTTACGCCATTCGTGGCGTGCACGCCCACTTAACGCAGTTCGTTCCGTGCGCGCACGGTGCGCTTCGCGCACCGTGCGCGCACAGTGAGCACGCGGTGCGCTTCGCGCACCGCGCGCCCACTTTACGCAGTTAGTGCCGTACACGCAAGGTGGGCACGCAGTGCGCTGCGCGCACCGCGTGCCCACGTTACGCACCGTGCGCACATGGAGGACATATTATGCGCTTCCTTGTGATAGGTAATCTGTTAAATTTAATTTGTAAGTGATGACAATAATATGCCATGCACAGAGAGTGTTTTTTTTTTTTTTTTAAATTTTTAGCGTAAGCGCACCGTACGCGTACGGTAAGCGTAATCGGCGAAATTTTCAAAAAATAAAAATTTACCGTTTTTGGCCTTGGGGGATCTTTGAGGACTCAACTAAAATGGCTATGTGCATGGGCGCTGTCTAAACAGCCCCTTTATATGTTTTTTGCCTTTGTTTACAGCCCCCCCCTCAGAGTGCGAGAGAGAAAATGGCGGCCGCCGCTTCCTGGTTTCGACCGATTCGAATGTTTACTTAGATGTAACAGCCAATCAGAATCGCGTACCGTAAGCTGGCTCAGATATATATATTGATTTAAAGGCTATTTTCTCAGAATCTACTGAACAGATTTACACCAAACCTACAAAAGGCACTTCCTTGACCTGAGGACTACCTCTCTGCCAAATTTCTAGTAATTCTTTTCAGCCGTTCGGGCTGTAGCCCTGTCTAAAGGTCCTATGGAAAAATGCATGGGAAAAACACGTTTTGGGACCCCCCTTTTATCTCAGCCCCCGCTTGACGAATCCCCCCGAGACTTTCAGGGTAGGAGCGGAGCGTAGCGCCCCACCTATTTTGAGAAATTCGCGAGGATTCGTCGACCGGCGCCAAAGTTATTCAAAATAGAATGTTGCGGATTTCCTATGGAAACAGGATCCTAACTATAACTACCTACTGGCGCCAGTAGGTAATATATATATATATATATATATATATATATATATATATATATATAGCGATTTGCGAACCCTAAAATGCAGACGTCAAACTTATGCTGTGCACGGCCTGGGTGGTTGCCTTCCAGTGTTGGCCACAGCATTGGCAACCACCCCGACTGAGTGGCCAACTCACTGTTGGCAGACAACCCCTCCACTGTATACCTTTTGTCTGGACAAAGTAGGGGTTGACCACATGGACTAGCAGAATGCCTGTGGGTTGTGGTGGCAGGGATTGCCCTTTGCCAAGCCCTGTGGCATAAATGCAGTGAGTGAACAACTGTTCCTTGTACAATGGGGTTTAGCTGCAGGACCTGGCCAGTTGACAGTCAGAGGTGGCCACAGAGGCAAGTCATCAGCCAGACACTGCAGTCAATCATCCACAAGTGGCCAACCACTGCTGCTCATGGCCTTCGGCTGTGCACAGTGAAGGTTGCCTGAAGAGCTTGACCAGAGGAACCTAAAATGGATGATGGGAGAAAAAGTTCTCATGTTTAGTGAGATTTGTATATTTTTTTAATTTGGGTCCAGTTTGTGAAGCCAGTTTCACAAACTGTCTACAAACCAACGGTCGGTATATTTCTATAACTGACTCTGTCCAACACTTTTTTGTAATGCTCATTTCTCAAACACTACTTAAGGGACTTTCATCAAACCAAGCAAAGGCACTCATCTGAGTAAAGTTCTAGTTTCAATACAAGTTTGGTATAATACGCCCAAAATGGTGGGAGCAGAGGACGCTGAAGCAGTCACTGAAAGGCACTTAGAACTAGCACAGCGCACAGCTTGACCCCATAACAAACCAAAGTGACGAGCAGAAATAGAGACCCCGACTACATAGACCACTGGACTGCCCTGACGATCTCTTGCAGACCTACCACTCTTAAGGAAGAACAAGGCGTGGCTGCAAATCACTGGTGCAGGGAGAGAGACCATAAAATAGCACACAGAGGCTGAGCAGAATACCTCCACTGACTCAAGAGCAGGAGAACACTGACACTCAAAATAAGTGTTCCCTGAGAAAGAGGGGACCACAGCAGCGAACAGTACAAAGCTGATTTATTGAACGTTGGAAAGAAAACTGCCTACACCATATACCAACAGTACTAATGCCACTCGCCGCACGGAAGCTGACAGGGACCCTGCGGACTGGGCCCGATGAAGCAAATATGAGCTGAGACACACGGAGGAAACCTAAGGTGCGGGGACTATTAGCTCAGAAAAAACAATGGGCAAGTTCACTAAAACGAAAGACCCTGAGCAGGAAGAAGCAAGTGAGCCAAACGCGACCAAGGGAACAACTCCACCACTGGAGCACCCAAAAGAGGGCCCTACCCTGCAAGACGTAATGCACGCTATTACAGCAACTAGGCAAGTCCCAGAGCATAAAATAGATACTATCTTCACAGACCTTAGCCAGCTCAAAGACGATCAGAAGAAACTGGCAGAGAAAGTTGCCTCTAATGAACGCACACTAACTGAAGTGACGCTGAGTGTAGCAGCGATGCAGAAACACCTACATGACCTGGACTCCAAAGTTAAAACACTAGAAAACAGAGCAGAAGATGCCGAAAACAGGTTGCGCCTCAACAACGTTCGCATTGTGGGTATGCTGGAGAAAATTGAGGGGACAAATACAGTGAAATATGTTGAGGACTGGCTACGAATCGGAACTTCATTCTAGAACAAGCACGCAAAAGAGGAGAGCTGAAGATTAACAACATGACTGTGCGAATATTCCCAGACTTCTCCAGAGAAGTCCAGCGACCAAGGGCGTCCTACCAGGAGATCAAAAAAGCCCTCAGACAGAGGTGCTTCCAATATGCAATGATCTTTCCAGCAAAACTGAGAGTAGTGACTCCGGGAGGAACAAGATTTTTTCCAACCTCACAACAGGCATGGGATTTTTTAGACACCCAGAATGGACTGAAGCCTACTGCAGAATAAGGAAAACAGAGGCACAGACGAAGGACCTCCAGGGGAACACAACCTGAACAGAGCTCAGCCATGGCCTTCCAAGATGAGGCTCAACGCCGCAGAGTGATAGACGAAGTGATCTGCCTGAACAGGAGCCAATCGGATCACAAAACTAGGGACCAGACATCCCATTATATAGACTCGTAATCAGATCGGGACTCCAATGTATCTGGGAGCGCTAGCTTGGAACTGCCGGTGGTCACCCCGGCCATGGCAGACGAGATAATATAGGACCCCAGGCGTCCTCTAGCAAAGACATATGAGATGAAAATCTTAGCATCGACACCTGAACAGAGCTAAAGAGCTATGGAAGTTCACTGAACATTCCTCCTGAGCACTACAGCATGCCACAGCTAAGGAAGCCAGATGAGGGCCCGGCCGCCAAGACCATTGCGAGGTACCCCCCTAAACTATAGGCTATTGTGGGGTTATCCCACAAACTTCTTGGACCATTACCATGGTTTGGACGACTAGCACATTGCTACTTGTCCTGGGGGGTGGGATTCGGGGCTGTTGGTTGTTGTTTTTAAGGGCAGGATCCAGAGAGTCACACCAGCATATCACAGGAATAATCCAGAAAAGTGTTGGGAGAGGAAGATGGGAGTGCAGGGTGGGCGGCAAGGGAAATCATTCTTTTTTATGCTATATACAGATGGCTAGCAACTTATCATATACATGTATGATGTGGAATGTGAGGGATATGCTTACGATGACTAAACAATACAAGGTGTACTCTTACCTACGTAGGAGAGGAGTGCAGGTAGCCCTCCTACAAGAGACTCACCTTACAGCACCAGAAGGTCAAGCACTCAAGAGGCGATGGAGAGGTCGGGCATACTTCACTACATACTCGGCATATGCCAGGGGGGCACTCATATGGATACGAGCAGGAGGCCCATTTCAACTCACAGATACTATCATCAATATGGAAGGGAGATATGTAGCTAGAAGAGGCAGAGTAGAAGGGAAGAACATAACAATGATCAGCTTATATGCCCCCAATACTGACCAGCGTGCCTTTTTTGCGTCGCTGTCGCGACGCCTAGCTCCATGGCTCACAACATCAGCACTAATTGGTGGGGATTTCAACTGTGGGTCTGACACCCAGCTAGACTGCACGCAATCCCCCCTACCCTACAGGACTCCCAGATGACTCGGACAGCTAGGATGTTCTCTGACTGGCAACAACAGTGGAACCTGGTAGACTCCTGGAGACTTAAAAACCTGCAGGATAGGGACTATTCCTTCTTCTTGGTCCTTCATGAGGTTTATTGATGACTCGATCTATACCTTACCATTCCTGAAATACACGATCTCATTGGGACGATTGACTATCTACCCCGTACTATCTCAGATCACAATCCTATTCAACTGCACATACGAGGGGCACGCCCTAGACCCCCCAGACCCACCTGGAGGCTAAAGAAAGAAGTACTGGAGGACCAGGTCTTCTGGGAAACTATCAGAACCAAAATTACCCAATATTTTGCTGAGAACACAGGAAAAGCATCTACCCCCAAATAGAATGGGAGCCTTTGAGGCTGTAATGCGTGGGCACTGCATTGCTGAATCCAAAGGGATCCGGCAGACATTACTAACTGAGGTTAAGAGGACAGAAGACCAACTAAGAGACATTGAGCACAGGCGACCAGGGCACACCGAGCTCCAACTGGAGATCTTAGAGGCCAGGGAGGCAGTAGCGCCCTAAGTAGCAAGATTGAGATGCCTTGACTATAATGTCCACATGGACAAAACCCACGCCGAAAGAGATAAATCATGGTCACTCTTAGAGTGGTTGGCTAATCCCCAAAAACGAGGCTCCTATATCCTAGAACTGCAGACTGCGGGAGGAACAAGGGTCTACACACCAGCAGAGGTAAATGACATCTTTGTAGACTACTATTCCACTCTCTATGCCAGCTCAACCACATGTGGGTTGCTACTGATGCACACATTCCATTCTGACCTTCAGATACCGCAGATCACAGAAAACGAAGTGGACGACCTAGGAGGGAACTTAACAACCCACACGATTGCCGCTGCTATCAAACATATAGCACACAATAAGACTCCTGTTACAGACAGGCTCCCAGTGGAGTTCTACTCCACCTACTCAGCTGAATTAATCCCCCAGCTCCTGACACTTTACGAAACAGATAATGAGATGGGCTCCTTACCAGACACTACGAGGGAAGCGATAATAGTTTCCATTTTGAAACCAATTAAAGCCCCACATGATAGGATGGCCTACCGCCCACTAGCGATACCTAATATTGACTATAAGATCCTAAGCCGGATTCTTGCCACACACCTAATACCCCTCAAGACCACACTTGTGAACAAAGACCAAGCTGGGTTCATCCCAACATGCAACACAGCAGGAAATATTAGGCATTTGCTAGCCATCCTAGAAGCACACAGGGACAACCAGAAGCAAGACACGGTCTTTGCCATTGAAATTGAAAAAGCTTTAGATGGCTTAGAATGGCCCTACCTGTACGAAGTGATGGGGCGCATGAGACTGGTAGAAGGGTTTATTAAGTGGACTAGGTTGTTGTACACTGGACCCATTGCCAGAGTACGCACGGGAAGAACAGTATCACGAAGCTGGCCGAAAGGGAGCGGTACTAGACAGGGTGTCCGCTCTCCCCCCTATTATTTGCCCTGGCTAGGGAGCCACTTGCTATAGCAGCCAGAGCAGGACTTGGGCATACCCATACCAACCTAAGAATGGGATAACATATTGGCTGGGGCATCCAAAATCTCCAGAAATGCACACTTCAGGTTGATTAATTATTATGTCCTGCACAGGGCAGACCTGACCCCCGAGCGGGAAGTAGATACTTTCAGGTGGCGGATTCAGCCTGCCCGAGATGTGACGTGCCCCAGGTCCATGTACTGCATATGTTCTGAGATTGTCCCCGATTGCAAGAATTCTGGCCACAGGTGGTACAGATAGTGAGTGAAGTCATAGATAAAGAACTAACATGCACTCTGGCCCGCTGCCTACAGGGCTGGTTTCCGCACGCGACTAAAATTAAGGTCAACAGCAGATTCCAAGACCTAGCATACATCTTAGCTAAATGGGAGATAACCAAGAACTGGAAGGCGAGAGGTGGCCCTAGAATAGCGGCCTGGTGTAGGGAGTTCCTGAAGTGGGCGGGTGCAAAAGCCGAGTGTGAGAAGCCAAAAGAGGATAAAGGAACATAGAGATAGCTAGATCTTGGGAGACATTGGTACATGACCTAGATTATCCAGAACCAGAGCCCCCAGGACAACTAGGCAGAAGCTGAATAAAACGAAATTTCCTGACATAACCAAGCCAACAACAATTAGCACGCACATAAATGCCAACTGTCGCGAGACTGTCGAACGACATGCTTCGCTGAAGTCACCCCACCCTGCACATTCACAACTAGAGAATTGATAATACATTTCGCTCAGCTTGATACGAGAGACCTACTAACAAATGACTCGTGGGGAGGGGAGGAGGAGTTTAGGTATTGCTGTAAATATATTGTTGCTTGAACATACCGGGCTCTTGTTTCTATGGCAAAGGAAAAAACAAAATGTGAGAGAATTAATGTTAAATTACATAATTTGCCTTGTGACTATGTACTAAGTTGACGCAAGAGAGAAATAATCAATAAAATGTGTTTACCAAAAAAAAAAGTTTGGTGTAAGTAGGATTGGCAGTGTTTGCTCATTTATCACCTCTCTTGCCCCCCTCCCCTCCCCCCACTACTACTCCCCCAGAAGGATCTATATGCCACTTGACATGTCAGCAGTTTGCTACTTTTGTTTTGTTGTTTGGACTTTCACAAAGATTTGAAATAATCACCAAAGTTAAGAGCAAAACAAAAACCGCCTTTAAAAGGAAACTCGGAGCCAATCAAGTACCTGGAAGACTATAAATAATTATATTTGTTAATTATTGGATACTGGGACATGAATCGTCTCTTTTGAGCTGCTGACATTGTTGCAAGGAGGTAAGATTGCAAATCCTTCGTGCCAAATGAATATTTCATGTATGTGTCTTTAGAATCAAATATTCTGTATTACCAATAGCATTAGGTCAGTTTTGATGGAGCGCTGTTGCTCGTGGGTTGCAGACTTGTACTCTGAGCAGGAGAACGCACCATAAGATAAACCCCAGTGCAGTATTAGTGTGGAGGGTATGTACCAAGCACCTCTTGTTATTGTCAATATATGTCTGAACTAATACTGACGTCCGGCCCGTGTAGGGCGTTTTACTGGGGCGGTGACGTGGCGCAGAGGAGGGGCTGTGTGGGGGGTTGCAAAATGAGGCAAACGGCCGATTTCAGGTAAGTTACGAAAAAAATTAATAAAACGAATTTCGTTGCGCGCGCTGCATCGGCTGACACTCGGAAAATTCAGGCCAATATAGATGTCCAAACCAAAATAAATGTGAAAATTGAATCGACAATGAACACACTCGTACAGTGGACCGGAAAGTGTTGGGCGTGAATAGACATAGACCCCCAACTCAAGATGTCTGTTGTGTTTTGTAGAAAGTGTTTGGTTATCTGCTGTGAAACTCACGAGTCTCACTGATACTAGTGGACTCCTTGCAATGAAGGTTGGGGTTGAAAGGGCCAGCTGTTGTAGTGAAAAAACAGTCCTCTTGGGCCAATCCTGCATCTCTAAAACTCAGCAACAACCATTCCAGAATGCTGCTTTGTTTGATGGTGTCAACTGGGGTCTTGAGCCCATCATGAAATCTTTCAACAGATGGGCTCTTTGAGGGCGTTACTGCTTTGACCATGACCTGTAAGCTATCCCTTGTAGGTTGACAGTTCTAGGGTGAAGGTTCTGTCACAAACATCCAACGATCCTAAGTTCCTACCCGTCAATTGTATAAAAAAAGTCAGATACAGAATGAACAGGTGTGCATTTATTTCTGAAATTAACTTCCGGTCTGAGCATATGTTAGAGAAGTGTGTGTTTTCTTTCGTTTGGTTGTGATTGGGCTGTTGGAGGGTTAATACACATCTTCCACCTCCGTAACATTACATTTCCTAAGCACCTTACGGTCCCTTCTTTTATCAGAATCCACGCGCTATGCTTCTATTTTGTTCTGCATCGAAATACTGATTTCGTTTACCCTTGAAGCTTGATTTGTAGTTTACGGGGAAGAGAGCTGCTAAAAGCACACATTGAAGGTAAGTAGTGCAGGAAGACTCTATATTGAAAACTAACTGATTGTTGTATATACAAGAACTCCATCGCACTGTGCAAGCAATTTAAAAGTCATTCTGCTTCATGGGAAACTTCAAAGTGTTTCAGATTACCACAAATTACATATTTCGCTATGCTTTTGATTTGCACATTTTATATTGTTTTCTGTAAATTGTGCTAGCACAGCTTACTGCTCTTGAACACGAAAACGCATCTAGAGTGTGTTTACTAACTTGCTTGATGTGTTTATGATCCCATCTTTTCTGCCAAGCACTCTATCAGCACTTGGAGTTTCCTCTAGGAATAGTAAGCAGAGAACTTATATTTCTCATTGGACTTTTAATGGCATTTTGGGTAATTGCTCCTCATGATCAGAGCTATTTCAGTCATACCCTCTTCCTGTGAAGCCAAGGGGAACTCGTCAGCTTAACAGGATAATTAATATCTTTAAAGTTAACTTTTTAAATTACATTTTAATAGAAAATATACTTCGTGGTGCGGAAAAGGCAAGTCTAGATGGCAGATCTAACACGATGAAAGAGTAATGCAGTGGCAAGTACATTATATTACCCCCCTGAGGTGATTTTATTGACTAAAGTAGTCGCCCCTTAATTACTGCAAGAGGAAAGCAAGTTAACTCTTGCATTAGTATGAGTTGTTGGATCATTTATTCGAAAGGAAAGTAAATACAAAATTGTGTTAGTTTCCAAAAAAGCAGGAAAGTACCTGGTTGTAAAGTGAGACTTTAAAATGGACAATTATAACAACATTACATTTTGCCAACATCATATGAGTAAATGCCCTTTGTTGTCTCTCACTGGGATGTGTTACATGTTATGGAACTAGGCGTGGCTATTCTTGGGCACTTGGGATATTTTGATATGGAACGTATAACCAGCCACGGCAGCTGCAGGTAGGAGCGGTGAAGCCGGCTGGGGGGGATTTCGAGAGATGACCACGAGGGAAAATTAATTATTTATTTAATTTGCCCTTGTGGTCGTCTCCTGAAATCCCCCCAGCCGGCCACCCCGCCCCACGGCTATTCCTCGCAGCGGCCCCGGCTGCGTATAACTTGTAACTGGCACATAGATTTCATCATGTAAGGATCACATAGGCAGGGCCCTCTTAACAGCATTAATGCTAGCATTATAGGAGAAGTGTGGCTCAATGGTTAGAGCGGCAGACCTTGATGCAGAGCACTGGTCCGGGACCAGGGTTCGATTCCCGTCGCGGCAGGGTCTCGGGCTATAAATTCCGCGGACTGGATATTCTCGCCTCAGGGCCTATTCTAATCATGGGTCCCACGCTGCAACTCTGGGC
This sequence comes from Triturus cristatus, assembly GCF_964204655.1. Classification (NCBI taxonomy): domain Eukaryota; kingdom Metazoa; phylum Chordata; class Amphibia; order Caudata; family Salamandridae; genus Triturus; species Triturus cristatus. Next base: position 372,189,395 of record NC_140584.1, on the reverse strand, counting down.
AATAGCTTGCTTAATCTCCACAACGGCCCCAACGGCGCTGGGATGCTTGGCCTCACCATGGGGGTGCCCAGGAGTGGACACCTCACATGGAAAGCCAGGAAGGGTTCCTTCAGCGGTATGAGTACAGCGCTGAGATACCTGTAGTGGTGATCGGCGCTATATAAATACCTATACATTTACATTCTAGGCCTCCTGGGAAAAGCAGTACACTGGGTCCTGCTTACACAACCACTTACAGGAATAAAATTGTTTAACGTTAAATTCTGGTCTGCATGGTGCCCCTATGCTTGTGGGCCCCCTGGGCAACTTCCCAGTGTGCTCATGTATTAAGACTGCAATGCACATAGTACATACGAGGGACTGGATGTGCATATTCTCAGTCTGTGAGTGCATATGCAAATTCATTGCCTTATAGACTTGGCCTCTCTTTTCATTTTTCAATTTTTGTTGATGTTAGCTCAATGTACCTTGAAGCATTTCAATAGTATGGCGGTGTGATGTGCAGGTAGTTAGTTTCTGAAACGCCTACCTCAATGGACCACAAAGGAGCATGGTGGTCACGATCAGCTTTACTGACACTTCAATTTGTTCCACTGGTGACTGACATAAATCGAGCCCTCAAGTAATTGAGAGGATGCATGTCACTCGTTGTAAAACTCTTAAATCAGTGAGTATGGGCGTAAATAGTAAAGGATAATATGTGTAAGAGACTGGATCCTCTGAGTCCTTGCTTGTAAATTCAGAACCGGGTCAAGCACAGCTTCTATTTCAAAATCACCTCTCCCTTTTTTTTAACTATTGTAATCCAAGACAGTTTTATTCACACTTTTGACCAAACAGTGGAATCATTAAATCCTTTTTTATTAATTTATTTTCGGGCTTTGCTATAGAATGTCTCAGAGGCCAGAGGTCATATTGTGTACATTAGATATATGTAAAATTAGATAGGTAGCTATGAAGTATATTTAGAATGCCATATGTAATATTTAGATGTGTTAGGTGGACACAACCACAGTGTCTGATCCTACAAACACTGCACCCCACCCATCGTGGGAAGATAACATGCGCTACTCATGGCCTACAATCTTGCTCATGGGGTGTTGGCCGAAGGTCATGTGACCGATGTGCAATGGTTGGCCTATATGTCTAGCATTTGGCAGGTAATTTCATAAGCATATCCTATTTGGCTGGCCACAGCCTGAACAATATGTGGTGCCAGCTACTACAGGACTCAGGGAAATGGTCTCTGCAACCCGAAAATGAATTAAAACTATGTACGTGTCAAGGTGTGCACACCCTGACCACAAGCAGCACCCTCCTTTGAGTGGGTGGCCATAACATGGACAACATGTTGAGGTAGCCATTACAGGAGTGAGGGACATGGTCCCTATTAAAATACACTGTGGTGAATGCCAGGATTTCGAGGTCTTGAAAAGGAGCACATATAAAGGATAATAACTGACTTTAGTCATAATATAAATCACTTGTTGGTGGTACCAAACTAATTTTAGGAATTGTAGTGTGTTTTAGTGTGATTTTATTCCGTAAAAAGTTTTAACCCTCTGCTGGGATGTGACGAGGCACGTTTGAAAGCAAACAGTTTTCTATCCCAATTTTCTCAGAGGGGTTATTGAAGGTGCCCCAGAAGCTAAAATGAAAGCACATTTTCTATAAGATCACACTATCTTCCTCAGCCATGTGCATAGTAAGTCTGCTATTATGTGTTAAACATGTCCTTCCAACAGAGGCAGCAGCCTGTCGGATGATTTTATTACAAGACAGAACACTATGCGAAGCTTCAGTAGAGCACCGGGGAATGGAGTTTTTCTTAGCTTTAGTGAAAAAGTCTTGATTTTATTAAAGACACAGAAGTAAGTATTATCCTTTCTTTTGTTGACTTTAATTTGATAGTAGCCAAGAAGAAAAAAAAACTTTATTACCAATAAAACAATGAGAGTACTACAATAACATCATAATTAGAACAACCAATCAGATTCAGTACACATTATAACTTCTTGACTGGGAGCATCAAGTCCTCTTTTCGTGCTGCTCACAGTCAAGATAAGTTCGACATTTGCTTGTAATTCATTATTGTTTCAGTATTTATTCAGTGTTAAGTGAATTTTAAGGTCATTATGTTACATTTACGTTTATATATTTTCATGTTGTGCCTCTTGATCAATGGCTTATCGTTTATAGTGGTTGGATAGTGTGGTCCAACTGACTTGTGTGGGCCTGTTTTATAAAAGCGCTCAGTATGCAACCGCTGCTGAGTCTGATACTTGCAGACTTTATTTCAGCTAAGAAGGTGTGCATCTCCTCAGGACGGCCATTTCCATATGTCGCACCTCCTACAGCATGATTACCCTGTCATAGGAAGCCTGCCTCTCTGTGTCTTTTAGATGATTTATTTAGGAAATCACAGGTTATCTTTTATAAAGCTTGAAGGCCAGGGTCCAATACTCTTGTTGACTGGATAGTACACTTTAAAATATTAAAGATGTATATTTAAATTTTTAAGACACTATATTTATGAAAAATGTAAATATAAGTTTTATGAAGTGAACTGCAAATAAATATTTTCGCATGAATTCCTATAGAGATGAGGCAAACGCTCAGAGTGTCAGAGACAATTTGAATATTTTTGTTAAAAGGATTTCACCCAGCAAGCTGTCTCTGACTTTATGGTGAATGCATCTAAGATGCTGGTAGCCTCTCTGAAAAAGATACTTGCACATTATTCCAATTTAAAAGTTGTGTTATCAACAACAAAGGCAAAGAAGTGTGCTTTTTTGGAAACATTAAATAAAGGTGACTCCCACATATTAAATACTTTTGGTGGTAGTGACAATGTTCACTCACCTATTAATATAATTCAGTTGCATAATGCAGATGATGATTTTGGAGACACAGATGATGATAATTATTATAACAAGGATGATCTAGACACAATGCTCTGGTTGGGGCCTTCGGAGAAGGGTGGAAATCTTCTCTACTTCAATTGGAGGAGCCCTCTAAATCACATACTGATTGACAGAACTGCATTGTGATTTTGCTGGTCAACTTATGTTTGGTCCAAACTTAATTTTTTATTCAAATTATCCAACGTGATCTCCTTATATACATGTGTCTCAATATGTTTTCAACAAGTTAAGACAACTATTAGATAAAATTACTCAAAATAGAGTCTGTGCTGAAAGTCTACATCCCTCCTTACCCAAAATAATATCATCGGCCCCTTCTGTAGATCCAAATATGTTATTGTTTTTCACCAAGTTCGGCAAAATCCTATAGAAGGGGTTCATGGAATGTGGGCTAATTGACATCACAGGCTTTTGGACTTGACTGGCCCTCTGATTAGAATATTGGATTGAGTAGAGGAGGCAAAAATTGAGGGCAGGTACTATTTTTTGATTCAAAAGAACAACACGAAATATCATTTAGTGATCAACCTAATAGCAACAACAATTTTATGGTGTATCACCATTTCAAAATGGAGACCATAATTCATCTTAGGGATTCCCTGCAGGAAAATTATTGGATGGTAGGCTCGGATTTGCAGGATGCATATTGAACAATTCTGATGCATCCTACTTACAGGAAATGTCTTCATTTCCAATGAAGAGGCAATCTTTATCAATTCACAAGCCTACTGTTTGGACTGACTTCAGCTCCTTGTTGTTTTTTCAAGATGATGAAATCAGTCATTACACATATGAGAGCACAAGGGGTGAGACTGATTGCTTATCCAGATAATTTGCTTTTTTCTGGCTCATGACAAAGAATTGTTGTTAAAGCAACTGACACAATTCATGTCAGTACTCCATAATCTGGTTTTCCTCAGAAACAAGGACACATCTGTATTACACCCATCAAAATAAAAGGGATTTTTGGTTTTATGATAATCTCAGGCAGAGACATTTTTTAACTTCCTCAAGAAAACATTTCTCACATAACAAAAGAGATTCTGAAGGTTATAACAAAATCATCACAAGCTCTCAGACTATTAGCTTATATAGTAGGTGTACTAGTTTCATCAATTTACGCAATATTGCCTGGTCCCCTTCATCACAGGACTTTACACAGGTTGAAATGAGAAGGGTTAACATACACATATGTAATTTATCTAGACCATGAGTCACGGTTAGAGCTTTATTGGTGGCTAGACCACTTAGAGGCATGGAATGGCAGGGCCATTTGTTTCTGCTGCCCAAGATCTTGTTTTAAAATCTGATGCAAGTCAGACTGGCTCGGGCACAAGATGTGGTCAGGTCTCGACTGGTGGAACATGGTCACAAGAGGAGTCCTCACAGCATATCAATTGTTTAGATATGCTTGTAGGGTCCCTTGCAATACGCACCTTTGAAAAGGTCAGGGTAAGTTGTTCCATACTTCTTGAATGGCTAATTTTTCTGTGGTAATTTACATAAATCATCTAGAAAGGAGAATGTCAAACTAACCGAGTTAGCAAAACATTTTTGCAAATTTTGCCTTCAGAAGAAGATCTTGGTTCAGGAAGAACATTTACCTGATAATCTGAACACAATCACAGATTGGTGTTAAAGATATCTCTGAGATGTGAACGGTTGGCACCTTCGTCCTTCAATATTCAAAAAGCTTTCTTCCAAATTCGGTCTCGTTCAACAGACCTCTTTGCATCTCACCTCAACAACCAACTCCCTTGCTATAATGGTTGGAGGACAAATCCATTGGCCAAGGCAACAGATGCTTTACTTAAAGAATGGTCACTTGAATTATGCATTTCCTCCTTTTTCAAATGATTTCTTGAATGCTAGCCTAATTATGATACCAGAAAGCAACATTACTGCAAATAACTTCATACTGGAAGGGACGACCCTGTTCTTTACAGTTCAGGAACTAAGGGGGTCATTACGATAGCGGGCGGATCGCCACCACCAGTATGGCAGTGGCGATCCGCCCGCTAAAATCCACCACCCGCATGACTTTTCCCCCCTCCACATTACGATGGCGGGGGGACCCTGGCGGACAGGAAGACTGTCCGCCGGTTTTCTGACAGCAGAAAAGTCCAGGAATACGGTGGCGGTGCCTATCATTGTGGCGGTAAACTGCCTTTCGGCAGGCGGTTTTGTCTTTGGGGGCCCGTTGCGGACCCCCAGGGTGTTCGGGGGTGGGGGGTGCACAGGGGGGGTACCTATGGTACCCCTTGCATTGTCATGTACATGTTGGCAGGCACCTCACTGTGCCTGTCACCTTGTGCATGACAATGCACACAGTGCATTCCTAGCATTGTGGCAGGCAGTGCTGTGAGCGCCGCCCACCACAATGCTGGGAATGGAGGATGCCACCGCCACGATGGCAGTGCCATCCTAATTGCAGGTGCGGGACTGCCGCACCACTGGCGGCCAGTCCCAGCACCGCTAGGGTGGCGGGCGGACTTGGGCCCTATGTATTTAACCTCTGGTACTCATCCCAATCTTTCCTAACCTACTGTGGAATCCTCAGAGTCAGTGTCACGTACAAGTTCAAAACCACTGCCTCATTTTAGTAGCACGGGTGGTTTTGGGTCAGCCTGGAAAGCTCAGGAATTAGAGAGTAGGCTACCCAACGCCTTCGCCAAGCCTGGGCTCCTGGCACAACCAAATCTTACAAATCCACCTGAATGGTAAGGAATAAATGGCATCTGATCAGATCCCTTTTCAGTGGATATTATTTCAATTGTTAATATTTTGGCATCTCTGGCTTCCAAAGTGAAAGCTTACAGAACTATCAATACTTATAGGTTTGCTATTTTAGAATAACACACAAGAGTGGATGGTAAACCCATGGGACATCATCCTCCTGTGTGTAAAAGGGAGTAATATTTACCAAATCACCTTTACCAAAGAATAATCATATGTGGAATATGAACTTAGTTCTGGATTCGTTACTCAGTTACTCTGCAAACTCTTCTCTGTCTCTAAAGGATTTATCTGCTAAATTAACTTACTCTCCTTTATCTGGTGTCTTTGAAAATTCTCCCTGATGTCAAAGCCTTCAATGTGACTTCGGCCCAATATACTCCATCTGGTGTATGTTTTCCAATCTGCAAAAAAACAATTTTTATCATATGTTTTCCATCCCTATTTTCCGCCTCAAACAAAACTATTTGTAAGAAAATGTTTACAAGAATATGTAACCAAAACAAAGGGTTTGAGAAAACCAGCCTCCTCCCAACTCCTGATATCCTGTTAGGAATTTGGCTGGTATTGATACTTTGGTTTTTGGGCCCCTTTTCACGATAGGCGCTATAGCGTCCAATCAGCTGACTGGTCCATTGTATCTACTTTCAGAACTTTTTATTGTAAACCTTTTTGTCATATTACAAATTCTGTCATTGCGATACATTGAATGAACATTATAGAAGCTGCCGGTCTTGTAATAAAATTGAGATTTTCTTAGCTTTAGTTAAAGATAATCTTGATTTTTATTAAAGACAAGAAGGCAGGTACTATCCCACCACATGGACTATATTAACCCAACCATTTTTTCTTTAATAGTGCCTATTGTTTTCGCTAATCAATCATCTTGAAGTCAAATTTTGAAACAGAACTACTCCTGGGATAATTAATCTAGTCACAGTGGTTTTGTCCTGCGAAACAGATGCATTGGATATCTCCAAGGGATCAACATTTCAAACTCAATATACCTTTCTTCTGATGGATATTGCCTGAGACATTTGCTCATTCTTGATGGTGTGTTCAATTGTAATTACTATTATTCCTTTGTTTAAACCTTCTTGAACTGCTATGCGAGAAAAGAGAGTTTGTTGATCCCAGTCAAGAAAGTGATAATGTGGACTGGTATCTAATTGTTTGTTCTCATTATGATGTTTATTGTAATTGTTTTCATATTGATTCATGGGTAATGTAGTATTTTTTTCTTGGCTGCTATTAAATTAAAGGCAAGAAAAGAAGGCATAATACTTACTTCCATGTCTAAAAAAATCCAGACTTTCTTTCAATAGAGTTAAGAAAGTCTTCTTTCCCCAGTGTTCTGCTTTAGCTTATCATTGTGTACTAATGATCAACTGGAGTGCTAACATTCTGGATTCATGACGAAAGAGTGGCACACCTGAAACCATCTTGATGGAATCAAAGCTGTGAATCCTACAAGCATTTCCTTTATAAATGAACACAATGAGGGGAGTCTTTGTCATATGCTTTATGGTTAGTGCTCTAGAAAGCTAAAATTAGCTCACATTTTCCATGTGTTCTCAAACACTTCCCTCATCCATTTCAGTAAAACATTCGGACATACAGAATGAAAAATGTGCTTCTAACACCAGCAGCAGCCTGTTAACTTTCTAGTAATAAACTGCAGTTTCCCACAGTGATCTAATAAACAACAAGAGCAGTTACATTCTGTATTTATGACGAAACTGTGGCACACCTGAAGACATCTCCATGGAATCAAAGATGTAATGTTTTGAGCATTTCTTTTTAGAAATGAACATAATGATGGGGTTCTTTGTGTTATAGAAATTATGGTTAGAGCTCTAGAAGGCTACATTGAGGACATGTTTTCAAATGCCTTCCTCATTCATTTCAGTAACACATTCTGCAATACAGAGTGAAACATAAACGGTCAACTCCAGCAGTAGCCTGTCAGTTAACTCCTTTGTGACCAACCACAGCTATACCAAAAATTTCTAACGAACAACTAGTGTACTGTACTCATTTCAAGCATGTGGCACACCTGCACACCATCGTCATGGAATCAAATCTGTAAACTTAAAAGAATTTTTTTCAAAGGCTAATGCAGTAAATTAAAAAATATGGGATTTATTTTTTTTTGTTATAGAAATTATAGTTAATACTTTAAAAAGCTAAAATGACATCACAATGTCTATGAGTTCTCCAATATCTTCCTCATCCACTTCAGTAAAACATTCTGACATGCAGAGTCAAAGATGTATTTCCAACAGCAGCAGCAGTCTGTTAACTCACTAGTAATCAATGGCAGCATAAACACAAAGTTGTACTGAACAAATAGAGCATCTCAACTAGAGCTCTAACATTTTGTATTCAAGACAAAACTAATTGGAAAAGGAGGTGCTCATTTAGAGCCTTTCCTAAGGGACAAGCAGCCTCATGCATCAACCCAAAATCCAGTCGGTAAAATACCGATTCGCTAATAGCTCCCGGTATTAAGTTAAAAATACCCAATCCCAATGCATCAACCCAAAAGCAAAAATCGCTATTTAAGGAATCCTTAAATAGCGATTCTTTAAATAGGGATTCCTTAAATACCGATTCCTTAAATAGTGATTGCAGTTAAGGAATCCCAAAGTGAGATTCCTTAAATGCAATGCATCAAAGTTAAAAAATTAGCGATTTCGCTAATAGGGGGAGCAAATTACCATGAAGATGAACTGCATGGTAATTTGCAAAAACTTTGAAAAATGCAGTTTTGTGCATTTTTCAAAGTTTCATGTTGCGCACACACATGCCCTTAGAGCATGTGTGTGTGCAACATATGTGCACATATCAATTTAAGGGGTGCAATAGGGTGTAATTTTGACACCCTTGCACCCTTGAAATTGCATGAGCAATTTGCGAGAACCTACTGGTACTCGCTATTTGCTCATGCAATCTCCGATTCATTCCTATGGGCCTGGAGGCCCATAGGAATGATTGGGATGGCATTCCTTAATTGCTACTCGCAATTTGCTAGTAGCAATTAAGGAAAGTTAAGGAATCGCTATTTGAATAGTGATTCCTACATGCATAGCCTTTTGCTATTCCTTATTAGCGAATCCTTATTTTTCGCTAATAAGGAATCGCAAATGCTAATGTTGATGCATATGCCCCAAGATGGAGTAAAATAAGCACTGAGATTTTAATTTAGCCATGAAATCAGCGGGTTTTAGTTTGAGTGTAAGGGTGGGTTTTGAGGTATATTAGAAAATTGGAATGTTGGACGCTCAATTGAAAACAATGGAGTGCTCCGGGCTTATAATGGCTGGTATAAGCCCGGAGCTCCAACATTCCAATGTTTCTTTGTTCACAGCTCTGGCTGTGAACAAAGGCTCAGGGAGCCTGAGGGGATTTGAATCCCCTTGGGCTCCCTGAAGGTTTTGTTTTTTTTGTTAAAACATTCTGCCCTCTAGTGGCAGAATGTTCTAATAGCCTTATAGCCCTTCATAGAATGGCTATACCGGCTATTAAAGTCCTGCTGCATTGTTAAAGTCCCTCGCCTTCGGCTCGGGCCTTTAACGCTACGGCGGGCTATAAGGCTATAATATATTTTCAATGGAGCTAGAAATAGTAGAAGAGAGTGAAGTTATCAGTACAGCATCCGGAGGAGCGCTGCCCCACTGCTTTTAAGCAGTGTCACTAAAGGAAAAATAAAATCATCATAACTCAAAGTTATGATCATTTATTTTTTCCTTGTTGCGGCAGCTTTGTGGGTGGGACGGGGTTGGCGGGGCTGCTCTGCTGAAGGAGCAGGGGAGGGGAGGTGTGGTTTGCACTCCCTAAAGTACGCATGAATGTTTGGCCGGTCCTCTTGGGCCAGCCATACATTCATGTGCACTTTGCATGTTCTCATGCCCACTCTCCCATTCTCTGGCTGAGCGCTGATCCACAGCTCTCAGACCAATCACAACACTGCATTGCAGCATTGTGATTGGCTATCAGGAGGCCGGGAGTTGGATGCATCCTGCTTCCTGCCCTGGAAGCAGGGAAGAGGACGAGAGGAGGAGGCAGAGACGGCAGGCGGCACAGAGGTAAGTGTGTATTATTTTAACTATTACATTTCCCTCCTCCCTCCTCCCCCCGCCCCCACCTCCTTCAAATGCCAGCCGCCACTGACAGCATCCCCTTTCTTCATCTGTTTACTCAACTTACCCATCTTCTCAGTCTCTTACCCTCATTTTAGAACAGTAACAATTTGGTACACAAATATATACATTTATTAAACGAAAAAGCAAAGCATAAATTGACATTATAGATAGGAATACTAATAAGGATCTTAGCTTATTTTGAAAAAAACTCTAGATATTCACTGACAAAACACGATGTTTAAAGTTATGTTGTAGTTGGGTAAAAACTAGGGGTGTAAATTACTGTACCATAATTACGTTAAATTATGGCACAATTTTGCAAAATAATGTGTAATTATGTGAAATGCATTCCACGCTTAAGAAATTAGCCAAAAGGCCTATTTAGGTAAAAATTTCAATTTGAAAATTTAATTTTGATTTAATTTCCAGGCAAATGCATTCAAAACATTGCAGCTGACTTTTGGAGTTGTAGGTTTGTGCTAAAGAATTACCTGAATAGTCCGCTGGGGTAAAACATCTATAGGAAATGCTGCTCTTGTTCAAAAATTACCCAAACGGTACATCTTGCATTAAATTTCTCCCTGAAATGACATTAGGTGGTGTAATGGTATAATCTCTGCAATTTCTCTTAAATAATTCACAAAATGACGCAAGTTACAACAGTGTAATAACAATTTCACCCAGGCACACTAATGGCATGATCACCCAGGTAATTTGCCCACCACCTCCCCAAAAAGGTCTAACATGCCCTGCAGGATTGGCTTGGATGCACAAGGTGCGCACATGGATGCACAATCAATGACTTGACTACCATGGACCATCTGATGAGAACGTTAGCCTGTTACAGTATCATTGGCCACACAAAGACATAGCACCATACATAGTGTGTCCTTTGTGCCATAAAACAGACATGAATCTAGCACTCTTCTTTTAGGCAACCAACATTGGTGACATGCAGTCAAACACAATAAAAGAGTATGGACTAATTTTGAACTTTCTGGACGGCCATGTGAGACTGAATAGTTTCCGGAGCCATCTTGATATGAGCAGCTATAAAAGCCACTCCTAGAATGCCATGCTCTTGCTAGACCATCAGCATGGAAATGAGAAGCATTGTCGTAGATCTTACCTAATTAACCCTGTACCTTATCATCCAGGAACAATGGAAGAGACTTCTTTCCCGAGATCAGTGGCTTCATCTAGGCTGTTACAGCAGGGACGGTAATTTCTCAAAAGAAAGAAAAAACTGTTAGTGGAAATCCTGATGCACACAGACACACTCAATGCAAAAATAACCCCAGAATAATCAGCAAGTCATCACACGCTTCTAGGGCTATCTAATTAAAGGCAAAAGCAATCAAGGTGTATACTCTAGGACAGTGTTCTCCATTGTGAGTCCTGGAGGGCTGGATCCATTCCAGATTTTTAAGATAACTATATTTCTCTAAATAGGGATATGCTAAAAATCTGGCTTGGATCTTGCCCTTCAGGACTGACTTTGGAGAACCCTGCTCTAGGAGAAAACTAAAAGGCAGGTCTTTTACAGAATTGCAACGGATAGGCCAGAGACAATAAAGACTTACTTCTAGGAATCCTGAGAATAAAAGACTAGTGCACCTGTGCCTCTGTATTTGAATTGACTTCAGTCTTGTCAGTTCATTGGTTGATTTTGAAGTTACACTAGGTATTTGCATTCCAGTCAGAATAACTAGGGTATGGAATCTGAGTGTGGAATGTGTTAACCTGAGAATAAAGTAAAGTAAAGTAAAGTAGAATATACATGTGAAATGTTAACTGAGGTTAATGTGTGCATGTCCGTGTTTTCATGCAGAACACACAGAATACTCTAGACAAGCACCATAGTCTATCCAGAGGACAGAGCTAGGAGACATCAAGACAGCAATATCAATGCATGGACCATGGTTGGCTGAAATATTATTTTGTACCATTTCCCCATTCCCTTCGGTGTTCCTTGGGGTGAGTGAGTTAGTTCATCACTGCATGGAACTCTGAAGGGCGTGGTTGGACATGCGCCGTGCATTGCTCCTGCTGGGCCACAAAATAACAGGTCAATGCTTCTGAAAGATTACCCTTGAATCTGACAAGTAAAAACTAATGTTTAAAAAACAAAATTATGCTGAAATTCACACACATGAATATACATATACATATATGTATATATTTTACACTGCCAAAGATAACACCGGTGTAGATATGTTTGAGGAAAGGTATTTTTGTTTTCTTAATAACTTTGGCAGTGTGCAAAAAAACTTCCTCAAAGTTTTTAAAGAAAAGGTGCAATAGATTTGGGTTCTTCATGGCGAGTTGTGTGCAGATCTGTCAAGGTGGGGCCTAGAAGGTGGTCTCAAAAAGACATTTCTCATTTTATTCAAATAGAATTCTTTGCTCTTCAATGCAGAAACATGGCTGAAAGGAATGGCATCAAATTTAGTATGAAGTCAGTACTTTCTTTTTTAGAAATGTAACTTTAAAAGGTACTCAGGTTGGGCATAAACATGGTATGTTTTTACTGGATGTCTCCGGAGTTCAAAATGAAAAAAATACTCAGATCTGATTGGCTGAAAGAGCTTTAGCACCAGTCTGCCATTTTGGTCAATACCTTGGCTCCAAAGATTGATCTGTCATATTAGAATTATCTGATTGGATGATTGCAACATCAAAGGAAAATTTTGCGGCCACCATTACTGAAAACAAGGCTCACTATTTGTGTCCTGAAATTAAAGAAAAAAGGGCACTTAGTGGGCAGGGTGCCCACATCCTGACCTCCAAGCCTATTGGGGAAGATTTTGGACAGAGGGGTGAGGACATCTGTTGAGAGTGAGGTGCAGGGGCTGTCAGAAGGCTTCCCACACCATTTTTTCATGGCGAATGGCTGTGTGCAGCACTGCAGGATCCCCATGGAAGGTGGGGTGAATGGTCGAAGGTTGTGCAGAGAGGGGGTTGGATGCCTGCAGAGGGTGGAGAGCAGGAATCAGCCAGGCCCTGCCACCCACCCTGCACAGAGAAAAGCCATGCACAGAATGGATGAGAGGACCATGGTGGGTGGAGCGCAGGGCCCAGACAGAGACCTGGACGTGCTCCCTCTACAGCTTGGCCCTGTGTCACACTGCTCAAAGCAGAAGGCCATGTCCAGTGGTGTTGGATGCCCCCGGAGGACAGGCACAGATTCTAGTCGGAGGCAGTAATAAGTTTAAAATCACTAGTTGAGAACAAGAAGTGCAGATGATTTCAAAGTTTAAGCCTCCTAAAAATCAAACTATGTAAGGTGAACTTTAGACCTTACTAGAAACTGGGAACATGGACTGATTTAGTAAACTTGGAAGCTGGTATGAAGGAAAAGAGACCTTTTTATTACTGGTTAAAAATATTCTTATTATGCCAATTTCAACCAATGTTGTATTTGAAACATGCTTACCTTTAATCAGATAATACACTCTGATGCTGGGGATTCATTTAAGGGTAGCATTTAAAAATAAAAACAGATCATTTTTTATACTAGGTGAGGGAATATGTGTTATTGAATGTGCTTATGGAATTTTTTGCAAGAATATTTCTAAGACTTCCTACAAAGGATTAGAGAATCTGAGGTTAAAAACTACTTTGTTTTGTGCAAGTGATTGGGAGCAACTAAAGGTAATGGCAGAACATGTATGCATCCTGGTTTCGGCTGTGTAGCTATAGCCAAAGTGAACATAACCCACAGGCTGCTGTATGCACTAAGTGTCTCCTTCCTTGAGTGGAGAGAGACATGTTCAAAGACTTGCAAATAAACATAATCAATTTTGGGTGGCACAGGAAAAATTCCTGAGTCTCTACAACAATTCAGAGAGCCCCTTGAGAAAAAGGAAGACTGGGTTATTCCTGTATTCTCAACTACCACAGGTCAGCCCAATTACATACATTTAATCAATGGTCAAGAAGAGAGATGAGTAAAAATTGGAACGATATGGACAGGGTGGTAGTGAACAGAAAACCTTTTGATCTCATATGAAAACTCAGGGCCCTAAATTTATATTGCACACATAACATATACTATACTAGACATCTGGGATAAAATAGCATTTAAAAATGACAATATATATTTTCTTTTCACACTAACACTTATTATTGACAACCCAGAGTTTACTTTGGGTCTTAGATACTCAAACTTTACATAGTGGAGGGAGGGTGCATCTAAACTTTTTGCGATATGTTTAGTGGTGGGTGAACTAGATCTTTCAAAGACTGTAAAGAAAAGCAATCAGACTGGCAGAAAAAGAAAGGTTCTGATATCAACAAATCAGGCACAGAGTACTCCAACCAGGGAGGAGGTAGGCAACAACAAGACCACTGATGATAGGATAGAAGTTCCTCACCTTCTGCCTGGAAACATGGAAAAGTTCTCTGCTCATTATAGATTCCACAGCTCCTGCAAAGCGGAGGGACCATAAAAATATATGGCAAAAAAGAGACTTGCAAACCATTTGGAAAGACAAAAATAAGACCAGCCTATCAGTTCAACCTAGAGAATCCACACTGAAAATTGAGACAAGGGTGGTAATTCACATTGGATAAGCTTCATAAAATCTTTCCACAGGTGACCAATATGTCATAGGGGGTGCAGGAAGTAATGTTTGCCTAAAAATAGTGATATTCTAAGGAGGTTTGTGTCTCTATTAAAGAAATTGTAGATTTACCTGTATCCACAGATACATTTGTTACAATATTGTGTTTCCTTACCTTGAACTGGGAGGATGTTACTCAAGGAACCTGAAAATTGATGATGACTAAAAATGTTGTATGGTCGTTGAGTAGGATGTTTACATTTTGATCATAATTACACTGGTTAAATATTGGAAACATCATATTAGATCAATATGGCATACATGGAGTTGGAGAATCCGGGAGACAATGGTGGTCTAAAGACTGCTAGTGCATATCACTATAACAAGGGACAATTTCAGCACCATATGGCATCCAGTGCTAGATTATATGAGCACCAAACATAGAGAAATGACATGCCCTTAGGATGTTTGACTCATTAGGATAGAGTTTTAGGGAACAAGGGTGAGTATACAGCGGCACACGAATATGGCTAAGAAAGATGATGACTTCAAAATGCACAAAATTGTGTGATCCTGTGAGAGAATGTTTAAATGTTGATGATCCTTCTTCATTCTTATTATACTTTTCCTTTTAACTGTTATAAAACTGACATCCAAGAGGTACTATATTGAGAGCAACTTTTGCAAGATGTTTTGGTAAGATTCTACTCAATTCAAACTGATGTAAAGTCACATATGGTAGAATGCTAAAAAAAGGGTATTTACAAAAAAAAAACATTGCAGTTCCTCATCTTAGTCTCGGTACTGAGGGGGCATTTATGCATAATTTGTAACAAAGACCCAGCAATCCTTTTTCCTTCATTGACATTGTTTACAGATGACTAATGAGTTGGTCAAAGTTCCACTCTGTTTAGGTAATTATTGATCGCACATTGTGAAAATCTATGCTGTAAATAATCAACATCACAACATTTACATTTCTTGTGGCTCATGCAAATTTTCAATTTAAGAAAGATCTGGGCGAAGACTGCCTTAACAATGATCAGAATTTAAAAACCAACTTTGGGTCTAGTGTCATATAAATGTTTTAAGATATACCATCTTAATATATTATATGAGGGTTCTGGATATGCAAGAGATACACAAGCACCAAAGGTATCTGGAATGATTCTAACTGGGATATCCTAAAAGTCTGGCATGTTTCAGGCCCTCATAGGCCAATATTGCACAGACCTGTTGATATGAAGTTCGAATGGACTCGCAGCGAAATATTTCAACTAAAATATCATCTGACAGGACAATTGTATCCATTTTATCATCCAGGTGGAAGTGACAAAGTTTACATCCATTAAGATGATATTTTGTCTAACAATATTCTGAGATAGAACTGATCTAAACACATTTAATGCTAAAAACATATCTTAATTTTTCTGAAAATGTTTTCATAGACATCATGTGTTTCATTTTAAATGTGGATTGGAATGAAATAAATAGGATATGTAAAGATACTGAATGAAATTGTCCAGTTACATTTTAAATTGGTTGCCAGTGGGGCCGTGCCGTTCAAGAACTGGAAATAAGCACTAGCTTTAAAAAAGAAAATTAAAAAAAATAAATACTGGATTGTTGTCAAATGGTGCTGGTTGTTGTACATAGTTGGCAGTAAAATTATCATTACCTTCATCTGTGTTTGGAGAATGGCAGATTATTTTTGGTGACTAGGTGATGTGGGCATCAAGCCATTGTTATAGATATTGAATAGACACATTTAAAGATCAATGCCCTATCTTTGTGCCACACATAATAGTAGTGTATGGAACGTTTCTCAACGCGTTCAACTTTGGCTACAACCAACCTAGCTACGTGGCATACCGAGGATCACAAGAGGGACAAAATATCAGAATTCATGTTCCACAGCCAACACCTAAACACCAGACAACATCAACTACGTGTTCTCGTGCAGAACAAAAGCCTGCACTTTTCTGCTCTCCCTCCACAGAGACCAAAAGCTGTAAATCTGTGGATATTAAAGGCTTGCCTGCTCTAAATTTTAAATCAATTCACATGGTTATATTGCTCATATGCGGAATGAGTATTTAATGTGGTAGTCCACACATCCGACTATAAACCATCTAACAACCCACAGGGGGAAATGCAAATGCAGGGTAATAAACAATGGATCGCAGAGGCCAAACCCATGCTTGTAAATTTCCCGCTCATGGCACTGGGAGTAAAAAAAAATCAAATACATTTAGAAAGATAATGGTGTTGTAGCGTGTAATCTAAGAAGAGCATTTTACAGTAGAGATAAAAGTGCCAGCCTTTGCTTTATTATTGTATTAGTTTGAAGAACTAACAGCGATTCTCTTACTCTGAGCTGTTCTTTGCTGGTGTGCAATGCAATTTAGAGAAAGCTCATAAAAGAAAAGATATAGCAGTTATAATGCATGTTATTTTACATTTAAAGCCTGGGCTCTGTTTGAAGGTATGGTGTATTACATTCAATGTATAGAACGGCCAAAATAGATATTACTGCATGGGTTCAGCTTAATTAGCGTTTTTTGTGATCTTACTGAATATATGACAATTTCTTCTTGAAAAAAGTCCTTTCTTTTGAAATAGTTCAGAAGAAAGCATTTCAAAGGAGTGCTTCATACTCAGTGGGGCGTTTTAATCATGTGCCCAATGGTGTTGCTGAACTTCTTCTTGGAATTATATAGGTTACAAAGACAACATGTAGGGAAGGATGAGCTGCTTCTCAGACAAATCAAACTGTGTTTGTAATGTTTAGAAAGGCTTTCTCTCACTCCTGCATTCTGCCCAACTTCTTCAAGAGAAGGAAAGATCAATTTGAAGATCCAGTGGGGTCCAGAGGGAGGGTGACGACTAGTTACTATCAAGGGCTTTGGAAGTGGGAACTTCAGTTTCAATTGATAGTGTGGAACAAGGGTGTCCAATGTAGACCCAGGAGACCGGACCAATGCCTCATTTTCAAAAGATCCCTTTAGGAGAAATTTAAAAGAATGACAGTAGCAAAGCAAGCCGCAGTCCAAGCAAAGAAGATGGGCTGCCTTACCCCATGTGGTAGTAAATTGCAGCCATAATCATGGAGCATTCAACGGCTCACAGGCCGCAGCCTCAGTGACACCCCTCTATTGCACTATTGATCGCTTTACCACTGCATACCGAATCAAAAAGGACATCACTTACATAGCCAGTGGTTTTCCTTGAATATGTCCCCCTGTTCCACTGCACTACAGCAAGATATATATTTTTCACCTGCTCCTCACACATCATCCAACCACTTTCCAGGAATATGTGGCTCTGGTCCCATGGAGCAGGAACGTTGTCAAGATAGCCACTGGATTAGTACATGAATCTCAATGAGACTGACTGTCTGTAACATGATCTTGTTTGTATTCTGAAAGTGTGCATGGCTCCAGACCAGGATGACCAGTGATGGATACCATTAGAAGGTGTTTGGTTGGTGTGTAAGGAAAGTTGTCACAACGGGACAGCAGCAAAAGGTTGCGGGGAGATAGCATGCATTTGTAGATCTATGTTTCATATAGTCAAGAAGTGGAAAATCTTGAGAATGAAACTGTGAAAAGCATAGTCAAAAATCCAGTTAATCGGAAGAACTATCAATTGTGTTGTTTGGAAAGAGATATAAAAAGGTCTAAAACTGTGGTTTTCAAACTTTTTAATGCAGCTCCACTGTGTAAAAAAATTAATTGGGTCTCCCAGAATGACCAAAATAGTTTTCACAACTATTCTATAAAATTGGTAGCTCTAGGCATATTTTCCAATTCCAACATTGCATTTATGTTTAGTCATCATTTTAAAAAATGCAATCAAATACATGACTTCCAACATGCTACGGACAGCCTGTCTCCCTAAAGAGAAAAGATTCACAGTGTGATCTTTTATCAGAAATTAGGGAGCGATACTTTGTGGGTTATTTAGAGTCCTGCACCCTTTCACACCTCCTCCCAGCAAGGAGATGAGGTATAAAAGGTGTTACTGATGGCCCATTACAGAATGATGCACTGCTACTAGAAACACAGCACTGTTTTCACCATGATGCTCCTCGTGACCGTGGCCTGGCACGACCCCTTCCCTGAGATCAAATCAGGTCCTCCCAGGGGACGTTCACCCCAGTTTGAAGTCCTCCGGTCTAAAATTATGTGAAATATAAAACATTCAAGATATCCTCCTAAAAACATGTAACCCATGGAACAATGAAATAGCTATGTTTGAACAGCTGCTGCGCGTGCAGGTAACAGCGGTGGGGTGGTGGGGCCGGGTGGGAGGGGATTTTGACAGACGATGAGGGAAAATTAATTGTTTATTTAATTTTCCCTCATGGCTCTCTGTCAAATCCCCCCTCAACCCAGCCCCATCGCCATAACACTCTTACCTGCACGGGCCAAATCTGTGTTTGAATAAGTTAACTGACTGCAATTGCAAAGTTTGTTCACCATCTTATTAAAGGGATGCTTTGAACTGAGGGCCATATGTATCAAAATGTTCTTTTGCGATTCTCATATAGCGATTTTTTGCCTATCGCTGTTTGAGAATCGCAAAAAACTATGTATGTAGGATTTGCAAATAATTTGCGAATCCTACATATTCTTAGAGACCCATAGGAATGAATGGGAAGACATTCTCAATTTGCGATTCTCAATTAGAGAATCGCAAATTGAGAATGCAATTTCAAGGGTGCTAGGGTGTCAAAAGGACACCCTGTTGCACCCCTGAAATGTGCGTGTGTGCACATGTGGCGCACATACATGCCCTAAGGGCATGTATGTGCGCCACATGGCACTTTGAAAAATGCAAAAAAGTGAATTTTTCAAAGAAATTGCAAATTACCACCAACTTGAAGTTGGTGGTAATTTGCGATTCCTTAAGAACAAATTGCACTTTTTCTGTGCTTCTTACATTGCATTTAAGGAATCGAAATTTGCGATTCCTTATTTTGCGAGGCATTTTTTCATTAATACATACCACTAAGTCCAATTGCGATCGCAAATGCCAAAATTCTGCGAATTTCGGCGTTTGCGTTCGCAATTTGGAATGATACATATGGCCCAGAATGCTTTATTCTGTGCTGTACAAAAGTCCAGTTGTGGATAGTTAAGTATTTTCCCGGCCCTTTTTCTTTGAGTGAATAAGCAATATCTCTTAGTTCATCAGTTGCACCATCATGCCTTATTGAGCCTGATGGTACCAATTTCTCTGAGGGGTTCCACGTATCACTGCCTACTCTTAAAAGCCCTTAGAAATATGTTTTTTAAATGTATTCCATTTTGCAATAAGGAAATGGGCTGCATTTTAAAAACAAAATTGCTTTTTTGAAAAGTAATCACAGACATAGCCTGCTGACCACAGCAGGCAACTATTCCTAAAATGGCATTGATTCTTAGTGGGTCGCAATTTTCAGCCTATCTCATTATTAATCATGAGGTTTGTCAAATCATGACTCACTAGGAATCGGTATTTCAAGAGCTGACCTATTAGTGCATAGGTTGGTTTGCAAAGTGCTACACTGGTCCCAAAAAATTCTGGTCACTAGTTACGACCCCTATTTTGAGACCAGTGCTTTGTACTCCTGGCCCTAAGTTCCATCATTCAGGTAAAAATATTAAACTCAAGGTTCCCCGATCATACCATATTTCTTGCGACAACCTCATGCCAGATATATCAATTTCTCTAGGTTAGCACATCTATCCATGTCTTGCTGTCATTCTCATGCTTCGAACATCTAGCAATGTCTCTTCTGTTAAAATAATGTTCACATATACCTCGGGTAGCCCACCTCTTCTATTATGCATAGTAGTATTAGTTTAGGCAATTGGGTAACTTGTACCTGTGTGTTTTTCTATCAGGGTTTTTGCAATAGCAGACCAATATCTCGGTATACTTGTCAATGATTTAGGGTCTGATTTAGAGTTTGGAGGATGGGTTACTCCATCACAAAGATAGTGAACATCCTATCCGCCATATTAGAAATGCCTGATATCCTAATGTACTTGTAATAAGGTAGACCACCTTGTGATGGAGTAACCCTTCTGTTAAACTGCAAATAAGCCCTAACTCACTATGAATAAATCCCTTTTCTCTGTAAGACACCACTGGAATAGTGAAGAGATGTGTGTCCCCTTTCTTCTTAGTCCTTCTCTTGGATGGTAACATCTATCCATGAATTTCAATTTGGATCAATTTGGATCAGTTAACGTTTGGTGAATATTGTTAGTATTGGAGCTGTCATTTTTACATCCTACTGGTAATCTCCATCCAGTATCCTCACCTCTCCCTCCCATGCTGACCAAAGATATTCCATCTTGTCCGGGACATTATTACTTAAAGTTTAGTCTATTTGCAAAACTTACATTTCCTCTTCAAAGAGGCCTGTAATGAATAATCTTGCCCTATAGTAGGTTATGTGAATGGATCTTATCAGTCATTTTACATGGCATGATAATGAATATTTAACTGCAGATATTTATAAAAGTATGTTTTTTATCTCAAATGCTTTAGCTAGTTCCACAAAGGGTTTCATATAGTCTACACTCCAGACATGCCCCACTGTCCACATCCCAAACTGTGGCACCCTTGATAGTATTAACTAGTCTCAAACACTTGCCAGGCAATGAACATGTCGGGCGTTTTATGTGTTTGTTCCAGCCAATTCATTTTAACACTTTGTTCCAGCAAGAACTCTAGTGTGTGTAAGAGGCTGGTTTCACACTCTACGTCCATATAGTGCATCTGCTGCGACTGTGTTGGATAACTATATTACTGTACCCTAATAGCCAGGTCGTATTTCCTTCTTAGCATCCATTAATTCAAAACAGATAGCTGAGCCATCCAAAAGTATAATATTCCAAGACCCCCTTTATACCAAGACAATTGGCTTGTTTCTAAATGTTACTCCAGGCATATTGTGAGCCAAAAGAAATGCCCGTGTTCCCTCCCCTATTTTTGGAGAGAAAACCATATGGGTCTCATAAAAGAGCTCATTCATATAGCAATGTTGCCAGAGAGGCCATTTTAAATGTTCGTTTTTTAAAGTGTTTAAAAAGATAGTGTTAATTCCAATCTATGCCTCTTTCATCTATCAGACACTTGTAGCCCCTTTCTCTTACTCTTTCAATTTCATTGTTTTTCGATTTTTCTCTTGCTCTTCCTTTTCATTCTTTTTAGTTTGTCTCTCTCTTGCTCTGGGTCAAACTCTGATAAAGAAAAATAAATACCCATCTCCAAAAATGAGTTCCGCCGGACCCCACCTGTAACTACTGGTTCAAATAAAGCACTGGATAAACCGTCCTATAATCGACAGTGGCAATGTTTCCCACCAGTTCAGGTTTATTTATTTATTTATTGTTATTCATTGATTGAAGTTGTGTAGCTCTGCTGCACCTAGTGGTACTAGAGTATTTTAAATAGTACAAGGTTTGACACCATGTAACAACATTTCAAAGGCAGAAAATTGCAAATAAAAGCAACAGCTGAAAGGCAGACAACTGCAATCAGGGCAAAAGACAGCTGTCTAAGTCCAGAGGAGGTACAAGAGAGGAGTATATGAGGTCAGGATTACATGAATAACTAAATATTTAAAACTGTGTTGATCTACAGGTAGTTGTTTTTGCTAATTCTGAGCTTATTCTTCTCCCCTGCAAGGGGGAAATGCTCAATTCGTGCAAATTGATCATTAATCCAGACAGCTCACAGAATTTTTCAAGTATTTCCTAGAGTCTCCTGTCTGAACACTTGGGGTATCTGATCACTTGCGGTGCTGGACATATAGTAACAGGTCATCAGCATACAGTACCACTTGGTGATCATAGCCATACTCCCAATCTAGTACCCACCCAAACTATTCATGCTTATCTATGTTGCTAGTGGGTCAACCACTAAGGCAAATATTAATCACAAAAGAGGTCATCCTTGCTGGGTCCCCCTTTCTATTGAATATGGTGTTGATACCACTCCACCAAACAGCAATTTTAAAATACTGTTAGAATAATATTTAATAATTCCTTATCACCTTTAAATATACCTGTAACATCTTAGTGCCTTTTCTGTCTTAATATGCAGTTAGAGCGTTTCTTTACACTTGTAATGCAATGCCTTGTTTGGCCAGTAGGAAGACTAGGACCTCCATGTACAAGTTGAAGATTATTAGACCATGATAAAGTTCCTGGTAGACTCTGTAGTTGACAGGTAGTGGGGGGCATCTGGATGAGCCCTCCTAGACCTTTTGCTGACTACTGGTCAGGAAGGAGGTGAACCAGCTCTGAACTTTTTGAGTGACTCCTATTAAAATGCACATGGTGGAAAATAGGATGTCGTGCTGGTTGTATGTCAGAATGTCATGAACAGAAATAACTGACATAAATATTGTGGCCGAAGCATTTTTTTCAAATACATTGTCTCTTTAGGTGTACATTTTTAATTATTAACTCTAATGGGGCTTTTTTTTTATAAATTACATTTAGGACACCAATCTATGGCGGACAGTACATTGATCGCAACAGTCCAGCAACATACTGTAGTGAACAAACGCTGCTGAGAGATCAAGGAGTACCAAGAGACCGGAGTCACCAGTGTCAGTGATCTTCAGGGTATCAACAACAACCTACTGAGTTCTCGCCTCAGAAACCTTGTGGCAGCAGCCGTGGCTGCTGCAAGTAAGAGCAGTGGGGCGGTCAGGCCGGTTGGGGAAGTATTTCGAGAAATGACCACACAGGAAAATTAAATCTATAATCAATTTTCCTTCGTGGTCATCTTTTGAAATCCCCCCAGCTGGCCCAACCGCTCCACCGTTCTTACTTGCAGCGGCCGCGGCTGTGTGGCAGGCCTGTAGAGTGACTTTATCCATACAGCAAATGGACTTGTGGCCGGCAGAGCAGCCTAAACTCCACCTCCAATGAAGTCAGGCACCTGCATGGGTTTCACGCAGAGCAGCATTTGAATACGTATCCACCACTACCTATGATGGAATTTTCTCCCTTGCTATGATGTACCTATTTTTTACGGGGAGAGGGAGGTGATGGCTGATTTACTATCAAATATGAATTAAAAAAATTGGAAAGATTTCTCATTAAGGGCCTTATGTAGGTAAATTACATTTACCGATTCTTAAATACCGAATTTTACCGATTCGGTATTTATGAATCGGTAAATGTAATGTAGGTAAAAAAATACCGATTCGGTAAGTGTCGGTATTTTAGAATCGGTATTTACCGATTCGGTAATGGTAACCTGTATCTCATTGATTCCTATGGGCCAGGAGGCCCATAGGAATCAATGGGAAGCCAGTTACCATTACCGAATCGGTAAATACCGAATCGATAATGGGGGGAGCTCAATCAAGGGTGGCAGGGTGTCACATTGACACCCTGTTGCACCCCTGATTCCTGCATGTGTGCACATGTGGCACACATACATGCCCTGAGGGCATGTGTGTCTGCCACATTGCACACATCTAAGGGCCACAAATTGCATTTACTGAGTCATTCGTCATTTACCACCAACTTTTAGTTGGTGGTAAATAACGAATCCCCACACCCACCACACACTCTCCCTACATCTCATTTCTGTATTCGGTTTTTACCGAATCGGTAAAATTACCGATTCGGTAATTTTACCGATTCAGTAAATTACCGAATACAGTAATGATCTCCCTACATATCAAAAGCCTAAATACCGGTCGGTAACGGTATAATTACCCAAAATCGGCCGTTACCGACCGGTATTGGGCTACCTACATATGGCCCTAAAACTCTAGAGGAATTTTGTGTGTATAGGGACCGATGACTATGGGGCAGATTTACAAGCCCCTTGCGTCACTTTTACTCTGCTGTTGCGTCACTTTTGTGACGCAACGGTGGCGTAAAAAATGCGGCAAATTTACTACATAACGCATCTAGGGAGATGTCTCACGTTGTAAAGCCTTGCGTGACATTATACCTGCGTCAGGTATAATATATGCAGGGTAGGCGTTCCCACGCAGGAAAGCCTCGTAAAAGTGACACCGTGAAATTTACAGGACACCACTGCATCAAAACCTTACGGCTGCTTGAAGCAGGCATAAGGAGTGACGCAGTGTATTGGAAATAGGCCACAACACGCATTGCTGAAGTTGTGTCATGCTTGCGACACAACTCCAGCAATGCATGACTTTTCCACCAACAGATGCATCAGAATTTCTGACGCATCTGTCAATCCTTGCGCCATAGTGCGCCGTATTGTAAATACGGCGCATCTATGGTGGCGCAATGGTTTTTCACTCAGGCACAGGAAAACTGACGCATCTATACAGATGCGTCAGTGTCTTGTAAATCTTCCCCTCAGTATTTGGTGAGTAGGTACTACGGGGCTTATTTGCAAGCCCCTTATGCCGCCGGTGCGTCACTTTTAACATTGGGAAAAGTGAGGTACCTGCGGTACAAGGGGCTTGCAAATAAGCATATGCAGACAAGTCAAATTCCACAAAATATGACCTTAGTTGCACTATTCAAGTACTTACTTGACTTATGTCTCAGCAGCTTTCCCCTTTGGTAAGAGAGGTGTTATCTACGCAGCAATGGGTGGTCACACTTAGTACATCCACCCCACCGTGCTCGTGGTAGCAGTGCAGCACGATAAGAAAATAAATAACCTAAGAGAGAAGAAAACAGATACAAATTGTGTTTGTCAGATGTTTTCTCCACTTATTTCGCAAAATGGTGCCACGCTTGTGGAGATGAAGTTGCGCTTTATGGTGCATATTGTGCAATTAACGACCTCATGCTGCACCAGCTCGGGGGAGGAACGGATTATTAAAGCCATTATAGAACAGTAACTTGCAATTTAATTTAAATGTTCATTTAATCCCCCAAAGAAACATACTGTGAATAACTGTTTGCCAATAACGGGGATTCATAAAATGCAATCCTTACCAGCCAGCTTACGGACGTCCTTTGTGCATTTTAAGGATTCGTTTACAGACTATTAAGGAAACAAAGCAGCCAGCTGTTCCGAATTATTTTCAGAAATGGGAGGGGTGCACAGATGCCAATTAAAACATATGCAATGATGCAATGAAAAGGTGTACCTTTGAATTAAAGCTAACTGGCTGACAGTCTTAGGGGCCCAATTCAGAAACACCTTTGCTGTCATAAATTTAATTTGCAGCCCCAAAAATTGAAATTATGGTTACAACTCTTTGTCATGTCCTGCCATGTCATTTTATGTTATAAAGATTTGTAGATCACACTACATAACCGGGAAGTTATCCTGGCGCTGAGTAGTGTCACTTTTTTTATTGGTCCAGTGGCGCAGGCCTCAGAATCACATCTCTGAGGTGACGCAAAGCCACCCTACATGGCTTTGCATGGCATTATAGATATGGAGCAAGGCAAGGCAGCGCAAAGTGCTGTGTTGCCCTACTCTGCGTCAAGTAGGTGTTCCATGGGCATTGTAGTGGGTGTTCCCACATAACACCCATGGATTTTGTTGATGCTGTCCAGATTTACAAAATCACGTCAACCTGGGGCAGTGTCAAAACCATATGTCTCCCCAGAGCAGGCATAACAAGGAGAAATTTTTCATTTCTCCTTGTTTTTTCCTCTTTCCATTAGAACAAGGAAAGTGCCTCCATGGATTGTTTTTTGAAGGAAGGTGCCCCTTCCTGCACAAAAACAATCCTGCCAACAAAGCAGACACCCGGTGCAAGGATGTGTGCGTTGACGGGAGGCATCAAATTGTACATGGGGGCAAGCAGAAAGGACAGGAATGCACGGTGTCTTGTCAAAACGGTGCATTCCTGCCCTTTCAAATTGGTGTAGGGCAGTGCAGCGCAGCAGAAAGACTTGTGGTGCTGCCTAAGCCAATTCTTTGTATATGAGGCTACTCAAAAAGCCAGGTCAGCTTTAGTAGTGACCTAATAGAAGGCTCGGTTGCAGAATCTGCTTTTCCATAAGTGTGGCATGTGTGCAAGTTTGAGCCTGGAGAAGCGGAGGTGTCTGAAAGGTTTGTGAAATCAGATGCGATTGTTGAGTTATGCTGGGCCAGGGTTATGTGAAAGTGTGGGAGATGAGTTTGAATTGTGCTCATACCCCAAAGTCCCTCATACATTCAGGGAGTACAGAGGAAGTGGATTGCCCATATTGCTACATATTTTTCATGTGGAGAAGAAAGGAAAGGTAGAATGTGCCAATGTACATTGTCACAGTTAGAATCACTGTAGATTGTCCTCACTGTGGACAAACTGCAGGAATAAGTTTAATGGAACAAGACTATGCTAAAAATCTGATTTATGAAGGTTCCAAAGGCATAATCCTTAGGATTTCATGAATAAAAACAATGGAAGAAATATACACAAATTGTAGGCACGAATCCAGGACATTGAGGGGTATATTCTCAAGAATGTGTGATAACTACCGCAAGAGTAGCGTAACACAACTTTCAATATCGCAGCCCATATTGAGAAAATAACCCAGTGACAACGTGGAATTCACAACAAGGCGGTAGAATGCGATAGTCACCAGATAATGCGCCAAATGTCAGCTTGAAAATCAACCCCACGCCACAAAATTGCGATAGGTGAACTCGAAAATTCATGCGATGAGGCCAATCGCGGTACAGAAATCTGCGAAGACCAGACACAGGCCTGCAAATCCCACATATCTGACGGAACAAGGCACTACAAAAACTACAGAAACAACACACCAGAAACAAGCCAAAGCGTGTTGCAACATGGATGCACCCTGACCCAGCCAGAGGTCAACTCAAACCCCAAAACCCCCACAGACCACCAGCAAGGAACAACGGGTCCGGGGAAGACCAAGGAGAAAAGGGAGAGGAGACCACAGGAAAACAAGACCAGCATCACGGAGGTGACAGAACACTACCACCAACTGACCCACAAGCAGACCACCGTGAATGCTGCCGGAGTGCCGAGGAGGCCAACGGATGAGGCCAAGAGGCGCCGGCATGACGTGACAACCTAAACCAGGTACAAACCCACAGCCAACAGGAAGGCAGCAACGGCAACAGGAGGTGGCAGTCCAGCGCCACCGGAAGAGCTGAAGGAAACCCAGGCCACTGTCATCAGTGTGGAGACGGTGCAAGGAGTAGGGAGTATGGACACAGCACGAGAGGACCTGACACAACATCAACAGGGAGTGCAACGAACAGCGACTGGGGGAGCGGGGGAGTGGGCACAATGGCATACATGCACAACAAGGTGTAGCACACTGCACACCCACAATCACCCAGGTCCATGGCCCAGATCCCCTTGGCACGCTGCAGCACACACACATAGCACAAACAGCACACCCACAGCGACAACAACATGGTACAATGCGCAGAGCCGTCACTGCAGAACAGAGGACACAACTGGCTCCGCACATGCACAAAAACATGCCTACTACATCTGACAGAGCTGGAAAGTGTGAAATGGAAATGTACGCGTATGACCTCACATCCGTCATGTAGTCCAAATGTACACTGTCCCGCAGAAAAATCCAGCACCTCACAAACAGTCATAATGTACATTGCCAAACAGTCTGCATGTAAACCAGAACAATGCGCCAACATACATGTCAACACAATGTCAACATGCATCTCCCCTTCACATTGCACAGGGGCACACAACACCTCCAGCAGAGCACAGAAGACAACACATCTGTGATGCCAGAGAGGACCACCACACCGTCGACACAGACGCCCTAAAACAGCACATGGATATCCCACGCAACCCACCCCCCAGGACCAGGGCAGACAAGCTACTCAGAGGAGAACACAGCCCCTGCAACAGTCCACACAGCAGGAAGCATCCGCAAGCACAGCTGGCTCACCACACGTCACCCACCCACCATGGCACCCCAATGCCATGTGTCATCACGCCAAAAGGAGGTGGCCCAACAGGTGGAGGTTTTTGCCAAACCCATGCAATGTGAGCTAGAACACATACGTTGGTGTCTATCACCCTCAGGGACCACCCACACCCCACACAGGAGACCGACACTGCCATAGAGACACATGCAGATGCGCATTCACAGTACAGAACCATGCCCAGGGGCACGCAAATAGCAGTCACACACCCACGTTGGTGCGGCGTACGAAGGCCCTGGCCACTCCCCTTACCAATTGAGGGGGTGACGGCAAAGCTACATGTCCAAGCTCCAACCCGCTGTCCGCTGTGACATGTCTGCATTCAATGTAGACAGCGCACTGTAATGTCCTAAGGCCCAGGGCCCTCATGAATACAACAAGACCACAGGCACACACGTAGACGTTATGTTGAACTGGCTACGGGCACGTGCGCCTGGCACTTTTATTGGCAGGGCCACATTTACAGTGACGCCTGTGATGGATGTGTGTGGGGTGAGTGTAAGCCAGTCCGCATGGAATGCATGGTGCCGGCAACAACTTGAACATTGGATATCAGTGCAACGGAAAAAGCAAACACATGCATAACAGAGTTAACTGCACAGCAACATGGAGGGAGCCGGAGTAAGGACAGAGGTCACCCAATATTCAGTCAGGAGGTTCCGTGAGTTGCAGTGCACTGAGGTAGGGGCACTAGAGATGAGCGCATTCATGTGAAGGAATTGCTAGGATTGTGTCCCTTCGGGTTAGTCCTGATGCAGATGCAGTGGGGTGTGTTACATCTGCATCAACTTCTTCATCAATGTCCCAGGTCTTCCCCACTGCATGAGGTGACATTGCTGTGCAACATCTCCACTCACTGGCACCTGTAGTGCTGAGCAGGGTATCAGGCCAATGATGGCATCCACGACAGGTCTGAGCAAATCCGTAGGTCGGTCCGGACCACTGGTTCAGCTCTGGCAGAAGGCGGTTGGAGGTGATCCTTGCGTTAGTGGTGTGTGCCTCCTGCGGTGAGGCGATGTCTGGGCCGGTCAGGACCTGAATCTATGTGTGGGCCCTGGTGGACCGCAGTTGAGGCCAGAGGCTGTGGACAGCGCAGGGCCACAGACACATGGCATTGATGACCCCAAGACCACCGTCACAGAGGTCATCCAATATATCAGAAAAAGGGGTCCCAGACCTGAACAGCACAGACTTAGTGGCCCCGGATGCACTGTGGCCGGCACAGGCATCCAGCCACGGGACGGTGAGTTGCGGTGCAGTCAGATGAGCCATGCGACCTGTGCGGGTCCCCATCAATGTCCGAGGTGTATGTTGCAGAGTGTTTCGGGGGACAGTGGAAGGTGTCCTCCAGGGCAAGACGCCGAAAGGTTTGATTTTACCCAGAAGCAGGAAATGGAGGAGTGGAACGTGACAGCCTCGTTGCCACCGCCAAATCGGTATCAGCTACATGAGGATGAAAACTAGGCCCTAGTCCACAGACTCAAACACCACCAATGTCCAACCATGGAGTGTTCATGAATGTCGGGGAACAGACTTAGTGGCACAGGTGCTGAGCGTGGATGCAGTCTGTGATGATGCCGGTACACTGACATGAACTCCACCATTGCCAAATCAAGACTGTGACCTACTGGACCTCATTGTAGGCTGGAGGCAGCGGTCAGCAGTGGCCCACATTCATGTGTCATTGGCTGGCGAGGCACAGATTTAGTGACACAAGGGCAGTAGTGTTCGATCAACTCCATAACAATGATCTTCTTCCCTCCGGATCTTCCTCTTACTCCTCTCAGTGCGACCACTGTGGTGATTTGCGTCTATTTGCTGGATGTGGGACCTACTGGTCCGCAGGGTAGTCCTGGTCCCTCATCCATGTGTAGCCTGCTGGCGTTGAACAGGGTTAGTGGCACCACATGTCGCAGGTTGACGTTGAACAGGGTTATTGGCACCACGTGTTGCAGGCTGGCGTTGAACAGGGTTAGTAGCACCACGAGTCGCAAGTAGCCCATATGGAACTATGCCTCACTGATCGGATGGGGCCTGGTGCTGTTGCCGCTGGGCCGGATTTGGGGTCACTGCCATTCATGACTCAGGACACAGTTTCACATATGGGAACTACTGGGCGGAAGAGTAGGCCTGAGGTGGCAGTAGAGTACGTCAATGAAAAAGGAGTAAAGCGGGCCGGTGTTTTGGAGGCCGTGATGGTCTGAGGAGGCTGCCATGGTTGCGGAACATGGGCCTGGAGCTTGCCCCAGAACGTGGTGGGCCCTCCTTGACACACGCCGGTGTCAACAGGCGATCAGTGAGGCCTGGCTGTGCAGGGGCAGGTCTGACTGGTTCGCGGTCCAGAATGCCGGGGTCCGGCAGGCGCACAGCGTCACAGGCAACTCCGCTCAAGAGCATGGCATTGGCCTCATGGCGGGGTGAGAGGCACTGCCCTGGCAGAGACGTTGGGCATTCCGGAAGCAGTCCACGCCCAGGGCTACATGCTTTTTATTCACACCACTATGCTGGCGTGGCGTGGCGTATGCTGGGCCATCCCACTCCTGTCTTTAACAGGCAAGATCCCCCACTCGCTGTGGTGACATGGTTGCATCCACTGTCCACTACACTCCATACACCGGAGGTGTATGTCGCCATGGATATGGGTGTGTGCTGCATACTGCGGTCATACTGCAGTCTGTCCAGCGCATCTCCGTCACTCTTGGCATTGTGTACTTTCTCAATCATGGTTCTACTGCATCCTTCACACTTGCCTGTTTGCCACCTCTCCCCACATTCGTCTCTTGTGCGGCTTGGCCAGGTAACCATTGTGAGTTGTTCTGTCGTGTCTGGTGGGTGGGCATGTTGTTGTGCATGTTGGTTGTGATTTTGTGATGTGTGAATTGCCAGAGTTGTGATTTGCATGGTTGTGGAGTTGAGGTGAGTGGTGTGTTCATTTGGAACTAGCCAAGGGGCTGTGTATGTCCCTTGTTGCCATCCTGGGTACGCTGATTGATGATGGACGGTCGGAGGATGAAGGAATCATGCACACTGGCTGTGTATTTGAAGGCGACATTGTTGGAGGTTCCAGGGTGTTCTATTGTAGCCTGCACATTGGGGTGGGACGTGTGCTTTCTGCTGCAGTGATTGTGTGCTGTGTCACCAGAGGGCACAGTAGGACATGTGTGCTGTGGGTTGCCCCCAACACGTGCTTACATCCTGCTAGGGTGTATGGTCCTTGCTTGGTCTCCAGCGTGACCTGCGCATTGTGTTGGACGTATGGGAACTGGGGTACCAGGGTGATGGTGATGTCCAGGACAGGTGTGGGGGACTTGGATGTGGCTGGCTGTGAGACTCCTCCGACTCTGGCGGGTGTTGGTTGAGGGGTGCCAGGGACCAACAGGTGCAGCCGAGCCAGCAGCTTGGTGTAGGGTAGGATGTTGGTTGTCCGCTGTGTTGGTGCCGTAGGCCTGTTAGGCGATGATGGTCATGATGTATAGGATGGTTGTCCCTTTCAGCCTGTGGTGGACGGTGACATTGTCAGATGTTGGGTCTGTGCGGCTGGTACGCTTCCTGGGGGTCCGCAGTCTTTGTCTGAACTGCATCTGTGATGGTCCGGGGGGGGTGTTCCAGGTGTGGGTTGGGGTCCTGGGGTGGTGGTGGTGGGTGTTGTGGCCCTCTTGGGTTTCCGGGCTGCATGATAAGTGACTCCATGGCATATGTTGCCCTTCGGATGTGGCCCTGGGCTGGTCTCCCTTTTGTGGTGATGGCTGCCGTCCGACTTTACACCAGGTCAGAGCAGGTGTAGAATTCCTGCTGCTAACGCGGCTTATCACCTGTTTTGTGTTTTTATCGCCGATCTGTCTGGTCATTGAGAATGTTGAGGTGTGATGTTGTTGCGACTTTTGGCACGGGAATGCCCACTCTGCATCCAATTAGTGATAGTTGCGGGGTCCTCTGTGGCGATGTTTTTTGCGGCTGCTATCGCAGGTAAGCTGGTGATATGGGCTGTTAGCACCAGCTTGTGAATGGGGAGGTAAATTTATCACAACTTTGGCTGCGATAAAGTGCCGATAATTGGGCGATAGCTCCTTGTGAATATGCCCCTTAGGGTTACTCATTTTTTTTCTCAACCAGGTCCTCTGATACTCCTTGCGTGTTGTTTACCTTGCAATTGTACTAGAACTAAGTGGGCACAAAAATTGGGACAATGTTAGCAAGCACAAGCATGCTGTTTGTTCTCACTAAGCCCACGCCGATTATGGCCATGCATCCTTGCTACATTGGGCCAATATGATAGCTCAGTCAGTTGAGCGTCAGTGCACTTTGCGGGTCCCACCTCTGAATCCTGGCCTGCCTGTTCCTGTTTGGCCTCAATGTCATCCTGGTCAGCACGCTCAGCAGAGGGCCATATATGATACTAGGTCATGGCTGATATAACATATATTTCACTTCACTACTACTATTCAGATGTACAACTCTTCAGACATCTGCAATTTGATGTCCAAACAATTCTTTATGTGAATAGTGTCATCACCACCCAATTACACTTTGAGACAGCTGTGTGTCTTCAGTGTGCTAGTGCAAGGTAATATCTTGGAGGCCAATAGGATCAAGAACAGATTCAGGTACAAGATTATGATTTATGGAGTAAGCAAAGATCGATGTGGACTTCTGATTTGACAGGGATAATGGAATATTCTATTCATCCTCCCAATTATCTTTTGGCCAGTGAAGAAGGAGGAGGTGAACCATGAACTGTTTGTGTGATACTCATTTGGGTGAAGAAGGGGGAGAGCAGGACAAGGTGATCAACAGTGCAAAGTAGTTGCAAGATCGGTGGGTTTAGAATGTAGGGACTCTTCTTTGAAGATGATCACCATGGAATTGTGAATAACCTGGAAAGTTGTAGTCTCTTTTTTCAGTGGGGACAAACTGCAATTGGCAGATCTGTCGAAAGATTCACCATTTAATTAGTTTTGCGTTACAGCGTCACTGTTTTTTTCTTGTACTTTTTAGGTTTGATTGGATGGTAGTTGACACGTTTGCCTGGGTCTGTGTAGAGGGAGAATTCTAAGGTGCTGATGGAGAAGGATGTGCTGAAGATCTGTTGGCCAATTCAGATGGGAAATGGGTCAGGGAGAAGGCCAAAGGAGGGGCTGAGGTCCATATGACAGGCTGCAGAGTAAGCAATGGACACCTTTAGGTATCCAAACAACTGCCTCTTCAAATCCATTATGATAATAAGAGAAAAAATGATGGATTCTAACATAATTCGGAGAACACATAATAAAATAGCATATGGTGTGCATAGAAGCTTTTTAAATATTAAATATGTTGCATGTTTATTGCAAATGTATAAATGTTAAATTATATGCATCTGCTTTTATAAATAAGGTGGCCTCAAATGTATTACCTGAGAGACCAACCACACTCGGCTGGTGACTCAACTGTTCTTTCGCAAAGGGTCAGATGTTCAGAAGATATCAAAAGGAATTACAGATTATAGTGGCTTGAACAATTGAGGGAAATGCATTCAATAGTCTATCCATGACTACTGGGAAGTTCTTACAGCCATTTCTCTTGTTCTGATATTACTGGATGATCAGGGGTCTCTACGTTCACCAGCACTGTTGACCACCAAGCACTACTTTGCACTTTTTTACATTAATGAACTTCAAATGATGCCTACTCAAGTCATACCTTACTAACAGAACCCAGCATGCCAGATTGCCACTTTCAGATCAAAAAAGAATTCCTGTGACATGTGGCCAACCACAAGACACATTCCTCTTTCTTGTTTACTCTACATGAAGCCACTTTGAGACTCTGGCTGTAAAGGATCAAATTAAACATAGCTGGCCAAATATCAGACAACACTACCTGAAAAGTCCATTCCTATACAATTTTGATCATTTAGTGAAGAGCTTTACCATCATCCAAGCCTGGATGTCTGATTCTTAGCTCAAACTCGACTGAATGACAACCAAATCTGTCTTCATCATAGCTGAGACGCATTCCTGACTTGCTCATATCATTGAAATCCAATGGATCCATGTTCTACCTCACCAACAGTGCCAAGTCACTTAGGGCCATATGTATCAAAATGTTCTTTTACGATTCTCAAATAGCGATTTTTTGCGAATCGCTATTTGAGAATCTCAAAACGCTATGTATGTAGGATTTGCAAATAATTTTGCGAATCCTATATATTCCTTAATTGCGAATTGCAAATTGTGATTCGCAATTAAGGAATACCTCCCCATTCATTCCTATGTTCCTCGAGGCCCATAGGAATGAATGGGAAGACATTCTCAATTTGCGATTCTCAATTAGAGAATCGCAAATTGAGAATGCAATTTCAAGGGTGCCAGGGTGTCAAAAGGACACCTTGTTGCACCCCTGAAATGTGCATGTGTGCACATGTGACATGTATGTGCGCCACAGGCACTTTGAAAAAAGCAAAATAGTGCATTTTTCAAAGAAATCGCAAATTACCACCAACTTGAAGTTGTTGGTAATTTGTGATTCCTTAAGGCCAACTTGCACTTTTTTTGTGCTTCTTACATTGCATTTAAGGAATCGCAATTTGCGATTCCTTAAATGCAATCGCAAAATAGGGAATCGCAAATTTTGCGATTCCTTATTTTGCAAAGCAGTATTTTATTAATACATACCACTAAGCCCAATTGTGATTGCAAACGCCGAAATTCTGCGAATTTTGGCGTTTGCGATCGCAATTTGGAATGATACATATGGCCCTTGGTCTTTACATTAAATTCTCCAGCAGCTTCAAGATCCACATCACTCAGAGCAAAAAACACATGGAATCAATTGTCAATCCTTTAGAAAGGAACGTCCTTCCTTAAGGAGTCTGGCTTAAGGCTTACTTCACAATCTATGCTCATTGATCACTTCAATGGAGGTAAAGTTGTGTTGGTGCTAGAATGCTATTTCCCCACTCAGAAAAGTGTCATCTGTGCTACTTTCCCTCTGGCTTCTAGAAGTTCAAAATGATCACAGACATTCTCAGTGAACTTCACTGGCTCATACCCTGTTAGTCTACATTGTATTTAAGATGAGCTACATCATCTACCTTGCCTTCAAGATCAGATTTGATGATGGCACCTACATCCCCTAGAGCAACAACATTGGAGGACTTAAACCCAACAGATGTAGGAAATAGATGACTTCAAGCTTTCACAAGCTACTTCCTTCAAATCTAGAACAAGGTTTCAGAATAAATCTGGCAAGTTCCTTTCTTCATCTCATCTGAAAACAAATGAAGACAAGTGTTAGCACATCATCCATCCACACCAAAATATCTCCTCACAGACCACCTCTCTTTCAAACCCTCTGGAATTTCCTTCTCCCATGTTCCACCCTTTCTTGTTAGGGTCACATAGTGTGTGCACCTATTTATGTACAGTGCTCTCTTACCTTTTAGCAAGGTTTGTATTCTGTGAATTACAAACACGGATTGATACATAGATACATACAGGTCTTAAAGGCACAGCAGGTTTTCAGTTAGCATGTGTGCCACAGATAAAGTGAACAGTGTTCCTACCTTCGCCTGCAAGAAAGGGGCTGGTTGCCATATTCTGCATCTATCGGCACACTGTAACATCAAAATGTGAACAAATGACCTCATGATAGCTAGAAACAGGATAAATCTCTTCTCATGAATTTTAATTAAATAACGTGGTTTGTTGTATTTGCATCGATGTGAAGAAATTACTAGAAATTGATGTGAGTAAGAAATCCCATATTTATGACAACTTAAAATGAAGACACCGGCGCCTTAAGCCGCCAGTCATTATTTGGGGATCCATTATTCACCTCTGTCCCTGAAGACAAGATTTTCATTACCACTAGGATTTATTTGAAGAAAGTTGGAATGTTTTCAACAGTTGACAGTGTGTGAACAGTGGGCCCAATTCACAAAGGTAAATTGAGACGAAATCGAACTTTACCACTTTCAGTATTAACAAAGGGCATTAACTACTAAATGCCCTTTGTGAACACCGAAAGTCGTAAAGTTCAACTTTTGGCATTCAAAAGGACATTTACAAATAAGTTAGACTTTGGCGCTGATTACGATGCCGGACGGAGCCAAGTTAGTCCGGCATCGTTCTGGAACTCGAACTGAACGACCCCCAGTTGTCGTGTCCAGCCCAAGAATTAGGATGCAACCAAACCCAGTTCGGTCGCAATTCTATACTTTGGTATGAGAGCATGCATTCCAAAAGATGGCCCACTCTACGCATTTCAGGACTACAATGAAGAATTCAGCCTGGGTGCATTTGTCGAGGTTTGCTTCCTCACCACGGACCGCCATTGTGAGAGGCAGGGAAAGGGCGACTTTCGGTGCGGTGAGCGCTGATGTTAAGTATATAATTGCAGAACTCAGTGAAAGTAGTTAATCCACCATTTATTCCACAACGCGTTTCGGTTCAGAGAACCTTGATCACGTGAAATTATCACCCAATCATGAGACAACATATTCAGTTATACAGAAAGTAAAGAAAGACCAAACATAATTTCATGTCGGACATCTTGCAATGGCAAAAAACAAACAATAAATATGGCAGATATTATATAATGATGCAAATAAAAGCTAATTTCTTTTGTAAATACTGTCTTAATGAAACAGCCCTTACATAAGCCTAATTGCTGTATTACACATTAGCATGTACCCATAACGAGTAATCAGAGTTTGTTTCAACTCGAACTTTATCGATTCCCGACTCAATCATCATTACATCAATGTGTGTAAAATACGCAAAATTGAAGTGTGTTGCACAAATCTACTTCAAAATGCACATTCAGCAGAAGAATTTTGGCAAAAGAATATTTTAAATTAGTTGCACCTGTAAAGCCATACTCGCGCACAAGTATTAGCATTAATAAAATTCCTTCTAAGAGTACACATCGTATATAGATAGTATCACAATCTCAATGGATTCAATAAACATGATGCAGAATATATCGCCCGCACCCTCTAGTGTACTCTATACAATCACAATCGATAACCAACACGTGCATCAGGGCACAAAAGAAAGAGAACAAGGGGCAGTGCCCAAAGTCATATGTACAACAGTATGTAGTCACTGCATTGTAATCCGAAATAACAAAGGTCCTACTGAGATGAATGCTGGAGACAAAGCCCCGTCTTGCAAGTGCTCGAAAAAGGTCTCATGTGGGTGTTGAAGTGCCACACAGGAAAAGGAGGGAAATAGAAAGGGTAGGCAGACGTGCAGGTGAGCCCCGTGAATGGGCCCCTTCCTTCCTCCTGTGCATAGATAAAGAGATAAAAAAACAGAAAAGACAACAAAACAGGCTAAAAAGAGTGTGGATATCACGTTCCACATCACTGTATCACACTACCATTCAATGAATGTCAAATAAAGATGATCAAAAGATGTATATGTATCTGTTAAACTGCTGTAGAGGAAGAACGATAGCAAACAGGGTAAGATTCACATACTCATATACTGCATACTCTCATATTAAAATCATCAAAATTACATCATAACCTCAGTAGAATTCAATAACACAGGAAAAAAGGCAGGTATTGTAACAGGATATACAATGGTGTTAGAAACACACTATTCTTTAAGATGTACAGCTAATTCCTCATCCTGGTTAAGGCCCCCAGGAGCTCTTGTTTGGAAATTGATAATGTGCCTCGACTCCTTTTGTCTGAGTACAAGAACCCTATTTCCCCCACGGGGTCCTTTATTCACTTGTTCTAAAATCAGAAAACTGAGACCCATCGCATTGGAAAAATGCCTGTCCTGAAAATGGCGAGCTACAGGGTATTTTTGATCACAATGCAAAATAGCCCTGTAGTGTTCTAAAATGTGTTTCTTGGCCATTAGAGTAGTAGATCCAATGTACCAAAGATTGCATTCACAGACAATTGCATAAATAACAAAATTGGAGCTGGAAGTTAGGAACTGCATAATTTCCCTCCGTACACCATTGTACTCAACATAATTGCAGAATTTGCTGTTCCTGCAGGCTTTACAATGCCCACAAGGAAAAAAGCCCTGTAGGCCATGCAAATTTCTGTCAGGATAGATGGTAACATCGCTATGGAATGGAATGGAATGGAAGGTACATTTATATAGCGCGACTATCACTCCAGGGAGTGATCTTGGCGCTGGATGTCAACATAGATGGAACATGTTGGCTACTGCTGTTATTCGAGGGGAACTGTGCAGATTATACTAGGGCTTTATATTCAGTATCTGTAAGGGAGAAGACCCAAGTCTTCAGGGCTTTCCTAAAGAATTTTTCTGTTGAAATTTCCCGAAGCTGAGTTGGCAGTTTATTCCACGACCTGGAGCCGATTACAGCCAGGGATTTCCTGCCTTTACTAGAGAGCCTGAATTTAGGGATCACTAGGAGATTTTGATTAGAGGACCTTAGGCTGCGGGCAGGATGATAGCACCTAAAGCCGTTCGACAGATACCTGGGTCCTTGCGAGTGGAAAGCTCTAAAAGTGATAACCAGGATTTTGAATAGGATACGCTTATGTATTGGTAACCAATGGAGAGTAGTGAGGGCTGCCGAGGCCGATGACTTTCTAGACCAGCCAAGGACCAAACGGACAGTTGCATGCTGGACCATCTGTAGTCGGTGGAGTACAACTTTATTCGCTTCTGCATACAGGCTGTTACAATAGTCCAGTCTGGATGTGATGAGTGCAACCGCTACCGTTTTCCTACCTGGAAAGGGAAGGAGGTCAAAAAACTTTCTGAGGGTTCTGATGATGTGAAAGCAAGTGCCTGCCACGGCCACTGCCTGTTGCTTAAATGATAAGGCATCATCGAACTTGATGCCTAGGTTACGGGCGGAGGAGATGGTGTTTGGGGGGGCTTTGGCGTCTTCAGGCCACCATTGTTTGGGTGAAAACAAATTTTGTGGGCCGAAAGGCAAGATTTCTGTTTTCCCCAAATTGCATTAAAGATGGTTGCACTTCATCCACTCAAAAGTGGCAGTCAGGCAGTTTTTAAGGTTCTCTTCAGCTCCAGGAAGCTCTCTGTCCAACACCAGGATGAGCTGCGTATCATCGGCGTATGAGATTGTGCTGATCTGGTAAGAGGAAATAAGCTCGATCAGGGGAACCATATACAGGTTGAAGAGTACAGGGCTAAGACTAGAGCCCTGTGGGACCCCTGCACTGATATATTTTTCCTCGGAGCTGAAATCCCCTAGTACTGTAACTTGATGTCTATGGCTAAGAAAGTTCTTGAACCAAGTCAACGCCACCTCTCTTATTCCAGCATTAAAAAGACGATCACTCAGGATGGAGTGCGAGACCGTGTCGAAGGCTGCCGACAGATCAAGCAAGATCAGGACAGCCTTCTTCCCTTGGTCCATAGCCGCTCGTAGGGTCTCTGCCGTGTATAGAAGGGCAGATTCGGTTGAATGATTAGCCCTAAAGCCAGATTGGTTGGCATGCAAGATGTTATTTTTTTCCCAAAATTCTGTAAGTTGTTTATTGACAAATGCTTCCGTCAATTTAAACAACAGCGGGAGCAGCGAGATGGGACGGAGGTTAGAAAGGATGGTCGGATCAGGCAGGGGTTTCTTTTGGAGGGGCTTGACAGCTGCTAACTTCCATTCGCTAGGGATTTCAGCCGAGGAAAGTGAGGAATTGATAATAGTGTTGATGATAGGGTTTACCTTATTAACCAAAACTTGTAGGAACAAGGGGGGGCAGGGATCAAAAGGAGATCCGGATTTACTCAGGAGGATAGCCTGATGAGACTCTTCTAAGGAAATGGGGTCAAATACATTGAGGCAGGGCATATTGATATTTTCCTGGATAGGCTTACTCCTTCCAGTTTCTGATGCGGTCAGTATAGGTTTTGGGAAATCCTTAACCAGGTCTTGGATTTTCTTTTCGAAATAGTTGGCAATGGAATTACATAGAGACAGGGATGGTGGGATTTCCTGTGAGAGGACCTTGGGGTTAGTAAAACTGTTAACAATCTTAAAAATTGCTTTCTGGTCATTTTCTGAGGAGGAGATTGCCTCTAGGTAGTAGGCTTTTTTAGCCCGCTTAATAGAGATATGGTACTGTCTCCGTGCTGTTTTATAGGTGAGACAATCGGTAGCCTCATAGTATCTGCGCCACCTGCGTTCTAGCGATCTAACTTCGCCTAGTTCCAGTTTTAACGCATGTGAGAACCATGGGGCACTCTTTTTGTTCTTTGTGGCTCGAAGATTATTATTTGAGCTTGTAGGACCAGCGGATTTACTAAGTGAGGTGATCCATTTACAGAACAACTGATTGTCTGATGAGGTGTGGCCAGTTAGTGTGGGTTTGCTATTTGTTCTCTAGGAGATCAGGCTGGATGAGTGTTTTTTTTCCAATCAGGTTTGGAGCACCTGGTGATTATGCTAGAGGCATTGTTTCCCAGTGACAAGTCAAATGGGACAAATGTATGGTCTGACCAGGTTTGTGTGCTAGGGGGTTTAATTATCATAGCATCAGAGTTGGAGCAGATACAGTCCAATATATGT
Source organism: Triturus cristatus (assembly GCF_964204655.1). Lineage (NCBI taxonomy): Eukaryota > Metazoa > Chordata > Amphibia > Caudata > Salamandridae > Triturus > Triturus cristatus. The sequence goes on along the minus strand of NC_140584.1, from coordinate 372,148,625 downwards.
CCTGCAATATGAGTAGGTTCCCGTGTCAACAGTTTCAGGCCAAGGATGTTGATTATGTCCATGAAGCAGGCTACCCCTGGTCCATCCGGGGAGTCCAGATGGAGATTAAGATCTCCCAGTAGCGTAAAGTGAGCGAATCTGACCGTAAGCTCGCTCAGAACGTCACCAATGCTATCCAGGAAATCATTAGGTTGGCCCGGAGGACGATAAATCAGGGCACCAGAAAATGTAAAAGAGTCATGGATATTTAAGCAGAAGGCCAGAGGCTCTGCACCCTTAATATCTGGTAGCTCAAATGTAGTACATTTCAGGGAATTACGATGGATAATGGCCAGGCCCCCTCCCCGTTTATTCTGTCTATCCAGATGTAGAATAAGAAAACCTTGCGGGACGGCCAGCACTAAATCAGGATTACACCATGCCTTAAGCCAGGTTTCTGTGATGAGAAGCCAATCTAAGTCCCCCTCTGTGATTAAGTCATGAATGTGTAGGGCATTCTTACACAGTGACCTAGCGTTAATAAGCCCCCCTTGCAAGACAGAAGGCCGTGTGTTAGCATTAGGTACTGGTTCCGGGGCGCATATAGCTTTACAGTACTGACAGCTAACTGGGCCTACCCATGTATCGGGATTGCACTAACTGATCCCTAATGCTTCTACCCCTTCTGTAGGTTATATTGGGTCTGTCAGCCATAGTGTTCCCAATGATGCTATCTGATTTGAGTATATTCCAATTTTGAGTCAGAATGTGTTTGATGTTTTTAGAGTCTGTACTGTAAGTCATGATAATTCTCGTGTGAACACCATCATCTTTGCTGTCCTTGTTAACAGTTTCTGAGATCGTCAAGGATCTCTCAATGCCATCCGCTCTATCCCTGGCTTTCCTAAGCACCCAATTAGGATATCCTCTCTCTCTGAAGCGCTCAATCATCTGATCCCTTTCTTTCTGGTACCCATCCTCGGTATTGCAGTTCCTTTTAGCCCTGAGCTGCTCCCCCTAAGGAATGCTCCACTTGAGAGCCTCAGGGTGACTGCTGAGGGCATGAAATTGCAGTTAAAAGTACATAAATATCTATAGGCGCGCACCGTGCGGGCACCGTGCGCGCACGGTGCGTGAGCATAATTCTGATTGGTGGTTACATGGCAGTCAACGTTCGAATCGGTCGAAATCAGGAACTGTCGGCCGCCATTTTGTGTGTTTTGTGTCTGACAGTGAAAAAGAAAGGTGGAGAACGTGAAAAGGGGGCAGGGTAGAGAGTTCCTGACCCCCTAGTCTTTGTCAGGGGGTCCCTGAAGAACCCCGAAGGCTGAAAAAAACATAGTATTTTTTTTTCAAAAAATCGCGGGGTGCGCGCATGGTGCGCGCACCATGCGCGCACAATGCGCGCACCCCGCGGTGAAAAACCTTAAAAAAAATATATATATAAAAAATATATTAAAACATACATAACTTAGCATTTAAAAAACCTTACAAATTCACCTAAAAAAACCATAGGTTTCACACACGTTATAGTTATAGTTAGGAATTAGCATTTAAAAAACCTTGCAAATTCACTTAAAAAACCATAGGTTTCACACATGTTATAGTTAGCTGGACATTTCACTCGTAAAAAACCAATGAAATTCCCCCGTTATAGTTAGTTCAGATAACTATAACTCGCGCGACCGCCACTCTATCACAAGGATGATGTCATCAGTGATGTCAAAAACAAATCATCCGTTTAGACACTTATATACCCATTTATTCTTCCATCGACCTTGAGATATACATATATAAAACATATGTAATTTTCAGAAAAACACACATTCACATGTGTGAAACCTATGTTTTTTTAAGTGAATATATATATGTATATATATATATATATATACACTGAAAAAACCATAGGTTTCAGGGGCGTTATAGTTAGCTGGACTTTTCACTCGTACAAAACCATTGAAATTCCCCCGTTATAGTTAGTTCAGCTAACTATAACTCGCGCGCCCGCAATGCACTGCTGATGACATCACATATTACATCACTCATGACATGGTCAGTGAAATCACTCATGACATCACTGATGACATCTCAAATGACATCACTGATGACATCATCCAGTGAATGTGTGTTTTTCTGAAAATTACATATGTTTTATATATGTATATCTCAAGGTCGATGGAAGAATAAATGGGTATATAAGTGTCTAAATGGATGATTTGTTTTTGAAAAATTGATTGTATAACTGACTGATTAAGTGTATCTTAGTGAATACATGGCTTAGTGAGTAATGTTTAAATGTGTAAATATCTGTATCAGTCTCTCACTTTGTGTATAAGTGGCTGCATGGGTTGGTGAGTAGCTACATGAGTGTCTATATAGGTTATTAGTTGGTTTTTTGAGTATCAGTATGAGTGTCTGAGTGTCTGTATGGTTTGGTGGGGGGTATTACGTAGTGCATAGGTGCATGAATGAGTGACTCACTGTTTGTATGTGTTGAAGACAGCATGTGTGCAGGACTGTATGGGTGGATGAGTGTGTGCATGGGTGTGTTAGTGAGTGATAGACTGTCTCAATAGTGTCTTTATGAGTAACTACATATGTTTTAAACTAGTATATGTGACTATTGGTGTATATAAGTGAGTATATGTGAGAGTGAGAGATTGAAAGAGTTCCTGTATGAATAAGTATGTGTTTCTATAAGGGATTGTTTAAAAGACTAAGTATGTGTAAGTTTCTGTAGAAGTAAGTGCGGTGGTGTGTGTATAACTGTATATGCAAGTAAATGGATGTTTGATTCTTTATTAGCATGAGTGACTATGTGTGTGAGTAACTCTATGGATGAGTGGCATTGTGTAACAGGATGTATAGGTGTGTGAGTACATATGATGAGTGAGTACATGAATGAGTGACTGTATAGGACTGTTGGTGAATGAGTGGATGTGTATGTGGATCTTAGAATTACTGAAAAGGTTGTTGTAACTGGTATTGGTATGTCCATTGTTTTGAACATTGTAGTTTCTATTTTTGAATGTGTGTATCAAAGATTATATTAGGGGAAGAGGAGGTCTGCCACTCTATCACAAGGATGATGTCATCAGTGATGTCATTAGTGATGTCATTTGAGATGTCATCAGTGATGTCATGAGTGATGTCACTGACCATGTCATGAGTGATGTAATATGTGACGTGATCAGCAGTGCATTGCGGGCGCGTGAGTTATAGTTAGCTGAACTAACTATAACGGGGGAATTTCAATGGTTTTGTACGAGTGAAAAGTCCAGCTAACTATGACGCCCCTGAAACTTATGGTTTTTTCAGTGAATTTCTAAGGTTTTTTAAATGCTAATTCCTAACTATAACGTGCCTGAAACCTATGGTTTTTTTCAGTGAATTTCAAAGGTTTTTTAAATGCTAATTTCTAACTATGCCTACAGAGATAGGACATGTGAAGAAAGAAGAAAAAAAGCACAGAAAGAAAATAAAGAAATGCAGAAAGAAGCAACAGAAGTCCTCAAAGACGAAGAAAAGTGCAGCAAGAAGGATAACGTGCAGAAAGAACAAACAGAAGAGCAGAAAGAAGCCTTGTTGCAAAATCATCCTGTACCCTCAACTTTTTCAGACGGATACTGGTGGTAACTGAGTCTGACTAACCAGTCCTAGAGCCAGTGCTATGTTAAAAGCACTCAGAATACAGTGAAAACACCTACATACACTAGGGAACACTATGCGTTGGGGTCCCCCTGTGATCAGCATGACCTCCTCTGTAAGCCCCTAGTATATAATAGGGCAGGGGATTAAAACTACCTCTTAAAATGCGCCACAGGGCGTGTTTGCACACGTCACCTCAGGCCCCGTCCCCTCACTTCCCCACTGTGTAAACACGCCCTGTGGCCGTTTAAAGTTGGGAGATTAAGTCCCCCTGAATCCTGAGGGTCCCTAGTGTCCAACTAGACCACTAGGTACCTCCAGTAAGCGCCACAGAGCTGCGTTGCAGAGAGATGTAAAAAGGGGCACGGCCTAGACCACCTCTCTGCAACGCAGCGGAGTGGTGCTTACTGGAAGCACCTGGTGGGCTAGTTGGCACCCAGGGTCCCTCAGGATTGAAGGGGAATTATTTCCCCAACTTAAAACGCGCCACAGGGCTTGTTTGCACACGTTAACTCAGGCCCCGTCCCCTCCCTTCACCACTGTCTAAACACGCCCTGTGGCCGTTTTTAGTTGGGAGATTAAGTTCATTTGAATCCTGAGGGTCCCTAGGGTCCAACTAGCCCACTTGGTACCTCCAGTATGCGCCACAGAGCTGCGTTACAGAGAGGTGTAAAAAGTGGCATGGCCTGGACCACCTCTCTGCAACGCAGCTCAGTGGCGCTTACTGGAAGCAGCTGGTGGGCTAGTTAGCCCCCAGGGGCCCTCAGGATTGAAGGGGAATTTTTTCCCCAACTTAAAACGCGCCATAGGGCGTGTTTGCACACGTCACCTCAGGCCCCGTCCCCTTCCTTCCCCACTGTGTAAACATGCCCTGTGGCCGTTTTTTAAGTTGGGAGATTAAGTCCCCTTGAATACTGAGGATCCCTAGGGGCAAAATAGCCCACTAGGTACGTCTAGTAAGCGCCATTGCAGAGAGGTGTAAAAAGGGGCACGGCCTGCACCACCTCTCTGCAACGCAGAGCAGTGGCACTTACTGGAAGCACCTGGTGGGCTAGTTGGCCCCCAGGGTCCCTCAGGATTGAAAGGGAATTATTTCCCCAACTTAAAACGCGCCACAGGGCGTGTTTGCCCACGTCACCTCAGGCCCTGTCCCCTCCCTTCACCACTGTGTAAATGCGCCCTGTGGCCGTTCTAAGTTGAGAGATAAAGTCCCCTTGAATCCTAAGGGTCCCTAGGGTCAAACTAGCCCACTAGGTACCTCCAGTAAGCGCCACAGAGCTGCGTTGCATAGAGGTGTAAAAAGGGGTGTGGCCTCAGAACACTAGTCTGCAACGCAGCTCCCTGGCGCACACTGGAGATACCTGTTGGGCTAGTTGGCCCTCAGGGACCCTCAGTATTGAAGGGGAATTAATTCCCCAACTTACAACTGGCCAGGGGGCGCGTTTGCAGAGTGCTGCAAGGAGGGGGCATGGCCTCCAGCGCGATGCCGGTCTTTTATTTATTTTATTTTTTTAAAAAGGAGGGCTGTGTGGCCCCCCTTCTTTTTCTAATTTACTGGCCCTGGGGACCCCATCCCCCAGGGCCTGCACCCTAATTTGCTTTGTTGAAAAAAATTAATTTGGCCCTCCCAAGGCCTTAATCGGCCCCGGGGACCCCAACCCCCGGGTCATGGCCTTTTTTTAATTTAAATTCTTTAGGGGGGGCTGCGTTGCCCCCCTCCTCAGGCCACTTATGGCTCCGGGGACCCCTTCCTCGGGGCCTGCCTTTGTTTTTTATTATTTTAAAAATATATATATTTATAGAAACACCTAGGACATGCTGGACAAACCGTATGTACCTATCACCATGACGATTTGCGTGATATTCATTAAAAGGCGACTATGCATAGAATGAATCCACATGGAATGTATTTACACCGCTAGTGAAGCTCTGACGTGTCTGACGCCATACCGTGCCTAATCCCGGCGCCCCCGCCGGTGGGTACTCTCCAAGTAGACACCCTTGTCGTTTATTTATACAAACATGGGTAGCTATTGACGGGCACATTTAATATACACGCACACCAAGCCATTCAAAGGGGATTCGACCAAAATTCGACCAAACTATGCAAGAAACCCCCCTCACGGTTAATAAAAAGCACATCCACCGCCGGATGTGTAATACTTTTTATTTTACTCTCTGGAAAGGAGACAAACCTCACTTGAGAGTCACAGCGTGCTCCTGGCTGAGCCCAATGCTGTGTCACACCCACCAGTACCCGCCGATTGCCTCACACCTCTGTGATGTATTCCACCAGCTAGTGCGTATGCTATGACACTCTCTAGCCCATGTGCACTGTAACACCACAACGTGAATATGTCATGCCACACTTGCCTTCGCACGGGTTATATTGCCCCATCTAACGTGCCTTCCTCGATGTGTATGTTATAACGCACAGCGCTATGCCATACATATTACAATCTGGGATCCATATCTTTGTCACAGTGCATATGCAAAGTTACACTCCCCAGCACATATTTTATATTACAACTTTAGAGACTAGTTATGTTACACAACACTGCCCTGTGCATATTACACTCCAAGGCGCAAATCGCATAGCACGCGCTAGTACCTGTGCTATCTCGCGCTCTCCAATGAATCTGTCATTGCGCACAATGTATTGCATATTATATTTCACGCCCCAGTTCATCTTATATCACACTTTTTGGTGCATAGTTTATACCATATACTACATCTAGTTTTTATTTTCAATCATGCTCTCAGGACTATGCTCTATATACCACTGCGTCCACCTACCCTTTTCACGGGCATTACATTTTGCGATGGGGGTGGAGGGTCAGGGGGTGTTTCTGCCAAGTGAGCCCGGAGTCACAGTCACAAACGTCCTCTTCTTCCTGAATAAAAGTGAGATTATGCTGCATACTTGTTCATATTTTAAGTAGTTCACACAGACACACATTTTAAAAACAATAAAGTTCCTAATACCCCCCTTCTCTGAACAGTTAGCTTGCTGCCCCATCCACCTCCTCCCTATCCTCTGTTGTCTGAATTCATGGACTAGCCTCCTCCCTCCTGCCATGCATGGTCTGATGTGCTGCCACTGCCCTCCATTTAGCATGATGTACCAGTCCACTCCTCCTGCCCTCCATTGCCCAATTCTATGGCCCATCATTGACCTCCTGCTTAGCCTCTGTGCTTAGCTTGCTGCCTCTATTCTCCTTCCTCCTGCCCTCCGATGTCTTTGTGCATGCCCCTGCTCCATCCTTTTTGCCCACTATGTTCCATGGACCTGCCAATCCTATCTACTCTGAGTGTTCTGTTGAGCTGCCACTCCCCTCCCACTTGCCTAGCATTGTCAGATGACTGTAACCTGTCCCTGCCACCTCCACCCTGCCTGTCCACATGCCATGCCCCTATCCCCTTCCTCTTGTCCTCCATGGTCCATTTTACTTGCACACCCTTCTGCCCTCCCTGATCTGTTGTGCTGCAACTGCTCCTCCTGCCTGCCCCGCGCGGTCTGTTGTGAGGCCCCTTTCCCTGAACTCTCTTGTCTGTGCCCAGGTCCTGACCCTCCCTTCTATCCTCCATGGTCCTTTGTGCATGCCCCTGCACCCTCCTTCTTGCCCATCATAGCCATTGTGCTGCCACTAACCCTCCCGCTTCCTATGCATGGTCTTCTGTGCTGCCATGGCCCCTCCCACCTTCCCTGTGTGGTCAGCTAGCTGCCCCTGACCCCGTCCCACCTTCCCTCCATGGTCTGTGTGTATGCCACCATAGTCTCATTGTTACTCTCCATGGTGTGTCTTGCTTCTAGCGCCCATCCTGCCTGACCTCCATGGTCATCTTGCTGCTCCTGCCCTGCCACCTTGCCCCCAGCCCTCTGTTTCCATGTGCAGACCCCCTATTCCCTCCCTCCTGGCATGTCTGTTCCATTGTAATGCCCCTGATCCGTCCCTCCTGCCCTTTATGGTCTGTTATGCTGCAGCTTTCCCTCCTGTCTGTCCATCATGGTCAGCTAGCTACCATTGCCTCTTTCCCATCTGTTCTCTGTTGTCCATGTGCATGGTCCTGTCCCCTCCCTATTGCTTTCTATGGATTGTTGTGCTGCACTCCCGTCCCGCATGCGCTGCGTGGTGTATTGTGCTGCTGCAAACCCTGATGCCTGCCCTGTAGGGTCAGTTTGGTGCACCTCTCCATGTCCCTCCTGTCCTCTGTTATCCGAGTCCATGTCCCTACCCCAATTCCTCCTGCCTACCATGATTCAATGTACCAAACTTGCAAACATTTTGAACTTGGTAAGATGGAGATTTTGAAAAAAAACTGGGGTATTGATTTTCCCCTTTGAGTTACATTGAAAAAGAGGATATTGTAGACAGGAGACAGATCAAATAAAGCCCATTTGAGCTTAAAAACATTGGACGTTTCCTGGCTGAAACGGGTCTGTTGGCATGTATGGTTGTACTACCACTGCCTCTTCCTTCTGCCCACAATGGTCTATTATATTGCCACAGCCTCTCTTGCCAGTCCTGTATTGTTGGTTAGTTGCCCCTGCCCCCCTTTCCACTGCCCCCCATAGTCTGTTGTGCTGCCACTGCCCTTCCTGCCTGCCCAGTGTGGTCAAATTGTTGCCTCTGCATTCTTCTACCTGCCTTCAATTTTCAGAGTCCGTGCCCCTGGCCTCTGCCTCTCAACAGTATCCCAATGAACAACTAGATTGCTAACATTCTATATTTATTACAAAAGTGTGGAACGCCTGACGTCATCTTGATGTAATCAAAACTGTAATACCCAGAGTATTTCCTTTAGAAATTGCATATATGAGAGGGTCTTATTTGCATCAAAATTATGGTTAGTGCTCTAAAAAACTAAAATGAGGACATATTTTCTGAGTTTTCAAATAGCGACAAAGAACTTTTACATTATTTGTAATCTTAATGTTTTTTTATCCAGTTGACCACTTGATTAAATGTTGCACCTTGGCGAGAGGATGTGGTGTTACTTCCAGAGCTGCAGACTTTGCAACTGGAGTTTCTGCTTCAGCTCAACATTCTGTGATTGTGGTCAAATCACTTAATCTTCCCATGTCTACAACCAAAATGAATTTGATCTTGTGTGATGTAACCAATGTTCATGTAAAGCATTCCAATACCTGACAAGTCTGCACTATATAAAACTGCAAATACACAAAAAATAAGTGTTTTGCACACTTCTGTCATTGGGCTACACGTGGGCTACATCTGGGTGATATTTGTGCTGCATTTAGGCTCTTTTGTGTCTGGTGGCCATCTTGGGAGATTTATTTGTTATGAAGTTTCCTAATTTCCTCATTTACTGCGGTCTCCTCAGTGGGAATACTTTCAGTTTGTTATTTTGGTTCCATCAAGAAGGCATTCAGATGTGTCACACATTTGCCATAAATTCTGAATGTTAGCACTCTAGTTGCTCATTAGATCACTGTAGTAAAACTACTGCTCACCAGGGAAGTCTGCTGCTGGTATTCAAAGTGCATGTTTCAGTCTGCATGTCAGAATTTGTTTATGAAATAGAAGAGGATTTGAGAAGTCAAAATGTGCCCTAATTTTTCTTTCTGCAGAACTAATCATAATTTCTATGGCAAAATGAACCCCCTCATTTTGTTCCTTTGTAAATTAAATGTTTTAACTGTTACCACTTTATTCCAATCAAGATGGCTTCAGGTGTGCCATACTTTTGTCATAAGTAAGACTGTTAGCGCTCTAGTTGTTCGTTAGAACACTCTGGGACATTCTGTCATTGGGCTATACTTGGGCTACATCTGGGTGATATTTGGGCTACATTTGGGCTCTTTTGTCTCTGGTGGCCATTTTGGGAGACTTATTTGTTATGATGTTTCCTAATTTCCTCATTTACTACAGTCTCCTCAGTAGGAAATACTTTCAGTTTTTTACTTTGATTCCATCAAGAAGGCATTCAGATGTGTCACAAATTTGCCTTAAATTCAGAATGTTAGCACTCTAGTTGCTTATTAGATCACTGTAGTAAAGCTACTGCTCACCAGGGAAGTCTGCTGCTGGTATTGAAAGTGCATGTTTCAGTCTGCATGTCAGAATTTTTTAATGAAATAGAAGAGGATTTGAGAAGTCACTCAAAATGTGCCCTAATTTTTCTTTCTGCAGCACTAATCATACTTTCTATGGCAAAATGAACCCCCTCATTTTGTTCCTTTTTAAATTAAATGTTTTAAGAATTACCACTTTATTCCAACCAAGATGGCTTCAGGTGTGCCATACGTTTGTCATAAGTAGGACTGTTAGCGCTCTAGTTGTTCTTTAGAACACTCTGGGAAGCTGCAGTAGAACACAAAGGAATCAACTGACAGTCTCTGCCCTTATTGGATGTACATGTTTTACTGAGAATGTCAGACTTCATTCTCACATGACTGAGAAAGATAATGTGAATTTACAGAAAATATGCTCTCAGTTTAGCTTATAGATCACCTTCCAAACATCTGTGGGGAAAGCATGAGAAAATAGTTTTCTCTCAAACATGATTCATGATATCACAGTAGAAGGCTTTTTCACATGGTAAAATCACCTTAGAACACACCACAATTCCTAAAATGAGTATGGTACCATCAACAAATGATTTCTAATGTAACTAAAGTCTTAAAACCTTCTATTAACTGCAATGCTTTTTAATGAGGTGCTATCATGTATATTGGTCCCAAGATGGCTGCCAACACTTCTTGGATGAAGTGCTGACAGCCAATCAGATCTCACGATGAGATGTGTGGTTAGGCTCCGCCCAGATATATATGTGATTTTACTTTTGATTTTCTCAGGAACTACTGAACGGATTTACACCATTTAAGCAAAAGGCACATGCCTGACGTGAGGACTACCTCTTTGCCAAATTTCAAGTAATTCTGTTCAGCCGTTCGGGCTGTACCTTAGACTAAAGGTCCTATGGGAAAATGCATGGGGAAAACGCATTTTGGGACCCCCCTTTTTTCTCAGCCCCCGCTTGACAAATCACCCCGAGACTTTCAGGGTAGGAGCTGAGCGGAGCGCCCCATTAGTTTTGAAAATTTCACGAAGATAAGTCAACCGGAGCCAAAGTTATTCAAAATAGAATTTTCAGATTTCCTATGGGAACTTGGTCCTAACTCTAACTATCTACTGGCGACCGCCAGTAGATAATGTATATATATATATTCACTTAAAAAACTATAGGTTTCACACATGTTATAGTTAGCTGGACATTTCACTCGTAAAAAACCAAGCGTTTTTTACGAGTCCTTTATTAAGAATATTGGTTTCCTGATTTGATAGTTGAATGTGGGATAAGTTCTTAACTAGGTTTAGTGGTGTTATGTCCTTCTTTCCATCTCCTTTTTTCTTGATCTTGTAGTGACGCCTATTGTTGGGGTCTGTTGGCGTCCAAATTGCTGGGAACCTCCCATGGTTGAAGTATTTGTAGTGTTTGAAGTTTTGATTCCGAGTCGATATCGTAGTACTTCCTCTAAAGAATTGACCGTGCATCTTAAATTATCGCCTTCTGGTACCGGTGCTGGTGAGTCAATTTCTGAGCTGGTGGTGGCTCCTGAAGGTTGTTCTGCAGTATTAGTATTGGATGTATTCTGTGGTTTTGTGTCGTACTTTTTTGCAAAGGTATAGACTCTCCCAAATTGGTAATCCAGGTGGTCCCTTCTGAATTTACGATTCTTTCTTTTAATGATATCTTCTTCGAATTCATCAATTATTAGGTTGAGTATCTCATAGTTCTTCTTTGTGAGTTCTCCCCAATTAGAAACTTCAATATGTTTACTCAGATTGTCTACTTCAGTTTTGGCTAGGTTGTATTCTTCTTGTGCGTGATCAATAAGTTGCCTGATCATATTGTTTGAACATTCTTTGAGGTTCTCTTCCCATTTGCTTATATATTGGGAGTTGGTGGTGTCAGAGGGGGGAAAAATGAGTATTCTTAGTCCCCGTGGGATTCGGTCAGCTTCAAGGTACTTTTTGAGGGATTCTGCTTCCCACCATTTGCTGGTTTCTCTCTTAACTGCACGTTCCAAGTTTTGCAATGTGTTCCGTGCCGATGTTGGGTTAGGTCTGGGAGTTGTGTTTCTATTGGTTACGGGTTCCGTGGAGAAGGTTTCCTCAACTCTTGTTGAACGTTGTGCTCGTCGGTCTTGGCAGAAAGCCATGTGATCAGAGTTCAAAAATGTGATTCTTTGATGTTGTTTAATAATTAGATTCACCGATCTGATCTGTCGTTTCAAGCTTGTTGGTTTTTCAGGGATGTGACCTTGAGGCTTGTTTCATGTAATAAGCATAGATCCTTCTTGTACTGGTTCTGGCCCAGAAACAGGGGGAGGGGCCCCTATCCCCCTAATTTAACGTAGAACTTTGAAGGTGTATCTGGGCAAGATTTTAAGTCTTAGATTCTTGACGAAGAAATTTTGAAATCAATGCAGATAGATCCGATGCTGTTTAGTTATGTATTCGTACTTTATTCGTCAAGTATGAATAAAGAAAAGAGAAAGGCACAGCCAACACGTGTTTCACCCCCTAACAGGCCATCAGGCCTGGGGCTTCCTCAGGGCTGTACATAGGCAATGTAACAACATAAGTTTAAGGAGAATTCGGTCAGTGATGAGCAACCGTGTACGAACCGTCGGTCGGAGCGTTTTCTCCATCCGACTCGTACCCGGTAAAAACACCATACAAACTTGCAAGTACGATTCGCACGGAAACACCATTTCCGTACGAGTCGGAAAAAACACCGACCGACTGCAAAATACATACGAATGTGATCCGGGACACCGCGGACGTGACGTCTGGACGGAGTTAGGCATGTTTTAACGTCCCAGCAAGTACGATTCGTACCGACAGCAGTCCGGACGGCAATATTTTTACGGCACCCAAAAAGTGCCGGAAAAACGAAGTACGCCGCGATGCGAGCAGAATAGGGGGCCCGGTACGCGCCGTCCCCCCAGCCCCCCCGCGGATGAATGCGCCGTTCCCCCCCAGCCCCCCCGCTGATGGACGCGCCGTCCCCCCCAGCCTCCCCACGGAAGGACGCGCCGTACCCCCCCAGCCCCCCGTAGGTACGGTGCGTACCCCCACCAGTGTATGTACGGCGCGTACCCCCACCCCCGTAGGTACGGTGCGGACCCCCAGTGCGTAGCGCTGGGGGTCCGCACCGTACCTATGGGGGTGGGGGTACGCGCCGTACATACACGGGTGGGGGTACACGCCATACATACACAGGTGGGGGTAATGAAATGAAATGAATGAAATGAAATGAAAAGGAAGGTTTATATAGCGCAACTGTCACTCCTGACGGAGCCTCCTGGCGCTTATAGGTAACGTTATTAGCTGATTACTGTATAGTCTAAATGAAGGCAAGGCAGGTGGTATCTGATAAGCCAAAGATCCAAGTCTTCAGGGCCCGTCTAAACAGATCTTCCCGTTGGATTGCCCTCAGTTCCTTTGGCATATGATTCCAAGCTTTTGCTCCCAGTATCGTTGCCGACTTCCCTCCTTTTGATGATAGTTTAAACCTACCTATTGTTAACAGATTGGCCGAACTAGATCGTAATGTTCTAGACGCGATGTAAGGTTTAAATCTGGCGGAGAGATAGGCCGGGCCCACTCCTCGTACCGCTCTGAAGGTTGTCAATAGAAGTTTGAAAAGGATTCTTTTAGGAATTGAGAGCCAATGCAGAATCTTCAAAGCCCCCGAGGCCGAAGATTTGCGGGGGAGTCCCAAAGCCAATCTAGCAGCTGCGTTTTGGACCACCTGAAGCCTTCTCAGGGAGGATTTGTTAATCCCTACAAGAAGGCTGTTACAGTAGTCCAACCGTGACAGTATAAGGGCCACTATAACCGTTTTTCTTGCTGCTGAAGGAATAAGATTGAAGAATTTTTTCAGCGTGCGAATGTAGCCAAAACAGGTCCCCATTAGTTTTAGGACATGTGGCTTAAAAGAGAGTGAGGAGTCGAACAAAACTCCCAGATTTCTGGCAACCTCAACAGTTGATGGAGGGGCTGCGATATTCTCTGGCCACCAGTCTTTGGGTTGAAATGTATTGTTTTTACCTATGGGAAGAATTTCTGTTTTGTCGGTGTTACAGCAGAGATGATTGTTAGACATCCATTTAATGATCGCTGAGAAGCAAGCTTTAAAATTCTCTTCAGCTGATGTTGAACCGTCCTCCAAAGACAGAATGAGTTGGGTATCGTCGGCATAGGATGTTGTCTCAATTCCAAAGGAAGAGATCAATGAGATCAGTGGAGCCATGTATATGTTAAACAGCAGGGGGCTGATAGAGGCTCCCTGTGGGACACCCGTGGAGACAGTGTGTTCAGATGACATACAGGATCCCAGGGAGATGACCTGTCTCCTGTTAGACAGGAATGATGTTATCCAGTCCAATGCTCGGTTTGTAATGCCGCCTGATCTTAATCTGGCAATCAGGATGTCATGAGAGATGGTATCAAACGCGGCAGACAAATCCAAAAGAATCAGGACTGCCTTCCTGCCACTGTCCAAGATGAATTTCAGGGTGTCCGATATCTCAAGAAGGGCTGATTCTGTCGAGTATTTGGGACGAAAACCCGACTGTCGAGGATGGAGGATAGCTGCGGATTCAGTAAAGCTGGCAAGTTGCTGACATACTATTTTCTCAGTGATCTTCCCCAAGATAGGGAGGAGAGAGATAGGCCTGTAGTTTGATAAGATTGAGGACTCTACATTCAGTTTTTTTTTAACGGTTTGACAACGGCAAATTTCCAATCTCTGGGAACAATGCCCAAGGCAAGGGAAGAGTTCACTATACCATTGATGATAGGGTTGACCACCTCGATTATGCGATGTAGAAAAGTTGGGGGACATACATCCAGGGGTGAGCCTGATTTACAGGCTAAAATGGCCTCTTTTGTTTGAGCTAATGTGGCCATTTGGAATGATGAAAGAACTGGAGAATTTGGATTTGAGTTTGGTTCTCTTATATCAGTAGGATCTTCTGGTATAAAGGTCTTAAAATTCCTTTGAATGTTTTTAACTTTCTCTTCAAAAAAACATGCAATATCATTGCAAAGTGTCACCGACGCCGGTATGGTGGAATACAGGGCTTTAGGATCAATAAAAGATTTTACAATTTTAAATATTTCTTTTTGATTGTTCTTGGCTGTAGTAATTTTATTGCAAAAGTATTCCCTTTTTGCAGCATTAATGGCCGACTTGTACTTCTTCCTAAAGGATTTAAAGATGAGCCGGCTGGACGGTTCATATTTCCTCCTCCACTTACGCTCCAGTTGCTTACTTTGAAGATGGAGATCCACTAGTTCCCTGGAAAACCAGGGATCATTGTGGACCTTCCTTTTAGATAGTCTACTGCATCCCCTAGAAGATTCCAGTTTGTTTCCAATGGATGTGATCCAATTAGACAGTCTAACTGAGTCCTCTTCTGGTTCCCCTATGAGTTCGGGTACTGTATCTTGAGCTGTAGCTGTCAGGCGGGGATCAGAGGCTAATGAGAGCCATTTCCGCTTAGGAGCGTGGATGCGATCACTGTCATTTATGCCCATACGAACTTTCTGGGGAGTGGGAAAGACAAAAGGGATAAAACTGTGGTCTGTCCAAATCTGTGGCAATAAATTACTTATCTGTAGAGACTTTAAGTTAGTACAGACGGTATCAAGCGTGTGTCCTCCACAGTGAGATGGACCTTGGACCATCTGTTGAAGTCCCAAAATTGAAATAATATCTAGGAAAGATGCCGTACCTACGGGGGTGGGGGTATGCGCCGTACATACATGGGTGGGGGTACGCGCCGTACATACGGGGGGCTGGGGGCACCTGTTTGGACGTCTCCATGGTTGCTATAGGAGTTCGCTCCGGACGGTCTTTTTACCATACGGTTGTACAATCGGACGGACGATATGAATCGTACTTGCGCGCTCGGACTTCAGTTTTCAGATTCGTACGTAAAAATGTCCGGGGACGTGTTGGACACTTTTTCCGACCCGAGGACGTGTCGGGGAATTTACCCAATGCAATTCGTATGGACTTTTTAACATACGAATCGTACTTGCCAGTTTGTACGGGACTTGTGCGATTCGTACGGTAAAAAATCCAGATACGATTCATATGGGGAATATATTTCCAGGATCAGAATCGGCCCCATAGAGTGTTAATTCATAAACCAATACTAATCAATAATCAATAAGCAATTTACAAGCAATAATCACCAAACCAAAACAATAAAAACCATCATCCTGCTACCAGAAAAACTGATGCAGCGCGGAAACCTGGGTAACGGAGATCAGGACAAACCCCGTACCAAATATCCTCCCTTCGTCACAGACCAAATATCACATAACCACATTCACTGAATACAATCATTGGTGGGGCCCATATCACCAACATTCACGCTTCACTTCTCACTGGTCTGCACTTACAGGAGAGATGAATGTTCCAAGCTCTGACATGAAAGGAATATCTTATAACCTATAGGAAAAATATTATTTTAAATAATTATGCATGAATATCCTCACTCCTACAGACCTTAATCCTAAACATCTAGATACTCCTCCCACGTGATCAATGAATCATTTAGTTGGATCAGTATGGTGATTTAGACCAGCTAAAACCACATTTAGAATTTGATCTATCCTCCCTCAATAAACGACAAAACACATTTGCTCGTTAATCAATAGTTGTTTATCTAATTATTGCAAGAATTTTGTTCCATCTAGTAAATTTTAAACCTTTCGTAAATCACACCATATTTACCTAATCTGGCTATCAGTCGTCCTCTAAGTCATCGAATTTAGTCGTTAATCAGTAAGAATTTGAAAGTTCTTCATGCAGCACACTACAGTCCCAATAATGGACAAGGACCAGAGACGTGTAAGCATCTATCAGTGCCCATAGATTTTATAAAGGTCTCAGTTCGTCAAAGAAATGGGCTGCATTCAGTTTATCAAAGATTCAGGAACACAGCAATCACGTAGCGTCACCGTCGTCTCCGTCTGCAAAATGGAAAGCACGTGTCCAAAAACCTCTCTATTCTACCATGATTTTTATAATAAAAGTTAAGTCAAGATGTTACATTTTGCAAAATTTGGGCTTCTCCCATTGGTCGGTTGGAATCGTCCGGTGAGGTTTCACACAGTTCAAGAGGTTATGTCACTGTTCATGATCTTTCCGGTTCCTTGTATCTGTCCTTTGTTAGAGTACTTGGCGGGCTTCCCACCGTAACCTTGATTGGGCACAGAACGACAAGGGTCAGGACGAGGCCACAGGAACATATTGTAGCGCAAGCGCACTTCTCCCAAGACCTCGTGGAATGGTGGCCATCACGTCGTGGTACGTCGGCGGGCACCTTTGCTTTAGGCCCAATGGACAACTTAAGCGAAACAAACACAAAAGAGTCATTAATACATAGAAATAATGCATAAAATGTTAAACCCTCACTAATCCCTCTATGTGCTTGCAATTATCTAGCATATAGCGACATTTAAAGCGTTCATATTCACCCATTTGATGTCATCTGGTGCGACATTACGAAAACATCACAAAAGCCACATTTATCATGCAGTATTCTATTTACTACATATACTACTGTTAGTATGCGTACGTATTTTAGTAATAACAATAATTCAGCCATGCAAAATGCAAATCCCACATATATTTCGTATATTAATAAGGTTGATTAAATATCATGCAAACACATTAATAGTATTATAATTAATAGATTATTCTAATTAGTATAGGCATGCAGAATAGGGGGGGTATACAAAATGTTGTACTACCTGCTCCATCAAGACCATTGAGGATAGACAATCGATGCCTATTCACACTACAGTAATATCGGTCAGTCAAACTGCATCATTATTTGTACAAATACATCCTTATTTATACTTAAAAAGCCTCATCTTGGGAAATTTATATAAAAAGGTTTTTATTTAATGTACTTAAATATTAGAGCACAACCCACAGTAAAAACTTTACAAACCATGAAAAATGGGAAATGGTGGCCCATAGAACCTACACCATAGAGGCTGTCAGGAGAGAACTTAGTGCACCTGATCCACACGACCATTAAAAACGTAGTTATACAGAATACAATCAAGCGTGATGTGTTTGTATTCAATATTCTATATGCCTCCTTGTATCTCCTTACTCCCAAATTTCTACAAAGGGGAGCAATCCATTTATTCGCGATCTGTAGTACAAGGGACAAAAAAATAAGGCATGTTCAAGTGAGTCAGGAATCCCTTAGCAACATGGATAACACTTATTAGTACTCTCTCCTGCCTGACTCCAGTGTCTCTTAAAATCATTTAGAGGAAGACAGCCATACCTAAACTGTAGGTATAGTTTCCTTGCAAGAGGCGGTTCGATTTCATCCAATGTGGGCTCAAATAACAAAGTCTGTTTAAAATGTATAAACTCGTTCGAAAGTGATCCCTTGCACTTCATTATCAGGTCAGTTTCGATAAAACTCCAATATGCAACTTTAAGAGTACATTTACTAATGAGGCTAAGGGTTTCCGGATGCCTCCAGTAACTATCCACTCCTAGCTTAGCTAACAGATTCTTAACTGAGAGCATTCAGGGGATCTTGTCTGCACAGGATGCTCTCATTAGTTCACGGAGGCCCACCCTGTAGGAGGCGAGTGCTGTAGTGGTCCATATCCGCATGCCAATTTTATGTAAAATCCTCTTCTGGCCGAGATCTAAATAGAGAGGAATCAATGGAGCAGACACCGGGAGATTCACTAGTGATCTTAGGAATTTCTGTTCAGTGACTGGGAGAATACTACAGTTAGAACAGCCCCAGAGCTCTGCACCACATAAGGTCGCACCTAGGGCGCTGGTATTATAAATTTCTAGCGCTGGAGTCACCTTTCTGGATCTGGTTATCCTGTGGATTTTCAATATGCTTGTCGTTTGTTGGACCAAAGTTAGCTGTGCTTTGACCAATTGAGGGGCCAAGCTCATATTCTGAGAGAGTTTGATACCCAGATAATCAAGTGCGTTACTAATTCTAGTAATTTGCCACCCACATACAGTTGTTTCTTACATTTGATCTTTAAATTAGTTGAAAACACCATACACTTTGTTTTGGAACTATTTAGTTCCAGCCTCCTACCCAAACAAAGGTTCTGAAAATCATCTAACAGCTGCTGGAGCCCTTGAGGTGATTAAGCTATAAGCAGAGTGTCATCCGCAAATAAAAGATATGGGGTCCATTTACCACCTATTCTTGGAGCATCGCAGCCATCCCTGCTCAAAAAACTAATGACATCATTGATGAACAGGGTGGGAGCCAATACACACCCCTGCCTAACTCCTTTGTCAATATTGATCACTTCAGTTAAGGCCCCATTTTCATCCCACCTTACTTGTGCCAGAGTATTAGCATGGAGTCTTATTAAAATGTTAAGAAGAGGTGCTGCCATTCCCATCTTTGCTAAGACCTCCCACAATTCAGCTCTAGGTACCATATTGAATGCGCCACGTAAGTCCACAAAGGCAACGTATAATTTGCCTTTGCGAATGCTGACCTCCCTCCAAAAAATACATATAAAGCGGAAGATTTGGTCTAGGTTGCTTATTTGTTCCCTAAAACCAGCCTGCCATTCTGAGATAATATTACCCTCTCTAATCCACCCCTGGATATGGGCAAGGACCTGTTTACAAAAGATGTTTTGAAGTGAATCAATAAGGCTGATAGGCTGCTATCAGGAGAGGAACTGAGGCCGGTGGCAGTGGAGGGGGCCTATCGGACCAGACTGGCCTGTGTGAGTGGCAGAAGTGCCCGGTGGTGATTCCTGTGCACCCGGTGCTGGTTGTGGTGAGTGGGGCGTGGCCCGGTTCGGGCCTGTTTCTGTGGAGGCAGGTGCGGGCCTGGTGTTGGCCGCGGCCTGTGAGCTGTTGCCGGGTGCTGCTGAGCGTTGGGGTCATGGGCCGCATCTGTCTGGGGCGCTGCGGCACTGTGACATGGGAAGAACTGCCTCTGTTGCTAATATCCTGACTTGTGCACCTGTGAAAATCCATTTCCATTTATGCGGCTTGGGATATGGTGCAGACGGCGGATATACACTCCTACCTCGACGACGTTGCACTTGGGTGGCTGTCTCAGGAGCACAGAGAATATATTACACAGCCGTTTGATATTGAGGACGTAAAATTAACAATAATGTCCCTTCCCACATGCAAGGCTGCGGGCCTCAATGGACTCCCCAGAGAGTTTTATAAGGCATACATCAATGATCTGGCCCCTAGGTTCCTAGAGGTTCATGCGGAGGCATATGATACGGGGCATCTCCCACCCACACTCAAAGAGGCCCTTCTGGTGACACTTTTGAAGCCTGACAAGATTGCAAATCTGTGCGATTCCTATAGGCCTCTCTCAATTATCAACATCGATGCCAAGATATTGGCAAAAATGACTGCCAATAGACTCCAGCTGCTTGTCCCCCTCCTGGTCCTCCCAGATCAATCGGGTTTTGTAACTGCCAGATCCACCAGACATAATTTGCGCACTGTGTTCTCTACGTTACACTACTTTGTCCCGAACTTTTATGCAGTGGCTGTGCTGCTTGATGCAGCAAAGGCATTCGACTCCCTTCAGTGGGACTACATGTTCTCTGTTTTGACTAGAATGGGCCTTCCCCCGTTCTTCCTCCAGTGGATTAGGGTTCTGTACATGGAACCTGTAGCACGAGTGCGCGTCAATGGCTGGGTGTCAACAGCTTTTTACATTGAGAGAGGCACGCAACAGGGGTGTCCCTTGTTGCTGATGCTTTTTGCATTGGCGCTGGAGCCTCTTGCCTGTAAGCTGCACCAGCGGAATGCGGCAGCTGCATTACGCTTTCGGCAGAGACCGCTGGTGGTCTCGCTGTACGCCGATGATATGCTCCTGTATGTTTGCTAGACTGCCACTTTTTGGCCAGAGTTACTCCGTGAATACGTCAAATTTGAGAGGTATTCAGGCCTAGGGATTAATTGGGCAAAATCCCACTGACGGCTGGCACTCGGGAGGTTGAGCTGGACTGCCCGCTGACGTGGACTCAGGACCCAGTGAAGTACTTGGGGATATGGTTACACAGAGATCCTGACCAGGTCATCTCTATGAACTATGACCAAGTTATTGCACGGATCACTGAGCAGGCGAAGCGTTCGGCTCGGTTGCCTCTTTCGCTCGCTGACCGTATTGCGGTTACAAAAATTTCTATATTACCCAAACTTCTCTACCTCTTTGTGAATATCCCTATTAGGCTGAACATATCGCTGTTTAAGATGCTCCAGTTGGCTTTGCTTACATTTGTATGGGGTGGTAAGAAGCCCAGATGTAGTTGGGAGGTTCTAGTGCAGCCATTTGACCGGGGTGGATTTGAGGCTCCTGATATGAGACTATATTATCTGTGCACGCAGGCACAGTTTGCGCACTATTGGCATTTCCCACAGCGGTTTTAGCCCCACACTGCTATAGAGTACGATGCTGTTCTCCCCATGCCCCTGGTTGCAGCGACCCTCTCTGGGGTGGGGGAGGCCCCAGGACAGAAATCAACCCTGTGCACTGCACTGCATGGGCCTGGAGGGCCCTAGCTAAAAGGGCACAGCTCCCTTACCTTTACTCCCCGTCGTTGCCGTTGGCTGCACGCCCGGATATCTCAGAGGCACGTGAGCAGCCTGCGGTGCAGGTGCTGAAAGCTGTCGGAATTACGCAAATGGGGGACTTATATAAACAGGGCCAGTTTCGCTCATTGCAGGATATACAGGGTGTCAGTCTAGGGGCTTGATGCTGGGGTTCACCTATGTAAGAGTGCGACAGGCAGTCAGAGCTATTTACCTGAACTATCTGATGGAACCTAAACAATTGCTGGCACTGCAGGCGGTGCTGGCGGGGGAGAAGCATAAGGGCTTGATCACTAAATTATATGATGCATCACTGCGGGAGAAGGAGCCTGGGGAACACCTCTCTTATCTTAAATGGTATTCTGTGCTGGGGTGCACACTGATGCTTGAACAATGGAAATACTGCTGTGCATTAACGGGTCGCCTCACGGCGAATTGTAATCTTCGCATAATCCACTTTAAGTATTTGCACCAGTTATACTATACACCACTGAAACTGTGGAGGTTTGGTTTACGTGAAACTGCTTGCTGCGTGAGATGCGGGCAGGCGGATGCTGAATTTAGGCATCTGGCATGGCTCTGCAAAGGGCTATCTGCATTCTGGTCTGGGGTGGTGAGTGTGCTCATCGATGTTGTGTTGGAGCCTGAGCACTGTGCACTGGAAGTATGCCTCCTAGGTCATGTGCAGAGTCTGAAGCCTTGCAACCGGCGAATTGTTGCAGTCTCCACGCTGATGGCTAAAAGAGCTGTGGCACAGTGTTGGGGGGCAAAAACCACTTGCACTGTAAAAAAATGGATCCACAACTTAATTTATTGTAGGGACCAACTGGGGACCTATGCTGAGGAATTGCCTGAGGCCTTGCGGCCTAAAGATTTCTGGGCCCCACTTACCGCATATTTATTGAGCTATCCTGTCCTGTAATGCATTTCTTTTTTATGGAATGCTCTGTGTATAGATTGTTTCCCTGTACTGGGACCCCATTACCAATGTACTATCCATGTTTGTCTGTAAATGCCCAGGATTCACCTATTGCATATTGTAATGTCACCTGATGTGCCAGGGGAGGAGGGGGAGGTGTTTGGGTTTTCTGTGGGGTTTGTTCTTCGATTTGTTTCTTCTTGAATGGCTTTTTAGATCTTGACGAAAATGTTTGCAAAATTAATGCTTTGAAGGTATTTACTATCCCTGATTCAGGGCTCTGTATTGTCTTTTGCTGCAAGATACTCAATAAACAAATTTATAAAAAAACAAATGTTCTCTCAGATTTGAAACCTATTTGGACAAGATTTTTCCTGCCAGAACGAAACATCTGTATACCCAGATCAGATCCAGCACCCTACCCTTAAGATCCTTCACCTCTAGATGCTGCAAAATGGAGTGTGATCTAGAGAGCTGTCGCTTTAGGCCATCGTCAAAGGAAACAGAGGCCCACTTTTGCTCTTTTGCCCCAGATATTCTATTTTATGCAAAAAATGGATAATTGCATTGTGCAAATTGGAGGGTGGCATGGTGATTATTGAAAAGTGACACGAAAGAGTCAGTAGTATTTGTGGTCTCACGTCTCATTTGGGGGGCTTGGTCAATACAAACGAAAAGTCTAGCACCAGGGATTCTGTAACCATTATTGCTGCTACTCAAATATGAGGTATACTTCTTACAAATCCAGTACCAATAGCCTAAATAGTTTTTACCAATTGATTTTAATCTTGCTTCCTTTTATGTAATCTTTTTAATTATTTAATAGCATGTAGGGCTCTTGATATCTATGGACATTATGAGAGGGATAATCCTTCTCAGATTGGTATTCAACATGGCTGACTACGTTATAGCCTAGTTTTAGGTTACTGTGGAAGTTTATGTTGATAGAGGTAACTGTTTTCACTGAGGTCTCCTATCAGGCTCATCTCATTGCTTCTTTTTTTGGTTCAAAATGTGTATATATTATATTTGTTTGCTCTGTGTTTCATTTCTTATAATGTATTTATTGCAATAGCACTTTTATGGTCACTAGACCGAAATAACGTTTGTTGATAATGACTAATGTCAATGACATTTGATGCATTCAACCATTGCCCATTGTCTCACAAAACAGCAGTGTCTTTGGTCTTAACCACACGACTGGGCTCACTGTATTTGCTCATATTAGCTCCTTTTCTTGGATATTTCCCTCTCACCACATCACCAGCACTCAAAGACATCTTCCTGAGTACATTCCTAGCATCATAGTTATTTCACGTGCCTTTTTGGCATTTGTCTACCAAGTTTCTCATTTTGGTTTCCTTTGCCTTCATGTTCTCGTTTTTCGACTTCTTCCACGCTAAAGACCAGTATGGTTGCAACTCTGTGATCGCTAATGTACCCCATAGCAACTCAAAGGGAATTCTAGCTGTGGTGTTGTGTGGAGGGTTGTGATGTGGCCATAGTCTGGTTCTAAGGGGCGGCCTCTATGGGAATGTCACATCTTAAAGCCATCTGAATGGTTACCTTGATGAGAGCATTGGCCTGTTCAACATCCCCATTGCTTTTGGGTGGTACAGGGATAATCCTACATTTTCTATGTTATTTATTTTCAAGAATGTAACTAACTCTCTGGACACGAATTGCACCCCATTATCAGAGATTAAATGATGAGGAAAACCATCCATACAAAACTGCTCATCAGGAATTTTACCACCTTGGATGTGGTTGGTTGTAACACTTACTGAAGTCACTTACTAAAGTGGTCTACTATACCAATCGCATAATGCATTCATGGGGCATCTATGTGTGATTATGGTGTTATACTTCTTGGCATAAACGGGACAATGGCTAACAAACGTCTCCACATAGCAGTCCATGGATGCCACCAATATCTTTCTCTCATCTTTAATTTTGTTCCTGTCATCTCTACATGGCCTTCTTGTGTGAGGGATATTAGCTTTCCTTTTAAGGATGTGGGTGCAATCAGTGTCTCACCATTGAGAATGGCTTCATCAGCAATGGTAATGTTGTCTTTTATTTTCCAGTATAGTCTTCACGCTTTGTTCAATATTTTTTCTTGTGGCTATCCGTTGTTTATGTACTTTTTTATTTCTGGAAATACATTGTTATTTCTAACAGTCACCACCCACTTTTGCTTGGTAACGGAGCCATTAGATTCTTCACAAACAAACAAGCATGCAACCAATAAATCATCATCGTCCTCATTTCCCTCACAATCTGATTTGCTATCCCAAGGGGAACGTAACAGGTAGTCAGCGGAAACATTCACTCTGCCTGAAATTTGCTCTATCCTAAAATGGTACTCTTGCAACTTACATGCTAACTTAACTATTCTTGGAGCAAGATTACTAGAACCCTTTCATTCCAAAATGCTGACCAACGGTTTATGGTCGGTGCAAATGATAAGCTCCTTGCCCTAAAGGAAACTTTTGAACTTGGTGACTACCCAGACACAGGTCAACATATCACGTTCAATCATTGAATACTTTGACTCTGGACCTCTCAGCTTATGTTATGCTAATTCAAGGCTTTTTTTCACTTTCTCTGCTTTCTGGCTGAGCACCGCCTCTAACCCAATCTGTCCAGCATCCGTAGTTACTATACTTTGTATTTCTCATTGCATGACTGCAGGGATGGTGCCGACTCAAGTTCTCTTTTTGTGCCCTTCATGCTCTGTTTACATTTTCCATTCCGTATGAACTCTTAAACTGTCTTTACCAATTTCCAAAGTGGTTCAATTTTTACAACGTAGTTCTGGACTTTGGAGTGCAATTTGCGCATGCCCAAAAATGATGCAAGTTCTTCCTTGTTGGTTGGTGTTAGTGACTTTGATATTGCAAATATCAAAGAAGACTGGCCAAACATCATGTTCATCAATGAGGTATCCAAGGTATTCAACTGTTCCTTTGAGAAATGTACATTTGTCTTACTGTAATGTTAGGCCGCTGTCTAACACCTTTTCTGAAACTTTCCGTATAAAAGATATGTTTCTCCTCTGTTTTGCTGTAAATTAGTATGTCATCTTGAAATGACCTTACACCTTCCATGCCTGAACAAAGTTTATTCATTATATATTGAGAGACAGCAGATGCTGAACACAACCCAAAAGGCAATCTGCGAAAATGGTAAGCTCCTTCTGGAGTGATGAACGCAGTGTAATTTTTTTGTCCTTCGTCCAATTGCATTTGATGGCAGCCTGCACTGAAGTCTGGCATCGTAAAGACCTTTGCTTGGTCCACTGTCATCACCCGTTCATTTATTAGAGGCAAGGGATGAAAATCAGTTAGCACATGGTGGTTGAGTTGGCGAAGATCAATGCACAGGCGCATCAAGCTATTCTTTTTTGCAATAACTACAGGTTTATAACCATTCTGATGCATTGATAGGCTCGATTATTCCGTTGTCACACAAATCCTTTAGAATGGCTTTGACTACAGTTCGGGCAGATAAAGGTACATTCCTTACATGTTGCTTGTCAGGTTGTGTGTATTTTCTTAAAATTATTTCATGTCTTAAGCAGCCAAGTTGCTTACTGAATAGTGAATACTCCTTTGTACTCCTCAAGAACTGTTTCTAAATGTTCCTCCTGGATACTGAACACATGAGGTGGTTTTCTCCCCTTGAATGTCAATTCTGCATTAAATACTCCTTCCAGTTTTATTTTATGGACCCCATAGGCTCCTGCTGGCTTTTAGTGGTTTTTGCATCTTAAGTTATCATAGGTGTCTTTTGATAGAATGGTGATTCTGGACCCAGTGTCCACTAGCCTCTCCTCACATTCTCCTTTTTTGTGAACATTGCACTTTGGTTGAATATGTAAATCTTCCTTGTTGATATGGCCACAAAAAATACTACATTTTCCATCATTGCACTCTCATCTGAGTCTTCCTCAGACTTCAATTCTTCCACTCTGAAGAGTTTTTTGATGTGAGAGGTTTTGCAAACCTTTTGAAAATGGTCTATCTTTGCATATCCCATGCAGACATTACCTAAAGCTGGACATTCTTTGCTAGATGCCAAGTGGGTTCTGGACCCACAACAATAGCATGCCAATTTGTTGCTTCTCAAATTGGAATTGCTATTTTTTCTATTACTTCTGAACTGGATTGTCGTACTAAATAAGGTTATGCTATCAGCAGTGTAGGCTACTGATGGCTGCACAAGTATATTAGTTCTCAAGTTTACGTTTTTCAGAGTCATGCTCAAACCTTTCGTGACCCCACTGCATAGAAGTCACAATAATAATCAAATTCAAAAGCACAAAAATGAAAAGAAAAGGAGCATACAGTTATATACATTTCATAAGGGGGTACAGTCAGTATCATAAATCCATAAGATCCACAAATATTATTGAACAGGGAGTCTTGGAGTATTTTTTTCCCCAGTTTTTCTTTATTTGTCGTGAAAATTGACATGCGTACATCAGCCCAGTCAAACCGTTTCATCCAACATGAACTTCCTCAGGGCTGTAAAACCAATTTAATTTTTCTTTTTCCATATGTCCAAAAAGATTGTTTTCCCCCAAACAATCTTTTATAAGTAATTTATGACTTATAAACCGGATAGACATGCTAAAACTTGTCACATAAACTTCTGTACAAACACATTATCAAATAGCACTTTTTATGTATGACCCCCTGCCTATATACATTCCAACCCATATATCTTAGTGTCAATGATCATTGGAGAAGCATATGATTCCAACTAAATGAATAGAGCATGCTAGCAACAAGCAGCATTATTTAATATAAATTTCTTTTTCATTGGTTCAAAAAAAAAAAAAGAACCTAAAACCCGGTATATCTAAGCCTAAAAACATTCTTATTTTCTTATCAACCATAGATCCTCTCAATTATATCCACAGGTCACAAGATTATGTTGATGAACAAACTAAATCAGAATTGGGCGTAAATAAACTCTAAACCAATATAGTTCAGGAAAAGACAAATATACTTATTTAAAAAGCACCACGTAAGAAACTCACTTGGATAAATATTTTCAAAGGCACTGACGAGTATGCTCTTTACCGCAATGCTATTCCGTGCTGTGAGTTCCCAAAGTATCAGGGTCTTCATTTATTATAAGGATGAATGCCTTATTGTCTGATCTCTAATCCCAAAAAATATAGTATGACAAAGCTCATTATGTAATGTCTGTAGTCTGGTAAAATCATATCGAACAAATTATTCAAAAATTAAGGGCCGAAGTTGTGAATAGCAAGGTGAAAGTTATCTTAATTCCAACTACAGAAGCAAAACACCAGAGTTTACAAAGTAAACAATCTTCTCCACAAGTTACCGAGAAGTCCTTATAAAAAAAACCCTTCCAAAAAACAACATGAAGGGTCAAAAGTGTAACCGCCACTAAAAGAGAAGAGAAGCCCACAAGGTCCTCCAGGCTCACCTGCCATGTTCCACGTTCCGGTTCAAATGCCAATCTGTCCATCCGTGTAAACCTATCCCATTACGGATCAATTATTTAAGAGCAGTCCCAACCAATGGTCAATCTTTATACAGAACTAATACCAAAGTATATTTCCTGCCAAACAATGTCTTCATTTCACCTTGTCGAAGGTGTATGAACCAATGAGCTTGCCTCATACAAAGTTGTGTCCTAAAAAACAGATTGTCTCCTCCCTGGTCAGCATGATAATTGGGCCAATCAGAGAGCTGCATCGTTCCGTTCTTCTTGACAATTGAAGAGTCAATCGGCTTAGTCGCAGGGATGCCAAGAATTTCAAGAAAAAGCTTCCTAGCTTTGTCCATTCATTTAGTTGAAGTAATCTGCTTCTCCAATGATCACTGACACTAAGATATTTGGGTTATAATGTATATAGGCAGGGGGGTTGTACACAAAGAAATGATATTTGATAATGTGTTTGTACAGAAGTTCATGTGATAAGTTTTAGCATGTCTCTCTGGTTTATAAGTTATAAATTATCTATAAAAGAATTTTTAGGGGAAGAAATCTTTTTGGATATATGGAAAACTAAAAAATATATTTATTAAATTGTTTTTACAGCCCTGAGGAAGTCCATGTTGGACGAAACGCGTTGGCTGGGCTGATGTACGCATGTCAATTATTACGACAAATAAAGAAAAACTGGGAAAAAGATACTCCAAGACTCCCCGCTCAATAATATTTGTGGATCTTATGGATTTATGATACTGACTGTACTCGACTTAAGAATTGCATGTATCTGTATACTCCTTTTCATTTTTGTGGTTTTGAATTATCGTACTAGTTTGACTTTTGCATGATGAGTGTCAGGTTTGTGCAGGTGCATTACTCAGTTAACAGACCCCTCAATTCTTTTTATAGTAGAAATCACATTCTCCAGGGTTGGGTTTCAATGGCACAATAGTTTTTTTTTTGTGCTTTTACACAAGTGGTGCACATCACCACCTGATGGAGAATCATTTAATCCATGTCTCTGACGGAGCATGTTCTTGCCAACATCCTTAAGGGTGCTAATATGACTCAATTGACTCATCGGGTGTTCGACTGCATAGTAGAAATTGTACCTTTCATCATAACACTCATGGTTGTTTCTTCATTCTTGTTTTGGCTTAAATGAATACATCACATTCTTGAATCTCCTCTGCCTGTTTTTCTACAGGGCTTATATGATCAAACAGCCTTCTTCCTTCTGCCCCCAAACAATTATACATCATGGATTGTTTTCTGGCTGGTTCATATTTGGTCCCATCGATGGACTCTCAGTGCTTTTCAAAACAACTGGTACGTTGGTTCCAACTTTCTGTGGATGGTAATAGCACTTCCAAGAAGGTGCTGAGCATAGTCACTGCATTCATTATGCCAGCAATGTTGTCATCAATATAGTGAAATATGTTTACAGGACATTACACACTGCATAGAGAGCGAGGCAGGCCCCTGGACGGCACAGTAATATAAACAATGGAGCAGTGGCAGCTGGCATGGGACAGTGGTGGTAGGCGGGGAAGTCGGGGGACAATTTCTTTTTTAATCCACGTACCTTTTGCCGGCTGGCCAGCCGTCTCTCCCCTTTGGTCCCTTCAGCCGCCTTCTCCTCTACTTTTGTAGCAGAAGGAAGCAGGAAGCATACAGGCTTTTTCCCCTAAGCCAATCACACTGCTGCAATGCAGCGTCGGGATTGGTCTGAGTGCCGCAGTTCAGCGCTCAGATGGGGACTGGGAGGCTTTGCATGTTCCTCCCCAAGCTGTGTAAAACAAGCCTGGTGAGGAAGATGCAAAGTGTGCTGGACTGTTTAAGCGGTCATGCGCACTAGTAGTGGGCAAACCGCTCTTCCCCCATAACGCCAGCCCTGCCCCACCCTTATCCAGCCTGTAGTGAAAAATAAAATGATAATAACCAGGCTATAATCATTTTAGTTTTCCACTGCACTGCTCCTAAAGCTGTGGGGCGACGCTCCTCCACCTTAGTGGAGGAGCTGTCACTGACATGGAGCGAGGCTGAATAAGAGACTGTATAACATGGATGGTCAGCATTGGTCAGGTGACCTTTTGTGTGTACTTAGTTTAAGCAAGCACCTTGGTTGAATACTGCGGGTGTTAGAATACTGGCTTGTGCCCCACAAACACTTTATTGAAATAACAGGGAGGATGAAGAAGAAGCAGAATGACATTTGATAAAAAGTGTACAGGAACACTAAACAAGGAGAGAAAAAAACAAATGAGAGAAAAGAAAGAAATAAGAGATGTGAAAAGATAAAAGCCAGGAAGGACAAAACTAATGCACAGCAATGAGATGGGGGAAGGAGATATGGTGGGGAAAGAACAAGGGAGAGGAAAGAGAGGGAAGGGAGGGGATTTGAGTGTACAGAGAAAATGTGAGAGCAGAAATAGTGATGGCAGAGAGAAAGTGAAAAGACAAGGTATGGAGTTGGGATGAAAATGGATTAGAAGATGAAGAAAGAGGGGAGGAGAAGTTAAAATCGAGAAGATATGAAAAAGGTAAATAAAAGGAGAGGGTGATTGCAGTAAGGAGTGGGAAAAGAGAAGGAGTGAAAGGAGATGTTCATTTGAGGAAACGATGAAAACATGCAAAGGGAGCTTCATAGGAGAAAGAGACATGAGGCAGAAATAAGGATATTGGCGAGAACAGAAGGAAGGATATAGACAGAAGTGGAGGCAAAATATAAATTAGAAGATGAAAGAGAGGCATGAGATGGAGTGGGCAAAGATTAATGTTAGTTAGGAAACAGGAGGGTTGGTCACAGATAGAAGGCAAGGAAGATGTGTCGGAAAGAGCAAAAAGGAAAAAGAAGAGAATTGAATTGGTAACTAAAAAAATAGAAGAAAAAGTAAAATGTGAGGAAGTACATAAAGATGAGCGTGGGAGAAAGTGAAAGAGAGCTGAGGTGGATAGGGGGGCATAAAGAGTGAAATAGAGGAGGGCAAGACAGCAGGCATGGTTCATCCTCCCCCCCAAAAAGAGAGGAAAGACAAGTACAATGAGGAATTTAGAAAAGCAAGTGAGGTATAACCAGTGACGTAGGTGTAGTGGCTCTGGTGCCCAGGGATGCAAGGGGCCAACTGCACCTCAGTTATGACTGCCTTTTAATTCTGCCCCAGGAAGGATGTCAAGAGGTTCACACATGCTACACCACTGGCTCAGGTTTGCGTAGAGTTTCATCTCTAATGGGATATTTATGGTTACCTATATAGCATTGCAGCAGTCAACTTTATTCAATTTCTTGAGCATTGTTGATGGTCCTTTTGGGACAGGAGCTTTTTCCATTCTCCTTGTGCAGGAAGGGTAAGCTAAAAAGGTGAAGGGACTTCCTAGATAGTGAGGTGGTTTACGAAGAAGGGTGGTGATGTGGTCTGCTGACAGAGTCCTCTTTGAACAAGGAAGATTTGCATTCATATTGCAGATTTGGAGCTTAACTATATATCGTGAAGTTCTGAGAAAAAACGGATTATATGTTTGTTCCTCACATTGTATTCATGTCTAATGTACTTTTGTGAAATGTTAAAATAACATTTATTGTACAAAAAAATCAATGAACTGTCATTTCTCAGTCACATACTCTAGCCCCCCTTTCAATTATTTTCATAGCAGTCAGACATCTATACACACTTTTTTTTCTCATAAAAACCCATGTTTGTTATGTTCCTCCTGCAAAAAGAATGCTCTCTATAAAGAGCTCGGCTGCCATTTGTGAAAAAGGTTAGTCTTATATCAAAAACGTGCAGTAAAAAGCATTAAAGAAAACCTGGATATTCGCCTTTGTAATGGGGCAAACAATAACTCTGGCAAACAAACAAAAACACAAGACTGGGGGCAGGAAAAGCAGTTTTCAACCAAGGGGAGAGTTCCATCATATCCTTTGGAGTTGCAGCAGTGTTTAAATTGTAAAAAAAAACATAAGTGCCAGGGCCCAAGATATTTTCCACAGTCCATGCCAGCGCTGCAAAATCTCAGTATAAACACCACCTACTAACAACCACAACCCTACACATTTGACAGTTTTTACTATTTCTGGGCACCTAAAGCTGTAAGAACAACCTAGGAGTGCTGATATTATTTACTTAATGTATATTACATTGTTATACAAGCTGCTGATGTGCTTTGTTTAAAAATGTATACTCAGTGCCACCATGTCATAGAAAATAAAGATGTGCCAATGTAACAAAATAAGGGGCATATTAACAAGCACAAGCGATAATTATCGCTAAACGCGCTTAGCGCGTTTTTGATTACCGCCGTGTATCGTTGGTTTACATTGCCGTGTTACAACGCTTAGCTCACAGGCGATGTCAATTCCAGCGATACACGGCGATAATCATCATTAGCGTGTGAAATCCGGCGATTATTTCACACGATAATGAAAAGCTTGTGAATATGGGAGTGTGGATTTATTCTGTCAATCCACCTCCCATTAAAAAGATAGCTAAGTCAGGATTTTACCTGATGTTAGATTACAGCGATAAACGTGGTTAGCGCAGCTTTTTCTATCGCTTGACCCGCGTTGTTAATAGGGCGATGTTGCTTTTGGCGATGGATTCCATTAGGATTCGGTGAGGAACCCCTACTTTGCATGTCATTAGCGGAAAATATCGCTGACATGCAAAGTAGAAAAATAAATGCAGCTAACTTAAGAAAACTCACGCTACAGCTTGGTAGCGAGTCCTTGTTAATAGTGAGTTAAAAAATCGCTGCTTTTCCGGCGCTATGTGCCGGAAAAGCAGCGTTAGTTCTCTTGATAATATGCCCCTAAGTGCTGGTGCTAAGCCAGGCAAAGGGTGGCACAGATGAAGCACAGGGTATTTGGTGTGGACTGGGCTGTGATGATGACCATAGTGCCTACAAGGACTTTTATGCAATTATACCAGGCGGATTTCTTTCTCCTCTAAAATCGTGCCCCGTGTACCTGTTATTGTTAATTTAGGGTGCAGAGCACCTGGACAAATGTAGAATACATATAGAAAGATTGATGAACAAAAGATTTTCAGCGACCCCCTCCCCCCTCTCATGTAGACTCCTACTCAACCCCTTTGCTGCCATGGGAGCAAGGTCCCACATTGTGTCAAGTCAGGAATGATACGTGTAGGTTTCCAAAAGGAGAGGCCAAAGAATAATTAAATAACCCTTTAGCAACTGCAGAGGCTGGTCTCTTTTTAGGTCGAGTATTCAAGACCTCATGTATATACTTTAGTATGTACTTATTAGATACTTATATGTGTATGTACTTCATGGGCTCTGGAGATCAGTCCTAGGACTGGTCTGTTTCCGCTTAGGGACCTATTTTTCTGTTGAACTGCCTCTATTTAACTGTCTTGAGAAACAACGACAAGTAAAGGTCAGTAAAATACCAGAATTGCTTTCTGCTGAGGGACTTTATGTTTTTTAATTTTTCTGGCAACTGCCTCCATTTAATTTCTTGATGGAAAACGACCAGCAGAGGTCAGTAAAATACCAGAATCACTTTAGCATTCTCCATTTTTTCTTGTATTTTCAGTGATATGACCACCAAAGGCCCTGAGTTTTTATTAAAAATAGAGCTTTGGACTATACCATTTCCCGCTGAAAGGCAATATGTCACTCCATGTGTTCCCATACCTGGCGTGTCATGCAGTTTGGTGCTTACTTTCCCTCCATGTTAAAGAACAGAAGATGTTTCAGCACCCAGGCTAATGTGCTGCATAGCTAAAAACATATAAGTTCCCCAAGGCGAGACAGATTACATTGCAAATGCTTGTTTTTTTTCCAAGGCAGTAATATTCTCATAAGATCCCATGTATGGCTAAGATCCTTCGATACAGCAGAAATGAAAGTACACCTTGTTGCGAAACGGGAAATCACATCAGTTTCTGGAAACAGCTATGCAATTCAAGCTTTTGATGAGAGGGGAGGATTTCTGCTAGGGGGCTCAGAATGAGCTCTGAGGCGCATAAGAACAAAGAGGAGAGGTAAGATGGAATTGTTCAGATAGTTAGGCCCTCACCTCCAAGAACATTGGAGATCTCTCAGACATGAATGAAAGACGTAGTGCATTGAAGCAGAACTTTATCCAATCAGCAACTTCCGCTCCATCAGAGAAGATGATCATTAAGACTTGACAGTGCGCCCTGGCTCAAGGGTTTCCATTTTTTGCTAATGTTACCAATTTTCCGCTGTGTCATTTATATCTCACTTGAGCTGTACAATAATTTGGTGAATTTGCATGCATATTCCAATGTCCCAAATCCATCAAAGGTAAAGGGATACCAAATGTTTCTAATTCGTAACTGTGGAAGAGGAACAAGGTGAAGTCATGCACATCTTTCCCCTTTTTATTCTTCACAGGCGAACACAATAATTGCAGATAATCTGAGATGTAGAGGTTTCGAAAAAGACAGCCTAAGGGCTGAGGAATCTATTGTAAAGCAGTAGAAATCCCTGGACTGTGCTCGCCCCCAGTTTTCTGATCTGTCACTTTCACGCTTGGCAACCTGTTCACTTATTTATTTATTTCCTCAAAATATGTTTTATTAATTTTGAGAAGGAAACACGACACAACAATTAACAGTGTGCACGCTTTGTGAGTCAACATACTGGTCACACGCTGTTAACTGACAGGTACTGTTAGAACTGGCGATTTCTGGTTGGCTGAGGCTTGCGCCAAAGCCAGGCAGAAACCACCACTCTAGTCAGGGCAAGGAAGGTACACGCCAAAGATAACCCCTGCTCACCCCCTTGGTAGCTTGGCACGAGCAGTCAGGCTTATCTCTGAGGCGATGTGTAAAGCGTTTGCGCGCGCACCCAGCAACAACACCCAAGGCCCACCACAAAGGAAACTCCACACAAGGTATTCTATAAAAATAGCCTTTGTATTATACACAACACATTAGATAAAAACACACACCTTACAATGTGCCAACAGGCACGGGCAGAATTTACAAGGGATTATATGTACAGGGGACAGGGCCACCTGGACCACTGTCCGGAATTAGCACTTTTTAGAACGTAGCACAAAAATATATATGATCACTGTAGCACAAAAATAATATGTATAGCACACAACCAGTACTTACTGGTATCAGGGAAGTACCACCTACGTAACCCTAACCACCTTAGGAGCGGTCACGCAGGGAACTAGAACCTCACTAGCACCACCTGTACTAGGAGAAAGCAAACAACCACCTAAGTATCACAATACCTGTAGGGGTAATAGAACGTTACACATGATGCATCGCAACACATTCAGAGGTGTAGGGAAGGAAAACACATGATGCCTAATAACATTCAGAGGTGTAAAGCAATGGCACATGACGCATAAAAACACATTCAGAGGTGCGAGGGAAGGAACAATTGCGCAAAACTCATAGTCGCCACCACCTGTGGCAGTCCCTGGGCCAACTGGCCTTGTAGGGGCTAGGACGCCCTGTGTTCAGTCGAGCTGCGCCAGCTGCGCAGACTAAAACGAAAATGGTCCCCCACCGAACGTGGCAGCTGCCCACTAAGTGCTGGGCAGCTGTGGAACGAACTTCAGGCACTCTGCGTGCCTCGGGAGCCCTCTCTGGGCTCTGTCCATTCACAAATGTCCCCTGGAGCCCTCGTGGCTCGGAACTACAATGCCCCGTCGTTGGAGTCCCCCTGGACTCTGAACAATATCTGCCGCTCGTTGGAGCCTTCACGGCTCTGAACAAATTGCCCCCGTTCGTGGGAGCGGCCCGCTGCCTTCCGGGGCCGCTCTGGGTGCGACAGAAATGCCCCCGACGTTGGAGCCTCACTGGGCTCGCAAAACCATGTGCCAACCTTTGGAGCCTCACTGGGCTCTCTCAAAGTGCCCCCGGTCGTTGGAGCGTCTAGCGCTCTAAAAACGCCTGCCCCCTTTGAGCCTCACGGGGCTCTGCAAGGTAGGGGGGCCACTCGAGGAATAGGCCGGTCTGGGACCGGCACCCACAGGCACACGCACGGAGTCCCCCAGCCCTTTGTACTCACCGGGCCGCCTCTGGGGACTCCCGCGCCGTCTTCTCTCTCTTGGTCCCGGCGGACTCCGGGGCTGCTTCTCTACGCGGAGGGGGCAGGCACCAACAATGTGCCTCGCGCCCCCCTCCGCACCAGCTCCTGCCGCCGCGCTCCTTTCCTCAGTCCAGTGCGGGGTGGGCTCCCGCCTGGATCGACACCCTCGAGGTCCGGACCAGCCGCGATGCTTCGTAGGAGGCGGGGTAGGCTCCCGCCCTCCTATCCTCAGTTCCGGTTGTCCCGGAGGCCCGCCCTCAACCCGCCTGACTTCCGGTCCGGGCTGCAGCGGTGATTCTTGTCCGTCAGAGGGGTAGGCTCCCTCGCAACGAGCACAACGGCGGGGTGGGCACCCGCCGAACTTGTCAAAATAACAGCCAAATCGCGGGGTGGGCACCCGCCAGCGAAATCAAAGCGCACACAGCACTATGAAGCAAAACAGCGCTCCCAGCGCTATAAAGATAGCAAAGTCCAGGAAAACAGCGCGCACAGCGCTACAAAGTCCAGAAAGCGCTCTCAGGCGCTATAAGCAACGTCCAGCAACCAAAAGGTCCTTCAAAGAGCAGGGGGGCAAAGGCTGGGCCCAGAGCCAGCTCACAGGGCCCTCCAGCAGGGAGGCAGTCCCTAGTGGCGGTCTCTCCTGGCGCCCAGCAGCAGCAGGCCCCCCCTCAGATGATCCTGCAAGAGAACACCCCATGTAAGGGGACACAGCCCCTTTTTATACAGTACAAGGCTTTGTCTAAGGTGCAGGGAAGGGGCGAACCAGTTCCAACAGGTTCCTGAGCACTTTGTTTTGCTCAGCCCCTCTCCCTATTCACTGGCAGGGCTAGGGTCATTAGACGCACCACAGGGGCCGGCGCCAGCATTGTGTGGGGAAAGCCCTGTCCTATTCAGGACCCAGGTACACTCCTCCCCAGCCATCAACATGCTAACTCCCCATTCACCACTGGGTGACTCCTCCTGACTCTGGGGATTTCCCTAGTCCGTCACATGACCTCACCAGCCAATCGCCAGACAAGCCACACATTTCATACTGCACACTGAAGTGCCCACTTCTAGAAGTGGCACTTCCACACTAGGTACATGCACGCTGCACACATCATCGCGCAGCATTCACTCACACGAGTCCGCACATACCAAACTCGGGCCTGCACACCCCACGCATCCGGAACTACCAGGACACATACATTCCCCCATGCATTCCTATGGGAGGGCAGGCCAACCTCACAACATGCACGCACTTTACCCTGGGACACAGCGGTAAAGTGCGCAGAAACCCAAAAGTACTACACCAAGTCACCAATAAAAAGCAAAAAGTCTCGGGGGTGAACCTGCCAGAAGGGCCAAGTCCAATACAACCCCCTTCCAGCCAAAACGCAGGGTTGACCAATCACCACCGTGATGGACTTCCCTGCTTGGGGCTATAGAACACGGACGCGGGCCCGCAACTGCCGGGACACCCTCCTGTTCTACGCCACGGTAAACCCATGGGGTTTCTTCTCAAACCACTCTCCGGACCAACTGGGCTACCCCACTGGTACTCCCAAGCTGTCCGCGGCCAAGACCAGGCCCTAGGCCACCCAGGTGCCACTGGTCCTTGCCTAACCACAGAGTGGGTGGTAGTAACCCCTGGCACATAGCAGCCATTCTCCACTCTACCCCTCATCAGGGCAGTTCTAAACTGCCACTGATCTTCCAGCCTAGGGCCTGTACCCTCAAGCTGACCAAACGTCACGGGAGAGGCTCTCCTCCCCCTACCTTTTCTTCTAGGGTTCCGTCCTCTCCTCCTCTGAGAGGCACCCTCGTAACATGACTCACCAACCAGCTCAGGACCCCTCCCTGAGAACTGGTCTCCCAACCTAGGGTTTAACCCCTCAGGTTGCACCGGGGTCAGAGGTGGGCTCTCCCACCCTCTGCACCCCCTTCCAGAGTCCTGCTCCCTACCAACTGGGGCGGTACCTCTGGAAGAAGAACCGGTCAGGACACTTGTTACAGTAGTCCCACCCTTCAGGTCAGGCTGCTCCTGAACCTGGCCTCCCAACCTCTGGTCTAAAACCTTCGGTGGAATACTTGCCTGGCACTCCAGGACTTCTGGGGACTTACACACCATCCCCCTGAGGTTGACACATGACCCATGTGTCGTGTGACTGTCTGTCTGGCGCAGATCTCCCGTCCCCTGTCCACCTGACAGTGCGCGAAGATCCCCCAGAACAGAAGTGGCGCCACCCGGGTCCCCCCAAGGAGATCTAGCCCAACTGGCTAGTCCCTGGTCCACTGGTGCATCCACTGGGAAACTCATCCCCCAACCACTCCTCACGCTGGACTCCTGTACCCTCCCTACCGGAGCGGTACTGCCAGACTCTAGAACCACAGGAGCCCTGTTTACAGGCGCTCCTGGTCCTCTACTCACTAGGTGATCCTCCTCAAATGGGCTAACAGGACAGCCTAGGTCCCCAACTTGGTGTTCCCTCATGAAACCATCCAAGTCCTGAGGCAGGGTTTCGTACGTCTGGGGACCCTCGGTCACCCACTTACTCCCGCTCCACTGAGCCAGGCCGTAAGCCCCTACACCCTCCTCGCTATCCTGGGACCTAGCTGGGCTACACTGAGCCTCTTCCACCACGCTGGGCTGGAAGACCCCTGAACCCCTACTTTTGGATTCACTCCCTAATGACTCCAGAGAACCTTTAGCGCTTTCCCAGCGCTCTGCTTCCTTTGCCAGCTTCCAAGGACAAAAGTAGTCATACCTCAACAGGTGTTGGCGCAACCCTGGAGAACAACTACTGAGCATCTGCTCTTTGACAATCATTTTGAGCACTATATCCAAATCCTCTTCCGTGTTGACCATCAGCCAGCCCACCAGTGCATCATGACAGTCATCCACAAACAACCCCCACGACTGGTGAGAAGGTTTTCTACTGCCCCTGAACTTCAACCTATACTCCTCCTCTCGGGAAACAGGTACCAGACTGGGGGAACTGGGAATTCCTATACTGAAATCTATCTCGCTGCCACCACTGGACTCAACCCTCCCTGGGGAGCCCAGAAAACTAAGACTGCGCGCAGGGGATAGTCTACTCTCCAGCGCTGATTTCTCCCTGGTGAAGGCCCTCTCAGCCTCCTCTATCCTCTCCTGCGCTAAGACCCTCTCGGTCTCCATCTTTTTCTCTTCTATGGTCAGCTGCGCCATCCCCCAGGCATGCTCTAACCTGAGCTTCTCCATGGCCAGCTGATGCTCCCTCTCTTCCCTCCTATCTACCCACTCCTCTGGGGACAGGGAAAGGGATGGGGTGCTGCTCCTGACACTGGACCCAGCAAGGGACTCCCTATCTATGGGGTCTTCACTTTCTACTGGCGTCCCTGTCAGGTAACATTCTTCCTCCTCTTCAGATTCCTCAGGGCTCCCCTCAGACCCACCACCCTCTTGGCGTGCGGCCCGGGCCCTATCTTCCTCGCTGCGCTCTCGCTCCCACTCATCCTTTTGCCATAGGATCAGGTTGTCCCTCAGTTTGGACTGGGTATCTGACTCACCCACCTCTATGTCTCTCTCTTCACAGAACCTTACCAACTCCAACCTACTGTATCTAAACAGACCACAGAAATTAAAAGCAGGCTCCATTTTGGCGGACGTTCCTGAGAAGAGTTTAACACAAGGAACCCGAGTGTCTGAGCTATCACAGGGGTACATCATTCACAAAGGACACCTTTAGGAGAGGAAATACTGGAACTCAAAAACAATAATCCCTAAAATGTGGTTATCTAATGCAGAGTTTTGTGGTGTAGCCAGTGGCTGCTGCGGTACAGCGCAAACGCAAGTCCAAATCCCACCGCTGATCACCAATGTTAGAACTGGCGATTTCTGGTTGGCTGAGGCTTGTGCCAAAGCCAGGCAGAAACCACCACTCTAGTCAGGGCAAGGAAGGTACACGCCAAAGATAACCCCTGCTCATCCCCTTGGTAGCTTGGCACGAGCAGTCAGGCTTATCTCTGAGGCGATGTGTAAAGCGTTTGCGCGCTCACCCAGCAACAACACCCAAGGCCCACCACAAAGGAAACTCCACACAAGGTATTCTATAAAAATAGCCTTTGTATTATACACAACACATTAGATAAAAACACACACCTTACAATGTGCCAACAGGCACGGGCAGAATTTACAAGGGATTATATGTACAGGGGACAGAGCCACCTGGACCACTGTCCGGAATTAGCACTTTTTAGAACGTAGCACAAAAATATATAAGATCACTGTAGCACAAAAATAATATGTATAGCACACAACCAGTACTTACTGGTATCAGGGAAGTACCACCTACGTAACCCTAACCACCTTAGGAGTGGTCACGCAGGGAACTAGAACCTCACTAGCACCACCTGTACTAGGAGAAAGCAAACAACCACCTAAGTATCACAATACCTGTAGGGGTAATAGAACGTTACACATGATGCATGGCAACACATTCAGAGGTGTAGGGAAGGAAAACACATGATGCCTAAAAACATTCAGAGGTGTAAAGCAATGGCACATGACGCATAAAAACACATTCAGAGGTGCGAGGAAAGGAACAATTGCGCAAAACTCATAGTCGCCACCACCTGTGGCAGTCCCTGGGCCAACTGGCCTTGTAGGGGCTAGGAGGCCCTGTGTTCAGTCGAGCTGCGCCAGCTGCGCAGACTAAAATGAAAATGGTCCCCCACCTAAACGTGGCAGCTGTCCACTAAGTGCTGGGCAGCTCTGGAACGAACTTCAGGCACTCTGCGTGCCTCGGGAGCCCTCTCTGGGCTCTGTCCATTCACAAATGTCCCCTGGAGCCCTCGTGGCTCGGAACTACAATGCCCCGTCGTTGGAGTCCCCCTGGACTCTGAACAATATCTGCCGCTCGTTGGAGCCTTCACGGCTCTGAACAAATTGCCCCCGTTCGTGGGAGCGGCCCGCTGCCTTCCGGGGCCGCTCTGGGTACGACAGAAATGCCCCCGATGTTGGAGCCTCACTGGGCTCGCGAAACCATGTGCCAACCTTTGGAGCCTCACTGGGCTTTCTCGAAGTGCCCCCGGTCGTTGGAGCGTCTAGCGTTCTAAACACGCCTGCCCCCTTTGAGCCTCACGGGGCTCTGCAAGGTAGGGGGGCCACTCGAGGAATAGGCCGGTCTGGGACCGGCACCCACAGGCACATGCACGGAGTCCCCCAGCCCTTTGTACTCACCGGGCCGCCTCTGGGGACTCCCGCGCCGTCTTCTCTCTCTTGGTCCCGGCGGACTCCGGGGCTGCTTCTCTACGCGGAGGGGGCAGGCACCGACAATGTGCCTCGCGCCCCCCTCCGCACCAGCTCCTGCCGCCGCGCTCCTTTCCTCAGTCCAGTGCGGAGTGGGCTCCCGCCTGGATCAACACCCTCGAGGTCCGGACCAGCCGCGATGCTTCGTAGGAGGCGGGGTAGGCTCCCGCCCTCCTATCCTCAGTTCCGGTTGTCCCGGAGGCCCGCCCTCAACCCGCCTGACTTCCGGTCCGGGCTGCAGCGGTGATTCTTGTCCGTCAGAGGGGTAGGCTCCCTCGCAACGAGCACAACGGCGGGGTGGGCACCCTCCGAACTTGTCAAAATAACGGCCAAATCGCGGGGTGGGCACCCGCCAGCGAAATCAAAGCGCACACAGCGCTATAAAGCAAAACAGCGCTCCCAGCGCTATAAAGATAACAAAGTCCAGGAAAACAGCGCGCACAGCGCTACAAAGTCCAGAAAGCGCTCTCAGGCGCTATAAGCAACGTCCAGCAACCAAAAGGTCCTTCAAAGAGCAGGGGGGCAAAGGCTGGGCCCAGAGCCAGCTCACAGGGCCCTCCAGCAGGGAGGCAGTCCCTAGTGGCGGTCTCTCCTGGCGCCCAGCAGCAGCATGCCCCCCCTCAGATGATCCTGCAAGAGAACACCCCATGTAAGGGGACACAGCCCATTTTATACAGTACAAGGCTTTGTCTAAGGTGCAGGGAAGGGGCGAACCAGTTCCAACAGGTTCCTGAGCACTTTGTTTTGCTCAGCCCCTCTCCCTATTCACTGGCAGGGCTAGGGTCATTAGACGCACCACAGGGGCCGGCGCCAGCATTGTGTGGGGAAAGCGCTGTCCTATTCAGGACCCAGGTACACTCCTCCCCAGCCATCAACATGCTAACTCCCCATTCACCACTGGGTGACTCCTCCTTACTCTGGGGATTTCCCTAGTCCGTCACATGACCTCACCAGCCAATCGCCAGACAAGCCACACATTTCATACTGCACACTGAAGTGCCCACTTCTAGAAGTGGCACTTCCACACTAGGTACATGCACGCCGCACACATCATCGCGCAGCATTCACTCACACGAGTCCGCACATACCAAACTCAGGCCTGCACACCCCACGCATCCGGAACTACCAGGACACATACATTCCCCCATGCATTCCTATGGGAGGGCAGGCCAACCTCACAACACGCACGCACTTTACCCTGGGACACAGCGGTAAAGTGCGCAGAAACCCAAAAGTACTACACCAAGTCACCAATAAAAAGCAAAAAGTCTCGGGGGTGAACCTGCCAGAAGGGCCAAGTCCAACAGGTACCAAGATGTGACAGATATTTAGCAGATAATCGGTACACAATGAGACCTGCCAACTGGGCAGTGTTAGAAAAGTGCCTTTATAAATTGCACAATCCTGCCACTCATTCCACCCCCAGGGTGTGTTATGAGATTATGTACTCTGCCCTCATTCAATCATGATGTTAATCAGACCATTAGAAAACAATCCGTCTGTAGGGAGTTGCTAGATTTTGCTGAGGAAGCAAACGCAAGCAATAACTTAGGGGATGGGAGGAGCATCTCTTCTGTATCACTTTGGCCTGAAGTCATTGGGTCATGACACAGTATCATAATCTGGTGGCCAGCAACCTCGCGGTGGTCCTGTACCATTTTTAGTGAGCTATAAATAAAATCATGTAGGATTGTGTCCCAAAACTCAGCTAATGGGTACCTACGTAGGCCCAGCCAGCAATGTTTGGCTTTGGTAACATCTGTTCTCTCAGTAGCCTGCAGAATGTCATGTAGCCCTTTCATCAGAATGTGTCTCGCAATGAGCACCACCACAGCATGTGCAAGAAGTCTGCTGGAGATGCTCCGCATCATGAACAGGCACTCACCACAGCAGGGTAGATCGAGTGTAAACAGTGAGGGGTAAGGCAGGCCCTGTGTAGGATGTGAAACTGTATGCACTAAAATCTTGCATTTCTGGGGAGTTTGTGAAGGTACTCGAGGTATCTTGACCATACCGAGTTGCTAAGCTGCAGTCCCAGAGATGCCTCAGAGGAGATAGTAGAGTGGAGGGGGTCAGCTTGGAATGTTTAGTAAAGCCATGTAACAAGGCACTGGCCGTGCCCAATACTATGTAGAGTATCAAGTAATTGGTGCGTTAACAGTTCTCTTTCCACTATATTCCATTTTGGGCAGTGCCAAAAATATTGCTTAAGCAAGTGATGAGTAGAAATGTTTTCATTTCTCCTCATATTTTGCTCTGTCCAAACGTACTGCATTCTGCAGCACACATAGAAACAGCAAATTGCCTGTAAAGGTTGTTTATGGGCAGGAAGGTGTCCCTTCCTGCCCATAAACAATCACCCCTGCAGTGCAGGCACCCTTACAACATGGCGGAAGCAGCTTTTTTAGCACTAGCGTTAGGTACAACGCAGGAGTGCAGCGCATTCTTGTAAATATGGTGCTTTCCTGCATGTTGAAAGTGACGAAGCACGGCGTTACCAATTTTGGTGTAACACCACGCTATGCCAGCTTCTAGTAAATAGGTGGGAGAAGTAAAGGATACAGGTGTGGTCGGGCAAAATGGGTGGAAGCGTTTCAGGCATTATTGGGTGGTAGATAACAAAAATAGAGCAACGTCCAAAACAGGTAGCCACTGAAATATTGCACTATGTAGGGCACTATTGCGTATTTGAGCATGGAATATTCCTGTCTTCTCGTGATGGTACCCTGCAAGCCAATATGCAACCCACTGGAGTTGTACCATGTGGTAGTAATATAGAAAGGCAAGGGCTCCCATGGCAACCTAGTCACTTATATCCAGGGCTGTTAGCAAGTGGATAAACACTTTCTCCAGCCACTACTTACCTTCTCTCATTCTTTGGGCATACCGGGTATGTGCAAAAACTCTGTGATAAGAAATATTTAATTGCATAAGAACTACTGCAGACAATTTCAGCAAGATTTGCGCTCTACAAAAAGGTGACCTTTATGGTATTGGAATTACACATTTTTGCTTACGCTTTGAAATTAATGTTTTCCAGGGGCAATTACTGCAGGGTGCACTAGAAAAATAAAGTCAGCCCCAACCACCGTAATTTGCAATTACAGTGCCAAGCTAGTTTATAGGCAGGCATTGTCCAGGATAGAAACTCTGGGGCATATTTCCAGGCCCCTATTGCCACAGGAATGTCACTAAAAGTGACGTTTCTGTGGTGATAGGGGATTTGCCTTATTTACAAGGCAGTGTTAACCCCTTCCCTGATAGGCCTCTAAACCATCATTCCCCTCCCCTCCCCCCCCGTGGTGAGACTTTT
Source organism: Triturus cristatus (assembly GCF_964204655.1). Lineage (NCBI taxonomy): Eukaryota > Metazoa > Chordata > Amphibia > Caudata > Salamandridae > Triturus > Triturus cristatus. The sequence goes on along the minus strand of NC_140584.1, from coordinate 372,104,339 downwards.
TTTGGGGCAATTTGGGGTAGTTCACGCTTAGGCCCCTGAAACTTTTTGTCCATATAAGGTATCTATGCCAAATTTATGATGTTTTCTTCCAACATCTTGAGGACTCTAAAGGTACCCAGGGTTTATTGATTCCCCTGGAGATATTGCTCAAAATACAGCTAATTATTGTTTTTTCCAGAAAAATTTGAAAAATGTGCTGCAGAAGAAAGCACAGCGTGAAAGAGGCGGACAATGGGTGCTGTGGTGGGCGTTCCACTGCAATGCGCATTGATTTTGCACTGCCCCATATTTACAAGGGTAGTGTAAATATCGGGCAGCACCAAAGTTAAGAGCAGGGAAAACCTGGCCTTGCCCTGGAGAAACGAGGAGAAATGCTTTTTTTCTACTCGTTTTTGCATTGTGCAGCACACATAGAAACAGAAAAACGCCATTGATTGTTTATGTGCAGGAAGGTGTCCCGGTACACAGGATGAAAGTGGTGGAGCGTGTGGATGTTAGTAAACTGGAGAGAGAAAGGTACACTTGAAACCTATTGAATGTGTCCCGTTAAATGCCTAGTTGGAAGTTAAACATGCCTTGGAGATCTTTGACCTTATACAAGAGGAGTCTTTTGATATATTATTTATCATTGAAACCTGGGTGACTGAAATGTGTGGTCCAGAGCTTAGTGTAATTTGTGTTCCTGGTTTTAATAGATCAATAATACATCATGCTCGCCTAGAGTGCTGGGCTGGCAATCCTCTTTTGAAACATGTTTACCCTGAAGAAGCTCCAAACTCTAGAGTTGGCCTCAGTGGAACTCTTAGGCTTCACTTTATTTTCCCTGAAAAGTGCCACACCAAGTGGGCTGATTTGTTGATGCTCACTGGGGACTTTGGAACACTTCTGTGATCCTTTCTTAAATGTGGTACTTTCACTTTCTCTGAAACACACCAACTTCTTTAAAGCAGATGACTGTACTATGTGGCCAGGCAAGCCTCTTAGCCATGCCACAGAGAAGTTCATTGCCGGCATGGCTGCTTTGGGTTTGGACTTGCTGCCATTAGGCCTTACTTACTTTAAGGGGCATATGCTAGATTTAACCTTTGCAGCTGGAACTCTTATAGAGGGAAAAAACGCCATCCCTTCCTTTGAGACTCTATGTGGAATATGTTTGTCGCAAATATCAGATACATACAGGTCCACCAGAAAAGCATCCTTAGTTGTGCCCATGGACCAGACTACGTATCACAGACCTAACACAATGGCTAAAACAGGACGAGCCTGTCATGAGATTGGGTTCAGCAGATATGAGCTGCTCAGGCTATATGACCTAGGTTGAGGATTTACTTGATGATATTCTGCCATATAGATTTATCAAGAAAACAAAAGTTCCTCCGTTGCCCCCCTGGTAGTCATCTTCCCTGAGGGAGGCCAAACTAGGCTTGAAGGAACTGTAGAGACTTTGGAGGGACTATTGCAGCATCACGAGGGGCAAACTTAAAGAGGCATTGAGGGAATATTAAATGCAGGTATTTGCCGTCAAAAGAGCCTACTTTATGGCTAAAGTTCTGAATATGAAAAAACTCCTTAAAGGAAATGTTTCCTACACCCTAAAAGTGTAAAACCAACTCTCCGGGACTTTCTGACAGGCTATCGGATTTTGTTGATGACTTAATTACTACCATCTTGAAATTGCTAAAACGGGTAGAGATGCTAAATACCTCAGTGGAGGCAGTTGTTGGTCCTCTACTAGAACAGTTGAGGTTGAAAGATCTGAGAACAGCTCCATAGCAGGATGTGCCATGCTCTACAAATCATCTTGAAAAATGGGTGCTGTTAACATCTGTTAATTGTAAAACTATTATCAGCTTTGAAGTCTGGATTTTCTTTTAAATCCTCTGCCACCCACTTTGCAGAAAGCAGCAGCTGAGTTCCTTGGTTCACTACTGATGGACATCTGTAATAGTTCACTTACTAGTGGGATTGTTCCTGTGCTGTTCCTGTGCAGTGGAAAAGAGCCTTGGTGGTGCCAGTCCTAAAAAAAGCTGCTGCAGGCCCTGGTAAACTGTCTGGACCCTTCTGCCTTTTGCTGGAAAATGTATGGAAAGCATGTCAATCTTTTTAAATCTGAATGACTGTTTAAAAACAACCTACTTGAGACATCTCTGTCCGGATTTTGCTGGTTTCACGGCCCTTGGAACAGTGGTAGATTAACTAATAATCCTGATGGATCAAGTGCAATGCGTTGCCATGGTGCTATTGGAACAGTTTGCAGAATTTGATATGGTGTCTCATGACATCTTAGTCACTAGGCTTAAGGAGTTTGGCAAAATTGGAAAGTCACTTGAATGAGGAAGGTCTTATCTATCGGCGAGATCACAAGCAGTCTTCCTACCGCAGTATACATCTGTGTTTAAATATTTGAGTCAAGGAGTGCCACAGGGATTCGTTTAGAGTCTGACATTTTTTAATAAATACATCTGCACACTTGTGGACAGAAAAAAAATACTTTGGTTTCAATGTGATGAATTATGTAGAGGACACCCATCTGATTACCACACTGTGTCAAGCGGCCGAAAGCCCGCTTGGACTATTTAACCAGTGTATGACTGTGGTATCAGAGTGGCTATATTAGAACTTACTCACATTCAACTCAGACTAAAGTGAAGTGTAGCCCTGATTCTATGGCACCAGATTCTTTGCCTAATTCCTAGACCTCATATCCATCACCTGCAACAATTGCAAAAAACCTAGGGATACACCTGGACACAGAGTTCTCTTTAGAGAGTCAGATTAATCACCTTGCATCCACCTTCTTTTTCCTTATAAAACAGCTAAGGAAAATCCTGCCTCTCCTGCTCTGGGAGATTCACCAGGTGGTGATCCAGGTGACAGTCTGACGCTGGGCCTTTGAAGACATTACAAAGAATACAGAAAGCATCTGCCAAGTTAGCATTTGATTGGCCATGTCCTGCCTCCTGTTCGACAGGTGCACTCAAAGCTTTTCATTGGCTGTGAGTGGGCAAAATGGTGATGTTTAAATCACTCTGTGTAGTCAATAAGGCTATCCACCCTGGTGGCCCTGAATAATTAGTGAAGAAGTTCCTTCAATACATTCCAGCTTTCGATCAGATGGAGTTAATTTGCTAGTGGTTCCTCACTACAAACAGCGGCGAACGCCCTCGCTTCCAGCCGCAAATAAAACAAAAATAAAATGGGTTTCTACCCCGTTTTATTATTGTTTTTAAAAAATCTCCCTGGACCCGCCACCAGGACTCTGACGAGTCTTGGGGGGCAGGTCCAGGGGAATAACACTGTGGTGGCAGAGTGCACTGCGCATGAGGTGTTTGGCCAGCCGTTTCAGACTGGCCGAACACCTCATGCGCAATGAAGCTTTCTCCAGTCCCAGCTGCCTGGGCTGGGCTGGAGAAAGTAGGCACAGGCTCCCAGTTTGCCTGGCAGCGCAAAGTTGTAGCGCTCAGACCAATCATGACGCTGCTTTTCTGCAGCGTCATGATTGAGCACAGTGCAGTCTGGGAGCCTGTCCCAAAATCAGGAAGAGCGGGATGGAGTGGACTTTGGAGGAGGCGGCGATCAGGTAAGTTATTTTTTTAATTCATTTTTTTAATTTTGTCCCCCTCAAATCCCCCACCCTTCTACCCCTCAGCTCCCTCATCCGGCCCGCACCGCTACTTTGTCAGGGGTTAGGCCGCAACTGACTACAATAACAATTATGTTTTATTCATAGAAAATCGTATAACATTAAATACAATTTATTTATATTTTGATATAGTTTAAATGATATAATTTACTTGGACATAAGTTCCTATGAGGTTTTATTTTAAGTCCGTACCTCCATTATTTTTTATCGGATGGTGTTGAAGTTCCAGTTGTTGACCATGTGTGCAGTTGGACTCTCCCGTTCTGAGCAGGAGTACATTTTTAACAGTTTTGAGTCATTTTTGACTGTAGTAACTACAGAAAGGCAGTTCGTGAATAGGAACGGCCATACTCTTTTGTAGCTGGTTGCATGGCCCTCCCAAAAATCCCTCTCTAATCCTCTGTTAACCCCTTCTGACATCTCACTTTACCTTTAGTCATAAGTATTCACCTTTGGAAGCTACTCCCCTACTAGAATGTTGTTACATACTAAGAGATCTCCAAAGTTGTGATGGAGATCTCCACATAGAAAAGACAGGAGAGGCAGATATCTCCATGTGTAAGCATGTGAATTGTATTTTGAAGTAGTCTAGTACAACTAAATTTAGTGCAAAATGCAGTTTTTAATATGGACCCTCTCCCTTAAGGACATTTATCAGATGCCTATCATAACTGTAGAAACAAGATGACATTTTCCTTTAGACAGTTGGGCACAATGGGCAACTGCACATGCTCAAAATCTTCCACATAGTTGCAAGCAGCCGCGGTCACTGCAGGTAAGAGCAGTGGGGTGGTGGGGCAGAGTGGGCGGGATTTCGAGAGACTACCACGGGGAAATTAAATATTTATTTAATTTACCCTCGTGGTCGTCTCTCAAACCCTCCCCCCCACCACCCAGCCCCACCGCTCCACCGCTCTTAACTGCCACGGCCGCAGCTGGTTGCATGTGCAAATTTACAAATGTTTGTCAGGAGTATAGCTAGATGGCTGTGAGTGAAATAGATTTTCTGGAGTACTGTGGAACATCTTTGTGAATTCCAACATTTCTAACGTCGGTTACTATAGTAATAGTATATTGTAGACCTGTGGGTGCAGATTCCTACTTTCTGTGAATCAGAGCCTAACTGTTTGCAAATATCAGCAGAAAGTCACTATTTCACATACAATAAAGTATTATTCCAAGTCAGCTCGAACAGATTTTCTTTAGTAGTTCTCCAAAAGGTTCGAAAAATTGCTTTCAAATTGTTCAGAAGTTTTCAATTGCTTTCATTGATTTAACTTTTACTGCTCATCCAGAAACATTTTACAATCTTTAATAAAGATTTAAATAATAATGATAATTATAACTCTCTTTTTGTTATCATTTAATTATATCTAATATAAAATGCTTTTCTTTCCGCATTTACTCCAAAGCAGTTAATATGCCAATTTGCCTTGCATAGGGTTGCATGCTCCATAAAGTTCTCAACTTGAATCTCTTTTCGAATAATTGAAGTAAAAGTTTGATCGGTTCCAACAACTCAATCCCCTCTTTGTGCTACCTTAAGTACTTTTTATTGGTCTCACTGCGAAATGTGCTTTAATTCCAGTGGGGCTGGTAACAGGAAAAACGAAAGGTCTGCAGTTAATCCTTTTTACCCATATTTTACATATGCAGAATTCGGCTGGTGAAAGCACCAGCTTAAATGAAATCTCCAGGTGAAATTCTGGGAGATCAGAAGCGTTTTAAAGGTCCTTGATAGTTCCTCATTTATAACGGGACAGAGACAACTGTGCCCTTCCAAGTTTACCACAGCCCCGTTGTCACTAACTTCGGAGGGAAAGGTTTCTGGGTGGGTTACAAAGCACTGCATAATGAGGTCCTTTGTCGACACTGTAGAGACAAACAGGGGGGCATAAGTACACGGAAATGTAGGACTGCGGAACCGCATCAAATTTGGCAGCACTGTACTCAAACATTTCCAAAATGCAGTGATGTGCCATATTTACAACAATACGGTGCACCCCTCTGTTTTCCCTAGCATTGGTGCTAAAATTAGCTGCCTAGCGCCAGTGCAGACACCCTTGAACCCTAGGGTGCCTGCGTTGCAGGGAATGATCATTTATGTGCACATAAACAATCATTAAATAATGGTGATTCGCTACTTCTATGTGTGCTGCATTTTGCAACACACATAGCAGTAACAAAAAGCCATTATTGATTATGTTTATATGCAGGAAGGGACACCTTGGGGCACATAAACAATCAATAATGGTGATTGTTTACTTCTATGTGTTCTGCACACATAGAAGTAGCAAATCATTATTATTTAATGATTATTATGTGCAGGAAAGGACACCTTCCTGCACATAAACAATCAATCGTCGCATTTTGATCTTTCTAGGTGTGCTGCAGAATGCAGCACACATAGAAGAAACAAGAATGAGGAGAAATAAATGTATTTCTCCTTGTATCGCCATTCTAACACCTGCTCTTTCATGGCGCTAGTTTTTGACGCTGCTTCAGATTTACACATCCTTGTAAATCTGGGGCAGCAATGGGTGTTGCAGTGGAACTCCCGCAGCAACGCCTATTGCATACCCCTTTCACGCAGATACCTGCATGAAAGAGTGCCGTATTTACAATACGGCGTTAAGCCACAAAAAGTGGCTTAACACCATTTTGTAAATATGGAGCAGGGCAGTGTGCCACAGGAATGTCATTGAAAGTGACATATGTGGCGTAATGACCTTGTAAATATGCCCCGGGGTGTAATAATCTGGGGTCCCTGCAGTAGGGGTATATAAAATAATGTTCTCCTCCACACCCAGAAATATCTTCTAAACTTTCATTACGACTCTGGTATTTCACCCTGAACTATAACTCTAGGTGAAGTCCCCCAAGTCACAATTATCAATCTTTGAGCTCAGAATTATTGAGTCTAAAAACTCTGGACCAGAAAATTCTCAGCTCAGAAATGCTGGGTCCTACTCTCTTTAGATGCAGCAGTAGGAGATGTGGGTAACCCATTTCCTGGTCATGTCCAACCCCTCTAGCAATCCCAGGAGATCATACAATGCTCCTGCTGACACAAACAAGTGTGCTCTGCAAACCTCAACCACAATCCCACAACCCTCACCAGCACCCCTACCAACACTTTCCACCTGCTTCGAGCGTGCACAACATGTCAGTTATTTTTGCTGAATTACGGGGAACTGCCCATAAAAGGACGTGCATGTGCTGTGTCCAAGCAGTTATGCCTCATTTCACTGATTTTTTTTTTGTAATGACCCAATTTAGTACAGAAATCCAGTGATGTAGCTTCTGAACCCCCCTTCCTCCATTGTATCGCTGCACCAAATTCCAGCCAACTCATAATGAGGGTTCTATACTTGAAGGAAGAGAGCCCCAGATAAAAAGAAATGTCACTAAAAGTTCAGCAAACTTATTCCTATGTTGTTTAGCATGGGGCAGTTCCATATAAGGATCTAAAAAACACTGATGTGTGAATAGCAAAAGTGATAGAAGCTCACAAACGTGCGCGTAAAAAATGTTATGAGTGATTTAAAGTATATTCAATATGAGGCATATTCTGTAACTTCACTCTTGGCAAATTATTCCACCTTCCTCCAACTTACTGTTTATACATTTTTGTTGCAGTTTTTTTTCTTTTTCATTATGTTCAATGTTTTTTTGTTGTTGAAACCTAAATCCGAGGTCTTGAACCATAAAGCTGTGTTTATTGACTCTAAACCTGGGTTTCTGAAACCTAAAGCACTTTTAGTCCCTAGTTGGCCTCCCCAACATCTGCAAGTTGCTGAAACCAAGCCCTGTGCTTAGGAGCTCTACCACAGAGTCTTCGAACCTCAAAGGAAAGTTTATATTTTTTATTTTTTTCTCATTAATAGGGGGTACCAGTGGGGACCCCCTAAGTGAGCCAGGAGGTCGGAGGAAGCTCATTCTGTCCCCTTGTGGCTTTTCTCATTTTTTTCCAGGATGCTGGCACCAAGCCCGGTGTCCTGTCATACCAGACGTAACAGAAAAGCTCAGTTGCAGCCAGCGAATTCGAGGCAACCTTCGCCTCTGGGAACTTGAAAAAAGATGACAGGGTAAAAAGCTCACTGAGGTCACCCAACACAGTTTTCAAGTGGCAAACTGTCCAATGAGGGCATTCCAAATTGCATTTAGGTGGTGATACCCTTTTCATACCCATTCCTAACTGCGATTAGGGGAGTGAGGGGGGACCATTTTGCACATCAGTAAGGGAAATAACCTTTGCAACGCAGTCATTACATCACACTACCTTTACATAGCAGTCATTACACCACAATCTCCTTTACATTGGATGTCATTACAACGCAGCCATTACATCGCATGTCACTACAACGCATGTCATTACAACGCATGTCACTACAACGCAGGCATTACATCGCAAGTCATTACAATGCATACCATTACAATGCATAGTACCCTGACACTATCCAACACTTACCCTACTGTTACACTCACTGGAGTTAGAAAAGTAATTTTTACCCCTACACTATCCAACACTTACCCTGCTGTTGCACTCACTGGAGTTAGAATAGTAATTTTTACCCCTACACTATCCAACACTTACCCTACTGTTGCACTCACTGGAGTTAGAATAGTAATTATTACCCCTATACTATCCAACACTTACCTTAAATGCAATGTAATGGTAAGCATTGTAATGGTATGCATTGTAAAGTTATAATGCGATGTAATGGAATGCGTTGTAAAGGTAGTTTCTGAAAATGCTATGTAGTGGCATGAGATGTAAAAGAATCCATTGTAAAGGATGTTGCGATGTAAAAACTGCGTTGTAACGTCATACATTCCGTCAGTAATGGTGTTCCAACTCACAAAATGGGTTTAGTACTTCACAAAAAGCCATTTTACATTTGCAAACCCAGCGGTTTTGCAATTCACAGGGTTTGAGACCTAAAAACTGCTTTGAACATCTGGCCCCACTATACTACTCCAGCATAGCCTAAGAAGCTAAAGATATAATTGGAGCAAAACATTATGTCATTTATAAGACTCCCGATACCTCATTCGGTTAGGTTTACGCTATATAAAACTGGAAACATATAAAGAAGTTAAAAGAAAATCCCCTAGAATTTTATTGAATTTAAGTACCTTCAAAACAATTCAGTGAGCTAAGCTATTGATGCTCCAGTTCCAATTTCTATTTTGGCTTATCTGTGACTCAAAATCACCACTGTGATGCACATATAGATTTTCTAACTCAAGTTTACTGCGGGGAGCATGGCTGCGTTTTCTCCAATTTGGAAGAAATCGCAACATCCCACTGTTACTCCTCTCGTTCTGCAAGCTAGGAAAACACCTGCAGGGCACCCTTAAAACACAGCCCCCTGCATATTTCCATTTTTTCAATGGGCTTGTCTTAAACTGTACAATTTGAAAAAAATCAATTCTTCCTGTCTGATTCCTGAGACTTGCTGTTGATACAGCATTTCACCAGTTCCTGTGAGCCAGGGCTGTGAATTAATCTGTTGACTTTTAGAGCTGCTTCTGTTACTAATTCAACATATTAGGAAGGCACCTAGATTCACATATTCATTAGGCCTGGGCGGAACTCATGGAATTTTACTCCACAGAATTCCACGGAGTCGCAAAAAAGCTAGAGTGTGCGTAATTCTGCAAACGGGTGGAAATAGGCATATCGCTTCTTGCACTGTGATTTAGCACTGGGACCGTGTTCCGCGCTGAAAAATTAAAGCAAATGGCACCAGCAGCAGGCAAGAAGGCACCGCTTCTTGAGTTGATTTTCTACTCAACAGCAGCTTTCTGACTGTGAACGGTTGCAACCATCTGCGACTGCCATCGTTGGAGAAATTTTGCCAGGTGCTCTCCTAGCGACCAAAAATTGCACTGGAGACGCCAAATCTGGCTCGCCAACTTACTGTTTTCAAGCTGCATAAGAGAAAAAACTCTGCCACATTGCGGGTTGGCTGGAACTCCGCATTAAAGGAGTAACACATAGTGGCAAGAATTCCGCCAATACCGCCAGCAGAGCGAAATATATCGTCCACCCCTAATATTCATTCCCGATCATCATAGGTCCAACACTGCTCTTGAATTATTAACAGTTTTAAGCTTAAGAACCAGACATATAATGCAAGATGTGACATGCAGAGGAGTCCACCTTCCATGCAGAACAATTCAAACTGACCATTTCATTTGGAACTGATTGATTTTTGGACATACTAAACATATACCAGATTGCACTCTGAAATATCGAGTACAAGAATACCATAGCATGCTAACAGCTTAACCAAAATATTGAGGGGCATATTTAATCATTATATCACGCAGCACAGCAAGTTACCTTGCTGTGCTGCACTGCATGATAAGAAAGGGGGAGGATTGTGCCGTACTCAACATTGTACAGCACATTCCTGCCTTCTCCCAGCTCAGGTGCATGATGTGCTACCTAGCGCCAATGCATGCACCCTTGTCTGCATAGTTAGCAGCATTGTTTTTGTGCAGGAAGGGTAACCTTCATGCACAAAAACAATCCCCCTGAGGCATTTTCCTCTTTCTAAAAAGATAAAATGCAAGGAGAAATAAACATTTCTCTCTTCATTACGCCTCACCTGGGGAGTTGCAGCAGTTTTGGTGCATTCCCAGGTCTACCACTTACGGTTAATCTAGGAATGCGTCAACATCCATGGATTTTGTGCGGGAACACCCAATCACCTCCCATGGAATGCCTCAATGGGCAGATTAATGCTACACAGCAATTTGTGCTGCCTTGCATTACTCTGGATTTATCAAAGCACTTAGGGCCACGGAAGGCATGGCTTGATAAATCTCATCCTGCTTAATATGCCTAAAAACATCTTGATAATGGCACATCTCAAGGAGCTACATTGATTGCTGTTGGACCTGGCACTTTTGGCCGGATGGTCCCTAGACTTTTTGCCTTCCACCTGTACTTTTTCTGACCTGCTGTTGGCTATTCTATGACTCTGGGCACTTTACCACTGCTGTTCAGTGCTAAAGCGCATATGCTCTCCCTATGGTAAAATGTTGACGTTGATTGGTTTCCATGTCTGGCTTATTTGGTTTACTGTCAGACCCCAGTAAAGTGCACCAGGAGTGCCCAGGGCTTGTAAATACAAATTCTGATGGTGGGCTTGCAGCACTGGTTGTGCCACCCACAGAAGCGGCCTGGTAAAATGTATCTAAGGTCTGCCATTGCAGAACTTGCGTGCAGTCTGGTACTGTCATGCTGACTGGGTAAGTGCACACACTTGCCAGTCCCTAAACCTTCCCTTAACTTCATATCAGACACCCCTATGGTAGGCCCAAGGGCAGGGTGCATTGTAAGCATAAGGTAGGACAAGCCCTGATGTGTGTGGCCTGTCCTAATAGTGAATTACAGCCATTTTCGTTTTTCACTATTGTAAGGCTACCTGTTCTCCATAGGCCAGAATGGGCTGTTAGAATTGTTACATCCTATGATCCTAACAGACCCAGGGAACATGGTAGAAATTCGAGTTTAGTATGCCTGAACTCAGAATAATAAAATACATCTTTTAGTAAAGTTTATTTTAATATTCTGTGTTTGCAAATACCACTTTTAGAAAGTTGGTATTTGCTTGCCCGACCATTTCAGCCCGCCTCTGCTATGATGTGTAACTGCCTGTCTGGTTGTGTGAGTGACAGGGCTGGGGAAACCCAGAGGGGCAGGGCTAGGTAGCCTGGTGGTGAATAGGAAGATTGGCAGTCAGATGGGTGGGAGGAGTACACCTGGGCTCTGAATAGGGTTGTGCTCTGCTACCACAATGCTGGCTCCACCTCCTGCGGAGCGGCTGATGTCTCTGCCCTGCACCCTGAACAGAAAGGCAGAGTCATGTCAACAGAGTGCTCAGGAACTGGTTTGGACTGGGCAAAGGCCCCTCAACCCCAGAGGAACAAAGGAATTAGGGGTATAAGTATTGGGACCCTGTTCCCAAGAAATTAGATCCTGCTGAAACAAGAAGAACCTCTGCCAGAGGAGAAGGAACTGGGAAAGCTGTAGGAGGAGTAACTGTCCCTGACCTGGGGGATTGGCCTGCAGTGGTTGCCTTGCTGCTGAAGGAGAGGAGAAAGACTACTAAAGACTTTGCTTCAACTTGTGCTTTAAAAAGATCTCCAAGGGCTTGAACAGAGCTTGCCCCCCGAACGAAGTCCCAGGACCAGTGGACTTCACCCCCAGCTCCCCAGAGTCTTTTGGAAGTGCCTGCTGCTGTTGTTGGGCCTTCTGAGGGACTACGTGTCGCAAGGAGCAGGGAGCACGACGCAAGGAGGAAAAGCGTGCCGCCGTCGGAGCTGTTGCCGTCGCATCTCGCAGAGAGTGTCGCCGCTGCAGCATCGCATCGAGCGGAAGCGTCTCGCATCATTTCGGAAGTGTCTCGCAAAGTCGAAGAAGCGTGTCGCCATCGCAGCCATCGTAGCTGTCGCATTGCACCGCATCGAGAGAAGAGTCTCGCATTGAGGAGGAAGCGTGTCGCCATCACAGCCATCATAGTTGTCGCATTGCACCGCATCCAGAAAAGTGCCTCGCATCCACGGAGAAGTGTGCCGCCGTCGGAGCCACTGTCGTCGCATCTCGCAGAAGGGGTGTCGCCGCTGCAGCATCGCATCGAGCGGAAGCATCTCGCAACGTCGGAGGAGAGTGCCGCTGCCAAGGCCGCTGCCGTCGCATCTCTTCAAGGGTGACGCCGCTGTAGCTGACACATCGAGTCGAGCCTTCTCGCAACATCAGAGAAGCGTAACGCATCTGGAAGATCCCGTCTTTATTTCTTTTGCACCAAGAACTTCAACGCATCTGCATCGCTGCAACACTTTTGTTGCCCTGCGTGTCGCATCTAAGGTACATTGACTTAAAGTGTCGCATTTAAGAACTTAAGAGAAACTAAGCAATCTTCTACCAACTAATCAACCGTATTGTGTATTTTTAATCGTTTAATGGTCTTGTGATAATCCTATATAAAGAATCCTTATTTTTAATATAAATACCTGTGTGGTGTCCATTTGTAGTGTTGTCACTTGGTTACTGTATGTGTTCACAAATGCTTAACCTATAACGCTCTGAGATAAGCCTTGTCTGCTCGCACCAAGCTACCTAGAGGGTGAGCAGGGGTTGTTTTAGTAGTGTAACCCCTCATCCTGACTAGAGGAAAGGTTCCCTGATTGTCACAAGTACGCCCAGAAGAGTGTGGGTTGTGTGACACAGACAGTCAGATACTGTCTTGCCAGTCTCAGGAGAGTGGTGTGGAGTACGTGTGTGAGGCACTGGATGGTAAGGTGAAGGATAGTTTGGTTAACCCTGCTAGGGGGCTGTGTGATCCAATTGTGGATCACACAGCCCCCTATCATGACACCCTTGCACCTATGAAATTATTCTCAATTTGCGATTAGCAAATTGCGAATCGCAATTGGGGAATGACTTCCCATTCATTCCTATGGGCCAGGAGGCAATTTGCTAATCGCAATTAAGGAATATTAAGAATTCGCAAAATATGTGCGAATTTTTAAATACATCCCGTTTTGCCATTCTCTAATAGCGATTCTCAAAAAATCGCTATTTGAGTATCGCAAATACCGTTTTTGATACATATGCCCCCTGGCTATTTAACTGTGCATTCTAACTTGTTCCTTTTGAAGTGCTCTGTGGTTGTAGTACCTGCAGCTCTGGGACACTTTGAGCAGCTCTATACTTTAAAAGTGCCATTATTTAATTTGATTTGATCTCAAGAGTTGCGTAGTTTTTGCGCCCTGTTGCATGGTGCAAAAGTGATGCAACCCTTTATAAATTTGACCCTGAGGCACTAAATATAGAAAGGAAAGTGCATTTAGAGAAGTACACATTTCCCATTTATAACATTGGTACAGTGCAAAAATTGCCCACCATTAATTTGTCACAAATATGTCACGGATGCTTAACAGATACAAAGCATAAATGTGCACTTAGCAAATGTTTCTTGTGTGGTTTAAAGAATTAATGTAAGTGTTGCACTTGAGATCATAATTAAAGAGTGCATTCACTGTAGGGTTAGAGGATACACTTATTGTGTGTTTTTTACCATAATTAATTGATATTTAATTGAAGTCTTGACGAAATATATCATCTGACTTCCATAATGTGTGCTTTAATACCTTGAATGACATTTATTGATTAGTAAACTACATGGAACTCATCCTCATGTATGCAGAATGTGATTTCACTTAAAACTATAGAGTAGGTAAAGTTTACATTATTATTTTAACACTTACACATAATTAATTTAAAGATGTACTGTTAGCCACATGTGGTGTAAATCTAATGCACTGGAAACTTATGTTCATTTGTGTCTAAATGTGCACACGCTTACTAAAGGAGTTAATGCATTAACATGTCCTGACTAGGCCTGTAGTTCACCATGCTGCATAAATTCTGTTTTCCAATTTTTGCTAATGTGACATTTCTTGCAGGTATTCGCATGGTTAGGTATAGAATAGATGCATTACTGTACTAGCGATAGAGGAGAGAGCCTAAGAATAAGACCTTAATGAAAGAACATGAAGAGCCTGAGTGTCTGAAACTTACTTGATCCATGATAATGAAATTAAGATTTGTCGTGTGAGGATGTACAATGACAGAATTTGTGTTTGTCAGTCTAACAAAAAGAATGAGCCACTTATGGTGTTTTCAGCTGATTTGACTCCTGAAGTTCTTGCTGCCACAATAAGATCAATGGATGCAATAAAATCAGCAGGAACCATTTAAAAAAACCTCCTGAAAGATTTAGATTTTGGACTTAATGACAAATTCTGTGATGCCCCTGAGCTCCGGGAGTCAACAAGAATACCTGATATTGTCTTACTATTTTTAACATAATTGTTTAATATCAGCAAAGAAAAACAATTACAAACTAAAGTTCTTGAGTTTGTAACAGAAGCCAGCAAAATTGATGATGGCTTTGAAGACATCAGCGAAGAAGTGGAACACAATCCCATGAACCGACAGGCTTATGCTGTGCAGATGTACTGCCTTTCCCAAATCATATTTTATGAATTACATCACGAGAAAAGGAAACTCTACCACACATGATGACTGGCCACGCAATCTATTGCAAGTGCTAAAGTAGAGAGCTAATCACTTCAGTGAGGATGATTGGTGTATCAACAAGTTATAATGACATAGTACGGAGAAGGAACTTGTTAGCAGCTCATGCTGAAAAATATTGTAAATCCGGCAGCACACCACTTCCAAGTCACTTAACCTGGATTCGATTTACAATTGCTGCTCTTCATAATTTTGATTTTGAAGACAGCTCTTTTTTGTCTGGAACATCCAGCGCATTTGGTACTGCCATGGTGTTTTTTCAAGACTGCACCAATGAAGTAGCTGCTGGAAAACAAGCTGTTTGTTCAGTACAAGGCATGCTCATCATATCTGAGGCAATAGAAACATTGCACTGGAATGCTTTCTGGAACAAGAATGACAAATTATGTTTTTCATATGTATCTCAGAAGTGAATAAGGCAGAGGGTGTACTTCATTCAAAAGACATAATGCAAAGCCAGGAAATGTTCATTACACTCAGTTCAAAATCAGAGCAGCTGGAAACCAAGTTCAAAGAGTTTGTCAAAGAATGGGAAAAAAAATCAGAGCTTTGCAAGTACTGGGGAAATGTTTTACACAGATAGTGAAAAACTTGGTAAATGCTGATCGGGAAGGTGATTGGTAGCTGCACATGAAGACTGTGGAGTCACTGATTACTTATTTTTCGCAAATTTCATTGCAGAAACTACCTGAGATATGGGTCCTGGTATGTGGAAAGAGAGAGAAACCATACATCTACAGAAAGTCATCCAAATACATTTTGTGGTGAAAGACAGAGAGGGAAGGTTCAATGCTGTGGCTCCAGATACAAAACTGGAACAGACGATCCAGAGATCACAGAAAAGCTCCAAGGGACTTGTTGGTCAGACACATAAAGGTGACTATGTTGCTCTATGGCAGCTAGTTCACCATGAAATCCTTTCTATTTGCAATGTTTTTAGAGAGATGACAAATTAAAATTAATGGACCATCGTGAAACTGTTCCTCATCACAAACTTGTGGGAAAGAGAGGGGAATGTTTTAAGAAACATGTTGATAGCCTTCTTCAGTTCATGCAGCGGCAAGAACAATCATTTGAAATTACTGAGCCTGTGCGATTATACAACTTCTTGACCAAACAATATATGGATAACGATATAAAGACACATCTACTAGAAGTCCTGGAACATGATCCAAACTATATGCAAAACTGAAGCAGGAGAGATTTGTATGGAAAGAGAAAAAGCTGTTTAATATAATCACTAAAGCTAAACGTCCCTGCTTTAATTGCCTTAGTAAGAGTTTTGTCCAACCACCCACTACAAAACAGATTACAAAAAACAACTTTTGCAAGCCCATAGAAAGATGTATGTAGCAAAGGAAAGGGGTGAATTTAGCAAGGACTTTCTGTCGCATGATCTTCTTCCAGCAAATGTATTAGTTTGATGGAGATGCTGCAAACAAACCAGTAAAGCACAAACTCATACAAGAGCTCGAAAAAACTTTCACCTGAAGAATTTCAATTAAAAAAAGGTGTCTTCATTGAAAACTGCTGTTGTTGTGGACTATATGTCAAAATTGCAAATTGTCAAGATTTCATTCATGCAAGACTTCAGAGAGGTCATTCAGACTGTTCTAAGAATATAAAAGTCAGTGTGCACCTTGCAAGAACTCACATTGTCTTTGACAGTTATCTTGAACTATTTGTCAAAGAATGTGAGAGAATCAGATGAATGTCTACAAGTGGAACAATTGACCTTGCCTGCATTAACAATTTGACACCAGTGCATCTTGTTACATTCTGGTCAAAAACATCGAATAGGATGAATTTGGAGATGTTAATTCATCAAAACGTTGCTGATGCTTCAATGAACACTGAATTTCCAATCATTGCAAGTGGAATGATTGGTGTTAATGAGGAGTTGGTGCCTGCAGAGATATATTCAAAAGGTATGGGCCATATTGTTCAAGAACGTTACAGCAAATTGGAGGAAGCAGACCTTTGTGTTGTGCCACATGTTGAGTGTGCTGTTTGAAATGGTTCCAATCGAGTCATTGCTCTGACAAATGATACAGATGTTATTATTGTGTTTCTTAGATCTGTTGCAATGCTCATATGTCAAGGAGTATCAGAGTTGTATATATGTTATGGAACAGGTGAGAAAAGACACTTAATCCTGCTTCGTATTCTGTATAAGACACTTGACCCAGGGATGCCCAGTGTTCTTATCAAGACACATATTCTTATTGGTGAAGAAACTAGGCGAACAATTGGAACAAAGCTTGGAGATTTGACTGCTGAACCTGTGAAGTTTCTAAAAGGATATATTGAGATAGAAGAAGAATATGACTTTAAAGATGTAGAAAAATACCTTGTGCGTGTGTGGAAAATGAGTTCTGACTGTCACACATTTGACGATCTTTGGTACAGTGAGTTCAAAAGATCAAGCCTGCTAAGTGCCCTTCCACTGACATCATAATATTTGCGTGGACACATCTAAAGAGCGTTCTACCTCATCAGAGGATGTGTAAATATATTTGATCATTCATATGTAGAGAAAGATTTGTGTGAATTTGGTTGTGAAGATATTTATGGGGTGCTAAAACCTATGAGATTTCTGAAGCCTGTACTCACAGAACTTACTCATACATGTACTTGCAAAACGTGTGCTACAAAAAGATGTCCCTGTTCATATGTTCTTCTCAAATGTTCAACATCCTCACAACAATTAATTTACAAGTCTTTATGACTACCTACAAAGTTAAAACAATTACAATAGTGTGCATTATGCCTTCATTCACATTGCATTTACCTCCCTAATCCTCCCTACTCCCCGTCACTCCCCTTAAATTGCCTAATGCTGTACATCTAGATGAAAGTTATGAATGCATAACTCATGCATAAGATTGCCTATCTTTGAAGGCACCAAAACATGCCCATTTCAGAAGTCCCTGCATCTGATAATCTCCACAAAGTCTTTCATGTGCGTGTCACACTCACGCATTTCAAAAGCTTGTGAATCGGGTTCATAATGAACTGCTATGAAGAGAATTGTACTTACATCTTTTAATTAATTGTTTTTGTCTGATGGTGTCTTTCAGTTGAAGACCTTCTTGCCTCATTTTCTGTTTGCTGAATACATATAACCCAGTGTACAAAAAACACAAAATGCCAAAACTGGTTCTTTAGAATCCATTTGCTCCTAGTAAACTGGAACTTGCATCAGTATTTGAGTTCAGAATTGCCTTTTAGGTGTTACATATTCAAAGCAGCAGAGCTCTGGACAAACAGGAGGGTCAATAAAGGTTCTTCCAACAGTTTAATTTGAATTTATGGATGTACAGAAGAGTGATGTTGTGGGATCAACAAAAGTGATAATTGTCCATCTACGTGTGTAATAGAGTTTTTCAGGAAGTTATACAGCCTATGATTACTGCTCTTCAAAGTATTTACTATGTCTGCCATATGAGGCAAAATCTGGAATTAACCCTGTCTTCATCTTACTTCACTTGAGAAAAAGCTTCCTGCTCCTGGCCCACCAGCAGCAATGATTTTCTGGTGTTGTATGTCTTCCAGGCATGGCTGCCACACTGAGATACTTCAAGGTTTCAATTATTCTCCTCATAACAAGTCAGAGCACCACTTTTTCACCACACAGGTCAACAAGTCATTAAAGAGGCTGTATTGACTAGGTGAATAAGTGTCTTCATAGTGCCATAGTGGCTAACATACCTGTCAAGGTGTAACAAAGATAATGTTCAAGTAAATAGAGAATATGTACTCCGGAGAGCGACAGAAACATGCTTGTATTGTACATCTCATTGAAGAAAAACATTTGTACAATATGAGCCAAAGGAATGCACTTTTCTTCATTCAAATCAAATCATCTTCCTAGTAAACAGGTATTAGTTAGAGATGGATGCATCAGATGTGTCTGCATTTCAGACTGATTGATGTACACCTTGACACATAGGTTACCCCAACATCTTTGAATGCAGTACACAATTGAGGTGTGAGCACTCATGCATGAGCTTCCCGCATGTGCGATGTCTGTTCACATGCACTACATTACCAGGCAATTTTCCTAATCCCTGGAATCACTAGTACAATTTAGCAGTAGTAGAGATGAAATTGCAAGTATTTTTCATAAGCAGGATATCCTGGTGTTGGAGAGGGCCATATTTTGTGTAGTATTCCCCCAGATGTATGCCTTTCTATGCTGAACCGATTTTGCTGGCTCTAAGACTCTGTGCCCTTTACCCCTGCCAACCGATGGGAAAGTGCTTGTGCTCCCCCTTTGAAACCTGGGTAAATTGGCATATGCCTAATTGGCAGAGTTATTGATTTATAAATCCCTAGTATATGGAAATACATGTACTTGCGCCTTTAAATCAAATGCTACTAGTGGACTGCAGCACTCATTGTGCCACCCACTGCAGTAGCACTGTAAACCATGTCCTTAAGCCTGCCTCTTTAACCTGGAGTTGCAGTTTTAAATTGCCATATCGACCAGCAAGATAAACATTTTGCCAGACCCAAACCTTCCTTTTTAATGCCCATAAGTCATTCCTAAGGTACACCCTAAATGCCCATAGGGCAGTGTTTATGGTATTTAACATGTAGAGCATGCATATTTAATGTTTTACATATCCTAACAGTGTTTTTCACTGTGGCAACGCTAGCCCTCCTATATAAATATTAGTTTAAAATCCAAATTAATGGACAAGTCAGAATTTATATTACTACTTTGGAAATTACACTTTTAGAAAGTTGTCATTTCTCTGTCTAGGTCAAATGAGCCTTTCTGCCAGTGTCCAACGTCATATCAATGTGGTGTTGTGTTTATTGCTCCCAGGCAGTGGAAAAAAGACTTGTGTGGGTAGGTATTTTTCTTCCTTGTCTACGATTGCCTGGGGGAATATGATAGCCCCTTCCTGAGTATGAACGAATGTTCATCCTGTCACTGTCAGATGCAGCTCAAATCTAGGCCTGCCTCACTTTGTCTTCCTTAGTCAGCTTGGATCCAAACCCAGGGCGGTGGGGAAAGTCTGCCCCAAAACTGGTTTAGAGTGACCAAAAGGGAAGGTCTGCCTACCACCATGGCCACACCCATGGAAGGGCTCAGGGGAAGAAAGGTTCAGCCATCTCAGATTTAGGTGGCGAAGGGCACTGTTGGATAGGTTATAGTGAAACACACAGGAAATGCTGCAAAAGTGGGTAGAGTCACCCCTGGGAACATTTACCTATTGGTTAGTGAAGGGCCAGGAATTTCCCCCACTCACAGGCTGACATTGGGCAGAAATGTGTTATCCCCAGTACACTCCTCAGATCACTTCTGGTCCTGTGAAATTGCAAAACAGACTGAACCTGCTTTCTGTGACCTGAAAAGAGCTTTAAAAACTAGACCAGCTCTCCCGATTGTACCCAGTACAAAGATGCGCACTCCAAGGGTCAAAAGGCTGACCTCTTATTTGAGCTACAAGAACATAACAAGCTCGAAGAGGCCCTTTTCCTGTATTCCTAGCTGATCGATTCCAACTGAACCTGTGCCGGATCTTGCTCTGGAGTGTATCTTTACCTGCAATTGCTGTCCCCAGGGTCCTGAACACTTGGCTGGTGTTACAGAAAAAAATCGGTAATAGCGGGACCTTGAAGAGAAGGTATCGGGCCTCATGGAGCCCTCTTCAGCTATAGCTTGCAGTCTTGCCCTGCTGAGAAGAATCCAAGCTCCAAAGAAGTGACTCAGACCAAAGGTTGAAAGCTTCATTGGACGAAGTCACAAAAAGTATCTGACAGGCGAGGGACGTTCTCTGGACATGAAATTCTAATTTTCCCCATTCAAAGCTTTCCTGTCAAAAGAAAACAGCATCACTGAGACCTCGCAAGGTGGCTATCTGATAATGTGCAGCCCTCTTTGCTCATAGCCTGCTACCTTGCCCCACTGAGGATTTTTGGCTTCCATTCCAGAAACTAAGTCAGAAGGTAACACCTTTCAACAGGATGAACCTTAGCAGTGTATCCAACCTGCAATCCATTACGGTCAGCCTTAACTTTTGACTTTGTACTGACGGAGCACAACAAGATGACCACGGTGGATGCTTATGCATTTTGGCATTATTTTGAGCATTAAACTTTATAAATATATAACCAAGATTCTGCTGATTGGATTTTTGCCATTTTGTTTTTCAATTTTGTATTAAAAATGTACTCTGTGTTCCTAAATTGATTTGGGATTGTCCCTGTTGTATTTTCACTTTATTATCTTTGAGCACTGCATACATACTTTACATTTTCCTCTAAGTTAGGTCTAACTGCTTTGTGTCAAGCTACCAGTTGGTTAAGAACTGTGAATTTGGTGACTTTTGTGCTTTTCCCTGACAAGTATTGTGACTACTGTTTCAGGTGGATTCTCGCCCCGCCAACTATTACTCCAGTCTCTTACACCTTGTTCTCTGGTTCTGTGAAGGATAGTTGACCTCCCATGCATCCGTAGCTTTCTGCGATTGTTAAACGGTGAAGGCAATGTTCACAGTAGGTGCTATGAAGGTTGAACCTTAGTGCAGTATCACTCAATTACTATGCTTGCAATAAAGAAGGAATGTCCAGTGTGAGTGAATATTTGCTATACCAGAACACACTTATTTTGAGAAAACCTTAGGGGCATATTATCAAGAAACAGCGCTAAAATTATCGCCGCCTTAGCGGCAAAAAACTGATGCTAAAGCGGCGATAATGGGCTTGATAATATGCCCTTGAGAATTCCCATAGAAGCCCATGTTCTGGTGTCAACATGGGCTTCTATTGGAATTCTCTGTGGCATATTATCAAGCCCATTATCGCCGCCTTAGCGGCAGTTTTCTGCCGCTAAAGCCACGATAATTTTAACGCTGTGCTTGATAATATGCCCCTTAATTATGTTAATATATGTACAGCCAAAAGTAGTAACTGAAGTAAATAACACAAACTAAATAAAGCAGTAAAAAAAATATGGGTGAATATAGTTGCTGATTTCAATTTATCAGGTGAAATGAGTTTTCAATATAAAGGCAATTGAGTCGGGCTTTAGAAGTTCGAGTGAAAAAAAGCAGTCTAGTTCATGAAACCCCGAATGGATGAGCTTTGGTTTCTAAAATGTATAATTTAAGGACTGGACTGGATTTACTTGCAGTTGTTTCAGTATCTAGTGTTGAATTGGAAACAGCGAATGAACCTGAAAGAAACAATAATGAACCTGAAAGAAACAATGTGGTCCTTTTCCCTGTTGAATCTTACCAATGGAGAATGCATTATTTCGAATGTATATGCTATGCCCTCTCCCATCTCTCTCCAAGCCTGAATGCTTAAATACACTAACATATTATCAGATCAGTGGACACGGTATGTTGAGGAAACTGGCCCATGGATTAATGTTTTTAAACTCTGTGGGCATTAAAGCGAAATGTTTATGTTTATTGATAGATCCATGGTTTTGAGATCTCTGCAAAGGAGATTCTTAAATATCCTCCTGGCGATTTTGTAGGAACTTGACGGTGGGTGAATCCCAAGAGAAGACAATTATTTTCTTTATTCAAGATTTGGCAGAGCTTTACTGACTTTAACCAATCAAAAGCAAGAGAGCCTCCCATAATTCACGAGTGGGAAAGCTAACTGTGCAAAGTGGTGATGCAGGAAGAGATTTTCTATGGTTGTCATGGTAGGTTCACTATATGTCTTTGTAACTGGAGCAGGGATCGGGATGTAATGATGAATGAACTTGAGTTGCCTTCAGAATGTACTCTTGTAGCCAGTCTGATGATGAGTATTCAAGGGACTAGTGTCTACTATTTTATGTTACTCTCGCTAATGTATAGTTCCAGCCAACCACAAAAGTAAGCAAAAATAATAATAATTGTAATAATTAAAATAAAAAAAATATAATAACATTAATAACAGTTATAATGCAATTGCACTTTTGGGACCCATGTGTCACATTGTTCATAGTCACTAACTAATCACCAACACCAATACATTTGCAAGATGTAAGAAAAAGTGTGAAACTAATAGGAGAAGCAAGCATGGTTCTAATGCAGTGGGATCAAGGTTCTCAGCATTATGGGAATGTTTGTCTACCTGATTATTTTTTTTTTTTAAATTGTATGCTGCCTAGAAAATTGTCTATTTTGTGGCTTTGAGGTGCTAGCAACACTAGGTCAAAGTTTCCCCATCCAAGTGGGACGGCTCTCAGTTCTGACTGGGTGCAAACAGTGGACCTGAGCTTTAGGGACAATAAGGGTATGGGTGCAAATGGAGAAGGGCATACTCTAGGTTCTCATATAATATCTTCAAGCTTCGTGGAATCTGAATATGATGCTGGCCGATTAGGCGACAGACCTTGTAACGGCAGCACAAGGGATGTCTAGTTGTGCATCTGGTGCTCCCAGGCCCTCACTAGCCTAAAAGGCCTCTCAGATTCTATACAAAAATATACATATTGTGGCCCGATTTGCTCCAGGAACCTGGACATAATTTATGTGTTGAGGACAGTCGACAAGACCCCTGGGTGCAGCCACTGTACCCAAAACAACCTAATATTGCCATAAGCCAGAACCTAGGCAAATAGGCCGAGGGGCTTCATCTTGCGCCAACAAATTGAGGAAACTAATTTAGCATCTCCTCCATCTCAGGGTGCAGCAAGGGTGCCACTGAGCCCTGGATGCTCAGTTTGGAGAGCCCTATCCTATTAGGAGCACCTCATTCTGTCCAAAAAAGGAAAAGAAACGTTTGATCCTATCGCAAGAAAGGAAAAGCTGCATATATGGTCGATTAACACAAATGGTATTCAAGATAAGTTTTTGTTTGGACACATCTTCAATTTAGGAAAGTAAAAACATACCTGAAACACTTGGACCAGAGGATGAAAGAGAGTCATCTTAAAAGGTGGAATCAAAAGGTGTGAAAACCCTTCTGAAGATCCTAGTAGCAAATAGCAGAGAGCATAGTTTGTATACAGTGTAGAATACCGATTTGGGCGTGAACTGGAGCTTGCATACAAATCGGGATTTGCACCCAGAGTGGAATCAGGGCCATTGCGTATTTGTTTTTCTTGTAATTTACGTTCAGTCAATGGCTTTTTCCTGTGCAAAATTTAAAATATACGTTCACACTATGAAATTAAAAAAGAAAAAAAAGGATGTGGAAGAATGAGAGCGTAAAAAGAACAAAAAATGTGCCCCCAGCCTCTAGCTGCCAATTTCATTTTATATGTGATCAAAGGATTTGAGTATGGATTTCTGTGGCTGTTTAATGCATAAACCGAACACGCATTGGCATAGACAATAGGTCTCGCTTTTGGGACCTTATAAATGAAAAGCCATGCAACACTTGATGTTGTCTAATCTAGGATATTGTGCTGGATAACTAAACATTTATAATGTCCCAAAGGTGAGACCTATTGTCTATGCATTGGGGGGGACTTATAAGTGTTTAGGTAGAGCTATTGACTTGTGGAAGAATGAGAGCGTAAAAAGAAGAAAAAATGTGCCCCCAGCCTCTAGCTGCCAATTTCATTTTATATGTGATCAAAGGATTTGAGTATGGATTTCTGTGGCTGTTTAATGCATAAAACGAACACGCATTGGCATAGACAATAGGTCTCGCTTTTGGAACCTCATAAGTGAATAGCCATGCAACACTTAATGTTGTCTAATCTAGGATATTGTGCTGGATAACTTAACATTTATAATGTCCCAAAGGTGAGACCTATTGTCTATGCATTGGGGGGCCTTATAAATGTTTAGGTAGAGCTATTGACTTTGGCAATGTTTCTAAGCTGTGCTGTAGAGAAGTGTGGCTGCTGTGCAGCATGCTTAGAAGTTGTAATTAAAAAGTGTAAGAAGCACTGAGTGATGCTGTGGTGTCGTTGAGTGATGCTGTGCTGGCCCTGAGTGATGCTGTGGTGGTGCTGACTGATGCTGTTGTGGTGCTGAGTGTTGCTGTATTTGCGCTGAGTGATGTTGTAGTGGCGCTAAGTGATGTTGTGGTGCCCCTGAGTGATGTTGTTGTGGTGCTGAGTGATGCTGTGGTGGTGCTGAGTGATGCTGTGGTGGTGTTGAGTGATGCTGTTGTGGCGCTGAGTGATGTTGTGGTGGTGCTGAGTGATGCTGTGGTGGCGCTGAGTGATGCTGTGGTAGCGCATAGTGATGCTGTGGTGGTACTGAGTGATGCTGTGGTGTTTCTGAGTGATGCTGTGTGGGTGCTGAGTGATGCTGTGGTGGTGCTGTGTGATGCTGTGGTAAAGCCAGATGCTCTGGAAAGCCAGATGGCGCCTCTGCTCATCATTGTGCGCATAACTGCACGCTCTATGCCGGACAAAATGCTGTGGTCGGCTTTTTAAAGCCCACACACTAAATGTCTCACCAGAGTAGCGCATGCGCTGGCTCAGGCAGGGTGGGGATTGAGAATGCAGGGTGGGGAGTGAGAAGGCAGGGTGTGGGTTGAGAAGGCAGGGTGTGGGGTGAGAAGGCAGGCGTGGGGTGAGAGAAGGCAGGGTGTGTGGTGAGAGAAGGCGGGATGTGTGGTAAGAGAAGGCGGGGTGTGTGGTGAGAGAAGGCAGGATGTGTGGTGAGAGAAGGCAGGGTGTGTGGTGAAAGAAGGCGGGGTCGGGGGAGAGAAGGCGGGGTCAGGGGTGAGAAGGTGGGGTTGGGGAGATAAGGCGGGGTCGGGGGAGAGAAGGCGGGATGGGTGGAGAGAAGGAGGAGTGTAGGGTCAGAAGGCGCGGTGGGGGTGAGAAGGCGCGGTGGGGGTGAGAAGGTGGGGTGGTATGTGAGAAGTCAGGTGGGTTTGAGAAGGTGGGGTGGGGGTGAGAAGGAGGGATGGGGGTGAGAAGGCGGGGTAGGGTGTGAGAAGGCGGGGTGTGGGGTTAGTAGGCAGGATGTGGAGTGAGAGGGCGGTGTGGGGGTGGTATGTTTTAAAGCGTTCAGTTCTGAAATATACATTTCCACAAGAATAAAGGTCAGAGGCTAATCAGACGAAAAAAAACATTCGGTTTTTGACATCACTGGTGAAGTTTAACTCGGTAGAAAGCTTATGGGTGTGCAAAGACAACACAAACGTCACCAGGCAATAGATTTTTAAGCTCTCTGTATGGAAAATACGGAAATGTATATGGGAGAATCCTAGCTGTACGTTGTAAAGTACTGACAGAGAAAACATTCAGAGGGTTAAATTGATATGAAATTGTTGGCTGGACAAGCGATTCCCATACATTAAACATACAAGAAGGGTCTAATCAGCTTTATTAAGAATACAGTCTCAGAAAGGTAAGCTACAAAGACAACATATGCATACAGAAATCAACAAGACTGTTAAACTATGTTGAAAGGGACTAAAGCTGTTTATTACTTTACATATTAAATTGGGAAATAAAGGATTAAAAACCGAGGGGTTGGGGGAAAAGGGGAGCATAAACCAATACTTGAAGCCGAATAATAGAAGGAAATATTTAATAACACAAACACCTCTGGAGAGAGTAATCAGTCACGTGTTTATCGCATGAGTAGTCCTAGCTGTAGTAATCTGTGTCACGCCCGTCAGTGCCTCTGGACTGGCCACCTCATGACCATTCCTCACCCTAGGAGGCTGGTCCACTCAGAGGCATCAGTCCCAGGAGGCTGGTCCGTTCAGAGGCATCAGTCCCAGGAGGTTGGTCCGTTCAGAGGCATCAGTGGTAGCGCACATGGCTCGAGGAAGTGCTGTGCCCTCGTTGGGGGGAGGGGGAGGGGTTTGATGTAAACAAAGTGGAGAATGTGGTGTCTGCGCGAGGTGAAGCCACGGGTGGCTTGGAGAGAGGGAGCCCCGTTTCAAGCCAGCAAGATAGTCTGGTAGGCTGTTTCATTCGTCAGAGATCTGTTTTTAGGATCAAAGCTCCAGACGCCGACAAAACTGACTTGACCTTTATCTTCCTGACGCCGATAACAAGAGTGTTACTGTCCCTCAAGCGTGTTTGGTGGAGTTGTGCACATATATAAGAAAGATGAACACCACTGTTTGAACAAGGCCATGTAATAAAGGTGAAAGGTGGCACCAGGGATGTGGGCAGCACGCCCCAGTGATAAAAGAAAATAAATAAAAAGCACGCAACGGCAAAAGTGAAAGCAGGCTGGCGAGTGGTGTGCGATGTGCACACACCATGACGAGAGAGGAAAGCCAGATGGCACCTCTGCTCGTCATTGTGCGCGTAACCGCACGCTCTATGCCAGACAAAAAGCTGTGGTCGGCTTTTTAAAGCTTACACACTAAATGTCTCACTAGGGCAGCACATGCGCTGGCTCAGGCGAGACCTAAAAAAATAAAAAAAAATAAGGAGGCACGTCTGGCGAGTGGTGTGTGCGCACCATGACGAGACAGGAAAGCCAGATGGCGCCTCTGCTTGTAATTGTGCGCGTAACCGTACGCTCTAGGCCAGACAAAAGCTGTGGTCGGCTTTTTAAAGCCCACTCACTAAATGTCTCGCCAGTGCAGCGCATGCACTGGCTGCACTGGCTCAGGCGAGACCTTAAAACTATAAACAAAACAAGCTGTGAAAGGTGAAATCACTTTAATGTACTAATTTCTCGTGGCATTGAGGCATGGGGTACAGTAAGTGTTCATACTTTACATGGCTTGTCCGCTCATGTTTCCGTTCATCAGATTTGCTTTGTAGGTTGTTTGGCAGCTGAATGGGTAATCTTTCTCTTTTGTTTCACTGACTTAAAGGGTGGTTGGAAGTTCTTCCATTCTATTGAATTCACGCTTTGCTTCCTGTGTTTCATTTCTGGGAAGCCAATGCCTTATTTCAGTCTTTGGTAAGTGTGCATTTCTCCTATAATTTCTGCTTCACTACAAAATGGTCTAGATTGCGGAAAATTTAAAGCAGTTAAACATATGATGGCATGCAGGGCGAGATGTATATTCTGATAGTCTCCACCTCTGAGAAGCTTAAGAAACCCACACTCTCTGTATGTATACTATGAATACATTTGTGTTTGCATGTATAGGTCATTAGTACATGAACAGTGTCAGCGGGTTGTGAAAGCATCTTTTACATGAAGAAGAAGGTCGGATCACTAAACGTGTGCTTTGGAAGTGGCAGTTTAAAACATTTTAAGTGGACTAGCATTCTGAAAAGGTGTAGTACTGTTTGTAGTTTTGACAGTTGTAAATAGTTGTTTTGAGTGGAACTGCAAGAGAATGTGCTGCTTTTTGCAATAAAGAGTTCAGCATTTGCTGAGGTATGTAATGGAAACTAAGAAACACAACAATAACAGAACACACAATCATAATCAGAGAATAAAACAACTGGGCAACAAAACCACAAAATGACGCAGAACAATATGAACAAAACAACACATTGGGAAAGACAAGAGTTCTGACATTTGAGACCTATTGGCTCTGCCAATGGCTTTTATTCATGTTCAACAGTGGCCAAAAACCGCTGTACAGCATGGACAGTCTGAACATGCATCTTGCGCATGATGCAGGGCACATTTTCTTTTTAAGTTTACTATTCCAAGATGGATAGGTAAATAAAATATAACAATAAAGCAGCGCAAAGCCCTTTTATTTACAAGGCCAAAGAGATGGCAGCAATTTGCTCCCTGGCCCTCCAAACTAAAAGCCATAATTTAAAAAAGGACCACAGTGTTGAGAAGGGACAACAGAAGAATGGGTTGGAGTACTGGGTGTGGTGGAGAAAGACAAAAGAACCACTTGAGGAAGAAAGCAAAAAGGAGCTCAGTGAGACGCATTAGAGAGAGAGATCAATTTTGAGGTGAAAGAAGAAGCACACAGGCAAGAGCATCATGGAGGGTGAGGGAAGGAGCATATGAGCGAGAGAGAGAAACATAGAGGGCAAAAGGCAGAATTTTTTGGGGATGAGACAGAGCAAGACAGAGTGTGGGGGAAAGAAACATGCAAGGGAGACAGCTGGAGTATACATGCATGTTCGTAGAATGCTGAAGCAAGAAGAAATGGTTTCCTAAAAGTGAGCAAAGGAAGGACATAAGTAAAGAGGCTATGCTCCAGGAGACGTACAATCAGAAGCTAAACAAAGCATATCACCAAATAAGAAGCAAGCAAATGATATTGACGAAAAGCAAACTAATAGTGAGCAATGGGCAGGCTTAACACAAAGTTGTTGGTAATCTGACAATAGATCTTCTCCAGCCAAACAGCTTGCGCTGCCTGGTATGGTTGACCAAAAACTCAATAGGGCATAGCAAAAGAAAACACCAATCCACCCACAACTGAGCAAAATTCAGCAACACAACAAAAAAATACACAAAATAACACAATATCATTAAATCACTGACAGTAGCAGAACAGAATGCAATACAATAAACAAAATTTTGCAATAGAAATGCAACATGGTACACCACAACACAAACATAACAAACAATAACCCTAGGACAACAATGTTACACACAATCATAGCACATTACACCCACACACCTTACACAACAACACAGTTGTATTAATGCGTTGTTGTTCTGATACACAGCCACGACCAGTCCTCACCTTTTGCCCCTCACGGACAGTGTCTGAGCAAAGATCACCCTGACATACACTGCCCATTTTCAGGTCAGGCAGCCAGGAGCTAGACATGGGCTTTTTGCGCAGGCTCCTGGCTGCCTGAGCTGAACTTTGCTGGGCTGAGAATGTCACAGCGCCTGTGAGCGTGACCTCCTCAGCTCAACAAAGGTCCTTGAGACCCTCCCCCTCAGTGACATGGTGTAGTGTCACTCATTAACTTGCACCTGGGCACTTCAATTTTAAGCCCTGAGGTGCCCAGGGTTGAATGTCAATCAGTGACACATCATCACAGAGTGGGGTCAGAAGTCTCACTAACCCCATCCCACTCTGTGACGTTGTAGGGACTGCTGCCTTTCCTCCTGGCTACCTTTGGTTAGCCATTGAGGGAAGGCAGCAGTCCCAAACCTCCTTTGACCTCCGAGGCAGAGCTGCACGTAAGTGTGATTTTTTTTATTTTTTATTATTATTTGGTGTGTGTATGTTTGAATATTTGGTAATTAGTGTTGTGAATGGATGTGTATGTGTGTGAAAACAACTACCAACCAGAATGGCACTGTTTGGGGTAGGGAAAACAACCACAACTGAAAACACACCCAATAGAAGGAACAAACTAATCACAACCCCAGACAGAGGATTAGGACAAACAACAGAGGGAGCACAACCACTGCACAACCCGTAAAAACAAGAGGTAACAACCGGAACAACAGTGGAGGGGAACCTCAATACCAACCCAGCAGCCAAAAAAGCAAAAAGAAGGTCCGACCACCAGAAGAGAACCCCCCCCCACACCAATGCATAAGACAGACAAGAAGGCCACCGAAAACACCACTGAAAGGGCCAGAAACCACAGTACAACTGACTCCAGAGGACCAAACCACTCCCCTTGCAAAACACAGAACCCCAAAGGCAAAAACCGAAGGAGAGGCTGCCACCAAAGGCCCAGGGCGCCACAGCCCAAAAGAGACCAAAACGTAGGACACAAGGGGCACCAGAGAACCAACACAAGGACACCCAAATGCCCCCAAAAGCCTCACACAGAGCCTGAAGAGAGGAAGAGGTCAACCCCATCCTAAAACTAGTGGACCAAAAACAAAACAGCACTCGCAAGGGTTCAATATTGTAAACCACAAAACCCATTGGAGCACACCAAGCAACAAAAGCAACCTGATGCACGGCATAAGAGCGCAAGGCAGAAGGACAGCGGGACAGCTGAAACAAAGCAGCCCCAACTCAGTACACCATCTAGGTATCAGGATCAATCCTCCAACAACCATGCCTGAAGGTGCAACGGCTGCAACATGGTGCCTAGAGCCATGGACTCAGAGGCTGGCACAGACAATCAGGAAGCACCCTGTGGGGCTGGACAGACAAGAATTTAAGAGGGGAGACCACAGGAGCACCCCCCCCCCATCTGGGATCCACCAGAAGCACAAAAGCCCAGACCAATCCAATCACCCACAATCCACAGAGAAGCAATGGAACTGGTAGAACACATACAACACACCCAGAGGGCAAACGAAAGACATTGTGACCACCCACCAAGCAGGCAAGCAAGGAAGAAGAACCAGCATATATCAAGGAGGTGAACCCCAAAAACCAGACCACCTAGCAAATGTAGGACCACAGACACCGGCAAGGAAAAAGAACACATCGAGGGAAAAACCCCCAGCAAAACCATGCCACCACTCAGCATACCTTATAGTGGAAGGAAGCGCAAACAAAGACCAGAGTAGCATAACAGCCCAGAAACAAAGGACCAGAAGCAGACAACGATAGGGACAGCACCCAGGTAGGTACAAACACCAAGACCAAGATGGAGACCTACCATACCCAAAAGTGACAACACGACATGGGAGGGGCAGATGTAAGGAGCCCCAACTGAACATCTGTCAAACCCCAGGAGCAGGAAGAACAGTCAGGCTAGATCCATGACCAAATCACAGGAGCAGACAAATCCGACAGATCAGGACTCCCCGCCTAGCGGGGGGCACCAATCGGCACTATGTCAGAAGGTACAAAGTGAAAAAGATAGCCGGGAAAGGAATCCCCGCGATCAACCACCAATCCAAAATCTCCCCCACCAGCGCAGTCACCCGAAAACCCATAGGGAAAGCCGGAGAACACATAACCAGTGGAAAAAGACCCAACAGAGTAACAGACACAGACGGAAACTGCCCCAAGGAATCATCAGAAGGAAAACAGACAAAAGACACTAGAGACAAAGCCAATGAGGCTCCAGAGGACACAGCTGCGCAAGCCACCCCAGAACCCTGGTCACCAGGGACAACACTCGGCCACCAGAAGGAAAACCAACCCAGCCCATGAATCGAAAAAGGTAGAACCTGTGTCAGGACCAGACGAGACCACTCAATGGGCAGCATGACACCATGAACCCATAATACAATGTGGACCCCTCAAATCAGGTTTACCACTGTCTAAAAAGAAGCAAAGACCAGCAAGGCATCCAGAGAAGGAACAACATAATCTCCAACCAATGGGTAGAAGAGATAGAGGCTCGAACCACACATGAGGGAAAAAGAGGATAAGCATTGCAAATCCACCAAAGGACAGCGAACACCAGAATGACCAACTACATAAAGAAAGAGAACATCCCTCCCCATCCCAGAGAAGGAGGTACAGGAATGAACGACCTGTCGGTCAGGAGCAACGGGAGCCCATCTTACAATGCCCGCTGCAATACACCCGACACCGCACAAGGATAGCCCCAACAAAGAATGGGGGAACCACAAACCAACCAGGAACCAACCCCCACCACATGAATCACCCACCGTGCTGACACAGCGTTGTCCCAAAATAATGGAAACAAGAGAATACTGACCACCCACTGGGGTGACTACCCCTGACACTAAGCCAGATGCTCAAGTGGACTGAGAAGTGGCATCCACTCACTACATCCTGGAAACGGCGGCGGCAGGGGCCGCCCAGCTGGAAGTGCCGAAAGCCCTCATAGAGGCAAGAAAACGACTGCCCCACAACATCAGAGGGTTCAACAGCATGCAAACATGACCGCCAAGTGGGAAGCGAACAACTCAACCCCAGAGAAAGAAAGGGCACCGGCAATGCCCCTGGACAGCAGCATACCACCATGACAAAAACCAACACAGGTGCAAGACCGCGATGGACGACCCTGCAGAAGAAGAAGCTTCATCCAGGAAGTCCAGTAATGCCAGGCAACTGCCCAACCTGCTGTACAATATAGCCAGGGTAAAAGAGAAGCTCACACCTTGATCAAACAGTATCGGCAGGGACCGGAGATGTACAGCAGGGACAGAAGGGTAGAGGAAGAGGCCGCTGCTCAATTGACAAAAAAATGGAGAACTGCTACACCCCAAGACCCACAGGGTCCATGGGATCAGTGTCTACAGAAACAAACACCACGGCCATCTCCCACCAACACTCCACAACACTGTGTGGACAGAGGAATGGATCTGCAGGGGCAAAGGCACATGACATAGGTAACAGGAAAGAATACACATACACTTCCAGCAAAACCACAGCCTGAAAAGCCATGCACAGACCAATGTGTTGGAGGATCACTGTAAAAACAGGACCCCACACACAACCAGCAAATGAAGGGACTGTACAGTAGCAACCCCATTAGACCACAACGCAACTGACAAAAACCCACTGCAAGATACTCAGAGAGCATTACCAGGGCACAAACCCAAGTCCCGGGAGGGCTGTGCCACCAGAGAGACAAGACCTAGCCACTGAGACATAGCCATAGCCACTGTAACAGAAAGTCTCTGTGCCCCAAGGAGAGTCAGCCAAATGATAAAGAGTGCAAACTGACACGCAATTAGCCCCACAAGCAAAGTGCATACAGACAGTCAACATGCTCCCAACCATCAATCAGACATGGGACTATACAGCCAGTTGAAACTAGCACAATCAGAGCGGCTGGTCATGAATACCCCGAGCTAGACAAAGTGGGGATGGAGTGCCCCAAGTGCCTTGCAACCGCACAGCAGGACCCTAAACATGTAATGGTTCTGCAAGTAGGGCTGAAGAAAGTGCCCCGCGTTTGCCACAAATCAAGTTTTGAGTCCGCTACAGCAGGACTCTCAGGCAAGGCTGCATAGAACGGCCAGGCGGAACCAAAACTCCCCAGATTCCCACACCTTAACAAGAGAATGCAGCCACAAGCGCTTGCCGCCTCTCCCATTCCCTTGCCGAGTTGGCCAAAGCAAGACCATATGACGGGGAATGCACAAGTGTGCCTGGCCAAGCGCAAACTTCCCTCAATCCCCTGCCGAGTTCCCTAGGAGCAGGACCTCACATCAGGCGAATAAAAAGGAAGACGTGCCACAACCATTCCCGATCATCTCTCCGAGTCTGCTAGAGCAGGACTTCATGGCTGGGGCATCAGAGAACGCGCACCGACCGAAACAATGGTCCAAGAGCGAAACAACTCCAAAAAAAGGAACAAAAACGAAAAAAGAAAAAGTAATGTAGAAAGACATTTAAAAAAAGCAGCACAGTCTGCTATAGCAAGACTTACGGGACCCTGGGACAGCCTAAGCAATATGGCCATCCACTCCCCGTGCTGCAGTCAAAATGGAAAGTTCTCGCAGAAACTAAAAAACAGGATGTGCTGTGGGTGGACTTCCTCTTTATAGGAGGAAGAGGACATCTGCCATATTGGAGGGATGGGAGTTTAGTGTGCTTACTTTTGACTTGTTAGTTTCTGTGGGAGGCTAAAGCTCATTATGCAATACTGTCGTGAGGAAGACAGACCAGGAGGTAAAGTCAGGGAACAGGAAGCTTATTAAAGTATGAAGACAAAGAGCAAGGATGTATAGAAGATGATTTTTGTTGGAAGATATGCCAGTGCAGGTGATATATCAGTGCAGATGTTTTAGAAGGAGGGATTTGTTGGACAATATGCCAGTACAGGTGATAGGTCAGTATAGATTGTTTGAAAGAAGATACCGTGGGGCAGATTTATAATAACTGGCGCATCCCTGCATATCAGCAGGGATGCACCAGTTATTGTGCGCCACAGCTCCGCCCCCATGGATGCGCTGCATTTACAATGCGGCGCACCATGGGGCAAAAATGGCACAGATGCGTGACGCATCTGTGCCGTAAAAGTGGCGCATTGCTGGAGTTGCGTCGCAAGCGCGACGCAGCTCCAGCAATGCTTTGGGGGGACCTATCTTCACAATGCTGCGTCAATCCTTACGCCTGCTTCAAGCAGGCGCAGGGTTTTGACGCAGCATGGGCTCAAAAGTGACTGAGTGAAATCTTGTAGATTTCACTCAGCCACTTTTAGGAGGTGTTCCTGCGACGGAACGCCCCCCCCCCTGCACAGGTACGCCTACTGCTGGCGCAGGGCTTTACAACGTGACGCATCTCCCAGATGCGTCACGTTGTAAATACCCCGCAGCATGGCGCAGAATTTGCGCCGCCGCTGCGTCACAAAAGTGACGCAACGGCGGCATAAATGAGGCGCAAGGGCCTCATAAATCTGCCACCGTGAGTTAAACAGGGTAGCTTCAACTGTGTAAAAAACTGAACTTTGCATAACGCGAAAGGGGTGAGAAGAAAAACAACCAAAATCCCCTTTCATTGTTGAAAGAGGCCACTGCACAATGGGACACAATAACTTGTTCTTGGACACAATTTGCGATAAGCAGTACACCCGTACTTGTACTAATATGTTTTAAATGATGGGTGGACACCTCTGGAAACCACAGTACATCTGTAGATAAAGTAGCAATAAAGTGTATTATTTGCTGATTGCTTTATTTGCTAACAGTGTACGGGCTTGCCCGAAAGCCGATTTGGTTTAACTTTAAAGGGTTCTTTTCTTTTACACATGTGGATATAGTCTAGCCACTTGATATTTTATCAATATCCTGCCTTCACAGTCAAAAAGTGCTATAAGTCAATAGTTTTTTGATTCATTTTTTAGGACCATTTTGTAAATAGGTTATATGAGAAAACCTTTCCACGCTAGTGGAATCAATGCAGATTTTATTACATTTGAAAATAGCTGGGTAATAGGATGCTCCATAGGATCAACCATGTTTTCCTGCAGCTATAAAGGTATGCCGTTTGGACCAGCTGCTTATTGGGATAAATAAATTCTGATCAAGCTGGTAAGCTCACCTTGAGTTATATGAAGCGTAACATTGAAATATGGTGCCATCTAATTTAAGGAAATGAGGGGCGCCACCCCACGTAAGGGGCGTGGTGCCTTTAGTGGCGTCAAAGAGCCGTAGAAAGAGTAGGAATCC
Organism: Triturus cristatus; assembly: GCF_964204655.1. Lineage (NCBI taxonomy): Eukaryota > Metazoa > Chordata > Amphibia > Caudata > Salamandridae > Triturus > Triturus cristatus. The sequence goes on along the minus strand of NC_140584.1, from coordinate 372,068,788 downwards.
CTTCCGGGTCGAGAGACCCAGAAAGGGAAAGGGACAGCAAAGTGACCGGAAGAGCCTAGGGTCGAAGAGGTCGTCGTGGTGAACCAGGAAGCAGTTGTTAGGGCGGGGGGTTTAAAAAGGGAAGGGGCGGGAACTTCGCCCTCTTTGTCCGCGATCCTGCTAAGGGGTCGGAGGTCGCGACGGAGTTGCGGAGTGGACGGCGGCTTAGGCAACGAGAAAGGCGACCGGAGCCCGATCGGCAGGTAAGCGGGCCTCACAGTGTGCATAAAAGTGGCGAGATATCGTGTGCGAGCAAGGGACACGCAGGGCACGACTTTGAGCAAATGGGAGTCGCTAGGTAGAGGGCTGGGAGGAAGTGTGCCCGATTAAAGAGATCAAGCATGCGCTAGCAAGAGCGAGCGAAAGCGAACGAATAGAGATAGGTTTCAGCGAGGTGCGGGAGCTATAGCCCATCGTAAGTCGGGGGCAGCGATCGATGAATCGATGCGAGTACCGCAAAAGGTTTAAAAGAGCAAAAACGTTTCTTTACGCATAGCGTATATAAGGGTCCCGGGTGGCGGTAATTAAGGGGAGATTAGAGTAGCGCGCTGCGGAGTTCGAGAGCAGCTAAATGAAAGCAGCTAACGGAAGGCAGCCTCTAAGGGAGCAAAGACAGAGGGGCGAGCCATGTAATGATGAGAGCAGCTAACGAAGGCTGGACATGCTTCAGCACGCAGGACAAGCATTAACGATGTGAGGTCACAGGGTTAGCTGGCAGAACACAACCTAGACAGTAGTATGTGGGGCAAATAAAGGGATGCAACGAAGGGCGATAAATGCATGAAAGCGAAAGAAAGGGTGCGAACAGAAAGGAAGTTAGGAATTCCTTGGAACCCAACCCACGGGGGAATGAATAGTAAGAACATATGGTAACGAAATTTTGTCTCTTAAGTGCAGAATGCCTCCACGACGTGCGCAGAAAGGGAAAGGAGCGAAAGCAACGAAGGAGGAATACCTGGCATTGACTGAGCTGTTGGAGTTCACCAAAGAGAGGGGAGTGGATTGGGCGCTAAAGACTCTGAAAGAAGGGGCCGATACAGGTACACACGAACAAGCAGGGTGAGGCAAGCGGACGAGGCGGACACCGGAGAGGTTCAAAGATGCGCCAATGGACAAACGCAATAGAACGCATGGTGCTCAAGGCACATCCTCAGGTGAGGATGAAGTTACAGCATCTGTGGGATTGAACGCTGCACAAGTAGGGACCGCAAAAGGGGGAGACAACAGTATAAACAATGTGTCGCACGGGGCAGAGATACCGGCAGTAATGGTAGAGGCGCCCAAGGAGCAAATGGTCCCCCAAAACACACCATCAGTGGTAGCACAGCCAGGCGGTGGAATAGCGCAGGTGTGGGTTCACTCAGGGGGAGTAGCACAATCCCCAGGCGTAATAGCAGCAACGTCGCAGGGACAGGCACTGAGTAATTGCGCTGTAGGGTCAATGATTCCCGCAATGGCATACCAGGGGGGGTCGGGGCCAGTAAATATGGGGCAATCCCCAATGGTAGTAACAGCTCCCCCACAAGTACAAACCCTCTACAATGGCACAGGAACTGCAACAGGACCCTGCCCAGGTGCATTGGGGACAAGTGTGGCGGGGCAACCATCATTAGCATACAGCCCTCTAATGTATGGATCTGCATCCATGGCTTTATCGCCCTCTGCCGGTATCACATGGCATGTGCCGATAGAGACCAAAGAAAAGATTTTGAAAGGAGAATATAGAGATGTTTTTGATCTCATAAATGCAGGGGTGGTGCCAGGAAAAAGCAAGGTAGGAAAGGAAGGCGACTATAGGCAGAAGAAAGTATGGGTAGATTGGTCCATAAAAAATTGGATTACGTGTTTTGCTATTTATGCGGCCATTATTACTGAAAAGTGCCCGGCGGTGGCCCCGCAATTAATTAGCTACATATCCTTAATTCATGGGGCGGCGTCTGAATTCCCAGGGACAGGATGGCTCCAATACGACACCAAGTTCAGGCAAATGAAAGCAGTGCACCCAGGGATGGCATGGGATCAGCGGGAAATTAATGTATGGCACACAGTATTTTATTCAACATTAGCGGGGAATAAGTCCAATCAAACCTTTCCTAACCAGTCCTTTCGTGGGGACAAAGGTGCGGGAGATAAACAACAGGCCTGCTGGCAGTTTAACAAGAATGAATGCAATCGGGGTACATCATGCAGATTCAAACATTGTTGCTCCTTCTGTGGAGTGCCAGGACACGCAGAAATTAGATGTTTTAAGAAATCGGGAAAACCAAAAGAACAGCCTGCCCCCACACAACCTAAAGGTCGGCCACCACAGGCCCCCTAAGGGTTTACCAACACCTATTAAACTGCATGTGCTAACATACCTCCTTAGCAAATATGACAAATTACAAGATGCACAGTTTTTACTTGAGGGTTTTCGGCTGGGATTTCGCATCCCATCTACGGCTACGCCATCCGCCAATCCCCCACCCAACCAACGCTCAGTACTGCAAAACATAGAAGTGACTAAGCAAAAAATCGCAAGTGAGGTGGCGTTGGGGAGGGTAGCAGGACCATTCAAGCAATTACCTAAACCTGACCTGGTGTGTTCACCATTGGGGTTGATTCCAAAAAAGGAGGCTGGGAAATACCGACTCATTCACAACTTATCAAGCCCCCCAGGGGCATCCGTCAATGACAAACTTGACCCAGACCTCTGCACAGTGCGCTACACCACCTTTGATACCGCAATCCAGAAATTACAGGGACTAGGCGAAGGAGCACTGATGGCTAAATCAGACATTGAGGCAGCCTTTCGGCTACTGCCGGTACACCCAGAAGACACCAAGTTCTTAGGTTTCACATTTGGCGAGGAGTATTTCTTTGACCTATGTATGCCAATGGGGTGCTCGATCGCCTGCGCGGAATTTGTGACGTTCAGCAGGTTCCTGGAATGGGCGGTGAAACAATTCTTAACCTCAGTTAAATCGTATGAGGTGGTACACTATTTGGATGATTTTTTATTCATGGGACCACAAGGTTCGCTAGCATGCAGGAAGGCCCTGCTGGGCTTCCAGCACCTGGCAAAAGCTCTAGGGGTGCCATTGGCAGCAGAAAAGACAGAAGGGCCAACTACACAGCTGACATTTCTTGGCATTGAGATAGACACCCGAGAAGGGGTATGTAGGCTCCCGCAAGAAAAAGTGGTAGCTTTCAGGGATTCTATTGAAACTTGCTTGTTGGCATGGAAAGTGACGTTACACCAATTACAAGTTTTAGTGGGTCAGTTGAACTTTGCACTGCGAGTCATACCAATGGGCAGAACATTTTCTAGGAGCATTGCAAGGGCAATGTCAGGGCTGCGCGCAAAACATCACCATACAAGGTTATCAAATGAGGTGAAGAAGGACCTAACTATTTGGAAAGACTTCCTTAAAAATTTCAATGGCACAGTGTTCTGGCAAACGCCGAGTCGCCCCAATGGGGAATTAGAACTGTTCACAGATGCAGCTGGGAGTGTGGGTTTCGGGGCAATCCTAGGCCAAATGGTGCATGCAACACTGGCCGGAAGAATGGGCAGGGTCAGGTCTCACAAGGAATATCACCTTTCTCGAATTATTCCCGATCATTGTAGCTTTGCATCTGTGGGGGGGCAGATTGGCGAACAAGCATATTGTATTTTGGTCAGACAGCATGTCAGTGGTGATGGCAATTAACAATCAGAGAGCAAAGTGCACCTGGGTCCTGCGCTTGTTGTAGGAGCTGGTGATGCAATGTTTGCGCATGAATGTACATTTCACGGCCAGACACGTGCCAGGGATAGACAATTCAGTCGCTGACGCATTGTCCCGTTTTAAGTTGACAGAGTTTCGCGCCCGATGGCCGCAAGCAGACTTAGAGATGACGGAGTTCCCAGCCGAACTATGGAAGCTTGGTGTCCCGCAGCCCCCAAGTTGATAACAGCTTCACTGGCTCCCAAGACAAAGAGTATGTATGAGAGGTCTTGGCAGGCATACCAGGGTTTTGTCAAAGGATCAGGGAGATTAGAAGATTTTGCACCTATAAGTATCTTAGAATTCATAGTTCACCAAAAAGAGAGTGGGAAATCTCCAGCAATGATGAGAAGACAATTGTCGGCAATAGCATTCTATGCGGGGTTGAAAGGTGTGGCAGACCCGACAAAAGACCTGAGGGTGAGAAGGGCGATAAAGGGTTGGGAGCGATTGGCGCCAGGGGCAGAAGACTCTAGGAGACCCATAGATGCGAGAAGATTAACCGACATGCTGGAAATTTTGCCCAGAATTTGCTAGTCTCCATACGAGACCCAATTATTTAGTGTGGCATATTCGCTGGCCTTTTTTGGGGCGTTCAGGGTATCGGAGTTACTGGCGGCCTCAAAAATAGACAAGGAAGGGGGCATTCGAGTTGAGGATGTTATTCTGGCAGGCGATTCTTTACAAGTCAGGGTGCGGAGATCAAAAACAGATCCGCTAGGAAAAGGCAGTTGGATCCAGCTAAGGCCTATGGCAGGGGCGACATGTTGCCCAGTGAACCTTACAAAGAATATCTTGCGCATCAGGCCAACAGGGGGGGACAGCAGATTGCTATTACATGACGATGGGTTACCCCTCACTAGATTTCAGTTCACTAGGGTGTGCAAGCTAGCGCTGGTAAAACTAGGGGTAGACGCGGCGCATTACACCTCTCACTCATTCCGCATAGGAGCAGCCACAACAGCAGCGGCATTAGGCCTTCCAGATGAGATTATTAAAAGGTTGGGCCGGTGGAAGTCGACATGCTTTGAACGCTATATACGCCCCCAGCTAATATAGGTAGACTTATTGTCCCCTCCTGTTTATGACATCTCACGTTGATCATGTCCATCTTCAATTTGCTCTAGGTACACCTTCTCAGAGGTCCCAAATATGCTGGTGTGGTCACTCCTATATACGCAGGGCAGGGCTCATTTTCAAGGAGTCTCAAGAAGCGAGAGATCAGAAGGAGAAAAGTGTTGAACATCATTGGGTGGGGGTGGGCGGACAATGTTTGAGGGGTGTTTCCAAGGACCTGCAGGGCGCCATGGCTAGAGGCATGCCGGTCCCAGATATTTTGGTAATTCACTCAGGGGGCAACGATATGATCCCAGCAGGAAGGAGGGGAGTCAAAGAAACTTTGTTCTCAGTGCTAGCAGAAGTCAAGAACATTTTACCAAATACAAGGTTATTTTGGTCTGAGATCATACCGCGACAACATTGGGCGGAAGGGGCGCCTACCAAGGCATTAAATAGATCGGTGAGGCGGCTGAATCAGTCGGTAGCAGGAATTTTGAGGGGATCCAGCATACGTAACATTAGACACAAATTGATACAACCAGCAAGGTTGGATCTATATGCAGAAGATGGAGTACACCTTTCTAAGGCGGGTAACGTGTTGTTCATACAGACTATTTTAGGAGCTATCGAGGAGGTACTAGATTGAGCCGGGGGGAGGGCGAGCCCGCCAGGGAGCGCCTCGCCCTGTGGCGGGGTCCTGGCCAAGAGAAATGACATGGACTCCGTGTGTCGGTGGCTTTTTTAGTACCAGAACCGGTCTTGAAGTTTATCAGGGCTCCGGGCTGGCGAGAGAGGGAGGGCCGACCTGCTGGTGGCTCCGACTCTCTGGCTCTACCCCAGAAAGCCAGCGGTTGTCACAAGAGGTGGCAGACTATTTACCTGCGGCTCTGTTGACCGGGGGGCGGTCAGCTTAAGGAGAGCAGGTTATCTTGGTTGAGGCCTACTGGCACAGCCCGAAGATCAAACCTAAAAATGTAGAATCTTACAGTCAGTTGTTGGAGTGCTGTGGTGTGTTGTGTAAAAATTTATTAGAGATGTTAACGAATAAATAAAGTGGCCAAAGAGTACATGGCCGGATCTATATTAATAAAAGTCGCACTGTGAAGACCAAGATGACTCAGGTGTTTCTTTATGGGGAAGAATGGAGGAAAGGAGGTTAAGTGCTCTTTGTAGGCCAGCTATGAGGGGCGCCACCCCACGTAAGGGGCGTGGCGCCTTTAGTGGCATCAAAGAGCCGTAGAAAGAGTAGGAATCCCTTCCGGGTCGAGAGACCCGGAAAGGGAAAGGGACAGCAAAGTGACCGGAAGAGCCTAGGGTCGAAGAGGTCGTCGTGGTGACCCAGGAAGCAGTTGTTAGGGCGGGGGGTTTAAAAAGGGAAGGGGCGGGAACTTCGCCCTCTTTGTCCGCGATCCTGCTAAGGGGTCGGAGGTCGCGACGGAGTTGCCCACCCAACCATCCCTGAAAGCGGTGCATTAGTCAGGCGGGGTTCTGGCCAAGAGAAATGACATGGACTCCGTGTGTCGGTGGCTTTTTTAGTACCAGAACCGGTCTTGAAGTTTATCAGGGCTCCGGGCTGGCGAGAGAGGGAGGGCCGACCTGCTGGTGGCTCCGACTCTCTGGCTCTACCCCAGGAAGCCAGCGGTTGTCACAAGAGGTGGCAGACTATTTACCTGCGGCTCTGTTGACCGGGGGCGGTCAGCTTAAGGAGAGCAGGTTATCTTGGTTGAGGCCTACTGGCACAGCCCGAAGATCAAACCTAAAAATGTAGAATCTTACAGTCAGTTGTTGGAGTGCTGTGGTGTGTTGTGTAAAAATTTATTAGAGATGTTAACGAATAAATAAAGTGGCCAAAGAGTACATGGCCGGATCTATATTAATAAAAGTCGCACTGTGAAGACCAAGATGACTCAGGTGTTTCTTTATGGGGAAGAATGGAGGGAAGGAGGTTAAGTGCTCTTTGTAGGCCAGCTATGATATTGCGTGAAAGGAGAGCCTTACTTTTGAGCCTAGGCTTAATTTCAGTTATGAAAGAGTAATCTAAGTAATTCAAGTAATTCCGCATTAATCTTTAATGTGTAATCACCGATGATAATAATGATTATAACTGCTCCATAACTAAGTGTAATTTGGGTGAAAAATCCTACCACTTGACCAGCTGCTCACGGTCGCTAACAGTGTTCTGTTGCATTTAGTGCTATTTCTTAGCACAAAATGCACCCTCGTGTCCATTTTGGATGCAAGAGTGCATTTTTGCTTAGAAAATAGTGCTAAATGTGGGAGTGAGTGGTGAGAAATCTTACTCCAAGTGCACATTTATCAGGCAGCTGCTCACGTTCACTGTTTATGTTCTGTGGCATTTAGTGGTATTTATTTGTTAGAGCAAAAGGCTTCCTCATGTCCATTTTGGACCTAAGAAAGCATTTTTGTACTGGTAAAATAGCTCTCAATGCAGAATTAAACTTCTTGCTTAAATTGGCATAATCTAGTGGAATATTTGGGTATTTTGCGTGATTACGCTACACAAAATTACCTGAGTTACGCCCCCCCTACTTAATATACACTTCCGGCACTTCATTCAAAATAAAGTCCTTGTTAGGTGACTTGTATGAATTGGTACCATGACCAAGCAACCAAAATTATTTAGTTTTGTTTGATTTGATTGGCTTTAGGAGTTTTATCTTCGTGATTCTTCTTCATTCCCTTTATCGTTTGCCTGTACTGATTCTATGCATATTTAATCCTATTGTTTGTGCTGTCAAACGAGCTTCTTTTAAAAGATTGAAGAAAGTTCCAGCGTCCTCCACAAATCCAGCTTTCAGTCTGCTACAGCAGGACTCCCAGTCAAGGACGCATAAAACGGCCAGGCGGAACCAAAACTCCCGGGGCAAAGGCAAGGCAGATGGCCACGCCTTAACGAGATAATGCAGCCGCAAGCGCTTGCCACCTCTCTCATTCCTTTGCCGAGTTGGCTAAAGCAAAACCATATGGTGGGGAATGTGCAAGTGTGCCTGGCATCCCGCAAACTTTCCTCAATCCCCTGCCGAGTCCCCTAGGAGCAGGACCTCCTCACATCAGGTGAATAACAAGTATTAAAAATGCAATAGTTCTCGTCTTTCATTAAGTTAAAGCCATTTGCTTTGCTATACAATACCGTTAGCAAAGCAAATTGCTTTAACTTAATCAAAGCCGAGACCTATTGCATTTTCAATGCTTGTTGTGGACTGCAGTGACAGCAGGCACATCGGTGTGCGCGTGCTCACACTGCTAACTTCTCACTAGTGTAGAAGTTACGTCATGACATCATGCCACCTGAGCGTTGTAGAAGGGAAATCCTTTAAAGTTTAAAGAGAGTCATTTTCTCTTTGGATTTCCCTTCTCTTTTTGAAACTCAGGAGCAGCAACATCGCCGTGGTGTCACTGGGACTTTAAGTGGAAGCTTTTTTAATATTTTATACTAGCCATAGTTGCTGCTTATGAATCTTATGCAACTAACAACCATTGACAAAGCCAATAGTTCTGACTTGTTATAGGTGTAATGTTACTTGTTGTATTATGTATGTGGATGCAGAGACAGAAATAGCAAAATACAAGTTGGGCAGCATACTATGCTAAGCACAGATTTTTAGCTTACGTGTTTTAAGCCACGTCCTCTATTACATTGGCCACGCCCCTTTGAGAGACCCCCCAGTTTTTTCATCTCACTTAAAGCCCTGCATGCAGCCTATCCCCCAATGCATGATCAGGAATGACGTTGGATGAAATGAGGACCGTCCGGAGACTCTTGACATGAACTTGTGGGTTCCGCGGTACCGGCCCCTGGCGTGGCCCTCACACAGGGAGACTCCTTCTCCCATCTAACAGTACATACACCCTCCATATCCCACAATGCATTAGAGATCGGTAGTGACGTCGGATGAAATGAGGAGCTGCCAAAGACTCTAGACATGAAGCGGTGGGGTCCGATGTACTGGCCCTCGGCGTGGCCCTCACACAGGAAGAGTCTCTCTCCCCTCTAACAGTACATACAGCCCTCCCTCTACCCCCATGCATTAAAAATCAGGATTGACGTTGGATGAAATGAGGTGTGGACGGAGACTCTTGACATGAACCTGTGGGTTCCGCGATACCGGCTCCTGGCATGGCCCTCACACAGGAAGGGTCCCTCTCCCCTCTAACAGTAAATACAGCCCTCCCTCTATCCCCCAATGCATTAAGGATCAGGAGTGACGTTGGATGAAATGAGGAGCTGCCGGAGACTCTTGACATGAACAGTGGGTTCCGCGGTACCGGTCCCTGTCATGGCCCTCACACAGGAAGAGTCCCTATCCTCTCTTACAGTACATACAGCCCTCCCTCTATCCCCATCAATGCATTAAAGATCGGTAGTGACGTCGGATGAAATGAGGAGCGGCCGGAGACTCTTGACTTGAACAGTGGGTTCCGCGGTACCGGCCCCTGGCATGGCCCTCACACAGGAAGAGTCCCTCTCCCCTCTTACAGTACATACAGCCCTCACTCTATCCCCATCAATGCATTAAAGATCGGTAGTGACGTCGGATGAAATTAGGAGCGGCCGGAGACTCGACATGAACAGTGGGTTCCGCGGTACCGGCCCCTTGGGTGGCCCTCACACAGGAAGAGTCCATCTCCCCTCTAACAGTACATACACCCCACCCTCCATATCCCCCAGTGCATTAAAGATCAGGATTGACATCGGATGAAAGGGAGAGCGGCCGGAGACTCTTGACATGAAGTGGTGAGTCCCGTGATACTGGCCCCTGGCGTGTCCCTCACACTGGAAGATGTGTTCAGTCATCCGAGGACGCTGGCCCTCACTCCCTGTGAGAGTGAAGGCCTAGAGGGGAGCTTGCGTGAGTGTCCAGTGAGAGTTTCTTGCTGATGTGGTCTCAGAGCACCAGTGGTAACAACCTCACCTTTCACAAGTGAGGCCGGTCACCTCTGACTTTTATGGCACTCCAAAAACATCTCACAACAAGCACGGTCCGCTTTCACTTTCGTGCGTCGTGAAAGCTTTCTTGTCTTTATCGGGCCATGTGTTTCAAACACATGGCCCCATAAAGATAAGGGAGCTTTCACGACGCACGGAAGTCAGACGAGCCCGTCCAAATTGGACGGCTCAAAAAGCCAAACAAAAACGTCACGAACACCTCTTTTCCAATGGGTTGCCACCATTTAGCATAAACGATGACGCCGGCCAATGGAAAAGAGGGGCGGGGATTAATGCCCTTTACAGAAAATACCCAAAATCGTTAAATCTCACCAGCGAGACTGCGCATGTGCGCAGCCCACTCCAGGCGAGACCTAAAAAGGAAGACGTGCCACAACCATCCCCCGATTACCTCTCTGAGTCTGCGAGAGCAGGACTTCATGGCAGGGGCATCAGAAAGCGTGACCCAACCAAAACAATGGTCCAAGAGCAAAACAACTCTAAACAAGCATTAACATAGCCAATAGGTCTCGCCTTTGGGACATTATACGTTTTTAGCCATGCAACAGTTGATTTTATTGCACCAAGGATATTGTGCTGCATAACTAAATACTTATAGGGTCCCAAAAAACGAGATCTATTGGCTATGCCAATGCTTGTTTAAATGTGCTCCCTGATAGACTGTGTCAAGTTAATACCAGGCTCATGTTGAGGGAATGCTTGAAAAACACATTCTCCCTTAGAGTGTGTCCCTGAAAGGCAGCTTAAAAGTAAGATACATATAAAGATTTATTTTTAAAAAGCAATAGAATGCGACCAGTGCTGGCTGCGCCATAGAACATTCTTTATAGGGCAAAAGGCAACAAGCAACGTGAGGGGGCGACAACAGTGGAAGCAACAATAAACCAAGCATACTGGACGCCCAATAGGATATCGAAGATGGGAAAAAGGATACCAGCTAAATGTATAAAATGGGAGCTAGAGAAGGCCAGTGATGTTCACATGTTTATAGAATGTCCTGGGATCTAAAGCTTCTGGGAAAATGTGGGTAAGGCCTCGAAGAACATTTTTGGGATAAGCATTAAGGTAAGCCTCTCCCTCATTATATTTGGAATCCCAGAGGGCCCAGTAAAGCTGAGTAAAGAAAAAACAAAGCTACTACTCTACTTAATAATTTTAGCATGTAGAGAGATTTGCAGGAAAGGATCATACAGTGCCCACCAAAGTATACTGAATGGCTCTTCTTGTTAACCTCTTCAGTGCCCATGACGAGATAGTCTCGTCATGGAGCACGGTTGCGCTGTGCCCATGACGAGACTATCTCGTCATGAACCCCACCCACTAGTGCAACGCCCGGCACAGGAGGGGGAAAGGGCGTGGCACTGAAGGGGTTAAGATACATATTAAGAACGGATGTCGCACATCTGACTTCTAAAAGACATACTATTTGGTTACCACTAACGAGTTGGTTGGAACAAGGTAATGTTGGTGAGTGAATGGTTCATAACTTTGTCCTATGATTACATCCATCCTTTTCTCTGTATCTCGATACTCAGTTATATGCTGATGCACGCAGAGAGAGAAAGCAAACTACCCCTCAGGCATGGCTACCTTGGAAAGACAAGTGCAAAATCTCTGGAAATTTAGGGGTATGGACCTGGGATGAATGAGGACAAAAAAAACGCTGAGCAAGGAATACACAGCTCTGCACACAGCAGTCAGTAAGAAACGAACAGCCCACAATCAATACCTTCCAGACACAGATTGCCCCGCACAGCAGGAGGCACCAACCCACAGTCCTAAACCCAGCACGGGTCCAAGCAAACAAGTGTACACGGATCACGGAGCAACAAACTCGGACTGCTACATATAGTTCTAAGTGTAAAATGTAATTACGCATATAAACACATTGGGTAACAATATACTCACACACACACACACCAATGCACAGCAGTCCAGCCACTTGCAAAGCAGTGGGCACACATAAGAGAACAATGCACAACTATGTGTACGTGCTGTACATAAAGACATTTCAGGAAACCAAAATACACACTTTTCACCACAATCCAAAGAGCACAATATAAAAAGTAACAGTCAAACACACAACGAACAACACGGTACACTGCTTACAATACACAGCAATACAATCACAACACATTCAAAATACGCATATAATTTGCACACAAAACCAGGTGATAGTAGGCTCCAGTGAATAGACATGCATGCACTGCACACAGAGATCACTCTAGCTCGCAGACATACAAGATGGAACCGAATCATTGTGTGTGAGCCGCAATTCATGGATTATTTTTGGGGGCACCCGGGCACCGATAATGGTGCATGCTTGTTGTGTTTCCAGGGTGCATCCGGAAGTGCAAGTGGAGGTCAGAGTGCACAGGAGTGCCTTCAGACGGTGCTTTGACCACGAGGGTGTTGGGTTTTATCATAGGGTTGTTGGATAGTGGAGGGGTCACGCACATGAGTGTGTGTAGGAGAGAGAGGTGGACTGCGCAGGGTCATCACAGCATAGCGTGAGCGCGCCAGGAGTCACGGGGGCGCGTGTGTTTGTAGTGTCAAAGAGCGCTGCGCGTGTAATGTTACCTGTTTGTGGAGGGGCGAGGGCTGGCTGCCCCCGTCAGCAGCGTGGCTTCGCTCTGGGGTTACTATTTAAGGTGGCAGCTAAGCGCGACATTGTGAGAGGCCTCTTGCGCCTCCGGCTTCAAAGCTCCTTGTGATACAGATAAAACGGAGGTGGTTAAAGGATAAGGAAGCGGATGGTTGACGGACGGCGAGAGCACACTGCCTGTGGCCTAAAGCTTGAGTGCACGCGAGTGTTGCGCACGCAGCAGTGATTGGCGGCTGCGCGTGTGCACGCTCACGTGCACTCAAGCTTTAGGCCACAGGCAGCACTTTAAAAATCCCAACTACAAAATGTCTCTCCGAGCCAGCGCATGCGCTGGCCTCAGCGAGACCTAAAAAAGGAACAGAAATTAAAAAAGAAAAAGTAATGTAGAAAGACATTAAAAAAAAAGCAGCATAGTCTGCTATAGCAAGACTTACGGGGCCCTGGGACAGCCTGAGCAAGACGGCCACTCCTCCTGCTGCAGTCAAAATGGAAAGTCTTCGCAGAAACTAAACAAGCTTTGAAAATGCAATAGGTCTCGCCTTTGATTAAGTTATAGCCATTTGCTTTGCTAATGGTATTGTATAGCAAAGCAAATGGCTTTAACTTAATCAAATGCGAGACCTATTGCATTCTTAATGCTTGTTTAATATGTTTTGCCTTTGGTTTGCTGCAGGCCTGCCTGCCAGCCGGTGTGTGCACAGCACAGCCATGTTTGTAGATCCGCATATCTGCACTGCAGACCAGAAAACGGCAAGTCGGTGAGGGCAGAGCTATCCATTTTAAAACTTCATGTTGATATAAATATGAAAATGGATGACACTCTGCATCCAATTTCGAAACATATGTATAGTTATAGCCATTTGCTTTGCTAATGGTATTGTATAGCAAAGCAAATGGCTTTAACTTAATCAAAGGCGAGACCTATTGCATTTTTAATGCTTGTTTAATATGTTTTGCCTCTGGTTTGCTGCAGGCCTGCCTGCCAGCGGGTGTGTGCACAGCACAGCCATGTTTGTAGATCCGCATATCTGCACTGCAGACCAGAAAACGGCAAGTCTGTGAGAGCAGAGCTATCCATTTTAAAACTTCATGTTGATATAAATATGAAAATGGATGACACTCTGCATCCAATTTCGAAACATATGTAGTTCGATGAATATTAAATGGCTGGCCATTTCATCATCATAGCTTATTTAGTTTCTAGGTTTTTATCAAAAAGGGACCGTACTTTGCTCTGCGAGCACGAAGCCCCGATGTAATTGAGTCTAGAGTGGCACAATCACTCAAGAGGCCAGAGCCCCAGAGAGCTCCCTCAAACCCACCTGTCAGCTGATGTTAGATCACGGCTCAAACAAGGCATGCCTTCCTGTTCCCGCTAAAGGCTTCTGTGACAAGCACAAAAAAAAAAACTTCCTCGGAGGAAAAAAAAACTCGGCAACAGCTGCACGGTGTCAACAGCAATAATGATCTGAAACTCAGCCTCGGGGGATGTTAGTCCGACCCTAATTCTGAGAGGTGTTATTTCTTTCATTGCAGTCCCGTCAGGCATGAATGAAGTGGACACGCTGGACTCTTCACCAGCGTGGAAATAAGCACGATGAGCAGCCCCGTGGTTCCGTTTGGAAGGAAAAGGGTAGCTTAGTTTTTTTTTTCATGTTTGGATTGCTTGTAAATCCATTTTAGACTGAAGTACGGCGGTGAAGTGAGAATTCTTGTGTGTGTTTGTTTTTTAACCCATTTCCTTTGTTGGATTCAAGGAGGGGCCTGACGGGGGGAGTGTGGGAAAGTGAAAGCACGCCGCCATGCGCGCACGTGTGCACATCCCTACGCTAATTAAAGTAAACAAAGATGGCGTTGGGCTGTTCACATGCGCGTGCATTTTTTGTCCCTCCGCACGTGTGCACATCTTGAATTGATTACGAAAAAGCCCTCGCATGGCGAGAGCAACGCTGCACGCTACTAACTCCAGGCGAGACCTAAAAACAGGATGTGCTGTGGGTGGACTTCCTCTTTATAGGAGGAAGAGGACATCTGCCATATTGGAGGGATGAGAGTTTAGTATGCTTACTTTTGACTTGTTAGTTTCTGTGGGATGCTAAAGCTCATTATGTAATACGGTTGTGAGGAAAACAGACAAGGAGGTAATGTCAGGGAACAGGAATCTTATGAAAGTATGAAGACAAAGGGCAAGGATGTATAGAATCTGATTTTTGTTGGAAGATATGCCAGTGTAGGTGATAAATCAGTGCAGATATTTTAGAAGGAGGGATTTGTTGGACAATATGCCAGTACAGGTGATAGGTCAGTATAGATTGTTTGAAAGAAGATACCGTGAGTTAAACAGGATAGCTTCAACTGTGTAAAAAACTGAACTTTGCATAACGCGAAAGGGGTGAGAAGAAAAACAACCAAAATCCCCTTTCATTGTTGAAAGTGGCCACTGCACAATGGGACACAATAACTTGTTTTTGGACAAAATGTGCGATGAGCAGTACACCCGTACTTGCTACTAGTACGTTTTAAATGATGGGTGGACACCTTTGGAAACCACAGTACGTCTGTAGATAAAGTAGCAATAAATGGGCATATGCATCAACCAAACGAATACCGATTCCTTAATAGCGAAAAATAAGGAATCGCCATTAAGGAATCGGTAAATGGCATGCATCAACAGATTCGGTCAAATTTAGCGATTCCTTAAAAATCGCTAAATTTACCGATTCCTTAATAGCGGGGCACGCAAACGGCCTCACTAGCAAATAGCGAGTTCGGTAATACCGAATTAGCTAATAGCGAGTTCGGTAATACCGAGTTAGCTATTACCGAATCGGTAATAGCGAAATCGCAAATTGCCGCGTCGCGCCGGGAACGTGCAGATGACATCACCAACCAGGAAATACTGCTGCCCCACCCACATAGCCTCGACAGAGGAGCAGACAGGAGCTGGGAAGAAAGACTGCCTGTGCAGAGTGAGGCCACACCGATTCTGCAAATCATATCAGACATCCATCATGGCGCAGGAAGTGCCATCCAGCGCAGAATCTGCACGCAAGCGCAAGAAGAAGTTTTCGGACAGGGAGCTGGAGTACCTTATCGAGGGAGTCTCCAGCAAACACGACCGCCTCTTTGGCAAGCTGTCCCTCAAGGTGCCTGAGACAGAGAAGCGGCGCATCTGGCTGCGCATCCGTGAGAGGGTGAATGCGGTTGGCGTCACTACCCGCAGCATCGACGACCTTAAAAAACGGTGGTATGACCTGCGGAAGCGCGCCAAAGAGAGGATTGCGGAGAGGCTCCGGGAGGCTAGCAGGACTGGAGGCGGCACATCTACAGCACCATCCAACACAGCCCTGGAGGACCTTGTGGAAGGGACGATAGAGCGGGAAGCCGTCGTGGGGGTGACCCAGATGGACACGTCCGGCGCAGCCACAAGTGCCCAAGGTAAGATGCATGCCTGTGCCACACCCAGCATAGCGTAAATCCATACCCATGCCCCCAGCCCAATCTCACTGTGTCTGCAGCTCTGGCACAGACAGCTCCACACATGACACTAGTGCATCTTGGGAGTTGTAGTCTAGTCAGCCCAGTGTGCATGTACAGGCGTAAATCCAATGAGCATACACCACATCAGTTGTACATGGATGGAGACTGTTCATTTGTTGGACCACAGAGGGACATTAATGGATACAACACTATGTAGGTGTAATCATCCCACTAACCATGCACTGTTTCACACACAGATGCATCACCTGGGGACTCTGACGACAGCGACCAGCTGATCATTTCGGAGACACCCGTCGAGTCAGACCAGGAGACAGCGCAGGATGCGCACGCATCGCCAACACCTGCCACCCCACCAGCACCACCTCCACCAGCGCCACAATCAACAGCACCAGCACCAGTGCCACAAGCTAAGGCACCAGCACCAGCGCCACTAGCCAAGGCACCAGCAACAGCGCCACAAGCAACGGCACCAGCAAAACAGGCTGCAGCTAGTACAGCCACAATAGCGCAGAGGCACAGGCACCAAGTTGCGCCCTTGCAGGAGATGGTAACACCCCCCCCGCAATTGGCACCCAGGCAGCGCACATACACACCACCTGATGCACCACCTGGAGGCTCAAGACACGCACGGCGTCACAGGGCTCGTCGCAGTTCCGTCTCCTCAGCCGAACAGGATGTCCCAACAACCTCTGCAATCGAGGAGAGGATGCTGCGTACACAGCGCCTGCAGGGACGACATGTGGCTAGCATTAGCTGCAATATCGTGCGCCTTGCGAGGGAGATGCGCGCCATGACTGCAGCAGTCACCGACATGGGCACGGCGGTCAGGGACATGGGCACGGCGGTCAGGGACCAGACCACTGCGGTTGCAGAGGGCAATGCTCAGCTCAGGGAGGAGGTACATGAGCTCACCCGTGCCATGAGGGAGGGCCATGAGTCCCAGAGGAGGAGTCACCGGCAGCTAATGTTGCGTTCCGCCGCCGCTACCAAGGCCATAACACGGCACAGCAACAGCACCGCTGTGTTGGCACGTCGCACAGTCTCCCTGCAGGTGGACCTTGGGCACTTCTGCGGGGATGTCGCTAAGTCACTGGGACACATCACCACTGCTGTGGAACACCTTCAGAGCAGCACATGCAGTGCTGCTGCATTGGGAGGGGATGACACAAGTGAGGCTGCCTCCAGTGTCAGCAGCGTGTCACTGGCAGAGGCCAGCACCAGGCGCCGCAGTTCGCGTGCCTCCACGGGGACAGGCCATGGTGAGGCATTGGATACACCTGAGCGGAGGCTTGGGGTACGTGGCAAGCGCCACTAGACAGTTGGACATGCATGCAGGACCATGGTGGGGCAACCATGGCCATCCAATTATTGTGTATGCACAGGCCTGACATTAAGGCACCTTTTATTTACATGAATGCAATCGGAGCATGATTTACAATGCTAGTTTTGTTGCACAATCCTCAGTGCTACTGTGCATTAAACAGTTGCACCACATACTAACTTGTAATGTCTCATTTTCCCATGTTTCAAAAATTATTTTGCATTATGTATGTCCGCCTCCTATGGCCCTCTGCTGTGTTTGGGATGTGTGCCTGTCGTTGTTGGGCGGGTGGTTGGTCATCCCGGTGGTCGTCATCCCTGTCCACC
The DNA here is from genome assembly GCF_964204655.1 of Triturus cristatus. NCBI lineage: Eukaryota > Metazoa > Chordata > Amphibia > Caudata > Salamandridae > Triturus > Triturus cristatus. The sequence continues at coordinate 372,051,219 of NC_140584.1, read as the reverse complement.
TCTATGGGTATCCCCCTTCTGGTGGCAATGTTGTGCAGCATTGCACATACAGCAATTATCCGGCAGCATGTTTCAGGTTGGTATAGCATGGCGCCGCCAGTCTTGTGGAGGATTCGGAAGCGGCTCTTGGGAATCCCAAAAGTCCGCTCTATCACATTCCTGGTGCTGATGTGTGCAGCGTTGTAGCGATGTTCCTGCGGGGTTGCAGGATTTAAGTATGGGGTGAGTATGTATTCACGCAGGGCGTAGGCACTGTCACCCAGAAGATAGGAGCATAGACTTAGCATTGGTGATGTACATACATGTGTGGTGTTGGGGTGGGGAAGCGTATTTCTACGTACCTAGCAGGAGTCCCTCTCCAAATTCTCCGTTGATTAGTCGCCTGTGCATTCCACTGTGGCGGAAGATGTAGGAGTCGTGTGTGCTCCCTGGGAATTGTGCCACTAGGTCCGTTATGATGTTATTGGCATCGCACACAACCTGCACGTTGATCGAGTGGTATGACTTGCGGTTCCGGAATATGTACTCATTTGCTGCGGGAGGCCATATGGGGATATGCGTGCAGTCGATGCATCCAATCACATGTGGGAATTGTGCCACCTGGTAGATTGCCTGTTTGGTGCGGTCCAACTGCTGTGGGGTTGTGGGGAAGCTGATGTGTGTGTGTAGCATTGTCAGCATGGCATCTAGGAATCTCCTGAAGAAGCGTGACAGTGCGCTTTGTGACACACCTCCGGCCACCGCAATTTCCCCCTGGAAACTCCCTGAGGCCAGTAGGTGCAGGCTGCATAGGACCTGAACGTGCGCAGGGATAGCATTTGTCCTGTGTGTCTGGTGCTGCAGTAATGGTCCCAGGTCTGCAATCAGGCGCATGATCATGGCACGATTGAGGCGGTACTTCTGGTACACCTCGTCCTCATTCTGCCCGAGCAAGGTGATGCGCAGTCTGTATACTCGCTCCTGGACCCTTCTCCTGCGCTGTCCTGCTGCATTGATCCGCATCCTCCTTGCAAGCACGTAGAGGGCAGCCATTTTGTGGGAGCCAACAGGGTCTCCTGGGCCACATTTAAGGGTTTGGTGATTGCCTCAAGCATTCGCACATGTATTTATTTTTTTTGCATTTACTTCTTTTTTTTTTTTCCACTTTACCTCCAGGTTTGGATTCCCCTTATTTAGCTCTTGCAAAATAGCGATTATTGGGATTTTCGTTATTAGCGAGTTTTGTTGCATTGGGGTGCGATTCGTTATTTGCTATTGGCAGTTTCCGGGAGCTAATAGTGATTTTGGTAATTGCTAATTCGGTATATAGCGATTCGGTAAATTAGCATTTTGGGTATTAGCGATTCGGTATGTTCGCGGTTATTTATTTTGCGATTCGTTATTTGCTCAGGTTTTGGGTTGATGCATTGGGATTGGGTATTTTTACCTCAATACCGGGAGCTATTAACGAATCGGTATTTTACCGACTGGATTTTGGCTTGATGCATAAGGGTGAAAGTGTATTATTTGCTGATTGCCTTATTTGCCAACAGTGTACGGGCTTGCCCGAAAGCCGATTTGGTTTAACTTTAAAGGGTTCTCTTCTTTTACGCATGTGGATATTCTAGTCACTTGATATTTTATCAATATCCTGCCTCCCCAGTCAAATAGTGCTATAAGTCAATAGTTTCTTGGTAAATTTTTTAGGGCCATGTTGTAAATAGATATATTGAGAAACTCTTTCCAAGATAGTGGAATCAATGCAGATTTTATTACATTTGAAAATAGCTGGGTAATAGTATGCTGCATAGGGTCAATCATGTTTTCCTGCAGCTATAAAGTATGCCGTTGTGACCAGCTGCTTACATGGATCGAAGTTTTTTCATCAAGCTGGTAAGTTCACCTTGAGTTATATGAAGCGTAACATTGCAATATGGTGCCATCTAATTTAAAGAAATTATATTGCTTGAATAGTGCTCCTTACTTTTGAGCCTAGGCTTAATTATGCCAGAGTAATCTAAGTAATTCCGCATTAATCTTTGATGTGTAATTACCGATAATAAAATGATTACAACTGCTCCATAACTAAGAGTAATTTGGGTGAAAAATCCTACCACTTAACCAGCAGCTGCTCACGGTCGCTAATAGTGTTCTGTTGCATTTAGTGCTATTTTTTAGCACGAAAATGTACCCTCGTGTGCATTTTGGACGCAAGAGTGCATTTTGTGCTAAGAAAATAGTGCTAAATGTGGGAGCAAGCTGGGAGGAAGCTGCTCACGCTCACTGTTTATGTTCTGTGGCATTTTGTGGTATTTGTTAGAGCAAAATGCATCCTCATGTCCATTTTGGACCTAAGAAAGCATTTTTGTACTGGTAAAATAGCTCTAAATGCAGAATTAAACTTCTTGCTTAATTTGGCATAATCTCGTGGAATTAGTGGGTAATTTTGAGTGATTCCACTACACAGAATTACCTGAGTTACGCCTACCCTTACTTAATATACACTTCCGTACTTCATTCAAAATAAAGTCCTTGTTAGGTGACTTGTATGAATTGGTACCGTGACCAATCAACAACCAAAATTACTTAGCGTTATTTGATTTGATTGGCTTTAGGAGTTTGATCCCAGCTTTTCCTTCGTGATTCTTCTTCATTCCCTTTATCGTTTTCCTGTACTGATTCTACGCATATTTAATCCTATTGTTTTGTGCTGTTTAACGAGCTTCTTTTGAAAGATTGATTAATAATTTCCAATTCTGGCTAATGCGGCTATGATTAACTGGTCGATCTTATTAGGTGGCCGACTACTCCTTCTGCATTCACAAGTACTCTTCGGTTGAGATTGTGTTCAATAGTAATTCTCAGTCAAGGAACTAGTCATCTGATATTTGTTCATTGCTAATGATAATCACTGTTGTAATAGTAATTAAGTATTGATTCCTCATCAGTGACAATTTAGAGTTAATATCTCTACACCATTTTATTTGCCTATTATTTTTAAATTTCATATAATCATCATTTGTGACCACACTGAAATTTTAATGTCCCATTAAGAAAATGGGTTCGAGCTTGTGGTATTGTATTGTTCATAATTTAAATATAATAAGATTAATTGTGGGTTGTGATCACTTTCCCATCTGGGAATAATTTCACAGTACTCACACATTTGAAATTTTGAATTATGAAAGAAGCTCTAATCAATTGTATTTTTCGAATTTGCTGTATGGAAGGTTGGTGGTCCAGTCGACCATTATCAAACCTGCTGTTCGATGATCGGAAACCTAGCTCAGTTAGGAGATGAATGGTAAAGTTACCATTATTAGCAAGTCTCTTATCTGTGTTAATTATTTGTTTGAGCGAGTTGAATGTGAAACACCACGTCAGGTAAATCACCTGGCTGTGAATCCCTAGGAAATGGTAATCACAGGTTTTCATTGAAGTCACTGGCTAAAATGGTGAAAAGGATAGCAGATGAGTTTTAAACTTACTTAAAGTTCCTTAAGGGATAATTGCATTTAATCTTATTGCTTATTAGTGACAGTAGAAAGCAATGATTAAAAAACAAAAGATGATAATTATCTCTGTCTTCTAAGAGAACTGTTAAAATATGATTTGAATATGATTCAATAACAGTAGCCCTCATATGTAGATGTTTATTTGTTAGGGTCGGTGATCTTCCACTTTGCTGCCCAATGTATTTTTTTGTTCTCATGGTTTCAAACGGGTTGAGATTAGATAAAATATAGGATAAGTACTTCCAAGATTCTTGCAGGCAAACCACGTGATGCTCTTTTTAAAAAGTAAGTAGATGTTTATCACTGGATTTGATGTGCCTCTCTATACTTGAGATGTTCCATTAACAGATTGAAAGTTCATTCTCCCCTATCCTTTCTGTACTTTGGTTGATCTTAGGGATGCTCTATGAGGTTCAGCTTTGTTGTATATGGTCGATCTAGAATGGTTAATGTAGATACATGCTAGTCAGCAGTCAAATTTTGAATAGTATTTTTCAAGTTTGAGCTATATAAAGAAGTAAGTTTGTTCCGGAAGCAGGTAGCCAGGGCATTACATCCCGCCTCTGATGGAGGATTGCGACAAGAGGCGCGGTCCACACAGGACAGGGACTTGACAATAGAGAAGATTTTGCATGTAGAGTTCTGTAGAATTCCCATCTCACTTGTTTCATGTGCTTGTGGTAGGTTTTTAAAGTGAGACGATACTGATTTTTACTCGGCCCTTCAAAATCTTTACGCCACATATGCTCGCAGCCTTTAAATTGTTTTTTTTATGACACTAGTTCTTCATTGAACCAGTCCTCCGTCGGCTTGGTTCTGCGGACTACCCTCTCGACCATAGAAGCAATCTGGTCCAGAGCCCTTATCACCCATTCATCAACCAGTGATGTTGTGATGTAAATGCAACTATCAAGGTTGCACCTTCTAGCCGCAAGGGTGAGGTTGGCAGACAAAACATTGGCCCATTTCCTTGACTCCCCCCCGAGTACCAGAGGCGTAAATGGTTGGAGCACACCCCAGAGGAACCTGGAACAGTACTGCCATATGGTCAGACCATACAAGAGGAAGGGGAGGGTCCACAACGATAATAGTTAAGTTAGATAAAATGGGATCAAGGGTGTGACCGCCTCTGTGAGTGGAAGAAAGAACTAACTGAGATTGCTGGAGGGCATTCAGGTCGGCAGTTAAAGCGGCTGCCGCCGGGCAGCCAGTGTCTTCAAAATGAAGGTTAAGATCACCAATCACAGAGAAATTAGCACAGTGTAGGATCAGAGGGGGGTAAGACTTCAACCAAGGATGATACGAAACTGGAGGCTGCCGGTTGATAGATATGTATTCCTGATAAGCTGAAACTGGTAGTACAAGCCAAGGAGAAGAGCGCTGCCTCACAGCCCTTTATAGCTATCTCCGTGAAAGAACAAAGAATGGTCTCCTTAAAAATGACCGCAATCCCCCTCCCCCACATTGGCCACATCTATCAAGCCATAAAATGACATAGCCACAGGGATGGCTAAAAAACATCTGGCTCCAAATTCTCAGAGAGCCAGGTCTCAGTAACAAAGATGTCGGCGGGCGCAAAGTCTAGGATAAAATCATGTATTTCTATTTTGTGCTTCTCTAGCAAGCAACAGTTTACCAGATAGCAGGAGGCTGTGGGAAGGTCCAATGGCATGCCACTCACATTAAGGGTAGGAACAGATTCAGCTGCAAACTCGTAACTGCACCCCATCACAGCGTGCTCTGGCGTCACAAACACCCAGTTTCTGCTGGCACACATGGAGAGCTCTAATGGCTAGCTCTTTAATATGGGGTGAGAAATATTGTCTAAGGGCCCGTGTTTCTGAAACAGAGGGCCTGGCCCCTCGCGCCGTCCAAGTGAGGACAGGTGCCAGGCCACACAGACCAGCTTTGAAGCCTGGCATCCGGTAATGAGTCAGGGGGGCGTCACTGAGGAGCACCGAATTGGCATGATAACAATAAAACATGCAGGCAAAAGAAACACGAACCAGGGCCCTGCACCCCCGCTGCTCCTTACACGCTTCTTTGTAAGATACAGCTACTGGTGAAAAGAAAGAAAACTAAACAAGCATTGGCATAACCAATAGCTCTCGCTTTTGGGACCTTAAAAGTATTTAGTTATGCAGCACAATATCCTTGGTGCAATAACATCAACTGCTGCATGGCTAAAAACTTATAAGGTCCCAAAGGCGAGACCTATTGGCTATGCCAATGCTTGTTAAATATTCTTCCAGGAACTCATCGAATGGAAATAGGTAATTTCTCCACAGTCTACAACAGAGAGCGCACCACAAGAGCAAGTCCAAGTACAATTTACAGATAACAGGCATCATTTATTTACATTTTTGCCTCCTTAGGAAGACTGTTTTGGCAGACTTGGTGATGGATAAAAATCCAAGCGCAGAGCACCAAAGGGACACTGTGACCTGCTAATGTCTCTGTCACCCTCAATGCCAACATCCTTTGCACGTCACAGGGTATAGGAGGCATTAAGGGGGTTTCTCCTGCTGGCAACAAGCATTCGAAAGTTACTGATCGCCTTTGTTTGAGAACCAGTTTGGTGGCCTCAGGACCACAACCCTTGACCATTGCCCCGCATTCAAACTGCAGGCATCAGAGGGCACACTCAAACATTCTTCCATTCTGTTCCCTGGATTCAATAATCACCCTTTGACATCTCTTAAAGGTATCATTTTTATTGATATTTGCACTTTTTAGAAAGGGTGAGGGGAAGACCTGGACAATACCCAGGAGAGGAACAGGCAGACACAGAGTAAAAATAATGTAATAGGTGCATCGATAGGCAGAGCAAGTAAGCTGTGACAATGAGCATTGTTATGAAAATATTTATTTTAAACTAATACTGAGAAAAATCCACATTCTAAGATTCATATGTAGAAAGGTCCTTGCCTCCCCAGCAGCACCAGGAGCAGAATCCTGTGAGCAGAACACTTATGACGCGATAAGCAACCCTGTGTGACATCAGGAGGCCCAGGGTACGTGCAGAGGGGAGGCCTCCGCCGCAGCTGAGGGAAAAGGAGAGAGTATGTCGGTAGGATGGGATCTTCTTTCAGGTTGACCGCAGGATCATTTCTGTGAATAAATAGTTTAATTGTCTTAAGAAATTGGATAATACCCGTGCAATGCCTGCTTCCCCTGTTAAAATGAAACTCGTGGCTTCCCCCACAAAGTGATGATGTATGATGACACGTTGAAAGTCTCCATTGTGACATGTCCTGGGCATAGAAGGATGGTAACCAGGCAGCTGCAGTGTTGCACTCAGGGACACCGGACGGAGAGGAGCTGAAGTTGGGGTCAGTCAGAGGCTAAAGCTGCAAGGGCTGAGCAGGCTCCAAAATGGAAAGGGGCTGGGGTGGGTCTAAGGGTGCAAGGTAAGTGAATGAACCAACCGAAAACTGAACTGAACACTGAACTTAGAGCGGACTTGAAATTCTTACTTTCAGCCTTCATTTCTCCCACAGAAACAGAGAAAGAAAGAGAGAGAGAGGAGGAGGACACATAGAAAGGGGAGGAGAGAGAAAAAGATAGAGAGGAGGATAGAGTGAGGGGGAAGGAGAGAGAGAAAGAAAGACAGAGAGAGGGGAGGAGAGAGAGAAAGAGAGAAAGAAAGAGAGAGAGAGAGAGAGAGAGAGAGAGAGGGGAGGAGAGAGAGAGAGAGAGACAGGGGAGGAGAGAGAGAAAGAGATAGAGAAAGAAAGAGAGAGAAAGAGAGAAAGAAAGCAAGAGAAAGAGAGAGACAACGAGAGAGAGAGAGAGAGAGAGAGAGAGAGAGAGAGAGAGAGAGAGAGAGAAGTTTGAACGTATTTGCCAGGGATGCTTTGGTTCCTAGTCCATCCTTGAGCAGCTGCAAAGGCACTGGGGCCCACGAAGTGACGGCCCTCTGCACCAAATTACGGAAGTATTTTACTGATGAAAAGGACCACTATACTTAAATTCAGATAAACGAGGATATGTCGCTGCTCCGTCACTGCTATTTACCCAGCGTCCCGAGCAAAGCAGAAGTAACTCGTGCTAGAATCTTATCTCTGCATCATTTAATAACGCTGTTTATCTAGCAAATGCTTCGGTACCCAGAGAGACGGTTTTTAGTGCCCTATTAAAACGGGTCTGTGGCAACAAGGACGAGAGAGTCTAGCCGAGCCGAGACTGACGACGCAGGTCTGTGAATGGGAAATCAATCTGTGAGCGCTGCACGGTTCCCGTCTGGGCAAGTCTTCAGCAGTAACGCAGCAAGGACGCCAACCATGGGCCCAACGCGAGATGCGGTGGGGGAGGGGCGGAGGACAGATGGCGCCCGATCGGGAGCTGAAAGCTGGTGGATGCGTGGGTGCACGTGTGCGTGAACGCAAGTGCTAGGCCAGCAAAAGCTGGGATAGCACTGTTAAAATCGCACTACTAAATGTCTCACAGGGCAGCGCATGCGCTGGCTCAGGTGAGACCTAAAAACGGTGAAAAAGCTAAAAACGCATAAAAGCATATAAAAGCAGGCAGACATTGCATATGCTGCTACCAGTAATATGGTAGCTATCCTGTGACGCGGGAGCCGGGCATCTCCAAAAACGCACCTAGTACTACAAGGAATGAGGGATGTAGAGTTCAGTGGTTAGCTTCCATTCAATGCTGTGAGAACAGGCTTACAGACCGGCTTTGAAGCCTGGCATCTGGGGGTGTGTCAGGAGGCATGGCTGAGGAGTGCCAAATTGGCATGATGACAATCAAACATGTGGACAAAAGACACACGAACGAGGGCCCAGAATTCCCCGCTGCCCATTACAAAGCTCCCTTGTTAGATACAGCTACTAGCGAAAATAACAAAAATAAAAAAATGGTGAGAAAGCTAAAAACACATAAAAGCATTTAAAAGCAGGCAGTCATAGCATATGCCGCTACCAGTAATATGGCCTAGTGCTACAAGGAAATCAGTGGGGGACGTAGAGTTAAGTGTTTAGCTTCCATTCAAGGAGTATGAGTCTAACTTGCACTCCATGGATTCCATGATGTTACGGATGCCCCTGCTGGCTGGAAACTTCACCTGTGTCACATGTAGAGGGCTCTTGTTGTTCCCTCTGTATCATGACACCAGCAATGTAGGCTAGGGACTCATCTATCCTGTGGAGGCAAATGTAGCTGTCTGTATTGCCTTAATCATATCGTTATAAGGATTCAGACACCTACGGGCTGTTTCTGGGGTGCCTGCCAGGGTCTCCATACCCATCTGCACCTCATCAGCCATTCACTGCTAGACTCCTACCATTCACCATTGGAATACAACTTGGTGGTCCTCGTAGTCTGCAATTAGGATTGGACTGCTAGAAGGGACATGTCCTGTGGGTGACTGTTCCTCTGGAGACCCTAAAAAGCTGTCTTCCCTTGCCAAGCCCAGATGAGAAGATTCAATTGAGTCTAGGAATTGTTGTAGGGTGTCATCGTCCGGGGGGGGGGGGCAGGATGGCATCAGCAACAGGTTGGTCATCAAGGACAGGCTGATGCATAGGAGGTGTTGCTTGTCCCTCTGCAATGAGATAGAAATATGTCAATAATATTCCATGATAGATGATTTTTGTTTTTATTCACTTTCAAGTACACAGAGATATTTCGAACATATGTTACCACAAGTAAATGTGGCCATGATACACTATTGATGCCTTTCACATGGCAATACATTTACATTGCTCATACAACCACTGTTAAACAAGGGGGCCTATTTGTCTAATGACACACAATGAAAGGGAGCTAGCCAGCTTGCTGGCCTGCCCTGCCTGAAAGGGCGAGTGCAGGTAAGGGCCCCATTTCACATATTGATTTGCTTTTCTTTTTTGTGGCTACAGTGATGTTACATTCACATATTGACACCACTGCTGAGAACACTGTACCATGTTACCAGGTTGCTGCATTCCCTCTAGCCATCAGTTAGCCCAAGGCACTGACCAAGTAATGTTATTTCATGTATAATCCTGCACTCTGCCTTTCACACAATACACTGGACCAATCTGCCTTGATGTAATTTCTTGCATGCAATTTCTGCACTATTGCGGACCACAGGTCATATTTGACACACATCAAAACAACTCTACACAGCAAGCAACCTTGCTACACTGCAGAAATGGGTAAGGGCATGTATTTACCATACTCTACTTTTTTGCATGTAATCCAACAAATAGTTTTTAGCACACGCAGTCATCTCCAGAGTCCAGAACAGTAGGCGCTGAAAAACATCTCTGAAGGGGGCAGCCACCGTCACACTTGGAAATATGCAACAGCTCATCTATTTCTTCAGGACCCAAGATGCTCATCTACAGAGTAGCACAAATCGCTTCACTTACTTGTACTTCTACATGACTCCTCTGACGATCATCATTCTGAACCAAGGACACCACTTCATTTCACACACTGATGACATCCAGATCATACATGACTCTCAGGAGACACCAACACCACCAGCATTTGTTACATTAGAGTAATGTCTCATTCTGAACCTCACAAGATAGTGGTGGGGATATTCTGTAACATGTACCTATCCTGGTTGCCCACACGACTAGGCCCAAATACCTCACCCTCCAACCATCCCAGAACCTACCCATCATCCTGGACACCTACCTCACCATGACACTTCACAATTTTCTGCTTCACAACCGCCTGCTTTCATATATGTTCCGTAGTCATTCTTTTCTTCTTAGGACTCCCTCCTAACACCTGTGACACCATCACCCAGGCCCACATCACATGTCGACTGTAGAACACCAATGCCTTCTACCATGGCATCTCTGCACAGCTGCTACATAAGAGGAAAACTATCAAACATAGCAGTGGCATGTCTATCACTCAGCCTACCTTGCAGCACACATGTCACTCATCACCTCCTTGAGCTACAATGGCTTCCCATTCAGAGATACTGCCAGTTCAATGCGCTCAGCCACACCTACAAGGCACTAAACTACCAGGGGCCCACCTAGCTCACACACCATCTACGCTTCCAACAACCAATCATGGACTTCTGCTATGCATCTTTTGCATTCACTCCCTCTCCAAAATCCCTTAGAGCAAGACAAAAGGTAGGGTGGTGTCTTACATGGCACGCAAAACCTGTAAAAATCTCACCCAGCACATTAGGAAAGCTGCGTGCAAAATGGTTTTGTGTTAGTGACTATACACCTGGCTATTCACATGATCGTACTTGGAGAGCGGTCCAATACTCAGCACATGGATTCCCTCTCAGGTGAGGAGTTTGCCCTCTGGCAACCCACATTCGATTCCATTATATTCCACTGTTGGCTGCCTAGCCACAAGACAAGCACACTTGCTTCATGATGCAAGGGGGCCTGCATTGTCACTGACATATCTTCAAAGTTTCCAAGGCCAATGCATGATGTGCTGCTCCAGTCCAGGGTTTTTGCTTTTTATTGTGGGACTTGTAGTCCTGGTCAGTCATGTTATACATTACATTACATTACTAGAGTCCCAGAATCAAAAGACAGCCTACACTGGGGCAGCACATCACACAGGGACCTGAGAAACTTTGCAGGGCTTGACTGGACTGAATGAATTGTCACTGCCCATGTAAAATACATTTATGTGATAATTGAATTAATAAGTGAGACATTCCTGCTTGTTTCCTTGCACACAGTGCAGTGCAGTCAAGAAAAGTGTGTTGCTGCAATACGCTGAATGACAGTTGTGATCATAGAGTCCCTTGTTTTCACTTACCCTGTAGCTCTTCCTGGTGCTCAACTGCAGCACTGTCCTGTCCAGGAACTCCTGTCACAAACTCAGCTGCAGAGCGTGATGCCACCTACTCTTCCAATGGGTCCAACTTCTCCTTCTCCTGGTCCTCCTCTTGTCTTCATTGCTGCCCTCAAGTTCTTGGCCAGTTTCTTTTTCATGCCACCTCTTCTTGAACACTGGCACAGTCCTTTTTGTTTGTCCTACAATGTTGATCTTATCAACTATGGACTGCCAAATGGCTTCCTTCTTCCCTAATGGTAATTTGGAGGTGACAAACAGAAGGTGTTCATTCTTCAATAATAGTATTTGGTTCTCCTCCTCACTGGAATTCGTGTTCCTCCTCCCCGTGGTCTGCGGTCTGGTCATCTTGGCTGGGGTTGGGTTGTTCCTCTCACTGCTGGTTCTTGGTGCTCCCTCCTTTTTTTGCTCCTATGCAATTGGAAATGTTTTTTGGTTTGAATTGCATCTCTTTTTGAAGGCTCCTGCAAATCAACAGACTCCTGCATGATGCAATACTGATTTGGGGCACGTAAAGGTGCTTTACGACATGTAAATCAGCTTTGCATCACATAGGTAGCAGTTGTGTTACGACACTTTGCGCCATCCTTTCCGCTGAGGCGTCGGAAATTTTGATGCAACTCCAGACCTTGTGACATTGTGCGCTGCACCATAAATCAATTTCACAAGAAAGTGTTGCAATGAAGCACAAGTTTTTCTGATGCAAAGCTGCTGCAACACAGCTTGCGTCAGTTCTCATAAATATGCCCCAATGTTTCAGTGTGGTTCAGCAACTTCTAGGGTCGGTGCTGCATCAAGGCCACAGTAGGCCACTGCCTATTTTTGCTGCTACATATTGCCACAAGAATGAGTCATTTTTTCATCAAAGGCTTAGATCTGTGCTTCCCAAACTGTGGGTGGTGTACCGATTTTGGTGGGTTGCAAAAGTTCAAGCAATAAATAAAGATGCTTTTAAATGATGTATTTATATTGTCACATTTGCTAGCTTCAAAGACAGAGATCAAATGCCGGGCTAGGTCTTCTGACAAATTGCTGTTTTATTAACATTGGGAATTGTGCTTAGGAACCCCTCTCATTTTGCAGGCAGAGAAAGAAAAGCAACATGAATTATGTGAAAATTGTGCTGATATGCTGGTGTGTGAAGGGAAAGGCTGTAGGGTGTCATTTTTGTAACACACATTTTTTTTAAATACCTGCAAATTCACTGAACACATAAAAGCAGCAAAAATGAAGCACTTTTTCCTCATTCTGAAGTGTGTTGTAACAAAGGTTTTAATAGGGTCAGAAAAAATCAAGACACTTTACTTGGTGGTGTACAAATAAGTAATTTGAACTGAAACCCTTTTTCCCCACATTATCATTTTTGCACAATATAGGTGTTAGAACTGGGGGTCTCTAGTTGGCTGAGGGGTACCTGAGTCCAAATAGGGTCCCTTGCTTCTAGTCAGGAAAAGGAGGGACACACTCTTACATAACCCCTGCTCACCCTCCGGTAGCTTGGCACGAGCAGCCCGGCTTATCTCCAAGGCAATGTGTAAAGTATTTGCAACCACACTCTCAGTAGCACAGTGATAACAGCACTAATGGACACCACACTGACTTAGGAAAATAGCGGAAACTTTATCAAGAAGAAATACAATGAAAATATTCAGCATATGCGTATTCGTAATATTTCACTGGGCCGGTTATTAGGCCAACAATTACTTGTAGGTTCTGGCGGTATTAATGAGCAGTTCACGATGATCTAATGCAGTCCTAATGCAATGCTATGCAGTTCGGAATGCAGTTCGTATTGTAGAAATAAGACAGTCCTTAGTGCAAATACTAATGCGGTTCGTAAAAGCAAGTAATAATGCAGTTTGTAATGCAAGTACTAATGCAGATTGTAAAAGCAAGTAATAATGCAGTTCGTAGTGCAAGTACTAATGCAGATCACAAAGGCAAGTATTAATGCAGTTCGTAATGCAAGTACTAATGTGGATCGTAAAAGCAAGTAATAATGCAGTTCATAATGCAAGTACTAATGCGGATCGTAAAAAACCAAACCCAGACAGTCAATACACAACCAGGCAGAGGCACACAGGATGGTTAGGACAATAAACCTGCCACTTCTAAAAGTGTGGTTTCTAAACACTCAATTTAAAAACCATCTTCACAAAAAGATGTGTTATTTAATTCTGAGTTCAGGCACACTAAACTCCATCTCTCCATCTTATGCCTAAGGGAAGATATGCTGGAAACATGTGACACAGCATTCCCGATTCTGCCCTATGGGCAAGATGGCCTTGCAACAGTGAAAAACGAATTTGGCAGTATTTCACTGTCAGGACATGGTACACACCTCAGTACATGTCCTACCTTTCACAGACACTTCACCCTGCCCAGGAGGGTACCTTGGGCCTACTATAGCGGTGTCTGATGTGCAGAAAAATGGATGGGTAAGGCCTGGCAAGTGGGTGCACTTGTCAGGACAACAAAGCAGTTAACAAACTGCGTGCAGGCACTGCAGTGGCAAGCCTGAGATCTCTTTTTAGGGCTACTTATATGGCTGGCACAATTAGTGCTGCAGGCCCACTAGTAGCATTTGCATTACCAGCCCCGGCACACATAGTGCACTTTACTAGGGACTTTACTAGTAAGACATATATACCAATTATGGACAACCAATTACCATAACACTTTACACAGAGAGCATTTCCACTTTAGCACTGATCAGCAGTAGTAAAGTGCCCAGAGTCCTAAAACTGGTTGAGAATTCCGGAATCAATCATAGTCGGTTGAGAAATCTCAACCGACTATGATTGATTCCAGAATTTTGGTTCTACAAAGCGTTTTTGGAAACAGCTAATAAACTGAACGAAGACAGACCCTTGCATTAAACAATTCCCATCAACAGCTGACGCAGGCAACCATTTGGCCCTTGCTTCATCATCTCCCCATCCAAGCCACAAGGGAAGAGCAGTTCCTACATAAGATACCACCAAGTCCGGGTCCTGATGAAAACCCCAAAATGAATGTGGGGTTGGAAACGTGTTGACCCCGGCCTCTGGGACAAGTTACTTTTACAAGTGCCAGAGGAGAAAAGTGCATAAATAATTACTCTCCTAGTGTGATCACTTACAATCTTAAAGTCCCAGGGCTGCACACATAGGCAGGAGACCCTTAAAATGTGATGTCTGTATCTCCGCCCCAGTGTGTTTATCTATCAATACAGGACTGATGATCTGTGTTATGTTCAACTGTGTTCATTCATTTTGACCAATTGTGTTCGGTTTTGTTTAGTGTCAAACAATGTTTAACTGTTTGTGTATGCAATGTTAAACCTGAAATTGTGTTCTTTAACATGACATACTGTTAATGTGTATATTGTCTTTCCAAATATGAGAATAATTGTGAAATAAACCACACAAACTTGTGGATTAACAACACCGGCTCGTTTGGTAATTTGTGTATTTAACTTGTGCCACTAGAAACCTTTTGTCTGTAAAAGACAGAGCGCTACCACACAATGCTTTATTTACATTAAAAAATCCCCCGCCTCTTGTCCATTAAAGCAAAGTAGTTTGCGAAGGTTTGTTATTCTAAAAAGTGGGTTGTCTTTCTAAAACGTTTGGGTATCACTGGCTTAGATGATAGTTGCCGGGAATCTCCAATAAAAAATTCTCATTGTGCCTGCTGCTCCAAAAATCCTTGCACCACAGCTGGAAGATCCATTCTGCCCCCTTTGTGACTTGTTTTTTAAAATATCCAACATCATAATGTTTCGGTCGAGATTTTTTAAATGATATCCATTTCGGTAAAAAATGAAAAAATAAAACAATTTGGCGGGAAAACCATTTTTGGCAACCATTGTCTGCGAGCAAACTTGTGCAAAAACAGTAATCTTTGCCCCATCACTAAGAAGCGAAGTTGTGGACTTCACACATCTTTAGTGGTGGAAAATAACTTTAGCCCAGTCCTAACCCATCTCCCCGCCACTGTGACCAAGCTAATGTGAAATAATCTGAAGAGAATTAGACATCTCCAGGACTCATTCCATTGATGGAACGGCACCGAGCACATCTGTAATTTAGCTGATTAATGGTTTTCTCTGTGGTAATAAGAATCTCATTTAGCGGTGGTATGGGAGTAGAACGTCCCTATAGAGGCCTTTAATAGAGAAGAATAAATGCAGCGCCGTCAAGTCTTTGGAAGGAGTTAACTTGTTTTAAACCCACTAAGACATAAAGAAATAGTGTGCTATTCCCTGCGAGTAAAAATGTTTATCACATATCCGAAGTATTGCTTGGCATCTTGGCCTCTGATAGTTGTGGCATTGGTGGGCAATTTCAAATAAATAAGTTAATAAATACAAATATAAACTTGGAGGGATGCTGTAGAAACACCTGTGTATTACACCTATACCCAGTTACCTTTGACTGGTGACTGAAGACTGAAATCCTAGATTTCAGCTTGGACCCCTTTCAGATAGATAGATACGGGGGATTTGGTACATTGCCCATCACTGAAAAAACCACAAAGAAAATGATGACCATTCATTCCATGGCACAGTAACCGATGGAAAGATAATAATTTTCAGATCACAATGCAGTTATGATCTAATGCTCCGATTTGCAATTCCAAAGCTGGTGTTTTCCCAGCTGCTCTGAGATTTTTAAGTCATCTTATAATTTTACACTCATTGCTGTACCTTCCACGTAGTACTTTTCCTAAGTTCAAGTTTTTCATCACGGAAAGAGGCAGTTTGACACAACTGATTGTGATGTTATCGACATGAAAAGTAATTTGATTTCACTTTCTGTGAGGCCATTAGAGTAATCCTTTACCATTTCTTCTTTTGATGAGCGCCTCCTCTCACGACAATGGGTATTGTGTTTACTAACAGGAACAAAATGAAACAGAAAATGAGCTCTGTCATACTGCAACTCCTTCTATTGTTTAATAACTTAAATGCATCACTGTAGGTATGATGCCGGAATATTAAGTTTTAAATATCATATTATAAATGTATTCTAGCAAAAATATTGATGACCGCAATATCGATTTGGTGAGCACATAAAGGTAAGGGTTGTATGTTGGAACAATGATTGGCTAAACAACTAAAGCCTTTACAACGAATGCGTCGCAATGATAAAGTCTCAACAACGCCTGCCTTTACAACGTTTTAACAATGGATATGCCTTTACCATAGATGCCTTTACCATAAAAATATAAGTACTTGGAAGACACGCAAGAACCCTTTTTTATTATACATATTTATATAATTATAATAGATTTATTCTTACCTGTAATATACTTAGGTTTTCCTGGTAAAGGTATGCATGGTAAAGGCATGTGTATGGCTAAAACATATATATGTGTGTGTATATTATCTACTGGTGGTTGCCAGTAGGTAGTTATAGTTAGGACCATGTTTCCATAGGAAAAGCGTTTTTTTGACTTGCCTATATGTTTAGCACTGTTTGATGTCATTAGTACATGGAAAGTTTTGGGGTGATTCATTAAGGGAGGGCTGAGAAAAAGGGGAGTAAAAAAGGTGCATTTCCATGTCATTTCCCATAGGATTTGTAAAAACGCCCACAGACCGAACCGCTGGATGGACTAACACTAAATTTGGCAGAAGGGTAGATTCGGTTATGCAGATTCTGCTTATTTGGTGTAAATCCATTCAGTAGTTGTTGAGAAATTTAAGAAAATACAGTTATTGATATCTGTGGCTGACACGACTTCGTGAAAAATGGCAAGCTCATGCAGGGAAATGCAGAGCTCTGATTGGCTGCTAACACTTCAACTAGGAAGTTAAAAAAAAAGTAAAGGGGGCAGGGTAGGAATACCCTGACCACTAAAGTTGGTCCTGCAAGACTAGAAAAGCATTTTGTTAAAAGAAAATTGCTTCAAATTTGTGAGATTTGTGACTTTGCTGAAAAAAACTACAAAGGTTTCCCGTGCATCGTTAGTAAACGGCTCCCAGGTGAGTAGGGTACTGAGGCATTTCTAAAATAAAGGAGGGAGGGCTTATTGATGCCTTTTTGACTGATACTAGTGGTAACTACTCTGACTGTGCCCTGGGATCTGCTAACCAGGCCCAGGGCCAGTGCTCTGATTTCAAAGGTATATGGTAATTAGGTGTAATTACAATTGCCACTGACCACTTACCAGTATGTCCCTAGTATATGGTAGGGCATGTAGATTTAGAGACCCATCAGCTTTAAGGCACTTAAGTGTGCACGGCTTTGTTGCCTGCTGTCATTTTAAGAGTCTGCCCTGCATTGCAAGCTGCTTTTAAATTGAAATTGCATGCAAATTGGACTTTGGGTTTAAAGATGCCTCCAAAGTATTAAACCACCCTATTGTTACATGTAGGTCACCCCTTAGGTCTACCCTAGGTGCCCCAAGGGTAAGGTGCCATGTACAAATAAGCAGGAACATTGCAAAGGATGTTTTAAGTGCCTTGGTGAGGAAAAAACAACCAATTTCATTTTTTCCCCATGGTAGCATTTTAGCTCCATAGTCTAACATGGGAATACTGTAATACAGTGTAACTATTGAAAGGAGTGAGCTAGAATGCTATTTCAAGAAAATAAATGATTGCTAATGATAAATCCAACAACTTTCTACTGTCAAATTTATCATAACTAATATAGAAAAGAAGTTATAGAACTTTCTTTTCTGTGAGCCAAAATCCATCCTTCTAGCAGCCTCTCCTTATTGGCCAGCCCTTAATAGGCTTAGCCAAACTGCTTTGATGAGATGATAAGTAGCCTGCATAAAGACAGAGGATATCTGGTGGTGGGGGGGGGGGACTTTGCAGCTGCAGAGAACAGGCCAAGAAGGGAGCTAGGTAAACAAACTGGACTTTACAGAGAGCAGGACAGTCAGGAATGCCAGCAAGGCCTACCCCCTCTTTCTGCTCCCCCAGCCAGATGGCAGCCCGAGAATGGAATTTGCAGGAGGTCTGGAATGGGAGTATTAAGAGCAATGAACCACACCAGTAGGTTGGCTTAGGCAGCTCTTACTCCCAAGGAGAGAAATTCTCCATCTTGAATTTTAAAGTACAGTGTTTTGTGGGACAAGAATATGTCACACTTTGGAAGAAGCTGTCATGCTTTTGGGTGGCACCCTGTACCCCGTTGGCCAGGGGTACCCCCCTACTTGTCACCCCAGAGAATTGGATAAATATGTAAGAGCTACATAGCAACTCAGATCTGCTGCCTGAGACTACAAGAAGAAAACTGCCCTTCTGGAACCCTGGTCTGCACCCCAAAGTATTGCACTCTGAAGGACTGCTCCTGCTGCACACTGAGAACTCCAACCCTGAGGACTTTGCCTCGCTTCAAAACAGATTAAGAAGTCGACTCCCAAAAAGCAACAGGTTAACAGAGCTCACTTGCATCATCTCCCCCAAGACGTCCCCAGCCTGGAGTCCATCCAGTGGACTTTCAAAGATTTGGCCTGGGGCATTGCGGGAATTGTAGTCCCAAACTTCCAAGGACTATCTCGGAGCTTCTAGATCATTGGATTTGTGTTTTTGACACTTTGAACCCTCAAGTCGCACTTCAGATCCAGACGTTTGGAGACGTTTGAATCAACTTGTGGGAAAAGCCTCATAAGGTGACCGACCTGTCGACAAGAGTCAGGCCCCCAACTTCGAACCACGACCCGACCTGAATTTCAGGTTCGTCAAGTTGAAAGCTCCAGAGCTCATGACTTCCAGGATTTCACCAAAGCCTTGCGCTGAGCCAAGCCTCCATTGTCGACTCGAATCCTGGCCTAAAGAGGTCCCTCACTCGATGATGAGAGAAAATCCTTCAGAAAAGTTTCTAACTGCAAAGGTAATATTTTGACTATGGTCTCCCGCTTAGTGTATACGAACAAAACTCCATTGTGGTCAACCTCAAACTTTGACATTGTCCCGGTCAAGCACGACTAGATGTCCCAAGTTGTTTTTAAGCACTAAAAAGTGTTAATTCTTTACAAATTCATATCTCTAGTTCACTACATTGGATTTTTGTCATTTTGGTGTCATTTTAATCATCAAAATATTTCTCATGTTTTATAAATTTGTTATGGATTTTTATTGTGTGTTGGGTCTTACTTATTTAATGTACTGGTGTTTTTTCACACACCTTCTCCTAAGTTACGCCAATCTGCTCACAGCCAGCTCCCAAGGGTTAAGCCAGGGGCTAATGTTTTGAGGAGACCTTAACTGAACTGGATATCTTGCATTGATGGCCTTATTGCTAGTGGTAGGCATCTACTTACCCCTACCAGTAATACTCATTCCAGCATCTGGTCATATGGACCTCACTCTTGCTGCCCGTGCCAAGTTCTCTCATGAATATCTTCTCTCTCCTCCAACTAATCCCAGCATGGCCTACTCAGGAACTTTGTGACTCTTTTAAAAAGATTAATTAATGCTAAAATTAATAAATGTAAAATAATAAGGCATGAAAAAATAAAGAAGCAAAATTGAAAACATTTTCTATATTTTTTAAATTGCATTGCATCATTCACTATTTGAACATTTGTTTGGATATACTTGTTATTGTACCATTGTGTATTGTTTTGAGGTTCAAATCAAAGAAATTGCTTAGGTTAGGGGACCCCGGATTTCCATAATGACTCAGTGGGGGATCCCAGATTCCAGAACTGGTTCAGTGGGGGTCCACAGAAGTCAAAAGGTTAAGAATGACTGAAATAGCCTTGTCTCCATCTTCAAACTTTGTACTCAAATTCAACTCACACCTATTACCTATTAGCAATTATCTTCTGTTCTTTTCAGCATGCCTGGTGCACTTCCATTACAAAGCCAGCTCCACAGTGCATTTGTGAACTCAAAGACATTTGTATTACCTTCTCGCACCTTAAGAGTAATTTTTAAAGCATCTCCTCACCCCTCTTCCTCTTTAAGCCTCCACCCCAGTCCTTATCTCTGTTTTCTACCCACCATCATGCACATCATTAACTTCACTTTTCTGTAAGATAACTGCCACCGGATCAGTCTGGCTGTGAATTTAACAGGTCCTCTTTTGGTGTTGTAAGTCCTATATCTGTTGTACTCCCTTCACATGGCTGCCACATTTTCTGACAAAACACTGCTTGATACTCCATTAATTTGGGCTTCCAGAGAAGATTTCTGGAGGCGCTCACAACATTTTAAGTAAGCATAATATTAAAAAAAGATAGTCATTCCTCAACCTCCTTCCCTTTAATATGATTCCCTTCACTATAGCATTTCCTGCAAGGTTTCGTTGCCATTCGTGGATTGGCAACAGACCTGGTCGATTTCATCTCCAATAATGTTTGGAGGCTGGGAAGTTCATCCACTGACAGATATCGATTTCCTTCATCAGAAAAGGAGGTAAAGCTGAGTGGTTACCAAAAAGTCTCCCCTTACTGAAGGAAGTGCTCAATCCAGAAGTGAAACCACTGGTGCATTTGTCCCCACTAAAGTGATACTAGGATCTAGGAAATCCCACCACTGGATGTGTCTCGGGATTTAAAGCTTCCTCTGGAAAGGGGAGGCTTTACCACCGCCTTTCACTCTAAACTACGCCCCACTTTGTTTTTTCTAACTCAGCCTCCAGGGCAGATGCTTTTGTGGTTTATTAAAGGTAGTTCATGGATAGATTGAAATGGGCAATATGGGACCATATTTTGGGAGTTATTTACTAAGGTTTTGTGCTGTCACTCAGGTGGTGCAAAGCAATGCAAAACATTGCTTCGATTAAAAAAACCAGTGAGTGCTGTGCTGTGCAAATTAGTAAATCTATAGCTTAATATCTACTATATCTCACTTTGTGTGGGACAGCACATTTTGATTTTTGTCTCATTCTCTGATTTAACTGGTAAACCTCCTCTCACCTAATATCCCTGCATTGGTAGCTTATAGTAAAGCACACCACTTGAAGTGCCTATACCTGTGCCTTCTTATGCCACGGCTAGCCAAGATTTCTACTTTCTCAGGCATAATACCCTCACCATCCTTCTTTTCACTGGGTTCCATTTTGTCTCATTGGAAAAACTTTTTTTATTTCTCACGGCCTGTGCCCGGGCCTACCCACTTCTTGCCCTCAGACATCTAACGCGATATCCCGGCCATAATCCAGACAATGCTTCAAACCACATCCCTTCAGCATCACTCATCTTCCTCGACCATCCTTGGAGCTAGAACAAGATACCTTTTCCACTAGCAGCTTTATTCTGCAAATCTAGTTCATTCATTCATTCATCGTGAAAAGGGCATTTCTTAAAGTGTTGGGACAAAGTTCAATTGAGTGCCTTTAATTCGAATACACTTTGAGGCTACAATGGAAGTAAAGCACTGGAGTGAGATAACCTACACAGTCCAGCCTACAGGTCGGCTAACTGACCTCCAGTCTTGTACAGCTTAAATAATTGTTCTCCGGTCCATTAGAATTCAGCGAGTCGAAAAATAAGAGAGTATGTGGTGTACCCTGAAGCGACAGTCCGAATTTCCCATCCTTAAACTTCATTAAATTGAGTTAAAGCTTTGGGCTTCGCCGTGCACATTGCCACCCAATACTTAATCTTTTTTATAAAGAACACATTTACCTTGTCCAAGCCAACAGAAAAATTGAAAGCATGCTCGACTGCGAGGCAGAATGACATGGGATGCATAAGCAGATGTCACTTGTGATTGAATTCTGCTGCGGAAGCGTGGCCTTCATGCGGCGCCGGGACCGTGGCCACTCAATCCACGTCTGATGCCAGCAACTGGAACTGGCCAAGTTCCTGTCCTTGTACAACAGCTCAATCTGCATCCAGATCATTCACTGATAGAAGTGCATTTAATGCCATCGCACACTCCATCCATAACTGTCTCGTCGAACTCACTCCATTCGTTCAAGCGAACCAGCCATCAACTTCAGGCGCGAGGCAATTAAATCGTGTCGACTGGCATCGCCCGCTGGTATGTCAAATTGGTCTTAGGGGAGATGCATTAAACCTGCCGAATGCCAGGGGACTTAAAAATGCAGAGGAGACTCTCTGCTTCATATCGTCCCCCCCGCGCCTCTCAGGAAGACTTATTTGTATCTTTAATTCAAATCAAGCGCTCTGAAGCACCGACCTTCCCCTCTGGCACACGAGACGCATCCGCCATTTACCGTCACCGTACGCTGCCTGGTTGAGACCAGCGTCAAGTGCTGATTGCCGCGTGGGTCATTTGTCGACGTAAATTAGGGGCGTTCAGTGAGTCGAAGTTATTACAGCACAGTTTGCAAATTTTGCTTGGTTGCCAAATCCGGTTGGCAGGATAACACCCCCAAACCGCTGAGTCCCGGTCATTTTACTAATACGGAAAATATCTGACTGCTTCTATCTGACAAAAGACTGAAGTGGCACAAAAGAGAACAGTTACTTTGGCAGAAATTGAACTCAGCTTCATACAACAGGGTTTTATCATTAGGCATAAGATTATGCAAGTCTTTTTCCATATAAATTAGCGTAGACGTAACCTCCGTAAAAAATTGTTTCACAAAATCATACAGCATACCGAAGTGTGTATCTCTCATGAAAGTACAAACCTGGGTTATATTTTCACAAAAAAGTTTATAGCCTGGCTGGGGACCCTGTTTTTAACCTCTTCACGTGAAATATTCCCTCTTTTCTGTTGTGGTCGAGAAAGTTCTCTTTTCATTTTGGTAGGGAGTGAGATACCATTCAAACTGGGGGTGGAGGGTTAGAAGCAACTCTGATGTGACAGTCATTATCGGCATCATCTAATCGATAACAAAAGGTCAAAGTGCACCAGTGTGAACTTTAATTGGGGATTGATGGTCACGTTGAGACGTCACTGTTCTTCCTTGCACACTTTCTACCTCCGAGTTCATAATGCCCCTCAATTAGATAGATAGCTTAGGATAGTATCTTTGGGGCATCTGCCTTTCATTGTTAATCGTGTAGAGATAACTTCCTCTTGACCTCGATATGCAATGTAATCTGTGCAATTTACATAAAATAGAAGTAAAAGCAAAACTCACATTGAATGGTCAATATCAGATTTTAAAGGGGTAACCCAGCTCAGCCTCCTTCGGGCTCTGACGGATCCGCTCTTGAGCCGCTTTTTGCCTAGATAGCGCCTGTTTGTGTCCCACATTGCAGCTCATACTGCCTGACCTTCTCAAGACCAACGGTTGTCTACTTGAGAAAATATAAATTGTCTACACAGCCAATGGCTGAAGAGGAATGACCCATCACCCAAATGCATGTATGCAGGTACAAGGAGCTGAACTAATATGTGAATAACACTCTGTCTGATGAATAACTAAAGTGGGCTTACCCAAAACCCATATTCTCTAAGCAAGAATATGCATTATTTATGTGAAAATATGAGAATGGTGAGGCAACTGAAAGGGCTTTTGGTCAGACCAAAACCACACAACAATAGATAGCGCACAGGGAGCAGAAGCACTGGTCAAGAACATCACAATCATCCCTGAAAGACATCGAACAAGTGTGGTACTGCAGGACCAGTGCAAGTTTACTTCAAAGACGGGGGCATGGCAAGGCAAAATGGCCAGGTAGACATGTCTCCCTGTTGCTCCTGGTGTCCTGCGATAAACAGCCTATTTTGGACCTTGCAGCTGTGCTGTTGCTGCTCTGGAGTTGAGCGATGGCTGCAAATTGAATGACTGAGCCTGCATAGGGCCATAAAGCTGAGAGGTCCTTGCAGAAAGACTGGTGGGTGCCATCTCCTGACGGCTGCGTGGGGCATTGAATGGACAACAGCAGCACTAGGAGAAAGGTGCCCGCATGTTAAGAGGCTGTATGGCAGCTTATGGCCCCCCCATGAGGTGTAGCCTTGGAAGGTGAGAGGGCCCCCCTGGTTTAAACAGCAGAACCAAGACACGGGACACATATTAATAGGTGGGCCCAATGGGCTTATGGCCCAGTGGCGCTAGTCCTGCACCAAAATGGTGGCAGGAAGCTGGGATGCACTGATCCCTGAGAGCAGGGGGGTTAACACATACATGGGCAGTGGTGGAGCGCCTACCTGATGCTGACATCGCTGATGGGGAGGAATTAGGGTTGTGGGGGCAGCTTGTGTAGCTGAGGCTTCAGGCAACTGGGGGTCACCAGCACCCACTGAGGGTGTGAACTGGACCCCGAGGCACAGGGTGTGTAGAGACAGATGCACTGCTACCTCAATGGGCAAAGAGAAAGGTGCAAAGACAGCACAATCAAATAAAATAGACCAATATTCTATTACGAACTGAGAGTCTGCCACATGAGTATGAGCAGTAAAAATGGAACAAAATACAGGAGCAAATTCCAGCCATGGCTGAGATTTTGGCAGCCAAGCTGTGGTCCTGGATTGCACTGGAGAAGAAGATGGATTTGATGGACATTGAAATGAACCATTTGCACATGGACTTGAGAAAAGTAGCTGACAGAGTCACTTTCACAGAGTAAGAGTTGGACCATCTGAAAAAGGAGATAAAGACCTTCAAAGATATTGTGGCTGGCCTTAAATGTAATGCTGTGCATATGGAAGAAAGCCTGAAGGATAATGAGGGATGCTCCAGGCAGAAAAATATATGCCTTGTAAGGTTCCCGGAATGTGCAGAGGGCCCCGTGGATGAACTCTTCCTGGAACACTGGATTGTGAACATAAAGCGCATAGGGCTCTGGCGGCTGTCTCTAGGCCTGGAGCACCACCTAGGGTCCTGTAACTAGCCTTTTTAAATATTGCAGCATGTGCACTTGCATTATCCCTCACAATATAGAGACAAACAAATCCTTATATGCCTGGACTACACTCATAGGGTACAACATATCCGCATTGTTTGCAGAGCCACTAGTGGACGCCTTAACTTTTTTGCAGTTAACTGGCGTAGTTCTCTGGTTAAACATAACCTGTTAAAAAGTAACTGAGGCTGCATTACAATAAATGTAGTCTGATGTTTCCAGCCAAGCTCAGAATCCAGTACAACGGCCAAGTTCACTTCTACAAATCCCCAATGGAAGGCACGGAATGGCTTTACTGTCTTGAAACTGGCTGACGTCAGGGTCACCCATCTGGAAGGAGGGCTGAACATGCTCCATGTGCCATTCTGACAGAAACAGAAAACTCCTGTGGTCGTCACAGGTAATGGGGACTGCCGGTGGAAGGCATACTTTTGTCTGCCCTGATGGAACTTTAGGATCAGCCACACCAGAACTAATTGATCAGAATGCTTTCTTACAAATCCGAGTGGTCCATGATACACTGAGAGTCAGCACAGATGCTGGTCAGATGGTTCGCGGCTTTCAAACACTTGGGGACGTAGCCTGCTCATAGATATTTGTCACGCTGGATAACTGGGGGCATGGACTGTATTATTCTAACTGCTCCTGGAGTCTCATCTAAGTGCCTTCTCTAACTTTTATGGTGAGGTAATAACTGGTTGCTATGACTTCCAGGGCAGGAGTGTCTGGTCCCTAGAAAGGCACATGGCCTTGTCCTAAAATAATATGTCTAATGCTTCTTATATGTGGACTAACCTCCTACAGGGTTGTTATTATGTCAAATAAGCAAGGGTTCATGACTCTACTTGAATGCATAATGTTTTCTTTGCTCCACAGTTGGGGTGGCCGACGCCTGATCTCACAGGGATCGCTAAGCACTAGAGACTGGTCCCATGGCCAGCCAGGATTACAGCACTTTGGGCAGTGACTGCACTTATAGTTACTTAAGGTTGCCTTTGTTTGGGGGGAGGGGAGTGGGGCAGTGACCGATACCCCTTTGGATGTTGAATGTGCCAGAGGGAGTCCTGTATATTCTGCTTGTGGGTGAAAAGTTGAAAGGGATGAAAGGAAATGTTACGAATATTTGCTATGTTGTTTTGGGGTGCTCCATATATGAGTTGGAATTATGGCATCAGGAAGTGGAAGAGGTGCCTGCAGTGTGGGCCTGATACTTGTCAGATACAGATGCGAGCGATATGGGCACTAGATTCAAGTTCTTCTCTTGGGATGTAAGAGGGCTCAATAGACCAGAAAAATATTAAAGAGAACATACGTATTTAAAATGAAATAGTGTCTCAGTTGCATTACTGCAGGAACCACATTTGTGGGGGATTGCATCAGTTACCTATGGAAAAATATAGAGGCCAGGTATAAGCCACTTCCTATTAAAGATTTGCCTTATCTGGGTGGCGTCTGGAGTTCTTTTGTGGAAGAATCATGTATAGGTAGAGCCCAAGGGGAGGTACTTTATCCTGATAGACACCACAGCTGCCTATGAAATCTGTCTCATTAATGTCAATGCTCCGCCCAATGTGGACAGTGGTAATTACTTTAGGAAGGTGCTGTCAGCAGCGCAGGGTTTTATGGCAACACAAGCTATTCCATCTGGTGACCTTAACTGTGCGATGGATGGGTACAAGGATAGGTCCCCTACTAAGCGGGGAGCTAAACCGATTATGGCGAAGGCACTCAAACAGGCGATGTCAAGTGTAGGTCAGGTGGACATCTGGCGGATCCAACATCCACAGATGCTTGCATGCAGATACCCATCGGATCACTCACCTCTTATGATCATGTATTCCCTGGCTAGACCGTTACCACGGGTACCGCTATGGAGAATGAAAGAGGCAGCGCTAATGGACCCATTGTTTGCAGAGCCACTAGTGGACGCCTTAACTTTTTTGCAGTTAACTGGCGTAGTTCTCTGCATAGAGCAGTGGCGTGGTGTTAAGAGGAATGTGCATGGCTACTTCTACAGGTATATTTCAAACACTGGAGAGGGAACCTGATGATACAGGAGGGGAAACTGGCTAGGCTGGAGGCAGCTCTTTCATCTTCTCTGGGAGTCCTACAGGAGTGGGGTAGTGCTAGGCAGCATATCCATACTATATGGGAACAATTGGAGAAACATATCCGGTTCCCCTACAGGGAGAGTCTACACATGGAAGGCAATAGCATACATAAACAAAGCAACACCAACGACGGACCACAGTTAAGCACTTAAATTCCAAGAATTTTTCATATCAATTATGTACACTAAATTTATATGTGGTGTGCAACAACTTCCAACATCCGTCGTTGTTAGATGCAAAGCAAGTCCAGGAATTTTTTACATAACGGAAGGTGCACTCAAAAGAACAAAGTCCAGATTGGTATATATATTCCAAAAATTTCTTAGTCTTCCTTTATTGTTAAAGATAGCGGACAGCCAACACGTTTCGTTCCCTTAGCACAGGAACTTCTTCAGGGCGTATAATTAGTTGCGTGAATATATACTCATTCCATATTGTATGATTCAAACTATTCACAACTCAGTGTGATGTGTCACACGTTCAATATTCAAAAAAGCGTCTTCAAATACGAAGGTCTAGATAATACCCCTTGGGAGAGTTTAAGGATATATTACAGAGAGTAGTCCTTCAGAATAATAAAAAGTCCTTTGTTGGACCAAAAGATCTCCGAATTCAACATATAACGGACGGCATGATAACCGACAGTGAAACGACACAGCCTTTTTATTATTCTGAAGGACTACTCTCTGTAATATATCCTTAAACTCTACCAAGGGGTATTATCTAGACCTTCGTATTTGAAGACGCTTTTTTGAATATTGAACGTGTGACACATCACACTGAGTTGTGAAAAGTTTGAATCATACAATATGGAATGAGTATATATTCACGCAACTAATTATACGCCCTGAAGAAGTTCCTGTGCTAAGGGAACGAAACGCGTTGGCTGTCCTCTATCTTTAACAATAAAGGAAGACTAAGAAATTTTTGGAATATATATACCAATCTGGACTTTGTTCTTTTGAGTGCACCTTCCGTTATGTAAAAAATTCATGGAAGGCAATAGAGCAGGGCGTATGCTGGCTAGACTGATCAAAACTGAGAACCACTCACAGCTGAATGGATAACGTTACACCGCAAGCACATATCACACGGTAGGTTACAACGAGGTCGTTACAACGACTGCTTTGTTACCACGTGTGGCTTTACATCACAAGTCGCTTCTACGACTTGCGCTAGATGGAGCACTGGATTTAGGAATAGTATAAATTACTATTCCTACTCCAGTTAGCGCAACAGCAGGGAATGTGTTGGACTTAAAATCCAACACATTCCCTGATGCTGCACGCCACCTAGCACAAGTCGTAGAAATTATTTGCGATGTAAAACCACTCGTGGTAACAACGCAGTCGTTGTAACGACCGCATTGTTACCTACCTGCTTGGTAACAGCAGCGTTGTAAATGCTGTTTCCCCTCACAGCTAGCTCTGTCCATTAGAGACATGACGTTTACACTCAACAATTTATAAACAATGTGTTTACAGAGCACCTGCAGGGGGTCTATACTTCATCCCAGCTGACTAATGTGCCCATGTTAACTGGCTTTATTCCTACGCTGCTGTTGTCCCTGTTTGATGATGAGGAACGTGAAGACCTGGATGCCCCACTGATTAAGTGGGAGATCCTCCGGGTGTTGGGCTCCCTTAAAACTACTAAAGCTCCAAGGGGGACAGACTCCCTGCTGAGCTATATAAGGCCTTTCCTGGAACTCTTGCAGACAAGCTGTTGACTGTCTATATGGAGGCTGCTGAGAGAGGAGTACTCCCTGACCCTATGAGGGAGGCCCTCATCGTCATAGTTCCTAAGCCAGGGAAATACCCTCTAGATGCTACTTCCTATTTCCCACTCAAAATGTTGAAAGTTGATCAGAAAATCCTCAGTGACATATTGGTGGTGCATCTACTGACATATCTCCGAAGGCTGGTCCACATAGACCAGTCGGGGTCCATACCACACAGAAATACACTTTGCAAAGAGCACCATTTAGCTCACGTAATGCACACCCCTTGCATTGAAGATGATCAATATGCATTGGCCTTTCTGGACACTGAACAAGCCTTCGACTCCATCAGCTCGAAATATGTCTGGATAGTACTGAGTACTGGAAAGAATGGGACCTGGGCCCAAGTATATGGATTAAGTTGCTCTATACACAACCAGTGGTGCGTGTACGGATAGGACAGGGAAATATGTCTCCAACAAGATACCACTCCTATGGGTACACAGCAGCGGTGCCCCTTGTCTCCCCTGCTGTTTGCCTGGCAATGGATCCCACGGCTTATTGACTTCGACAGGTGCTGCATGGCTGGGGTATCCCTCTGGGCACGACAGTTCATGTTGTCTCTCTCTATGCTGACGACTTAATGATTAAGGCTTCCAGTTTTCAGTTTTTACTGATTTTTACAGATAATTACAGACAAAAAACAAAGTGTTTCCTGTCTATATTATTTTTTAAAGCGGAAAAATACAGAAAATTGTGCTTGTGTAGGTGACTCTCCATGCTGTGTTTTGTGATTTCTAGGACAACAGCTGAGCAGATAGGCAGCATGGGAAGTTAAAAATAGGTTGAGATTTCCCTAAATGCAGGTGTATGGTAACATATATTTGTATTACCATTCTCATATTTACCTCTAGGTGTAGTGTTTTGCTATATTCGGCTGCTTAAGTTGCTAAAACGTGACAGGCAGCAAAGTATGAGTGCATGTCCACCAGTTAAATAAATGTGGAAATACACCATTTTATGCCTCCATATATTCACAAAACACAAAATAAATATGGATAAATACCAATAAGATGGGCACAAAATAAATATGGATAAATACAAACGGAAATGTAGAGAAAAAAAAAATATCATGAACCGGGAGCCCTATCGATGATATATCTTCATCAGCCGACCTCTTCAGTCACGACCCTCCTATACACCATGCTGGAATTTGGGGAGATATCGGGATTGTTTGTGAACCACACATAATCCACCTTGTTCCCGCTTGGGCAGTTGAAGGGGATAACCCGAGAATCGCTTCCAGAGGTATGGATGCCCTGGGAAACAGAGAGTGTCCAATATCTTGGGCTGCGAATTGCACATGGGGTGCAACAATTTCCTGATATGAACCTGGGGAGGGTTATCAGAAATCTGTGCCCCGTCATTAAATTCTGGAATACCTTAAAACTCTTCCTGATCACATTAATCAGAATGGTAGTGCTACCCCGGTGTCTGTATGTGCTTCAAGGCACTATGTATAAAATTCATCATCTGGTATTTCGAGAACTAGATAGGCTCTTGTTGAGCTACTGTGGGCAGGTAAAAGATACAGAGTAGGATTGTCCACGCTTAACATTGAATGGGGCAAGGGCGGGATGGCGGTATCCAACATGGAACTATACTACTTGGCTGCCCAGTTGCAGCATGAAGTCCACTGGCTAGATCAGGGTGGTAACTGGAAGAAAATATTACTTGCTGACATGTATGGAGAGCACAATCTAGGGGCCCTGCTGATTAGTGGGAAAAGAGTGCAGCGTTCCTACCGCATGTGACTCTCCTGGTGTCCTTGCTCTGGTGAAGAGCGGTTCAGGGGTAATAGGGATGGTGCCATATGCACCAGACCTGCCCATCTGGAGAGTGTAACCCTTAGCACAGATTGCCAAAAACATTCTGATTGACCTCTGACGGGAGGGGCGTTGTGCTACACTGTCTGATCTCTATCCCGCAGCAAGGTTTATCACAAATCAGGACACGTTTGAGTCTCAGGGGCTGGGACCTGGTCAATTTCTTCAGTACACCAAAATTGCTGCCACGGCACAGAAAATTTGTCCCTCAATCCCGGATGCCCCAGAATCCAAACACACATTGGTCACTATGCTCTCCGTGGCGGGAGGCTCGATATTAATTTCACATCTATATTGGGCTTTATAGGTGGACAAGCCAGTGGTGCCCCTGAAAGTATCTGGCAACACTTTTGCAATGATGTCTTGCCACTGAAGAGGGGACCAAAATACATAATGGGTTGTTGGGAGTGTCAATTCATGCACGACTTATATAATACAACATAATGCATAATGCTTTCCTTAGCTTTAAACTGCTACATAATATATACCCGGTGAGTGGCCCAGGGTGTGTGCTATGTGGGCGTGCAATGGCTGACTTTTTTCCATGTGGTATGGGGCTGTCCAATCATTAAAAAATTCTGGGTGGAGGTATTAGAATAACTTAACAAAGTAACGGGCTGGGCTAAGCCACTTGCAATCAAACAATGCTAGCTGGGCCTTATCCCTGATAAGGAAAAGAAAAGAAGAAATTAAATAGAAAATTCACTGCCCCCCTTATATTAGATGGGCAACAAGATATGCAAGAATGGGCAGGAGTGTGGGAAGTGCATAAGAGAAGAGTGAGACAAGATTAGAAACTGGCAGGAGATCTGAAATCCTTGGGAGCTATGATCCCTGCTCTGACAGACCATCCTAGTACTTGGTCCCAATGAGGGACCTGTGGGAAAGTATATGATTGCTTTTGACAAAAAGCTGTAGTAGGCACATACGGTGTATCAGTCTTAAATTGGCTATAGGTGGAAGGATGGCCAATCAAATCTACACTCAGGAGAGACTGAGGAAACAAAGGTAGAAGATGTATCAACCCGAATAGATTGAAAAATGGAGCATAGCAGTGGGTTGTTAAGGTTAAGTAAATTCCAATGTTCTACATTAAGTCTTTTACTATGCAGCTGCTCTAAGTATGATCTGTCATGACTCAACAAAGTGAAATCATCAATATTGTATTAATTCCCTTTTTGACAGAGATAATTAGAGAGATTTTAGCTAATGGGATGCAACTTCCAAGATCATGGAATGAATCGACAATTTTCCTTATCTTAAAACCCGGCAAGGACCCCGCTAACTGCGAATCATATAGGTCTATTTCCCTATTGAACACAGATTATAGAATCTTTACCACTATCCTGGCGGGGAGACTTAGCAAGGTTGCCGGGGGGATAATACCAGAAGGGATTTATTGAGGGGAGGCACATTCATGAATTAACGTATGGGCTCATTGGAGCAATTGATGTGGCAACAGCTTATTCTATCCCCCCGCTGTTATTATGTTAGACGCCTCTAAGGCCTTCGACAGGGTCAGGTGGTCTTATCTGCTAGTGGTTTTGAAGAGACTCGAGCTAGGGGATAAATTCTGTAGGGAAGTTCAATTAATATATCAAAACCCCACTGCAAGAGTTCTAGTAAACAGGAACCTAACTGCACCTTTCAAAATCATAAGGGGCACAAGACAGGGAGGCCCTTTGTCCCCTCTGTTATTTAACCTGTACATAGAGCCCTTGCCCAGAAATTGAGGACAGAAACTAACATCGCCGCCTTCTGTTGGGGGACTTTGGAGAAGAAAGTTGCACTATATGCAGACGATCTGGTAATCTACGCTTCTGACCTAGAGGCCGTACTATCTCCCACCATACAGATAGATATGGGGTTTGGTAGAAAATCAGGCTACCAGGTAAATGAGGCTAAGACAGAAATCATGGTTTGGAATCAGAGGAAAGATAAGCCGTTGATTGAAAAGGATATGAAATACTTGGGGATTAGAATTGTGGAAGATATAAGCAAAATCCCGGAAATTAACCTGCTGAGAATTTATAGGGAAACATTGCAGTTATTGAAGAGCTGGGTACATCTTCCTCTTACAATATTCGGACGGGTTAATTTGGTCAAGATGGTGATTCTGGCAAAAATCACTTATCTGTTTAATACCATCCCTCTTCATTTTGAGGAACTAACAATATGTAACATCCAACAGGCAATAAACTCTTTTATTTGGGCATATAAAGGGGTCTGGATCTCTTGGAAAAATTTGCAGAGATGGAGAGAGACAGGGGTTCTATCATTACCGGATATCCAGTTTTATGCATGGGGTTTTCAAATGGCCAACTCTAGAATGCTTTTTAGAACCCAAGATCACAGGGATGTCGGAGTTATGTTCTCTGCAATGATAAAAGCGAGCATAAGGGGCACCAGTGGTTTTCTCTTTAAGTTTGGGGACCCAAATTGTTTCAAGAAGATTAAGTTAAAACAAGTACTACAAGCACTCACCAGAATGTGGTGCCCGATAAGAAGGAGGCTCAAAGTAGACTATCATTCCCTCACAACTCCAATATGGGACTCTCCACGGACACCTGAAGGCCTCATGGATAAATTGACTTTATCAATAAGGGAGATGGGTATACTTGTCTGGGGTGAGATTACGCAGAATGGACAGCTAATCACATGGAGCAAGATAAAGGAGCTTATGGGGGACAACATTTCTCATTTTAAGTATATGCAACTGAAGAGTTGGGCGCAGGCTCGGAAAACACCGCTGGGTGTAGCCAACGATCTGGAGGAACAACTGGGCAGCAGACTATCCTGGCGGGGAGACTTAGCAAGGTTGCCGGGGGGATAATGCCAGAAGGGATTTATTGAGGGGAGGCACATTCATGAATTAACGTATGGGCTTATTGGAGCAATTGATGTGGCAACAGCTTATTCCATCCCCCTCGCTGTTATTATGTTAGACGCCTCTAAGGCCTTCAACAGGGTCAGGTGGTCTTATCTGCTAGTGGTTTTGAAGAGACTCGAGCTAGGGGATAAATTCTGTAGGGCAGTTCAATTAATATATCAAAACCCCACTGCAAGAGTTCTAGTAAACAGGAACCTAGCTGCACCTTTCAAAATCATAAAGGGCACAAGACAGGGAGGCCCTTTGTCCCTTCTGTTATTTAACCTGTACATAGAGCCCTTGCCCAGAATTTGAGGACGGAAACTAACATCGCCGCCTTCTGTTGGGGGACTTTGGAGAAGAAAGTTGCACTATATGCAGGCGATCTGGTATTCTACGCTTCTGACCTAGAGGCCACACTATCTCCCACCATACAGATAGCTATGGGGTTTGGTAGAAAATCAGGCTACCAGGTAACTGAGGCTAAGACAGAAATCATGGTTTGGAATCAGAGGAAAGATAAGCCGTTGATTGAAAAGGATATGAAATACTTGGGGATTAGAATTGTGGAAGATATAAGCAAAATCCCAGAAATTAACCTGCTGAGAATTTATAGGGAAACATTGCAGTTATTGAAGAGCTGGGTACATCTTCCTCTTACAATATTCGGACGGGTTAATTTGGTCAAGATGGTGATTCTGCTAAAAATCACTTATCTGTTTAATACCATCCCTCTTCATTTTGAGGAACTAACAATATATAAAATCCAAAAGGCAATAAACTCTTTTATTTGGGTATATAAAGGAGTCTGGATCTCTTGGAAACATTTGCAGAGACGGAGAGAGACAGGGGTTCTATCATTACCGGATATCCAGTTTTATGCATGGGTTTTCAAATTGCCAACTCTAGAATGCTTTTTAGAACCCCAGATCACAGAGATGTCGGAGTTATGTTCTCCGCAATGATAAAAGCGAGCATAAGGGGCACCGGTGGTTTTCTCTTTAAGTTTGGGGACCCAAATTGTTTCAAGAAGATTAAGTTAAAACAAGTACTACAAGCACTCACCAGAATGCGGTGCGCGATAAGAGGGAGGCTCAAAGTAGACTATCATTCCCTCACAGCTCCAATATGGGACTCTCCAGGGACACCTGATGGCCTCAAGGATAAATGGAATTTATCAATAAGGGAGATGGGTATACTTGTCTGGGGTGAGATTACGCAGAATGGACAGCTAATCACATGGAGCAAGATAAAGGAACTTATGGGGGACAACATTTCTCATTTTAAGTATATGCAACTGAAGAGTTGGGCGCAGGCTCGGAAAACACCGCTGGTTGTAGCCAACGATCTGGAGGAACAACTGGGCAGCAGACTCCCGGGTGTGAAAGAAGTCTCCTTCTGGTACTGGGGTTTACAGGACACCATCAACAGAGAATTCACCCTGGTAGACGGTCTATGGGGCAGATGCTTGCCAAGCTGCAATGTACAACATATTTGGCATGTATCGATGCGCACACTTTATACTATTGTTCAGCCTGCTTTATTAAAAAGGAACCATTTTTTCTCACTTCATAGGGTATATATAACACCTGAGAAGCTGTCCAAAATGGGGAAAGGAAAGTCGGTTACCTGTGCAATGTGTGGCCTGGAAAAAGCGACAGCTACATATGTTTTTTCAATGTTTGCAAATACAAAGTTTCTGGTATGAAGTTGAATCAACACTCACAGGTATATTGGGACTACACATAAAGGTAAGCCTCTCGCAAATTATCTTTGGGGTGATTGAGGGTGCGTCAGGAGTGAGTAGGAACTTTTTGTTTTAAGGATTATTGCTTGTTAGAAGGGAGATCTGCTGGAACTGCATAGGTGAAACACCGCCACAGCATTCAAAATGGCTAGAGTCCATGTTTTATATGTCAAGAATGAACTTGTTGGGAAATGGGTCCAAAAAGCAGAAAAACTAATTCAGGGATATACTACTAAATTGGGCAGGGGCTAATCGAAGCCAAAGAATGGCTTTAGGCTAACAAGAAGATAATAAGAAGAATCCCCTGTCCAATGATTACACCGATATAACTCTCTGCTTTAAGTTGCAAGGGCCTCTCAGTATACTTTATGCAGCAGCCGGAAAACCGGACTTTGTCTGAGAGAGATACACCAGAAGGAGGATGGTGTCTTAACCCAGCACCTTTCTTCTCTACCCCTGGTGGAGGTCCGTGGTCTCCTCCTTCGCAGAGGAATGGCAAGGGTAAAAGTCATCGAAGCCTGAGGTGAATGAGGACAACATAAATTTTTTATATATATATATATATATATATATATATATATATATATATATATATATATATATATATATATATATATATATATATATATATATATATATATATATATATATATAGCCCCTAGTTTTGACAACCCTAACCCTGAAATGTTAAAGGAATGGGCCAGTAGCAATTTGGAGGCTTCCATGAGAATGGTCCATATCCTTATTAAATATGCCAGAATAGATCAGGAGCTAGTAATCAAAGAAATAAGTGAAATTAATGAAAGTTTGGCTAAATTGGAACCAGAACTGAAATAAAAACACGCCTAAAAAAACAAGAAGATATAATAAAAACCAGAAAAGCGTTTAAGTATGCACGGGACAAACAGGACTATGAGTCTGGGCGGATCTTCACTTTCTCTAAAAAATATGAAAGTCTAAAAATGAGAGCACCTCTCCCAGGAACATCAAGCAATACACAAAATGCCTCACATCAAGATCAAGTGAGTGAGTCTCCTTCGGAAACTAATTCTACTACAAGCGAAATCGACTCGGATGGCAGTGAGATCTCTGGAATCCATGGAAGGGAAGATATGGGTGCTCTCACTCCAGGGGAGGAACTGGATTTTGTCCAGCGGGCGCGGCGTCAAACGCTAAGACCACGGAAGCCCGCATCAAATCCACAACAAGAGCAAACAAGAGACGGAAAGCTAGAAGGAAAGCCCGACTACGCAAAAAACAATCAACAGCGCAAAAAGAAATGGAACAACCGGAAATAAAGTCCAACACCAATACGGTAGTAAACTTATCTTCTATCCAATTAAATCAGGCAGAAACTCAATTATTGACACTGGGGCTCTCGTTTTGTCCTGAAAGCAATTTCAATTATGTCCAAACACGTGTTGATATATATAAATTTATCCGCAAAATGAAACTGAAAAAATATTTTGAAATAAAAAATTCTAAAAAAAGCACAGCACCCATGACAACTATTGACGATGAGCCAGAATCCAATCTAACCACCTCAGATATTACTACTCTTCTAACTATGGGCAATCTTAACAATCAAGACAACACTATTGGGTCTACACAAGAACAAGCAGCAGAATTGGGCATCAATGTTTGTGGCAGAGTTAAGTCTCCCTTTAAACCCAAATCCACCTTTGTCCCCATTATGCCACGAGACGCAATAGATATTTATCAGGACATCATTATAGACGAAATCAAAAAGCTACGTCTTACCACCAAAAAGCGCAAAATGGGAACCAATTTCAAATTCAAACAATATCAGAATTTGATAACGAAGCTACAGAATCACAATGAGATCATCATCAAACAATCTGATAAGGGGGGTAACATAGTGTTATGGCCCAGGGAAGAATACTTGATGGAGGCAGAGAAGCATTTAAATGACCCTCACTGCTATGCAAAATCTAATGCACAACAGTTAACAGTGCTAAAGACAACTGTTTCAAAGCAGCTTTTCAAATGGAAAAGAGACAATCTAATCACTAACGATGAATTCAACTATTTACGAACAGAATTCCCAATAACGCCAGTGTTGTATTTCATACCTAAAATACACAAAGAAATCTTGCCAGTGCCAGGAAGACCAATTATCAATGCAAGAGGAGGAATTCTGGAAAAAATCTCAGAATACGTTGACTTTCATCTCCAAGAATTGGTAACCACTCTACCTTCATATATCAAAGACACCACTCACTTTTTGGAAAAACTTAAAGACATTGTGTGGTCATCCGAACATTTATTGGTGTCTCTTGATGTGTCTGCGCTGTATACCAGCATCAACCATTCGGATGGTATCAATGCAGTCAATTTCTTTTTGGGTGGTAGGCCGATTGAATTTTATCAGCATGGAAAGATGCTTGTTGAAATGATTAGGTTATGCTTGTACAACAATTATTTTTTATTCAATAGAGATATCTACCATCAAATTAGAGGAGTAGCAATGGGGGCCTGTTTTTCCACCAGCTACGCGTGTTTACACGTGGGCTGGGGGGAGGAACGGGTCCTCAAAATAGAACACAAGACAATATGGGATGAGCGCATCACAGGATGGATGCGCTTTATCGATGACATATTTTTTGTTTGGAAAGGATCTGAAGTACTGGTTAAAGAATTCATCAATGCACTTAACAACAATAATCTCAATCTCCATTTCACGGCAGTGGTCAGTAATAGGTCCATTGATTTTTTAGATGTGCAAGTCTGTGCTGACGAAGGCAGTATTGAAACTACACTCCATAGAAAGAACACTGCGGGAAACTCAACGCTTCATGCGTCTAGTTTCCATCCCTCTCATCTAATAAAAAGTATCCCTTATGGGGAATTCTTGAGACTTCGTAGAATCTGCAGTACAGATTTCTATTTTGAAAAATGTATCAAAGAGAGCAAGATCAGATTCTTGGCAAGGGAGTATAGTGATCAAATGATCAATATGGCTTTGGCTAAAGTCTGCACCCAATCCAGGGATGATCTACTGTCTAGTACCATTACCACTGAACATAGGAACAGGGGATGTGCAACCTCTGAGAACACTGACAGGAATTCAATGAGATTTATAACAACTTATAGCAGTCAGCACAGAAAAATCAGGACTATCATCAATAAGCATTGGCCCATAATACAAACTGATATGATACTCACTCAGTTATTTCCTGATCCACCAACATTGACATTCAGAAAATGCAAATCTATGCATGATGCCTTAGTCAAATCAAGTCCAGAGTTGACAGCTCCAACTAACAAAACCAGCACCATGTGGCTTAAACCACAAAATGGGTTTGTAAAATGTAGTACTTGTAGGGCCTGCAGGTTCGGAATCAACACCACCCAATACACTACTATATTTGGTGCTGATAAAAACCAAATCAAGGCCAGATACAATTGCCGCACGGAGTTTGCAGTCTATGTATTGAGCTGCACTTGCAATCTTAAATACATAGGTAGCACCAAGCTCCAGGTGCATGTTCGTATCCTTCAACATCTTAGGGCGATAGTCAACTCCGACATGACATATCCTGTGGCCAGACATTTTAAGGCAGTCCACATGAACAAATTGGAGGACCTCAAGTATTTTGTTATCTCTGCTGTTCCACCCATGAGAAGGGGTGGCAACAGGGAGAGAGCACTCAGGCAATTAGAGGCCAAATTTATACTTGAATTGAACACTCGCACACCGAATGGTTTAAACAATGGGGAGGAGTTATACAATTTTTTATGAGGTCATACTTGTTGGTGTTTGTTTGATGTCATCATAATTTACTGTAAAGGAAAATAATTCTACATGTTACTGTGGGAATTGAATCTCTTTTATATTGCATTTTATTGAAATTTTGAAAAGTCTTTTTATACATTTTTGTATTTTGTTAGAAATTTTAAGAATGTATTTTTATAGATCTTTTTAAAGGTTATTTATAATATTGTTGAAATGTTTACATACTCTATCAAGTTCATTTAGATTGAAGTAAGATTATTGATAGTACAATGGGATTCAAGTACACTACATGTTGATTTTTCCTTTCCTTTTCTTACAACGGTCATTGATTAGATAATCTCCTCGTATCAATATGTACTATCGAACACCTATTTTCTATGAGGTTTACACATTTAGTAATTGAGATTCTGGTTATTTTATAACTTCTTGGCTTCTAATTCTCATTTACGC
This sequence comes from Triturus cristatus, assembly GCF_964204655.1. Taxonomy (NCBI): domain Eukaryota; kingdom Metazoa; phylum Chordata; class Amphibia; order Caudata; family Salamandridae; genus Triturus; species Triturus cristatus. The sequence goes on along the minus strand of NC_140584.1, from coordinate 372,011,693 downwards.
AACAATATCAAGTAGAATCACAAGTGTCCATTTTGATGTAGAATTTAGAGTTCATGGGTACATGTCCCTCCAACAAATTATATGTCTCTTACAAACTGGAAACATATTTTATAATGGGTTAATGAATCTTGCAACTTCTGTTTCCAATTTCACTTAATATGATTTTTAATCACAATGGATATAATTGTGATTATTTTTTACATTATTATTTTTAGCACTTTAGAAGACTTTCACACAAAAAAATCCAAACAGTTTTTTTAAACCTTTTTGTAGGGGATTGACTCTTTAATAATTATGACTGTAGACGCCAGGTAAAAAGATATATTGGAATTTTTTCCTAATTCTATACCAACGACGCCATGCAATATGGTGCACGAAAAATGATGTTCAGGTTTCATTGAGGTATTGGTACCTACAAATGTTTAACTATTTATTGTTCATCGATTTGCACATTTGCATTTTTGCACTATATAACATATCAATTATTTTAAATTATTTATTTAATTTATATAATAATTGTGGTTTTTACATGATATTAAGTGTACAGTCATTGAGGAACTAATAACTGTTTGCTCACTACGTTTTTGGAAAGATCACCCTACTAAGAGTATTTCTTCTGTGTTCACTGCATCACATGACGCAATGAGTGGCACCTGTGTAAGTGCTTTATATAGTGAAGTTTAGAACTTTTCATTATGTGATCAAGCCCACTTGTTGGGCGAAACGCGTCATGCTGCCATGCCGAAGCGTCTATTTGCCTAAAAAATAAAAGAAGAAAACCACGCACCTACCTTGGAGTCCATGTCCCGATTTTTTGCCTTTTTGAATTGGAGGTGACAATAGTGGGAACTCTGGTGTTTGTTCATATATATATTACCTACTGGCGGTCGCCAGTAGGTAGTTATAGTTAGGACCACGTTTCCATAGGAAAACCTCAACATTCTATTTTGAATAACTTTGGCGCCGGTTGACGAATCCTCGCGAATATCTCAAAATAGGTGGGGCGCTACGCTCCGCTCCTACCCTGAAAGTCTCGGGGGGATCCGTCAAGCGGGGGCTGAGATAAAAGGGGGGTCCCAAAACGCGTTTTTCCCATGCATTTTTCCATAGGACCTTTAGAACGAGCTACAGCCCGAACGGCTGAACAGAATTACTCAAAATTTGGCAGAGAGGTAGTCCCTAGGTCAAGGAAGTGCCTTTTGTAGGTTTGGTGTAAATCTGTTCAGTAGATTCTGAGAAAATAGCCTTTAAATCAATATATATATCTGAGCCCGCTTACGGTACGCTTACCGTACGCTTACGGTAAGCGTACGGTGGCGTGCGCGAGCGCGATTCTGATTGGCTCTTAGATCTTAGTAAACATTCGAATCGGTCGAAACCAGGAAGCGGCGGCCGCCATTTTGTGTATTTCACTCTGAAAAAAAAGAGTGAAAACAAGGAAAGGGGGCAATGAGGAGAGTTACAGACCCCCTAACATTTGTAAGGGGGTCAAAGAAGGACAGAAAAGTACAAAAAAAACATTTATTGATTTTAAAAAAAATCACGGGGTACGCGTACGGTAAGCTTACGGTAAGCGTACGGTAAAAAAAAATAAAAATAAATAAATGAAAAGCAGATTTAAGAGTTTAGATATTAGGGAGCTCTAAAAAGAGCTGTTGTGTTTATGAAGTCATTTTTTTAGTGGTACCTACAAGTAAGTACCGATGCAGAGTCTAAGGTTCAAGAGGAAGACTCTGTTCCCTTCATCATTGAAGTGCACACCATCTCCTCTATAAATGTCTTGCATGTCATAACGCAAGTTGTTGTGGTAAATGGCACCCATACCATAGTCACGGAGGAAAGCAGAAACAGATTTGTTGACGTGCTTTCTTGCTTTGTCAATCTGTGGACAGAAATGATTGGACCAGTTCCATTTTTGCCTTTGGCATATGTTGGAAAACACAAAGGCAGTTTTAGGGAAAAGTGTAAACAGTTGTGCAAAGGTGTCCTTCATAAGCATTTCCAGACCTACCCCAGTCAAAGTGCCTAGGTCATTGCCACCACAGTGCACTATTATGAGGTCAGGGTGTTGGATTTGAATGAAGGATTTCACCAATGGCATCAATTGGTGCCACTTTAACCCTCTCTGACCAATCCATTTAATGTCTACATTTGGCAAAGCAAGGTCTCTCACCATACCTGTTTTCTCTGCAAACTTTTCACTCCAGAAGACATAGCTGTGCCCTACAATCCACACTGTGAACATCTTCAAAGGAGAACTGGATGCACTCAGGAGGTGTCTTTCAGTAGAATGGCAATATGAAAAGAAAGACAGTTTGGAAATGGAGGCATACATATTTTTTTCAAAACAAAAAGAACTGATTGGCTGTTTCATACCATTCTAGAATAAAAACTAGGCTGTATGTGTAAATTAATAGAAGCATGTTTTGTATTGGTAAAAAAAAATGTGTAACCAAAGAACAGTACTATGGATTTGCTGTTAGGTTTGAAAAGTCAAGCACTCTTGCTCTGTGGAATTGAAACATTGTTTGGCGAACTTCTGACCTAACTCAACACAGCAGTGTTCCATGAGCTGTTGCTATGGTAGCAGGCAGAAGTCAAGTTGGGGGAAGGGTACTAGGCAGAAGTCAAGTTGGGGGAAGGGTACTTTTGGAAAAGGGTTGGTTTTCAACCAATAGAAATGTGTGATTACATTTGAAAAAAAGGGGGAAGCACTGAGATTTGAAACTTACAAGTATATGTGTGGAAAAATAGAGGGAAAGTTTGCCATTATCTGGTTCTGCTGAGAGGAGAGAGGTGAACACAACAGAGATCCTGGCTCTGATAATCTGCTGTTTGAGTGTCACATTTCTTTCACAACTAACTAATTTTAAAGGTGAGTTTACAGTTTGAGAGGGGATGTATGTGGTAACTTAAGAAATGAATAATAGAAATGGAAATTGTTTTTGTTGTAGTTACACATGGTGGTTTCATAATGTGTCAGTCTGTAAAAGTGATTTTCACTTGCCCCGAAAAAAAAAAGAGCAGTAAGTGTGCTTTCAAATTGGCAAAGAAATTTCGTTTTGGGACTAATGTGAAAACATGACTCTGTGTGCAGAGAGGAATTATAGGCAGAGATTTATTGCGTATTGCTCTGGTGATTTCACAGTTGCATTAGATGGAAAGGGGGAGCAAATTTTTGGGGGAAGAAGCAGAGTCTTAGCACACACCCATGTGCTTGCCATGTATAGTCATGCACAGTATTTACAAGCGAGTGGGGTTTTCAGGTTTCAGTCTGTAATGCAAATACATTCAGCATCACTAAGGCTGGTTGCCCTTGCTGGAGTGTAGGCAGTCACCGAGAATACACATGGTGGTGGTCTGAAAAAACAGTTTGGACATGTGCATTTAAATAAATCAAAAAAAGTGGTTTCATAATGTGTCAGTCTGTAAAAGTGATTTTCACTTGTAAAAAGTGATTTTCACTTGCCCCGAAAAAAAAAAGAGCAGTAAGTGTACTTTCAAATTGGCAAAGAAATTTCGTTTTGGGACTAATGTGAAATCATGACTCTGTGTGCAGAGAGGAATTATAGGCAGAGATTTATTGCGTATTGCTCTGGTGATTTCACAGTTACATTAGATGGAAAGGGGGAGCGAATTTTTGGGGGAAGAAGCAGAGTCTTAGCACACACCCATGTGCTTGCCATGTATAGTCATGCACAGTATTTACAAGCGAGTGGGGTTTTCAGGTTTCAGTCTGTAATGCAAATACATTCAGCATCACTAAGGCTGGTTGCCCTTGCTGGAGTGTAGGCAGTCACCGAGAATACACATGGTGGTGGTCTGAAAAAACAGTTTGGACATGTGCATTTAAATAAATCAAAAAAAGTGGTTTCATAATGTGTCAGTCTGTAAAAGTGATTTTCACTTGCGCCGAAAAAAAAAAGAGCAGTAAGTGTGCTTTCAAATTGGCAAAGAAATTTCGTTTTGGGACTAATGTGAAAACATGACTCTGTGTGGAAATAGGAATTACAGGCAGAGATTTATTGCGTATTGCTCTGGTGATTTCACAGTTACATTAGATGGAAAGGGGGAGCGAATTTTTGGGGGAAGAAGCAGAGTCTTAGCACACACCCATGTGCTTGCCATGTATAGTCATGCACAGTATTTACAAGCGAGTGGGGTTTTCAGGTTTCAGTCTGTAATGCAAATACATTCAGCATCACTAAGGCTGGTTGCCCTTGCTGGAGTGTAGGCAGTCACCGAGAATACACATGGTGGTGGTCTGAAAAAACAGTTTGGACATGTGCATTTAAATAAATCAAAAAAAGTGGTTTCATAATGTGTCAGTCTGTAAAAGTGATTTTCACTTGCGCCGAAAAAAAAAAGAGCAGTAAGTGTGCTTTCAAATTGGCAAAGAAATTTCGTTTTGGGACTAATGTGAAAACATGACTCTGTGTGGAAATAGGAATTACAGGCAGAGATTTATTGCGTATTGCTCTGGTGATTTCACAGTTACATTAGATGGAAAGGGGGAGCGAATTTTTGGGGGAAGAAGGAGAGTCTTAGCACACACCCATGTGCTTGCCATGTATAGTCATGCACAGTATTTACAAGCGAGTGGGGTTTTCAGGTTTCAGTCTGTAATGCAAATACATTCAGCATCACTAAGGCTGGTTGCCCTTGCTGGAGTGTAGGCAGTCACCGAGAATACACATGGTGGTGGTCTGAAAAAACAGTTTGGACATGTGCATTTAAATAAATCAAAAAAAGTGGTTTCATAATGTGTCAGTCTGTAAAAGTGATTTTCACTTGCGCCGAAAAAAAAAAGAGCAGTAAGTGTGCTTTCAAATTGGCAAAGAAATTTCGTTTTGGGACTAATGTGAAAACATGACTCTGTGTGGAAATAGGAATTACAGGCAGAGATTTATTGCGTATTGCTCTGGTGATTTCACAGTTACATTAGATGGAAAGGGGGAGCGAATTTTTGGGGGAAGAAGCAGAGTCTTAGCACACACCCATGTGCTTGCCATGTATAGTCATGCACAGTATTTACAAGCGAGTGGGGTTTTCAGGTTTCAGTCTGTAATGCAAATACATTCAGCATCACTAAGGCTGGTTGCCCTTGCTGGAGTGTAGGCAGTCACCGAGAATACACATGGTGGTGGTCTGAAAAAACAGTTTGGACATGTGCATTTAAATAAATCAAAAAAAGTGGTTTCATAATGTGTCAGTCTGTAAAAGTGATTTTCACTTGCTCCGAAAAAAAAAAGAGCAGTAAGTGTGCTTTCTAATTGGCAAAGAAATTTCGTTTTGGGACTAATGTGAAAACATGACTCTGTGTGGAAATAGGAATTACAGGCAGAGATTTATTGCGTATTGCTCTGGTGATTTCACAGTTACATTAGATGGAAAGGGGGAGCGAATTTTTGGGGGAAGAAGGAGAGTCTTAGCACACACCCATGTGCTTGCCATGTATAGTCATGCACAGTATTTACAAGCGAGTGGGGTTTTCAGGTTTCAGTCTGTAATGCAAATACATTCAGCATCACTAAGGCTGGTTGCCCTTGCTGGAGTGTAGGCAGTCACCGAGAATACACATGGTGGTGGTCTGAAAAAACAGTTTGGACATGTGCATTTAAATAAATCAAAAAAAGTGGTTTCATAATGTGTCAGTCTGTAAAAGTGATTTTCACTTGTAAAAAGTGATTTTCACTTGCCCCGAAAAAAAAAAGAGCAGTAAGTGTGCTTTCAAATTGGCAAAGAAATTTCGTTTTGGGACTAATGTGAAAACATGACTCTGTGTGCAGAGAGGAATTATAGGCAGAGATTTATTGCGTATTGCTCTGGTGATTTCACAGTTGCATTAGATGGAAAGGGGGAGCGAATTTTTTGGGGAAGAAGTAGAGTCTTAGCACACACCCATGTGCTTGCCATGTATAGTCATGCACAGTATTTACAAGCGAGTGGGGTTTTCAGGTTTCAGTCTGTAATGCAAATACATTCAGCATCACTAAGGCTGGTTGCCCTTGCTGGAGTGTAGGCAGTCACCGAGAATACACATGGTGGTGGTCTGAAAAAACAGTTTGGACATGTGCATTTAAATAAATCAAAAAAAGTGGTTTCATAATGTGTCAGTCTGTAAAAGTGATTTTCACTTGCGCCGAAAAAAAAAAGAGCAGTAAGTGTGCTTTCAAATTGGCAAAGAAATTTCGTTTTGGGACTAATGTGAAAACATGACTCTGTGTGCAGAGAGGAATTATAGGCAGAGATTTATTGCGTCTTGCTCTAGTGATTTCACAGTTGCATTAGATGGAAAGGGGGAGCGAATTTTTGGGGGAAGAAGCAGAGTCTTAGCACACACCCATGTGCTTGCCATGTATAGTCATGCACAGTATTTACAAGCGAGTGGGGTTTTCAGGTTTCAGTCTGTAATGCAAATACATTCAGCATCACTAAGGCTGGTTGCCCTTGCTGGAGTGTAGGCAGTCACCGAGAATACACATGGTGGTGGTCTGAAAAAACAGTTTGGACATGTGCATTTAAATAAATCAAAAAAAGTGGTTTCATAATGTGTCAGTCTGTAAAAGTGATTTTCACTTGTAAAAAGTGATTTTCACTTGCCCCGAAAAAAAAAAGAGCAGTAAGTGTGCTTTCAAATTGGCAAAGAAATTTTGTTTTGGGACTAATGTGAAAACATGACTCTGTGTGCAGAGAGGAATTATAGGCAGAGATTTATTGCGTCTTGCTCTGGTGATTTCACAGTTGCATTAGATGGAAAGGGGGAGCGAATTTTTGGGGGAAGAAGCAGAGTCTTAGCACACACCCATGTGCTTGCCATGTATAGTCATGCACAGTATTTACAAGCGAGTGGGGTTTTCAGGTTTCAGTCTGTAATGCAAATACATTCAGCATCACTAAGGCTGGTTGCCCTTGCTGGAGTGTAGCACTCTGGACATGGGCTTTTTAAAAAATCTGAAAAGTGGTTTCATAATGTGACAGTTTGTAAAAGTGATTTTCACTTGCCCAAAAAAAAGAGCAGTTTGTGTGCATTCAAATTGGCAAAGAAATTTCGTTTTGTGACTATTGTGAAAAGAAATGTAGTAATATATTTAAATACAATAAAGGATTTTTTTTTTAGTTTTTTTCAGGTATTGCTGAAGAGCAGTGAACAAAATTTAAGATGCCTACAAAATCCAGAGTTCAAAAAACGCTAAAAAAAAAACTATATTTGAAGACAACTGGAGGACCAAAGTTAGTAGAAGATGCTCATGTTGGGAAAAAGAAAAAATCTTCTGGTAAGCAGAAAAAACAATTTCTTAAAAATATATTCAAAACAAAGAAAAATGTACAAAATGTCTGTACTGGAAAGAATGTTACAAAAGGAAGAGAACAGGAAAAAATTGAGAATTTAGTTAATGCAAATATACCTTCTGCAACTGAAAAGATTTACATAAACAGAAAAACAGCGTTTAAAGAGATACGTAGAAAAATGTTTCAGAGATGAGTTATGTCCAATTTGATAAAGGATGTGAAGAAATATAAGCAAAAGGCAAAATATTACAAGAGAAAAAAAGAAATTGAAGCCATTGCAGCAAAGGCATTAGAATTAAAAAGGAAACTATTCATATTAATTTTGAATAGGATGCGTACATTAGACAAAATGGTTAATGTACTGAAATCACATAGCAAAAGGAAAAGAGTAGTGAACAGAACAAACTTTTGTAAAGTGTTTTTAGGAAAGTGGATGCATAGTTCAAGTAGTGAACCTTTTTTTAATGAAGAGAGGTATTTTCAAAGTAATAGTTTGCTGCATGCAGTTGACACCAGAGGTCGTTCATACGAAGTAACAAATGGTTGCATAATGGAGAAGGAGATAATGGTTCCAAGAGATGAGGTACAAGTGATGGCAGATGAGGCAATGGGGAGACGTCCTAAAGCCCCAGTGTACACTTGGAATTGTAGTAGTATTTGCACTGTGCGTCAGGAATCTATTGACAAATTTCGAGAGTTTCTAAGAGAATATAGTAAAAAAAAGTGTAAAACAGAAGATTAAGGTGCTTCAAAGTCTGGATCCATGCAGAGTGAGAGAGAATACTGGTTTGCAGGGTCATTCTCTGGCTTGTCTATCTAGAAAAGTGTGCAATAGTGTTTTCCATCATTTTAGGATGCTGGCTGTTCATCATACTGGAATGAGAAAGTTTGTGAGACGGTTGTATTTTGCCAAAAGTCCAGCAATAAAGTTAAATGAATTGAATAGGGCTCTGTTCCGAGGAACGGTATCAGATGTAGAGAAGGTTGTTGATGAAATTCAGTTTTGTTACTTTGGTCCTGAACAAAACAGTGCAGAGAAGGACACAGTAAATGAGGAAGAAGTGGAAGAGAATGTAGAACCTTCTGTAAGTAAGACATTTAATGATCACATAACAAAATTTGCAATAGTCTCTAATGAAAGACCAAATGTTACTTGTATTTGTTGCCGCAGAACTCATTATAGAAAACAAACTAGGAATGTTGATCTCTACAGAAAGAGTGAAAATGAAGATAATTATAAGTGGAAGGATTTTGCCACATATATATTTCTAGAAAATTGTTTTGAATTGGGTGAAGATCAGCGTATTTGTAAATACTGTTACAACAAGTTAGAGGAAAATAGAATGCCGACCAGAGCTGTACATAATAATTTAGAATTGGATGCTATTCCTGCTGAACTTTCTGAATTAAATACATATGAGTCTATACTCATTCAATGTGTTCATCCGTTCCAGACCATAGTACGTATGGAGCCCAAAACTGGTAAATTACCTCCTTCAGATTTACTGAGAGGTTTAAAAGGTAGAGTGGTGTATTTGCCCTTGGATTTGAAAAAAAATATGGAAACTATTGATGCGGATACTTTGGAAACTGAACCATTAATTATTCTGGTTAATGGTGTACCTACAAAGAATAAGAAGATTTGGCAGGAGCTGGTAGATGTGCGGAAAGTACAAAGAGCAAATTTGTATTTGAAAAAAAATAACAAATGGTATGAATCAATTTATATAGAAGAAGAAGAAGAAGAAGAAGATTTTCAAGAAGACACAGAAACACCAACTGGACAAATTGAAAAAGTGGACAAGTCAAAGGAAGAAGAAATTTATGAACATTTTAGCATACATCCTCTTCATTCGAAAGAAGTTATGGGAGACAATATTGATCTCTTTCAGATGAAGAAAGCAAAAGGAACTCCTGTGAGTGTATGGGAGGAGAGCTTGGAAGCTCGATGTTTTCCTCAGCTGTTTCCTAAAGGAAAAGGAGGACGATACAATGAACGTCCAGAACAGATTCCAGCTTCAGAGTATCGGACTACAAGACTATATGCTGAAGATCCCAGATTTCGACAAAGTATTCCTTATTTGTTCCATCTTTTATTTGAAAGCGACTTGTCTGCACTGTCGTATGCAGTAAATCACATTTTAAAAAGTGGAGTACATTTACAAAATGTGTCTGCTAAGGATTTTATGGAGAAAGTGCAGCACCGAGATGATCATTTGGAAACACAACTGATCAATCTGATGGCTTGTCAGCGTGGGACAAATGAATATTGGTACCGACGCCATGGTGAACTAAAATGCATGTTACGGAATTTAGGAACACCAACATGGTTCCTTACCCTAAGCTGTGCCGAGTACGCTTGGGATGATTTACTGGATTTTCTACGAGAGGCCAATTCAAACATTAAAAACATCGAATACAAGACAGCAGGAGAACTGTGCTCATTGGATCCGGTTAATGTTTGCAGATATTTCAATCATAGATTTGAGGCTATGATGTCCTTCATCTGCAATAAAAAAAAATCCACCCCTTGGAGAAGTAGTGGATTTCTTTTGGAGAAAAGAGTACCAGGCAAGAGGTGCTCCTCATATTCATATGCTGTTGTGGATCAAGGATGCCCCAAAGTTTGGAACAGATGCTGATGAAGCAGTGTTATCTTACATTCAAGAATATGCAACATGTGCTATACCAAAAAGCACAGAAGAGAACAAGTTAAAGGAGCAAGTTTTACGTTTCCAAAGTCATCGGTGTGGAAAATACTGTCGACGGAAATACAAGAGCAAAGAAAAATACTACACTAAATGTCGATTTGGATTTCCTAGACCTGTTCTTTCAAATGGAAGAGTAAACAGTTTTATGTCAGCTGTGAGACATACTATCACAAGAAAATCACCTAAGAATACCTACAACCTTAAAAGAAAAGAAGAATCAAAAAATATAAATGACTACAACCCAGTCATTTTATCCATGTGGAACGCTAACATGGATATACAGTATGTAGCTGACAATTCCATTGCTGTTGCACGATATGTAACGTCTTACATTACGAAATCAGAAAAAACAGAATTGAAGGAAATGTGGGAAGAGATTTCTCACGAGAAGACTGTCAGTAAGAAGCTGTACAGTTTCAGTTTGAAGATGTTATCGCATCGAGAAATTGGATCCTACGAATGTTCAGATAGGTTATCTTCTGCAAGTCTCTACTCGAAGTCAAGAAGAATAATTTGGGCAAGTTTAGGCCTTGCAGCAATGAGAAATCGGGTACTGAAATCTGTAGGAGAAATTGAATATTTGGTCGAGAATGACCCAGAAAGTACAGATATATTGAAAACAAACATGTTGGACACATATTATCCCAAGAGAAGTCAACATCTGGAGAACATGTGTCTCTATGAAGTGCTGCAGAACTACATTTATTCAAGGAAAGCCGCAGAAGACATCAATAATGGAAAATATAAAGTCGTTGGTGAAGAAGGATGTTTGGTGAAGCAAACAAAAGGAAGTTTGATAAATCACCGGAAGCTGAGTTGCGACACTACTGACAAGAAAGAATTTTACTACTTGGCTCTTTTACAGTTGTTTAAACCATGGCGTACAGAGGATGAACTACTGGGAGAATTTCAAAGCTATGAAGATTCATTTAATGCTTGCAAAGACAGCATACAATGCAATACATTCACAACTTATCTGCAAATGTTAAATGAAGAAATTGAACAGGAAACTACAATTGCAGCAGAAATAGCTAGAGACAGTTCTCAGGAGAGCCAAAGTTCAGGAACACACAGTCAAGATCCCCTAGGACAACCAATCATTGAAAATGAAGCATCAATAGCCATGAATGAAGTGGAAACGGCTATGAATCAAGCTCAAGAAGAATTTATAGACTTAGAAAATTTGGAAAGACAACTGAATCAAGAGCAGCAACAAATTTATGAAGAGATCAAAAACAAAATTGATCACGGATTTCTACATGTAAAAAAAGAGTGCTCATGCACATCATTTCATCCAATCAGGATGTATGTAAGCGGACAAGCTGGAACTGGAAAAAGTTTCCTAATAAAAGTCATCAGAAGCTACCTACAGCAAAAAACGGATTCTACTTTGTCTTGTGTGGTTACTGCTCCAACTGGGTTAGCAGCATATAACATAAAAGGAATCACCTTACATCGTTTGCTAATGTTACCAGTGGAGCATGAGAACAAAATACAATTCAACAAGCTAACTGGAGAAGCATCCTTGGAAGTTTCAAGAGTATTGAAGAAGATGCAAGTTCTCATTATTGATGAGGTGAGCATGGTATCAAACCTAATGCTTGCCTTTGTGCATTTAAGAATGCAGCAAATTTTGAAGACAGACTATGACATGTTATTTGGTGGAAAACACGTCATAGTTTTTGGAGATCTTTTGCAACTTACTCCAGTTAAAGGACAACCAGTGTTTAATACTGTGACACATGAAGACACGAAGAAGTCATTGGGAAGCATCGGAAATACAAATATTTGGTCCTTCTTTGAGTACAAGGAACTTACTACTAATATGAGGCAAGCAAACGATGAAGAATATGGAAGTATTCTGAAAGATATCAGGATTGGACTACTGACAGAAGTTGGCAAAAAAGCATTACAGAGTCGGCTGCTACATAATTTATTTCCAAAGGAAGAAATAGTTGCAGAGAAGATATACAAGAACATTGCAGAAAACAAAAGTGTCATCTGCTTAATGCCAACTCTACGTGAATGCTCAATATTCAATGAGGAGCTTTTGAAATTGGAAAAGGAAGAGATCAGGAAATTGGAAGCAGTGGACAAAATTGAGGATGGAAGAATTACTGTCACAGTAACAGGCAAACTGAAAAATAAATTGGACTCACTAGAGAAGAACATCTCCAAAACAGCTGGATTAGAAAAAAATCTATATGTTTGCATGAACTGTAGAGTGTTTTTAAGGAGAAATTTGGATGTTGAGAAAGGTTTAGTTAATGGAGCGATGGGAAGAGTTGTGGGTTTTATTAATTACCAGAAAAAAGAAGGAGTTGAATGTTTAAAAATAAAATTTGATCAGATAGATGAAGTTAAAGATATTTGTCGTTGTACAGTTCGTTTTATGCTTGTGAAAGACTTATATGTACGTAGGAAGCAGTTTCCGTTTTCTCTAGCATATGCTGTAACTATTCACAAGTCTCAAGGATTGACTGTAGATTGTGCATTTGTGAACATTGGTTCAACTGTGTTCAAAGAAGGTATGGCATATGTTGCTTTGTCACGAGTCAAAACATTATCAGGTTTATTCATGATAGACTTTGATGAGTCAAAAGTTAGTGCTGATACAAACTGTGTAAAAGAGTATAATAGATTAAGAAGAAGCTATGCTCCTCATTTAGGTCAGTATCCTGTGTTGGAGAAACGTGTAGTTTCTCGTAAAAGAAAAAATGAGAATATCTGTAGTGAAGATGTAGAGAAGAGGACAAAAAAGAGGAGTGATGTAATTGCAAGCAAAAAGAAAAAGGAAAATGAAGAACAGGTTGTAGGATGTCATTTTGAAAATAGCTCTGGTGTCAACTGCTACGCAAATGTAGTGCTGAATGTTGCATTTTATCTGGAAAGTTTGCAAGAGCAGATAATAGTAAATCAGGGAAAAAGATTCTGTTCAGAGCTGAGTCTCCTTTTTCAAAAGCTGAGTAAAGATAAAACTCAAATAGAAAGTGCTACTGACATTAGAAAACTTTTAGATGTATGTTCAGGACGAACACAGTTTTCTCAAAATGAACAGCAAGATGCACATGAATTTTTGATGTATTTTCTTCAGGTAGTGGAAGAAGAAGGAGTTCCCATTGACATTTTTTTTGGTCTCTCTTATAAATGGGAACATAGTTGTGATAATTGTTATAATATATGTGGCTCTATTGTTGATAATGAAAGGTTTATTTATTTGACATTGCCAGAGAGTAAAACAGTCACTTTTGCAAAATTAGTTAAAGATGCTAATCATAGCATGAAATGTGGTGAGTGTAATTCTGACATGTTTTCAACATTAATTTTAAAGGAATACGGACAGTATGTAATTTTAATGATGCAACGATGTAGAGCTGATGGTTCAAAATTGGATACTTTAATAAAGAAGTTTACAGGACAGCAATTATCAATTTCAGGAAAAACTTTTTTAACTGTTGCAATAATTTTCCATGATGGACCTACTGTTACTTCTGGACATTACACAGTTTATCTTAAATGTGAAAAAGGCTGGACACTGTGTAATGATTCCCAATTGATTTTCAAACAACGTTTGCCTTTTGATTTAGCAAATTCCTATCTAATCTTCCTGAAACCTAAATTTTAGAGAGACTTGGCAAGATCTGGACAAAACAATTTTACCATTTTACTGGATTACCATTGCAATTTTGTAAAAAAAAGATTTTTTAAATTATCATTTGGCCTAATGGAAAGATAACCAATTGTAATGTGGACTTTTTTAATTTTTAATGAAACTTTGAAAAACCAATAATTTAGAGATTATCGGTAACTTCTGCACATTTTAAATTTTGGAATGTTATTGGACTGCCATTGGAAATTTTTTCAAAAATGTTTTAAAAAATTACTATTTGGCCATGTGGAAAAGTAACCAATTCTATTGTGGACTTAATAAATTATTCAAAAAATTTTCGTGAACCAAAATGTTACAGAGAATCGGTGAGATCTGGACAAATTAAACTTTAGAATTTTATTGGATTACCGTTGGAAATTTATTCCAAAAAAAAATTTAAAATTACTATTTGGTCTAAAGGAAATGAAATCAGATGTATTTTGGAGTTATTTGAGATATAATATTGTGATTATACTTCTGAAACAAACATATCAGACGGTATTTTAAAGAAATAACTATTGGTATTAGATGATATTTTTTTACAATATTATGCATTTCTATAATGTTAAGTTTAAGTAAAAAAAGAATCAGGGCATTTTTAATACAATCTTTGTGATTGGTATTTTTTTTTGCCCGCTGTAAAATGATGAATGCAATTGCTTTCACAATTTATAGTGAAATGCAATATATTCTGAAAACAGCAAAAATAAGGCAAAAATATTTTTTGGAAAAAAATGTAAATATGTGTACTGTATTATAAAATGTTTTAAAAATATTAATACTTTTTTCTTTTTTTCCAGATAGATATAGAAAATTTTCGAAAACTACAAACATTTTTAAAACTATTTTTTAAAAAAACAAATGAATAAATATTTTTTCAGTGAGTATGGTAAGTCAATAATAATAATTGTAGTCTCTCAAGGACAATGTAATGTGATAAATGATTTTTAGTGTTTTTTAAAAAAAAAAAAAAAAAAGTACGCGCACCGTACGCGTACGGTAAAAAAAAAATAAAAAAAAGTTTTTAAAAACATATGTAAAAAAAAGATGAAAGATAAGGTTGGCTCTTAAAAGAACCGTTGTGTTCATGCAGGGACAGAGGAAAGGAAGCATGGGAAAATTATTCAAAGCGACAAATGTGCTGATCTATTTTGTTGTTCACTAGGGAAACACTGGTCTCCCTATGGCAAATTAGATCTTTACAAAATGTGCAATGAATATCAACCTTCCGAAATCGAGGGTTCATTTCCAGAGGGCCAGCAAAAGGAGATTCTCCCCCCACAGATGAAGGGCTCACCTGACCTGCAGAAGAAGGAGTCAGCCCTGCAGATGATGGTCCAGGCTGAGCTACTGTGGATGTACTGGCTCGTCTTTCTGAAGAGTTACCTCCAAAAAGATGACCATGTGTCCTTCTGTGTACATCCTGGAGGTGTCTCTTCATGGTGTGATTCCCAAAGGAATACTTCCTGTTAGGATTACCTCTAGAAAGTACACGCTTACACAGCTTACAAGTCACTAAGGGTGCATTTACCTTTTGCTGGCCTTCAGGAAAAGTAAAATAATCCCATACATAAGAGGGCTTTTGTTTCCTCGATCTCTGCCTCAAGACAGTGCTGCTAGTGCTAGCCTCACTCTCAGAAGAGCTCTGCTGTTCTGCCATCGTATCCCAAAGACAAACCAGCTCCTTCTCCCAAGGGATCACAAGCAGAAATGAGGGGAATGGGTGTGGTGTAGGAGAGTTCTAGAACTGAAAGTAGTTTCAACCAATCAAAAGTTGTGTTTCATGATCACATGACCTACCGTACGCTTACGGTACGCTTACGGTACGCTTACGGCAAAAAGTACGCATGCGCGTAAAAAAGACACGCGCTTGCGCGCATGCGCATAACAGTCACTACCCGACACTTCCGCGTAACGTGCGCGTGTGGCGTAAGCGCGCACGCGTCCCACGCGCTGTACGCGCGGCTACGCAAAGTGCGTAACTATACGCAAGCAGCGTAGATAGATTACGGACGTTGCGTAAACCGTACGCTTACCGTGAGCTTACGGTACGCGTACTAAAAAAATATTTTTTTTTAAAAAAAAAGTACTGCAAATAAATTTTACATGTTTATTTTAAAAAATATATTTAAAAAAACATATTAAAGAATTTAAAAAATTTAATCATAGTCTTTATAAAAGGTAAGATAATTAAATTAAAAATATGTTAGAAAAAAAAAAAAAAAAAAAAATTAGCATTTAAAAAACCTTGCAAATTCACTGAAAAAACCATGGGTTTCACACACGTTATAGTTAGGAATTAGCATTTAAAAAACCTTAGAAATTCAGTGAAAAAACCATAGGTTTCACACACGTTATAGTTAGGAATTAGCATTTGAAAAACCTTAGAAATTCAGTGAAAAAACCATAGGTTTCACACATGTTATAGTTAGCTGGACATTTTACTCGTAAAAAACCAATGAAATTGCCCCGTTATAGTTAGTTCAGCTAACTATAACTCGCGCGCCCGCAATGCACTGCTGATGACGTCACATATTACATCACTCATGACATGGTCAGTGACATCACTCATGACATCACTGATGACATCTCAAATGACATCACTGATGACATCACTGATGACATCATCCTTGTGATAGAGTGGTAGACCTCCTCTCACCCTAATATAACCTTTGACACACACATTCAAAAATAGAGACTAAAATTTTCAAAACAATGGACATACCAATACCAGTTACAACAACCTCTTCAGTAATTCTAAGATCCACATACACATCCACTCATTCACCAACAGTCCAATACAGTCACTCATACATGTACTCACTCATCATATGTACTCATACACCTATACATCCTGTTACACAATGCCACTCATGCATAGAGTTACTCACACACATAGTCACTCGTGCTAATAAAGAATCAAACATACATTTACTTGCCTATACAGTTATACACACACCACCATACTTACTTCTACGGAAACTTACACATACTTAGTCTTTTAAACAATCACTTATAGAAACACATACTTATTCATACAGGAACTCTTCCAATCTCTCACCCTTGCATATACTCACATATATACACCAATAGTCACATATACTAGTTTTAAACATATGTAGTTACTCATAAAGACACTATTGAGACAGTCATTCACTCACTAACACACCCATACACACACTCATCCACCCATGCAGTCCTGCACACATGGTCTGTTCAACACATACAAACAGTGAGTCACTCATTCATGCACCTATGCACTACATAATACCCCCCACCGAACCATGCAGACACTCAGACTGATACTCAAAAAACCAACTAATAACCTATATAGACACCCATGTAGCTACTCACCAACCCATGCAGCCACTTATACACAAAGTGAGAGACTGATACAGATATATACATATTTAAACATTACTCACTAAGCCATGTATTCACTAAGATACACTTAATCAGTCAGTTAAACAATCAATTTTTCAAAAACAAATCATCCATTTAGACACTTATATACCCATTTATTCTTCCATCGACCTAGAGATATACATATATAAAACATATTTAATTTTCAGAAAAACACACATTCACTGGATGATGTCATCAGTGATGTCATTTGAGATGTCATCAGTGATGTCATGAGTGATGTCACTGACCATGTCATGAGTGATGTAATATGTGACGTCATCAGCAGTGCATTGCGGGCGCGCGAGTTATAGTTAGCTGAACTAACTATAACGGGGCAATTTCATTGGTTTTTTACGAGTAAAATGTCCAGCTAACTATAACATGTGTGAAACCTATGGTTTTTTCACTGAATTTCTAAGGTTTTTAAATGCTAATTCCTAACTATAACGTGTGTGAAACCTATGGTTTTTTCACTGAATATATATATGTATATATATATATATATATTGTATTTGTACTCCTGTGTTCACATATCAAATTGTAATAGTATCCATGTGTCATTTACTATTGTACTTCAAGAAATTGCAATTGAAATGTCTAAAGAAAAAGGTTTCCTTCAAAGACATGGAACAAGGGTGGTACTGCAGCGGTAGCCACTGAAAGCTTCCTTGAAAGACATTCAACAAGTATGTTACTGCAAGGCCAGTCAGTGCAAGCTTTCTTCAAAGACATGGATCAAATGTGATACTGAAGGGCCAATGTAAGCTTCACTCAAACACATGGAATGAGTGTGGTACTGCTGGGCCAGTAATGTCAATTGAAATTGACAGTAACAGAATAAATAAAAAAGGAAATGGTTAAATTAATTAGAGACTTCATGAGTTTCATTCTGCAAGGTTAATTCATTTTGGTTCAAGAGTTAATAACTACATTTTTGTTAATTTCAAAGTTAAGAACAGTGGAATTCCTCTTTTCAGGGATAATTTGTAGAGTAGACATTGCCATGGTAAGGATCACTGCAGCTATTTCATCTTTTTTAAACCTAGGATCAGCAGGTGATACCTGTCTGCACACATTAATTTAACTAAGTAGTGCATTATCATTTGTGGAAAAGGAATGCACTGTGATCTGTAATATTTTCGGCAGGGCCAGTGCAAGCCTCCTTTAAAGACAAGGAACAAGTGTGGTACTCAGGGTCAGTGAAAACTTGTTTCAAAAACATGGAACAAGTGAGATGTCACAGGGCCAGACAGTGCAAACTTCCTTGAAAACCCTGAATAAGTGTGGCATTTCAGTACCACTACAATCTTCCTTCAAAGACATAGAACAAGTATGGCACTGTGCAGCACCATTTAACGCCTCCCTTAGATACAAAAAACAAGCAGGATTTTAGATTTGGTAAAAGTATACGGAACAGCACTGGGGAGATTTCCACACCCAAAATGAGTACAGAAACGGGCAGGAGTATAACTTCTCTCACACACTTGAATACATACCCATCTGGTCAGAAACAATACAACCTCTACTCACATTCATAGAACATAGCCAGCATCTGGAAAAACAGTCTAAGGCTCTGTGTAAACAAACTCACACATTGCACAACATTTGGCAGCAGCACACGTTCCCCTCATGCAGCAAAGGTTCAAGATAGTTATCAACAGTGCAAGCTAATATATCCTCACATACAAACCAGGCATCATTCTGGCACAAGCCTCTAAGCTTATTTCAGGCACAGAGTCCCCAGAGCAAAGTATGGATTTGAGTGAGCCACAGAAGGCTTGAGCCTGATGCTAGCCTTTGGTTCAGCTCGAGGTCCTCTTGAGACCTTGAGCTCATAATGAGCTGAGTTTCCTTGTGGCTTCTGCTGCTACCCAACGCTGTAACGTCATGCGTCAAGAATGAAAGTTGAACCATTAAACTTTGATTGCAAAAAGGAGCAAGAAAGGGCTACCAATCTAGTGGCTGAATTACACAGTGTGAAACCAGAAAACCTTTGCCGCTGGATTCAAGCTAGCCTGGCTGATGAGGAGTGTTACCCTGAAACCAGTCCCAGGATGCTTGTTACCTGTCCAGTTAAGACATGGCTTGGCAGTTCAGGCTGAACTGTTCCCATGCGGCACAGGGTCAAGACTGATTTGCATATAGCTGTTTCTGAACTGGGATGGTGAAGTGAGCTAAATAACAATGATGGATTCAACCCAGATCTGTGATTAGGGGTGGGTGAAAAGTTTCTGCACTCTGTCCATCATCTCCTTGTGTTTGCTTTGTTGCTTTGTTCACTCTAATTTGGCAGGATATGCCCAGATGACACTTTGCCACTGGATTCAAGATAGCCTGGCTGATGAGTGGTGTTCCCCGAAACCAGTCCCAGGATGCTTGTTTCCAGTCCAGTTGTGACATAGCTTGGCATTTCATGCTGGACTGTTCCCTTGAGGCACAGGGTCAAGACTGATTTGCATATAGCTGTCTCTGAACTGGGGTGGCGAAGTGAGCTAAAGAATGATGATGGATTCACCCCAGATCTGTGACTGGGGTTTGGGTGTTTGAAAAGTTTCAGCACTCCATCCATCATCTCCTTGTGGTTGCTCTGTTCTTTTACTAACTGCTATTGTTTGCCCTGCACCTGTCATGCTGAACCAGTGATTACTGTGACTGTCTTGACTCTAGAAAGCATCCATTCAGCACTTCACTTCTTCTTTGACCTCTGCTGTCATCAGGCAGCCAGGGCCAAATAGCGCACTCTGCATTTACAAAAGAGAGCATATGCACTGCTCGGCCATATAGTATGCGCATAATGAAGCCTTTGAAGGGCTCCCACAGGTGTGTCAGTAGATTCTGCTGCTTGGAGTCTAACACCTGCAGCTGTGGGAATTGGACGGATCTAACAGCAAGCTCCTAGGGGCAGATTTACAAGCCCCTTGTGCCACTGGTGCGTCACTTTTTGTGTCGTACCGGTGGCGCATTTTACTGCTCCATATTTACAAGGACAGGAAAAGCCACCCTGCGTGACTTTTCCTGTCCTTGTAAATATGGCCCCTTTGCACGCAGCACTTTGTGTGAAAGGGGTGTTCCATGGGTGTTGTTGTGGGTGTTCCCACGCAACACCCATGGAACCAGACACATTTCCAGATTTATGAGGAATCGTAAATCTGGAAATGCGTGTGAATGTTACGCCTCCTCAGGGGAGGCGTTTCGGCGGTGCAAAGAGGAGAAATGTATTCATTTATCTTTCTTTTCTTTTCCTCTTTATATGCGTGCTGCATTCTGCAGCACACATAGAAAGAGGAAATCACCTCTAATGATTGTTTATGTACAGGAAGGGTTCCCTTCCTGCACATAAACAATCATTGAAACAATGACGTTTTTCAACTTCTATGTGTGCTAATGCAGCACACATAGAAGTTGAAAAACTGCATTTTCCAGTTTGTTTTTGTGCAGGAATGGAACCCTTCCTGAACAAAAACAATCTCCCCACGATGCAGGCACCCTTGCACCATGGTGCAAAGGTGCCTGCGCCAGCGCATGGCAGCGGTTTGTGTGCCAGCGCAGGGGGAAGCACAGAGATGCGACATATTGTTGTAAATATGTCGCATCCCTCTGCTTTGAAAGTGACTCAGTGTGGTGCAGCCTAATGGTTTGCGTTCTGCACTGAGCGACTTTCTTGTAAATCTGTCCCATAGTGCTTTAAAGGATCCTGTAGCCCTGGTAGGCAGTAAAGTGACTTGATTTTTTTTTTATCCTGTTAAAATCTTTGTTTCCACTCACACTTCAGAATTAGAAAAAAGTGCGTCATTTGTGCTTTCCTAAATGTTTATTTTGAAATATTTCTAGTGTTCATTTATGGGTAAAATGTTGTTGTTGGAAGAAAACAACATCATGCAGCCTTCCCTTTCACATGAGCAAGTTTGTCACATAGTTCACTTTGCTGAATCATCAAACCTCGCTGTAACTGAAAGAAAAGTAAACACCAGTCTCTGTGTTAAAAGAATAAGCAGCAATTTGTCATTAGACTAGACTGCCATTTGACCTCTGTCTTTGAAGACACAGTGATGGGACTGATAAGTACTCTGCATGGTAATAGATGCATACCCCTGCCCTGAGTGCCCAACTGTACTGTTGTCTGAAACCCTAATGCTGATTTTTTTGTCTTAAGCGAACCAGGATCATGCATGTGTGCCATGACATAGGCCTGTCTTACTGATTACAGTCTTGCTGTACCAGAAGCGATGCCCAAAGCACTACCCTCATAGTGGCGGAAGGCTACTACAGTTAAGCAGCATGAGTGTGGTGTAGCCAGCATAACTTGTAGTGATCAGTAGTAGTGAACCTGGAGTGACACCTACAGGCTCACTCACCTTTTTAAAAGTTCCACTGCTGTGTGCTTAACTCACTCTTGGCCTACTTCAGGTAAGTTGTGGAGTGCTGTGCAGTGCATGAGTAGTGACTCTGCGTTAGTTGTATGTGTGCCTGGGAAGTGTACAATACAAGGATGGAGCAGTACTGTGTAGTGCATATGTGGTTAGTACATTTACTGGGTGCACCTATGCTGAGAGGAATACATTACATTAGAGATGTAGTGCTATGCAGAGCATGTGTGAATAAAGCATGCGCAGAGTGTACGTGTGCTTGTGTGGAGTACAATATAAACAGTGAATTGTTTTGCAGCGCACATATAGTTAGCATGTGGGCTGACAGCATGTATGTTTGTAAAGAGAACATCTAGGTTAAATATAGAAAAGCTTTGGTGCACACAGACTGAGATTGTATCCTTGATACATGGGTACGTTTAAAGCTACAATGCATGGAGGAACAGTGTTGGACTGAAAGTGTGCTTTGTAAGTATCCTAAGTGAGTGTGCCTGCAATGGTACATTGTATGAAAGGGCCAGGGCTCCATTTTAAAAAGCCGTGCCTGCCTGGTAAAGACATGAGGAGGAGAGGAATCCCCTCAGACAGATTTGTACATTGCTATATTGCTGTGAGCTGGGTGGGGACACACTGGATTTAAAAGGAAGAGTCTCCCTATACATTTCAAAAGACTGCTCTTTGATTCAGTAATAGATCACAAGGAAGGGATCTCGACACATCAAAGGAAGGGAGATGGGGCTGATAATGGAACGGTAAAGTGCTGTGGGGCTGGGATTAACCTTTTGATGCACATGTCACTGTGGCCGACATCCAGGTGTGCACTCTAGTCACTTCCATGAGTTGTGTTATGGACAATCAGCTTCAGAGTCATACCTGCTGTGGAAAAACTCTTTCATGAATGAAAGTACCCACTTCAATATAAGCAGAACCCCAACATAAAACTTCAAAAACCCTAAAATACATTTGGTGTCTAGAAAAGGACTATAAGAAGGGGAGGTTGAGTTCTCAACATTTTTTATCAGCCAAGCAACCAGATGTGCTGTGTGAGAAGGGTAAGCTCTGCAAGACTTGTGCCTGTGACCAGGAATTGGGGCCAAGTCCTGCTAGTCTCCCTGTTAGGTGAAGGGAAATCACTCAGGGAAACCAAGATCACCTGCCCTGGAGCCTGGAGCACCTGCCATCTTGACAAGACCAATATACCCTGTGAGGAAGAGGAGAGTGTTGGAGGAGCGAAGTCCAGTGGGGAGCCCTGCCATGAGGACTCCCTGTGTCAGGTGTGAGAACTCAGCTGTACACTGATCGGGCTGTAGACAATTTAGAAACCCCTGTATGCCAGGAGAGGGCTACCGTTAATGTATGCAGAGTGGGCGTTCCGTCACAAGGAAGCCCTGTAAAAGTGACGCAGTGAAATCTACGAGATTTCACTGAGTCACTTTTACGTCCATGCTGCATCAATCCCTTACACCTGCTTATAGCAGGCATAAGGAGTGACACAGCATTGCAATTATAGGAAGCCCCTCAGCAATGCTGGAGTTGGGTTGCGCTTGAGACACGACTCCAGCACTGTGTCACCTATACGCTGACAGATGCATCAGGCATCTGTCTCTCCTTGCGCCGTTGTAAATGCAGCACATCCATGGTGGCGCAAGGGGTTCCTAATGTCATGCAAAATAACTGGTGCATCCCTGCTGATCTGCAGGGATGCGCCAGTTATTTTAAATCTGGCCCAAAATGTAAAGTCTTCTTTAATGCTTGTTCACCTTTGGAATTCCAGCATAATTATTTAGGTGCCCTCTCAGGGCTCAAAGGGCTGCTATACACACCACACCCCCTCACACCACTGGACCCTGGTGCATTGCACCAGCTGCACCACTGGTAGCTATGCCCCTGAGAACAGAATAATCAAATACAAACAGAAAATATGATCAGTCTTGACCCCAGTCTTGATAATAGAGAGGCAATAAATTGATAAGGAGAGCTGAGCCGGAGCCGAGCCAAGGGTCTGGCTTGGATCACAAGTCAAGCCATAAAAATGTTGAACATCTAATCTTACAACAAAAATCATACACAAATATGATAAAGTCTCTATAAATTCCCCAAATTATATTTCTTTAACATTCAAAGGGTTTTCATCTCAGAAGATCTGATTATATTGCTACACTTGGTTTATTTAAAATTATAGATTTTAAACTTAAACTTGGAATCATTCATGCCCCCTCTTATGACAATGCCATTGGTGAACTAAGAGCCAAGTCTGTTGTCATGTGCATTCTATGTGGGGACTGATTCTTATAATACACGGAGCAACATTATAATATTGAATAAAACACAAGAGATGTTTTTGTACTGCACACATCCTTAACATGGTATGTCAAGGTGCTCTATGTGAAATAATGAAGAAAAATTAGGTGTAGTGAAATTAAACGCTTGCCATGGATTAGTTTGGTCAAGCAGGGTACCTGTGATTAATCCCAGTGTTTCTGGTCTCACATTGTGCAATTCACCATTAGAATGACATGTCTTCCTCTCTCTCTTTAAAAAAAAACTATTCATTTTCACCAGTTAAAATACAGGTAAAAAAGACGTAAACATGTTATATTCATCATAACATTACCATGCACAGATGCAATTTGATAACAGCGCTCGAAAAAAGATATAACAGTACGCAATCCATGTGATATATAAACATGGTCCCACCTGTACGGGCATTCAGGTGAGCAGTCGTCTTTTTAACTGATCATTTCTTCATGTTGCGTTGTGTAGCAATTACCTTAGTACCTGTGTAAATAAATTGACAGTAACATACGTTTTATTAACTCCCCACCTGCGCTGATGAGCTGCTACCTCCCCATGTCGTTTCCAGTGCTGTTAACAGTTGCCTAGTGTCAGAGTAACCACACTTATCAGGTGCAAGTCAAGGCTAAATAACGGAAGTTCTCATACACATATGTTAATTAGCAAAAAAGGAGACCCTGAGTTTAACGTCTATAACTTCAGAATATCAAATGCTTTGAACGTTTCCAACAGTTGATCCCAGCTCATAGCAATCGGTTCCATCTTTAGGCCTCTTTTCTCCACCCTGAGGATCGCCACACTCTCTGCCAGACCCCATCTTTCTACTTCATCTTTCCAACTAAGTATTTTGGGGGACCTTGGAGATTTCCACCTCTTAGTGATACCACGTTTAGCAAGTGAGCAAACCTGGTTTGTATTTTAAGTTCTTTATGTCTTTTGTATAGACCTAGTATACTTGCTTATACTTTATGCCATCCCATGTTCCCCACTACCTCCTGTAAGATATTGATTATTCCCCCCTAATATGCTTTCAAGGTAGGACAGTCCAAAAGCATAAGTAACAAATCAGCATCTTGCTCAGGGCATCTAGGAAAATGTGGTAGGAGCGTAGGGAAAATGGCTTGCAGGTGATGGGGCGTCAGGTACGCTCTTTGTGTGATCATGTATTGAATTAACTTAAGACAGGAGTTACGGTAGATTCGTTTTGGCCATTGTAATACTGTTGCCCACTCCTTGTCAGACATTGGCTTATCAATACCCTATTCCCATTTGGTACGTGTTGCGGCTAAGTGGGTAGGACAGTGAGCACGTATGCCCCGGTAGAACCATCTCGTTAAGGGGCTACCAGTCTCCATAAGGTACATTAGGTGAACCAGCTCATAGGTATCAGGTTCTGCGCCATGAGGTGCCCAATATTTCGTGACATACTGTGTCAGGCTCGCATAGGTCATAAACAGTGAATCTGTGACACCCCTCTCGTTTATACAGTCAGAGTGTGTAAGTAGCATTTTATCGCTAAATAGGTCCCCTATTGTTGTCACTCCAGCCTGCGTCCATGGGTCCAACCTATGAGTGGTGAGTGTTCCTGAAGTTCTTGGAATGCCTAGTAAGGGAATATTCGATGCATATGCGGGAAGAGTATTCATATATTTCAATGCCTGTTTCCAGTAGGTAATTGCAGTTCTAAGAAGAGTTCCAGCTGTGTGATGTAGTGTGGCGCTCAGAGAGAGCAGTCTGTGTAATGTACCCTGACCTAGCATGCGCTCTGAGTATGCAATTTCCTGTTAGTTACGACCAGCTATCCATTATGAAAGCCATTGTAGCTGAGAAGCTAAGCAATACGCATAGAAGTCAGGGGCTCGCATTCCCCCGGCGTCCGATGGAAGCAGTAGCTTTCCTAGGCTCAGATGCTTTTGGCTTGAGCCCCAGATTTAGGAGATCAGGAGTATGTTTAGGGTTGTGAATACAGCTCTGGGGATGACCACCGGGAGATTAACAAAATAATAAAAAAGTCGTGAGAGCATGACCATTTTGGAGATTGCTAACCGTCTCGCTACCGATAAATGAAGTGAAGTCCAAAACGAAATTTGTGCCCGTAGGGACCGGATAGCTTTATGTAAGTTGCCCTCAATCAAATCTGCTTTAGTTCTATACATCTGTATCCCTAAATATTTAAAGGTGTTATGAGCAATGGTTATCACGCGGTGTCCAAATGGTTTAGTCTGGTCAACTGTACTAGAGCCAAAGGGGAAGGCTTGAGACTTCTCATAGTTAATTGCTAAACCAGCTATGCGTTCGAATTGTGTGAACAAGCCTGCTACAGGGTATACATTATTCGGCAAGTTCCTGGAATATAAAGTAATGTCGTCTGCATAAAGAGACAGGGAATGATTAGTATTATTGATGTCTATCCCCCATTCCCTAGAGGAAGTTTGGAGTTGATGGGCCAGTGGTTCGAGGGCGAGGGAGAACAGAATGGGTGAGAGGAGGCAGCCCTCTCTAGTGCCTGGATTTTGCTCAACATCTTAAACTCCATATTCAGCCACGAGAGAGGGCGGTATGAATCTAACAGAGAGTGATCCCTCCCAGATTTAGGGAGTGAAGTTATTAATGCTTGTGTCGTAGAGTGGGAGAGTGTGCCCGTCTCGAAAGCCTCTGTGTATAATTTATGAAGTTGTGGGGCCAGTTGTTGTATATAAGTTGCTTTTATCTCCATTAGTGTTATAGGATCAGCTAACATTGTTTTGTTCTCGTCAGATACCTGCGGCAGTTCTATTGAGTCCAGGAATACAGCAATTTCCGAGTGAGCAATCTGTGGTGGGGTGGTGTATAATGGTTTATAATATTCATAAAAGGCTACATTAATGTCCGTTTGTGTAACAGCTTTAATATGTCGGGAAGACCACATTGCAGTAATAGGAGTGGGGGGAATGACACTCCTCAGGATCCGCACTAGCAGGGTACCTGGTGTATCAGATTCTGCGTGTGTTTTTTGCAGATATGCACAGTGATCAATTATATGTTATTGCTCCAACAATTCTGCATATTTAATGTGCGCTTCCTGGAGATCTGGTTTAGCCGAGGGGTCCCAAGATACCCTAGTTTCAAGTGTGTGTAGTTTATCTTCAGTGTCTTGCAAGTCTCGATAGATCTGTTGCCGAGCTCCAGTGGAAGTACTGATGGCTGTACCTCTTATTACCACTTTAAATGCTTCCCATTCCATTCCCGTCGAGGAGAATGTGCCCGCGTTTTTAGTGAAATAATGAGTTTTGGCAGATTCAAGTGTTGCGTAATAGACTCAGTCCTCTAAGTGACTAGGGTTAAAGCGCCACGTGGGAACTGGCATGGGGACGCTGCCCCAGGAAAGTGTAATCTCTAATGCACTATGGTCAGATATTGTTTTGCCCACAAAGGCAGCTCGGGTAGTCCGGGTAACGAGCAATAAGCTACATAAGATGTAATCAATCCATGTGTGAAGGTCATGGGTGGCCGAGTAAAATGAGCACTTTCTCATACCCTCGTTATGCTTGCGCCATATATCTGCCAGGTTCCACCCCTGTGCCCAATTGAGTAATGTTTTTGAGTGGGGTAGTGTCTGCACCCCAGCCAAAGGAGGGTGGGATCTGTCCATGGCTACATCCGCCACTGCATTCAAGTCACCTCCGAGTACCCATTCGACCTCAGACCAGTAGGCCTGTGCAGCATTACACAGGCATAGAATGCTTCATGATCGGAAATAGGTGCATACAGACTACCCAGGACTATAGGACTCACATCTAGATTTCCCCGGATTAAGACAAATCTACCCTCTTTATCTATGCGTTGGTCCTGCACCTCAAATGGGACCCCGGATCTCAACCAAATAGCGGTCCCCCGGGCAAAAGCAGAATAAACCGTGTAATACAGTTGCCCCCTCCATTTATGTTGTAGTTTGGTGGCTTCCTGACCTGTTAGATGCGTCTCTTGTAAGAAAACTACCTGTGCTTTTCAGCGAATCAATTGGGCGTGCACTCTATGACATTTATGGGGTGAACCCATCTCCCAGATGTTCCATGTGATGCAAGTGTATGATTGTATCTTACTCAAACTAGCCATTAGTGAGCATCAAAGCAGGCCAAAAAAGGAAAAAGGACAACTGCTGGGAGAAACGGCCCGTCAGCCCCCTGTTTAAACACCCCAATACACGGTCCAAATACGAAACTAGGTTCGACCAAACTAAAATAACGACACACAAAGATATAGAAAAATAGAACATTCGCTACTGCAATGGGGGTCATGGCTAAAAAATACTTTGGGAGACGTTAGCACTCTGCAGTAATCGTCTCGCCTAAGCCAGATAGGGAGGGGGTACTGCCTCCCCCCGGTCCCAGGGCCCCCACCAAGGTGCCACACAATAGTATTACATTATCAATAAGGGCAGACATAAAGCACAGCACTGGCTCCCGCTCCCAACTGGGGGGAATCCTCATACATGAGTCTGTCACTAGCGGGAAGCATAACGTATCCATGTAATTGTCCTACCTTCTCAGTAGGGGAAACTCGTATCACCCCACCTAGTGGCATCACATTCACTTACAAAGTATAGCGATGGAAGTCAGCCCCAGCATGTAGAAGCTACATAGTTCCAAGGAATCATTTTGCGGAACTATTAGTTGAGGAGCGTACTCTCCGTATATGATGAGAATGATGAAAATAGGGGTGGGCTACGCTCCGGCTTTGACTGACCCGCATTTCCAGTGGAGGATTCGTCATCCGTGATTGTCTCTCTGTTTCTGAAGGTGGCAGCGGAGATTATAGCCCTCCTCTGTTCCTCTAGGACTTGTGCTGGTGTTGGAGTACCATCTTCCTCGTATCGCTTGGGTTAAGTACGTCGATGCTGTGATTGTCACCTCCTGGGTTGGGTCTCTCTTGATTGTCGGTGAGACAAATCAATAGGCAAATCAGGGAAGGTGTGTTCAATCCACTCCCAAGCTTCCGTCGGGGTATCGAAGAAATGACTTTTTTAGTCATGTAATATTTTAAGTTTCTCCCGATACAAGAGAGCATACTTAACATTAAAGGTCTGTAAGTGTTGTTAAACCCCCTGATATTGCGCTCCCTGCTTTTGTACTTGGAGAGTATAGTCAGGAAACAGGGAGATATGTGCATTGTCTTTTAGTATCGGAGCTTTCTCTCTTGCAGTCTGTAGTATCTAATCACGGCCCCTGTAGTTAAGCACCCGAGCTACCACAGGGCGGGCGGCATACCCAGCACTCGGCGACGTGTAGGAACCCTGTGAGCTCTTTCAATACAAAAGGTGTCAGACAAGCTTCCCGGTGGTATAAGAAATTTGAGCCAAGTTTCTATATAGAGCGTAGCATTTTGGCCCTCCACATTCTCCAGCAGTCCAATAATGCGTCCATTATTGCGACATGATCTGTCCTCTGCATCTTCTACCCTCTGCTGAAATTGCACTATCTGGAGTTGCATCCGTTCTAGTTCAGTTGAGTGTTCTTTCTGCTTTGGGAGCAGGTCTTGTACTGCCGCCCTGTTTTCAGAAACTTTGTCGGCTAATTTCTTGTGATCATCTCGAATGATAGCGATGTCTGTCATCAGAGTCCCCAGTTGCTGTTCCATCAGCACCCGAGATTGGCGAATTTCCTGCAGGATTAAATCCAGCTTGTCCGGTTGGGCATCCCCTGCCGAGGGTGGCACCATCTCCGTAGAAGTGGCAGTTGAGGCAGGGCTAGAGTCCTCCATGTCCTGACTCTTGCCCTTTGTCTGCCCCATCTCATGGCAAGAGGTGTAGCGGGGTCAATGAGAGGGTTATAAGGTTAATGTCCCTTGGTGGCTATGGGCTGAGCCACATCGAGGTCATGAGTGGGATTATTAGTTCACGAGCAGCTAGCTCTCCGAATCCCCCAGAGCAGGAGTTATGAGTATGAATGTCCCGATGAATTAACCCTTCGGGAGCGCCAGACGCCCTGTTGTAGGCTGCCGCCCAAGTCAAGTGATAGTAGGACCAGGCTTGTTTGATACTAGACCACCCCAGTTCAGTGCCAGAAATGTATCTTCATTTTAACCCAGACCACCGTCGGTTGCAAACCACTAGTGTCTGTAAGGTACCGGTGGAATGCCAGTTGGAGGAGCAGTCACTGGGTAGCCATTTTCAGGAGCCAGGGTCAAGATAAGATGCAATTTAAGAATGCACAGAGAAGGGCTGCTGTCCCCGCCGGCTCCAGACCAAGGCAAACACCTTGCTGCGTAGGGCCTGCTCTGATGCATACCCACAAGTGAGTGTAGATCAGTAGCGGTCCGTGGAGGGAGTTCCGTGGGGCGGTGAGGCGGGGCAGGGGAGGGGCAGGGTGGGGGAATGTAAACACCGGAATATGGATGAACGGAGGTAAGTACACATTTAAATAAATAAAACGAATTCCTTTGCGCGCGCTGCATCGCATTTTGCGATGCAGCGCGTGCAACGGAATTAGTTTTATTTATTTAAATGTGTACTTACCTCCGTTCATCCATATTTCGGTGTTTACATTCCCCCGCCCCGCCTAACCGCCCCACGGAACTCCCTCCACGGACTGCTACTGGTGTAGATGCAAGTCGTCCCTCTGTAGAGATATTCCTCTTAACTAATAGCAAGAAAAGATTACGTCTGGCATTTGTTCAAACGGGGCGATTGCGGTACCAGGAGACCTAAGCGTACGTGCACCGCAACCGGATCCAATGTTTGCAGCAAACGCAGTGCTAAAGGAGGGGGTCCTTCCAAATCAGTCAGCCAGAACCTCCTTTCATGCACGATACCCTGAGGTCGGTGCAGGCCCAGTTGAAGCAGTAATGCACAGTGGAGCCTATCCGCCACAAATGGCCACTCCGTGCCTCTAAGTTCTGGAGCAGGAAGCGGAATGGACTCACGAGGGGGACACGGCCGGTGAGGTCGCGGGTCAGTCCACACCCGCGCCAGCATCTCAGAGCCAGGCCGTCGATCCCAGGCAGCCCACCGCAGCAGTCAGTCCGAATCTGGAAGTTAGGCCGCCGGCCGGCCCGGGGTTGCACCTCCTCACAGCTGATCTCGGGTGTATGCCTAGGGATGCCGCAGTACCCCGGTCCGAGGCTCACCGTGCATAACAGGTCACCCCTCCTTCACTCATTACAGAGCGAGTAAAGAGGTAATCCATTGGTGAGGGTTCGCCAGGGATAGACACAGGGCAACGCTGGCAGCTCCATGACACACCGCTACCACCAGTGTTCTAGCGAAGGAAGATGGGAGCCGCCATCTTGCCCCGTATGATGAGGCTGCGCACCTCCTCGGATCAAGCCCCTCTAGACGAGTCACAGGACTCCAACTCAGGTGGTAGGTTGGCAGGGCCCCCACCGCTCCCCTCCAGCTCTTTGTGGGGAACAGGGTGCCATCTGAAGCTACATATAAGGTGCCGATAGGGACCCCCGGCAGGGAGCTCGGTGATCACGCAGCCGCCATGTACGGTAGTTAGCCACGCCCCTGTCTTCCTCTCTCTCCTAGTTTGCATCAAAAGGTTAATGCTTTGTCTTTCATTCTAGGCACATGACGTTTGAGTGTGGGTAACAGGCAGAAACAAAATGAAATCTCAGCTTAAGAGTCCAAGAACACCTTGAGCTGAGCCAGAGACAGGTCTCTGTCTCACGTCTTCAGTGGTTCATTTCTTCTAGGCACTGTTAGGTTTTTTTTAACCTTCTTTTTTCTTTCGCAGGCATGTGGAAGCCTGGTACAGCAGCACAGATTTACCGATGTATATCACTACTGTCATCATTCAATCAATGGACGTCTTCTTAATTCATTTACAAGGCTACTATTTTAGGTTTTCAATAAAAAAATCACCAACTCGGGGAGTAAAAGATATGCCAGTTTTATTCCCCTGGGGTATACTGTTGCTAATAGCTCATCAGCCAGACTCTTATGCAGATCCTGTTCCAGTTATGAATGCTGTTTTTCAAACTTCCACAATGTAAATAATAGGGGTGTGGATTTCCTCATTGTGTGAGAAAGTTAATTCCTCCTGTGGTGTTCAGCAGAGTGAGTTAAGGTCTCAGCACTAGGGCGCACTGGATGAATGTGACACACACTGTATAACTAGGTAACGCAGAGTGACCTTGAGCGATCATTCAGCTTCTATTTATACCTTCCAGACTGTGCCTGGCCCTCAGCGTGAATTTGTGTTACAATGTATGGTAGAGGCTGGGTGGCACGCTACATCCCAACTTTGACTAATTTGAAACAGTAACAGGTTATTCACTTAAGCAGGATATAACATAGATGAACTCTCAGTCTATGGCTGGGTACAGGATTGGGTTGGAGTCCATACCTCTAGCTGCGACCATTTACTCCCAGACTCATAGATTGTCCATTGCACATGCCCACCTGGATGGTGGGCATTTGGCTGCTTGTTTCTCTCAGGGCTACCACCGCCTGATCTGGCCTGACTGATTTTGTATCCGGGCTGGGGCTGGAGGTAGTCATGTGTGACTCGCAAGCATTAGCCACAGCTTCTTGGCTGTTGTGCTGCTCGTTTTCCCAAGACCTGACTCTCTTGAAGCAGGATATGTTTTTGGATACTGTGAACAGACCTTGTTGGATAGTGACCATTTTCCCCTGGATTTTGGTGATCTCCCACACTTCTCTTTCGATTGGAGTGTGGAATTTCCATCTCAAGTGTCGATCTTTCATGATCATCTTGTCTCTGATACCGAGGTCCGAGACAACTACTCTGCAATCTTGACTGATGATGTCTATGACTGCGAGGCTCAAGATGGGCCCAGCTGGTATGATATCTTGAGTGCACCTTCTCCTCAACTGGTCACTTGGGGCACACCATGTAGTTGCGTCTGCCAGTAGACCCTCAAGAACCAGTGCAGGCAGCACTCTGTCTTCTACATGCTCCGTATCCGTAGTGCACTGTTCAAAGTCGCACAAAGCGCTCTACCTCTCCATTGGCCTGAGGCCACTGTGAGGTCACCTTTCGATGTCTTATGTTTAAACTGTCGAGATATGATGGAAATTCTTCTCCCTGATATGGGGTCCATTGTCTGTTTTTATCTCATTAGGAATCCCAGCAATGCACATTACTTTTACAGTGGAGGCTTGATGTACACAAATGCTGTAGATTGTACCAGTTCTGCAACAGGGTACTTGGAGTGGCTATCCACTACTGCGGTGAGCCTCCCACCAGGAAAGCTGCCAAAGTCCATACTGACACACAACCATGATGTTACGTAGGCTTCTTTGGTAATTACTGGGGCACCTGGTGGATCTCCACTGGTGATGGCAGCTTCTGACTCACTCATCCATCTCTTCGTCCATACCTAAGAACCACACCTTGTCTCTGAGATGGGATTCGGTTTTTGCAATGCTTTGGTGTCCCTGATGTGCCAGCTCCATGAATCTTGCCCACAGGCTCCTTAGTATCATGTTCTATCGTTCCCAAAGTAGTAGACCCTCTTTGCTCGTCTTGTATTCTCCTCATTTGGCTCATCGCGCTTGTTTGTCCACAGTGGGGGCTTTAGCCCCACCTAAGAAGTTGCCATGCCTTTTACATAGTGCATCTTTTTCGTTGGAGATGCTTGAGACACTTTCTGTGACTTCTTTGATTTCTATTAGAGAGGGACTTCTTGGGTTGGGTATCATTCTCAAAAATTCCTCAGCACTTTTGTCCTCCTCTGTTGTGCTGGTACCAGATGGTGTCATCGGATGTCTAGACAGGTAGTATTCTGTGTTGTTTACCCCTGGGTAATGCACCACTTCAAAGATGTACGGTTTTAGTCGAACTGCCCAATGCTCGATGCGTGGTGGTACGTTTCTGTGGGTGCCGGTAAACAGGGGTACCAATGGCTTGTACTCAGTCACCACCCTGAACTTCTGCCCACAGAGATAAAGGTGGAAGTTTCTGCAGGCCCATCAAAATGTCAGCACATCATGCTTGATCTGGGCATACCGGGTCTCTGGGAGGACCCTGCTGGCATAGGTGGTGGGTGCTCATGCCCACAACCTTTCTCGTTTTTCTTGGAGGAGGAGGGCATCAAGGCCCATGGGGCTTGCATCCACTATCAATTCTGTTCTGCGCTTGGGGTTGAAGTACAACATTGTTGCATCTGCTAGTAGTGCTTCCTTTACCATCCTGAACACCCGGTTGGTTCTGCTGTCTCATTCCCAGGGCCAGTCCTGCTTGGTTTAGGCATAGAGGGGTTCTGATAGAGTAGCCATGTTGGGGATGAACTCCCCACAGTAGTTGTCCATTCCCAGGAAGCTTCTCATCTTAGATGCATTTCATGTGACAGCAGCTGTTCGTATGGCATCAACTTTCTTCGGGTAGACCTGCAATCTGTCACTCAAGAAGTGTTATCCAAAGAATTTGACAGCATTTGTGTAGAAAGAGCACTTTTGTTGTGGAGGGTCAACCCACAGTCTGCTAGTCACGCTCAGCCTTACATGATGGTCTTCTAAGGTGTCTAAGTATATCAAGATGGCGTAGCTCACATTCAGCATGCTGACTAAGCCAGCCAGGGTCTCTCAGATGACATCCTGAAATACTTCCACTGCAGATGAAATTCCAAAGTTGAGGCATCTGTATTTCCAAAGACCTACATGAGTCGCGAATGTGATGATGTATCTGCTCACCTCATCAAGCTAGAGCTGTTGATGTCCTGCATTGAGACCAATTTCAAGAACCAGCGAGCTTCATTAAGATATGCCACTATATCGTCTACTGTGGGAGTGATGTGTAGTTCCCGGCGTATTGCTTTGTTTGGGTGCCGCATGTCAATGCATAGTCTTATGGTCCAGGTTGCTTAAGCTTGGGAGCTATCATAAGGGGTCACACCCACAGAGCTAGTACTGTCACTATTTCAATTAATGCTAGCCATTCAACTTTGTCCAATTCTTTTTCGACTAGTGGGCATTGGTGGAATTGCACTCTACTGTGTCTGAGAGCTATGGGTCTTATGGTCTTGACAATGTGGAGTTTAATTTTCAGCCCTTTTAGGCATCCCAAGATTACAAACAACTGCGGGAACTCCTCCAGAATGTTTGCTGCATGCAGTTTATGCACCAGCCGGGGAAAGATGACCAAACTTAACTCCTCCATGGTGTGGCATCCGAGGAGGGTGCCTGTATCTCCCCTGGTTACATGAAATCTGGCTTGCATTGTTTTTCCTTCATTTTCCCCCTTTACATCTATGACTCATCTCAGAGGTACCTGCTCTCTTTGCCAATATGTGGAAATTCTAGGTTTTTTGGGTGCCAGTTTTGGTCATAGCACAAGTTTGTGGAACTGAGTTGTGCCCATAATGTACACTGACCCACCTGTATCAATCAGGGTGGTGATTTGTGCCCCTCCAATTGCCACTTTGCACATCGGCGAGGGTATCCTGCCTTGACTCTCTCTGCCACCGAAAGTTGCTGTGAAAAGGTTGTCGTAATCATCATTCTCAGGGTGACACATGGAATCCGACTGCTGCACCGAATGCCCCTCTTCACCTTCATCCATGGATAGCTGCTGAGGGGTAGTTTGCCCTCCCTACTGACCCCCCTGCTTGTGCTTGGTTCACCACTGGGCATACTTTGGCCAAAGGGTTTAAGTGGGTACATCTCAAGCATGGTTTCCCTTGCACTGGGCACATGTTGTGCGTTTGGTGCGTGAATCTGCAGTTCCTATCTTCTTTTCTCAGATTGTTTGGGAACGGTAGAGATGGTGACCGTGTGGGGTGTCTTTGGATGGCATTTACCTGGTCCTCTTTGATCTTGACTGTTTGGGTCACGTTCGATGTGACCGCAGCTCTATGTCCTCAGCCCTTGTCTGTGAGTTTGTGGGATCTCACCAATATCCGGATTTTATCTAGGGAGATGCCTGTTTGACGAAGTAAGAGATTCTGTGGGGCGGATGACCGGCAGCCCTGGATTAGTTGGGCCCTGATTTCATCCGGTTGGCTGATGTCAGTGCAGGTGCTTGCTAGCTTGTGCAGCCGTGCATAAAAGATATCTACGAACCAATCTTCTGCTTGCTGGGCCCACCTCAGTTTGAACCTTTCATAATCGGGATTGCTTTGAGGGTCAAAGTGTCGGTTTAGGGCTGCTACTTCAGCATTGAGATTTTTAAATAGGTTTTATAAATCCACGGGCCAACGTGTAGCATCATGGATCTCTTCACTGCCCCATATGTCTCACGTGTGGTGCGGAAGTAGTGTTGGAGGCATCCAATCCATTGGCGCCAGCATGGGGAGGCTACCATGGTGTCCTCTAGCTGGCCAGATGATGGTAATGCTGTGACGGATGTATGCATGCACCATGGGGAGCAGGAGGCGCTGCATCTTGTTGCTGGACTGACATTTTCTAACTTTGCTTGTTCATCAGCCTGCGTTCTTGTGCACCACTCACCTTTACAACATGAGCTTCATCAGCAGCGTGTGCCTTCCATTGTTGCTTGAGTAAATGTTGGGGGTTTCGTTTATCTGTTCCATCCCTTTATGTTTTTGGGGTATTTCACACTGCTCTGTTTTGCTGATAAGTGTATACAAGTCTGGTAACACAATCTATCTTCACAGGATCACACAACTCTCGGGCCTTCCTGCAGTTCAGTTAATTGTTGTAGATCAATCCACGTCATCATGGCATTCATGGCCTATTTTCCACTATTGTCTTTAAATATGTTTTTTCTCTCTTCTTAGAGGTAGAGCTTGTGCCAAACTCGTGTCAGTTGGCAGGCAGCAGCGGTGGTGAGCAGCTGCTTCATGTGCATCTCACAGGGAAGATTAGCCTTCATGCAAATTCCTGCTGGTTTTTAGACACCTCTCTTCACTGAGGCCTAGTTGCACGCCGAACGTGGTCCAGGTGGGTATCCAGAGATGATGCAGTGCCGGACGTTGTTAGGTGGTGCTACAGCCACGCTTCTGGGCCTCCCTGACCTCGCTACTTTTGCGGGCTGTGCAGCAGCATGGAACAACTCAACAGTGACTGGGCGAAGGGTGTTCCACATCCAACAGGGGCAGGTGAAGCCTCGAGGCTTGAGGGACGGCTAACTTGCTGGTGGCCAAGTGCTCTTCATGCACCATGTGGTGCACAGGGGATCCACTGCCGAGTTTCTGGTGGTCCCTGCCTGCCGGGACACCACCGTCCGTGTCACCAGTGTGGCATTTGGCAGGGTGAGTTAAGGCCGCAGCATTAGGGCGAGCACTATATGAATGTTACACACAAAGGGGCAGATTTACAAGCCCCTTGCGCCTCATTTACGCCGCCGTTGTGTCACTTTTGTGACGCAGCGGCGGCGCAAATCCTGCACCATGGTGCGGGGTACTTACAACGTGACGCATCTGGGAGATGCGTCACGTTGTAAAGCCCTGCGCCACATGTAGGCGTTCCTGTGCAGGGGAGGGTGTTCCGGCGCAGGAATGCCTCCTAAAAGTGGCTGAGTGAAATCTACAACATTTCCCTCAGTCACTTTTAGACCCATGCTGCGTCAAAACCCTGCGCCTGCCTGAAGCAGGCATAGGGATTGACGCAGCATTAGCAAGATAGGGCCCCCCAGAGCATTGCTGGAGCTGCGTCGCGCTTGCGACGCAACTTCAGCAATGCGCCACTTTTACGGCACAGATGCGTCACGCATCTGTGCCGTTTTTGCCCCATGGTGCGCCGCATTGTAAATGCGGCGCATCCATGGTGGCGGAACTGTGGCGCACAATAACTGGCGCATCCCTCCTGATATGCAGGGATGCGCCAGTTATTGTAAATATGCCCCATACTGTATAACTTCGAGCGAGCACTCAGCTTTTATTTATACCTTCGGGTCGCACCTGGCCCTGGGGGTAACTGCATGTTACAATGTACGCTAGAAGCCGGGTGGCACTCTACACCGCCCAGTATTAGCACCTGAGGTTACTGGATTTTACAACATGAAATCTAAATGGTTGTTGTTAGGAGACAGATCTGAAACAAGAATCCACTATGCACAAGAGCTTCCTTACAGCCTTCATGCAGTCTCCGTGGTTCATGTAATGCTTAGAAAATAAACGTCTGTACGTTTTTATGCACTGTATGTCTTCTTTCAGTAGCTGTCGAGCACTGGAAGTCTTCAGTGAGTCCCTTGTGTGCACGTGCTGGGCTCGTTAGAGTGTGTTCACAAAGAAAACTATATCCGGTGTACTTCAGCTGTCATCCCTTTGCTGCACAGAAAGCTCAATCTCAAGCAAGCTTGAAAAGTTCTGTCCTGAAAGGTTTATTGAACTGCACATGGTTTAGTTCTCTTAGGTTTGGGTCCAGATCATTCCATTGCTGGGCCCCTTGACTCCCAGAGACTTCGCTCCTGTTTACACAATTTGAAGGATTGTTGAGTGGTATGGGCTCGTGGAAGGCGGGAAATGAAAAGACATGAAAAATTTTGAAAAATTATTTTTTCTGAAGAAATGAATAAGGAAAATACATTGGACTGACCTGGTAAATGGCAAATACAAAAAACAGAAACCTACAATCTTCTTTGAATATGTACTATTGACTTCCATTGTTTCCAATAAGCAATAATTCCTGGGAAGGGAGCATTTGCTTGAAATCTTTCTAATCTAGTAGAGTGGTAGACAGGGTCGAAAAATGTCTTTACAAAATGTGCAACCTTTTTTGCGTGACGGCCCACTGAAAAAGTGGCCCGAAATGCACCTTTCAAGAGGATGAGGACAGTGCACGTCAGAGTGGTGCTCTACTTCACCAAAGCAGCAACCACTCACAAGGTTTGTACTAGTTGACATTCCAGTTTCACCCTCATAACATGTGGCAGACCAAAACGATCTAAAGAATGCTCTTATTTTGAGTGATAGTACCCTTTTATGTCCAGCTCTGTTATATCAAAATGTATCTCACAGCTATTGATGGAAGGGGGCAGATCTCATTTCTATAAGACACACCCACATGCAAATGAATTCACAGAAGCAGATCACACTTCACGGGAGTCCCCTGTCTTTCCAAAATAATGCAAGATGCTTTGCCAACTGTGAACCCTCAGATTTTCCATAATGACTGTTAATTTACCACACAATAGTAATGATTTCCCTTATTTTGCGTATAGAGGGCCAATGACTCATAAATATGTCCACTATTTGGAAAATATATGATATTCTGCACAGTTACTGCTCCAAAGCCAACAAGATAGTGAGTGACAGTGGAGTAACCTAATATTCACATTGCCAGAGCAAAATACCAGAAAAAAAATAATTGCAATGTGGGACTGAACTGACACCCAGTCCTAGGAATCTATAGAGCAGTATTAACATTTGGGATTGAAATTTACATTGCATTGCTAGACTGTAAACAAAAAATTGCAAGGTAAAATTAGATCATTACAGTTCCTGTTAGACTCATAAATCAAATGTACCATCTTGCTAGCCTAAAATGTGCCCTGAAATAACTTTCTCAAATACTTCAAATAAAAAATTTAAAAATGTCACCCTAAAATTAAATAAATATAAAAACACAATAAATATCTTAAGGGGTTAATGCATCTCCTGCAAAGCTTTGTGGCTATTTATAGGGGCTACATTTTGATGATTGGTTTCACAATGTCAAATCAGCCACTAGGTTGGTATGCGTGCCTACCCCTTTACATCAAAATTCATGGTATTTGTTTACTTTTTCTTTATACTGTTTTACATAAATGAATGCATTACATTGTAAATGAAGTTCACATAAGAAGTCTTTCTAGAATAAAAAATCGGAAGCTATATTATGGAAAGTAGGTGTAAGAAACTACATTATTATTAGGGGTGGGTGCCTGCCCACCTAATGGAATAATCCCAACTCTTGTCAGAAGGAACCTTTAAAGTCACTAAATTAACATGAGCTCAGCCAAGTGGTAGCTGTGGCACAGAGCAGACTGGTTTAATTTAGGGCAATGTGTATTTATGTAGTAACAAACAGTCATAAAGACCAAACACAAAGCAACAAAAATCCAAAACCAAATTTAAAAATCCAAGGGGTACCAGAGATATGTATTTCTAAAGTTTAAAATAGAAATAGTGCTGAAAAGCTCAAAGCATTCATAATCTATGAAAGAGTTAGACACGATCTAGGTGCGATTTGAGGCTGAAGGCAATGGAGTCCTGGCCAGATACAACAAGCAGATTGATCCTGGTGAAAGTCTGGTGGTCAAAAAGCTTTTAAAAATTGTAAGTCCAAATGCAGATAGGGCACTTTTTTGAAGAAAAGCATTAAAATTCCTTCTAAATCACTAACTATTACAGAGCACGAGTTCTAAGACCACCTCAGAGGAGGGCACTTAGAGACTCTCAAGAAATTAGGCAAAGTTCAGTCCAAGTCCAGTTGCCACTGGTCACCTTGGCACTTTAGGAAAATGGCCTACAGTAGCTTGTTGTGTCCTTGCAGCCACAAAGGAAGTCAGCAAAAGACCCTTGGAGTCCACTTCTTTATCCTCGGTACAATGGGGATCAGGTTTAGTACTTCAGGGCTCCTCTCATGTCACAGATAGCATGTCCATCTGCTTCTGTCCTTCTGTAGGTCCAGAAAGTGTTCTGAGGAGGTTCTGGGGAATGCCACATTTTTGCATGCTATCCGTTGGCAGGCAAGGGTGACACCTGGGAACTCCCTGTACCCTAAGCAATGGGGTAAAAGTTCCCAGGGGCAACCCAATCAATGTTTTTCAGTAGTGCCTGTTTGCTTTGCTTCAAACAGGTCCAAAACGGTAAGTGCTAGAGCATCTTCAAGATGGTGAACATCTTCAACCATACTAAACTTGACATCTGAGTCTCGAAGTGTGTCTGGGAGTTCCATAATGAAATCAGCAGTGTTCTCCTATATCTCACACTAAAATCCAGTTTGAAGCTGGACCTGGACCCACAACAAACCAGGAGACAGAGGTCCAGGTTGGAATAAAACATAGTTCTGTAGCACCCAGACAAGGGGTTATTCAAGAATTGTCCTGGCATTCCGGTTGGTCTCTTTCAACTGTGTCAAAGTTTTATACATGCTTCTGACATACCTGTCAGACAGGATTTGACACTGTTGTATCAACAGAATGCACACAGCCCCTTCCCTGAATATTCCGCTAAGCTCAAGGGAGTCATCCCTGCCCATTTAGACCAACCTGTGAATCAAGCTGACCTACTGTGTAGATCCTGGGAGGAATTTCACACCCCATGCAGGCCAAGTACAGGCTGAGATTTGCGGGAGATTTAATATAATTTAGCCTCCAGGAGCTTCAGGCAGGGTAAAGATAACTTTCTAAATTTATTTTTCTTTAATATTAATCAAAAATACGACTTCACCATTGAATTGGACTTTAAATAACTATTATAAATAGTAGTTTAACTATTGTTCTTGCTGTTCCTTTTCCTGGGTTAGCAGTATTAGGTTCTGGTTTCTACATAAGACAGCTATGCATGTCACAGTGAAAATAGTTTTTTGGGCCTTGCCACTGTAGGGATTTGGTAATATTAATTTTATGCCAGACCCATTCTTTAATACCATGCAGCTTGCCTTGTGGTCTACCAGGACTACTTAGAGGTGGCTTAACAATATTTAAAGGGGAGGTCTTAACCTGTCAAAAGGGGTTATGCTGTTCACACTGCAGCAGTCAGGCTACACAGTGTAGGTCTGTAGTCATGTTTGCATAGCCACCATTGTGAATGGCACAATGTGTGCCTCAGCTCACAGGTGGTATTTAACTTCTAGGCCCGGGTGCATTTTTATACACCTTAAACTAGGGACTTACAGGCAAGTTATTTGTTCCAATCCAGAATAAGCCAATTAAACCATGTCTAAAATGGGAGCACAGACACATTTCTCTGAGTTAGCAGAGGTAAAGTGTGAAGAGTTCTACAGCAAGCAAATAGGGCAAAAACATGGAGGGATGTCATGCAAAATGTGGTAATTTCCTACAGTAAGGTACTCAATTTTAATGATACCAATAGCTTTCTTTGACTTACCAGAACAAAGAATCTGAGTATTTCTCAGAAAAGGCTGATCACCTGTACACATATTAACCAAATAAAGGTTGGGAATAGTCCACCCATTTGCATGTTTTCACATCCGGAAAAGCGATGCGGAGAACTCACGGCAGATAGACTGGTGTGACTCCCAGAGGCTGAGAATGGGATTGCGATGCAAGGCTGATCACTCACACGGTTGGGAACACACAAAATGGGGATGGCACCAGAGGTACACAGTAGTGTGTCTGCCATACTGCACACTGATTGGACAGTGGCAAGGCCCTACTAGTTTCTATAGGCAGAGAAAAGAAAGGGCAGTACTTGGATGCCCACTAAACAAAGTACAGTCCTTACTCAACCTCATGTGGCAGCCCCTTCTCTTCTAGAAGCGCCGAACACTGAGGCAAGAGCATGAGTGATGGGCAGCAAGCCATAGCAAGGCTCATCTTGTTTTCGGCTTAAGAGTCCAGGAGACTATTGAATAGAGCTAAAGCCAATCATCTGGCTTGAGCCAGGTTCACACCTTCAATCAGTCAATCAATCATTAGATTAGTAGAGTGCTTCTTGTCACCCATGAGCATATCCAGGTGCTGACAGGGTCCAGTTGATTAACCGAATAGCCAGGACTTCAGGGACTTTAAGCACTCTGGAAAAGATGGTGAGGTCCGGGGTTCAGAGAAGAAAGGGTAACTTGCTCCATGTTTTCGCCCCAAGAGGCTTGGCAACCTCTATGTACTAGGCATTTGGTCAACAGAAATGTATATTTTAACATCGAGAACTGTACTGAGACCTTGCTGTAACATTGTGGCGGCCAAAGACCTGACAAATACATGGATATCAGATCAGATTGAAATGAGCTATGCCTAGGCCTCCTAGCGATAATTTAACAGGCCTACCATCTCATACAGATAGCAGGCATCAGGTCACCATGAAATGGATGTTGGTCAGCTAAACTGATAGTAAGGAATTAAATGGATATCACCGTCTGACTTTAAAAAGTACCAACAGCTGACACATTTTATGCCTATCTGAAAGTGTGATTTGAATGAATAATTTAGCCTTATTTCACAATTGATGAGAAGCTGGCATGTAAGCTAACATCCAGATAATGTTAAGGGATGCAGAACTCAATTTTATAAAAGGAGAACATCTAATGTACTTCTTGTCATCGGAAAATTAACTGACTTGAGACCTCAATGATACACGATAAAACAAGAGAGTAGAGACTAAAGAACAGACACATAAATTTGACATCCAAACAGCATAAATTTAACCTAACACTAAATATAAGTTAGCATAACCCTATACCTGTAACGACCATTCAGTGAGCATGAATCGGAATTAGAATTTAACCTCACTTTATAAATCTCAAACAATTCTCACCAAAAGTGAATATCTAATAATAACATATTTGACAATGATTGCTACCTTTACATTAGAGAAGCAGCTGAATTGTGTAGTAAATATGCGGTCACCTTGTATTACAATTGCTGAATAAATTGCATTTGTAGCTGACATTCAGTTATTGTGAAATGGATGTAGTATGTAATCTTACAAAAGGGGGAGCAACTGCCACGTGCAATGGACATTTTATCATCCATAATTGGACTAAAATATAAATGATTGCAGCTTTCCCTTAGAAAGGTCGAACAATTAACACAGGAAATGAGATGGTTGTCATAGTGAATTCGACAAAGAGTAAAACCTTACCTTACAAAGGTTAATCGGTTGAGACATGAAACGAACAGATGGTCATTGAAAATTGTAGGGAGAACTCTATCGTATTAAACATACCCCATTTTCAAGATTCTCTCATATCACGATAGATTGCATTTGAACGCTGTTTACTAAACGATTTTTCATTTACTGATGTAGTTTATATGTCCAATTGTACTTTTATTTCCAAAAACCTCTTTCTAAAATATTCCAAACATCTGCTGCATACAATTTTCTGTGGGTTTGGATTTTTATCAATGTTTTATAGCCTCTTCTATTTGGTACAATATTTTATTAAATTCCGACGCAAATCGTTATATTTTAAACATTGGAAAGAGAAGGGTATTATGTTTGTTTATCAATATGTAAAGCATAACTCTGTTATACCGTTCCTCCAATTATAAACACAATATAATCTACCAACCTCTTTCTTACAGGAATTTAACCTAATATCATCTGCTCTTCAATCCTTTTTATTAACTAATAATTTTCCTCCATACACTGCACCTCTCACACCCTTAACACCATTACATAATATTGCTTATGATTCTATTCCCACAGCTACTTATTTATATAGCATTTTATTGTCCCCGCCAATACTGTAGGATCAAAGAATTCTACTGAAATACTGTTGGAAATGAACCTCTCTATGTAATTCCCAGTTAATCTATGGGACGAAATATGGCTTAAAAGTATAGAAACCACCAAAGCTGCACGTATCACACAATCTCTATTTTTTTATTTATAATAGAGCAGTTCTTACTCCTGAATCTCTCTCAAAATTTGATCCAAACTCTTCTCCATCATGTTGGTCTTGTTCTACCTCTACTGGTACTTTAACTCATTTACTCTACTATTGTTCACATATGTTTACTTTCTGGAAAGCTGTATGGTCCAAATGTTCAAAGATCTTTTAATGTAATATTCAATTACCAATTCAGAATGTCTTCTTTGGATCCATGGCACCTGACTTTAACTATCTTTCACCGAAACCTGTGTTTTTTGATCTTCTTATTGCCAGGCACGGCTTGTACAGGTAAAAGCAGCGGGCGGTGGGGTGGGGGAGGGCAGGGTGGGGGAAGTCATCATACGACAAGATAGGCAAAATAAAACACTTAAAGTGCACTTGTTGCATCGCCTGTTGTCTGCTGACTTCCCCTCACCCTACCGCTCTTACCTGTATCAGCCACATCTTTTTATTGCACTTGCTTTTCAAGGTTATACTTTCCTATTAGAGGGATTCTTCTAAGTTGTCTATATCAGCACTGTGGAATTTTATTTGTGATGAACATGAAATAGCCAATGTTTCTTCATTATCTGTTAATCAAGAGATTCAATCAGATTTATTCTGGTTATTTTTACTACATATTTATCCTCTCACTCACCTGTAAATTGACTCTCATTCTCTTTCCCTGCCCTTTATCTTTCTATACCATTTCCTTTCTCTTTCTCTCCTTTTCGTTTCTCTTTTTATTTATTTTCTTCTCTTTCTGTTCCC
Organism: Triturus cristatus; assembly: GCF_964204655.1. NCBI lineage: Eukaryota > Metazoa > Chordata > Amphibia > Caudata > Salamandridae > Triturus > Triturus cristatus. The sequence goes on along the minus strand of NC_140584.1, from coordinate 371,966,819 downwards.
TTCTCTACTTTGTTTTCTCCCCACTACTTTTTATAAAAATGTAAATGTCTAATTTATACTCATATTCTCATGTTACTGATTTTTAGGTCTCGCCTGAGCCAGCGCACATGCGCTGTTCTGCAAGGCATTTAGTAAAGGCTTTTAAACTCCAAACACACGCTAGTGCATGTGCTTTTTTCTTTTACTTGCTATTGGGCTTTCCCTGCGTCTTTCTGAGAAAGACAGCACGCAATTGGTCCAAGGCGGGTGCATGTCCCGCCTTCTCTGTTCTGTGGCCTAGGGTGCTCGGGAGCGAGCATAAGCGCCATCTGTTTCCAATTATTGCGTTCACGTTAATTGGAAACAGATGGTTAGCACTTGCATTTTTTAAGTCAACACTCAACTTGCGCCTGCGTCCCTGCGTCCCTTTACAACTCGTTGGTGGCTTTCCCGAGTGCGCGTGCACCACTCAACTCGCGCCTGCGCCCCTTTACATCTCTGGACCAGTAACAGTTGCCAGCTATGCAGAACTCCCTCACAGAAACACGTTTTATTTCTGGAGTCCATGGTGTCCATATGTCACTGCATGAAAACTCGTGTGGTCGAAATAGACTGCGGTGTGAACCCTGCTTTATTATGGGCTAGTCTACTGAGTAGGATTCTTTTGTAATAGGAACTATGGCGGGAGAGCGAAAGCTGACAGGAAAAGCAGGGGTCGTTAGTGTGCATCACAGCATGAAAGTCCCGTTAAGTTTGCGCGTGCCTCTTCATCAAGGAAAGTTTCTAAGTTTAGATTCACCAACTCACGGGCACCCATGTTACTGGCGGGCACTGCCCTGCCCGCTCACTCACTGATCGCGCAGATCCCGAGCAAATCCCCCAGCTGAACGTCAGCTTTAATAAATAATAAAAACGCCTCTGACAATTTACTGAACATGCCTGATCTGGGAGAGAGACCTGTAGGAAACTACGAATCGGTTTCGGATTAGGATCAGTTCTAAAACCGTCCTTCATTCAAAACAGAAATTTGGGAGAACTGGGTATTTTTATATTTGTTAGCGGGCTGCTACGGTCACGTGGACTCTTAGTACTATCAATATTACCAGGGGTTATTACAGAAAAGTTTTCACTCGTTTCAATGGAACTCCCTTTATTGAGACAATTGTGAACACCGATTCAGCCTTGGCAGAAGTTGATCCTGTGACTTGAAGATTATGCAGAGATCTCGGCAGCAGGTGCACTATCCCACCAAACTAAGTGGGCTCGGACCCTGTGGGAATTGACTCTGTACAGAGTATGCATATTTCTCCAGTCACGGTCTCGTCGCCAGGAACTGTCGTAGGTTTTAACCCTTGTCTCAGAGTGTACAGACAAGTCACATGCAGCCGAGACACCACAAGAGTACACTTCACTCTGTTAACAAATGCTTGGGAGTCACACACAGGGAGTGTTGTGGTGGTGGTTGCTGTTCTGAGAATGTGGCAGAGTGTGAATTGAATGCCTGTACTGAGGACAACTGTGCCCGCTGGACTGACCTGACAACAGCGCTCAGGTGCCCGGAACCTTACCTGGCTCATGTCGCCTCCCATGGCTCTGAGAGGTGCCTGGTAACCAGGTCACCGGCTGCAAACAGCACAAGTAGGCGGGGCGCTACGAGACCCCACTCCCAGGCACCCTGCTGACAGCAGATATCACGTGAGGAGGTGATGGGCAAAGAGAAGGAGGAGTCGGTATGAGGGATTTCGACCTGGGAACACCAAGAGAATGACATTGCACAGTGGGTTGAGTGCCTGCTGCAAACTTCTTGCGTGAGATGTAGGGAAGCAGGCCGTAATTCGCCTTTTATCCTCGGTACATCAATAAATCGAGTACCAATATCTTGAGTTCTAACTTCTAACCCAGACAATGTAGCTTTTAGTGTCGCTGTCCACATGGCCACTTACCGTTAACGGGGGCGGAGCAAATCCACATAGGCGTTAGCACGAGGCATGCCCTATGAGCGTCCCCCCGTCCATATAGGGAAACATAATGTGCGTGAGAAAGGGAGTAGAGTTAGCAAAATAAGTCTATCTGTTTTAAGTGTCCAGTACAAACATTTAAAATTCGATAAGTACTTTCGGAAATGTGACATAGTTTTAAATACGAATAGGTCAACAAATAATTGTTCTTTCACACGTTCAAATCTGACAAACTTCACTGTTTCACTGTCGCCTCTGCAAAAAACGTTTGTTGTGGCCTCACTCCCTCACACCAGCGTTAATAGCTTTCAGGGGTGTGCTATGCATTTAATCCTGGTTCATCTTTATCTGGTCTCCCATTCCATTTTGGACCTTCTAAGCGTCTATTTCACAGTTGATTAGTTACATCACAGTCTGAGGTATCAATAGCTCAGATTACCGAATCCCGGTGCATTATGGTCATCGTAGTTATTTAGACGGTGGTACATTTCCATGAGGTATGCCTCAGTGTAAATATTGAGAAATATTTTAATCAGTGTGCAGCCCATAAGAGGAGTGTAGCAACGCCTCTCTAAAAGTATTTCCGTAAAAACTTGATATTATGTGACAAGCAGTGCCTGTCGCCTGGAGTCCGATTTGCTAAGGGTAACCTTTGGAGATGACTTTGTCAATACATTTCTCTTCTTCGATCCATCCAACCAGTAGCTTAGCAAGGGTGCCATGGGCCCTGGTGCAGGCAAGGAAATTCCCCTTTGACTCCCATTGGCAGCAATGTACAGCAGTTGTCAGGGTTCTAGGGGCCCCGGTGCCACTTCACGCGCTGCGCCTCTGAGTCTATCTACAGCCTGCACTACTTACAGCGGTTCATGGAACTGGTTAACAGTGGTGCATGTTACATGCTGATAGTACAGTTCTCTGTGTATTAAGACACACTGCAGGATTAGAGAACAGCCTGCGGACATACCCTGCTCTGAATAAAAGATGCAACCAATTCCACATAGCCCCAGGGTAACAGACCCCGTCTCATTTCCACACGCTCTGACACGGCTCTCTTCCTACAGTCTCCGTCACTTGTAGCTCCACTCCTTCCTCTCTCCCTCTTCCACGCGATACACCAGTCTCTCAAGGTCCCCTTTTCAGCTCTCTCTAATCCCCTCCCCTCAAATCACCTCACTCTCGCTACTGCCCTTTCCACCTCAATCTCCCTCACACACTCTTTCTCTTCTCATCTTTTCCCTTCTCATGTATCTCCCTCTTTCGTTCTCTTTCCCTGTCACCCCTTCTCTCCTTTCACTTTCCCTGCCTCTGCTTCTCTCACACAGTTTATCTATCTATCTATGACGTATCTGGCATAGCCCTCTTTCTGCTTGCCTCTGGGTCTCCCATTCTCCCATAACGTTCTCCGTCTCAATGTGTTCGACAAATCTTGTACTCCTTTCTCAATATTCTACTTCTCAATATCTTCTCCGAGTCAATAACCTCAATAACCCCTCCAATGACACTCTCAGGCCCCATCTTAATATCCCCTCTCACAACGTGAACGCCGGTCTGTGTTTTCCAATTGCTGTCTCCCCTCTCTAGTTCTCCCCAGCGCCTCCTCTGAATATCTCTTTCTCGGCGCCCTAAGCCGGGTCGCACTCTGCTGGCCATATTTCGAACTTGCTGCCCAGCACATTTTGCTGATGTTCTTCTAAGGCTTTCTAAAACAAGCATTGGCATAGCCAATAGGTTTCGCCTTTGGGACATTATAAATATTTAGTTATGCAGCAGGTCCCAAAGGCGAGACCTATTGGCTAAGCCTATGCTTGTTATATCCTTTGTTATTGTACTACTGTGTCAGTTCTATTATCATTGTTATGCATTTGTTATATATCACTTGTTAATTTTTTAAGTCTTCAATAAAAAATATTTTTTTAAAAACACATACCCCAATAAGCAAACCCCATTAAGCTGACTCAAGCTGCACATGTCTGTTTGAAGGAGCTGTTCTTAGACCTCGATTTTACTTTCTGTAGACCAACATTCTGACACGTTTAATGGCTATCGGAGACATAACGTAGCTCTATGACAAACACCAAGCCGCCCAGCTCATTGTCGCTTCTTAAAAATAACTGCACGCGCACACAGATTGCAAAGCACGTACACCCGCGTGCTCCCACTTTTCTTGCCCCGTAAACAAAGCCTTAAATCAGACAGCGTGAACACCTGCTCGAATCCATGAAACCCAGGCACGCACTAAATACATTTGACTACATTTCCAGAGCCACCTGTCACGCCAGTGCCTTCATCTGGCGCGTGGGAGAAAGATTTAATTCACCTCGCTTTGATACAAAAGAAAAAAAGAATAAAAGTCAGGATCCCTGTCCACTGAGCAATTTGTATTTCGAGAAGGCAGACTTTTGAAGCATTTCCCATTAAAATGTAAATTTGGTGAAGTTGGGAGGTATCTCATTTCCTGCCATACGGCAAAATGCCTACAATATTTTTTCCCTCCGGCTTTTTCCTTCCAGTTTGAGTAAAGAGTCTGGTTAGGATGCACCTTCTTTATATTTCATTTAAATTGAGCATGACAGCACTACAGGGGTTCGCATCACAGAGACGCATGTGAGCCTAATTCCATTCATTTTTAAGGGTGTTATTCTGCACGTGCATGATCTGGGAGTGTGCAAAGAACAGCCTTTTGTTTACAAAGCGCTTCGACGCCTCGCCGGGGGTATTACGCGCTATATAAATATAATTACAATTACTGTTACACCCGGGATGGTTTCCTTTTTAGGGTCACTCAGATCGTCTATGTCTCTCAAAATGGACGCCTAGCTAAAAACAAACGAGGGCCAGGAACCTGACTGCTGCCATCGGCGCGAGGCAAAATGATCATCTTTGTTAATGTTGATATCCGGGGACTTGTATAAATGTAACTGCGGTAAGACAGGGGCGTTCAAAACTAGGTCAATGGAAAACTGTCCTGCATGGCAATTATTTTGCTTTAAAAACATGAACTGCAAAATACAGCAATCTTCATGGTGCTGGGGGTGGGGGGGCAGGGGTTAGGAGATTAGAAACTGTAACATCCTAGGCATGATCTTAAATACATGCTTTGTTTACCTTTGCCTAGCACCGTGACATGAAAGAAATAGAATAGCATTAAGGGGCATATTATCAACAGATTGCGATAATTAGCAGATTTTTTATTATCGCCAGCTTTCGCTGGATTCCATCGCCGTGGTAGCGTGTTATTAACAACGCTTTGCTCCAAGGCTACATGAAATCCAGCCGTAGCCGTGAGAACATGCTTTATCGTGGGAAAACAAGTGATAATTTACCTGCGATACTGGAAACCTTGCAACTTGTCAGGTTTGGACTTAGCCTTGCAATCCACCTCCCACATAAAAGATGGTTAAGTCGTATTTTTAGCAGGAGTTTCATTCTCGCATCGCGGGTCTGGTGCAGCCTTGTTAATATCCCGAAGCTGACTTAGCAAGTGTTTGTCATGGAGTTGTGTGAAGGACCGCCCACTTTGCATGTCATTAGCGATAAATATCGCTGACATGCAAAGTGGCAAAAAAATGGCTGCTAACTCAAGGTAACCAGCACTAATGCTTGTTAGCGAGTCCTTGTTAATAGTGCGATAGAAAAATCGCCGCTTTTTCGGCGATATGTGCCAAAAAAGCGGCGATACTTCTCTTGATAATATGCCCCTAAGTCTTTAAAAATGTTCTGACTTTGCATTTTCACACGTTCGGACTAAAATAGAAAGACATGCATCACCTCTTTATGAGCACAATCAATATCACATCATAGAAACAAAGACTGACAGAGTCAACAGATTTTGCTTAGAGGTTAAATCTGGGGTTAGTCAAGACCTTTTTATTTTACTAAAGTTATCTATGCAATATACTTATCTATAGAGGCTTTCAGACTTCTCTTCTATTGGTCTGGTGTTACATCATTAACATTTTTCTTATGCCCGCTACAGCTTATATAGGAGGGGCCATGGCCACCGACTTCAACCAGTGGCCAACTTAACTTAACTGCGTGTGACAGCATTCTGCTCTTTCACGAGGAACACATATGCAGACATACTAGTATTTGGGGCTACTATTGCAGTCTGTGTCTTTGAGACCAAACACATTTTTGCTTATAACAATTTTTTTTATATTGTTGACAGTCAAGTAAATACCCCAGTAATAATGTCTTGCAAAATCCATGACAAACAAGCATTGAGAAAGCCAACTACGATACTCCCGCCAACATCCCAACTAGTGGCTTTGCCAATGCTTGTTTACGTTTGGGGAGTAGAAAAGGTAGTGCAAGAATGTTCATTCTTGGGGTGCCGAACATCGACATTACTTTGCTAAAGCCATATTGAGTGTGAAAATTAGTGGGTGTGTGAGTTTAACATTCCACAAACCCATTCATTTCGAGGGCCTGGATAGGGGTCTAGAGGGGAGTACATATTCACAAAAATGTGAAGAAAATGTCCTCCTGCAAAATGGACTTTGGTGCAACTAAAAGCGGGCAATAACCACCCTTTTTTGGCAGGAAAAGAGTGAGGTTCTTTCTTACTTTTCAGAAATTAGGATGGTTTGTTTTGAAACCACATCAAATCCAAAGAGAGGGGCCCCACAGACCAAAGGGACAGGTCTCCGAACTAGACTTAACAGCCAAAATTATAGTTCCCTTGGAGGCCGCTCGTTATTAAAATCAGCCTACAAACATCCAATCTCTTCGCATACCATCAAGTTAATTTGTAGGAATTCATAAGAACACCACCTGCAATATGGTGTTCTTATGAATTCCTACAAATTAACTTGATTTTATGACAAATGTGATTGTCTTTTTTTTTTTATAGAGTTTTATATAGCATGAACTTGACCCGAATCGGGTATCAGATCGCTTCACCAGTAGCATTACATGAGGACACATTCATTATTGTCAGGTACGGGGATGTTAAGTGATTTACCTGGAATCATAGAATGTTCAGCGTCATTGCCGAGAGTTGAACCCAGTTCCCTAGATTCAAGGTCGACCGCCCTAGCCGTTAGGCCAACTCCTCTCCCATTTTATGTTTCCTGATTATTATTAGTGTATTCTTATAGACTCTATGTACATGTTTTTATATTGATTTTTATGTTTAATTTCAATAGATACATTGAAAAAAGAATAATATTTCTTATTTAATTTGGATATATAAATATTTCAATATTCTGTGGCGTTCTCAGCTCTTTCAAGACAGGGTGATTATATGTGAAAGGTTTGGATGTTTGTAGGCTGAGTTGAATGACGAGTGACATTCAACGGAACTATCATTTTGCTTGTTTTGAAGAGAAACTGACATTTTATGCTAACTGTGGTGCCTGAATAAACATTTGCAATCTATAGCCCTTCAACACCGGGTAAGCCAATACTACACCATCCTCAACTGGTGCTTGGTCTGTGTGATTATGCAAAGTGAGTAAGGTTGCCTCAGCCCCAATACTGGTTAGTGTGCTTTGTTGGTTTAATTGAGAACCCCAATTTCAAAACCTCTCAGCCGTTTGGGTTATCTGGAAAACTATTTCATTGTGCCTCACAATCTGGAACCGGTAAAGTAGCTTCCTCTATTTTCTGGAACTGGTAAAGTAGATTCCCCTATTTTCTGAACTGGTAAAGCAGCTTCCTCTGTTTTCTGGAACTGTTAAAGTAGCTTCCTCTATTTTCTGGAACTGGTAAAGTAGCTTCTCTCTTTTATGGAACTGGTAAGTATCTTCCTCTATTATCAGGAACTGGTAAAGTAGCTTCCTCTATTTTCTGAAACTGGTAAAGTAGCTTCCTCCGCTTTATGGCACTGTTAAAGTAGCTTCCTCTATTTTCTGAAAATACTAAAGTAGCTTCCTCTATTTTCTGGAACTGGTAAAGTAGCTTCCTCTGTTTTCTGGAACAGGTAAAGTAGCCCCTTTGTGTTCTTTAACTGGTAAAGTAGCTTCCTCTGTTTTCTGGAACTGGTAAAGTAGCTTCCTTTGTTTTCTGGAACTGGTAAAGTAGCTTCCTCTATTTTCTGGAATTGGTAAAGTAGTTTCCTCTATTTTCTGGAACTGTTAAAGTAGCTTCCTCTGCTTTTTGGAACTGTTAAAGTAGCTTCCTCAATTTTCTGAAACTGCTAAAGCAACTTCCTCTATTTTCTGAAACTGCTAAAGTAGCTTCCTCTATTGTCTGGAACTGGTAAAGTAGCTTCCTCTGTTTTCCAGAACTGGTAAAGTAGCTTCCTCTGTTTTCCAGAACTGGTAAAGTAGCTTCCTCTATTTTCTGGAACTGGTAAAGTAGCTTCCTCTGCTTTTTGGAACTGGTAAAGTAGCTTTCTCTATTTCTCACTGTTTGTTTCTCTCTCTTGCAAGTGTATTCAATCGTCGATCAGTCATTGAAGCAAACGCAGCGTGCCAAAACAGAGACACGCTGTAGCTGTTAGCTGTAGGGCTGCGGAAAAAGTTTTGCATAATTAATTTTGGTTGTGGTGTGATTGTTCGCAGTGCTCATTATGGTCTTTTTTCGCAGTGCTCAAAAATCGCCTAAAAACTTAAAACAAAAGAGAGATACCATACGATCATTTAGTCCATAAACGTTTTCGATAGGCTTCGTTTGCAGCTCCATGTCTTTAATCAAACAAAACAACACATGTGCCCAGTTTATGCAATTTAAGAAATAGTCTCATTTGGAAATCCTGAGCTCCAGCAGAAGCATGCCCATGGTAAATAAGATACCAGGAAAAGAAAATGACATAAGAAAATTGTATTCATACAAAATAAAAAATAAAAACTATTGTCAGTCAAATGCCAGATTTATAGGGACTATTTTGTCAACCAACACTGAATGTTTTAAAATCATCATACAGGAAGCAGTATGACTAGGGTCTGCTTAGAGATACGCTCAAGCAGGAGTGATCAACACAAGCTAGCAATTCAGATTAGTACTAACTCAGGTACTAATTTAGCAGTGGGCACCTTCACAGAAGGCCTCTGCAAGCAAGCAACTCAGAATAAGTTACTCTGTGACTCACTACAGGCTCTCTCTTGTTTCTATGAATGTGGTAAGCCGGTCACTGCTCTCAGAGGCCCACATATGCAAAGGAGGGGTGACGTAAGGTGTGAGTGGATGCTGGGGCCATGACATCTGAACCTACACACAATGAGAGAGATGTATGAAACTAATACAGAGACTTCAAAATCTGCAAGCACAAGGGTCAGTGGCTGATCAGAAATATGTGTGAGTGTGAAAGAGCTCTATATATTTTAAATAACCTGCTTTCCAAATATCCAGGAAATTTAAAATAAATTAATATAGTGATCAGTACAGTTTGATACAGGTGGTGTGATAATTTTTGTCACTATGAAATAAATAAATAAATAATACATTCCAGTGTTTGTAAAGCGCAAACAATTACCCCTATGGGTGTCAAGGCACTGGGGGCCGTCAGAGAGATTGAGTGAGCTATTGCCAAGAGTCACATGATGCTGGGCTATCCTGCCGCCGGCGATTGAACAGTGAGCCCCGGTGCTCTGGAATCAGCCGCCCTGGCCGCTGCGCCACACCTCTTCCACTGAACAGGATTTAGAGTTTGGTGACAAGGGTACTCCCTGTACTGATTTACAGGCAGGTGAACCTTCAGAAATTTGACGACAGAGCCTACTTCAGCTGCTCAGATAGCTCTCCAATGGTCCGACGGAGAACGGTCCATTGGGGTTTTCGTGATTCGTCCGCCCATCAGATTTAGAGTGGGTGGTCCAAAGGCCTGTTTTCACTATTCTTCACAGCCTGGTAAGGAACAGTGAAACATTTACACTCTTTGGGAGTTATTTTTGAAGAACCAAATACATGTTAAAAGTTTGATGAATGGCTGGAAATTTGACAACTTAATGGTACTACAGCACATCAAACTTTTAAGACATTGACAGGAAATGCCATCAGACTTATAGTTTTATAGTAGAATTGTTTTGTGAAATTCTAAATCTCCTTGTGGAACACCGGGGATAAACATGCATCAATCGACGATGAAACATCAATTCCTGCAAGTTATTTCCCAAAAACCTCACACCATGTTATGTTCGTGTTCCAGAACTGCCATTACCACCTCTGTAATGAAAATTCTGGGGTGAGGACGAACAAGTTTCTTATCTTCAGTAACATTCTTTCTAGTAGGGACTCTACCTGGCAGCAGAGTCCAAAACTTTTTAATATTTCTTAAGCATCACACTGAATCTGGAAACCTTTCAGCAGTATCTCGACGCACCATCATATGGCACCATACAGTTCAGCACTGATGCCTGTCCGCTCTGGAAGGTACGTGCAGAGTCTACATAGGCCCCACCTCTGAACGGTGATGTAAGCTGCTTTTGAGGCTGTCTGCACGCCTGGATGCAGAACTCCAAGAGCAAATTGGTTGTGAGTGTGACCAGAATATAGATTCCTTGACATGGGATCCTATTCATGGAAAGAGTCCAATCACAGAACAGGGAGGATGGAAAAGTTAATGTTAGAAAGTGGGTTACAGGTTGAATGGGGTGTCAGTCCTGGTCAAGCAACAACCACAATCCTAGTCAGGGTACGGCACAAGTAAACCCCAAATTAACCTGTGTTTAAGCCCCAGGTAGCTTGGTCAAGAGCTGTCAGGCTTAACCTAGAAGAAATGTGTAATGTATTTGTGCAACACTTCAAACAGTAAAACAGTGAAAACACCTCACAAAAAGATCCACACCATCTTAAGAAAAATAGAGCTTAATTCTTAAGAAAAATAGAGCTTAATTTATTAAATAAAACAAGACCAAAATGACAAAATCCAATCAGTAGAAAGGAGCTATGAAATCTTAAAGAATAAATTGCAATAGAGCACCTAAAAGCATATAGCAGCAACTACGGCTATCTGGTCACACTGGACTGGGTGAAAGTCAAATGTTCAGGTGAACCACACTGTAGCGCTGGTCAGATACAGTCCCAGACTAGCCCCGCTGAAGGTTTACCTTTTTATGTTCTGAGCCAAGATCCCTGTTATGCATTGAAGGGTGTCATGAGGAGCAAGGAGAGTGTTGCAGGTGGCACTTAGTGTGCTGCAAATAGCAGGCTGGGTGTTGCTGGAGCTTCATATTGGCAGCCCCCCATGGGCTGTCGATGCTAGTTTATGAAGAGACAGCTGGCGGTGTCTCGTGCTGATTTTTAGAGCGAGCGACGCAGTTCCACAGTGAACAGCTCGTTGGCAGTCGCAAAGAGCCCAAAAGCTTCATTTTTAGCAGCTGGTGAGTCCCACCAAGGATCCAAGACCTGAGAGGCACCACTTGGGGGTCAGAAACGCACTGGATACTGGTCCAGGAGCTGTTGGGCAGCCTTTTATGTCAGTGAGGCTCAGATCAGGAGGCTAGCCAACTTGCCCTTTTAGTTACTCTGGGGTCCTGGGTTCAAGATGAAGTTGCCGATCCACTTCTTCTTTCCAGGCAAGAGGGCAGCAGGTCCGCACAACAGGGCAGCAGTTCCTTTAGAGCAGCAGTCCAGGAGAGTGGCAGTCTTTGTAACAGACAGCAGTCCTCCTTCCTGCCAAAGTATCCACAGGTCCAGATATGTACTCAAAAAGTGGTGTCTGAGGTCATTCTTTTAAACACAGTTGTGCCTTTGAAGTTAGGAGAAGCTTCTAGAGGCATCCATTTGAAGTGCACTGATTCCCTGCCTTCCCTGCTCAGGCTCTAGACTAACTACAGGGGATATGCAGTGGTTTGTGTAGAGGTAGAACACAGCCTATTCAAATATAAGTGGGTCAGTGCTCAGCTCCTCCCTCCCATTCTGCCAGTGATGGTCCATCCAGTCACACCTAAGCTCCCATTGTGTGTGGCTGTCTAGGAGGAATACTCAAAACCCAACTGTCAGGTACATCCAATCATGTGACCAAAGACAGTCTGCATGCTTCAAATGACTGAGGCAAGAATAAGCCAACTTTCTAAAAGTTTAGAGTTGCATCTTAAAATCCGAATTCTCCATAAATTAGGATTTTAAATTGTGATTCCAGAGACATCAAATATGAACAGCTTATCTCTTTCCATTTGGAAATTGAAATTATAAAATGTAGTACGACAAACCCAATATTATCCTATGTAAGAGATAGGCCTTGCAGTAGTCAACAATGAATTTAAGAGTTTTTCACTACCAAGACATGTAAAACTTAAAAAGTATATGTCTAACATTTTAAATACACTGTACCCATCCCTTGCAGGGTCCAGGCAGGGCTGGGCTGGCTGTAGCGTGCACCGGGCATTTCCCCGGTGGGCCTGAAGGGTGCAGGCTGGTTTTGCAGCACCTCTGCAATGTAGACACCCTGTAACAAAATAAGGAGCGGTTCTTCTTAATAGCACCCCCCTCCATGCTCCCAGGGCCAGTCAAGCAGAAATCTGCCTGGGCTGTTTGCTGTTCCCAGTCCGGCCCTGTGTCCAGGGCCTACAATAGTAGTGATATATATATATATATATATACATTATCTACTGGCGGTCGCCAGTAGATAGTTATAGTTAGGACCGTGTTTCCATAGGAAATCCACAACATTCTATTTGGAATAACTTTGGCGCCGGTTGACGAATCCTCGCGAAATTTTCAAAATAGGTGGGGCGCTCCGCTCCGCTCCTACCCTGAAAGTCTCGGGGGGATTCGTCAAGCGGGGGCCTTAGAAAAAAGGGGGGTCCCAAAATGCGTTTTCCCCATGCATTTTCCCATAGGACCTTTAGTCCGAGCTACAGCCCGAACGGCTGAACAGAATTACTTGAAATTTGGCAGAGAGGTAGTCCTCAGGTCAGAGATGTGCCTTTTGCAGGTCTGGTGTAAATCTGTTCAGTAGGTCCTGAGAAAATAGCATTTAAATCAATATATATATCTGTAAGCGCGCTCCGTGCTTACCCTACGCGTACGGTGCCGTGCGCGAGCTCAATTCTGATTGGTGGTTACATGACTGTAAACATTCGAATCGGTCGAAATCAGAAAGTGTCGGCCGCCATTTTCTGTCTCTCGCACTGAAAAACAAAGGTGGATAACGTGAAAAGGGGGCAACGAAGAGAGTTGCAGACCCCCTAGCGTTTGTCAGGGGGTCCACGAAGGACCAAAAAGTACGAAAAATACATTTAATAAATTTTAAAAAAAATCGCGGAGTGCGCGTACGGTGAAAAATCAGAAAAAAAAAAAAAAAAAATACATAACTTAGCATTTAAAAAACCGTACAAATTCACTGAAAAAACCATAGGTTTCACACACGTTATAGTTAGGAATTAGCATTTAAAAAACCTTGCAAATTCACTTAAAAAACCATAGGTTTCACACATGTTATAGTTAGCTGTACATTTCACTCGTAAAAAACCAATGAAATTCCACGTTATAGTTATATCAGGTAACTATAACTTGCGCGACCGCAATCCACAATGTGTCATTTCAGATGTCATCATTGATGTGATGAGTGATGTCACTGACCATGTCATGAGTGATGTAATATGTGACATCATCAGCAGTTTATTGTGGGCGCGCAAGTTATAGTTACCTGATCTAACTATAACGTGGAATTTCATTGGTTTTTTACGAGTGAAATGTACAGCTAACTATAACATGTGTGAAACCTATGGTTTTTTAAGTGAATATATATATATATATATATATATATATATATATATATATATATATATATACATATATATATTCACAAAAAAAAACATAGGTTTCACACACGTTATAGTTAGGAATTAGCATTTAAAAAACCTTGCAAATTCACTGAAAAAACCATAGGTTTCACACATGTTATAGTTAGCTGGACATTTCACTCGTAAAAAACCATTGAAATTCCCCCGTTATAGTTAGTTCAGCTAACTATAACTCGCGCGACCGCAATCCATTGCTGATGACGTCGCATATTACATCACTGTATTCACTAAGATACTGTTAATAAGTCAGTTATACAATTAATTTTTCCAAAAAAAACATCTATTTAGACACTTATTTACCCATTTATTCTTCCATTAACCTTTAGATATACATATATAAAAAATATTTTTTTTCAGAAAGATACATATTCACTGGAGGATGTCATCAGTGATGTCATTTGAGATGTCATCAGTGATGTCATGAGTGATGTAATATGCGACGTCATCAGCAGTGGATTGCGGTCACGCGAGTTATAGTTAGCTGAACTAACTATAACGGGGGAATTTCAATGGTTTTTAACAAGTGAAATGTCCAGCTAACTATAACATGTGTGAAACCTTGAGTTTTTTCAGTGAATTTGCAAGGTTTTTTAAATGCTAATTCCTAACTATAACGTGTGTGAAACCTATGTTTTTTTTAGTGAATTTGTAAGGTTTTTTAAATGCTAATTTATGTATGTATTATTATATTTTTTATATATTTATTTTACAATAAACTACCTATGTATATAGTTATAGATTGACTGTATCCTTTAATATGGAATGGCTCAGCTCTTTTATTTTGAATTTGGATAAAGTTGAACAGCATAGTTAATATCTTCTATAAACTTATAAACAGTTTAAAATGTATTTTTTTTTAATCGTTTTTCACCATGCGCTCACCGTGCGCGCACCCCGCGATTTTTTGAAAAAAAATAAAATGTTTTTTTCACCTTTCGGGGTCCTTCAGGGACCCCCTGACAAAGGCTAGGGGGTCAGGAACTCTCTACCCTGCCCCCTTTTCACATTCTACACCTTTCTTTTTCACTGCCACACACAAAATGGTGTCGCACACCGTGCGCGCACCGTGCGTGCACCCCACGGTTTTTTGAAAAAAAATTAAAAAAATGTTTCACCCTTCGGGGTCCTTCAGGGACCCCCTGACAATGGCTAGGGGGTCAGGAACTCTCTACCCTGCCCCCTTTTCACGTTCTCCACCTTTCTTTTTCACTGCCACACACAAAATGGCGTCCGACACTTCCTGATTTCGACTGATTCGAATGTTGACTGACATCTAACCACCAATCAGAATTAGGCTTGCGCACGGCACTGTGCGCGCACCGTGCACGCACGGTGCGCGCATATAGATATTTATGTACTTTTAACTGCAATTTTCTCAGGAACTACTGAACAGATTGACACCATATATGCAAAAGGCACATGCCTGACCTGAGGACTACCTCTTTGCCAAATTTCAAGTAATTCTGTTCAGCCGTTCGGGCTGTACCTTCGACTAAAGGTCCTATGGGAAAATGCATGGGGAAAACGTGTTTTGGGACCCCCTTTTTTCTCAGCCCCCGCTTGACGAATCACCCCGAGACTTTCACGGTAGGAGCTGAGCGGAGCGCCCCATTAGTTTTGAAAATTTCGCGAGGATTCGTCAACCGGCGCCAAAGTTATTCAAAATAGAATTTTCAGATTTCCTATGGGAACTCGGTCCTAACTATAACTATCTACTGGTGACCGCCAGTAGATAATATATGTATGTATATATATATTCACTGAAAAAACCATAGGTTTCACACAAGTTATAGTTAGCTGTACATTTCACTCGTAAAAAAACAATGAAATTCCCCCGTTATAGTTAGTGCAGGCAAGTATAACTCACGCGACCGCAATCCTCTGCTGATGCTAATACTGTATTTAGACACTTATTTGCCCATGTCTTCTTCCATTAAATTTTAGCTATACATATATTACAAATATTTTTTTTTCATAAAGACACATATGTCATCAGCAGAGGATTGCGGTCGCGTGAGTTATAGTTGCCTGTACTAACTATAACGGGGGAATTTCATTGGTTTTTTACGAGTGAAATGTACAGCTAACTATAACTTGTGTGAAACCTATGGTTTTTTCAGTGAATTTGCAAGGTTTTTTAAATGCTAATTCCTAACTATAACGTGTGTGAAACCTATGGTTTTTTCAGTGAATTTGTACGTTTTTTTAAATGCTAAGTTACTTTACGCCATTCGTGGCGTGCGCGCCCAGTTAACGCAGTTCGTTCCGTGCGCGCACGGTGCGCTTCGCGCACCGTGCGCGCACAGTGAGCACGCGGTGCGCTTCGTGCACCGCGCGCCCACTTTACACAGTTTGTGCCGTGCACGCACGGTGGTCACGCGGTGCGCTGCACGCACCGCGTGCCCACGTTACGCGGGATGGGCCATGTACGCACGATGCGCTTCGCGTATCGTGCGCACATGGGGGACATATTATGCGCTTCCTTGTGAAAGGAATTCATTTGTAGTTTCAATACAATGATATGCCATGCACAAATGGTGCCCTATGGGCACCATTTGCACACGGGGTGGGGAAATTGTGGATAGTTTTTTTTTTTTAATCTACGGTAAGTGTAATCGGCGATTTTTCTAAAAAAAATTTAAATATTTTTTGGGGCCTTGGGGGTTGTTGGGGAACACCTATATCGATGCTGGGTGGTTTAGAACTGAATATACTGCCCCTTTAGATGTTTTTGGACTTTGTTTATGCTGCCCCCCTCAGAGTGCGAGAGAGAAAATGGCGGCCGCCGCTTCCTGGTTTCGACCGATTCGAATGTTTACTTAGATCGAACAGCCAATCAGAATCGCGCTCGCGCATGTCACCGTACGCGTACGGTAAGCGCACCGTAAGCGCACCGTAAGCTGGCTCAGATATATATATTGATTTAAAGGCTATTTTCTCAGAATCTACTGAACAGATTTACACCAAACCTACAAAAGGCACTTCCTTGACCTGTAGACTACCTCTCTGCCAAATTTTAAGGAACTCTGTTCAGCCGTTCGGGCTGTAGCTGTGTCTAAAGGTCCTATGGAAAAATGCATGGGAAAAACGTGTTTTGGGACCCCCCTTTTATCTCAGCCCCCGCTTGACGAATCCCCCCGAGACTTTCAGGGTAGGAGCGGAGCACAGCGCCCCACCTATTTTGAAAATTTCGCGAGGATTCGTCAACCGGCGCCAAAGTTATTCAAAATAGAATGTTGCGGTTTTCCTATGGAAACAGGGTCCTAACTATAACTACCTACTGGCGACCGCCAGTAGGTAATATATATATTCACTGAAAAAAACATAGGTTTCAGGGACATTATAGTTAGAAAATAGCATTTAAAAATCCTTTGAAATTCACTGAAAAAACGATAGGTTTCAGGGACGTTATAGTTAGTTGGAAATTCAGCCGGTATAGTTAGTAGAGCTAACTATAACTTGTGCCCCCACACTGCACTGCTGATGACGTCACATATTACATCACTCATGACATGGTCAGTAACACCACTCATGACATCACTGATGACATCACTCATGACATCATCCAGTGAATGTGTGTTTCTTTAAAGTTTAAATATGTTTTATATATATATATATGCCAAGGTGTATTGAAGAATGAGTGGGTGTATAAGGGTCTGAATGGATGATTTAGTAGGTGCGTGACTGATGGTATACCTGACTGATTAAGCGTATCTCACTGATGTTACAACAAGGGGTCAATATCAATGCAGCACCAATTACCAAATTTAAGCCTAAATCTAAGTTTATCCCAGTCTTAAAGAGAGATTCCATCGACACTTTTAATGAAATCCTAGTAAAGGAAGTAAGGACTATAAATTTTAAAACACAAACAACCATGAGAAAACATAATGCGTACCGACTCAAATACCAACAACTAATCAAAGAACTGGGAGAAAATGAAACAGTAATAGTGTGCAACTCGGACAAGGGAGGCAACGTGGTCATTTGGCCAAAAACCCAATGCATGGAGGAAGCATCAAAACAGCTAGGAGATCGCAGCTGTTATAAGATAAGCAACAAACTGACTACCAAAACAGCACAAAATGAATTATACGAAAAATTACTGACTTGGAAAAGCAGGGGTTTAATTAATCATGATGAACTGAGATTTTTTTTAAATGACTACCCAATTTTTCCGGTAATCTATTTTATCCATAAAATACACAAAGACAGTACCAACCCTCCTGGTCAGCCCATAATCTCTGCCATACAAAGTCTAACAGAAAATGTTTCAGTATACATAGACTCATTCTTGCAAGAACAAGTAAACATTTTACCATCGTATATACAGGATACAATAGATTTCCTGAGGCAAATACATGGATTTCGGTGGCAAGAAGATTATTTATTGATCTCCATGGATGTCACCAATTTATATATATCTATACACCACCATGATGGGATGAGAGCATCGGAACAATTTTTGGGAAAGAGACCCATTGAATTCCATACCCACAACAAAATTCTTATACACCTAACTAAGTTTTGTTTGGGTAACAATTACTTCTTATTCCAGCAACAGGTCTATCAACAAGTGAAGGGCGTAGCAATGGGCGTGAGTTTTTTAGCCCAGCTACGCCTGCCTCCATATGTGATGATGGGAGGAGATGGTAGTAAAAATCAAGTATGCAGAGATATGGTCCAACAATGTAATCAAATGGGTCCGGTTTATTGACGATCTATTTATGATCTGGCGGGTGTATAAACAGAGTGCAGAAGAATTCATCAATGATTTGAATAATAACAATGTTAACAGCCAACTCACATATTCCATCAGTGAGTGCACAATTTGTTTCGTGGATCTGGAAGTGTATGTTTCAAACAACATATTAGAAACAGGCATGTACTGTAAACCAACATCCGGGAACACCATTCTGCACTCAAGCAATTTTCATCCGAAGCATACAATTCTTAGCATACCCTATGGGAAATGCTAAGAATTCGGAGAATATGCAGCAACGAGTCAGATCTAATGACAGCACAGAATGAATGTAAATCTCGCTTCCTAGCAAGAGGGTATAAAGAAAAAACGATAAATGATTCAATAAGTCGAACCAGAGCCAAAACACGGGAAGATTTACTCTTCAAACCATCTGCCAATAAAACTCATATTCGCACCTAGTGCAAAATGATCCGATACTAGGGGATAAAATGACAGCTACCCCCCCTAATTGCATATAGGAAGGCGCCAAGCACTGGAGATTACATAGTCATCAGTAGTCCTGAAGTAACAAAAAGTGGTAATTGGCTGTCCAACCGTAAAGGTTTTGTTCGCTGTGCAGTCTGAAGGGCATGCAAATATGGTGAAAGCAAAATGTCATATTCAACATCATTCAGGGATCGACCTACAGTCATAAATACATTTCTGAACTGTAAGTCTGAGTTCGCCGTGTATGTGCTGGAGTACTCTTGTGGACTGCGGTATGTAGGGAGCACAAAACTGCGGGTCCAAAAGAGGGTACTCCAGCACCTGCGGGCCATCACCAATACAGATATGAATTATCCTGTGGCCCGCCACTTTGAAGAGGTCCATGCTAGTAGTTTGGACTATTTAAAGTATTACGTAATAGATAGCGTCCCCTCACCAAGAAGAGGAAGAAATAAGGAGGCTATTTTAAGGTGACTCGAAACAAAATACATCCTAGAATTAGATAGTAAGAGCCCTCATGGGCTCAACACGACAGAAGACTTACATAGCTGGCTAGTCGCAGAAAAGTTAGTTTTAATCGTTGAGTGGTACACAACAAGAACATACAAGAACATACTTTTACCCATTAAGGTTTTAGAATGCTGAATCTCATCCCAAAATCAATTTCTCTCTTTAGTGTAGTTGTAATACTTGGGCTCATGTAACAATACACGCTTTTTTGCACTAACAGCACTTTATATGGGTGTATAAAAAAGCACTAGCACTTTCAAAGCACTTTTTGCACATACAGGATATTCACAGAACACATAAACAAACTGTCTAATAGGAATAAGAATGTTTACAAATAATTGCTCAACTTGCACAGAACTAATGAAAATCATGATTTTATTATTTTAAGCACATCATTTTAAAAGAATGTATTTATACAGCTTTAGAAACAAATGCTTATTCTGCACAAGGTTAATGATGTATTGCTTTTATAATCGTGATTTTAAGCATTATGCGTGTATTATGAACTGTGTTTAAAGTGTAGTGTGTACAGACTAAACTATGTACCTATTGGCGTAATGTACTTATACAGGTATAAAAACCCAATTGTATGTACAGGGGTTTATTAATTGAAAACATATATAACATGTTTCTAATTATATATACATTAACAGAAAGGTTTCCTGAAATAGTTGTGATTCCTTAAATGTGCAGTTATGGAAAACAGACGGGTAGTCTGTTTTCTTGATTCATTATGCAAAACAAATCACTTGTCTCTTTAAACACAGGGAGAAAACTGTAGTATGTCATGTGATCAAGGACCCTGGTGGTTCGAAACGCATCATGGCGACTATGCACAAAAAATAAAACAAGATTGCAATTACAAAGTGGAGTTTGTGAGAGAAGCAGGGAACTGGTTGGAGAAAGGAGTACGGAGGATATATATATATATATATATATATGTATATATATATATATATATATATATATATATATATATATATATATATACACACATATATAGAAGAGCGTCTTCTGTGTAGAAACTGCCTCCACCAAAACGGAAGTCGCTTCGTTACGGGAGGACCCCACAGAAGCGGGTCCTGTTAAATTCTGGCAATTCCTTCTAAATCCTTAGGGGGAAAAACGAAGCCGTGTGCGGTTCTTAAATTCTTTTATTCAGCCACTCTGCCAAACGCGTTTCGAGTGCAATGCACTCTTGTTCACTGACAATTGAAATCTGAGCGAGCGGCCATTTTTACATTATTTTCCACGTGATTTGACTAAACTACAAAAAAAGTGTATTAGAAAACAGACTTGAAGTTTTTATGTAATTGTTCCATTTTGTATGAGCAGCGCGCTACAATGGACAAAACGCCCTAGTTGATTTCCATTATAATAAAAACATGCATATAAATGGATAAAATATACAATTAAATGAGCTTTTTTTAAAATACAAATATATACAATAATAATTAAATATTATACATAATTTTAAATATTTTAAATATTATAAATATTTCGTTTGTCTCTCAATCAAGCCCCAGTGGGCTCACGTAAACAAGGTTTTACCTAACTTTGCTGCTCTTCATTATTGCCCCAGTGGGCATACCACAAGCATTAATACAATTTCATTTGTTCTACAAGTCTAAAATCATCTTAAAACCCAACTTTAAAATCCAACACTAAAATTGATAAAGGTGAAATATCTCGATATTCAGACTAAATGTGTATACAAATCTTCTTCTATGTTCAGACCGTCCGGTTGTTTAGAATTTAATTCTACAATATATCGTGACTCCAATTTTCTCAAAATTCTTTCACGGTTCCCACCTCTTGAGTTTTTTGCCACAGCATCAATGACAAAGTACGTTAACCCTTTTGCATCTTTGTTGTGAAATTTCTCAAAATGTCTAGCGACCGGATATGTCCGGTCTCCATTCTTTATAGCCCTGAGGTGCTGTAAAATTCTCTTATGCACCTCTAAGATTGTGCTGCCCACGTACTTCAGGCCACAAGGGCACTGGAGCACGTAGACAGCATGATCTGTTTTGCAGGTGAATTTACCTCTAATTCTCTTTAGATTTCTACTAAAGCCTGGCTTATACCTTTCTGTATTCACGCCATGTGTACAAGCTTTACATTTGGGGCATTTTACAAACCCCCGGCGTCTTGTAAGCCATGTGACTTTCTGTTGTGGTTTACTCAAATTTGAATCTACAGCCTTACCGAACGTGTGCAACCTGCTGCTGGTCGGGGGTTGGCATCCGTGTTCTCCAAGTTTCTCTGGTGTCCTGCTGTTCCTTCACTGGGCTGACACGCTGAAATCTCCGCAACACAACGTCTTCTTGCGGCCTGGACAGTGGAGCGTACTACAGCTCCCAGCTGCCCTAGCGAACCGTGACGCTACCTGCGCGCCCGGAGGCGCTGAAAAGGACGCTGATTTCCCGCGTCGCGGGACGCGCGCGGGCAGGCGCCGGGCTAAGCCCGGGCAAAGGGCGGGCCCTCTGAGGCCCTCAGAGACACGAGGAGACCGGACCGGGGGAATCGCCTTCACTTTCCAGTAAACATGAGTTGTGTGTTTGATATTTTTATCACTACCATGGCCGAGACTGTACCTACTAATGCACCCATAACTAACGGTGCCCCAACCAAAGGCACACTGGTTGATTATTTTAAAAAGGTTGTTGTGGCTATGGACAAGGAGACCACGCTCGCTGAACGAAGGGCTGAGCGACGTCGCTCTATAGAGTGTATTAAAAATAGGATACCATTGGACAATACGTCTCCTTTGACTCCGACTCTCATTGTGCTAAGTTCTCCTACTTTTACGCAGGAGGCATTAGCTATTGATAATGTCCCTGAGCTGCTTAGAACCATTGATCCTACATCTAACAACTTTAATTGTTCACCTGGTTCCACAGATCTGCTCCCTCCCAGCTCTAGTATTTCTAATAAGGAAACCGATACTGTCACCATTCCCTCTCAATCCAAGGTCAAGGCCTCTACCAAGAAGGTGGGGAGGGTGCTGGTGCCCAAAGCTCCAAGGCCCCCTCCCTCCAAAAGAAGAAAGAGGCTAGGCAACTTGCCAAAAGATAAGATTAAACACACTGACTTTGGCAAAGGTCCTATGCAAACTTCAGGTATAACATCTCTGACAAAGGTTCCATCTACGCCACCAATAACACACGACGTGGCCACAACATCTCCTACCTCTTTGGTTTCCCCCCCTTCTGATTTGTCTCGTTCTCCGTTGCCCCTACCCAATTTAGGTCCGATGCCACCATATCTTGAGGGCATCGAGCAATTGATTAGATCATTTATTCTACCCATCATTGAACGATTAAAAAATATAGAGCTACGCCTAGGGGACCTAGAATCTTTAATCATAAAACATCCGGGGTCACGGAAAGATCCTGTTCACCCAGTTCCGCCCCCCCCTATGGTACCAGCTCTATCTCCTACTTACATCAGGATTAACGAGATAGGTAGCTCTAATTGCCAGCATAGGGCCAAGCCCCCTCACACCATAACCCACCAATGCCATGGACAAAACGATGCGGGTGAACTGAGGAAGGAAACAAGAAACCCCATCTTAGAAACGACTCCAAATGAGAGGGGTGGGAATCAGCACTTAGCTAGGGCAAGAGACCGACATAGCCACCAAGTCAACCTACCCCCAGAGGCGGTCCCATATGTGGTAGTGCTAACAGAAGTTCCGCCTTTGGTAAAGGGCAAAACTGAAGGCTATTACGAACTCAAAAACAAAACCATGCACTGGCTTAGGTCAAATAGACCCCTCCCTTTCAACATCAATGGGGAGATATTACATGTCCGGAGACTTCCTTGGTTAGGGCGTAGAATCAAAGACCTCGAAGGGGATGTAATTATCATCAACTTTAGAGACCCCAGAGCAGTCAATTACATCTTAGACCACCCTTGGGGTAACACCTGTGGGTCCATAAATCCCCGTGAATTGCCATACTTCTACCCAAGACCTGTAGTCCCTTACAATGTATATCCCAGGGCTCCAGTACAAACGTTGACACATCCCCACATATTTTCTGCAACCTCTGTTCCCCCTGCTAAATATTGTAATATGTATGCACCCACCTCTGCGGCCCACGGAAATGCAGCAGAATGGGCTACGGTACTCCCTGGGAGTCACAGACACGGCCCATGGAGGGTGAACCATAGGCCACCATTCACTCCCCTTGAAGTTGCAAATAGATTCGGGGCCTTATCAGGAGTCGATGATTGTGACTGACATAGTACTTCTCTTGACCACGGGCTCAGTACCTTGGTATACCAGGCTGAGGACACGGATCCGATTCCCAAGCTGCAGGTTTCTTGCCAACAATATTTTACCACTTCTGGGCTACCTCTGCCCTTACCTGAGACTCATATAGCGCCCCAGGAATATGTTCCGGCGGTCGCAGATGAAACAGCTATAAATCCTCACCGCTCTGCACACAGGGAGGAGAGGATAGAGGCGGAGGGTGGTTGTTTGTCAAGACAGACCAATGTGACACAGGGTTCCCCATTTAAAGTACGAAATGATGTGGGGGTCCGTGCCCCTCTAAGGCCGGTAGAAAGCACTTTGTATGAGACTGCAATGACCACACGTAGGGCTATGAGGTCATTAGAAATACTATCATGGAACGTGGCTGGCCTGCCCAACAAGCTGGATAATACTGACTGGGAAACCTTTATCAAAGAATATGATATATGCATGTTCCAAGAGACGTGGGCCAGAGAAAACCATTGTTACCCTGGGTTCGCAACTTTCAATGTCCCAGCTAGATGGGGTGGGAAGGGACGCCCGTCTGGAGGTCTATCAATATGGATCGCTTGCCACCTAGGCTGTTTGGCTGAGGTGGTAGAAACAAATTCATCTGACATCTTGTGTGTGGTCTTGCGATGGCCCACTGGGATGGGTCTAACCTTGGTAAATATATATTCTAGACCGATCGGAGTTGCGGCCACTTCAAGGACAATGGAGGATTTAGTGATTTTCCTTGACTCTCTCACCGGTTCAGAAACACTCCTGGTAGGAGGGGATCTTAACATCCAGTTTGAACCATTCCCGACTTACCTAGATGGGATCAGTAGTGAGGAGGATGATCTCTGGGGAATCCCAAGCATTGTAGGCCCGCCAGTTAGGTCATCATCACCCCTCCTACTGCAAGTTTTAACATTAACTCAGGCAAATTCACTCAGAGCATGCAACGGCAGGTTCCAAGGGGACATCCCGCCCCAACCAACTTTTAACAGACCAGGCCAGGAGTCTCGGATAGATTACATAATGATCAAACTCCAGGATTGGAAACTGGCTTTAGATTTTAAAATAGTCCCAAGGTTAGACAGCGACCACAATCCCCTAATCCTTTCACTAGCCGCAGAAGGTTTTCTTAAGGGCGCTGTTCCAGGAAACAGACCATCTGCTCCTAGTCTCACCTTATCCAGTAACAGGCGAAGAATAAGGTGGGACAAACTGCTAGAGAAACCGACCTGCATAAGGACCATATACGAGCAAGTGGCATTAACCCTTGAAAAAGTGGAAAGACTCCTCCCTCAACTGTCCTCGCCAGATGGTTGTTTTCCCCTTGAGGATATCCACCAGACCCTCTGCGATAACCTTGCTGAGGTATTGAACCCTGTGGTCCGGGGCAGGAAAGTGAGGAGAGAAAGAGCCTCATGGTTCAATGCCAGTTGCAGGGGAGCTAAGAAAGATCTTCTCCAAGCATTTAAAAACAAGGAAGCCTCCTCGGTGATTAGGGAAAAGAGGGTTGCTTACAAGCTCCTCCTCGAATCCGCTAAAATAGACTGGGATTGGGAGAACTGGGCAGAAATAACAACTGCTCTCAAAACCAGAGACTCAAGGAAATTCTGGCATATAGTCAAACATGGCTCAGCCGAGCCTGTTATGGCTATAGAGGGCAATATTGCACCTGAAGTTTGGGAAGAACACTTTTCATCGCTTTATAGTAGGGCTGGGCTAGACCAAATTGGAATTCAGGCCGGGAGCCCAGTGGCCTTCATTATTGATAATCACTCTGAGATGGAAGATTTTAACTTGGAGGAACTGGAAACGGCAATCACTCGCCTTTCTTCAGGAAAAGCGCCAGGCCTAGACAAGCTCCCAGGTGACCTCTTAAAGCATGAGGTGAGAATTTGGGCACCATACCTCTTGGTACTGTTTAATGCCATCATCCATGGGATGGCGGTCCCTCCAACTTGGCTCGGGGCGGAGATTGTGCCCATTTTCAAAAGGGGCTCACCTCTGCTCCCTGCTAATTACAGACCGATCAGTCTGATAGACGTCCCACAGAAGCTTTTTGCGAGG
This sequence comes from Triturus cristatus, assembly GCF_964204655.1. Classification (NCBI taxonomy): domain Eukaryota; kingdom Metazoa; phylum Chordata; class Amphibia; order Caudata; family Salamandridae; genus Triturus; species Triturus cristatus. The sequence continues at coordinate 371,941,166 of NC_140584.1, read as the reverse complement.
CTTCTATTGGATCGACTCTTGGACTGGATCGAAGAGAGGGACATCCTGAGCCCCTTTCAGGCCGGCTTTCGTCAGAAGACCTCCACCATAGACCAGGTCTTTAGGCTGTCCCTTTTACATTGGAAAACAATACAGTTGGAGGGTGGCAGTCTCTATACTGTATTTGTGGACTTAAGGGCAGCCTTTGACCTGGTCCCACGCGGTAAGCTCTGGGAAGTGCTGGCGAATGCCGGGGTCCCAGCTGATCTTCTGACCATGATCATCCGCCTCCATACAAATACCTATGCTCGCGTGAGGTGTGGTAGACAGGGTGCACTCTCAAACAAGTTTCCCGTTGAGAGAGGGGTAAGACAGGGGTGCGTACTTGCACCAACCCTGTTCTGCCTCTTTGTCAACGGTGTTATTGACCACCTCAACGGGGTCCCCAATTCGGATGTCCCGAAGTTGGCGGGAAGGAGGGTTCCGGCAATTATGTTTGCGGATTATACCCTCCTTCTCTCCAAGTCACCGATGGGAATCCAGCGTGTGTTGGATGGATTTGGGGACTTCTGCAGAGAGCATGGATTGGAGATAAACACTTTAAAGACTAAATTCATGGCCTTCAACCCGCCACCCAGGTTCCACCGTATCCCACGTATAGGGAATAATATACTTGAACGAGTAAACACCTTTGAATACCTTGGTGTTACACTCAACGAGGAATTGGGGTGGGGTCCACACCAGGAGAAAGCCAGGATGAAACTAGTGCAACATACCGGTGGAATACTAAGGATGATGGGGAAGAACAGGTCGACCCTTAAACCCATAGGTCCACCTCTTCATATTTACAGGGTACAAGCCAGAGGAGCAGTCATATATGGTAGTGAACTATGGGGTCACAAAGTATTGGACAGTTTGACAAAGGAGGAGAACAGATTCCTCAGGTGTCTAGTAGCTCTTCCTCCGAGTACACCTCTAGTGCCTCTAAGACTCGACCTAGGCATCAGACCCCTGGAGGAAGAGTTGGCACTTCGTCCCGTGATCTATTGGCGTAGATTGTGGACGGTGCCTGAATTGATTCATTATAGACAGGGTTTACAGGAAGTTCTCAGCTTCCCAAATTCGGGGAACATTGCCTGGCTTAAATTCGTAAGGAATAGTTTGGTGAGCCTAGGTCTAGATGCACTTTGGAACGATCCTCGGAACGCCTGTTCCAAGCTTTCTAAAAAAGCTCTAACCAAATTGTATTACGATTTCAAGGCTCCCTCACTTCGACCTTCTAAATCTCTAGGGTCTTTAACAAATCAATTCCTTCACATGAAGACTATTTATAGCTTTGAATTAGCCTTTGACAATGTTTACCCTGCAATAATCAGGAAGCTTTATTTGCAATGGAGGCACGGGTCCTTGCCAATTCGTGCTTTCACTAGCCTCTGGTCTGTGTCGACACCCAGTATTTGCCCGGCATGCAGAGCAAGCGATGAAACCGAGCTGCATCTTATATTCTTCTGTCCGGGCTATACTGAGGCGCGCAGAAAATGGATCATTCCCGTCTGTAGGAATCTGGGCTTTACCAGGTGCCACGAAGCCTTTAGAATTCTTAAGAGCGATATGGCTGTACACATTGTGTTTGCTGTGGCAAAATTTCTGGGGGCTCTATGGCACAAACGGAAAAGGTATTTGAAAATGTCAATATGATTCATCTGTATGTAACTAGCACGTATCTAGCCGTCTGGCTGCACCAATTTTTAATCATTTTACTTATTGTTCTTAAATGTTTTTATATTCATTTTATGTACTTTTATGGAGATTCTCCGAAATAAAGTTCTTCTTGACTTGACTTGGTTTACTCAAAGTGTTCTTCACCAGGGCTTGTTTAAAGCATTTCACTCTACGGAATGTAATCTGGGGTCTCCGTGTGATAGATTTACCTAAAATTGGATCATTCTTTATCAGATGCCAGTGTTTATTGCAAATATTCCTTAATTTTTCATGCTGCATGCTGTAAGATGTTATAAATCTACAATCCTTGTTCATTTCTTTTCCGATCTTTTTGTTTACCTCCTTTTTACTGAACAAAATTTCTTCCCTTTTCTTTTCATTTGTTCTACGCATGGCATCTTCAACCCAACTATCAGGATAACCTCTATCTTTAAACCTTTTTTCTAAGATTTTCATTTCTTTTTTCATTTCTTTTTCGCTGCTACAGTTACGTTTGGTTCTTAGGCACTCCCCATAGGGGATGCTTCTCTTTAAATTTACCTGGTGGAAACTTTTAGCATGTAGAAGTGTATTACTGGATGTGGGTTGCCTGTATAGTTTAGTTTCTATTTTTCCATCCTCTATAAACACTGTTACATCTAAGAAATTGACACTAGTCCAGCTAATTTCACTCGTAAAACTTAAATTGAGGTCATTCTTTTGGAGTTCATTAATAAATGATTTTGCTTGGTCTTCAGAGCCCTTCCACACAAAAATCAGGTCATCTATGAACCTGCTCCAATGCATGATATTCTCTTCCCATTCTTTGTGGTATTGCGACCGGACCACCTGCTCCTCCCACCAGCCCATATGCAGATTAGCATAGCTGGGGGCGAAGCAGGTGCCCATCGCTGTGCCACAAATCTGTTGAAAGAATTCCTCGTTAAAGAGGAAATAGTTACTTGTCAAACATTTTTCAACCATGTTGAGGATCATTTGCGTATGTGACCACAATGTTATTGGTCTCATCCCCAAAAAATGCTTGATAGCCATCAAGCCATCTTTATGGCGGATGCTGGTATATAATGTTGACACATCAATGATTATGAGTAAATAATCATCATCCCAGGGTATATCATAGATTCCTCTAAAAAAATCTCCAGTATCTTGAATATAAGACGGTAAAGATTGCACTAATGGATTGAGAAAAGTGTCAACGTATTTGGATGTATTCTCTAGTGAACTCCCTATTGCTGAGATGATTGGGCGTCCAGGGGGATCTACAATATTTTTGTGGACTTTTGGGATTAAGTAGAAGACTGGTGTTATTGGATGATCAATCAATAGAAATTTGCATTCATCAAGGTTGAGTAGACCCTGTTCAAACCAAATTCTCAACTTGGCATTGTAACTATTGTTACTCTCTATTAAGTCTCTTTCTACCACTCTTGTATAGCACTTTTTATTATTGAGTTGTTTATAGGCTTCTATTAAATACTTTTGTTTGTCCCAGAGGACTATATTGCCCCCCTTATCTACATTTCTCACAATACAGTTATCATTCTCTGACAATTTTTTAATTAGAGCCAATCCTTGTGCAGAACAGTACTATATTTATTTTTCCTCCACTCATGTTCACTTGTGTGCTCAATTTTTTCAATTCATTTGTCACAATATCACAAAACACATCTATCCCATCTCTAGCTGTTATAGGGATGAAGCGCGAAACTGGTCTAAATTTTGTAGGCGCTTCTTGTGTGATGGATACATTTTCTTCTTGCGCAATTTGTTCAGCTCTTATATCGATTGTTTCTATATTGTCCATATCCATATCTTTAAGTTGCATCATTAGATCAAAGTCTCCCACTTGCAGTCCTTCTTTTTGGGGGATGCTTGTATTCATACTTATGGCTTTTTGCATTGGATTGGGCAAAAAGTGCTTCCTCAGTTTAAGTAGTCTGATAAACTTAAATAAGTCGATTCGGGTCTGGACATAGTCTAGATTAGTCTCTGGGCAGAATGTTAATCCCAATTTTAATATATCTTTTTCTTGATTGGTGAGAGTAACTTTTGCTAGATTTACTATTGTTACTTCATTAAGTGTTGTTAGTCCCGATTGGTCTTCTTCTTCTCCTGTCCCTGCTGCCCTCTTCCTGCGAGCTGCGCCTTTCCTCCTCTTGGTCCTCTGCCTCTTCCTCTTTGTGGCTTTGATGATTGTATTTGTGGCCTTGGTCGCAGATTGAACCTGCGTTCTTCGCGTAAAAAATCGAATTCATCGATTACGGTTGGTGTTTGGCCTTGTATTTGTTGTTCTTCATCGTGATCTGTATCCACCTCAGAGCTTTGTATGCTGCTTTGCTCTGAGTGCAGCTCTTGTATTGAGTTGCTAGCCTTTCCCATCTTATTTCTCCTTATGCTGTTGAATTTCTTTGCAAAAGTATAGATTTGGCCTCTGTCGTAGTCTTGTTTATCTCTAATAAATTTTTGAGCTTTCCTCTCTTTTATAGAGGTTTTCTATTTTTGTATTCTGTCTTTCATCATTGTTTGAAATTCTTTAATTTGCTCCTGATCTTCTTCTTTGCTCAAAATCTCCGACAGTGTCTCTATTTCTGCAAGGATTTTCTTACGATCAATATCGGCATATTTGATAAGAATGGCTAACATTCTTCTTGAGGCATCGTTGTTATCCGCAGCCCACTCTCGTAACATGTCTGGATTGGGCTCTTCATATGTAGGTGTCACCATAATCCGCAATCCTCTGGGCACTCGCTGTACTTCAAGGTATCGCTGCAGGGATTTGGACTCCCACCATTTAGAAAGTTCCAGGCGGTGCAATTTTTCTAGACATTTTAAATGCGCTCTCAAATTGCTTGTTGCTCCATTTCTCTGGACCGCCCCCAAGCCTTTATCAGTTACCGTGTATTCATCATTGAATATTTGAGAAGCTGCCTCCTCGCGCTCTTTAATTTCAGTGGCTGACATTTTAAGTTATTTGCGGGAATTCCCTGTTAACCGCAACCGTTTAGTGCTCCGTGAATCAAATGCACTGCATCTAAACTTTACTTCCTCCCGCTGCGCGCAGTCAAAACCCAGTCTTACCCCAAATTTCCAGCGTTGTCTTCACCTCTCCGTAGTCGGCCACGCTGTATATTTCGGTGCTGGTGTCTTCACGATTTTAAAAGTTTTTAGTCTTTTCGCGGCGGGGGTAGCAGCGTTGAAAATAGAAGAGCGTCTTCTGTGTAGAAACTGCCTCCACCAAAACGGAAGTCACTTCGTTACGGGAGGACCCCGCAGAAGCGGGTCCTGTTAAATTATGGCAATTCCTTCTAAATCCTTAGGGGGAAAAACGAAGCCGTGTGCAGTTCTTAAATTCTTTTATTCAGCCACTCTGCCAAACACGTTTCGAGTGCAACGCACTCTTGTTCACTGACAATTGAAATCTGAGCGAGCGGCCATTTTTACATTATTTTCCACGTGATTTGACTAAACTACAAAAAAGTGCATTAGAAAACAGACTTGTAGTTTTTATGTAATTGTTCCATTTTGTATGAGCAGCGCGCTACAATGGACAATTGTATATATATATATATTCACTGAAAAAACCATAGGTTTCACACACGTTATAGTTACGAATTAGCATTTAAAAAACCTTGCAAATTCACTTAAAAAAACATCGGTTTCACACATGTTATAGTTAGCTGGACATATCACTCGTAAAAAAACAATGAAATTCCCCCGTTATAGTTAGTGCAGGTGCTGGAGCAGGGTTTTCTATTTAAACCCGAACATCAGCTTATATTTTTGTATGTCATAATTAAAATTGCTAATAATTAATTACTAGGTACTAAAGTTTTGTCGAGTGTTTAAATTAATCAACCTTACTAATGAAAGAATTACACGTGGGAATGCAATTGCATGGCTTAATTAATAGGTGAACTAAGTTGGTGAGCAAATTAATTAAATAAGTGTGGCTAATGCGCTATTTGTTATGTGTTTGCGCTTTAAAATAATATGCTTTAATGCTTCTTAATGTCGCAAAATGGCTAGATAAATACATACACATAAGGGTATTAGTGGGAATTAACACTGTATAATCAATACGATGTAGTAACGTTGTTTTGTGTTTCTTTTTAATTAAGTTGTCCATTTTGGCCTGTTGAGAAAATGGCCGACATCTACAGCCTGCATTTGAGTAGATGAAATATGAAGAGAGGCCTCGATGAATATGGTTGAATATGACCTCGGCCTCTGTCTGAGCTAAAAGTTATGAAAAGATGACAACTCTGGGATGGTCGCCAGATATCCTTGGAGGAGAACATTTGTCACAAATGAACATTTTTGATAAACTTGCGGTGGCTTCATTGCGAGTGATATAATTCCGGAGAAGAGCATCCATGGATGTTGCAAATCTAGTTGTGACTTCCTTTTTTCGTGTTTTTATTTTTGAGATATCCGAGAGCGAAGATTTTTCTAAATGTTGCAAGCTAACATCCTTTCCTGCTCGCTCTGCTCAACGGACAACGGACGTTTTAGAGGTTGTTTGTAACTTTTAGTATGTACATTTTAGTATAAATATTTCTAGACTAGAGAGGGTCTAAGGCCACTTCTTCCTGAACTTATGCTCAAGAGGATCGATGCTGACTGAGAGGACGGCGACTCGAGAGACTTTGATTCTTTACTGAGAGACCTGACCTGACCTAGAATATGACATTTAGCTAGAATAGGTAAATATGAGAATAATGATTTTGCAATTGAATGGCTTTCTTTATGAATTAATTTAGATAAAATAATTTCTGTTTGAATTACAGTGTCGGGTGGTTATTTCTTTGTCATTTTATTGAGATCTCAAATGTGTTTAAACTGTTTAAATCATGACTCGAGACAATTCAATTTGGTTGCATTTACCTCCAATTGGGTGCAGATTGATTTAGGAATTCTCTCTTATATTCAGTGTGGATAGAGTAATAGAATGAATGTTGGTGTTATGGGCCCCACCAGCGTATGATGAGTGTATGTGCGTATGACTGTGGAATTACTCTGTCCGTGGAAGTGGGGAGAATTTATAAGCTTTGATCTGCAGCAGTTTCCTGGTAGCAGAGGATGGTTTTGATTATTGTCTTGATCTGATATATTGCTTGTACATAGGCTTTTGGATTTATTGATTGATGTTGATACATGTACTAACACTAAATGTTGAAGTCATCATATTGAGTTATATGTAGTGTGTACGGCTTCTGGGACGTAGGGAGTCGGTGACGGTTCCGTAGTAGGGCAGAGGGAAGTGAGTGCTGCTCTCGGGAAAGACGGGATTGTTGGCCCTGTACGAATGCAGGGAAAAGCGTGTGGCAATTTTAGTTGCGCGTCGCATTGTCTGGGTTCGATTCAGTGACATCGTCGTGTGTTACTATTAGAGACATATTTTCTGTATAAAAGAAGTGTGTATGGTAGCAAAGGTTATCTGTGAAACTCTGGTCTTAAGTCCCAGGGATCCGTAAGGTTCGCCGTTAAAGCTTACCGCTGGAGAAGTAATAGGTATTCTCTGAACTTGTTTGAAGGACTGGGCAGAGGTAAGCGCTGCTTGGTTAACGTATGTTATAGTTCTGTAGTAGGACAGACTGTTTGCTGTTCTCGGGAAAGGCAGGATTCTGTGTAAATGTGCTACATTTTCTGGTGTGAAAGTGCGTGAATGTATAAGCATTTAGTTAATTGTGAAACTCTTAGGAACATTCCGGGAGGAAACAGTTAATGAATGCATGTTAGAAGGGCAGAGTAGAGGGATGTGCTACTGTGTCAACGAAAGTAATAATTCCGTAGTAGAGCAGAGGTAAGCGCTGTTCTAGAGAGAAGCGGGATTCTCGTGGGAAAGGTCTTTACTATTCTGTGGTTAGCGGAGCAGACAATGGAGATAATTATATGTTGTAACTAATAGATTTATAGAATATGAAACAGAATCTATCAAGAAGGTTTTGTGAAGGAGGGGTAGACGAGTGACAGGAGACAGGAGTAGAAGCGACTGCAGCGACTACTGACGTCAGAAAAGACCGCGCTGTGATTGGTCAGTGGGTTAAAACAGTGATGTCATGAGTGATGTCACTGACCATGTCATGAATGATGTAATATGTGACATCATCAGCAGTGCATTGCGGGCGCGCGAGTTATAGTTAGCTGAACTAACTATAACGGGGGAATTTCAATGGTTTTGTAAGAGTGAAAAGTCCAGCTAACTACAATGCCCCAAAACAAAACAAATTGCTTTTCCACACGGGGAGCTGCATGTTAGCAGCTCCCCATGTGGAAAAGCAATGCCGGCTCCCGCAGGAGGCGGGGAGCCGGCGGGACCATGGGGGGATTGAGGACCCCCCCATGGCCCACAACGGAGATGGCCAGCCCCGGGGGATGGGGTACCCGAGGCTATTAGTGGCCCGGGCGGGGGGTCACGCGACTCCCCTCCCCAAAAAACTAAATATTTATTTATAAATAAATTAGAAAGGCCGGGCCTGAGGGATGGGGCCTTAAGTGGTCAGAGGAGGGGGAACGCAGACTCCCTCCAAAAAAAAAAAACAAAAAAAGAAAGGCCATGCCCCAGGGGATGGGGTCCCCGGGGCTGATTAAGACCTCGGGAGGGGGGCCACGCGGCCCCCTTCCCAAATTTTAAATTTTTTAAAAGCAATTTAGGGGGCAGGCCCTGGGGGATGGGGTTCTCAGGGCCAAAAAATTTGAAAAAGAAGAGGGGCTAAGCAGCCCTTCTTAAAAAATGAAAAGAAATACCGGTATCGCGCCGGAGGCCATGCCCCCTCCTTTCTGCACTCTGCAAACGCGCCCCCTGGCGCGTTTGCAGAAGGGGAACAAATTCCCCTTGAATACTGGGGGTCCCTGAGGGCCACCTAGCCCACCAGGAAACTCCTGGCTGCGTTGCAGATAGGTGTTCTGAGGCCACGCCCCTTTTTACACCTCTCTGCAATGCAGCTCTGTGGCGCTTAATGGAGGTAGCTGGTGGGCTAGTTGCACCCCAGGGACCCTCAGGATTCAAGGGGGGTAATCCCCCAACTTAAAACAGGCCACGGGGCACTGTGGTGAAGGGAGGGGGCGGGGCCTGAGGTGATATGTGTGCAAACACGCCCTGTGGCACGTTTTAAGTTCAGGAATTAATTCCTCTTCAATCCGGAGGGTCCCTGGGGGCCAACTAGCCCACCAGGTACCTCCAGTAAGCACAACGGAGCTTGTAAAAAGGGGCGTGGCCTCTGAACACCTCTCTGCAACGCAGCTCTCTGGCGCATACTGGAGGTGCCTGGTGGGCTAGTTGGCACCCAGGGACCCTCAGGATTGAGGAGGAATTAATTCCCCAACTTAAACCATGCCACAGGGTGTGTTTGCAGACATGTCACTTCAGGCCACGCCTCCTTCCTACCCCACTGGTGTAAACACGCCCTGTGGCCATTTTAAGTTGGGAGATTAGCTCTCCTTGAATCCTGAGTGTCCTAGGTGTAAATTCTCAGGCTGTCCTTCAGTTTGTTATATGTGAGAATTAAGCGAGGGCTGCTTTCTGTGGCTGTGCTATTTGCTCGTTTAGTTTTATTGGCAGATAGTTTGAAGAGTAACTCTTCCCGTGTTTTGGCTCTGGTTTGACTTATTGCATCATTTATCATTTTTTCTTTATACCCTCTTGCTAGGAAGCGAGATTTACATTCATTCTGTGCTGTTATTAGATCTGACTCGTTGCTGCATATTCTCCGAATTCTTAGCATTTCCCATAGGGTATGCTAAGAATTGTATGCTTTGGATGAAAACTGCTTGAGTGCAGAATGGTGTTCCAGGATGTTGGTTTACGGTACAGGCGTGTTTCTAATATGTTGTTTGAAACATACACTTCCACATCCAGGAAACAAATTGAGCTCTCACTGATGGAATATGTGAGTTGGCTGTTAAAAATGTTATTATTCAAATCATTGATGAATTCTTTTGCACTCTGTTTATCCACCCGCCAGATCATAAATAGATCGTCAATAAACCGGACCCATTTGATTACATTGTTGGGCCATATCTCTACATACTTGATTTTTACTACCATCTCCTCACACCATCACATATGGAGGCAGGCGTAGCTGGGCAAAAAATTGTTACCCAAACAAAACTTAGTTAGGTCTATAAGTATTTTGTTATAGGTATGGAATTCAATGGGTCTCTTTCCCAAAAATTGTTCCAATGCTCTCATCCCATCATGGTGGTGTATAGATATATATAAATTGGTGACATCCATGGAGATCAATAAATAATCTTCTTGACACCGAAATCCATGTATTTGCCTCAGGAAATCTGTTGTATCCTGTATATACGATGGTAAAATTTTTACTTGTTCTTGCAAGAATGAGTCTATGTATACTGAAACATTGTCTGTTAGACTTTGCATGGCAGAGATTATGGGCCGAACAGGAGGGGTGGTACTGTCTTTGTGTATTTTGGGGATAAAATACATTACCGGCAAAATTGGGTAGTCATTTAAAAAAAAATCTCAGTTCATCATGATTAATTAAACCCCTGCTTTTCCAAGTCAGTAATTTTGCGTATAATTCATTTTGTGCTGTTTTGGTAGTCAGTCTGTTGCTTATCTTATAACAGCTGTGATCTCCTAGCTGTTTTGATGCTTCCTCCATTTATTGGGTTTTTGGCCAAATGACCATGTTGCCTCCCTTGTCCGCATTGCGCACTACCACTGTTTCATTTTCTCTCAGTTTTTTGATTAGTTGTTGGTATTTGAGTCGGCACGCATTATGTTTTCTCGTGGTTGTTTGTGTTTTAAAATTTAGATTCCTTACTCCCTTTACTAATATTTCATTAAAAGTGTTGATGGAATCTCTTGTTAAGACTGGGATAAACTTTGATTTAGGCTTAAATTTGGTAATTGGCGCTGCTTTGATTTTGACCCCTTGTTGTGACATCAGTGAGATACGCTTAATCAGTCAGGTAAACAATCAGTCACACACCTACTAAATCATCCGTTTAGACACTTATACACCCACTCATTCTTCAATACACCTTGGCATATATATATATATAAAACATATTTAAACTTTAAAGAAACACACATTCACTAGGTGATGTCATCAGTGATGTCATCAATGATGTCATTTGAGATGTCATCAGTGATGTCATGAGTGATGTTACTGACCATGTCATGAGTGATGTAATATGTGACATCATCAGCTGTGCAGTGCGGGGGCACGAGTTACAGTTAGCTCTACTAACTATACCAGCCAAATTTCTCTGGTTTTATATGAGTGAAATTACCAACTAACTATAACGTCCCTGAAGTTTTTTTCAGTGAATTTCAAAGGGTTTTTAAATGCTAACTTCTAACTATAACATAGCACTCGCATTTGCAGAGTGGTGGAGAAAGGTGAGTCTAGCCTCGGAACACCTCTTAGCAATCCCACTGTGTGAGATTTACTGGAGGTAACAGGAGGGGTAGTTAGCCTCCAATGTCAACCTTGGGGGCCAGATACCCCTCCTATTACCTCTAGTAAGTCCCACACAGCAGGATTGCTAACTTCACATACTGGGCCATGCCCCCTTTCTCCACCACTCTGCAAACGTGCCCCCTGGCATGTTGTAAGTTGGGGAATTAATACCCCTCGAATACTGAGGGTCCATCGAGGCCAACTTGCCCACCAAGTACCTCCAGTAAGTGCCACAGAGCTCGATTGCAGAGAGGTGGAGACAGGCCACGCCCCCTTTCTCCATAACTCTACAAACACGCCCCCTGGCGCATTCTAAGTTGGGGGATTAAGTCCCCTTGAATATTGAGGGTCCCTGGGGGCCAACTTGCCCACCAGGTACCTCCAGTAAGCACCACAGAGCTCAATTGCAGAGAGGTGGACACAGGCCACGCCCCCTTTCTCCACCACTCTGCAAACGTACCCCCTGGTGTGTTCTAAGTTGGGGGATTAAGTCCCCTTAAATACTGAGGGTCCCTGGGGGCCAACTAGCCCACCAGGTACCTCCAGTAAGCGCCACAGAGCTGGATTGCAGGGAGGTGGTCAGAGGCCACGCCCCCTTTTTACAACACTTTGCAAATGCGCCTCTTGGCGCACTGCTGCTCGGGGGATGAAGTCCACTTGCGTCCTGAGGTCCTCAGGACACATGAGGACCTCATCATCCCACCACCACAGTAATCTGTTCTGAGAATAAAATAATGTGCAAGTTTTTTAAATTTTTTAGTCAAATCTTGTTATTTAACCATTGCTCAGTGCACATCAAATAGCACAAACATCCTCTATCAATGTCACATTATAAGACAGTAGGGTATAGCATTGCCCCCATTATGATAACAATAATCTGGGCACAATTCACAAAACCATAATTATGATTACATACTGATTACATTGTTCTTTAGTACCCCTATAACTATCAACCCTCCCTCTTCCCCTTCAACGGCCTCTCTCAGACCATCATTTATCTCTAAACGAGCTCCATTTGCCCCACATTTTATCAAATTTCCTAGGGCATTAATAAGCCCAATGGGTCAGGAGAGTTGCTCATTATTTTCTTATACGTCAAGGAGATTGCTCTCATTAGCGTTGGATCCTGCAGTAATCGGTCCTCCAATGAAGCGGACTCTGGCAGTTCTTTCCCCTCCAGTATCACATGTCCTATCTGCAAGTATTTAAACTGTTCCATATCTACCATTCATATTTCTCCTGTAACTCCACAAAGGGCAATATTTTGCCCCCTCTCCAGATGTCCCCAAGATCCTCCATACCTATCAATTCCATTTAGAGAAGCCCAACTTCCTGCTAGAGATCACTTTCCCATAAGGTGGTCCTATTAGTTAGTTTCCCTTCCCAGCCCAAATGTTTTAGTACCCTCTCTCCAAGCCCTAACCACCACCTGAGTGGTAGTCGACAACAGTCTTGCATTTTTTTTATTATACAGGACTGACAGGTAACTCTGTCTCCCCATCGCACCCGATCCACTCGGCAGGCCGGATCCTCCATGTCCCTAAACACCCATCCATTCACTGTTGGCAATTGTGCTGCCCAATAATGTACTTGAATGTCTGGAACCGCCAGCTCAGCTTCATAACATTCCTTGTTGAAGCTGACCTTGAGAGAGCCAAAAACTGCCCCATTCAACAATAGTTTGCGTAATTCTCTTCTTACCTTATGAAATAATTCAGGTGGCACCCTGTAGGGGGTATTTTGCACTGCGTACAGCATGCAGGGAGGGTCATCATCTTAAAGAGCAGTGCCCTCCCCATGATGGATACCGAAAGTGCCTTCCAATGAGTCACTTCTTCCCTCAGATGCCTCAACTGTGAAATCAGGTTTTTCTCTATAAATTCTGAGGTCTCTGGTCAAATACATACCCAAATATTGAAAACCCCAAGTTGCTACAGGAGCCCCGCATCCAAACGGGAAAGCAAGTCCTCCCCCAGCAAGTGGAAAAATTTGAAACTTGTCCAAGTTAATCTGATAACCGGAGTAACTCTCAAAAAGTTGAAAAATATGAAGAATTCTATCTACTGAAAGGATTGCCGGCACTGCATACAACAGAATGTCATTGGTATAGATGGAAATCCAGTCTTCCCAGGCGCCGTTCCCATGGATCCCCCACAGTAGCAGGTCTTGCCATATCAAAGCCGACAACGGCTCCAGAGCCAAGGCAAAAATCATCGGAGAAAGTGGGCAATACTGCCTTGTGCCCCTATGAAGAGTAATAGGGCGAGTATGTACTCCATTAACCGGCACCCTTGCCATGGAACCTTGATACACGAGTTTAATCCAGGAGCAAAACTTGTGAAAAATCCAAGTCTGGAAAGGAAAGTAAATAGGTATGGCCACTCTACGCTATGCAAAGCCATTCCTGCATCTAATGAGATCAGAACAGCATCCTCCACCGGAGGAGTTGCAGTCGCATAGAGAATCTCATAAAGGCACTTCAAGTTTAATTTGGTGCCCCTGTGCGGCATGAACCTGGATTGATCCGGGTAAACCACTGTGGTAAGTACCTTCACCAATTTATTGGCCAGTGCTTTTACTAGAACATTGGCTTCTAAATTCAAGAGTTGTATCGGCCTGTAAGAATTGCAGGCTGTGGGTGATTTATTTTTCTTGGGTAGGAGTAGACCACATTAGTGGCCAGTCGCTGGTCCACCGGAAGTGCACCAGCTTGTTTAGTGGAGATAAACATGTTAAGCATGTGTGGCACAACTTTATCTGCTACCCATTTGTAAAGTTCTACGGTAGGCCATTGGGCCCCAGAGCCTTGACGGACTGTAATCCCCAAATCGCCCCTTCTATCTCATCATCTGCCAAGTCCTGTTCTAATTCATCCCTGTCCTCTAGGGAGAGGGTTCGGAGTAAGAGATCCTTCAATAAGTCAGGACAGTCCGGACCAGAGTGGGTAGTCCAGGAACCGTATATTTGTTTATAATACTCCATGAAGACCTCTGCTATGGTCGTTCCGACAGTGTGAGACACTGGTGCTGAACTTTGAATTTCTACCACCCAGTACCTACCCCTATCTCTCCTGTCCAATGAAGTTTACCGTCGTTGTCGCCCACATCATAGAGTCGTCTCTGGGCGGTCAATATATGTGCTCGAGCACTGTCTTCCGCTAAATCTCTCAATTCCTGTTGTTTTAACCACAGGTAATGACTCAGGTGAGTGTCAGGCTTCACCTCCTTTGTTATTTCTAATTCTAAAGAGACGGTCCGCTTTTATAGAGACTCATACTTAATAATCTGTTCTTTCCTTTTCGCCCCTATGTGTGCTCGAGCTTTAAAGGCCTCCCATAAAGTACATGAGGAGTCCACTGATCCCACATTTTCTTGGAAGTAATGTTTTGTCTGATCTCGTATGGCATCTTGAAATTTTCTGTCTTTCACATGCTAGAAGGCTATCCTTGGAAGCAGTACGTTCTCCCTAATAGGGCCAAGAAGTGATACCACCACCAGTAATGGACGATCAAATCCACATTCTGAGTTAGGAATCAAGTTCCAATTTTTTGTAATTATGTTTTTCACATTTTTTGTTTGAGGACAAAATGTAGATACACAGACCGGCTGGTCTAGTGTTCTTTTCTCTTTCTTTATAAGGAGGCACTCTCTTGGTGTGTACCATGATCTCTTGAGTGAGTGTTTGAGAAGTTTGCATGGTTACCCCTTCTCTTTTATCTTTTCTTGAAGAATAGCTGCAGTTGCAGAGTAATCTTCTCTTGTTGTACAGTTCTTTCCTATTCTTAAAAATTGACCGTTGGGCAAGTTTTATTTTAAAAGTGCAAGGATGGAAGCTTTTGAATTGTAACAGAATATTCTTGTCCGTTGGCTTAAGGTGAATTGTTGTAATTAGCTGCTTTTCTAAAACCTTGATTTGTTCATCAGAAAATGTAAGATTTCTTTTGATATTTTGACATGCTGAATTTGTTATCTGGGCTCCTATTATTGAGCCACATGTGGAATTGACCCAGAATTTATTAATTCGCATTCCATATGTTCCAGATGTCATCAATAAATTAAATCCACTTTTTATATGTCCTGAGTAAAGATTTTTGTTGTAGACAAATTTATCTACAAAGAGTGCCATTTCCAGTGTAAAGGAACAACCCATGGCAGTCCCCTTTTCTAAGTATTTTTCAAATTTAAAGTAGTTCTTCTTTAACGCTAAGCCTGCCAACTTCTAAATGAATTGGGTCATTGGTCATTGGTCTTGGTCTTGTCTCCAAATAAAACTCAGTAGTTTCTGGACTTTCATTCTGAGGGATTTACTGTGTACAAAGAGACCACTTCCCATGTAATGATCCACTGTGTATCTGGATGAAATTGGTATCCTTCAACTTTATTGATAAAATCCATAATGTCTCTTAATTAAGGAGGCACTTCATTGATACATGGTTTAAAAAATGTATCGACTAATTGAGAGATTGGTTCCAGGATTGAGTCACACTCTGAGATGATTGGTCGTTCTGGAGGACTGTGTTCATCTTTGTGTATATTTGGTAAAAAAAAGAAACTGGGATTCTCGGGTAAAACTTTTTTCAGAATTCTTTTGGGCCGATGTAATCGTTATCAAATGCCTCCTGTAAAATTTCAGCGATTTCTTCTTGAATCCCTTCAAGTGGATCTGTTGGTATTTGACGATAGAATTCCTGGTTTTGAATCGGTCTCTGTCCTTCTCTTAGGTAGTTGTCCTTAGCCCACACTACTACCCCACACCTTTATAAGCTTGTTTTATTACTATTGTAGATCTTGCAATGCTTTCTGTCGGTTTTTTGTTATGTTATTTTTGCAGAATTTGTTTATATTTTCTGGTTGACTCAGGGCAATTATCTCTTTAGGAACAGTGTTAGAGGGTAGGCAAAATGTTGATCTTTTGCAAAGGCCAGATGATTCCTCTATTCTGTTGTACTGTCAATTAGCAAAAAATGCTTTTACGTGAATTTGCCTGAAAAATTCCAGGGGTTCTTTGAACAGACAATGTCTGTGTCTTTCAATGGGATAAATGATAATCCCAGTTCTAGTATAGATTTTTCATTCCCAGTAAGAATCTTAGGTGACGAGTTAACAATTGATGTTTTTTTATTGGTTCTTGTAAAAGTGCCATCTTGAACACATTCCCCATGGTAGGTTTATGTATCTTCCCCTTGTTTTCGTTGGCCTCTCACTAAAAAATAACTTTGTCTTTGTGTAGGTACATTCTGGTTCCACAATCCTTCTGCTGGGTCTGAGTCTCCAGTAGACTCTGAGGACAAATTCTCAGAAAATGTAATGAATTTAGTTTTTTGATTTTCCTTGGTATTTTGGGAGGGCTCTCCTTAATTCTTGTCTTGTGTGAAAGTCATCCTTTGGATAGGGATACACTGTCTCCAAATTGAAAGACTTTTTGTCTCTATCAAATTTGTTGTTTTCCAAATTTATAGAGTTGCCTTTAAATTAGTTGATTTCTTTCTCAATCTTTTCTAATATCTGCCTTTGCTTCTGACATCGTTTGGTTGTCTTTTATGACCTGTTTCAATGCCACAATCTCCTCTAGTTGCTTTTTACATATTTTTTGTGCTGTTTCTATTGAATGTATCATCCATTCTTGACTGAATTTGCATATGTAGCTAAAGCCTTTTTTGTATTCCGGGTTCTACTACAAATATGACTGGCGCATTGCGCACTTGTAGACTGCGGGGAATTGTCCCTTTTTTTAGATGTTCTAATAAAAAATAGCCATGTAGCTCTGCCTTGTGTGCTTTTTTTTAAAGTCTCATATATGTTTCCACTTAAATCTGTTGTTTGGCAGTTGAACTCAAAGTTATGGAGGTGAACTGAGAGAGAGTAGTGATTAATCTTTAAATGTGGGCTTTGGAATGGAAGAGTGGAAGTGTTTCACTCTTTTTGTGAAATATGAAGTGTTTCACATCTTTTTGTGGCTTACCTGTGTTGGCCCACTAGTAGCAATTAATTTACAGGCCCTGGGTGCATGTAGTGCCACTTTACTAGGGGCTTACATGTAAAATAATTGGCTAATAGGGCATAAGTCAATGTAACATGTTTTAAGGAGAGAGTACAAACACTTAAGCACTGGTTAGCAGTGGTAAAGTGCATTGAGTCCTAAGTCCAACAAAAACAAATTATGCAAAAATTGGAGGAGTGAAGGCAAAAGGTTTTGCAGAGGACCCCTGCAGAAAAGTCAAGTTCAATAGTCAGTGATGAATTTGTGGCTAGAGAAATTCTCTACCAGGAAGAGTGTTACTTGCTCTTTGCATGGAGACTTCTAGCTGCAGATTCCTCACCTTTTGAATAGATGCCAAAGAAGTACCAATTTGGAGGTGTGAGTGTAAATGCACTCATACGAGAAAGTCCTGTAGGAACAAGCAGGGTAAAATACCCCCCTTAGATTCCCTGACTGGCCAGACAACAGTGCTTCATGAATATATGGAGGGATGCCCACGTAGCTGCCTAGCATGTGTCTATGACAGGGACTCTGCATGCCAACTCTATGGTAGCAGTTCTAGCACTGGTATAAAGAGCACACAGTCCTTTCAGATGCTTCTTTTTGGCCAATGTGTAGCAGATTCTAATGCAGAGTATGATCCAGTGGGAGATAGTTCTCTTCCGCCCTGCCTTGCCTTTTTTTCACTCAAGGGAACCTCACAAAGAGTTGATTGTCCACCTGGTGTTCCATGGAATGATCAATGTAAAGCTGAGCGCTCTTTTGGGATCCAAGTGATAGAGCCTCTTCTCCTCCTTAGAGGTGTGAGGTGGAGCATAGAATGCCGGTCTCGAAATAGCTTGACCGATGTGGAACAGCATCACAAATTTTGGTGGAAATTATGCTAGCATCCACAGAGCTAGTAAGTCTAGGAAGAAGGTAGTAAATAGTGGATTGACAAAAAGAGCCTGAAGCTCACTTACATTCTGCACAGAGGTGATGGTGATAAGGAGCATCGACGTAATAGTACAAGCTGTAAGGGATAGCTGTGAAGTGGCTCGAATGTAGTGCATATCAAATTGATGATTCTCCTGCAACGTCGACCCATCCCCTCCTCAGAACCTAACCATATGCACTGACAAAAGAAAAATCCAATGCCTCCTGATCAATGCCCGATCACTCCACAAACAAGAAACAAAAATCTGGGACACCATCACCTCCCTCACCCCGACGTCATCTTCCTCACAGAGACGTGGCTCAACCCCATTTATGCATCAGACATTGGCACTCCCAGGAAGTACAAGATCATACACTGAGGCTGAGTCAGCAAATACAGAGGTGGTATATCCATCATCCACAAAGAGTCTCTCCTCGACCTCTACGCAGCCGTCAACACCATGTCATACTACATCCTGCTACACAGATTCCATCAAATGGAGATCCAAGGGGATGCCCTCAAATGGATGCTTCCTTCCTCACTGGAAGATCCCAGAGTGCCCACCTCTCATCTTACACCTCAGGCCCAAATAATAACTGAGTCCAACACTGTTCAATGCATACATGGCCCCCCAATACAAATCCTATAGTATGAACATCATATCATATGCTGACAACACTCAGCTCATCCTCTCCATATCTTCAAACTGCAATAACATTGAAACCAATTCCACAAGTGCATTACCAACATTGCAAGCTGAATGCAAAACAATTGCCTCAAACTCAACACTGACAAAACACGGGTACTCATCTTCAGGAGCAACACCTCCCCATAGGACAAATCCTTGTGGCCAGCAGAACTAGGCCCCTTACCCTTACCCACTCCCACAGACCACACCAGAGAGCTCGGCATCATACTCAACATCAAGCTCACCATGAAGAAGATAAACACTGTATCCTCAGCCTGTATCCTCACCCGCCACATGCACCGAAAATAGGCAAAATGGCTCCCCATCAACACCAGACACACCATCACCCAAGCCCTCATTACCAGCTGCCTGGACTACAGAAACTCCCTCTAGGTGGGAATCCCCTAACAACTACTGAACAGACTGCAAACCATCCAAAATGCTGCAGCCAGGTTCATCCTTGGCCTCCCAAGAAGAGCCCACATCATCCCCCAACTCAGAGTGTGCCACTGGCTCCCTGTCCAAAATAGGTGTGAGTTCAAACTGCTGACTCATGCCGACAAGGCCCTGCACAACAAAGGCCCAGTCTACCCCAACCACCGACTGAACTTCCACCATTCTGGCAGACAACTACCCTCTGCCTCCGTTTCCCTGACCCACACACCCTGCTTCCACAAAAGCAGAATTGGAGGCAGCACCTTCTCCTTACTGACCGCCAAGACCAGGAATGGTCTCCCACTCCACCTCCAGAGTGCATCCACCCTACAGAAGTTCAGGGATGGCCTAAAAACCTGAATGTTCGACTGACAACTCTCAGCAGCAGCACCCTCCAGCACCTGGATACCCTCACGAGTGATAAGCAGTGCTCTACAAATCGTTGATTGATTGATTGATTTAAATAAATGAGGATCAGATTAGGGTCCAATTGGGCCATTAGAAAGTGAGAAGGTGGAAACATGTTGGAGGCCTTTCAAAAAATGCATGAAAACTGGTGACAAACAATGAGGGATTTATTCATTTATTTGTTTAAAGGTTTTATATAGCGCTAGCTAGACCCGGAGGTATCAGAGCGCTTTACAGAATAGAGAGCAAGACAATCACTGAGCATATGACGTGCAACAATCATCGGTTCAAGTAAACACAAAATATATACATGGGAAAAATAGGCCACGCTGGAGGAGTAAACAAAAATCTATACACAGAAAAACTTTTGGCCATGAGGGTGGATTATTGAAAATTGTGGTCAATTCAAAAAAATTTAGAGTCCTTGGAGAGAAAGGCATCCAAGACAATAGAGGCAAACACAAAGAAAGAAAATAGCCAACTGATCAACGGAGACTAAAACTGAGCAAGAAAACCTATTTGAACCGACTTTAGTTTGCTCATAAGTTCCAGTATTTGTTGAGGAGATGGCATTTCAAGTCTCTATTGAAGCCAGGGAGGGCGGGAAGATCTGGCAACCGTAAGATTGCCAAAATGGGTCAAAGATAACACTTAACTGTGCCCAAAAGCAATGAACAACAGAATGTCAGATAATTTGGTCTGGGTTAGGTCAATCTGGTGTGTGCCTCATTAAACCACAAATTTGGCCCAACAACAGGAGTATAGAGTTGTCGTTGAGGGATGCCTGGCTTCCAAGATGACATAAACCACTTCCGGATCAAGGTAGAAGGTGTTTAGATGCCACTGCCAAATCTCCAAGCATGAAGATGGAGATTGTGAAGGCCTGGGTGCAGAACTCTGCCCTGCTGCTGAGACAGCAGGTCCTTCCAAAGGGGGAGCCTGAACGGAGGACATATGCTCAAGCCCAAGAGTTCCAGATACTATACTCTCATGCACAATCTGGAGCCACTATGATGGCTTGGGACGGGTCAGTCCTGATCTTCTTGAGAACTCGGGGCAGGAGTGCTATAGGCAGAAAAGCAAACAGGAGTCCCATGTTTTACTGAGCGAGAGATGCCTTGAAAACTCCTACAGGCAGAAGCAATGACATTGCACATTCCATGAGATGGCAAAAAGATCGAGCCAAGGTTCTCCCATTCGTTTAAGAGACCTTGTGCCACCACCAGATGCAATTACACTTGTGATCTACTAAGAGTCGACTACTGAGTTCTTCCACCCTGATATTAAAAGATCCTGCCAAGTGTTTCACCACCAGGAAGATGCCTTGGTTGTCCAGCCATTGCCAGAGGTGAAGCACCTCTTAGAAAGTGGTCTGTGACCCCACACCACCCTGTTTGTTGCAGTATCACATGGCAGTGTTGTTATCCATGAGCACCTGTACTACCCTCCCCTTGATGGATCGAAGTAAGGCTTACAAAGCCAAGCAAATGCCCCTCAGCTCCAGAATGTTGATACGGAGCCAAGACTCTGCCGGGGACCAGAGGCCTCTGATCTCTGCCTCTCCCAGATTGGCCCCCCAATCCAGAGGTGATGCATCGATCACCACAGTCAGCACTGGGTGGGGAAGGGAGAGGAGCCTCCCACTGGCCTTCGGTAACCACCACTGCAGGTCTTTAGCTATCACTTCCAAAATCTGTACAGGGTCAGAGAGGTCCCCTTGATTTTGGACCCACTGAGACTTTACATCCCACTGCAGAGCTCGTGTATATCACCTGACATACTCGACTTGCAGGATGCAAGAGTCCATCAGTCCCAGCAGCCTCAGAGTTGACTTCACTGAAATCCAGGACCGAGCCTGAAAGATAAATATAATAGCCTGAATGTTCTGGACTTTCATTATTTGGGGAAAGGCATGAAAGTGGACAGTGTCTAGAATGGCACTGATAAAGGGGAGCATCTGAGAAGGAGTCTAGGCTAACTTTGGCACATTGGTAGTCAACTCAAAAGAAAACAGGAGGTTTTTCTCATTGTCTGGAGGTGGTTGACAACTGCCTGGGGTGCTCCCACCTTCAAAAGCCAGTGATCGAGTTAGGAAAGGCTGGCACCCCTGACCTCGGAGGTGTGCTACATCCACCATCATGAAAACCCAGGGGGCACTGCTGACACCAAACGTGGACAAAGCAAACGGAAAATGCTCCAGTCCCTGCACAAATTACAGGTAGCACCAATGGGCTGACAGGACAGGTGTTAGACCTGACAGCCTTTAAATGGTCTTCCCCTTAACATTTTGCTTGTTTGCCTCACATATTTTGTTGATTCCCTTTTGCTGCCGTTAGGACGCTAAGCACTTTACCACTGCTAGCTGGTGCTAAAGTGCATATGCTCTCTCTCCGAAACATGATTTGATTGATATACCCACAACTGGCATATATAATGTAAATATAAGTCCCTAGTAAAGTGCCCTACATGTGCCCCAGGCCTGCAAATGAAATGCTACTAGTGGGCACTGCAGCACTGAGTGTGCTGCACACTCAAGTAGCCCTTTAACCATGTCCCAGACCAGCCCCTACAGAGTTTGTGTGTGGAGTTGATCCTGCCATATCGACTTGGCATTCAAAACCCTTTTCCAAGCTTTATACTGCCTTTTTATTACATATACATCACCCCTAAGGTAGGCTCTAGATAGCCCATAGGGGAGGGTGCTGTGTAATCAAAAGGTAGGACATGTACTTTTAAGTTTTTCATGCCCTGGTAGTAAGAAAACAGCCAATTTCATGTTTCACTACTGTGAGGTCTACCCCTCTCATATGATAACATTAGGGATTATCTACTTCACTTAAAAAACTGTAACTCGTGATTGAGAGGGAGTAGATCTATCATGTTTTATACCTATGGATTTGTATTGATAAATCCTCTTTAATGGTAAAGTTGAATTTATCATTACACCTTTGGAGATGCCACTTTTAAAAAGTCTTGCAAAGAAAGGGTCTCTCTTGGACTATAAATCGCTTATAATTTTGATTACGAGGGTCTAAGCTCTTTATCTTCGTATCTGCTCTCAATATGAGCTGGAATTATTTCAATGTCCACTTGGCTGAGGGGAAGGCATGCAAAACTTTTCATAACATGTGCAATGAGTTTCAAGCAAACAATATCTTGTATATTCATCAAAACGTAATTTACTTCATTTTTTCGCTCAAGCGTTTTTTGAAATCACATACACATAATTACATAATCATATCATCCTATACATACTTATTCTTGAGTATAATACATAGAAACTTTTATATACAGTGCAAAAAGTACCGGAGATCAAAGAAATACCAAATTATAAAGTCCAAACATAGTGACCAATATTTACATGTGTGACATTGATACAAGTTTGTTGTGTCCTACCTCTTTGGATACATGTACTCAAGTATAAGTATGTATAGGATGATATGATTATGTAAATATGTGTATGTGATTTCAAAAAAAGCTTAAGCAAAAAAATGAAGTAAATTACGTTTTGATAAATACACAAGATATTTTTTGCATGAACCTCATTGCACATGTTCAGAAAAGATTTGCATGCCTTCCCCCCGGTCAAGTGGACATTGAAATAATTCCACCTCATATTGAGAGCAGATACGAAGGTAAAGAGCATAGACCTTCGTAATCAAAATTATAAGCGATTTATGGTCCAAGAGGTACCCTTTCTTTGCAATGCTTATCTGATTCCAGCCTCTTTCGTCCTAAACAGAATCAATCCCCTTGAGTTTGACAAACTATTAAAAAGTCAGCATTTTCTTGGTCTTAGCTCTTTTGTGCCTGCAGCATGTTTTTGATCAGTCTGGGGAGAGTGACAGCTGGACTTTGTATATTCGCTCTAGACAACCACACACAAAGGGAACTTAAGTATGACTTGCTGGATCTTCCTGGGAGGATAGGCGGGAGTAGCTGGGCACAGCCTCACACTTACACCTGAATAGGCTGTGCTGTGTCCCCACAAAAAGGGCTGCATACCCCCCTGTGGTAAGTCTGCAGCCAGGGCAGGAAGAAAGGACATCTGTGCACTTCAGAAACTCTTCTTTGAAGTCACCCCCACTGGCACAACTGGATATAAGTATTGGGTCTCTGACCCCACTTAGACAGTACACTACTGGACCTGTAAAGAACTGTGCAAGCAGGAAGGACTGCTGTGATGCTCAAAGGTAACCCTGGGCTTAAAACTGCACTCCGCTCACAGAGTTTTGGCAACTCTGCGTTCCGCGTAGAATGCGGAGTTACCAAAAACTCCGAGCTCTGCAGCGGAGCAGAGGTTTTTTTTTGTTTGCGCGCTCAAAATGCGTTTTTGCATGCACGGGAGCATCATACCGGGATGCCTGCGATCGCCTACAAGATTCCCCATACGTTCGCGAGCAGCACGAGATTTGATAGCTGGACGTGCAGTCCCGCGAGAATGTCATTCTGGCACGCCATCAGACTTCTGGCAGATGTTTGTGAAGATCACGATCCCGAACACGCAGAATTTGCAATCTGGAGCAACCCTGGGCATAGTCCTACCCTACGCTTGCGAAGAGTGCATAGTTTGCGCTACTACGCACTACGTGAATTGCACATAGCACAGTGCAAAAACGCGTAGCGTAGTGGGCATTTTTTGCTTGCTCGCGGTCCTCAACGTCAAGCTGGCGACCACGAGCGAGCAAAATCAACATCCCGGCGAGACTTTTTCCTCGTGGCGATCAGCAACATCAAGTTGCCAATCACGAACGTGGAAAATAAATTTCCCGGCAAGATTCTCAACGCAGGGAGGTCAGGTTTTTCATTGTGAGTGGTCACGTATGCTCGCGACTGCTCGCGATGAGAAACTATCAGTCAGCATTGAAAAAGCTGTCGCTCGAGTACAAATCTACTTGAGTGGCAGAAAATGACCGCTTGCACTGTACAAGATGACGTTTACAATGATTGCACAGTGCGGACAAGCATCTGGCACTGTGCAATCAGTGCGAACAGCATTTTCCTACCGCACTACGCAGTTCGCGTAGCTGCGCGTAGCATGCATAGTGCGAAGTGCACTTTGCGTAGCTACGCGTAGCCCTACTACGCAAACTATGCCCAGGGTTAATCTGGAGAAGAAACTCTCTTGAGCAGCATCAAAACCTTCTCGAAATCATGATTTAGATAAAAAAAACTCCTCAGATTGACATTTGACTGTACTTTTTGTGCAAGTTCTTTTTTACCTTTTTTTTTTAAGAGGAAGGAAGTGCCCCCTGTGTCTCCGACTTCCTGTTCCTGTCCAGCAGCCTCCTCCCATTGCTTTATCCATCTGCTGTTCAATTTTCAATTGGATATGGAGCTGGAAGGATTCCTTTTTCTGTCTGCTGCATCATATATCATTGGATTTGAGGACGTTTGGATTTGAGATTTCACAAGCAAGTTAGAAAATTGGTGTTGTTTGTTTGATTGTGGTGGTGGTAGCGCTTTTGCCATAGACCTGCATATCTTCTTCTTTCCTTTGTTCCTCTTGGCTTATTGCTTCTTGTTGTTGCCAGCCTGGCCATGTGGCTGGAGGCCATTTTGGGAAGGCAAACAGTGCGCTTTTGCCATAGGCCTGCATTGTCTGTCTTCCCTTTCTTGTTGTTGTGGCCTGGCTATGTGACTGGTGCCTATTTTGTGAGGGCAGCCAGTGTGCTTCTGCGTTAGGCCTGCATGTCTTTCTCTTTCCGTTCCTCCTCTTGGCTTATTGCTTCTATCCATTGTCAGCTGTAGCTCTCAGAATGCTGAATCCACATGATGCACAATGCCAAACAGGGTCTGTTACATTTGTATTTTTGCTGTTGTTCTTCTTTCCTAACCTTACTCAGTGTACTGTACACACTATTACACAAACCATGAAAGCCCTTGTTTTTTTCAATCTCACAAATGTCTACACTGTATTGTAATGCTTTTTTAAGTATCTGAGGTAATACATTTAATAATAATATTAATAAGTGTGACCGCACACAAAGTTATATATTACATTTGTTTGTTTGTACTAGTAGTAATTGAACCACAACAAAGAATACCACATTTCACTGATGTTCTTCTTGCTTCTTTGCTTTTAGGCAAAAGAGAAAGGCCAGGGGAACCCTACTCCCTAATGGAACCAGGGTAGTGGTTATATTAAGGGAAACAACGGTTCCTGTGGACTCATAAAAATGATTCAAGCAATACAATTTGCACAATCGCAATAAAAGAGAGTAGAATAATGTCAGAGGGCAAGGAACCACCAACACATTTGTACATTTATGACTTGTTTTTATAAATTACTAAAAAAAACAACTAATTATATACATTGTTTCAATTTACAAAGAACAGATATTTGTGCACTGTGTCCCAAAGTGAAAAATGGAACCTAATCGTAAGTGACAGGGTGTATATTTATATACAAGGTTTCCACAAATCTTAAAAGGCGACCATTCTTGCATAATTTCTTTATGAACAGCAACTGTATATAACAATACGGGCTGAGCAATGGTTCGCTCTTTCAGCTTGTCACCGGCGTTTCGACCCTCTATCAATGCGGTGTCTCCTCAGGACTAGTGATGCAGGGACATCTGAATTGCTTAATGCGTAGCCTCGTGAATTAGTGATGTGCCACAAGTGAGAAGTGTTTTGCCGACTGGTCCTTGTACCATCCTTGAAGCTGACTCACGCAGCTTCGGAAAACAGATGCTGTGATTCATCGCGCACAGAATACTATCCGGACTCACACAGTGCATTGTCACGGTTTCCAGAACTTACCAGGGATTAACCATACCGCTATGGCTATAGCGAGTTGATGTAAAGAGACGATCGGCGAAACCGTATCCTTGAGTGCCAGCCTTTCCTCACATTGAGTACCCGGACGGGTCCTCATGTGAGTAACACCCTTCTTCACTACTCACTTCTCACTTGTGGCACATCACTAGTTGACTAGTTCATAAAGAAATTATACAAGAATGGTCACCTTTTAAGATTTGTGGAAACCTTGTATATAAATATACACCCTGTCGCTTACAAGTAGGTTCCATTTTTCACTTTGGGACACAGTGCACAAATATCTGTTCTTTGTAAATTGAAAAAATGTATATAATTAGTCTGTTTTTTTTTAGTAATTTATAAAACAAGTCATAAATGTACAAATGTGTTGGTGGTTCCTTGCCCTCTGACATTATTCTACCCTCTTTTATTGCAATTGTGCAAATTGTATTGCTTGAATCATTTTTATGAGTCCACAGGAACCATTGTTTCCCTTTATATAATCTTTACTTTTAGGTGCACAAAAGAGGAGGAGGCGTCATCACCCATTGTACTGCCAGACAGAAGTTCTGCTGCACACAACGTCATGTGATGTTTGACCACTGACATCTCTTCGACTTGGGCCACTGCGTGCTGCTGACATCTGAAGAAAATGGCCCCAAACAAAGGTACCTGGCCCTCCAGTACCAAGAAAGTTGCCATTGAGAAGAAGGAACTGCCACTTACCAAGAATGGTGTGCAGCCCAAAATCTTTTTTTGTGAAACCAAACATTGCGCCTGCAGCAGTGGTGTCCGGGGAGCAAGTTGGGAGCAGTACCCTGCATCAGTGGACCCACCCCACCAACCTAGGCCCAAGTCCATGTCTGTCGCAGAGGTAGCCAGTCTAATCACGACAACGCAGACGAGCAGTGATGTTGAAATTGAGTCATCGTTCTCGCAAAGTAGTACCCAATCAATGCAGGGAACTGAGATAAGTGGGCAACAACAGCCACAACTTCCCCTAATAGTAGTTGTTCCTCCCGCAGGAGTGGCAGTTGAGGAGATAGAGCTTCCTGCAGTGGAAGAAGGACAAGCCACTCTTTCAGAAGATCCATTGTCTTCCAGATCCCCAGCAAAGAAAAGGAGGGTTAGTCCATCAACTTCTTCTGCAAGCCCCCCTTCTGATGATCTAGATACCACTTGGATCCCACCACCTCAGTCTGAGAGTGAGACACGCCACAAGACAAGGCTAGGGAAAAGGAAGGTTCCAGAAAGCCTTAGAGTTATGGAGGTTGATGTAGAAGAGGAGGATGATGACGAGCTAATGATCATCATGGACATTAGTCCCGCCCCAGTGGAGACCAACATTCCCACATCCCAAATTGTTTTGAGGGATGTGGCACAGATACCACCAACACAGATCATACCACCAACACCACCTCCAGCTTCCATATTTCACCGGCAGCCACGTACATCCACCACAAGTACCACCTCAGTAGAAGTAGGTACTGCAGAGAGTCAAACTTCACGCTCACCTACCAGTTCATCCAGCATTGCAAGTGGCACCAGCAGCAGCACCAGAAAGTTGACCTCCCCAGTTTGGGACTTCTTTTCTGTTAGCACGAAGGAGGTGAAAATTTCTATATGCTCCATTTGTGGACAAGATGTTAGTCCGGGTAAGCTTGATACAAACTATGGTACCGAAGACCAAACAACCCATCTGAAAAAACACCACTTGATCCAATGGGAGATACACCTTAGCGGCCAAAAAACTGCACTCATTGCTGTTGGTGGGGATGAAGAAGTAGAAGATATGGTAGCAGTGGAAAGTGAAAAAGAGGGAGACATTTTCTCTGGTAAACAAAGTAGCCCTGTCCCCAGCAGTGCAGTGGCACCACCCACATCCTCATCAGCAACATCGCAGTGGCAAAAGAGTAAGAGTCAAAAGTCACCTGCACCAGAAAAGAAAAAAATCCAGCCTACCATTCTCAGCATGTTTAGGTCAGAGGGACAGTATGAACGCTACCACCCAACCGCACATTTGTACAATGCGAAGCTGGCTAAAATGTTAGCGCTGGACCTCCTCCCTCTTTCATTTGTGGAAGGGGTGGGTTTTCTTGAATTTGTGACAGCCATCTGCCCAAAATGGAAGGTTCCCAGCCGGTCCTATTTTGCCAGAGTTTCTGTTCTAGCACTACATCACGACGTGCTGGAATTGGTTGGACAAGCTTTGCAGCAGAGTGCTGTTCACACTATCCACCTGACAACAGACATGTGGACCAGTTGCCAAGCCACTGATTACATGTGCATCACTGCACACCGGATCTCTTTTGTGGGGTTAGAGAAAAGATATCTGCAGCAGGTGTTGTTGACACTGCTGAGATTTCTAATGCCCCTCTGAAACATGCAATTGTAGGGATGTTCGCCATGGAGAAGTCTCATACTGCTGCAAACATTTTGGAAGACTTTGACAGCAAGGTGTATGAATGGCTGCGCCCAAGAGGGCTTAACATTGTTTTTGTTGCCACGGACAATGGCAGTAATATAGTTAAGGCATGCTCGATGGTGGCTATTTCAGGGTCCTGTTTTTGGTGCACTGCGTTAACATCAATTTTCAAGACTTTCTGAAAAAAAGAAGACAGAGTGAGCAACTTACTGACCACCTGCAGAAGAATATGCACACATTTCAGCCATTCTTTTAAAGCCCGGAAGCAGCTGAGGATCATTCATCATGAGCATAGAATGCAAGTTAAAGCACTCATCCAGGAGGTGCCAACACGTTGGAACTCAACTTATTACATGCTTGAACGTCTGTTTGAGCAGTACAGACCAATCAATGAATATCTCATTCAAAAAGGGGATGCTACTGTGAAAGGCATGATCATTGAGATGGACCAAAGGGGCCTAGTTAAATGCCTGACAGAGAGGCTACTTGCTTTAGAGCTCTTCACACGTGAAGACAGCAAGGAGGACTGTACTATGGGCCAAGCTATCCCATTGTTCCACATGCTACAGGAACAGCCGAAGGGGGTGTCTGCAATTACGCAGGTGTGGAGGAAAATAAAGAAGCATATGAGTTGGCGGAGAGGTTAATCCTTTGTTTATCTGAAAATGCAAGGGTGCAAAGAGGCATTGTGTCATCCAACCATTACATTTGTGACACACTTCTGGATCCATGGTACAAACAAGTACTGAACACATTGATTCCTTTTTTAGAAGGGGATGTTGCCAAGTACAAAACTTGCATAGCTGCTGAAGCCAGTCGCTTAGAGAAAGACCGGCTAGGAATTAGAGGTTTGGTACTCCAGGCCACAACAAATACTGCAGGGCAGCCGGCGTCAATTTCAACTTCAGAGCCTGAGGGCAGTGTATTTGGCTCACAGCAGTCAAAACCACCAACAACACCAAGAATAACATCAACAACAACAAGAACAGGAGCATCAGCCCCACCAAAATGGGCACAGAAATGTTTTCTACAGCAAGGGCTTGTTAGGTCCAGTGCTGAGGCAAAGGTAAAAGAGGCCGGGCAAAGGGGAGCACCCCTGAGCATTGACCGGATGGTCAAGTCCTATCTGGATGACCCAACAGAGGTCTTCATTGATCAAAACCCATTGCAGTATTGGTATGGGAAAAGGCACCAATGGCCAGTGCTCAGCAGACTGGCGATGAACTATCTGGCTTGCCCTGTTGCAAGTGTCTCTTCTGAGCATGTTTCCAGTGCTGCTTATGCCGTTCTGACAGTGAGAAGAACCAGTCTCTTGCCCCAAAACGTGAAGAGGTTAACCTTGATCAATATTAATCAGCACATGATGCCACTGGATTACACTATACCTGAAGTAGCACAGCAGAAAGATGATGACCGCGACTTAAGTCATGGGAGTAGTGTGTTAGATGACCTAATTCTGGGTGAACAACCAGAGTTTGAGGACGAGCTCTACTTCCCTGAAAACTAGGCTCTTTCAATTTCCAGCTAATTTCTTTCTTTTTTTGACACCTCCTAAAAACAAAACCCCAAAAAACCAAAAAGTCCACCCTTCTGAGTCCTGCTTGTCCTGACTTGCCCTAAACCCCTAAAGCCACTTCCCTCAAGCCAGACATTGGACAGAGAATAGTACAAGAAATGTGAAATGTGTGCCTGCCTCATCGA
The DNA here is from genome assembly GCF_964204655.1 of Triturus cristatus. NCBI lineage: Eukaryota > Metazoa > Chordata > Amphibia > Caudata > Salamandridae > Triturus > Triturus cristatus. The sequence continues at coordinate 371,910,717 of NC_140584.1, read as the reverse complement.
CTCCCTCCAAAGAACCTGAATATGGCTAGCATTCTTTCAGAGCCTAGAGGGACTGCTCCGTAAGAACAAGTAAATGTCTGATGGCAAGCATTGGATAAAAAACTTTGGCCAATCTTTAGTATCTCTCTATCAATCTCCCACTTCAAGAGTATTAGTCAATGGAGTTCTAACTAAAAATATAAAGGTAATGAGGGGCACGAGGCAGGGTTGTCCTCTATCCCCTCTTTTGTTCGACCTATACATTGAACCGTTGGCTTGTAAAATCAGGGAGACAGAGAGTATTCCTCCCTTTAGATTCCAGGGTTGGACTAGGAAGATTGGCCTTTATGCTGATGATATAGTCATTTTAACATCAGACTTGAATCAAACATTGGCCACGATAGAAATAATCACAAATAATTTTTGATCAGTTTCAGGGTACTGTTTGAATGCTGACAAAACGGAAATCATGTCTTGGAATCTGGCAACAGAGACTATAACTCCTAAAAGACAGATTAGATATTTGGGGGTCCAAATAACGCAGGAAATTTCACAAATTGCTACAACTAACTTGGCTAAAATTAGGAAGGATATTTCTAGCCTAATGAAAGGTTGGAGTCATCTTCCACTAACCATCTTTGGTCGAGTTAATTTGATTAAGATGATAGTGTTGCCTAAGTTAACTTTTTTATTTGACTCTATCCCTTTGATGTTTGAGAAAAAGGGGCCGGCAAAGCTGCAAAGTGAGATAGGGTCATTTATCTGGTCTTCTAAGGGGTCTAGACTATCATGGAAAAAGATTAGGAGAAAGCACATTAAGGGAGGATTGGAAGCCCCAGATTTTCAAATTTACTCCTGGGCTTTTTCGCTCAAAAATTTTAGAATGCTTTTGGGTAGTCCAGGGAAGTCAGTGAATGGGGAAGTATTTTCTGCTTTGCTAAGTATTGAGGGGGTCAAACAGGTTGGTTTTATGTACAAATTTTCGGACCCAAAATACTTCAAAAAAGTAAGATTGAAGGTTTTAAGAGACTTGGCTATGGTTTGGTACCGGGTCAGAAGGGCCACAAAAATCCCTTACTTTAGTGCTAATGCACCAATCTGGGAAACTCCGGGCGCCCCAAGCTGGACGGTTGATATATTGGCAAAGACTTTAAAATCAGAAGGACCCCAGAAATGGGGTGACTTATTTGTTGATGGTAGCTTGTTGCCATGGTCTGAATGTGATTTATGTTGGGGTGCTAAGTTTTCCAAATTTAAATACCTTCAGATCCAAAGCTGGGCTATTGGGAAAAACCATCTTATTGGACGTCACAATGACTTTGAGGAAAAGTTGGCATCGGATGCCTGTATTAAAAAAGAGGTGGCGACGTGGTACTGGGCTATTATTGAATTGGAAGATGGCCCTTTTCTACTGCCGGAAATTCTCTGGGGAGAGTGCTTGCCGAGGATTGCGACAGAAGATCAATGGCACGTAACTATGTTGATACTATATAAGGTGGTGAAACCTGCGAATTTAAGAAGAAATCACTTGTTCACTCTCCACAGGGCATACTGGACTACAAAGCGGCTGGCAAAATTTAAAGATGGTGGTAATGTAAGATGCCCTAAATGCAATAGCCCAAATGAGGATGACATTCACATGTTTGTAACATGTCCGGCGATCAAGATTTTTTGGGATGCTGTAAGTAACTGTTTGTCAGTTATTCTGAAGCAAAGAATAGAGGTAAGCCCTGAAAACATCATTACAGGTAGACTGGATCTACAAGGTAAGGGCTTGGATGACAAAACAAAATTGGTGTTTTATGCAATATTGTTGGCCCACAGGGAAATCTGTAGACTCTGGGTTTCTCCTGACCCCCCTACTGATTTGATGTGGATTAGAGCTATGAGAACTATTGCCAAACTGGACATGGTAGTTCCCCTGAAAAAGAAGCATAGATTTTGGATGTTATTTTTTGAACACTATGGGTGATGGGGTGGGGTATAAGTTCTTTAAACTTTGAATTGCTGTATAGATGGAAAAGTTTGGTCCTATGATTAAGTTGCTTTCAATCTTTTGGTGGATTTTTGCATTGGAAGGTTTGGGTTAAGATGCTGCATCTTTTCTCCTTCTGCTTTCCAGCTAGCAAGTATCCTCATATATGAGATGATTAACACCCCAGGGCGCCACAAAGAAAGAAAGGGTGGAGAGCGGCACATGTGGACAAAAAAAATAAATAAAAAAAAATGCATTGGATGCTGACTCTGAGTGATTGGTGTTTGTGTTGTTGTTGTGCATGATGTCTACTAGTTTTAATCTACACACAAAAAGTGACTCAAGTCAATGCTTCCCTTCTTGTTGTTCATAACAAAATTGTACTAATGCAGGCCGATCCATTGGATTTTCGATTCTGGAGACTCACTCGGTACACTACAGAGTTGGACCCCATGATGACCATACCATACTTGCAGTCAGTCAGTAGGATAGGAGTTGATTGATGGAATAACTCGGGGCGTTTTCATGAAGTGGCCTAAAAGGTAAACAAGTCAACAACAACAACACCAGATCTACATGTCTGTGTGATGGTGGAGGCGAGTGTAGTGCTATGACTGACAGGGGTGCATTGATTTAGTTACTTAATTTGCAAAATGCTATGTTGCTGTGTATTGGTGTGTGCTCAGTGCTGTCAGGCTCAAAATCTAAGCTAAGTGGCGGTTAGGTGGGCACCACGGGCCTGCTCCTGTTGTTGTTGTAGATGCTTGAAACAGTCAAAGAAGACATGATTTAGCCATGCCGCCTCTGGAAGTTTTCTTGTTGCACTCCTCCTTAATTTATGCAGTTTAACTTTACTTTTCTCATTGATTTTTCAATATCCCATTTGTTTTTCCATCTACACTTACAGGCCGGCCTTTACTCTCTGTCGCTCTGCTATACTGGGAAAACAACTCAGAATTCCTTACCAATCTTCATCCGCCAGGCAAGCACCCAAGATTGACGGAGGGAGCATCCATGGAAGGAAGGACCAAGAGGAATGCCGACTACCTGGAAGCAACTCCAATTTGATCATAACATAGTTATAGACTAGTATCTTATTCTTTTCATTTGATTAATTTTTTCTCTTCAATCATTACGACTGTGTGTGTTGTTGTTGCTATGTTTGCCTACATTTGACTGCTACAGATATTTTTATACATTTTCATTTCTAGCTTTAAAAGGAAGCCCGGTACAACAGAACATAAAATGTATGAACTGGGTCTCTCTAGGGGCAGATAAGCAATGCAATTGCATAATAATAATTAATAATAGATACTGCTGCCCTGTACTACTACTAGTCTAGTACTACTCATCATCAAGTCATCATCATGATGCATTTCCTTTTTCTCCCTTAACAGATTTATGATGGTCGTCTGCCAAGATTGTGTGTTGTCCATGTGTACTGCTTGTCTTTGTCAAACCTTTCCCTCAAATACCCCTTCCCAACCATTCATCAAACCCTAACCCTCTTCCCCCAGGCTGTGTGATTTATATTGAGGTGTGACTTAATTAAATTTACACCAATAATTGATCACACACTTGCTGGGGAGGATCTGGTGAAAGCAACACTAACTCAAGACAGGGCGAGGATGTTCTTCTGCTTGCCCACTCATGCTCAGTATTCACAAGTACATTTATTTTCCAGAGGAACATAATCCATCATAATTAATTGCTGGCATCGATTCACCATCCTTCCAGCACTAAAGGTTACTCTTGTTCACTTCAGAATTCGAATTGTACTAGGCTATCCCCGCCACCATTAAGTTTTTTTTTAATTTAGCATTGCATATTATCATTGTGGTTTCTTGTTTGCCAGACTTCATGTGTACTGTGCGTTTACTACTCATTCCAGAGTCTCCCTCAGACGACTGACTGTCTCATTTTCATTTTTGGCAAATGCTACTATCGCTCTCAGTGTCTACTACTACTCCCACCACAACCATGGTGTCTTGGGAAAACAAACCATCATCACCATGCAGCCATCGCTTTGCCTAATTAAGTATAACCAAACATCAATCACAGATAAGAGAAGAAGATTGGGGAGGCATAATTAATATGGAAATTAATTCATTAATTCACTCACCCACACCCTTCCAAGTCCAGTTGCATACTGCATAGACTAGGAGCAGAGACTGACAGTACTAGTAGGACAAGTCACAAGTGAGGGTACTGCATCTATCTGTTGGTGTGTTACACTATCGCAGATTATTATTTCAATTAAAAACTGGCTGTAGCACTGCAGCAGTGTAGGAAACCATGTGAAGTAAAAGAGTAACCCCCACACAAAACACTTACATCGTATGTAAAGTAAGTATAAATTATGTAGTCCCCTAACAAAATAAACGATTGCAAAAACCCACACCTGACCCACCCCTCTCCCTGACCCCAACCAATGTCCAAAGATTGTCCACTCCAAAAGTCGATTGTCCTAAATATATATTAATCCCAACTTTACCCCAATGCCCCACCGCCCACCCCAAAAAAATGTAAAAAGGGGCAAGGCAACAGAGTTCTAGTGGCGGGCTCGCAGTCACCGGTTAATCTCCAGGACCTCTTTTACCCGCTCCTCTAGGCACGCCATCCGGAGGAGCATGCGGGGCTTGAATGCTCTACAATTGCATCCACAGGTGGGGGGGCAGCAGTGTTCAATAAAGATGAAGTATGGCAGGCGGCAGACAGACTGCGGTGCCATACTACTGGGGGGGGACTGGCTGGGGCCAGGGGCATTGGAGGAGGCAGCAGCTGCTGCCCACTCCTCCTCTGCCAGAGCCACCAGCCGCCGATATTCTCTGCAGATGGCCTCCAACTTCTGGCACCAGGCCATGTCTGCTAACTCCTTCCTGTTTGGTTGGGAAGGAGTAGCTATATCAAGAAAGAAAAACAGACAATTGTAACCAATACAATTAGCAAAACAGTAGCACAAAATGAATTATATACATAGTGGCACCGTAGCACTAGCCAGCATAGTACAAAACATTTGTGGTATCCTCTCACTTTTCTGGGAGGTTCAGGCATTACTACTACTAGGCACTATGAAGTAGACAAATATGTTTCTCTTCTCTCTCTCTTGTTTAGCTAAATTAATCTTGTAGGCATGCCAGCTCAGTCAACTTGCGCCCTTGACAGACATACTTGTGTCGCAGACTCATGGTATTTTATTTACTACTGTCTGCAGGTGGGGCAACTGTAGTCTACAACTACACAATTATCTTATTTTTCTATTATGGCCATACTCTCTTACATCAATGGCAACTGCTCAATTTCACTTTCACACTGACTACTAGAACAAGGCAGATGATATCTGATCCAAATGGTTATTTACAATGTATGGGATGACGGCAGCCGATAGGCCACCCATGGCTGGTTCACACAGTCGAAAATGACATAGGTAGGGACACGGGAGTGTGCCTTGGAGTTGGAGGGAGTTGCTTGATAATGGGTGGGTATGGGTACATACATACACAATATATATGCTGTGCTTGCAAACAAACTACTGTGAGTCATGGGAACATTCTGAAATACAACCTTGAATCAAAAACCTTGAAAAAAAGTCCTTGTTTCTCTTACCAGCGATTTTTTGATTCATCATTGCATTGCTCTTCTAGCATTATATTTTTTAATTTGAATCTCTTATTCTATTCTCCTTGGCTTTGCTACTCTGCCACGGTTTTCTTTTCTTTTACATTGTCTTTAGCCAGTGACAGTCTACACCTATGCTATGATGATTGTAGCATCCAGGCATCTATCTATTTAAAGTAAACATGGCTATCATTTTTCTTAAATAATCTCTCAACAAACCTTTCACCAACAACATACATTTGTAAATATCTTTAACCACCACCCATGCGTCCTTCCTTGTTTGCCTTTGAGTTTGAACCATGAAACCCCCAGAGGATTCTTCCTTTCACCCATACAGTTTCACCCACCCTGACAGGCATCCTTTCTTTTGGCGTCCACCCATCCTTCAATCACCCATGCATCCAATTTCTATCAGCAACCTATGCATCCCACGCATCCTTTTTGCTAGTCATATGTATATAACATGTTGCCCGTCCTTCCTCCTATCATCCTTCTTTCCCTTTTCGTTCAACCCATCCATCAAGGTCGTATGACTCTGAGTCATCATCATAAAACTTTCCCAGCTGAGTTGGAGTCAGATAGAAGAGGTCATTAGTTACTCAACTCCCACCGCTAATGCTGTTGCTAATGGTAAGTAAAGGGTGTGTTCTTTAACCGTTGTTCACAACAACTTAGTATCTCTCAACAGTACAGTACAGTACACCCTGGCAGCGACTGTGTAACTATTGTCAATAAGTAAGGAATATAAGTACAACTTACCACTGCCTGCCACTGCTGCTGGCTCAACCACCCCTGCAGCAGCTGCCGCATCTGCGTCCTCCTGGCTGGCATCGCCTCCCCGCCACTGGCCCTGGCACTGGTAGTTGGAATGCCTAGAAAAAACATTGCACACTTTTTAGATGCCATATACGCCTCCCCCTATTACAATACATATACCACATACATCACTAGTACAAATCTGGTACCAAAGTAGAGTAGACAGTAGTATGTCCTATACTATCAAAAATAATAAAATATCTGGTTGGGCATTTTGTTGGTGGCAATTGCCAAAAAGCCTCTCAAGATTAAGAAGACGACAACCCATAGGACTGGACTCAGTGGCTAGAGCTATTGGTAAATCAGAGTGGCCAACTGGGCAAACTACAGACAGACTAATAGTAGTACAGAGTCAGAGGCAGCTAGATTTATGTAAAAAAAAAACAGACAGTAGAAAAAAATATAACTAAGAAGGTAGGTAATGCAGGGATAACAAGAATTTGGAAACAGATAGATAGAAGAAGATTGTTGAAAAAATAAGGTGCATTAAAAGTTAGGGAAATATAATTATTAATATTAAAAACAGGAGGACTTACTGGGGCCAGCAGCAGAGCCCTTGGTAGAGGAGCGATCCTGGCCCTGAGAGGCATCGCCAGCTCCGAGTCCCGCCTCAGACGACTCCGTCCTCTTCTTGCCCCTGGATGCTGATCATGTAAGATATAATAAAATATGAAACAAATAAAATATTTCAAAAAATGCTCTAAAAACATTTTTGGACAGGGAACAACAATTGCAATAAAATTGACCTATCTAAGCTGATCGACTAGTAGTAGTATCGCGGACTGTCTATTTATTATTTATTAATCCAGTGTTCAATTCCGATTCCAGAATCCTAAACCTGTAAGTAAGTACCACCTAGCCTAGCCCGCCTATTCCAGAGATATTGGAAATGAATTCAATTGCCTCAAAAAATATTTGCTTCTTCTAAGTTTCAATCTCATTCGAAATCATCAATGAATCAACCCCCTTTGACAGGCAAATTGTTCACTAAGTCTGCATTTCCATTTATTTTAGTCCTCAAAAATGCATAGATGGACACATATTGCATATTACATACCCCAAATCGTTAGTTGGTTGTTGCTGATGTACTGATGAGTTGCTATATTAGTCACTCACTAACAAACTACAAAAGGTTCTACTAAAGACTGGAGTCAGCAGCACGTGACGTAGGACGCATCACGACATGGACCGCTAAAAAACTACCAACTAATACTGAGTAACTAAACTATCTACCTACCACCACTATCTTAGTGACAGGACAAAATAAAGGAGTATTTCTAGCATTACCTAACTTAAATTCTGTAAACTCTCTTACATAATCAGCCCAAGCGAGCGCAAAGTTACAAACAAGCAAGATTAGTAGCGCTGAGCACCTGTCTAGTGTCAAGAAGAATAACAAAAACATAATATAAGATTTTCAAATGAAACTTACCTTCATGTAAGCAGCAGCATTCTTGCTCTTTGGGAAAAAAATAATATTCGCAATAACACAGAACAGAACTCACAATACTACTATAATTAGCTACTCACCAAGCCCCACAATCTCAAAACCTAGCAGGTCCAGCAGGTGCTGCTCCCGGTCCAAGATGTTGGACCACTGATGAGTCAGCTGGTTGTGGGTGGGCCGGACCTCAGAGCAGTGAAACACTGCTCGGCGCACACTCACCCATTGGTGGTGATGCTCCTGGGTAGCGTAGCCAAAGCCAGGCCTGCCGCCTACTGCCAAGGTTAAGGGGAGGTGGCACTGCACAAAAGGGTGGCCACCTCCACATTGGAGAATAGGGCCCGGGGTTGCACCCCTTCCGGGCACAGTCTTAAGCAAGGATGGCGGCTCTTGGCCTCACTACCCTTGGTCTTTTACCCTTGGCCTTTCCCTTCTGGCTAGCCTTAGCCATGGTTCGGAGGGGGGGCTGGAAAAGAAAATGTAGAAGTAAAAAATAAAATCAGGAGAAAAAGTGGGAAAGCAAAAAAAAAATAGTCATAGAAAAACAGTACAAAAACACAGTAAAAGTATAAATAAAATGCAAAATATACACTTAGGGAGGAAGAGGGATAGATAATAAATAAAAAAGATCAGAAAAACAGTGTAAGAAACAAAGTATTGAAAAGATTAGAGAGGGATAAAAAACAGGCCTCAGAACCATGCAGAGTAGAAAAACAAGATAGCCACGCCCAAAATTCTCCGTTCCGCGGCTTCACAGAATTTATTGCTTGTTCTTGTTCTCAAAATGCGTGTTCACAAGATATTTCCCCCGAGCACGCAAACAGCATCGCGAACAAGCAATTCCTCATGTTCGCGGAATTTCTGCATGCTCGCGGAGATTTTTTACCGTTTCGCGGAGCTTTGCGTAGCGCAACTACGCAAATTCCGCCCACCCCCCTGAACACGCAATCCGCATTGCTAAATGCCAGAAATGTCTCACGAGCATGCGAGACAAGCAACACTGCATGCTCGCGGAACTCCGCATAGCGTTGCAGAGTTTTTTTACCACTTTGCAAAGGTTCGCTTAGCGCGGCTACGCAAACTCCACCAGGGCTTACTAAAAGGACTGCCACTCTGCCAGACTGCTGCTCTGGAAGAGCTGTTTTTATACCTGTGCTGTCCTCCTGCCTTCTGCCCCCTAGCCTGAGTGAGAAGGACTCGACCCACCTCACTTGAACACAGAGTGACTTAAAGGGCTTGCTGGCTTGCCCCCTGTTCTAAGTCTCAGGACATCAATGACTTCAACTCACCCAGCTACATCACCTGGGCTTGCTTTGCAAGCTATAAATCTTACCATACCAAGTGGTGCCAACTCATTCCTGGGCCCTTGGAAATGGGTATAAAGTGCTGCTTCAGCAAGAATACATGCATCGATGCTGTTGTGCTACTCAGAACCGGCGCATCTGCATCAAAGATGATGCATCACTGCGCTGCAAGGATCTACAACATTGCTTTGCCGACTTTGCAGCACATCACCTCCATTCCTGATGCATCTTCGACTTTGCGCAGCTCAGAACCGACGCATGGCCTCCATTTCATTGATTGCAGTGGCGGTTCCTCTGCTATGGTGGAGGAGCGTGGCCCCACTGCTTTTCAGCAGTTTTAAAGAAGGAAAAATAAAATCATAATAACTTGATGTATTATAGCATGGGTGAAGGACATACCCAGGCAATTGGTCCCTGTCTGAGCGCCGAACCACGGCGCTCAGACCAATCACATTAGCTATGGGGAGCCTGTATGCTTCCTGTTTCCGTTCTGGCCTGACGCGGAGAGACGACAGTGGAGAGACGCAGCCAGGACATAGGTTTATTTTTCTACACTGCCTCCCCCTGCCCCGCTACCCCCGATCTGTGCCAGCCACCACTGAATGATCGATGACAGCGCATCGTCTCCTCTGCGCCCGCATTGTCCTTAATATCGAAGCATTTAAGGTACTTTTTTTGCGGGTCAAAGCTGGTCCCTGTATCCAACCTGTGCTCCATTGCGGCCCACCAGAACTTTTAGATTTGTCCCGGTCAAGTGCGACCAGACAGCCCAGGTGGTGTTTTTTGCTTTTAAGCACTATAATTCAATATGTTCTTTAAAAATTCATAAATCCGGTACACTTCTTGAATTTTTTTATCATTTTGGTCTTGTTATATTTATAACATTATTCTCTATTATTCTAACCTGGTGTGGAGTTTTTTTGTAGTGTTTTCACTGTGTTACTGTTTGAAGTTTTGCACAAACACATTGCCTCTTAAATTTAGCCTGACTGCTCTGTTAAGATACCTGAGGGTGAGCATAGGTTTATTTAGGATGTGTTGTGACTTACCCTGACTAGGATTGTGGTTCCTGCTTGGGCAGGGTGCATACCTCTGCTAACCAGAAACCCAATTTCTAACAACAGGTGTATGCATCCTACAGGTCCAGTGCAATCACCCAGTCTCAAGGCCAGAAAGACCAGGGCCAAGCTGAGCATCTTGAATTTCTTCCTTGATAGAAAGACATTGAGAGAGCACAGGTCTAGAATAGGATAAAGGCTGACTGCTGTGCATCTTGGGTGCCAAAATGTAGGGCGATTAACAACCACATTCTACTTCTGGAGATGGCACCCTCTCAACAGATTTGTTCACAATGTATCCCATAACATAACTGATTTTTTTGAAGTAGAACATTGATAACCCCAAAAATTACTCTGTATTTTATTACAGAAACTAACTTATCTGATTACAATACATTAGAGTTAAAAATAGATTAGTCTGATTAATTTAATCTGCAATAGGTTGCAGGTGAGCACACTTTAGTCTATTTTGCATGACAGACAATTACTTTTATTAGTTTCTCCTGTACTGCTATTGAGTGAAATTGTGTTTCTCTGCATTTAATTGAAGAAGGACATCACTGTGGTGCTTTTTGATTACTTTCATTGGTTTACCCTGCATTGTCCTGCTTTAGATCACAAATGTCAACTGTTTATATTAATGAGCAGTGTTTTACCCTAAAATGAATTTACAATGACTATTTCACTCATCATTGCATTACAGAATGGGAATACTCTGATTACATTACCCTATAATTGAATGCAGAAGATCACTCAAAATACTGTGCCCCATATCATGTTGTAAAATGCATTTTCCTTGATTAACAAGAAACAGGAGAATGCGTAGATTTTCACCTTTCATTTAATAGCAGATATTTATATTTTCTGTACAGCATTATATCACAGAAAATATTGTTTTGACTTTTTGACTTTATATTAGATTACAGAAGCACATTTGTTTGATCACTTTACACTTTCTTAGCTTACCTTAAGCAAAGAGGTAACCTTGTTAACTTTATCATTTATTCAATGACAGAAGGATATTCAGTGGCATAAGTTCAGCAAGTCCTTCCCATGTAGAAACGGTCTGTCCATCAGTCTTCTAGACTGCTCTTCTTCGTCTGATTATTTACCAAAACCGGTAAATATATTTGATGGTTATTGACTTATTTATTTATATACAACCAGGTCTTAAAAGGCATCACGACACAAAATGGAGTCAACAAACAAGATCACAAAGAGAGAGAGCCAGTGTGAAGACAGACAATGACAGAAAGGGCAGCGAATAGGACCAAAGTCCAGATTAGCAGAGGAAGTCTTCACTGCTTTATTGAAGGTATTATACTCAGTTGTTAAACACAGGTGAAGAAGAAGACGAGCATTCCAGATTTGGGGTCCCAATACTTTGTAGGACCTGCCAGCACACTGTGCCTTCTTGATCTAAGGGCACAATTAAGCATGAGTTCCAGATATGGAACAGTAGCATAGGATAATGGAAACAATAAGATTCTAAAGAACCTTTGCTTTAATTCTGAAAAAAAGCCTGCTACCCGAAACTTTGCAATGGATCCCCCTGTTTAATTGACATCCAGCGTATAGACAGATGTCCTTCGTAAACAGGGTCATATTTCCTCAAACCAAAAACCAAGTGAACAGCAATGCTTGCGATGTTCTGTAAGTTGCTTCCTTGTTTTCGGTGAGGCCAAGGCGCACAGCAGACACAGCATTGCCATAAATCACGCAAGATAAAATCAGTCGCTCAACCATTGGGGCCCACTATACTTTAGGAATGAAAGGGAGACAGTTTCTTAGAGTTCACAGACGAATACAGATTGTCCAGATTTCAAAACCTAAATTGTTATCAAACCAGACTTCCGTATTTTTGGCCAGTGAATTTGAATGTCAAACTATACTCCTAGATTTTCAGCTTGAGAAGCCAGAGTTTTCAGACCTAGGGGACCTTATCTACCACCACGATGTCTATCTTGCTGCCAGTCAGTTTGAGTAAGCATTGAGACATCCAAAAATGCAGAGCTGGGACACTGTTTTTCAGTCTGAAAATGTTGTGTGAGGGCACAAAACCAAATTTTAAAATCAGTGGGGTTAGCATAAGCATAAGGAAGTACTTTGAAACAGTAGCTGCAAATAAGTGCACTAAGATGCTGTACATAAATGATGTATAGGATGGGAGAGAGTAAAGAACCCTGGGGCACCCCATATGCACACAGGATATTCTACTGGATAGAACGGAGCCATCAAAACAACAGTGCCCACTAGCCTTCCCCTCTCAGCCTTTAATGTTATTTTCTGAAATTGTTAATTTATTTTTCATTTAAGGAAGCCTGTCCTACTCCGCATAACGGGCTCCAGTTTAGTAGAAACGAAACATCAATCGTGACAGACAAGCTATTTCTGAACAATGTTTATATTCTTAGCCACTGTATGGGTTCCATCTTGCTGAGACTCCTACTGTCAGCAATACTGTCATTAATCTCTAGTGTTGTATCGGAATCTTTGGGGTTGTCTTTACATGAAAAGGGTTTATTTGACTTGATGTTGGCTTTAGCTTTCCAGCAAATCACATTTAACTGGAAATGTTCATCTAATCTTTCAGTGAAGTCCTGGTGGAATAATGTTTGTCATTATCATAGATTAGATACTGCATTTGCTTTCTCTGTTAAACCGTATGTAAATAGAGATTTATTCTGGTCTTCATTAACCAATTATTTAAATAATATTTCAATGCCTACAGTACGTTATCGTTCTGAGAATTTTCAACCTCCATAAATTATTAGTGTCTCTGCCTTCTCCTATATACCTTTTTTCCCTTGTTTCCATTCACTTTAGTCTTGCATCTTTGATATTTTATTTTACATTATTTGCTTCTTCTGTAATAATCTACAATCTTCCTTTCCCACTCTTTAATTATAGAGCTGTACTATTCTTCCCTTCCTCCCCCTCCCTTTTTCTTCTCCTTGTGTTATTGATAAAATGAAAATAGCTTTCTACTTTGTTTACTGCCTATTTCTCTACTTCAATTACATTATAGTTATATATTTTTTTCATGGACTATCTTTTAGGTAACAGTTGTCATGTAAAAAAGCTTTTTAAACAAGAAATCTCTAGTGATGCAGATAGAGGGCAAGATTATTTGGGCCCTCATACAGAAATGTTTCTTTTACTTCATGGGCAAAGTGGGCAATTTCCTAGGGTCCCAACCTTTAAAGAGGCACCTGGAAAACATAACTTCCACTCTAGCTCCCTTCAGTACCGTTTGGTATCTTCACCTTTACATGTAATTCAGTAATATATATGGCTTGACTTAGCAAGAAACAGGTAATAAAATTCAAAGTTGGGCCAGAGGCCCCCAAAATCTTTCTTACCCAGATACCCCAAAATGACACTGCTCGTATAAGCCAAAATGCATAGTAGAATCGGACATTAATAAACAATCTATTTTACTGATTAAAACATACAAAAGAAAAACCCACATCTATTTATTTCCAGGTGATATGGATATGAATTATTCTATGATTCTGCAAAGTACATGCATTTTAAATACAAGTCACTGCCTGCATCCATAGCTATATATTGTTGAACTTGTCAACCCAAAACTAGGGAAACCTGCGCCTATTAGAAGTTCAATAAATTACTGATAACACCTCTTGATGGTTCACCGAAGCAAACTTGAAAATTCTGGGGTATATTTACAAGCCCCTAACGCCACCACAACATCACTAAAAGTGAATTATATAGTTGCACCATTGCTTTCGCATGTTGTATGGACAATCGTCCCAATAAACTTTTGTTTAACCTCTACACCTAAACTATTTATATGTACAGTTTTTCATTGAAGTGCTAATATCAAATATTAAATCTAATTTGATTTGGAAAAGGTTGATTCAATTGATTCTTGGAGTTAAGTTGCACAGTTTAAAAAATTGATGTATTTTTAATGTAATATATTTGAATACAAATACAAATTGTCAAATTAGTGATTTTTTTAAAGAACTATGGCCCACTATACAAATGTTTTACAATTCACAAACCAATCACAAAATGGGCAGTGACTCCACAATGTACAACGTGGAATGCACAAAGGCATAAAGGGAAATATTTTATATTTTATTACAACAAGCCAAATAGAACACCAATCTAAATAATCGTTTGCACTAGGCTGCTAGCGCAGGAGGAAACGCAGGGCTGCACCATATTGTTGTAAATATAGTGCAGCCCTCCATTTATGAAGTGGCAGAACTCGACGTTAAGCCAATGAGGCTAACGCCGCGCTCCTCCACTTCGTTGTAAATATACCCCTAAGTGTTTTCCTCTTCAGAATGTTTCCCTGAATAGATTGGGCATATTTTAATGAGTTGCAGTGATTTGAGTAGCATTGTTAGGTGGTATCTGAAGCAGAGTTCAAAGAAGCAGAATGAGAAGAATACAAGACGGATATCTAATTTAGAGGAAAACTGTGTTCTTTCTAGTGAACTCACACTTTTAAGAACTATTACATATGGTACCTATTTGTGCATTTCAAACTACTAATAACTCTTAAATTGTATAGTTGCACCAGTGCTTTTGCATGTTGTATGGACAATCGTCCCAATAAACTTTTGTTTAACCTCTAAACTTAAACTATTTATATGTACAGTTTTTCATTGAAGTGCTAACATCAAATACTAAATCTAATTTGATTTGGAAAAGGTTGATTCAATTGATTCTTGGAGTTAAGTTGCACAGTTTAAAAAATGGATTTATTTTTAATGTAATATATTTGAATACAAATACAAATTGTCAAATTAGTGATTTTTTTAAAGAACTATGGCCCACTATACTAATGTTTAACAATTCACAAACCAGACACAAAATGAGCAGTGACTCCAAAATGTACAATGTGGAATGCACAAAGGCATAAAGGTAAATATTTGATATTTTATTACAACAAACCAAATGGATAACCAATCTAAATAGAGATTTGTAATTTGAAAATGTCCTAATTTTGGATTGTAAACGTTAGGTGACAAGCATTCGAAAATCGCAAATATCCTCAAAACAAGCTTTTTACAAACTATGAAAAGAGGCCCTTAATGCAACACGCTTACAAACGGCAGCCCTACAGGCCATGGTGAAGATAAGGCGTCTTTTGACAGCCTGGCTGGGGAGATTATCAGTGAGTGGAATTTCAGGCAGTGAGTGACACTGCTTGAACAGGATGAGGAAGAGACACAAGCTAAATTAAGGTTAAGCAGGCTTGCCTTGTTAGAACCGATTAATGAACTCGGGCCAGTATGGGGAAGGCAAACTCAGCACATCCACATTATACCCACACATGTTCCCTATACCTGCTACAATCTGACAGTTACCATGGCATAGTAGCCGTTACAAGTAGGATTCCTCAAAGATAATTTTCCAGTGTATTCATGTAATTACTCAATATCCTCTTACAAGGACACATGCCCATATAGTGTTCCTACAAACACAAGAGGATTTGAGGATTGAATTTGCAGGAAACAATAGCAGGTTTTTTCACATAGCATAAATCCAAGTGTTAGGCTATGTAAATGGTACCCATATATTGATATGCCCCCATCAGGCACAGAATACCTTTACAGTAAAGTACAGGTGCTATAGAACTCTGGTTGCATAAGTACAGACGGTGTTCTGTGCCACCCTGGCATTACCCATGATCCTTCTATGTTTGGGCATAGTGTATTGTATGATGACTAATTTGCCAGAGGAGAACTTGTTGGTGGGTTGCTATTAAGTAAGAGAAAGTCCCTACCTACTTATCCCAATAATGTTATGTACACCATAAGCATGTTCTTAATTAAGTTCACCTTTTTTAGTTGACATTGTGCATCAGCTCAAGATCTTGACATCTTTCCTGCATCCATGGATAGCAAGGGAGAGGAGTTATAATAAGGCACACAGAAAGACGTATTCAGAAGTGAAACATACCATTGGCCTGCTGAAAGGGAGATTTTGCGTGATATGAAATGGCGGAGAAGCACTTCAGTATTATCCAGAAACCTTGTGCAAGATAATAGTGTGTTGTGCCAATCTACTCAACGTTGCAAAACGAGAGGCCTCGAAATAGGACCGGATGATGATGTTTCTGATAATGATGGCCCTTTCCTGATCGTGTGCATACAGGTCTAATTGCCATCAGAGGCTGAAGAAAGAAATGCCTGAAAAATGTTAGCATCAACCATTTTTCAGTTAAGTGTTGGACACGCATTTCTAGGAAAAAAAATAATATGCAAAGAGTATGGGGCTTATTTACAAGCCCCTTGTGCCTCCTGTGCGTCACTTTGCGTGATGCACCGGCGACTCAACCTGCTGTATGATATTTACAAGCACATGTAAAGCCACCCTGCGTGGCTTTACATGTGTGTGTAAATATCTCCTCTTGTCACACAACACTTTGCATGTTAGGGGCATGACATGGGTGTTGCTGTGGGTGTTCCCACACAACACCCATGTCCTATGATGCATTTCCAGATTTACGAACAATCGTAATGAGGAGAAATGTTTAATTGCTCCTCATTTGCTTTCCTCTTTTAATGCGTGCTGCATCCTACAGTATGCATTGGAAGAGGAAATCACCTCAATTGATTGTTTTTGTGCACAAGTTCATTCATGAATGGAACAAAAACCTTTGCCAGTTTTGGGTAATTCTTAGTGAAGTTCTGTAAGTAGCCCGAAACTAATTACATGTTACATCACATGTACAAAAACTAAATCAAACTACTTTTGTTTCTGTCTCCATACACCGAACTGTTAATCTCCACCTTCAGCATCCCTATTTCCCTTTGTAATGTGGCTTCTGATTTGCTGCATAAAAAGCAGCACTGGCAAACAGATGCTGCTTTGGTTAAGTAGCTCTTTACTATCAGGAGCAGCTTCAATCCCAAAAGTGGCCGCATTAGCTATTGGCAGCTCTACCAATGTTGATATTACCTGCACCTGACACCCATTTACATCACTGCTGTAATTCCCCATCTCAACCTGAAGAATGACAATGTGATGGGAAAGTAGTCCAGTTGCATTTGCCAGCCTATAAACCGATGTAATTCTATCCCCCGCTGCAGATGACGTTGCCTGCATCTGTGAGAGAGGGTTTCATCATGGACACATTAAAATGATGCTCGTGTTGCCTTTGATCTCACCTTTACATGTGTCACAAGGACATTTTGACCATCATTCATGGCCCAGAGAGTCTTATTTATGTCTACTCTCCTCTTGCCCAGCATGCATACGATTTGGATGTGTTGCCTGAGACATCAGCATTGATGAGTCTAGTGACTGACAGTGGCGGCTCCTCCGCTAATGTGGATGAGCATTGTCCCACTGTTTCAACTGCAAATTCAATACAATAGAAGAATATGATAATAACTTTCAGTTATTATCATTTTATTTTTTGTATTGAGCTTGCAGTTGAAGCCATGTTGTTAGGGTGGGGCAGGACTGAGCTCCCTGCGTCACAGCGAGGAGGAGTGGTAGCTGCAGCTTAAGTGCTCATGACGGTTTGGCCGACCGTCTTGGGCCAGCCAAACTGTCATGCGCACTTTGCATGTTCTTCACAGGCAGTACTGTACAGTCTGGGTCGAGAACATGCCCAGCCTCCCAATCTCTCTCTGAGTGCTGAACCAAGGTGCTAAGACCAATCACAATGCTCCTGTAAGGCAGCGTCATGATTGGCCAGGGGATTCTGGGAGGCTGTGTGCTTCATGCTGCAGAGAGGACAGACGAGAGGCGGCAGCCATCGGAATTCAGGTAAGTGCTTTTTTATTTTTTCATTTCCCCCCCTCTGTGCCCCCCGCCTCACCACCCCTGTTCAGTAGCAGCCGCTACTTGTGGCTAGAAGGCTCAAGCTATTGGTACACCGCCCTCACACTCATCCACATGTAGAGCCCTATCTGATAGGGACTTTCTGTCTCCTAAATTGTCTCTGGTGAGAAGGCATCCATGCACCATTGTATGTGTATATGCAGATGCTGGGTGCTGCATTTGTGTATTGGTTGTAGATCGGTACTGCAGAGTAGGGTGCTGGGGCACAGTTTGATGTTCAGGTTGGCTGGGCACGGGTATTGGCATGCTGATGTCTTCCCTGCCTCCCCCCTCTTCTTCTTTGTGTTCAATGACAGCTTCCTCTTCCTCCGGGTCTGAAGTGTCCTCTGTAGGAAACACATGGGACAGTGTTAGGCATGTTGCATCGGTTTAACTCACAACTGTCACATTAGGAGACTATATTTAATGCATACACAGTCTAAATTCTGCATTAATTTCTGGATCCCTGGTAGGTTATCTTTAGCTTTATATGTTAATTATGGTGCCAACTTCTGTGTGGGGCCATAATCTGCTTAAAATATGATTCCATTGCTCGGAATGTAACATGACCTGTGTAGCTGTGGTTCATAGTTCCAAGGTATCAATTGAACAGAGTCCTGTCAAGGCCTCTGGGTGAAGGGTGCTCTCAATCATCTCCTCTAAGAGGCTTCAGGAGTGTTCGGTGGAAGGCACTGCTGTCCCAACTGCTTTTCTTCATCTAGCAGTCACATTCTCCTTGGTAACCCCTTTTGCACATTTCTTCAATGGCGCAGTGAGTGACACTGACATCTTCAATTACTTTCTAAATAAAAATCTAGATTTTGTTCTTGTGGCTTCAGGAACTGTTAGGAATGATTTTTCGAATACTTCATCATTGTTGGAGACACTCCTGTTGCTGGAATATGAATTTACCTTGAAATACAAAAGACAAGAGGTGTTTGGCTAAACAGGAACAGTTGGTTTAATTAAATCTTTTGGCCGTGAAACTTCCACAGTCACATGTGTGAGGACTGTCTCAACATACATTCGTTCTGAGTGCATTATATACAGTCGTTGGAGCATCATAAAACAATTCAGATCTTATTTTAGAGAATGGAATGCAGGCCTAGTCATGGGGTTGTAAATCAGGCCACCTGATACTGAATGGGTCTCGACCTTGCGTGGACATAATAAGGGCCAGTAGGCGAAATGTCCAGATCTCCAGTATGGGGAGCTGTGCTCTGATTGGCTGAGTATCCCTAACTTAAAGTGGCATCTAACTTTATGGTGTTTTGGGAAAGTGGCACCTCTCTGGCCGTATGTGCTTTATTGGGGCAAATCTCCTGGGACCATTGTGTTGTTGCTGCCTATCTGCGGGACTGATTTGGGTTTTTCCTGTGCACGTGTTTGTCTGGCTGGTTACGTGCCCCCCCACCTGTGATCTGTCGATCAGTAGCCTCAGGTCTAGGTCACAGGGCCTGCCTGACCACGTATTTTTTACTCATGGTTGATGGAGAGGTCATCTCTGGAGATTTCAACAACAGTGACTTGATCTCGTTTTTGAATATACTCGCATTGTCACATAAATTGAGATTAATATTAACACTCCTCTACCTATGTCATCCATTGAAGAGCAGAGAACTTTTGTTTCCTTTTTCGTGCCTCTGTCATCCTTTTGGCAGTGTCTTCTTTCTCCATTTCTAGCTCTCAGTGAGATCTTCTGTTCAGCAATGTGCTCCAGGGTCTCTATTTCCATATTATGATGTCATCAAATGTTTCTAAGGTCACAAAATGCAACTGGTAAGAAATGCCATTTCACAAATCTGTGTATTGTGAAAAGTGGTATGTGTGAGGGTTTATACATATGGGATTTTGGAATTTGTATAATTTGCTATTTAAAAAAATTTGGAAATCAAAAACTGAAGCGTTAATACATCAGGGCCTACGTGAACATGTACATATGATTTCATTATTTTTGCAAGTTTGTAATCTACAATGCTTTGGGAAATACACACTAACAGAGTTTGCAGAGTAAAAAAATTAAAACAGAGTCTATACTCTGCATGGAATCCCATATGAAGTTTACATTTGATCTGCTGGAGCGGGGATTGGTTTAAATAATATGATTTACCATCTCACTCAGGGCTGATCTCAGCATGTTTTCTTTACATTTCTGTCTCTGATCAATAGTGCAATGGACCTTTTATGGCATTTTAGAGAAGATCAGGAGCAAATCATAATCACAATTTCTACTTTAGATTCAGTCAATATTGAGAGTTTAAGTTAGTTTGTAAGGGTTTTATTTGTATTCAAAGTTTAGTAAGTTGTCTTTTATTTGATTTGTTCAAGATTTCAGTCATTTAACAGAATTGATAATAAAAACATGGTTAGATCAAAATCATAATAGTGCATTAAGTGTGTTCCATAAAGGAAAGAATCCCTATTATAATAATGGTGCTAACAGGTGTCAGTAAGAACCCAGGAAAAGTTGATGTTTGAAAGCAATGATTGGGATCAAGTATAACGCTCAAAATTCAATTCAAGATCAATATCAATCAAAGCAGAACTTCCCATACAGAAAGGTTCATGGATCTCTGTAGAGTCTTAGCACAACTAAAAATAAAACAGGATAAGTCTGCATCTGAAGTAGCAACTGCAACCAGAAAAAGGTCTGGCTATAATGTTTGGGCCAATGGCTTAGAAAATGGGCCTGCGAAGTGGTTGTGCAAAAAGCATTAACCTACTCTAGGAGTACGTACTATTATGAGCAGTCGAAAATAAATGTTGCAGTCCATGTTGCATCTTCTCTTACTCTCATCCAATCAGCTTTCGGTATTCTTCTAAGAACAGGCTCACTCCTTCCTTTCCCACGTAAAGTACAATCGACTTACAGACAGTTATCATTAAGTGTGAAACTTTGTTGTTACTTTAACTACATTTCGATTCAAACCTCCTTTCCCACAAACATGACTACATCTGTAACCTTCTAATAAGCCAAATTGTATGTTAGATTAAAAATGGACTATGTAAGAATTGAAACATCAGTTGTAATGATAAAATTAGCGAAGCATCTTCCTATGGAATGTACAAAGAAAATATGTTAAAAGATCAACATTTCAGTTCAATCTTTGCATTTCTATGGTACTCCGCCCGTGGAGTGTGCAGAAATTTGCCTTCTCCGTGTTCCGCGGAGAACGCGGAGAAGGCAAATCTCCACACACTCTGCAGCAGAGTGGAGTTGCCCAGCCCCCGCCTCCACCCCCCTATTAAGAAGTAAGTTTACATCAATTAAAAACAAACTTAAAACCACTTACCTGTGTAATGCAATGTCCCCGGGATGCCCTCCTCCTCGCCGTACTGGTAATGTTTGAGAAAAGTGCGCATACGGCGAGGAAGAGGAGGAGGGCATCCCAGGGACACCGCTTTACTCAGGTAAGTGATTTTAAGTTTAATTGATGTAAACTTACTTCTTAATAGGGGGATGGAGGCGGGCGGTGTAGCGGAGCGGAGTTCCATGAAGTTTGTTTGCAACTCCGTGGACCTCCGCGTAGCCCCGTTACACCCACTACGCCCGGGGTTAATTTTTTTCCATAATTCTATTAAACAATAAAGTTATTAACAGATATTTCAAAACATCATTATATTAATAAGAAACGTATTGTAGAGTTATGTCAAGCATTCATTAAAGGCATGGCCGTGGAAAAGTCACATATTAAACATTTTATGCGTGTTTCTGTACAACTAGTCAGGCCACTTTTGAAGCTATGCTGCTTTGAGCATTTTGAGGCCGAATACGAAAAAGTATATGTACCCACTACAATTGCACACTTTTAAAAGTATTTCTCAGTTCATTTTAAATTGCATGTTAATACTACACATATAATTTTAACTATATTATTTGGCATTTTAATAAAACTACCTATCATATCCTTGAATATTGCATAGATTGTTTCATAGTATATTAGACTACAAAAGGACGCACAAATGAGTACCCTGTATTGTATTGAAGAAGGCTTTTTTACCCTGCATTATATAACAACAGATTGCTTCAGTTAATTTACTCTGAGTTAGATTAAAGAGGGAAAGTACTCTAATTTCTTTTCCCTGCCCTAAATTACAGAAGTAAATTACCTACATCACTGTACCCTGTATTGAATTTCAGAGAATTAACTAGGGATGTGAGAAATTTGCATTTGTGTAATTATGTGGAATTTCGGAAAAAGTATGTGAAATTGCTATTATTATACAGAATGAAAAAACGCCATTTGGCACCATATTTTAGCACAAAATAGGTGCTCACAATCATTTTAGAAGAAATTCCTCTTCACGTCCTTTTTTGCTGCGAGGAGACACTAAATGCTAAAACAAATAGTGTAAAGACCACAAGTGTCTCTGTAGGAAGCTGGCTCTGTATATGATATTGGGAGTAGGTGGTAATACAGTACACAGAGTTCAGGCATTCCCCAAAAGTGTACAGGGCTCACAGTAAAACCCAAAGTGTTCTATCAGTGGTAGTGTGTGTGAGCAGCCTTAGGCCTAACACAGAGGAGGGTAAGACATTTATTGCACAACAGTAATCAATAATGGACATGCAATGCTCAATTAGATCGAGACCAATTTTTGAAAATTATAATTTGTTTGTACTTTATTTTAAGACCAAGGGCTTCGTAATGAGGTAAGTACATTCTTAATGAAAAATACATTTCACTTTGAATAATCGACACCGAAACTTTTTAACACAGGCCAATGTTACCCTATGGGGAAAAAAATATTGCAGTTAAACAGGCAAGTAATGAACTTACAATCCCAGTCTTCGGAGCCAAAAGTCAGCAAGAAAGGGCCAGGGATCAGGTGAGTACCAAAACAGCCCCACCAGCGGCACAGGAGCAGTCGTGTGCAGAGGTCAAAATCGGCCCAATGCTTTCCAATGGAGACAGGGGGTGCCTGGAGCAAAATTGCTTGCAGGTAAGTAGATCAGTTGAAGGGGCCAAGCTTTGAGTGTTACGTTAAGTACAGGGGTGGCCACAAATCAGCACCAAACATATACCAACAGCGGCACAGGGGCAGCCGAGTGGGTGTAATTTCGACATCGGGCTCGACAAGGCCCACGGGCTTCTGGTGCAGTGGTGCCTTTCGACGTTGGAGTCTTCTTACCAGAGCCAGTCGGGGTAGCCTCTGAATTCACAGTGCAGGTGCCCTCAGGATTGCTGGGAAGGCTTAATTCCACAGGTGAGCCTCTCAGACTCATGCCAGATTTTGAAGGAGACGCGGATCCGTCTGGATCTGGAGTCCTGGGAGTAGGTTTCTTCTGGGCTTTTCCGCTGTCCACGGGAGATTGGAGTCTTTTTCAAAGGCAGCAGTCCTCACAGGGTTTTCAGAGGTTGCTGGCTGCAAGACTGGTCGTAGGTTTGCAGAAGCTGGAGACAGGCCGATAGGGCTGGGGCCAAGACAATCGTCATCTTCAGTATTTTCTGCAGGGTCGTCTCCTTTCTCCTTAGGTTGTCGCAGATCTAGTTTCTCGGTCAGGGGGAGCCACCTAAATACTAATTTTAGGAGGCATTTTACGGGAGTAGTAGGTAGGGCCAATGGACACCTTACCTTGGGTGACTACACCCTCTATTATACCACCCTCCTGTGGGAGGGGGAATAGACCTACCCTGATTGTAAGGATCTCCCCATCTTCAAGATGGCGGGGACTGAAAGTTCTACTTCACCTCGCCTCCCCGTACCTTAGGGTTGCGGTTGGTAGAGGTTAGCACACTACCTATTCTTTTGAGTTTTCCAGCCTGTTTTCCTGCCCAGGTGGGGGTGTAAACCAGGGGATGCCATCTGAGGCCAGCAGCAGAGGCTTAGGGGGTCACATTATAAAGGCAACAGGCCTTTGAAGCTTCCGTTTTCAAGCACTGGCCCATCCCGGAAGAGGAGGTATGACACCTCTTCCCAAGATGTGCATTGTTTCTGGTCCCATGTTGACTTTGTCATTTTCTCCCTCAGAGGGGCATGCAATCTGCAAGGGCAGTGGCATGGTCTCATTGAAGGGGGTCTCTGGTGGGCCCTCTTCAGCTCATGGGCCCCAGGTACTCAGGGTACCATTTACTAGGGACTTACGGGGGTAGAAGTACCACATAAGTATTTGTTTTTAGAGAAAGACACTGGCACAGGGAACCTAGTTGGCAGAGACCCTGTGCTCTACAATCGAACCCACATCAAAATCAGGCAAAAAGTGGGGAGCTAACCATGCAAAAGAGGCACTTTCTCACAGTCTCAAACAGCAGCTGCTCGCGTTCTGGTCATTTACGTTTGTCCTGTGCACTAACTTTTTGCCATGAATAGTCCACAGTTACATGATGTGACATTTTCATGTAATTTCAGGAATTTAACATAACATGTGCAATGCTAAATTACAAACAGTATGGGAGCTTGAGCTTGTGCCTAAAATTAATGACTAATTTACTGTCTAAATCTATGTAGGAGTAGATACCTTTGGTTGCTTTACTCTGCACTAGATTTTAGAAAGTGATTACTCTGATTACACAAGATGACTTGACTACAGTATTTGTAAAGGCTTTACAGAAGTATATTACCTTCTTTACGTTATAATTCATTAGACCACAGAAGGCAATTAGTTATTATGAAATGCACCTGCCAAAACTGAGTCTTTTTTGGATAAGCTAGGCGCCTTGTCATTGTCCTACAGAGGTGGAAAATGTCCCAGTGCAAACTTTTCTCAGACACTGTATACCTTTTTGTGTGAAGCAGGGGTCGCCACTCCTCATTTCTTTACCAGTAACTAAGAATTATTCAAGAAGCTCATCTTCTTTATTCCCAGCTCCAAGCAGCTCTCTGCCTAGAGAGTGTTTGCATCGCTTTTGTAAAGTGATCCCAACTGTGATATGGGAATCTTTCTAAATTAACCAAGATAGATATCCTGCAATTCCCCTCCGATGTGGGCAGGTAGGGCTCCGATCATCAGTCAGAGCCCTCCTGCCCGCATCGGAATGTGCTGTTCGGATTCCTTTCCGAACAAGCCATTCTGATGGGCTTGGTCGGAAAGGAATCCGACTCTGTTTTCCGGATGGCTTCCGACAGGCTCAGAGAGCCCGTCTGCCCTCCGGAAACCCTTCAGTACTCCCCCAGCCAGCTCCTTGCAACCGAGAGAGTACGATGGCTGTTTCCCACTGCCTTTTTGTGCCGGCCTTTCCGACATAGAAAGGCAGTGGGAAACTGGCTTAGGGGGCTCCCAGCAGGGCCCCCATGGGTTCGAGGCCACCGAATAGCTGTCTAGGGGGCACTTAAGGTGCCCTCTGTTGATCCCTGCACCTTGAGGTGCCTGCCACCGGGTGCAGGGGATAAACTGCACCTTTGCACCTAAGAATGCGAGTATGCATTCCATTAGGAATGCATGCTCCCATTGTTAAGTATAGGATTGAGACTGAATCCCACTTACAGATCTGGAACAGACAACAATAGGTCCTTCGGTTCCAGTTTCTGTCCAATGTCGGACGAACTCCGCTCCGTCCGACATCGGAATCGGCCCCTTAATGTTTTCAGTAATAAATTTCCAGCTTCTACCCCAGCTAAGCATTTTATGGCCAAAGTAGGCCAACAATGCTTTCTTCTCATCTTTTAGAAAACGGCAGAAGTGAGCTTGCTCCAAGATCCAGTCTCTATCTCCTCTAATGGCTTCAAATGCCAACATCCCTTAGTCCTTTAACCTCAAAGCAGAATCCTACCTGTTTTCAGCAGATTCCCCTCTAACACATGGAAGGAGAGGCTTCTGAAAGTATGCACAATACCTTCCAATCAAAGCAATCAAGTGTCAAATCAAAAGAGGGCTAGAGATCAGGAAGGATTTGTTTATGGAAAGATTTGATAAGGGCCCCAAGGCCTCTTTTTCTGGAATGAGAATAGGGGAGCATAGTCTTTAAATACCTGTGATCCAAAAGTGTCTCATATATTAGTTTTAGCAGTTTGCAAGTACAAAAAACAATTCAATATATTTTGAAAGCACACAACTAGCTCTCAAGGTGTCCCGGTACTAACAGAAAAGATTGCCACAAAGTCATAATAGGAGAAAATAATAAGAGTTTAGGAAGTAGGTAAGTGGAGTTGAAGAGAAGCACCTTTGATCCTTTTCTAAAAGCCATTTCAGAAGGACAACGTCTCAAGGCCAGAGGCAAAGCATTTCAAAGTCTAGTCATAAAGTAGGTGCCTAAGATGAACAGGCCCCTTTAGATTAAAGATTCTAAAGGCAGGAGTGAGGGCCTTAAACTGGATCCTTCTGTTGATTGGTAGCCAGGGAAGCCGGCCCAAGGGACTTGATATTGAAACCCAGGGAGGAAGCGGACAGAAGTGTTTTGAATA
This sequence comes from Triturus cristatus, assembly GCF_964204655.1. NCBI lineage: Eukaryota > Metazoa > Chordata > Amphibia > Caudata > Salamandridae > Triturus > Triturus cristatus. The sequence continues at coordinate 371,884,368 of NC_140584.1, read as the reverse complement.
ATCTGGATAAGAAAGATTAGAAGCCTGAGGTACAAATCGTTAGACTAATCCAGTTTGGAAGTGCACAATAGTTTTTGGGTGGTCCATGGGGATAAGGTGGAGCAATTGACTCGACAATCTCATTTTCAGAAAACAAGAACCAGACAATGCTTTAATTTTAGGCTTAAGGGGCACTCAGAATCAAACTTGACCCCTAGGTTCCTTACCACCGGGGAGGGGCAGGTAGTAGAGATCATCTCTGATGGCCACCAAAGGTTAGGATCAGGGGTAGATTTAGCACCAAAATCAAAAGAATCTCAGTTTTGTTTGAGTTCAATTTAAAAAAATTGGTATTCATCCAGTCCATAGCAGATCTAAGGCAGGACTTAACAGAACTCTTGTTGAAGGGCCAAAAGAAGTTGAGTGTCGTCCGCATAGGAAACCATTCTCATACACATTAAAAAGGGTAGGGCTTAGAGTAGCGGTGGGTGGCAAACTCCACTCCACTGGCGGAGTTCACAGAGTTTTTGTCACTCCACACTCTGCTTAGAGGGCAGAGTTTGGCCAGAAACTCCACCTATGCAGCGTAGCGAAGTTTACGGGCACTCACCACGTTAAATATACTTGCAAGGCCAGTTTTCGTCTGTTCAGGCATCTCATCTGTCAGTGCCTCAGTCGCTGCTGTGCACACGAATGCCTTTCACTTCAGGCAGGTGCACTGATAGGCAGTGTTTTCACTTACCCGCTTGGTCCGGTAAAAAGAGTGCTCGAGTGACCGCCATCGGGCAGCAAGAATGCCGGAGCACTGGGATTAATGGAGCATGGGTGGGAATGCAGTTTGAACTCTGCTCCCAGTGAAAGGATCGCCCGTGCCTTTGTAGCCCCCCTGACCTTGGGAGTGCAGGAAAGTTTTGGAAGGAGACAAAGGGGGCTCGTAGTCATGCTGCAGCTGCGACTTTGTAGCTCTGAGTAAGTGGGTGCCTGTGATTTATTTTCTGCTTGCATTTCCTTTGCTGTGAACCTGTGACTCAGCAGCTCGGATGTCAGGAAGGGGAGAGAGTCTGTCCAAGCGGCAGCCAGTATGATGCCGGAGAAGTTCTTGGGAGTTGTGCTTCTTGTAAGATAGCCAGCAGTCTAGTAGCTGGGGAGGGCGGAACCAAGGGGTCAGGGGAAGAGGAGGAGTCACTTGGAAAGAGGGCAGTTAGGATAGGGACAGTGCTGGTGTACGACGTAAGAATAAAGCTCCATAATAATATCAAGAAGTGTCTGTGGTTTCATTAGTAGCGCGACGCTACAGCTGGCGACGAGGGTGGGATCACCCAACCCCACTGACCACAAGACTGTACGAGGCGAGCCGAGCCGATCGCGTTGGAGCGCGCTGCACGCGGGACGCGTGTGATTGGGAAGGCGCTGGTGAGCGCAAAAGTCGGGAGCCCACCCCGAACCTGTCGTGCACCCAAAAGCAGAGAGAGGAGTGCCCCAGCACCTGAGACGCTGTCCCCAGGAGACTGGCAGCGAGCGCTGTCGAGCGCGTTGAAGTGCGAGCTGAGAAAGCTCGATGCCGGCAAACCTCACGCTTGATGCGTGAGTTTCGGCCCGCCAGTGTGAGGAAGATCGCGGGAAACGGCAAGAAAAGGCGGGAGCCCACCCCGATCTCACCTGAGCTGTAGCAGTGAATGCAGAGCAGGACTGGAGGTGTGCCACCAGCCAAAGATGACCGCTGGTGAGTCCGGAATGAAGAGGGCTGAATGTGGGCATTGAGAGGAAGCCTCGTGTGTGCAGGGACGGCGGCCATCTTGGAGTCAGGCAGGCTCTCGAGACAGACCCCTAAGACATTTGGGAGCGGCCATTTTGAAGTCAGGCACGCCACAGTAGAAGCAAGCACTGGCAAGACCAAATAAACAAGCATTGGTGCAAAAGGCACAAAACAAGCATTGGCAAGGGAAAGGCAAACAAGCATTGACAAGAGCAAGTAAGCACTGGCAAATGCAAACAAACAAACACTGATAAAACGAAATAAAGAAGCATTGGCACGAATAAATAAACAAGCATTGGCACGAATAAATAAACTAGCATTGGCGAGAACACAGCACGAAATTAGACTCATCAAGGAAGTGAAAAAAAGACATCGAGGAAATGGCAACATCACCACGACGGAAGCACCTGGCTGTGGGAGGATCGCACCTGCGAGCCCCGGAATACCTGACAGTGACCACAGGAGGGAGCATGGGCCCCAAGTGGCAGGAGTGGTTAGAGGATTTCGAGGACTACATTGAGGGATCCAAGGTGACGGAAGACGAAGAGAAGCTAATTGCCCTTCGCAATCTCGCAGGCCGAGAAATAAGCAGAATAATAAAGGATCTTCCGCCTGCTGAAACAGGGACATATGACGATGTGCGGGACGCACTGAACAAAAAATTCCTTCACAAAAGAAATGTCGATTATGAGCGCCATGCATTCCATCAAGCACGCCAAGGAAAGGAGGAGGCGATGTGTGCGTTCATCACGAGGCTGCGACGGCTGTCGAGATACTGCGAGTTCGAAAGGTTCTCGCCGGCCATCAAATCGCAAATTATAACAGGTTGCCACTCAGAGACACTTCGGCGACGGTTATTGAGGAAGCCTCATGACTTAGAAGAGATTGAAGAGATGACTCGCATCTACGATCAGGCGGAGGAACACGCTGCCACCATTGAAACAGGTCACAATGTCAGCCATGAGCAAGCGCATCGTGTTCAGGCACGCCCGAGTGACAGAAGAAAATACGCCCCGGAGAACAACTGGAGGTCTAGCACATCGTCTCACCAACGGCGTCCGGAGTATGGAAGAAGGGACACCCGGCGAAGAGACAGGAAGACTGAAAAGATTAAGCGATGTTACCGGTGTGGACGTGACTATCCTCATGTGGGCACCTGTCCGGCCATGGGTCAACGGTGCAGGAAATGTGGGCGGTCCAATCACTTTGAAGCAATGTGTGGGGACTACCACCGAAATAAGCGGAGCGAACAGACAAGGTCGTCCCGATCAGACACCCGAAAACATCACATACGGGCTGTTCAAGGAGAAACTGTGCGGTCCCCAGGCTCATCTCACTCTAGCCGGGAATCACGCCGGTCGTGTTGGGAACGACGATCTCCATCCCGGGACTCGAGCTCCTCATCATCCTCCCGAGACTCCGCATACACAGTGGAGTACCTGAACATGATTGCAGATCCCGATCAGCTGAAGAAATATCCGCGACTAGACATTAAAGTGGGGAATCACAACACTAAATTTGTCATGGATAGCGGTGCGTCATTGAACTACATTCCAGTTACAGAACACGACAAAATGGTTCCGAAGCCTCCACTGACGTCTGCACCGGTCCGCGTGTTCACGTGGATGTCTGACAAACCACTTCCTTGCCTGGGCAAATTTCACACAACGCTCACGCACGGCACCATCACGGCCGAACGACTTCGTCTGGTGGAGATTCTTTTCAAAATCGACAACACACAGGACTATGTCACCAAGTTTCCTGAACTCTTTCATGGTCTGGGCAAGCTGAGAGGTTGCCAGGTTCGGCTGCACATCAATGAACAGGTCAAGCCTGTTGCGCAGCACCCGTGACGGGTTCCCTATCATCTACAACAGGCGGTTGAAGAGGAACTTCAGGAACTGCTCGCAGCGGACATCATCGAGCGCACTGATGGACCGACGCCATGGGTATCCCCAGTGGTCATCGTGCCGAAAAAGGGGACCCCCAACAAAGTGAGACTGTGCGTCGACATGCGATTGCCCAATACCGCAATTGAACGCGAGCGACACCCCGGACCACACCTGAGCGATATGATCGCTGCTCTAAATGGCGCAAGGGTGTTTTCAAAGCTGGACCTGAATAAAGGTTATCACCAGTTGGAACTGAATGTCAAGTCTCGCTACATCACCACGTTCGCTACGTACCTAGGGCTGTTCCGGTACAAACGGCTGAGCTTTGGTGTCTCGTCCGCTGCGGAGATTTTTCAGGAAGCTATCCGCCAGGTCATCCAACACATTCCGAACACGCTGAACTACAGCGATGACATCCTGGTCTATGGAGCGGACGTGACCGAGCATGACATCGCTCTTGATCGTGTTTGCCATGCTCTGCTGGGCGCAAATCTGACGCTGAACAAAGAGAAGTGTGAATTTCACAAGGCCACTCTGAAGTTCTTCGGTCATATCTTCTCTGATGAGGGCATGAAGCCTGACCCGGATAAGATTGCGACATTGAATAACACCAACAGCCCGCAGGACGTCAATGATTTGCGATCCTTTCTAGGGATGGCCAGCTATTGTGCCCGCTACATCCGGGACTACGCGACCATCAGTCACCCACTTCGAGTCCTGACCAAGCTCGGTCAGCCGTTTGACTGGACACCTGAGTGTGAGAGGGCGTTCAAGGAGATAAAACGGGCGGTGGAGTCGGCCGACAGCCTGTCCTATTTCAATCCACGACGGAAAACAGAGATCACTGTCGATGCCAGCCCCGTTGGCTTAGGTGCCATTCTGGCCCAATATGATGACGACGCTGACCAGAGGCGGATCGTTGCATATGCCAGCCGCAGCCTGTCGGATCCTGAGAAGAAGTACTCACAGCCGGAGAAGGAAAGTCTTGCTGTAGTGTGGGCGTGCGAACATTTCCACGTTTTCATTTATGGCAAGCACTTCACCCTGATTACGGATCATCAGGCGCTTCTCACCATATACGGCAACCCCAAGTCCAAGATGCCGCCGAGAATTGAGAGATGGGGTCTCCGGCTTCAGGAGTACACATTCACAATTATTCATAAACCAGGGAAGGCGGAGAACCCGGCTGACTATATGTCTCGTCACCCTCAACCATCTGTGGAATCGAGTCCATCGATTGCCGAGGAATATATTCACTTCGTGACTGATCGAGCACTGCCGCCGGCCATCCCCATGGAAGCCATTCGGGAGGCCACTGCTCAGGACGCCATTCTGCAATCAGTGGTACACCGGATCCGCATGAATAAATGGAGACATACGACACCAGAAGAAGACGCTGATGCGACCATCCGGAAAGAGATACAGGCATTCCGGCATGTATGTGAGGAACTCTCAGTCACCACGGAAGGAATCATCCTAAGAAGCCACCGACTCGTCATCCCCAGTCAGCTGCGACAGGGAGTCATCGACTTGGCTCATGAAGGCCATAGAGGGGTGGTGTCCACGAAGAGAGCCCTACGGGAACGTGTCTGGTTCCCTTTCCTGGATCAGATGGTGGAATCCACGCTAAAGGACTGTCATCTCTGTCAGCTAACCAGCCAATGCAATCCACCGGCACCGCTGCAGATGACCACTTTACCCAGTGGAGTATGGCAAGAGATCGCCATGGACTTTTATGGGCCACTGCAGTCTGGCCAATATGTGATCGTCATAATCGATGAATACTCGCGTTTTCCCATAGCTCAAATAATTTCATCTACTAGCGCCTCTTGTACTCTCAAAGTACTAGACGATGTATTTGCAACATGGGGTGTCCCCAGAGAGGTCAAAACAGATAATGGGCCCCCATTCAATGGACAGGAATTCAGCGCCTTTGCAAAGCACATGGACTTCAAACATCGGAAAGTCACGCCGCTCTGGCCCCAAGCAAATGGCACCGTTGAGAGGTTCATGGCCACGATTAAAAAGACATTTCAGCAGGCGTCCGCCGAGAAGAAAGAACTCCAGGTCGCTCTGACGGAAGTTCTCAGAGCATACCGGACAACACCACACTCGACTACTGGACAATGCCCTGCCACCCTCATGCTAGGGCGACCAATGAGGAACCGCATCCCAACATGGGAGGGCGCTTTGCAAGCTGTATCACCAAGCCTCCTCCATCAGGAAATAGTAGTGACGGACAAGCACCACAAAGACAAAATGAAGTCGTACGCTGATGCAAAATGAAGGGCGAGGTCTCCGTCCTTGCATGAAGGTGATCTTGTTCTCGTCAAACAGGAACAGCGGAAAAAAACTGACTCCCGGTTCCGTGATGAGCCACTGGTAGTTACCCGCCAGAAGGGCACCATGTTGACCGCGGAATGTGAGCACCGCAGAATAACAAGAAATGTTTCCCATTTCAAGAAGTGTCTGCAGGACACAAATGGATCAGGGAAAGACATGACTCTCTCACCGGCAGGTGAAGAACATGACCTTATCAATGCTGGGGACCGAGGTCAGCAAAGTGAGCCAGTGGCGAGTGCGTCCACCGGGACCATGTCACTGCGGCCACGTCGGGAGATCCGGCCACCCCAGAGACTCATCGAAGAGATGGACTAGAGCACTGTTGCTCTGTTATTTTATGAAGAAAAGGGGAGATGTAAGATAGCCAGCAGTCTAGTAGCTGGGGAGGGCGGAACCAAGGGGTCAGGGGAAGAGGAGGAGTCACTTGGAAAGAGGGCAGTTAGGATAGGGACAGTGCTGGTGTACGACGTAAGAATAAAGCTCCATAATAATATCAAGAAGTGTCTGTGGTTTCATTAGTAGCGCGACGCTACACTTCTGTTCCATTAGCAGCAGATCTTGCAGTGTCTTATTCAAGCCCACCCCCTTTCTCCGCAACACAGATTCCACGCAGGCCCCGCAGTAGGTAGTTCATCCATTCCGGGCATTTATTTTGCATTCCTCTTCAGCTTTGCTTAGCTCGTTATCCATGCAAGACCACACATCTCAGAACGCATGATCGATTCACACCTGGGCAAGCTGTTCACATAGGACACGGTCATACTGTGAGCTCTGGAAAAAACTGCACTTACGGTGCAGGTTCCATATTCACTCAGTCAGTGTCTGTAGAGCATTTCTGTTTGAGGTGGTCGCAAAATACAGAAGTACATCTAAAGCAACTACCTGGAAATTCCCTTTCAGCTGGGTCTGGTTGCTCAGTGAACTAATGCATGTAGGGTCCTGTGTTCGACATCATTGTCTCAGGTTCAAATCCCAGTGGGTCCATTCTGCCTTCATTCATATGAGGTCGATAAAATGAGTACCATTGAGTTGGGTAGCAATAAACATCTGTTATTCAGCGCCAAATAACCAGTTAGGGGTGAACGTGTGCCTTACGAAAACACTAGTAGTTATGTTATATGTCCCTGGTGGGAATGTTCATGTGCAAGCACACAGATGCACTGTCAGAGCTGTGTGCAGGTTCCACTACTGGCACGCAGATGCACTGTCAAAGCTGTATGCAGGTTTCATAAAGGGGCAGCAGTGGTTATGGTTGGGCAGTACAGAGGTGCATTTACGGAGCTGTGTGTAAGAGTTGGTTAAGTCATTTGGCAGACATAAAATACATATAACATAAAAAAGGCACCGACACTAAACTAAAAGGTTGTCACACAATTAAAAACAAAAACAAATCCCTGCTAGTACCATCATTCATCCCCCCACCCCTTCTCCCAAATGTCAGAGCAGGTTCCACAATATTTCTTTTTGTTTAAGGTGCTCAGTTAAACCGTCAGGCACTTATTTGGGGGCACATTATTTGCCCCCTGAACCCCTGCAAAGAGATTAGGGCATAGCCGTGGTGAGGCAAATAAATACAGAAACACTAACGTGTTTCGTTAGGCGTTGCTTCGCTGCAGACCCGCTCTCTTCCAGGCCAGGCCCTCCCCTGCATTCATGTGCCAGACCTGTCCCTTTCCATGCAACCTTAGCCCACTGTTCTCTGCTCCCTCCAATCCCTTTTGTGCATGGCCTGCCCATGCTTCTTGTGCGCCTTCCTTGCCCCTTCCTCTGTCTCTTTGCCAGACCTCCTCTGCCCCACCCACTGCCTGTACCAAACCACAGTGGCTTCTCTCTTCCTCTGTATGGCACTGTCGCCATCACTCTCCTCGTCCTCACAGGATTTAAACGCAGGAAAAAGTTCCCTCTTCCTTTTATGGCCGTAGGGCGTTGTGTGTTTGTTTGTCTGAGAGTTTTCACACGAAGCCCTGGGTTGACGTGGTAGAGGGAGGGGATGCAGGGCATACACCACGCATCTCTGGAAACTTTTGCAAGTCTATAAATACCGGCTACAGATGCTAAGGGCACACCCTAAGCACTCCGTATTGAAATCTTTAGTTTTTAGTAGAAATGCCACTATTGGCAAGATCAAAATAGATGGGTGTTTTGTTCTTGTATTTCGCATGCACTTCTCCAGCTCAGCAGTGACACCTTTAGTTTCCTTTTGTAAATTAATTCTCACAGAAAAAACATAGGGTGGACGAGGGGAGCAACTCTGCCCGCTCGTGGAACTTAGCGGAATCCCACTGCGTTTTTATGTAACTCCATGGAATTCCACGTAGTGAGACTCCACAAGCTCCGCCCACCCCTATCTAACAGCCAAACTAAGAGGAACTCTGTAATCCAAGGGTTTTGCTGCGGGACAGTAAAAGTGTGCATCTTGGTTGCAGTCTTAAGTAGCACTTACATTTAAACTTTTGTTTGTGAGTGTGTGCGCACCTTATATTTTAGATTTAAGCTGTTTGATAAGGCAATGTTACAATCGACTTGCACAGTGCTACATTAAAAGCAGGTTAAAGTTTTAGTAAAATAAAATCATCTGTGCCTAATCTGATGGGGCCTGTGCCCTGCTGATAGCTAACTGGTGGGGGAAGCTACACTAGGTACCCAACTCCAATATTTACCTCTTCGCTAATATCTAAAGTGGCTAGTGCCTATCCTATGAATATAAATAAATACTATACGATGCATAAGTGGATCAATATGGATCTTAATGCATGGATCTATATTGGGGCTGCACGCAATATATATGTGTGTGTATATATGTGTGTATATATATATATATTGGTGGAGAGTTGGGCTGAGTTATTCTTTAACTCAATAAAATTACTGGCTATATCGTATGGAGAGTGCAGCCTTATCTTTCTGGTGGTAACTTCAGATGCCACACTGGCATAGTAGGCAAAGAGGAGGAGGAGATCCCAACACGTCAATCAAGCGTTGGCTGTGAGCATGGACTCGAGAAATACTGGTGAGATCTCCTCGACTGGATTTATGATCAAGCTGCGGAGTCATTTACTAATAACTGCTTTTGATTGTGAAGGTGAGTCCGGGCTTTACTGTGTGAGGCTTGGTAAAAGTCTCTCAAAGACTGCATAATGCTCTTAAGTGCTAGCTGTTCCCTTCCTGTGCGTTCAAACTGTCCTTTGGGCTTGTGATAACTGTGTGCGGCTCGTTAAAATTTCACCGTTGTGGACAAACTGTTTTGCTCTCGGGCCTTTTGCATACTGCCCTAGCTAGCTGTTACCCTCATGTGCGTTCAAACTGCATCGCTCTCGAGGCTCCTGCGTAATGCCCTCACACACTAGCTGTTCTGACTCACTCCAGTGGAAGCCCGTGAAGTGGGCACGCGCTTAGCTGCGTGGGGCGCCTCAGGTAATCGTGAGCCTTACCTATGTGAACTGTATCGACTTTTGAAGCTGTCTCTGCAACGCATCTTTTGGGAGCACTACCGCCGACTCACAGCCGATCTGAAGTTGGCATTTCAGTGGTACACACACTGGTGTGCTGAGTTTGCTTCATACATTGAAGGTCAGTGTGACGTCAGTGGTACTCACACTGGTGCACAGACCTTGATTCCTGTATATTGTGTCTGGCTAACGTCAGTGTACCATTTCAGTGTTACGCACACTGGTGCGCTGACCTTGTTTCTTCATTGGACGTCTGCGTGCTGTTTTCAGTGGCATGCACACTGGGGCCTTGTTATGCAAGTAATCATTTTTTGAATTGTGGTGGTGGTAGTTTGTTTACTACTTCCACTTAGCGCTAACACAACTATTTTTTTCTTCTGCATTCAATGCATTTTATGTGTTTTAAATTGAGTTCTGGTTTTACTTTTTAAACTTTGAATACAAACGAGCATTTGTTTTACTCACCTGCACAACTGTAAATGAATTTGATGCTGTAGTCGGGCGGGAATCTACTTCCTGGCCCCCTTGCATGCCACCGAGAGCCGCCATATTGGGTAGTGTGTTTTCGTGGCTGCAGGGAACATAAAAACGCGTGCCTAAGGCAAGTCTGTCTGTGCCTGTCAGCGTCCCGTAAGCAGCCAGCGCCAGCCACGCTGCCCGCCTGTTTGTTGGGCAGATTGCGCAATACTAGTGACTTTCTGTTGAATCTACGTCCACTCCCCTGCACCCATCCTGGTATTTGTTATTTGTATGTATGCAACAGTCTTACTTGCGGAACATGTGATTTTAAGCTTGCTGTGGGGTCGCTCAACTCGGTCCCTACTAGCACTTCACTTAAGAGACCTATGAAGGCCCCCACTATATTGGCCGCCCTGATTAAGGCCCGTTCTCTCATGAAGCACTATTTGGGCGTTTTTGTCCTCTTTGTTGATAGACCTGTGGACCTTCTGTTCATCACAGAGACATGGCTTGATACCATGTCAGATCCCATTGTCACCCTTGCCATGCCGAAGGGCTACAAGATTGCGAGAGCGGATCGCCCAGAGGGAAGAGGGGGCGGAGTGTCCATTATCTACAGTAACAAGTGGGACTGGCGTAGGGGAGATATCACCACATGGGGGCATTGTGAAGCACTTGATTTTAGCATTCACTTCTCGGCCCATTTCACCCTGGGGGGCTCACTGATTTACAGGCCTCCCGGCTCTGCTGGGTCCTATCTTCAGTCATTTGGTGACGCTGTTGTCCCTCTGGCTCTCCGATTTTCCAACTATATTGTTCTAGGAGACCTTAATATTCATCTTGACCAGGTAGAGGCCAGGGATTCGTCTGACTTTTTGGATATTCTCCAACTTGCTCAACTCTTCCAGTGCATAAATAGCCCCACCCACCAAGCGGGACACATTCTGGATCCCATTTGGACCAACTTTTCCATCGAGGTAGAAGACCCTTGTCCGGTCCCCTGGTCTGACCATTTCCTAACCTATTTCTCATGGGCAATCCCCAATGCTGACCCCCCTGGCTAGTTGCCACCGTAAACCTGCTTTCAGCAAAATTGTTCCGCTTGCGTTCAATCAGGCATTGGATGCCTCTAGGCCTGCCCTCCTGGGTGATCTTGAGCGCGGCATCGCTGGATTTACAGACTGGGTGACCAGGGCTGTGGACACGTTAGCTCCAACTAACCCTCCCAGGTTTTCCAGGCAGTCTCCTTCTAAACCTTGGTTCACCCCAGAACTTAAAATACTCAATCATGATTGCAAAGTTCTGGAGTGGGGGTGGCGCCGCAGTGACTTCTGCACACCAGCTAAGCTACAACTTAGGCGCTAACAAAGGACCCACCCACTATGAGGCAATAAGCCAGGCTAAAAGGTGCTTTTACTCAGCTCGCATTGACTCTGCTAACAACAATAATGCCAAGAAAATCTTCGCTATTGTCCAGAGCTTTATGTCACCTATCGCTAAATCAAATACGTCTCCTTTGACTGACTCCTGGTGTGACAATCTCTCCTGTTTCTTCAGAGATAAGATCTGTACCATACAAGCATCTTTTATCCCTTGTGACAGTGCATTAGGGGTTGGGTCGGTGACATCCTTGGCCCACCTTACTCACCTCCTTCAGGCTTTCAGTCCCGTGGACCTGCTTGAATCTCTCAAACTCATAAGGGGCCTGAAATCGGGCTCTCCCGCGGACTCTTGCCCAGCCAGACTGTTGGCAGCAGCTGCTGAGACTATTAATGCCAAAGTGAACGGTATTATCAATCTGTCCCTGCAGAAAGCTTACGGCCCAGTTGTCTGGAAGCAGGCCAAGATTATTCCCCTCCTAAAAAAGCCTTCTTTAGACTTCCTTAAACTAGGGAACTACCGCCCTATCTTCCTCTTACCCAGCTTAGCTAAGGTCTGTGAGAAGGTAGTGACTAAACAACTAACTGAGTTTGTGGAAAGTGCAGGCCTCCTGCACCCGGCACAGTCAGGATTTAAAGCCACTCACAGCACCAAATCTGCCTTGGTAGAGGTCTCGGAAGCCATCCGGGAGTGTTTGGATGCTGGCGGTAGGGCGGCATTGATTTTGCTCGACCTATCGGCGGCGTTTGATGCGGTCCGGCATTTACGGCTTCTCATGCGACTTACCGAGTTAGGGGTCTCTGGCTCTGCATGGGGCTGGATCAAGTCTTTCCTGAACGGACGGGTCCAACAGGTCTGGCTTCCGCCGGCCTCTTCTGCTCCCCAGACAGTGACCACACGGGTCCCCCAGGGGTCCTCCCTCAGCCCCCTTCGTTTTAATGTTTATGTTACACCATTGGTTTACTTGGCGGAAGAACTGGGAGCAAAGATTATCGCCTATGCTGACGATACCCAGCTTCTTTTTACATGGGAGAAGAATACAGATTCAGTCTCTTCTGCTAAGCACTGCCTGTCTTTCATTTATAAATGGCTGGACTTCTCACAGCTCAAATGCAACGAGGAGAAGTCCAAGATTCTCCTCTTCGGGAATTTTCCTACTAAGTTTAGGGACTCCCTCTGGCCAGCAGAGTTCCCTCTGCCTACCTCCATCGGGAAGCCCTTTAGGAACTTGGGGTCTGGTTTGAGGAGAACCTTGCCTTTCACACGCAGGTTAAGAAGCTTGCCGGCATGTGTTTCGGCCTTATTAAAAGCCTTAGGAAATGTCTCCCCCTTCTGCCTAGGGCCGCAAAGGAGACAGTTATCCGTGCCCTCATTCTATCCCGGCTGGACTACGCTAATGCGCTCTATGTGGGCATCCCTGGCTACCTGCTGAAAAAGCTGCAGGTGGTCCAGAATGCGGCAGCCAGGTTTCTTCTTGACCTGCCTTTCAGAAGTAGTGTGAGCCACCACCTGCGCTCATTGCACTGGCTGCCTGTGACGGCAAGGGTAAAGTTCAAATCACTAATCATTGCCCACCGTGCTCTCTATGGCCAAGGATCTACTTACCTGCAAAAACGTTTCTCCTTCTATGCACCTTTGAGACAATTACGCTCCTCGTCTCAGCTTCTGGCTCAGGTCCCCCTCTTTAAACACCAGAGGTTAGGTGGCAACTCTCTCGCCCGAAAAGTGAACGTGGCCTGGAATGCCCTTCCCTTTGCTCTTCGGAACACTAGGGAACCTCTGGCTCTTAGAAAGCTCCTGAAAACGTATCTATTTGCCTAGTTTCATTTTCCACCCCTTGCTGGCTCCACGCCGGGACACTCCTGAGTATCTGTGCGCGTTATAAAATAAAATAACATAACATTCTACTGGTGTGCTCTCATTGATCCGCACATTATACAAACTTCATGTTCTTCCTTCTCTTTGTTCAGCTTAGGCCTATTTTGTTCTTGGTTGGCGTGTTGTTTCTGTGGCACGCACACTGCTGTGCCTAGTTTTATCTTTGCATCATATTTGTATAAACTTAACAAATTTAGTGTTTATCTTAGTCCTTGTAATACTTTCTTTGCAGTTATGTCTATACTGTTTTCGTTTTAAGTAAACACTTAACGGTGCTTACGCTACTGTCCAATTTTTGTTCTTATTTCCTCCCATTTCCTAGCTTTACAATGCAAAACATCACACCTCCACCATTGTTTCTAGCAACACTAGGTTCTCCTCCACTGAAATGGCAAACATTTAAGAAGGATTTAGAAAGGTAGTCTAAAGTTCGTTGCACAACTTTGAGTGCGGAAAGGAAGGCTTCTTTATTGATGCACTGTTTGGGATGGTCAGGAAATACTTGGGGAGTCAGTTAAAGATTATGTTACAGATTTGCACAGACTTGCTTCTACATGCAAAATTGGGAACTTGACTGATGAATGTGTTAGAGATCAATTTATGGTGAGGTAAGGAATGGAAAAGGTCAGAGATAAACTTTGACTGAAGGACGAACATACTCTGGAGGAAGCCCTTGCTGGAGCAAAACGTGTGGAACACTCCAATGAGTGTAATGGGGTCATCAAAAAGGAAAAGAAAGAGATCAAGGAGTTAATGCCATTAGGAAAAAATTAAAAAATGGCACTGAAACAGGAAGGGAGTGGAAACAAAAACAGGACTGCAGCTGTGCTCAAATGTTTCCGGTGTGATGGAACTGGTCACCGTGCAAATGATAAAAAATGTCCCGCATTTAAATTTGTATGTACTAAATGCAAAAATAGAGGTCCTTTACCTACTGTTTGCACAACAAAAAGGGTGAAGATACTGATTCTGTGTGTGGACAGATAGTGTCAGGTTGGTGCTGTTAGCAAGGAGAAGCACAGTCCTGTTGATACCATTTCTGTGGAAGGGGAGACAAAGTCAGGTTATCGAAACCTGACATCAAACCATGTGTATATGGAGGTGAGCCAACAAAGTCATGAGGATACTTTGCAGTTGTAATTGAATACAAGGGACGCTTTACGAGTGGTCAAATCTATGTTTCTCATTAGAGAGACAGCATAACTGTTGGTCTCACCAAGGTGACAGGGTTAAAACTTGATCCTGGCATCACAAGTCCCATTAGACTCAAGGATGGTTCTTCTTCTAAAGTTAGTATCGTTACTGAGGTACACTTGCTAGGTCAGCTCAAACAGGAAGTCTCTAAGGTATTCAGGGAAGATTTGGGGTGTTTGAAGCCTTACAAGCATGAGATTCGTCTTGTAGAGCAAGCAAACCCAGTATGCTGTGAGGTCAGGAACGTCTCTATTAGCATTCATGAGGAGTTGGGAAATGAAATAATGAAGCCTAAAGCTGAGGGTATAATAGAGGAGGTAGAAGGGACTGAAAGGCCTGCTCCCATTGTTACTGCAAGGAAGGCCAATGATAGTATGCGTCTCTGTGTGTAGTCTATGTCGAACAATATGAGTCATAACTTTAGACCCACAAATCCTGTCCTAAGAGCCTCTGCCAGGGGTGGAGCCATGTAAATCTCAATTTTGGAGTACATTTACACATGGAAATGTTGACTAGCAAATAAGGGTGAAGTTACTCCTCGGTGCAGGAGTTGATTTACTTATGAAAACATCTTCATGTGTAAATGTAGCTCTGTGAATTGGGCCTTCAGTCTCACTCGCTCCCTCCCATATCCAGGGCGCTTGTATGACTATGGTCTAAGGGTTGTCTACCGGTGCTCATCTGCTTTGGGATGTCTTCAGGAGCACGACAGAGGCTTGGGTGGGAAACCCTGCTCAAAATGTTTGACTTTCAGCCAACCAGAAGTAGGTAAAATCTGGTCCTATACAAATTGCCAATTTTCTGTTTAGGTTGTCAAGCTTGATTGCTCTTCCACCCCTTTCCTCATTCATGAGGTGTGTTGGTACAGCAGTAGGCATTACCCGTGCCTTTTAAAACGTGCATGGCCACCACCCACGTCACTAAACCCTATTCTTGCCCATCTTTTCAATTGTGCCACATGGATTACTGGGCTTCCTTTGATTACGTCCTCTTTTTTGGGCGTGCACACAACACCTGGCTGCCCCTCTGGCTAGGTTTGTGCTCTGCAGCTCTCTATATGTTTTAGTCCTAATTACGATTATAAATTGTGAACCTTTTTCTCGCACTTCCTCCTCCCACTGCTAGGTGCTGCACCCCAAAACAAGGTAGGAACCTACTCTGGCCACTCAAGCATGCCACAAATTTGGCTCCCACATAGGATCACAACAAATGCAGCACTCTGCCAACCCGCATTATCCCCTGGTGTAATGTGCTACCTGAAAATGTGCATCGTCACCCTGCAATGTTGTTTAAATCATATATAAATGCGGCATTAGAATACAATAGAACGTTAGAGTTACATAAAACACAGCAATAGTGAGCATAAAGGTGTACTCTCAGTGTTTCTGACATGAAGTACAAGCCTGTGTGGCGGCTCAGAAGTACTTTCTACGCTACACTACATTGGTGTCCAATGTCCCTAAGGGTCAGATCTATGTCTAAATTAAAGAAAAATGTACACATGTGATATATTTTCAATCAATCATTCTAAAGGGGAATCATTTACATTATAAGGGGTTACCATGAAAAGGCGTTCCGGATTGGTTCCCCTTCGGCCAACTTTGGATGTTTGTATTTGATGCATAATTTAAGACATTGCCCTTTGCAATGCATAAAACATATCTAAATTAATGCAGTATTAACGCCCGAGTAGGCAAATGGCTAATAGCAAATGCTAAATGAATTCTGCTATTTTAAAAAATATTTCTAAAGAATTATCCTTCAAAAGAACATGAAAACGAAGTGTTCACTTCATTCTCTGAACCTACATTACTTAACAGCAGAGAAACCAGCTGCAAGAACTTGAAGGGTACTCGGAGGGTATCACAAGGGACCGTGCAAAAGAAGATGTGATTATGTTAAATGGAAAATTAAGATCCTTTGATGGTCAGCTACACAAAAATTAATAAAAGCCTCGATAACAATTCTAATGTGGTTACAGTGGAAATTCTATTTGACACGGTATGTCAAAGTCACTCTGGAGGAGGACTGCTGCGGAATTAATTTACAATTTAAAGTGAATAATTAACTGCGGCGTTTCCCTGGGGGACAATTGTAGGTGCACAAATTTGAATGACTTTGTTGCAAAGCAACATTAACCAATTTTCTTGACCGGTGGGAGGTTAACTAAATACATCTCCTGCTGGAGGTCGAACTCCTTGTTTGGTGCCTGCCAAGGATATCTCGTGTTTATTGATGTCTCACCTGATTCTAATTGTACCACTGTGAGAAATCTTTATTCTGAAGCTTCAGGCCATAGTTCTAAATCCCACTCTCTTTCAATGGTTGTTTTAAAGCGTGCATGTGGGAAATGGGAATGTCCAAGATAGGATTTCATAACTCACTGGGTAAAACCCACTGGTGTCCATTACCTGGCCCCAGCAGGATGGTCTGCTATTTATCACACCCATTAAAAAGCAATAACCTGGGGGTCAGAATTCAAGAGCTCAATAAATAGTAATTTCAGCACTCGAAATGGAAAATAAGATTTGTTTGTTGTGCTCTGTGGACTTAAGTCTACATTTTCTGATATTTAACTGGCATTTTCTGTCCTTACAACACATTTGACCTGCAATAATTTCCATGGGGAAAACATTGATTGTGAGGTCTTAATGGCACCTGATATTACCTGGTGTAATAAACATTGCAACACTTGTGATTGCGGCCCCTGCTCAAACAGGAGTTTGCACAAGGATCATTAATTAAATAGACACTCATATTCCAGGTCGAAGTGTTAAGTTGTGTCAATGTGTGAAGGTTCAAGTGGGTAGAAAACGTACAGAAGATTCTCAAGGGACGTAGGTTCACCTGAGCTGTTTGGCACATAAAGAAATAGTTTGAATACCCATGTAGCATATCTGTGAGGGGAGAGGAGGACTGTTAGAGAGGAGATAGCTCATTGAGGAAGTCTCCAAGCCAGGGCCAGACAGAGAACACAAAGCAGCCCTTGCAGTTCTATCGGACCGGCCCACTGGGGTGAGGGTGCTGGTGTGAAGCATGGTCTGCTTAACTAAACCTGGCCCTAGCACTACTGCTTTTGTTACTGGGGGCTGATATTGCAGCAATGCTGCAAATCTGTCCCCCAGTAACAAAAACGACGCCCATCACTCCAAAGCCGGCCTCCACCCTTCCAGCTTCTGAGGGGAAAAGCCTGATGCCCGCTACAGGCAGTCTAGCTCTGCTCCTTGCAATCAAAGGAGTCCTATTTCAATAAGACATGTTTGAGTCCACTCTACCCACTTAACACAAGATACCGATTGGCCACTTAAGAATTGATTTTGATGACAACTGATGTTTTCACACATCCACTGAGCCCCACAAACTTGGCACTAGGTGGAGATGGCTGTTGCATGAGATCGGCTGCTTCAATTGTGAGCACTCCCCTTCCTGCACTGATATTTCCTCCTCTTGTTATTCCTTAACGTGTGTGCAGTTCAGCACCCAGTTGCCTTCCCAGCTGTCCAGATCTGGTAACCTTTTTGGTCAGTTTTATGCTTGTATGCTTCGAGGCGCATTAACCCAAAAGTTGAGGTACCTCCATGGTAACAACAAAGTTGACAGCTATGAAGTCCGAGACACTATTCCCTCTCCTTGCAAATGACCTCAATAAATTATTTTTTTTCATACTTTAATCTGTTTTACATTATGAAGAGCATTTGCACACGTACATTCTTAATTCTGTACTACTTCTGCTTCAAGTATGGGTATATAACTTTCCACAGTCATTTAGTTGCATAGTCAGTATAATGGCAAAACCCTGTGCAAATTCCGAACTGATACAAACTATTCTGTTGTGGCTGGAGTATACCAATAAACTGTCACCTAAAATGTACTTAGAAATTCACAAAAAGTATCAATTAGCGAACCTTGTGTTTCTGTGCATGCTATGGAAACTGGTACCTTGTCTCTTCCTGTCTAAGGGTGTTTTTATGTCGAGCATTTGAGACCTCTTGTATATACTTTAGTATATACTTATATGTGTATGTACTTTTTGGGCTCTGGAGATCAGCCCTAGGACTTATCTGTTTCTGCTTGGGGACTTTCTTTTTCTGTTCAACTGCCTCTATTTAACTGTCTTAATAGAGAACGAACAGTAGAGGTCAGTAAAATACCAAAATTGCTTTCTGATTGGTCAACTGCCTCTATTTAACTGTCTTGATAGAAAACGACCAGTAGAGGTCAGTAAAATACCAGAATTGCTTTTTGCTGAGGGACTTTCTCTTTTTAATTTTTCTGGCAACTGCCTCTATTTAATGATAGAAAACGACCATCAGAGGTCAGTAAAATACCAGATTCACTTTAGCATTCTCTAGATTCGAGTCCATAAAAATTGTCTTCCACGAGCACCCATAGACAGTAATATCTTTTTAAAATCTTGTATTTTCAGTGATATTATCACTAAAGGCCCTGATTTTATATTAAAAACAGAGCTTTGGGGGGCGTGGCTTAGCAGGCCGACATGGCGGACGTGTGCTAGCCAGCTCCGTACAGCCCAACATTAATCCGACGTTCATCCTGGCTCCCTCGGACCCACAATAAGTTCTGGAGGGAGCATTTCGGCGCCAGTCACCGGAGAGGGCAGCTTGGTGAGCGGCAGTGGTGATCGGGGCGGCGGAGTGTTTGGAGGCAGAGCCGGGGAGTAGATTCTGGCGACGGCGATTTTCGCGGGGCAGGTCGGCCCCGGGGACTGGACTGACAACACCAGTGAGGAGCTAAGGGGAGGGGGGCGCCCCGGCCAGCGGGAAGATTCTGCTGTGCCTGCACACCGCGCCCAGTTGGAGGCCGGTTTCTGAGGCCCCGGGGGCCCTTCTCCCGGATATTTGGTGGCTGCAGTACGGCGGTAACGGCAGGGAGAGCGGGAGGCCTCCCCCCCCTTTGGTGCTGGTACCTGTGCTGGGGGATCAGCGGCTGCATCGGCCCGCAGTGGAGGGGCTAGGGAGGCCCTACAGGAGGTGTCTGGTCACTCCTTGCTCCTTGGGGTCCTGTGGTGGTGTCGGCGATTGGGCTCTGCGGTACCTTAGCCTTGGGGGATTCCTGGGCCGGTGAAGAGATTGGCCAGGCCGGGAGTGTGCTCCATCGGGGGCACCCCATGACAGGCCAGTGGCAAGAGGAAGACCAGGAGGGACAGCACGGCTGCAGGGTGAGGACGGCAGATCTTGACGGACCTTCGCTGCTGAGTGAGCCCTGGGCGTGGATGCAGGTTGGTCGGCCTGTATTGGTGAAAGTTCCTCTACTATTCCCTGCTCGCTTGCGGGTGGTCTTTCAATCCCACCCACTTCTTTGACCCTCCAGAAGAGGTCTTTAAGTGAACAGACAAAACCATACGGGTGTGGGTGAATACGCCGCCTGGGCTGGAGTCAGACTCATCATTAAGTGAGGGGCCGTCAAAGAATTCTCGTGGACAGCGCCGGAGGGGGCATAGAAGATCGCGATCCCAGAGGCGCTCTGTTTCCCGTGGAGCCTCTTCCCGGCCCCAGACATTGGATCCTTGATTCTTCTGAATAGGATGGCGCCGGGGTGCTTCTTTAATTGGACTCTGTGATTGTTTGATTTAAGGGGTCTAGAGGGAGCCCTTAGGAGGGCTGAATCCACACCTGTCCAGGGCTTGTGGGGGGTGGGCCTGGGTGACATGGGCTGCAAGTTGGGGATCCATTGGCGGGTGCGGACTGTGCCCCCCCATTGAGGGCCTGGTGCCAACCCCGCCGCGACAGGTACTTCAGTGTTCTTGAGGTATGGGGAGGGGGGTTTGTTTTGGGGAAGGGGTTTGGTTAAGGGTATGAGTTGCGCTTTTACACTGTGCCCATCAGGTCATGCACACACGTGGTTGGGACCTCATATCCGTGCTACATCAAGGCTTGTCGCCCAAAGGCTATTGGGGCTGTAGAGGCTGGAGTGTCCCCGGGCACCCTCCGTATTGTTAGTTGGAATGTGCGCGGGGTTCTGGATAAAATTAAGCGAGGGGCAGTCCTGCGTCAGACGAAAAGGGTCGGAGCTGACATCCTCTTCTTGCAGGAAACTCATCTGATGGGCTCCAAGGCCCTGTGCCTGCAGCGTTATGGCTTCCAGCAGGTCTTTCACGCTGGGTTCATGCAGGGTTCTAGGGGAGTAGCGGTCCTAATACATCGCAGGCTCCCATATGTGCATGCGCAACAATGGCTGGACCCGCAGGGTCAGTACCTGTTTCTTCGGGGCAAGATTGGGGAGGATTCTATTGTACTGGGCTGTGTATACGCCCCTCCCCCCTTGGTGGAGCGGTTACTCTCCTTGTGGGCGGACATGCCGGACGTGGCCGCAGTGGTGGGTGGAGATTGGAATGATGTTATGGATATGGGTAGGGACATAAGCAGGGCAAGAGGGGGCCTGGGTGGCACTCATCCCACGAAATTGAATTCTCTGGTTATGAGCCTTGGTTGGGTAGACACCTGGCGGCACATACATGGGGATAGGAGGGACTTTACGTACCTCTCAGCGGTCCATAAGTCTTTCTCTAGGATAGACTATGTTTTCGTGCCCCGGGCGACTGCACCGTGGGTAATGTCCGCTGGGATCCTTCCTAGGGGGCTGTCGGACCACTCACTGGTGTTCGTGGCGCTGCAGTTGGGCAGGGGGCGGCAATCCTTTCGCTGGCGCCTAGCAGTATGGAACTTGCAGAATGCTGACTTCGAGAGGCTTATGAGGGAGGCGATTGCGGACTACTTTGTCGCTAATGCGGGGTCGGTCTCCAGTGCAGTAACACTTTGGGAGGCACTGAAGCCCACTCTACGAGGGGTGGACATTGCATGGTGCGTGGCGGCCCATAGAAAGTGTTGAGATGAGTTGGTTAGGGCTGAGGCGGAGGTGGAGGTGGAAGCACTTGAGAGTCGGAGCAGGGAGGCGGGTGGTGGACCGGAGGTGCGACAGCTACTGCTGGCGCGGCAGTCCAATGCCTCTCTCCTGATGGATGAGGCTCACCAAGTATGGCTTGCAACACGTAGAAGAATTTATCAATGGGGCGACAAGTCGAGCAAGATTCTACATCTGCTCTGCCAGGGTGTTTTTTATCCCCAGGCCATCCCGGGGGTGCTGGATGAGAGGGGGGCGCCGATAATTGACCCTATGACCATAGTGGAGAGTTTCGCCGCCTACTACGCGGACTTATACGCCCCTCGAGAGTGTTTACCAGAGGCGACGGTAGACAAATTCATTGAGGATCTCCCGCCCAGAGCAGTGTCCGATGAGACGAGCCGGCAGCTGGAGCTCCCCCTCTCAGAGGAGGAACTGGGTAAGGCCCTGGGTGAGCTCCATTCAGGGAAGGCACCGGGACCCAATGGGTTCCCCAGTGAGTTCCATCGTCGATACAACTTACAACTAGCATCTTACTATCGGGCGGCGGTGGTGGAGGCCAGGGAGGCAGGTCGGCTCCCACCGGACTGGTGACACGCAGAGGTGGTGGTGTTCCATAAGCCTGGTCGGCCCACGGAACAGTATGCTTAATACCGCCCTATTTCTCTCCTCAATGTTGAGGCCAAGGTTTTGGCCAAGGCCCTGGCTAATTGCCTCCTGCCCCACATTTCGGCTTTGGTCCACCCGGACCAGGCCAGGTTCATGCCTCAGAGGGCGACGCGACACAACATACGGCGGGCACATGTAGCACTGGCAGCGGTCCAACAGACAGGGGAACCGGCTGCGCTTCTACTGGCGGACATGGACAGGGCATTTGATTCCCTGAGCTGGGTTTATCTGCTCGCCCTCCTTCGTCTGCTTAATCTCGGCCCTCGGTTCCTGTCGTATGTGATGCTTTTGTATACCGAATTGACAGCTTCGGTCTGCGTGGCGGGAGCGGTCTCGTCCAGCTTTCCCATTCGACGTGGTACCAGACAGGGATGTCCCCTGTCACCCTATCTCTTCGCCCTCGCCATGGAGCCGTTGGCGGCCTGGGTGCATATAGATGCACAGTTGAAGGAATTTGAGTGGGCCCCTGGTCTATCTGACAGGATCGCATTATATGCGGATGATGTCCTCTTCTTTTTAATGGCATTGGACAGGTCGGGGCCGTGCATACTGGAGATCATGCAAATATTCGGGGAAACGTCCGGGTTGTATATTAAGCCACGCAAGTCCACGCTGTGGGTCTTGGGACCTCGGGCAAGAGTGGGCACGTGGGTGTCTGCGCTACAGGTAGTGGAGGGAGGACTTAAATATCTGGGAGTTTTCCTGTCAGAGGTGCCGGCGATATCATGGAAGCGGAACTTGGCACCGGTGTTGGAGGAAGAATATTGGAGGGAGGCCCTAGCCGCCCCTCGGGGAGCAGCCATAGCGATGCGCCTCCGACTCAATTCAAGTACCTCCACCGGGTATGCTATACTCAGGTTCGACTGTATCGGGCTGGCCTGGTTGCCTCCCCAGAATGCCTTCGGTGTGGTGGGGTGGAGGGCACATTCCTGCAAATGGTCTGGCAATGCTCGTCGCTGGATCGTTTCTGGAGGGGAGTTTTTTCTTGCCTATCTGAGGTTCTGGGTTGGTTGCTCCCACGCACGCCCTACTGCATGTAATGGACGGCATCAGGGGCAATATTTATAAACGGCATCTTATGCAGCTGGGCCTCACGTTGGCGAAACGCGATGTTGCCAAGATGTGGAAGGACACGCGGGCCCCCTCGGTGGCCGCCTGGAAAAATGGCCTGGACTTCTGCATGGGGCTGGAGCAGCCCATATTTGTGGCCCGGGGATGTCCGCGTAAGCATTACAAAATATGGAAGCGGTGGGCGGACTATAGAGGCCTGTGGCTGGAGACTCTGACTGCAACAGAGGATATCCCAGTGGAATGAGGGCAGAGATAGGGTGGTCGGGTCTGGTACCTGGGGTTTGGGGGGTTGCCTGGGGTGTGTGTGTGCTAAGAGTGGGGTGGTCTTTCTTCAGTTCGGGTATTTTGTCTGTTTCTTTCCTTTTTGGTCCTCGGTTATTGGCGGGTGGGCGGCCATCAGTGGGAATAGCGCAACTCAGGGAGGGGGTGGGGGGGGAGTTGGGGTGAGTGGGGTAGATTTCCTGAATGACACTCAATGTCAAAGATTGTGGTTGTTTTGTTTATAAAAAGGTCAATTGCGGTCATGCCAATGTATAACTGGATACTGCAGCGGCCTCTGGGATACAGAGCCCTGCGTTTATTGTGCAACTGACAATAAAAATTTGTTTTAAAAAAAAAAACAGAGCTTTTGACTATACCATTTCCTGCAAAAGGCAATATTTCTCTCTATGTGTTCCCATTCCTGGCGTGTCACGCAGTTTGGTGCTTACTTTCCCTCCATGTTAAAGTACAGTAGATGTTTCAGCACCCAGGCTAATGTGCTGCATAGCTAAATACATATAAGGTTCCACAGGTGAGACTGATTGCATTGCACATGCTTGTTTTTGATTAGAGACACTTTGTAAACTTTAACCGAGAGAGAACTTTGTATAGTGTCTTAAGTCAGAGGCCGCGGTTTAATTAATGCATGGTGAGGATCCGATTTAACTGCTAGCAGCTACACACTCAAGAACAGTGTTTTAACTGTGAGATTACAGTTTCATTGCACCATTATTGTGATACACCGATACTTTTTAAGTTGTTTTGTATCCCACAATTAATTAGTCGAAACCCACTTTCTGCTACATACTGATTACTTCGAGAACAGATTGTTGCACTCTGAGTTTTACTTCTCTAAAATAGCCCAGAAGCCCCAATAAATACATTAAAAACTAAACATAATAAAGAGTTTGCTTAATTTAGGGACCCTAGAGCGGTACACCGCAGTACAACCATTTCAACACATCAACTTAGATTGTTTCTCACTGTGGCATATTGTGTTTTATATATTCTGGCATGGAGGAGACTGTTTAATGCTTTCCATTTCTCCTCACGTCTGTTTTCCTGTGAACTCGTAAGTGGGACTCCCTCCAAATTTCAACTCTGCCTCTGTTCCTGCTCAATCAGTCCCCTCAGATACATCTCGTTTCTGCTAGTAGATGTCTTGCTGTGATGCTACAGTCCCGATCTTGATTTCATCCAGCCCCTGCTCCGCCCCCTTTTTTCTGCCCCTTACCAGTCTGCCTGCATGAAAGCCTCATCTTTAGGAGACAAGGCAGCTTAAATAAAGGTTTATCCCAAATGTCCAGGGACAGAAAGAAATCACTGCTTTTGGGTGAAGATAAAGGTGTAACATTTCTGCAAGTCATGATTTGGGTAGATTGTTGCCCCACAAAATATATTTTAGTTTAATGTGATTGGATGGAGGAGAAGAACAGAGGCTTTATTAATTATTTAATCAAGACAGACAGATACCGACATCAGCAGGCTTTGATAAGTCCAGCATTTTCTGACTGTGAACGCAGTTGCCAGCAGCCTGCAATAGAGTGTGTACACCTAAACAGGTAACTAAGAAGAAAAAGAATTATAAATGCTCAACTGAGTATTCATAGCTATGATGATCATGTTTCTAGGGAGTAGTACAAAAACAGCACTATGAGCCAGATGTACATACGTTCTGATATCCAATTTCCTAAATGGAATTGTTTGGAAATAGCAATTAGGTAGTCGCAAAATATAATGTATGATCGAGATGTGGCCATATTTTGCGACTGGCATTTTGTTGCTTCTTTACTTAGGTAATTGCATTTTGCAATTATCTGCAAGTATCAAAATTGTGATCTTTGTCGCAAATTGCGACAACAAATACAGAGAAGTACTTCCTATATCTGGGTAATGAACTCTAAACCAGGAAGTGCTTCTCATTTAATTCCTGGAAAGCAGACAGAGAGAACGTGGTGCATAGCTTCTAGTACAATTTGTAAATTTGAGCACCAAGCCACAGCTTGCTAACCCTGCAATGGCAAGCCAAGAGCCTGAGAAAGAGGCCAGGGCAGGAAAAGAAAACTCATGTCCTCTGAGAAAGACCTTAACATTTAAACAGAAGAGTGCTAAAACATCGATGACCTCAGGTTCGGCAGATCTTCCGTGACTGTCCGGGGGTCCAGAAAAATAATTATGTCAGGAGATGCAGCAAACAATTAATGCTGTTGGAGTAACGCAGTATTCCATTGAAGAAATTAGAAAGAGGTGGTATGACCTGTGATCACGCATGAATGAGAAGGTTGAAACTCGCCTCAGTTAGTCCCAGGCAACAGGAGGTGGCCCCTTTACTGGCCTCCTACCCATTGCACTGGAGTCAATGGTGAAGCCTACCTTGGAGACAAAGGCTGTTGTGGGTTTAGCAAGGATTGATTCACCTGCTCCTGCAGCATCTCAAAGCAAGTGTAATATTTTTTTCAATTTACACCTCTGTTACCCTAAAACTGTTGTCTACATGCATTACTTATTGATCATAATGCAGAGTTGTTTGTAAGAAATCATTACACAACTATCGTAGTGCATTATGGGACATATAGTCAATAATTCCTTCAATATTGTCAGTCTTAAAAATATATTTCACAAATGATAGAAAATAGTATCAAGTGCTTTTCACTCATACAGACTAAGGGCCGGATGTGTCAGTATTAGGAATATTTCTTACCTATTTGTGATTTTCTGCGAATCACAATTAGCTAATCACCATCCCTAATGTATAAAACTTATAGGGGGGTATTCTCAAGGACTTATCGCCGAGGTAGCAGCACTTTATTGCAGCCAAAGTGGTGATAAATGTATCGCCCTATTCACAAGCTGGTGCTAACAGTCGATATCACCAGTTTTCCTGCGATAGCAGCCGCAAAAAGCCACAGATGACACCAGCAACTAACGCTAATGATATGCAGAGTAGGCGTTCCCGTGCAAAAAGCCACGACAACACCACTTTGCAACATTCCCATCGACCAGCCAGATCGACGATAAGATCCCAAAACATGCGATAAGGCACGTTAGCAGCAGGGATTTAACACCTGCTCTTACCTGGTGTTAAGTTGGACGACAACCTGCACCATAAAAGGGAGCCCAGCCCAGAGCTACACCTGAAGAACAACAGATGCCATGGAGCCACTGATCATGCAGCTTGGAGCCCCAAGAGGGCCACAACTCCCACCGCCACCACCCCCAGGACGCCCTACCCCAGGCACCCCCACTGACAAAGATATTTTACTTCAACTTTACGAAATTATGAACAAAACAATTCGCCTGATGTTGCACAATTACAACAATTAACATTCATGTGTGGTCAGAAAAAGGAGAGTCCTTCATTCATCTTTGAATTCCCAAACAAGGAAGAGTCATGGCGGGTCTTCTCTGGACAATCTGTAAGTCACAGCCTGCAAGACAAAATTCAAGATAAGAAGGTGTGTCATGCACTCATCAAAGGACAGAGAGAGAGAGAAAGAGAGAGAAAGAGAGAGAGAGAGAAAGAGAGAGAAAGAGAGAGACAGAGAGAGAAAGAGAGAGACAGTGAAAGGGGAGAGAGAGAGAGAGTGCCGACACTGCGCACCCAGGCCTCACTGCTCACCTGCTGCCACCGGTGTGACTCCAACCACGTGCCGGTATACACTGCAGTCCACAAGGTCCCTTATCTAAAACAGAGTCCAGATTTATGAATGGCAGAGTCCATACCATTGCACACGCCATCATGGCTTGCCCGCCCCTGCGCACACAGGCTGCTGCACCCCAGCCCCTCCTGCCGCCAATCGGTGATTGCCCGCCCCTGCGCACCCAGGCCTCACTGCTCACCTTCCGCCTCCGGCGTGTCTCCAAGAGGGCCCACCACATGCCAGTGCAAGCTCCAAGCCTGGGGCCCGCAACCTTTGCTGCCTCCACATCATGCAGTCCCGCACCGCGGGCCACAAGGTCACACACGTGATTCTGGGTCTTGATTTCGCAATGGCAAAGATCATATCAGTGCACACGGCATCATTGCAGACTGCACACCCACCCAGCTCTTTAGGTGCCACTAACTCTGTGAACCGCGAGGCAACGCCACGTGGTGGTAGGCCCACGCTGCCTGCTGGCTCAGGCCTACACTGTGGTCTAGCAGTGCTCACACAAATCCTTACCAGTCCGGACCACCAGGACGGCACATCATCGCAGGCTGCACACCCGCTCAGCACTTAAGGTGCCCCTACCTCAGTGCACCGAAAGTCACCGTCCCATGGCGGTAGGCCCGTGCTGGTCACAGTGTATCTGGTGTCACCAAGTCCGTGCAACGCAAGTCATGGACCCTATATGATTTAGTCTCGTGATGTGCCAGGTGGATGCAGCCATGTCACCTCCGGCAGTTGGGAAGAACTAGGAGGACACGTAGAGATGTCGTCCCCCCCTTTATACGTAAGCCGAGTGGGCTGGGTCGGCATATGTCAGGCCAGCGTAGGTGTGTGAATAATTATCCCTGGGCTCTGGGAGTGGTTCATTTCTGGGCTGAACAGGAAACCAACTGATGCATTTGTCTCTGTCACAGTGTCGGCGCAACACGGCCTGCAATCGACAATGTTGCAATGTTGCATGCTCCCGGAGGGCGGCCGCGCACAAAGGGATTGTACAAGGAGTGCAAGATTGCTCCGGCTCTTGGCTCATACATGCCAACTGTCGTGTTTGTATCGCTATTGGTGCACCATAAGCCCAATGCCTAGCCTCATTTGCGAAAGCCACATAACATTTCCAGAATGCAAGCAGTTGTCAGACTAACATTAGGGATGAAAGCACCTTTGTCTCCATACATAAGGCGGAAGAACATCTGCACCTCCGACCTTGGTCTTGCATGCGGCTGGCACCCCATGAGAGAGATACCATAGCAGATGATGACGACTCCCACACTACACACAACGCCAATGAAAGAGCAACGTATCCACATCCCGCACACAGAAGCCCTTGCGCGAGGTACTCTTGCATGGAATGCCCTTGACACTTATGTACACAACAACCCATACGTCCAATTGTTGCACACACATACGACTCATTGCTCCGAGCTGTGGCATATCATCCACATAACTGCCGCAGGTCAGAAGAGTGCCGGTTCTACGAGAGCCACCAGCGCAATGGCAGAAAATCCCGGGCACATGCACAAGGCCTTTCACGTGGAACTGTACTATGACCGAATGCTGCCGGTTAGTGTCTGATGCATTGGTCTGCATGTTGTGGCCTTTGTCTTGCCAGTACTGACACACACATGCTTTTTAAGTCTAGGCAACTTTGCTAGTGTTCAACTGTGTTGAGTGTTGATTAGAATGACAAATCGTGTGCCTCAATGAGCATTGTCTGTACACAGTGAGGGACCGACTGACACATTTCACTTAAGGGTGAGTCCCTATTGCCAGCTCCACCACCTCTGTGAGCCAGACATTGTGGTTGGGATAGTTGCTGATAGACCTGTGCTCTTACGTGTAATC
Source organism: Triturus cristatus (assembly GCF_964204655.1). Taxonomy (NCBI): domain Eukaryota; kingdom Metazoa; phylum Chordata; class Amphibia; order Caudata; family Salamandridae; genus Triturus; species Triturus cristatus. The sequence continues at coordinate 371,855,687 of NC_140584.1, read as the reverse complement.
AGCAATGTGAGTATGGTGTCCAACTTCTTGCCATGTGGATCAATGTGATCCATCACTACAGGCTGTGTCCACCCAGTTGAGTGTGAGTAGGTATGCGAAGAGATGTTCTGTTGTCATAGGGGACACTACTTTAGGCCTGCCAATGACTTTGACATTTCATACACAGCCCTATTTCTAACATTGCGTGGGGCAAAGTTTTGAATTTGCGTGATTGTTGTTTCAGAGCAATGAGGCCACATCTTTTGCACACATTCCCAGTCATCTCACTGCCTATGTGTGTCACGTTCACACATGCGCATTGCTTTCATTTCCAAGGGTGTACCTTTTTGTGCAATCAATGTCCTTACATTCATCCATACTTTTCTACTTGATTGATTATGGAAATGACACATCTGTGTGAATTTGAATGGTTTATTCACAGTCGGTGGAGTGTCTGAGCTGGAGCAGTACATGACCATGTAAACCCCACATTACATTGTAGCCCAGTGGAGGGCCAGCCAGAGTCATTTAGGGATTGATAAGTACATCGGAAGAGGAAGAGTACTGTCCGCAGTGTGATTGCTGTGTCAATGTTAAGCAAACAGAATATGGCAGTCCATGTTGAGGTCCAAGGTGAGTGTCGCAGAGTGTTTCGGGGACAATGGGAGGTGTTGTTACAGGGCATGATGCAGGGTGCAGAACCAAGCTGAAACAGGGCATATGGTGGAGAAGATTGCTACTGGCTCCTTCTTAATACACCGGTGGAATCACCCGCATCTTCTTCGTCTATGTCATCTGTCTGATATGTGGGTGCTGATGTTTGGTCTGCAGCACTGTGTGCCACTGACACATCAGGGGCCGGAGATGTGTGTGTGGAAGTACCAGCAGCATTCATCAGCAACTGCCTTAGTGGCAGCAATGTGATGATGAGGATCTGCAGGGCATGGAAGATACCAACAACTTTTTGCTGGTGTGCATCTGTGGCAGCCATTCTTTCCACATGTATCCGCTCCATGATCTCCATTATTCCTCAGCATCTGTGCCAACTCTCGGCTGACATTGCTGAGGCCACTCTGACTAGACAGTTGTTTTCCTCTCAGAGGCATGACTCCAGCGGTGTCGGGCATGGATTTTTGGACATCATGGAGTGAACTGTGGGTGTCCGTTAGGGAGTTTAAGTGGTCCCTGATGTGACTTAGACACCCACATATGTAATCTAGTTTGGCTGCCATGTGGTCGAACCCCACCCGCACCTGTTCAGCCACCTCCTTCTGGCAGTCTAACACCTGACCTTGGAATGCGATGTGTTCTTCGGTGAGGTGCTGGGAGCCAGCAGTGGTGGTGGGTGCTTCCTGCTGTGTGGTCTGTGCAGGGGGTGGGGTCTCCTTGATGCAGCTGGGCTGCCCTGCTCCTGGAGGTGGTTTGCCGTAGCTGTCTATGAGCTGTTGTAGGGTGTCGGTGTCAAAGGTGTGGAGGTCCTCTTCATCATCACTGATGAGTTGTCAGGTCTGCTCTGCAGGAGGTGTTGATTGTCCCTCTGCAATGTGAAGGGGAGGTGCATTTTAACATTGTGTTGACATGTATGTTGACACATTGTTCAAGTTTACATACAGACTGCATGACAATGTACATTGTGACTGTTTGGGAGGAGCTGACTATTTGATGCGGGACGGTGGACATCTGAGCTACATCACGGATGTGAGATTGTACAGATGTGATTGGCCAGTTTCTACGCACAAGCAAAACCAGTTGTGTCCTCTGTTCTATAGTGAAAGTGTTGCACTTTGTACCACATTGTCGTCAATGTTGATGTGCTGTTTAAGGGTGGGCGTAGTGGGCGTAGTGGGGCTACGTGAAGCAGCACGTAGTGTGCCCAAATCTACGCACACTACGTGCTTCGCGTAGCCCCACTACGCGCCACCTGCCTCCCGCCCGCCCTCCTTTTAAATCAAACCCCCGCATTTACAATAAATACTAAATTAAAGAAACTTACCTGAAACGCGGCGTCTCCGGGGCTCCCTCTTCCATTTCAAACTTCTTCTGACAAATTCGCATGCGCGGAAGCCTGAGCATGCGCATTTCTTGCAAGAAATGCGCATGCGCGGGCTTCCGCGCATGCGCATTTGTCAGAAGAAGTTTGAAATGGAAGAGGGAGCCCCGGAGACGCCGCGTTTCAGGTAAGTTTCTTTAATTTAGTATTTATTGTAAATGCGGGGGTTTGATTTAAAAGGAGGGCGGGCGGGAGGCGGGTGGCAGCGGCAGGCAGCTATGCTTCGCCCTGGGTGTGCGTAGCGCTAGCCTGCTTTGCCTACTTCGAAAACTGCGAAGCAGGCAGCGCTACGTACACTACGTGGGCGAAGCGTAGTGTCTCGCCCAGGGTTAGTGCTGTTGTTGCTATGTGTGTGTGCTGCATTGTGGGTGAGTCCCCCCAGCGGCTGTGATTTTGCTACCCCTTATCCCTTTGAGGCGGTGTGCCTTTGACTTCTGTGCTTCTACAGTGCTGAGATGTTGCAGACTTGGCTAATTTTGGCTCTTGTTGGGAGTTGGGACTCTTGGGCATGGTTTATTCACAGATGTGATGTTGCCGTCACAGGTTGTATGTGCACCTGGATGTGTCAGAGTGTGACCTGCTCATTTCCGGATGTGTTCCACACTCAGCCACCTCAGTGTCGTGGCGTGCACCATGTCATGATAATTGGACTGCAGCCATGCTTTTCATCATGCAGTGTCACTTGCATTGTCAGTGTGGCTCACAGGCATGCAGCTTTGCTGGTTGTTATTCATGTGCATGGGTTGGTTGTGAGATTGGTGCTGTGTGGGGAGGGACCGCTTTGTGCCCATAGTGGACGGGGACCTACTTGGTGTTTGTATGTGTGCCAAGGGGATGAGGGACATGATTCAGAGTCATTGTGGGTGTGCAGTGTGCTCTACTTAATTGTGCATGTGTGTCATTGTGCCCATCTCCCCCATCCCCCCAGTCCCTTTTCGGTACTAACCCTGGTGCTGTTGTGTCAGGTCATGTCGAGCAGCGCCCAGACCCCCAAATCCTGCCACTGTCTCCCCACTGATGCCTGTGGACACCATTTCCTTCATCTCATCCAGCTCCTGGTGTTCCGCTGGACTGCCACCTCCAATCTGCATTGCTGCCTGATGGTTGTCAGTGAGTTTTTTCTTGGTTTTGCGCTTCGCATCATTCCATCGCCTCTTGACATCTCCAAATTGTCCTCCTCCTCACTCCGACTGAATTCACCTTGTCCAGGATGGCCTGCCATATAGCATTTTTATTTGCCAATAACAAGCTGGAGGCGACGAGCAGTTGTAGGTGGTGTTCTATCACCTCCGTGATGATGATCCTGTTTTCCTGTGGACTGAACCTCGTCTTCCTCGTCTTCTTCTCCTTGCCGTTCCGTGAGCCCGAGTTCCCAGGCTGGTCCTCCTGGGGGCTTGTGGGGTTCTGGACATTCTCTGTACTTGTTCCGGCTTCCTCCATGGTGCTACGCAGTTTGAATTATTTTGTTCGTGTTTTTCGGTGTGTTTATAGTGCATTTTCCCACACGACGCGTGGGAATTGCAGGCCTGTCGCTGGTTATCGCTGATTTTTCTATCACGGTTGGCCACATCGCAACTTTTTTCGTGTTCTTGTTTTTTTGCCTTCACTGTAGTTTTATCGCGGTCGTTTGATGCGTTAGCGTGAGACTTTTGCATGGTACCACCGTGTTGAGAATTCAACGTCAACACTGCCTTATTTTCCCACGATAGACTGCGATGTGCAAAGTTGCGTTATGCTAATTTTGCGATAATTATCACACATTCTTGAAAATATGCCCCAAAGAGTTTCATGTAGCGATTCCTGGTGGATTGCAAATCGACCTACATCATAAATATTAATGAGGTCGGTCGCAATTTGTGACCCATTAGGAATCGCTAAAATCTCAGGGATGGTGGCCTGCTGGAGACAGCAATACACCATGTCTGTAATTGCTTTTAAATAAAGCAATCATTTGTTTTGTTAAATGCAGCCTGTTTTCCTTAAAGGAAAACGGGTTGCATGTAAAAAAGAAAAATGAAAAGTTTCCTTTGCATTTTTTAGGAGCAGACAGAAAACGGGTTGCATGTAAAAATGAAAAATGAAAAGTTTTTTTACATTTTTTAAGAGCAGACAGTTGTCCGTGTAGTAAATGAGCCACTTTTGTGGTCTGACACCCTATGATGACCCTCAACCACCACCATTTTGTACTGACTTAAGTGTGTTATGTTACCCTGGATGGGTTTGCATATGCCTGATTCTCTTCTGTCCTGTAATCTTGCTGTCTTTTAGTAGAACAGTCTTGCCAAGAATAGAAGGTATGGGATGTTGAGGTGCAGTGCTGTGGGTGGTGCTGCACACATGTGCTCAATGTTGTATACTGAGGGATAAAGTCTATAATGTTATTTGGGTTAGATAAATTATGACTTTGACCTATTGGCTTTGACGTGGTCTAATGTCATTCTGATTTCTGACTTATGGCAGTGCTGACTATTGCCTTTGACATGGTTTCATGTAATCCTTGCTTTTCTGATTCCATCTTGCTTTGGGCCTTTGTGTGCATGGCTTAACAAACTCCATTTTCATGACTGAAGCTATTTTCTGTGCCTGCACGAAGCTGCAAAAGTGGGGAGGGCATGTTTTGCTCTTCTCCTGTTTTTCGCACTTTACTGTCTAGAGAGAACTGGTTCTCATCCGAGGAATGTACATGGTCTATCTCGGAGCCATAGCAAAGGCCTGATCAACCGATGCAGTGGCCGTGGAGCATGCTGGTACGGGCTCTTATGAGAACGAGGGGGCGAGGCTTGCTAGAAGCTTCTTTGTGTTTGAATTTGTATTAAAAAGGGGAGCCTACACTGGCCTGGTGGAAGTTCACGCCGTGGAGCAGACGTGTTGTCATGGAAGAGTGGAGGCTGGTGTCACCTCTGAGCGTTCACCCGGTTCAAGCAATCTACTCCCCTTGAGCGAAGTGGGGTGAAATGATGGAGCAGTAGGTGAGGTATCTCTGCTACTAACTGTCTCTTGATTCTTTACTGATTCTTTCCTTCTTATTTTCTGATTCTTATATCCATACATATATATTTCTACATATATGTTTGCCTTGATTGTGTTTCAATCATACTATTGATATGTTAGAGTCTGCTATGATAGGTGCATTCGGCTTACCGTGTGGTGCTATTTAATAATAAATACATCCCAGATATACCAATTCGTCTTTTCCTTGTAGCAGGAGGTGTGGACTCTTCTTGGCCAAGTACTCTGTTGTAGAAGGATGGGAGAATTCCCTTCTAGCAGGAAATTGTGTTATAGGAAGTTGTTCTACTCCTGGCAAGTGATGTGCAAAGTATATTTCGCTCTAGAGAAGTGCTGTATATATATTGTTTTCTTGCCTTGCCTTTGGGGGAGTGTTGAAAGTTTGCCCACCTTAGGAAGTGCTGTGTATATGTTATATTCCATAAGTTTGGAACTGGTATTCTCTCCCTGGGAAAGTGACGGTACATACCTTGGTCCAGGGGAGATCTGAAACCTTTCATTACACCGTGGGACAACTGCCTGCTCTTCAAAAATGTTTTTCTGTACATTTGCAAAGGAGAAGGGGTCCCTTAGGGACCCCTTCCCGTTTGCAAAAGGGTTATCACCTACTTGAGGTAGGTGGTAAAATACACATTTTTAGCAACCTCTTTGCAGTTGCTAAACATTCTTACATACCACTGTGATTCTGTATTAGGAAGAGACGCCCTAAACACGCCCCTTTCTAATACCGAATGAGTATGTGTTCGCAATTCCAATCTGCAATTCAGTAACATATTACCAAATCGCAATTTGGGGAAGATACCTACCAAAATGCATTTTTCCAGTCGCAAACGGCCCGATTTTATGAATCAGGCCGTTTGCTACTGGAAAAATGTTTGATACACCCAGCCCTTAATCTTAAATTCTTTTTTTAATCAGATCAACCTGAGGAAGACAAAGATGGCACAAATGTTGAGGGACAGGATGACTCACACATGGTGATGGAAGATCCCATGGAAATAACCAACCACACATCATAGCCACTGTAGCAGTGCGTCTTTTTTACCCACAGCCATCATCCCTGAATGAGAATGAAGATCAACAGCCTAATGGACAACTACTGCAGCCAGTTGTGAGGCCACCACACCAGCGTGTCACAGTGCATGCTATCACTCAACGCCGGGAGGCATTTCATGCCAACCAAATATAGTTGTCAGAAATTCACACTGCAAATACCCAGTTGTTTCGTGGTCTTTAGGATTCCATGTTGCAAGTTCAGCATTTGCAACATAAGCAGGCAAAAATGGTTAACAGAAAACTGCAACACATGCAGCAATGCATTTTATTTGGCCTCAATAATGTGGTCAATAAATTGGCAGAAACCAAAGTAAAGATGGACAAAAAAATGGACAGCCTCACCAATGCTCTTGAGAAATGATCTCTACAACTGTCAGAGGATAACGCCAATCAAAGGCATAGAGGGAGAAGCATGGCAGCATGGATGGACGGTTTAACTCGTTCCACTGGGAGATTGAGACATGCCACTTCAACCTTATAGAGACAGACAGACAATCTCCAAGTGAAAATGTGCCACTTTATTGGGGACATCTCAAGGGCGTTAGGGCAGATTACGTCTGCAGCCAAGGCACCTCAAACTGGTAACTGCCAGAGGCTAAAAGACGTAAAGAGCACAACACCTGAACATGGGTGGGGACAGAATTGCTGCATAAAGTACTACTTTCTAGATGTGACTTTGAAAGTGCAATAATCTCTTATATTACAGCACTACTTGGCCTGTATTTGTCATACAGCTCATCCTCAGTTCGTTAGAAAATGGTCAGCATAACTCTGAAAATCCTCTCCTGTCTCCGCCTCCTCTTGTGCAGAGCAGCCAGTTTTCACTGCCTCCTTGTAATAACATACAAAGCAGCCATAGTGAAAACCCCTGATGAATTCTGGGCCAGCTCTTATAGTTTGCACACAGATGCCACCTGAAATGAGTTGTTAGTCCTCTTGCCGATCCACTGCTTAGCTTACACCCACTTTCATTCAGGATTTTAGAGAATAATGGGGACCGACTGAATTCGAACGCAAGGACTCATCCCCCCTTGCCTGACCTCAAGATGGCCGCCTCAGTTAGACCCTCCCTGATGCTCTATCCCTCCTGGTCTAAAATCATTGGTCATCGTCCTGATCTGGATCAGCCCTCACCCGACCCTGTTCCTGCTCTACCTCCATGACATTTAACTCAGAGAACTTTCCCTCGACAGCTGAGACCTAGACATTTTGACTGATGCCCGGTGGAGCTACCATGCGAGCTAAAGGGGAGATGGGCTATGGATTTCCCTCCTTGGCCATCACCTACCCAGCCGGTCTTTGGGCAAACTCTCCTGCGTCTCCACTGGACTCTTCTCCCTTCTCCCCTTCACCATACACCCTACCCCTCTCCTCTCTACTCTTCTCCTCTTTTCAGCTATTAACCTTTGCCCTCACCCGTCCTTGCTCATAGTTCCCACCCTGTTTATCCACTGGACTTTCTTCTGAGAACTTTCCCTCGTCAGATGAGACCAAGCTATTTGACTGATGCCCGATGGAGCTACCTGGTTTAGCTATAGGGGAGAGGGGCTGTGTATTCCCTCCTCGGACGTCACCTACCCAGTCGGTCTTTGGGCAGACTTCCTTTCGTCTCTTCTGCCATCTTTTCCCTCATCCTTCTCCTTCACACTTCCCCCTCCCCCCTCCGCTCTATTTGTCTCACCTTTCTTTCCTTTCTCAATATGTTGCTTAATTTTGATGTAATGTGTAATTGGTATCATTTTCTGTAACATTGTGTAACCTAATGTAAAGTGCTCTGATACCTACGGGTCTAGCCAGTGCTATATAAAACTCATAAATAATAGTAAATTGCATGTGCAAATGGGTCTTTTTGTGACTAGTCACTAATTGCAACAGCCTTAAACATAAGGTTTGCGAGTCACAATTATAAATTCATCATATTCTTTATTTCACAATATCCCATAAACTCAAATACAAACAAACAAGATTAAAATAAGAAGTTATAAATTCTATAAATACATATCGCAAAACTGAGTCGCAAAATGGTAGCACTGCAAAGAAAGATTGCAAATGGCTTTCATACATTGCAAAACCCACTTTTTCTGTTGCAAAGCCATTTACAAACAAATTGCAATTCACAAATGTTTTGTACATCTGGCCCAATGTTTGCTCCTCCTGAATATTTTCAGTGATAGGTACATTGTTCACAACAAGATCTCAGGAGATTGAGGTTCTGGACTTTTAAAAGTCCAGAGGTGTCAGGGAAACAACACCCGAAGACCCCTGAGTTCCTCCTGTCCCGGTGCACAAATAAACAGAGACACGGGCTTCTCGATGGTGGCGTCAAAGACCAAGGTTTATTTACTGCAGGGACACAGAAATCATAGGAACCACACAGAGGCAGAATCTACGAGACTGTTCAAATTGCATTAAGTGGGTTACTCTTTAAATACACGCAAAATGTCTTTAGGCTACATTACACGAATATTTCTCATGCCCAACCCGGTATCCCAAACAAACAGTAAATTTGACATCAAACAATAATTAGTCGTAGGTTTTCGGTATTCGATCAGGTCCTCTCGACAGTTTTCCATTCTTTTGCCCGATCCTCCCCATCATAAAAATCGTAACCTCCCCATTGTAAAAGCCCAGAAGGAAAGGAGCAGAGCCAGGTGCAAAGGATTGAAATGTAGGATAAGCGGTGTTTATGGATCATAAACGGGCATGGCTACCGTCTTCGGCCTTTCAGTCAGGACAACGGACACGAGAACCAGTATAGCAGGAGTGGCCTCAGGCAAGGGAGGTAGCTTGACTCTGCCTCGTCATGCAGCGACAGCCTTTCTCGGGGCTCGAGCTTACGTGTCCTTAACAAGGTGACTCTGCCGGGGTCATCGTCCGTTCATTGACTATGTGAGGGCAAGAAACAAGATGGATGCCGTAACTAAAATGGATGCCATGACTTTTATGACAGAATGCCCTATTTTTCCAGTGAATTCATGCTAGTTGCGCAGCGAAAACACTGTCATGTATATAATGGATCATTTGCGGTTCATTGGTACCGAAATCGTGTCAGTACTTTGATACCGAATTCCCGGGTTCGGATCGCTACAGAACCTCAGACCGTCCTTTTGCCCTTACATAGGCAATAACTCACTCTATGTCAGAGTCCATTTCTATGTTCATCAGGTCACTGATGTGTTGTTGCAGCATTACTCTATCTCGTGGCGTATCTCTAAAAACAGGTGGTCTTCTTACACATGTAGAAATGCAGAGATTACATAAGGCAGGACCACACTGAACAATGAGACAGTACGAAACTAAAAATACTAATGCAACCCCAGTGACTATCAGAACCTTCCATCCCCACGCAGACAACAGGCTCCAGAACCATCCCATTAATGACCAGTCACCTTCCTCTACATGAATAGAGTCAGAAATCTTATGTAACTTAGAAATGGCCTTGTATACTGTTGGCGCATTATCTGGAATAAAAACGCAGCAACTTGATTGGATCATCTTACATACTCCACCTCGATCTGCAAGTAACACGTCAAGGACCATACGGTTCTGTAACGTCATGAGGCGATCCGCTTGAAGCTCAGCTGTCAGGTTACTAAGAGCACCCGCCGTTTCAGTGATAGTGGATTCAACTACCCGTGTTAGTTGACGTAAGTTTCTACTTCCCAGAATGGAAGGAAACCCTTGAAAAAGTCTCCTGCCTCTTGGCCAGCAGTATCTTCTTTACTGAAAACACCTCTCACAACTCTAGTTTTGTGATAGTCCGGTGCAGCAGTGTATGTCGGAGGTAACAGTTGAGCGATGTAACATGAGCCTGAGAAGTCAGCAGGCAGCCATGTGTATGCTCTGTCTTGGCAAACAAAATAAGTACCCTTAGCAGCTAAGAATGCGGGGGAAGACTGTGACGGAAAAAACATATGTTTCGATACAGTCACTCTTCCCTAGTCGAGCTTTCGGATTCCTCCCATTTCCTTGCAAACAGACTTAACCTTGGTGGGGTACGACCCAGATCGGAGTTGAGCTCTTACGTTTGTTCTCACCCAGAGTAATGCCATATTCTGTAACATTCCAACCCATGTAAACTCGCAATTCATCCTTGGGAATGAACGGAGTATTATTGACATCTCTCACCATGTCAGTGATTCCTTTTACCAAGGCTCTATTAGCAGAGTTATACCGGGTGGAACGCGGAGGTCGTGGGGGATAGGTCTCTAGGGCATAAGCGAACATGGTCTGAAATGCCCAGAATGATCCATTATAACTAAAAGGCAGGACCAGATAGGGGATGCCTTTGTCCATGGTATGTGGTATCAAACCACACACCCAGCAGTTTGTTGTATTAACCACTAGTTGATGTTGGTGCAAGAGTTGAATGAAAGTGTTATTTATAAACTCAGAGCGTCGAGCTTGCTCGTGGGCAGGAAAAGGATGGAAAGAATGAAGAGAAACAACAGTCGGAGAAACAGGAGCATGGGGAGATACTGTAGATGCAACAGGTGTAAAGATCAACTGAATACCAAAAATAATTCCGCCTACCAAAGTTATTAAGACAATTAGAAGTGTCAGAGTACATTGCATTAGGAAACATTTACTGTACAATATGTCATATAATTTTGTCTTGTGCACATTTATGACATTAACCCGTCGTAATTCAGGAAGCTCCATCTTCTACAACCGTTCGCAACGGATGGTTTGTACCTGTTAAAAACTTGCCTCTCTTTATCCTGGGAGTTCCCAAGACAAACAGAAGAAACCGACCTAGTGTCTGATTCCCTGCAAATTAAAACAAGGCACACGTTACGACCCTACGGTAACCCAGATGGCAAGGTGAGAGAAACAATAAAAAACAAAAAGATAAAAAATTTTGAGCAAACTTCCTGACTGAATGGAATGCAGTAAGATCAAAACAGTTTTCAAACAGAATGGTAATTATGCAATGTCATTAGTTCATAACATGAGAACGTAGATTATATCTGTACTTTCCGGGTCTTGTCTGGTCTTGAAATAGCTGGTCTACAGGTGCGGAAATGTTCGACTCCACAGGTGACAAATGTTCACTTTGTACAATACTCGGTTCAGGATTCAAAGGAGCGGTTCCTGCTGGGGTGTCAAAGTTCTGTGTTTCCGTTCGTGGGTGGTCCGTTATGTACTCTGCATCACTGAAAGGGATGTGCCTAGGAACAGGTTCTGTCTCAGATATACCAATTCCCTGTCTAACCCAGTTATCATAGGGGAGTGGAAGAGGGACACGCTTCGTATGGCTGGCGTGCACCCAATTTTTCCTTCCAGCTAGACGGACTGCAGTTCTTGTTGTGAGGAGGACTTGGAACGAACCCACGAATCTTGGCTGGAGGTTCCGAGTACGTTCAAAGTTCCGAACTACCACTTGGTCGCCTGGTTTCAACGTGTGGCCTGGACTCTCCGGCAGTTTAGGCAAGGATTCGAATACCTGTTGATGAATAAGGCTCAATTTAGCAGTCAGATCATGAAGGTAATCAATCAACATTGGGTATTCAAGTTGTTTGAATTCCTTTGGCCTAGGGACTCCCCAAACATTAGCAGGGCGGCCGAACACAATCTCGTATGGGCTAAGCCCTACTCGAGAGTGTACAGTCGCTCTGGTGGACAGTAAAGCTAAAGGCAGTGCGTCTGGCCAAGAGAGACCAGTGGAAGCTTGAATTTTCGCAAGTTTCAGCTTCAGGGTGCCATTGTACCCTTCAACCAAACCCGCTGATTGTGGGTGATTCGCACTGTGGTATTTTTGATTAATACCCAGACCCGCACACACACTCTTCATAACTTTCCCTACAAACTCACTTCCATTGTCCGACCAAACAATCTGCGGCATACCATACCTGGGGAAGTATTCTTTTAGGAGGATTTTGGCAGTGGACATAGCAGTGTTGTCCTTTAACGGATATGCCTCAATCCATCTTGAGAAGGCACAGACTACCACTAGGACGTATTTGAGATTGTTACACCTGTCCATGTGGATATAATCCAACTGAATCACTTCAAAGGGACAAGAAGGGGGAGCAAAATGGCCAGTTGGGGTTCCCTTGCCAGGATTATGCATCAGGCATACCATGCAATTTTTCACCACTCTTTCTGCACACTTAGTAATTCCATCGTTCTTCCATACTGGAGCTAACATTTTACAGATCCCTTTCGAACTGATGTGCGCCGCTCCATGCGCCATCGTGACTACTGCAAGTACATACGCATCAGGTAACATCCAACGCTGCTGCTCAGACAAATCGACCCAACATCCACTTGAATCCATTTTACCCGTTTTCTCCTTCCATTCATTCTTCTCATTTTCAGTTGCTTCATTCTGGATTGTTTTCACACTTTCAATCGTATTCTCACACATTCCTGATTCAGCAATCCATCTTGCAGACGTTGCAACGTACATTCGGCTCGTCATGTTCTTGGCCGTTTCTTTGGCGACCTCATCAGCAAACGCATTCCCACGGCCAACATCATCCGTAATCTTTCGATGTGCACTGCACTTCACAATTGCAACTTCATTCGGTAGAGTCAGGGATTCCAATAGATCGCTGACTAACTGTCCATGTTGGATCTTAGTCCCATGGGACGTGAGAAAACCTCTTTCTCTCCAGAGACGCCCAAAATTGTGGGCAACGCCGAAGGCGTATTGGCTATCAGTAAACACATTCACTCTCTTTCCCTTAGCTAAAACACACGCTCTTGTCGATGCAATTAATTCTGCAGCCTGGGCAGAATTCTGACTCACTCTTGCGGTCTCCACAATTGTACTCAAGGTCGTAACTGCATACGCGGCCGTCACATCACCATTCTGTAATTTGAAACAAGACCCATCGACATATAAAGTGCCATCTGGATCTAGTAATGGAGTATCTTTTAAATCAATCCTACCTTTTGTCTCTTCCTCAGTTCTGAAACAACAGTCATGGGGCTCTGAATCACTCGACTCCTGAGTAGTCGGCAACAGTGTTGCTGGATTCAATATGTTGCATCGCTTGATCTGAATATGACTTGCCAAAAGCGTCAGCTCATAGCCTGATAGTCTAGCACTGGTGAGGTGCTGAGTTTTCGTTCGATTCATGAGTGTATCCACAGCATGTGGAACCATGACTACTAACATGTTGTTCATGACTAGTCCAGCAGACTGTCGAATAGACACTGCAGCTGCCGCTGTAGCTCTCAAACAACTTGGCAACGCTCTGGCTACCGGATCTAATGTGGATGAGAAATATGCACAAGGCCGCTGTTTGTCACCAAATTGTTGCGTTAATACACTCAATGCACAACCTTCTCTTTCATGGACATATAGAGTAAACGGCTTACTGTAGTCAGGAGTACCCAACACAGGAGCTGAACACAGCGCATCACGTAAGTCAGAGAAGCTCTGTTGACATTCATCAGACCATGGCAAAGGGCTCGGAACACCTTTTCCAGTCAGGGCTACCAATGGTTTCGCCATGAGAGAAAAATTTGGGATCCATTGCCTGCAGTATGACGTAATACCCAAAAACGCACGCACTTCTCTTTGTGTGCTTGGTACAGTCATCTGCGAAGTTGCTTTGATTCTCTCTGGGGTCAACCTTCTTCCCTCCTTTGACAAAATATGACCTAAGTAGGTCACTTCTTGGCAACAATATTGCAGTTTAGAAGGTGACACCTTGTGGTGTAAGTCTGACAAATGACGTAATAAAGAAATTGTAGCTGCTTTGCAAGTTTCCTTGACATCAGCAGCCAGTAAAAGATCGTCTACGTATTGGATCAGAGCAACACCATGAGGGAGTACAAGGGCATCTAATTGACTCTTCAATGCTTGGCTGTAAATTGAAGGGCTCTCACAATAACCTTGTGGAGCGCGTTTGAACCTGAAGCTGCGACCTCCTAAGGAGAAACCAAAAATGTCTCTACTTTCCTCGGCTATGGGAATGCTGAAAAAGGCATTTTTCAAGTCGATCACTGTAAACCATGAAGCTGAGGCAGGAATCAACGTCAGTAATGCAGTGATATCTGGGACTACAGGAAACTGTGGGATCACTATTTTGTTAACTTCTCTGAGGTCAATCACAAATCTGTAAATTGGAGGTTTGGAAGGGTCAGTACGTTTCAAAATCGGCAGAACAGGACTATTGCAGACGTTTCCTCTAGTTTCCTCAATCACATCTTTCTGTATTATGTCTTTCACAATCAGCAAGAGTGCTCGTTCACCTTCATTCGAAATCCGATACTGTGGGATTCGTGGGAATTTAACATTAGCTTTCAGACTTACCACATAAGGGGGAATTTCCAAGAGGCCTACATCATTAGGACCAGTCGCCCAAAGAGTATCAGGGAGAGGACGCAGCTCCGGTGGGAGCTTATCCATCGACATATACATTGGAGAGATGACTCTTTTGCCTAATGTGAGCTGTACTCCCGAAGGAGAACAGTACAGTGTCGCGTGCAGGCGTTTCAACAGATCTAAACCAAGCAGATTCTCATTACAACCGGTTGTTAAGATGAGGGGTGCTTCTAGTTCGCATGGCCCAACAGATATTGACAAAGGACTAGAAACAGGATTGTGAACAGGGGCGCCTGAGAATCCTACCGAAGTGTTCGTCAAGCCAGACAAAGGTGTGCCAGGGAGTTTTGCATGCATAATTGAACTTTTTGCCGCACCAGTATCCAACAGAAACGGTTCGACCACGCCTGAGGTAACTACTGCGACATAAGGTCCACTCTGATTAACTGGAACTGATACTACTCCCTCTCTTTGTCTGCGGCTGTCCTAGTGCTCGCTTCTTTGAATGTCTTCATTATGATCATAGTAATCTCCAACATGATACTGTGGAGATCTACCTGGTTGCGTAGGTTGTATATGTCGCTGATCAAAATAATTCGATTGTCGATCAGCCTGTGGTGTCATCGTACCACGCCCTCTACCTCTAGGAGCTTGCATAAACCCAACATTACCTCTCTCAGCTGGGACACCACTAGTTTGTGGGTGCAGTACCGGACACTCATTTTTATAATGACCCTCCTTTTTACAATAAGCACACTGATTCCATGCTAACTGTTGTCGGGAAAAACCATAATTAAATCCTTGGGCCGTCCCTTGCTGGAATTGTGGTTGTGGCTGAAACTGGGGTCGCTGCTGTGAATCTGACTGATTCGAACGAGGCGGATACGCCTGTTGCAGAAGAACTTTGGTCTTTAGATCTTTCGTTTTCTTTTCTGACTTTTCCTTCTCTTCCTTCTCTCTATTCTCGTAATACTGAGCAGTTGCAAGTATCTGTGCTGTCGTCGACACTGCCCATGCACTTTCAGAATCCTTTAACTTGTTACTAAGCTCAGTTAGTAAATTAAACACGAACTTGTCGACAAACAATCTCTGGCCTCCCTCAGTACTCATATCTTGCCCACTGTGGTCTACGAAGGTCTCTTCAAATCTAGTGAAGAAGTCAGAGACGCTTTTGTCCTTCTTTTGCTTGCATGCCGATAATTTATCCCAATTGACTCGTAACGCTGGCATCAGCGTTTTCATTAGAGTAATTATTCTGCCAGGTAAAGCAGCAATCAGAGGTTCAGGTTTAGCACCGCCAACTTGTTGCGCATCTGCCGCTATAATAGCTGCCCAATCACCTCCTAAGGCGACTGGGTGGTTCTCTTGCCGAATTTTGGCCCATATAGGCTGTGGCACCACATTACCAAATAGCATTTCAATGTCTGCTAAATTCATGACACACGCTTGAACTGTCTGCGTTAACTCTTTGTAATAACCAGCAGGATTTTTACGCGGGTCCGGTAACGCTTGTTTTACGGCTAATACTTCGGCCCGTTTCCAAGGGATGTGTATCCACACTCTCTGGAAATGTGCCGGAGCAGCTGCAATATTATGAGCCGCATCAGCTTGAACTGCATCACGCCATATCGGTGGAACTTCCCTCATCGGATATTGACCTCGTCTTTTCCTAGTAGTACTCGGTGAACCATCAGGGTCTCTTGTCGCTCGAAGAGGGGACTCATCCCTGTAAGCTAAAATCAGTTCTATCGCTCCCCTTACTTCTGGACCTATCACCATTCCTGCGGCAAATTTCTGCTGAATATTTATCAGGTCAGAGGGGACGGAGTCTAAATCATCATCTTCCCATTCTTCACGCACAAGAGAACACATCACGTCAAAAACATAACGTTGAGTTGGTTCATTCCATTGCATAAAGGTATCTAACACTCTTCGTGCATCATACTTCACAGTTTTTGACATCCACCTAAGAGCTGTCGAATCTAACGTGTCTCGTTCCTGGGGACCAGGAAGCTGGCGACGTCTCTGTATAGAGTCAGAAACGGGGGTCCCAATTAAAGACCTGTAGAGAGGAGTTAAGATATTAGTTACAGAGTCGGTTATTTTCCGACGAACGGAAAGCGGAGTCAGAATGTTCACAGGGTTCGGGGACAGAACAGCTGAAGCAGATGGAATAGTAAGGGTAGGAGTAGCAGGTAAAGCAGTTTGCGAAACGACAGGCAAAGGCGGAACGGGCGCCCCAGGAAGAGGGGGTGCCGAAGGAACATTAACCACGGGAAGGATAGGAGCTGGAATCAAATGAAATGGAGCAACTATTCCAGGCTGACCAGCAGCTGGCTGTACAACAGGTAGCAACTGTGGTACTGTAATACCCTGTGCATATGGTGGGGGTGAATTCAACAGGTAAGACAACAGAGGATCCTTTTCATGATCCTCCATCGGTTTAGTAGAACATGATGGCAATACAGGGTAACATTTATCAATTGCCAAATTATATTTTCTATTCGCCATCTCCATTGCTTTCTCAGTCTCGTTGACATGCAGCTGCCTAGCAGACTCCATTAAAGTCAACCCTTTCTCTCTCTGTTCTTTCTTCGTTTTCCTAATTTCTCTCTGTTTGGCTTCTTTGCGCCATACGCGAAAAGAATCAAACATTGCCGGCCGGGCTTTTTTCTTGAACAACTTCATTTCTAGATTGTCTAGTATTTCCGTTTCGAAGCTACCATGCGGTGGCCAACTAAGGACACCATCTTTGTTTGTGTAACGGGCCCATACTTCATTATACGTAATAGGACCCACACCATGTTTACAATAGAGCTCATATGTAGGAGTTCCAATCGGAGGAACCAAACACGAATCCTCCAACCGGGAATCCCCGTTGCAACGTAACCAGGACAAGAAACAATTACTACTGGTAGTCATAACAACAAAGACAAATTCCAACAAAAAATGCGCAGAGAACTTAGGCCTACCAAAATGAACCAATACCAAAACAAAGATTATCTAAACAAGAGCAACCAATGATAATCTACGAATTAAACCAGAGCAACAAGGAACAACCAAACTGAGCGTAGCCCACTTAATACTTAACTGAAATGTGGAAGACGTCACCAAGGAGAACCCGTCTACGTCTTGCCGTACTAAGGTCTGCACCTCGGGTCCAAGACAGGGCGACAGTCAAGGCAGCGGTCCTCTGTAGCCGTCTGGGAACGGGAACCCTCATGGAAGAGATCGTCGGGCCACTTTTACGACATGCAGGGATCGATGAAGCGGGGTACCTCCCTCCGGAATCTTCACACAAAACTTCTCGAACTTTTCAGGCTTTGGACCGGTACCGGATGACGTCGCCCCACGTTGGGCGCCAATTTGAGGTTCTGGACTTTTAAAAGTCCAGAGGTGTCAGGGAAACAACACCCGAAGACCCCTGAGTTCCTCCTGTCCCGGTGCACAAATAAACAGAGACACGGGCTTCTCGATGGTGGCATCAAAGACCAAGGTTTATTTACTGCAGGGACACAGAAATCATAGGAACCACACAGAGGCAGAATCTACGAGACTGTTCAAATTGCATTAAGTGGGTTACTCTTTAAATACACGCAAAATGTCTTTAGGCTACATTACACGAATATTTCTCATGCCCAACCCGGTATCCCAAACAAACAGTAAATTTGACATCAAACAATAATTAGTCGTAGGTTTTCGGTATTCGATCAGGTCCTCTCGACAGTTTTCCATTCTTTTGCCCGATCCTCCCCATCATAAAAATCGTAACCTCCCCATTGTAAAAGCCCAGAAGGAAAGGAGCAGAGCCAGGTGCAAAGGATTGAAATGTAGGATAAGCGGTGTTTATGGATCATAAACGGGCATGGCTACCGACTTCGGCCTTTCAGTCAGGACAACGGACACGAGAACCAGTATAGCAGGAGTGGCCTCAGGCAAGGGAGGTAGCTTGACTCTGCCTCGTCATGCAGCGTCAGCCTTTCTCGGGGCTCGAGCTTACGTGTCCTTAACAAGGTGACTCTGCCGGGGTCATCGTCCGTTCATTGACTATGTGAGGGCAAGAAACAAGATGGATGCCGTAACTAAAATGGATGCCATGACTTTTATGACAGAATGCCCTATTTTTCCAGTGAATTCATGCTAGTTGCGCAGCGAAAACACTGTCATGTATATAATGGATCATTTGCGGTTCATTGGTACCGAAATCGTGTCAGTACTACGATACCGAATTCCCGGGTTCGGATCGCTACAGAACCTCAAGATGTTCAGGAAGATAAGTATACTCTTGAGTATCCATGAATTCTGTTAGTACAGAAAAGGCCGGTGAGGGTCATTATATTGGCATTTATAAAGTGTGAACCTAGCTCAGATGCTACGGAGAGCTATACAGTACTTGGACGAATAAGAGATGATCTACAAAATTCCGTACATCAAGTAAGGATCACACAAATAGAATTCACACATTATATTTCATGCATTTAGATACAAATAGATTAAGTGATTTGCCAATAATCGCATGATGTTGAATCAAGTGCAGAGTTCAGAATTCAACCCTGGGTTCACAGCTTCCAAAATCAGCAGCTCAAGCCACAAGGACACATCTCTCCCCTCTCCCTCCATTCAGGTATTACTGAGTTTAGTAAGATATAATAGGTCAGAAAACAGCATGAACATACCTTCTCTCTACCTTGTGGGGTTCTTCAAGGTTCATCGATCAGCCCACTTTTGTTCAACATCTATTGTATCCCTCTTGCAGAAATCATTCAGCTTTGAAATAATGTTGTACGCTGAGGACACCCAAATTGTCATTTCACTTACATCAGCGGACAGGGTGTTCACTGAACAAGTCTTTGATTGCATGAGAGCAGTAGGTAATCGGATGGTGAAAAATTGCCTCAAATTGAATGCCTCCAAAATTTAGGTGATGATGTTTGGAGCCCAGCCATGATTCTGGACGCTCGATTGGTGATCTGTCGATCTTGGCCCCACTTAGGAGTTCTAGTGAATAATTAACTTTCCTATGCAGATCAAGTAAATGCCGTTACCTCAGCTGTTTTTTTACTTTGAAAATGATTTTAAAAATACTGCACTTTTTACCTGTTCATCTCCCAACAACTTTGGTCACCTCCTTAGTCATCTTAAAATTCGACTACTGTAATATGATTTATCTTAATGCCCAAAGTCAGGTTGTGAATAAATTCCAAACATTACAGAATGCGACAGCACGACTGTTATGTAAAATACCAAAACGCCAATCAGTGCCCTAATTCAGCGCCAAGCTTCATTGACTGCCGGTGAAACAGAGGATAACATTCAAAGCCTTGTGTACTGTATACAAGGCTCTGCATGGAACTGGTCTTGATGTTTTGAAAAAATCCTTTATTTGATACTCACCCTCTCGCTCCCTTAGATCTGTATCGGCCAAACTTGTCTCAGTCCCTAGATGTAAATTTGCCACCTGGGGAGGTAGGTGTTTTATACTATGAGCTGCTAAGGCTTTGAACAATCTCCATTGGCACATTAAAGCCCAACCTAGTCTTCTGGCCTTCAAAAAGACCTCAAAACTTGGCTTTTTGTCTCCTTCTAAAATTCTGATCTACTCACTCTTCTCACTCAGCTAGCACCAAGATGCCCTTAGGGGGCATACGAGCGCTTTAGAAAAACAGCTTAACACAACATAACATATTGTCTGTACAGGGACCCAACACACAATGGGCTAATCACAGGTGTTTGGAATGGAAATGGCAAATGTTGCTGAAAGAATCACCCACCTGTATCCTGTCCTAGCTTTGTTTCTCGGTCCTGCCTCACATCAAGGAAAACTAGGGAAAGACATCAAGGGAAGAAGATCAGAACTCTTTCAGATTACTGGCAAAGCATCACGTATATGGCTCCATTCATAAAGAGCCTCCGCCAAGACTGTGGAGCCTCTGCCATAATCAGATATATGTCTCAATACTTTGCTTGAAGGTGTCCTGGTCTCATCAACAGAAACTATTGATGGCATGAATGACACCCTAACAACTGTGTACCCCTAATATATGACTCTGCACTCCTCACATGATGAGCAATGCTAAATATGCAACCAAGCTGTGTGTTTGCCTGTATTATACACAACTAGGCTTTGGATTGGTCAAATAAACATTTTAAGATTACACTGGGTTGGTTGAAATATTTTGGAGATGTCATGTCTATCTCTAAAGCCAACATGCCACATAACTGCACATTTAATGAGCTGATTAAATCTACTACATGTATTGAATGTCTTCAAATGTCTAGTAACCAACTTCATCTCCATGCGAATAGATGACAATACTAATTTCTATCAGTTCGGGTTTCCTTCTAGATCCCTATTTACTTTGACACCAACAATGTGGATGTAGAAACCTCACATCCACCAATAACAATGTTCTCTATTTCTCGATTGGCTACGGCAATTTCACTGAGTTTGGACACTGAACAGAGTTCCGCTCCACCCCAGGATGAAGTCCTCAGTAATGACAATGCTCCTGGAGGTGTGGTCATGGATGGTGGTCCTAGCCCATCTGGTCAGCCTGGGCAGACGACAACAGTGGGGCTCAAAATGCCCACAACTACACCTTCCACTGCAGCTGCAACAACATAGCCAACCTGTGTACCCTACACAGTCAGTACCATCCTATGTCCCCCAGTCCTGAATTTTTAGGTGACTATCACCACCCCTGTCACAGAGGAACCAGGACCCAGTGGGAGGGTGCAGCCTCTGACAAGGACACAGGCCCAAGGGGGATGTTCATTGTAGGGTAATTGTGGGCCCATTGGGACCACGGACACCCAGTCTGCCATCACCCAAGTTCTGGGAGTCTACCAGGACTACCAATGTGTGATGGGCCAGGTACTGACCAAAATCCAGGAGATGAAGCAGCTGCAGAAGGACACATACCAGGAGGATGCTGCATACACACCGAGGTAGCCAGCATCAACACCAACATGGCCTCCCTGGTTGGGGTTCTGCGGGACGACAACATCATCCTCTTCAGGGATTTTCCACCTCCATTTGCCCCTTCCTTTGGTCAAAGGACCATCCAGGCCATCAACATCTGCCACAGCCACAGGAAGGACGGCCCTAGCAGAGAAGGACAGGCCTTGCATTCACCCCAGTTTCAGCAGCTGCGGATCCCCCGTCTGACAAAAAGAGGGGATGTCCACGGAAAATCCAGTAGGTGGAGATGGCAAGACACCCACTTTCGCCAGTAAGAAACCTTGCACCATATTTCCTCCTGTGTGCACTACACATTCACTTTGTGGACTATTCCTGCCCACTTTTCCATGTCTGATGGGAGTAGTATGTTGGACTTTGGACTACAGACAATTTGGACTCCGCAACGATGGTTTCATCCACCATGACTGAATACTTTACTGTTGCTTTTCACTGTGTAATTTTTATTAAATTTCTTGATCTTATCCTTGTTCACTTCATTAAAAACACACGTCACCAAATCATTGTCTCCTGTTGTAATTTGCACATAGAACAATGTGAATGTACTACCATGTGAACTTCGCAATGTCAAAGCTAGGAGACATATGTACAACTAAGTGACGGAGCGTGGCGTTAGCCTTCCTGGCTTAATGCCGCACGCCGCCACTTCAGAAACGCAGGGCTGCACCATATTTACAACAATGTTGTGCAGCCCTGCGTTTCCCTCTGCACTGGTGCTAAACTTAGCAGCCTAGCGCCACCCCAGGTACCCTTGCACCATAGTGCAAGTGTATCTGCGTTGAGGGGAATATTGTTAATGTGCAGGAAGATCTCCCTTCCTTAACATAAACAATCTTTAAATGATGTTTTGTAAGTTGAAAGACATCATTTATTTGTGGATTGTTTATTTTAAGTAAGGGTGCACAACACAGCACACATTGAAACAGTAAAAACAAGGAGAAATAAAGCATTACTCCGCGTTTTGCCTGTTTAAGACTGGTCTTAAATTTGGCACTGCATCCTATTTACGTTGCCCTTGTAAATAGGGGGCAGCGTCTAAATCAATGCTTGTTGCAGCGGTCACCGCAACACCCATTGCCCTCCCGTTTCACGCTAAGTACAGCGTGAAAGGGTGCCTTATTTACAAGGAGGCGGTAAGCCACGTTAAGTTGCTTAACGCTGCCTTGTAAATAAGGCGAAGCCCCTATTGCCGTCCACCACATCACTAAATGTGACGTTGTGGTGGAGATAGGGGCTTGTAAATGTTCCCCTAGGTACTTCTGGAAGCATGGGTATGTTGTATGGAAACAATGCTCAGGATCACTACCATGTCACAACAACACATATATACAAGTGTCTGGTCTGATACCATTTGTATTAAAACCTGAAGTCCTGGTAATAGGAAAGCAACTATCTTTATGGTCTACTGCACTGTGGCTGAATGAATTAGGCCCTATGCCTGCTCCTAAATCGAAGGTAAAAAACCTTGGCATCTGGTTTGACTCCACTTTGTCTTTTGACAGCCAGATTTCTAATCTTGCTGGAACCTGCTTTGGAATACTAAAGATGCTATGTAAAATCCTAGGACTCTTGCCTGGTTCTGCCAAAATACTGTAATCCAAGCACTTGTGGTGTCACGTATTGACTACAATCAATCAGTCATTTGTTAAGCGCACTACATACCCGCGAGGGTCTCAAGGCGCTGGGGGGGGGGTGCTACTGATCGAACAGCCAGGTCTTGAGTGTCCTCCTGAAGGTCAGCAGGTCTTGGGTCTGACGTAGGCTCAGTGGGAGGGTGTTCCATGTCTTGGAGGCGAGGTGGGAGAAGGATCTCCCGCCGGTGGTTGCTTTTCGGATGCGCGGGACAGTGGTGAGTGAGAGGTCGGCGGAGCATAGCTGGCGGTTGGGGATGTAGAAGGAAAGTCATCTGTTGAGGTAGGCTGGGCCGGTCTTGTGGAGTGCCTTGTGTGCATGGGTGATGAGCTTGAAGGATATCCTCTTGTTAACGGGGAGCCAGTGCAGGTTGTTTCTCAGGTGGGGGGTGATGTGGCCGTGGCGTGGTATGTCGAGGATCTGTTGTGCCGAGGCGTTTTGGATGCGTTGTAGTCATTTGATGAGTTTGATCGGGGCTCCCACGTAGAGGGCGTTTCCGTAGTCGAGTCTGCTGCTGCCGAGAGCCTGGGTGACTGTCTTTCTTGTATCTGTCGGGATCCATCTGTAGATCTTGTGGAGAGTGTTGAAGCAGGAGGAGGAGACGGTGTTGACTTGCTTGGTCATTGAGAGCGTTGAGTCGAGGATGATTCCCAGGCTGCGTGCGTGGTCGGTGGGTGTCAGGGGTGCCCCCAGTGCCGTCGGCAACCAAGAGTCGTCCCAGGCTGAAGGGTTGGAGCCGAGGATGAGGACCTCCGTCTTGTCCGAGTTCAGCTTCAGACGGCTGATCTTCATACAGTCAGCGACAGCCTTCATTCCTTCATGGAGATTGACGTTTGGCTGTGATGGGGTCCTTGGTGAGGGAGAGGATCAGTTGAGTGTCGTCGGCGTAGGAGATTATGTTGAGGTCGTGCTGTCGGGCGACGTCTGCGAACGGGGCCATGTAAATGTTGAACAGTGTCGGGCTGAGGGAGGATCCCTGGGGTACGCCGCAGATATTCTCAGAGGCTGCAGATCGGAATGGGGGAGGCGGATGCTCTGGGTTCTGCCGGAGAGGAAGGAGGTGGTCCATTCCAGAGCCTTGTCTTGGATCCCTGTGGTGTGGAGGCGTGCGCGTACTGTGCGGTGGCAGATGGTGTTGAAGGCAGCGGAGAGGTCTAGGAGGATGAGTGCTGCGGTCTCACCGTTGTCCGGCAGGGTCTTGATGTCGTCGGTGGCGGCGATGAGGGCTGTCTCGGTGCTGTGGTTGCTGCGGAACCCTGACTGGGAAGGGTCCAGGATTCTGTTTTCTTCGAGGTATCGGGTTAGCTGTCTGTTGACGATCTTCTCGATGACCATGGCCAGGAACAGGAGCAGAGAGATGGGCCGGAATTTCTTGAGGTCTCTTGGATCTGCCTTGGGTTTTTTGAGTAGGGCGTGGATTTCGGTGTGTTTTTAGCTCTCTGGGAAGGTCGCGGTCTCGAGGGAGAGGTTGATGACGTTGCGCAGGTGGGGTGCGATGGAGCTGCTTGCTTTGTTGAAGACGTGGTGCGGGAATGGGTCTGACGGAGAGCAGGAGTGGATTGTACTCATGGTCTTGATGGTGTCATCGGTACTTACGCTGGCCCAGGCTAGCAAGGGGTCGTGGTCGATGATGTGCGGAGAGTCTGTTGTGTTGCTGTCTGTTGGGGCTGTCTAGGTGTTGAAGCTGCCTTGTATGTCTGCTATCTTGCGGTGGAAGAAGGTGGCGAGGGAGTTGCACAGGGCTTTCGACGGCGGTATGTCGTTGGTGTTGGAGCTGGGGTTAGAGAGTTCCTTCATGATGTTGAAAAGCTCCTTGCTATCGTGTGGGTTGTTGCCGAGTCGAAAATTAAAGGAGATCCTCTTGGCAGCCCTGATGAGGTGGTGGTGGTTGCAGATGGCGTCCTTGTGTGCTGCGTGGCTGTCCGGGGTCTGTTCACTATGTCATTTCTTCTCTGGTTTCCGGCAAGCTTGCTTGGAGGCTAGGAGTTCTGGGGTGAACCAGCTGGCCCTCTTGCTGGTGTCTCTGTGGGGGGGTTTCTTCAGCGGGGCGAGGGTGTTGGTGCAGTCCTCGATCCAGCATCTGAGGCTGTGGGCAGCATTGTCGGTGTTGGAGGGTATGGTGGGTGGGTTGAGTGCGAGGTTTGCATGTAGTTGGTCTTCGGTGATTTTGCTCCAGCAGCGGCGGGGGATCTGTTGGGTGCGGTGGTGTGTGGTGGGTTTCTGGAAGGTGAAGTGGACGCAGCGGTGGTCGGTCCAGAGGAGTTCGGTGGTGTGGTTGAAGGAGACATGCGGGCTAGAGGAGAAGACGGGGTCGAGCGTGTGGCCGGCGGAATGGGTGGGCGTTGTGACGAGTTGTCCCAGTCCGAAGTTGGTGAGGTTATCGATCAGGGTTGTGGAGTTACTGCAACATGCTTTATCTAGGGGCCTTTAGGGGCAGGCTAAAATGCTTCAAAGGGGTGCAAAATGCTGCTGCCTGTATGCTCCTGAATATTCCAAGATACTTGTCCATAGGCACAGCCTTTGCTAAGCTTCACTGGCTTCTCATCAAGGATGCAATATTTTTTATCGCTCTACGCTTCATTCTTAGAATTCTAAATCAGAAAGGTCCTCATTACCTTTTTCCTCTGATTAAACCCTATTTTCCTAGTAGATGCCACAGATCTTCTGGGACTTGCCGGATAGTGATTCCAAAAATACACCGAGAATATCTGGGAGGTAGTTCCTTTAGCTTTTTGGCTGATAAACTCTGGAACTTACTCCCTCTGAATCTAAGACTGGAACCTTCTGAAGCCCTATTTAGGAAAAAATGAAAACCTGGTTCTTCAAACAATCCTTGGGTTTCTAGTTAGTACTGCTTTGGCTTTCTACCATGCTCTCAGTTGGAATGCAGCACAGGGACACTCCAAATTGTAGTAACCAGGCGCTTTATAAAATTCTAACATAACATTTCATTGTTCAAATCAAAGGCTTACATGATGTCAGGAACATAGCAAATAAGACATTACCCAGTTATTCTGTGTCATTGATCACATAATCAGTTGCAGACTTTCACAACATGGAAGGAGGGGATACATCTAACAATATCCTTATACAACAGGCAACAATAAATTAGGTCTACATGATCAGCTGGAGCCATATTGCCTACCTCACAAAAGATATCCTACATCAAACAAAACAAATAAACAGACCCATGTCAGTACAGCAGTTTCTGACCACAGGGTAATTTAATCCAGTGTTGCTTGTATTTTCTGGAATGTCACAGATAAATTTCAGTAATGTGCCACAAGCCCTTTGGCCTACAATAAGGAGACACATCAACAGCTACATACAGTTCATCCAGAATGAGGAATTAGCCAATGTGAAGGCAGAATAGCATGAATTGGGCCCAACACAACATTGTGTTGGATCACATGATGGGACACTTATTGCATTAGGATGAATACACCACAAAGAACAAGTCCAATGGAAGCCACGTAACTTCCATCCCATTGCTGTGTAAGCTGTCTTGTTAACGGCTTTGTATACCCAAATTCTGTGACAGAACTTCCCAGGACCAATCCATATCCATTTCGTACATCTGAACAGCATCATATACCTGCTAATGTCACAGCTCTGAAATGTCCAAATTAAGATGCTATGGTGAATTAATCTAAAACAGAACACAGAGAGGGATTAGCTAAGAAACCATACATATGGCACAAATCACATGGTCAACTCCTAGAGAACACAGTCCCAGACAGCATTTACAGCTAAGCAAAGCTACACTTACAAAATAAACACCTTTTTCCAGGAATTGCCAGACCCATATGTTCCTCAGGCCTTATTTATAAAGTCCTTGTGACACTTTTGCGCCGCCGTTTGCGTCACTTTTCATGATGCAATTGTGGCGTAATCAATGCGCCACATTTCCCCATATTTACAAGGTAACACATCTAGGCAGATGCATCACCTTGTAAATCCCAGCGCCACATTATGCCTGCATCGTGTCACAAGGAGGGCACCGTGAAAACTGTTGCATCCCTGTTTAATCCCAGGATGCAACACTTTTCATAAATGAGGCCCCTAGAACGTCACATTAATATCCTCCTCACAACATCACTACAAAAGTTGCAATAATAGTCAAATTCATCACATCTCACGCCATACTTTCATTCAGTAGAAGACGTTTCAGTTGAGATCTTAATGCAAGTCCATCCCTTCCTCTTCACCACTATCATCATCATCATTTGGCATTTCAGGTTCCTCACCCATTGGCTCTTCATGGCCTTAATCCTCTGCAATGTAAGGGATGTTCTGTCGCAGGGCAATGTTGTGGTGCAGGCAACAGGCACTGTGGTCTTACACACCTTCCAAGATGAGTAGAGGAGGGCTCCCCCAGTCTTGTCCAAACATCTGAATCTGGCTTTCAGGAGCCAAAAAGCCCTCCCCACTGGCTGCTGTGTTCTTCCATGGGCCTCATTGAAGCGGATATCCCCTGGTGTAGCAGGATTCCTCAGCAGTGCCATCAACCATGGGAGACTGACAGAAGTGCAACAATGAGTTACATGCTTTCTGATTACACTAACTAGCATTACCTACACAAAGTTAGGACAGATCACACTAACCTACAAGCCAGGCCCTCTCTGGTAGTAGGTTTGTGAGATCAGCTGGAGTATGGTGCTATTCTGTAGTATGAAGGAATCATGTGCAGATCCTGGGAAACAAGCACAGACGTTTGAGATGTGCAAATCTGGTAAGCAGGCAACTTGCACATTGATAAAAATAGAAGTGCTTCCTGTTCCAGTAAACTTGTTTCCTGGCTTGTGGTGGTACTAATGCAATATGTGTCCCATCAATGGATCCAATAACATGTGGGATGTGACTAAAAGGATAGAAATTCACCTTCACTGTGGCTAAATCCTCACTTCTGGGGAACTGGGTGTAGCTGTCACTTGCCTCAACAGTGCTGCTAGCACCTCTTGGAGTACCTAACTGAACATAGGCTGTGACACTCCACCTGAAATAGCGACAGTGAATTGATTCAAGCCTATGGCCAAAAAATGCAATATAGACATGAGTTTCACAAGTGGTGGGATTGATGTAGTTTAAGTAATGTGAGGTAGGAGGTCAAGCTCCAACTGATGACATAAGTCCAGTATTGTTTGACAAGTCAAACAAAATGTCTGTATCACATATCTCTCTTTCATGGTCTGAAAGTCTGGAAAGGGGTGGTACACTGGAGGGCAGGCATCTCCCGCCCACTCCCAGGGTACCTATGTGAGGAGTAAAAATAAAAATGTATAATGGTCACATTGTCCAGAGTAACATATATGAAGAGTAAGGCAAAAGTCATGTGTCTGAACATTATTTGTTCATGAAGAATTACACATTTCACATCATCAATGTCAAATGTTGAACATCCACCAGTCATCCCCAATGTAGACTTCATATGTCTGTAACATAACTGTGTACATCATCAAATCCGAATTTGTAAATTTGCACTATTGTTTGTTTATCATTACATTTAATTTGAAATACCTCCAACCACAGTGTACAATGCACCATGCTTATTTTGCCTATGATTATGTTTTGTACTGGACATGACATGGGAACAGAGTGTTTCAAATGTAAACATGTTTACTCTCATTTGTAGTGGTGATGATGATGCACTTAACTGTCACCTATGCTGTGTGATAAGGGTGATTTCTACTTGTTTTACATGCCTATATGCAGGGCTCAAGTTCATAGTAGCACAATGAGTTCTCAAATCGCATCATGGTATGTATGCATAGATATGTATAGGCTTCACACCATGAGTCTTGTCTGTATACTGTTATACGCATTTGAAGATGATGTTAGCCATATGTATCATCCCACAGATCTCTCAGCCCAATTCAGACTTTGTAAAACAGTTGTCTGGGAGGTAGCTGTACCTTATGGATCCCCCTCAAAGTGCCACACAACTTTATCCTTACATATGAGATGGGCAGAAGATTCACTTTCATGTATAGAATATGTGGATGTGAGGTTCATGTGGGATAAGTAGCCTCTGCCTGCAGAGAGCAAGGCCCAACAATGATTTGTGGGCAGTCTGGGCCATGGCTCAGCCTGGGCAAGAGTTATTGTGGCAGGAGAACTGATGCGTAGAATAATGTTCCTGTTACCTGCTGAGCCATGTATGTTCCCAAAAGAGTTATCAGTACCACTTGTAGCCTTGATAGCTGTTACATGGATAATAAAATGGCTGGTGACAGAGGTGATCTCCAGACCTGACACTTCTTTCCATTGACCCACAGTTTCAGCGTATATTTGTCACTAATGACAGTCCCCAAACTCACACAGGTCTGTTGACACTTTTTCAGTAGTGTTGTTTCCACTGTACAGGCCTATTGCACATCTGAGACATGAAAAGTGTAGATAGTGGGTTACCGTTGAATAGATTTCGAAATGTGAATCATCTGCTTGGTTACCATGGCCAGATGTGCGACCCTACTTTGCATGCGCATACGCGAAGCGTTTGCGGATGCAAAATCTAATAGGGCCATGTAAATAGGAATTGCAAGTCGCTATTAGGAAGGTACTTTCCAAGGGCGTCCCTTCCTAATAGCGAGTCAGATTCCTATGTCAGAATGTTTTGCGACAGCAATTATGGTTGGAAAACACTCGCAATTTACTGCCCTCTTCAAGAGGGTGTTAAAGCACTTCCCCTTCCCCTTTGCGAATGCAGGGGAAAATATTTTTTATGGGTAGGCAGTGGTCCCAGGGACCACTACCTGCCCTTAAAAAATTAAATGAAAATGTTGAATTTTTCTTTTTTTAAATGCATCCTGTTTTCCATTTTAGGACAAGCATTTGCAATGCAATAGGTCTCGCATTTGTGAGAGTTTAAGCTACTGGCATTGTAAATGGCAATGCCATTTATTTATCTGTATTGATAATTTAAACATAAATAAAAGGCATGGTCATTTACAAAGCCAATAGCTCAAACCCTTGTAAATGCAAGACCTATTTCACTTCAAAGAAGCGCCCACCATTGTCCCGGGCTGCTTGAAAAGTGAAAGCGCGCATGGTGCTCTGGATGTTGCAGGAAAGCATATTGTGCCTGAAGTAGAAGAAACTCATTAAGGAAAACAGTGCTTACAGACTAAATAAGACATACCGTGAAACAAAAGAAGTAAAAGAGACATTCCTCATGGGAGGTTACAAATGAAGACAAGGCCCTTAAATATCTTATAGGGGTGGACAAGTGCCGCCAAATTTATTGGATATGTAACATTAAAGTAGCTCTTAAGGCTCTGAACCTAGGCCATCTTTGGTCAGATCCAGAAGGTTCTTCGTTTCCGTCCAAGAGTGAACTTAAGAGATTGTATGCTGAGATGCTTCTATTTAGGTCCCTTGCCAAGTCCCCTAGGGACTCACTATCCGACCTTTTTATGGACCATAAGGTCGAATATTCGTTGGAACCCTATTGGGACATTATTATTGGAACCATTGACAGGAAGTTGTACCACCAATATAGAGTGGGCTGTTTGCCCCTAAAATCTTTTACTAAAAAATGGGGTAACAACCAGCTTTTAAATGCAGATTCTTCCTGTCATTGTTGTCAGGGGTCAACTGAAACCATTTCACATGTCTTATTTATATGTCCAGCATATAGAGCTCCTCGCTTGAAATGGATCAAGCCACTGTGTAAACAGTTAGGCATAAGCTCAGCGCAAAAAGCTCTGCGTATCCTTAAGTGTGATACCAAGGAGGTGATTGTGGTTGCTATGGCAAAGTTCTGGTCCACGTGCTGGGCCATAAGGAGGAACCATCTAGATCATCTGCAATTGTAAAAGCTATTTTTTGGGTTTTTTGACCCTTTTATTGTTAATCCTGATTTATTGAAACTATTCTAGTCTTGGTGTATTTAATGTTTTTTTATCTAATTTATTGATGTGGCTTATATATTGTGATGCTGTGTCTTTTATGATTTTTAATCGAATAAAGACTTAATGAATGAATGACAAGGCAGTAAATAAGGAGGGTCTAACAAGCCTATTAACGAATCATAAACCAGCATTTACAAAGGACAATGACACAAACCAATGAAAAATATAAACAAAAAGTGAGGGGAGCTTCAAGTCCATACTCAAACACAGCATGCCTCGCAGAGCAGCGCAAGCGCTGCCCAGGCCCGACCTAAAGAGACCTCTATTTAATTGTGTTACACACGACTTCACTGAAGATCGCAGATTTAGTTTCAAAGCCATACTCTGAATCTCTCCAAACTGAACAGCATTTTAATCAAAGCCTGGCAGATTCAAACTGAAGGGTGATTTTCCATGCTAGTCCTGCAGATTTCTTACCTCGCACCAAAACAGTGAAGTACGCCATGCAGGTAAGAGAGGCCTTTGAGAACCACACCACGTCCCGTTCCTCAGCACATCCCTTTCCTCCTTTTAATAGCCGATTCTTAAACATACACCCTGGAAAATGAGCCGGTTCCAAAAAAGAATCACAATCAACACCTAGCCAAATACCAAATCACCTACATGATTCCCTCATTCTACATTAAGCATTCAACACACATCCATGGCCCCTTGCTTCCACGTGTGTGGCATCTCCACACACACCACATGCAATTCTTACAGAAAGCACAGATCACAAAGTGCTTTGGTAGTCCCCGGCTGCCTCCCAAATAAGGAAAACAAGACTTCAGGACAATGTGAAGCGTTTGCTCCTTGGAGGTAAGTTGTCAAAGGTGTTCAAGCTAAAAAACAAAGGAATTATCAAAAAGTGGGAATACAACGGTATATTAGAGAAGGTCTACTTTTAAGCTCTATTAGTTACAAAATCGGAGGCTACGGGACACAAGTACAAGTCCCACAGATACATTTCAATAAAAATAAAGGGACGGCCAACTCGTGGTAAGTGTCAAGTACAGTGCAGGAACCCGTGCCTCTCTGGAGAAAGTACGTCCTGCTACAAACACCAACACTCTCTTGTGCTGTCTTGCAAGACCGAGTAACATCCACAAATGGCAACAACCACCTCGCCATGGGGCACAATCAATCTTGTGCAGGTAAAAAAAAAACGCACTTCTAGGCTTAGAGCCCACAGGGAAATCCTTTTCAAATGAGAATATAGAGGCTGGCAACAAAGATATGTTCACCTCGTTGTAAACTTCCTATGTAAGATAGCACCAGCCCCAGGCATGGCAGCGGGGGTGGAAACTTGCCGACCTGACAACAACAAAGGAGGCCGGTGTGACTCAGGCAGGTGATCTCAGGCCCAGAAGGTTCAAATGGCGAGGCACAGGCGTGGGCATCTCTGGGCCTGGGTGAACATCCCATTGGCCACCGATACTACCAGTCTGCCAAGTAGGTGCGAACGTTAAAGTGAAAGTAATCATTTCGCGGGCGCTTTGATGTTCGCAGTGGCCGCGTGGCTCACTGAGAACATCAAAGCGCCCGCGAAATGTACACGCAGGCTGCCAAATGGTGCGCGCGCCTGGCGCACATGCACTGTAGTTGGGGGCCTGAAAAGCACTCGTTTGCACTTCCAAATCCCCGTTTACTATAGCTCTCGCCAGAGCAGTGCTAAAGAGCTGGCTCAGGCGAGACCTAAAAAAGGGCTGCATTTGAAAGAAAACTGCTTTATTTAAAAGCAGTCCTAGACATGGAGGTCTGCTGAGCCCAGCAGGTCACCATACCTGGGAGGGCCAGCCATTCCTAATGGGGTTGCAAATTGCGAGTGCCTCATTAATATGTATAAGGCATGCAATTTGTGACCCCAATAGGAATCGCTAACAGTGTCTCAGACACTGTTGTACATAGCATTTAGCGACTCGCAAATTGCGACTCGCAATTGAGCGCAATATGCGAGTCGCTAAATGACATGGTCGTATATCTGGCCCCATATTTCCTATCACACAACACATACAGTCGTATGTTGATTGTCATCCCTGTACAGTGCCAGATATGGCAAAAGGTGAGTTCTGTGATTGCAGTACATACTACAAAAACGTATTTGACGTACTATGATCACCCAATAAGTAGTCCACATGCACACATATCCATCAGAGAGGTAGATCTTAGTGACACACATACCAGCCCTTACATTGTGACCCTAGTCTTAGGATGTTGTGTATACTATGGTACTCACGTCTATTGGCCATATGCATCAATGCAATGGGCCAGTCAGGAAAAGTGTCTGGACAGTCATGCACAGGTAGTTTATCCTTCAGAAGGTCCAAATGGTGTGCTGTGTGTTCTGTCTGTAACACAACTGGTGCTCATGTAAAGTGCTCTGATACCTTCGGGTCTAGTTTGCGCTATATAAAACTCCCCAAAAAATGGTACCTCACATCAACTTCCATGTAGGATTGTCCTGGCCTACATGATGTTAGT
The DNA here is from genome assembly GCF_964204655.1 of Triturus cristatus. Classification (NCBI taxonomy): domain Eukaryota; kingdom Metazoa; phylum Chordata; class Amphibia; order Caudata; family Salamandridae; genus Triturus; species Triturus cristatus. The sequence goes on along the minus strand of NC_140584.1, from coordinate 371,822,331 downwards.
GGGCTGCCTCAGTCAGTGTAGTTAATGACCAGAGTTGAGGTTAGTCATCAGATGACCACAAACGTGTGTATCTATGCTTTAGTTGTGCTTAGCATGTGACATGGACACATGTAATGTGTTGTCCCTTGAAGAATGCTTGTGCTAGATGTCAACGTGATGTGTATCAATCCTGCAGTTATCCTCAAACTTCTAGTTGCAATCTGTTTCTACATCTATTGCATCCATACATGTCAACACCCATCAGAAAAAGGTAACTTGGAGAGTGATCACATGGAAGGTGCCCTGAGTAGTGTCCACTGCAGAAAGAGGTGGGAGGACCTGTGGTGCTGGACACCGAAGATTGTGGAGGCCCAGCTGGGAAGTCCTCCCAACATGGAAGGGGCGTGTGCCAGACCCTGACCCCCCTGATGGTCTGCATACTGGAGGTGGCCAACGTGGATCTTGATGGGCAGTTGAGAGCCAAACAGCAGATACATGGGGGTTAGTCCTGGCCAGGGTCATACATGTTATATTGCCAACCTTGGTTGTTACAGACAGGCATTTCACCAGCCATCTCCATGGTGGCCCATGTGCCACACAGAAGATGAGTCATTGTTAGTGTAGATCTGGTAGCAGGTGTATGCTGCTATGCTGTGAGGAACTTCGATTTCTGATCGTGATCGAATCGACCTGCCATTTTGTGCTCCACCGCCATTTTGTGTTGCCATCACTCAGGCAGCACGGCGAACAAAGTCTATTCTGCTTTTTCTGCAGCTTCGTGTTGGAATAACCCTTCTGCCTCTATTTGCAAAGCTGGTGTTAGGACTGGCCGAGTACACTAATCCCTGTCTGGTTTGTCTAATCCCCGTCTCAACTATCTGTTGGTTCACACTATTCTTTTCTGACTTTATCTTATCGTCTGGCCTTCACTGTCCTTTGCTAGCATTCTCTCATTTCACAACTATCCTCCAACACACACAAACGTATCTCGCCACCTGCAAGTTATTTACGAATCCGTTAATGAATTAGTTTGAGGGAGGGGTGACAAGCATAGTTGGAGGAGAGGTTTCTTCAAGTCATCTGACACTTTGTTTTCAAACATTTCCTATTGGTTCTGTCCTGTTTTTCAACTTTTCTTATTGGCTCTTTCTTGTATATTCTGGGTGTGTATTTGGTTAATGTATATGTTACCTATATGGTATAACAGATTGTACGCGACGGAGTAAAGTGGCAGTCTCCTGAGAACCTACCTTTTGTACTTCTGGGATAACTGTACTAGCTGCAGCTAATAAATCTGATCTTCTAATGCCTAACAGAGTGTCCCGTTTCTCTGTGTAGCTGAGCAGGAGAACCCAGGAGATTAAGGCGTACCCTGCGCCGCCAGGCCCAAGAGGTTCTGGTTCTTCAACTGGCGCCCAACGTAGGGCGGTTCCAGTGGTACCGGTTCTGCCTGAAGGTCATGAGGAACCCCGCAAGAAAATTCCGGAGGATTCACGAGCCACGTCAAGCGACCCCTGTATGTCGAAAGTGGTCAGAAGGTCTTTTGCAGCGCGGTTACTCCTTCCTGACGGCTACTGATGACCGCTGCCCTGACTGCCGCCCTGCCTTGGCCCTTCCTTTGGTGAGGTATAGTAAGGCGAGACGATAGACGGGCCTCTGTTGGTGTGAGAAGACGTCCTTAGTTAAGTTTTTCGTGGGTCGCACCCACAATTTTTGTCCTTTGTTCCTTAGTACCTCTGGTTCTTAGATTCGACTATTGCAATAGCCGAAGCTGAGGGGTAAGTGCATTTGTGCTGCGTAAACTGAGTTTTACCCCCTTGAAGTTTGTGAACAGTCCGGTGATATCACGAGATGCCTGATCTGACTAAGTTTGGAAAATGTTGTTGCTTTGGTTGTAATAGGGATTCCCGGCCTGAGGACTCTTGTCCGATTCCTTCAGTTGGAACTCCCACATATGAGCTCTATTCGAAACATGGTATTGGCCCCATTGCCTTTAACGAGGCATGGACCCGATTCAAGAAGAAAGATGGTGTTCTAAAATGGCCAGAAAATGGTAGCTTTGAGCCCGATGTGCTAGATAATTTAGAAGCAGTTCTATTCAAAAGAAAAGCCCGTCCGGCAATGTTTGACTCTTTCCGCCTTTGGCGTAAAGAAGCCAAACAGAAAGAAATTAAGCAAGCAAAACGAGATAGAAAAGCACAGGGTATGACAATTATACAGGCTGCCCAACAATTTAAGGATGATGAAATTAATAATGCGACTGAAATTTCAGAGAGACAGCATCGCATGGCGATAGATAAATGCTATCCGGTGTTGCCAGTTTCCCCTTCCGAAAACAAGAAAGTCATAGAAGGAGATCCCCTAATGTCTCACTTATTGAGATTGCCTCCGCCCTATGCACAAAGTGCCAATGCACCCCAATTGTTACAGCCTGTTCAGCCGCCAGCGGTACCTCCGCCTGTTCCGCCTCTTCTGCATTTGCTTCCTCCAGCATTACCGCCTTTGCCAGTTTTACCATCAACTTCGACTTCTTTACCCTCATTTCCTGATCTTCGATCTCCTTTGCCTTCTGCACCTCCTGCGATTATCGGTTCTCCTCCTGTCAGTTCGCCTAATACCTTGTCTCCAATTCTCATGTCCAATTCTCCGTCCATGCGTAAGCGACTTACGGACACTGTCACTGGTATTCTATCTCCTTTCTTTGGAGCTTTAAATGTGTCTCCGGCTTTTGCTCGAAGACAGTCTCGTAGTCAGTTCCCAGATTCAGAAGAACGAGAGAGGTTGCAATCTCTTGCACATAGATGGATCAAAAAGGGTCCCCAATACAGTGTGCCCGATATTATGCCTACCTTCTCACAATGGAATGCACCCACACAAAGATATGTTTTCGATATAATGTGTGATACTCTCATTAAGGAATGGGAGGATGTGAATTTAAATTCGGTTCCTCAGGGTCTGTTAGATGTTCAGGCTGACTTTGATAAAGGACTTGTAGTGGGTCCTAAAGTTGAAAATTCTGTAAGGACACTTATTTCCTTTAGAAACTTATTATCCTCTCAGACTTTCCTTGACTCTGATCCGTCGGTTAGGCTGACACTGAAAAATTAACCCATGAGAGAGGTTCCTCCAGTATGGAAGGAAGAGGTTGCAGCAGGAGGTGCCAATCCAGCTATTCCCGCTCATTTTCAGCGTATATGGGTACATGGCCCCTGGAAGAGATCTGAAGTTTTGGCCCTTAAACAGACTCTACCGGATCCTCGTAAAAACCCTGCGGGGTATTATAAAGAATTATCACAAACAGTTGACGCTTGCATCATGAATTTAGCTGATATCGATATGTTGATGGGAAATGTAGTCCCACAGACAATATGGGCTAAGATTCGTAAGGAGAATCACACACAGAAATTAGGTGCTAATTGGGATGTTATAATTGCCACAGATAGAGACCAAGTGGGTGGTACAAAGCCTGATGCTTTGATTTCAGAACTCCCTGGTAGGATTATTACATTAATGAAAACGATGATGCCTGCATTGAGAGTTAATTGGGATAAATTAGCAGCATGCAAACAAAAGAAAGATGAAAGTGTCTCTGATTTCTTTACTCGTTTCGAGGAGACATTTATCGATCACAGTGGTCAAGATATGGCTACAGAGGGTGGACAGCGATTATTTGTGGACAAATTCGTATTTAATTTGCTTCCTGAGCTGTCACACAAATTGAAAGATTCTGAAAGTTCATGGGCTGTTTCTTCTTCTGCCCAAATATTGGCTACTGCACAATATTACGAAAACAGAGATAAAGAAGAAAAAGAAAAGCAAGAGAAAAAGACGAAAGAATTAAAAACTAAGGTTCTCTTGCAACAAGCCTATCCTCCTCGTCATGCTCAGCCTCAATTTCAACAGCCTTCGCAGTTTCAGAGGTTGTATCAAAAACCTGAGCCTTACATTCCGCGACCTTTGTTAGGACCTAATCAATGTGCCTATTGTTGAGAGGAAGGTCATTTTAAGAATAGTTGTCCGGTTTTATTACAGCGCAATGGAGCATTTTCCGATCCACGAGGTCGTGCTGGCCTCCAGTCAGCAAACAAAGGTAGAGGTCGAGGTGTGTTGACTCAAGAACAGCGTGCCCTTGCTTCTCCCAATTCCATGAACTACTTTGATCAGCAAAATGTTAGGTCTGCTCAGTACTACAATGAAGACCATTATATTGAAAGCGGAAATGAAAGTCTTCATGCCAACTAGGACAGCCATGGACAAAGTAAGGGAGTTGTGTCGGTTTCAGTAGACCAGAGTGGTCCTTATGTTAACGTCACTACAATGGGTGTTTTAGAGCCATTTCTTTTAGATACTGGGGCGATGAGAAGTTCTATCATTCATTCTAAACTCCCTGGGGCACCATTGTCTGGCTTAACAAATGTATCTGTAGGATTTTCTGGCGCCCCCGTTCGCAATCCGGTTTCTTGCCCTTTGCCTATCTCAATTGGCCCTTATGATTTGGAAGCTCCACTTCTTTTGACGAATGGTTGTGGTGAGAATATGTTGGGTTTGGACCTATTGAAAAGAATGCATGCTACGATATATTGTTCTCCTTCTGGTGTACATCTTACTTTAGGACAGAAATTGACTTCTCCAATGTATTTGTCCAAAGATCAGTTTCCACCTGAATTGCTTTCTCTTCCAGCAACGTGTGGGCCACGGGTCCGAATGATGTGGGATGTTTCGAAATCCCACCTTATGTTGTCACTCTCAAGCCCAATGTTGAATTACCGCGCATCCCGCAGTATAGAATTTCCACTGAAGGTGAAAAAGCGCTTTTGAAAATCATTCATGATTTGATTCAGAAGGATGAGGTTGAAGAAACGAGAGGTAACACATGCAATAGTCCTATTCTTCCTGTTCTTAAACGCACTGATCCTTCTCAGCCACCTGTATATCGTTTCGTAATTGATCTTCGGGAGGTAAACAAAATTGTTGTACCACAATTTCCTGTTGTTCCAGATATCACTGCTCTGTTGACAATGATACCTTCCACAGCGACTTGGTTCTCTGTTATCGATCTAAAGAATGCCTTCTTTAGTATTCCCATTGCAGAAGAGAGTAGGGACATTTTTGGCTTCTCTCTTGGAGGCCGAAGCATCCGGTTTAAGCGCGCACCTCAGGGCTATTGTGAAAGTCCCTCCATTTACAGCCAAGCTTTAAAATGTCATCTTGATACTTTTCATTTGCCATCTGGTGCTGCTCTTATTCAGTACATGGACGACTTGTTGATCGCTGCTAATTCAGAAGATATTTGCAAAAACGTCACTGTTGCATTGTTACGCCATTTGTTTAATCTGAATCATAAGGTTTCACCTTCCAAACTACAATATGTCCGTCGAGAGGTTACCTACTTGGGTCATCTCCTATCAAAGGAGGGACGACGATTAACACCAGAACGGATTCAGGCGATTACGCAAATGCCTGCGCCATCCACACAAAGGGAGGTACGTGCCTTTCTGGGTATCACCTCTTATTGTAGGCAGTGGATCCCTAACTTCTCTCTGATGGCCAAGCCTTTGTTGGCACTCACTTTGAAAGATACCCCTCAGCCCCTTCCTTGGACTGATGAGTGCCAAAGGAGTTTTACTGACTTACGTACTGCTCTGTGTTCTGCTCCTGTATTGGGTACTCCTGATTACAGTAAGCCTTTTACGCTCTATGTTCATGAAAGAGAAGGTTGTGCATTGTCAGTTTTAACACAGCAATTTGGGGACAAACAGCGGCCGTGTGCCTATTTTTCGGCTACGTTAGACCCAGTAGCTAAAGCATTGCCCAGTTGCCTCAAAGCGACAGCAGCAGCAGCAATTTCTATTCAACAATCCGCTGGAGTGGTGTTGGATAACACTCTCATTGTCATGGTACCACATGCAGTGGATACCTTACTAAACAGAACGAAAATGCAGCATCTTACGAGTGCTCGTCTAACTGGATACGAGCTGACGCTTTTGGCTAGTCACGTACACATCAAACGATGTAATACCCTAAATCCAGCTACTCTGTTGCCCCTTCCAGATGAGAAAAGTGTTGAGGAGCAACATGATTGTTTCTTTCGTACTGAGGAAGAGACAAAAGGAAGAATTGATTTGAAAGACACACCGCTAGAGAATCCGGATGGAACTCTATGGGTAGATGGTTCTTGCTTTAAAATGCCCAATGGAGATAAGGTTTCAGCCTATGCTGTAACTACTTTACATACAGTTGTGGAAACAGCACGTGTCAGACAAAATTCGGCTCAAGCAGCAGAACTGATAGCTTTAACGAGAGCATGTGTATTGTCAAAAGGGAAAAGAGTGAACGTATACACTGACAGCCAATATGCCTTTGGTGTAGCGTTCAACTTTGGGCTTCTTTGGAAGGAAAGGGGATTCCTCACTTCACATGGCATCAAAATACAACATGGTCAGTTAGTGACTGATCTTATCACTTGCCTTACCCACCCAAATAGCGATTGTGAAGTGTAGTGCACACAAAAAGATTACAGCTGATGTTGGCCGAGGAAATGCATTTGCAGATGAAGTAGCGAAAAAGACAGCGAGAGATGTTACAAGTCAAATGTATGTGGCGGGTCCTGCGAATTGGGTCAGAGAGAGAGGAATGTATGAGAATACAGTAGAAAGTGTAAAATCAATTCAGGAAGAGGCTACAGAGCAGGAATTAAGTAGGTGGAAAGAAAGCACGGGAATGTTAGATGAAATGGGTTGTTGGGTGGAATTATCTGAACACCAACGTTGGCTGTTACCAGATGCCTATGTACTCCCAGTGGTTACTATGGCGCATGGTCCAGCCCACTTAAGTGCAAAAGGTATATGCAAACTTCTGGCTCCAGTGTGGCAAAATGAAGGAATCCCAAAATGTGCAGACAATGTAGTGAAACATTGTATTGTTTGTTTAATGTACAATCCGGGAAAGGGAACCCCCAACTCCAGCGGGTCACTTTGCTCCTCCAACATATCCATTTGAGGTGTTGCAGATCGATTATATTCATATGGAGCGATGCAACAACCTTAAATACGTTCTGGTGGTAGTATGCGCCTTTTCAAGATGGATAGAAGCATACTCTTTAAAAGACAACCCAGCCTTATCCACAGCTAAAGCTTTACTAAAAGAATTTTTCCCCAGGTTTGGTTTGCCGCGTATTGTCGGGAGTGACAATGGGAGCGAATTTGTTGGCCAAGTCATGCAAAAAGTTTGTGCGGGTCTTGGTATCAAGCAAAAGTTCCATGCGGCAAATCATCCACAGTCAGCGGGTTTGGTAGAATGCTACAACGGTACATTAAAGTTAAAACTAGCGAAAGTTCAGGCTAGTACAGGACACAATTTGCCCGATGCTTTACCTTTGGCTCTGCTGTCCACCAGAACTGCAGTACACTCTCGTTTGGGACTTAGCCCTTACAAAGTGGTTTTTGGACGCCCGGCTAATGTATGGGGAGTCCCTCGCCCTAAGAAATACTCAGACTTGCCATATCCAATGTTGATTGATTACTTGCATGATCTTACGACTAAATTGCGTGTTCTCCATCAACAGGTTCAGAGTGCTTTACCGGAGGCTTCCACAGATCCAGGTCATTCCATCCGACCAGGTGATTGGGTCTGCACCAAGAATTTCCAAAGGACGAGAAATTTGGAGCCCAGGTGGAGGGAGCCTCGTTTGGTGCTTTTTACCACGAGAACAGCAGTCAAAGTTGAAGGAAAGAAAAATTGGATTCACGGCGTGCATTGTAAGAAAGTGCCTTTGCCTTTACCCTACGATCAATGGGTGGGCAGGGGCATTGGTGACTCTGAGAGTGAGAAGGTTCCACGATTCGTACCTTTTAGTGATGCACGCCTGAAAGGGACACTGTCTGAGAAAAAGGACGACGACATTCTGCAGGAAGCGATAACACCACATCGTCGCTTAGATACAACAAATCCACGAACATTGTTCCAAGATCAGACTGTACCAAACCAAGAACATTATAATTTGAGACCTAGACCAAAGAACACTTAAGATTTTTCTCTCTCTTGTGTAGTATTCTGTCCCGGTTGCAGGGTCACGGTAGGAGTCTTGATTGTGACCTGAGTAGTGGCAATAGGCCTGCAGGACTTTCAGTGTCATAGGACGGCAGATAATCATAATTGAGTGATCGAGGAAGATTGCCGTGAGCATCCATTAGAAAGATGGAAACTACACTAGGCAAAAGAGAGAGAAAGGATAAAATGAAGAAAGAATCCTGTAAATTAACGTACAGTCGTTTTAATATAACCTTATGTGTTATTATATTATTGTGTATTGTTTTGGCGTCTATAGGTTGGATTATGTATGCTCTGCAGCAAAAAGTTGTCTCTCCTTCTTCCTCTTCGTCTTCTTCTACTGTCTCTCCACATCTATTTCATACCCTTCCTCAACATGAACTCATTAGAAGAACTGAATATTATAACAATTCCTTTGTCCAGTAATTACATCAACACCAGTTAGTGGTCAATACGACTGACTGTTGGGTGTGTGGACTTATGCCACATACCACAGAGAAAGGAATGCCATATTTAATTCTCCCGTTTTCTTATGAGGGTTCTGCTTGGGCTTATTTTGTCATTTTCTCCAAAGCCTACCAAAGCAAGTTCAAACGATCCGTTAGTTCATATAGGGGTGGTCCGGATTTTAGTCATAGCTCATTAATTAAGGGAATGGTAGCTATGGCTAAAATCATGGAAAATAGTAAGATTTCCGTTGATGAAAGGAAAGCGTATACAAACTGGAACGTCACCCATTATGTCACTAGCCTTAGTGATAAGGTTAAACAAAGAAAATCTCCACCAATTTGGACGATTTCTCATCAGGGAAATTTCTGTCTGCAAATAAATGATCGCTCTTCTGACACCATACAAAGAAATAACTGTTCCCACACATACGTTTATTCCTCTCAGAACTCGCCTCCTCTAGTGCCATCTCAAGGCACGTATTTTATCTGCCACAATAGAGCTTACACATGGTTACCAACGGGTTTTTCTGGTACCTGCTATATAGCTTTCCTTCTTCCCCCTACATACACCGCTTCTGCAAACTATCATCGGAACAGATATGGCAGAGGGATTATTGATTCGAAAGACACAGCAGGACAAGAGGGAGGAGATTTCCTCAAAGGATTTCTTCCTTTTTGGGGTCCAATGGCCAACAGCAGAAATATAAGGCAACTGGTCCGTGTCGTAGAGACCACAATAGACATCACTGTAGGAGCCTTAAGTAATATCACGGCAGAACTACAGGCGGACCGTCTTATGACCTTACAAAATCGAGTTGCCTTAGATTTTGTTCTTGCAGATCGTGGTGGAGTGTGCAAATTGATCGGGTCAAGTTGCTGTATTTTCATACCTAATGACGCTCCAACAGTATACCAAGCTATCTCCAAGTTGCATATAATCTCTGAGTCGATTCATCAGGACGAAGGAGATTGGTCCTTTTCGGAGTGGTTTTGGGGACTACTGTCCAAATGGGGTTGGAAAGCATTGACATTCCTTGGAATAGTTTTAACCATTATTTTCTCCTGTTGCCTTTGTATGCACTGTGGTCCCGCCATCTGTGACCTTTGTGCTACTATGTGCATCCCTAAACCCAAATCACCAAGAACAGAAAATATAAGAATGATGTTACAGCAACAGCTCGATGACCTCATGGCTATCGACGTTGACTCAGATTAACATGAGTCTATCTTGCCTGAGTTCTGGCAAAAGGAGGGTCTGAGGAACTTCGATTTCTGATCGTGATCGAATCGACATGCCATTTTGTGCTCCACCGCCATTTTGTGTTGCCATCACTCAGGCAGCACGGCGAACAAAGTCTATTCTGCTTTTTCTGCAGCTTCGTGTTGGAATAACCCTTCTGCCTCTATTTGCAAAGCTGGTGTTAGGACTGGCCGAGTACACTAATCCCTGTCTGGTTTTTCTAATCCCCGTCTCACCTATCTGTTGGTTCACACTATTCTTTTCTGACTTTATCTTATCGTCTGGCCTTCACTGTCCTCTGCTAGCATTCTCTCGTTTCACAACTATCCTTCAACACACACAAACGCATCTCGCCACCTGCAAGTTAGTTACGAATCCGTTAATTAATTAGTTTGAGGGAGGGGTGACAAACATAGTTGGAGGAGAGGTTTCTTCAAATCATCTGACACTTTGTTTTCAAACCTTTCCTATTGGTTCTGTCCTGTTTTTCAACTTTTCTTATTGGATCTTTCTTGTATATTCTGGGTGTGTATTTGGTTAATGTATGTTACCTATATGGTATAAAAGATTGTACGCCACGGAGTAAAGTGGCAGTCTCCTGAGAACCTACCTTGTGTATTTCTGGGATAACTGTACTAGCTGCAGCTAATAAATCTGATCTTCTAACGCCTAACAGAGTGTCCCATGTCTCTGTGTAGCTGAGCAGGAGAACCCAGGAGATTAAGGCGTACCCTGCGCCGCCAGGCCCAAAAGGTTCTGGTTCTTCAGCTGTGCCTATTGTCTTTCTGACCTGGAAAACAGCATACTCCTGTCCACATCCAATTTTCTCCCTTTGAGCAGATACTTGGCTGAGTGAAGTGAGCTATCATCTGGGTGACAATTTACCACACAGGCAACTTATGTTGCTTGTGTGAGGAGTGATATTCCGGGTTGGGCGTCGGCGTCTCAGCGAGTGAGCCTCGCAGCTGAGAACCGATTGCGGCGGCAGCTGCAGCACTGTTGTGCCGAGTGGACCTCTACTGGGAGAGGAGTGTGAACGGCGTGAGCAAGGAGGTGAAACGCCTGCTGAGCTCCCGGTGTCTTAGCGACTTAGTGGTGATCCGGATAAGTTGATTTCTATCTGGCACAATATCTAAGTAAAGCTGCACCAAGGAACCGTAAGTGCAACAGAGTGCTGCAACACTGTCTCCTCTAAACGCCTTCACATTTCTCTAACCTGGCGAGACTGTTTGAGACTCTCTTTGGTTATCTCCGGTGAGTTAATCGAGTTAAACAGATTGTAAGCAGTGATTGCAGCAGCAAGATTCGAGGCTTCAGTCGGGGAAAAAAAAAAACCTTCTGATATTTGTGGATACTTGAATAAGGTGCTTCAACTTGTTAAAAGTGCTATCTGGAGCAGCAGTGAGAGCAGTGAGCAGTGAGAGCAGCGGTGAGCAGTGGTGAGGTGAGAGGCAAGAGGCGAGCCGAGGAGCTCAGCCCACAGCCCTGCCCTGCCCTGCCTCGTTAGTGCGGCGGCATCCAGTGGTAATTTTCATCCGGTTCTCCCGTTTTTCGTTGCCCACCGGCCCGATCGGCGCACCAAGGTGAAAGGTGAAAGGATCCCGAGGACAGTGCTGTAAACACAGTGAAGCCCAGCACTCTATTGTGGGATCTTTTCTGCGCGGAGGCCGGACGGGTCTAGGAGCACGGAGTGCTCTGTTGAGGAAACCACCGAGGCTTTGAGCCTCTCATCTGCCGGTCGCAGGTGCCGGAAGATGGGGTGACAAGGGTTCCACGGCGTTGCCACCCGGGGCCGGGGACCAGAGGAGTTACCAGCCACCAAGGGCTGAGCGGCCTGGGAGGTAAGAACTACTGAGACTGCTGCGACTCTCCGCCCCCGGACCCTGGACCTTCACACAATGTCCACTTCCTGCAATAATGAACTAATGGATTAAATAACGGATTAAAGCCCTGACACCTCAAAAACCTTAAAAAACCTCAATGAACAGGAAGACTCCGAGCTCAATGACATTTCCTCGGAGCAGGTGATCCCCATAGCCCAACCCCGTAAAGATCAAGTATATTAAGCACATTGTAGCCGGGCCCTGAACCCCGAAGAATACAAGCCAACCACTAGCCCACGCCCCGCCTCCTTCCTGCTTACTTTACAGGTGTGTTTAAAATTCCATATCATTCCATATAACCTGAATATCCCGCATTTCAGGAGGCAGGGGAGGTCTTTGTTGTTTGTTTGGAGCCTAGCGGACTACGAGACCCAGCAGCTACTCAATCCAGCCCCTTCCGCCAGTTACTACTTCACGCCTCGCGGCACCCGGCGGTACGCGCGCCGGGCCCGTTTGAGCTGGTTCGACCTCGGTCGGGTCGGGCCCCCCCCCTCTGATACAACCACATTCATAAGGTCAGTGTGAGTGACTAGTTTTCTCATATATCTGCGCCATCAATTGGAACTTTTGACATAAGGTGTAGCTCTAGCGTTGGCCTTGTCTATGGCCTCTAAAGGAGGAAAGGGGAGGATCTCTCTCACAGGGGGGACAGTGGTGGGGTCATTGGACCGGTTTATTACCCGAGCTACCTCAGTACTGGACCATGAAATTTCCCTGACCGAGCGGCGTCTATCAATGGACCCCACGTCCTCAAAGCGATCATCTCTGGGTAAGATAACGCCCGCTAGGTCACCAGAGTAACATACCGCCATGAGTTGTAACACTCACCCCCTGTTTGAAGAAGGTAACCAGCCTTCACAGGCCTTAGCGAGTCCTACTATTATTTCGTCCCTAGTGGAGCCTGCTCCTATCACCGAGCTTGTTGATCCGGTACTTAAAGAGCCTGTTTCTCGTTTATCTCCCCGTCCAAAAACAAGGTCAATCTGTAACACCGCCACCCAAGCTGTGGTACAACTTAAGGAACTTAAGGAACCTGCCATAAAGAGAAAGCGGGGTGGGGGTTTGCAGAGGAAAACAAATTCTAAAAACCCAAAGACTCAAATACCCCGTGAAACGGGTGTGACTGAGCTTTTAGTATCACCCCCAGGGACGGAGGCTCAACCATCTTCACCTCTGACGGGTCCAGTAAACTCTGCTATGATGGATCCCCTTGTACACCTAGTCGGAGAGGAATTCCTGGTGAAAATGGGAACTTTATTTACCTCTTCTCCTCAACCACTTCTTGAAAGACTATCTTTAATTGAAGACAAACTTTCATATTTAGAACTATCTTTTACAAACAGCCATTTGAATCTGTTACGGGGGGACCAACCTAGGCCATCTGATGTAACCTCCAATCTACATGTTAATCTCCCTACTCCGTCCAGTTTATGCCCCCCTTTGCCTTCTAATATAATATCAGCCTTCTAATATAATATCAGGGGGTCTGTTGAGTTGGGCACTATTGGGAAATTTTGTAAAACAACACATGGTGAGGGAGCCTCCAACAAGGTTATAAATCCAGCGATTTCTACTCAGGGGGGTGGTATTGCATTCTGATCAACTTTAGAGATAGCAGGATAGTTGATCATATATGCGATTGGCATCAGACGTGGGCAACTAAAGGGATACGGTCCCTTTCTTTAACGTATTTTTATCCCCCCCATCCTAGCCTTCTACTATTAAATAGTTGGGGGCAACGAAGGGATGGGAACGATCTCATACCGCAGGTAGAGAGAGCAATCAATAGACGATGTAATTATGACAAATCTTCACTTTTTGCTCTCCCTCTCTCAAACAGATTTAGTTGCCTAGACCATGTAGATTGACTGACTCCGAACACCCAAATGTTGCGAATTGTTGAGGGAGAAGTGGATATTGCCCAGACACCTACTTTGAACAGGGAACTTGTATATAAAGAAACTATAAGGGAAAGTATTGGCGATTTCGAGGGGGGTGTATATCGTAGCCCACCGGGAAGGATGGGGAGTCAGCAGGTTATTAATTCCACCATGTGCCAACTGACCTCTCATCCCCAGGCTAGAATTGCCCAATTAACTCAGGGAGCTATAATGCTCGATGACTCTCTATTGACTAGTAATGGGGGGGCACTTATGGGGCTCGCCAAAGGGGAAGTAGTTAGCCATCAGGACGCTCCCGTGGAAAACTTTGGTAGGTCTGAGGAGAAGATCTTGTTTGCGGCCCCTGATGGAGGGATCTCTATCATGGGCCTGCAGAGCCCTGAAGTAGCCTCACCATTTGGGCATTCTCCCCATCACTCAAGTGATAGCCTCTCACCTACTTTTGTATTGGCGAAGGCTATGGAGTACCCCTGAGCTGGTTGTATATAGAGAGGAACTAGAATCAGTTATGCACATCCGGGGGGCAGAAAAAATCCCTTGGCTGTCCTATATTCGGGATACCTTTCGTCAAATCGGGAGGAGTGATTTGTGGTCTTCTCCCGAGGAATCTTGTCTTGACATCTCTAAACAGTCACTAAACTCCGCTTTAAAAGAATTCCGACTGATGTGTACCAGTAGGGTGTTAGGGACATCTAGTTCAACCTCTAGGTTTCTAGATGTTAAAATGGACTATAAATTGGAACCAGCTCTTGATCTCATTCAACCCTTTTTAGCCAAGAAACATTTTCTCCAATTCCGACACGGAACGCTCCCTCTCTATGTATTTACTAACAACTGGGCGGGGGCCTACAAACTATTATGTCCTGGGTGTAACGAGACAGATGAGAATGTGACCCATGTGATCTTTTTTTGTCCCGCATATAAGGCCGCCAGATCTAAATGGGTTTTCCAGCTCTGTAGGAATTTGGGAATTAGAAATTTTAGAGAGGTTTTTAGGCTATTAAAATATGATAAACATCCGGTTCTTGTTGCTGCTATATCCAAATTTCTTTTTGCTTTGTGGTGTAAACGCAGATGTCTAGTGAAAAGTTAGCGCTGAGATTTGGACGGTGCCATTTTAATTGATTTTAAAATGCTATTATTTTTTTTCCTTTTTAATTTTTAATAGTCTAGCTATATTATGATGCTGTATTTTTAAATCTATTTTATTGTGCTTTTATGGCAATAATTGCCGAAATAAAGTTTTCTTGACTGACTGACTGATATTCCCTCACTACTGTCTCTCATGTGATGGTGGCCCTCTTACATGTGACATGACAAAGAGTACACAGTACATGCAGTGTTTGTACAGCAGTTCCCATTGGTAAGTACTGGTTATACAGTGAAATGAGAGAGCAAACATCACTGGTGCCATGATCCTTACAAGTCAATCTGAGCATCTAATACCAACGAGTGGTGTGATGTGCCTGCCTATTGAGACTGTAATGATCCCACATCTTCATGTCATAGATGATCAGGGGCACCCAAAGCCTTCAAAGGTATATTGGGTTGTGGATATATAATCCACGACAGGCGTCATCACCTCTACCAAGCAGGATTGGAGATGTTCCTATGGATATACAGAGTCTTGTGCTGTGTGAATTCTGAGTATCTATCTCCAAAATGTTTGGACCTCAATGTTTTCAGGTAACTTTATATGATAAATTTGATACATAGATACACTACATGTGTGCAGCTTTCATTTGAGTTTTCCGGTGGTGGACATATGATGTAATTTGGAGTGCAAAGTTTCATCAGTGTGCAAAAAGCATTTGCATGTAACATGATGTCTACCACAACAACAATTGGTGGTACACTGCTGTTGAATTAGACCTTCAGCCCATCATGATGTGTTATGAATAATTGTTAGATTTGTTTAACTCTGCACCTTGTGTGAGCATTATCTAAATCCCACACTTGTATCTATCCTATTTGGTTTCATCATTTTACAATGGTATACTACAAGAGCCAAAGTATATTCAAGGTGATCAACTATCCGATTATGGACATAAGGATTCGGTGTAGACAATTCCATCAATGCATTTGGCCCTGTTTGGGGTTATGACATGAGTAAAACCAAACACTTTACAGGTTATGTAACATGCATGTGCTCATGCTAAATTTGAAGTCTATTGAGTGAACAATGAAGCTGGTGTGATATTTGAACTTCTTCAATGTTTTATATTGATGTGTGATGCTCAGTGGGGAAATGCAGTTGCAGTAAACCCATGTTACATGTCATTTCAAATACATCCAGGGCAAGCGGATTAGAAGGGGACAACGTTGGTGGGGACATAGCTGGTCACAGTGGTTCTGGATGTGAGACATCAGACACAGAGGGACCCAGTGACCAGCAGGTTGTGGGGAAAGCATAAGAGGACAGCAGATCACGCTCTTCATCTACTGAGTCATATTTAGGTGGACAGTCCAGGGTGGTGGCTGACTCCACAGGATCATTACCACCATCATCCTTGTCCGCTACCCCAGTTCCATCGCCACCCTCCTAGTTTCCCCCAACAAGTTGACTGTTTCTGTTCCCCTAAAAGGGGACCAATCTCAGTCACTCCAGGGACCTCAGCCCCTGCCCCTGTTAGGTCCGCTGCCCTGAGTGTGGAGGCTATTGGCCTCATGAGGAACATCTATGTGGGTCAGAATGCAGTCCTCATGGCAGCCCTCCACCAAGCCCACCTTTCCACCCCACCTCCTACCCTTCCCCATCTAAATTCCTTAATCCCATTCCTATCCCAAACACACACACACCTAATCAGTCACGCACTTCATCAGACACTAGCACCACACTGAAAGACAACACTTCCCCAAAACTCGAACATTCAGGGACACAGCAGACACTCACACCATCACCACCCCACCATACTCCCAGGTACCACATTAACACATACAGAGCCCTCCACAGCCACATCCATACCTGCAGACAACACATCAACACACACAGAGCCCTCCACAGCCACACCCATACCCGCAGAAAACACAGCAACACACACAGAGCCCTCCACAACACCCAGCATGTCCACAGCATACACAGGCACAACATGTGAATGTTCACAGTGCCCCACAAAACAGACATAAACACAACACACTTCAGACAGCAGACACAGCTTACACTTCCACTCTCTTTTCCTCCTAACTCAAACTCCATTATGAACATCCTACCGGTTTTCCCTGTGACAATGTCTAGATTGTCCTTGCCTTTTCTCTTGTGAAACATAATGCCCCAAAGTCTCCAAAACCTCTCCCACACCCAAAACTATCCCTTTTACTTCTCCCTTCACACCTAAGAAACCACAGCCCCACCCCCTTGAACTCAGCCCAAAAAAGAAAAAAAAGAGGAAAAATCCCTCCCAAAGACAAACCCATCCATTTATCTTCCCATTCCACCCCTGAAAAATAACACTCTGTGGTACTTTAAAATTTGGGACCGCGTAGGAGGCATGGCCCTACCCTGCCTATTCCGGTATCAGCAAACCGCGAATGGCCAATGCAGTATGTACAAGTGCTTTGCAAAACATTTTCATCGATAAATGCACTGTGTATACGATATTACACATTGACTTCGTGGGTTCCATTTTGGAGCGGTGGCCATCTTATGGTTACCCTCACATAGGCTACACATCAAGGACAAACACAGGCCTTCAGAACACATGTGCCTTCCATTGACTTCTCTGTGACCTATGCGATTTGGCTCCACCGCCCCAGGTCAATCCAGTCCCACAAGCTCCCCATCCTACGGCCACCCGTGATTAGCATCAGGGTTTGACACACCATAAAGCCTTTTCATCCCACACAAGCCTCCGGCTAATCTCTTTCACACCTGACTCTTCCTGCTTTATGGCTTGTTTTACAAACAGGAGGTGCCCGTGTTTATTGGGGTCTGCTGATATCTGATGTGGGATCTGAGCCTCGCTGGGTAAATAATTGTGGGCTGGCTGAACTGGACTGTGGGATGGTCATCATGACTCTGCCTTTTCGTTTGTAATGAATACATATGAATGACCATATCGTAAAACGAGGAATGTGTGCCTGAAGCATGATATTTTGTATATAAGGAGAAGGCCGTTTCTGTAAGTTTAAGCAGTCTCCTGAGAACATACATTTTGTTGTACTTCTCGGATATCTGTAATTGGTCTGCAGCCAATAAATACGATCTTTGACTTCACCTAGAAGACTCTGTGTTTCTGTGGGTCTGAAACAGGAAGAACTCGAAGTCTTAGGGTGTGTTCCACTGCACCGCTGGGTTTTAAAAACCCAGTACTTCAGTTGGCGCCCAACGTGGGGCGATTTCAGCGGTACCGGTCCACGCCAGAGGTTCGTGAGGGGCTTCGTGTGGAAATTCCGGAGGAAGGCCGCCACTTCATCGACCCCTGCATGTCGACGTGGTCCGAAAGTCTTTTCTGCGAGGTTCTCCGCGTCCCGATGGCTACGAAGGACTGCTGGCCTGATTAATCGCCCTGTTTTGGACCCTTGACGATTTGGTAGAGCGAAACAATTGAGAGAGTCTTCTGGTGACGCCATCGATCATCGATACCTCAGTTAAGTATAAGTGGAGCGTCTCCCAGTTTGTTTGGTATCCTTCGGGAATTTGGTATCCTTCGGGATCGCTTTGATTTGGAACTTGCAAGTGCCAAAGCCAGAGGACTCGTGTATTCACGAGATTATCGTATTCGATAATCCTTTGAAGTTTGAAACTAGACTAGTGAGCGAAGATGCCTGGTTCTAGTATATTTGGAAATTTGTTTTGTTTGGGTTGTATAAAGGACTCCCGATTGGAGGATTCGTGTCCGGTTCCTCCAATTGGAACTCCAACTTATGAGCTTTATGTAAAACATGGCGTGGGCCCCATCGCATATAATGAAGTATGGATCCGATACACCAGAAAGGACGGTGTTTTAAAATGGCCCCAAAATGGTAGTTTCGATACAGATATCTTAGATAATTTGGAAGTTAAATTATTTAAAAAGAAAGCCCGGCCGGCGATGTTTGATTCTTTCCGCCTATGGCGAAAGGAAGCCAAACAGAAGGAAATTAAGCTAGCGAAAAGGAATAAGAGAGAAAAAGGTATGTCAATGATGCAAGCAGCTGTGCAATTTAAAGATAATGAGGAGGAACAAATGAATGAGCAGTTACATAGACAGCGCAAACTAGGGATCGATAAATGTTACCCCGTTTTGTCACCCCTGCCACAAGATGAGACAAAAGAGAAAGAGAAAGATTCCCTAATGTCCCATTTGCTAAGTTCGCCACCCCCGTAAGCGCAAAATGCCACAGCGCCTCCACAGCTCGTAAATGTGCAGCCTCCAGTTAATGTGCCGCAAGCCTTCCCACAGCCGCCAGCTCCCCCTCAGCTGACTCCTATCCCTACAGCGCAGCCCTCTCAAGGGCCGCCAATCTCGTTATCTGTCTCCCCTGCGCTTCCTGCAACTTTGCCTAGTACATCAGCTGCCTCCCTTGGCGCTCTTCCTGGCGCTGCCCCTGTACCTGTATCTGCACCCGTTTTTCTTCCCTCTGTCTTTCCCCCCGTTTTCGCCTCAACTTCTCCTTCTGCACGACAACGAACAGCTAATGTAGTTACTAGTTTAATGTCGCCTCTCTTTGGGTCATCTAGTATGACCCCTGGTTTACAGCGTAAGCAGTTGCGTAGTCAGCTGCCTGATCCTGAAGAGAAAGAGGTATTAGACCATATGGCACGTAGGTGGATTGTTTTTTCTTCACTCTTTGATGTGGAGTCAGTTGTTAACGTTTTTCACCAATGGGAAGCCCCAAAACAGAGGTATGTGTTTGAAAAAATGTGTGAATTCCTCTGTGAGGAATTGGAAGATCATGGTTCTAACTCAAACCCGCAGGAGTTGTGTCAAGTGCGATTTGATTTTGGAAAAGGTACAATTGTGGGTCCCGATGTAGATAAAGCAGTTTCGATTTTACTGTCCTTCAGGAATGATGATTGTCAACAATCATTGTTCGAACAGGAATTCCCTGTGGGGAAAAAGGTAAAAGCTTGTCAATATCCGATGCGTGGAGACCTGGTGATGCGAATGCTAATCCACCTGTTTTAGCACATTTTCAGCGTGTGTGGGTACATGTCCCATGGAAGCGTTCTGAAGTGTTAGCGCTTAAACAGACATTGCCTGACCCCCATAAAAACCCTGCAGGATATTATAAGGAGTTAACACAGACTGCAGAATCGTGTGTCATGGATCTAGCTGATATAGATATGTTGTTCGGGAATGTTGTTCCACAGCCTTTATGGGGATCCATTCGTAATGTAGATCACGCTGCAGAATTGGGTAACACATGGGCTAATATCGTTGCCGCGGACACTAGACAAGTTGGTGGTGCAAAACCTGAGCCCCTCGTAGCAGAACTCCCTGGTAGAATTATTACCTACATGAAAACTTTAATGCCTGCGATGCGTGTGAATAGGGATAAACTATCGGCATGCAAACAGAAGAAAGATGAAACGGTGTCTGATTTCTTCACTAGGTTTGAAGAAATATTTATCGACCACAGTGGTCAAGAACTGAGTACTGAAGGTGGCCAACGGTTATTTGTTGATAAATTTGTGCATAATCTACTTCCCGAGTTGTGTAAGGAGTTAAAAGATTCAGAGAGTTCTTGGGCTGTTTACTCTTCAGCGCAAATACTGGCTACTGCACAGTATTACGAAAATAGGGATAAAGACGAGAAGGATAGAGCAGACAAGAAAACGAAAGAATTGAAGATGAAGGTTCTGTTACAACAGGCCTACCCACCGCGTGGTGGCCAGAGTAACTATCAGCAACCTCAACAGTTTCAGAGAAACATGCAAAGGTTCGAGTATTCCCAACTGCGTGTTCCTGTAGGTCCCAATCAATGTTCGTATTGTAAAGAAGAAGGTCATTTTAAGTATAGTTGTCCTAGATTGTTGCAGCGTACTAATAATGCATATGGCGCAAGAGGTAGAGGTGGTCAGCAAGCTCCTAGATGTAGAGGGCGTGGAAATGTTCCCCAGAACGCGCGTCCTCTTCCGCCTCAAAATACGATAAATAGCTTTGATCAGCAAGCCAATGCAACTGGTAATACAGCTCAGTACTATAATAATGACTATTATGCAGAAGACGACAATGTAGAAGGTAATGATTACTAGGACAGCCATAGACAGAGAGAGGGAGTTGTTTCAGTACCAGTGGATCAGAGTGGACCGTATGTTAAGGTGACTACAGCGGGTGTGTCAGAGCCCTTTCTGCTGGACACTGGTGCTGCAAAGAGTTCAATTATGCATTCAAAACTCCCTGGCGCACCTTTGTCTGGCAAAATGAATGTTTCAGTAGGTTTTTCTGGCGCCCCAGTTAGGAACCCGATTTCTAGTCCTATGCCCCTTTCTGTTGGACCTTGTGAGCTAAAAGCACCCCTCATCCTAACGACAGGTTGTGGTGAAAATCTGTTAGGGTTGGATTTGTTAAAAAGATTGCATGCAACGCTATATTGTTCTCCCTCAGGAGTACAACTTACATTGGGTAAGGAAGTGATTTCCCCGATGTACTTGTCAAAGAATACATTGCCACCTGAAATGTCATCCCTTCCGGATGTCCTTTGGGCTACTGGTCCCAATGATGTGGGTCTCTTGGAAATACCGCCATATGTGGTCACTTTAAAGCCCAATGTCAGATTGCCACGCATTCCCCAGTACAAGATCTCCAATGAAGGCCAGAAAGCGTTCTTAGCAATTATCAGTGATTTGATTAAAAAGGGTGTAATTGAAGAGACAAGAGGCAACGTTTGCAATAGTCCTGTTTTACCTGTTTTAAAGCGTACGGACCCTTCACAGCCACCTGTTTACAGATTTGTGATTGATCTTAGAGAGGTTAATAAGATTGTTGTGCCACAGTTTCCAGTTGTCCCTGATATAACTGGCTTGTTAACTATGATTCCAGCCTCCGCTGCATGGTTCTCAGTGATCAATTTAACGAATGCTTTCTTTAGCATTCCAATTGCAGAGGAGAGCAGGGACATTTTTGGCTTCAGTTTAGGAGGTCGCAGTTTCCGTTTTAAACGCGCTCCACAGGGCTACTGTGAAAGTCCATCAATATACAGTCAAGCTTTAACAGTACAGCTTGATGCACTTGTTTTACCTAGTGGTGCTACCCTCATTCAGTACGTTGACGATTTACTAATCGCCGCGGATACTGAAAAGATTTGTAAAGAAGCTACATTGTCATTGTTGCGTCATTTGTATGTCTCGCATCACAAGGTGTCTCTCTCAAAACTGCAATATTGTCGACAAGAAGTGACCTACTTAGGTCATCTCTTATCGAAGGAGGGAAGGAAACTGACCCCAGAAAGAATTCAAGCCATTGCACAATTAAGTGTGCCAAGAACACAGAGAGAAGTGCGTGCTTTCTTAGGCATTACTTCATACTGTAGGCACTGGATCCCAAGTTTTTCTTTGCTGGCAAAACCTTTGTTAGCATTAACCTGTAAAAATACACCGGATCCTGTCCCGTGGTCTGAAGAGTGTCAGAAAAGTTTTTGGGAATTACGTGATGCATTATGTTCAGCTCCTGTGTTGGGTACCCCTGACTACAGCAAGCCTTTTACATTGTATGTTCATGAAAAGGAAAGTTGCGCATTATCAGTGTTAACACAGCCTTTTGGCGACAGACCGCGTCCATGCGCATATTTTTCGTCAACTTTGGACCCGGTAACGAGGGCATTGCCAAGTTGTTTGAGAGCTACAGCCGCAGCAGCTGTGTCTATTCGACAGTCTGCTGGACTAGTGATGAATAACACATTGATTGTAATGGTTCCACATGCTGTGGACACAATGTTAAACCGGACCAAGACACAGCACTTAACTAGTGCTCGATTGTCAGGGTATGAATTGACACTGTTGGCAAACCATATACACATAAAGAGATGCAACACGTTGAATCCAGCTACATTATTGCCGATTCCAGCAGACATAGATGAGATTGAGTAGCATGATTGTCTGTTCAGAACAGATGAAGAGACGAAAGGGAGAGTGGATCTTAAAGATACTCCCCTAACTGAGTGTGATGGTACCTTATGGGTAGATGGTTCGTGCTTCAAGCTTCCGAATGGTGATACGACCGCTGCATATGCTATCACGACTTTGCATACGATTGTTGAGACTGCACGCATACCACATAATTCGGCTCAAGCAGCAGAATTAATTGCCCTTACAAGAGCATGCGTGTTGTCTGAAGGAATGAAAGTGAACATATATACTGACAGCCAGTATGCCTTTGGCGTGGCTCATAGTTTTGGGCGATTATGGAAAGAACGTGGGTTCCTGACTTCGCATGGAGCTAAAATTCAGAATGGTCAGTTGGTGAATGATCTCCTTGAGTCACTGACCTTACCGTTACAAGTTGCAATCATGAAATGCAGTGCGCACAAGAAGGTCACTGATGATGTTGGTCGTGGTAATGCACTTGCTGACGAAATCGCGAAAGAAACAGCAAAAGATGTGAAGACTCGAATGTATGTTGCAGGCCCTGCAAGATGGGTTGGTGATGTTGGAATGTGTGAAGACACGATAGAGAGTGTGAAGTCCCTTCAAGCTGAAGCCACAGAGAAAGAGTTGAGCAAGTGGAGAGAAAGTAAGGGTAAATTGGATGAGAATGGTTGTTGGGTTGATTTGTCAGAACATCGGCGATGGTTGCTACCTGATGCATATGTGCTTCCAGTGGTTACTATGGCACATGGAATGGCACATATCAGTGTGAAAGGAATCTGTAAGTTGTTGGCTCCAGTATGGCAGAACGCTGGAATTCCCAAGTGTGCAGAGAATGTGGTCAAGAATTGTATGGGATGTTTGAAATACAACCCTGGTAGGGGAACCCCAACTCCAGCTGGTCATTTTGCGCCTCCATCATATCCATTTGAGGTTTTGCAGCTAGATTTTATCCACATGGAAAGGTGCAACAACTTGAAATATGTACTGGTTGTTGTTTGCGCTTTTTCAAAATGGATAGAAGCATATCCCCTAAAAGACAACACTGCTTTATCCACGGCCAAAGCCCTTGTGAAAGAATTTTTCCCTAGGTTTGGAATGCCAAGAATGGTGTGGAGTGATAATGGGAGTGAATTTGTGGGTCGAGTGATGAAGAATGTGTGTGAGGGATCGGGCATTAAGCAGAAGTTCCATGCTGCAAATCACCCCCAATCAGCTGGATTAGTAGAGTGCTACAATGGCACTCTGAAACTCAAACTGGCCAAAATCCAGGCGAGCTCCGGTCTTAAATGGCCTGACGCTCTGCCTTTAGCACTCCTATCAACAAGAATGACTGTGCATTCACGAGTGGGACTTAGCCCATATGAGATCATATTTGGCCACCCGGCAAATGTATGGGGTGTGCCAAGACCGACAAAATTCAGTGAAATCGAACATCCAGTACTGCTTGACTATCTGTATGAATTGACGGCTAAATTGTGTGTTTTACACCAACAGGTGCACGATACTCTGCCCCAGGCCTCTGAAGCTCCAGGACACCCTATCGACCCTGGCTC
The DNA here is from genome assembly GCF_964204655.1 of Triturus cristatus. Lineage (NCBI taxonomy): Eukaryota > Metazoa > Chordata > Amphibia > Caudata > Salamandridae > Triturus > Triturus cristatus. The sequence goes on along the minus strand of NC_140584.1, from coordinate 371,798,267 downwards.
GTGGGTGCTCATAAAAAATTTTCAGAGAAAGAACAACGATGAGCCCCGTTGGATTGGCCCTCACCTCGTACTTCTATCGACAAGATCAGCGGTTCGAGTGAAAGGGAAAAAGAATTGGATACACGGCGCCCACTGCAAACGGATCCCTTTGCCTCTACCATATGACCGGTGGGTCCAGGAGGGTGCCGCTGATTCTGAAACTGACACTGTCCCCCGTTTTGTGCCATTTAGTGACGCACATGTAAAGGGAACGACTTCAGAACGAGAAAGCGACGATATTTTGCAGGAAGCTGTGCCGCCGTCAACTCGAATAGACACCACAGAGCCTGAACTCTTGTTTCAAGACCAGACAGTACCTGGCAGAAACCGCTATAACTTGAGACCAAGGCCTATGGACAAATAAAAATTCCCTTCCCTTACTATTTTTTTGATATTATAGCTCTCCCATCTGAAGGACTTTTTGATTTTGATTTTTCGAACCACCATCCGGGTTCAGCTGCAGGGTCGCGGTGCCAAGACTTCGGGGTACAGGCCGAAGACGTTACGTCAACGCTTCTGGTTGGTCTGGGGCGTTCCCTGGACTGACAGGCGTACTCCTTAGCAGAAGATACTCACCCGCCGCGAGCGGCACGATTAGAGGATGGAGTTTTTCAAGATGGAGAGACGCGCTGAGGAAATGAACTTTAAGACGAAAATATGTAGAATAATGAAGAGCAAACGTTTATATTATTATGTCTGTTTATATTATTTAGTATGATGGTGTTTACTGTAGGTTATGTATTCTTCTCCTCTCAAGTGCCATTTGCACCCACTGTACAGCCTATACATCCTCCTACTATCTCCTTACACTCTTTCCACCCTCTGCCTGAACACGAACAAGCTAGACGGTCTGAGTTCGTAAACAACTCGTTTATCCAACTCCTGCACCAGCACCAGCTAGTTATGAATACAACCAATTGCTGGGTGTGTGGTTTAATGCCACATACCATTAATAAGGGTATCCCATATCTAGTGCTGCCGTTTAGCTATAATGGATCGTCATGGGCATTCCAGACCATGTTTCTTTTTGCATTAGATGCCTACTCCCCGCGACAACCGCGTTCCATCAGACCTAGCACAAATAATAAAGCCTTAATGAAAGGAGTTGCTGATATGAGCAGAGATATCGACGCATACTCATCTATTCCCAAGGATGAATTGCGAGCTTATGTAGGTTGGAACGCAACGGGGTATAGCATTAGTCTGGGTGAAAGGCAGCGAAAAATCTCATCCCCAATTTGGGTCGTACCCCACATAGGTCGGTTCTGTCTACAAGGTAATGGTCAGAATCCAAGAGCTCAACTGGGGAAAAGTGACTGTACTGAAACGTACACTTTTCCATCACAGTTTTCCCCTGCGTTTTTGGCTGCCAAGGGTACATATTTTGTTTGCAATGACCGAGCATATACATGGTTGCCCCCTGATTTCTCGGGCACATGTTATATTGCAAACTTGCTACCGCCAACATTTACTGCTGCCTCTAATTATCACAAGACCAGAGTTGTGAGAGGCGTTTTTAGTCAGGAGGATACTGCCGGTCAGGAAGCGGGAGACTTCTTTTTGGGTTTCCTGCCGTTTTGGGGACCGATGGTCAATAGTAGGAACCTGAGACAACTGACTCGTGTGGTTGAATCTACTGTTAATGTAACGGCTGGTGCCCTTGGTAATTTGACAGCTGAGCTCCAAGCGGATCGCCTCATGACTTTGCAGAACCGCATGGTTCTAGACGTCATACTTGCAGACCGTGGTGGGGTATGTAAGGTCATCCAATCTAGCTGTTGCATTTTCATACCAGATAACGCTCCAACAGTTTATCAAGCCATCTCCAAACTGCATAAAATATCTGAATCTATTCACGTGGATAAAGGAGATTGGTCACTGATGGGGTGGTTCTGGGAACTGATATCTGCCTGGGGTTGGAAGATTCTGATGGTCATTGGAATGATCTTAGCCATTCTTTTCCTGTTCTGTCTGTGTGTACAGTGTGCTCCCGCGATATGTGGCCTCTGTGCTACATTATGTGTAAGGAAACCTGTATCGAGGGACGAGCTAAGTAATAGGATGATGCTACAGCAACATCTCAATGACTTCATGAATATAGACCTGGACTCGGATTAATATGAGTATAGTTATTGCCTATGTAAGGGCAAAAGGAGGGTCTGTGGTACTTTAAAATTTGGGACCGCGTAGGAGGCATGGCCCTACCCTGCCTATTCCGGTATCAGCGAACCGCGAATGGCCAATGCAGTATATACAAGTGCTTTGCAAAACGTTTTCATCGATAAATGCACTGTGTATACGATATTACACATTGACTTCGTGGGTTCCATTTTGGAGTGGTGGCCATCTTATGGTTGCCCTCACATAGGCTACACATCAAGGACAAACACAGGCCTTCAGAACACATGTGCCTTCCATTGACTTCTCTGTGACCTATGCGATTTGGCTCCACCGCCCCAGGTCAATCCGGTCCCACGAGCTCCCCGTCCTATGGCCACCCGTGATTAGCATCAGGGTTTGACACACCATAAAGCCTTTTCATCCCACACAAGCCTCCAGCTTATCTCTTTCACACCTGACTCTTCCTGCTTTATGGCTTGTTTTACAAACAGGAGGTGCCCGTGTTTATTGGGGTCTGCTGATATCTGATGTGGGATCTGAGCCTCGCTGGGTAAATAATTGTGGGCTGGCTGAACTGGAATGTGGGATGGTCATCATGACTCTGCCTTTTCGTTTGTAATGAATACATATGAATGACCATATCGTAAAACGAGGAATGTGTGCCTGAAGCATGATATTTTGTATATAAGGAGAAGGCCGTTTCTGTAAGTTTAAGCAGTCTCCTGAGAACATACATTGTGTTGTACTTCTCGGATACCTGTAATTGGTCTGCAGCCAATAAATACGATCTTTGACTTCACCTAGAAGACTCTGTGTTTCTGTGGGTCTGAAACAGGAAGAACTCGAAGTCTTAGGGTGTGTTCCCCTGCACCGCTGGGTTTTAAAAACCCAGTACTTCAACCCCACCCCCTGAACCCAGTCAAAAACCCCACAAACCCAAAAGGACCCTTCCAACAGACAAACCCATCCCTTGCACTTCTATATCCACCCCTGAAAAACAGCATTCCGCCCCCCAAACCCAGCCCAAAACACCACAAACCAAAGGAGATCCCTCCCAAAACTAAACCTACCCCTCCCTAAGCCTCTGCCCTCCCCCCAAGTACCATCTTCAAAAGGCCTGCTGTGCCTAATGGATGCCCCTTTGTGTGGAGGTTCCCTGGTAGTGTCAGTAAGGGCAAGTTTGGTGGCACAGCATTGTTCTGTGGCACATGACATTACAATGGACTGGCCATTGGCCTTTGTGTCCCTTGATAGAATACTCAAGTTAGAACAACACTCTTCATATGTTGGAAGGCATTGGTCCTGCCATTTATTGTAATGCATCAGTAGTGACATGGCAGACAAATGAGAAAGGGCAAAATGAGTAAGGCATCTTGGCTTGAGGTTCAGTCACAGGGCCTCCTGGTAGTTGTATTGATTTCTATGTTGACTTAACAAGACTAGACAAAGGGTAACCTGCATGACAAGTGGACATCAGCTGTGCTATGGCAGACAAGTGTGAGGGGGCAAAGGTAGTGTGTCACAGACATGTATAGGTGAAATATTGATGAGGAGGTACTGCTTTGGAACACAAATTAATGCACACATCACTATCACCAAATTTGACTTGTTTACACATGTCCATTTGTGTACAGTGTGCCTGTGCAGTATCCGTGTTCTGGCCTAGGAGGACATCCTATAGATGCATTTTTGATATACATATGACACAATCCCAGACAGGGTCTCTGTATATATATTTTACTTAGGAACCCCAACTCCCTTGCCTTGTCCATGATGGGGCATCATTTTAGTAAGGAGTCTGTGGAAACTGGTAGTTGAATGACTTACCACCGATTTTGTCCTTGACGGAGTGGGTTTTGGATGTGATCAAGCAGGTACAGCAGTGGCAGGACATGTACAATTGGCTCCATGGTGGCACAAAACATGTAGAGTTGAGGAGAGGTGAGATTCACCCTAATATTCCTCCTTTTCCGCCATCTCAGATGTTATGGTTGAACTGCTATGGTCATGTCAGCTGTTAAGCAACTCTGAATTGGGCCAGCATTTCACTGGCGGTCCGAGCCTCCAACAGGCTTATTGGTCTATTCTGAGTCAGCCGCGGTTGGAGTTGGCTAGCAGTGTTAGCGGGACTGTGGTAGTGTTTTTTTCATGTAACCGCATGTGTAGTAATACGACGGTCAGCCAGCTGAGGTTATGGCGGTCAGACCGCAACTGCGGGCATGGAGGTTCCCAAACTGCCAAACTTGTAATCAGCGCCTTAATGTTTTACATGTCCTGACAGTGAATGCCCATGCCCCAAGTCATTTTTTCTTTAACAAGACTAGCTTTCCTATAGGAAAACACTGGGTTACATTATACCAAGATACTCAGAAAACACAGGTCTGAAGCAAACAGTAAAATACATTGACAGGAAGTGCTGTTATGGCGGTTCCTGCCAATGCCTTCATAAATGACCTCCTGCTTGACAGTCATTTATAAGTGTGGTGGGCAAAGTATTCTTAGGCTGCCGGATGTAAAGTCCTCTGCCAGGCCAATGGAGAATACTCCACCCGCCCGTATACAAATCTGGCTCTAAATCTGAAGGTAGAAATCTTCACCATGCGAATGCACAAAAAGTTGTTTGTCCATGACGGACCTTCTCTGGGTGCAAAATTCAAATCTCTCCCTCTCTGAGCATCTCCTTCAATAGTCAATGCCTTTACCGAAACCCCGTCCAGTGGCTATGCAATGATGTGGGGCCATCTTTGTCCACAGCCTGCTGCCTAGCACTGCTGCGGATTTTGAACTTCCACGCCAGAGGCTGAGTTCGAAGGCAAAACCTTTCACCGGGACAAACCTGGTCCTTGTATCTGACCCACACTCCATTGCGGTCATCCTTAACTTTTGACTTTGCCCAAGTCAAGTGCAGTCAAATGCTTTTTGATGTTATTTTGAACCTTAAATTTTAGAAATTCATAATTCTGTTTCTGCTTATTGGATTTGTGTGGTTTTGGTGTCATTTAAAATATTAAAATGTACTCTACTTACACATTGCCTCTAAGTTAAGCCTGATTGCTTTTAAGCCAAACAACCACTGGGCTATGCACATGTTTATAGAGTGCCTATTAAGTTCACCGTACAAAGATTGTGGTTATTATTTGAAGTGGGTTCTAACCCACTCTCAACTAATACTCTAATTACTTACACAGGATAAAGCAGTATTGGGCTGAAGAATTAATAAAATTAAATGCTGCATCCAGACGAAATATTCAGCATCAGTCTAGAAATTGCAGCACCCTGACGTGTAATTCTGCTCGAGACTACAGCCAGTGTTTCTAACTATAGGGGCCTATTAGGATGGCGGGCGGCACCCTAGCGGTGCTGGGACTGGCCGCCAGTGGTGCGTTGGTCCAGCACCGGCAAGTAGCATGCCACCGCCGCGTGGAAGTGGCATCCCCCATCCACATATTGTGGCAGTGCACACAGCACCGCCCGCCACAATGCTCTGCTTGCACATTGTGCATTTGCATGCACAACGTGGCAGGCACCACGCGGTGCCAGCCACGTCGTCCATGCAAATGCTGGGGGGTACCATAGGTACCCCATGTGCCCTACCCACCCCCCCAACATCCTGGAGGCCCGCAACGGGCCCCCTACTGTGGAATCTGCATGCCTTTCCGCCACGGAAAGGCTGCTTCCCGCTGCAATTGTAATATGGATGGCGGTGTCTAGCAGACACCGTCACCATATTGAACCCTTTTCCGCCCGGTCGACTCGTCGACCGGGTGGAAAAGCAGTGGACGGTCTTCCCGTCTGCCGCGGTCCCCCCGCCATATTATGAAATTGGAGGCGGGTGGGGGATGATGTCGGGCAGATTGCCACCGCCATGCGGGCGGTGGTGAGCCGCCCGACATCATAATAGACCCCATAGTGTTCAAGTTCCTTTTCAATAGAAAACATATACTTCCAAAGGTGTTGACAGAATACAGAGTTCAGGTTTCAGAACTTGGAGAGGAGCTTTTTCAATTATCCCTTTAATTGAATTAGATACATTCTCAGATATAGCTATTAGCTATTTAGATGAATGATACAAAAAAAATCTTGGCATCACATCTGAATTAAAACTAAGGTAAAAATATCCCTCCATACACCATAACAATATTGCAACATGAAAACTTGTAATTGCTTAACTGTGTGGATGAAGTTCTGAGGTTGCACCACAGATCTTAAACACCTTCCTGAGATAAGATCCACATCACAGATGTTTATCATTTCCTTTTTTCCTCGTTTACTGAAAATGGAAATCCAAAATTGCATATTGAACACAAGCTATCAATGCTAAAGAAATAGGGAAAATAGAAAATGCCACGACCACCAAACAACGTGTTGCCTTTGCAATGCGGAAGGGACAACGAATGTGCATTCCATTTACAACACAAGTCATTACAACAACATGCGTTAGTTAAAGCGTTGTTGGACATTAAAGTCCTACACTTTCCCTACTGTTGTGGGGACTAGAGTTGGAATAGTAAGTTATGCTATTGCAAGTCATTGTAATGACTTGCATTGTAAATGGAATGCATTGTTTAGACGCATTTGTTGTTCCGCCCGTATTGTTAAGGAACTTGCGGGAAAGGAAAAAGTGGTTGTGTCATACAACCAAGATATAGTAAGGGCTCATAAGAAAGGAAGGGCTAATGACAGATCAATGACAGAATATCGAAAACAACAAAATTGTGTTCCAAAAATAGCATGTAAAAAATATCATTTACAAAAATATTGTGTCCCTATACTTACAAAGGTAAGTACAAAAATATTGAAAATAAAAATAATGTTTCACACTAATATTGTAAAAGAATATACAAAATATTGTTTTTTTAATATATATACTTTAAAATAGTAAATCTTAAATATGTTAATAAAAACATTAATGAAATGTAAACTAAATACATTTAAATAATAGTTAATACTAAATATAAATATATACTTATGTAAATGCACACATATATCTGTGTGTTTATTGTTATGTATACATATACACAATAATAAAACACTGTACAGACTCCAAAGGCAAAGTTGAGAGTTAAATGATGATTTATTCAAGCATCAAGTGTCCAAATGACGCGTTTCGGCCGCCAGACATGCAGCCTTGATCACATAGCGCTGTACTGGTGAATGAGCGGTATTTATATATATGTGTGAGTGGCAGTGTTTTTACTATGTTCATTGCAATGACTGAGTAGTTTTGCAGCTTGTGACTGTGGGCAAGACGCAGTAAAGCACATGTGTGACCTCATGTTTTACTACAGTTAGTAACACCAGTGTAAACAGACTATAAAACTGTCAACTATCTGCTGAAGCCGGTGATTGCCTCAGTCCTCCCGCACATGCATCATGGAAGCTGGTACAAGAGCCTATGACGTCCTCATATGCAGCCAACCGATCGTGTAAGTACACATTAAAACGGGAAGCATGCCCCTCGTAAGCAATCATGTTAGTGTTACCGATTGCTCACAACTAGAAAGGCGAGACCTAGCACAACAGTGTGTGTGTCCGTAACTCCCTGCTCTCGGTGCGTCTCATGAAGCACAAAGTGAAAGCGCTGCATGTGAACAAAGGCTAGTGATAAGATGTGCGCGTCTAGCCCCGGTACAGTAAAAATGCAAACCAACTAAATAACTGCATAAATGCAAAACAAAGCTGCCTCTTAATACAACAAAAGTTGAAAGTGTGAGTGAGTGTGAAATGTGCACATAGGTGTGTATATACATGTTGAGGAAGGCGTGAGTGCGCATATAGGCCAAAATATATAAGTGTGGTGTTTGTACCTCCTCAAGAGCATTTGAGTGACATAAAAATGCATATAATGTACTAATAAAAAATGTGTGAAAGCGCAGGAAATATTCTAGAGTCTGCCAGTGCTTGTTCAAAGTATCCCTTGCAATGAAGCAAAGGGTGTATAGCATAGTGTATTGTGAAAAAGTGACATTCTAATTCATAATCATACGCAAACATGGTCTAAATACATGTGTTGCCATTCCTGCCGCAGCATTGGTTACAAGCCTGTAGTGCCTATGCTTAAAGACAGACTATAGACATCCAAAATGGCAGTATGAATACTGGGTATTATCTTCGTGGTTGCACATAGCCTGATGACAGGAAACCCAACTCTATGTGAATACTGAGAGTGCACAGTTAGAACCTGATATAAACAGTGAAATACAAGTGATAACATTAATATACAGTTACAATGCGATGGCATGATCACTAAGGGTGTGAATGCAATGCTATGTTACAGGAAATGGTGCAGATCCTCCGTGGTGTTGAGACCAGTGGGCGCCTTGGTGTAAAATTGCTGACTATATCTACTCTCCAATTGCCTCAAAAGCTTCTCCCTGTTGCCACCCCGTCTAAGTTGTGGGACGCAATCAATGACGGAATAACGGAGGTGCTCTAGATTGTAATTATGCATCTCCTTAAAATGCCTGGCTACGGGGTAGGCTGAGTCATTGTTGACTATTAAACAAAATCAAAAATGTAAAATGGGAGAAAGATATGATCCTGGTGACTTTAGACATTGAATCCCTTTATACATGCATAGAACATGACATCGGACTTCAAGCCATCAAGCTCTTTCTAGATTCCAGACCTATTGAATGTTACAAACATAATACCATGTTAATAGAATGCATACGTTGGTGTCTTAACAACAATTTTTTCCTATTTAGCACGGATGTGTACAGACAGCTGCGAGGAGTTGCCATGGGATCCTGCTTCTCTCCCAGCTATGCCTGTTGGATGGTAGGCTGGTGGGAGGAGCAGGTTCTCAGGGGCACCCACGCAGAAACATACAATCAGCATGTCAAATATTGGTTCAGATATATTGACGATGTTTTTATGGTGTGGCAGGGAAATGAGGAGAGTGCAAAAATGTTTATTAACACCATAAAGGATAACTTGATTAATTTAAAATTCACATCCAATATAGATACAAAAAGGATTGAATTTTTGGATGTTGAGGTGAACATTAGGAATTATCAGATTGTCACCACACTACACAGAAAAACAACAGCTGGTAACGCCACACTCCATGCCTCAAGCAGTCACCCCAAACATCTAGTGAGGAGCATTCCTTTTGGAGAACTCCTCAGAATTAAAAGAATCTGTAGCCAAGAGCAAGACCTAGAGAGATGTACACAAGAGGCAAACAAAAGATTTAAACAAAGAGGCTACAGTGATGCAGTCCTCGAAGAAGCACAAGCCAAAGCTAAAATGAGAAGCAGAGAAGGGGTCCTAGAACCATCAACTAATAATAATCAGAAAACAGAACAGGAAAATTCTGCACCCAGGTTGATTATTACATATAATTAACAAGAGAGGAAAATAAAATCTATCCTAAAACGTAATTGGCCCATAATCCTCACCGATGCGGTACTGGCACCATACCTGCCAGACAATCCTACTATTACATTCAGGAAAGGCATATCCATGAGGACACAGTTAGTTAAGAATAGCCCAGAGGTTCATCAAAGCAAGATGTGGTTACAGCCGAGACAAGGTTTTTTCAAATGTTCGAGTTGTAGAGCATGTAAATTTGGTGTTAACACTATTAGCTACGTGACTCCATTTATTGCCAAACCCAAACTGTCAGGATCTTACAGCACATCCGAGCAATTGTAAACAACGACAATACATACCCAGTTGCCAGGCATTTTAAAAAAGTCCACAGCAATGACCTTAATTGCCTCAGCTATTTTGTAATTAGTTCAGTACCCAAACCACGTAGAGGGGGAAATAGAGAACGTTTCCAACATCAACTGGAATCACGGTTAATTTTGGAGCTGGACAGCAAACACCCCAAAGGGCTCAATAACACCGAAGATTTGCACAATTTTCTGTAAGAATCTGTAATTTTCTCTGATGGTTCAAGATAAGAGAAAATATGAGAGAAAATATGATAACAAATATGGGGCTGGACATATGTTTTCCAGGCAATCTAATCTAAAAAATATTCCCATCACTGAGCGTCATCTACCCTTGCTATAATAATTGGTATGAAAAACTAGAGACCAATATTGCAATCTAATTGCTGAGCACATAGGCTCCTTTAGCCATGCTGCTATTACGAAAGATTCTAGTAAGTTTTAAGATCTAATGGTACATTTTAGATCTTATACAAACATTACAGTTCATCGCCAGCTGCTATCCCCGCGATTTTTATCTTTCATTGTTTTTTAACCCTTTTTAATTTATTTCATGGCCCGCCCATCCAGCGTAACGTGGGCACGTGGTGCGCGTAGCGCACCGCGTGCCCACCGTGCGTGCACGGCACTAACTGCGTAAAGTGGGCGCGCGGTGCGCGAAGCGCACCGCGCGCGCACGGAACGAACTGCGTTAAGTGGGCGTGCACGCCACGAACGGCGTAAAGTAACTTAGCATTTAAAAAAACGTACAAATTCACTGAAAAAACCATAGGTTTCACACACGTTATAGTTAGGAATTAGCATTTAAAAAACCTTGCAAATTCAGTGAAAAAACCATAGGTTTCACACACGTTATAGTTAGCTGGACATTTTACTCGTAAAAAACCATTGAAATTCCCCCGTTATAGTTAGTGCAGGCAACTATAACTCACGCGACCGCAATCCTCTGCTGATGACATATGTGTCTTTATGAAAAAAAAATATTTGTAATATATGTATAGCTAAAATTTAATGGAAGAAGACATGGGCAAATAAGTGTCTAAATACAGTATTAGCATCAGCAGAGGATTGCGGTCGCGTGAGTTATAGTTGCCTGCACTAACTATAACGGGGGAATTTCAATGGTTTTTTACGAGTAAAATGTCCAGCTAACTATAACGTGTGTGAAACCTATGGTTTTTTCACTGAATATATATATGTATAATGATTTTGAAGGGCAAATAAAAAGCTGCACGGAAATTCAGTGGTAGTGAGACTCTACTAATGCACCGTGACCGAGGTATGGAACTGTCCGTTTGAAAGCATGATTTGCACTCGGCACACTGTGGATTAAGTGTGGTTTTACCAAAATCAGCGTTGAAAACCAGTATAAATGTAAAGGACAGTTTGGGAGCACTCTGGGAATTGTAGTCCCATATAACGGAATTATAAGTTAATAAGATCATACAACAGAGGATAACCATGATGGTGTTACCATTTGGGGGTTAAAAAGCAACCTGAAACGAAAAAGTGTACTTACCTCTGTTGTACCACTGAAATGCGGTGAGAATTGTAAATGAGAAACCATGAAAGAACTGTGCCTTTAAACTGGAGGAAATGGATGTTGGTCCCTTTTCAATGTCTTAGAAAGTTACGTTATTTAAATCTAACGAACCCACTGACATTACAGCAAGTGGCATTTGAGGAAGAGTCGCAGGACTCGAAACGCGTCATGCCTGTTGGTCTTTTAAATAAAGAAAATCTTTTCAAGCACTGTTGGTGTGGCCCGTACAGCATTTCATTAAACGCGTGTTTCTTTTGGATTAATAGAGGTGTCTGACACACCTCACAACGGGCCCCGATCCGCGAGGAAGAGGCACTCTCATGTCAGGATGTTTGATTTGAAGCTTGGAGCTTTCTTTGGAGTGCCCTCCGGCTGCGAAAGCGAACATGAACGAGGTTTATGATGGAAGGGCTATCGTGTGAGGCCCGCCTCAACTTGGGGAATGGACTATTTCAGCAGCTAGGATTTGCAGAGGAATCTTTTCCCAGCACCTCGTGCTCGAGACAATGATTTTGAAGGGCAAATAAAAAGCTGCACGGAAATTCAGTGGTAGTGAGACTCTACTAATGCACCGTGACCGAGGTATGGAACTGTCCGTTTGAAAGCATGATTTGCACTCGGCACACTGTGGATTAAGTGTGGTTTTACCAAAATCAGCGTTGAAAACCAGTATAAATGTAAAGGACAGTTTGGGAGCACTCTGGGAATTGTAGTCCCATATAACGGAATTATAAGTTAATAAGATCATACAACAGAGGATAACCATGATGGTGTTACCATTTGGGGGTTAAAAAGCAACCTGAAACGAAAAAGTGTACTTACCTCTGTTGTACCACTGAAATGCGGTGAGAATTGTAAATGAGAAACCATGAAAGAACTGTGCCTTTAAACTGGAGGAAATGGATGTTGGTCCCTTTTCAATGTCTTAGAAAGTTACGTTATTTAAATCTAACGAACCCACTGACATTACAGCAAGTGGCATTTGAGGAAGAGTCGCAGGACTCGAAACGCGTCATGCCTGTTGGTCTTTTAAATAAAGAAAATCTTTTCAAGCACTGTTGGTGTGGCCCGTACAGCGTTTCATTAAACGCGTGTTTCTTTTGGATTAATAGAGGTGTCTGACACACCTCACAACGGGCCCCGATCCGCGAGGAAGAGGCACTCTCATGTCAGGATGTTTGATTTGAAGCTTGGAGCTTTCTTTGGAGTGCCCTCCGGCTGCGAAAGTGAACATGAACGAGGTTTATGATGGAAGGGCTATCGTGTGAGGCCCGCCTCAACTTGGTGAATGGACTATTTCAGCAGCTAGGATTTGCAGAGGAATCTTTTCCCAGCACCTCGTGCTCGAGACAATGATTTTGAAGGGCAAATAAAAAGCTGCACGGAAATTCAGTGGTAGTGAGACTCTACTAATGCACCGTGACCGAGGTATGGAACTGTCCGTTTGAAAGCATGATTTGCACTCGGCACACTGTGGATTAAGTGTGGTTTTACCAAAATCAGCGTTGAAAACCAGTATAAATGTAAAGGACAGTTTGGGAGCACTCTGGGAATTGTAGTCCCATATAACGGAATTATAAGTTAATAAGATCATACAACAGAGGATAACCATGATGGTGTTACCATTTGGGGGTTAAAAAGCAACCTGAAACGAAAAAGTGTACTTACCTCTGTTGTACCACTGAAATGCGGTGAGAATTGTAAATGAGAAACCATGAAAGAACTGTGCCTTTAAACTGGAGGAAATGGATGTTGGTCCCTTTTCAATGTCTTAGAAAGTTACGTTATTTAAATCTAACGAACCCACTGACATTACAGCAAGTGGCATTTGAGGAAGAGTCGCAGGACTCGAAACGCGTCATGCCTGTTGGTCTTTTAAATAAAGAAAATCTTTTCAAGCACTGTTGGTGTGGCCCGTACAGCGTTTCATTAAACGCGTGTTTCTTTTGGATTAATAGAGGTGTCTGACACACCTCACAACGGGCCCCGATCCGCGAGGAAGAGGCACTCTCATGTCAGGATGTTTGATTTGAAGCTTGGAGCTTTCTTTGGAGTGCCCTCCGGCTGCGAAAGCGAACATGAACGAGGTTTATGATGGAAGGGCTATCGTGTGAGGCCCGCCTCAACTTGGGGAATGGACTATTTCAGCAGCTAGGATTTGCAGAGGAATCTTTTCCCAGCACCTCGTGCTCGAGACAATGATTTTGAAGGGCAAATAAAAAGCTGCACGGAAATTCAGTGGTAGTGAGACTCTACTAATGCACCGTGACCGAGGTATGGAACTGTCCGTTTGAAAGCATGATTTGCACTCGGCACACTGTGGATTAAGTGTGGTTTTACCAAAATCAGCGTTGAAAACCAGTATAAATGTAAAGGACAGTTTGGGAGCACTCTGGGAATTGTAGTCCCATATAACGGAATTATAAGTTAATAAGATCATACAACAGAGGATAACCATGATGGTGTTACCATTTGGGGGTTAAAAAGCAACCTGAAACGAAAAAGTGTACTTACCTCTGTTGTACCACTGAAATGCGGTGAGAATTGTAAATGAGAAACCATGAAAGAACTGTGCCTTTAAACTGGAGGAAATGGATGTTGGTCCCTTTTCAATGTCTTAGAAAGTTACGTTATTTAAATCTAACGAACCCACTGACATTACAGCAAGTGGCATTTGAGGAAGAGTCGCAGGACTCGAAACGCGTCATGCCTGTTGGTCTTTTAAATAAAGAAAATCTTTTCAAGCACTGTTGGTGTGGCCCGTACAGCGTTTCATTAAACGCGTGTTTCTTTTGGATATATATATATATATATATATATATATATATATATATATATATATATATATATATATATATATATTTATTCATCAGAGCGCTTTACAGGAATCAGCAGCAGTATACAAAGACTTGGGGGGGTGGGGGGACTGGAAACAAAGGGATGAAAAGGGACAAAGTACAATTACAATTACAGTTCACAAAGAAACAAGGGTCCCAAAGTCAATGGTGGGATGCTAGAGGTGCCGGGAGGATAGCGCCTGTGTACTCCCGGGGATGCATAGAAAGGAGATGGGGCAAGATCTCATCTCTGGGTGAAATAACAGGCAGAGTTTAGGCGAGGAATTTGCCCATTAGGAAGGTTTTGGCTTCTTTTCTTAAGCGAGCCAGCGACAGGATTCTTCTGGTGGCAGGTGGGAGTGAGTTCCATATTCTTGGTGCAGCCCCAGAGAAGGCCCAATTGTACGTTTTCTTTTTCCTAAAGTGTGCAGGTTGGAGCAGGAGGTCTCTGGAGGACCGTGAGTTTCTGGTCCCTCCGGATAACATGAGTGTATGGGCAAGATATGGAGGGCAGTTTGTGTATAATGCCTTGTGCGTGATACATGCCATTTTGAGTTTGATTCTGGCCTGTAGAGGGAGCCAGTTCAGCACTTTCAAATGTATATATATATATATCCTCAGTTTCTGCTGCTTTCGCCTTCCCTCGGCCTGGGCAGTTGATCTCTTGCAATCGGTGGAGCGCGCCGGACATCGTATTCCTTAAGCAAGTCCAATAAAGTGATCACTCAGAGTTTTTTGCAATTCACAAGAAGTTGGTTTTAATCCAGGTAACGCGTTTCACTTGCACAGCAAGCTTGGTCACACACTGTATTGTGGGTAAAGACTTGCAATACATAGGGAGTATTAAAACCATACAGGGACTAATACATTAGCCACTTGTGTCACAGTGACATCCATTTTGTAACGTGCAATCAGTAGTATAAAACTGTATTACTGTTCATACAGATGTACCCACAGTGGGGTTAAGTGCATCCCCATATAAGTAAACACATTATTTATTTAACACTCAATACCAATCCGCAATATATTCACTAAAACAAGGTGATAGTAGAACAGGCTATCGTATTTGCATTTTATAGTGCTAGCATGTTGCCAAATAGTCATGTTATCTCTTCCTCTTCTTGTATATCTAAAACAGTAATATTGCTCTCACAATTATCCCAAATTGCCCTATCAAGTGATCGGGGTCAGATGCTAAACTGAACGCATAGTGCCCTAGTAATAGATCCAAGGCCTATGCAAAGTCTCTGTATGTATATTCTGCTTTCAACCGAGTGCCCAATTGCTACAGCACAAGTACACATACTGTTTAGGTATTGCAGTCAAACCCACTGCCAAAAAAAACAGTAGTCCACAGAAATGTAAAGAAATAAACAAAATTGAATGAAGAAGTGAAGTGATCTACACACTAATTCCGACCCAGGATATAAAGAGGTAGTTAAATTATGGAAACAAATCTCTTATTTGTCTGGTCTGGCCCTCCACCATGATGACTGAAGAAAAGGTTAGGGCGGTATGTTGGAGCTGCTCCTCTAAGTCGGCCCCATCCTTTTCTCCTGTGATAAAAGAAAAGAAATACATCCATGAGTTACTCTCACAGTGTGGGTTAAGATCCTATACAAATCACAAACAAAATATTCTGTAGTGTGGTATAGATACAATATTCAGTGTTATATACACTTAAAAGCAAAAGACAGCAATACTAGACTGTAAGATTTTTGGATTTAAGATATTTTTTACATTATTCACGTAGGTGAATACTCATTTCCTCGTCCTGGTTAAGCCCATCCGGGCTCTTGGTTTGTAAATTCATTATATGCCAGGATTCTTTTGATCATTCTTTCTCCTGTCGGTGTGTGGTGAGTTTTTCTCATTGAGCTTTTCCAATAGGCTTTACAGTGGCCGCAGGGAATAAATCCCTGTAGGCCAATCTGTGTGTTAAGACGTGTGCTGGTGATATCCCCTTTCACAAGAAAATCCCTAAGATTTCTTCCTTTTCTATATGTAATATATGATCTCTCCTGTATAGTGTGACCTATGGTCAGGTCACTTGAAAGGATATTTCAGTTTCTATTCAGAATTCTCAATATCTTTTTTGATTCTCTATTGTAGGTAAGAAACACTCTGCTTGAAGTGTCATCCACAGTGATGGGTTTGTCAGTGTTTCCTCTCTACTGATTTTGCTTACTTTTTATTTTGCTTTAGACAACACCCAGTTGGGATATCCTCTTTCTTCGAACCTAACCATCATATTCTTTTATTCTGCTAGGAAGTTTTCTTGTGTACTGCAGTTTCTCCTTGCTCTCAGTAGCTCACCGAATGGAATACTCCATTTGAGTGTTTCCGGGTGGCTACTGAAAGCAGGAGAAGGCTGTTTCCTGCTGTGACTTTCCTGTGGAGTTTGGTGTTTACTTGGTTGTTCTCTTTTTCTACTACCACATCAAGAAATTCGATCTGTTTCTTGCTCATCGTTTATGTGAGATTAAGTTTGAAAGTGTTGTCATTGAGTTCAGTAATGATGTCTTTCACACTCTCCTCACTACCCTTCCATACTACAAACAAGTCATTGATGTACCTACACCATCTGATCACTCTGTTGCCGATTTGAGTTTTTTTTTTTTTACAAAATGGATGCCACTGTGATGCAAGTGGCTAATGTATTTTGTCCCTTTATGGTTTCCATACTCTCTCTCTTTCTCTTCCTCTTTCTCTCTCTATCTCTCTCTCTCCCTCTCTCTCTCTCTCTCTCTCTCTCTCTCTCTCTCTCTATATATATATATATATATATAAATATAAATATATATAGATATATATATTAGGGGTGGGCGGAATTTGCGGAATTAACCTTCGCAAATTATCGCGAGAATGTTTAAAATTATCGCAAACAAGCAGAAATATCGCGAAGATGCGGAAGTTTTTTTCCGGCATGTTCGCGAGATTTTCTGCATGGTTGCGTGTCGCCAACTTACCCATGTGGTTGCTTGCGGGCGCGGCCATCTTGTTTTGAGTTGTTCTCGCGGTGCATGATCGCGAGAAGAAAGACGTGATCGCGCGACGCATGACGTCACTGCGGGCGCGAACTGTCGCGAGACAGCGCAAATGGCTAAAAACAATACAACATCTCATGGAGAACGCGACCGGATCAAGAAAACTTGTCGGCGAACGCAGGGATTCAGGTAAGGCGATCGCGCGCGCGCGAGAATGTATCCTTTTACAGCGCGAGCAAGAAACAAATTATCGCCAAGCTGCGGAAACCGGAATTTTTGACATTTTCGCGCTCTCCGCGGAACGCAAAAATGTCAAATTATCGCAATTTCCGCGAACGGAACGAAATTTTTGCCCAGGCCTAATATATATATATTACCTACTGGCGGTCGCCAGTAGGTAGTTATAGTTAGGACCTATTTTCCATAGGAAATCCGCAACATTCTATTCCCAATGAGTCTGGGGCCGGTTGATGAATCCTTGCGAAATTTTCCAACATTTTGTCCAGCTCTGCTCCGCTCCTACCCTGAAAGTTTTGTGGTGATTCGTCAAGCGGGGGCTGAGAAAAAAGGGGGGTCCTAAAACGCGTTTTCCCCATGCAATTTCCCATAGGATCTGTTGTCGCAGCTACAGCCCGAACCGCTGAACGGAAGGACACCAAATTTGGCAAATAGGTAGTCCTCAGTTCAGACTCGTGCCTTTTGCTTAAATGGTGTAAATCCGTACAGTAGTTCCTGAGAAAATTAGAGTTAAAAGTACACATATATCTATGGCCGGGGAGGATCCGCGGACCCTACCCGCACCATAAGCGCACCCTCCCCAAACCAAGCATGCACCCTCCCAAACGTGCGCTGAATGCTAATTGGCTGTCGAGTGTCTGTCTACATTCGAAACCAGGAACTGTTGGCGGCCATTTTCTGCCTCGGTAGCAGCGAGGCTGAAGGAGCAAGGGGAATAAGTGTGTAAAACATATAAAGGGGGCAGAGTGGAAATACTCTGACCCTCTAGAGGTGCTTAGGGGGTCCCAGAAGGACCCCCTGGGGCCCCCCCTTTTTTATTTTTTAAACAGCAAAATGCGCGCATGGTGCGCGCATCCTATCGCATTGGGTGCTCGGATTCTCTCGCGTTGGGTGCGCGGATCCACAGAATTTTTTTTTTTAAAAAGACAAGAAATCATTGGTTGTATGACTACTTTCTACACTGAAAGGTAGGGTGTATATTTCTGTTTTTTAAAGGTATGATTCTTATTGGTTAACAAAAACAAATTGTACGGAAAATTATATATGATAAGCTGATATGTTGAAAAGTCAAGCACACTTGCAGTCTTGTGTAGTAACATTGTGTGCTGAACTTGTGACCTGTGTGCTCAGTGCAGTGTTCCATGACCTGTTTCTATGGTAACAGGCAGAAGGCAGACTGGGGGAAGGGTTGAAATGTATTTCAGTTGGAAAGGGTTGAAATGTTTAACCAATAGAAATGTGTGTTTGCTTTTGAGTTTATGTGTGAAGGATTGTGATTTGATGTTTACATGTATATGTGTGGAAAATGAAAGGGAAACTATTCCATTCTTTGTTTTTGCTGAGAGGTGCACAGTGCAGAGATTCTGTAAAAGAAAATCTGGTGTGTGACTGATGTACTTCTTAATCTACAAAACAACTTGAAAGGTGAGTTATTTAATTGTGACGGGATGTATGTAGACTATTTTGATTTTAATCAGACTAATGTATTTCTACTGCTAAAGTGTAGGGAGTACTTTTTTTCTCTACAATCTTATTGACAGCGTGTGTGCATGTAGAAACCATTCTGTGATAAGCATTTGTGTTTTTCATGTGTTTGCAGACAGATAACTGTGCTGTTTTTATGTTTTGGTAGAATTAGAAACCAGTCATTGTTTATGAATTTGTGAAATTAGTTTTGTTTCCATATTAAAATGTAGTACTCCTTCTAGATGAAGACATGTGTTTTGGTATAGTGCAAGGAATAGTGTTGTTTGTCTAGAATCACACAGTGACTATGTGTGCATTTGGGAACCACTGTGAGAGAAGTATGTGGTAATATCGTGTATTTGCTGACAGATAACTGTTTTAAAACCTGTCTTGTTGTCAAGTTTTAGTAGCATTAGAAGGCAGTTTTTGCTTATGCTTTGATTAAATGAGTCAGGCTTTGACACAAAAGTGCAGTCCTGAAATATGTAGATTGTGTGCAGTTCCCTTACCACTTCCATTGTAGTGAATGAGTTTTGGTAAACTCCTAGGGATAGTGGTGCTTGTCTAGAATCACACTGTGAGTTAGTGTGTATTTGGGAACCACTGCGAGAGAAGCATTTGGTAACATCGTGTATTTTCTGACAGATAACTTTTTTAAAACCTGTCATGTTGTCAAGTTTTAGTAGCATTAGAAGTCAGTCTTTGCTTATGCGTTGATTAGATGAGTTAGGCTTTGACACAAAAGTGCAGTCCTGAAATATGTAGTCTGTGTGCAGTTCCCTTACCACTTCATGAGTAGTGAATGATATTCGGTAAACTCCTAGGTATAGTGGTTGTTGTCTAGAATGTGAATCTGTGTGCATTTGGGAACCACTGTGAGAGAAGCATTTGGTAACATTGTGTATTTGGTGATAGATAACTCTTTTAAAACCTGTTATGTTGTCAAGTTTTAGTAGCATTAGAAGCCAGTCTTTGGTTATGCATTCATAAAATGATTCATGCTTTGACACTAAAGTGCAGTACTGAAATATGTAGATTGTGTGCAGTCCCCTTACCCCTTCCACAGTAGTGAATGAGTTTTGGTAAGCTGCTAGGGATAGTGTTGCTTGTCTAGAATCACACTGTGAGTCTGTGTGCATTTGGGAACAATTGTGAGAGAAGCATTTGGTAACATAGTGTATTTGCTGACAGATAACTGTTTTAAAATCGGTCATGTTGTCAAGTTTTAGTAGCTTTAGAAGTTATTCTTTGCTTATGCATTGATAAAATGAGTCAGGGTTTGACACTAAAGTGCAGTACCATGTACTATTCTCTTCACTGTGCCAGAACTGAAAATTTAAAAGTTTTACCCAGGCACCAACCTAGCAGTAGTCTGATGATTTAGTCAGTTTCCAAGTACTTATGTTGTGAACCATACATTACCACATAGATTGCTTCAAATGTCTATGCAGTATGCATGCAGTCTTCTAACATACTATACACTTGTCTTTCACATTTTCAATTCCCTAGTCAGTATCCATACACTTCCAGGAAACACCCTGTAACTCCCTTTGCAGTCCTCTAGTGACCCATTCAGCACCATGTACTAATCCATTCACTGTGCCAAAACCCAAACACTTATAAATTCACCAAGACACTCTATTTGCGGTACTCTAATCATTCAGTCAGTGCCTAAGTATTCATGCACTGAGCCAGGCCTTAGCACATGGACTGCTTCAAACCCCTATCCACTATGCATGCAGTATTCTAACCACCTAGACACTTGTCTTTCACACTTTCAATTCCCTAGTCAGTATCCATACAGTCCAGCAAACATCCTGTCACTCCCTTTGCACTCCTCTAGTGACCCATTCAGTACCAAGTACTAATCCATTCCCTGCGCCAAAAGCCTACTACTTATAAATTCACCCAGGCACTCTCCTTGCTGTACTCTAATCATTCAGTCAGTACCCAAGTACTCATGCAGTGAGCCAGGCCTTAGCACATGGACTGCTTTAAATGCCTATCCAGTATGCATGCAGTTCTCTGATCACCTACACAGTTGTCTTTCACACCTTCAATTCCCCAGTAAGTATTCATACACTTCTAGCAAACACCCTGTCACTCACCCAGTGTGACTCCTTATAGTACTGTAAGTCAGTTAGCATGTAGTCTTTTAGTGAGGTAGGCTTTAGGGCATGAACTGCTTCAAAGTAGTATGCACTATGCATGTAGTGTTTTAACGATCGTCACACTTATATATGTTTGTACAGTAATGGAATAGTATAAATTTGAAAGTTA
Source organism: Triturus cristatus (assembly GCF_964204655.1). Taxonomy (NCBI): domain Eukaryota; kingdom Metazoa; phylum Chordata; class Amphibia; order Caudata; family Salamandridae; genus Triturus; species Triturus cristatus. The sequence goes on along the minus strand of NC_140584.1, from coordinate 371,777,074 downwards.
TTAATATACATTTATTTTTGATTCTTTTTTACAGATACAGAACAGGAGTGTTTCTCATCTGTTTGCACTCTTCTCGTGAAAGATTGTTTGGATGAAGGGTCCTTCGGTGTTTCATCATACTTTCCATGCCGTGCGAGTATTTCTTGTTAAGATCCCCTTGCAACACAACTCTTTTGCAAATCTTGCACGTGACCAAGGTGGCATTGGTCTTTGTTTGCCCCTCGGGAAAAGTAAAAAAGTAAAAAATGTCCACACCACTGAAGGAAAACGTTGTGGGCGTGGTGCCTCCTCCAAAAATTCATCCTTAGATTCGGTGAATATTTTAAAGCGACAACATTTACAGTTTTTGTAAGTTAAACTTATACAATTTTGTTAGCTGTAAGCATTTTATATATCTGTGATTTGTATCTTGTGGTATTTTGTTGAGAATAGCATGTTGTTTTTTTTTTAACAATCTTTGTGATTGTTTTTTTTTGCCCGCTGTTAAGTGATGAGTACGATTGAAATCACTATTTTTAGTGAAATTTAATATATTCTGAGAACAGCAAAAAAGGCAAACAAATTACTTTGTGGAAATTATGCTGTGTTGTAAAAAATTTATTATTACATGTTATAATTTTTTTTCCTTTTCTTTCACAGATGCAAATTTTAAAAATAAGCAATTTATATGAATTTAGATTGGAATGAAAATCTGAAAAAAATGTATACCATTTTTTATTCCTATTACTGTGAAGGTAAGTTTAACTAAGTCTCAATATGCAGAATGAGGAGGTCTGCAAGAAGCTACAAAGTTGAAACACGTTTCTAAAAACACTCTGTTTATACCTATGTAGTTTTGAAATCTGACCATAATCAGATATCATGTGACCTGCAAAAAAAGAGATTTGAGGGGTTCATAATATTTCCCATTTTAGCTATTGAAGGACCGCAATTATTTCAATCATTCTTCTTTGAACATCTTTGCAAAACTCTGTGCTTACCTTCTATCATTCACAAGGAATTTTAAAAACGGAAATATGTCACTTTTTGTAACATAGTTATTGAGCAAGATACTCTTTCATATTTACAAAGAGAGGAAAAGGCACTCTGTGCACTTTTTATACTCCATGTAAATACAACCTCATCATGCACACCACTTTGTGTTGAAAGGGTGTTCTATAAGTGTTGTTGTGCATGATTGCACTTAATACTCATAGAACAAGACACGTGTAGATTTATCAGAAATCATAAATCTCGATATGTGTGTGAATGCTGCACCATGCTAAAATTGGTGTAGGAAAGCACAACAAGGAGAATTGTTTTAATTTCTCCACATTTTTATATCTTCAATGCATGCTGAAATGTTCAGCATACATTGAAGGAGAAAAATGCATTTTCTCATTGTTTTTGTGCAGGAAGGTGTGTCTTCCAGTAGAAAAACAAACAGCACATGACACAGATATCCTTGCACTATGGTGCAAGGGTGCCTGTGTCACCACATGGCTGCAGTTTAAGCAGCCGTGCAGAGAGAAGCATAGATTTGCAACATATTTATGTACATATGTTGCATCCCTGTGCTTCGGAAGTACTACAGCACACTGCAGTTAAAGAGGTTACTGTGTGATGCTGCATCACTTCCTCATAGTTCTGCACTTATACATTCACCATACGCTACTAATGCATTCATTCAGTCAATTACGTACTACACATACATTCATCTAAACCATGGGTACTCACAAACTTTCTCTCGGGGGCCAAATTTACATTGTGGTTTGCGGCCGAGCGCCGCACCGGTGGGGGCGGGGTCAGAGGGGGAGGGGCGGGGCTAAAGCAAAAAAATATTGTGACCATGAGGTTGAACACAGGTCCCTGCAGCAAACGCCTCCGTCCACTGAGCCACCAGACCCAGCATACACAGATCTCTCTCCCCCTCCCTCCCCCCCTTCCCCCCACTCCCTCCCTCTCTCCCCCTCCCTCCCTCTCCCTCTCTCTCCCTCCCTCTCCCTCCCTCCCTCCCTCTCTCTCCCCCGTCTCTCTCCCCCGTCTCTCTCCCTCGTCTCTCTCCCCGTCTCTCTCCCACTGTCTCTCTCCCCTGTCTCTCTCCCTGTCTCTCTCCCTCTGTTGCCCTCCCTCTGTTGCCCTCCCTCTGTTGCCCTCCCTCCATCGCCTTCCCTCCATCTCACTCCTCCTTCTGTCTCCCTCCTCCCTCTGTCGTCGCCCTCCCTCTGTCGCCCTCCTCCCTCTGTCTCCCTCTCTGTCTCCCTCTCTGTCTCCCTCTATGTCTCCCTCTCTGTCTCCCTCTCTGTCTCCCCCTCTGTCCCCCTCCCTCTGTCTCCTTCCCTCTGTCTCCCTCCCTCTGTCTCCCTTTCCCTCCCTCTCCCTCCGTCTCCCTGTCTCCCTCCGTCTCCCTCCCTCCCTCTGACTCCCTCCCTCACTCTGTCTCCCTCTGTCTCCCTCCCTCCCTCTGTCTCCCTCCATCTCCCTCCCTCTGTCTGTCTCCCTCCATCTCCCTCCCCCCTCCCTCTGTCTCCCTCTGTCTCCCTCCCTCCGTCTCCCTCCCTCCATCTCCCTCCCTCCGTCTCCCTCCCTCCATCTCCCTCCCTCTGTCTCCCTCCCTGTCTCTCTCTCTCCCTCCCTCTGTCTCCCTCCCCATCCCTCCCCCTCCCTCCCTCCCTCTCCCTCTGTCTCTCTTCCTCTTTCTCTCTCCCTCTGTCTCCCTCTCCCTCTGTCTCCCTCTCCCTCCCTCTGTCTCCCTCCCTCTCTCTGTGACCCTCCTTCTCCCTCCCTGTTTCCCTCCCTCTCCCTCTGTTTCTCTCCCTCCATCTCCATCCCTCTCCCTCCGTCTCCCTTCCCTCCGTCTCCCTCCATCTCTCTCCATCTCCCTCCCTCCCTCTGTCTCCCTACGTCTCCCTCCCTCCATCTCCCTCCCTCCCTCTGTCTCTCTCTGTCTCCCTCCCTCCCCCTCCCTCTGTCTTCCTCCATCTCCCTCCCTCCGTGTCCCTCCCTCTTTCTCCCTCCCTCTCCCTGTCTCTCTCCCTGTCTCCCTCCCTCTCCCTCCCTCCCTCTGTCTCCCTCCCTCTCTCTGTGACCCTCCTTCTCCCTCCCTGTCTCCCTCCCTCTCCCTCTGTTTCTCTCCCTCCGTCTCCATCCCTCTCCCTCCGTCTCCCTTCCCTCCGTCTCCCTCCATCTCTCTCCATCTCCCTCCCTCCCTCTGTCTCCCTCCGTCTCCCTCCCTCCATCTCCCTCCCTTTCTCTGTCTCCTTCTGTCTCCCTCCCTCCCTCTCCCTCCCTCTGTCTCCCTCCATCTCCCTCCCTCCGTGTCCCTCCCTCTTTCTCCCTCCCTCTCCCTGTCTCTCTCCCTGTCTCCCTCCCTCTCCCTCCCTCCCTCTGTCTCCCTCCCTCCATCTCCCTCCATCCCCCTCCCTCGCTCTATCTCTCCCTGTCTCTCTCCCTCCCTCTGTCTCCCTCTGTCTCCCTCCCTCTCCCTCTGTCTCTCTCCCTGTCTCTCTCCCTCTGTCTCCCTCTGTCTCCCTCTCCCTCCCTTCCTCTGTCAATCTCCGTCTCCCTCCCTCCGTCTCCCTCCCTCTGTCTCCCTCTCTGCCTCCCTCTCTGCCTCTCTCTGTTTCCCTTCCTCTCCCTCCATCTCCCTCCGTCTCCCCCAGACTGCGCCTCTCTGTCTTCCTCTCTCTGTCACCCTCATTCAACCTCTGTCTCCCTCCCTCTCCCTCCCTCCGTCACCCTCTGCCATTTCTCCCTGTGTGTGTGTCAGACCTCAGCCCGGGCTGAGACAGCTTCCCAGCGTGCACACACACAGCCGCACTGAGACAGCTTCCCAGCACTCACACACAGCCGGCACCGAGTACTTCACAGGTCTTTAAAAGACCATTTACATCTTAATAAAGCTTTGTTGTATTTCACCTCTTAGGCCCCTGCATCTCCACTTTGACAATCACTGGAATCCCCCGGCCCCCACAGAGCAGTGTCTCAGAGTCCGGGCTGCTAACACTATTTAATCTTTTTTTTTAAAACACATGTAGGATGTCTGCAAGGTCCGCGGGCCGCCGAGGAAGGCTTGGCCGTACTATGAGTAACCCTGATCTAAGCTTTCACACACTAACAAAGAAATTTAGCTCTTTTTTTAAACCAGGAAAGTTAGTTCTTAGAAGAGCGCTTTTCTTTCTTGTTTTTTAATTTTTGTGTACTTTTTGGAACAATTTAGTTATTTTTTTGTTTTTTTCAAAAGGAAAAAAAGACAATAGGAGGAACAAAACAGTCAACTTCTGCAAAAAAAAAATAAACACAAGTTTAGCACTTGTGGTTTTGCTGCGCTCGGCAGATTAGTTCAATTGACTGCTTGCCGTAACATAGTAGTATGTTGCATTTAATGCAACTAATTTTTAGTTTTCCAAATTCTGGACGTATGTCCGGGTGAGTGCTTGATGGTGATGCTGCAGAAGTGCTTGCCACTGCTGGCTGAGGCTGCTGTCGGAGTCTTCTGCATTCCTGCTTGGCCAGGTTCACGGGATGCAGAGTCTTTTAACTTACTCGCAGTCCCACAAGAGTATTTTTTTGATGGCTCTCCTCTGGAAAGCACTCTTTGACATATTTTACATGTCACTTTAGTTGAATTTTGTTTTATTTTGTCCTTCTGGGAAGGACAAAAATTTCCACACGACAGAGGTGTATCTTTCTGGGCGTGGAGGTTCCACAACAAATTCCTCATCAGACGAATGGTCTGATTCTGACGGTGGCTGCTGTGCAGAAGCCAGTGTCTTCAGAAAAATTGCAGCTGTGGAAATCTTCCCCAAAAAGTTTCTTCTAGTTCTAAGGTGTGAGATGTTCCTCCAAAGAAGCTCAAAGAATGATTGAAATGGGTGGGATCTTTCAATAGTTAGAATAGGAAGTGTAATGAACCAATCAAATCTCTTTTGTTGCAGGTCACATGGGATCCGCACACCCTGCGCGCACCCTGCGCTTACGCAGCATGCACCCAGCACGCATCTGCGAAATTGAATTAAAAAAAATTATAGAATTAGATGTAAAAATATATTAGTTTTAAGACTACTTTAGAGTTTGTCTTCAATTAATATTCACATGAAATAATATATATATGTTTTTTAAAATGTTAAATATTTTGCGGGATCCGCGCACCTACCGCGTCATAGATGCAGATGACGCATCGCGGAAGCGCATAAACGTCGCGTTACATAAATCGAACGTGTCGTGTATAGGCTGAGAGTCGCGTACCGGTCGCATTGCGATCGCGCACTAAACACATACCCATCGCATACCATGCGCGGGTGCTATCGCGTAGGGATCGGGAACGGTGCGCTTAGGTTGCGCAGATCTAAAAACATGGAAAAAAAATATATAAAATAAAGTTTTGAACATATAGTTAAACAATATTTTGAAAAATATAAAAAAATATGTTTGAAAAACCCATTAAATTCAAATAATATTTTTTAATTTTAAAAAAAATTAATTGAAAAAATAAGATTAAAAAATGGTGATAAAAAAGTATTATAAAAAAAAAGTTAATGAAATTGACACATTGAATTTGAAAAATATAGACATCCAATCAAAATCATTAAACATGATATCTTCAGAGATAAGTTAAAGATAGGAATTAGCATTTAAAAAACCTTTGAAATTCACTGAAAAAAACATAGCTTTCATGCACGTTATAGTTAGGAATTGGCATTTAAAAAACCTTTGAAATTCACTGAAAAAAACAAAGGTTTCAGGGGCGTTATAGTTAGGAATTCGCATTTAAAAAACCTTTGAAATTCACTGAAAAAACCAAAGGTGTCAGGGGCGTTATAGTTAGGAATTGGCATTTAAAAAACCTTAGAAATTCACTGAAAAAATCATAGGTTTCAGGGGCGTTATAGTTAGCTGGACATTTCCCTCGTATAAAACCCTAGAAATTCCCCCATGATAGTTAGTTCAGCTAACTATAACTCGCGCCCCCGCATGCACTGCTGATGACGTCACAAATTACATCACTCATGACATGGTCAGTGACATCATTGATGACATCACTGATGACATCTCAAATGACATCACTGATGACATCACTGATGACGTCATCCATGTGACAAATTAGTGCATCTTCTCACACCCTAATATAACCTTTGATACACCGACTCAAAATTTCAGATTGCCATTTTGAAAACCATAGATACTCCAATACCAATAACTACATATCGACTCATTGACTCTTAGGTCTACATACATCTCCACTCACTCACCTGTACAGTCACTCATACTTACAGTCACTCCGTACAGGACTATCATATGCATTTATACACCTATATAGACACTCACACACCGCCAATCATCCATAGAGGTACTGACACACCCAGTCAGTCATGCAAATAATTAATAACAGTCCAATTTACTCACCTATACAGTTAAACACACTCAAGTTCCCTTACTCATAAAAATACTAACAAATTCTGATGCTCTTATACAATTACTGATACAAGCACACACTCATCCATACAGCCACTCCCGCAATCGCACACTCTCACATATAGATAGTTATATACTCTTACACACATATACACTGCGTTTCACATATGTAGTTACTGACACATGTACAACTGAGATATACATTCAATCACTAACACACCCATACATACACTCACCCAACCATACAGTCCATCACAGTTGCACTCTTATAACCTTGCACCCATAGAATCACCCACTCACACATCTTTGCACAGAGTAACACATCCTACCCACACAAACACTCAGGCACCCATACAGATACTCAGACAACCAAACAATAACCCATATAGACACTCATATAGCTATTCACAAAAACATGCAGCCACTTATACACCAACACACAGACACATACAGACATTCACACAGTTTAGTCACTAGTCTGCAGTAAGATACATTTAATGACTCACTTATAGAGTCAGTTACGCACCTAGAAAATCATCCATTCACACACTCGTACACCCACTCATTCTTCAACAGGCCTTTCCCTATATATATTAAACATATTAAAACTTTACAGAAACACAGACTCATTGGATGATGTCATCAGTGATGTCATTTGAGATGTCATCAGTGATGTCATGAGTGATGTCACTGACCATGTCATGAGTGATGTAATATGTGACGTCATCAGCAGTGCATTGCGGGGGCGCGAGTTATAGTTAGCTGAGCTAACTATAACGGGGGAATTTCTAGGGTTTTGTATGAGGGAAATGTCCAGCTAACGCCCCTGAAACCTATGGTTTTTTCAGTGAATATATATATATATATTACCTACTGGCGGTCGCCAGTAGGTAGTTATAGTTAGGACCACGTTTCCATAGGAAATCCGCAACATTCTATTTTGAATACCTTTGGCGCCGGTCGACGAATCCTCGTGAATTTTTAAAAATAGGTGGGGCGCTACGCTCGGCTCCTACCCTGAAAGTCTCGGGGGGATTCGTCAAGCGGGGGCTGAGATAAAAGGGGGGTCCCAAAACGCGTTTTTCCGATGCATTTTTCCATAGGACCTTTAGACAGGGCCACAGCCCGAACGGCTGAACAGAATTAATAGAAATTTGGCAGAGAGGTAGTCCTCAGGTCAAGGAAGTGCCTTTTGTAGGTTTGGTGTAAATCTGTTCAGTAGATTCTGAGAAAATAGCCTTTAAATCAATATATATATCTGAGCCAGCTTACGGTGCGCTTACGGTACGCTTACCGTACGCGTACGGTGGCGTGCGCGAGCGCGATTCTGATTGGCTCTTAGATCTTAGTAAACATTCGAATCGGCCGAAACCAGGAAGCGGCGGCCGTGATGTTGAAATATAAAGCACAAAAACATGTAAAGGGGCTGTTTAGACAGCTCCCACACACATAGCCATGTTGAGGGAGTCCCCTACAGATCCCCCAAGGCCAAAAACGGAATTTTTATTTTTTCGCTAATTTCGCCGATTACGCTTACCGTACGCGTACGGTAAAAAATTATAAAAAAACAAAATTATCCACACTCTCCCCACCCCGTGTGCAATTGCTGGCCGAAGGCCACCAATTGTGCATGGCTTATTACTTAAGAGATAAACTATAATATTTAAAAAAAAAACAATATAAAAAAAAATTATCCACACTCTCTCCACCCCGTGTGCAAATGGTACCCGAAGGGCACCATTTGTGCATGGCTTATAAAAATTACGAAAAATTAAAATATTACCTTTCAAAACGAAGTGCATCATATGTCCTCCATGTGCGCACGGTGCGCGAAGCGCATCGTGCGTACATGGCCCATCTAGCGTAATGTGGGCACGCGGTGTGCGTAGCGCACCGCGTGCCCACCGTGCGTGCACGGCACTAACTGCGTAAAGTGGGCGCGCGGTGCGCGAAGCGCACCGCGTGCTTACTGTGCGCGCACGGTGCGCGAAGCGCACCGTGCGCGCACGGAACGAACTGCGTTAAGTGGGCGCGCACGCCACGAATGGCGTAAAGTAACTTAGCATTTGAAAAACCGTACAAATTCACTGAAAAAACCATAGGTTTCACACACGTTATAGTTAGGAATTAGCATTTAAAAAACCTTGCAAATTCACTGAAAAAACCATAGGTTTCACACATGTTATAGTTAGCGGAAATTTTACTGATAAAAAACCAATGAAATTCCCCCGTTATAGTTAGTGCAGGCAACTATAACTCACGCGACCGCAATCTTCTGCTGATGACATATGTGTCTTTATGAAAAAAAAAATATTTGTAATATATGTATAGCTAAAAATGTATGGAAGAAGACATGGGCAAATAAGTGTCTAAATACAGTATTAGCATCAGCAGAGGATTGCGGTCGCGTGAGTTATAGTTGCCTGCACTAACTATAACGGGGGAATTTCATTGGTTTTTTATCAGTAAAATTTCCGCTAACTATAACATGTGTGAAACCTATGGTTTTTTCAGTGAATATATATATGTGTGTATACATAGGCACTCGGATGAAATTAAGTTAGAAACAAGATCACTCAGTAGCACAAAAAGAATAGTAGTTTTGCTTATGCAGTAGCTTAGCTGATATCTTTAAGTCTCAGAACCTTTTACAAAGCACTCACTGCATGATGTGATCAGTGATGTCATCTGTAATGTCACTGACCAATTCACGAGTGATGCAATATGGGAGGTCATAAGCAATGCATTGTGGGGGCATAAGTTATAGTTAGCTCAGGTACGTATAATCGCTGAATTTCACTGGTTTTGTATGAGTGAAATCTAAGCCTAACTATAACGTCCCTGTAACTTTTGGCTTTTTTCAGTGAATTTCTGACATTTAAAAAAAATGTATTTCCTAACTATAACATCACTGTAACCTTTTTTTTCAGTGTTTTTTCTACGTTTTTTTAATTCTATCTCAAAGTATAGCATCTCTGTTATCTTTAATGTGTGCACAGCTTTGTTCAAAAGTCTACCCAACTGCAGTAGTTTCTATTGGTTAGCCAGTAAGTGCTACCTTGTTGGGTAAATGTGTAGTCATATTGTACAGTTCAGCTGCGTAATAGACCAGGATGAAATGTCAGTTGAGACCCTGTGTGCATTTAATCAGTGTGATTGTTCCACATGCATCTTTTTCCAGAAATGTGTGATAACATGAATACTCCTATAGAGAAGATAATGAGACTACAAAGAGGTGTATAGTTTTACAATGCCTCTCGTTTTCCTAGTGATTCTAATAAACATATAGAGGATAGGTAGTGGCCCTTACTCAGTACTCGATGACACAACCAGCCTCTTAGACTTTTGAGGCAGCCATGTCATTTGTGTTATATATCATGGCCACGCCCCCAGATGCACAGTGACATTACCCGGCCGCTGGGCACAGTGACTCATACCATGGTACTAGCAAGTACCTTTCCTGGCTGGGAAAGCCGCCTCCCTCCTGGAGTATCGCATCATCACGCGGCCCCCAGGCATGGCGAGCAGGATGCTGGAACAAACGCGGCAACTAACAGGCTTGCAGTTAATTAATTGCAGGTGATTTATAGCCACATCCCCCCATCATCACGCAGCCCCCAGGCATGACGAGAAGGACTCCAGAATGATAGTGGCAACTACCATGCTAGCGCCTATTAATAGCAGGTGATTTTCACATACATGACACGATTTCCAGGCAGGTGACAGCGAGGACACTGGATCTGGTAACTGATTCCCTACGGCCATCTGAAATTGCCCAATTTCCATCCTGATGAATGCCGCGGACACACCTGGGCCAACAGCAGAAACATGTGGATGGTAAGGGTGGTGATGGGGTAATAGTTCCCCTAATCCTCGCATTCTAGTTTTTAACCCCAAGTATTACCTTGCGATTAAATGTCATTTCGGGTAATACATTGGTTTTAAAATCTCTACTTCACGGGCCCCACTTAAATTATTAGAAGTGCCTCCCTGTCTCCAGGTGTAGGCCCGCTCTCTATTAAACCTGTTTTTTAGAGAGCGAGGACTGCCTATAATGAAGCATCAAACCTGGTGGTGTGTGAGGACAGTCCATAACATTTTTTGAGATGCTCAGCACTCTACTTACCTAGTGCTTTGTAGGAATACGGTTATATTATGTAAGTGACCAATTTTTTCAGGGTAGCTTCTTTTGTGTGTGCATGTGATAGGTTTGTAGGTTAGCTCACCCTGAAAACCCCATAGCCTCTAGTTCCCTCCCTCGGATAATTCCAAGGGTTTGCATGTCTATGTACTATACATCTAAAGACCTGCCACTTCAAGCACTTAGCCACAGCACAGAGGGAACATAGTTCAGAAGATGCATCCACATCTAGTGCAACACCAATTGCACCAGGGGACCCTATACTAACGGGGGTCTACAGCATCTCCCTGAGAGGTTATGAGAGCTCAAAACAATTGGGATATTTTGTTGGACTGCAAGAAAGTCCTCACTGCAGGGAAAGAATCTAAGATTTAAATGACACTTCTATCCCCAGTTTCCATTTTATTTGTAAAAAAAACAAAAATATACAAAATGTTAAAAAACTCAAAATTCTATTCTGAAAAATTAATAAAAAATAAAGGGTCTCGCTGCAACCATCTTTCTTCCTTTACAAAAAATAAACTATATGTGTAAGTATAAGAAAGAGTTTATATGTGTGAAGTTCTGTGTTAGTGAGTGAGTGGGTGTATGAGTGAGTAAGTGGATGGGTAAATTGTTGAGTTAATGGTGTCTGTGTTAGTGAGTGGGCATGTCAGTTGCTTAATGGGTTGGTGAATGAGTGTGTGAGTGTTTTTATAGGTAAGTGAGTGGGTACATGAGCAGCTGTATTGGTGAGTGAGTGAGTGTATGAGTGGGTGTATGGTTGTTTACATGGGTGTGTGAGGGGCTTTATCGGTTTGTGAATTAGTGTGTGAGTGTTTGGGTAAGTGAGTGGGCATGAGTGGCTGTAAATGGTGAATGAGAGGGTACATGAGTAGATGTATTGGTGAATGAGTGAGTGAGTGGGTGAATTAGTGTCTGTATGGGTGAGTGGGTTTGTGAGTATCTGTATGGGTGAGTGAGTGACTGTCGATGACTGTATGAGAGACTGAGTCTGTGTGTCACTATCTGTACAAGGGGCTGTCTGTGTTAGTAGCTGTATAGGGGAATAAGTGGCTGTGGCAGCATCTGTTTGGATGAGTGAGTGGGTGTGTTTGTAGCTGTATGGGTGAGTTATTGGGTATGAGAAGTTACATGGGAGAATGACTGAGTGTGTTAGTGATTGTATGGGTGACTGAGTGGGTATATGAGTGGCTGTATTGGTGAGTGAGTGGGTGTGTGAGTGTATGGGTAAGTGCATGTGTCATTGACTGTATGAGAGACTGAGTGTGTGTCACTAGCTGTATGGGTGACTGACTGGCAGTGTTAGTAGCTATATAGGTGGGTGAATGGCTGTGTCAGTAACTGTATGGGTGAGTGAGTGTATGTGTTTGTAGCTGTATGGGTGAGTGATTGGGTGTGTCAGTTGTTATAGAGGAGAGTAAGTGGGTATCTTAGTGATTTTATAGGTGACTGGGTGGGTGTATGAGTGGCTGTATGGGTGAGTGTGTGTGTTAGTAGCTGTATAATCAAGTGAGTAGGCCTGTGAGTATCTGTATGGGTAATTGAGTGCATGTGGTAAAACCTGCATTAGTAAGTGAGTCTGTGTGTTACTGATGTCGAGTTAGTGAGTGGGTATATGAGTGCCTCAATGGGTGAGTGACTGGGTGTATTACTGGAAATATCAATGTGTGTCTGGATGTCTCTGTGGCTGTATGAGAGTCTCCCTTGGTGTACAGCTTCACAATCTATGTTTCTTGAACTGCACCGAAAGAAGTATTAAGGAAAGTACTTTACCACAATAGGTGGTGTCATTCATTTGCTTTAAAAAAAACTGAACATAAATATAGGTTGGTATTACTTTTTACAAAATTCCACAATAAACCTTTAATTTCTGCAATGCATAGGTTCGTACTATAAATGAAACAGTATCCATTCTTTATGCTGTAATAGTATTTCACATTATAGTAAGGCATTTCCTTTCCCCTTTTTTTACAGTTCTTAGCTTTTGTACTTGGACACCAAAATTGATGTACTGTGTAAAGACTCATCCTAGAGCAGTGGGGGAAAGGCAATCTTAAAGATGTAGAAAAAACCCAGTTCTTATATCGGCACCTTCTCTTTTCTTTTCAGAAATGTATTTAGGTGATTTTTTTAGATAATGTTTCCAAATAAAATGGCTTCTTTTGGCATCAGCAGCCACACTCAGTTAAACACAGTTGTTTGGCGGAAGAACACCCGGGAAAGAGGCAATCATTTGCATGATAGTTTGAAACCATCCCCTTGTTTGCGAGAAGACTCTCTCCAAAGGGTCTGTCACAGAAATATTTGTGCGTCACAAGTATGCTCAAACATGTAAACACGTACCACTCCAAGCATGGTTGAAAAAGAAAAAGAACACAAATAGATGTTAGTATTATATTTACACATTTCCAGAAACAAAACAGTACACATTGCTTACACTGTAATTGTATATCACATTATAGTAAACCATTTTGCATTTTATGACATGACTGGACATGTGCTGTAACCCTGGGCGTAGTTCGTGAAGTAGCGCTACGCGTAGCTACGCAAAGTGCACTTCGCACTACGCGAACTACGCATAGCACTTCGCGAACTGCGTAGTACCCTGTTCGCACTGTGAAAGATGCCATTTTCAATAATTGCACAGTGCAGACAAGCATACGGCACTGTGCAATCATTGAAAACGGCATCTTGCACAGTGCGAGCTGTAGTTTTCTGCCGCTCGAGTAGATTTTTACTCGAGTGGCAGCATTCTCAACGCGGACTAGAAGTTTCTCATCGCGAGTGGTCGCGAGCATAAGCGACCACTCGCAATGAGAAACCTGACCTCCCCGCGTTGAGAATCTCACCGGGAGGTTTATTTTCCACGCTCGAGACTGGCAACTTGATGTTGCTGATCGCGAACGAGGAAAAAGTCTCGCCGGGATGTCATTTTGCTTGCTCGCGGTCGCCAACTTGACGTTGAGGACCGCGAACAAGAATAAAATGAACGCTGCACTGCGCTACGCTACGCGTGTTTGCACTGTGCTACGTGCAATTCGCGTAGTGCGAAGTAGCGCAAACTTCGCAAACTACGTGAGCGTAGCGTAGTGCTTTGCCCAGGCTTAGTTAAATGATGTTGACTTTAACCTTGGTATCGAGCTCATAGACCTAAATATCCATAATTGCACATGAGCAGGGGCTCCTTATGTGTAGGATGAAAGTATTCATTTCAGCACTCTGGACACTAGAAGCATGCTCCCCATTTTACACATTGAGCATGTTCCAATGAAGCAGAGGGGCCAGACTCTTTAGGTATTAATGGCACACCTGCCATGGCATCTCTGTAATGGGCTTTGTGAGGGTAGATTGTTTTAAGCAGGGCCAACCGCTTACATGTTTAACTTGAGTGCAATAACAACATTGTAAACACTTTGACTGCACGGGGGTCTTCTACACTTGGATACGCTCATTATATCTGGTTTTCATACCAGGAACATGTGGTTTGTCAACACACCGCTCACTGTGTATATTAATGTTGGGAATAATTTACATTTATTCTTACAGCACAATGTATTGACACAAGGTATTTGCAAAACAATATTAGCAACTTATCAAATATTATGCATTTGTACAATTTGGCCACCATGTGTATGAATATTCCTTTGATGCAGAGGAGTGTTTTGTTTATGTTTGGGGCCAACTGAGCCTGCCTCGGACCTGTGCATTATGAGCCTCAGAACTCTGGACTACATGGAATATATATATATTGGATTGTTTGTTTGGTTCATTCATTACAGCATGAGCGGTCGTTATGCTTACACGGACCACTAGTTGTTTGTGGCTCTCCCTTCAGACCGAATCTTGGAGGAGCAGTACTGGAGTGCTATCGTGGGGGAGCCCCCGGTTGGTTGGCAGGAAGAGGAACGAGGATGACTGCGGTGGAAGATGTGGGTCTCGTAGCACAGCGGTTTCTGTAACAGTCAGCATGGGATCTGTGTTTTTGCCAGCAAGAAATGCCTTGCCCGGAAGACGGATACCAGCTGGTAATTGGGCACTGCAAACACCAACGCTGATGCGGTGAGGTGGTTCTGGCGCTATCAATTTTGCTGATGGGTCCCCCTCAGCCCGAGGTTGTACTTTAATGAAAGTTATTTTATGTTGGCTGTTATTGCAGTGATTTGAAATTTGCCTTTGCCTTGGAATGAATTATTTTGTGACCCTGCAATATACAGCTGCAGCTATTTGTCCTGCTAATTATCCTACCATTCAGTGGTATTATGGGATATGGAGTCTTGATGGGATTAGGAGCAAGCACTCTACAGACTTGGAGTTGCAAGTATACTCTTCGTCTGCAAGCATAATCCCGTCATTAGACCATAGTTATCCGGTCCCGGAACATGGCGAACAATAACGTTTTGGTATTTTAATTATGGCAGGAATTATCTTGATTCTGCAGTTGGGATCGGAGGTCATGCCTGCACAGACTTGGCATCTGCCTGGGTGAACTTTACATAGCATTGGCAGTAACTATGAGACACAAATTATAATGTCTGACATTTTCTTCTTTTTAACAATTACTCTTTTATTATGATTAATGTTTAAAATGACAACACAGGATTACGAGTTTGGTGATGTACCTTTAAATGCCCGCATTAATCCCATCGTGACAAATGTTTTATGCGATTTCCATGATTGATTAATTCATGCTGTCTGCATTTTTCGGTATGAGCACATGAAAATGCAAGCATTGTGAGTAATATTTATTTTTATTGTTATGCCTTACCTGTATTAGTGCCGATTTTTGGCTGTGGACAGCATCTATATGACGCATCTGGGCCATTAGTTGAACACATACATTATAGTATGTTTTCTATGTTCATACATCAGTCAGGTGGGAAGGGCCTTATAAGTGAAGCATTATAGCATACCAAATTAGATTGACAAAGGCCTCTTGAAGGCTGAAACGCGCCTCTCCTGGTGCTTGGGGTTGAGGGTGACAACAACTAAATAAAGCGATGCCGAATCCTGAACCACTTGTGTCCGTGCTTCCTTCCATGGTGTTGCCGTGGGAGGTGGATTGTTTGTTTGGTTCATATGTATATATATATATATATATATATATATATATATTACCTACTGGCGGTCGCCAGTAGGTAGTTATAGTTAGGACCCCTTTTCCATAGGAAATCCGCAACATTCTATTTTGAATAACTTTGGCGCCGGTCGATGAATCCTCGCGAATTTCTCAAAATAGGTGGGGCGCTACGCTCCGCTCCTACCCTGAAAGTCTCGGGGGGATACGTCAAGCGGGGGCTGAGATAAAAGGGGGGTCCCAAAACGCGTTTTTCCCATGCATTTTTCCATAGGACCTTTAGAACGAGCTACAGCCCGAACGGCTGAACAGAATTACTAGAAATTTGGCAGAGAGGTAGTCCCTATGTCAAGGAAGTGCCTTTTGTAGGTTTGGTGTAAATCTGTTCAGTAGATTCTGAGAAAATAGCCTTTAAATCAATATATATATCTGAGCCCGCTTACGGTACGCTTACCGTACGCTTACGGTAAGCTTACGGTACGCGTACGGTGGCGTGCGCGAGCGCGATTCTGATTGGCTGTTAGATCTTAGTAAACATTCGAATCGGCTGAAACCAGGAAGCGGCGGCCGCCATTTTGTGTGTTTCACTCAGAAAAAAAAGAGTGAAAACAAGAAAAGGGGGCAATGAGGAGAGTTACAGACCCCCTTACATTTGTGAGGGGGTCAAAGAAGGACTGTAAAGTACAAAGAAAACATTTATTGATTTTAAAAAAAATCACGGGGTACGCGTACGGTAAGCTTACGGTAAGCGTACGGTAGAAAAAAAAATAAAAAAATAAATGAAATTCAGATTTAAGTGTTTAGATATTAGGGGGCTCTAAAAAGAGCCGTTGTGTTTATGAAATGATTTTTTAGTGGTACCTACAAGTAAGTACCGATGCAGAGTCTAAGGTTCAAGAGGAAGACTCTGTTCCCTTCATCATTGAAGTGCACACCATGTTGTAGACTTGTAAAGCGCACAGCTACCCCAGCAACGGGGTGTCCCGGCGCTGTAGACCGCTGGGGAACCCGTCCTGACTATCCCTGTGAGATGGTCCCTTTCTGGGTATCTCCAAGGTGAAACCAGGCATCCCGGGCGTCTGTGGGGGGCCGTTGTAGAGATTAGGCAAGCTTAATGCCCAGAGTTGCCGAGTGTGTTCATGGTTAGAGTCGGTACCGAGGCGAGAATTATCGAGTCCGTTTTGACCCTGGTCCACAACCCTGCCGCGTCGGGAATTGAACCCTGGTCCCTGGCCGATTCTCTGCTTACGGGTCTGCCGCCTCTAACTAGTGAGCCACACCTCTACACCATCTCCTCTATAAATGTCTTGCATGTCATAACGCAAGTTGTTGTGGTAAATGGCACCCATACCATAGTCACGGAGGAAAGCAGAAACAGATTTGTTGACGTGCTTTCTTGCTTTGTCATCGCACCGCGTGCCCACCGTGCGTGCACGGCACTAACTGCGTAAAGTGGGCGCGCGGTGCGCGAAGCGCACCGCGTGCTCACTGTGCGCGCACGGTGCGCGAAGCGCACCGTGCGTGCACGGAACGAACTGCGTTAAGTGGGCGCGCACACCACGAATGGCGTAAAGTAACTTAGCATTTAAAAAACCGTACAAATTCACAGAAAAAAACCATAGGTTTCACACACGTTATAGTTAGGAATTAGCATTTAAAAAACCTTGCAAATTCACTGAAAAAACCATAGGTTTCACACATGTTATAGTTAGCGGAAATTTTACTGATAAAAAACCAATGAAATTCCCCCGTTATAGTTAGTGCAGGCAACTATAACTCACGCGACCGCAATCTTCTGCTGATGACATATGTGTCTTTATGAAAAAAAAATATTTGTAATATATGTATAGCTAAAAATGTATGGAAGAAGACATGGGCAAATAAGTGTCTAAATACAGTATTAGCATCAGCAGAGGATTGCGGTCGCGTGAGTTATAGTTGCCTGCACTAACTATAACGGGGGAATTTCATTGGTTTTTTATCAGTAAAATTTCCGCTAACTATAACATGTGTGAAACCTATGGTTTTTTCAGTGAATATATATATATATATATATATATATATATATATATATATATATATATATATATATATATATATATATATATATATATATATATATATATATATATATATATTACCTACTGGCGGTCGCCAGTAGGTAGTTATAGTTAGGACCACGTTTCCATAGGAAATCCGCAACATTCTATTTTGAATAACTTTTGCGCCGGTCGACGAATCCTTGCGAATTTTTCAAAATAGGTGGGGCGCTACGCTCCGCTCCTACCCTGAAAGTCTCGGGGGGATTCGTCAAGCGGGGGCTGAGATAAAAGGGGGGTCCCAAAACGCGTTTTTCCCATGCATTTTTCCATAGGACCTTTAGACACAGCTACAGCCCGAACGGCTGAACAGAATTACTTGAAATTTGGCAGAGAGGTAGTCCTCAGGTCAAGGAAGTGCCTTTTGTAGGTTTGGTGTAAATCTGTTCAGTAGATTCTGAGAAAATAGCCTTTAAATCAATATATATATCTGAGCCAGCTTACGGTGCGCTTACGGTGCGCTTACCGTACGCGTACGGTGGCGTGCGCGAGTGCGATTCTGATTGGCCCTTAGATCTTAGTAAACATTCGAATCGGTCGAAA
This sequence comes from Triturus cristatus, assembly GCF_964204655.1. Classification (NCBI taxonomy): domain Eukaryota; kingdom Metazoa; phylum Chordata; class Amphibia; order Caudata; family Salamandridae; genus Triturus; species Triturus cristatus. The sequence continues at coordinate 371,758,821 of NC_140584.1, read as the reverse complement.
CCAGGAAGCGGCGGCCGCCATTTTAGTTAGATCAGGTAACTATAACTTGCGCGACCGCAATCCACAATGTGTAATTTCAGATGTCATCATTGATGTCACTGACCATGTCATGAGTGATGTACTATGTGACGTCATCAGCAGTTTATGGTGGGCGCGCAAGTTATAGTTACCTGATCTAACTATAACGTGGAATTTCATTGTTTTTTTACGAGTGAAATGTACAGCTAACAATAACATGTGTGAAACCTATGGTTTTTTAAGTGAATATATATATATTTACTTAAAAAACCATAGGTTTCACACATGTTATAGTTAGGTGGATATTTCACTCGTAAAAAACCAATGAAATTCCCCCGTTAGGGTTAGTTCAGATAACTATAACTCGCGTGCCCGCAATCCACTGCACATGACGTCACATATTACATCACTCATGACATGGTCAGTGGCATCACTCATGACATCACTGATGACATCATCCTTGTTATAGAGTGGCGGTCGCGCGAGTTATAGTTATCTGAACTAACCATAACGGGGGAATTTCATTGGTTTTTTACGAGTGAAATATCCACCTAACTATAACATGTGTGAAACCTATGGTTTTTAAGTGAATTTGCAAGGTTTTTTAAATGGTAATTTCTAACTATAACGTGTGTGAAACCTATGGTTTTTTCAGTGAATATATATATATATATACACATATATATACACTGAAAAAACCATAGCGATGTCGCTGACCATGTCATGAATGATGTAATATGTGACGTCATCAGCTCATCAGCACTGCATTGCAGGAGCGTGAGTTATAGTTAGCTCAACTAACTATAATGGCGGAATTTCGATGGTTTTGTATGAGTGAAATGTCCAACTAACTATAACGTCCCTGAAACCTATGGTTTTTTCAGTGAATTTCAAAGGTTTTTTAAATGCGAATTTGTAACTATAACGTACCTGAAACCTATGTTTTTTTCTGTGAATTTCAAAGTTTTTTTAAATGCTAATTTCTAATTATTATCTTCTTTAAACGTATAGTTTTTTCAGTGATTTTAAATTATCACTTCATTGTCAACCTAGTGAAAAAAGCCAATATCCCCAGTTTTCCAGCAAGAGCTTCCACCCAAAAAAATTCAGCACAAATGAGAACAACAACTAGCGGCAATAATATACAGAGTAGACGTCCCGTGCAAAAATTAACACAAAAGCACCAGTTCCTGATATTTTCAACGGGCATCCAAATCTGGGGTGCGATCCAAAATCAGGGAATAAGCCATTTTTGCAGTAGATATCTAACATCTGCATTTTACTGGTGTAAACCAGGACGACTACCTACAATGTAAAAGGGATCGCAGCCCAGAATCATATCTGAAGAGCAACATATGTCATAGAGTTACTGATCACGCAGCTCAAATACCCATGAAGGCCACAACACTCACTGCCACCAGCCTCAGGTCCCCCCCCCCCCAGACCAACCCCCTCCCTACTACCAGCAAGGCAGCGCAAAACAGGACAGCGGACCATCCAAAAATGGCATGGTCCCTCAGCCACACAATACTTGAATGTTGGCAGATATGGCATGCAAATATATGTGAAGGATGCAACTCATCCAATTAAGAATAATAATGCACACAATACCAAGTGTAGCGGTGATGTGCTAGACAGACCTCACTATACAGATCATAAACCTCTCCATCTGTCCATATACTGCTGGTGCTTGTAGTGTTGTGCACAATAGACGCAACCATGTTACCTCAGGCAGTGGGGAAGATCTCGGACATGTAGGTGTATTGTCCTCCCCTGGAAGCGGAAGCGTAGTGGGCTGGTCCAACATACGCCACTCCAGCGTAGGAGTATGAATAAATAAGCCGGGGCTCTGGGCGTGGTTCACTTGTGAACTGTGAAGACCAACAAGTCTTCCAGAGCGGCAGGCCTCACCCTGCCACATGGCTGCTAACATGACCGCGGGTCACCTCGACACAGGACCCCTGCGAACCCAGCGGCAAAGCACCACAGACTACTGTCTGTACAGACTACTGCCTTCGATCTACACTGCGGACAGCAGGCATCACAATTCAGATGGAGTAGCGATTGCAGATGACGCAGTCCAGTACGCAAGATACATTGCTCCCAGTGCAGCCCTCTCGGACCACGCATCATCGCAGGGTGCGCACATGCTGAGTGCTTCAGGTGTCACTAACTCAGTGCACCACAAGTCATCGCCACGTGGCCTTATTGAGGCAGAATTCAATAGACAAAAGACATTGCTCCGAGTGCGGCTCCCTGGACCACGCATCATCGCAGGGTACGTACACGCTGAGTTTCAAAGGTACTACTAACTCAGTGCACCATAAGTCATTGCCACGTGGCCTTATTGAGGCAGAATTCAATAGACAAAAGAGATTGGTCTGAGTGCGGCCCTCCCGGACCACGCATCATCGCAGGGTACATACACGCTGAGTGCCAAAGGTACTACTAACTCAGTGCACTATAATTCATCACCACGTGGCCTTATTAAGGCAGAATTCAGTAGGCAAAAGACATTTCTCCCAGTGCAGCCTGCTCGGACGATGCATCATCGCAGGGTGCGCACACGCTGGTTGCTTCAGGTGCCACTAACTCAGTGCACCACTTATCATCGCTGGCTGCACACCCGCTGAATTGCCAACAACTGTGCAGCTCTACTGAACGCCACGTGGCTGTGGGCCCTTGCTGACCGCTGCATCTGGCCTACACTGTGGTCAGCACAACTCACAATTAAAATTGAGTGTTTATTCATTAATTACAGAGTCCAGTAGGCAACTAACCACAACGTCTTCAAAACCTAAATAATATCCTTTTGGTATCCTTGCTTCAAGAAATTTTTTTATATCAATTATAGCTTTAGTACAAACACTGAATGGCAGTCTACACTGTGGCCAGCAGAGCTCTCAGTTCGAATTCAGTCTGGATTTATGAATTTCAGAGACCAGTAGGCAACTAACTATAACGTCCCCGAAACCTACACATTTCGACAATGTATTCCATACATATTTCATCTTTTGTTACCTTCACTGTGGTCAGAAAAGCTCACAATTTACATTGAGACATGATTTATTAATTGCAGACAGAATTGTACTCTATGTCCTCGGATTTTGTCAAGAGGAAGTGACAAAAAGCTTTTCTCAATGTCTGTGCTGACTACTGCCTTACATCTACATTGCGGATAGCAGGGCTTACAATTCACATTGGGTCGCAATTGCAGAGATGCAGTCCAGTAGGCAAGAGACATTGCTCCCAATGCGGCTTGCCCGGAACACGCATCATCGTTGGCTGCACAGACGCTAAATGCTTCTGATGCCCCTATATCAGTGCAGCACAACTCATGAACCCTTTCTGATACAATATTTTGTGTATAATTTCACATCTGCTGTCCTACCTCAGTGTATCACAAGTCATGAACCCTTTACGATAGAATCTTTTCTGTATGATTTCATATCTGGTAACCGTACCTTAGTGTAGCACAAATCATTGACCCTTTATGATTGAATCTCTGTGTCTGATCCAATGATTACTGTTGTACTTGTTGCCAGCACCAACCATTCCTGGAGGGTTGGCTTACATTTACCCCACACCCATCCACCACAGACGTCACTGTGACATGTGACCCTTGTAATAAAAAGGAGTTGAACGCACGTGCCCGTGCCCAGTTCCACTATCTATCTGTGTCCATGTGTTCATTATGTATGCAACATGCTGCCCCCAGGCCCTACCACATTATATAGTGCACTGGACAGCGTATGCAAACATCTTACCTTTGACAGTGGGGGAAATCTTTAGTTATGTAACTTTGTCTTCATCATTGTACAAGTACGTATGTAAAGACTGCATAATTAGAGTACTGCAAGCAGAGTGTATAGTGAATTTATAAGTGCGTGAGGATCCTTACAGTGATTGTATAAGTACATATGTTGGCGCAGCCTAACTCCAACAACAAGCTTGTCTCTAATTGGCTGCCCTCCATGTGCCAAAAACTGAAACTTCAACTTTCCATGGCCCTGTATTGTTACAGCTGCAATAAAGATTCATATCTACACAGATGTCTCATGTCCACCATCTTTCTTGTGTGGAACTATGGATGAATATAGGGTCAGTAATTCCCCGTACCTTCCATGTTGGCCATATTGTTGGACTTGGCTCAAAGAGTGACACTTTGGCTTTTGCAACTCGGGTGACGGTAGCACTCCAACATGGACACCCATTGCCACAGCCACTCCCTCACGGATGGTATACACCCACACCACACCCATTCAGCACAGGTGTTACAGGACACGTGACCCTACTAATAAAAAAGACTGTGCGCACGTGCTCTACGCCATTTTAGAGTTGCTCGCAATGCATGCACTGCGGCCGGCACAGTCACACCGCCAAGGTGATGGCCCGTCCCGGTGGTCCGGACGCTTGATGTTTTGTGTGCTCTGTTGCACCGCAGTGTAGGCCTGAGCCCAGCAGCGAAGCCTGGCCTCACTTTTCACTGAGTTAGTAGCACCGCAAGCACTGAGCGGGTGTACAACCTGCGATGATGATAGGTGCACTAGTATGTCCTCTACCATGGCGATATCAAGACTCACTACCAAATGTGAGACCTATTAGCTTGCAGAATGGAGCTGCATGATGTGGAGGGTGCTGTGACTGCGAAAAGGTGAGCAGTGAGGCCTTGGTGCGCAGTGTCGGGCACTGGATGGGTAGAGCAGCCTGAATGCAGAAAGATGGCAGAGCGATTTAGGTGTACGCACTCGTAGATACTCTGCCAAGCGTTGGATTGGTAATGCGGGCACTGGTGCAATGCCTTAGGAGCCGGTGCCGAGTTCCAACTGTGGGCTGCTTTTTGGAGCAGCCTGGGGGGCAGATTTGGGCGTTGTCGCTGTTGTTTGGATACAGCCAGCGGCCCAGTGGGGGTCTGAATCGCCTTTCTGGGGACAGATAGGCGTCATTACCTCATGTTTAGCAACAGGCAGAGGTGTCACTTTTTTTCTCTCGCAGGGCCACCCATTAATGTATGCATACCTAGCAGGGCAGGGGGCCTGAGCAGAAGTGTCCTAACTTGTTTTTAAGTCACCAGTGTAAACGAATGACTTAAGAGGCAAGCTCGTGCTCAGGAGTTAGGCACCGACCAGATATATATATATATATATTTTTCAATTAATATCGAAAAAACTACTGACTGGATTTACACCATTTCTACAAAACCGCGCTTTCTGGACCAAGACCATTTTCCCTGCCAAATTTGGTGTAATTCCGTTCAGCAGTTTGACCTGTATCCTTGTCTTAAGTTTCCTATGGAAAATGCATTGAGAAAACATGTTTTGACACCCCTTTTTTTCTCAGTCCCCCCTTGACCAATCACCCCTAAACTTTCAAGATAGGAGCTGATCAAAAAAGAGAAACTTTTGGGAACATTTCGTAAAGAATTGTCAAACGACGCTAAAGTTATAAGCAGATGGAGGGCTCCTGGAGGGGGGCGTGCAACCCCCCTCCCAACATAAGTGAAGCTCCGAGACTGCGGGGACCCCAGCGGGCCCCTGTAGCCCCAGCAAACCCCAACTAATATTTTTTAAGAAATGCCCCCGGGACCTAGCGCACCCCGGGATCTCATTAAAATAAAACACGGGAACCCGCGACCCCAGTGCAAATTTCGCCAATTTTTTTATTTTTTTCATTTCATTTTTTACCCTGAGGGTCCTTCTGGGACTCCCTGAGCAGGCCTAGAGGGTCAGGGTGTTTCTACCCTGCCCCCTTCCCTTCTTTGCTACCTTTGTTTCTCTGTTTTCTAGTGACTCGCTTCTACCGAGCCACAAGATGGCTGCCAAAACTTCCTGGTTTGGAGTGTTGACAGCTAATCACAGTGAAGCTTGTGCACGGGACTTAGGCTCCGCCCAGATATCGAAACTTTTATTTTTCAAATTTCTCAGCAACTACTGAACGGATTTACACCATTTAAAAAAAAAAGGTCGCTTTCTGACCCACGTACTACCTTTGTTCCAAATTTGGGGAAATTCCATTCAGAAGTTTCAGCTGTAGCCTTGCACAAAGTTTCCTATGGTAAATTGATTTTTTGACTCTTATTTTTTGAATTTCTCAAAAACTACCAAACGGATTTACACCATTTAAAAAAAAGGTAACTTTCTGAACCAAGCTCTACCTTTCTGCCAAATTTGGGGTAATTCTTAACATGGGGAAAACGCGTTTTGGGACTCCCCATTTTTCTCAGCCCCCCCCTTGATGAATCACCCCCAAACTTTCAGAATAGGAGCTGATCTGGATAGACGTTTTTTTTGGGAGCATTTTGCAATGATTCGTCAAACGACACCAAAGTTATTAGCAAATCAAAAAATGCTTATCCTATGGAAACTAGGTTGTAACTATAACTACCTACTGGCGACCGCCAGTAGGTAATATCAAAAAACGATTTTCCTATGGCGGTTGCCAGTAGCGAATATCAAAAAACGATTTTCCTATGGCGGTTGCCAGTAGGTAGTTATAGTTAGGACCTAGTTTCCATAGGAAAATCGTTTTTTGATTTGCAAATATCTTTGGCAGCGTTTGACGAATCTTTATGAAATTTTCTAAACTAACGGAACGCTCCGGTCAGCTCCTGTCTTGTAAGTTTCGGGGTGATTTGTTGAGCGGGGGCCAAGAAAAAAGGGGGTCTCAAAACCAGTTTTCTCAAAGTTAATTTCCATAGGAAACCTTTGTCGCGGCAACAGCTCGAACTGCTGCACCGAATTACACCAACTTTGGCAGAGAGGTAGTTCTTGGTCCAGTGTTCTCTCTTTGCTTTAAATGGTGTAAATCCGTTCAGTGGTTCCTGACAAATACATTAAATAAAAAATATCAATATCTGGTAACCGCGGTGGGCCCACAAACCCTCCCGAGCACGAGCTTGATTCTGATTGGCTGCCAACACTTCACCAGGAAGTGATGGCTGCCATCTTCTGACAAGGTTGAACCGAGTCACAAGAAAAAAGGTGAAAAAAAAGAAAAGGGGTCAGGGTAGAAACACCAAAAAAGCATTTTTTTAAAAAACATTTTCTGTGGGTTTTGCGAATCCCACCCAAAGAAGAAAAGTGAAGCACGGGCTCCCGTGCTTCGTTTTAATGAGCCCCCTGGTGGGTCAGGTCCCGGGGCAGTGAGCATAATATATGTGGGGGCCACTTGGGCCCCCACAGCCCCAGGGACCTCCTCCTCCACGAGGCTTTATTAATAATGTGCGGGGGCACGCAGCCCTCGGGAACCACACCATCCCCAGGGCTTTATTTTTAAATACAAAATTGCATGGGGAGGCTCCTGCCTCCATCACACAGCACCGGGGACTGCCACCTCCCCGGGGCGATAATTATTGAATGCGGGGAGCATGAAGCCCCCCGCAGCCCTGGGTACCATCACTTTCCTGGGGCACTAATTAATAAATGCGGAGGTCCGTTGTGGACCCCCAGCCGTGGGGATCACCACCTCCCTGGAGTTTTAAATAGGATGGTGGGGGGCCGTGCGGCGACCACCCTCCTGCAGCCCTTGATGGCCCGGGGGACAGCCACCCCCGGGCTAGCCCCAGCAATGTCCTGCAGTGCCTACGCAAGGGACATTCCAGTTTGCAATGACAGGGCAGGCTCTCGCGAACAGCAGTGTGCCAAGAGGCGCGTTTGCAGAGTAGTGTAAAAAGGGGGCGTGGCCTCAGACCAGATATATATGAAAAATATTCAAACTTTACAGAAACACACATTCACTGGATGATGTCATCAGTGAAGTCATTTGAGATGTCATCAGTGATGTCATCAGTGATGTCACTGACCATGTCATGAGTGATGTAGTATGTGACGTCATCACCAGTGCATTTCAGGCGCGTAAGTTATAGTTAGCTCAACTAACTATAACAGGCTTATTTCTCTGGTTTTATATGAGTCAAATCTCTAACTAACTATAACGTACCTGAAACCTATGGTTTTTTCAGTGAATTTCAAAGGTTTTCTAAATGTTAATTTCATGTTTTAATATTTATAAAAACCTATATTTTTTCTAATTTTTTGTAATATTTTGAAACTCTATTATCCTTTTTTTTGATTAAAAAAATTATGTAATGTTTTATATCTTCAAAAAAAGTACGTATATCTTTTTTCTTTTGGAGTCCCGTACCGTTAGTGTACCAAGCTCCATCAGCACGCAAATCCTATCTGCCATATTGCTAAACTTGTAAAGGATGCACATTTCGTATCCGACGGGTTCGTGGCACCGCGTCCTGCCTAACATCATATAAGTATGAGGTCGCGCCAGCTGCTAGTTTGGTATGCGATGGGTGCGCGGTACCAAGCTGTGCGTTACGTCATATACATACGGGGTTGCGCCGGCTGCGCGCTCCATATGCGACAAGTGCACGCTGCCAGGCCCTGTGTTACGCCATTCCCTCATTTTTAGGTTTCGCCTAGGCAGCGCATGCGCTGTCTCGGTGAGAATTGCAGTATACAGTGTTATGGGGAAGCTCTGCCCACTTTCTGCCCATGCTTTTGATTGGCTCAAATCTCATTGGTTGCCAGCGTATTAGTCCCGCCTCCTTACTGCCATGACATTATTTTTATCCTTCCATGGCTATCAGCCCCTTTACTTCAGCAACTCTTTTGTTCCCCTGCCTCCCCCTGTTCCCTCCCAAAGTCTGTGACTTCTCTGACCACCACCACCCCCCCACCCTTTCCCGTTCCTGCCTTCTCCGGCGCCCGCATTTTTGTTTACAATGCAATAGGAATCGCGTAAATACGAGTCCTATTGCATTTGTAAATGCTTTTTTTTCATGATTCAAAGCGGTACAAAAGGGGGTGGTGATGGACGGAGCATCAGAACCAATCAAACACTCACACCCAGTCAACAGATCTGGGTTTGATCCATCACCGTTCTTTAGCCCACTCTGCCACCCCAGTTCAGACATGGCCATATGCAAATCAGTCTGACCCTGTGCCTCATGGGAACAGTCCAGCCCGAACTGCCAAGCCATGCCTTCCCTGGACTGGAAACAAGCTTCCTAGGACCGGTTTCTGGCATTTCAGCCGTCTTCAGCCAGGCTTGCTTGAATCCAGTGGCAAAGTGAGCAAGGGACTCACGTCTGAACATACCCTGCCAACTTATGGCGAACAAAGCGGTACAAAAGGGGGTGGTGATGGACGGAGCATCAGAACCAATCAAACACTCACACCCAGTCAACAGATCTGGGTTTGATCCATCACCGTTCTTTAGCCCACTCTGCCACCCCAGTTCAGACATGGCCATATGCAAATCAGTCTGACCATGTGCCTCATGGGAACAGTCCAGCCCGAACTGCCAAGCCATGCCTTCCCTGGACCGGAAACAAGCTTCCTAGGACCGGTTTCTGGCATTTCAGCCGTCTTCAGCCAGGCTTGCTTGAATCCAGTGGCAAAGTGAGCAAGGGACTCACGTCTGAGCATACCCTGCCAACTTATGGCGAACAAAGCGGTACAAAAGGGGGTGGTGATGGACGGAGCATCAGAATCAATCAAACACTCACACCCAGTCAACAGATCTGGGTTTGATCCATCACCGTTCTTTAGCCCACTCTGCCACCCCAGTTCAGACATGGCCATTTGCAAATCAGTCTGACCCTGTGCCTCATGGGAACAGTCCAGCCCGAACTGCCAAGCCATGCCTTCCCTGGATCGGAAACAAGCTTCCTAGGACCGGTTTCTGGCATTTCAGCCATCTTCAGCCAGGCTTGCTTGAATCCAGTGGGAAAGTGAGCAAGGGACTCACGTCTGAGCATACCCTGCCAACTTATGGGGAACAAAGCGGTACAAAAGGGGGTGGTGATGGACGAAGCTTCAGAACCAATCAAACACTCACACCCAGTCAACAGATCTGGGTTTGATCCATCACCGTTCTTTAGCCCACTCTGCCACCCCAGTTCAGACATGGCCATATGCAAATCAGTCTGACCCTGTGCCTCATGGGAACAGTCCAGCCCGAACTACCAAGCCATGCCTTCCCTGGACCGGAAACAAGCTTCCTAGGACCGGTTTCTGGCATTTCAGCCGTCTTCAGCCAGGCTTGCTTGAATACTGCTTTGTTCGCCATAAGTTGGTCGACTCTTCAAACAAGTGTTAACTGCCATCTCTTATTGGGTCTTCAGTTAAAGGACAGCCCCCACCTCTGAACAGAATAACAAAGTTAACAGCCCCCTTATATTTATTTATGTAATATCTTATGTAGCATCGACTCCACCCAGCCGGGCTTCATAGCGCAGTACGACGCACTCTTAACACAGGCGTTCAACCATTTATTGATTGCTGTAAACACTCTCCTAATGCAGTTGAAATCAGTTTTGCCTTTCTTTTAAGAAATACGTCCTAAACGCTGACAGTGTGCTAGTTTCTTTATGTCTCAAAACTATATCTAAATAACTTTAAAGTGTATATGAGAGCAAGTGATAATCTGAAATATTTTAAACATTTATATATTTCTAACTGTAATAAACTTATATTATGGTAAACATATTTTCTCAAAATCGCGTCGGGTGCTGTATCCTTGAGCGCGGGGTGCGCGATTGCCATGTGACCTTAAAAGCATTTTATTAGTTCATAACATTTCCCATTGTAGCAGTTGGAGAACGCCACCCATTTTAGTCATTCTCTCTACAGCATTTGATGAGACACACCTCTTCTGCTTAGAGAGCTTTTTTGAAAACTTTTTGCTATGTACACATATCTTACACTACACACAACATGCAACCATCATCTTCATCAATATTCATGGTCTGTAAAGTAGCCTTCCACCTGTGATAGTCATGCAATTAAAAGTTACATAACCAAAGTTTTCCGCACTGCCAGAGGTAACATGGTTGCATACGCTGTCCACAGCACAATGTAATGTGTTACAGCCCAGGGGCAGTTTCATGCATAGATAATGAACACACGGACACAGATAGATAGTGGAAGTGGGTACGGGCACGTACGCTCAACTCTTTATTACCAGGGTCACATATCCAGTGACGTCTGTGCTTAATGCGTGTGGGGTGAGTGTAAACCAGCCCTCAGGGAATGGTTGCTGCTAGCATCAGCTACAACAGTAATCATTGTATCACACACAGAGATTCAATAATAAAAGGGTCAATAGTTTGTGCTGCAGTATGTTAAGGGCAGTAGAAATAATACACAAAAGATTCTATTGTAAAAGAACCATAACTTGTGGTATACTGAGATACAGGCAGTAGATCTGAAATAATACACAAAAAGATTGTATCATAAAAGGTCCATCAGTTCTAGTGCACTCAGATAGCCACATCAAAAGCATTCAGCATGTGCACAGCCAGCAATGATCCGTGCTGCGGGTGGGCCGTACTAGGAGCAATGTCTGTTGCCGACAGGACTGCATCATCTGCAATAGTAACTCGATCTGAATTGTGAACACTGCTGTCTACAGTGTAGGCCAGAGAGAGCGGTCAGCAAGGGCCCACAGCCACGTGGCGGTGACTTGAGCTGTCCTGTTTGCAGTACACGAAGCAACAAAAAGCATATGCGGAGCCTGCGATGATGCGTATGCATAGTGCGGACAGAGCGCACTGGAGCAATGTCTTTTGCCTACAGGACTGCATCATCTAGAATAGCGACTCGATCTGAATTGTGAACACTGCTGTCTGTAGTGTACATTGAAGGCAGTAGTCAGCACAGACATCCATGAATACTTTTTCTGACTTTCTCTTCACAAAATACAACAACATAACTTACAAAAAGTCTGCAATAAATAAATCAAAACAATTCGAATTTTTATGTCTGCTGTCCACAGTGTAGACTGTTATTCAGTGTTCTTTTCCACTACCAAGAAGAATTTGGTCATTGTACTAAACCTCCACAAAAAAGTTCTTTAAACAAGTATACTAAGAGGATATTGTGTATATTTCAATAGACGTTTAGTTAGTTGCCTACTGGATTCCGTAATTTAACAATCACCACTCGATATGGATTGTGAGCACTGCTGACCGTAGTGTAGGCCAGAGGCAGTGGTCATTAAGGCCTCACAGCCACGTGCCGTTGGATTCGGAAGCACAGAGTTGGTTGCACCTGATCGGAGGGAGTACACAGAAATCATCACAGACTTTAACTTCTGACATCCTCAATCATACAATCAAGAACCCGTTTCACTGTTCAGACCTGCTGTACCGCGGTGTAGTCCACCGACTACAGTCAACCAAGCCCAATAATCATGTGCAGCAGTTAGCTACGGAAGCACAGAGTGTGATGCACCTCAACTGAGGGAGTTCTGTGAAAACCAAGCAGCAGGTAATATCGGACATCGTCCATTGTGGGATCAAGACACCATTCCACTGTTGGGTCCTAGAGTTGGTTGCATCTGGTCAAAGGGAGTACCTTCATCTCCACTCTCAGATGCATTTCTAACATCATCCATTGTTGGATCAAGACACCGTTCCACTGTTGGTACCTGTTGGACTACTGTGTTAGTAGTATACAGAGCACTCCACGATGCTGGGCCTCAAGCTGGACGCTGTGTGCCTGTGTCACGGTAGCCAGCGTTGATCTCAGAAGCCTTCCCAGCTTGCAGACCTCGGCCCAGAAGCTTCTGTCAGCACGTGGTGGGCCCTCTTTCACATACAATGGTGTTGAAAGGTGAACTGTGGGGCATATGTGCGTCGCAGCAGCCATGACGGTTTCTGGATGCCAGCAGCCTGAGAGCATCATTCATGCACCCACCTTCGCTCACGCCTTCAGCCTCGTAGAGGTGTAAGCTGCGCAGACCTGGCAGACATGTTCGCCATTCCGGAAGAGAATCACACCCAGAGAAATGTGCCTTTTATTCATACCCCTACGCTAGCCTTGCATACACCGAGCCAGCCCACTACGCTAAAGATTTGGGGGGAAGGGGGCACGTACGCGCTATGTTTTCGTAATCTTCCCTACTGACTGTACTATCATGGTTGCGTCCACAGTCCACTTCACTCAATAGACCATCAGTGTATGTTGACATGTACATGTCTGTGCTCTGCATACTCAAGTCTCTCCGGCACATCCCCTCAACACTTTGTATTGTATACTTTTATAATCAAGAATCACTTGCCACCTTCGCACATACTTTGCTCCCATCTTTCCCCGCATTCTGCATTGTGTGGCAGAGGTGCCATGCCATGTTCGGTTTGTGTACATGACTAACCACGGTTCCCACAGTACGTAGTGTGGTTGTGTTGATGGAGCGGGTAATACAAAATTTTGTATAACCCCCATTCTGCATGTTTATTTTAATCCGAATAATCAATTAATTATGATATTATTAATCTGTTTGAAGTGATAACTCACCAACTATATTAACAAGAGAATTACACGTGGGAATTGCACTTTGCATGGCTATATTAATTGTGAATTAACTAGTGTACGCATATTAATAGTAGAAAATTAGAATATTATATGTTATATGTTGCTTTAAGTGATGTATTTGTGATTTGTGCTTTATTCAGTGAGTATAAACCGCTCTGAGTGTTGCTTCTGCTAGATAAATACACACACATATCACATATGGGTATTAGCAAGAGGATAACATTTTATTAGCCATTTCTATGTTTTAATTACGTTTTTGTGTTTATTTTGCTTAAGTTGACCATTTCGGCCTAAACAAGATGGCTGAAAGAGACGTTAAACGTGACTGCCCTGACAACACGCGGTTCTGGGTGAAGTGCGCATGCGTCACCGCCAGCAACAGTGGCCTGGACCTGACCCCGGGAGAGCATGTACCCTCCAAGGTTGTTCCGGGAACTCATCCAAAAGAAAGGACAATGCTTGATTTAAAAGCCGGAATAAGCAAGTTGGATGACTTCATTATCCGACACCCTGAGAACTGTACCCCGCAAGTCAAAGTTGGCCAATAAGGACTCTCTAACCCCGATCTTGATACTTTTTGACAATATTTCCATTATAAAAGTAGGTAGGGAATTGAACTGTCACCGGCTTGCTCTTCTTGACGAACTCGATTTCCTGACGTTATGCTGACGGAGAGGACGGTGACACTGCTAGACAGCTGTTATCCTGAATCTATGAGAGACTGAATTGCGGCCTAAACTTTGCTGAATAAATTCTCTTTGACCGACTGACTTAGAGGACAACTTTAGCCAGAATAGGTAAATATGATGCTCTGAAATGCTAATGATGATTTCTAACATTTCTTTCAATATTTCTTAGATAAAGAATAATTGATTAATTGACAAATGTGTAGTGTCGATTATTTGAAGAAGAAGATTAAGAGAAAAGTAATAGAGCAAAGGTAGACGAGTTAATCATCAATTACCAATCCAACTAAATGATCTATCTCCGTATGGGAGGGATATCTTAGGTTCAATGTCAATGTGTTTAGGGTAATGTAAAGGTATTCCTCTCATGTCAGCGTTAAGAAAAGTATTTTCCCTCAGAAAACAGGTCAACCGAGTGTAAGTACATTGGTGTTATGGGCCCCACCAATGAATGCATGTGAGTGAATTGGATGCCGAGTTGGTCTGTGCCGAAGGGGGAATTTGACGTTTTTGCCCTGCAACAGTTTTCTGGTAGCAAGACGATGGTTTTTATTGTTTTGGTTTGGTGATTATTGCTTGTAAATAGCTTATTGATTATTGGTTATTGATATTGGTTTATGTATTAACACTCTATGTTGAGTCGTGTTGAGTTTTATGTTGTTCGCACGGCTTCTGGGATGTAGGAAGTCGGAAGTTTGTAACAGTTCCGTAGTAGAGCAGAGGTAAGCGCTGTTCTCGGGAAAGACGGAATTGTTGTTATCCTGTAGGTACACAGGAGAAAACGTGTGGTGATTGAAGTTGTACGACGCATTGTCTGGGTTCGATTCGGTGACATCGCCATGTGTTGCCATTAGAGACATTTTTCTGTGGGAGAGAAGTGTGTATGATAGCAAAGGTTACCTGTGAAATTCTGGTCTTAGGTACCAGGGATCCAACTGGCATTCCGATAACGCTTATCACTGGAAAGGTAATAGGTATTCTCTGAGCTTGCTAGAAGGACAAAGTAGAGGGAAGCGCTGCTTTGTTAACGTGTGTTATAATTCTGTAGTAGAACAGACTGTTCGCTGTTCTCGGGAAAGACAGGATTCTGTGTGAATGTACTACATTTTCTAGTGTAAAAGTGCGTGAACGAAATAGCATTTGGGTTAATTGCGAAACTCTGGGTTTATTTCTCAGGAGCATTGGGTCTCCAACTATGTGTCTTAAATGCTAGAGAAACAGTTAGCTAATGCTTGTTAGAAGGGTGAAGTAGAGGGATGTACTACTTTATCAACAGAAGTAACGATTCTGTAGTAGGGCAGAGGTAAGCGCTGCTCTCGGGAAATTTTTATGTTGTTACTAACAGAATTGTAGAAATTGAAACAAAGACTTACTGAGCAGATTTGTAAAGGAGGGGTAGACAGGAGCAGGAGCTGCCGCAGCGGCTGCAGACGTCAGAACGACCGCGCTGGGATTGGACAGTCGGTCAGAAACGTAAAACGCTCTGGATTGGTGCGTTAGTGTGCGCCGCGCTAGGAGTGGAGAAATACAGGTTGACGTTAAACGCTCCCTATTGGTGCATTAGTGTGAATCGCGCTGGGATTTGAGAATTGTGACAGTGGCGTAGACGCTCCGGATTGGTGCGTTAGTGTGAGTCGCGCTGCGATTGGACAGAGTAGCGGTACACTTGTAGGGAGAAACTAGTGAGACACGAAAAGAAAGGAAATGTATTACGATCCACCAGAAAAAGAGAAAAAGTCATGGTTTGGTAAAATTAAGAACTGGTTTAAGAAGGACAAATCGATCAAAACTAGGGAAGGACAGTTACTTCCACCACCAAAAACCCCTGCATCCTTAATGATTGCGAAATATGGATATCACACCTGTATTTGGTTAGACAACTGGGTTAAGTATACGAAGGAGGACGGAGTGTTAGCGTTTCCAGAACATGGTTCATTTGATTTGGCTGTTTTGAGAAATTTGAGAGAGAAAATGATGAATTTAGAACCGAGACCTAGACCGACTCAATTTGAGGCTTTGACGGAATGGGAAGATGAAATGCATGACCGAGAAAGACAGAGAAATGGTAGAGGATATAGGTACTTGTTTGGCAGATCGTACGGACGTGAGAAGCATGATGATCGAATGAGAAGGTGGCGGAATGCGAGTATGACTGAGGGTTTGTTTCTCATAAGAAGTGCAGGAGAGAATGAAGGATGAAAGTGTGTAGAAAAGAGGCATAATGTGGAGACGAAAGGGTATGGAGGGAATGAGTCTGAGGATGATGTTCTTGATGATATGTTCTATAAGAATCCAACACCATACCGACCAGAACCAGAAATATTAACTCCAAGTGCCCCAATAAAAGAAACAGTACGAATCATAAAATCGGAACCAGAGTTCCAAGATTTGGGAAGAAACAATCCTATTAGAGAGGTAGAAAAGAGGTCTGGAGGAAAATTGGATGGAGAAAATTCTGCAGAATTAGCCAAAACAACCCTAGAACTAACGGAGAAAATAAGAGAATTGACTAAGAATCTGGAAGCGGTAACTGTACCAGTAACGATTGGTCCAGTAATACCTATTTTTGATAAGCAAAAAGACAGTGAACATTGTTTAACAGTCCCTTATAAAAGTAATAAACCGTTTGAACAACCAAGAGTGAGTCAGAGTGAGAATCCATGGAGACAGACTATGAGTATGTTTGAACCAAATTTTTCAAACAACCCGTTTGTAGGTCAGAACTGTGCAGAGAAACGGATGACAATGATAGAGACTATGTCAGAAACGCAAAAAGATTTTGGACAAGGAAATGTAGAGAAGCCAGTAGGACCATCTACAGAGGAGTTGAGTGAATGGTTGAGAAGCTTGCAAAAGAAAGACAAAGAATCTCAGTCAATAGATGTGGCAAAATTACGAATGGTACTGGAAGAATTAATAATAGGTACTATCCCGACAGAAAAGTTAAAAACTTACCAAGATGGGGAATTGTTATTTCTGTGCAAAAGCGTAACATGGAGAGCGAAAAATCTTCATGAAAGATTAGAAGAAGTGGCAAATGAAATGGGTATTTATATTGAAAAGGTAAAAGCCTTACAGAAACCCTATCGAGTAGATTTCACTGAAAAAGACATTGAAAACATGAATACCACAGGACGAATAGGTCAGATTAAGGATATAATTATTTTGTTGAGAAAATGGGGAGATGTGAACAAATGAAAGAGCAGATGGTATCGTAAGCGGGACGAAGTTTCAGACAAAACGTTTTTAGCCTATCCTATGAGAGAAAAAGAGAAGGTTGTGACAGAATACCCTATGAGAGAGATTCCAGGAGGAGGATATGTAAGTAGTAAGTAAGTAAGTAAGTAAGTAAGTACATCTTTATTCGGTTTTCAGAAAAGAAAAACCATAAAAGACTGTCACAATACATTACATTAAAATGTCAAACTGAAAATTATTCCTTGAACATCACTTTTAAAATTCCCTTTCTCGGGCATACAACAAGATTTATTATCTTTACATTAAAAAGGAACTACCCTGCTCCTTAAATTAACAAACTTTACGTCATCCAAAATTTGCTCTGTGTTTAAAAATACACTTTAAAAGCGTGCTGACACATTTAGAGTTCAGTACAGTATTCAAAAATTGCAAGCTCAGCATAGCAGGACGGCATCTTCTGAGGCCAAAGCTTCTCAGCAAGGGAATTAGCCATAGTTTGCGATGTGCAGTATAATATTTGCAGAACAAAACGGTATGCATCGTTGATTGTTCAGACGTTTCGTCGCAAGGGCACACCGTTAAACACTCATCCCAATTATGTTTTTTAGGAAAAGCTACAAGCCTATGGAAAATGTTCAATCTAAATCGTACCAACAAAAAGCGCTCAAATTGTGACTCAACGTATGTCAGATATGGTTCCATTTCCAGGGTGGTCGTTACTGCCAAGGAATGTTGGACTGATGGTTTTTTTATCTCTTTACTCAACCGTAGTTCTTCCATATGGCTCAGAACCCTTATTTTTAAGTCTTTCTTTGGGATCTCAGCAATTGATTCGGGGTTAGAATAATATTTAGCCAACCCCAGGTCTGCAAGGAGATTTTTCACATATAGTAACCACTCTATTTTCCCCACATGTTCCAAGGACATACAATCTGCCACTATCTCTTTTGTAAATACATTTTTTGCTAACGTCCAGATACGGCGCCACAACAATAGTGGTTGGATTTTTGCCAAATCCTCTATGTGAGGCATTCCGAGCTCTGCATGGCAGGCAAAGGTAGATACTCGCTTGGGTACCGCCAGGAGGAATCTCATAAATGTATTCTCTGCTACCTGTAATGCGTTGGTGTTTTTGTGTCCCCACAGCCCCGCCCCGTAAAGTGCGATGGAATGACACTTTGCTTTATAAATACGGAGCAGCTCTACTGGTGGCCTCTTTCCTAACTTCTGGGAGAATTTTATAAGGGCGATTATTGCTCGCAGGAGTTGATGTTTGCGGGCTTCGATGGCCGCTTTCCAGTTAAGCTTTTCGTCCATCATGACCCCGAGGTATGGGTATTGGGTAGTCAGTTCTAGCCTTTCTTTGTCAAGAAAAATACTCCTTCCCCCTTTCTTTCCCTTTCCTGCCACCATGACATATGTTTTTTTTTATATTTATTTTAAGATCCAAACGACCCATAAACCTTGAATATCTTTCCAATGCTTTCTGCAGTTCTCGCGGGGTGCGTGCCAGGATCATGGCATCATCCGCGTAAAGGAGCGCAGGTACCAGGCGATTTTTCACTCGGGGGAGGTCCTGACCCCCCCTCAACATCTCCACCTCAAGACCGTTAATGTAAAGGGAGAAGAGAAAGGGGGCCAGCACGCAACCCTGCCTCACACCCCGCTCCCCCTTGAAGGACTCAGATAATTCGCCCTGCGTTCCAAAGCGCACCCTAGATGAAGCATTAGAATATAGCACTCGAAGAAGGTTTACAAGGGCTAAATCTATACCCATGTCAGTAAGAACTGACCAAAGCTTCGAATGGGAGACGCAGTCAAAGGCCGCAGAGAGGTCAACATAGACCATGTATAACCTTCCCTGCTTTGCTGGCACGTATTTTCCCATCAGTAAAGCTAAGTTCAGTGCTTGCTCGGTTGTTCCGAAGCCCTCTCGGAAGCCGAACTGGATATCAGATAGAATCTTACAGTCATCTGCCCACTCCTGAAGACGCTGGAGAACCACTCTGCCCAGTACTTTTCCCAGCGAATCGAGTAGCGAGATTGGCCGATAGCAGGTCACCTCCTCCCTGTTTCCCTTCTTAAATATAGGGACCATAATCGATTGGGTCCAGGATTTAATTATCCCACACTTCATTGCAGCGTCAAACACCCTCTTTAAAATTGGGGCCCACAAGTCTAATTTAAACTTAAAAAAATCAACTGGTACCCCATCTGGGCCAGGGGCTTTACCACATTTGCTCATTTTAACTGCATTTATGACTTCATGGATTCCATAATCTAAGGGAATCGGGAATAGATTACCTTGTATGCTCCGATTATTATCCTCTGCTATATCTACTTCTGATGGTTTACCAAAAACTTTAGAGAAATGGTTTACCCATGCTAGACCCTCAATCGCCACTTCTACTGTTGGCTTGTCACTTGCGTGTGTCAGGAAGGGTGTCTTCACCACCTTCCAGAACTGTTCGCTATTTCTATTCTGGGAACTCGCATGTAGTTGATCCCACAGTGTTTTTTCAGTTCCTGTTTTCTTGTTTTACAAGCTAATCGGTAGGACCTTCTTAATCTACGAATCTCCTCTTGGTCTCTTACAGTTTTTGTTAACGCTATTTTTAGGGATTTGTGAGCCATAGTACAGTCGTGGTTAAACCACCCTTTTTTCCCGCCCTTTTTCCCTTTCTTAATACTTGTTAAACAATCGTTTACCTTATCCAGAATTGCACTGAAATTATGCAAAACTTCCTCTTCACCTATGTCAATATCTAGGCACTTCACTATGGCAGGATATACCGCGAGTACCACCTTCTTTGTCAGGTCTACTGGGTCTATCTTTCCCCATCCTATGGTATAGCCATTTATTTTTTTTAAATATATCTTGTTCTGGGCAAGTGCGGTCATCAAGAGCTGTGGTGTTAATTGCCCCTGGTCCACAACCAAGTCAAAGCCCAGAGCGGCGTGATCGCTTAAAGTGTTTATTAATAATCTAAATCTCTGGGCCTTGCTACCAAGGGTCGCTGAGACCAATATGTAATCAATCGTCGTCTCCCACCCCCTACCCAGGTAAGTTGGCTGTAACTGCCCACAAGGTGTTTTAGTTTCGTTTAATATCACCAAACCTAATTCAGACAGAGTTTCATTTAGAAAATCTCCTACCCCAGAATGACTAAAGTGGGTCGTGTAGTTTTATGTTTCGTTCACCACACCACAAATATTGCTATTTTTCCCATCGCAGGGATGATGGTTAAAATCGCCCCCCCATATAATGCTTGGGACATCTAACCCTTGCGTTTGTTTTGTCAGGGAAAAAAGTTTCTTACGGAGAGTCCCGAGTGTTTTTACTCTCTCACTTTCTAACAGATTATCGTACATATTTACCAGGATGATTATCCTCTTCTTCTGGAAAGATAGTCTCAATATCTGATAGTTAGGTTGTAAACTCAGAGCTGTTACTTTTAACCCTGATATGGTGTTTTTTATATATACCATCAGGCCACCCTTAGCCCTACCATGAGTGCCTGCTACTGCCGGGGAAAAATAAGTTTTATACCCCATCAGATGCGTTTCAGTAGTAATCCATGTCTCCTGTAGGCATATCACGTGATAATCTTGAACAAAGTCCAGGGCACTTTCATTCATAATTTTTGTGCGTAAACCCGCTATATTCCAGGACATAATTTGTACTTTATTGTCGTCCTTTCTGAGGTCTAAACTTTTATTTATACTAACAGCCTCTGCTACGGGTAGATTCTCCAGGACCCTTTGCCCATCAACCCCCATGTGCTTAGATCTACTACAGAGATGATTCCCCAGAGTAATGTTGTCTACTCCTTTAGCCGGTGTCAAATTAAGTAGTAGTAAGTGGTTACTGCTTTCCATTTCTTGTCTTTCTGCACTCTCGCTTGGAATAGCATCCTCTTTGAGAGTGGTAGGATCTGCCATAATTGATTTTAGTGAGGAGGCCTGCTTCAGACTAAGTGAATCTACCTCGTCTAAGCCAAACAGCGTCGAGAAATGGTTAAAGGTGGGTACATTAAACCTCTGGTGTAGTAGGGGGTTATTGTTCTGAAACCTCCTAGTGGGGTGAGGGTAGAATGGATAATTACGAGGGTTTTGATGGGGAAATTGGTAGCCCGCTTCCCTCCAATCTAAATGAAACTCTTTTACAGGGTTTGGTTTTGGGTAAGAAGTCAGTTCTCGTGGGTAGAAGTAATCGACATAGTGTGTGGAAATACCGTCCCCCCCTCTGGCTTCATACCAGTCGCCAATACATCTAACAGCTCTATGATCCCTGAAATTTATGATTATCACGTCCCCCTTCTTTTCTTTTGGTCTTGTTCCAACCCAGCTCGTACGTCTCACCATTAGGATTTCCCCATTTATATGCGCGGGAAGAGGTTTATTTTG
The DNA here is from genome assembly GCF_964204655.1 of Triturus cristatus. NCBI lineage: Eukaryota > Metazoa > Chordata > Amphibia > Caudata > Salamandridae > Triturus > Triturus cristatus. Next base: position 371,737,181 of record NC_140584.1, on the reverse strand, counting down.
CTTCAACCAATAAATGGTTTTGTTTTTTAAGGCATGATGGTCCTCCCTAATTCCCTCTGACAATTCTGGTACCCCAGTCATAATAATCGTATATGGGGCTGATTCAGGAGGTAAATCCACTCTTCTACTCAATGGTATATTAGGGCACTGAAGTGGCCATTCGCCATTCCCGTTCTCCAATCTATCTTCTACAGGTATATTATTTGTTACCGGAGAGAATTTCTTTTCAGCTTCTCCTATCTTTCCAGCTTTAGACCTATCACCGACCTTTGTGTTCCTTTCTGTTTCTTTGCCATTTGCTAGGGGCTTAGTTTTTTCTTTATTGGTAGTTTCTTTGGATGATTTGGCCAATGCTTTTTTCACCTGCGCGGTATGAGATTTCATAAGGATACCGCTGGTTGATGGTTGTTCTGAAGGCCGAATAGAAGGGGCAGCAGGGTCAACAATGTTGATTTTGGTCTGTGACCTTAGTAGTTCAGTTAGAACCAAGTTATTCCCTAGCATTTGTTTGCCCAAATCGTCCAAATATGAGCTTATTAGTCTAGTTCTCTCAAGAAGAGGGAGTAGGAGGGACTTGACCATGGTCTCTATTTTGGTAAGTAATTCACCCGCGGGGTCCTGGCCAATAGACAACCCTATGGTGTTAGCGCTTGCAGTTGGATTATTTATCTCAAGGGGCCCTATAAATGACGAAGTTTGTGCCAAGGGTTTTGCTTTCTCCTTTTTAACCGGGGGAGACATAATAGGGGATCCTCGTCTCTTTCTTTTTGTTTTTTTTTAATCTATTCTCAAGGTGCCCTGTAGTCAGCGGAGAGGATATAACCAAATTCGGTGAGTCAGATAGCCCAGATGTATTTGAGCTAGTTGTGTGGTCGGAGAAGGGGACCGCACCTGGGGAGTTTATCTCTATATCTATCTCTTCCCTTTCGGCAATGGGGTGGGTGCTAACACTACCCAGATCCACATTTATCGCCCCAGGGGAGGGTACTTTCCCAATTTGACCTAAAGAGGAGCGTTTACCGGTTAACAGGTCTAATGACAGACGCTTCTTTGTATCCGCACTTTCCTTTTCCAGAACAGTTGTAACACGTTTAAAGAATTGGTCTATTGTACCAGTTACTGTATCCTTTAGAAGTATTAACTGTTAAAGTACGTGATTTCCCTGCGTCTGATGACATAATGTTAGAAAATATGCAAATACCAAATTACAAGTGCAGAAAACGGGGTACAGTGTCCGTGTCTTGTAGGTCTTGGTAGCAATACAGGGATAAGTCTCTTACCATGAATTGAAGCTTAGAGGGGTGGCCCGTCCCGTCCTCAATCGTCCTCGGACGGCCACAGACGGCCCGCCCTTTGCCCGGGCTTAGACCCGGGCGCTCCCGCGCTGCTGGCGTGCGACCCTCTAAAGTAGTATTAGATGTCAATGTTTATGGGCGGGGGGGCGGGGCCAGCAGGGAGAGCAGCCCAGGTGGAACGAATTGGGCAGGCAGGGACTCCTGGGTGATGGAGTGCTCGCAGCCCTGCCAGCACCAACACGCCCCAAATAGTAACACACAGAGGAACCAGCCCTTCTGCCTGCAGCAGCTCCCGCTGGACTTCTATGCGCTGCGGGACCCGCGGAGCGGGTCCGGCGAGTTGCTGAGGTTTTTTCAGAGGGCAGAGGGCAAAAGACGATGATGGCTACAGCAGAAATCCGGTGTCAGGGGCCAAGTTGAGCCAGTAAGGAGGATATGTGCATGTCCCATGGACTAGACAGGATATTTTGTCATTTACGAATGACTTCCCTCGACTGCGTGAAAAGCCCGTCGAGTGGTATAGACAGTTGGACAGATTTGTGAAATTATCCAAAGTATTGTGGATTGACTTGAATAGCCTGTTTGATATAATCGTACCAGCAGATCTATGGACAGAATGCAAGATAGTAATAGATTGGCCGACACAGGAATACCCAAGGGATCCTAAGACAGGAGCTCCAGACCCTGAGGTAATGAAAAAATACAAACAGGTTATGGCATTTTTGAAGAACAAAGTACCTCCTAAGGAGACAGATTGGGTGAAAATTGACAGAACACATCAAGAAAGCAAAGAATCAGTACATGCCTATTATGAGAGGTTAATTTTAGCCTTTAAACAATTCAGTGGATGGTCAGCTGCTAAAACGCTGCCTCTTTTTTAACAAAACGCTTACAAACTTTTAACGTTATTACTGTTGCTGCTAATTCTGCTGCTAACTTCGTATTTTATTTCTTTTGCACTATAATCTTTAAAACAAAGCGTCTTTATTTTATGTAGAAATGTGATATTGTTTTACCTGCCGCATTAATCCTGTTCGCACCCTCCGTTCCGCCACGGTTATTCCGGTTGTGCGGAGAGGGTTTGCCTCCAGCTTGCAATTGTTTCAGGGCTCACGCTGGGCGGCGCCAACTTGGTGGTGGTTGGCGCTCAGCTGGGGAAAGCCCTCATTTCTGGGTGAGAAACCATAAATTGGTAATGCAAGGGCAAGCGCGCAGCGGATGGTCAGCTGCTAAAATGCTGCCTCTTTTTTTAAAAAACGCTTACAAACTTTTAACGTTATTACTGTTGCTGCTAATTCTGCTGCTATCTTCGTATTTTATTTCTTTTGCACTATAATCTTTAAAACAAAGCGTCTCTATTTTATGTAGAAATTTGATATTGTTTTACCTGCCGCATCAATCCTGTTCGCACCCTCCGTTCCGCCACGGTTATTCCGGTTGCGCGGAGAGGGTTTGCCTCCAGCTTGCAATTGTTTCAGGGCTCACGCTGGGCGGCACCATCTTGGTGGTGGTTGGCGCTCAGCTGTGGAAAGCCCTCATTTCCGGGTGGGAAACCATAAATTGGTAATGCAAGGGCACCAGCGCGCCGAAGGCGTGCTAAAGGCAAGCCCGTCTGCGCCCGTCCGCGACTGGCCGGGGCCTAGGGCCCAAGACCCTGCTTACCGCCAGGTTTATTCTTCCCTTAATCTTAGATCCCTGTGGGGAAACTGGGCTTTGGACCCTCTTATCCAACAACGGATAGACTTTTGGAGATCCCTAGCACTGTTTGCACGGACTGTGCATTACTTTCTATTTCTCCTGTTTCGAAAACCCCTCGTACGTCCAATGCACCTCCCATCCCCTTTTCTGATACCTTACATACGGGACAGGAGCAGCTGCTTATTTGCTATCTCAACACCCGATCTATGGTGAAACACCAACTCGAGATATTTTACTTTTTGGAGTCCAATAAACCGGATATCCTCCTTTTATCTGAAACCTGGCTGACGGAAGATTCCAGTCCTGATATTTTAGCCGCACTTCCAGACAACTATTACATTCTCCAATCTAATAGACGGGGGAATAGAAATAGAGGGGGTGTGGCAGCCATAATTTCTCACAAACACAAATTCATTTCCTTTCATACTCAGTGTATCCCTTCAGTTGATTATCTTCTGTTTAAATTGGAATCTGATCATTCCTCTTTTGTTTGTGCTGTATTCTATCGGCCTCCGGATTCCATGCCCACCTTTGCGCAAACACTGAGTGAAGTCATTGCCACCTTAACCATTAATCATGCGAGTATATTGATCGTTGGCGATTTTAACTATTGGCCTAATAACTCACAGGAAGGTCCTCATTCACGTGAATTCACAGACTTGCTGACAGGACTGAACCTCTACTCACGTCAAGGGTAATACAGTAGATCAGGTTTGGACATCTAATCTGGAACTGGGCAAACTAAATATTTCTCCTTGTTCTTGGTCAGATCATTCGTTTATCACCTTTTCCATTCTTAGCTTTCCCGCTATTAAATCTTCTCCTACAGTTTCACTCTCGGCCAGAAACTGGAGCCAGGCTAACATCAAAGGTTGTTGCTCTTTGTTAATTGCATCCCAACCTTGTAGTACAGCGCCCTCTCTTCACTCCCAGGTAGAAAACATCAACACCTGGTTAGAATCGGCTAGAGATAGTATTGCTCCGCTCCGTACCATCAAAAATAAAAGAGCTCATGACGCACAGCGCTCTTTCTCGGACAAGCTGAAGTCCATGAAACTGGCTCTGCGTCCAACTGAGCATAAGTGGAGACAGGATTACTGTCCCCACAAGCAGCTCTTATTCACTGCCGCACTTAAGGATTATAAAAACGCTATCATTAATGCAAAATCTGAATATTTCTCATCTAAAATTTTGGCATCCACCAATAGGTCCAAAGACATCTTTGCAATAGTGGATGAACTTGTCACACCTGATCGTGTTGCTGTCAAACCCACCCCTTCCCAATCTCTTTGTGACTCACTTAATGATTATTTTATCGAGAAAATTGTCAACATCAAATTAAGCATTCACCATCCTCCTGCTTCTGTGGCCTTTTCTGTTCCTAATATCAACCCCTATTGCCTGGACTGTTTTTCTCCTATCACGCAAGAAGCCTTTTTCTCTCTACTCAAAAGAGTGAAGTCAGGATCCACCTCAGATAGTTGTCCTTCCTCCTTTCTTCGAGAAGTTTATCTTTCCTGTCCGGCGCCCCCTATGACTCTCCTTAACAATTCCCTCTCTCGGGGCATTGTTCCCAATCTTTTCAAATGTTCTGAGGTGGTTCCTATTTTAAAAAACCAGGTTCTGATTCCTCCATCCTCAGCAATTTCTGCCCCATTTCACTGTTGCCTTTCTTGGGCAAAATCTTGGAGACCTATGTTGCTGACTGTCTCAGCTCCTTTATTGAACAGTCATCTTACTTAGACCCCCATCAAGCGGGGTTTAGACCCAAACACTCTACGGAATCTGTTATTCTGGCAGTTCTTGATGAACTTCGTAGAGGGGCCGACTTGAGTTCCACGCAAGCCCTGGTACTCTTAGATCTCTCGGCCGCTTTCGACACGGTCGGCCATGCTCTTTTGGTCGATCGGGTCGAGAGCGCCGGGATTCGGGGTCCCCCGTTGGATTGGATCTCCTCATTTCTCTGTGACCGCTTTCAAGCGGTTCGTCTGGTCAGTTTTCTGGCTCAGAAAAAGAGAATGACATGCGGTGTCCCCCAGGGCTCGGCACTCTCCCCCCTCCTTTTCAATCTGTACATTCTCCCTTTAATCTCGGCCCTCCAAAATAGAGAGGTGACTGTTTTTAACTATGCCGATGATCTCCAATTAGTTTTTCACATTGACTCCTCTCCCTCCTCTATTGAAAATTTTCAATCCGTCATGCTATTTATTAGCAACTGGATGAGTGCCAGCCAGCTTAAGCTAAACCCAGATAAAACTGAGCTGATCCTCACGGGGGGCCCAGGGAACCCCTGGAACTCCAACTTTTGGCCTGACTCCCTGGGTCATCCTCCATCTCCAGCGAAATCAGTCAAGAGTCTGGGAATTGTAATCAGTAGCGATCTCTCGATGAAAGCACAGATTAAATCTGTGGTATCCGCCTGTTTCTTCCATCTTCGAAGAATTCGCAAAATTACCAGATTTCTGACCTTTGAGGCTCGGACTCAGGCTGTCCTTGCCCTGGTGATGTCGCGAATTGACTACGCTAATTCTCTCTATGCCGGCATTCCCGCCTATCAATTACATCAACTTCAACTGGTACAGAACCAAGCCGCACGACTTGTATACGGCCAGCCTAAATTTCACCATGTGAAACCCCTTTTGAAGGATCTTCATTGGCTTCCCGTATTTCAACGTTGCCTTTTCAAACTAGGATGCACCATTTTTAAAGCCCTCTGGGATCTTGGCCCGACTTTTATTAGGTCTAGACTGTCACACTATACCCCTTCTCGTGTATTACGCTCTTCAAACATGAATCTTCTGACGCCTTTTCCCTTTAAGTGCAAGAAACACGGTGGTCTTTGTTTTTCATTCCTGGCGCCTCAGTTTTGGAACACCCTTCCCTCTGATCTTCGCTCATCCTCTTCTTATGCTCAGTTCAGGTCCGCTCTTAAGACCTGGCTGTTCATTCAAGCTCATAACTAAAAACTTCTTTTCCCTCTCTATTCCCTTTATGCAACTGTCTGACTCTGCTTAGCGCCAAGAAACCGGTTGGTGAACGTGCGCTGAATAAATGTCTTTTAACATAACATAACAGTGGAGATGAGAATTTGAGTGACAAGGATTTGAGTCATTTCGTATACAGGTTTGTATATGGTCTTCGTCCAGAAATTAGTGAAATGATAAAACAACATACGGTAGATTGGCAAAATAAGAAAATAGACGAAGTATTGAGACATGCTAAACAGTGACGGCCCGTGTAGGGCGTTTTACCGGGGCGGTGACGTGGCGCAGAGGAGGGGCAGGGTAGGGGGTTGCAAAATGCGGCAAACGGCCGATTTCAGGTAACTTACGAAAAAAATTAATAAAACGAATTTCGTTGCGCGCGCTGCGTCGCCAAATGCGATGCAGCGCGCGCAACGAAATTCGTTTTATTCATTTTTTTCGTAACTTACCTGAAATCGGCCGTTTGCCGCATTTTGCAGACGATGTAGGATTGATGAGGAATGTAGATCCAGTAAAGATAACCGTAAAAGAAGGAGTATGTTATCCAAATGTCCCACAATATAAATTGACCCCTGAAATAATTTAAGGAGTTACTCTTGTGATTGAGAAAATGACAAAACAAGGAATTTTGAGAGAAATAATGAGTAGCCCATGTAATTCACCGATAATGGGACTGAAAAAGCCTAGTGGGAAGTTCAGAATAGTGCAAGATCTGAGATAGATAAACAAAATTGTTGTACCATGCTGTCCCATTGTACCGAATCCATCTGTGATTTTATATCAGATTCCTCATGATGCAGAATGGTACACAGTGATTGATTTGTGCCATGCTTTCTTTTCCATCCCATTGCACCATGACAGTCAGAAAATGTTTGCATTTTATTTCGGCGAGCGTATTTTGGCGTGGTGCCGAATTCCACAGGGGTATACAGAAAGTCCCTCAATATTCAATCAGCTATTGAAAAAGTCTTTGGAGAGTTTAGAAATGCCTGAAAATTCTGTACTGGTCCAGTATATCGATGACCTACTTGTGGCATCGAAAACTCGTGAAGCTTGTGAGGTAGACACTGTAGCTTTGTTAAATCATTTGGAAGATGGAGGACTAAAAGTGTCACCATCAAAATTACAAATTTGTAAAAGAGAAGTCCAATATTTGAGACACAGCATTGAGAAAGGACACAGGAAAATAACCATAGATAGAATCAGGATCATAAAAAGAATGAGTACACCAATGACCCAAAGAGAAGTGAGAATGTTTCTGGGAATGGTTGGATATTGTCGTCAATGGATAGGAAATTTCTCACTGATTGCAAAACCTTTGGTACGACTGACAAGAAGCGATGTGAGGGATCCGATTGATCTGAACAAAGAGGAGTTGGCAGCATTCAAGAAATTGAGAGAAGGATTGTGTGAAGCGCCTGCATTAGGTATGCCTGACTATGATAAGGAGTTTGAGTTGTATTGCAGTGAGAGAAATGGATGTGCACTCTCTGTTCTAGTGCAGAAGCATGGAGAACTGAGGAAACCAATTGCGTATTTTTCATCTATGTTGGACCCAGTAGCTGTAGCCCTTCCTGGGTGTCTGAAAGCAGTACCTGCTACATGTCGAAGTTTGGAACAGAGTGAAGGAATTGTGATGGGGTATCCTGTGAAAGTGTTCGTGCCTCATGATGTGGCGATTCTTTTAACAAGGAGTCGTACTCAGTCTATGACGCACAGCCGACTGACTAAATATGAAAAGGTCATTTTGGGCGCAACAAATGTGAGTCTTGTGAGATGCGTGAATGTGAATCCTTCAACATTGTTGCCTGATGTAGAGCATGTGGAGGTAAGAGATGAAGCAGATCATGATTGTTTGGATGTACTTGATTTTTGTACAAAACCAAGGCCTGACATAAAAGATGACCCTTTACCAGAAAGTGATTATGTCATGTTTGTTGATGGATCCTGTTTGAGAACAGATGATGGAGTGCTAAGTGCAGCATATGCAGTATGTACAGTTGCAGCAGTGATGGAAGCATCCTATTTGAAAGGAGTAAGGTCGGCCCAAGTAGCTGAACTTATCGCCCTGACCAGAGCATGTAAGATTGGGAAAAGTGTGAGAGTGACTGTGATAACTGATAGCCAGTATGGCTACGGGGTGGTCCATGATTTCGGCCATATTTGGCTGCAAAGAGGTTTCCTGACCTCAAGTGGGACTCCCATTAAGAATGCTGAAGTGGTTGGAAAGTTGCTGGAGGCAATACAGCTGCCCAGGCAATTGGCTGTGGTAAAATGTGCTGCTCATAGTTGCAGTGGTGATTATATTGCCACTGGAAATAAGTTTGCCAATGACATGGCACAATATTGTGCACGAAATCAGAATTCAATCAATCGGGCAAAGGAAAAGGAATCGATTTCTTGTTTCCCAATGTTTACTAAGACTGTGGGAACATGGGATGAGGTAAGACAATTGCAGGAAGAAGCAGGAGAGGAAGAAGTAAAACAGTGGGTAAAAGCAGGATGCGCACCAAGAGAGAAAGATCATGTGTGGGTCTATCGAGATGGAAGACCAGTCATGCCTGATAGCATGATGTCTGCCATGGCACGGATGTATCATGGACAGGGACATATAGGGAGAGATGCCATGATTAGGTCTTTTAAACAAACTTGGTATAATGCCAAGTTCAGGCTTGTGGCAGAGAGTATTTGTCTAAGATGTCTAATTTGTCAACAATACAATCCAGGAAGAAAGACAGTGGTGAGTCTAGGAACAATAGGTCGAGAGGGAGGGCCTTTAACCAGAATGCAAGTAGATTTCATTGAAATGCCTCCTTGTAACAGGTTGAGGTATGTTTTGGTGATGGTGTGCCTATTCTCCAGGTGGGTAGAGGCGTTCCCAACAAGAAGAAATGATGGAATGACAGTGGCAAAATTATTGTTGAGGGAATTTATACCTAGGTTTGGGTTCCCAGTAACAATTGAATCAGACAGAGGAGGTCATTTTCATAATGAGATTATAAAACTGATTTGTGAAGCATTGAATGTACGACAAAAACTGCATTGTGCATACCGACCAGAGGCTTCTGGTGTAGTAGAACAAATGAATGGTACCATCAAAAACAGAATAGGGAAAATGTGTTTAGCCACAGGTATGAAATGGCTCGATGTCTTGCCTCTAGTACTCATGACTATTAGGTCAATACCAGACAGAACTACTGGTTTGAGTCCTCATGAGATCCTCATGGGACGTGCAATGAGACAAGTATTTATACCAGTCAACACGCTGATGACAATAACTGATGACATGGTATTGGAATACTGTAAAAGCCTGGCTGACGCAGTTCATTCTGTGTTTCATCAGGTTGGAGCGGATGCCACCACTCTTGAAAAGAAGCCAGCTCATGATCTAAGCCCAGGGGACTCGGTAAGGATAAAAGTACACAGAAGAAGAAACTGTTTGGTTCCCAGGTGGGGAAAACCAAGGCAAGTCATCTTGACTACAACAACAGCTGTGAAGTGTGCTGGACTGAAGAACTGGACCCATGCAAGTCATACTTTAAGAATTCCAAATCCAGTGGATTGTAAAGAGAAAGAGTATTTTGATGAATCAGAATCCAGTACTGAGTCAGATGACGGAGAGCCAAAGGATAAGGAAGGAGAACATTCTGAAAGGGGGGAGACAGAGCCAAGGTTAACTTTGGTTCCCAGAAGTAACTCCCTAATAAAGAGATTGCAGATTTCTGAATCTAGTTCAGACTTAGAAACAGAACAAAGAGCACACTCGTCCAAGAAAGAACAAAAGAAGAACAAAGAAAAGGACAGTGGAGAGACAATAAAAGAAATCTGTGAGAAGGAAGTGCCAGATGAAAGATTGAGAGAAATTCCACCTGAAACAACACTTTTAGATGGACAAGTGCCAGATACAGAGAGAGAGGGAAAGATTATTGCGGAAGACCCCCGAGGAGGTGTAGGGAACTCCAACATCCAGTTAGAAGCAGGGACAAGTAGTCAGCAGGAAGATTGCGTGATGGAGATTCGAGGAGGGACAGAATTAGGGAAAACAAAAGAGGTGAAAAAAGAATTTGTTGAAGGTAAAAAGCAAGTTGAAACAGAGTCTGAAGAAAGCGAAGATGAAATACCAGAAGGCCGAGTTTTGAGGAAGAGAGCTTGGAGAACTGAAAAGAATGATAAAAATTCTTCCATGCCCATTCCCTAGGTTATGCCCCGTTACACCCCAGTTCCTGTGCCATGTCTGGAACCTGAGACAACAGGGTACACTCATCACGATATATCTGTAAGTTGTTTATGCTCCCACTTGATGTATCACCAGTATATACAGATATTATGTACCACCATGGAATATACAGTCTAACCTCACTATTCGATAACTTTGTATGATGTACGATGTGTGAAATATGAAAATGGCAATAAAAATATGTTTAAAAAAAAAAGGGAGTAAATTGAAAAGAGAGTCCAGAGACGAGGTGTGGCCAAACAAAATAAAGAGACTGAGATATCGGCTGACACATGTAAATTCGCCAAGAGCTGAACAGGTGAATGAAGTAACGAGTCAGGAAAAATCGAAAGAAGAAGAACAGACAGTAGTCAAAGAAAGCAAAAGAACAAGAAAACCTAACCAGAAGTATAAATCACTGGAATGGACATATGTGGCCCTGCCTGAAGTGAAGGAAGAGGCGGATAGCCAAGGAAATCTAGAGGTGTATGTACCGGAAGTGGTTGAGGAAGACGAAGAATCAGAAATCCTGAGAGATATCTTGTCCGATATTGGAGAAGAAGCGGATATTCAGGACAACCTGTTTGTTGAAAACGAAGGGAAGGTGAAAGATGATGAGATGCCAAACTGAATGAGACAAGAAAATTACTGATGGAAAAACAATAAAATACTGAAAAAGACAAAAACTGGTAGAACCACGTAGGTGTTTAGAAGCCTAGGGTTAGAAACTAGTTGTGAAGTAGAAGAGGCTAAGTCAAAAGACACGGCTCATTTTAGAAATATGGCAAACCTAGAAAGTAGCAAAAGTATATGTACCTTCCTTAGAAGATGGTGCAATATGTGTTGTTGTTGTACAGGATTATTAATGCTTCTTTGGAGTGTTCATGCTCTACTAATTTCATTTAAAATTACTGTAGATACATTAGAAGGACATAGTGATAACATAACTAATATAGGGAAAGTTCAAAAGGTAGTTCAAACTAGAATAGATAAAAACTATTTACATAAAGCCATGTCAATAACAGATTTTTCTAACAATGTGTTTTCAAAGTTGTTGTATGAATATGTAAAAACAATGGACGTAAGGGATTGCTACGTTTGTATGCAATTACCTGCATCTGTATCTGAAGGAGTGACTTATCATCACCATTCTGTAACATATGGAATAACATGTAGTGTGATAGCTAGTTTGTTTTATCAAACAGGTAAATTAGAGTATTATTTCTCAGATGTAGATACTATATTTTCGCAAGTACCAGCAATTAACAAACTAAACAAAGTAAAACCTGCAAAGGTATTAGGTGAATTATTCTTAGAGACAAATGAACTAACGTTAGAATATATATTCAGAAATAACTTGACTTGCAGTTTAAAGAAAGAGGAGAAGACATTTTTGGATATGGATGAAGAAAGGAGGTTGAAAATGCAAAGGAAGGTTTCCGGTTTGGGACGTAGAAACGGAGAAACATTTAAGAGGAGAAACGAGTCCAACGATGGCTTTAGATTGGCCTCAGAAAGGTAAATTGTGTATAAGAAGGAATCAGACGGCGTATGACAATTATTTTTTAGGGAATAGTGAGTGCCATGATACATACCGGATCATGGGAGGATGGGGATTTAAAGGTGGAAGAGATCCAGTCTTTCCAGGACTGTATTTCATTTGTGGGAACAGGGCTTATTATCGTTTGCCAGACCATTGGTATGGCACATGTTATGTTGGCCTGGGTTTTCCAAATATTTTTCACATGGATAGAGGAGAAGATGGTGTACATACTTTAGGTAGTTATTTAGCATGTAGTAAGAGAGAATCTTGGGCTGAAATTGTAGGTGACATTTTTGGAGCACTGATACCCACAGTGGGAATATCTCTAAATGCGAACAAAATTAGAAAACTTTCAACAGCAGTGGATTGCTTGTCAACAAGCACCGCTGGAGGATTCTTATTGGTAAATACTGAAATGGTTGCCATGCGTGCTATGGTAATGCAAAATCGACTTGCCCTTGATATTTTATTGGCAAAAAGGGTGGAATCTGTGGAATGCTGAAAGTTCAACATTGTTGTACTTACATTCCTGACGAAAGTAAAGATTTGAAAATTTATATTAAGAATATTACAGAATTGCATGACGAAATTGTACCACTGGAGGTTGAATGTGTTTTGGAGAAGATTGGTAAGAAAATAACAGCTATTAAAGACTTTGTAGTAAAACTAAGTAGTACATTTATAGGTAAGATATTATTTCCATTAACTTGTGTGATTTCCTTAGTATTAATAATTAGACTAGGATATATTTAGAAAGAATAAAAACCAGAAAAGAACAAAAAGAGAAAACTTAAGGAGAAGGGATAAGAAACAAGAAAGAGAATTTGAGGAAATATAACTTGAAGAGTTAAAGGATAGCATGTATAAAACAGCAAAAAGAGAAGAAACAGGGGAAACTGAAATATGAATGAAACAAGAAATCAATTCAAAATTTCCATAAAAGGGTTACAAAATTTTATATCAGTGTGGTGATATAATCACCAAAGGGGGGATTGATGGAGCGGGTAGTACAAAAGTTTGTATAGCCCCCCCTTCTGCATGTTTATATTAATCTGAATAATCAATTAATTATAATATTATTAATCTGTTTGAAGTGATAACTCACCATCTATATTAACAAGAGAATTACATGTGGGAGTTGCACTTATGCATGGCTATATTAATTGTGAATTAACTAGTGTACGCATATTAATAGTAGAAAATTAGAATATTATATGTTATATGTTGCTTTAAGTGATGTATTTGTGATTTGTGCTTTATTCAGTGAGTATAAACCGCTCTGAGTGTTGCTTCTGCTAGATAAATACACACACATATGGGTATTAGCAAGGGGATAACATTCTATTAGCCATTTCTATGTTTTAATTATGTTTTTGTGTTTTTTTTGCTTAAGTTGACCATTTCGGCCTAAACAAGATGGCTGAACGAGACGTTAAACGTGACTGCCCTGACAACACGAGGTTCTGGGTGAAGTGCGCATGCGTCACCACCAGCAACAGTGGCCTGGACCTGACCCCGGGAGAGCATGTACCCTCCAAGGTAGTTCCGGGAACTCATCCAAAAGAAAGGACAATGCTTGATTTAAAAGCCGGAATAAGCAAGTTGGATGACTTCATTATCCCACACCCTGAGAACTGTACCCCGCAAGTCAAAGTTGACCAATAAGGACTCTCTAAACGCCGATCTTGATACTTTTTGACAATATTTCCATTATAAAAGTAGGTATGGAATTGAACTGTCACCGGCTTGCTCTTCTTGACGAACTCGATTTCCTGACGTTATGCTGACAGAGAGGACGGTGACACTGCTGGACAGCTGTTATCCTGAATCTATGAGAGACTGAATTGCGGCATAAACTTTGCTGAATAAATTCTCTTTGACCGACTGACTTAGAGGACGACTTTAGCCAGAATAGGTAAATATGATCCTCTGAAATGCTAATGATGATTTCTAACATTTCTTTCAATATTTCTTAGATAAAGAATAATTGATTAATTGACAAATGTGTTGTGTCGATTATTTGAAGAAGATTAAGAGAAAAGTAATAGAGCAAAGGTAGACAAGTTAATCATCAATTACCAATCCAACTAAATGATCTATCTCTGTATGGGAGGGATATCTTAGGTTCAATGTCAATGTGTTTAGGGTAATGTAAAGGTATTCCTCTCATGTCAGCATCGAGAAATGTATTTTCCCTCAGAAAACAGGTGAACCGAGTGACACTGTAAGTACATTGGTGTTATGGGCCCCACCAATGAATGCATGTGAGTGAATTGGATGCCGAGGTAGTTGGTCTGTGCCGAAGGGGGAATTTGGTGTTTTTGCGCTGCAAGAGTGTCTGCTAGGTGTACATGTTGTTTGTCATGTTGTACGTGATTATGTAAGGTAGCGCGTTTATTCACGAGCAGTGGTTTCTCCCATTTACATATCGCTGTCTTAAAGAGGATTCAGAAGTTTTTCTCACAGGTGAAAAGTGCGACCACAATGGCAGTCATTCATTACTATGCAAGAATGTCCAACTGCACGAAGCTTCTTAGCTTACAGCCCCCAATCTTGCGTGCTTTCTTAAAAGCACACCAACTCCCACAATCAGACCAACATTCACACAGCTCTCTAACAGCAGTTATCTGGCTCTTAATGACATGGACTTCTATGGAATGTGAGCTGGCATACCGTATGTCCTTACTGTTTCAAACCGAGTAACTTCCTGTGGCAATATCTATTCCCACCCACACAAAGTAACTTCCACAGTACAACTTGGCCTTCAATACCTACTTTGAAAACAGATTTCATTAAGCTGAGCAATCTGAAAGCGCTTTTGTTTCAAACAGAAGTGTCCCTCACTTCTGCAAAAGAAAATTATCGACTTCAGATAGCACGAACTTCAAGTAAAATACAGTCCCTTTGAAATACGAACCTCCCATTACACTTTGTGAATTGTTACACAATGTTCAACACATCTAACACTTAAGGTCTGGCACTATTTTTTTTAACACTGTCTCCTTCGGCCTTGTCACATGCTTTCAATCTGTTTTTGGTATAATACCAGACTTCATTCATTCGATCATCTCTGGAATAACAGGGACAGTGCCCATAATTTTCGCTCTGTTTGCGGCCATCCTACTACTATTTTTGCTTGTAAAAAATGGCTGCGCTCCCTGTGGTAACAATCATGTCCGACAGAATATGCCTCTAAGCGAAGCTACATCAATACCGTGAAAAAATGAAACAACTTTTCACCTGCCTGCCTCTATCTATTATCGGAGCCAGCTACAACATGACATTTTTTTACACATATGCAATCTGCGTGCAACCATCTTTTTATTGCAAAACTTGCCCATTCGACTGGCGAATGGATCTATGCTTTGCCAACATCCCAACAATCGCTCCCGATATCCAGCAGGTAATGGAGTATCTTGAAAACCATGAACTTCATTGTTTGGGCAGTGGAGCAATGGCGGATGCAACGCAAAAAGGTATCCTTGCGGAATGGGAATCTGCGCAGCCACCAAAGATCTCCTGCAACGTGCGACCTTTGACAACATCGCAGATTGCCTGCCAATTCAAATTGCCGCTACAACATTCGAGGAACATTACTGTCCCTTCGAGGAAATGAATTGCAATCTCCAAGACTTGTAAGAAAATCACATTATCCTTGGATTGCTTTTTCCAACTTTTTTGACTTTTTCCTATAGATTTTTTTAATACTCTTCAATTGAACTATTTTCATATAATAACTTTCTATGTATACTCAGGCATTTGAACTCTATTTTCATTATTGCCCCTTACATCTCCAGCCTAACCAGGGATGGGTGATGTATGGCCTATGCAAATACGCTATTTACTTGCTAAATTAGCCTAAACCCGACATCCATTTTGAAACCATGTCTATGCCTGCCTGTTATCCAAGAATACCTTTCACACAAATTAGCTCATCCTCAGCCTCAGCTCACAAGCTGGCGATCAAGATAAAAAAACACAACATTGTTTGGGAACTAGTTGGCACAGTCTGGTAATCGTATCCTACCTTTATTTTCATTATAGAATGTATTCATTCATGTCTAATAGGTATTGTTTATGTCACATGGAACTGTAACATTGAATGTGGAATTCACTGATGCAGGAGCTTAGGTTTGAATACAGCAGAAGCGTTGGAGTTTGCCTCAGCTGGATGCCTTAGCTCTTGCACCAGTGGGTCCATTTATGGCACTTAAATAAATACACTTTTTATATACTTTTCAGACTCCATCGCTTTATTACACACAGCCACTTTCTTAGACACACCTGATTTCAGCATTTGTTTTCTGTGGCATTGCAACATTCTGCATTATATTTTTCATGATTATTTCTTTATTCCTGCTTGCTAAAACACTGCATTCGAGTCTTCACACTGGTAGGGGTGAGTAGTTCGCTTCCCACTCCCTGTATAGTATAAACGCATACTAACACTACTTACACAGGTATGCTACAGCGGCCAGTATCCTACAGCGCCCACAGCATATCACTTCACAGCAATCAGCTCACGGCTTAGGCTCACGGTTTGATCCCCGAGTCTTCAGACTGGTAGGAGTGAGTAGTTTGCTTCCCACTCCTGCCATAGTCTAAACGCATTCTAAAACCACTTGCATAGCTATGCTACAGTGCTCAGAGCACATCAGTTTACAGCAATCAGCTCACAGTTTAGGCACACGGTTTCCTCCCCGAGTGTACCGACACCTCACCTCAGAACCATCTTACTTTGGGCAAAACAGCACTTTCACACCGGTAGTGGTGAATACTTCGCTTCACACTCCCTGTATAGCACACCCTAACCACCCCACAGAGCTCACAGCTCTCCTCCTACTCGCTTCAACAGAATCACAAAATGGCTGCCAACACTTCCTAGTTGCAACCGTTTGCAGCCAATAACCAGCAAGCTTGTGCTTGTAACGCCTCAGCCAATCAGATGACAGAATTCCCAAATATCGATATCTGTAAATTTTGATATTTCTCTAAAACAACTGAACGGATTTACACCAAATAAACAAAAGTGTGCTTCCTAGACCAAAACCCTTCTCCCTGCCAAATATGGGGTAATTCCGTTCACCCGTTCGACCTGTAACCTTGTCTAAAGTTTCCTATGGAAATTGCATGGAGAAAACACGTTTTGGGACACCCCTTTTTTCTCGGCCCCCCTTGACGAATCACCCCCAAACTTTCAACATAGGAGCTGATATGAACAAAGAATTAGTTTGGAAAATAAATGAAGATTCATCAAATGACGACAAAGGAAATCTGACAATTCTATTTTGAATAACTTTGGCGCCGGTTGACGAATCCTCGCGAAGTTGTCAAAATAGGTGGGGCGCTTCGCTCCACACCTACTCTGAAAGTCTCGGGGTGATTAGTCAAGCGGGGGCCGATAAAAAAGGGGGGTCCCAAAACGCATTTTCCCCTTGCATTTTTCCATAGGGACCTTTAGTCCAAGGTACAGCCCGAACTGCTGAACAGAATTACTTGAAATTTGGCAGAGAGGTAGTCCTCAGGTCAGGGATGTGCCTTTTGAATATCTGGAGTCAATCTGTTCAGTAGATCCTGAGAAAATTTCAGTTAAAAGTACATATATATCTATAAGCGCGCACCGTGCGCGCACCGTGCGCGCACAGTGACGTGCGCGAGCGCAATTCTGATTGGTTGTTAGATGTCAGTAAACATTCTAATCAGTCGAAATCAGGAAGTGTCAGCCGCCATTTTGTCTCTCGCAGTCTGAGGCAGTGAAAAACAAAGGTGGAGAACGTGAAAAGGAGGCAGGGTGGACAGTTTCTGACCCCCTAGCCTTTGTCAGGGGGTCACTGAAGGACCCCCAAGGGTGAAAAAAACATTTATTTTTTTGACGAAAAAGCGCACCGTGCGCGCACCGTGTGCGCACGGTGGAAAACCAGAAAAAAAATTATTAATAAATACATAACTTAGCATTTAAAAAACTGTACAAATTCACTTAAAAAACCATAGGTTTCACACACGTTATAGTTAGGAATTAGCATTTAAAAAACCTTGCAAATTCACTTAAAAAAACCATTTCCCTCGTAAAAAACCAATGAAATTCCCCCGTTATAGTTAGTGCAGGCAACTATAACTCACGCGACCGCAATACCAAGTTATGTTTAAACGGCTGCATTTCGTTTTTTAGAAAGTCATATTTGCCAAATGTCACTTACATGCAGCATGATTGATGCCGTCCTTGTGAACCAAACCTGTGCCTCTTCATATTGCTCGTGCCATGTTGCCATCCCTCACCGTGCCAAGGCTTCAGAAAATATTAAGCATTCCTGTAGGTAAAGTATAGATTACTTCGATCCTTCAATTATATAATTGACAGCCCAGCTGGCAGGATGATTTGCAGAAAATGCAAATCATCCTGCCAGCAAACTTGGTATTTGCTATCAGGCTGTAAATCACATGCAGACATGGCAGCCACAGAGTTCAGGATTACACCGTGAATCTGAGCAGTCCCTCGTCACTGGCCATGAATAAGTGCTTCACCAATGAAATCATCTGTGGTGATATTTAAACGTGCTATGTGTTTAGAGCTGTGACTGATGAGCACTGAGGAAGGCTAAACGCCGAAATGCATTTGCTCTAACTTTGATGCTCTAATAAAGAACTATAAAATAACCTCCCGAGAGTGCTCCGCATTTTGGAAGCTTTGATATTTTTCGTGATTTCACCCTCACGATGGCGGAGATTAGCACCCGTCGAATAAGAGTTCAGCAGTTGGGTGGAACCTGGAGCGTGATATATATATATATATATACACATATATATCTTTATCCAATGGTCCAAGCCTTTAGGAGTCACTCGACAGCTTTCCCATTTCCTCTACATGCTGGAAGGAGTTTGGTAGCCCTACGCGTTTCGAGGCCGATTTGCCTCTCTTCAGGGGCTGGCTATTATTTTCATCTGGCGCAGGGAAGTCTCTTATAGGCGTGCCCTACTTATTAATTAACCCTCGTGGGCTGCGCGCACCGCGCGTGAAGATGGAAGCACGCTGGGACATGTAGTCCTTAAACAGTCATTGTTTCACCAATCGTTTCGCCTGTAGTAGGCTCCATGCTCCAGCATTGAAAGCATATTTGCATTCTATAGTAGAATCCAGCATGTAGAGGAAATGGGAAAGCTGTTGAGTGACTCCTAAAGGCTTGGACCAATGGATAAAGATACACATATATGTATATATATATATATTCTCTTGCTCATGCTTTTCTACCATTCCACCCTATATCTGACTTTGGCACAACTTGACCAAAGTGCAAAAAGGAAACTGTTCATGTAAATGGGGATTTCGTTACATGGATAGAAAGTGCAAATGAGTAAAGTACTCTTTCATAAAGTGCAATTAATAGACATTATTCAGGTTCAAATTCCAGTATAAGTCTATAGTGCTTTATTCCAGAAAGACGAATAAAGAATCACTTCTTGTAACAAGGTGCTGTCAATGTCCTAAGAGTGCAATCTATGCATCAATATAAAGTGCATTCTTTAGATCTATTATATTCATTGGATAAACATGTATGCAAGCAAATGAAAAAAGGGATTCAATAATGAACGGTGCATTATGAAATACCACAAATGTTAGATAACACACAAAATTGGAAAGCAATAACATTTCTACAATAGGAAAAACTGTAATCATCAGTCACAAATGTACATGTGATTCTGCATCTGCATTCAGCCCTCATTCCGTCCCTAGAGTGATGATCCACCTTGATTCTGTTCTTCACAATATCATTTCTCAATTTCCTCCTCTCCGCTTGATTAGAATGTGCTGAATTCCATAGTAACATAATCCTTTTTGATCACCATTATGTTCCTCCCAAATATGTTTAGCTATCGTGTTCAAGTAATCTTTGGTGTTAATAGCTCTTAGGGTGTGAAGAATCCGCAGTTTCAGCTTACTAACTTTACTGCCTACATATTTCTTACCACATCCACATTCTATAACATATATAACATGGGTGGTTTTGCAGGAAATCAGCTCATTATTTTTCTTTTTTGTACCATCCCTCTTATTACATCCAATTTGACAGGCTTAAATGTTTAGCATTTGAAAAAGACAGTTTTTTTGAGCCAATTGCCAAATTATTTTACCTCAGCTTTGTGTTAGCAAGCCATCAAGAGAAGATGTTTTTCTGTTTGTCAGTCTAGGGTTCTTCTGTTAAAAAGTCCTTTAGATCTTTATCTCTTTTTAAAATACTCCAATTCACTTGTGATGCCTTTTTTATTTCATTGTCCGAGAGGTTGAAAACGACGATATATCAGATGATATCCTCTTTGGACCCATCCTTCATTGCTTATGGTACTAATAAATCCTCTCTAATGCATGTTTTAACTCTTTTTTTGGCCTCTTCCAGGACAAATATCAGATACCCTATCCTTTGGAATCGCACAATCATTTTATTCTGTGAACAGTTCCTTCTGATTCTTACACATTCTTCACACAGAATGCTCCATATGAGGGCCTGAGGGTACGCACTGCTTGAGAATAGAATACTATTGCAACTGGTAGGTTTACGGAGTCATTTAGTGCACATTTTTTCTTTTTCAATGTAGACCCGAATGTCTAGATAATCAATCATCTCTTTGCTTGTCTGGAAAGTGAACTGTACTTGTAAGGGATATCGGTTAAGAGAATCTAAAAAGCATTTTAGTTAATTTGTTTCACCCTCTGAGATTAAAAATAAATTGCCAATGTAATGAATCAATAACATAATTTTCTTCAGTGTGTCATTGTTCTTTTCCATCCAAATGTGCTCAGCTTCCCAATGTCCCATTTTAAGATTTATGTATGTTGGGGCAAAAGATGTGTCCATTGTAGTGCCTTTTTTTGTATATGCAATTTTCCATCAAAAAGGAAAAAATATTATTAAGACAAAAAATATTAACTCTAAAAGTATATTTGTGCGTTCCAATAAGCTTAGAAACTGTGATCTTAAAACATATTTGCACACTTTCAGGCCATCTTTGTGAGCTGTGGACATATAGAGTGATACAAGGTCTATCGTAGGCATCGTTTAGTTTGCTTTCCACAGTATTTTGTTGATCCAGTTTAGAAAATCCATTTAATCCCTGACATAAGAAGAGAGACTTGCTACATAAGGAAATAAAAATGTGTTCACAAATCTGGAGGTGTTTTTAAGCAATATATCACATGAGCTCACTATTGGGCATCCTGGAGGATTCTCTAGACTTTTTTGTACATAATGTTTCCCTACTGTTGCACAGACAGGAGTGGGATTGTTAATTCTTACCCCTCCAAAGTCCAACGCTTTCCCTACTGCTGCACAGACAGGAGTAGGATTGTTAATTCTTACCCCTCCAAAGTCCAACACTTTCCCTACTGTTGCACAGACTTGAGTGGGAATAGTACAATGAATCCTTCTGAATTTCATCACTTTCCCTCTCAACAATGACTGCAGCCATGCATCGCCATGATCCACAGCAGGATCTTTTTCCTGCCATCACTGTCCCTTCACCTGTGAAATCAGAACCACCGTTTTATAAGACCCAGCCCCCTCCAACAAGATGGGAAAACTCCACTGCCTGCTGATCAACACCAGATCTCCCCACAAACAAGCCATCGAGATTTGAGATACATTACCTCCCTCACCCCCATCGTTGTCTTCCTTACAGAGACTTGTCTGACCCAACATCTGCACCTGACATCACCACCGCTACACCCAATGGATTCAAGATTATACACCAGGATGGTGTCAACAGAAAACGGAGGTGGAATAGTCATTATTCACAAAGAATCCCTCCACTGAACGGCCACCACCAACAGCACCACCCCTATCATGGAACATCTCAACTTACAACTCAACACAAACAGCAAGACAACAATCAGAGGCACCCTGGCCTTAGACCCCCCAGGACCATGCCCCACCTTCTGCAAGGTCATCGCCAACTTCATCACCCCATTAGCCATCAACTCAAAAAACATCATCTTTCTCTGAGACCTCAATTTTCTTCTCCATTACCCCAATGACACCAACACATCCAACCTCCTTGAAAGCATGACCAACCTCGGCCTCTCCCAACTAGTCACTGACCACACTCACATCACGGGAACCACACTCAATACCATCTTTACAGTCAGCAACACAATCAGGTATAGCCATGTCACCAAGCTCACCTGGTCGGACCACTCACTGGTCCATTTCACCATCTCAGCACCCCCCACCACCTCCACAAACCAGTCCAGCATT
Source organism: Triturus cristatus (assembly GCF_964204655.1). Taxonomy (NCBI): domain Eukaryota; kingdom Metazoa; phylum Chordata; class Amphibia; order Caudata; family Salamandridae; genus Triturus; species Triturus cristatus. The sequence continues at coordinate 371,715,201 of NC_140584.1, read as the reverse complement.
ACCCACAAGAGGTGGAACAAAATAACCAAAAAACAATGGGCAAAAACCCTCAGCTCCTCTCTGCCGGACACCAACTCCAACCTCGAAGAGGCTGTCAAACATTTCAATGCCTGGATCAACAACTGCGCTAACAGAATCTCCCCCTATCAAACCCATCAATTCAGGCAAACCCGCCAAACATACCAGCTAGTACACACCAGAACTAAAATCCACAAAATGCAGATGCACATGCCTACGAAGGATTTGGTACTCTAGCAAGCGCACCACTTTCATAATGGCACTCAGCGACTACCACCAGCGCCTGAGTGGCACAGAAAGGGCCACCCTGTCCGCCCACCTTGAAGCCAGCTCCAACCATAGCAAATAACTCTTCAACATTGTCAAGGAGTTCTTCAACCCCTCAACAACTGAAAACATCATCACCCCTTCCCAAAATCTCTGCAATACCATAGCAGACTTCTTTCATACAAAACATAGCTACCATCTACAAACACTTTGACACCAACCTCCCCAATTCCAGCTTTCTCAGCCTTCTCAGCCTCCTTAACCTCACCAATCCCCCTATGGACCCCAGGACCACAACATAGGACCAACTCACTACACAGACCACATCTACCATCATGAGCTCTATCCACTTAGGAGCACCTAGGGCCCCCTGTCCCCACCAAATGTTCAACCTGGGTAACAACACCATCAACAAAGAGCTCACCACCATCCATCACCTCTACCACCTTACCAGAGGAATGAAAGCATGGAAAAGTCAAACCATTCCTCAAAAACCTTCTGCAGACCCGAAAGTTCTCAGAAACTACTGGCCCATCTATCTGCTCCATTTTCTCTATCAAAGTCCTGGAAAGGGTAATTAACCGCCAACTCACAAACTTCGTAGAGAACAATGACCTTCCAAACCTATCCCAAATTGATTTCCGATCACAGCACAGAAACCACCCTAATCACAGCTACCGACAACATCAAACCGCTCCTAGACTGGGGAGAAACTGCCGCACTGATCCTCCTTGACCTCTCGGCAGCCTTCAACACCATGTATCACTACACCCTCTTAAAAAGGCTCCACCAGATAGGGATTCAAGGGGACACCCTCAAATGGATCGCATCCTTCCTTACTGGAAGAACCCAGTGCGTCTCCTTCCCCCATACTCCTTGGACCCCAAGAACATAATCTGTGGCATCCGCAAGGGTCCTACCCTGTTTAATACATACATAACCCCACTGGAAAACACTGTCAGGACTCATGGACTGAACATCATATGATATGCTGATGACACCCAGCTCACCTTCTCTCTCAATCCGAAGACCCCTTCACCACCAAGGCAAACTTCCACCTATGCAAAACCAGTGACACCCACTAGATGCAAACCAACGGCCTTAAACTTATCACTGACAACTTTGGGAATGACACATCCTTGTAGAACACTCCTGGTGGCTGCAGAACTAGGACCCACTCCTGCAAAACACACAAGGAACCTCAGCATCATACCAGACAGCAAACTCACCCTGCACTCTTCCTACTCCCTGCTGACGAGCGGCAACTACCGCGAAACACGTGTCCAGGGATGGCTAACGCTACTCTGACTTGCACGCACCACTGAGGATAGGCGTACCCGCCGACGCTGACTACAGGGACCACAGTTCTTCGGGGTAACACGCTAGTGGGTGGAGCAGTGTGCGACCATTTTGTTTAGTTATTTAGTGGCTCCCTGAGCCCCGACAGCCGACGGGCTGTAGGTTACGCACCTGCGTCGCTACGAGAGGTACAGACCTGATATGATTTTAGCAGCCTACACAAGCAACCCTGCACTCTTCCTACTCCCTGCTGACGAGCGGCAACTACCGCGAAACACGTGTCCAGGGATGGCTAACGCTACTCTGATTTGCACACACCACTGAGCATAGGCGTACCCGCCGACGCTGACTACAGGGACCACAGTTCTTCGGGGTAACACGCTAGTGGGTGGAGCAGTGTGCGACCATTTTGTTTAGTTATTTAGTGGCTCCCTGAGCCCCGACAGCCGACGGGCTGTAGGTTACGCACCTGCGTCGCTACGAGAGGTACAGACCTGATATGATTTTAGCAGCCTACACAAGCAACCCTGCACTCTTCCTACTCCCTGCTGACGAGTGGCAACTACCGCGAAACACCTGTCCAGGGATGGCTAACGCTACTCTGACTTGCACGCACCACTGAGCATAGGCGTACCCGCCGACGCTGACTACAGGGACCACAGTTCTTCGGGGTAACACGCTAGTGGGTGAAGCAGTGTGCGACCATTTTGTTTAGTTATTTAGTGGCTCCCTGAGCCCCGACAGCCGACGGGCTGTAGGTTACGCACCTGCGTCGCTACGAGAGGTACAGACCTGATATGATTTTAGCAGCCTACACAAGCAACCCTGCACTCTTCCTAATCCCTGCTGACGAGCGGCAACTACCGCCAAACACCTGTCCAGGGATGGCTAACGCTACTCTGACTTGCACGCACCACTGAGCATAGGCGTACCCGCCGACGCTGACTACAGGGACCACAGTTCTTCGGGGTAACACGCTAGTGGGTGGAGCAGTGTGCGACCATTTTGTTTAGTTATTTAGTGGCTCCCTGAGCCCCGACAGCCGACGGGCTGTAGGTTACGCACCTGCGTCGCTACGAGAGGTACAGACCTGATATGATTTTAGCAGCCTACACAAGCAACCCTGCACTCTTCCTACTCCCTGCTGACGAGCGGCAACTACCGCGAAACACGTGTCCAGGGATGGCTAACGCTACTCTGACTTGCACGCACCACTGAGCATAGGCGTACCCGCCGACGCTGACTACAGGGACCACAGTTCTTCGGGGTAACACGCTAGTGGGTGGAGCAGTGTGCGACCATTTTGTTTAAAGAGCTCACCACCATCCATCACCTCTACCACCTTACCAGAGGAATGAAAGCATGGAAAAGTCAAACCATTCCTCAAAAACCTTCTGCAGACCCGAAAGTTCTCAGAAACTACTGGGCCATCTATCTGCTCCATTTTCTCTATCAAAGTCCTGGAAAGGGTAATTAACCGCCAACTCACAAACTTCGTAGAGAACAATGACCTTCCAAACCTATCCCAAATTGAGTTCCGATCACAGCACAGAAACCACCCTAATCACAGCTACCGACAACATCAAACCGCTCCTAGACTGGGGAGAAACTGCCGCACTGATCCTCCTTGACCTCTCGGCAGCCTTCAACACCATGTATCACTACACCCTCTTAAAAAGGCTCCACCAGATAGGGATTCAAGGGGACACCCTCAAATGGATCGCATCCTTCCTTACTGGAAGAACCCAGTGCGTCTCCTTCCCCCATACTCCTTGGACCCCAAGAACATAATCTGTGGCATCCGCAAGGGTCCTACCCTGTTTAATACATACATAACCCCACTGGAAAACACTGTCAGGACTCATGGACTGAACATCATATGATATGCTGATGACACCCAGCTCACCTTCTCTCTCAATCCGAAGACCCCTTCACCACCAAGGCAAACTTCCACCTATGCAAAACCAGTGACACCCACTAGATGCAAACCAACGGCCTTAAACTTATCACTGACAACTTTGGGAATGACACATCCTTGTAGAACACTCCTGGTGGCTGCAGAACTAGGACCCACTCCTGCAAAACACACAAGGAACCTCAGCATCATACCAGACAGCAAACTCACCATGAGAAATCAGATCAACACAGTATAATCAGCCTGCTTCCTCACTCTCCTAATGCTCCAGAAAGTCATGAAGTGGGTCTCAGCCAGCACCAGACACACTCACACCCAGGACCTCATCATCAGTCGCCTGGACTACGGCAACACCCTCTACATGGGAGTCACCTCTAACCTACTAAAGAGACTGCAGTCCATACAGAATTCAGCCACCAGGCTCATCCTCGATCTCTCGAGATAGGCCCATATCACCCCACACTTCAGAAATTTGCACTGGCTCCCGGTCCACAAGAGGTGCCAATTCAAGATGCTCACACAAGCTTACAAGGCCCTGCTCACTCAGGGACCAGCTTACATTAATCAATGTTTGAATTTCCACCACCCCTCTAGAAACCTGCACTCCTCCCCCCTCTCTCTCACCTAACCCTGCATCTGCCGAAGCAAGAGCGGAAGAAGATCTTTCTCCTACCTGGCCGCCAAAGCCTGGAATAGCCTCCCCTGTCACCTCCAGACCTCCCTTTTCCTGCAGGATTTCAGGAAGGATCTGAAGACCTGGTTGTTTGACTGTTACCACCTAGAAGCAGAAACCCACAGCTCCTGGATACCCTCAAGGGGGATAAGGAACGCTCTACAAATCCCATGTGCTTGACTGATAACCGACAATGCCAACTTCCCTGGAACATTCACTAGGCAATAGTCAATGGAAGCAAGAAACCTTGCTCATACGATAGAAAATGTGCTAACAAAGGAGTTTCCAGATTATTATAATATCGTTTCATGGCATAGGTGACCACACTTTAGACTTTAAGTGTGCCTGATATTTTCTAGGAGAACCTTTTTGGTCAAACCAGTCTCCAAGATAACAGTACTTTCTTTGTCTCTCTGCTGTCATTTCCCCAATACACTACCTGCTCAACCTACAGTGCTTGTCACTGAAAACTAACCCAACAGATTTTTGGGATTAATTCTTAATTTATTAGTGGAATTGTAAATATTTAGGGCATTAAAGGTTTTTTGAAGGCCTGCATCCATATGATCGAAGTTCATTGAGTTATCTGTTGTAGGAAGCTGGCTCTGTATATGCTTTACCAAAGTGAGGTATAGTGTGCACAGAGTCTAGTGGAACCCCAAAGGTAGGCAGAGGTAAAAGTAGATAGCACCTTACTCTCTCTTTGTGGTAGTGTGGTCAAGCAGTAAGGTGGTATCATAGGGTAGTGTTAAGCATTCTTTGTACACACTGAATGAGCAATTTATATCACACACTCGAAGACTGAACTTCAGACCAATTGGTTTTGTATAAAATTTTTCTTTTAGTTATTTTATTTCCTAGAACCAAGCAAGCCTGGCACACATTTGAATGATATGTGCTTAGCAGTAATAATACAGTTTGTAAACAGTTTGTATTGCAGTTGGATATATACTTTTGATTTAATTACAGTAGAACTACTAGTAATGTAATGCTTTGAAAGATTGTACATGCACTTTGTATTGGCTTTTTAGTGCAATGCCAAGTAGATTACTTTACAGATTACTTTTCTTTCACAGTGCAGTATACATGGATACTGCACTGGGACATTTCCTGTAAACAGGTAAGTAAAAGTGTTTGGTTATTTAGCTACAGCTTTAAAGGGTTTCTTAGATTTTCCAACTCCACACTTAAAAACTTTTCACAGAAAAACAGTCAATGTTATCCTGTGGAGGAAAATAGGGTTATCGGTTTAAAGGTAAGTATTCGGTTGTGGGAGTTGGTATTCTGGGGGCAGACTCAGGGGTCCCCCAGGGTCAAGGATGCACTCTTCTTACACCCTCAGTGGCACTAGGGCGGCTGGGTGCAGAGTGCGAAGGCCCAATATTAGCCAATGGGGGATAGAGGACCTCTGGGTGGTGGCTGCAGACGAGCAGTCCACTGGGTTGTGGGAGCAAAGCTCCTAGACTTAAGCTCAGGGCAAATGGGGGTTCAAGCCAGCACAAAAGGTGCAACCTCAGCGGCACTGGGGCGGCCGGCTGCATAGTGCTGTTTCGTCGTCAGGTGCCCTGAAACTTTCAATGGGGAGTCTCTGTTTTTGCAAACACACTGCAGGCTCGGGCACGAAGGTCTTCTGGGTGCGACCACCACTTGGAGAGGTAGGTTGGGATGTTTGGGGTTGGTTAGGATCCGTCGGTTGGGCCACCCACGGCCGTTGGGCATTGGGTGCAGGGGTACCTTTTAGGGTTGGATCTTCTTACCATCTCCTGGTCGCGGTTGAGGGGACCTTCCGGTTTGAGTCTGCAGTCATCAGCTGGAGGCTTGAGGCAGGTCAGGGGTTGCCGGATCTTGGGTCAGGATCACTGGGGAGACTTCCTCGTGGTGTTGGGCCACTCAAACTCGGTTTGTGGGCATCGGGTGCAGAGTGGTGCAGACTCACGGACTTTGCCGGACCTGGAGTCTGTTGGTGAACAAATACGGTGTTCATGGGAGACAGAGTCTTTTCTTTTGAATGCAGGGCAGGTCCTCGGGGTTCTTGAAGCTGCTGGCTTCAATACACACCGGGGTTTCGCTTCTGCAGATTCGAGGTCAGGACAGGCCGGTGGGCTGGGGCTAAGTCAGTAGGCGTCCTCCTCTTGGTAGCTTTGGCATGGCTGTTTGGTCCTTCTTCTTTTCTTCTTTTCTTCTTCTGCTTTTTTGTCTGAGGAAGCAAGATTCAGGGGTGCCCCTAAATACTAGATTTAGGGGCATTACAGTTAGGTAAAGAGTTGGGACCAATGAGTCCCTCCCCTGGGGTGGGTACATCATTTAATATGCCATCCTCCAGTCGGATGGGGCATAAGCCTCACCCTGGTTGGCTGGGTCACCCCATCTGCAAGATGGCGGGGACTGAGAGCTGTGCTTCACCTCGCCTCCCCCACCTGAGGGGTGGAGTTGGCAGAGGTGGGCACACCTCTCTTCCTCACTTGTTTTTCCTGCTGGTTCTCCCGCCCAAAGTGGGGGTCAGCACCAGTGGGGACCAGTTGCTGAAAGCAGTAAGCGGCCTGGGGAAGCTCACAAAGGCAGCAAGCCTTTGAAGCTTCCCCTTTGTGGACCCTGCCCACCCTGGGGGAGGAGGCTTGGCACCTCGTCCCAGGATGTGCATTGTTTCAGGCCCCCGAGAGCAGCAGGCTCTCAACCCAGGGGTCCAGAAACATGTCTGGTGGTGGCAGCTCAAAGCAGCCACTCACCCTGGACACTAGTGGTAGGTCGTTTTTCAGAGTGCATCTCTAAGATGCCCTCTGTGTGCATTTTACATTAAATCCCACACTGGCATCAGTGTAAGGTTAATGTGCTGAGAAGTTTGATACCAGACTTCCCAGTTTTCAGTGCAGTCATTATGGTGCTGTGGAGTTCGTAATGACAATCTCCCAGCACAATATACTCTTAATGGCAGCACAGCACGTACAATGTCCTAAGAATGGACTTTAGACATTGTAGGGGTACAGGCCTCATGCACCTGTATCCTCACCACTGGTATAGGGCACCCAGCTAAAAGGGTGACTGATCCATGCCAGGACAGTGGGTTTTAGGCATGGCACACAGGGATGTGTGCCATGTTGACTCTTCACTTTGTTCTGCACCAAGACACACAGCCTGCAAAGGCAGTGTGTGAGTGTAAAGGTCCAGGACCTCTATGGGTAGCACAAAAAGTGATGCAGCCCTTAGAGGCCTTCCCTGGTCACAGTGCCCTGGGTACCTGTGGTACCATTTACCAGGGGCTGACCTGTGGGCAGAGACGCCAAAAGGGTTTGGGTTTTAATGCCGTTGTAGGGAAAGAACATTGGCCCTGTGTACCTGATTAGCAGGAGCCCAGGGCACACTCAGTCAAAGCACATCAGCAGTTCAGCAAAAAGTGAGGGCAACCATTCAGAAAGAGGGCACTATCTCACATCTGCATATTGCAAAGACTTAAGAGACAGAGAGGCAAGCTAGTGGGGGTGAGACCCTTTGGCCTTAATAGCATCAAGCAAATCTTCTGTAAATAGATTAAAACGCAGACGTGCTAGTTCACAGCCCTGTGTCAGACCTTTATTGGCTATTTTTTTGCTGTAAATATGCCCCTTATGTTCAAGCTTAACTTGAACTCAGAATACTGCCACCACATAGGCCCTCATTACAAACTGTGCTATTTCACTGGGAGGGTTAACTCCAGGTGAAATAACAGAATTCACAATTAGCAGTGCTGTCCAGCCCAGAATTATCGCGTCTGAAATCTTTGAACTCAATAATTCGGCAAACACTGGGCATCTCACAAAGGCTGCAAGGACTGGAGATACTGCAAACACCATTGCACAGCCTAACCCACTGCCTGAAAGTCTAGGGAGAGGAGTTAATGATGGCAAGTTATGGAAAACTATGCAGAAAGCAACCAGTAAACCCAATTGTGATCAGTTAGTTCCCATTTTGAGTAAAAACTTATAATAGTTGGATTTTGAAGCGGAGATACCAACTGGTAAACCCACTCAGAAAACTCAACCCGACTCCTATTGAGACCACTAGTTTGCTAACAGAGAGTAACACATATTCCAAAACAAGACATGGAATAACACTTAAGCTGCATGATATGTTGATTTTAATCCATGGATACAGGGAACCTAAGATTAAGGGAATTCAAGGAAGCTCCTGTTCTGTGGATATAGAGTTCTGTTTCCGTTCCACAGTAAGATAGTGAAAGTAAAAGAGGTTCTTCTTTAAAAGATAGCAGATCTATTCAATCAATCAATCATGGGTTTGTAAGCACGCTACTCACCCGTGAGGGTCTCAAGACGCTGGGGACGGGGGTCTGCAGTGCTGTTCAGCTGAAAAGCCAGGCCCTGAGGGTCTTCCAGAAGGTGTTCAGGGAGGGGGCACGTCTGATGTCTGTCGGGAGCTCGTTCCAGGTCTTGGCCACGATGTAAGAGAAGGATCTTCCACCTGCTTTAGCTCTGTGGATGCGCAGGGTTTTGGCGAGGACGAGGTTGGCAGATCAGAGGTTTCTTTGGGGTATGTGGAGGGTAACTCTGTTGTTGAGGTATTTGGGTCCTTTGTTGTGTAGGCATTTGTAGGTGTGGGCGAGGATCTTGAAGGTAACTCTCTTCTCCACAGGGAACCAGTGGAGCTTCCGTAGGTGTTGGCTGATGTGCTCGGGTCAAGGAATGCCGTCGACAAGTCTGGCGACGGTGTTCTGTATCGTCTGGAGTTTGCGGAGTAGGGACTTGTTTATGCTGGCGTAGAGTGTGTTTCCATAGTCCATCCTGCTGGTGATGAGTGCGTGGGTGACTTTCTTTCTTGCCTCTGCGTGATCAATTTGAATGTCTTATAGAGGATGCAGAGGGTGTTGAAGCAGCTGAAGGCTACGGATTTGACCTGACAGTTCATGGAGAGGAATTAGTCAAGTATGATGCCGGTGTTTCCTGTGTGGTCCATGGGGGTCATGGGCTGCTCAGGGCTGTGGCCCACCAGGTGTCATCCCATGCTGAAGGGGTGTTTCAGAGGACGAGGACTTCTGTTTTCTCAGAGTTGAGCTTTAGGCAGCTGTTGGTCATCCAGGCCGCGATGTCCTTCATTCCTTTCTGGAAGTTGAGTCTGACAGTGGTGGGGTCCTGGGTGAGGGAAAAGATGAGCTGGTTGTCGTCAGCATAGGATACAATGCTGAGGCCGTGCTGTCGGATGATGGCAGCGAGGGGGGCCATGTAGACGTTGAAGAGGGTCAGGCTCAGTGATAACCCCTGTGGGACCCCGCAGGTGATTTTCATGGGGTTGGCGAGGAAGGGCGGCAGTCTGATCCTTAGGCTTCTGCCAGTGAGGAATGATCGGATCCAGTCAAGGGCGGTTCCTTGTATGCCGGCGTCGTGTAGTCTGGCCACGAGTATGTGATGGGAGACGTTGTCAAAAGCCGCTGATAGGTCAAGTAGGATCAGGGCTGCAGTGTGGCCTTGGTCGAGGAGGGCGCAGATGTCGTCTGTGGCAGCGAGTAGGGTGGTCTCAGTGCTGTGGTTGCTTCGGAATCTGCATTGAGACGGGTTGAGGACGGCATTGTTTTCGATGAATCTCGTCAGTTACGCATTGACTGTTTTCTCTGCGACTTTAGCAGCAAAGGGGAGAAGCGAGATGGGTCGGTAGTTCTTGAAGTCCGTGAGGTCTGCTGATGGCTTCTTGAGCAGGGGCCTGACTTCTGTGAGTTTCCAGTCATCTGGGAAGGTGCCAGATTAGAAGATGGTGTTAATGGTGCATTGTAGTTTGGGCACGATGGCGGTGGCGGCTCTGTGGTCGATGTGCGGTAAGCAGGGGTCGGTGGGGGCACCTGCGTCGATGCCTTTCATGGTCAAGGCAGTCTCTTTGGCTGTGATCGGTGTCCAGGTGGAGATGGTAGGCTGGCTGGTTTGGCTGGATGGAGGGCCGGCTGTGGAGTTGGGTGTATAGTTGACACAGTTGTTGTAGATGTTTTTGATCTTCATCTGAAGTAGGATCCAAACCTATTGCAGAGGTCCTGGGAGGGGGTGAAGTCCGTGGCTTTGCTGCGGGGATTGGTGAATTCCTGGATGACAGAGAAGAGTTCCTTGGAGTTGCTAGAGTTGGCGAGGATATTGTTGTGAATGAAGGTCCTTTTGGTAGTTCTGATTCGTTGGTGGTAGTCTGCCATGGCGTCCTTGTAGGTGGTGTCGTTTCCAGGTGTCTTACTGTTTCTCCAGGTGTCTGCAGGTCTGTCTGGCTTCTTGGAGATCAGTGGTGAACCAGGCGGCTTTCCTGGGGCGCTGTTTGTCGGGGTTGCGTAGCAGAGCAAGCTTGTCCGCGCAGTTGGTGATCCAAGTGTGGAACTCCCTGGCTATGAGGTTGGCGTTAGTTGCCGAGGTGTGGGTGTCTCGGATGATGGTGGAGTTAAGTTGCTCGTCGGTGACTTTACTCCAGTTCCTTCGAGGTGGGAGTGGGGCTAGTTTGGGTGCCTTGGGTTTGTCGACGAGGAAGTGTACGCAGTGGTGGTCGGTCCAAGGGGGATGCGTGGTGTGGCTGAAATGGATGCTGTTCCCTCCTGCAAAGATGGGGTCAAGGATGTAGATGGGGTCAAGGGTGTGTCCTGCCCTGTGGGTCAGTCTGGTAATGAGTTGTTTGAGTCCGATGTTGACGAGGTTGTCACGGAGGGTGGTGGAGTTGGGTTCGCTGGGGCTGTTGAGGTGGAAGTTGAGGTCTCCAATTAGTATGTAGTTCATCGAGGCGATGGAGTGGGGAGCGATGAGGTCGGTGATGGCATCAGCGAAGGGGGCCCAGGGGCCACTGGGTCTGTAGGCGAGGGTGCCACGGAGTGTGGAGTTGGGGCTGGTCTGGATCTCGAAGTGCAGGTGTTTGGCAGAGGGAAAGTTTTCGCTGGAGGTGGTGAAGCGGAGGAAGTTCCTGCGAATGATGGCGAGACCCCCTCCCGGGTGGTGGGGCGGTCTTTCCTCTGGATCTTGTATCCGTCCAGGATGGCAATGGCGATGTCAGGGGCGAAGGAGGCGTTGGTCCAGGTTTCCGTGAAAAAAGCGACGTTGGGCGAGAGAGAGTCCAGCAGGATCCAGATCTCCATGGCGTGTCTGTGCGCGGAGTGCACATTGAGTAGGATGCATCTTAGGGCGTTGGTGGCGTCAGTGACTGGACCGGTGGTGAAGGTCTGACGGCAGTGGTGGCAGGAGAACTGGCCGTGTGTCGTGATCGGTGTGGCTGTTGGCAGTCGCTGTGCATTCCTGTGATGAGTGCAAGGAGGGCGTCTGTGATGTAGCGGTGGATCTATTTCCATGCAAAAGTCCTATTTGGTTCAAGAATAATATGTGGGAAATTATATTCATGGGGCTCCTTATGGAAGGAATTATTTTACTCAAATATGGTTTGAATCCACACAGCGTTGACATAAATATTTAAATCAATATGCATGCAGAAACCTGCAATATACCTATTTCGTATACATTAAAATCATTCAAATGAAACTCCTGGTGCAAAACATTATTTTATATCCACCACCCTAATTTAAAAAGCTGCCATAGCATTTCCAGTTTGTCACAAATATAATACATTTAAGGCTCTTTGTCAAGCTTCAGAGTACCACAAAAAGTATGTGAAGGAAATATAATGCATATTATCCATACATTTTAGGTGCTATTCTCTCCGGAAAATTATTTCTGCAGAAATCAGAGTGCTTTAAAACGAAGCAACAATGCGGAGCTGCTCGAGGTGAGAAATGTTGTTGCATTCATATACATGAATCATAATCACTATTAATGTACAACAATCCCTTTGAAGATCTCTTAGCTTTTCATGAGCCGCAGACACCAACAGTTGCATTAAATATTCTGGTGAAATGGGTATCATTGGTGGATTAATATATTAAGATCAAATTTTTCATGGGCACTGGGCCCAATGGTTCCATGTAGAAGCTGAAAACACAAAGGAGTTTGGGGAATACCGCTTGTTTGAGGTAAAGGGACCTACCTGAAATTGTCCATTGTTACTAGTAAAATAATGATTTTGCACGTCCTATTCACATTCAAGGGAAAAGGATATTGAGAAGATTTTTTTGGTCAGTTGTGTTGAACAATACCAATAGGTGAAAATCAATAAAAGTCAAATGTCACCATTGTTAATAATGTCCAAACTCTCATCAAATATGTCAGGGTTAATGTTTCTTTGATTCAGGATCCAGGTTAGAACTAGCTTAGTAAGATGTTTTCCAACATCGGCAGGGAAGTTGAAGTAATACATTGTTTTCTAGGATTTTCCATACGAACTGAAGTTTGGAAACGGGTCTGAGATTTTGAAAGTCATTAGGCTCTAGGGTCGTCTTTTTAGTATGAATGTGATTTCTCTAGATTTAAGGGAGGCATGAAACTTGCATTCTTCTAGTGATGAATTGATAGTTTTGAGATTAGGGATGCAACTGCTCAAGAACAGTTTTGTATCATTATTGATTTGTAGAGGCTATGATTTGAACACAAGACTCATAAAGTCATATTGACCTAAGAAACTTCCAATGGATTAGTTGGCAGAGCCCCCGGCCGTCAATCCTTGTTAGGACTGTCAGTCATAATGAGAGATCCTTGTCTGCCTTAAAGTGATCTTTAGTGGTGCAGTTGTTGCACTTTTTTCACTATCTTTATTTTTGGATGCTGAGTGAAAACCCACGTTGAACAGTCTGCGAACAGTGGTTTACAACATTGCAGTGATCATAAGCAGAGCAATGAGTTTGGATATAGCTTAAGAAGTCAGATCCCCTCCCGGAGAGAGACATCAGCTTATTTTTAGTATGGGAAATGTCCATTATCTATATTTTAATAACAGTAATTTACCCGTATCACTAACAATAGATTTTTTGTGTAATTTAGCAGTGTCCAGCCTCCGCACACAGATCTTCGGCTACGCAATGCATCTTTGACGCAGATCCTCACAACGCTCAGCAAACCAGGATTTAAAGTACTTTGCTTAGCCGGCCTAAATGGGTCACTGTAGCCGGCCTGCACTCCATCATGTCAGCCTGAACTTGTGACTGTTCCCGGTTCGGCACAACCAGATATCCACAGTTGGCCCTTTGTGATTTTTTGATGATTTTTTCGCTAAAATGTTTAAAAGTGCAAATCTCCAGGTTTACTGTTTATATTCTTGTAATTTTGGTCTTGTTTTATTCATTACAAATAACTGTATTTTTCTAACTCTGTGTGGATCCTTTGTGCTTGGTGTTTTCACTTAATTAATGTTTGAAATGTTGCACAAATACTTTTCACATTGCCTCTAAGTTAAACCTGACTGCCCTGTGCCAAGCTACCAGAGTGTTGAGCACAGGTTAATTTAGGATTGGCTTGTGCCTCACTCTGACAACCATTGTGGTTGCTTCTTCACCAGGGAACATACCCCAGTCAACCAGTAACCTAGCTCCTTACAATTTTGCTCTGGTTTATGTCCCATTCCAGATGACTACCTTTAGTTCTACCTGTCTTCTATTGTGTGCTCTGTATGTGTGTGTGTGTGTCTTATTTAGTTTGGAATAGTTCTTTGTTGTTGTGTGTTTCTTTAAATCCATATTATTTAGTTGATACAGTTATTATTGTATTGTGGGTATTATCTAGTGATGTCTATGTTATCGTTTGGGATGTTGAGTATATATGTGATACTCAGGATGATGTTGAAGCATTATTTAGATGAGTTGCCATGTCTGGAAGAAACAGTAAATCTGATAGTTCTCCCTGTATTTGTAGCTAACTGGAACAAAACATCCACTGTGTATAAGGCTGACCCCCTTCTTCATTTTAAAAACCTATTTAAGCCCAGTGAATACCCTTGATGTGGATGAAGGTGCAAGGACATGGCAAGGGTCCAAAATGGGTCATGCTTTTCTACTCAATAGGCCCACACAGGAACACTAGCATGTTCCTGCTTCCAGCGAGACATGCAGGTTCAGAGGGTGGGTAATATGAGCTAATAGAATTAAAAAATGAAATCTTGAATAAGAGAATTAATTTTTAACCAGCATGAAAAATTCAGCCAGAGAGGCTTATGGAACAAATTGTACAAGATGTAATTCTAGACAAGAAAATTATTCCTACCTTGAGTAAGATGACAGAATCTCTTAAAGGCTCAATTACAAGGGAGAAATAAGAAGGGTGATTAAAAATTTGTCATCAGGTATAGCACTGGAGAATGATAGCCATTGCTAGGTCCTTATAAAAACTGCAAAGGGATTCTAGTCTCTGTTTCAATCAAATCATTTCAAGAGGATGATCTAAAGGTTACAGCTACAAATGAGTTTCACAAAACATTATTCTTGGTTCTTATGACAGGTAGAGGCAAATTTTAAAGACTATAATATCATGTGACCATTTCTTCACACATCATGTAGAGTTCCAATGACTGGTGCGTTGTTAATTGCTACAAGGCTGCTCCAATTAAGGAAAGAGTTAACAACTAGCCTCTTTAAAGAACACTACATCTCAGCACACTAAACACACACAACCCATCGTCCTCTCCTATTACATGTTGGCTTTATGCTTTTTTTTTTGCTGCCTTTTGGCTACGTTTGTACAACAGCAATGCAATATGCATACTTACCTACATACAGACTGTTGTTGCCATGTAAAGACCATGATATGACCGGTGGTCAGTGCAGCTCATTATTAGTAGTTGGTATAGTCCTCTTTAATTATGACCTAGGATGGTGTGGCAGTATACGGGCCATTCCTAGTATTTCAATTTCGTCTGTCGTGACTGGGATCCCTTAGTCCCCCTGTGTGTAATGTCCACATACACCACGAATATGGTGTACATATACGGGTCTCATGTCTTAGTGATCTAATGCATTCACTCCAGAAACCTGTCTTTGACCTCATGCCACGGGTTCAAATCCAGTCCTAGTGTGTCCACTCAGCCTTTGATCCTTGTGAGGTTGATAAAATGTGTACAAATAAGTTAGGTAACAATAAATGCCTGTTATCTGTACGAAGATACCCAAAGGGTGAACATGTGTTTTATAATTATACATGTTAAGTTATGTCATGAGAGGAAGGATCACAGGAGTCCTCAAGCGAGGGAGCTCCCACTGTATGTGTTGTCCTGAGAAGGTGCATTGCCATATTAAGGAATAGTTTTTGTTGGCTTTCTCTCCTGTCCCATGCCTGCAATACTTAGTCCTAACCACGGTTTCCCAGTGAGCGACTATTGCCAGATTGTTGTGGGTCTTGTTTGAATCAGGAAATCCCACAATAGTGCAGCAAGGGGCTCTTTCTGTTTACCTATTGGTGTGAGCTACCGTGAGCCTGATTGCCTTGACTGGATATTCACCCCATGAAGTCATTAGTGGATGTAGGCCATCAACAAGGCTTATGAAACCCTATGTGTCGTACAACAAGAAATCTGCGATTGAATTTGGTTAATTTTATTTTAGTTTTATTGCGCTGCTCAATACTTGAATGCATGGTTGTCCCTGCATCAACTACACTTAACTTCAGCTATAAGATGGTCCTATCCTCTGGAATATCAGTTCACCTTTCTTCTTCAATGGGTTCTACACACCAGTACAGAGGGAAAAGATTGAACCAGGGATAGACCCTGGGACTGAGAAAAAGCCTGTTGGTGATATGGTCCTAGAAGAAGGAGGAAGATTGATGTGTGAGCAGATAATCTTCCCTAACTTTTTCAAAGAACTGCTAGGCTTGGTTCCTGTGTGCCCTGCCAAGAAGTCCTGATGACTGAAAGAGAGACGCCTGTCCAAGATGAGAGAGCTGACCAAAAAAACACTAAACCAAGACAGAGATTTTATTTCATGTATGGTTATGCAGGAAGTATGTTTTGATGTTTCCCTCTGAAGCAGCATAGTTTGATAGCCCTCTCATTCACTGAGGAATTGCATTTTCTCCAATCCAATGTATCCTGTGTTCTTTAGACAACTGTGTCACTACTTTTCCATCTAAAAGATGTGTCTCATTTGATGGGCTCATCTTGTGAGACCTTGCAAGGAAGCAGGTAGCTCTGCCTGACCAGGCCCTTGAGGGACAGTGAGAGTAAATGTATCATCCTGAGTGAGCGATGTGCTTGTACTTCTGCATTGCTAAAGCATGAAGTTGGACACATTTCTGTTTCGTCTCACTGCGTCTCAACTGAATGTAGACATTAAAAAATCCCTGGCCATAAACTTGATGCAGATTCCTGAACAAATTGAATGCACCAAGCACAAAGTTGTGGAAAACTGGTGTGCCATGGTCAGCAATGGGAGACTCCCTCGCCCCAACCCCCACAATTGACTCGTTTCTAGTGTTTCAAGCAGGAAGGAATGCACCAAAGCAAACCTTTGGAGCCAACCCTAGAAAGTTACCAAAGTCGAGAGGAAGGCGGAGGTAGTGGCTAGGTTTAGCCACCTGACAGTTACGTAGTTAGACACAAATCGAGTATATTGAAGAAAACCTGCCCTTAGGGAATTAGATAAGATACAGGAAGAATTTGTTGTAATCCCTTGTCTAGGAAAAATACTTTTTTTGTAGAAACCCCTCTCCCACCAGGGTTGCCCCTAGGTGGCATGCTTCCTCATTGGGGTTTCTCTCAATCCTCTACGGATTGAGTCATGCCACGACTTGCGAATTACGTAGGAGCACTTTTTATTGTAGACTATGTGTAGTGCAGAGATGTGGAGTGGAAAGGGAAAGAAAATTTAAAAATACCTACTTCTCTCCCTGGATACTGCATAATGCATAGTGTGGGAATACCACCCTAAGGCTGTCAGGTCTAACAGGAAGTCTTTATAGTGGAAAAGCCCATAAATCACCCTAAAGCTCAGGGCATGTGGCCATTCCTCATTCTCAATCTATTTGTGACAAACAATCTTCTTTTGTCTTTGAAAAATTAAGTCAGATCCAAAGCTCCTTTTCCAGTTAAGATATTTACTCTTCCAAAGTGGTTGAAATAGCAATCATACCATCTAAGTTAGCCAACCCACTTTCAGCTTTGCACCTATTTATCTAGTTATTTATTTATTTTGAAAGTTTTATATAGCGTAAAAATGTCCAATGAGGGTATCAGAGGGCTTTACAGTTTGGGCATCAAAAAGGGTACAGGCAAACAAAGCATAATCAACACAGTGCAAATTCACGGTCTTATAATGTCCGAACATTCTCATGAACCAGGCAGCTAGGCCACAGATCAACGTTAATGGCCCCAGTGTCCGATGGGGAAGCCTGACTGAGGCAGACATTTCTTCATCAAGAGACCTTTGACTTCTTTTTTGAAGAGGGCAGTGTAAGGGTTCACCCTGACTTCGGGGGGAAGGGAGCTTCAGATCCTCGGAGCACTACCAGAGAAGGCTTGATTGTAGGTCTTTTTTTTCTTGAATTTTTGTGGTTCAAGCAGTAGGGTGCTGGAGCTTCTGGAGGCTCTCGGACCACATGAGAGCTCCAGCTTCTGAGCGAGGTAGAGCGGGGTCTTGAAGTGGATGTCTTTGTGTGCCACACAAGCAATTTTTAACTGTATCTGAGCTTCATAAGGAAGCAAATTCAGGGCCAGCAGTCCGGAGAAATATGATTTTATTTTTTAGTGCCAGTTACGGGCCTGTCAGCCAAATTGAAGGCAACCCTCAGAGGAGCCGTCTTCACTCTGGGCAAGACGCACAGCGTGACGCTACCATAGTCAAGCTTTGAGATCACTAATGCTTGCACTGCAATCTTTAGGTCAGGAGCAGGGAGATAGGGTTTGAGTTTTCTTAGTATTCTGAGTTGGAAGTTTGCTCCTTTGGTGAGGAAACTAATGTGCTTCTGCATGTTCAGACTTTTGTCTAATATAATACCCAGAGAGGAAGCTGAACCCACGAGTTGGGGACTACAATTAAGAAAAGTAAGCTGATTCAATCATTGGTCCATGACCTGAGACTGTTTGATGGGTGAGATTAGGAGGAATTCTGTTTTTAGAGCATTAAGCTTCAGGTGGTTACGTGTCAGCCAGTTTTGTGTTTCCAGCAGGGCTGAGTTGAGGGACTGAATGTCTTCGGGGGAGGCGATCTTCAGGTATGGTTGAGTATTATCCGCATACATGTGATAGTGAATGCTGGATGATTTCAGAATTTCTGTCAGAGGCTCCATGAACAGGTTAAAGAGCGTGGGTGAGAGCGCTGAACCCTGAGTGACTGGTGCAGGATGGGACAAGGATTGGTTCACATTGAAGCTTTGGGATCTGTTCTAAAGGAACAAAGAGAATCAGTTTAGAACAGGCCCAGACAGCCCCATCCTGTGTTCCAGGAGGTTAATTAAGTTATCATGTTTGACAGTATTGTATTCTGATGAAAGGTCAAGAAGGATCAATAGGCATGACTCATTATGGTCCAACATTCTTAGCGCATCATCGACAATGTGCGTTAGCGTAGACTCTGTACGATGGCCCGGGCGGAATCCAGATTGGCATAGGTCCAGGAGTTGGAAATGGTCAATGTGGTTACAGAGTTGAGCGAGCACACATTTCTCCAGGATCTTTGCTAAGGTGGAGATGTTAGAGATTGGGTGAAAGTTATGAAGGTCCGTGGGTTCAGCAGATGGTTTCTTCAGAATCGAGGTAACTTGACCCGATTTTAAGCAATTCGGAATAGCACCTTGTCGAAGTGATGCATTGACGATCGTAGTCCAAAGTGTTAGTAAGGAGAATCTAACTTCCGGGAGGAGGTTAGATTGCAGAGGGTCATTGTAATGGTTGGAAGGTTTCAAAGTCGACAGCATTTTGCGTATAGTGCATTCATCCAAGGTTTGGAACAGACTCCAGGATGCATTGTTTTTGGGGAAGTAGGGCAGCACGGGGACAGCACAGGGACAGTGATGTCTCACCCTGGGGTACGGAGGGTGTTAAGTGGACTGAACGACAGATGATCAAGGGCAGAACATATTTCAGTGTCAATCTTAATACTCTTATCAGTGAAGAAATCGGCTAATTCTTCACAGTTCAGCAATGTCCCTTGACCCAGTGACGAGAGATTATGATGACTGCAAGCTTGGGATTTGATGAGTCCAAACTGTTTTTTGGGACGGTTTTTTGCTTGATTTAGTTGAGTTCTGAAAAAGGTGGCCTTCGAGCATCTGATGTGTTTATTGTATATGCTTCTCAGGGAATTCAAATGGTATGGATGATCCAGGGAGGGATGGGATCTCCACAACCTTTACGCAAGTCTTACATTTCTTCTTTCAGAATTAGGACTATCATTAAACCACGATTTGGAGAGTTTAGAGGACATTCTTTTAAGCTGTAGTGGTGCAACTGAGTCTAGTACCTTAAGCATTGAGTGAGTATAGTGGGCCGTAAGGTCGTGGACATCAGACATATTCAAGGGAGGGGCAGAGATCAATCCACAGGATATGCTAGTGCTAACTTTGAGTTACAAATCAGGATCAGCTAAGGATCTATGTTCCGCTTTCGTAATTCAACGAGACGGTGCCACTAATGTGTAACTGGTCTCTGAGATATAGAATCTCAAGTTCAATCTGCCACTATTACGTCCAGATGGAAGCACCTATCTTTGAAAAAAACAATGCAGGTCCAAACATACCAGCGAACTATAGACAATCTCTCTACTGCTAGCACCAACAAACATGTCGGAAAACACATTTACTCTCAGTTGATGAACTACCTTGAATCCTATAATATACGGTGACCTGGCTGCCTTGATCCTCTTAGGCCTGCTAGCAATTTTAGACAGCACATCTCATTCCATCCTGATGCCCAGACTGGATGGCATCTGTGTTGTAGGTCCTGCATTGGCATGGCTCACCATCTTCTTTGCCAATAGAGCTCAGACCATTTGTCTACCTTACTACATATTAACACCTACTCAGCTAAATTGGAGGGTATCACAAGGGTCACCATTGATTACCACCCTTTTTAATATATACATGACCCCTCTGGCAGCGATTTTTCCAAGTGGATTGCATTCAGATCATTGTTGCACTGCCAAACAAAGAGGCTTCATCACAGAGAAGATTCAAACAATGCCTGAGGAAAGTTTGAGGTTGTATAAATGCGAATCATCTGAAACTTACTGCTTATAAGATTAAATTGATGATGTTTGGCAAGGATCAGAAGTCCTGCAATGAACACTGGTGGCCTGTTGATATGGTTCCTCAACCTAGTCCAGCAGAGCTAATTAAAAATCTTGGGGTCAAATTTGACAGTGCCACAGGAATGCACTGATAGAGCACAGGGCTCTCTCTCCAGCAAACTGACGTTTAAGAATCAAAATAATGCAGTCACAGCTGCCTGCTTTGGCATTGATAAAATGCGAAAAAAGATCATCTATTTCCTTCCCTCATCCACTAGGATATGGTCATTCATGCTTTAGTCATGGCTGGGTTGGACAATTCCAACTCCCTGCATCTCGATCATCCTGTATATCGGATATGCAAACTGGGGATAATGCAAAATGCAGCAGACATAATTCTACTCAACAAGCCTCAAAGCTGAAACACTTCAATTGACTGCCAATTGCTAGCCGTATTCAATTTGAGACTATCACATATCCAAAGAGCGATCTATAATTATGGTCCACTCAGCGTGCAAAACCTCTTGAAGTTTAATTCTCGACCCAGGTCTTTGAGATTTTCTAAAGCCCACCTCCTTCTTCTGGCCAGATTCCAGCTGTCTCTTGGAGAAGGGCGCTTAATCACGTTGCTTGTGGAATCACCTACATCTTTCATTGATAACTATTTCTGGTCACCTTAGATTTCAGAAAGAGTTGAAGACTTGTTTTCTTCACAACCTCCCACTTACTTGTTAACACCTAATCTGCGTGATGGACAGCTCAAAGATCCCTCAGCACTTAGAAGCATTAGTTGTGCTTTATAAATAATTTTACATTACATTACATATTTCCTACAGCTATGTGAAGATTTGTCTCATCAATGTCTCTATATGAAAGAGTGCATTCTTCTAGCTAACAATAGTGAATTCACTTTTGGTATTCTTGACATAGTTCAATATGGTTTGGATGCCCATTTTATTACGCTTTCAGCACCAGTACGGAATGGCCTCCCTATCAAAAGACATTCCTCCCTTGTAAAGATTCTAAAGGCTTCGAGTTTTAACAAGATCAGAAGAGTGTCCCCAGGAAGCCCAGTCCATTGAACAACTGGATGCTACACTTAAGCTCGCGCTCACTCCTATGTAATTTTACTGCTGCTAGTATCTGGAGGCACTTAAAAATCAATGTTATATTTTATGTATTTATTTTTAACTTGTCTTCATGCCGTCTAAGATCTGTCAATTTTTATAATATGGATTGGTTTTATCACATTGTATATTGTAAAGGTTTTAATAGAAGAGTGTGGGATGTGGAACAGTGCATCTTTATGTACAGAATGATATCTGATACATAGTAACGCACCAGAAGCGTGGCAGGCTCCGTGCTGAGGTTCTTGGAGTCCCCAGTATTTTTCACAGACTACCTGCGAAAATAAAGAAAATGAAACCCTAGCAAAACAATAGAATGGATGTGGACAAAAGGTAGGCTGGAAGAGTGAAAGGCCGAGCAAAGCTCCATATTTATAAAATGCGTCCACATTTGTTCTATAAAAATTGGAAGTAAATGTCCATTTAAAATCTTCATGGTCCTATTATCCCAGTGGAAGGTCATTGCCGCTGCACGAGATAACCTGGCTCTGTTTTCTAAAAGACCTGACACTGTGTCAGTGTTTTCTAGAGAAGGGATGAGATTGTAAATAGCTTCCCAATGAGCAGGCATGCTTTCCAATCTGCTTTTCCATTTCACATTTTTAAAAACCCATCAGCAACTGCAAAGCCCTTGTAAACTGATTTTCAAGAAGCTCAGAGGCTCATGCATAAATCCCCCAGCCAAAAAAAAAGAAATAGCCTGTTTTAGCTCAAAAGGATGAAGGTCTTGGAATAATGGCATGAAATGTGATGTACTCACATTAGCAGCTCACAACACCACCGACTGTCATGTCCAGTGTTCAAACAAACATCTTTAGTGCTTCTTAAAGTACTAAAGCCCCTGTTATGAGGGCAATATGAGTGGTGCAAAAATGGGCCCGATTTTCACACCCTTGGAGTTACTGATACCGGTGTACCGGTAAGTCCGGGGTGTGGAATAACTTAGCCTTATTGAGTTGAATCCTGAGGGCCGACTAAGAAACGAGGAACTACCACAAGACTCAGTAGTTGAGAATTCCTAGCCTGATTTGCCTGGTAATTCATCATTTTCTGTGGACTTTCAACAGCCGAAATCTCTGTGTGAAAGTGAAAAATACGTAGGGTCTTATTTATGAGAAACGAACGCAGTGCGGTGCCGCAAGTTGATTTGCTGCACCACGCTGCATTAGTTTTGAGGCACAGGGATGCAATGGGGCTTATTTATGAGTCCCTTGCACCGTTGGTGCAACATGTTGCATAATGCACAGGCGGTTCAACCTGCTGCATGAGCAAGCACATGTAAAGCCACCCTGCGTGGCTTTACGTGTGCTCGTAAATATTGTCCCATTACACGCAGCCCGTTGCGTGTTAGGGGCGTGACAAGGGTGTTGCTGTGGGTGTTCCCACACAACACCCATGTCCACTGATGCATTTCAAGATACAAGAGCAATCGTAAACCTGGAAATGCATCAGAATGCTACACCACCCCCAGGGGTGGCGTAGCGAAGCATAACGAGGAGAAATGTTTTCAATTCTCCTTCTTTTTCCCCTTTCAATGCGTGCTGCATTCTACAGCTTGCATTGGAAGAGGAAATCACCTCAAGTGATTGTTTTTGTGCAGGAAGGTCCCCCTTCCTGCACAAAAACAATATCCCCACAGCGCAGGGATCCTTGCACCATGGTGCACGGGTGCCTGCGACAGCGCATGGCAACGGTTGGTGCGGCAGCACAGTGAAAGGCACAGAGATGCAACATGTTGCTGTAAATATGTTGCATCCCTGTGCCTTGCAACTGGCACAGCGTGGTGCAGAAAATCAGCTTGCAGCGCCGCACTGTGTTAGTTTCTCATAAATAAGCCCCCGACATATTTACAGCAACATGTCGCATCTCTGTGCCTTTCAACATGTGGCACTGGCACTCTTGCGCCATGGTGCAAGGATGCGTACCCCGTGGGGAGATTGTTTTTGTGAAGGAAGGGGCACCGTCCCGCACAAAAACAATCACTTGAGGGGATTTGCTCTTCCAATCTGTGCTGTAGAATGAAGCACGTATTGAGAGACGAAAAATGAGGAGAAATGAAAACATTTCTCCTTGTTGAACCTCACTACGTCACCCCTAGTGGTAGCGTAGCATTCTGACGCATTTCCAGGTTTACAGTTGCTCGTAAATCTGGAAATGCATCAGTGGACATAAGTGTTGCGTGGGAACACCCACAGCAACACCCATATCACGCCACTAACAAGCAACGTGTTGCGTGAAATGGGGCAATATTTACGAGCACATGCATAGCCACGCAGGGTGGCTTTACGTGTGCTTGTAAATTTCATGCAGCAGGTTGCGCCACTGGTGCGTCATGCAACATGACGCACTGACAGTGCCAGGGGCTCATAAATAAACCCCTTAATTCCGATGCAGCCGGTAAATGCGATCACTAGTTGAATCAGAATTAAGAGCCCACTCACAATGAATGCTCAAGTATCTAGTTATTAATTCAAGGACTGCAATTATAAACAAGTGTGCAGTAATTTAGCATTATTGCCTCGTGCTGCAGGTGTTGACAGCAGTCAATTGACGTCCTTTCAATTCCTAGCCCTGGGCAATAGGAAAGGTTCGATATAATGAGAGAAAAGGGCAATTAATCGCCTCTAGCATTCAGCAGAAGATGCTGAAAAAATCTTATCTCCCAGCTTGCTCCCGCAAGCAAACGCATATTCGAACCACAGAAGTCTATTGCATGTCCCCAACTGCACGCTTTTACTGTCTTTAAGTTCAAGGCAAGCACAAGTAGTTCATTATTAAATCTTATCTCTTCTGATTATTTGATCCAATCTCATAAGGGCAGATTAAAAATAAGAAATTAACGTTCTAAAGATAAATTATGATTCTGGCTGAAAGTGTGAACCTATAACATCAAAGTGCTAATATCTCGTGGTAATGCCCCACATAAAAGTCATTAATGCTATCAAAAACGAATTAGCTCATTCTGAGGCTTGCATTTTAAAAGCATAAGCATAAACTATGTGCTATTGGTTACTGTATTTGCAAAGCTATGTCGACTGCTAACCAGAGTGGAGTGAAGCTGTAATGAATACGAGCTAACCAGCAGTGGAATGAAAAGCTGTGGGAGTCATAATCTGTTTGGCTGGTGGAGCATCATTGCGTCAGATTCTGAGTTGGGGAAAGAAGGCCTCCTTTACTGCCAGTTGGGACTTCTTTCAGAGTCAGTGGGCTGGTACAGCCTGCTAGATCCACTGACTAGCCTCGTTATTTTTTTTTATGCGACGCGTACTTATTAATAGCATTTATATTAGCAGTCCTGAATGTGAAGGGAACAATGTGCTTGAGCTTTGAGGGGAGCCTGCACCACACAGGCGAAGCGCTGCTTTCCTTGCCCCAACGCGCTATCACCATCAGCTGCCGGACCACTCCTGTGAAGGGGGAGCCATCGCGGGTGACACCACTATCACTGCAACGTGGGGACTGCAAGCCCCAGAAAGCCCTGCACCCTATACACACCTCAGAAGGCGCTTAGCACTCCCACAGTGCGGGACGTGTGCGGTCCACGCCAGGGCGAAGCCCGGGCCAAGGGCGGGCCCGTCCTGCGCCCGTCAGCCACAGGAAAAGGCAGGGCAGGGCCACTACTTTTTGGCCCACCTTGTAACATCTGATTAAGTTGGTAAGACTTTTCGAATTTGCTTTGCATATTGTATTGGCTAAGTGCTCTACCTACCACCAGGTCATTTTTGAATCCCTAAACTTGGTGTTGATCTTCCTGAACATTACAGGGGGAAGGAAAAAACTAGCTGGAGCGCGACCGCCAGCCAATTTGCCAATATGATTGTTTTTTTTTTATTGTGACATCATATCCTTAAGATACCACTTTAGCCTGCCTCCCCAAAATTCGTATCCTCGCAGAAGTTGGATGCTCTTGCAAAGACTTGGACACTTAAATTTGTGATGGCCGTTTAAAACTAAGCCTTCGGCTTGGGTGGTGATAGTATCATTTTCTCTGTTAAAAGTACTGCTTAAAGTTGAAAAGTACTTGCTGCAGAATTGTGTAAGGGTGCTGCTAATTTGTGGGTTAGGTGCTGGAGTTGTACCAGATTGTAAAATGGGGAAACGTTCATGTCTCCCCAAACCAAAAACCACCAGTGCACCAACATTCCCTCCAACCTCGATTGATAAAATACTACAGAGAGCTATACGGGTGGTTAACACAGAAATCGAGCTGACAGAAAGGAGATTGTCACTTACACCTGACCTATGTATCCCAATTCTCAATCCACCTGCCTTGCTAATTCCTTCCCAAACTCCTCCACCAGATTTACCACCGCCACCACCCCGAGATGTCCCAATTAGGAAAGCTGCCCGAAGAGCCAGGAACACTACTAGTATTCCAAAGAATGGGAAACGAAATCAAACGTCTGAGGCAGGACCAAAAAGAGAGAAACTGTGTGAGGAGGCTGCAGTCACCATTGAGGAGGGTGAAGGGCAGGAACACAACCAACACAGCCTTCTATCTCCCAGAGCAGGCTTTAATTCCCCTCCTTGGGTATTAGACCTAATGGCTGAATAGAAGAACTATCTAGGAGTGATTGTAAGAGAGGAATTGGCTCCTTTATTCAGCCACTTAGATAAACTGATAGCAGTTGGGGAGAATATACCACTTAATCCCAACCTAAATCCCTCCCGTTCAACAGGAGAATGGATAGACATGGGCTGCCAGGCGTATCCTCTTGTCCTAACATCGCTGGACGGGTTGGGCAGGCAAGCTCAAACTGGTCCCATCACAACTCAAGAGACAAGGTACTTGAGCGCCAATAACCACCAGGCAAGCACGAGCCCTAATTTTGTTAAAGGGACACAGACAATATATAAGGGATAGGGATAAAATCACTCTCCCTTCCCATGGGTCAAGTGAGAACCCGTGCAGGCAGGCACCGATAGATGGGACCAATGTCATGCCCGAAACAGCCAATCTGCCGACAATATATTTACCCCCTGCCTGTTCCCCGTATGTAGTCATAATGGCAGGAATCCCCGCTATTACATCTAACAATAGGGAAACAAAACTTGACCTTAGAAATAATGTCTCTTCTGGATAGCAAAGCACAGACAGTTTAACTATGGTAGGGCAGGGGCAATTTTGATGGTTCGTAGAGTAGGATGGGTGGGAAACCGACAAAAACAAGTTCAAGGGGACTGCCTAATCATCAATTTTAAAAATCCCAATACTGTGACCAACATACTTAACCAGACTGCATACCCCCAGGATACACCGACAGGAATTAGACTCTACCCTCTGGAGTTCTTCTATATCCAACACCAAATGCAATCAAGTGGTTACATCCCCTCCACTATTCCGAGATAGCAAACAAGACCAGTAAGGGAGGGTAGATGGAATGTTCCCCCCAGGCCCTTACTATTCAACATCCCAGTTATTAACAGGTATGGAATCTTGGAGGAGGTAGATTGACAAGAGGAGGGTCTAACGAGGGATAGGATTTCTGGATTGCAGGGGCACGATTCTAGACTGGAAAAGAGCAGTGGGTCGAGGTCAGCTACAATAGCCAACACCATAGATTAAACACAGATGGCCGATCCAGAAGGTAGTAGGTTACAAATAATTGGGCCTTCTGTTACCCCACTATGTGCCACAGTGGATAAAGGATCTAGAGATGGGCACTCTACAGGACTACCAGATAGCCAACACTCAATTCTAGCAAGGGACATTGATACTTGAAGTACTAGCGTCCCTAAGGCACTTACGGGTAACCAAGGGCAAGGCAATAGCTTGAGGATTTTATCCTGGAATTTGGAAGGACTTAAAAATAAATTACCTTGCCCAGACTGGGGGTCTTTGTGGATAAGCTGGATATCTGTATGTTCCAGGAAACCTTGACCACGGAAAACTTCCAGAGGTTGGGCTTTGCAACTTTCAATATCTTAGCCACTTCAACAGGTAGAGGCAGACCCTCAGGGGGCCTGTCTATCTGGGTGAGATCACATTTAGGCTGCAGAGCTGATCAACTTCCAACCCCCTCGAGTGACATACAGTGTGTCTTGCTTACCTTCCCTTCAAATATAAAAATTGCCCTTATTAATGTCTACTCCCGACCTGTTCCTACCTGTCAAGAATCTGTCACCATAGACCAACTGGGTCTTTTTATGCCTACTATTGAACCCACCACATGGTTGATCGTTGGGGGTAATTTTAATTGCCAATTTGAACCCCTTACTGATTCAAGTAACATCTCCCCTAGTGAGGAAGATCTACAATGGCTAATCCCAGACCCACAACTCCAACCCATTAGAATATGGTCCACGCTGGCATTGCAGCTCAACTCCCTTACGTTAGCACATTCATTAAGAGCATGTAATGGCCAGTTTAACAGAGTAGGCCAAGCTTCTTTGCTGGACTATATTCTGGTGGAAACCAGATTATGGCAAAAGGTTAGTGACTTCTATGTCACCACGAGGCAGGATAGTGATCATAATGCCCTGATTTTGGTTCTGAAGTCATTGAATTTGGGTCCCACCAACTCCCAATTTACTTCTATACCTGCGAATAGTGCATTAAGCTTCACAAACAATAGAAGGAAAGTTAGGTGGGAGAAATTCCAACAGTCACCCCACAAGCTGGCAACAGTTTACCAACTAACAATTCCATCTATGGTAAAAATGTGGGAGGTAATATCTGTAGAGGGTTCGACGCTGGATGTTGGGAAAGTTGCCATAATTCATCAAGAATTTTCATTAAAACTGGCAGACATATTCTTCCCAATAGTACGCTCTAAGCCAAATATTCAGCTCAAATGTGCCTGGTTCAACTCTAAATGCCGTAAAGCCAAGCAGGCCTTATTGGACGCTGTGAAGGCAAAGGATAAGCCACGTATAAAACTAACCCGGGTGTTGTACAAAGAGACCACTCAGCAGGAGAGGGAAAATTGGGAATTGGATAGATGGGATAATCTTAAACTCACACTATCAAACAAGGACATGAAGTCCTTTTGGGCCATTGTGAGCTCGGGAGACATCCAAGGGAAACCAGCAATTGAGCCAAATATTGCCTCTGAAGTGTGGGAGAAACATTTCCTTCCTCTTTACACCAGTCATGAAAATGCAACTGAAGCTCCTGTACCACGTAAAGTAACCACCGAGTCTTCTCAGGGGGCAGTGGAGGAGATTACTCTATCTGAAGTGGCAAATGCAATAAATAAGCTCCATAGTAACAAAGCTCCAGGCTTAGATAAATTACCAGGGGACCTATTTCGGGAGGAGCCAACAATCTGGGGACCATATCTATGGACGCTATTTAACACCATCTTAAATGGCATGGATCCCCCGATACGTGGCATGGGGCAGAAATTGTTCCAATCTACAAAAAAGGTTGCCCCCTTCTTCCCACTAACTATAGGCCGATCAGTTTGATCGATGTTTCCCATAAACTGTTTGCGCTGGTTCTTCTTGATCACCTCCAGGTATGGATGGAAGAAGAGGAGATACTGAGCCCTTACCAAGCTGGCTTCAGGAAAAACACCTCAACCATCGACCAGATATTTAGACTCCAACTTCTTTTCTGGAAAACGGCGGCAATAGAGGGTTGGAGCCTCTATTCAATATTCGTAGACCTGAAGTCGGCCTTTGATCTTGTACCCAGAGAGAAACTCTGGGATGTAATAAGAGATTTGGGAATTCCATCCTACCTCCTTAACACTCTAGTGAGGCTACATGCAGAAAACTTCTCGCAAGTGAAATTTGGGAAACATAGCTAACTTACCCCACGCTTTCCTGTCAACAAGGGGGTACGTCAGGGTTGCGTGTTAGCGCCCACCATATTCTGCCTATTTGTTAATGGTCTCATTGAGCAACCTAGAAAAGTTAAGGACAATGATACACCTAGGCTAGCATCGGGCAAGGTCCCAGCGCTGATGTGTGCTGATGTCACCCTCCTACTTTCAAAGACACTTATGGTAATTCAGCGCATCCTAGATTGCTTTGACACTTTCTGTAAGACTCGGGGGCTGGAGATAAACACATCTAAGACTAAATATATGGTGTTTGATTCCATTGATACATCTCGCCCAAATCCGCATTTGAATGGCTTCCCCCTTGACAGGGTGACGGTGTTCGATTATTTAGGCGTCACTCTGACCGAGTATCTGGATTGGGGACCGCAGATGGCCAAAGCCAGCCTCAAGCTAGCACAAATAGTAGGAGGGCTTATTAAACAATATAGATCTTCATCATTCAAACCAGTGGGGCCAATAGTGGAAATCTATAAAACTCAAGCGTGGGGGGCTACACTGTATGGGGCAGAATTGTGGGTGCATTGCCCCAGCACTAGTCTGAACAAAGTGGAGAATAACTTCATGAGGCAGCTATTAGGTCTTTCCCTTAGCACACCTCTTACTCCTCTGCGCTTGGATTTGGGTATTAGGCCCATTAATGAAGAGATAGCCCTTAGACCTTTGACTTTTTGACACCACCTCTGGGTGACCCCAGAATTGGTCACCTACCGATCTGAGCTCAAAGAGCTCTTGAGCATACCTGTTATCATTAAAATACCCTGGTTTAACTATATTAGGGATCTTTGTAAACAACTGGGGAAAGTGGACCTATGGAGATCACCTGAGGAGTCATGCCCCCTAATCCCACGGTTGGAATTCGTAAGATCCTATAGATCTTATAGGCTCTATGTCATTCAGGAAAATTCACTTTGTGGTCGATTAACAGCAGAGTTTTTCTTGATAAAAGATTAATACAACCTGGAACTTTTCCTGGACGACATTCAACCAACCTTGGCTAGGAAATTGTACATGCAGCTTAGACTACGGACTTTGCCTCTCCATGCCAACATGAGCAAATGGTCCAAAACTCAAATTGCTGGATGCCCCGCCTGCAATTATAAGGAAGAAACTGAGCTACATGTCCTTTTTTTTTTGTCCTGCATATGCGCTATCTCGCTGGCGTTGGCTCATTCATCTCTGCAAGAATTTGGGATTTGTGCAATGCGTTGAGGCAAATAGAGTACTAAAATACGAGTCCTACGCACCAATTGTCTTCGCCTTTTGCCGTTTTTTAAACTCTATGTGGCACATGTGGAGGACTTTTCTAACCTAGCGATGTTTTAGTAATATATTAGTCTTCTCTTCTCACTTCCATTTCTACTCATTTTATTGGTTTTAAGTATTTATCACAACCATTTGTACTGTAATGAAGTTTGAAAATAGTTTTTTACATAAAATGACTGTAAAGCATAGCAAAATATTATTAGGACTTGGCCCTTAGATAACCAAATCTTGTATTTTACCACGGGCACTGGGATCTTCTGAAAGCAAGCTGGTTAGATTACAATGCGGAAACATTCCCTCTGATGTGTACTAGATATGAAGAAATTGTATATATTTTATTGTGCTTTTTGATATGTCCTTTTATGGACTTTTTGACCGAAATAAAGTTGATTGGAATGGAATGGAGAAAGTAATGCATTAATCCACCCAGTTAACTTTCCAACCTCTACTGAGCGGTGAACAACCTTTACAACGCAACTGTTACAACGCACTACACTTACAATGAAATTTTTACAACGCAACATCCATTACAACGCATTCCATTACATAGCATGACACTACAACGCATGTTTAAAAACTACCTTTACAACGCATTCCATTACATCGCATACTACCTTTACAACGCATACCATTACAACGCAATCCAACACTTACCCTACTGTTGCACCCCCTGGAGTTAGAATAGTAATTTTTACCCCTATACTATGCGTTGTAATGGTATGCGTTGTAAAGGTAGTATGCGATGTAATGGAATGCGTTGTAAAGGTAGTTTTTAAACATGCGTTGTAGTGTCATGCTATGTAATGGAATGCGTTGTAGTGGATGTTGCGTTGTAAAAAATGCGTTGTAAGTGCATGCGTTGTAAAAGTGTGCGTTGTAACGACATACATCCCTACTGAGCAGTTATCTGAGAAGACATAGGTGGATTTTAGATTTCAAGAGTGCTGAGTCTTTGTCTTTGTAGAATGTGAGCGGTATAGTTGTTGAGTGGGCGGAGCCAGGAGGGGGAATGGGAAGAGGAGGAGAAACAGCAGGAAACGGCAGTTAGAGTAGGGACAGGGACCGAGTACGAAGCATGTAATAAAGCTCGTTATAAAAGAATATTCAGTGTCTGGTATCCTTGACCTAAGACACTACAACTGGCGACGAGGGTGGGATGCTGCAGTCCAGCGTCCCCGAAAAAGCAAGAGGAGTGTCCCTGTCCCTCTACGGTGTGAACAAAGTTAGGCGCATTTGAATTGGAGCGCTGGTTCGCGCCGAATCGTGAGTCACCCCTGATGCGTGAGAGCTAACACGCGAATGACGAGGAGAGATCGGGAGCCCACCCCGACTCTGCTGGCTGCGCTGGGGATCGGGAGTTGTCTGAGGTCGTACTGAAGCCTTGTTGAAGTGATCGGAAGAAAGAGCGCCGTTGCGCATCTAAAACGAAGAGCTCACCCCCGATGCATGGGAAACGGCACGCGCGCGAAGGAGAAGTTGGGAGCTCCCTCCGAGCTTGCCTGGCCAGGTGAAATACCCCGAATTGTGCGTGAAGCACTGCTGTTGTGCTGACACCTGTGGAAGTGACTGCGGGAGTGCTGAGTGAAGTGTGGTGAGCCTGATAAGGCCTGCAGCAAAGACCTCATGGGAGTGAGAGTTTCTATGTAGCGGCCAACTTAGAGTCAGGCGGTTCCTGGAAGACATCCCTATGAAGTCAATGGGGCGGCCATTTTGAAGTCAGGCGAGGCCCAGCAAACAAGAATTGAAAAAAAAAAAGAGAAAAGACAAGGCTGAAACGTCTTAAAAGTAAACAAACACCAGTTCAGGCAAACAAGAAACAAACAAGCACGTGCACAGACAAGAAGGAAATAGGAGTGTGCTGCCAAAATGTCGAACCATAATTCTCCGCAAAGGAATGAAGTTAAACCAATTATGACGGGAGTGTCACATCTGCGCCCACCAGAACCTTTAACGCTGACGGTTGGAGGGAGCATGGGTCCCAGATGGCAGGAATGGCTCGAGGACTTTGAGGATTACATCAAGGGATCAAAAGTGACAGAGGATGAAGACAAAGTGATCGCACTGCGCAACCTGGTGGGTAAAGAAATCAGCAAGCTAATCAAAGAACTGCCAAAGGCAGACACAGGAACATATGATAAAGTGCGAGATGCTCTAAACAAGAAGTTTTTACATAAGAGAAATGGGTATTATGAACGATACGCTTTTCATCAAGCCCGTCAAGGGAAAGAGGAAGTGATGAGCACCTTCATAACGAGACTACGTCGATTGTCCAGGTATTGTGAATTTGATGCGTTCTCCACGGATGATGCCATCAGATCACAAATAATTGATGGCTGTCAGTCCGAGACTCTGAGAAGGAGACTATTAAGGAAGAGTCATAATCTGGAGGAGATTGAGGAAATGACCCGAGTGTATGATCAAGCGGAGGAACAAGCTAAGAGCATGGAGACCGGGCGCCCTGAAAGGCGAGAGCAGGTATGCCGAGTGCAAGCCAGTCGCAGTCACAGGTATTCGAAGGAGCGACGGCACCCATCCCGACAGTCTTCTCGCCAGCAACGCACGGAGCATAGAAGGCATGAGTCAGGCCGAAGTGACAAGAAACCAGACCGTGGACGAAAATGCTATTGGTGCAGGTATGACTTCCCGCACAGAGAGGCCTGTCCAGCCATGGGCCAGCAATGTCAAAAATGTGGACGAATAAATCATTTTGAAGCAATGTGTGGAGAATATCGCAAGGAAAGACAGAATGAAGGGACAAGGCCAACTCGTTCTGACACTAGACGACACCATGTGAAAGCCGTACAAGATCGACCACAGTCGTCTTCTAGCTCCTCACATTCTAGCAGAGAATCAAGGAGGTCTCAATGGTTGAGGAGGTCGCCGTCCAGGGACTCTCGATCAGAGTCATGTGAATCTGAATACACTATTGAATACGCCAGTATGGTCGCAGATCCGGACCAGCTCAAAAAGTACCCGAGATTGAACATAAGCATAGGAAATCACGCCACGAAGTTCGTTCTGGACAGTGGAGCATCACTGAATTACATCCCGGTAACGGAATACAAGAAAATGAAGCTACAGCCGTCTTTGTGTCCAGCGTATGTCAGGGTATTTACTTGGATGTCACAGAAGCCACTTCCCTGTCTAGGAAAATTCTCAACCACCCTCCGGCACCAGAACATGTCTGTGTCAGCATTCATACACGTAATTGATGGCCCGGAAGCTGATTGTCTTCTCAGCTTACCAACGGCGGAGCGCCTTCATTTGGTTGAGATTCTATACCGGGTTAGTGGTGACCAGGACATTTTACACAAATTCCCCAAGCTGTTCACTGGGCTGGGAAAGATGAATAAATGTCAAGTTCGACTTCACATTAATGACCAGATAAGGCCTGTAGCACAACATCCCAGGCGAGTGCCATTCCACCTTCAGCAAGCGGTGGAGGATGAACTCCAAGAACTATTAGCATCCGACATTATTGAGCGGACCGACGGCCCCACCCCATGGGTGTCGCCGGTAGTCATTGTGCCGAAGAAAGGCACCTCTGGGAAGGTGCGTCTATGTGTTGACATGCGGCTTCCTAACACTGCGATTGAAAGGGAACGTCATCCCGGGCCTCACTTGAGTGATATGATCTCTGCATTAAATGGTGCCAGGGTATTTTCGAAACTTGACCTAAACAAGGGATACCATCAGCTGGAGTTGCATGAAAAATCGAGGTACATAACAACATTCGCAACTCACCTGGGTTTGTTTCGATACAAACGGTTAAGTTTTGGCATTTCCTCGGCTGCGGAGATCTTTCAAGAGGCCATCCGTCAGACCATACAACACATACCCAACACGCTGAATTATAGCGATGATATTCTTGTGTATGGGTCAAACGTGCAGGAACACGATAAGGCCCTAGATCGGGTATGTCATGCCCTCCTGGAAGCTAATCTGACCCTAAACAAGGACAAGTGCGAATTCCATCAATCCACTCTCAAATTCTTTGGACATGTGTTCTCTGGAGCGGGAATGAAGCCTGACCCTGAAAAAGTGATGGCCCTAAATGACACCAAGAGTCCCCAGGATGTCAGTGACATTAGATCATTTCTGGGTATGGCCAGTTATTGTGCCAGATACATCAAGGACTATGCCACACTTAGCCATCCCCTCAGAACGCTTACAAAGCAAGGACAGCCTTTTAACTGGACCCCTCAGTGTGAGCCGGCGTTCCAAGACATCAAACGTGCCGTTGAGTCGGCCGATAACTTAGCATATTTCAACCCCAAAAGGAAGACGGAAATAACTGTAGATGCTGGCCCTGTGGGCCTGGGTGCCATTTTGGCTCAGTACGACAATGACGGTGATCAGCGCCATATCGTAGCTTATGCGAGTCGCAGCCTGTCAGACACGGAGAAGGCATATTCTCAACCAGAGAAAGAGAGTCTGGCGGTTGTATGGGCCTGTGAGCATTTCCATGTTTTCATGTATGGCAAACATTTTACAATGGTGACTGATCATCAGGCGCTTGTCACCATCTTCGGGAATCCCAGGTCGAAGATGCCACCTCGGATTGAGCGATGGGGTTTGCGTCTACAGGAATATACATACACGATACTGCACAAGCCGGGAAAATCAGCAAATCCGGCTGATTATATGTCACGACACCCTCAATCATCCATGGCATCACGATCGTCGATAGCTGAGGAATACATCCACTTTGTGGTGGGCCATGCCCAACCACCAGCGGTTCCCCTGGAAGCCATTCAAGAGGCCACTGCGCAGGATGTCGTTCTGCAGAAAGTACTTCGCCGACTGCAGACCAATAGGTGGAGACACGACAGTGAGGAGGAAGGGAAGGATCCCACAGTCAGACAAGAAATGCAAGCCTGCCGTCATGTGAGTGAAGAGCTCTCTGCCACCTCGGAAGGTCTTCTGCTGAGGGACCAAAGGATTGTCATTCCGACGCAATTACGGCAGGGCATCATCAACCTCGCTCATGAACGTCATCGAGGAGTGGTTGCAACTAAGAGAGCTCTTAGATAGCGGGTGTGGTTCCCGCTGTTGGATCAGATGGTGGAACTCACCCTCAAAGACTGTCCTCAATGCCAACTCGTTAGTCAAGGAGCTCCCCCAGCTCCTCTGCAAATGACAAAACTGCCCAGTGGCGTGTGGCAAGAACTTGCCATGGACTTTTACGGACCTCTCCAATCAGGAAAGTATGTCCTGGCAATTATGGATGAATATTCAAGGTTTCCACTAGCCCAATTTGTGTCATCCACCAGCGCCTCAAGCACCATTGCAGTGTTGGATGAAGTGTTTGCGGCATGGGGTATTCCCAAAGAACTTAAGACGGATAATGGCCCTCCTTTTAATGGACATGAGTTTGGTGAATTTGCGAGGCATCTGAATTTCAAGCATCGTAAAGTCACGCCCTTATGACCGCAGGCCAATGGGACCATTGAAAGATTAATGGCCACTCTCAAAAAGACGTTTCAACAAGCGACAGTCGAAAAAAGGGATCTTCAAGTGGCTCTCAATGAAGTCCTAAGGGCTTATAGAACAACACCGCATGCCACCACAGGAAAATGCCCCGCCACATTAATGCTAGGTCGATCCATCAGAACCTGGATACCTACCTGGGAAGGCGCTCTGAGAGCGGTCTCACCCGCTCGTATTCATCAAAAGGTCATGTCAGCTGACCGCCGTGGAAAAGACAAAATGAAGTCATATGCGGACGCCCGAAGAAGAGCGAGATCACCCTCCATACATGAAGGGGACTGCGTCATAGTCAAACAGGAACAGCAAAGGAAAACGGACTGTAAATTCCGAGCTGAGCCTCTGACGATTACTCAAAAAAAGGGTACCATGGTGACCGCGGAGTCCGACAGCCGGAGGGTTACCAGGAACGTGTCGCATTTTCAGAAGTGCACTCCAGTCATGAGAGAGTCGCTCCAGAAGATGTTGGGGCAACCCGGGAGTGAAGGAAGAGAACAACCTGCCGTGGCTGTCGAAGGTCAGCATCCTGATATTCAAGGAGAACTTGAGTCTGAAGCAGGGACCATGTCCCTCCGACCTCGACGGGACATCCGCAAACCGAAACGACTAATTGAAGAACTATAAACAAGTCAGTCATTTCATTTTGTTAAAAAAGGGGAAGATGTAGAATGTGAGCGGTATAGTTGTTGAGTGGGCGGAGCCAGGAGGGGGAACGGGAAGAGGAGGAGAAACAGCAGGAAACGACAGTTAGAGTAGGGACAGGGACCGAGTACGAAGCATGTAATAAAGCTCGTTATAAAAGAATATTCAGTGTCTGGTATCCTTGACCTAAGACACTACAGTCTTCAATGTCTCTTTTATCTCTCTTCCAACAACCCATTAAGTGCAAGGCAGCCCAAAGTGTGCCAGCGCAGGGAGAGAGAAAACCAGCACAGTACCTGCTCTCCTCCTGTCACACAACGTGAAAAGTTGGTACATTTCCCCCTTTAAGTTCCAGAACTGTCACAATCTCTGCTGTTTTAAACAATATGACTCAATTTCACTTTTGACCATACTTTGCATCCTGAAGGCAGACAACTAGAACAATGGCACAATGTGGCGCTTGTGATGTA
This sequence comes from Triturus cristatus, assembly GCF_964204655.1. Taxonomy (NCBI): domain Eukaryota; kingdom Metazoa; phylum Chordata; class Amphibia; order Caudata; family Salamandridae; genus Triturus; species Triturus cristatus. Next base: position 371,678,217 of record NC_140584.1, on the reverse strand, counting down.
CATATTCTGCTTACTATGGCACTCTCTGTGATACTATATAAAGAGAGGACAAAATATACAGTCTTGAAATGTCAAGCCACACTGGGGTGAAGTCAGGACACTAAACCGCTCCTCTGAATTTCCTCCCCTGTGGCTCTGACTCTCCATGCTATTTTACGCATTTTGTGTTTATATTTTGGGACCGTTTCTGCTGCATCAGCAATGGAATGCCCCCGCCTTGGCACCATGTTCTCCTCTGACTGTCACTTTTCATCAGAGAATCCATTAATCTGATCAGTTGCCTGGATACATATTGGCGCTGCCACTCTATACCGTGGATCCTGGGTTACGTCCAGCATCAGGGCAGACAGGTCACGAGCTTTCCAATTAAAGACAGTTGCATTTTCAGCATCCAGGCCAGTGATGATTTAAAGGGGCCATCCAGTAAAATGACAAAAAAAATAATTTCTGTTTGCCTAGTGGTGCTCAAGCAGGCAAAATGCTATTTTAGCTGATACTCTTAAAACACTTGTACTATTTCTGTCTTCTTTTGGTATGCATTTGGTAATGAGGCATCTCCAGATTGCATTAACGAGATATATGTCCAATGCCTGCATTTAGTGGGTTTCAGGATACACCTTTACATGAGTCTAATTATGGAGCTGAAAATTGTCATTTACATCTGGAAGTAGTCATGGGTATTTTTACCCTGGTCCTTTGAGGAAAACAATACTTAATATATCTGGATATTGTACAGAATGCATTGACTGTTGAAAAAATAAATGCATACAACAAGTATCTGCAACAACATCTCTGTGTCCACCAAGACCACCCAACGCTTCTCTAATTTAGAAAAGAGTTGAAGACGCATCTCTTTGAAGAACACTACAACACAATGAAGCAGCAGTCCTCTAACCAGCTACCTCTCCTATCACTCTTCGACTTTAAACTTGTCTTTGGAGCTGCATACTGCTTGCTGCCTTTTCTTTAACCCCTTCAGTGCCCATGACGAGCTGGACTCGTCATGGGCCGCGGTGGCGCTGTGCCCATGACGAGTCCAGCTCGTCATAGACCCCGCCCGCTAATGCAACGGCCGGCACTGGGCGGGGAAAGGGGCGGGCACTGAAGGGGTTAAGGTAGCGCTAAATAAGTACCTCATTAATGCATAAAAGAAAGAGAAGTTTCTTTTTCCAAGACATTTTTTTAATAATACCAAAGATGTCCTTTAGGAATTAAGAAAATGCTTGAATAGGTCACCACCAAGAAGGCCTTAATTCTCACTGCCACAGGATTCTGAAATTAGGGACAAAAGTGTTAGCATCTATTCCCAGTTTTCGGCACGACCTCTAATTTCAATCTTGGAAACTCTGTAAAATCGACCTTATAGTGCAGTGACAAATTTACTCCTGGGTGAATATACTTATTGGTAAATCCATGATACCTAAGTTCACAGACAAGTAGCAGAGTCAGAGTGCATGAGATATTGTGCACAGTGGCATAGATAGCTGTTCTGTCGCCGGTGGCGGTCTTTAAGTTTGCTGCCCGGCAGCCTCCCGACTGACACCACGCATGGCTGCAGCTTAAAGCGGGGGGAGGCCGCCCCCCAAAACTTGTGCTGCCCAGGGCGACCGCCTCCCAAAAGTCATCACATGGTACTGATCTGTTGAAGTCTTCAGCCCTTTCTCTTCTGAGAAATATCACATCTTCACTCTTGACTACAAATACAGTATTGGGGAAGCACTCATAACAGCTAGACATTCACATCTCTATACTGCAAGATATTGTACCACATATCATGCACATTGTGAGAAGTTTGCCTGATATATGCTGTCCACTAGTTCTAGTGGGCACCTTGTATCAGTCCAAACAACCCCTTATGGTGAATGGTTAAAGACAACCTTTATAGAAAGCTATCCTAGTGGTAGCTATGGAGAGCAGCCCTCAGGCTAGGTCTTGAAGGAATGTAAAGCAGCTTGTTTTACCAGTCTATAATCTCTTGAATGATCAAATGAAAAGACAACCACACCAGGTATATATTTAAAATATATGTATTTAAGATAAAACACACCCCTCTAGTCTCTTTATGAGACTGGAGTTCGAAGTACTTAAGGTACAAGATAGCAATAATCAGTAATAGCACAAATACACGTTTGGGCCCTAGGGGCGTACCAAACCATATACCAAAAAAGTGGTATAAGAACCACAACTGGAATAGACACTAGGCCTATAGCCTGTAGAATCGCTGGGACCCCAAGGAACCACCCAAGGTAGTGGCACAGGGGACCCACGGGGACTGTATGCAGTGTGTAAACACAACCATGGGTTCCCGTTATCTTCTATGGGCAATGTCGCGGTTGGAAATTTAAAGATTAGGGACACTTCTAATCGAGTCAGGACCAAACCCTTTTGGACTTAAGAAGTTCTAGGGCTAGCACCCACGTGAGCACCGGAGTACTCGAGTTACCTCACCCAGGGAAGCCGGGTGCATAGGTGTCTTTTGGTGTCGGGTCGCGTCGTCGATTTCAATGGGAGCCTGCAAAGAACTGCTGCTGCCGTGAAGAGGAGAAGTGTTCGCAGAGATCCAAGCCTGGATCTGGGATGGAAGGAACCTGAAAGCAGAGGGAACAGAGTCTGGGTCACTTGCCAGTGACCTAGGGCAGGATGGACCAATGCTCACAGATGTCGGGTGCTTCAGTTGAGTTGATGGGTGTCTTGACTCTTCAGCCACGAGGTCCCATGAAGTCTGTCGAATGCTGCGGTGTCGGCGACCAGAATGGACCCAACAAGCTTTGGCAATGGCAAGTCACAGGAATTTAGAGAAAGGACTGCGGTGCAGACCAGCAAGGTCTGTGGGACTCACCCAGCAAGGGTAAGTCAGGGCACATCAGGAGCAACCAGGAAAGCCCAATCCAAAAAGGAGTTGCCTTCGTGGGGACCTGATAGCCAACAGGCTAGTGATCTCAAAGGAGCCTCAAGCGGTCGCACTTGAAGCTGGCCCACGGGTCACTCGTGGAGTGGAGGCAAACAATCTTCGGTGCAGGAGGTGCTCAAGGCAGGGACTACTCGGAGCCCAAAGCAAAATTTCAAGGAGGACCAGGAAGATAATGTTGCTGCAAAAGTTCACGTTGTCCAGGGGTCCCAGTTTCACATCAACCACGATAGCCACAGACCTCAGCTTTGCTGTGGACTCAGGGTAGCCTCGGGGAAGTCTGGAAATCCACCTCTGGTGATGCAAAAACCTTGGCGTCCGGCGGGAGCTTCAGCGATGCAGGCTGGTCAGTTGCTTCTTTGGTGCCTGCCAAGCAGGGGAGTCACTCCTTGACCCCAAGGGAGATCTCTTCAGTCTTTTAGTCAGGACAGAACATCGAAGGTCCAGGATGTACATTGCAGAGTTTCATCCAGGGTAATCTAAATTCCTAGGGACTGGATTCCTATACTTATAGTAAGTTTAGGGGATGGACTAACTCTAAGGCCCCACCTATGGGTGGGCCTGGAAAGAGGGGTGGTTACACCCATTTCCTTTGTCCAGTTTCGCGCCAGAGCAGGGGCAGGTAGCCCCTGCAACCGGTTTGAACTGGGCTATGCACAGGGACAGCAAACGAGCCCCCAGTGCAGGACTTCAAAGCACCAGAGAGTGCTCCCGCCCAGCCCCAATACACATCTGCCTGTCTGGGGAGGTGGTCACACCTCCCTTCAACAGGAAACCTATTGTCCAGGCCTCCCCTGCCGGAGTTTCGATCAGCAGCAGGAGGCCAGACCCGTGTCTGTGGCAGAGGCATCCATTTTGTGATGCCAGGGCTCAGGAAAGTCCTACCAGGTTTAGCCAGTGTGAACATGTCGCTCCCTCTAGAAGGGTGGAGTGCTACCCCCGCCGCCAGAACTGGCAGGGGGGGGGTAGTATTCCAAAACGTTTGACACCAAACCCGACATGTTTGGATGCAGCCATTCCAAAGTTAGCATTTACCGCTAGGTTATAATGCACTTAAGAGTATATGGTATGGCTGTATCAAAGAACATATGCACAAAACAACAGGAACTGGGGGTCTTATAACGGACAGCACAAAGGCAATAAGTGAAAAATAGACTATAGTGCAACAGACCAAATCAAACCTGGCCACGAGCAGAGCATGGATTACCATCAATCTTACTCGAAATACAGAGCAAATGGTGAGAGAAAGATGACTCTCATGATCAGTAATATCATTTGGTGATCCAACTATTTGGCAGAGGTATGTCCCGTGATCATGGGGACTGCCTCGCTAGTTTGAAGCTCTGTTGTTATCTCAGGCCTCCCACCCAGCTCGACCAGGTCTGGGGCAACGACGGAGAGAGCGGGGCCTCCTACACCCGAGCATGGTTCCAGGGTAGGTGAGGTACTATCCTAGAGCATGTTGGGTGATGTTCACACTCTACGTCTCTGAGGATTTTGAGCGTTAAAGGTTGTATCTTCAAAATTATATTCAACCTTATTTGAAGTTAAGTGTGATTGTTTCACGCCTAGTAATGTACTTTATGTACTTATTGCAGTAGCTTGTTTCAGTGCAACATAGGTCCTGACGAAAGCCGTAGGGAGTCAAACCCGGATGGCTGAAACATGTTGACCTTTACATAGTAGCCACTTGTTAGTACTGCTACAACTTGTTACACCTTTTTAATAAGGTGCGTGGAGAACTCGGCACATTAAGATTTGTCCTCTCTACACAACCTTTTTTAATTCTCACTTTCCTTATTTTCTGCACTGCACATTATAGGATCACGATCCTTGTTTCTCACAACCACACACACCTCATGTGTTGCTGGCTAATACTTACCAGCCTGAGATAACAACAGAGCTTCAAACTAGCGAGGCAGTCCCCATGATCACGGGACATACCTCTGCCAAATAGTTGGATCACCAAATGATATTACTGATCATGAGAGTCATCTTTCTCTCACCATTTGCTCTGTATTTCGAGTAAGATTGATGGTAATCCATGCTCTGCTCGTGGCCAGGTTTGATTTGGTCTGTTGCACTATAGTCTATTTTTCACTTATTGCCTTTGTGCTGTTCGTTATAAGACCCCCAGTTCCTGTTGTTTTGTGCATAAGTTATTAGTAGGGGAGTGGGACTTGGGCAGGTCTATAAATTATTCCCTTAGACCCTTTTTTTCACTAAGTTTATTGATGTATCAAAGAACAGCCATAAGGAAGTATTTCCGAAAGCTGCAGAGGGGCTCAGCTCATGCTTGGGCACCCTCTCACATAAAACCAAGCACTCTGCCTTCAGGATTGTCAAGGCATGCCATAGGAGTGGCTTATAGGTTTATATGTGTCTGTATATAGGTGTGAATATGGGTAGCCTATACCACTGTAAGTGGTGCAAGCACACCCTTACCCAGGCTGCAGTAGCAGACCTGTGGTGCCATTTTGGAGTGCTTCCCAGGGGTGGCATAATATATGCTGCAGCCCCTGGTAGGCCTCTGAGGTACCTATGCCCTAGGTACATAGTATACCATATACTAGGGGCTTATAAGGCACTCCAGAATCCAATTAGATATGTACCTAGTGTACATGCAACCCATTTTTGAGAGGAAGCAGCTAGTCTGTGGCCCTGATTAGCAGGGCCACAGCCAGACTAAGGTCGAAAAACAGTGAAACACCAGCAAAAATTAAAAATGTTAATGTCACTTTTATCAAGTATAAATCCATCTAAATAGGAAACAGTGGATCTTTGCTTTAACCGTGATCAGGACCGTGGAGCCTGTGCAAACACTTGTGTTTAAAAAAAACTGCGAGTGTAGAGCATAAGGAAGAATGCAGCCCTTTAAGGGATCAACAACAGTTCAGCCATTGACAACCAAGAGCCCGCAAATGATACTGATTCAGAATCAGATATCAATAGATTAGACAAAGGTGATTCAGAGGTTAGAGGTGAGGGATTGCCTAAAATAGAGCCAAGGCAGACATTTTCACTAAGAACAAGAAGAGGCAGAAGCAAACAAAATATTCAACAGCCTTATATGAAGGAATCATTTACTAACAATTTAGAACCCTCTATCCCTCCAGTCACTCCTTTGTCTCAAAAGGTGGCAAGTTTAGTTAAAACAACTTCAAAGGCTTTTAGACAATCACTCCCTAGACCTCGTGCAATAAGGCTATTTGAAACATAAGGTGATTAAAATAGATAGAAAGTGAACTTTGCCCTTGATGATCAATAGAACTACCTTAGAAGCATTAACTGGTGAGGACCCTATGCAATCCAATAAATGAAAAGAATAGATGAATCCCTTACCAGGGATTGTAATAAAAATTTGGACTGCAAGCCCGCAAGAAATACTTTCCTCTTAACTAAGCCATTTACATACGAAAGAGCATGCCCTTAAGAAATACTTGACAAAGCCATTTGCATACAAAAGAGCACACGCTCTAATGGATAGTGACAGAGTACCACCATAAGAAATGGGGCTACTGGCTGAGGGGGATGAAACGCTTTTCAAGCATCAACCACAATTCTTCTCAGGGTGAAGTCACAAGCAAACCTTAAATTAACCTGTGCTCATCTCTCAGATACCTTGGCACAGAGCAGTCAGGCTTAACTCAGAGGCAATATGTAAAGTATTTGTGCAACACTTCAAACAGTAACACAGTGAAAACACACCACAAAAGGATCACAAAACAGTTTAATAAATAGAGCAAAATGTAATTAAGAAAACAAGACCAACATAACAAAAATCCAATCAGTTGAACAGGATTTAAGAATTTTAAAAGATTTAGGTGAAAATAGTGCCAAAAAGCACAAAGCGCCAACTCAGGATATCTGGTCATACTGGAACACATAAAAGTCACACTTTCGGGCAGGTCGGCTATAGTCGCTGGGTGAAGCCCGCTGAAGTTTACCTTTTCAAGTCCATAGTTCGCATTGAAGAGGGTGTGAGGAGTAGGGAGAGCATCGCAGGATGCTGTCGGTGCAGTGCAGCAAAGAGCCAGCTTACCTTACGGGCGTGCATTGCTGGAGCTTTGCGTTGGCGGTCTTAGCGAGCAGTCAATGCTGGAGCACAAACGGTCAGCCTGACGGAGCCTCACGCTGGATCGTGGTGTGATCGGCGAGGTCTTGGTGTGGCCAGGCCTGTTTGTGGTCGCAAAGAGTCTAAAAGATTGATTTCAGCTTACTGAGCCACACCAAGGGTCCTGTGCCGGACAGGCATCACTTGAGGGGGGGGGGGGGGGGGTAGGCACTCACTGCAGCTGGGCCCAGGGGCTGGTGCAGGACTTTGGGAAGCCTTTTATGTCCCCGAGGCTCAGATCAGTAGGCTAGCCCTTGGAGTCACTCTGGTGTCGTGGTTCAAGATAAAGTTGCAGGTCCAGTTCTTCCTCCCCAGGTACTAGGGTAGCAGGAGGCAGCGCAGCACAGCAGGGCAGCAGTTCCTTTAGAGCAGCAGTCCAGCAGAGTGGAAGTTCTTCTTTCTGGCAAAGTATCTACAGGGCCAGAAATGTACTGAAGAGTTGGTGACTGAGGTCCAGCATTTATATCCAGTTGTGCCTTTGAAGTGAGGGAGAGGCTTCTGGAGGTTTGTATTCGAAGTGCCCAGGCATCCTCCCTTCCTTGTCCTGGCTCCAGACTAACTACAGGGGGTATGTAGCCCTTTGGGTGTAGGCAGGACGCAGCCTATTCAAGTGTAAATGGGGCTGTGCCCAGCTCCTCCCTCCCAGCCTGCCTGTGATAGGCCATTCCGGCACACCTATATTCCCTATTGTGTGTGGCTGTCGCAGAGAAATATACTCTGACAGGTCGAAATGGCAGTTTAAAACTGCCCACACAGGCTGCAATGGCAGGCCTAAAACATGTTTAAAAGGCTGCTTAAGTAGGCGGCACAATTTGTGCTGAAGGCCCACTAGTAACATTTTATTTGTAGTCCCTCTGCACATGTAGTACCACTTTGCTAGGGACTTATACGTGAATTAAATATGTCAATTGGAAATGGGCCAACGTTTCCATGTTTTAAGGAGGAAGCACATTCACTATAGCACCAGTCAGCAGTTGTAAAGTGTGCAGAGTCCTAAGGCCAGCAAAACGAGATCAGCAAAAATGGAGGAGGAAGGTAAAAAGTTTGGGGGAAGACCAAACTAAGGCTGACAGGTCTAACAACCACTCGAAACCAAAGCTATCTGTTTATCCTCTAAATGTTAATGCCACAAGAGTAGGGAATCAATCCAAAACCCTCTAAAGATATTCTAAGCAGCAGAAGTTCGACTTCCAGTTTCCATAACTTAATTCTTGGGCCCTTATATATATATCTGAAGTGCCTCATGATCACTTCAGTTGGAATAATTTAAAGCTCTTTAACAGGATTGCTGATTTAAGTGACCTTCATTCCTATTGCATCAAACAGATTGAATTTATGCATGCCAAGTTCAGTTCACAGGACAAAAGCGTTCGTGTCAGAATCCATGACCCAGAGAATTAAGCTGAGTTTTAAATATACAGTTTGCTTTGAGGAAATTGGAAGAAAAATATGACCTGATTTATATGCTCCCTATCCTACATGCTCGTGCCCTATGCGCCCCTCGGCTCCTCTCACTCGTTTAGGAGGAAAGCAACAGCAACATTTTACTTGCATGCTTTAGGTTTTTTATGGTCAAAAACTCTTAGAATCATGAATAATAAAAACTAAGGGCCGGATTTCGAGTTTACTGAAGAGGGTACTCCTTTGCAAAGGAAAGAAGTTTCCTCTCTGTCAAATCATCGAGGTCTGCCTGCCTGTAAATTGGTGCAGCTGGACATTAAGAATGTCTGTGATGGCGCCTTTTCCGGCTCTGTCACTGACATGCTCCTTCAACAGTCCTACAGAGCATGCATCTTTGAAGTTTTGGCCATTCAACCATCTGCCCTATTCAGAGTGGGCTGTCAAATGGCCAGTTTACACTCTCTTTTACTTCCATGAAAATCCTGATGGTAAGGGACAGTGCAAACATTTAAATGACCCCACATTATTAGTGTCATTAGTTTTTATTTTTGAAAAAATATATATCTTGCTTTGGGGTTTTGATTTTGAAAAAAAACTAATTAAAAGTTTGAAGGCAACCATCATGTTTTTCTCAACCATCTGCCAAACTTTTAACATATTCACAGGAACCACCCTGATGGCGGTGCCTGCCAATGTTAAAAGATGTTCTTAAGGCAGCAGACATCACTAAATGAGGAGGATGGGTACGTCACCAGGGCAACAGAGTATTTAATCAGAACTAGCTCATAACTCTTGGAGAAGCTAACTGCAAAAGAAAAGACGTCAACGCATTTTGGTCAGTGTATCTGGAATTGAATTTCAAAAACGAATAGACCCAATCTTGAAATTAGTCGATCTGGGCTCAGAACTCTACAGGGGCAGTGCTAGGTCCTGACAGATTTTGCTCTCAAGAGTGCTCAATCAGTTTTGCTTTCTGCCTTGGTACACAAGATACACAACCTGGTTATGTCCTTAAATAATTCTCGACAAGTCCCCCCACAGCTCAGCAGCAGGTCTTACGACGAAATTCCCTACCGGCCTAATTTGCCTCAACCATTGTTTGATCATGTACTTCAAAGCAGCTTCTGGTCAGACTCCAGTTTAGTCGCTTGACTGTTGCTCATTTTATGAGAGGACAGCCTACATTATTAATCTGGGGAATTTACATATAAGACTTTGGTATTAATCTGAGTTACATTTTCATGAAACAGAACGTATTTCTTCATCCTACTACATGGACTCTGGCTCTTTCCCAATGCAATTTAAGCAGGACACCCTTCTGCGCCATTTTTGCAATTTCTGGTCATAATTCATTTTGCAAAAGAGATTCTCAGACTATGTTGTCTTTTAGTAATGAGCGGATGACGCTGGATGAAGGATGGATCATTGAATGTGAGTGCTTTGAAAATGTGGAGCCTTTATCCAGTGCAGCGGAGGATCTATCTAGAGCAGGATTGTCCATTGCTAATCTATCGGGCTATAAAAAATACACAATATTCTCAGGATATTGACATGTCATATTTAGGCAATTGATCTCATGGGGAACACTTTAGTGGTTATTCTGAAAACCTGTTGCAGATTGCAAGTGTCACTCCACTGACATTCATTGGCTAACTCTGGTGTAGTCCTGCGCTAATGTGTGATTTTAGCTGAATGTGTATATTTATTTATTTCCACAGAACACACTGCACAAATAAACTGCTTCTGGGTGCTAGATGGAAATGCAGAAGTAATATTGAGTGAAAACACAGATAAATACAACAGCATATAGATTTCACTAAATGCCTTGGAAGGATATGACCACATTTAAAGATATCATAAGTTCTAAAATGAGTAGAGCACTTTAGAAAAATACTACAGAATGGTAAACAATATCTTGAAGTCACAATTGTACTAAGGCAGTTTAAGTGGCACATTTATTTTAGTGGATGTCAGTAGCTCTCTAAGACAAACTCACCCTGAAGTGCATCCAACAGACCAAAAGTCTTGTTAAAACATATCCTCATCTGTTGAGGTGCTGTGATACTTGTACTACTACTAATCTCGGCACCTGCCTCCTTTAGATTAGGTAGCATCATCATGCTCTAGCAGGATCATCCTATGAAAAGAAAGGCATGTGTGCAGGGCTGGGCTGGCCTATAGGGCAATCAGGCAGTCCTCGAAGGTCGAGTCTGACAGGTTAGTGTGTGGGCGAATCCTGGGGTTGTTTTGGGGCCTGTTCTATGGTCTGATGAGCCATTTTATAATGCAGAATTCCCTGATATTACCCCAAACATTGCCTGCAGTACACACAAATCCGTGCATTATTCCATACCCTGCAAAACACTTATCCACTGTGGATTTACCAGTTAAAAACTGCTTCAATTTCCAAACATGGGCAACTTTTGTACTTGTCTAATTCACTATTGAGGGCCACTTTTATTTTTGTGCCTGTTAGACCTGGCATATCTTGGCGTGATTACCCCAGGCGACGCCTATTTAATTCTTCTATTACCCATCAGGCATACAGCATATCATTATCAAAACCACAAGAGGATTTTTTGTTTTGTATCTACGACGAATTGTCAGCGTCCGTTTGCCTATGGCATTTGAGATTATCTTGAAAAGTTTGCATAGTCCTCACTGACTGCTCAACATTTTAGGTCTCTCATCCACATAGAGAATTTATCAATTGTTTCAACTGTGGACCTCTTCCAGATGAAGGCACTGCTGTTGTGCCGAAACGCGCGTTAAATTCCACCAGTCATTTGAATTTGTGCCATTCAATTTTCAATCAACACTGTTCTTTATATATTGTGTTAATTTATCAGATTTGAACAATATGTCACCACACCAATATTGTTTTTAATTTGTTTCTAGTATGTGTATGAGTCTGTATGATGGATATGAAAGCAAATGAAAGATCATTACATTTTTCTAATTGTTTAAAAGCTTGTTTTTGTACTTTTGATAAATCATTTGTTGTCCTTGGTTCTTTCAGATCATTATTGTTTATTTATTAACATATATCACGGTCTATATATTGGTTGCCGTAAATCTGTACATTAAGTGATAATTGGTTGGCCATGATTGGTATGCTTGCCTTACTAGTAAAGTCTCTAGTGATGTGCACTGTGTATGCAAGGGCTAGTTATGCAAAGGCAAGCAGAAAAGGGAACTCAGGCCTGCAGTGTAGGGCCTGAGCGCAGAGTGCTAAGTTAGCATGTTGTCCTGACAAGTACAACCACTTGACAGGCCTAACTTTCCCTTTTGCATACACATTGGGCACCCCTGTGGTAGGTCCCTTGTTACCCCTGGGCAGAGTGCAGTGTAGGTAAAAGGCAGAACATATACTGATGTGTGTGCTTTCTTCTGACGGTGAAAAACACTCCATTTAGTTTTTCACTGCTGAAAGGCCTTCCTGCCCATAGGACAGAATGGGGGAGGCTGGGTATTGTGTTTGTTAGCCTAGTTTCCTGTTAGTTTATAATAGAGAGGTGAAGATTAGTATGTATGAACTCACAGTGTCATAACACATGTTATGGTATGTTAAAAAACGTATACAGCGCACGAATACCAGTGGTGTCTTGGCGCTAGCAAACCGAGAAGCAGACAGAAGCATTAGTCAGTGAAAAGCCAGGTCTTTATGGCTTTCCTGATAAGCATTAGGGAAGACAGATATCTGATGTTGAACGGGAGGGAGTTCCAAAGCCTTGTGGCTCCCACCACAAATCTTCTTCCACCCGAACGTGCTTTGAGGAATCTCTGAGAGAGTATCACTTTTGACTCTTGTGATCTCAGGCATCTGTTTGGAGAGTACCAGTGCAATGAGTGTTTCAGGAACTGAGGGCCAGTCCCGTGTAGTGCTTTATAGGTAATGCACAGAGTTTTAAAACTGATCCGACTTTTAATTGGCAGCCAGTGTAGGCTCTGGAGGTGAGTTCCCACCGACTGGAATTTCAGGATACCCAGGAGAAGCCTTGACGCCGTGTTTTGGATCATCTGAAGCCTTCGTAATTGCTTCATGGGCATGCCAAGGTATAACCCATTACAGTAGTCCAGTTTAGAAAGGATTAAGGAAGTGACTACTATTGTTTTAAGCAGAAAGAAACATTATGACAAAACTGCCTTAACTTGAGATTCAAAATCCAGTCTCTGGTCTATCATCACACCCAAGCTTTTTGCTTTAGGGACTGGGATAGATGCTAGAAATGATTAGGGAAGTGACTACCGTTTTCCTACTTTCCGCTGGGTTCAGAGGTAGGATTTTTAAAATTGTTTTAAGCAGAAAGAAACATGATGACGAAAAGTTTTTTGCTTTAGGGACTGGGATAGGTGCTGTTCCCAGGTCATTTGGCCACCAAATCTGGGACCAGGAGGGGGAAAATTTACCGAACAGAATCACCTCTGTTTTCCCAGAATTTAGCTTGAGGCAATGCGACCTCATCCATGAGCTGACTACTGACATACAGTCCCTAATTCTATTTGCTGGTGGTACTGTATTTTTGCTGATGGCTACCACAATTTGGGTGTCATCCGCGTAGCACGTTAGAGCCATTCCAAAAGATCTGATGAGAGCTGCCAATTCTGAGATATAAATATTAAAAAGTGTAGGACTTAAAGAAGAGCCCTGTGGTACCCCACATGGGTGTGTAAAAGATGGGTAAGTAAAATTACCCAATGCGACCGATTGCGTCCTATCTGCTAAAAAGGAGGAGACCAATGCCAGTGCCTTTCTGGAGATACCAAAGAGATTTAAAGTTTTTAACAGTGTTTTATGGTCTACCGTTTTGAAGGCTGCCGACAGGTCAAGCAGGACAAGTGCCGCAGCACCCCCTGTGTCTAGTACTGTTCTTATTTCATCTGTTGCCTTTATTAGTGCTGTTTCAGTGCTATGTTCTTCCCTGAATCCAAATTGCGCCTCATCCAGTAAGTTGTGTTCACGTAAATATGAAGCAAGCTGATTGTTCATGACCTTTTCAGCCAATTTGGCTGGAACTGGAAGGCGTGATCTGGGCGAATTGTTGCCTGGGTCTAGTGCATCCAGGTTGGCTTTTTTCAAAAGGGGTAGAATTGAGGCTCTTTTCCATATGGAGGGGAAGACACCTTTGGAGAAAATGGAATTCAAAATGGCCGTAAGGCTAATTCCAAGGATTTCGGGGGACATCTTTCTGTGAAGGTGGTTTTGTCACAAACCACTCTTTTAGAAAGTGGCTGAGTTTTGTGCTCTAGGCATTTCTGTGTGTCTCTTCTGAAATGTGGATTGTCTGTCTGGAACTGTTGAAAGCTGGGAGAGGTCTTGACCCAGGGAGGGGGTTTAGATGGCACCAGGCTGCCCTGCATCTGGAGAGTAGGGGGAGGAGAAGCCCGGGAGGAGAAAAGGCCTGAGCTGGTGCTATAAACCAATTGACCCATCTCCTGCTGAGTGATTAAGGATTCAGACCCCCAGTATCAAAGGGAGAAAAGTGACTATGGGAGGGAGACCCCCAGAACTGATTTAGGAGGGGTCAGGGACCCCTGAGCACAAACGAACTTCAAAGACAATAAGGGGTATAACTATGAGAGCTGAAACCCCTGAACGCTGAAATGAAACAAATATGGATTGGGACTAAAAAGGCTTGGACCCATTCTGTGGTCAAGAGGAACCTCTGCTAAAGAAGGAGCAACTGAAGAGACTGCTGGGGAAAGACCAATCCTTGCTTCGTGATCTGGGGCTGGTCTGCAGTTTGCTGTTCTAACTAAGGGAGAGGCTGTTGGGACTGTGCTTGGAGTCGCTGGGTCCCCCTGCTTGAAGAAGACAGTGCTTTGTACTGAGTCTTGTAACCCCAAGGGCCCAAGGTGAGCTGGCTCCCTGTTTGGAAATACAGGATGATAAAAGTTTCCGGAGAAGTCCCAAGCAACGCGGTGTGCGTATGCCTTTGCAGCTTTAGACCCTCAGAAGTTGTGCTTTGTGATCGTGGGCATGCAGGAGTAGGCTACGTCTCGGACGGCTGGGTGCGTGTCGTGGTGCAGGCCAAGGCGTTGCTGAAGAGCGCCTGGGCATCGTGTGCCCCAAAAGAAGAAGTGAGTCTCAGAAGCACAGAGTGTGTGTTGTGGTGCAGCCAGAGTGTTGGTGAAGAGCGCCTGGACATTGTGTGCACCCAGAGAAGAAGTGATATTCGGACGCGCAGAGTGCGTGTCGTGGTGCAGCCAGGGCGTTGGTGAAGAGCGCCTGGGCATTGTGTGCACCAAAAGAACGAGTGAGTCTCGGATGCACGGAGTGCGTGTCGTGGTGCAGCCAGAGCGTTGGTTAAGAGCGCATGGACATCGTGTGCACCGGGGGAAGAGGTGAGACTCGGATGCACGGAGTGTGCCTTGTGATACAGCCAGGACGTTGGTGAAGAGCGCCTGGACATCATGTGCACCGGGAGAAGAGAAGAGACTAGGACGCGCAGGGTGCGTGTCGAGGTGCAAGTGGGGCATTGGTGAAGAGCACCGGGTCGTCGTGGGCACCGCAGAGGAGGCGAGTCTCGGACGCACGGTGTGCATGTTGGGGTGCACCCTGAGGTGCTGGTGAGGAGTATGGTGTGCACCGAATTTGAAGTAAAGTCTCCACAGCACTGAGGGCGAATCTCGGTGTGGACTGAGACCGCCGGAAGGAGGGCCAAGTCATTGGGCCCTCAGAGTAAACCAGCAGCGGCCTGGACCGTCAGCCCTTGAAGAGCTGAGCCGCTGGCCCGAGTCCGCCGCAACCCCGTGATGGAGTTCTGGATCATGGACCAAGTCGCTGACGGAGAGGAGAGTGGGGTCGCGCCCCCCCAGGTAACGTGGATTAACACCTGGGTTGGGGTGCGGGCCCGGAGGGACACTCTCTTGGCCTCCCGCTTCTGTCATCTGCGTGAGCCGTTGCTACGGCTCTGATCTCGGCTCATGCTGACCCAAGGAGGGGCAGTACTGAGGCTGGAGTGGGAAGCAGTACTTCTGTATCATCATTTGATCCATAGCGGGAGCTCTGTTAATGGAGCACCTAAAACTGTCATATTACACTTTGCATTATTGTGAAGTACTGGGTATTTTAGACCCAGCGGTGCAGGGGCACACACCCTATGACTTCTGGGTTCACCCTGTTCCGGACCTACAGAAACACAGAGTCTTCTGGGTGAAGTCAAAGATTCGTTTATTGGCTGCAGACCAATGACAGGTATCCTAGAAGTACAACAGCGTGTATGTTCTCAGGAGACTGCTGAAAATCATAGGAACGGACTTCATCTTAAATACAAAATATCATGCTCCAGGCACACATTCCTTGGTTTACGATATGGCCATATAAAGGTATACATTACAAACGAAAAAGCAGAGTCATGATGACCATCCCACATTCCAGTTCGGCCAGCCCACAATGATTTACACAGTAAGGTTCAGATCCCACGTTTGATGTAAAGAGACCCCCCAATAAACATGAGCATCTCCTGTTTTGGGAAACAAGTCATAAAGCAGGAACAAGCAGGTGTGGAAGAGATTAGCCGGGGGATTGTGTAGAATGAAAGGGTTTTATGACGGGTCAAGCCCTGATGCTAATCACAGGTGGACGGAGGAAGGGGAGCTCGTGAGACCGGTTTGACCCGGGGGCAGCAGAGCCAGCTGCCCAGGTCACGGAGAAGTCAGAGGGAAAGCCCATGTACTGTGAGGCCCGTATTTACTCCATTATAGCCTATGTGAGGGCAATGACAAGATGGCCACTGCTTCCAAAATGGAACCCGCGTAGTGGAGCAGAATAACGTGTACACAGTGCATTCATAGCTAGAACGATATATAAAGCACTCGTACATGCCGCATTTACCATTTGCGGTTCGCTAATACCAAGATAGACAGGGGTAGGGCCCTGTCCCCTACGCGGTCCCGAATATTAAAGTACGACAGACCCTCCTTTTGCCCTTACATAGGCAATCACTATACTCATCTTAATCCGAGTCCAGGTCAATGTTCACGAAGTCATGGAGATGTTGCTGTAGCATCATCCTATTACTTAGTTCGTCCCTCGATACAGGTTTCCTTACACATAAGGTAGTACAGAGACCACATATCGCGGGAGCACACTGTATACACAGACAGAACAGGAAAAGAATGGCTAAGATCATTCCAATGACCATCAGAACTTTCCATCCCCAGGCAGATATCAATTCCCAGAACCACCCCACCAGTGACCAATCTCCCTTATCCACGTGTATGGATTCAGATATTTTATGGAGTTTGGAGATGGCTTGATACACTGTTGGAGCATTATCTGGTATGAAAATGCAGCAACTGGATTGAATGACCTTGCATACCCCACCGCGGTCTGCAAGAATAACGTCTAGAACCATGCGGTTCTGCAGAGTCATAAGGCGATCCGCTTGGAGCTCAGCTGTCAGATTACTAAGGGCACCAGCCGTTACATTGACAGTGGATTCAACCACACGTGTCAGCTGTCTCAGGTTCCTACTATTGACCATAGGTCCCCAAAACGGCAGGAAACCCAAGAAGAAGTCTCCTGCTTCCTGACCGGCAGTATCCTCCTTACTAATCACACCTCTCACAACTCTGGTCTTGTGATAGTCAGAGGCAGCAGTAAATGTCGGCGGTAGCAAGTTCGCAATATAACATGTGCCCGAGAAATCAGGGGGCAGCCATGTATATGCTCGGTCATGACAGATGAAATATGTGCCCTTGGCAGCCAAAAACGCAGGGGAAAACTGTGACGGGAAAGTGTACGTTTCAGTACAGTCACTTCTTCCCAGTTGAGCTCTAGGATTCTGACCATTACCCTGTAAGCAGAACCGACCCATGTGGGGTACGACCCAGATTGGAGATGAGATTTTTCGCTGTCTTTCACCCAGACTAATACTATACCCCGTCGCGTTCCATCCTACATAAGGTCTCAACTCTTCTTTGGGAATAGATGAGTATGCATTGATATCCCTACTCATATCGGCAACTCCTTTCATCAAAGCCTTATTATTGGTGATAGGTCTGATGGAACGCGGTTGGCGAGGGGAGTATGTATCTAGAGCATAGAGAAACATGGTTTGGAATGCCCATGACGATCCATTGTAACTGTACGGCAGCACCAGGTAGGGAATACCCTTGTTAATGGTATGTGGCATTAACCCACACACCCAGCAATTGGTCGTATTCATTACTAGTTGGTGCTGGTGCAAGAGCTGGATAAACGAGTTATTTACGAACTCTGATCGTCTGGTCTGTTCATGCTCAGGCAAAGGGTGGAAAGAGTGAGAGGAGGCAGTAGAAAGAGATATAGGCTGTTGAGTGGGTGCAATGGGCTTTTGAGCGGAGAAAAACACAAATCCTACAATAAACATTATGATACTACACAGTGTAAAAAGGCACAAAAAGACAAAACATTTACTTTTTACAATTCTACACATCCTTACGTTAAAGTTCATTTCCTCAATTGGTCTCTCCATCTTAAAAAACTCCATCCTCTACTCGGGCTGCTCGCGGTGGATGAGTTTCTTCTGCTAAAGAGTACGCCTGTCAGTCCAGGGAAACGCCCTAGACCAACCAGAACCGTCGACCTAGCGTCTTCGGCCTGTACCCCAGAGTCTTGGCACCGCGACCCTGCGGCAGAACCCGGATGGTGGTTCGAAAAACAAAAATCAAGAAAGTCCTTCAGATGGGAGAGCAAAAAATGTCAAAAGGGAAAATAGTGAGGAAATCTTTATTTGTCCATGGGCCTAGGTCTCAAATTATAGCGGAGACGGCCAGGTGCTGTTTGGTCTTGAAACAAAAGTTCAGGCTCAGTGGTGTCCAGTCGACTGGATGGTGGCACAGCTTCCTGTAGAATATTGTCACTCTCTTGGTCTGAAACTGTGCCTTTTATGCGTGCGTCACTGAATGGTACAAAACGAGGTACAATGTCTGTCTCTGAGTCGGCGATACCCTCCTTGACCCACTGGTCATATGGCAGAGGCAAGGGGACTACTTTGCAGTGGGTACCATGAATCCAGTGCTTCTTCCCTTTCACTCGCACTGCTGATCTTGTTGAAAGAAGAACAAGATGAGGGCCGATCCAGCGAGGCTCGTCGTTGCTCTTGCACTGGAAATTTCGGACTAGCACCCACGTACCAGGGTTGATAGGGTGTCCAGGAGGTTCAGAGGCTTGGGGAAGAGTATCATGTACCTGTTGGTGCAAAACACGCAGTTTAACAGTCAAATCATACAGGTTATCGAGCAGTACTGGATGTTCTATTTCGTTAAATTTCGCCGGTCTTGGCACGCCCCATACATTAGCCGGGCGGCCAAAGACGACCTCATAAGGGCTAAGTCCCACTCGTGAGTGTATGGTCATTCTGGTGGACAGGAGTGTTAAAGGCAGAGCGTCAGGCCATTTAAGACCGGTGCTCGCCTGGATTTTGGCCAGCTTGAGCTTTAATGCTCCATTGTAGCGTTCTACTAATCCAGCTGATTGGGGGTGATTTGCAGCGTGGAACTTCTGCTTTATCCCTAGCCCTTCACATACATTCTTCATCACTTTACCCACAAACTCACTTCCGTTATCACACCACACCATTCTTGGCATCCCAAACCTAGGGAAGAATTCTTTCACAAGGGCTTTGGCTGTGTATAGGGCAGTGTTATCTTTCAGAGGATAAGCCTCTATCCATTTTGAGAAAGCACAAACAACCACCAGTACATATTTCAGGTTGTTGCATCTTTCCATGTGAATAAAGTCCAGCTGCAAAACTTCAAATGGACATGATGGGGGTGCAAAGTGACCAGCCGGAGTTGGGGTTCCCCTACCAGGGTTGTACTTCAAGCATACTATGCAATTCTTGACCACGTTCTCTGCACACTTGGGAATCCCAGCATTCTGCCATACTGGAGCCAACAACTTGCATATACCTTTCGTACTGATATGTGCCATTCCATGTGCCATAGTAACCACTGGAAGCACATATGCATCAGGCAACAACCATCGCCTATGTTCTGTCAGATCAATCCAACAACCATTCTCATCCAACTTACCCATACTTTCTCTCCACTTGCTTAACTCTTCCTCTGTGGCTTCAGCTTGAAGCGACTTCACACTCTCTATTGTGTTTTCACACATCCCAACATCATTAACCCATCTTGCGGGACCTGCAACATACATTCTAGTCTTCACATTCTGTGCTGTCTCTTTCGCGGTCTCATCAGCAAACGCATTCCCACGTCCAACATCATCTGTGACTTTCCTGTGCGCACTGCATTTCATGATCGCAACTTGCAACGGTAGGGTCAGTGACTCAAGGAGATCATTCACCAACTTGCCATTCTGAATTTTAGCTCCATGCGACGTCAGGAACCCACGCTCCTTCCACAGTCGCCCAAAATTATGAGCCACGCCAAAGGCGTACTGGCTATCTGTGTATATGTTCACTCTCATTCCTTCAGACAACACACATGCTCTCGTGAGGGCGATTAATTCTGCTGCTTGGGCCGAATTATGTGGCACTCGTGCAGTTTCCACGACCGTGTGTAAAGTCGTGATAGCATATGCAGCAGTCGTGTCACCATTAGGGAGCTTAAAACATGACCCATCTACCCATAAAGTGCCATCACACTCAGTCAGGGGAGTATCTTTTAGATCTACTTTCCCTTTCGTCTCTTCTTCTGTCCTGAACAGACAGTCATGTTGCTCAATCTCATCTGAGTCTGCTGGAATTGGCAACAATGTGGCCGGATTCAGCGTATTGCATCTCTTTATGTGTATGTGATTAGCTAACAGTGTAAGTTCGTAGCCCGATAATCGTGCACTAGTCAAGTGTTGTGTCTTAGTTCTATTTAATAATGTGTCTACAGCGTGTGGAACCATGACAATCAATGTGTTGTCCATTACCAAACCAGCAGATTGTCGGATAGACATCGCTGCAGCAGCTGTCGCTCTCAGACAGCTTGGCAATGCCCTCGCTACAGGGTCCAAGGTGGATGAAAAATATGCGCATGGGCGCGGTCTGTCACCGAAAGGCTGTGTTAACACTGACAACGCACATCCATCTTTCTCGTGAACATACAATGTAAAAGGCTTACTGTAGTCGGGAGTACCCAACACAGGTGCTGAACATAATGCATTACGCAATTCCACAAAACTTTTCTGGCACTCTTCAGACCATGGGATAGGATTCGGTGTGTCTTTGCATGTTAAGGCTAACAAAGGTTTTGCCAATAAAGAAAAACTAGGGATCCAATGCCTACAGTATGAAGTGATGCCCAAGAAAGCACGTACTTCTCGCTGTGTTTTTGGCACACTCAACTGTGCAATGGCTTGAATTCTTTCTGGGGTCAGTTTCCTTCCCTCCTTCGATAAGAGATGACCTAAGTAGGTCACTTCTTGTCGACAATATTGCAGCTTAGAGAGACACCTTGTGATGGAAAACGGATAAATGGCGCAACAGTGATAATGTGGCTTCTTTACAAATCTTCTCAGTATCCGCAGCGATCAACAAATCGTCCACGTACTGAATCAGGATAGCGCCACTAGGTAAAACAAGTGCATCAAGCTGCGCTTTCAAAGCTTGACTGTATATGGATGGACTCTCACAGTAGCCCTGGGGAGCGCGTTTGAAGCGGAAGCTTCGGCCTCCCAGACTAAAACCAAAAATATCTCTGCTCTCTTCTGCAATGGGGATACTAAAGAAAGCATTCTTTAAATCGATCACTGAAAACCATGCAGCAGAGGCTGGAATCATCGTTAACAAGGCAGTGATATCGGGGACAACCGGAAACTGTGGCACAACAATCTTATTAACCTCTCTGAGATCGATCACAAATCTGTAAACAGGTGGCTGTGAAGGATCCGTTCGTTTTAAGACAGGTAAAATCGGACTATTGCAAACGTTGCCTCTTGTCTCTTCAATCACACCCTTATCAATCAAGTCGCTGACAATGTCTAACAATGCTTTCTGCCCTTCATTAGAAATTTTGTACTGGGGAATACGTGGCAGTCTGACATTAGCCTTTAGAGTCACCACATATGGCAGTATCTCCAAGAGGCCCACATCATTGGGACCAGTAGCCCAAAGGGCATCCGGAAGGGACGACAATTCAGGTGGCATTGTATTTTTAGACAAGTACATCGGGGAAATCACTCTCTTGCCTAATGTAAGTTGTACTCCTGAAGGAGAACAATACAGTGTAGCGTGCAATCTTTTCAACAAATCTAATCCCAGCAAATTCTCACCACAACCTGTTAGGATCAGGGGTGCTTTCAGCTCGCAAGGTCCAACAGAAAGTGACATGGGACTGGAAATCGGGTTCCTAACCGGGGCGCCAGAAAAACCTACTGAAACATTTATATCGCCAGACAAAGGTGCGCCAGGGAGTTTTGAATGCATGATTGAACTCTTTGCAGCACCAGTGTCTAGCAGAAAAGGCTCCGTTACATTTGCTATCGTCACCTCAACATACGGTCCACTCTGATCCACTGGCACTGAAACAACTCCCTCTCTTTGTCTATGGCTGTCCTAGTAATCATTATTCTCTGCATCACCGTCCTCTGCATAATAATCATTATTATAATACTGGGCCGTATTACTAGTCGCGTTAGCTTGCTGATCAAAGCTATTAATGGCGCTTTGGGGCGGAAGAGGACGCGCATTCTGGGGAGCATTTCCTCGCCCTCTGCCTCTAGGAGCTTGCTGACCACCCCTACCTCTTGCGCCATACACATTACCGTTCCGCTGCATTAATTTAGGGCAACTGTATTTAAAATGACCTTCCTCTTTACAGTATGAACATTGGTTGGGACCTACAGGGACACGTGGTTGATAATACCCGTTCATTTGCTGGTTTGTCTGAAACTGTTGGGGTTGGTGATAGACACCTTGGGGTTGCCTATAATTATTCTGACCTCCACGTGGCGGATAGGCCTGCTGTAAAAGGACCTTTGTCTTCAGTTCCTTCGTTTTCTTTTCTGTTCTATCTTTCTCGTCCTTATCTCCGTTTTCATAATACTGTGCAGTAGCCAGTATTTGCGCTGAAGAAGAAACAGCCCAAGAACTTTCTGAATCTTTTAACTTTTTACACAGGTCAGGAAGTAAATTCTGCACAAACTTATCCACAAACAGCCGTTGGCTACCCTCAGTACTCATATCCTGCCCACTGTGGTCAATAAACGTTTCTTCAAACCTAGTGAAGAAGTCTGACACTGTCTCATCTTTCTTCTGCTTGCATGCAGATAACTTGTCCCAATTTACGCGCATCGCAGGCATTATTGTCTTCATATACGTGATGATTCTACCAGGCAATTCAGCTACTAAAGGTTCTGGTTTCGCACCACCAGTTTGTCTAGCATCAGCAGCAACAATGTTAGCCCATGTATCCCCTAGTTCTGCATTGTGATCTACATTACGAATTGATCCCCATAGAGGCTGTGGAACAACATTACCAAACAACATGTCTATGTCGGCCAGATTCATAATGCATGACCCTGCCGTCTGTGACAACTCTTTATAATAACCTGCTGGGTTTTTACGGGGATCAGGCAAGGACTGCTTAAGCGCTAACACCTCAGAGCGCTTCCATGGAACATGCACCCAAACACGCTGGAAATGCGCTGCCACAGCGGGGTTACCACCGACAGCTGCAACCGCTTCCTTCCATACCGCGGGAACTTCTCTCATAGGGTATTGGCGCGCTTTTGCCTTTTTCCCCACAAGGACCTCTTGTTCAAACAATGACTGTTGGCAATCGTCATTCCTAAAGGACAATACAACCGCAACTGCTTTATCTACTTCGCGGTCCACAATTATACCAGTTCCAAAATCGAACCTCACTCTACACAATTCCTGCGGGTTTGGATTTTTACCACTATCCTCTAATTCTTCACAGAGAATTTCGCACATTTTCTCAAACACATATCTCTGTTTCGGGGCATCCCATTGATGGAAAATGTTGACAACTGATTCCACATCATACAGTGAAGGAAAAACGATCCATCTACGCGCCATGTGATCTATTACCTTTTTCTCATCGGGGTTAGGCAATTGGCTGCGCAACTGCTTACGCTGTACACCAGGAGTTGCACCAGATGACCCAAAGAGAGGAGACATTAATGTAGTAACCACATTAGCTAAGCGCTGTCGCGCTGAAGGAGAAGCTGAGGCGAGAACAGGGGGAAAAACAGAGGGAAGAAAAGAGGATGTAGAGACAGGTACTGGAGTGGTGGAAAGAAGAGTGTTAGGGGAGGCAGTTGCTGAATTAGGCAAAGTCGCAGGAAGTGCGGGGGCAGTTGGAAGCACAACTGGCGGCCCTTGAGAGGGCTGCGCTACAGGGATAGGAACCGGCTGCAAAGCAGCTGGCGGTAGCGGCAAGGCTTGCAGTATATTCACTGGAGGTGGCATATTTACAAGCTGGGGAGGCGCCGTGGCAGTTTGAGCATACGGGGGTGGCGAACTCAACAAATGTGACATCAGGGGATCTTTCTCCTTTTCTTCTGACTCATTCTGCTTAGAATGTGGCAAAGCTGGGTAACATTTGTCAATCCCTAACTTACGCTGCCTGTGCAATTGCTCATTTATTTGCTCCTCTTCATTGTCTTTAAATTGTACAGCTGCTTGCATTACTGACATACCTCTCTCTCTCTTATTCTTTTTCGCTAACTTAATTTCCTTTTGTTTGGCTTCCTTTCGCCATAAGCGGAAAGAGTCAAACATCGCCGGCCGGGCTTTCTTCTTAAACAATTTAATTTCCAGATTATCTAAAATATCGGTATCAAAACTACCATTTTGGGGCCATTTTAAAACACCATCTTTCCTGGTGTAGTGGATCCACACTTCGTTATATGCAATGGGGCCTACGCCATGTTTTACATAGAGCTCATAAGTTGGAGTTCCAATCGGAGGAACCGGACATGATTCCTCTAGCTGGAAATCTTTTCCACAACCCAAACAGAATATTCTACCAAATAGTCCAGAACCAGGCATCTTCGCTCACTAGTCTAGATCCAAACGTCAAAGGATTATCGATTACGATAGCCTCGTGAATACACGAGTCCTCTGGTTTTGGCGTTTGCAAACTCCAAAGTATCAAATTACCAAATCAAACGATCCCGAAGGATACCAAAAACAAATAGGAGACGCTCCACTTATACTTAACTGAATATTGCTGATCGATGGCGTCACCAGAAGACTCTCTCGATTGTTTCGCTCTCTCAGATTCGTCAAGGGTCCAAAACAGGTCGATTAATCAGGGCAGCAGTCCTTCGTAGCCGTCGGGACGCGGAGAACCTCGCAGAAAAAGACTTTCGGACCACGTCGACATGCAGGGGTCGATGAAGTGGCGGCCTTCCTCCAGAATTTCCACACGAAGCTCCTCACGAACCTCTGGCTTGGACCGGTACCGCTGAAATCGTCCCGAGTTGGGCGCCAAACTGAAGTACTGGGTATTTTAGACCCAGCGGTGCAGGGGCACACACCCTATGACTTCTGGGTTCACCCTGTTCCGGACCTACAGAAACACAGAGTCTTCTGGGTGAAGTCAAAGATTCGTTTATTGGCTGCAGACCAATGACAGGTATCCTAGAAGTACAACAGCGTGTATGTTCTCAGGAGACTGCTGAAAATCATAGGAACGGACTTCATCTTAAATACAAAATATCATGCTCCAGGCACACATTCCTTGGTTTACGATATGGCCATATAAAGGTATACATTACAAACGAAAAAGCAGAGTCATGATGACCATCCCACATTCCAGTTCGGCCAGCCCACAATGATTTACACAGTAAGGTTCAGATCCCACGTTTGATGTAAAGAGACCCCCCAATAAACATGAGCATCTCCTGTTTTGGGAAACAAGTCATAAAGCAGGAACAAGCAGGTGTGGAAGAGATTAGCCGGGGGATTGTGTAGAATGAAAGGGTTTTATGACGGGTCAAGCCCTGATGCTAATCACAGGTGGACGGAGGAAGGGGAGCTCGTGAGACCGGTTTGACCCGGGGGCAGCAGAGCCAGCTGCCCAGGTCACGGAGAAGTCAGAGGGAAAGCCCATGTACTGTGAGGCCCGTATTTACTCCATTATAGCCTATGTGAGGGCAATGACAAGATGGCCACTGCTTCCAAAATGGAACCCGCGTAGTGGAGCAGAATAACGTGTACACAGTGCATTCATAGCTAGAACGATATATAAAGCACTCGTACATGCCGCATTTACCATTTGCGGTTCGCTAATACCAAGATAGACAGGGGTAGGGCCCTGTCCCCTACGCGGTCCCGAATATTAAAGTACGACAATTGCTGCTAACGAACTATCGAACTGTCATATGACACCTGACCTCATTTGTGCCTGATGAACTACATGCTTGGTGCGCTACGCACTGCGTTATTTTTCCCTTGCAGATTACCTCATTGTAACATGGCGCATTGCATTATTTCTTCTGTGCACAGTATCTAATTATAACGTGGCGCAATGCATTAATTCTTCAGTGCACAGTATCTGGTTATAACGTGGCGCAGTGTATTATTTCTTCATTGCACCGCACTGGATTGTAGCGTGACGCATTGCTTTGTTTCTTCCTGGTACAGGGCATGCTGGTGGTGATACGCATTGCATTATTCCTTCAATTGCAAAGTACATGACCGTGGCACTACGTATGTCATTGTTTCTCTGTTGCACAGTATAAGAGAATATTGTTACGCATTGCAGTATTTGTTTCCTTTTGCAACATGTGTGATTCTAGGAATACGACTGGCCTAACCTTTTGACTTCGGTTAGAAGTGAGCTGAACTGTTGGTTAGAAGCAGTGGTTGAGATTAGAACCTACCAACCCACCGGAATGAATATTATCCATTCTTATATGTTGATTTTGCATCATGTGGTAGTATCGTATAATTTCTTATATAAAGATTATACTCATTTTATCAAAACTCGTGTGGAGTCTATTTGTGGAGACATCATTGGGTTGCTGTGAGCGTGGTTGCACATACTGTACACTCGTGCTTGGAGATAAGCCTCGCTGCTCATGCCAAGCTACTAAGGGGGTGAGCAGGGCTATCTCAGAAGGTGTCCTTACTTAGCCTGACGTTGAAGCGAGGGGTCGGGGACTCCTGCCTCCACATTTGGTAGTGGTGGTAAGCGATAAGGACCCCCACTTCCAACCCACTTAAAACAGTGCCCATGTCTATTTTCTGTCCCCATCTGACCCTGTATGTGTGCCATTGCAAGTCAGCGAAAGTAAGATTACTATCCAAGAATCTAGCAGGCAGGGGGGACACCATGGTGGTGTCCTCTTGAGCCAATGTAGTAAGGGCATGATGAAACTTCAGTGAAGGAGCACATTGTTGAGGACCCTGATAGCAGCAGTGACTGGAGAATAATATATCCTATATTCCACTGAATAGGTTTCCTGGATTCGTGGATTTATCAGAGAACAAGAATGTATTTAACAAGTGGATAGTTATAAAGCTCAAACAGATACACATATATAAAAATATTAAAACATACAGAAAGAAGATAAAAAATTAGAATTCCTCAAAATAATTAATAAATAAAATAAAACATTAAGACCATTTCATCACAAAATGGTGCATTCTTCCTCTTCGCATTAAAGCTTGCGCTACAAATGGTGTGGGTCCAATATATTGAGCATAGAATATCATTAAACCTTAATATCATAGCCAATATAAAGAGGACAAAAATAATGACACGCAAGTATACATAGATTTTCTATGACTTAGTACACCACATATATGTACCTTGAAGATACCTATCTTCAAGGTATGTCGTTTTGATGTTAAGAATGGTAAATGTATACTTTCCTACATGCATTTGTCCTCTATATTTTCGTGTCTGATATTTTGGCTACAGTATTAAGCTATAACAATATTCCCTACCCGATATTCCAGACTACAACCCTAAACATTGTAAAACCATGTTAATTGTATACCCAAAATTAGCAATATAGGTTTGAGTTGTCTGTTTCCTAGACAATATTATAACTTATGAAAGACAAATAAAAAATGACCATGAAATTGTAGCCCACTCATCCTGCATGCTACTACTGGCCAGGGAAGGTGGCCAAGCTTACACTCAGTAAATATTTCTTTACACACATGCTTTCTAAAAAACCTATATATGCCTCAGAGCATGACAACAATTTGACAGATAAATATGAAGATACAATGCATTTCTCGAGTTATCTAAATCAATCATGTCTTAGTACGATTTATCAATATCCATCTTTCTTCTCTATTGTCTGTTCTATCTGGGATTTTAAAATTCATTTGAACACTAAGCTTGGCACAACTAAGCTTTAGATATGGAACTCAGTATGTAAATTAGAAGTTCTTAAGAATAATAATATCCAAAAAAATAGCCTGAAAAGCTGAGATCTACTATAAACCCATAGCCCTACATGATAATGTAATAAGTAATACCTCAATTGGTCGGAGGGGGTATCCCCAGGTCCTGCTCTTCCCTCAACCTGTCTGGTTGTCTTGAGTTTGACTCTAGGGGGACCATCGAAAGGGCCAATTAATCTTATCTATGTGTGATCCTCGTTCGCTGGACCCGCTCCTGAGCCTGTACCTCATAAAGACGAAATTACTTTTTGGCAAATGAGGACTAAAAAAAAAAAAAACAATAGCCCTTTCCCATCCAAACCAATTGCAAGTGGCACGGTTTCCTACCAAATGTTTTCCCAAAATGAAAATTGCCCCATGCATTGTTGCCAAAGGGATATGGACACTTTTCTCTGGGAGAATCCTTATGACTTTATTCTAAGCCTAAATATCTAAATTGGGATTCTACCAAGAATAGATTATTTTCTAAGTTTTTTTTAACCCAGAAAACATCAGTTCAGGCATTGTTATTATGCAGAGCCTTTAAGACAGCCTCCACCCTCCTCTAAGAGCTGAAGACACATAGGGGCATATTAACAATGCGGCGATAACAAATTATCGCCGCTTTGCGGCTGTTTTCGGCCGAAAAGCGGCAATAATTTTATCGCCTTATCAGCAAAGACACGCTATCGCGTGTTTTGCTGATTTTGCTCCCGTTTCCAGCACGCCTAACTTTGCATCGCTAATGAGATGCAAAGTGGGCGTGTCTGTGGAAACAACATGGGTAAATATCACGAAAGCAGCTTCGTGATATTTACAATGCGGGGAAGCGATTATTTCTATTGCGCTAAGTATGCCTTAACGCAGGAATTTAACGTCTGTTAAATTCCTGACTAAGGCATACTTAACATGGGGGGTGGATTGTGTGGCTAAGACTAGGCCTGGGCCAAAATTCCGTTCCGTTCGCGGAAATTGTGATATTTTGGCATTTTCGCGTTCCGCGGAAAGCGCGAAAATGTCAAAATTTCCGCATTCCGCAGCTTAGCGATAATTTGTTTCTTGCTCGCGCTGTAAAAAAATACATTCTCGCGTTCGCGCGATCGTCTTACCTGAATCCCCGCGTTCGCCGACAACTTTTCCCGACCCGGTCGCGTTCTCCACGAGATGTTGGATTGTTGGTAGCCATTTTGCGCTGTCTCGTGACAGTTCGCGGCCGCATGAACGTCATTTGTCGCGCGATCACGTCATTTGTCGCTCGATCACGTCTTTCTTCTCGCAATCATGCACCACGCGAGTATGAGAAGATTGAGATCTCGAACACGTCATTCTACATCGCGAGCCAGAGGATGAGGACGCGGGCACGTCTAATCGAACGCGAACAGCAGAAAGAGACCCCGAACACGTCATATCCAACGCGACAGGGACAAAGAGAACGCGATCATGTCGTTTTCGACACGCCGGCGGAAGTAATGTGAAGCTCGAGAACTCAACAACGTAAAATGTTCAATTTGGAGAGGAATATCAGCTCTAGCAGCATGAAACCTTCTGCAAATGCTGATCTTGGATGAAAACAACTCCTTACATTGACATTTGGCTTTCCTTTTTTGTGCAAGGAGTCATTTTTTTAAAAGGTGGAGAGAGGGAGGAAGTGACACAGAATCTCCAACTTCCTGTTCCTGTCCAGCAGGCTCCTCCCAGTGCTTTGTCCATCTCCTGCTCATTCTGCCTTTGGATTTGGAGCTGGAAAGATCACTCTTTTTGTCTGCTGCATCATTGCAATTGGATTTGAGGATTTTTGGAATAGGATATTTTACAAGTAAGTGGTTGTTGTGTTTGTTTGATTGTGGGCATTGCAGTTGTTGTAACTACAATTTATTTTTGATAATTAATTATCATCATTCCTTTTTTATTTTTTTTTATTTTGTGGGTAGTAGTAGTAGTAGGCCCGAGTTAGCCATGGGCATGGCCTCATGGGTGTGTGTGTGCATGATGAAGCAACTGTTCCTATTGTTGTTTTTTGAATGTATTTCATTTTCAAGCACATTTAGGGCATGGATGGCATTGGATTGAGTTGGGGAAGTGTGCTTTTTGGGGGTGGCCTTTGTGATGTTGTTGGGCCTGGCCATGTGGCTGGTGGCCATTTTGAACCCTAGGCCTGCAAGCTTGCCTGGCCTTGTCTGCCAACAGGCCTGCTTTTTCATCCACTAGGATCAGAGCAGGTAGCCACAGCTTTATTAATCAAGTGTTTTCTGTGTGGTCTGTTGCATTTAGACATCATTTAGGGCATGGATGGCATTGGATTGAGTTGGGGAAGTGTGTTTTTTGGGGTGGCCTTTGTGATGTTGTTGGGCCTGGCCATGTGGCTGGTGGCCATTTGAAGCATAGGCCTGCAAGCTTGCCTGGCCTTGTCTGCCAACAGGCCTGCTTTTTCATCCACTAGGAACAGAGCAGGTAGCCACAGCTTTATTAATCAAGTGTTTTCTGTGTGGTCTGTTGAATTGAGACATAATTTAGGGCATGGATGGCATTGGATTGAGTTGGGGAAGTGTGTTTTTTGGGGTGGCCGTTGTGATGTTGTTGGGCCTGGCCATGTGGCTGGTGGCCATTTTGAAGCCTAGGCCTGCAAGCTTGCCTGGCCTTGTCTGCCAACAGGCCTGCTTTTTCATCCACTAGGATCAGAGCAGGTAGCCACAGCTTTATTAATCAAGTGTTTTCTGTGTGATCTGTTGAATTTAGACATCATTTAGGGCATGGATGGCATTGGATTGAGTTGGGGAAGTGTGTTTTTTGGGGTGGCCTTTGTGATGTTGTTGGGCCTGGCCATGTGGCTGGTGGCCATTTTGAAGCCTAGGCCTGCAAGCTTGTCTGGCCTTGTCTGCCAACATGCCTGGTTTTTCATCCACTAGGATCAGAGCAGGTAGCCACAGCTTTATTAATGAAGTGTTTTCCGTGTGATCTGTTGAATTTAGACATCATTTAGGGCTTGGATGGCATTGGATTGAGTTGGGGAAGTGTGTTTTTTGGTGTGGCCTTTGTGATGTTGTTGGGCCTGGCCATGTGGCTGGTGGCCATTTTGAAGCCTAGGACTGCAAGCTTGCCTGGCCTTGTCTGCCAACAGGCCTGCGTTTTCATCCACTAGGATCAGAGCAGGTAGCCACACCTTTATTAATCAAGTGTTTTCTGTGTAGTCTGTTGAATTTAGACATCATTTAGGGCATGGATGGCATTGGATTGAGTTGGGGAAGTGTGTTTTTTGGGGTGGCCTTTGTGATGTTGTTGGGCCTGGCCATGTGGCTGGTGGCCATTTTGAAGCCTAGGCCTGCAAGCTTGCCTGGCCTTGTCTGCCAACAGGCCTGCTTTTTCATCCACTAGGATCAGAGCAGGTAGCCACAGCTTTATTAATCAAGTGTTTTCTGTGTGGTCTGTTGAATTTAGACATCATTTAGGGCATGGATGGCATTGGATTGAGTTGGGGAAGTGTGTTTTTTGGGGTACCCTTTGTGATGTTATTGGGCCTGGCCATGTGGCTGGTGGCCATTTTGAAGCCTAGGCCTGCAAGCTTGCCTGGCCTTGTCTGCCAACAGGCCTGCTTTTTCATCCACTAGGATCAGAGCAGGTAGCCACAGCTTTATTAATCAAGTGTTTCCTGTGTGATCTTTTGAATTTAGACATCATTTAGGGCATGGATGGCATTGGATTGAGTTGGGGAAGTGTGTTTTTTGGGGTGGCCTTTGTGATGTTGTTGGGCCTGGCCATGTGGCTGGTGGCCATTTTGAAGCCTAGGCCTGCAAGCTTGCCTGGCCTTGTCTGCCAACAGGCCTGCTTTTTCATCCACTAGGATCAGAGCAGGTAGCCACAGCTTTAATAATCAAGTGTTTTCTGTGTGGTCTGTTGAATTTAGACATCATTTAGGGCATGGATGGCATTGGATTGAGTTGGGGAAGTGTGTTTTTTGGGGTGGCCTTTGTGATGTTGTTGGGCCTGGCCATGTGGCTGGTGGCTATTTTGAAGCCTAGGCCTGCAAGCTTGCCTGGCCTTGTCTGCCAACAGGCCTGCTTTTTCATCCACTAGGATCAGAGCAGGTAGCCACAGCTTTATTAATCAAGTGTTTTCTGTGTGATCTGTTGAATTTAGACATCATTTAGGGCATGGATGGCATTGGATTGAGTTGGGGAAGTTTGTTTTTTTGGGTGGCCTTTTTGATGTTGTTGGGCCTGGTCATATGGCTGGTGGCCATTTTGAAGCCTAGGCCTGCAAGCTTGCCTGGCCTTGTCTGCCAACAGGCCTGCTTTTTCATCCACTAGGATCAGAGCAGGTAGCCACAGCTTTATTAATCAAGTGTTTTCTGTGTGATCTGTTGAATTTAGACATCATTTAGGGCATGGATGGCATTGGATTGACTTGGGGAAGTGTGTTTTTTGGGGTGGCCTTTTTGATGTTGTTGGGCCTGGCCATATGGCTGGTGGCCATTGTGAAGCCTAGGCCTGCAAGCTTGTCTGGCCTTGTCTGCCAACAGGCCTGCTTTCATCCAGTAGGATCAGAGCAGGTAGCCACAGCTTTATTAATCAAGTGTTTTGTTTTCTGTGTGGTCTGTTGAATTTAGACATCATTTAGGGCATAGATGGCATTGGATTGAGTTGGGGGAAGTGTGTTTTTTGGGGTGGCCTTTCTGATGTTGGTTGTCTTAAAGACATGCTTTTGTTTTATGTGTCTGGTGTGTTGGTGTGCAATGCATGCACCCTGCAGACCTTTTTGGGGCCTGTGAATGTTCGTATTTCCATTTTGTTGCATTAAAAAGGCAGAGTAGTGTGCTTTAGCATGCATCCTTTACCTGGCTTTTATAGGCCTTTTGTCAGCTCCTGGTGTTTCCCAGGCCCCCGGCTTGTTTGTGATTTGTGAGTGTCCATGTGGGTGGTGGCCTTTTTGGGTGTTTTTTTGACTGTGAGTTATTAGTGTCCTGCTTTTGCCATAGGCCTGCATGGTTTTCCTATTGGCTATTTGGCTTACTGCTTCCATCCATACACCCCCTTTGCCAGCAGCTGCACCATGGATGCTGAGATGCTCAAATAATTTAATGGTCCACCCCACTTTCATTACATTTTTATTTTGGTGGTTATTATTAACTTTCCTATCCTTCCTGAGAGTGTAGTGTGTGGCTGTACACAGTAGTATAACATAGCTCTAGTGAAAAAAGTCATAAATGGCTAGACTATCTTTTGTTTGCACTAGTACAGTACTAAGTAACTGAACCACAACAACAAATGCAACATTTCACTGATGTTCTTCTCCTGTCTTATTTGCTTTTAGGTGCACAAAAGACAGAGTAGGAGGTGTCATCAGCATCACCCGGCTACCCGTTGTACTGCCAGACAGATAGAAGTCCTGCTGCGCATCACGTCCACGTGTGACCAGAACTTGTTGTGCATCTGCATCTTGCCTGACATCTGAAGAAGATGGCCCCAAAGAAAGGTACCAGGTCCAGTACCAAGAAAGTTGCCGGTGAGAAGAAGGAACAGAAAAAGGAAGTGCCATTAACCACGACTGGTGGTGTGCCGGCCAATGTTTTTTTTGGCACCAAAGCATTGTCCGGGAACCAAGCTGGGAGCAGCACAGCGGTCCAACCCCACCAACCTAGGCCCAAGGGCTTTAGTGTCGCATAGGTAGCCAGTCTACTAACGAGCAGCGATGTTGAAGAAATGTCATTACCGCAAAGTAGTACACAATCAAGTTCAATGCAGGCGCAAACTCAGCAGATCAGTGTGCAGCTGCCGCAACAAGAACAGCAGCAGCCGCCGCAACAAGAACAGCAGCAGCCGCCGCAACAAGAACAGCAGCAGCCGCCGCAACAAGAACAGCAGCACCCGCCGCAACAGCCCACCATAGTAGTTGTTGCTCCTGATGTAGGGGCATTTCAGGAAATCGAGCTTCCTGCAGACAAAGTGGAGCAAAGTCAAACCACTGTTTCAGAAGATCTATTGTCTTCCAGACCACCAGCAAGGAAAAGGAGGCTTAGTCCATTATCTTCTTCTTCAAGCCCCGCTTCTGATGATCGTGATGACACTTGGGTCCCACCAGCTCGGTCTGAGAGTGATATACGCCACAAGACAATGCTTCTGAAAAGGAAGGTCCCAGAAAAACCTGGAGTTATGGAGGTAGATGTAGAAGAGGGGGGTGATGATGTTGATGAAGACGAGCCAGTCATCACGCACATTACTCCCGCCCCAAAGGGATTGGAGACCAACATTCTCACCCTATCCAGAAAGGCTGCTACTGAGCGGGATGTAGCACGGATCTCACCAACACAGGTTACACCACCACTACCTCCAGATGCCATATTTTCCAAGGCCCGGCAGGGACCTACATCCAGCTCAACCATCTCAGTAGGTAGTGGTAGTAAAAGTCACAGTGTAGGTGCACAGAGGCACACATTTTCAAACACCCCCTCTAGTTCATCTGGTGTTGAAAGTGGCACATCTAGCAGTGCCAGAAAGTTCTCCTCCCCAGTTTGGGACTTCTTTTCTGTTAGCGCCAAGGAGGAGAACGTTGCTATATGCTCAATTTGTCGGCAAGGTGTTCGGCGTGGTAAGCTTGGTACAAACTATGGTACCGGAGGACAAGCAAGTCATCTAAAAATACACCACACTATTGTGTGGGAGGATCACCTACTTAAGTTAAAAGAAAGTAGAAAAACTCAACCCATTGAAGTTGGTCGGGATAAATCAGAGAGCGATATTATTGTGGTGGCAGGTGAAGAAGAGGGAGGCATTTCTAGCCCTGTCCCCAGTAGTGCAGTAACGCCCACATCCTCCTCAGTAACATCAGAGTGGCACCGCAGTAAGAGCCATACTCAGAGTCTGGGTGAGACACCAAGGCGACCGGCGAGTACCTCAATGAGACAATCTGTGTCGTTGAGCCTTAGTGGGTTAATGAAAACAGCACCACTAAGGAAAGTAAGCCAGCCTACCATTGAGAGCATGTTTAGGTTGGAGGGGCAGTTCCAACGCAACCACCCAATGGCACGATTGTACAATGCGAAGCTGGCTAAAATGTTAGCGCTGGACCTTCTTCCTTTTTCATTTGTGGAAGGGGTGGGTTTCCTTGAATTTGTGTCTGCCATCTGCCCGAAATGGAAAGTTCCCAGCCGGTCCTATTTCGCAAGAATTGCTGTTCCAGCACTACATCATGATGTGCTGGAATTGGTTGGACACGCTTTGCAGAAGAGTGCTGTGCACAATATCCACCTGACAACAGACATGTGGAGCAGTTGCCAAGCCACAGATTACATGTGCATCACTGCACACTGGATCTCTTTTGTGGGGGTTAAAGATAAACTATCTGCACGAGGTGTTGTTGACACAGCTGCGTTTTTTGAAGGTACTCGGAAACATGCAACTGTAGCCATGTTCGCCATGGAGAAATCTCATACGGCTCAAAACATTTTACACGAGTTTCGCACCAAGGTTTTGGAATGGCTGCGGCCCAGAGGGCTTCGTATTGGTTTTGTTGCCACAGACAATGGCAGTAATGTACTTAAGGCCATGGAACTTGGTTCCTATTTCAGGGTTCCGTGTTTGGCGCACTGCATAAACATTATAGTTCAAGACTTTCTGAAAAAAGAACCCATAGTCAGCAATTTACTGGCCATCTGCCGAAGAATATACACTCATTTCAGCCATTCTTTTAAAGCTCGGAAGCAGCTGAGGATCATCCAACGTGAACTTAGGATGCCAGTCAAGGCACTCATCCAGGAGGTGGCAACACGTTGGAACTCAACGTATTACATGCTTGATCGTCTGTCCGAACAGCACATGTCACTCCATGAATATGTCTGGAAAAGAAGAGGGGATGCTGCTAGTGCTACTGTTAAAGGCATGATCCTTGAAATGGAGCAATGGAGCCTAATTAAATGCCTGACTGAGATGCTTTCTCCTTTTGAGGTCTTCACACGTGAAGTCAGCAAGGAGGACTGTACAATGGGCCAAGCTATCCCATTATTGCAAATGCTAGAGTATGAGCTGAATAATGTGTCTGAATCATACCAAGGTGTAGAGGACAGAAGGCAAGCCCATGACTTGGTGGAGAGCTTATCCTGGCGCTTAACTGAAAATGTAAGGTTACAAAACAATTTTGTCACAAGAACATTACATTTGTGCCACAATTCTGGATCCACATGCAAAATTGGGACTACTGAAGACATTCCTTGCTTTTTCTGACA
Organism: Triturus cristatus; assembly: GCF_964204655.1. Taxonomy (NCBI): domain Eukaryota; kingdom Metazoa; phylum Chordata; class Amphibia; order Caudata; family Salamandridae; genus Triturus; species Triturus cristatus. The sequence continues at coordinate 371,642,266 of NC_140584.1, read as the reverse complement.
ATGATGTTGCCCGCTACAAAAGTTGTATAGCTGAAGCAGCCAGTAAGTTGGAAAACGAATGGCTGCTAATTAAAAGTCCGCAAGATCAACCCACAAGAAGTACTGATACTGAAGCAGGCCATGCAGAATCAAGTGCAACTTCGTCGGCTGAGGGCAGTGCGGTTGGCTCACAATCACAACACTCACCATCACTATCGACTACAGAAACAATAACTGAATCAGGCCGAGTACAATCATTATCATTACAGGATTGGTATGTAAAGATGGGCTATTGTAAGCACAGTGCTGATGCACAGAAAAAACAGCAAAAAAGCTTACCAGCAGCAACCCTGAACATTGAGCAGATGGTCCAGGCCTATCTGGACGACCCAACAGAGGTGTACGTTGATCAAAACCCATTGCAGTATTGGTATAGGAAAAGGTCTGAATGGCCACAGCTCAGCAGGCTGGCGATAAGCTATCTGGCTTGCCCTGTCGCAAGTGTCTCTTCCGAAGGTGTTTTCAGTGCTGCTGGTTCCATTGTAACATTGAGAAGGACCAGTCTATCTCCAAAAAACGTGGAGAGGTTAACAATGATCAAAATGAATCAGCACTTCATACCACCGAATTACACAATACATGAATCAATGGAGGAAGATGAGGACAGCGGATCAGGTGACGGAAGTATTGTGTCAGATGATTACCTACTACTGGCTGAACCCCCAGAGTTTGAGGATGAGCTATACTTCCCTGACAATTAGGCTCGCACTTACTGTCTTCCTCCCTTTTTTCCCCCCTTTGTTTGTGTCTGTTGTTCCGGTATAAACTTGTGAATCACAACCAATCCATTACCACCGTCTTCTACTCTTCTAATTTAATATACAAGTTTCAGGTGTCTGCTGTTTAACAGTACAGTCCTCCGAATCCAGCTCCTCCGCTCCACCATACTGAATCTCCTGCGCAAATCTATTTCCCTCATGAATGATGATTGGATGATGGTAACAACAAATTCAAACTTTCCTAGTCCTTCCAAAAGAAGTGGACCATGAATCAGATGACTACTATAGCTATCCTCCTTTCAGAGCCGAGAGAGACTGGCCATTAACTGAAAATAAGATGGAACAGGTAATGATTGATGCCATGCATTGGACGCAGAGTCGCAGACTGAATGATTTAGATTTTGTTGTGTTTGTTGTGCATGAATTTATGTAATTGTGCACTGCCACTAATCAACTTTCTACAGAACACACTAATTTCCCCCTTCTTGCAAATAAGAAATTGGTACTTCTCCTGCAGCTTGGTGACCTATTGCTTTTAATTCAATACAGGAAGGGGACTCACTCAATCTGCGCAATGAGTATGATTGACACAACAGCACCGTCCATCATGATGATGGCAAAATAGACGGCCCGTTAACTTAAGATGAGAAGGAACAGGTAATGATTGATGCCATGCATTGGACGCAGAGTCGCAGACTGAATGGTTTAGATTTTTATGTGTTTGTTGTGCATGAATTTATGCAATTGTGCACTGCCACTAATCAACTTTCTACAGAACACACTAATTTCCCCATTCTTGCAAATAAGAAATTGGTACTTCTCCTGCAGCATGGTGACCCATTGCTTTTAATTCAATAGAGGAAGGGGACTCACTCAATCTGCACAATGAGTATGATTGACACAACAGCACCGTCCATCATGATGATGGCGAAATAGACGGCCCGTTAACTTAAGATGAGAAGGAACAGGTAATGATGACAATTAATGGCATGCATTGGACACATGACTCTAAGCTATTGGTCTGTGTTTGCGTTGTTTGTTTGTTGTGCACAAAGTGATGTCAAAGTGTACTTTCTGTACACAATAAAGAATGACTCAAGTCAGTAATATTTATATTTCTACTCTTGTTGTGTCATAAAAATGTTACTTATACTGCAGGCCGATCTTCACAGTCAGTCAGTAAAAGTATCAGAGATGATGATGATTAAGTCAGGACTCAGGAGGACGTTTCATGAGTGACATAAACGGAAAAGCCAAAAGGTAAACACGTCAACAACAGCAACCACAGCAGACCCAAATGTCTGTGTAGAAGTTGAATAGAGTGTAGCGGTGGGATGACTGCAGTGCATTGATTTTACTAACTTAAACTGTAAAATGCTATGTTTGGAATGGATAATGTGCTTTGCGTTTGTCCAAATCTTTGAGAGAAATTTTTTTTTTTAAGTGTTAACGTAGGATGTGCTAAATGCTAAGCACTGTGGGCCAGCTCTCTCCTGTTACTGTTGAAGGTCAATGCTGGAAACAGACTAGAGTAGAGATGATGCATAGATGCCACCTCGGAAACTGTTCTTGTTGCACTACACCATCACGTGTGCATTTGTTTTAACTTTCTTTCTCAATATCCCCTTTGGTTTTCAATCTACAATTACAGGCCAGGCCTTGCCCGAAACTTTGTAAAACATTACAATGCATATTAATTACCTTATCAATCAATCACCTTTTTTTTTCCAGCCGGGCAGTGGCGAGTGGCGAGGTGACACACCCAAGATTGATGGACGAGAGGAGCAAGAGGAATGCCGAGATGCAAAAATCCAGTCCACATTTTTGACCAGGATAAGACAGTAACAGTATCCACTTTTATCTTCTTTTAAATAATTTGATTAATATCTTGTATACAATCTTTACAACAGTGTGTTATTGGAGTTGTTATTATCAATCATCATTAGGTTTGCTCTGTGTAATTACGATTCTTCCCTACCAATATTTAAAATTTCTATTTGCTATCTGTTAAAGTATTAATGCCAGCACAACAGAACAAGAACTAGAAGTGTATGTAATACGGGTCTCTCATCATCATGCATTCATTGCCTTTTTCTCCCTTAACATATGGATATGGTAGTCTTCAATGATTGTCGTTTGTTTGTCTATGTATGCATACTGTATTTCTATGTCAAACCTTTCCCAAAAACCCCCTTCCCATCCATTCAACAAACCCTAACCCTCTTCCCCCGGGCTGTGTGACTTATTGTCGAGGTGTAACTAAATTAAATGTACACCAATACTTAATCACACACTTGCTGGGGCGGATGTGGTGAAAGCAACTCTACTTCAATTTCAAGGCAGAGCGATGATCTTCTTCTGCTTGGCCACACATGAGTAGGATATTTCAGAGGTTATTTTTTTAAACAAAGGAACATATACCTCAGCATGAATTGCCGCCATTGATTGGATTTGTTTCTTGCCATTCCTCATATACAGCACTAACTGTTAGGCTGTAGGCCTAGTCAAGTGACTCGACACAACTATAGTTTGTAACTCTGTCTAGTAGGCTATCCTCCTAACCACCATTCTGTATTTTTGTCAAATATTTGAGCATATTATTGTTGCTCGGTAAGTTCTGTACTGTACTTCATTCAAGTACTCCTAACAGTCTCTCAAAGGCGATTGACTGTCTCCTTCTCTTTTTTTGCAAATGCTGCTGCCCTGCCAGTGTCTACTACTACTACTATGCTGCTACCACCACCACCACCACCACCCCAATCATGGCATGTATGAAAAATGAAACCATCTTCACCATGCAGCCAGTGCTGTGCCACAGTTGGACATAAACATCAAGCACCGGTAAGAGAGAAGTTTGAGGGAGGCAGAATTAATAATGGACATGTTGTCAATGATTTCATTTTCACACACCACTCCAAAGAATGCATAGACTACAGGACAGACTGAAAGTACTAGAAGGACCAGTCAATGAGTGCGGTGTGTCGCATCTATCTGTTTGTGTCTTATACAGTCAGCCAATTATTGAAATCAAACACAGGCTATGGGCGGCCAAGCACCAGCAAGGAAACAGTGTGATGTAAAACAGTTACCCCACCTACAAAACATTAACAACATTGCATGTAACATAGAAAAATATATTTAATTTACCCTAACAAAAATAAACTAAACCCACAAAAGCTGACCCACCCCCCTCCCTAACCCCAACCAATGTCCATAGAAGTCCGTAACACCCTAACAAGTTCCCACCCACCCACCCAAACAAGAATTAAAAAAGGGGCAGAACAGGATGACAGGGACTAAGTGGTGGGGCGGGACTGAAGGAGGACACGCATCTGGCGCATCTCGTCCTCTAAATGGGCGACGCGGCGTCTAAGGCCGCGGCAGTTGCAGCCACAGTGGAGGGGGTGCACCGGAGATGGCACGGTGGCGGCGGGCAGCCACCAGACAGTGGCGCCGTACCGCTGGAGGGCAGTGGCTGGGGCCTGGGGCACTGGAGGAGGCTTGAACAATTGCTGCCACAGTCTCCTCCTCCTCCTCGGCTAGGACCACCAGCCGCCGGTATTCCCGCTGGAATGCCTACAGCTTCCGGCGCCGTGCCTTGGTGGCCAACTCCTTCCGGTCGACTTTTGGAGTAGCTGTGTATCAAAAAGAAAAAAAAAGACAATTGTAAAATATACTCTTAGAAAAACAGTAGGACAAGGTAATTATTTATACACATAGTGGCATGGTAGAGTAGCACTATAAAATAAAGCACAGTAGTACATAACATTTTAAATGTCGCCCGTCCTTCTTCCTTCCACCCGTCTTTCACTTTTTCGTTGAACAATGCACCAGGTGCACTTCTCCATAAAACTTTCAAAGCGGAGTTGAAATCAGATAGATGAGGCCATTGTTTACTCAATAATCTGGCTCCTAGTCCTATGCCAATTAAAGGGAATTCTAGTCTTCTAGTTCACTCTTCAAACGTCCCCAACAACTCATACTTACTTACGACATCGGATAGCAGGCGGACTTTGTCCGCCCGCCATCCTCATGCTAAAAAGGGTGGGGGTCCCGTGGGGACAATTAATTAGGATGATGCGCCTGGCACAGTGGCGGACGCATCCTGTTTTTTTTTTTTTACATTCTGGTTGGCTTTGCTGAAAGCAATGCTAAAATGTTGTGCTGCTTTTCCAAGCACAACATGACGGGCCCCGCACGGAGCCTGTCACGTTTTGCTTTGAAAGGCGGGGGGTGCCATAGCATAGGTAGGTACCCTCCATGGGGGCCCCCAAGCATACTCTGCAATGTCTGCATGCCTTTCCGTGGCGGACGGCAATGCCGCCACGCAAAGGCATTCCAAAATGCAGATTATATGGCTGGCGGTGTGTTCAGAGAGACACCACCGCCATATTGAACCCTTTTCCGCCTGGTCGACATGTGGGGGGTCTGAATATTTTCTACAGGGATGGCGGGAGGTTCGCCCCTGTGGTGTCGGCAGTAAATTCCAGCCGGCCCGGTGGGGGCAATACACCCACCATCCTAATGGGGCCCTAAGTCACAACTGTCCTACGCCGACGGCACCCAGCTGATCCTCTCCCTCACCAACGACCCCGCCACCGCCAGAGCCAACCTACACGAAGGGATGACAGACGTAGCCGAGTGGATGATGAACAGCCGCCTGAAACTGAACTTAGACAAGACGGAAGTCCTCATCCTGGGCTCTTCACCCTCCGCCTGGGACGACTCCTGGTGGCCCACCGCCTTGGGCAGCTCACCCAAACCCACAGACCACGCACGCAACCTGGGCTTCATCCTGGACTCTTCCCTCTCCATGACCAGACAAGTCAACGCCGTCTCCTCGTCGTGCTTCAACATCCTGCGCATGCTACGTAAGATCTTCCGGTGGATCCCCACCGAGACCAGGAAGACGGTCACCCACGCCCTCATCACCAGCCGACTGGACTACGGCAACTCCCTCTACGCCGGAACCACCGCCAAACTCCAGAGGAGACTCCAGCGGATCCAGAACGCCTCAGCAAGACTCATCCTCGATATCCCCGACAGAGCCACATCTCCGGTCACCTGAGGGACCTGCACTGGCTCCCGATCAACAAAAGAATCACCTTCCGTCTCCTCACCCATGCACACAAAGCTCTCCACAACCAAGGCCCAAGATACCTCAACAGCCGCCTCAACTTCTACACTCCGACACGCCAGCTCCAATCGACCAACCACGCCCTCGCCACCATCCCCCGCATCCGAAGAGCCACTACAGGAGGAAGGTCCTTCTCCTACCTGGCCGCCAAGACCTGGAACTCCCTCCCAACCTACCTCCGTCTGACCCAAGACCACCTCGCCTTCAGGAAGCAGCTCAAGACCTGGCTGTTCGAGCAGTAGTGGACCCCCCCTCCCCAAGCGCCTTGAGACCCTCCGGGTTAGTAGTTCGCTATACAAATGCTTGATTGATTGATTGAACTGTACACTATACATATACATACAGTACACCCTTGCAGTGAGTGTACTGTCAAGTTCAACAATAGTTAAGGATTATGAATCTAACTTACCACCGCCTGCCACTGGTGCTGCCACTCCCCCTACCGCTCCGTTGCTATCTGCAGCAACTGCCGCATCCTCGCCCTCCGCGTCGCCTTCACTGGCCCCGGCAATGGTGGTCGGTAGTGCGCCTAGAAAACATTACACATTTATTAGGCGTCATATACACCTCCCCCCTATTGATCAGTAGCAAGGTTGAAAAATGAGTTAATACTAACATACATCACTATTACAAATTAGGTAGTAGTAGAGTAGACACTAATAGTTATATATGATCATTGTAGCCTTTGCTTAATTAGCCCTAGCCATGCTACCATTTTACCTTTGTGTCTTTTATTTTTGCACATGTGACGTTACCTTGCAGCTTCTTGTATAAGACACCTTTGAGCCCACATGACCTACCTCACACTGCTACTGTCTAGTGTACGCGCTGCGTACAAGCGGTCAACAAACATTAACAAGCCACTTTTTTAGGAAGTACTGGTGTACTACTGTTACTGTTAGTCCATATTGCTTATCCATAAATGCTACACGTTTTGGCACGGCTGAGAAATGCTTGCAAGTTGCAAAATACTAACGCACACCATTTCATTTTTCGCATTACAGACGGGAGATTCCCTTCTACGAACCAGAGCTTCTGAATGATGCAACAACCACCAGTACTAGGTTCTTCTAAGGTGAGGGGTCCCTTCACTCACATCTTCATTTATGAATTTATATAAACTAAATTGCTATGGGATGGTGGTGCTGCCTTCCACCACTGTTCAGTTATCATGATTTAATTCCCAACTGTATAAGTGTAACAATGTATATTGTTTTAATGTTATTGATTTTCCGGTTGGTGCTGCATTTATAAGAAAACAGTGTACAGACCTTCTCAAATTGAAATAAACATTTTGAACTTACATAGACTTGGTGGTATTTGGTGTGGACTAACTTACACGAGTGAGCAAATTAAAGTAAGGGTGTGCATGTGAATTGCTTCCACGACTGCGAGGTTGGGTGTGTTATGTTCTGGGTTGTCTACTTGTTGGGTATCTTGGGGGGAGGGTTCCGAGACCTAATAGTTATGACAAGACAGTACTATAGTCAAGCAGTGGAATTGTGGTGGGTGCGGAATTTCTGATTGAGGTGTGCAAGGAAGGTCCAACCTACCATCACCAACATCCTATTTTCTGGTGCAAATGTCTGTGTATGTGCAAGATCCCTACAACAGTAGTATATCCTATAGGGTATCATATCAAAATAGGAATAAATCTGGTAGGGCTGTTGCTGTGAATTTTCAAAGCCTCAAGATCTATAAGAGTAAAAGTAGTACAAGACAACGACCCAACGGATTGGACTCAATGGCTCGAGCTACTGGTGAATATGAGTTTTATATTACAACCTTTCACAAAGAGTGGCACTGGCCAACTGTGCAGGACTAGCTACTACAGTACAGACAGACTGATAGTATGTACTAGTACTCAGAGTCACCATAGCGGAGGCAGGGATAAGATTTTTGAAACCGTACAGATCGAAGGATAATTGGTGGTAAAAAAATAGCATTTGGAAACAAACAATAGTTCGGGAAAAATATGGGGCACTACAAGTTATGGAATAAGAAATATTATTAAAAACAAGAAGACTTACTGGGGCCAGCAGAGGAGCCCTCAGCGGTGTCCTCCTGGTGGTGTTCTTCTGTGTGTCCCGCCGACTGCCCAGTCCCTGTCGGTCTGCCCCTGGGTGCTGATGAACAGGAAAGATATAAGAAAGAGACAAACATTGATGGATGGTGTCAAACAAATACAATATTTTTCAACAACGCTCAAAAAACACTTATGTAAACAACAATTGCAATAACTAAATTGACCGATCTCATCTGGTCAACAAGTAATATTGGGGGATTCGCAGTTCGACTACTTAAGTTACTATTTATCAACAGTAATCCAGTCTTCCATTCTGATTCCAGAATACCAAGTTACAACTAAGCCTAAGTACAACGTACCACCCAACCTAGCCCACCTATTCCAGGCATGCCAATTGTACATTAAGTATGCATTTCCACTGTATTCCTCAACAATGCATATGGTCAAATCATGGAGGACACATGAACATGACTACATGTTTTGTATACACCAAATTTGGGTTTGATTGATTGATGCTGATCTGCTAGTGCTAAGTAACTGCTAAGCCTACCACCACTCATTGAACAAACTAGAAAAGGTTCTAATAAAGACAGCCGTACTACCAGCACGTCACGTAACTGAGTGAGGGGGCATCACGCATACCACTAACAAATTAGAAGCTCATACAAAGTACCTAAACCAAAGTATCAATCCGCCCCTATCTATTAGTGACAGGACAAAGTAAGGAGTGGACTAGAGTCAATGTAGCATTACGTAACTTAATTTCTCTAAAATAAACTCGCAAAGAATCACGCTAAGCAAGCGCAAACGCAAAGCTGCAAACAAGTAAGATTAGTGCAGAAGAGCACCTGTGTCAAAAAAATCACAGACTTTTAAACGTTATTCACCTGGAATGTAAGCAGCAACATTCTAGCTGGTTGGAAGAAAAAAAAGATATTCGCAATATATAACACAGAACACCAGAACAGACAAAAAGTAGTAATAATTAAATAGGTACTCACCAAGCCCCGGGACCTCCACTCCCAGCAGGTCCTGCTCACGGTCCAAGATGTCGGACCATCGGTGCGTCAGCTGCGCCTGGGTGCGCCGAACACCAGAGAAGCGTGACACTGCCCGGCGCACCTTCCCCCACCGCTGCCGACGCTCCCGGAGGCCGTACCCGGACCCAGGCCTGCCACCTGCTGCCAGGGTGGAGGGAAGGTGGCGCTGCACAAAGAAAATTAGTGCAGCCAACTCCACCTCCCCAAATAAGGCCCGTGCCTGCACCCCTTGTGGGCGCCGCCTTCCGCAAGGAAGGCGGTCGCGGCTCTGGCTGCGCCGGCGAACAGCCCTACCCTTGGACATGGTTCTGGGGACGGGGCGGGAAAGAAAAGGTAAAATAAATAAAGGAGTAAAGGAAATAAATAGCAGGCAATAGAAAGAGAAAAAGTAGCTAAAAAACAACAAAAAAGTAGACAAAAAACAAAAATATAGAGGCAGGAAAATAGTTAGAGAAATAATAAGTAATAAAGATCCAAAAAAAGTGGCTATAAACAAAGGATTGAAAAGATTTTGGGAGGATTCAAAATCAGGCCCCAGAACCATGCAATAGAGTGAAAAACAAGATGGCCGCGCCCATTGCGACCATGTGCGCAAGTTCGCGTGATATTTTCTCCCGAGCAAGCAAAAAGCAATGCGATCAAGTAAAAGCGGTCGCGAACAGGAAATATCGACCGCGAACGGGCGCGAACATGCATTGCGCGACCCGGAACAGGAAGTAAGCATCGCGAGAGGGGGGGACAAGTGAAAACAAGATGGCCGCGCCCGTGAGCAACCGCATGGGTAAGTTGGCGACCCGCGATCACGCAAAAATTACCACGAACAAGCGGGAAAAAAACTTCCGCGTCTTCGCGATATTTTTGGCGTGTTTGCGGAGATTTTCAGCATTTTCGCGATAGTTTTCGACAGTTAATTTCGCAAATTCTGCCCACCCCTAGCTAAGACCACAGGCCCCTATTATCAAGGGTATCGCCGTTTTCCATGGAACATCGCTGGAAAACCAGCGATGTTCCATGGAAAACATCGCTATTGCTAGGATAATTATCGCCATTGCACTGAGCGTCGTTAATACAGCGCTAGCATGGCGATAATTATCTGCGATAGCTGGCGTTAAACATTTTAACACTAAGAGCGGCCAGCGATAATTATCGCTGGCCGTTGATGATATGCCCCATAGCCTTGCTATGGTACATGCATATCAGTGGCGGCTCACATAGGGTGTGCTGTGGGGTGAGGGAGGGGCCAGGTGGAGGGATAGTAAACTCGGACATACGACGGAACAAAGGAACGTAATAATTACTTTCCTCCGTTCCGTCGTATGTCGGAGTTTACTCCCCCCCACCCTGCCCCTCCCCCGTCCCGCAGCACGCCCTATGTGAGCCGCCACTGGTGCATATCATAACTAAAATGCTACAGACAGAAATATTGTCTTCTACTTATCATTTACAAAACTATCACCCACTGAAGTAGATAATAGAAACTCTACACCAGATGAAATAATATTTTACTAAACGATATTTAGAATATGATATTTCAGTCACATTATTTTTTGCTAATGATATTCTGATATAGAACCCACTCTTGCAGAGAACACTACGTAACGAAGAAGTAACAGTCCACTACCTCTCCCAGAATGCAACTAACCCTCCAACGTCCTACCCAGTGATTGTAGGTTCGTCTTTGACAGCATTCCACAGTCCTTTAGCTGGATTTGCATGGTACAAATACCACATTAAACAAACATACAAAGTGTAAAGAAGTCTTAGTTGAGATTCCTGGTTTTGGGGTACCCTGTGGGACAGACTTGACCACCACCTCCTTCTTTAATTCAGGGTATGTTATAATGAAACATTTATAGCATGCCACGTGAAATCAAAATAAAGGCAGAGCACTAGAGGAAATCTAACCTGATACAACACTACTGGATACAAATGCATGGTTTTACAACTCTCTTATACATACGCAGTTGCCAATTGGACATGCAGTGTGGGGCGAGCGCTCCAAAGCGAGGACGCAGGAATAGAGAAAGCACTGACGCGCTCAATTTGCCCTTCAGTGTCAAACACATAGAACATGTCCAGATGACTGGCAATCTTGCCACAGCCATTGAAGGAAGCAGGCACCGAGGCTGCATCATACTCGCCCCCTCTCATCGGTCCTGGCAAAAAAACCTTTGCCTCACATTTTATTGATGATTGAGAGTGGATTTTTTCACTCCATCACAAGAAATTGCACAATTTGTTGAGCATATAAAACTCAATAAAATAGGAAGACATCTACAAACATCTACATTTGTTTTGCCCCAGCTACTGTACGTAAACATTTACAGTAGCTGCAAAACTCTTGCCTTGTGTGGGTATTTTCATTCCACCGGGAATGAGTCATGGGGCCAGCTGTTTACCAACCTTCTCTCTGTTGAAATAATGAACTTGCTACCTCCCCAGGGAATGCCTGTATTATCACAAGCTTATGATGAGACATGACAAGATGATTATTCCACTTTGCTAACCTTGGAGAAACACTTCAGAACATGTCCAATTTCAGCAAAGAGGAGCTGAAGGCACTTCATGCCGCCAGCTCCCTGTGGGGCTCCCCGCCGGTGGAAAGTGCCTGCGCGACCGCCTGGCCAGCGGCGGTTCATCTGACATCTTCCTTGTATAACGTGAAGGATGTTTTATTTACTGACAAACAACGTTCGTTGATAAGGATGCCAGCAGAGGGAACTGACAGGCAGGTCTTTATTTTCTTGACATGAAAAAGAACATGTTTTTCTTCCTTTTGAACAACATTGTATAAGTAATAACACAATCAGAATGAAAGCAGGGCCTTTGTTGAGTGTTACATTCTGAGATTTTGCACACAGAGACTGTAACTTTGTTACATTTCTGAGCATGCTAGCTATGTTTTATGCAACAAATAACGAAGTGAATGAAGGAATGCTTGCGTTCATCTCAGCTGGTGCAATCGGTTGGGGCTGCATTTCAGTCCATCATTATTTACCCATAGTGCCACTCTGTAAAGGAACCAGACACATACAAATCAGTCCTAATCCCACTCCAACAGGAACAGGCCGGTCTGAATTGTTAGTCCGGGTCCACTCCAGACAGGAATACAAGAAACTCAAGACTGGTTTCGGCCTTATCACTGAAGTACAGCTTGAATCCTGCTTCACATCAAGCAAAGGACCCACTTCTGGACATACCTGTCAGACTTTTGGCATCTTCTGCAACAATGAACAAAGTGATAGAACGCATGCTTAAATGAATGCCCGCCACTGGTGATCGCACTGGGCAGTATTTGAATCTACTGCTTTTCACCAACTACGTTTTATTGGTATTTTCCCTAATTATTTCCTTCCTTTTCTGAAAATGTTTCATGAGTGAAGAGGCTATTTATTTCCAAATTGTTCCTCATCATGTTGTCCTCAGTAAATTGTTCCACAATCCTATTTTTAATCCTAGATTGATGAGAAGGGGGCTCACAGGAAGAGCATTATGTCCCAAGAAAGGAAGTGCAGTGACATTCCTCAGATGTTGCAGTCCTCTCTGTCTGTGAGTGTGCATGTCTACACTGAGTAAATGGTCAGATTGTGGAGTGATTTGGCATGTATCGCTGACAGCTCTGAGCATGACACAATCGGTGCCCTTACAAATAATGAAATGAAACAGCAAAAGCGATTTGCTAATGCCGAGTTTCACTTCTTTATCATGATACCTCAAATCATGTTGAGGTTACTTTACTGAATATCATGCGAAGATGGCACGCCCCGCTCAGTAATGCCTAGGCATAGATCGAAACATTACTGACATACTGACTTTACATCAAAATATTTTTTTTGTGTCTAGTAATGCAACAATGCCTGGCTAAAACTCTCACCAAAATAATTAAAAAACCTAGTGACTAAAGGTGGCCTCCTTTGAAAAGTGCTCAATAAACTGCGTCTTGAAAAAATAATATGGAACTGATCAAAATGCGACACGGGTAAGACTGAGGAGCAGCACCAAATTTGCAAGTGAATTTGGAAACAGTGCAGTTGCTAAGAGAGCAATGGTTGTTTGTAACAATATGGAGGTCACCGATATAGGTCTTCAAGCGTATTAGCTGCAGAATATCAGATAGCACTCTGCTGTACACATAAGTATAAATTGACTTTCCGTAACTGAACATCTACATACATTGAAGACATACATATCTTCAAGGTATGCAGATGTGAAGTTGAGACTAGTTAATATATACTAAACTATATATCGTGGACAAATCTATATCAGTGTACGTAGATAAGTATATATTTACTTGCCTTAACTCCATGTCTATGTACCTTGAAAATATACATATCTTTGAGATATTAGACGTGTGGTTTGGCAAGTAGTACCTTATCTATTGATACTTACATTTGTGGTATAGTGGTAGTCGATACTTTGGATTTGATATTTTACTAGGTTGGTGTGAAAATCTCAATATTCTGATAGTACACCAACAGGAATGGGCCTTTTCTCTTTGGTTTAGAAGTGATAATGATTGTATCATTGCATACCAACAGGTTGATACAAATACTGTTTGATGCATCATGTTCATGGAACTATTGAAATGTATGTTGCCCATCAACTGGGAAGCAAGTTGATTTTATGAAATTTATCAAAAGTAGATAATAATAGAGTTCCAATCCAAAGTTCTGTGCTTCTCGTATCATGGGGAATTGTCCTTTTAAAATCATAGGTTGTGGGACAACAAACAAAATCTATATAGGAAGGACATGCTCTGAGTTTTCAATTATAATTATATTCATAACATAAAATAAACATTTTCTAACATGGTGCAAGGGACTTGATCAATGTAGCCACCTAATACTGTTCAAAAAAACGTTCCCATTTTAATTTGGAAATGCTCTAAAACTCGTCTTTAATAGTATCCCCTTACTGGATACTTTTTCCTTTTAAACTGATGTTTCCGTATTTTTATGTGCATGCAGTTCTTTCTTATGCCCAACAAGGATTCATTAGACATATCAATTGAATTATCTAGTAAAGTGCTGCAATAGCTCACCACCTTGAGGTTTAAAGAATTTCTTTTAGACGCAACTACAAATTAATTTGACTTACTTCAAAAACATTGCTCAACTCTATATGCATTTTATGCATCTTTGAAACAATGACTTAATTGATCAATCCTGAGTTTTGTGTATTTTTTATGTGATTCAGTTTTACCACACTTAATTGAGTCATGCTGAGGCAAGTACGTCCTTCAAATGTCTTTTGGAATTGTCCCACACTGAATTTGATGATGAACTAACTCCTCAGCTAGGTGATTGTTGATGTGTTTCAACATCTCTTACCGCTCTGCGGTGTATGAGGTATTCATCAGGACTTTGATCTGTTCATGGCTGCAGTCACTAGTTAACAAGTGCAGGTTTCCCCGGAATTCAGATCTGGAGCCTTTCCAAGAAGATAAGGAACAATTGCATACGTTATTTTTCCAGGGGATCATGTCTGTTTAAAGATCTAGTAACAATGACATTTTAATGGATTAAGTAAATAAAAAAATGTGTTAGTAGGTTGTGTAACATAGCTATAGTTGGTAAAATAGTATCCATATCCTAACCTGCACACACTTCTTAAATGCTATATATTCGGAGGGTATAGGCATTTATTCACCAAAATACCAGGGGTATCAAAAGTGACAACACACATTCTTTGACAACCCCAACCCCTCATGCGAATACATGGTTGATAGTATGCCTCACTCTCCCTCTCCTCAACAATCCTCTATTTGCTTAGGAGTGGAAAATGCAAAAGCTAACCATGGCTCTCAGACACCTCTTTTTTTCAGTTCCTGCTTATGCCTTCATGACCCCTGAGACATGAAATAGCAAGGGCATTGCAAGGGGTACCGAAAAAGGGTGTGCTAATTGATGTAAAAAAAAAATCAGACATTTTTGTAAAGAATTTCAAAAAATAAGGCAAAGTACACAAAATATGGCTAGCCAATATATCACATGGAAATTGTTCAAGAGAGCATACCTTATGGCAAGCAAAATAACAGCATGAGACTGCTTCAAGCCTAAAGTTGCTCTGAGAAGTGCTTTGTTTTTTCCTGCATGACATTTTCTGAGCAAACCAATCTACTGCATGATAAAGATGACAAAAAATAGTGTAAATAAAATTCGCTAGAATGATTACATTTATTCAGAGGCCTTGTGCTAAAAGGAATGCCAGAAGTGAAAGCTTCTTTATCTGGCTAAAGTAAATTGAGATTCATGTCCAAGGTGCAGTGTGCCCGTGTTTGGTCTCAATTTCCTGTGTGCGGTTTTTGCAATGAATCTGAAGTTGCAAAATGTTTGTGGTTTGTTTGCTCCTTCAATGAGAAAGCAATTTATATATGGAACTGCAAATACCCCTTTCTTGTTCAAGATTTTCTATTGGCTTTTGCAAGCAAAAAGACAACACACACAACTTTATATTGTTGGTGTATATATCACAAACACATACATAACTCAAGATACTCTTATTGCATTATATAATATGTAACTGTTCTGAATGCAATAGAAAAGAAATAGTGAATAAGTAACAAACAGTGACTACTTACCAAAGCATTATTCTTTCATCCACATCTATAAAGGATAATAAATGGAATTGCTAAATACTCTACATGTATGTAGTTATATACTCATCAATCGTTCTCCATAGCTATTGAAATGAAAAGTTATTTTTACACGTCCCCTTAAAGGCTATTTTGGCACCAGATCTAGTAGAGGTGATATAGAACCACCAAGCCTAGATTATACTGCATCAGCTGACTTCCAATTGGAAGTAATGGATTTGATGGTGATTGAAATGAGATCAAAATGTTTAGAATGTTGATCTGATAAGTTAGAAGACAAAGTATGAGAGTTGCAAGTAAGCATGCTATATGTGAGACTATCGGTGATAGGAAGTATTTTAACAATATTATCCCAAACATTTCTCCTAAACTATAATATTACTGTACGCTCAAAAGGAATATGCTTTAAGGATCCCTCATAATGTTTACAATGCCAGCAAAGAGGCAAATCAACAAGTTTAGTATTATATCATTTATATGGAGTCTGTAAACAATTAAATTAAATAAAAGCCTCAGTTTTTGATAATGATACAGGAAACAACCCAGAAATATTGGTTGTCCATATTAATCTCCAGTCATTTAAGGAAACAATCACAGAAAGTTCTGTATTCTAATGGGTGGTTGCACAAGTACAATTTAGCTATTGGTAGAATTTGGAGACAATATGCGGGGAAGTAGAGAAGGCCTTAAAACAGAGTACTGATTCAAGGTTAATAGTCTGAGGTAACACATTTGGAAAATAATTTAGAGAACCTGTACAAGAGTTTCATACTTAGGAGCTTTAGTATCAGATAACATGAATTTAGTTTGCAATTTGGAGAATGATAAGAAAGCTCCGTTCTTATAGATGTTTTGAAGGAAGAAAATACTAGCATTTATCCAAAATTTTTAAACTTTGATAGTATGATTAAACTTTAATTTGAAACTATACCATAGTGATATATTTGGTTGAATTTGAAATATGGGAAGAGAATGAAGCATCAAAATCAGTAATAATCAATTTAGCAGAGGCTATAATTGAAAATGACCAAAGAAGTTCTTTTGAGTTGGACACAGATAATAGTGACGGAAGAGGGAATGGCAAAACTAAATTTGTTCTAATAAAGGCCATTTAAGTTAATACCTAGGATCAATGCAAGTAAACTAAAGTGAGCCTTGTTTTAAAATGAATGCTTTGTGATATTTGAAAAAATCTGGCAAACCAAGTCCCCCATTAAGTTGATAACGTTTAAGCTTAATATAACAAATCTGTGGTGGTTTATGATTACAAGGAAATGTGGAAATAAGTATATCTATTTTTTTCATAGAATAGGAGTGGTAACTGTAATGGGATCATAGCTAAAGAGTAAAGAATAATATGAACAAGGACCATTTTGACGGCCTCAAGTTTTCCACACCATGATAAATATAATGAGGACCAATGGCAAATGTTATATGTGGCTTTAGTAATTAAAATATCACAATTTTGTGTAATGGAATCCTTTAGAGAGTGTGAGAATTGTATTTCTAAATATTGTAATTTCTCCTTTTGCCAAATAATATCAGTAGTATCTAATATTGTAGGTGTGCAGTAGACATTTAGGGGAAATACTTCTGTTTTATTAATATTCAAAGTGCAACCTGAAACAATAGTGTATTTATGCACAAAATTAAAATAGCAGGTATGGCAGTAACTGGATTGCTAATGTACAGTAGAACATCATCTGCATAAGATGATGTTTTAAGTGTAATGCTAGCTATAACTATTCCTGTGATATCATTGGAGTTACGAATATGAGAGAGGAAAGGTTCAATTTAAAAAAAAAAAGAAGAGGCGAAATGGGCATCCTTGTTGGGTTCGTCTATGAAGAAAAAAAGAGTTAAAGAACTGATCCTTAATAATTAGGTGCACCAAAAGGGAACTATATAACAAAGAAACCATCTTTACAAAATGATTTCCTAAATCAAATGAGGATAGCGTTTGAAATAAACATTTACAATGAACTATAAAAAAGATTTTCCCAGCATCCAAAGCAAGAAAGCCAACGGGAGAAGTAAATGTGGAAATATTATCAATTACATGAAATAGGAGTCCCGTGTTATGGACTGAGAATTTCTTTCATAAAACCAGTTTGATATATGTGAATAAGTGATGATAAAATGTAAGTTACTCTAGTGGATAATATGTTTTCAAAAATTTTACAAACTTGATTTATGAGAGAGATAGGGTGATAATTGGAAACCATTGTCTGATCTTTATCTGGTTTAGGCAATACTATAATTAAAGGTTCCATAAAGGAGCCTTAGATTAAGCCTGATTGACTGAAATTGGTCAATAAATGTGGTAAATGAGGAGTAAGAACATTAGCAAAACTTAAACAAATTCAGCAGGGAAACCATCAGGTCCGTGGGAAATTTGAGGTTTGAGTGAATGAATAGCTGTTAAAATGTCATCTTTAGAGATAGGATTATCTTATTTGGATTTATCATACTGGAAAAGTTGTGGCAGGTTAGCTGAATCTAAAAAAGTGTCTATAATTTGAGGGTCAAGGAAATTTGGCTTGCTGTATAAACATGAATAAAATTTAAGAAACTAATCTAAAATCCCAGCAATAGACACAGCAATTGTACCATTATCTCTTTGGATAGCATGAATTTGATTTCTATATTTTTTAATGCAAAGATAGCTACAATTTCCCAGTGTACTAGCATTAAAGGTACATTTTGCTTGCTGATTAGCAAGTTACATTCCAGCTCTTTCACTAAACATTGAATTATATTCATATGTAAGTTTTCTCAACATGGTTTTATTAGTAATATTGTGAAAATGAATAAATAATCTTTCAAATTTAGCAATTTGTTTCTCTAAACCAATTTTTGGGCCATTAAATGTCTTATTGTCATGGGTCATTATAGAAATTATCACTCCCTCATTGATATGTTTTAAAAGTGTCCCATTTTATGATAGAATAAGTTACACCATCAGGGTTGAGGGGAAAATATCCTTGAGTAGCTGTTAGAATTGTGTCTTTATGAAGATTTTGAAGAACAGTATCTACATTCATGCGCCAACAGGAATGAGAAACAGAAAAAAGATTAACTTGTAGGATAAGTGAAATAATTGTTTGGTCAGAAACCTTGACATTTCCATTAGAAGGTTGAGCTATAAATTTTACCAAATATCTGGATGTTAGCAGATAATCTATGCATGAGTGAGAATTGTGAAGATTGGAGAAAAAAGTGAAGTCTTTCTGTTTAGAGTTTTTTAACAAAGTTTAGAGTGAGTGAAATGCTTTTGATGAGACACATGTGCATATGAGAAGAACAGCTGAAGGAAAGAGGCCCGTAGCAAATCAAATATAATAAGAGGGTTACTAAACACATATAATCAAAATCAGATATAAACTCTAATTTGAACAATTTATTAAAAAACTCTTATATGGTCAAGACATTCAAACACACTAGAACAAGGGAAGAGGCTATAGCAAACCGCACCTGATAATACAAGTTTCAAGTAGAACCGTTTATGTCTATTATCATTGAGTGCGAAGAACCTAGGAGCACACCCCTTTATACTCCTGAATGGCATTTTTTTTTTCCTTTAACACAAAACATACTTGGTTCAGCACCCTATAGTTATTTATGTATCCAAATGTTATACAATATGCACACAAAGATAATTCCAGACTTCAGCCATGATCTTTCCCTATTTTAGACTGTTCTCTATTATTTTTCCATTAGAATTCATAGAGCCATAGCCAATGTGTTTCGTCTCCAACAGAGACTTCTTCAGGGTTGGCAGCATGGACATGTTTCAGATGGTAATCAGAACGGAAACCAGGGCAAAAACCTTTGGCCCTGAAAATTTGGCGAGGTGACAATAGTATGTTTAGATCTCCATTCTTATATCGAGAGTGAAACGGAAAGACGGTACAGTGATAAACGTTATTGATCGAAGGAATTTTGTGGCAAGTGGCATTAGCTTATACATTTTTGTTTTATTGTCACTTACAATATTGTCAGTGTGAGACCTGAACGTCTGCAGTTTCTCCAAAATAGTACTAAGTAAGGGTTCCGATGAATCTATAATTGTAGACTTAATAGGTGGCGGAGACGCTGATTCTTTACACTTAGGCTCTGATAAAGTTGCAGCTTTGCTTTCCATGTTAATAAGTCAGTATAAATGTATATATAGTAAGGGTGGGCAGAGCTGGCGTAGAGAGACTACGCTGAGGTCCACGGAGTTGGGTAAAAACTCAGTGGAACTCCGCTCTGCTCCACCACCCGCCTCCACCCTCCTAATAAAAAACAGTTACACATTAATTTAAAATGAAATAAAAACACACTTACCTGTACTGCGGCATCCCCGGGCTGCCCTCCTCCTCCTCGCCATCTCTCTCCTTCGTGAGACCTACATCTTGAGAGAACTGCGTGGCGCGCACATGCATATTTCTCGAAAGATGCTTTGCGAGAAATGCGCATGTGCGCGCACATGCCCAGTTCTCTCAAGATGTACGTCCCACGTAGGAGAGAGACAGCGAAGAGGAGGAGGGCAGCCCGGGGACACCACAATACAGGTAAGTGTATTTTTATATAATTTAAATTAGTTTGTAACTATTTTTTATTAGGGCGTGGAGGCGGGGAGCCTATTGCACCGGGGCGGGCTGGCTAACTCCACTCCGCTGCGGAGTCAGAGTTTTGCCATATACTCTGCGTTCCCAGGAGAGTGCGGAGTGGGCAAATGTCCAAACAGTCCGCTGGAGGAGCGGAGTTTACGCCCAGGGTTAATCTATAGTAAATGGCAGAAAAATATAAATGTAAGTAAATATGCCAAACCAGTGTATAAATGAATTAAACTTCCAGTTGCAGCAGCTAAGACAGACTGTGGGAGGACTTCCAGGCTGAAGCCACGTCCTTTTCATAAGAAAAACCCACCTTCTTGGCATGGGCAGAGAGGAGCCTTGGTACAGGAACAATTGAGTGCGAAATGACGCCAGCAAAAGCGAAAGCCACCAAAAGAAACCAGCAAGCTGCTCAACACATGGTGGTACGGAAATTGTAACAAAGGAATGACAATGCCCTGTTAAATCGACAGAAAAAGCTCGTGCAAAAAACGGTCACATCGGAACTTAGAGGCGGATGGCCACCTTGATTTGTTTGCTAATGTGCCTGCACAAACACTTTCAAATCAAATGCTAAATTATGAGGGCAGCATTCAACCACAGAGATGTTGCAAAGGCCTCATAAAGAGCAACACATAAAATATTCAACAGAAAAGAACAATTCGAAAAAAAACACAAACCAGTCTTCATGAATTTCATTTACACCAGTCTGAATACATATTTGTTGAGCATTGAAAAGTTGTAGGTATCATAATGGGGCATTATGCTTCTAGAAACTCATACAGAAATGTTGTGTATGTAATTAGGCTTAGATATCATGACGCAGAGCTTTGCTACACAGCCAGAGCATCTCTGCATGGAGAGGAGGGGAAAACAACATCATAAGTGATTTTGAATTGATTTGAAGCATGATCAGCCCAGTGGTAACATTACAGCACAGCATGGAGCTTGTAATGAGGAGTGCCCTCAAACATTAACTAACACAACAAACTGTAAATAGCAGACATTACTAACCTCTCAACAATGAAACACTGAACAACTGCTGAGCATCGTCAGTGAGATATACTAGAAGCACACCAAAACCTACCCTTTAAATAACTCCTTAACAAAAGGGCATTAGCAAAGAAAGCATGAGGTAAATCATGGAGAATTTTAAAAGGTTTGTCGGAAGTGTAAATGATTTCCACTTTGGCATTGTAAGTGAAACCTAAGAGAAAAGAATCAGGTGTTGAGTGCAGTTTCTAGGGTTAGGGACACTAGAGCTTAGGTTACTCAGTCACAAAAGTTCTTTTATAGATAAAACAGAACATTACATCATGATACAGCAACAGTAGACTTTCCCCTAAAAATCCCTCGACCCCAATTAATCATTAGCAGATTGCCTTGTTTTTCGACTAGATGTGTGTGCTACAAATACAACATATATATATGAAATATAGTAAAAATTGGCATGCTATAGGCAGGGTCGTAGCTTAGTCTGAGAGATTCAAGGGGTGTGAATCTCACATTTACGACAAAACAAGTGGGAAAAACCAACACAGGCATTTCAGACCTGATTCTGGGACCCCAGACCCAACTACCAAGTCTAGAATACCTTCATTTTGGGAGGGGTGTCACATCCCAAACACCCTCCCCCGCCCCCTGATACTATGCCCCTGGCTATTGGGGGAAGGAAACTCTGGGTTAGTCAATAATAGTAAAAAGCATTTTGGGTGTAAAGCTGCAATATTTGGAAGTGAAGAGACAGTCATTCAATACTGAGTTGAACCTATTGCATTGAGTTGATGGTTTGATATAGCTGCAAACAGATTAAATTAGAACGATTTACAGGTAATTATACAGGGACAAATATATTTCTATAAATATTGTCAGAAATGTTGCTTC
The DNA here is from genome assembly GCF_964204655.1 of Triturus cristatus. Taxonomy (NCBI): domain Eukaryota; kingdom Metazoa; phylum Chordata; class Amphibia; order Caudata; family Salamandridae; genus Triturus; species Triturus cristatus. The sequence goes on along the minus strand of NC_140584.1, from coordinate 371,620,225 downwards.
TAAGAGTAGGGAGAATTAAACCTGCCTGCTTTCCTAATGCGATATAGCTCTGAATTCTTTCAAGCGCAGTCTATAGCATTGTTGTGCTCGGCTGTCTCTCTTATTGCATTCAGTTTCCTCCATAGTTCTGAGAAAATAACTTTGATGTCGTTGTCACTTGCCATATTGCTTCAGAGACAGAGCGGTGGTTGATATCTAGAATCTCTATGGTGCTGACTATAGAATTCTGTGGTTTAATATTGCGTTCCTTAAATAACTTTAAATCTCCAAATCACCACATCCCTGTTTTTCCTAATTGATTTGTTATCTACCTTCATCATACCTATCAATTTCCTGAAAAACAATTGCCTTAGAGATGAAGGAGGCCAGTCTGGGTAAACATACTAAGGAGATGGTGGCATCAAAGGTAACACATCTACAGGGAAGTAATTACGCCCTAGATCACCTAAAGTTGCTGTGACTTGATTTGTGATGGGGCATGGGTATGACAAATGGTTGAATTATTATGACAAGGCATTGAGAATGCACAGGGTAGACAAACAGCAGTGGGGAGCATTCCTATGGGGTTTGAAGCCTACAAAGAGTAGGGATACTCTCCTAACTCTAGATGAGGGGGTAATAGAGACCTACACCCACATGAAAGAAGCATTGGTGCTGAAATTTGGTCTCTCTCCTGAAGAGTACTGTAGAAAGTTTAGAGATACCTACAAAGATACACAACAGTCTTGTGTTGACTTTGTAGACATCTTTTTGAAAGCACTACAGGGCTGGGTGAAGGGCAGTGAAGTAAATACTTGTGGGCTATACAATTTTGTTATGAAGTAACACACCTTAAGTAATTTTTCTTCAGAATTACACAAGCATCTAGCACACTCCAAGAAGCCCCCAGGAAGCTTGAAAGGGCATCCAATTTGTGGGTATGCACTATGCTGTCTAGGAAATCCCTCGGGGGTGGTTCCAAGAAGAGGTGGTGGGCATAGGCCCATAGTAGGGAAAAGAGGAGAGTAAAAAGGCTAAAAAAGAGAACTCGTTAACGCCCCAAAAAACTGATAAGGGTTAAGAGTCATAAACCACTTCGAGGAAGCAAGTAGGTGGGAACCCAGGAAGAATGCAGAGCTTTGAGAAGGACAGGTATTTTAACTGTTTACAGACAGGTCACAAGAGAGGTAACTTCTCCTGCCCAGGAAAAAGATAATTTCAAGTGGGCACTCTGTAGGGGTGGCTGGTGCATCACTAGGAGAGGGGCATTACCCAGAGGAGGGCATAGATCATGTACTTTAAGTGGGAAATTAATCCAGAAGGTAAGCTTTTGGTCCCCGAGGGTGGCGGGTATCACTTCCAGAGGGTCATAGTGAATGGGGTCACTGCTCTGCAGGATACTTGTTCCGTCAGTCTCTGGTTATGAAAAGACTGGTGCCTCATTACAGTATTTTTAAGGACAGGTGTGTAGGTTAATGAATGTTCCTGTGAGGGAATCTGACCGTGGTGGTATCATTCCAGTGTATGTGGTATGATTATCTGTTTTTTACGTTAAGGTGTTACATTTTTTTAATTATATTTGGTGGTTTATACATATAAATGTAGAAATATAAAATGCCCATTTATTCATGCTATTATTCACATAATAATCAAGTCTGCTTGAATATATTCATATTATTCCATATAAAAGCCTTTGTTCTAGTGATTGTTTTGAACGAAAGGCAAGGTTTCAGGGAAACTCGTAGGTTTACATCTCGATTATTGATTTTAAACAAAGAGCAAGGTTCCACACAATGTAAGTAAGTGAAAGTGTGGCAAGGCCTTTTCTGCTAATTGTTTATGTTGAAAAATTTAGAAATGAATAGACGCGTTATTTAAAGAACAGAGTGTGAAAAGATGAAGGGATCTTTGTGCCAGAGCCACAAGACAGAGGCCATACAGAATCATATCACTTTTCTTTGCTGAAGGCTACTGGGAGGCATACTCAGCATCACTCTGTGGGCCTATTGGTCTTCCTTTCAACATACAAGATAACAGCATATGTTGCCACTTCACTGAACATTGACTTAATTGTTCAGAGGAGTTATGCAGGTGTGCCTAATCTTTAAAACTCAGAGAGTGGTTTTCCCTTTGGTTTTAGATGCAATTTAATTAGCCAAAGGAATGAGGGTGAGGCTAGGGGTTTAATTCTAAAAGAATTTCAACAATATATTATAGTTCTATATGTAGTTTATTTTATCTCTATGTCTATGCCATCACTATATTATTGAGCTTCATAATAGTTACTACTCATATTGTGAGCACTAAAAAGTAATTTTGAATTCAAGTAAAATCTTCAAAGTTCATTCCTGGCTTCCTAGTACCCTTGGTGTGCCTTTCCAATATGAAAGAGGGTTTGGAATCTACAGACTGTCCCTGTGATATGTCGTAGGATTGATTGTTACCTGAAACATATCTCAGTCACATTGTGGTCAATAGGATGTGGGGTGGTTGCAGTCCAACTGGATTTGCATTTTTGGTTGGCATGTTAACAAAGTATTTAGTGTCAGGGGATTGAGAAAGGCTATTCCTAGGCTGTATTCTAGAATTATTCAGAAAAGATATCAAATGTTGGTAGTTGACCAACAAAAGATAGTTGTATGTCCCTTGTTGCCTTGTTTTAGGGACCAGTGAATGGGATCCCCAAATTGGTCACCTGCAGATTTCTGAGACTACTGTTACAAAGGTTAGGGTGCAGTCATCCAAAAGGAGAATAAGGGGCAGGAGATTGGTGCCACCCACAGTGGAGGAACCAGAGAATCAGGAATTATCTCTTCTGCCACTTCTTTCCTGGAGGCATTGCTTGTGCAGTTACAGAGACAGCAGACAAGAGGCCCTAACCAGGCGCAGACCTCCCCTGAAACATACAGTGTGCCCCTTGAGATGGACTGTAAGTCCACCTTAGAAGTATTGGACTTCTATCTACCCCAGAAGTGGTAGAAGCGAGGAAGAAACATGTCTGCAGATGAAGGGTGTATGCCTTGCTCTAAGAAACCTAGGAGGCCTGGGAGACCTGAGGAGCAAGTGGGTGACTCCTTCCCAGACCAAGTACTGGAATGAAGAATCCACCAAACAGAGAATTGGCAGTGGCCTTGTTTCTGAGACGGACAGCTATTTGGAGCCTCTGCTGGTTGCTTGCCTTTCGAGCATAGCAGTCCTGATGTTGGGGACAGAAGTCTGACCTAGGGGAAGGATAGGCCATATTGCCTTATTGTGCATAGTGGGACTGTTTACCTGCTGGATGCCTCTGTGGTAGATTTTAGATGGTCCTCTCTCAGTTGGGGTCTGCAGACAAAAAGGACTCCCCTTGGTAAGGTTAGTGGATGGGGCTGAGCTAAACATGTTGTGTAAACTAAGGCTTTGGCTTAGTTCTACAGGGTTTAACTTTCCCACCCATGGATGCCGGAACTTGGTTCAGTGCACTAATGCCGGAGCATGAAGTTCCAAGTTATTGTAGCTTCACCCAACCCTGCTCTACATACTTGATATGGTATCAGTGTTTTCTGGGTTACTAACAGTCCTTTAGAAAGGGGTCAGGGATACAGTGATATTTCAAACCCAATTTTGTTTTTCAGAATATCACAGACAAGTAATGCACCAAGAAAAGACACTTTATGCTTGAAAGTGTTTATTTCAACAGTCTCAAACAGTTACTTAGAACATGAATAAAAACTACATAGAATATTATTGCAACAGCACTAATATATGTAATTAGCAACAAGAATAGTAGCATGCTTGCAGGAGCGGCCCTGCAGGTAAGAGCGGTGGTGCGGGTGGGAGGAACTCAACAGACGACGACGAGGGCAAATTAAATAAATAATACATTTCACCTCGTCGTCTGTCGAGTCCCTCCCATCCACCCCACCGTTCTTACCTGCAGGGGCTGCTCCTGCATGGTAGGAGTGTCAATGAGCAGCCGAACACCCTAACAACTGCTTCTATGAGCTATACTATGAGAGCATGGGGTGACTAACTTGCATCCAGAGTGTCTTGGGATTCAGGGCACTGCATACCTCCTTACTGCAAGAAGCTAATATAATCAGAAGATCTTTATCCTTGAAAGGAAAACACACATCAGCAGGGATTAGCTCCTCTCCTCTAAAAATTGGCTTGGTTTCATCTCTTAGCACAGGAATGGATGCTGCAGCAGTACCGCAGTCTGGAAGCCTCAGTCAGGATCTCTGTCTGGATCTTGTGTGACAATCTGGGGTGAAGTCAGTGGCCACTTCATGTTTTTTTCATAGTATTGCCCACCGACCTTTATCATACATCTGGAAATTTTGACTAAATTCGGGACATAACCTATATGCATCAATATGATCGTCTGAAGATGAACCAGTATGACAAAAGTATGTCAATCCAGACTGCATTGTTTTTGCTATATATTCGCTATCTGATCTTGAGATACAGATAATAGGGAACTTGTCCCAGACTGTTGTCACTTAAGGGGTTTTGTCAAGGACATTGTCCGGATGATTTGACACTTTCCCAGGTTCTTTGAAAGATATGGACAGACGGTATCCAGGTCTAAATTAGGCAGGCCAGTGATCGAGTAAAAAATTGAGGGTCATATTTATAAAGAAATCATGCAAGGCAGCAAGTCACCTTGCTGTGCTGCATGATTGGGAAAGGGCAGGAATATGTGGTATTTAACATAATATGGTGCATTCCTGTCCTTTCCTAGTACTGGCACCCTTTTGGCTGTCTAGCGTTAATGTAGGCACTCTGGCGCCATGGTGCAAGGGTGCCTGCATTGCAGACAGGATGGTTCTTATGCACCTTTCTGCACAAAAACAATCCTCTGAGGCATTTCCTCTTTCTAAGACATGTAGAAAGAGGAATTAATGAGGAGAGACAAAGAGATTTCTCCTTGTTACGTCTCAACTGGGGAGGTGTAGCATTTTGACACATTCCCAGGTCTACCAGCAATTGCAAATATAGGAATGGATCAAAATCTAAGGGTGGATGCATGGGAACACCCACGCCCCTCCCCTGGAATGCCTCCCTGGGGCAGAGCAATACCATGCAGCGATTTGCACAGCCTTATGTTACTCTAGATTTATCGAGCCAAGAAAGGTGGCCTTGCGTGGCTTGATAAATCTACCTTAGGAGTTGCATCTCTCTTGTGTCCCATTGCGTGGCACAAGGGCGACACAACTCTTCAATAATTATACCCCTAGCCTTGGCCTGCTCAAAATGGAGTCTAGTCTTTGGATCTTTATGACAGACTGAAGAGCAGCACTGTCAAAGTCAGACAATAAGGGAAGGTTCAAAACTCTTGAGGCATTCCCTTTCCTTGAAGGTATTAGACTTGACAGTAGCATGTGCGTGTGGATCTGAACACACCAATGTAGATGGCATTTCCACATTCCTTCTGCTTAGACAATGAGAACAGTCAAGGGAATGGCCCACTACTGCAGGGCTACTTGCCAGTTCTATGCCTCTCTGAACCCAGTTGGATCCCTCTGTCTATGCTCTCTGGGGTTACTAAGCTAAACCATGGAGAATACTTCCCCTTACCTGTGGACTCCATCTGTGCAGCACGTAACCTTAACTTGCTGACGGATGCATCCCAGTAGACAGACAGTACCACCAACGCCAACAAAGTGGTGTAGTCCATTCCACCCCTTGGCTCTGGCTTCTGTCTCCAACCCACGGGAGGCAACTGACAGCTGTCAGTGTCAAGAGCTAGACTCCAGGCCATCAAGGGGTCTTTGTCTTCGGTGATTGGGAGCTATAACACCAGGTTCATTGCATCCTTTCTCCACTCCACCTCCCACCAGTTCATGGGTGATATCCTGAACCTGATCCTTCAACCCAGGGTCTGTGTCTGTAGGCTGAACATGTGCCTGGCAAGCCAGGACATCCAGGGGAGTACAACCCCCCCAAGGGAAACACACTCTGTATGTGCTGTGCAAGAGTTTGCCTGGCAAAGGTCTCCCGACCCCTGTCCTTGTCACAGAGCATAAGCCCCCATGGCCAGAAATGGCCTCACCAGGGTCAGTCTTAGGGTGCTTGGGTTTCAGAGCTGGCAACCCCTGACCCACTGGTCCTCCCAAGTGAACTGTCTCCCCTTTATCCCTTCCATTTGGACTTCGACACCCTCCTCTGTGGAGAGGTACTGCCAGAAACAAGAATTGGTTGGCAGTTTGTGGCAGCCACCCCCCCCCCAAGTTCTCCTGAAACTGTGGGGCCTCCTTAGTGGATGGTCTTTTAATACAGACCTGGTCCACTTGCTTGTGCTCCCTCTGGGAACATCCCAAGCTCTGGGGCTAGAAATAGGGCATCCTGGGCCTCTGCCCACCCCCACCTGTCCTCCTACTTTTAGAACGGACATGGGACCCTTTTTCCCCTCCACTAAAGTGTGATCTCTCTGGGTTATTCTGAACCTCCCCGGTCCTCTGTTGAGGGCAACCTGAGTCAATCTTCTTAGGATCACTCCCAAAGGCCTTTTCAACCACTCTGGTACTCACCCAGAAGCCTGCCTCCTTTGCAAGTTCCCTGGGGTCATAGAACCCACACTCAACCAGGTGCTGACGTAGCCCGAGAAAACAATAACTAAACATGTGCATTTTGGCACTCAAATTGTACAGCCCTTCAAAAGTGTTTGCATGCTACCCTTCACCCAACCATCCAGTGCTCTGCAAAGGTAACCCACAAAACCATCCCAGGACTGGTGATACAGTTTCTGAATCTCAACCTACACTCTTTATGGGGTGAATTCATACTTCTGTACCAGGGTCTCCTTCATGGGTGTATACCTCAATATGTCCCCCTTTTCTAGGGCCAGTAGAGGGCGTCTTCCACCACCAAGTATATGACACAAGTCAAGTCAAAATAACTTTATTTGGTTTCAGAAGAAAGCCATCAAAGTTTATAAAACCAACATTGCAGATTAATATTCCAGTGACCTATTGACAAATCAGCATAAGAAGGAATTCATACAATTCAATTATTTGAAAAAGCTATAATCCTTAAAATTCAATCTTTTGATGAAAAATGCAATCCATGTTACAAAGCACTTAAGACCACAACAATGTATAACCCCCACCTAAAGAATACATCAATACTTAGATTGTGTATTAAAAAATTACAGTGTTCAGGTTCATCTACTATATCTAGTACCGTTTCCTAATAGCCATTGCGACTTTAATGTAGTTAGAAACCCTAATGCATATAGCATGAGTAGCCAAAGAGTGCAGATAATTAAAGCCTTCAATATAAGAACATGGCCTAATTTCTTTTAAAATCGGAACTAAAACAGTTCCTCTTGGCTCTTTATAGAGGGGGCAAAATAGTATAAATTGCAATGTGCTCTGAACTGCCAAATTATCACAAGGGCAAGGCACCAGTTTATCTGCCCATCCCGATTGTTTCGGGAAAGCCACTAAAAAATGCAGGGTGAGTAAACAGAATCTTGTTAAATAAAAACGTGTCTGTACATTTATGGTAAATGTTAGGTAAAATTGCTGGTGGGCAGGTAATGAACATGGGAGGCCTGTCACCTCAGGTTGAGAGCGGCGTATATTCGCCACTGTAAAGTGTGACCCTTTTATGATGTTTTTCCAATTATCTGGATACCAGCTGGGTTATCAAAGTAGTGCCCCAAACATAGCTTGTAAAGGTTATCTCTTACAAATCGGAGCCAAGGGATAGATAATGCTCCATTCAGATTTATACAGTCTTTAATGACCTCTCTTGAAAACACTAGTTTAGCAGGGGGGTCCATATCTATACGATCCTCCACAAAGTCAAGCCCCAGCTCACAGTGACAAAAGAGGGTGGGGGCACTATTTGGGATCATGAATAGCCTTTTTATAAATTTATTTTCCATGATCTGTAAATGGCAGCTGTTATGGTAACCCCACACTCCTGCTCTATATGTTGCAACAGGCACACATTTGACTTTAAAAGTGTAACCAGTTCAGTCACTGTTTTATGGCCCAACTTACAGGCAAAGTGAAAAAGCCTCTCAACAACCCTGCCCGCATGTTGCACCCTTGCAGTAACAAGCGATTCCCAGTTCATCCTGTTGTTAAACATATTCCCTAAGTAATTACAATTATTTAATTGATCAATTTTCTTATCCCTTACAGCATATTTTCTAGTTTTGATCATTTTAGGGCCACACGTCATAATAGTATGATTTAATAAAATTGACTTTTAAATCAAGTGGCAACATAAAATCTGTAATTGCGTTAAGTAATTTTTGGAGACCATTTGCTGTCAGGGCCATTGACATGGTGTCATCCACAAATGAAAGTAGTGGGACTGGTATGCCCCCAATTCATGGACAGTCAATGTCCTTGTATGATAAAAAAGCCTCTAGGCAATTGGTATAAATTAAAAAAAGAAAGGGGGATAAAATACATCACTGCCGGACAACTTCTGTAGAAACTATGGGCCTGGTTTTTCCTCTTGTAGACCATATGTTATGGTAACAGAGGTGGAAGCATGAAGCCTAAAAAGAAGAGAAATCAGTGCTTCCTCGACACCCATTTTCCCCATGAGTGCCCACAACTTCTCCCAATTTATGGTGTAAAAAGCACTGGACAAGTCCATGAAGGCCAGATGGATAGAGCCCTTCCTGGCCTTCATGCATAGAGGAATATGATTCTATATCCCAGCTCCCCAACCCCCCTCAGGGATCCTGTGCACCTCTAGAGCTACCTCATATGCCTGAAACAACTGGTGTATGTCATCCCCTTCCTTAAAGTTAGGCACCAAGTCTCTGGATATGTGGACTGTTTCTTTAGCACTGGACATAGTAGTTTTGCTGCCACAAGTATTGTTGTTGCTGAACCCTATCTGCAGGGCTCTGATTTCCAGCTCCTTGAGACTCAGTTCATGAGCCCACAAATCCTATTTCTCCTCCAAGGCTCTCTCAGCCTCAGCTTTTCTCTCATCTGCAGCCAGATGGGCCAGCTGTAGCCTCAGGTCCCTCTCAGCCTGTCTGTCCTTGGGCTCCTCAGGGGACAGGGTTTGGGAGGAGACACTGCTCCCAGCATAAGATTCAGTAGGGGACTCCCTCTCTGTGGGTTACTACCCTCTCTCTACTGGAGCCCTACTCCATCTTTCTCCTCTTTCTCCTCGTCCTTCTCAGGGCCACTGCACTCTTGGGTCGTTTATTCTGAAATCAGGTACAGCTGGGGTTCACCCTTCTCAAGAGTGCTGAAGTAGTCCTCTTCAAACTCTTCCAGTGGTGCAGATTGCATTCTGCAGACATCCTTCCAGGCTTTAAGGATGAACAGGTACTTAAACTTGGCTCCCCCCAAGGGATTTTCAGTCCTTTCTCTATGTCCTCATCTCAGCCTTGTTGTAGCATTCAATGTAGTTGATATCCAACACCATATGTGTCAGGTCCCTGGTAGATACACTGCACCCTGCCCCATCCTGGGTGGAGGTGGGTTTCCAACTCAGTTCAGGGTTCTCTTTTCCTGTTGTTGCTTGTAGCCTCCTGACTTCCTTATAGGCTATGTGGGCTATTTGCAGATCTACCTTGGGAGCTTTCCTTCCCACATTCAAATACCTCTCCTTGCAGAACTCCTTTATCTCACTCCCAGTGTAGGATGCTGGGCAAGTGAGATCCATGGACATCCTGACAAGGTATCACAAGTGCAACACCAAAAAGAGTCCCAAATTGATGAAGGTGAAGCTGGAGTCAAATTTTAAGAAATGACCAATTGAGAAAAAAAGAGAATTTAAAACTTCTAATGGTACTGAACACTGAATTACTATATGGTATTGCACAAACACAAGTTCTAGCCTCATCACTGATCACCAGTATTAGAAATGGGATTCCTGGTTGGCTGAGGTATGCACCCAGGCCAGGCAGAAACCACCACTCTAGTCAGGATAAGCTAGATACACAACAAGATAACCTGCGCTCACCCTCTGGTAGCTTGGCACAGAGCAGTCAGGTGTATTTGCAAAGGCAATGTGTAAAGCATGTGTGCAGCACACACACAGCAACACAACATATACACCACAAGAGAACTCCACACAGGTTGAGAATAATAGAGAAAATGATCTAAGCAAAATTAGACCAAAACTACACAAATCTAATCAGTAGAAGTCGAGGTATGAATTTGTAAAGATTATATAAAAAATAGTGCTTAGAAGTCACTAGACGTCAGAACGTTACTTGAGGTTGTGAGGGACCAGTGCAAATCCTAAGTTTAGGCCGACAGCGATCGACAGCAGTTCTGAAAGGTCTTACTGTAGAAATATCTCAGATGGAGTTTTTGTTGACCACAAGAGTCTACTGCATCGTCGTTGAGCCGTGTCATCGTCAAGCTCGCTTGAAGTGAATACAATGCATCGTCGTTGAGCTGCGCAGAGCGTCGTTGTCGAGCTATGCAGGCTGTGGAACCGCTGTCATCAGGCAGCCTTCCGTAGGCGTCAAAGGGCGATATGGAGGAATTTCGCACACGGTTGATGCAATGCATCGTATTCAGAAGAAAACAGCTGCAGAACCCACTTATGATGCTCAGAGTTGGAGGGGGCATTTCAGGCAAGGGTAGGACTCACATAAGGTAGGGTCCAGCAGTGACAGAAGAAATGTAGGAAGTCTTTTGTGTCTCAGGTACTTCAGAAAAACAGGAGGCAGGCCAGCAAGCCCTTGAAGATCACTTGGAGGAAAGGAAGAGTCCTTCCAGCAGTGTTAGGAAGCAGCAGCCTGCAGGGCAACATGCAGGAAGGCAGTCCTTCTATAAAAGCAGTCAGCTGAGTCTTTTAAGCAGCACAGCAGTCCTGACAATTCATGATCCATAAGTGTCAGAGACCTAATGCTTTTACCCAAATGTGAGTCAGTATAGAAGTAATACAAAGTACAGTAAGTACTTTCTAAAAGTTTCATTTCTAAATCAGTAATGTTAAATTCAACTTCACCAGTAAGAGGATTTATCATTACAATTCCAAAACATATCAAACAGAAAAAAGCTACTCCACTCTGATCGGGAATTACAGCTTAAAACGTGTATTAGGGAATTCCCAATGCTGGCATATGAGAGGGGTGGGCCTCACAGTAGTGAAAAGCTAAATAGGCTGTATGTCACTACCAGGACATGCAAAACATAAAAATACATGTCCAACCTTTTACTTACATAGCACCCTGTCCTTAGGGCTACCAATGGCCAACCTGAGCAACTACTTATATATAATAAAAGGGGATTTTCAATTTTGGCAAGTAGTTTTAAATGCCAAGTAAACTGCACATACTGGCCCTGCAGTGGGAGGCTGGAGAGAGGTTTGAAAGGGTACTTCTGTGGTGCAGTCCCATTAGTAGCATTTACTTTACAGGACCTGGGTATGGTAGATCACTTTACAATGGACTTACAAGTAAATTAAATATGCCAAACAGGGGGGGCGTGGCTTGAGCACCCATCGTGATGGCCTCACATCTGTGAGGTTCTGTGATTCCCCAGTCCTTGCCATCTAATAATTCCAGCACTTTCATCCATACATCAAGTCAGCCATACAACTAAAGATCCATAGCCAGTAAAGGCGAGGAACTTGGACCGATGCAGAGGGCTGCAAGAGAATACAACGAAGAAGCGAGTTGTGGCCTGACGAGGCCCGAAAGCATCAGACTGGAGTGCTAAGCTGCACCGCGTCGGACCTCCGGTGACAATCGGCCCTGGGGTTGGCATGGCATCGGGCAGTGAGGCGGCAGCCGCGTCAAGCCACTGAGGCGTCTCCACGCGGGTCCCCCTGGCAGGTGGTGCTGCAGGGAAGATATTGATAAGGGGGTCGCGGAACCAAGCAGCCAAACAGAAGCGGGCCCAATGTCTGGGCGGAGCCGGGAGTAGGGGAAGATTGATGAAGGCCCGTTACAGATTAAAGAACACAGGGGAGTAGTGGCCTGAAGAACTCACAGGCTTGCCGGCAAACCACGGAGCACACATAAAGGTGGAAAAAGCACAAAACCAAAAGAGAGGGAGTGGCGGACTGCCTACAATCAAATAAAGTGGCTGATGAGTCAGACGAGTACAGGGTGGCGAGGCCGGGACTCTATAGACAACTCCCGGGTGGCAGTCGACATGGGGCCAAGGCTAACCCAACGCTGAGACCGACATTCCCCCATATAGTGGCAAGAAAGGCAATACACAAAAGAGCAGGGGCAGTGGGGAGAAGGCGTGCAATAACTTAATTGGGAGTCCTGGCGAAAGGAGCAGACCGGAGCCCAGCAACTCATTACGCAGCTACAGAAAGTAGGTAGAATTGCCCAGAAGTACCCACACGGGATGAGATGGATGTCGGCCTCCTGGCTGCCCAGATCTTGGGGCCTACCCCACAGCACTTGAGCCCAGGATTGGATTGTCATCAACAAACATGCCGTGCAAAGAACAACGCACGGACAGAATACAGAGGTGAGCATCACTTTGGGAACATGAGTGCCAGGACGCACGAGTCGCTCCTTGACTGTTGAGAGATAGTCGAGGTTCAGTGACCCGACCAAAGTGGTAGAAAAGCGGGGGAGCAAGGTACCCTGGTGTTTGACACTGGTGCGAGGCTGGAACCCTCTGGGAGACCCCCGACGGCCAAGTGGGGAGGCATACCCCAGGATCAGGCGTCTGGCTTTATCAATGAGGGCTCTCGCTTCAAATCAAGACAATGGTCAAAATGTCCAGTGCCAAGGGATCAAAAAGCACCCTCCAAACCAAGCTGGATAAATTCGCTACCCAGAAACTGGCTGACACAGACACAACGCACAATGGAAACTCAGCTACCGGGATGAGCTCGTACAGTGGGGCTCCAACATTAAAAGATGTCATGAATGCATTGCCGGAGTACGCTCGTTGCTGGAACATAGAATGGAATATTTACTTCAATATCACCTAGTCTTTGGGCACGATTCACAAAACTATTTTGACGCCGAAGTCTGGTCTGTGCAAATGGCTAGGTTTACAACTTGATTTGAAACACATAAATTACACTTCAGTCATAAAAAACATTACTCATAAGCAACATTACCCCATGAATATATAATATTGTGTATGAGTGAATCCCAACCAATGGGTGGACAGTGGGCATTCCAAAGCATGATTGACAGGATTTATGTTAACTCTTGCAAAAATATGCATTTCTGATGAGCTCCTCTTTTACCTCTTCGTACCTGCAAATGGCTTGACATTTAGTCATGGTATGGCTGGAGTAAATCAGTTTCCAAGTTGGGACAGAGAGGGAAACACGCACATAGATAAAGGGGAGATTGCCTAAGGTGTTACTCCAGGATGAGTTTTTTTTCCAAAGGGAGAAATGAAGTGCCATTATACAATGGTTAAGGAGTTTAAGCAGGTGTAAGGTTAACCATGTAAAGTTGTGCTGGAGGAAATGCCCAAAAATATGCATAATCAGTAATTCACAAAACTTTTCCTGAAGTGTATCCGGAATGCTACAACCAATGCAGCTTTCAAGGCGTCACCTGGTCATATATAGCACCCTTGTGATATTGTAAATCTACTGGTGCAAATGTACAATCATCTTTTGTGAATCAGAACTCATTGCCGTCACAATTGTTCTCCAAGTGCCACACTCTCAGTACAAAATGTGTGCATCTCTTTCCTATATCATCGGGAGTCAAGAACGTTGGCTGTGATCTGTATGCTGAAGGGGAGAAGTGAGGTGCCCTCCAAACTGCAATCAATCAATCAATCAGCTTTATTCGGCAATTAAGTCATAAAAGCACATTTTCAAACATTACATATAAATATATAAATTACCTAAAAAGATAAAAATTGCAATTAAATTTTTAAACAACCGTCAAGCTAAGTTTTCCTTTAACCCCTTCAGTGCCCGCCCCTTTCCCCGCCCTGTGCCGGCCGTTGCATTAGCGGGCGGGGTCTATGACGAGCTGGACTCGTCATGGGCACAGCGCAACCACGGCCCATGACGAGTCCAGCTCGTCATGGGCACTGAAGGGGTTAAAAGATCACAGTCGTGAGAATGAGACCAGCTCATGTCAGCTTATGTTTACACAGGCGATAGCATAATATAACTTGCGGTCACATTACTTTAGCTACCTACATGTGATAACTACGACAAATGGTATTAGCAAAATACAGTATTGTTTTAGGGAAAGGAATTTGCAACGTGTCTCAGAGCCTTTGATCTTATACCCCAGGCCCACCCTAAAAATTTAGCCACCGCTATACAGATCGGGGGTACAGGATCGGTGCACAGAAAGCGAAGGGCAATAGCATATCTTCTGATGCCCAGAAATTAGCAAATTGGTTTTATCCATTTTTTCCGGGTCGCTACATACATTGGACAGAAGAATAGTACATGTCCTATGTTCTCGCATTCTTCTGCACATCTATAGCATCTATCATTGCTAGTACCTTGTCCCCCCCATCTGGAAGTAAATTCTGCAACGGGTAGTGTGCCCACCCGCAACTGAAAGTATAGCTTACGGTCTGAGGTTTTTTCAATAATGTCCCAAAACTTCTCTTTAAGGGGATGGACTTTTAGATCAAAGAAGCGGGACGTTAAATGGGGAAAAGCCTTGGGCAGTTTCCAAATTGTTGTAAACCCATTCCCAATACATCATTTTCAGCTTTTCTTTAGATGGGAAAACAGCATTTGCAGGGTTTTTCCAGAGTTCGATCAGGCCCATACTACCCAAAAGAGATTTTACCCCAAGCAACCAAGCTATTTTTTGGGACCTGTCAGATTCTATTATATCCACAAAGCCACTCCTATAATGGATAAGTTCGTCTGTACACCAAAGTCGACGCCAATATAATATTGGGCGTAGCTTCACCAGGTGTTCCAAGGGTTTTTTGCCAAGATCCAATAATAGGGGTCACAGTGGCGTACTAGAAGGGAGATTTGTAACTTTGCGAAGAAACGCATTTTCTAGAACCTTCAGGCAGTTCAGATTACCAAAGCCCCAGAGCTCAGCCCCATAGAGGCATGAGCCCAGGACCATTGTTCCATAGATTTCTAGAACTGGGGAAATAGGCTTTGTAAGTGAAGTTTTGAATCTAGACAGGAGAGCCCCTGATTTTTGTTTATGTTGTAACACGGCAGGGTCTAGTTGGGAGCCCCATCGCATATCCTTTTGTAATGTTATCCCCAGGTATGTAAATGAGGTAACCTCCTCCAGAGGTAACTTGTTCATGTATATTTTTCCCTTGAAGGATTTTGATCTGTTAAATGACATGAATTTGGTTTTTCCCGTGTTAACTTCCAGGCCCCTTGCAATGCAAAATTCTTCAAAACACTTTCGTAGGCCACTGGGGGTCTTTGAGATAATCAACGTGTCATCCGCAAACATGAGGATGGGAATGCATTCACCGGCCAATACAGGTGCGTCGGTCGAGGTCAGTGAGAGGCGACCGGCCACCCCGTTGACAAAGAGCGAGAACAGGGTTGGCGCCAAGACGCACCCCTGCCGCACTCCCCTGCCAACCGGGAAGTCCTCGGTCACCTCCCCCACGCCCCCCCACCGCACCCGGGCAACATTTTCCTCATGTAAGCGGATGATCACGGTAAGAAGCTCAGGTGCAATACCCATTTACCTCAGAACCTGCCAGAGCCTTCTCCTTGGAACTAGATCAAAGGCTGCTTTTAGGTCCACGAATACCGTGTAAAGGGCGCCGTTCCCCAAGACCGCCGTCTTCCAATATAAGTTGACAAAACGGAAGACTTGGTCAATTGTACTTGTCCGGGAATGGAACCCTGCTTGCATTGGGCTCAAGATGTCATAATCGTCAATCCAAGTTTGGATTTTGTAGAGGAACATACGGCCTATAATCTTTTGAATCGAGTCTATTAGACTGATTGGCCTATAGTTACTTGCAATAGTTTTGTCCCCCTTTTTATATACTGGGACGATTTCAGCACCCTTCCATGAGGGCGGAATATCAGCTCCCTGAGCAATTGCATTAGCAAGTCGCATAATATAACAAGACCAGAGACTTCTACCATTAATAAACATGTCTGCAGGGATTCCATCCATGCCAGGAGCTTTTCCCCCAACCACTCTATCCAAAGCTCTACCTACATCTTTTAATGAGAATATGGCTTTATCATAAAATACGTGGGGGAAGGTCTCACTAAGGCTATTTTCACAGGGTGCGGCATTCTGGGGTTTGAAATAGTCAACCCAAGCATTCTGGGCCACGTTGTTTTGTGGCCGCTCTGCTATGCCACCCCTGTCCCATTTGTATGTGTCCCAAAAAACTTTACTATTCTTATTCCGGGAAGCATAAAGAAGATCCTTCCACATTTCATTATCCCAAGTTACCTTTGCCTCCTTCAATGTCTTCCCATAGCGTGACCTAGCAGACCTTACAAGTAATGTATCTTTCTGTTTGAGTGCATTGCCAAGTTCAGCCCGGCTTTCCTACACTCGTTATTATACCAGCCCTCTTTTTTGTGAAGTTTGGGATTTCTATTAGAGGCGGGTTTTAGAAAATATTTTCGTAGGCCCGCAAAAAGCCTGGTATGGGTTTCCGCCACTATCTGGCAGGGGTCTTGGCCCTTTGCCAGTCCACCCAATACTTCTAGTGCAGAAATAACTTCTTCATTTATTGCTGATAAGGTCTTTGGATCTTCAGCAATCCGGTCCCATTTTAGGAAGCGGGTGTTATTAGACAAGTAATGCTCGGACTCGTATGTGCCTTGCGGCGATAATGTGTAGCCAAGTAAGGACATATTAAATGATGAAACTAATGGGTGATGGTCACTCTCAAGCCGGTTAACTACCTTCATATCGTTAAAGAGGGGCCAGAGTTTAGTATGAATCAATAAATAATCGATTCTACTTGCCCTACGACCATTGTCGAAAGTGTTTGTACCTTGTTTATCGGACAAACTTCTGCCATTCGCTGCTCTCATGTGATGGCCTAAACATAGACCATTTAACTGGATTGCCGCCTTTGTCCACCTTTTTACTGGTGTAATCTCAAGAGGTGGAATTCCCCAACTAACATCTTCTTCTTCGGTAAGCTGAGATATGTCATCGTAATCCAGGGGTTCAAACGATGTATTAAAATCACCTGCTATAATAGGCAGGGTATTGGAGGGCAAAGAATCGATAATTTCTTCCAGTGATTGTACTACTGGAGACCTTTTACCCCCCGGCAGACCTCGTGCATAGACATTGAAAATTTCTAGATTAATCCCAGACTTTGGGACAATCTTTACAGATAGGATATCATCACTGGTGCTGGATCTTTGAGTGGCTCGGCATCCTAGATCTTGCTTGAGGCATATAGTTAGCCCGCCAGACGGGCGACCTCTTACGCTTTTTAGGGCTGGGATATAAAAATTAAGAAATCCATTGCATACCAGGGGATCTAATAACCATGTCTCTTGGAAGAGACATATGTCAAATTTGGATATGAAACCCAGCCAATCAGGGTCTACAATTTTTGGGCCTAAACCTGCTATGTTCCAAGAAATTATGGTCAATAAGCCACTCTCGGTGTATCCTCCCTTATCTAATCTTGGGCTCTGTCGTAATAAACTTGGGCTTTCTCTTTCTAATTGAATCAAATTGGTATTAATGGGGGTACTCATATTAGTTATAGTACCGAACTCGACTTTCCCATCTAAACCATCTAGGACTGTAACAGGGCTCAACGGGAATATTACCCCAGGCCCAGTTGTTGGTCGGTGTTTTCCCCCCATCAAGTGCTGGTCCAGTATTGTTTTCTTGGTGGATTTGTTACCATCCTTACCCTCCTCAGTTAAGGTAGTACAGGCTACCCGTTTTTCTACAGAGATTATAGCTGGTTTGCTTGTATTATTCCTTTTGCAGTGGGGGTTTGATCGTCAGTCGCAGTTTTCCAAACCTGAGGACCCAATTGCCTCAAACTGCACATTAGGTTTTCTGGTATTTCTGGGCCTAATGTTGGAGCCTCTCTGGCCACAATCCACTAAGTTGGGTTGTTGATAATCAGAATAGAAGAAGGACAGGGGCAGGGAAAGAATGGGGGTACAAGAATGAAGATTTTGCCATTGACAGATGTGCTCCACTGCCCTGATATCTCTAAAGTTAATTATTATACAATCTCCTTCTATTGTTTTTTCCTTTGGGCCTACCCAATTAACCCGACGTGCAAAAAGAATTTCTGTTGAAACGTTCAGGGGTAAGGGGCGGTTGGAGTTTAACCAGTATACACATTTGTTCTTCAATTCCCTATAGTCCTCCCTGGTATCTAGGCCCAAGGGCTTAACCCCTGCCAGTATTATCACGTAGGGTCTAGACTCTAAGGGGAGGTGTATATTTGGGAATTTTGTTATTGCCGGGGTACTAAGTACTTCCCTTCCTGGTTGCTTTGCTACCGGACTACCACTTACTACTACCAATCCACTCCCCCCTACTCGTTATGTTGCCTAAAGTAATAGTCTTGGTGGCGTCCCGAGTTACCTGGCCCGACACTGGTGGTTTGGTTTTTGTTATAGATGGAGTAGAGATGGGTGCAGCATTGACAATGGTAACACTTTTGTTAAGGCGCGTAGCAGAAAATTTGTCGCATGCATGACAATTGCTAGCATTTTTCTGCCGGGACTGTGCTGACGAATACATCAACTTCAAACAAGTCAAACTGTTTTCAATACCATCCAGTCTATCATAAATAGGTTGGCAAGTTTTATAAAATATTGTCTCCATTTTTTCCCTGAAATCCTCTCCCACATTATGCAAATCCTTTGGTGGGACTAATGAAGATGGTATAGAAGCACCCTCCAATCCGCCGGCTAAAACTACTCCTATGGGAGCAGGGGACTTCTCGGGAATATCCACACGAGTGATTCTCCTTGCCTTTGCAGTTAGTCCAACATTTAGCGGTTCTCTGCATTTCCTTTTGGGTCTCAGATTTTTCGTGCTTTCCTTGTTGTTTGGAAGAAGTATTTTTGCCTTTGGGTTCGTGGTAGACCGAGTCTTTACACTCTCAGGGGCACCAATTATTTGGGATGACTTTAGTTGGCCCATTTTTGATCTAGTATTGAGGTTAACTCCTTCAGAATCTGGGATGCAGCAAGTTGAACTTCCCTGGGAGGGAGAATTATTACCCGATGCGCCCAACACAATGCTTACATCATTATCTAATCCCTGTTCCGTATTACGGACCGGGGAATTTACAT
This sequence comes from Triturus cristatus, assembly GCF_964204655.1. NCBI lineage: Eukaryota > Metazoa > Chordata > Amphibia > Caudata > Salamandridae > Triturus > Triturus cristatus. The sequence continues at coordinate 371,601,109 of NC_140584.1, read as the reverse complement.
GACTCAGGTGTCCCAGCGAGGAGCGTTTGTCTATAAGAGAGCCCAGCGATAAGCGTTTCTCAGTATAGTCAATCTCCTTGTCCAGGATGGATGATACTCTTACAAGAAATTGGTCTAGTGTGCCGACCAGAGACTTCCGTCTTGTTTCAGGTACCGCAGTCATTGTTCACAACTCACTTTGGGTACAAGCTACAAATAAATGATTAGGTGACACTGACCTTGTTAGTTGCCTCACAGTTTCTTCACAGAGGGTGGGCCCGACCCGACCTCACTCGGCCTCTAACGGGCTCAAACAGGCCCGCCCTTGGTCCGGGCTTCGTCCGGCGCGTCCCGCGCGCGTCCCGCTAAGCGGGCCTCAGCGACTCTTATGCGCGCCTCCTGGCGCTTTGCGCTATGTCCGTGGCCTGCGCCGCCGCTGGGACAGCCGGGAACTGTAGTCCCGGGGCAGCGACGCTATTGTGTGGACTCGATGTTAGCCCCCTTAACTCTTGGCGGTGTCGGCGTAGAGTAGAGGACAGGTAAGCGATGCAACAAATGCCCCCTTGATTCTTGGCGGTGGCGGCGTGTAGAGAACGTTAAATAGGTCTGTTTCCCCCCGCTCCGCCGGCCTCAGCGACTCTAATGCGCGCCTCCTGGCGCTTTGCGCTACGTCCGTGGCCTGCGCCGCCGCTGGGACAGCCGGGAACTGTAGTCCCGGGGCGGCGACGCTATTGTGTGGACTCGATGTTAGCCCCCTTAACTCTTGGCGGTGTCGGCGTAGAGTAGAGGACAGGTAAGCGATGCAACAAATGCCCCCTTGATTCTTGGCGGTGGCGGCGTGTAGAGAACGTTAAATAGGTCTGTTTCCCCCTGCAAACTGCAATCATGTGCCAGCAGGTGATATTGAGCTGGGGTCAGATAGGAAGGGACCAAGTTAGCTACCTGAGGAATCTGGATTAGGAAAACGTTCTGCGGTCCCAAAAAACCTTTGGAAGCACAACGTAAATCCCAGACTGGGCACTGTCTCCTCCTATCAGGTGCACTGCCATTGCCCACTCATTAGGTAATCATTAGTCAAGGACACGCGGCAAAGGAGTGTGAATCTTTACAAATCCAACGTTTGGTTAATTTTCGAAAAAATGTATTCTGGATTGTTGCTGTTTCTATAGAATGAAGAGTTACGCAGGAGAGTGTTCCTACAAAATTTGTGTGCAGTACCTGGCACAAATTACATAGTGTGCTCACTTGCGAGCATACGTTGACTGTGACCCAGACTGCAATGCCGTCGATTAACCAAAATGCCAGGTCATGAAATTCACATTATTCACTATTAGGCCCTCTTCTTACTGGAAAATATAACTTCTGACCTTAATAACTTCACAGGTAGAGACATTTGATCCTGATGATATCAAAGGAAGTGACATCACATTGCTTTAGAATAGGCATTTGGTGAGTGACATTGAAATATGGCTCCGCACTCGATCTGCATGTGACCCCTGATCAATATGTCCTTGTGCCTTTGACTAAACAGCACTTAAGAAATGAAAAGGAAATATGACGTGATAGAAGACTTTCTTTTATAATACGTAACTGTACCAGAATTTAGGGCAAAGGTGGATACGGAAGTGATAATTATTTTTTTAGAATATACACTGTTTGCTAATCACTTTATGCATCTAAAGCCACAGACTGTTATTACCCTTGCTGGCTTGTAGCTAAATATTCATTGTAAAGAGTAAAGCTGCATTTCACTACATCCACATAAATTAATGAGTATTTCTAAAACCATGTCTTCCTTTAATCATAGATTGGACAGGTAGTTTAAGCTTATGTGTCAATCTTTTGATTTGTCTAAGCTGAATGCCAATGCACTGCCACCAAAATCAAAGGCATTTTACAGCCAAGATGTGCAACATCTCCTGTTTCTGAAAAAAGGAACTTATCTTGACATTACTGAACAAGGTTCTTTCTCTCTCAGTACAAAATGTCTGCCGATCGATGATGGTGGGTCCCATCAGCACTTACTGCAGTAGACTGTGACTCTTTGATGCCTGTCCTGCTGTTCCAGTCACAATCTGCAGCGTACTTAGCACATGATTTAGAGTTCGGCAGATGGATACTCGATCAAGGTTTCTGTAGCGTCTTCCTGCCGCACACAGGAGCTGCGGTCAAGTAGGTTTTTATTCTCCAACATTCCCTCAAACACTGCACATTACCTCATGCTTCCTAGAACCACACCCTAACACCTCCCTGCATTGCTCATAGTCCCTGTTTAAAGTCCGCCCATGAGGGTCCTAGCGCTTACAGCATCACTATGCTACAGGCACCAGGTCATTAGTGTTGCTGCACCTGCTGTGAGGACATGACGTGCAATGGAAGGTCTACCTCTCCAGCCAGCACCTCTTACTTGCTCCACAGCAGACAACTCTTGCTGCTCTCCTGGAGCCCTGCTCAGAGTGCACAGCCTTCCAAAAAGAGTTTTGGGAACCAGCACCCACTCATGGGGCATATTATCAAGCCAGGCGATAAAATTATCGCCGCTTTAGCGGCAGAAAACTGCCGCTAAAACGGCGATAATGGGCTTGATAATATGCTCTATGGAATTCCAATTGAAGCTCAGGTTAGACGTCCTTCACATCTAACATGGGCTTCAATTGGAATTACATATTATCAAGCCCATTATCGCCGTTTTAGCGGCAGTTTTTTGCCGCTAAAGCAGCGATTATTTTATCGCTTGGCTTGATAATATGCCCCCATGTTTTTTTCAAATTAAGCTCTCTTCTCCCTGCACAGCATACCTCATTTTCATCATTAGACTTTTTTCAAAAATGGAAAAAAAAAGAACGACTTTATCATTTGTATATTATACTGCATACTTTGGATTTCTCATAGGGTGTGCTTTTAAGAATGACTGCATCAAAACACCATGGGGCTTATTTACAAGCCTCTTGTGCCACTTTTGCGTCAATTTTCCCATGTTAAAAGTGACGGAAAAGTGGCGCAAGGGGCTTGTAAATCTGCCCCCTTGTGTAGAAGGCTATTTCTGGCGACTCCTCATAAGTGTCCAGGCTGGACTCATCTACCTTCTTGGCTATTTTGCAAAGCATAGAGAGGCAATAGGAGTGGCAAGGGGAGCGATAACAGCAAACTATTGCAGCGGGTTTGGATCTTTTTGTACTTTCAGATAAGCCCTGCTATGAAATTGAAAAGAGGGGCAGAAAAAACCCCTGGTAGTACCATCAACGCCCATAAACCTGAATAGATAGGACAGAGAACAGAGAAAGAAATCACTATTGAATATTCGTCTTGCTTCTAAAATCCTCCAGTTTTAGTCATATGTTCTCAGAAAAAAAGGTTTCATAAATGCATAAAATGAAATAAGTGTTGCAGTTCTAGCTTCCAGCCAATAAACTTAAACCACGTCTTTCTCGAAATACTTATAAGACGGTCAAACTCCTTGCCCTTAACCAAACCATTAAAGAGTTTTGAATTTCAAATCATTCTTTTTATTCCTGCAACCCCAAGCTTCCTTGGCCACCTGTCGTGATTAATGCTTTGATTTTATGATTTCGGAGAATGAGATTTTCTAGGTGATAACTCTAAAAGCCAGTCAAATGTCATAAAAAAGGCAAAGTCCAAGTTGACTTTTCAAAAACAGAAATGTATGCTGCATGATCTCTTAGAAAAGGCTAATTTGGAATATTAAGCTGGTTTAGGAGGCATCGGCCCCGCAAAAGATAATCCCTTCTCATATCTATATTTTTATGCGGGGGGTTAACATATTTTCGGGGCATATTATCAAGCACGGCGTTAAAATTATCTCCGCTTTAGCGGCAGAAAGCTGCCGCTAAAGCGGCGATAATGGGATTGATAATATGCCCGTGAGAATTCCAATAGAAGCCCAGGTTCACACCAGAACATGGGCTTCTATGGGAATTCTCAAGGGCATATTATCAAGCCCATTATCGCTGCTTTAGCTCCAGTTATCTGCCGCTAAAACGGCGATAATTTTAACGCCGTTTCTTTATAATATGCCCCTTCTGTTTTTTTAATACCGGGTCAATAGAACATCTGTTCTGAATACTCTGGCAGTGGTGCTTTAACGACTTTCAGAGTATGGGTGCTGCCGTCAATGATATTTCACTAAAGTCATTGAGACTGTAAAAAAACAGTACATGAGCCCCTCTCATTCAGCACAAGAGTGATAAGGGGGTTACGTAGTCAATGGAGAGGTGTGGCTCACTGGTTAGAGGAAGCAGACCCAGAAGCAGAGGACGGCCCGGGACCAGGGTTCAATCCCCGACGCGGCAGGGTCGTGGACCAGGGCCAGCGGACTCGATAATTCTCGCTTCGGTGCCTACTCTAACCAGGGATCACACTCAGCAACTCTGGGCATTAGCTTGCCTCATCTCCACAACGGCCCCCCACATTCGCCGGGGATGCCTGGTTTCACCTTGGAGATACCCAGGAGGGACCATCTCACAGGGATAGCCAGGATGGGTTCCCCAGCGGTCTACAGCGCCAGGACGCCTCAGGGCAGCAGTGCGCTTTACAAGACACATACATTTACATTTACAATGTTTTACTCTGGAGCACACTGTTGCAAATGCATTACTACAGGATGGTGTGGTAGCGTACTGTCATTTACAGGCAACACACATTCCTTTGGAGTGGGCACAAAGTATGCAAAGGCATGTAGTTTTACTGGCAAAACTATATTGTATGTAAATAGCAATGTGTGGGTATCGAGTTTCAGCTATGGTTATCATTTGAGCATCACCAAGTTGTGTCTTGATTTGTTAGGATCCTAAATCTTTGTTTATATCACACCGCAGCATTACAAGAAAATTGAGCTTCATTTGAGCTTCCCTAACTGCTGATATATTTTGAAATATTTGTACAAATTATATACGGATACTTAAACATTGTTAGAAAAAAATGACTCCTGGCATGTTTCCTTTCACAGGTCCTGTGCCCCAGCAAGATTGCCACATACTCTTACTATGTATGCAGAGAAAGAAAAGCAAACATCAGCCTCCATGTTAAAGGAATACCAAGCAATTTGTCAGCAGACATAGCTGGTTATCTGACCTCTGTCTTTGAAGGTACAGCAAATGTCACAAGATAAAGGTGAGAGGATGTGGCCTAACGGATGTGGCCTAACAGGCAGGGTTGACGTCTTTGGAGCTGAGTAACCAGTTTCGAGCCTCGGCTCAATATCCTGGTATTCTGGGCAAATCACTTAATCTCCCTATATCTACCAAAAAAATGAATGAGTCCTTATGTAACGTAACTGGTGCTCATGTAAAGAGCTCCAATACCTTTGAGTCGAGTTTGCTCTATAATAAATTCAAAAAAGATATTTAAGGCATTTTTATTGCTTCTTCACTTTCTGAACTCCAGCATGGTTTTTCTGGGGCTGCTTCAACGCCCCCCCCCCCCCACATCCCTACTTCAATTGCCTGACTCTGGTGTTTGATGTCTCTACTCTGTTTTACTCAAGTTTGATGACTCCTGAATTTCAAAGAGTAAGACACACTTAGTTATGGAGGAAAGCTTAGTGAAGGGAGCCCTTTGTGCAGGAATCAGGAAGTACAGAACACCATCCCACACTTCCCCACAATCCCTGCAACTTGAAGTCAAGCAATTGAAGCAAGTTTAAGAAGTCAATCCAGAACAAAAACTAAGCCCTACATTTTCTAGATTCTTTTGACAATTGATCCATATTTTAAGATGTAGACAATGGAGCACCAACAGGTTTTCTTCTAAAGCCCCATTCCACTCAATAGATTTATCAAAGATATAACAACAAGCATCATGGTGGAAGGTGATATAGGATGCAGTAAGAGAGATGATTGGTGTTCCAGAAGTGAAAAGCTGTTGCCATTGAAATTAACCCCTTGTGTGCTCATGACGGAACCACGCCGTCATGAGCCACGGGCGGCGTGTGCTCATGACGGCGTGGTTCCGTCATGCTGCGGCCGCTCCTCCCACGCGGCACTAATTCCCCGCCTGTGCGGGCGAAATAGAGAGTGGGCGGAGTCGTGACGGAACCACGCCGTCATGAGCACAGCTCGCCCGTGACTCATGACGGCGTGGTTCCGTCATGAGCATGGCGGCGCCGCGCTCACCCCTCACCCCTCACCCCCCCAGCGCTGCGGCGGAATTCGCGCCGCAGCGAAGGGTTTAATAAGCAACACAATTTTACTTATTTTGTTATCCTCTTCAAGCTGCCACACAAGATTAGGCACAGGAGAGCAGGCATGCTTGTTTGCCCTTACTACGGTCATCTGGAGAACTGGAGTTGTGAAATGCCTACAGCCTGCATTTAAAAAAAAATTGTTTTCTGAAACACATAACATTAGTTATTATTTTGCATAACTGGAGCACAAATGATGAACAAGTCAAGACACCACAGATAAAGATAAATTCAAATCAGCCCTAAGATGCTACCACCCGAAGACGCAGAACACCAAGCGCACAGCTCTTGCAGATTGCATCAATGCCAGCACTAACAGCAGCAAGGAAATCTTTGCCACCATCAAAGATTTTATCAAGCCTTCTGCCACCTCCTGCAGCATCACCGCTCACATGACCTTTGCGCCAAGCTCTGTGAATTCTTCTGTAACAAAATCACCTCCATGTACAGCAACTTCGACCCTCAACTGGACCCCATTACCGCTGGAACTCAAATGCCCATCATGACTAATGAATGAACCCTGACCTCTGGGTTTTTTGTCACTACTCAAAATCACTACTACCATGAAGATGATCCACTTGGGGGCTTCATGTGACCCCTGCTCCACCACACCTTCACCAAATGACTCCTACCAATCAGTGAAGCACTAATACCCACCCTCAATGCCTTAATCGACTCAGACATGTTCCCGGACACCTGGAAACATGTCAACTTCATGCCCCTGCTCAAGAAACCATCCACTGACCCAGCCACTCTTTCAAACTACAGACCCATATTCCTCTTACCATACCCGGCAAAGGTCTTAGAGAAAGTAATCAACCAATACCTTAGCAACCACCTCAGTAACCACCAGCTCCTCGATGCCACACAAATTGGATTCAGGGCCAACTACAGTACAGAAACAGGACTCATCTCTGACACAGACAACATCCACATTCTTCTGGTATCTTACTCCTTGGAAGACCACAAACTCATCTCCGGAGTCCCTCAAGGTTAATCACTCAGCGCCACCATCACCAATGGATACATGATCCCTCTGGCCAATTTCATCCATGTACATGACATCAACATTCTCTCCTATGCAAATAACAATCAACTCATACTCTCCCTTTTGAACACGACCCCCAACATGAGAAACAAGTTCACAGCCTGCATGACCGAAGTCGCTAAATGGATGAAAGCTGTTTGACCTGGCATCTTCAGCGTGGTTCTCCCCTAACTTTCCATCTTCAATCCTTCCATTTTGTTGACTTTGTTTGCGCTGGCTTTAGGAGTCTGCACACTTTACCACAGCTAATCGGTGCTAAAGTGCTTGTGCTCTCTCCTTCAAACATGGCACAATTGTCTTACACCCACTTAGCCTATTTAATTTTCCAGTAAGTCCCTAGTAAAGTGGTACTACATGTGCACAAGGCCTGTAAACGAAATACCACTAGTGGACCTGGAACACTAATTGTGCAACTCACTTAAGTAGCCTTTTAAACATGTCTCAGGTCTGCCATTGCAGCCTGTGTGTGCAGTTTCTAGACTGCCATTTGACCTGGCAAAATAAAACTTTTGCCAGGAACAATCCTTCCTTTATAATGCATATTAATCACCCCCAAGGTAAGCCCTAAAACAGCCTACATGGCAGGGTGAAGCGTATTTAAAAATGTAGGACATGTACTTATGAGTTTTACATGTCTTTATGTATTTATTTATTTTATTTTATTTATTTTATTTATATGTCTTGATAGTAAAAAACTGTTACATTCGTTTTTCACTACTGCAAGGTCTGCCTCTCCCATAGCATAATATTAGAGTTATCTTATTACATTTAATAAACTGCAACTTCCAATTGGGAACAGGTAGACAGCTCGAGTTTGGTGCCTAAAGAAGTGAAATGATAAGTCCTCTTTAATGGTAAAGTCAGATTTTTAATCACAATTCTGAAAATGTCCTTTTTCAGAAAGTTGATTTTTTTTGTCCTTGTCAATGTCGGTTCTCTCTCAGGGTCTGCATTGAGATCGAGAGGTTCAACTCGAGGCACCACCAACTCTGAACGTTATACCAGTGTTGTGTATTGGAATAGCCAGGTGAAGGAAAGGGTGTTGGTGAAAGGAACAGCGGGAGGGAGATCTGAAACAAAACAAGATACTCAAATAGTGATATCAGGTTATTACCCCCTTTAAGCACCCCTTACGAACTTGGGGCCCAATTCACAAAAGTAAGGTTAGACCAAATGTCTAAGGGGCCTCTTTACAAGCCCCTTGAGCCACCCCTACATCACCTTTTCCCATATTAAAAGTGGCACACTAGCGGCTCGAGGGGCTTGCAAATAAGCCCCTAATTCTCTAGAATATGGACACTACTCGTAACTTACCTTTGTGAATACCAAGAAAGTATTAAGGTTAGACATTTGGTCTAACTTTACCTTTGTGGATCAGGCCCTTAGTCTTTATCCTATACAAGGAGTTTTAAGTCACTCTAATCCTTCTCCTCTACTCATGTTTTATAGAGGGTCCCTTTAAGCAATGGATGTAATGTAAGGCAAAATCTGGTGAAACCTCTTATTCACACAACCGCAATGAACTGCTCTTCATTCTCGTACCAGAAACAGACTTACATACCAGAAATGTCTTCAGTACTAGGTTTCTCTCTCTCTCTTCAAATACTCTGCAATAAGCCCAAGGTTATTTCACGCAGCTGAGAGAGACAATTACACTGATAGTACTGTAGACAATATAAAATCAGAGTCCCAGTTTCTAATATGATCTAGGTCATTATGAGGAAGTATTTGCCATAAACTTCAAAGCGGGTCTCACCACCTTGTATCTGAAAAAGCATCATAAGCCAGCTGATTCCTGCTGCACAGGAATGCCTCACTGCTGACAGAAAAATCTGAAGAGAGGTTCGTTCTTTTTCTTCTCAAGAACAGTGAACATGTGGTTTAGGGCGGGCGGATTTTATACATAAGCCCTACCTACGATGGCCGCCACTCTAGGGGGTCTGGTGCTGGTTGTGCAGAAACATACATGGTCCCCTAGAAAAAAGAATAGCAGGCACAGTAGGTTAAAAATCTTGGCACAACATCTTGCATTGCTATGCCAGGACCCATTAAAGACAGAGGCTAGTATATTTGGAAGTGTACTTATCAAAGTTCATTAATTCACATTGAGACCACCATTTGGCAGTCTTAGTGAATACGTGTGCCTTCCCACAGGCCAATGTTATCTTCCCTGAGTGGCATGACCATGTCGACCTCCAAGTTCTGTGAGTCTGAGCTGGGCAAAGGAGCCCTCCGGAAGCAGGCCCCATAGTGCAGACAACCAGAACCCTGACAGACCTAAACATTTGGTGTCTGCAGCCTGAGCCTGGGTGACATGACTAGGTGTAGTAACCAGTTGGTCTTTGTGTATTAGCCCCAGACAGTGAGACATAGGGAAGAAAGGTGTTAGCAGGATGGGCCACTGTGAGTTAACTAGGGGAAGGAGCTGTCACCTACCACACTTCACAAAGGCTGTGACCCCAGACAAACTTGGGCCAGGACAGGGAGGAAGGGGATGCCTGACACATCAGAGGGTGAAACCTCTAGAAGCATCCTCCACTTCAAAGTGGGTACCGGGTATACATGTTGGACCTCAGACCACAATTCTTCAGTACGCTTCTGGAACTCTGGACTCTGCTAGGATGAAAGAGACAGCTATGCTGCTGAAAGGATTGACACTCTGCTTGACTTCTACCCTGCTGTGCTGACCTGCTTTTCTGCTGCTCTTTTGCCAAGGAGAGTACTAGATTATCATCTCTAAACCCAGGCCCCAGAGTGACTCCAAGGGCTAGTTGACTGACCTCCTGATCAGAAGCCTCAGTGACCAAACAGGCTTCCAAGTTCCAACAACCTTGAACCCAGCACCTGGACTCCGCCATCTGTGAGTGCTGCCCTTCCAAGTAGTGCCACCCCAGTTCTGGACACCTGGAAATGGGCATGAAGCTACTTTGGCAGCCCAGTTGTGTATTCAGCAGAACCAATGCATCTTCTCCATGGCGCTGCACATATCCTGTGGCGCATTGCCTCCGTTGCTTGACGCATCGCCCTTGGAAGCAAGCCATTGCCTCTGCTGCACAGACTTCCCTGACACAAGGACATCACTTCACTTACTGCAGTTCAGTGGAACAGCCACTGAGGGACACATGTCCATAAAAAGGACACCACTTTGCACTTCACAACTCTGGAAACTGCCTCGCATTGCATTTCCTATGTCTGCACCTTGCAATGCCTCTGCTGCGTGATGTACCCTCAACACGGGACTCTACATCTCTTTGTAACCAGGTTTAGGTACTGTGTTCAGGGGACCTAAGTAGGTCCCATTAGCCGGCCCGTGCTTCATCACAGTCAGCATGAACTTGTGACTTTGTCCCGGTCCAGCGCAACCAGATAACCACAGTTGGTGCTTTGGTCTTTTTGGCGCTATTTTCAATGAAATCTTTAAACTTGCAGCTCTCCAGTTCTACTGATTGGATTCTAAATTGGTGTGGAATTTGCTTTGTGTAGTGTGTTTACTTTATTACTGTTTAAAGTCCTGCATAAATACTTTACACATGCATTTAATTTAAGCTTGCCTGCTTTTGTGCCAAGCTACCAGAGGGTTGAGCAGATGTTTTTTTAGTGGCTTTTGTTTGGTCACCCAAAAAAGGATTGTGGCTGTTGTTAAGTAGGGTTTGACCCCCCTGTTAACCAATAACCCAATGCCTTACAGAAATACTGTGAAAAATGTGTCTGGTATGGTGTTGTTTTTTCGTAGGCGTCTGGCTTGTGGATGTAGCCAGAGTGGTGGAAGTGTGAAATGAGTCGCAGGAAAGTTGAGTGGCATGGGAAAGTCAGCAAAGGGTGGTGTGGTGGAGATTAACCGTACCTCATGGGTCAGCTATGTGGTGAAGATGAGCATTTTGGTGATGTGGTGGGTGAACAGTGGGATCAGATGAAAAGTGTTGGAGTTCGGAAGAGATGAATGGTGTGGTGGAAACAGAGTAGTTGTGTAATACAGCTGTCCATTTGGGAAGAGGCGAATAGAATGATGACATGAGTAGCATAGTGGTGTGATGAGGTGACCAGTGCAGCAGAAATAGTGGTGATGCTCTTAAACTGTTGCTTCAACAGCATATTCAAGGTTGTGAGAGGGGCAACCAGTACATTAGGATGAGAGATCCCTTTTTGCTGCCACCTAGCAAAGTGGCATCCTTTAGCATCTATTGTAAAACAATTTGACACATCACACCTTTTCTCAGGCTTCAAAGCCTTACCCTTAACCTGTTGAGGCACAAAAACATGTCACCCTCCTACTGAGACTCTATCATATATGAGTGTACTGAAAATTATCACTGCTATTAAAAGTAGGGGTGTGCGAAATTTGAGTAATTTGCATTTGAATAATGACCTTCATTTTTTGAAAAAATTAAGCATAGTTACACATAGTTATACAATATGAGAAACCAGCATTTACTGCTATATCTTAATGTGCCCATTTGGCCAGGACACATTTTGGACTACAAATAGTGTTTGTGTTGTTCTTATCTGCTCGTGCTACCGTTCTGCAGCAAGTGGCGAGTAATTACAAAACGTGGTGTAATAGCATTATTTCAGAAATTCTGTGTAATCAGAATTATGCTAAATTATCAACATTTTACGAGATTATGCCCATGTAACAGAAATTTTAACAGGTCTAATCAAAAGCTAAGTCTGTATGGCATTTGGGCTTCAAAGAAAGAGGGGATTGTGGTGGGTCAATGGACATGGAGGTTTTACACGTTTTGCGCATAGAACTTGGTATTGCAGTTTTGGTGTTTGTAGTGATTAACAGGTGTTATTGTTTGCCCAATGGTTCTCATGCTATTTATTTTATTTATCTTCCTAATGCACTGCAGAGTACATAATGCCACTCAGCAGCGCCATGGAATAGGTACCAATGACACAAGCCATGAAAGTAGGATCATACATGTACGAATGCAAGCCATGTTCCCAGTCTATACAAGCATGTCCAAAGGGGAATCAGGACACTAGATCAATGTCATTATCGGTTAAGATTTCTCCATAGGTTATATTACGTCATAAGACATTTATGCGAAATTAAGCAGGTGGAAAAATAAACCATACCTGGAGGGCCCAAAAACTCCAAGGCAAATCTCCATTAAAATCTGAAACTCCTTGCTTTGGAAAGAGATCCATGCTGCATCAAGGATCTGCAATGGTTTGCCAATTGAAATCAGAACTTTCTCAACCTTCAAATATAAACTGAAAAAACACATACTAGCCAAGCCTTTGCAAATGCCACAGCTGCTTTCTTGGTAAATCCCTACCTATCTTGTCACATCCAGGCTTGTACTGACACCGGGCCATTTCTCCTACATGCTTAGAATCTTATGCCCTGGTTCTTTCATATCTATTCTGCAGCAACCTGAAGTATAACACATACAGCCATTTGATTTTCTTGTGTAACGTTTATCTCATACAACAGGGCACCCACATATACACCTACTAGACATTACAGCACAAACCTACATCATTTTTACCCATATGCGACTTAGGGCCTTGTTCTAGATTACTACCATGATATAGTTTTTTGTCTCTCCGAAAATGTTTTTCTCTGACTATGATTAGGAATATATTACTAAATACACTGCCCAAATAAAAATTATATAAAAATGTTCCCTTTTTATTGGGATTCCACAATGTAATTCAGCAGAGTTGTGTTGTTTTTGTGGTGCAGCTCAGATACAGAATCCATTTTTGCATTTACTGAACCTTGCAAATTGACTTTGCGTGGCTTTGCCTGGTTTAGCAAAGGCAAGGATATGCAATGTAGCACATAGCACTTCCCTGCATTACTTTGTGTTGGGTAGACATTACATGCCTGGAGCATGGGTGTTCCAGTACACCCACCTACATGTTTTGACACAAACACAGATTTACAAACACTTGTAAACTTTAGTTTGCCCCAACAAGATGCGCCTACCCGAGAGAGGCGTAGTGAGAAATATCTTCATTTCTTCTTGTTACTTCCTCTTTCACTGTGTACTGCATTCTACAGCATGCATAGAAAGAGGACTATGACTCCAATTATTGCATTGGTGCAGGAAATTATTCCTTATTTCACCAAAAACACTCCTGCCTGTAAGGTAGGCATCCTTGCAATATGGTGCAAAGGTGTCGGTGTTGGCTCTCGACTGCCTGAAGTGCACCAGTGCTGGAAGAAGGCAGAAGTGCCTGATATATTTTAAGATATAATGCATGTTGGACCTGTCAGCCTTAGGGTGGTCTCCCCCTACCTTTCTCGCCCTTGTGCCTCCTATTTTTATCGTACCTTTCTGTTGGACTTAGGCCTCTGGGTGCCTCACAACTGCTAAACAGTGCTGAGGTGCAGGTGCTGTCCCCTAAAACATTGTGACACTGGCATATCTGCCACAAGCCCCTGCTACTGCAGTGAGGCTGAACCCTCCATAGGCTAACATTGGGGAACCCCCCTTCTGGGATAATTTCTGACTGGGACCTAATAAGTCTGTCATATTTGGTCTCGTTAGAAGCGGGGCGGGGAACCCTTTTCAATGATATATGGGGTTGGGGCACTACTACACTAGAATTATCCCTTTTAGAAAGTAGACATTTCTCTGCCTACACTTTGTCTGGGCACCGCAGACTTCCCCCTCCCATCTGCATTCTGATAGCCTGCCTGGGCTATGTGGTGGGAATGGTGATTCACACCTTCTCCCCTTGAATGGGCTGTGACTGGCTGCCCACTGTAGCCTTAACGGCCCTGCCTTTTGTCACTGTGACAGCTAGGTCAGGGAAAGCAGGGAACATCCCAGAACTCCCTGAACTCTTCTAGAAACCCCTGCCCCCAGACCCTTCCAAAGACTTCTGCCCCCTTCTAGTAACTAGACTGCAGGGTATAAAAGGGAGGGTCCTGACCACACATCTTTGTTACACTACTGGACCGGGAAGGGTCTCTGCTGGCGTGAGGACTGCTGCGCCAGGAGGATTGCCACTTGTGAGGAGGCTGACTGCTCCCAGGAACTGCTGCCCCTACCTGCTGAGCTGCCCTACTGCCTGCTGATCCTGCCCTGCTAGGGAGGCTAAAGAAACACCACCAGAGTGTCTCCACCATTCTCTGACTGCACTCCCTGATTGCTGGGGATTCATAAGGACAACGTTTTACAAACTGCCTTTTGGAACCACAACGCTCCCAGGACTTAGCCTGTAGCGCTATATTTGCACTCTGCACCGCAGGCACAGTGATATTCAGGACAGCCTGCCAGCCTGTTTTAAAGGGACTTTTTGATACCCACTCGTTCACCACGCGACATGCCTGGGGCCGCGCTCAATGTGGGGCTTCCACCGTGACCAAAACTGCCCCTGAAATCACTGCCGCTGGCCCATGGTGAAAGAGCTCCCAGAAACGCTTCTGCAACTGGCCCTGAAGTCACCGCTGCAGGCCCGAGTCGGATCGCTATTTAAATAACCCCCAGGATCCCCGCCGTGGGCCTGAGTCCAGGCGCACCAAAATCACTGCAGGAATCACCGCCGCCGGCCCGGGAGACTCAGGAAACCCGTGCGCTGCCCTGCTGACGTCAGAGCAGGGCCACGTTGGCATTGGTGTGACGTGGGAGTGTTGCCCGACAACGAGAAGCTTGTCCCAGAGCAAGGCCGTGTTGGAAATCAGGAAGGGCTGCCCTGCTCGCAACTGTGCAGCGCCAGCGAGAACCCTGCGTTCCAGAGGTCGGAGGGGCCTCGTATTGCTGCCAACGTCATCTCCCTCAGGTAACGCTTGCGGTTGTGCGCGCTGGGAGGCTGAGGGCGGCCGGCCGGGGACAGAGTATTCTTTCCTGGGTGGTATTACACTGATTGCGCGCCTGCCAGCAGGACTGTCGAAAGCCTCCCCCTTGGGACAGGGCTGGCCCACTGGAGTCTGCTCACTGTGCTTTGGGACATCAGGGCTTTGTTTACGGGCCAGCACACATTGAGGGTACATTTTCTTTTATCATCACGGGCTGCAAAGTCAGCATCAGAGTAGCTGAGGGATTCGACCATTTCAAAAAGTGCACCGCGCATCGGTAGCGCGTGACGGGTGCTATTAATCAAAACCATTTCTCTTTTAATGAAAGGGAGATACGGTCCCTACAAGTGACTGGCTCTAACCCTGGGACTGTTACTCTGACCCCCTTACATTTGCTGGACAAAGTACAGGAACTGCACGTTATTTCTGGGAGAGAACCTTCCAAATAACCTGCTCAAAGACATTTCTGTCTAAGAAAAAACCTCTAACTGTATATAATGGACTTTTGCCATTTTTAATCGTGCCGAAGTTTCAGATAAAGATACCTTTATTTTTATAAAACAGGTGTGGTGTCCCTTTTGTGAGTGTCTTACTGTGTTACAGTTGGTGTGCGTTGCACAAATACATACTGCCTCCTGCGTTTAGCCTACCTGCTTTGCGCCAAGCTACCCTGTTGGAAGCGGGGGTCCCTACTTGGACTAGGGTGCATACCCCTGCCAACTTGAGACCCTGTTTCTAACAGTGCATTTCTGCTCTTTCCCTTTCAAGCAGCGCAGCAACTTCCTTTGCTGTGTTACATTGCGTGAAAGAGTAATAATTCCGGCCCTATATGTCTGAGATCATATAACTACAGCTGGAGCATGGGTTTTTGATCCTCTCTGTTGATTCTCACGATTTCCTCCAGCATACAAATTGAGATTATGTCCTCTAAAACCATGTCAAGCCATAGAAAATCCTAAATAAATAAATTAAAAATAAGAAGTCTGATGGAGTTTATGTATTTTTCTGACTCTATGACACTAACGTCAATTTTCAAAGAGTGAAGTTTGAACAGTAAAAGGAGACTGGAGAGTTGAAAAGTTAAAAGACTTGCGACAAACATTGGCAAATACAAAAGGCGTCACATATTGCCTTCTAGATTCTTGCTTGTCCTTGCCAGTCTTGTGTATTTATTTCCCAGATGTTTCACCCCCAGCATGATGTGATGGAGTGCGGGGGTCCGGTGCGCCAGGCAGTGGGATTGTTGCCGGTGAGCGGTCCATGAGGCGCAGATTGACCTCATCCCGAATGGGATGGGCTGAATCTTTCTTCCAGAGATTGGGTGACCTGCGTGGCCTCGTTCCCCACGAGCCAGAATGTCAAATTAGTACCTGAAGGGCTTGTAAAATGCCAGATGTATCGATCTTCTGAAGCGACCATTCTCCAACTTCTGCAAACACTGCTCAAAAGAGTTTTCGAAAAGCGCTCTTCAATTACGCGCCATACTTGGCCCTGTTGGTGCCCGGCCACGATGGCGGGGGTTCCTATTTAGCTCCACAATTAAGAAACGCTCTTGTTTCAAATTGCTCGCGCCTCGCTCAAGTACCGGCCTCCCACACCTTATTTATTATCTCGCGGCGCTGGCAGGTGTTACTAGGGTTGTCAGCCTGTTATTGATTTCCACGGAGAAGCACCGGAGGCCTGCCGCTGGCTTATTTGATGTCGGTGCAGAAAGTAAAGAAGAAGAAAAACAAGGAAGCTATTTCACACAAGCCATTCTTCCTTGGGCACGTGCTTCACAATCTTTTATAAAGCTGCTGATAGACAATTAGTGCATCATTTGTTCTAGCAACATTATGGCGTGGGTTACTATGTCCTTTTGGGTTTCCAGGCATCACATTTATTCTCCTATTTCATCAACTCCGATATTATTTACCTATATATATATTCAGGTAAAAATACAAAGGTTGAAGCGAAGATTAAAGTTTAGTGTTGAGATGAGGTATAAACCAATGTGTAAAAAATGAGAAAAAACCCACTGAAAGATGCCATGTATAGTTCAAAACTAACTACAATTTGCACCCCCACGGTTCTGCACAGCTTAAGACCTCACTGATCATCATTAAACATGATGCACTGCTTATGACCTCACATATTACATCACCCATGACATGTTCTATGATATTATTGATAACATAACTGATGACATCTGAAATCACTTAATTGATGACATAACTGTGCATAGCAAGTGTGCAAGTTATAGTTACTTCAGTTAAATAAAACTGGTGAATTTCATTGGTGAGTTTAAAGTGGTATTATTTTTATGGATATTTTAACTATAATGTCACTTTATTGGGGGGTGAATTTCCATGTTTTTTTAAATGCAAAGTAAGGTATTACCATGTCTAACTATGATGTCACTAGAATTATTTTAATGTGAAGTTAGATTTTATTGCCATACCTACTATCCCAAGTCCCCAGTGAACACGACCCTTGGCCATTGCACGGCAGGAAGTTGGCCAAACCCTGTGCCCAATCCCCTGCAGGTGCTCAACCCCCTGCAGGTGACCAACCCCCACCGTGCATAGCCTTTAGCTAATGTGTGGTGTGGAGTTGGGCACAGGGCCTGGCCAGAATCCAGACCATTCAACCAACCGTCTGCAGGCAGCCAATCCCCCCACGCATTGACAGACAACACCAAGGAAGACCTGCTTAACTTATTTTGGTTTGTACTACGGTAATCTTGCACTAATTTTCTATTACTTCTGTGCATTTTCGCGTGGGGCCGTGCAAAGTACCATGAGACTACTGCAAGTCCACAGTGATGCGAAAAAGGTTTTTGCACTTTGACTTGAGGGGGATCATGCTAAGATGCCTCCACACAGTTTAGTTGAAAATTCATTATTACCGAAATATATGTCACTAACATTGGCCAATTATGGTGAGCAGTGCACCACCAGGAGTCAGGGAGTAACCCCTGTTGCCCTCACCACTTGTCAGGTCCTTGACCTTGTTCAAGAGCTGAGGAGTGAAAGTTACATGTCTTCCACCATTTACATATGTCCAGTAGTTCCTCTTCTTCCATTTTGCATATAAAACAATGTCTTTACGTCTGAACCCCTTTGTGAGGTACTCCCAATACCGTATATTTTCAGAGCTACTGTAACTTTCTTGTAAATTTTGTGCAGGGTGTAAAGTCTGTAATCAGTGGTGTCTGGAGAGAAAGAGACGGCATGAAAGAGAGAGTGTGTGTGTGTGTGTACTGGAGTGAATGTCTTACATATGGAGGTAGCCCCTGCCAAAGCCATATGACTGGCTCACATAAAATGATCAAAAAGAGTGCTAAGTTAAGACATCAGCTCTTCCACAGTTTTGAGCTGACTGGTGTCTTAAGCAGTTAAAGAGCTGGAGCAGTGCTAATTTACTACTGTAGTTGCTGGTAATTGGCAGCATGTTGGAATTTGGTTTTTGGTTGGAATTGTAGCAGCATTTGTTGGCTTTACTAAAGTAAATAAAAGAACATAACACAACAGTATATGCAAAGCAACATAACACATTTAAAGTATCAAAATAAAACAGTCAAAACAGAATGCAACACAACAACTGTAGTAAAACCCCACAAAATCACATTGCAAAAAATGCATCACAGACAGCAGCACAAAAACAACAAAACATATCACCATTCCAAAAAAATGTCTCACAACAAGTATGCACAAACCTTCTGGTCAAACATTACTACCTCCAATATTCACAATAATGTGTTAAAAGTTCACTTCATGTAGTTTACATTATTGTAATAAGGGTTTGTATTTCAGAAAGATGAACAAGTGTATGCAGTTACAAATGCAGTGCATATTTACAGGCACAAGTCAGTCCAATTAGTTCATAGCATAATTATGCCTTGCACAATGATGGGAAGCTTTGCACAAAAGTACACTATGGACAATTTTGCGGGTGAAGTAAAATCTTCAGGAACCCGATTTACTATGTGGATCTACTTACAGTTTAAAGGTTTTATTGTACCGTTATGAAAAGTGACGACACTTAAATTTTACGCAAAGCAAATTCAGAAAAACAATAAATTTAAAATCTCCCATTGGATGGATTAGGCAAACTGTTCATCAGAAAATATGTAGTTATCATTTGACAAAAGCGCCACAGCATGAAGGCAGCAATAGAAGACCATGAAATAATGCATGATAAGCGAGCACGGTCAAGAGTTGAAATAGATCTTACATTTCCAGAACACTTGCTGACTTAAGGATATTTTCAGTACAATTTCCCGTAGGATGTCGTCCAGCAACCCTTTGCTATAAGCAACATGTAATTGATACACTTACAAAAATGTAAATATCCCCAAGCACCTTAAAATGTGTAAAACTGCAAACAAATGTGGCCTATTCACAAACTACAATGCTGTGAGCTTGCCCTTCAGGAGCCACATTTTGGTATG
Source organism: Triturus cristatus (assembly GCF_964204655.1). NCBI lineage: Eukaryota > Metazoa > Chordata > Amphibia > Caudata > Salamandridae > Triturus > Triturus cristatus. The sequence goes on along the minus strand of NC_140584.1, from coordinate 371,581,692 downwards.
ACTGCTTGGCCCATTGCTTGCTTTCCTTATTGAAAATACGTTAGGACATGCTGAGACAGATCAGCAATCCCCAGAGTACCAGGCAAAACGATATTATACTTTATTGGGGACTCCTGTCTCTTCATAGCAAAGCAACTTTAGAGGTAGAGGCCATTTATTACAATTTGATACCCTCTTATGTCATTGATATTATGAATATTAATATTATTATGATTGTTGTTATTACAATCATCATTAGTAGTAGTAGTAGTAGTGACAATAGTAGGAATAGTAGTATTAGTAGTGCTAATAATAACAATAACATTTTTTCATATAGTGCTTCATTTCGTGCAATTTCTCATCACTTTGAATAGCCGATGTTGCTATTACCCACTTATGTGTCAAAGTGCAGTATTAAAGATGCTCTGCTACACCCACAAGGAGGTGATGCATGGAGATCTTTTACCCACCCAGAGACTACTTTTTGATGGCTCACGGAATGGTCGTAGCACCCTCAATGACCGCCACCCTGGGTGGTTGTAGTGAAGCACTTCAAGCCCTAATGCAAAATGGACTCTCTCAAGTCAGGCAGGGGGCACTCTCCCAATATGTGCAAACACATTCAGCCTGGTTTTTGTGTCAAACACCTCTGCAGTCAAGATTTAAGGTGGCATTGGAGGCACTCAAGAAAATGAGACCAACAGAAACGGCATCAACTATCATGATATATTATGTACCACACCATGGGAATTGGGGGAGAAAACTTGCACTCAGGTCACACGTTTGAGGTGGACATGGGTGGATGGAGGCCCTTTACTGTTTATAAAGAGGACGGGTTTCATGAAAAGACACATTTTAGGTCTTTTTTGTAAACGGAAGTATTGTGCCTCACCTTGTTTGTGCCCCAACACGAGGGTGTTCCTAAATACAGGCATTATATGCCATTGTGTGCACTTGAAAAGTGGCAGAAACAAATGTATTTAACTCCTAAACAACAGGTTTGGATAACATTGCAACGCAAAGACATCTACTATGCAAATAATAGACAACACACCCTCTGCCAATTTTGACTTAGAATTTCCAGGGATGGCTCCTGCTATTCATTCCCATGACCCTTCTAATCAGCAAGTATTTAGTCACAGAAGGAGAGAAACTAATTTCTGCCAAATAGCATGCCTCTAGTGCTGAAATACACATACTTGGTTGGGAGAATGAACATCTCTGTATCAAACGACACTGGCTAACTTCTGGGCCTAGCAAAGGCCAATGGGTGTTAAATACTGACTACTTAGCAAGGATTAGCTATCTTGATAGGAACAGTTGGCAACTTAACAGTATCTCTTCTAACTTGGTGATGCCAAGAAATATTCTTCTGTTCAACCCCAGGACCCTCCTAGTCAGGCAGGCTCCAGTCACAGTAGGGTGGACAACTGGGGTTTGACCTTGTCAGGTTGAAGAGTAGCCAAAAAGCTGAAGACAGACCTGCTTGATGAGAGCTGGGTTGAGGCATATTAAAACAGGAGATCCTGGGTAATTTTACAGTCAAGTTAAAGAGGATGTACTTCAAAAGGAGTTGAGGAACTACAAGAAAACAGTTTAAGATTGGGTGTTATATTTTCTCCAGTCACTGGCTAGTGCACAGGCTAAATCTGGCACTTCAACCACCACCTACTAATAATATTCTTGAACCTGGTAAGACTCTGTCTGAAAAAGAAATCCCTACTGGAACAAGAATACTAGCTTCTGACTCCAGCTAGAATAAGAGGACCCACACATTGACTCAACGTCTCCTAAACCCCGCTGACACCCTGTGAATGGAACAGATCTCAGAGGGTCAAGTTGTTGGACTCCTATTTTACCAGTTTCAGTTACACAAAAAGGAGAACAACTCCATATTACAAGAGAAAATAACTGAGTATAGCGGGCTAAATGCTGTAGGAGACCTGGCTGGAGAGAGGCCTTGTGACCGAAGCATGACTTGAGGTGTTAAGGCCTACAGTACTGACGACAGGAAGAAGTTGTCCCAGCAGTGCGAGATTAAGGTTCTAATTTAGAGTTTGGTGGATGGGTCCTCCAACACAAAAGTGAGTGATATCCCGTCTGCCTTATTAAAATTGATACATGATATAATGCATTCGCAATAAGCCAGACAGGATATATGTCACATTTTGATGGAATAAATTGTACACCAATCCCTAAATAAGACCTTACGTCTGAAGGTAAAGCCTTTGCTCACTACAACATGCTTGATATGTCTAACATCCACACCATCACAGTTAGCCCGAAATTACACTTAAGTTCTGGTTCACCTGGAACTGTTGTTTTCCATAGTGGTTTACTCTTCCTACACACCTTTTGCCTTAAAACATTAAAAATTCATATATTTGTTTCCCCTTCACCTATTTTAATGGTTTGGGGTTGTTTTACTTATTAAGGGCCTAATTACGAGTACGGCATTCCTAGTACCTCCATACTCACGGTGGCGGTCCAAACTCCGCAATCCCTGCGCGTCTGTCCACTCTATTAAGAGAGTGATGGTCAAACTGTCACAAGACCGCTGCCACAGCCAGGATCCAGGATCACACAGTGGTGCGGATTGGAGGTAGGTTTTGCGGCCGTGCCTTTGCCGCCACCACAGAGAAAATTACAACCTGCCTTTCCACAAAGCATGTCATGGCAGTGAGCCCACCAGGAAATAATTGGTGGAAAGGTAGGGAGAGGGGCCACCCAACAGAACCCCGAGGCAAATCTGCCCATGCGGGTGGGAAAAGGGGGCACAGGATGAATCCCCTCACAAGTCCATGTTTCTGCATGCACTGGGCTGCATGCACCACATGGTGCATGCCGCACAGTGCACACGATATGTTAGCGGTCCCACAGCAGCAGCATGACTGCTAGCTGTAATCCTCAGCCAAAGCATGCTTCCACCATAAGACCGCCGCAGCATTGCCCTTGCACCCTGGTTTCTACTCGGAATCCGGCAGGTGGGTGCACCATGGGCTTGGCGGTTCTCCTGTGGGCACAGTAGTCCTACAGGAGGCCCTCCAAACTTGTGTTCAAGCCCTAAATCTTTTCTCTATTGTTGAAGTTGGGTTGGGAATTTATTTGTGTTGTGCTGTGTTCTGTACATTAAAATTGTTGGTACTACTTGAGGTTAGCACTCACTTTTCTTTTACCTTTGCTACCAGGGATTGAGCGTCGATTTTCTGAGAACTGTGTTTTGACCTAAACAGAGAGGGTTTATTGAGTTGGTAGGGGCACTCCCTTTTCTAATTATTAACCCTGTTTCTGACAGAATTTCATTGGATCCTATTGTACAGAGGATAATGATTGACATTTCTGTGTTCATTTTGGCTGCCCCAACCACGCTCCAGTTTAGTAAAGAGCTGAAGACAAGCCTTGTAAAAAACATTGGATTACAGTGCAGAAAAGTCCACTCGCCAGCTTATAAACCAACTATTTCTCCATCACATGTTAACTGTTTCATTGCCTATGACCCTATAGAGTGCTCAGCTGCGCTTGGGTATGTTCAGGTTATATAAATACCTAATACATGCATTACGCTTTATGCAATTTAAAACACCAGCAGAAAACACAAACACAAGCATTCAGTCTAAGAACTCCTTAAAAATACTTCCAACACCTTTTATGTACACAGTAACAGCTGTAGTTGGGTAATTTAACAATAAAGTACAAATCATTTGCTTACGAATTTTGCCAATTTGAGTAATTTCCAAGCTCATTCCCCCTAAAGTGAAAAAACAACATGTAATTTACAAAAAGTAAAACTGAGATAGAAATTGTTCTTCTTACTTTACATATGTGAAAATACCTATTTTATCTACTGTTTCTGTAAAACGCACATGCAGACAGGAGCCAATATGGGAGACAGATATAAGAAAAAAGGATCACGAGCCTTATTACACAATATTACATTGTTCCAAAAGAATTGAACTTCATATGTACTCCCTGATATCAATTCGATGAATTCAAGATGTAAATGATAGCTTTAAGAGTGCATAGTTTCATAAGGAATCTCTACATTCCATAATTTATGCTTAATTGAAAGGCAAATATGTAAAATAATTATATCATACTATGCAAATGGTTACATGTTAACTTCATTATTGTTCAAGTGTATGTTCCTACATTGGTAAAATTATTCACTGCTTTGCATTCACAGACTGCATGTAGCTGTGCATGTTTTTGTGGTTTAGATAAGAACTCATGTATTGTACAAATATACAAACATTCACATGTCCTATACAGCAGAGTAGCTCAGCTTTACTTGCTTAAAAGGCCATTTCCCAGGGCTGCTATATAACTATGATAGAAGGTTCTGTGACATCACTTCCTGAGACATCTCTCCACAGGGCATCTTTGCTGATTGCCTGTCCTAAATAGTCCTGCGATCGTGGTTTGTTTAATTCTTGCGCCTGTATACATTCACAGAGGGCAACAAGGTTAGCATGAATTTTTGTAACCCTGGCCGCTCTGATAACTGCTTTTGGGGCAAGTGGATGTGCCTCCACTAGCCACAGTGACCCTGCATAGTCCTGCGTACTGCAATGCATGTCTTAATTTCAGCATTTTGTGTAAGTGAAGTTGATCACGTTTTGGAAATGTGCAAGTAGCACTTCTGCGACATACAAAGCAGCTAACAACAGGGTTTTATCCTCCTGAAACTATTTTGTGTTTCTTCCCACCCTTTGGATTGTTCACAGCTTCTTATTCCATGTCCCACTGCTTTCGAGAACTTACTAGCCGAACTTTCCAGCAAATCCACATGAGAAACAATCAGCGAACAATATTCTGGTGGCGTGAACTGAATTCGACCTCCTTATTAAGAGATTCAAACCAACAATGCTCGGCTTCACACGGAGCTGTGTGTAATTGCTCCATGTTCGTGGTTGGTTTGTCGAACAGCTTTCTCAAACTCACAACATGAGCACTGTTAACAATATCTGTGTATTAAATTCACAAAAAACGAAAAACATGCTTAAAAATATCTTCCACTCTCACACCATGCAACCTTGTTTTCCAAATGACCAACACAACTTTGAAGTCTCAATGTTAAATGCATACAGCCGTTTTTCTACTGTTCTGAAAGTGGCTGATTAACATTGGTTTTCCAGTTGTGAGTGTGATTTACACAAGGGAAAAGAGAAAGGACCTCCTTTAGAGTAATGCAGCAATAGGAAAGGTGCCATCAATTGGCAGGTTTATCATCAACTCCACTCTGAATTTTGAATTTGAATAGATTTTTTTAAATTTGTTTCAATTGATAAAAGTTGTTACAAAAAACCATACCCAATGTATCCTTTGAAAGACCATGTTTTGATCTTGCTTAAAGCATCAACGTACCATTTCATTTGGTTGGTTTCAAAATAATACAAATAAGCAACAACAAAAAAACATTAAAATGGGGTATATGATCCACAATATTTAAATCTCATCGGTGTGCCTTTGGCCCAAGGCTTGGATTTCACTTAGGAGTCCTTGGAGTTGTTGTGCACATTTTGACAGCCTTGCTAGTTCCATCGGGATCTCAAAATTAAAAAGAAGTTCAATTGCTTCTGTGCAAGTGCGAGTGCCATACTTTAAAAAGAGTGATTTTCATAAAGTGCAGCATGCATACATCAAATTGGGACAAATGCAGACTAGATGGGCCAAAGTTTCCTCATACTGGTGGCACAGTCTACAAGAGGTAACAATCTTGAGGGATTACTATCAACTCCACTCTCCGTTCCCCACCTAATTGTTGATAGAGCATATTTTTGTGCCACCAGTAGAAACCCTTTGCTGGTTGTCCATCAGCCTAATGACCACCAGCATAACTGCATCATACAGTCCACACTCTTTAGGGCAGACTTTCCAGTGCAGGTCGCACAATAACTCACGAACCACAACTTCTTTGTTTAGCAAAAAAGGCCACTTTATTAAGACAGGTGCCAAGTATATTTTTTTCTGCAACACATATTGCCATTATACACTGAAATAAATTCCCCAAGTTTTTCTTGACCTATCCACAAAAACATAACCCCCAATGTAAACCCCAATCAGAACCCGAATAACTGACCACTGTAGATAGCTCCCCCTCATTCTCATTTCCTGTCTCCGTGACTGATTCCCCCACCTCCCCCGTTGAAGGATGGACAATCCCGCTCAAGGCTGCCCACCCCCCCAGCAAAAACCCGCCCACCAAAAGCTAACTGTCTGACTGAAAAAACCTGTCTTAGCGTGGCGAAAGGAAAAACAGTTCTGGCGTTAGCCAAAGCTAAAAAACATGAACTCCCAGGAAGTGTGAAAAGACAGAGAGAAAAAGAGAGGGAAGGGTGGGAGGGACAAAATTGAAATGAAAGACCCCCTCCTCCCAGCTCCCGAGGGCACAGTAATTTTCCTGCCCCGCCAGTCTTCTATTTATCACCTCCCCTTGCGCGCCTCCCACCTCTCTGATTGCCCCCACTTACACCTGTATGACCGCTGCATTGTGCGAAACCACCCAGGGGTAGACCGGCTAGCGTCCCGCACCCCCTGGGTCCCCCCTCGCACAATAACTCACGAACCACAACTTCTTTGTTTAGCAAAAAAGACCACTTTATTAAGACAGGTGCCAAGTATATTTTTTCTGCAACACATATTGCCATTATATACTGAAAGAAATTCCCCTAGTTTATCTTAACCTATCCACAAAAACATAACCCCCAATGTAAACTCCAATCAGAACCCGAATAACTGACCCCTGTAGATAGCTCCCCCTCATTCTCATTTCCTGTCTCCGTGACTGATTCCCCCACCTCCCCCGTTGGAGGATGGACAATCCTCGCGCCTGGACATTCCTTGGGGAAGCTGTGCGCGTTTCAAAATCCAATAACATAACATAACAATCCCGCTCAAGGCTGCCCACCCCCCCAGCAAAAACCCGCCAACCAGGAAAACCAAAAGAGTTTTCCTGTCCCACCCCGGAGAAAAATGTTGTAGACCCTTCTCAGGAGCACCAGATACTTTCTTTCCAGATTTGCGCAATCATGCCCCTTAACTCCAGTAAATAGTACGCTTGCCCTCTCTTAGACAAATATACCCCATCTTCCCTAAAAAGATAACCTTCCGTGTCCGTATGTTAGAGTGAGCGAGAACCTGTACACCAATGCCCTCACAATGCAGTCTCATGGCTCTGTTAACCTTCCGTCTCGCTTTCTCCATAGCTGCGTGGTGTCGTGCTCCTCTCCAATGCAGCCGCGTTATGATTTCTGTCCATATCACCTGCGTGCCCTCCCAAGTAGACGTAAGGACCTCCAGATCACATTTCATCAACTTTATTAGAGTCAATCCAGATAAGTCAACAAGGTCATTCTCTCCCAAATGAACAATGCGCAGATTCGGTGGACCCCCTCTGGAACACATCATGGCCAAAAGGGGAAACAATCCCCCCTCAGCACATTCCCTTCCATACAACCTCATGGCTAGCACTTTGAAGTCCAAGCGATCTCCCACAAATCTGTTGCTCAGTATACACAGCGGTCCATTTTACGAAGGAGTGTCCTAATATCCATGTTGTCTTTTTCAAATTTATATGCCCCGGAATCTTACCTAGGTAGAAAAACAAACGTAAACCAAGGGACTGAGGATCCATGAAGATTATTCCCTAACATAGTTTTCGCAACATTTGGACTTCCATCTCCCAATACACCGTATGTCTGCCCAAGACCACCCCAACCGAGCCGCCTCTGTGGCTGCCCCAATACGGAAAGAGTGCATTCCAAAACACAAAGGATTCTCACCAAAACGAAAGAGCACCATTCTCATCACAGCCAACAACTGGGCAACTGAAATCGGATGCCCCTGGGCATGGCAAAAAATACCTCCCTGAGAAGAGAAACTATAAGCTTTGAAAACCTCCCATTCCCCAACAGGACAGCATTGGCCCACCCCACTCCTGTTTAAGAAAACCCATTTACCCCTGCCTAACTGATCAGTCTTGGAAACCCTCAACCACAGGCGCAACCTGTGATCTTCTAGAAAAACCTCATCACTGTGAATACCTGACCTATGTCGCAAACCAAGGAGCTCAGATGCTCTAAATGCCCCAAAAACAACCATAGAAAACATAACCTAAACAGACCACATTCTGACTCATTGTAACAGCAAAAAGGCAGCTGCAAAAGCATCCTTTGTAATAACTCAAACGTCACCGCCCGACGCAACTGCTTTGACCCCACCTGTAACCTACTTAAACCTCTAAGGACCCTCTTCACCAAACCCCCCCTTCACCGGATCCCTCCCCCACCTCAACTGCCCGTAAAAAGAAATCCCAGTCAATTTGCCAGAAATGGTAGTGTGGGAAAAACTTTTGTCAATCAGGTGTAACAAAAAACCTAATAAAAACTGTTCATCATCATCCTCATCTATTCTCAGCACACATGTTAATATAGCAGAAGAACTCGCTCCATGCTTGCTGATAGCTCCGTCTTGTGGATGCCGCTACTGAGTTCTCTACCAAGGCGACAATTCTCAGTCCCCCCACTCCCAGACACACTGCGGGATTTGAGTCTTGGTGGGTTCTGCCCCAGGTGCCAGCCTGCAAAATTTCGCCCACTGCAAACGAGACAGAGAGTCTGCTATACCGTTATGGACTCCTGGAATATGTCTTGCCTTAAAAACAATGTTAAGCTGTAAACATTTGAGCATAAAGGCACGCAACAAACACAAAACTCTCAAATCCCTGGCATTCAGTTTATTGATCAGTTCAACCACAGCTAGGTTATCAACATTAAACAGCACTGAGCGATTCTGAAATTCCTCACCTCAAACATACAAGGCAACTAGGAGAGGGAAGAACTCTAAGGAGGCGATACAGCGACCCTGCAATAGCCAACGCCTTGGCCAACTTTCAGCGCACCAACGCCCCTCCCAGAATATGCCAAAACCTGACACTCCAGACGCATCCGAGTAAATCTGAACTTGCCAAATCATGTCTTCATCCACAAAAACAAAGACACCCCATTAAAATCTGCCAGAAAAGTCAACCGTATGGACAAATTAGCCATAGTAGCTGCTGAAAAATGCACTCTGTGGTGAGGGAGAAATGCCCCAGACATAGACATCCCAAGCCTCCTACAGAAAGTTCTCCCAGCCCGGACCACCCTACATGTAAAGTTGAGGTAGACCAGCAGTTTTTGCACCTTCCTGAGCTCCAATTTGCGCTCCTCCATCACTGAGGACAAAAATGCTGAAATCTCCTGCACTTTCTCCGCCGGCAACCGTGCTACCATTTGCACCGTGTCAATTTCAATTCCCAAGAAAACCATCGTTGTACTAGGACCCTCCGTCTTATCCGGTGCCAACGGCACACCCAGCTCCTGAGCCATTGTCTGGAAAGAATGCAGCGCCCATTGACACTGACCTGTGTTTTGAACGCCAATGAACAAAAATTCATCCAAATAATGACAAATGAGGGCATGACCTGTAACGTGAGTAAAGCGCCACTGCAAGAACGTGCTGAAAGTTTCAAAGAGGGCACACGATATAGAACACCGAATGGGAAGCATTTTATCCACATAAAAAGCTCCCTGCACGTGCATTCCGAAGAGTTCAAAGTCAGAAGGATGAAAGGGTAGCAGCCGAAACGCAGATTGGATATCACTCTTGGCCAATTGCGCAGCTCTCCCTGCCGATCTAACCAAACGCAGAGCATCATCCACAGAAGCGTAAGACACGCAGGTATCCGCAGGCGATATAAAATCATTAATTGATGAACCCTCAGGCCATGACAAGTGGTGTATCAAACGGAACTCCCCTGCTTTCTTTTTAGGCACTACCCCCAGTGGAGAGACAATCAAATTGGGCATGGGAAGGTGAAAAAAAGGTCCAGCAACTCTACCCGCCTCCACTTCTGACCGTAACTTCCGCTGAACCACCTGTGGGTACTCCTTAGCTGACTTCAAATTATCAGACCACCTACTCTGACGGGGGCCCTGGTAACCAATCTTGAAGCCATCCTTGAAACCCCAAAATAGTCTGTTGGCAGCCTCTGCGTCCAGATAGTCCTCCAGCTAGCGCACCAAAATCTCTAACTTAATTGGGGTTGGAGCCATTTGGTGCAAATTGAAAAGCCTGTCCTCTTCCCCGCTGCCCCCTTCCCTAGTCACCGAACCTCTGGCCCGCGAAGCATTGTGTGAGGGGATGTTTGCTGCCACATTGGGAGCACTCATGCTTGTACCTGCAAAACTGCCTACTGCAAAAACCCCTGTTGAAGTTCCAACAGGCCCCAAAATTGGTCGTCTGACCCCTTCCTCCAAACCGCGCCCCAGGCTGGGCGGGACGAGATTGAAAGGGCCGATAAGATACCGGTAACCAACTTGCAGTATGAGTGGTAGCAGGTGGCTGAGAAGACGCCATCCATTGTAACCACAGCTCGGAATCCACATCACCCCAGGGTCTGTCATTGGCAACACTCAGCCGAGCTCGAAACTCCTCATCATATGACAACCATGCATGACCCCCAAAAAACTCTGAGCCTTCCTTATAATGTCCATATATTTAAACAACGCTACCGCCTTATCCGGATATTTTTCACAATAGATGCTAGCGTAAATAAGAAAGGCAGAAATCCAGTTATCAACAGTTTTGCGGACCATAGGACGTCTTGCCAATTCCCATTCCTCCCCCTTATAGCCTTCTTTTGCCTGAATATCGCAATGTAACAATTTAAAAACATCGACAAACTCATGACGCCAAATTCTGCTTTTTGTCCTATCCGATAAACGGGAGCCCAATGGCATAGCAATCCCCATATAAGGCAATCTTCTGGGTATGTTTTAATCCTCCTCCATGGAAACCGTGACCTCCTTACCCGTGGCTGGGAGTGCCGGAGCATCAGTAACGGAAGTGCCCCCCCCGCACCTCCCCCAGCAAAGAACCATGTGTTACTGCCCCAGCAGGCACCTTATCCCCCAAGGTCTTCCCCACAACACCAATGGACCTGGTTGATTTCTGAGGTGGACCCCCCTGCTGCCAAACTGACCACCAACCCATCGGGAATGACCCACCCAAACACGCTCCCTGGGGCCCCAGAACTAACGTGGGGCTGATGAACTGCCGATCCGCCGTACCGCTGCCATCTGCGTGTGAAACAAGGGGACCTGCAGCGCAGAATTGCTGTGACCCTGTAGGCAACAGCACGGTCCCCGCACCTCCCTGCGCACTCTCATGTAACAACATATCTCCACCTATGGGGGCTGTACCTGGCAGAAAGGCACCTTGGGCCAAACTGACACTTCCACGTGGCAATACACCTGACTGCCCCCCGAGGGGGACTCCCTGGGTAAAGCATGGGGGAATACGATGGGCAATGACGGTGCTGGGTTCAAAACATACTGCTGCCCCTTGACGTGCACCTACTGAGCACCCCCCTGCAACAACAAACCAGCAGGCACCGAGGCTGGGAAAGGAGTGGCAAAACCGGCCGGCCGTCCTAGCTTCTCCCCTGCATCCCAGCTGAGCCTAGAGACCACCCCCTCCTCCCTCCCACTTTAGCGCGCCGCCCGCCCACAGCGAGACGGGCAGACGCACGTACCTTCAACGCTTCTGGGGCCACCGCGTGAGAGCCAGCCTGCCCTTCCAGGCCCGCAGTCCCGACCTGCCGAGGCCCCACCGGCACCTCCGAAGAGTCTTTAGCACCTGCCACGGGCTGCGGGGACATACAGGCCGCCACCGATCGTGTGACTCCGCTCGCCGACTTCCGTGGAGCGCGGTCAAGGCCAACCCATGCCTGACTGGAACTCCGGGCTGTAATAAATCACTTGTGCCTGCCGCGCAGAGCACCCGGACGGCCTCTCGCACCTCCTCCTGTGACGTCATCCTGCCTGCACAGCTACGGTGAGCGAACCCAGACAAAATTGAAATGAAAGACTCCCTCCTCCCAGCTCCCAAGGGCACAGTAATTTTCCCGCCCTGCCAGCCTTCTATTTATCACCTCCCCTCGCACGCCTCCGCCTCCCTGATTGCCCCCACTTACCCCTGTGTGGCCGCTCCATTGTGCGAAACCACCCAGGGGGAGGCCGGCTCACACCCCGCACCCCCTGGGTCCCCCCTATTTCCTGTTTGTGAGTGTCAACATAGATACAGTGGTCTATAAAAATGGTGAGCTATTGGTTTTGGCTGGGCTTCAATGTTTCTGGCTGAATATATTCAAAAAAGGCCATTTGGGTCAGATGATGCAGACAGGTGCATAGGCGGCCACTTTGGAATGGATTTTCTAATAAAGAAAAGCTATTACAAAATGGCCGCTAATGCACGTTCATGACTTCTGCTGCACTGGTGGACATTTTGGCATTTTAGTCTACTCTTGTTAAATCTAAACATTGCTGTAGTATCTTGGTTAGTATGGTTACATGTCATCCACTGCTCCACCAGTGGAACACTCTTGAGATGATGTAACATAGAACATAGAATGTTTGGGTATGAAGTACACAGTTGGAGAAGGGCTGAGTGCCTTGCTGGATGCTCATGGTGGGGCTGAATTACTACTGTACTACTGATCTGTAACTAACTTGAATAAATCTTCTTGAAACATCACAATCAGCCTGGACCTGATTACTACAATTTTATGGCGATGAGTTGAACCTAAGAACCTGCTTCTACTACCTTTGAGGACATCTGGTGTTCACTCTTCACTCTGAGATCGTCATCCTTGTGTGAAGCATCGCTTCAGAGAAGACACGGAGCTGCTGTGGTGTGAGCACTGTTACTAGCTGTCTGTGCATGTTTTCTCCAACAGCAGCGTTTCATTTTGGTGAGGCACGTTTCATTTAATTCAACTGTTGTCCAGGTACTACATGTTTAACCACCAGGGATTGGTAAAAAAAAAAAAAAGAACATCTATGTGAGCCTCTCTTGAACCAGCGCCAGTTTAACTGCTTTATTTACATTTCAAAAATTCAGCACACAGCACGTTGAGTGACTTTTGCGCATTTATGTGGGGCTTAGACATCGTGTGTACGTTGAGTGTCCTCACTTTATTTTTGCTCACTTGTTTACCTGGAGAATGTGGCTCTACTTCTTGTCAGTTAAGCCGCTGTTGTTCATTTGCTGCCATTTAAAAATTGCACGAGCTCCCTTCACAGCTCGTGCATTCTCAGAGCGCGTACAACCTCACCTGCATTCGGCACTCCTACCATGCCTTCATCGCTCCACCTGTGACGTCTCCTTCCTCAGCAAAGCCGTCTCCATGCGTCACATCCTCTTCGCTCCTGATCATAGATGCCCAGCTGCTTCAGCGAGCCATGAGCCACCCGGCACGGTGCTGAAAACGTGACGCCATCTTTTGGTTGCTTCCTTATTATCTTCATTTCTTTGCCAACCAAGTTCTACGCCCGTGCACGGATGATGGATATGCAGCGCGTAAGAGCGTCTTGGACGGAGGACATTCTGTCTGCTTTAGGTGTGTATTCTCTGGCCTCTTCGATGCTTCCACACAACAGGTACTTTCCTTCATTACGTTCGCTGGCACATTCTTTCTTCCTTATGAAGCTTTAGAGTGTAAGTTTCCGTGGACAAAACGCTTTCCCACTTTATCTTCAGGTTCTACAAGTGAGACCGTTTCGGTCGAGACAGTCTTTTGGTGAGACTCTTCGTTTTGTTTACAGAATGTCTTGACCACACATGGGATTAGTAATATTATATGTTTTGGTGAGATCTTGTTTTCAACATGGTTTTGACCACACTTGTCATGATTAAGACATGTTTTGCAACAGTGACATTGGTCCACGATTCAAGTGTTACCACTATGGCTTCCTCATTCAAGTCTTTATTCTACTGCTTCTACTACTTGTTAAAAAGGCATTCCATATATATCAGCTGAGATTCTTTGTATATGTTAGGTTTACAGCTTAACTTTTGTTTTCTTTACAGGTTACCTCGGGATGCACAAGTCTTATTTACAAATGTTTTAACACTTGTATGCAGTTTGTTTTACCTGAATTGTTCTCTAAGGGGATGCATCTACAATGTTGTTTACTTTAATTAATCTCCCGTCTGCAGAACCATTTAGATTACGTTTTAAAATTTTGTTACACTACACTATTTTTCTTACCCTACATAGGGTGTCGTAATGGTTTATGTTATGGCACGGAGTGCACAAGATTACTACCTCCTTACGAGGTGCCTTTACTCCTTGTATTTTCTTACCTCACCAGTGCAAAACGTTTCTTTCCCCACACAAGGTTTTACTTGGGTTGTTTTCGCCCATTGTTACAGTGTACAGTGTCTTTCCTCAAGTACACAACGTGTTGCGTGGACTGTAATCCCACTCACACATGCACAACTAATGACCTCTCCGTGGGGTGTGTTTTGGGGTTATTTCCCACTTTCATGTGCATATCAGTTGACCTCCAGTCGAGGTGCGTCGTGCGGACGGGTGTCCTGCATTTACTAGGCACAATCTCTTGACCTCTCCGGAGGTGTGTTGTGGGGTCTTTCCCCATCACCCTTTGAATAGCATTTTACCTCCAGTCGTGGTGCGTCCGTACATGGACATCACATTACATGTCTTATGCCTTCACTGCAGTGCACGTTTTACCTTTCCTAAGGTGTCTAGTGTTGGTCATGTTTTTTTTTAACAGTGCACAATATTTAGACCTCCACTCGAGGTCATTCCTACACAAGCTTATTATTACCCTTACTGGGTATTATTACCCATAGGGCGTGTTTGCACACGTCACCTCAGGCCCTGTCCCCTCCCTTCCCCACTGTGTAAACACACCCTGTGGCCGTTTTTTAAGTTGGGAGATTAAGTCCCCTTGAATCCTGAGGGTCCCTAGGGGCAAAATAGTCCACTAGGTACATCCAGTAAGCGCCATTGCAGAGAGGTGTAAAAAGGGGCACGGCCTGCACCACCTCTCTACAATGCAGAGCTGTGGCGCTTACTGGAAGCACCTGGTGGGCTACTTGGCCCCCAGGGTCCCTCAGGATTGAAAGGGAATTATTTCCCCAACTTAAAATGCGCCACAGGGTGTGTTTGCACACATCACCTCAGGTCCCGTACCCTCCCTTCACCACTGTGTAAACGCACCCTGTGGCCGTTCTAAATTGAGAGATTAAATCCCCTTGAATCCTAATGGTCCCTAGGGTCAAACTAGCCCACTAGGTACCTCCAGTAAGCGCCTCAGAGCTGCGTTGCATAGAGGTGTAAAAAGGGGCGTGGCCTCAGAAAACCTGTCTGCAACACAGCTCCCTGGCGCATACTGGAGATACCTGTTGGGCTAGTTGGCCCTCAGGGACCCACAGTATTGAAGGGGAATTAATTCCCCAACTTACAACTGGCCAGGGGGCGCGTTTGCAGAGTGCTGCAAGGAGGGGGCGTGGCCTCCGGTGCGATGGCGGTCTTTTATTTATTTTCTTTTTTAAGAAGGAGGGCTGTGAGGCCCTCCTTCTTTTTCTAATTTATTGGCCCTTGGGACCCCATCCCCCAGGGCCTGCACCCTAATTTTTTTTGTTGAAAAAAATTAATTTGGCCCTCCCAAGGCCTTAATCGGCCCCGGGGACCCCAACCCCCGGGTCATGGCCTTTTTTTTTCTTTAATTATTTAGGAGGGGGTCTGTGTTGCCCCCCTCCTCAGGCCACTTATGGCCCCGGGGACCCCTTCCCCCGGGTCCGGCCTTTGTTTTTTATTATTTTAAAAAAATATATATTTATAGAAACACCTAGGACATTCTGGACAAACCGTATGTACCTATCACCATGACGATTTGCGTGATATTCATTAAAAGGCGACTATGCATACAATGAATCCACGTGGAATATATTTACACCGCTAGTGAAGCTCTGACATGTCTGACGCCCTACCGTGCCTAATCCCGGTGCCCCCGCCGGTGAGTACTCTCCAAGTAAACACCCTTGTCGTTTATTTATACAAACATGGGTAGCTATTGATGGGCACATTTAATATACACGCACACCAAGCCATTCAAAGGGGATTCGACAAAAATTCGACCAAACTATGCAAGAAACCCCCCTCACGGTTAATAAAACACACATCCACCGCCGGATGTGTAATACTTTTTATTTTACTCTCTGGAAAGGAGACGAACCTCACTTGAGAGTCACAGCGTGCTCCTGGCTTAGCCCAATGCTGTGTTACACCCACCAGTGCCCGCCGAGTGCCACACACCTCTGTGTTGTATTCCACCAGCTAGTGCATATGCTATGACACTCTCTAGCCCATGTGCACTGTAACACTACCCCGTGAATATGTCATGCCATACTTGCCTTTGCACGGGTTATATTTCCCCATCTAACGTGCCTTCCTCGATGCCTATGTTATAACGCACAGCGCTATGCCATACATATTACAATCTGGGATCCATATCTTTGTCACAGTGCATATGTAACGTTACACTCCCCAGCACATATTTTATATTACAACTTTAGAGACTAGTTAGGTTACACAACACTGTCCTGTGCATTACACTCCAAGGCGCATATCGCATAGCACGCGCTAGTGCCTGTGCTATCTCACGCTCTCCAATGAATCTGTCATTGCGCACAATGTATTGCATATTATATTTCACGCCCCGGTTCATCTTATATCACACTTTTTGGTGCATAGTTTATACCATATACTATATCTAGTTTTCATTTTCAATCGTGCTCTCAGGACTATGTTCTATATAACACTGCGACAAATAAGGGACCCCCTGCAGGGACTTACAGAACTCCTAGGGCAGGGTAAATAACAAAATGAACTTAAACACCTAGGCAGCCTAAATTAGACAACTATATAGTACAGTAGAAAACGCTAAAAACACAGAAGGAGACATAGCGTACATAATATTAATAAAACATGTATACAATTTATTATGTGTAAATTGCACAAGATAAATGATAATCAATTAATAATAGACAATTTCACATTAAGAAATATGATTCAGAAAATATCAAGCAAAATAGACAATACATCACAAATAATGAATCAAATCACATATATAATATACAATGAATAACAAAATACAAATATGAGAAAACAAACAAGTGTGGCTGAGGCCGAGATGTTCTCAACGCGCGTTTCGACGCTAGCAGAGCGTCTTCATCAGGAGAGCCACAATATTTTTTATCCTATAAATATACAAAAAAATCATCATATAAAAGACAAAAATAAACATAATTTTTATATTTTTTTCTAAAAAACACTAAGCTCCTTCACATAATATTATTCTAATAACAAAAAAGTGCTGTCAGGGCCAACCTACAAATAAGATCCCAGGCTAGAAAGAGAAACCCAAGAAATAGGTGCAAAATGTGGGTAGAATAGAACAAAGTGCTGTGATGACCAAAAAGAGACCAGTGATAAGTGAACAAAAGAAAAGATATAAAAAGCAATAAAATATAAAGAATAATGAAACTGAAAAAACAAGAAAATACGATAACCAAACCAATGATTGGCTAGAGGATATCTTAACAGAAAAGAAAATAGAAGAAAAGAATAGAATGAGAGTCTTACTGAATTGATTGTCGTACGATGAGGTAAATGTAAAAGTTCCCACCAGGGTCGAATTTTACTAGAGGTACTCCCTGTATATGATGAGAAGAGACAAGGATTCAGGGGCATATAGTGATACGTATAGTACAGGGGTATCAAGTTGCAGGTTTGTATGTTCCTTGATTACAAGGACCTTAAAGATTGACGAAATAAATAAAGAAATTGCTTACAAATATGATGAGGCGACTTAGCGAAAGGAGTCAAAGAAGAGATGCCTGAAGGTCCAGTGTAGACATATGGATTCGCAATAGATTCAAAAAAAGATTACTGGAAAATGAACCAGGGAAAATATATATTAAGAAAGTAAAATGCCATAATTACGCTTCTAAGGCGCCATGCGTTACTAAGAAAAGATGTCAGTGAAATACCTGCAAAGCAGTTCCAATGGGAATGTATAATGATATAAAGCGTTAGATTGATAGGGGTCATTCAAATGCAACATAGCGAAGGCACAGCACAGCTAGCGGATTCATAGCGAGCAGCGATGTATATTGGTATTTTGGAACGATAACCACTGAAAAAAGAAAAAAAGAAAAAAAGAAAAAACAAATATAACAAAAATAGAGATAAACCGAATAGAAAAAATGCGGCTATAACGGAGGTCCGGGGTACGAGCGCTGACTTACTTGAGTAAACCAAAGATCCAGCGTGATGGCGGATGTGGACCACAGGCATGGGTGGAGAGGCAAGTCAAAAGACCCGATTAAAAAAGGTTACGTGCGGTCACATGATCCTACGGAAATGAGCTCTGAAAAGCTAGAAAGCTAGAGAGCGGACAATGGATCAAAATAGCGTAACGTGGTGGAACGGATGTGGATAGAATGCAATCGGCAAGCTAAAGAGCGGACAAAACATAAGATGATTCGACAAGTGGGGATTCGGAATTGAATGTAAAACGATGTCTAGCTAGAAAGCGGACAAAGGATCAAATAATGTAACATAGAGTTGCAGAAATAGATAAAATTAAAACGACAAGATAGAAAGCGGACTTGAGAACAAATAATAAGAATTATCTAACAAATAAGAAAAAATAAATAAAGAAAACGAAACAATGTTCCAATGTTCCAATGTGTAATGTGCAGAAAAAACCTAATAAAAAGAAATATATAATTAGAATCTGTTGAAAAAAATGGCATTTTCCCAGGGTAATTCATTGTTGATTCCTTTGTGGAAGGTGTTAAGGGTGAAAATCCAAAAGACTTCTCGTTTTTTACGGATTTCTTCACTCTGTATCTCATTCTCAAGATTGATTTTTTCAAGAATATGCCATTTAATGTCTTCGGCATCAATCAACAATGAATTGCCCTGGGAAAATGCCATTCTTTTCAACAGATTCTAATTATATATTTCTTTTTATTAGGTTTTTTCTGCACAATACACATTGGAACATTGGAACATTGTTTCGTTTTTCTTATTTGTTAGATAATTCTTATTATTTGTTCTCAAGTCCGCTTTCTATCTTGTCATTTTAATTTTATCTATTTCTGCAACTCTATGTTACATTATTTGATCCTTTGTCCGCTTTCTAGCTAGACATCGTTTTACATTCAATTCTGAATCCCCACTTGTCGAATCATCTTATATTTTGTCCGCTCTTTAGCTTGCCGATTGCATTCTATCCACATCCGTTCCACCACGTTACGCTATTTTGATCCATTGTCCGCTCTCTAGCTTTCTAGCTTTTCAGAGCTCATTTCCGTAGGATCATGTGACCGCACGTAACCTTTTTTAATCGGGTCTTTTGACTTGCCTCTCCACCCATGCCTGTGGTCCACATCCGCCATCACGCTGGATCTTTGGTTTACTCAAGTAAGTCAGCGCTCGTACCCCGGACCTCCGTTATAGCCGCATTTTTTTTGTATTCGGTTTATCTCTATTTTTGTTATATTTGTTTTTTCTTTTTTTATTTTTTCAGTGGTTATCGTTCCAAAATACCAATATACATCGCTGCTCGCTATGAATCCGCTAGCTGTGCTGTGCCTTCGCTATGTTGCATTTGAATGACCCCTATCAATCTAACGCTTTATATCATTATACATTCCCATTGGAACTGCTTTGCAGGTATTTCACTGACATCTTTTCTTAGTAACGCATGGCGCCTTAGAAGCGTAATTATAGCATTTTACTTTCTTAATATATATTTTCTCTGGTTCATTTTCCAGTAATCTTTTTTTGAATCTATTGCGAATCCAGATGTCTACACTGGACCTTCAGGCATCTCTTCTTTGACTCCTTTCGCTAAGTCGCCTCATCATATTTGTAAGCAATTTCTTTATTTATTTCGTCAATCTTTAAGGTCCTTGTAATCAAGGAACATACAAACCTGCAACTTGATACCCCGTTACTATACGTATCACTATATGCCCCTGAATCCTTGTCTCTTCTCATCATATACAGGGAGTACCTCTAGTAAAATTAGGCCCTGGTGGGAACTTTTACATTTACCTCATCGTACGACAATCAATTCAGTAAGACTCTCATTCTATTCTTTTCTTCTATTTTCTTTTCTGTTAAGATATCCTCTAGCCAATCATTGGTTTGGTTATCGTATTTTCTTGTTTTTTCAGTTTCATTATTCTTTATATTTTATTGCTTTTTATATCTTTTCTTTTGTTCACTTATCATTGGTCTCTTTTTGGTCATCACAGCACTTTGTTCTGTTCTACCCACATTTTGCACTTATTTCTTGGGTTTCTCTTTCTAGCCTGGGATCTTATTTGTAGGTTGGCCCTGACAGCACTTTTTTGTTATTAGAATAATATTATGTGAAGGAGCTTAGTGTTTTTTAGAAAAAAATATAAAAAATTATGTTTATTTTTGTCTTTTATATGATGATTTTTTCGTATATTTACAGGATAAAAAATATTGTGGCTCTCCTGATGAAGACGCTCTGCTAGCATCGAAACGCGCGTTAAGAACATCTTGGCCTCAGCCATACTTGTTTGTTTTCTCATATTTGTATTTTGTTATTCATTGTATATTATATATGTGATTTGATTCATTATTTGTGATGTATTGTCTATTTTGCTTGATATTTTCTGAATCATATTTCTTAATGTGAAATTGTCTATTATTAATTGATTATCATTTATCTTGTGCAATTTACACATAATAAAATTTATACATGTTTTATTAATATTATGTACGCTATGTCTCCTTCTGTGTTTTTAGCGTTTTCTACTGTACTATATAGTTGTCTAATTTAGGCTGCCTAGGCGTTTAAGTTCATTTTTTTTTCTATATAACACTGCGTCCACCTCCCCTTTTCACTGGCATTACATTTTGCGATGGGGGTGGAGGGTTAGGGGGTGTTTCTGCCAAGTGAGCCCGGAGTCACAGTCACAGACGTCCTCTTCTTCCTGAATAAAAGTGAGATTATGCTGCATACTTGTTCATATTTTAAGTAGTTCGCACAGACACACATTTTAAAAACAATAAAGTTCCTAATACCCACCTTCTCTGAACAGTTAGCTTGCTGCCCCATCCACCTCCTCCCTATCCTCTGTTGTGTGAATCCATGGACTAGCCTCCTCCCTCCTGCCATGCATGGTCTGATGTGCTGCCACTGCCCTCCATTTAGCATGATGTACCAGTCCACTCCTCCTGCCCTCCATTGCCCAATTCTATGGCCCATCATTGACCTCCTGCTTAGCTTCTGTGCTTAGCTTGCTGGCCCTATTCTCCTTCCCCCTGCCCTCCGATGTCTTTGTGCATGCCCCTGCAGACAGGTGTTCTGAGGCCAAGCCCCTTTTTACACCTCTCTGCAACACAGCTCTGTGGCGCTTACTGGAGGTACCTAGTGGTCTAGTTTGACCCTAGGGACCCTTAGAATTCAAGGGGACTTAATCTCTCAACTTAGAACAGCCACAGGGCGCGTTTACAAAGTGGTGAAGGGAGGGGACGGGGCCTGAGGTGACGTGTGCAAACACGCACTATGGCACGTTTTAAATTGGGGATATAATTTCCCTTCAATACTGAGGGCCCCTGGGGGCTAACTAGCCCACCAAGTGCTTCCAGTAAGCGCCACTGAGCTGCATTGCAGAGAGGTGGTCCAGGTCGTGCCAATTTTTACACCTCTCTGCAACACAGATCTGTGGCACTTACTGGAGGTACCTAGTGGGCTAGTTGGACCCTAGGGACCCTCAGGATTCAAATGAACTTAATCTCCCAACTAAAAATGGACACAGGGTGTGTTTACACAGTGGTGAAGGGAGGGGACGGGGCCTGAGTTAACGTGTGCAAAAACGCCCTGTGGCCTGTTTTAAGAGGTAGTTTTAATCCCCCTGCCCTATTATATACTAGGGGCTTACAGAGGAGGTCATGCTAATCACAGGGGGAACCCAACGCATAATGTTCCCTAGTGTATGTAGGTGTTTTCACTGTATTCTAAGTGTCTTTTAACATAGCACTGGCTCTAGGACTGGTTAGTCAGACTCAGTTACCACCAGTATCCATCTGAAAAAGTTGAGGGTACAGGATGATTTTGCAACAAGGATTCTTTCTGCTCTTCTTTTTGTTCTTTCTGCACGTTATCCTTCTTCCTGCACTTTTCTTCGTCTTTGAGGACTTCTGTTGCTTCTTTCTGCACTTCTTTTTTTTCTTTCCGTGCATTTTTTCTTCTTTCTTCACATGTCCTATCTCTGTAGGCATAGTTAGAAATTAGCATTTAAAAAACCTTTGTAATTCACAGAAAAAAACATAGGTTTCAGGCACATTATAGTTAGGAATTAGCATTTAAAAAACCTCAGAAATTCATTGAAAAAACCATAGGTTTCAGGGGTGTTATAGTTAGCTGGACTTTTCACTCGTACAAAACCATTGAAATTCCCCCGTTATAGTTAGTTCAGCTAACTATAACTCGCGCGCCCGCAATGCAATGCTGATGACGTCACATATTACATCACTCATGACATGGTCAGTGACATCACTCATGACATCACTGATGACATCTCAAATGACATCCCTGATGACATCACTGATGACATCATCCTTGTGATAGAGTGGCAGACCTCCTCTCACCCTAATATAACCTTTGATACACACATTCAAAAATAGAAACTACAATGTTCAAAACAATGGACATACCAATACCAGTTACAACAACCTACTCAGTAATTCTAAGATCCACATACACATACACTCATTCACCAACAGTCCTATACAGTCACTCATACATGTACTCACTCATCACATGTACTCACACACCTATATATCCTGTTACTCAACGTCACTCATCCATAGAGTTACTCACACACATGTTAGTATGGGTACTCCCAATTTCGGAAATGTGCAAATATCTACTGTTTCTAAACTCTATATTTTGTTCCAATTTCATAAATACATAGGTGGCTTTCATACAGATTTTTCCATGCATATATTTTCCCAAATGGATTGCTATATACCCGATACTTAATGAAAAACCATTGCAAGACGCTGCTCACTTATTGGCTCTGAGTTCATCTGGTTCTTGGTGAAACTACAAGTCCTATATATCCCCACAACCAGAAAGGTCCAGCAGATGTAATGGTATATTGCTTTCAAACAGCTGTCACAATTAGAATAAGTTACAGGTGAAATCGTTGGCACAAACAGCAGTTTTTTTCAACTAATTTTCAATTTTTCATAAATGTAACTGTTAGTTTCTATAAAGAATCTTTGAAGGATCTACACAAATGACCCCTTGCTGTATTCAAACTTTTGTCTACTTTACTAAAATGTATAGCTTTCCAGGGCCCATTATTGATTTCATACCCATTTCTACCATTAACTGGAAGAAGGTTGAAAGTAGGGGTGGGCGGAATTTGCGAAAGTGACTTTCGCAAATTATCGCGAAAATGTTACAAATCTCCGCAAACACGCAGAAATATCGCAAAGATGCGAAAGATTTTTTCCCGCCCGTTCGCGGTATTTTCTGCGTGGTCGCGACTCGCCAACTTACCCATGCGGTTGCTCGCGGGCGCAGCCATCTTGTTTTCACTCTTCTCGCGGTGCATGATCGCGAGAAGAAAGACGTGATCGCACGACCAATGACATTACTGCGGGCGCGAACTGTCGCGAGACAGCGCAAATGGCTACCAACAATCCAACATCTCGTGGAGAACGCGACCGGATCGGGAAAACTTGTCGGCGAACGCGGGGATTCAGGTAAGGCGATCGTGGGCGCGCAAGAATGTATTATTTTACAGCGCGAGCAAGAAACAAATTATCTCTAAGCTGCGGAATGCGGAAATTTTGACATTTTCGCGCTCTCCTCGGAACGCAAAAATTTCAAATTATCGCAATTTTTGCGAGCGGAACGGAAATTTAGCCCAGGCCTAGTTGAAAGCACAAAAAATAGCAAAAATAGGCTATAACCCAGTAAAATGCCAAAACTGTGTAAAAAATGTTGGTTTTCTGACAAAAGTCTGCCAGTCCCTAAAAGCTGAGAATATGGTGATTTCAGCCCCACAAACCCTTTGTTGATACCATTTGCAGGGACAAAACAGACACTTTCATTTGCAGCACTTTTCCCCCATTTTAAAAAAACAAAAACAAAATGTAGCTGTATTTTGGCTAATTTCTGGGTCCCCTCCAGGGTACCTGTAGAATCCCCATGATGTTAGAAGAAAAGGACGCAAATTTGGCGTGGATACCTTATGTGGTCAAAAAGTTACAGGGGCCTAAGCGAGAACTATCCCAAAGAGCCAAAAAAAGGCTTAGCACAGGGGGGGAAAGGCCTTGCAGCGAAGGGGTTAATGTTAATAATGATTTTTAAATATAGTTTGCAATTTTAAGCGATTTATATTGTTTTCATCTAATTGTTTATAGTAATTTATAGAGTCATAGTGTCTTGCTAGGTTTCTAGGAGTGTAGGGTGAGAAGTAAATGAAGTATAATTAATAATCAATTTAATATAAAGCATTAGTAAATATTTAATTGATTATTCATTTGGTTAATTGTGTAATCATTATATTTTTTAAGTTATATATTAGATGTGGGATGCTGGGATTGTAGGGGTACAGGGTGGGAAGTAATTAAGTAATAATAATTGATTATTAATTATATTAATTGTGCTACACATATTTATATCAGTTATATTTGAAGTATGGGCTGTTAGGTTTGTGGGAGGATAGTCCAAGAAGCAAATTAGGTAATAATTAAATTACATTTATTTTAATTGATCATTAATTAGTAAAATATTAAATGATCATGTAAACTGATTAACTCTTTTATTTTTGTGCATATCATTTTATTTTGGTTAATTAATAATGTTAATTTGAAAAGTTTTATATTTGTTGTAAATTAATAGGGTTATTCAAATATGTTATGTGTTTGAAGCAAAGCAATTTCTCTACTGTTACAAAGGCCGGAGTGCCTTCCCTAATGCTGCACAAACTGGAGTGGAATTAGTTAACTTTATCCCTTCAAAGTCCAAAGCTTTTTCAACTGTAACACAGACAGGAGTGGGAATAGCAAATTTGATCATTTTGAAGTCCAATGCTTTTTCTCATTGTTGCACAGACTGGAGTTGGAAGAGCAAATCTTACCCCTCCAAAGTCCAACGCTTTCCCTACTGTTAAACAGACTGGAGTGGGAATAGTAAATTTGACCCCTCCCAAATCCAATGCTTTCCCTACTGCTGCACAGTCTGGGGTGGGAATACTAAATTTAATCATTCTGAAGTCCAACGCATTCCCGACAGTTGCACAGACTGGAGAGGGAATAGTAAACTGTACCCTCCGAGGTCTAATGCTTTTCCTACTGTTGCACAGACTAGAGTGAGAATAGTATATCTATTTTTCCCAGAATTTAATACTTTTCTTAATATAGTTGAAATATATCTATTTTTATTTGTTTAATTTTACATGATATATATAATTTTAGTTTTTTATATTATTATTTGTAAGTATCTTTTTTTAATTAAATTAATTTGGTAATTTGTTTAAATTGCAATTGTGGTACAGATGAAAGTTCCCAAACAGAAAGTAATGTCATGCTTAAAAACATTCAGGGCCAGGGGTTACTCTGAGTCTTTACTCAAGACAGTGGTTAAGAAAGCTAGCCGCATTGCTGAACATGAACTTTTAATTGCTAAAAGATATGACATCATTGAGAAAAGTGATAGCTTTATCACCACCTTTACCAACAAGTCTAATGTGGTACTGGATATTCTGGAAAGAAATTGGCATATCTTACAGGGGGAAGATTGCCTCAGAGAAGCACCACCTGAACAACCCTATGATTATACATAGGAAGGGTGTGAGCCTGAAGGACAGACTTAACACCAGCAATGTCCAACAAAACAGCACCATCTGGCTGCCTGACAAGAGGAAAGGCTTTTTTGTTTACAACCCATGCAAGGCCTGCAGAAACAGCAAAAGTTTTAGCACATTCCATTCACCCCTTTTGAATGAAGATCTCTATATTGACAAATACTTAACCTGTACCACGGATTTTGCAGTATATATACTTACCTGTAATACGTAGTATGTTAGAACTACTATACATCCGGTGAAGAAAAGGGTTTTTTCAGCAACTTAGGGCCGTCACACGCCACGATAAACACAACCCAGCGTCCAGACACTTTGCTTCATTTCACAACAGTAATGCAGATCTTCTGAGCTATTGACAAGATCATTCTTGTACTCAAATACATTGTTGAGCTGAACACTAAGGGCCTCATTACGACCTTTCAGCAGAGCGGTGGCTCAGCGATGCAAACTCCTGCGCCAGCCATCCGCTGAACATTGCCACCAGCCCACCAGATTACTACTTTTCTTTGGACTGGCGGGTGGGCGGCATGGCGGTTCCCCCTGAGGTGCCCCATTAGAAGCAGTGGTGCCTTTTAAAAAGGCACCGCAATGGGAACGCCTCACAAGGTTCCTGCACTGCATGGACTCGAAAGTCCATGTCGTGCAGGAACCTATGTGCATGCACACAGGGGGGCATATGTTATGCCCCCCTGTGGGCATCCACATATGTTTGAGGCACAGGGGGTCATGTAGGCCCCTTGTGTTTCCTCTCCACCAGGCATTTTATGGTAGTGGAACTGCCACGAAAAGCCTGTCTGAGAACAAACTCGTAATATCCTTGGCAGGACTTTGGCGGTCCCGTCAAGCATATTGCGGCCTCTGACAGCCGCTCCTACACCAGGGAATGGTGGTTCCCTGGCGGAGCTGGCAGTCCTAGGTCTGTCTGACTGCCCGCGCCGTAATTGGACAGTTGGACCTTTGGTGTGGCGGTGGCTGGATCCGCCACTGCTATTCCACCACGAGTCTGGTGGTCCTCGGACCGCCAGACTCGTGAATAGGCCCTAAGAGTCCAATTGGCCTCAATACCGATGAGGAGATGACTCTACATTTGATTGAATACACGGTAGTCTAGTTTGGTTATTTTAGAGGCATTTCAACCTGATCAATAATGTGAATCTTTTTTATCTTAGAATGCCTGATGATTTTAAATAATTTGTTTACGTTTTTTAACCTTCACTGATATTAATTGTACTTTGTTGTTGCCTTCTCCTTTTTCACTTTATTCACCTAACTCAGGGCTAGCTAATTGAGCTGCAGAGTTCTGATACTCTCCGTCTAGTGGAGTTGGCATCTGGACTTTTTTTCCAGTTGCTGATGCCTTTGAACCAGATCACTGGGACTGATGAGAGTAGTCTGACATTAAGTTGGAAGGGCCCACTTGGACGATATGTTATCATTTGGAATATGCAGAGTCAAAATGTTGCTATGTAGTGTGGATTTACATCATGTTATTGAATTTTCTACTAGTATAATTATTTTCTAAATTCTGAAAATGTTAGCATGCTATAGACTCCACGACTATCTGAAGGACCATTGCACAACACTCTTTGCTCTTTTGATGAATTAACCAAACATCATTTTCAAATGCTCTGTTTATCATGTGACCTGACCTGGCTCATACCATAAGGGTTGATGCATTATTGAGGGTCATTCATAGGGCAAGTATTCTAGACTCTGCCTGTTTCATTGTTCTACACAGCCCCTGTGAAATTTTGGCCATGCTTTGGTTAAGTAGTGGTGGTAATGTATCTAATTTGCATATTCTCCCTTACTTGCAATAAATTGGCCCCTGTGGAGCTACATACGACTCCCAACAGCCAGCATCTCTGTTGAATTTTTCCCCATGTAATGCTGGGTATTAACGTGCATTTCAATAATTTTACTAAGCAACAATGTTGTGACCGCCCATTGGGGGCATCATTGAATGAGTACATATTTTGTTTATACACCAGCATACTTTTGTTACCAATACATCAGGATGGTCATTGGGGTGATTGTCATAGGTAGGAATATCAGCAATACACATTACACAAGTCCAAGAAAGCAGCTGTGTTTTAAGCTTGGGGAGCACTACTTTTAGCACAGACACCTGTCTGTATATGTCATGTACAATTATCTGATATCTAATCCTGGGTATGTATTTCATTCTTTCTTATATATGCTCAAGCATATGGAGATCTTATGATGCTACTGTATTTGGGTTACGATAGCTTGAATGTTTGATCATTTGGATGTCACACATGTTTATTGTTAACAACCACATTCCAACATAGCAGCCATAATTAGGTTGAATAGCATGTACCGTTAGCCTGTTTGTTATGTTTACCACTTTACCAATTTCACTTGTATTATTTAAAGTAATTAGGTGATGATATTCAAACACTTGTGATCAAAGGGACACATTTGTCGAAATGCGTTGGGTGCTCCTGGCCTCTCCCCAGCACTAATCCTGATGTATATGGCGTAATAAACATATATGCAGCAACTGAGAGTGCATGCTTTTATTTCCATGCCAAGGGAGGAATTGATTTGTAGCTGTTACAGTTCTCACACCGCCAACACGCACCACCGCTGTAAGGGCCAAGGACTGAGTGGGACTAGGAGGCGAGGAGATATATATGTGTATATATATATATATATATATATTACCTACTGGCGGTCGCCAGTAGGTAGTTATAGTTAGGACCACGTTTCCATAGGAAAACCTCAACATTCTATTTTGAATAACTTTGGCGCCGGTCGACGAATCCTCGCGAATTTCTCAAAATAGGTGGGGCGCTACGCTCCGCTCCTACCCTGAAAGTCTCGGGGGGATCCGTCAAGCGGGGGCTGAGATAAAAGGGGGGTCCCAAAACGCGTTTTTCCCATGCATTTTTCCATAGGACCTTTAGAACGACCTACAGCCCGAACGGCTGAACAGAATTACTAGAAATTTGGCAGAGAGGTAGTCCGTAGGTCAAGGAAGTGCCTTTTGTAGGTTTGGTGTAAATCAGTTCAGTAGATTTTGAGAAAATAGCCTTTAAATCAATATATATATCTGAGCCAGCTTACGGTACGCTTACCGTACGCTTACGGTAAGCGTACGGTGGCGTGCGCGAGCGCGATTCTGATTGGCTCTTAGATCTTAGTAAACATTCGAATCGGCCGAAACCAGGAAGCGGCGGCCGCCATTTTGTGTATTTCACTCTGAAAAAAAAGAGTGAAAACAAGGAAAGGGGGCAATGAGGAGAGTTACAGACCCCCTAACAATTGTAAGGGGGTCAAAGAAGGACAGAAAAGTACAAAAAAAACATTTATTGATTTTAAAAAAAATCACGGGGTACGCGTACGGTAAGCTCACGGTAAGCGTACGGTAAAAAAAATAAAAATAAATAAATGAAAATCAGATTTAAGAGTTTAGAAATTAGGGAGCTCTAAAAAGAGCTGTTGTGTTTATGGAGTCATTTTTTTAGTGGTACCTACAAGTAAGTACCGATGCAGAGTCTAAGGTTCAAGAGGAAGACTCTGTTCCCTTCATCATTGAAGTGCACACCATCTCCTCTATAAATGTCTTGCATGTCGTAACGCAAGTTGTTGTGGTAAATGGCACCCATACCATAGTCACGGAGGAAAGCAGAAACAGATTTGTTGACGTGCTTTCTTGCTTTGTCAATCTGTGGACAGAAATGATTGGACCAGTTCCATTTTTGCCTTTGGCATATGTTGGAAAACACAAAGGCAGTTTTAGGGAAAAGTGTAAACAGTTGTGCAAAGGTGTCCTTCATAAGCATTTCCAGACCTACCCCAGTCAAAGTGCCTAGGTCATTGCCACCACAGTGCACTATTATGAGGTCAGGGTGTTGGATTTGCATGAAGGATTTCACCAATGGCATCAATTGGTGCCACTTTAACCCTCTCTGACCAATCCATTTAATGTCTACATTTGGCAAAGCAAGGTCTCTCACCATATCTGTTTTCTCTGCAAACTTTTCACTCCAGAAGACATAGCTGTGCCCTACAATCCACACTGTGAACATCTTCAAAGGAGAACTGGATGCACTCAGGAGGTGTCTTTCAGTAGAATGGCAATATGAAAAGAAAGACAGTTTGGAAATGGAGGCATACATATTTTTTACAAAACAAAAAGAACTGATTGGCTGTTTCATACCATTCTAGAAAAAAAACTAGGCTGTATGTGAAAATTAATAGAAGCATGTTTTGTATTGGTACAAAAAAATGTGTAACCAAAGAACAGTACTATGGATTTGCAGTTAGGATTGAAAAGTCAAGCACTCTTGCTCTGTGGAATTGAAACATTGTGTGTCGAACTTCTGACCTAACTGCACACAGCAGTGTTCCATGAGCTGTTGCTATGGTAGCAGGCAGAAGTCAAGTTGGGGGAAGGGTACTAGGCAGAAGTCAAGTTGGGGGCAGGGTACTTTTGGAAAAGGGTTGGTTTTCAACCAATAGAAATGTGTCATTACATTTGAAAAAAAGGGGGAAGCACTGAGATTTGAAACTTACATGTATATGTGTGGAAAAATAGAGGGAAAGTTTGCCATTATCTGGTTCTGCTGAGAGGAGAGAGGTGTACAGAACAGAGATCCTGGCTCTGATAATCTGCTGTTTGAGTGACACATTTCTTTCACAACTAACTAATTTTAAAGGTGAGTTTACAGTTTGAGAGGGGATGTATGTGGTAACTTAAGAAATGAATAATAGAAATGGGAATTGTTTTTGTTGTAGTTACACATGGTGGATTCATAATGTGTCAGTCTGTAAAAGAGATTTTCACTTGGCCCGAAAAAAAAAGAGCAGTAAGTGTGCTTTCAAATTGGCAAAGAAATTTCGTTTTGGCACTAATGTGAAAACATGACTCTGTGTGCATAGAAGAATTATAGGCAGAAATTTATTGCGTCTTGCTCTGGTGATTTCACAGTTGCAGTAGATGGAAAAGAGGAGCGAATTTTTGGGGGAAGAAGCAGAGGCTTAGCACACACCCATGTGCTTGCCATGTATAGTCATGCACAGTAATTAGAAGCGAGTGGGGTTTTCAGGTTTAAGTCTGTAATGCAAATACATTCAGCATCACTAAGGCTGGTTGCCCCTGCTGGAGTGTAGGCAGTCACAGAGAATACACACGGTGGTGGTCTGAAAAAAAAACAGCTTGGACATGTGCATTTAAATAAATTTAAAAAAAAGGTTTCAGAATGTGTCAGTCTGTAAAAGTGATTTCAAAGTGTAAAAAGAGATTTTCACTTGGCCCAAAAAAAAAAGAGCAGTAAGTGTGCTTTCAAATTGGCAAAGAAATTTCGTTTTGGCACTAATGTGAAAACATGACTCTGTGTGCATAGAAGAATTATAGGCAGAAATTTATTGCGTCTTGCTCTGGTGATTTCACAGTTGCAGTAGATGGAAAAGAGGAGCGAATTTTTGGGGGAAGAAGCAGAGGGTTAGCACACACCCATGTGCTTGCTATGTATAGTCATGCACAGTAATTAGAAGCGAGTGGGGTTTTCAGGTTTAAGTCTGTAATGCAAATACATTCAGCATCACTAAGGCTGGTTGCCCCTGCTGGAGTGTAGGCAGTCACAGAGAATACACACGGTGGTGGTCTGAAAAAAAAACAGCTTGGACATGTGCATTTAAATAAATTTAAAAAAAAGGTTTCAGAATGTGTCAGTCTGTAAAAGTGATTTCAAAGTGTAAAAAGAGATTTTCACTTGGCCCAAAAAAAAAAGAGCAGTAAGTGTGCTTTCAAATTGGCAAAGAAATTTCGTTTTGGCACTAATGTGAAAACATGACTCTGTGTGCATAGAAGAATTATAGGCAGAAATTTATTGCGTCTTGCTCTGGTGATTTCACAGTTGCAGTAGATGGAAAAGAGGAGCGAATTTTTGGGGGAAGAAGCAGAGGCTTAGCACACACCCATGTGCTTGCCATGTATAGTCATGCACAGTAATTAGAAGCGAGTGGGGTTTTCAGGTTTAAGTCTGTAATGCAAATACATTGAGCATCACTAAGGCTGGTTGCCCCTGCTGGAGTGTAGGCAGTCACAGAGAATACACACGGTGGTGGTCTGAAAAAAAAACAGCTTGGACATGTGCATTTAAATAAATTTAAAAAAAAGGTTTCAGAATGTGTCAGTCTGTAAAAGTGATTTCAAAGTGTAAAAAGAGATTTTTACTTGGCCCAAAAAAAAAAGAGCAGTAAGTGTGCTTTCAAATTGGCAAAGAAATTTCGTTTTGGCACTAATGTGAAAACATGACTCTGTGTCCATAGAAGAATTATAGGCAGAAATTTATTGCGTCTTGCTCTGGTGATTTCACAGTTGCAGTAGATGGAAAAGAGGAGCGAATTTTTGGGGGAAGAAGCAGAGGCTTAGCACACACCCATGTGCTTGCCATGTATAGTCATGCACAGTAATTAGAAGCGAGTGGGGTTTTCAGGTTTAAGTCTGTAATGCAAATACATTCAGCATCACTAAGGCTGGTTGCCCCTGCTGGAGTGTAGGCAGTCACAGAGAATACACACGGTGGTGGTCTGAAAAAAAAACAGCTTGGACATGTGCATTTAAATAAATTTAAA
Organism: Triturus cristatus; assembly: GCF_964204655.1. Taxonomy (NCBI): domain Eukaryota; kingdom Metazoa; phylum Chordata; class Amphibia; order Caudata; family Salamandridae; genus Triturus; species Triturus cristatus. Next base: position 371,549,319 of record NC_140584.1, on the reverse strand, counting down.
AAAAAGGTTTCAGAATGTGTCAGTCTGTAAAAGTGATTTCAAAGTGTAAAAAGAGATTTTCACTTGGCCCAAAAAAAAAGAGCAGTAAGTGTGCTTTCAAATTGGCAAAGAAATTTCGTTTTGGCACTAATGTGAAAACATGACTCTGTGTGCATAGAAGAATTATAGGCAGAAATTTATTGCGTCTTGCTCTGGTGATTTCACAGTTGCAGTAGATGGAAAAGAGGAGCGAATTTTTGGGGGAAGAAGCAGAGGCTTAGCACACACCCATGTGCTTGCCATGTATAGTCATGCACAGTAATTAGAAGCGAGTGGGGTTTTCAGGTTTAAGTCTGTAATGCAAATACATTCAGCATCACTAAGGCTGGTTGCCCCTGCTGGAGTGTAGGCAGTCACAGAGAATACACACGGTGGTGGTCTGAAAAAAAAACAGCTTGGACATGTGCATTTAAATAAATTTAAAAAAAAGGTTTCAGAATGTGTCAGTCTGTAAAAGTGATTTCAAAGTGTAAAAAGAGATTTTCACTTGGCCCAAAAAAAAAAGAGCAGTAAGTGTGCTTTCAAATTGGCAAAGAAATTTCGTTTTGGCAATAAAGTGAAAACATGACTCTGTGTGCATAGAAGAATTATAGGCAGAAATTTATTGCGTCTTGCTCTGGTGATTTCACAGTTGCAGTAGATGGAAAAGAGGAGCGAATTTTGGGGGGAAGAAGCAGAGGCTTAGCACACACCCATGTGCTTGCCATGTATAGTCATGCACAGTAATTAGAAGCGAGTGGGGTTTTCAGGTTTAAGTCTGTAATGCAAAAACATTCAGCATCACTAAGGCTGGTTGCCCCTGCTGGAGTGTAGGCAGTCACAGAGAATACACACGGTGGTGGTCTGAAAAAAAAACAGCTTGGACATGTGCATTTAAATAAATTTAAAAAAAAGGTTTCAGAATGTGTCAGTCTGTAAAAGTGATTTCAAAGTGTAAAAAGAGATTATCACTTGGCCCAAAAAAAAAAGAGCAGTAAGTGTGCTTTCAAATTGGCAAAGAAATTTCGTTTTGGCACTAATGTGAAAACATGACTCTGTGTGCATAGAAGAATTATAGGCAGAAATTTATTGCGTTTTGCTCTGGTGATTTCACAGTTGCAGTAGATGGAAAAGAGGAGCGAATTTTTGGGGGAAGAAGCAGAGGCTTAGCACACACCCATGTGCTTGCCATGTATAGTCATGCACAGTAATTAGAAGCGAGTGGGGTTTTCAGGTTTAAGTCTGTAATGCAAATATATTCAGCATCACTAAGGCTGGTTGCCCCTGCTGGAGTGTAGGCAGTCACAGAGAATACACACGGTGGTGGAATGAAAAAAAAAACAGGTTGGACATGTGCATTTAAATAAATTAAAAAAAAAGGTTTCAGAATGTGTCAGTCTGTAAAAGTGATTTCAAAGTGTAAAAAGAGATTATCACTTGGCCCAAAAAAAAAAGAGCAGTAAGTGTGCTTTCAAATTGGCAAAGAAATTTCGTTTTGGCACTAATGTGAAAACATGACTCTGTGTGCATAGAAGAATTATAGGCAGAAATTTATTGCGTTTTGCTCTGGTGATTTCACAGTTGCAGTAGATGGAAAAGAGGAGCGAATTTTTGGGGGAAGAAGCAGAGGCTTAGCACACACCCATGTGCTTGCCATGTATAGTCATGCACAGTAATTAGAAGCGAGTGGGGTTTTCAGGTTTAAGTCTGTAATGCAAATATATTCAGCATCACTAAGGCTGGTTGCCCCTGCTGGAGTGTAGGCAGTCACAGAGAATACACACGGTGGTGGAATGAAAAAAAAAAACAGGTTGGACATGTGCATTTAAATAAATTAAAAAAAAAGGTTTCAGAATGTGTCAGTCTGTAAAAGTGATTTCAAAGTGTAAAAAGAGATTTTCACTTGGCCCGAAAAAAAAAGTGCAGTAAGTGTGCTTTCAAATTGGCAAAGAAATTTCGTTTTGGCACTAATGTGATAACATGACTCTGTGTGCATAGAAGAATTATAGGCAGAAATTTATTGCGTCTTCTTCTGGTGATTTCACAGTTGCAGTAGATGGAAAAGAGGAGCGAATTTTTGGGGGAAAAAGCAGAGGCTTAGCACACACCCATGTGCTTGCCATGTATAGTCATGCACAGTAATTAGAAGCGAGTGGGGTTTTCAGGTTTAAGTCTGTAATGCAAATATATTCAGCATCACTAAGGCTGGTTGCCCCTGCTGGAGTGTAGGCAGTCACAGAGAATACACACGGTGGTGGAATGAAAAAAAAAAACAGGTTGGACATGTGCATTTAAATAAATTTTAAAAAAAGGTTTCAGAATGTGTCAGTCTGTAAAAGTGATTTCAAAGTGTAAAAAGAGATTTTCACTTGGCCCGAAAAAAAAAGTGCAGTAAGTGTGCTTTCAAATTGGCAAAGAAATTTCGTTTTGGCACTAATGTGATAACATGACTCTGTGTGCATAGAAGAATTATAGGCAGAAATTTATTGCGTCTTCTTCTGGTGATTTCACAGTTGCAGTAGATGGAAAAGAGGAGCGAATTTTTGGGGGAAAAAGCAGAGGCTTAGCACACACCCATGTGCTTGCCATGTATAGTCATGCACAGTAATTAGAAGCGAGTGGGGTTTTCAGGTTTAAGTCTGTAATGCAAATATATTCAGCATCACTAAGGCTGGTTGCCCCTGCTGGAGTGTAGGCAGTCACAGAGAATACACACGGTGGTGATCTGAAAAAAAAAAAAAGCTTGGACATGTGCATTTAAATAAATTTTAAAAAAAGAGCAGTTTGTGTGCATTCAAAATGGCAAAGAAATTTCGTTTTGTGACTGTTGTGAAAAGAAATGTAGTAATATATTTAAATACAATAAAGGATTTTTTTTTTAGTTTTTTTCAGGTATTGCTGAAGAACAGTGAACAAAATTTAAGATGCCTACAAAATCTCGAGTTCAAAAAACGCTAAAAAAAAAACTATATTTGAGGACAACTGGAGGACCAAAGTTAGTAGAAGATGCTGATGTTGGGAAAAAGAAAAAATCTTCTGGTAAGCAAAAAAAACAATTCCTAAACAAAATATTGAAAACAAACAAAAATGTACAAAATGTCTGTTCTCGGAAAAATGTAACAAAACCTACAGAACAGCAAAAAATTGAGGATTTAGTTAATGCAAATATACCTTCTGCAATTGAAAAGTTTAACATAAACAGAAAAACAGCATTTAAAGAGATACGTAGAAAAATGTTTCAGAGAAGAGTTATGTCCAATTTGATAAAGGATATAAAGAAATATAAGCAAAAGGCTAAATATTATAAGAGAAAAAAAGAAATTGAAGCCATTGCAGCAAAAGCATTAGAATTAAAAAGGAAACTATTCATATTAATTTTGAATAGGATGCGTACATTAGATAAAATGGTTAATGTACTGAAATCACAAAGCAAAAGCAAAAGAGTAGTGAACAGAACACACTTTTGTAAAGTGTTTTTAGGAAAGTGGATGCATAGTTCAAGTAGTGAACCTTTTTTTAATGAAGAAAGCTATTTTCAAAGTAATAGTTTGCTGCATGCAGTTGACACCAGAGGTCGTTCATACGAAGTAAAAAATGGTTGCATAATGGAGAAGGAGATAATGGTTCCAAGAGATGAGGTACAAGTGATGGCAGATGAGGCAATGGGGAGACGTCCTAAAGCCCCAGTGTACACTTGGAATTGTAGTAGTATTTGCACTGTGAGTCAGGAATCTATTGACAGATTTCGAGAGTTTCTAAGAGAATATAGTAAAAAAAGTGTAAAACAAAAGATTAAGGTGCTTCAAAGTCTGGATCCATGCAGAGTGAGAGAGAATACTGGTTTGCAGGGTCATTCTCTTGCTTGTCTATCTAGAAAAGTGTGCAATAGTGTTTTCCATCATTTTAGGATGCTGGCTGTTCATCATACTGAAATGAGAAAGTTTGTGAGACGGTTGTATTTTGCCAAAAGTCCAGCAATAAAGTTAAATGAATTGAATAGGGCTCTGTTCCGAGGAACGGTATCAGATGTAGAGAAGGTTGTTGATGAAATTCAGTTTTGTTACTTTGGTCCTGAACAAAACAGTGCAGAGAAGGACACAGTAAATGAGGCAGAAGTGGAAGAGAATGTAGAACCCTCTGTAAGTAACACATTTAATGATCACATAACAAAATTTGCAATAGTCTCTAATGAAAGACCAAATGTTACTTGTATTTGTTGCCGCAGAACTCATTATAGAAAACAAACTAGGAATGTTGATCTCTACAGAAAGAGTGAAAATGAAGATAATTATAAGTGGATGGATTTTGCCACATATATATTTCTTGAAAATTGTTTTGAATTGGGTGAAGATCAGCGTATTTGTAAATACTGCTACAACAAGTTAGAGGAAAATAGAATGCCGACCAGAGCTGTACATAATAATTTAGAATTGGATGCTATTCCTGCTGAACTTTCTGAATTAAATACATATGAGTCTATACTCATTCAATGTGTTCATCCGTTCCAGACCATAGTACGTATGGAGCCCAAAACTGGTAAATTACCTCCTTCAGATTTACTGAGAGGTTTAAAAGGTAGAGTGGTGTATTTGCCCTTGGATTTGAAAAAAAATATGGAAACTATTGATGCAGATACTTTGGAAACTGAACCATTAATTATTCTGGTTAATGGTGTCCCTACAAAGAATAAGAAGATTTGGCAGGAGCTGGTAGATGTGCGGAAAGTACAAAGAGCAAATTTGTATTTGAAAAAAAATAACAAATGGTATGAATCAATTTATATACAAGAAGAAGAAGAAGAAGAAGAAGATTTACAAGGAGACACAGAAACACCAACTGGACAAATTGAAAAAGTGGACAAGTCAAAGGAAGAAGAAATTTATGAACATTTTAGCATACATCCTCTCCATTCGAAAGAAGTTATGGGAGACAATATTGATCTCTTTCAGATGAAGAAAGCAAAAGGAAATCCCGTGAGTGTATGGGAGGAGAGCTTGGAAGCTCGATGTTTTCCCCAGCTGTTTCCTAAAGGAAAAGGAGGACGATACGATGAACGTCCGGAACAGATTCCAGCTTCTGAGTATCGGACTACAAGACTATATGCTGAAGATCCCAGATTTCGACAAAGTATCCCTTATTTGTTCCATCTTTTATTTGAAAGCGACTTGTCTGCACTGTCTTATGCAGTAAATCACATTTTAAAAAGTGGAGTACATTTACAAAATGTGTCTGCTAAGGATTTTATGGAGAAAGTGCAGCACCGAGATGATCATTTGGAAACACAACTGATCAATCTGATGGCTTGTCAGCGTGGGACAAATGAATATTGGTACCGACGCCATGGTGAACTAAAATGCATGTTACGCAACTTAGGAACACCAACATGGTTCCTTACCCTAAGCTGCGCCGAGTACGCTTGGGATGATTTACTGGATTTTCTACGAGAGGCCAATTCAAACATTGAAAACATCGAATACAAGACAGCAGGAGAACTGTGCTCATTGGATCCGGTTAATGTTTGCAGATATTTCAATCATAGATTTGAGGCTATGATGTCCTTCATCTGCAATAAAAAAAATCCACCCCTTGGAGAAGTAGTGGATTTCTTTTGGAGAAAAGAGTACCAGGCAAGAGGTGCTCCTCATATTCATATGCTGCTGTGGATCAAGGATGCCCCAAAGTTTGGAACAGATACTGATGAAGCAGTGTTATCTTACATTGAAGAATATGCAACATGTGCTATACCTAAAAGCACAGAAGAGAACAAGTTAAAGGAGCAAGTTCTACGTTTCCAAAGTCATCGGTGTGGAAAATACTGTCGACGGAAATACAAGAGCAAAGAAAAATACTACACTAAATGTCGATTTGGATTTCCTAGACCTGTTCTTACAAATGGAAGAGTCAACAGTTTTATGTCAGCTGTGAGACATACTATCACAAGAAAATCACCTAAGAATACCTACAACCTTAAAAGAAAAGAAGTATCAAAAAATATAAATGACTACAACCCAGTCATTTTATCCATGTGGAACGCTAACATGGATATACAGTATGTTGCTGACAATTCCATTGCTGTTGCTCGATATGTTACGTCTTACATTACGAAATCAGAAAAAACAGAATTGAAGGAAATGTGGGAAGAGATTTCTCACGAGAAGACTGTCAGTAAGAAGCTGTACAGTTTCAGTTTGAAGATGTTATCGCATCGAGAAATTGGATCCTACGAATGTTCAGATAGGTTATCTTCTGCAAGTCTCTACTCGAAGTCAAGAAGAATAATTTGGGCAAGTTTAGGCCTTGCAGCAATGAGAAATCGGGTACTGAAATCTGTTGGAGAAATTGAATATTTGGCTGAGAATGACCCAGAAAGTACAGACATATTGAAAACAAACATGTTGGACACATATTATCCCAAGAGAAGTCATCATCTGGAGAACATGTGTCTCTATGAAGTGCTGCAGAACTACATTTATTCACGGAAAGCTGCAGAAGACATCAACAGTGGAAAATATAAAGTTGTTGGTGAAGAAGGATGTTTGGTGAAGCAAACCAAAGGAAGTTTGATAAATCACCGGAAGCTGAGTTGCGACACTACCGACAAGAAAGAATTTTACTACTTGGCTCTTTTACAGTTGTTTAAACCATGGCGTACAGAGGATGAACTACTGGGAGAATTCCAGAGCTATGAAGATTCTTTTAATGCTTGCAAAGACAGCATACAATGCAGTACATTCTCAACTTATCTGCAAATGTTAAATGAAGAAATTGAACAGGAAACTACAATTGCAGCAGAAATAGCTAGAGACAGTTCTCAGGACAGCCAAAGTTCAGGAACATACAGTCAAGATCCCCTAGGACAACCAATCGTTGAAAATGAAGCATCAATAGCCATGAATGAAGTGGAAACGGCTATGAATCAAGCTCAAGAAGAATTTATAGACTTAGAAAATTTGGAAAGACAACTGAATCAAGAGCAGCAACAAATTTATGAAGAGATCAAAAACAAAATTGATCACGGATTTCTACATATCAAAAAAGAGTGCTCATGCACATCATTTCATCCAATCAGGATGTATGTAAGCGGACAAGCTGGCACTGGAAAAAGTTTCCTAATTAAAGTCATCAGAAGCTACCTAAAGCAAAAAACGGATTCTACTTTGTCTTGTGTGGTTACTGCTCCAACTGGGTTAGCAGCATATAACATAAAAGGAATCACCTTACATCGTTTGCTAATGTTACCAGTGGAGCATGAGAACAAAATACAATTCAACAAGCTAACTGGAGAAGCATCCTTAGAAGTGTCAAGAGTATTGAAGAAGATGCAAGTTCTCATTATTGATGAGGTGAGCATGGTATCAAACTTAATGCTTGCCTTTGTGCATTTAAGAATGCAGCAAATTTTGAAGACAGACTATGACGTGTTATTTGGTGGAAAACACGTCATAGTTTTTGGGGATCTTTTGCAACTTACTCCAGTTAAAGGACAACCAGTGTTTAATACTGTGACACATGAAGACACGAAGAAGTCATTGGGAAGCATTGGAAATACAAATATTTGGTCCTTCTTTGAGTACAAGGAACTTACAACTAATATGAGGCAAGCAAACGATGAAGAATATGGAAGTATTCTGAAAGATATCAGAATTGGACTACTCACAGAAGTTGGCAAAAAAGCATTACAGAGTCGGCTGTTACATAACTTATTTCCAAAGGAAGAAATAGTTGCAGAGAAAATATACAAGAATATTGCAGAAAACAAAAGTGTCATCTGCTTAATGCCAACTCTACGTGAATGCTCAATATTTAATGAGGAGCTTTTGAAATTGGAAAATGAAGACATCATGAAATTGGAAGCAGTGGACAAAATTGAGGATGGAAGAATTACTGTCACAGTAACAGGCAAACTGAAAAATAAATTGGACTCACTAGAGAAGAATATCTCCAAAACAGCAGGATTAGAAAAAAATCTATATGTTTGCATGAACTGTAGAGTGTTTTTAAGGAGAAATTTGGATGTTGAAAAAGGCTTAGTGAATGGAGCGATGGGAAGAGTTGTGGGTTTTATTAATTATCAGAAAAAAGATGGAATTGAATGTTTAAAAATAAAATTTGATCAGATAGAGGAAGTTAAAGACATTTGTCGTTGTTCAGTTCGTTTCATGCTTGTGAAAGACTTATATGTACGTAGGAAGCAGTTTCCGTTTTCACTAGCATATGCTGTAACTATCCACAAGTCTCAAGGATTGACTGTAGATTGTGCATTTGTGAACATTGGTTCAACTGTGTTCAAAGAAGGTATGGCATATGTAGCTTTGTCACGAGTCAAAACATTATCAGGTTTATTCATGATTGACTTTGATGATTCAAAAGTTAGTGCTGATACAAACTGTGTAAAGGAGTATAATAGATTAAGAAGAACCTATGCTCCTCATTTAGGTCAGTATCCTGTGTTGGAGAAACGTGTAGTTTCTCGTAAAAGGAGAAATGAGAATATCTGTAATGAAGATGTAGAGAAGAGGAAAAAAAAGAGGAGTGATGTAATTGCAAGCAAAAAGAATAAGGAAAATGAAGAACAGGTTGTAGGATGTCATTTTGAAAATAGCTCTGGTGTCAACTGCTACGCTAATGTAGTGCTGAATGTTGTATTTTATCTGGAAAGTTTGCAAGAGCAGATAATAGTAAATCAGGGAAAAAGATTCTGTTCAGAGCTCAGTCTCCTTTTTCAAAAGCTGAGTAAAGATAAAACTCAAATAGAAAGTGCTACTGACATTAGAAAACTTTTAGATGTATGTTCAGGACGAACACAGTTTTCTCAAAATGTACAGCAAGACGCACAGGAATTCTTGTTGTTTTTTCTTCAGGTAGTGGAAGAAGAAGGAGTTCCCATTGACATTTTTTTTGGTCTCTCTTATAAATGGGAACATAGTTGTGAAAATTGTTATAATATATGTGGCTCTATTGTTGATAATGAAAGGTTTATTTATTTGACATTGCCAGAGAGTAAAACAGTCACTTTTGCAAAATTAGTTAAAGATGCTAATCATAGCATGAAATGTGGTGAGTGTAATTCTGACATGTTTTCAACATTAATTTTAAGGGAATACGGACAGTATGTAATTTTAATGATGCAACGATGTAGAGCTGATGGTTCAAAATTGGATACTTTAATAAAGAAGTTTACAGGACAGCAATTATCAATTTCAGGAAAAACTTTTGTAACTGTTGCAATAATTTTCCATGATGGACCTACTGTTACTTCTGGACATTACACAGTTTATCTTAAATGTGAAAAAGGCTGGACACTGTGTAATGATTCCCAATTGATTTTCAAACAACGTTTGCCTTTTGATTTAGCAAATTCCTATCTAATCTTTCTGAAACCTAAATTTTAGAGAGACTTGGCAAGATCTGGACAAAATAATTTTACCATTTTACTGGATTACCATTGCAATTTTGTAGAAAAAATATTTTTTTAAATTATCATTTGGCCTAAAGGAAAGATAACCAATTGTAATGTGGACTTTTTAAATTTTTAATGCAATTTTGAAAAACCAATAATTTAGAGATAATCGGTAACTTCTGCACATTTTAAATTTTGGAATGCTATTGGACTGCCATTGGAAATTTTTACAAAAATGATTTAAAAAATTACTATTTGGCCATGTGGAAAAGTAACCAATTCTATTGTGGACTAAATAAATTATTCAAAAAATTTTTGTGAACCAAAATGTTACAGAGAATCGGTGAGATCTGGACAGATTAAACTTTAGAATTTTAATGGTTTTCCCTTGGAAATTTATTCCAGGGAAAAAAAAAAATACAATTTGGCCTAAAGGAAATAAAATCAGATGTATTTTGGAGTTATTTGAGATATAATATTGTGATTATACTCCTGAAACAAAAATATCAGACGGTATTTTAAAGAAAAAAGTATTGTTTTTAGATGATATTTTTTTAGAATAATATGCATTTCTGTAATGATAAGTTTAAGTGAGAAGAGATTCTGGGCTTTTTTAATACAATCTTTGAGATTGTTATTTTTTTTTGCCCGCTGTAAAATGATGAATGCAATTGCTTTCACAATTTATAGTGAAATGCAATATATTCTGAAAACAGCAAAAATAAGGCAAAAATATTTTTTGGTAAAAAATGTAAATATGTGTACTGTATTATAAAATGGTTTAAAAATATTAATACTTTTTTCTTTTTTTTCAGATCGATATAGAAAATTTTCGTAAACTACAACCATTTAAAAAACTATTTTTTTAAAAAACAAATGAATAAATATTTTTTTCAGTGAGTATGGTAAGTCAATAGTAATAATTGTAGTCTCTCAAGGACCTTGTAATGTGAAAAATGATTTTTAGTGTTTTTTTTAAAAAATAAAAAAAAAGGTACGCTTACCATACGCGTACGGTAAAAAAAAAAAAAAAAAGTTTTTTAAAAAAAATGTAAAAAAAAGATGAAAGATAAGGTTGGCTCTTAAAAGAACCGTTGTGTTCATGCAGGGACAGAGGAAAGGAACCATGGGAAAATCATTCAAAGCTACAAATGTGCTGATCTATTTTGTTATTCACTAGGGAAACACTGGTCTCCCTATAACAAATTAGAGCTTTACAAAATGTGCAATGAATATCAACCTTCCGAAATCGAGGGTTCATTTCCAGAGGGCCAGCAAAAGGAGATTCTCCCCCCACAGATGAAGGGCTCACCTGAGCTGCAGAAGAAGGAGTAAGCTCTGCAGGTGATGGTCCAGGCTGAGCTGCTGTGGATGTACTGGCTCGTCTTTCTGAAGAGTTACCTCCAAAAAGTTGAGCATGTGTCCTTTTGTGTACATCCTTGAGGTGCCTCATCATGGTGTGATTCCCAAAGGAATACTTCCTGTCAGGATTACCTCTAGAAAGTACACGCTGACACAGCTTGCAAGTAACTAAGGGTGCATTCACCTTTTGCTGGCCTTCTGGAAAAGTAAAATAATCCCAAACATAAGAAGGCTTTACTTTCCTCGCTCTCTGCCTCAAGACAGTGCTGCTGGTGCTAGCCTCACTCTCAGAAGAGCTCTGCTGTTCTGCCATCGTATCCCAAAGACAAACCAGCTCCTTCTCCCAAGGGATCACAAGCAGAAATGAGGGGAATGGGTGTGGTGTAGGAGAGTTCTAGAACTGAAAGTAGTTTCAACCAATCAAAAGTTGTGTTTCATGATCACATGACCAACCGTACGCTTACGGTACGCTTACGGTACGCTTACGGCAAAAAGTACGCGTGCGCGTAAAAAAGACACGCGCTTGCGCGCATGCGCATAACAGTCATTTCCCGGCACTTCCGCGTAACGTGCGTGTGTTGCGTAAGCGCGCACGCGTCCCACGCGCAGTACGCGCGCTACACAAAGTACGTAACTATACGCAAGCAGCGTAGATAGATTACGGACGTTGCGTAAACCGTACGCTTACCGTGAGCTTACGGTACGCGTACTATAAAAAAAAAAAAAAAAAAATCTGGAAATAAATTTTACTTGTTTATTTTAAAAAATTTATATAAAAAAAATATTTAATGATTTAAAAAAATTAAGCATAGTCTTTATAAAAGGTAAAAAATTAAATTAAAAATATGTTTGAAAAAAATGAAGAAAAAAAAAAAAAAATAGCATTTAAAAAACCTTGCAAATTCACTGAAAAAAACATGGGTTTCACACACGTTATAGTTAGGAATTAGCATTTAAAAAACCTTAGAAATTCACTGAAAAAACCATAGGTTTCACACACGTTATAGTTAGGAATTAGCATTTAAAAAACCTTAGAAATTCAGTGAAAAAACCATAGGTTTCACACACGTTATAGTTAGGAATTAGCATTTAAAAAACCTTAGAAATTCAGTGAAAAAACCATAGGTTTCACACATGTTATAGTTAGCTGGACATTTTACTCGTAAAAAACCAATGAAATTGCCCCGTTATAGTTAGTTCAGCTAACTATAACTCGCGCGCCCGCAATGCACTGCTGATGACGTCACATATTACATCACTCATGACATGGTCAGTGACATCACTCATGACATCACTGATGACATCTCAAATGACATCACTGATGACATCACTGATGACATCATCCTTGTGATAGAGTGGCAGACCTCCTCTCACCTTAATATAAGCTTTGATACACACATTCAAAAATAGAGACTAAAAATTTCAAAACAATGGACATACCAATACCAGTTACAACAACCTCTTCAGTAATTCAAAGATCCACATACACATCCACTCATTCACCAACAGTCCTATACAGTCACTCATACATGTACTCACTCATCATATGTACTCATACATCTATACATCCTGTTACACAATGCCACTCATCCATAGAGTTACTCACACACATAGTCACTCATGCTAAAAAAGAATAAAACATACATTTACTTGCATATACAGTAATACACACACCACCATACTTACTTCTACGGAAACTTACACATACTTAGTCTTTTAAACAATCACTTATAGAAACACATACTTATTCATACAGGAACTCTTTCAATCTCTCCCTCTCATATATACTCACATATATACACCAATACTCACATATACTAGTTTAAAACATATGTAGTTACTCCTGAAGACACTATTGAGACAGTCATTCACTCACTAACACACCCATACACACACTCATCCACCCATACAGTCCTGCACACATGCTGTCTTCAACACATACAAACAGTGAGTCACTCATTCATGCATCTATGCACTACGTAATACCCCCCACCGTACCATACAGACACTCAGACTGATACTCAAAAAAACAACTAATAACCTATATAGACACCCATGTAGCTACTCACCAACCCATGCAGCCACTTATACACAAAGTGAGAGATACACTTAATCAGTCAGTTACACAATCAATTTTTCAAAAACAAATCATCCATTTAGACACTTATATACCCATTTATTCTTCCATCGACCTTGAGATATACATATATAAAACATATTTAATTTTCAGAAAAACACACATTCACTGGATGATGTCATCAGTGATGTCATCAGTGATGTCATTTGAGATGTCATCAGTGATGTCATGAGTGATGTCACTGACCATGTCATGAGTGATGTAATATGTGACGTCATCAGCAGTGCATTGCGGGCGCGCGAGTTATAGTTAGCTGAACTAACTATAACGGGGCAATTTCATTGGTTTTTTACGAGTAAAATGTCCAGCTAACTATAACATGTGTGAAACCTATGGTTTTTTCACTGAATTTCTAAGGTTTTTTAAATGCTAATTCCTAACTATAACGTGTGTGAAACCTATGGTTTTTTCACTGAATTTCTAAGGTTTTTTAAATGCTAATTCCTAACTATAACGTGTGTGAAACCTATGGTTTTTTCACTGAATATATATATATATATATATATATATATATTCACAGAAAAAACCATAGATTTCAGGCACGTTATAGTTAGGAATTAGCATTTAAAAAACCTCAGAAATTCACTGAAAAAACCATAGGTTTCAGGGGTGTTATAGTTAACTGGACTTTTCACTTGTACAAAACCATTGGAATTCCCCCGTTATAGTTAGTTCAGCTAACTATAACTTGCGCGCCCGCAATGCACTGCTGATGACGTCACATATTACATCACTCATGACATGGTCAGTGACATCACTCATGACATCACTGATGACATCTCAAATGACTTCACTGATGACATCATCCAGTGAATGTGTGTTTTTCTGAAAATTAAATATGTTTTATATATGTATATCTCAAGGTCGATGGAAGAATAAATGGGTATATAAGTGTCTAAATGGATGATTTGTTTTTGAAAAATTGATTGTGTAACTGACTGATTAAGTGTATCATAGTGAATACATGGCTTAGTGAGTAATGTTTAAATATGTAAATATCTGTATCAGTCTCTCACTTTGTGTATAAGTGGCTGCATGGGTTGGTGAGTAGCTACATGGGTGTCTATATAGGTTATTAGTTGGTTTTTTGAGTATCAGTCTGAGTGTCTGCATGGTTCGGTGGGGGGTATTACGTAGTGCATAGGTGCATGAATGAGTGACTCACTCTTTGTATGTGTTGAAGACAGCATGTGTGCAGGACTGTATGGGTGGATGAGTGTGTGTCTGTGTGTGTTAGTGAGTGAATGACTGTCTCAATAGTGTCTTTATGAGTAACTACATATGTCTTAAACTAGTATATGTGACTATTGGTGTATATAAGTGAGTATATGTGAGAGTGAGAGATTGAAAGAACTCTTGTATGAATAAATATGTGTTTCTATAAGTGATTGTTTAAAAGACTAAGTATGTGTAAGTTTCCGTAGAAGTAAGTGTGGTGGTGTGTGTATAACTGTATATGCAAATAAATGTATGTTTGATTCTTTATTAGCATGAGTGACTATGTGTGTGAGTAACTCTATGGATGAGTGGCATTGTGTAACAGGATGTATAGGTGTATGAGTACATATGATGAGTGAATACATGTATGAGTGACTGTATAGGACTGTTGGTGAATGAGTGGATGTGTATGTGGATCTTAGAATTACTGAAGAGGTTGTTGTAACTGGTATTGGTATGTCCATTGTTTTGATAAGTTTAGTCTCTATTTTTGAATGTGTGTATCAAAGGTTATATTAGGGTGAGAGGAGGTCTGCCACTCTATCACAAGGATGATGTCATCAGAGATGTCATCAGTGATGTCATTTGAGATGTCATCAGTGATGTCATGAGTGATGTCACTGACCATGTCATGAGTGATGTAATATGTGACGTCATCAGCAGTGCATTGCGGGCGCGCGAGTTATAGTTAGCTGAACTAACTATAACGGGGGAATTCCAATGGTTTTGTACAAGTGAAAAGTCCAGTTAACTATAACACCCCTGAAACCTATGGTTTTTTCAGTGAATTTCTGAGGTTTTTTAAATGCTAATTCCTAACTATAACGTGCCTGAAATCTATGGTTTTTTCTGTGAATTTCAAAGGTTTTTTTAAATGCTAATTTCTAACTATGCCTACAGAGATAGGACATGTGAAGAAAGAAGAAAAAATGCACAGAAAGAAAAAAAAGAAGTGCAGAAAGAAGCAACAGAAGTCCTCATAGACGAAGAAAAGTGCAGGAAGAAGGTGTAAAAAGGGGCTTGGCCTCAGAACACCTGTCTGCAGCGCAGCTCCCTGGTGCATACTGGAGATGCCTGTTGGGCTAGTTGGCCCTCAGGGACCCTCAGTATTGAAGAGGAATTAATTCCCCAACTTACAACTCGCCAGGGGGCACGTTTGCAGAGTGCTGCAAGGAGGGGGCGTGGCCTCCGGCACGATGCCAGTCTTTTATTTATTTTAATTTTTTAAGAAGGAGGGCTCTGTGGTTCCCCTTCTTATTCTAATTTATTGGCCCTGATGACCCCATCCCCCAGGGCCTGTCTCCTAATTATATTTTTTTGACCCCAATCCCCAGGGCCGGCCACTGTTTTTTATTATTTAAAAAAAATATATATTTATAGACACACCTAGGACATGCTGGACAAACCGTACGTACCTATCACCATGACGATTTGCGTGATATTCATTAAAAGGCGACTAGGCATACAATGAATCCACGTGGAATGTATTTACACCACTAGTGAAACTCTGACATGTCTGATGCCCTACCGTGTCTAATCCCGGTAGACACCCTTGTCGTTTATTTATACAAACATGGGTAGCTATTGACTGGCACATTTAATACACATGCACACCAAGCCATTCAAAGGGGATTTTCGACCAAAACTATGCAAGAACCCCCCTCACGGTTAATAAAACACACATCCACTGCCGGATGTGTAATACTTTTTATTTTACTCTCTGGAAAGGGGATGAACATCACTTGAGAGTCACAGCGCGCTCCTCGCAGAGCCCAATGCTGTGTTACACCCACCATTGCCTGCTGAGTGCCACACACCTCTGTGTTGTATTCCACTAGCCAGTGCATATGCTATGACACTCTCTAGCCCATGTGCACTGAAACACCACCCCGTGAATATGTCATGCCACACTTGTCTTCGCACGGGTTATATTGCCCCATCTAACGTGCCTTCCTCGATGCCTATGTTATAACGCACAGTGCTATGCCATACATATTACAATCTGGGATCCATATCTTTGTCACAGTGCATATGCAACGTTACACTCCCCAGCACATATTTTATATTACAACTTTAGAGACTAGTTAGGTTACACAACACTGCCCTGTGCATATTACACTCCAAGGCGCATATCGCATAGCACGCGCTAGTGCCTGTGCTATCTCGCGCTCTCCAATGAATCTGTCATTGCGCACAATGTATTGCATATTATATTTCACGCCCGGTTCATCTTATATCACACTTTTTGGTGCATAGTTTATACCATACACTATATCTAGTTTTCATTTTCAATCGTGCTCTCAGGACTATGTTCTATATAACACTGTGTTCACCTACCCTTTTCACGGGCATTACATTTTGCGATAGGGGGTGGAGGGTCAGGGGGTGTTTCTGCCAAGTGAGCCCGGAGTCACAGTCACAAACGTCCCCTTCTTCCTGAATAAAAGTGAGATTATGCTGCATACTTGTTCATATTTTAAGTAGTTCGCACAGACACACGTTTTAAAAGCAATAAAGTTCCTAATACCCACCTTCTATGAACAGTTAGCTTGCTGCCCCATCCCCCTCCTCCCTATCCTCTGTTGTGTGAATCCATGGACTAGCCTCCTCCCTCCTGCCATGCATGGTCTGATGTGCTGCCACTGCCCTCAATTTAGTATGATGTACCAGTCCACTCCTCCTGCCCTCCATTGCCCAATTCTATGCCCCATCATTGACCTCCTGCTTAAACTCTGTGCTTAGCTTGCTGCCCCTATTCTCCTTCCCCCTGCCCTCCGATCTCTTTGTGTATGCCCCTGCTCCATCCTTTTTGCCCACCATGTTCCATAGACCTGCCACTCCTATCTACTCTGAGTGTTCTGTTGAGCTGCCACTCCCCTCCCACCTGCCTAGCATTGTCAGATGACTGTAACCTGTCCCTGCCACCTCCACCCTGCCTGTCCACATGCCATGCCCCTATCCTCTTCCTCCTGTCCTACATGGTCCATTGTACTGCCACACCCTTCTGCCCTCCCTGGTCTGTTGTGCTGCAACTGCTCCTCCTGCCTGCCCCGTGTGGTCTGTTGTGAGGCCCCTTCCCCTGAACTTTCTTGTCTGTGCACAGGTCCTGACCCTCCCTTCTATCCTCCATCGTCCTTTGTGCATGCCCCTGCACCCTCCTTCTTGCCCATCATAGCCATTGTGCTACTACTAACCCTCCCACTTGCCATGCATGGTCTTCTGTGCTGCCATGGCCCCTCCCACCTTCCCTGTGTGGTCAGTTAGCTGCCCCTGAACCCCTCCCACCTTCCCTCCATGGTCTGTGTGTATGCCATCACAGTCTCACTGTTGCTCTTCATGGTGTGTCTTGCTTCTAGTGCCCATCCTGCCTGACCTCCATGGCTATCTTGCTGCTCCTGCCCTGCCCCCTTGCCCCCAGCCCTCTGTTTACATGTGCAAACCCCTACTCCCTCCCTCCTGGCTTGTCTGTTCCATTGTAATGCCCCTGATCCATCCCTCCTGCCCTTTATGGTCTGTTATGCTGCAGCTTTCTCTCCTGTCTGTCCATTATGGTTCTGCCTCTTGCCCCTCTGTTCTCTGTTGTCCATGTGCATGGTCCTGTCCCCTCCCTCTTGCTTTCTATGGATTGTTGTGCTGCACTCCCGTCCCGCATGCCCTGTGTGGTGTATTGTGCTGCTGCAAACCCTGATGCCTGCCCTGCAGGGTCAGTTTGGTGCACCTCTCCATGTCCCTCCTGTCCTCTGTTATCCAAGTCCATGTCCCTACCCCATTTCCTTCCATGATCCAATGTACCATACTTGCGAACATTTTGAACTTGGTAAGAGGGAGATTTTGAAAAAAAACTGGGGTATTGATTTTCCCCCTTTGAGTTACATTGAAAAAGAGGAGATTGTAGACAGGAGACAGAGAAAATAAAGCCCATTTGAGCTTAAAAACATTGGACGTTTCCTGGCTGAATCGGGTCTGTTGGCATGTATGGTTGTACTACCATTGCCTCTTCCTTCTGCCCACAATGGTCTATTACATTGCCACAGCCTCTCTTGCAAGTCCTGTATTGTTGGTTTGTTGCCCCTGCCCCCCTTTCCACTGCCCTCCATAGTCTGTTGTGCTGCCACGGCCCTTCCTGCCTGCTCAGTGTGGTTAAATGGTTGCCTTTGCACCCTCCTACCTGCCTTCAATTTTCAGAGTCCGTGCCCCTGGCCTCTGCCTCTCAACAGTATCCTAATGAACAACTAGATTGCTAACATTCTATATTTATTACAAAAGTGTGGAACGCCTGACGTCATCTTGATGTAATCAAAACTGTAATACCTAGAGCATTTCCTTTAGAAATTACATATATGAGAGGGTCTTATTGGCATCAAAATTATGGTTAGTGCTCTAAAAGACTAAAATAAGGACATATTTTCTGAGTTTTCAAATAGCGAGAAAGCACTTTTAAATTATTTGTTACCTTTATGTTTTTTTATCCAGTTGACCACTTGATTAAATGTTGCACTTAGGGGAGAGGATGTGGTGTTACTTCCAGAACTTCAGACTTTGCAACTGGGGAACCAGGTTGGAGTTTCTGCTTCAGCTCGACATTCTGTGATTCTGGTCAAATCACTTAGTCTCCACATGTCTACAACCAAAATGAATTTGTTCTTGTGTGATGTAACCAATGCTCATGTAAAGCACTCCAATACCTGACAAGTCTGCACTATATAACATTGCAAAAACACAAAATAATAAGTGTTTTGCACACTTCTGTCATTGGGCTATATTTGGGCTACATCTGGGTGATTTTGGGCTACATTTGGGCTCTTTTGTCTCCAGTGGCCATCTTGGGAGATTTATTTGTTATGAAGTTTCCTAATTTCCTCATGTACTGCAGTCTCCTCAGTGGGAAATGCTTTCAGTTTTTTACTTTGATTCCATCATGAAGGTATTCAGAATTAGATCACTGTAGTAAAACTACTGTTCACCATGGAAGTCTGCTCCTGGTATTAAAAGTCCATGTTTCAGTCTGCATGTCAGAATTTTTTAATGAAATAGAAGAGGATTTGAGAAGTCACTCAAAATGTGCCCTCATTTTCTTTCTTCAGCATTAATCATAATTTCTATGGCAAAATGAACCCCCTCATTGTGTTCCTTTTTAAATTAAATGTTTTAAGTGTTACCAGTTTATTCCAATCAAGATGGCTTCAGGTGTGCCATACTTTTGTCATAATGAAGACAGTAAGCGCTCTAGTTGTTTTTAAGAACACTCTGGGACATTCTGTCATTGGGCTATACTTGGGCTACATCTGGGTGATATTTGGGCTACATTTGGGCTCTTTTGTCTCTGGTGGCCATCTTGGCAGACTTATTTGTTATGAAGTTTCCTAATTTCCTCATTTACTGCAGTCTCCTCAGTAGGAAATACTTTCAGTTTTTTACTTTGATTCCAAAGGCATTCACATGTGTCACACATTTGCCATAAATTCAGAATGTTAGCACTCTTTTTGCTCATTAGATCACTGTAGTAAAGCTACTGCTCACCAGGGAAAACTGCTGCTGGTATTGAAAGTGCATGTTTCAGTCTGCATGTCAGAATCTTTTAATGAAATAGAAGAGGATTTGAGAAGTCACTCAAAATGTACCCTAGTTTTTCTTTCTGCAGCACTAATCATACTTGTTATGGAAAAATGAACCCCCTCATTTTGTTCCTTTTTAAATTAAATGTTTTAAGAGTTACCACTTTAATCCAAGCAAGATGGCTTCAGGTGTGCCATACGTTTATCATAAGTAGGACTGTTAGCGCTCTAGTTGTTCTTTGGAACACTCTGGGAAGCTGCAATAGAACACAAAGGAATCAACTGACAGTCTCTGCCCTTGTTGGATGTACATGTTTTACTGAGAATGTCAGACTTCATTCTCACATGACTGAGAAAGATAATGTGAATTTACAGAAAATAAGCTCTCAGTTTAGCTTATAGATCACCTTCCAAACCTCTGTGGGAAAAGCATGAGAAAATATTTTTCTCTCAATCATGATATCCCAGCAGAAGGCTTTTTCACATGGTGAAATCACCTTAGAACATACCATAATTCCTAAAATGAGTATGGTACCATCAACAAATGATTTATAATGTAACTAAAGTCTTAAAACCTTCTATTAACTGCAATGCTTTTTAATGAGGTGCTATCATGTATATTGGTCCCAAGATGGCTGCCAACACTTCTTGGATGAAGTGCTGACAGCCAATCAGATCTCAGGATGAGATGTGTGGTTAGGCTCCGCCCACATATATATATGATTTTACTTTTGATCTTCTCAGGAACTACTGAACAGATTGACACCAGACCTGCAAAAGGCACTTCCCTGAGCTGAGGACTACCTCTCTGCCAAATTTCAAGTAATTCTGTTCAGCCGTTCGGGCTGTACCTTGGACTAAAGGTCCCTATGGAAAATTGCATGGGGAAAACGTGTTTTGGGACCCCCCTTTTTTCTCAGCCCCCCCTTGGCGAATCCCCCCGAGACTTTCAGGGTAGGAGTGGAGCAGAGCGCCCCACCTATTTTGAAAATTTCGCGAGGATTCGTCAACCAGCGCCAAAGTTATTCCAAATAGAATGTTGCGGATTTCCTATGGAAACACGGTCCTAACTATAACTATCTACTGGCGACTGCCAGTAGATAATATATATATATATATATATATATATATATATATATATATATATATATATATATATATATATATATATATATATATATATACAATTATATATATACATGTACAGATATATATACATATATGCACATATATATATCTATGCGTATCTATATGTATTACCTACTGGCGGTCGCCAGTAGGTAGTTATAGTTAGGACCACGTTTCCATAGGAAATCCGCAACATTCTATTTTGAATAACTTTGGCGCCGGTCGACGAATCCTCGCGAATTTTTCAAAATAGGTGGGGCGCTACGCTCCGCTCCTACCCTGAAAGTCTCGGGGGGATTCGTCAAGCGGGGGCTGAGATAAAAGGGGGTCCCAAAACGCGTTTTTCCCATGCATTTTTCCATAGGACCTTTAGACAGGGCTACAGCCTGAACGGCTGAACAGAATTACTAGAAATTTGGCAGAGAGGTAGTCCTCAGGTCAAGGAAGTGCCTTTTGTAGGTTTGGTGTAAATCTGTTCAGTAGATTCTGAGAAAATAGCCTTTAAATCAATATATATATCTGAGCCAGCTTACGGTGCGCTTACGGTACGCTTACCGTACGCGTACAGTGGCGTGCGCGAGCGCGATTCTGATTGGCTCTTAGATCTTAGTGAACATTCGAATCGGCCGAAACCAGGAAGCGGCGGCCGCCATTTTCTCTCTCGCACTGAGAGTGATGTTTAAAATATAAAGCACAAAAACATGTAAAGGGGCTGTTTAGACAGCCATGTTGACGGAGTCCCCAAAGATCCCCCAAGGCCAAAAACGGAATTTTTATTTTTTCGGTAATTTCGCCGATTACGCTTACCGTACGCGTACGGTAAAAAATTATAAAAAAAAAAATAATTATCCACACTCTCCCCAACCCCGTGTGCAATTGGTGCCCGAAGGGCACCAATATTGCATGGCTCATTAGAGATCAGATAAAGTAAAAATGTTTTTAAAAAAATAAAAAAATAAAAAATTATCCACACTCTCTCCACCCCGTGTGCAAATGGTGCCCGAAGGGCACCATATGTGCATGGCTTATAACATTTACGAAAAATTAAAATATTACCTTTCAAAACGAAGTGCATCATATGTCCTCCATGTGCGCACGGTGCGTGAAGCGCATCGTGCGTACATGGCCCATCTAGCATAACGTGGGCACGCGTAAAGTGGGCGCACGGTGCGCGAAGCGCACCGTGCGCGCACGGAACGAACTGCGTTAAGTGGGCGCGCACGCCACGAATGGCGTAAAGTAACTTAGCATTTAAAAAACCGTACAAATTTACTGAAAAAACCATAGGTTTCACACACGTTATAGTTAGGAATTAGCATTTAAAAAACCTTGCAAATTCACTGAAAAAACCATAGGTTTCACACATGTTATAGTTAGCGGAAATTTTACTGATAAAAAACCAATGAAATTCCCCCGTTATAGTTAGTGCAGGCAACTATAACTCACGCGACCGCAATCTTCTGCTGATGACATATGTGTCTTTATGAAAAAAAAATATTTGTAATATATGTATAGCTAAAAATGTATGGAAGAAGACATGGGCAAATAAGTGTCTAAATACAGTATTAGCATCAGCAGAAGATTGCGGTCGCGTGAGTTATAGTTGCCTGCACTAACTATAACGGGGGAATTTCATTGGTTTTTTATCAGTAAAATTTCCGCTAACTATAACATGTGTGAAACCTATGGTTTTTTCAGTGAATATATATATATATATATATATATATATATATATATATATATGCAGGTTCCTGGCGCATTCATCCACTTCCTGGCAGGCGAGGAGGAAAGCAAACGGACACCAATCGTGCTTCACAGAGATTTATTTAGACAACAGCGGCATAGCACGTCATTACGCGTTTCGGCCAACAGGTGGCCTTGATCACATAGAGTAACAGCCAATATATATATACACACACACACACACACACACATATATATGCCTTATATAGTAGCAAATTTACCAATGTAAACAATTTTTTTTTAATATAATGTAAAAAGTATATTTTTAATTATAGTGTTATATACATGTATATATAAACATACACACACATATATATGTGAGTGTTTATATAAGTATATATGTACATATTGTCGTAAATATTATTTAATGTGTTTAGTTCACATTATACTAATGCTGAAATATTTAGGATTTCCGATTATAAACTGTATATATGTTAGCAACAATATTTTTGTATGCTTTTTAACAATATTAGTGTGAAATTACTTTTTTTCCATTTGTTTGTTCTCACCATTATACGTATAGGGAAACTATATTTTTGGAATCGAGATTTTGGGCACGATATTTCTGTATCTTGATTTTGTTTTGTTATTGTGTCAGTGATCCAAGATGCCCACAACCCAGCATCAGTGGGCAGCTACCAGGCTCTCACAGAAAAAAATATTTTAAAAACACAACATGAAAATGGGAGAGAGGGGAGCAATGTATAGAAAAGTGAGGGGCCAGGAGGAGAGTGTAGCTGTAGAAAAAAAATCAGAAAAGCAATAAAAAAAAAGAAAACATTAGATAAGAACAATGGATAAGAAAACACCATGCATCTGCAGAGCAATCACAGTGAAAAAAGAAAAAATTAAAAATAAAGCGGGACACCAATGGAGGAAGAGTGGGGAAGAACAAACACAGCAGAAAGGGGAGCAAAAATGTTACATTAAAGCATGCACCCCATAGAGAGAAGAACAAAGCCGTACTTCCACAGAGTGGGAAAGAAAGGGAAAACAGTAGGTTTTTGGTTGCAAGCAGTGAAAAAACACAATTCATCCAATCAGACACACCAAAGTCCTATTTCCTTGCTTCTAGTGCTGGCCAAGATTTTGGAAAAGTTTGTTAACTAAGAACTTGTCAAATTCATTGAGGCTCAAGATATACTCGATCCCTCACAGAATGATTTCAGGAGCGGCCACAGCACAGAATCAGCTCTTATTTTGGCTGCTGACAGCATTCACCGCCATGTTGATCTGGGGGGGCGGCCATTCTTGTGAGGGTTGATTTATCCAGAATGGATGATTGAACGGCAGCAGCAAATCGGTGTATGCAGGTCTGATTTCAAGCTCCTGTGCTTTTCTCACCTACAATGTTTAACTGGTTAGCTGTGGAGGCTTTAAGGTTGATGTTTTTAGTCTTCCTTGCAGAGTCCCTCAGTGTTCATCCCTGAATCTAACTCTTTTCAACATATATATTGCTCCTTTGGCTAAATTAGTGCTCTCTTTTGGGTTCCAAGTACTATCGTACGCCGATGAAGCATAACCAGGATGCTTGTTTCTGGTTCACGGAGGACCTGGCAGTTCGGGCTGGACCGTTCCTATGGGGAGCAGGGTCAAGACCGATTTGCATATGGCTGGGTCCAAAATGGGGTGGTATGGTGAGCAAAAGAACGATGGATTTAGCCCTGATCTCTTGACTGGGGGTGAGTGGTTAAAAAGTTCAGCACTCCTGCCATCATTTTGTTGTGTTTGCTATGTTCTCCCTATGTGGCCATGGGATGCCCAGGTGTGGGTCCCTTTCTCACTGTACCACTAGATTCAGGCTAGTCTGGCTGATAAGGGGGTGATACCCACAAACTGGTCCCAGGATGCTTGTTTCCAGTCCAGGTAGGACATGACCAGGCAGTTTCGGCTGGACTATTCCCATGGGGAGTTGCATTTGGCTTGGTCCAAACTGGGGTCACATGGTGAGCAAAAAAAACAATGGATTTGACCCAGAACTCTTGTCTGGGAGTAAGTAGTTGAAAAGTACCAGCACTCCATCGATCATCTTGTTGTTTTTGGTACACTGATAACACCCAGATCATCGTGTCTATTTCTAATTACTTGACTTATGTAGCCAAGAAGTTCAATCACTGTATGTCTGTCATTAGTAAGTGGTTAAAAGGCAACTCCCTTTGTCTTAATGCTAACAAGACAGAGGTTTTGGCATTGAGGAGTCTGTTTGGTGTAACATCTGATGGCCGGAGGACTGTGGACTGCTTCCCACCCTGGACAGATCAGCCAAAAACTTGGGTTTTCTGTTTGACAATACTTTCAGCTTTGAGTCTCAGGTCAGTCATACCACGAGTACATACTTTCCTATGATAAGGACCCTGAGAAAGATTTGAACTTATAATCTAAATAATTCACGCCAATCAGTCATTATTGCCCTTATCACCTTGCAATTAGATTATTGCTACTCTTTGTACCTCAATTTCAATGCTTCCTGTACTAACAAACTGCAACTTGCTCAGAACGTGGCTACCTAATTTATCTTGAAAATTAAAGAGAACTTTCGGTCGGAAAAGGGAATCGGTCCCTCCACTGGCTTCCAGTTAAAAAAGGATTATTTTTAAATCTCTCTGTATGGTTTTTCTAGCTTTACACTAGTAAGGTTAGTACCAACGTAATTACCTTTATCCATGGTATTCCCAGAGTAGGCCATATGGGGATGTCAGTCCATCTCAGTGGCTGCAGCCAAATTGTGGACTATCCTGCCCATTTACATCTCAGAGGCTAATTCTTTTTCCACATCTAAAAAAACTGCTGAAAACAAGGCTTTTCTCTCTCCACCTTCCTGAGACATGAAATTCTTTGCTTTTTGTTCTGGTACTGGGTGCTCTCCGCTAGTGCTCTGACACTCTAGGGTATAGAGCGCTCTATAACTTCCAGTAACATAATATAACATAATATAACTTACCATAACATCACATCAAATAAAACAGCTATTCTCCAGGGATGTATGACGTTACAACGCACACTTTTACAACGCATGCACTTACAACGCATTTTTTACAACGCATAATCCATTACAACGCATGACATTACAACGCATGACACTACAACGCATTTTAAAAAAATACCTTTACAACGCATTTCCATTACAACGCATACTACCTTTACAACGCATACCATTACAACGCATAATATTAAATTACATTTAAGGTAAGTATTAGATAGTATAGGGGTAAAAGTTACTTTTCTAACTCCAGGGGGTGCAACAGTAGGGTAAGTGTTGGATAGTATAGGGGTAAAAATTACTATTCTAACTCCAGGGGGTGCAACAGTAGGGTAAGTGTTGGATAGTATAGGGGTAAAAATTACTATTCTAACTCCAGGGGGTGCAACAGTAGGGTAAGTGTTGGATAGTATAGGGGTAAAAATTACTATTCTAACTCCAGGGGGTGCAAGAGTAGGGTAAGTGTTGGATAGTATAGGGGTAAAAATTACTATTCTAACTCCAGGGGGTGCAACAGTAGGGTAAGTGTTGGATAGTATAGGGGTAAAAATTACTATTCTAACTCTAGGGGGTGCAACAGTAGGGTAAGTGTTGGATAGTATAGGGGTAAAAATTACTATTCTAACTCCAGGGGGTGCATCAGTAGGGTAAGTGTTGGATAGTATAGGGGTAAAAATTACTATTCTAACTCCAGGGGGTGCATCAGTAGGGTAAGTGTTGGATAGTATAGGGGTAAAAATTACTATTCTAACTCCAGGGGGTGCAACAGTAGGGTAAGTGTTGGATAGTATAGGGGTAAAAATTACTATTCTAACTCCAGGGGGTGCAACAGTAGGGTAAGTGTTGGATAGTGTAGTGTAA
This sequence comes from Triturus cristatus, assembly GCF_964204655.1. Taxonomy (NCBI): domain Eukaryota; kingdom Metazoa; phylum Chordata; class Amphibia; order Caudata; family Salamandridae; genus Triturus; species Triturus cristatus. The sequence goes on along the minus strand of NC_140584.1, from coordinate 371,522,917 downwards.
TATTATGCGTTGTAATTGTATGCGTTGTAATGGTAGTATGCGTTGTAATGGAATGCGTTGTAAAGGTAGTTTTTAAAAATGCGTTGTAGTGTCATGCGTTGTAATGTCATGCGTTGTAATGGATTATGCGTTGTAAAAAATGCGTTGTAAAGGTAGTGCGTTGTAAAAGTTGCGTTGTAAAGGTTGTTCCCCATTCTCCAGGGGAGAGGCAAACAGAAGAAGAGGAAGGAAAGTGATTGATTGTGAAACTAAGAAATGTAATTGATTTCAGAAAGCAACCAATGATAAGCAATGGGCTTACCCCGAACTACTATGTGTATATTTATTGTACACAATGGGTCTTCAAACACATAGAAATCTATGGGAGGAATGCTTTCAATTAGTCTAACCACAGGCAATCACCCAGAGTAGAATGTGAGTCCATCATTGTTCAGCCCACCATGCCACCTTAAATTAGACCTAGCCATATGCAAATCAGTCTTTGTCCTCCCTGTCTGTGAACAGTCCTGCTTGATGTGCGACTCCTGGTCCTTTCTGAACTAGAATGCTAGCATCCCAAGACCAGAATCAGCCTCTTCAGCAGGGTGGAGCTTGGTTCCAGTGCCACAGTGACGACAGGAACTACATCAGGGCATAAACATTGCCACTTAGAGTGTTGCATCAAAAACACAAAAAAAAATGGAAGACATGATTGCAATTATTCTAACTACTAACAACCACTCTGGGTAGAATTTGAACCCATTATTTTTTACCCAACAGGAAACCTCACATTAGACTCATCCATATGCAAATCATGCATGGTCCAGCCTAAACCGCCAAGCCTGATACTCTCTGAACTAAAACTCAAGACAACTTTTGGAGTGTCAAGATTTGCCTTGGAAAGTTAGTCAAAATAATGCAAGTAGCACTATACACTACTGTACACTACTCTGCACCAAAGGGGCATTCCATGGGTTGTACATATATGTTTCCTTGCAACCATCCATCAGTTTTGACACAAATCCCTATCTACTAACAACTGCAGACAGGGATTTGCACCAAAACCATATGCATCCTTGAGGCAGGTCTAACAGAGGAGAAATGTTTCCATTTCTCCATACTTTCAAACTTTGCATGCACTGCATTGTACTGCACACAATCAAAGTTGGAAATGTATTAAAGCATATGTCTTGAGTGTGAGTTTGGCGGACGGTACTCCATAACAAATGTTGCAGATATCCATTCCACAATTTTACAATTGTATTATATTCTAATTCACTTGTAATAGGTTGGACAGGATATCTGACTTGTTTGTAAACCTATCCACCAAAACTCTAAATTAGAGCCAGAGGAAAAATATATTTTAATTTCTGAGGTGAGCAAACAAGAGAAATATCAAATTGTCACCTCAAAATTACCATTATCCCAGAAGTCAGCTTTATGAGAGATATAGTAGACAAATTCAATGTGGTGGCACCAACACACAGGATTCTATAGGAATGTAGGTAGAGGTGGCATGATCACAACACAGGACCAAGGAAAAACTGATGAGGAAGAAGAGGGTTGCAATGGCAAATAATAAAGGTATACACACACCCAAGAGGACTTTCCAGTGGTTAAACACATGCCACCACAGCCCCCAAGCTCCAGGGGGCTCCCTCAGCACAATACTCTGGCTAGAGATCTCCTGATTGAGTCCAGAGGGGGGCCCTCCACGTAACTTGCAGGGGGGTGCCCTCAAGTTTTGTTACGCCAGTGGGACTTGCCACCAATGGAGGAGCAGGTGGCAGCAGTCATAGAACTTCAAATGGTTGCTGACACTGGCAGGCACTGGCACTGCTAACCTAAATCACTAACCCACCTTTCAGAGAAAGTTGTTAAAAACACATTCGTGAATATGATATGTTTATGTATCTTCATTTTACTAAAAACCTGTACAACCTGTGATACTTATTTTTAATTATGGTGACATATTTGTGTTTACAGATCTCATTATAATATATTGTAGTGATATAAGTGTTAAATCCATAATTTGCAATTAATGTCCTAGTCCTGGCTGACAAACCTAACATACATCATAAAACAAAATTAAAAGTTTGCTTGAATGCCATGCCATGCCATTCTAAATGAATGTGAAAACCTATCAAAGTCACTCCATGTGTGTGTGTATTTTCATTTTTAAGATTTGTACAACAAGGTCATATATGTTTAATAGTTTAATATTAGTTTACATGTTAATAATTATTGTTGGCTAGTCTGTATGAAATCATAATGATGTAAATTTTTCTAAACTTCATGTTTTAGTCCTGTTTCGGAATTAATACAATTCCTGTTAATTGCTAATAACACTGGATAAATTTTAGCATAATTTTAATATACACATACAAATTTAAATATTGCAATGGGTGTGATCATGTTAGACATCTATATGAATATTGTGTAAAAACGTAAAGGTAGAGAAAAATATTTTTTGTGTATGTCAATGTACTGTTTACAGTATCCTTACACCATGGAATGGTTTTAAATAGTAAGAATTTTATATTTATGTGTAATGTACTGTATAACAGGAAGTTACCATATAAGCACGCTGATGGTTCTTTATTAGCAAGCGTTTGGTTGCTATGCAGTACAATAGCCAATATTTCAATGGTGTGCTAAATTCTCTTTAGCAATAATTTCTAAATCTGATGAGATAGTTATTCTTAAATATACTGCACTCTTTGCTACACGAGGATCTGATACCGTAATTCCTTTATTAGGAAAGATTACATTTTTTTCCTTATTTAACAAGTAGCCTGAAATAGTCCTAAAGCGGGCCAAAAGGGCAGTCTTGGATCTGGTGTCACAAGCGCAAAGTCGTCCGCATATACTATGGTTTTTGCATCAATCCTTTAAAAGACATAGGAGGAATTTAGATATTTTTCTCGAGCCTGCGCACAAACAGATCAATTTACATTGCAAATAGGAGTGGGGAACAATGACCCCTAGGTGATCTTAAACAACCCCGAAAGCTCTCCCGCTACAAACACTCTGGCTTCTAGGATATGATTTGGGGCCAGATGTACGACGTGCAAAATAGCGCCTTGCAAATTGCGAGTCTTTTGCGACTCGCAATTTGGGAGGCGCTATTTTTCATGCACAACAGTGTGTTTAACACTGTTTGCGATTCTCAATCGGGTCGCAAATTGCGAGGTTCATGAATATTAATGAGCCTCTCCCAATTGTCGAGCCCATTGGGAATGGCAGGACCTCCCAGGTATGGTGGCCTCCTGTGCTCAGCTGACCACCATGTCTGGGACTGCTTTTAAATAAAGCCGTTTTTTCTTTTTTTTTATGCAGCCCGTTTTCCTCAAAGGAAAAAAGGATGCATCTAAAAAAAAAATTTTTGTTTCATTTTTTAAAGGGCAGGTAGTGGTCCCTGCCTGCCCTTAAAAAATAATTTCAGAGCATGTCACAAAGGGTAGGGCCCCCCCCCATCCCATTTGCGACTCTATTACTACCCTCCCCTCTTAAAGAGGGTGGTAATTTGCGGGTCTTATGCAACCACAATTGCGGTCGCAAAACATTTATACATGGGTTACAGAGTCGCTATTTGAAAGGGAACGCCCCTTCGAAATAGGGAGTCTCTTGGATCATTGGATTTAGTGCCTCGCAATTTGCGACAAATTTCGAATCACAAATTGCGAGGCGCTAGATCCAATGTACCACAGTGTGTTTAACATTGTTTGCGATTCCCAATGGGGGTCGCAAATTGCGAGGCTCATGAATATCATTGAGCCTCTAGCAATTTGCGAGCCCATTGGGAATGATAGGCCCTCCCAGGAATGGTGGCCTGCCTGACTCAGCAGACCACAATGGCTGGGACTGCTTTAAATAAAGCAGTTTTACAAAAAGAAATGCAGCCCCTTTCAAATAGCGAGTCTCTAAACACTTTTTTGCGAGTCGCTATTCATTTGCATTTCAATTTTAGCATGCGCAAACGGGTCTCTAACCTGTTTGCGCATGCTAAAATTGGTCGTATATCTGGCCCATAGAGTCTTAACTGCTTGTAGATATCCTGGCCCAATATCCGCTCCCTGCATTACAACCCATAGAAATTGCCATACATCTGTCAGCCCGTGATCTTTACAGAGCACTCTAAGAGTCTGAAATACTTTAGGTTTCCTCCCAGTGTATTTATATTGATCTTCACATGACCAGTTCACAGGCAGATTAATATTCCAAACTCCACACATAATATTGCGTAAAGACCAAAGTAACAGTTCATTGGAAAACCAGTCAAATAACGAGGGAGCAAGATGGAGTAAGATGCTGGCAACCCGCCGCTCCCTTGAGTCTCCTATTGGTGGAAACTTGATGGTACGGAATATGCGATGAGGCTTCAGCAATGGAGGTCGGTCCTTGTTTGGCGTTTCTGGAGAGAACCATTGTGACGGTCGAGGCTTGCTTCTTAGCGCTGTGGTCACTACAGCTTTGAAAATAATCTGCCGCCTGTCATAGTCCTCTCACTTGTTCTCTGCTCCGGCGGTCCCACAGGACCGTGGAATGCCTGGCCATGGAGTAAAGAGACCGGCGTTGGTTAATTTGTCAGCCATACCCGCCTCCTCGACTGTCCACCATGAGCCCGGTAAGGAGGAGAGGGGGAGAGGAAAGCAGAAGAGAGTGCCAGCTGTGTGGGGATAAATCTGAAAAAATTATAACACGCAGTAAGGATTTAAAGGGCCTTAGAAGACAGGTGTACTTGGGGACTGGGTTAACACAACCCTTGATTGCAATTTTGTATTCAGAAGCTGGCAACAAGGCTCCAGTACTTGATACTGGAGGGCCTAGTCTCACTCCAGAAACCGGGGAAGGAGCTTTGAATGGAAACCCTCTGAGTGGGGATAAACCTGTCCCTCCACCGGCTCCTCCTGTGAACCTGGTTAAGCTGGATGCATCTATGAGGGCCACAATTCAAACCCCAGAAAGCCAGGTACAGCCAAATTGTGCAAGTACCTGTCTGAAATCTAAAGATGATGCACAGATTGAGGATCAAGACTCGTCTCCTGGTAATGGTGGTAGGGGGGCAGAGCTAGCCAGAAACACATGGATCAATCCAGGAACACCATTGACTGGAGCAGAGTTTGAATTTAGATGGGGATGACTTGCAGGCCACTGCTAGGTCTTCCGATATAGGAGAGAAGTTCTTCTCTTTGACCAATGACTCAGACCTCTTAAATTTGTGTAATACTGCTTTATCCTCAACTTATGAGCTGGCGTCTTCCTCTTCCTCTAGTAGTGCCACAGATAATCCAGCACATACAACATAGTGCAAAATATCAGGGAAGAAAAAAAGAAAATCTGTGATGGGACTATTCCGCAACGCAATTGTTATATCTTTCAGAGAAGTCAGGGGGGAATCCCAAATAAAAACAACGTACCCTCCGGGTGCACAATAGCCGGTCTATCAATGGTAGCGTCAACGTTGGCAGTAATCCTTCAATCCATAAAACAACTGCAAGAGGAAACGCTGAGTTCTGGTCATCACGCACGGCTGGCTACATAAAAGATACAAGGAACAATTAAGAAAGTAAATAAAACATGCTCGAATATTGCTGGTAGAATCACAATGGTGGAGGAATGGACAGAGTGTTTAGAGACTGAAATGAACGCACTTAAAACTCAGAAATCCTCTCAGGAAACAGTCATGGTGGATGTCCTTTGGAAACTTGAAGATCAAACAAATAGGCAATGAAGGAACAACCTGAGATTCCTGTGGATCCCCGAGGGGGTGGAGAGGCAGGACACAATAGCCTATTTGATATGATCAGTTTACTGAAAGTAGCCTTCCCAGAAAGGACCAACTGGAACTGTAATGTGGAACACCAACGGGCCCATACATTTCGGCTGATGCGGAAAAAGTCACAGCCCTATGATCCTGTAAGGCCTTAGGCCAAGTTGTTCTATTTTGGCAATTTCTTGTTACGTCAAGAAATATATGATCTAGCTTGCCCTAACGCAAAGAGAGAGTTTGAGGGTTTCTATTTTTCACAGACCTGACTTTGCGCATGCTACGGTAGCGAGGCAATGACGGTTACGGCAACTTTTTAGCCCATTCCAGAAAATGGGGGCTGAAGTATTTCTTCAAAGCCCTGTCCGGCTAAAAGTCATTAATAAGGGATATTTTAAAAAGCTTAGTGGCGGGTCAGGCAGTGTCTCTACAAATACGTAGGTCTCTACGGGAAGAAGTCTAGGTATAACTGGGCCGTCCCCCCTCTATGATCGAGGATTTGGCGATAATCGGCACTCCATACTCCGTGTTTTGTTTGATCCTTTTCCTGGTTATCTACCCTCTATTTTGTTATTTTCTTTTTTTGTAGAAGTGCTGGACGGAGGGTGGCAGGAGATGTCAGCTTCCTTTGTTGTCATCATTCAGGGATGCTGCCTGATTGCTCATTTGGTGGTAGGGGTGGGGGGGCACTGAGGTTGAGTCAGGGTCAGAGATTGGGTGGGGTTGGCATTGGGAGGGTGACAATTGGCATGGGTACTACACAAATTAACAGATTAACATTCCAGAAATGTGTTATTAACGGGGAAGGTGTGCATCTGCCTGATTTTAGGTGTTTGGAGGTGGCATTACGTAACTGGATGGTAGGAATTAAATTTGAAAATGAATAATTTGAGAATTGCAACTATCAGTATTTTAACAGGAAATAGAGGTCTAGATTCCCTTTTGACCAACAAATGTTAAAGGCTGACATTATTTGTCTGCAGGAGCTCATATTGAAAGGTCACAGTTATCACTGTTAGACACTGTTGGTTATAAATAGATTGGTGGGACAACATAAGGGACAGGCTTGTGTGGTGTGGCAATTCTAGCTCGTAAATCATTAAGACATTTCAAACAAGTCCGTACAGATAGTGATGGGAGGTTAGTTATTATAGAATTTCAACTCACTGAGAAAGAATTCACCTTATGTTCTGCCTATGAAATTATATCAGATGACCCCGGGCTATTTGACTGGTTTTCCAGTGATCTGTCAAACTTTCCAAGGTTTTTCTTGTTCCAAAACAAACTCCCAAAGTGGAAGTTTGTTTTGGGAAAAAGTAAAACTAATCGAACCCACACCATATGAGTTTCGCCCATGGTGTGGGTGTCATTTTTTTAACTGTCCCTCACGGCTTGGTTTTACCTGGTGATTATGGATAGCAAAAAAAAGCCATTAACTCACCATCCAAAATGGGGTCAGTATTCAGATAGCTAACCTTCAGTGGCCCATACTCGTCAAGCCATCAGAGGACGATATCAGCAATGGAGCATGAGAAGGCTCTGCCATCTACATATTTTTGGTCCACATGCCTCTAAATGAGGTGGCTGGACTGACAGTTTTGCAAAGAGTCCTTTACCACCATTGCGATAAAGTACCCTCCTTACAATGCTTTGATTCCCCTTCATAGCCTTGGCTCCAAGTAATTGATTATTCACTAGCAGGCCATGCTGAAGTACTTAAAGAAAAAAAAACTGAAACATAATTAGCATTCAACTTACTAAAAATAGAGTAACAGCTGAAGAACAATATTTTGTCAATTAATCAATTCCAAAAAGAAATTATGCACATGAAAGACTCATTTTTAACATGATGAGCTTTCTCAATCAAAACATTGTAATTGTTTTAACAACACATTACACCCTTATAAGGGATTTCAACACTGATGTGTTAGAGGGCATGCAGCCTACAACATCCACTAGGAGTGTCTTCTAAAACCACACTACTACTCCAGAGTAGGCTCCTTCTAAGCCCAGCAAGGAGCTTGAGAAGAAATCAAAGGAACAAGTTGTTGGTATAGATATTGTGCACCACAATGTCACTAAATAGACATCAATGACAATATGTTTCTCAGCTTTCTCCCTTATCTTGTACTTGTCATCATGTCATCTATTCACATTCCAATTGCATTCCTGTGGCAATGCAACTGCATTCAGACTTTATCAGCAAGGATGAATTGAGCTCTTTTGTTTTATACTTTTTGATATTTCTATTGACCAAAGTTCATTTTTCTGGCACCTACAGTTAGCATACATTGTAAACAAGTAGTCATTTCAAAATATCAGACTTGAAAAATTTTGTTTAATAAAATATTTAATAAAAACATTTTTGGGTTTTGATTTACAATAGTTTTTTTAATCTGTATAAAAATGAAAATGATTTAAAAAGTTATTGTTGATATTAGATTTGATAGAGCGATTTAAATTCTAGATAATGAAAGTTACTAAATCAATTATAATCACTGGTACTTTATATTAATTCTTCATCTCGTTCACTTTATGTGAAATCACAAAGTACACTAGTAGAATAATTACAAGTTATTATTAAACTATTCTGCATCATGTTTACATGATACTTTGAACACGTACAACATGACTTACAATACCAATTATGCAATAATGTTTTAAACTAAAAACTAGCAAAAATATATTCTGTCAGGCATCTACACATTGCTCATTACCATTGAATGCAAAGCATCTTACAGGTAGATAACATAATGTTTTCAATTACATTTTCCATAGCAGAGAGAGGACACAAGGTATTACATAAATAGAAAACACATCCTGCTTTGATTGAATTAATAATTGTTCTCTCATGCAGATATTCATGAAAGCATATTACCACATTATTTTGACAATGAGCTCAAAAACCTTATTCTTAATTTAAAGAGCACAGACATATTTATATTTATGTCTAAATTACATACATAGGTGTACACCTAATAATCACTAGATATGTTCACTCAACTGATATCATCACTGTGGTTATTACATTTCTGTTTGACCTTGTCAGCATTTGTTGGTCCATGGCAAAAATAACTGTGGGGGTGATTACAATGGCGGAAGGACCGCCACTGCCAGCCATGCAGTTACGGGCCCCCTGCCAGTAATTTCCCCCCGCCAAATTACGATGGCGGGGGGAATCGTCCGAGTTCGGTAACAGACACAAAGCCCGCCTCCCACTGTTCTGAATGAGGTAACATTTATAAAGCGCGTGGTTACCCGGAGGCATCCCAGCGCTGAGCGGGCACCAGGTTGAAGCGGTAGCAGGGTTAGTTGGGGAAGAGCCAAATTTAATTTTCAGCCCCTTCCTAAAGATAGTATGACTGGGTTCCTTACGAAGCTGCAGTGGGAGTGCGTTCCAGAGTTTAGCCGCATTATGTGAAAACAGTCGGCCACCACTTCTGGCCCTCCTCAGTCTGGGAACTGAGACTAAATGGAGGTCATCCGAGCGAAGCCACCTGTTTGCTCGGTAGGGTTGGGCCAGAGAGGAGATCATGGCTAGTCCATTCCCGCTCAGCACCCTGTGGGAGATACACAGGGCATTGAGATGGACCCTTTTCCTGATCAGTAGCCAATGGAGAGCCTTTAGGGCAGGTCTAGCCGATTGACGGTTCTGCCACAGGCAATCGTGACGATTGCCTTGCAGAGCGGTCAGCATGGGTAGAATGATGGCGGTGCCTAGCAGGCACAGTCCGCCAAATTACAATGCTGGTTGCAGCCAGCATTTCACCATGGAAATTGGATTTGGGGGCCCGTTGTGGGCCCCCCTTGTGTTGGGGGGTGGTGGTGCACTGGGGGGTAACCCATGTTAGCCCCTATATTTCCCTGGACTACGTGGCAGGCACCGCGTGGTGTCTACCACGTAGTACATGGAAATGCACAATATGGCTTTTTAGCATTGCGGCAGAGGCTGCAGCCAGCAAAACCCGCAACAATGTTAAATGGTCTGAATGCGACCACCATGGTGGAGGTCGCATTGTTATACTACATGTAGAACCGCAGCCTTACAGGCGGGCGGTCCCAGTCACCGCAACTATGGCGGGCAGATGGTAATGGCCCCCTGTGTTAAACACGTCCTTTGAAAAAAAATGTTTTTGAAGGTTTAGCTTTTCCAAAACCTTAAGATGGGAAGCATCATTTTTTGACACATCAAGATTTATCTAAATTTTGGTTGGAAATGTATGTATGTATATATGTATGTATGACTGTAATTTTAATTGCGTGGCAAGCATAGGGAATTGCATAAAATGTATTTATGATGATGCTACCTTTATAAGAAATCGGGTTCTGCAATTACTCAAAGACAACCATATACATTCTGGGACAAAATATGATGATCTAGGATTCTTTAGGAAAGCTAGATTAAAAACTATCGCCAATGTGGGCAAGGTTTGATTCTAGATTAAGCATTTTCTACAGATTACAGATGTTCATGCATACACATCCCTGCTAAAGAACCGAGAACTAAATTAGATGAGTGATAATGATGGAGGGGGTGAATATTATAATATGAGATTTAAAATATGTGCATTAGTTAATGTTTAGATTTTTATTATAAATAATGGCTTATGTTTTTTAGCACATGTATTAATAGGATACGAGTCTGTTAGGGGTTGGTATATTAGCAAAAGTTTATAAAATGTATAAAACAATTTGAATTTAGTTTTGAACTTAGATATTTTACATATTAAAACATTTTAATATTTTAAGATTTGGTAAAAAAATATTTTTCTGTTAAAAGCTTTTGTATTTGGTTTGCTTTAAATTTATATTCGCATATTCCTATATGTGACTTTAAAACGAATGTAAATTAAAAAGTATTTTTATGTTAGTTTGACACATCAATGTATAAAAAGTAGTTGTAATTTAGTATAGGTTGTGCTGGGTTTGTGTCACAAATGTGACACATACCCAGTGCAAAACATTGGTAAATCTTGGCCACTGTTGGGATAAAGATTTTTATGCTAATACAGAGGGGCCGATTCCGATCCGGGTCGGAAAGCACTCCGACCGAGTCAGATCCGGAGTGTTTTCCGACCGAGCCGGACCCCTAAAGTCCGACCGAGCGAGTATGATGCGCACGTATGCTGTCGGACTCGGTTCGGTCGGACTCCCATAGACGTCAATGGGAGCCAGTTGTACGACGCATACATGCGCTCCCATTGACTGAATGGGTACATCTCGAACTAGTGCGCCCCCTACAGTGGGTACGCGTCGGTGCCATCCACACCATACATGCCTGTGTTGGGGAGACCCATAGGTCTCCCCCTGTGTCCGAGTCGTAGGGCTGCGGGTGTCAGGGGGTCCGACACGGACCCCTGAAGTCCGACTCCGGGAGCTTTTGCGAGCCGGACACTCCGGCTCGCACAGGCTGTCCGACGCGTGCATCGTACTGGCTCGGTTGTAAATCGCATCCAATGCACGCCACAGTTAGCTTCTGACTGAGACGTACGGAGCGGTTCAGACCCGGAAACGACTTAGTCGGTGAATTTCACGTAGATCGCATCGTACTTGCTCGCTCGAACAGCTGTACGAGTCAGCCGGAAAATACGTGTACGGCTCGTAGTTTTTCCGGCCGGATCGCGTTCGGTGCCCTTCCGACCCGGATTGGAATTGGCCCCAGAATTGCATCTGTAAAATCCCCAAAGTAAAAAAGTAGTGCTGTGTGCTAGTTTTGGGTAACTTTCAATCAAGTTTGTTTTCCTTTATGTGTAAATATGCTTTGCCAAGCCAACACCCATGGCTTTAGATACAAAGACCTATCTACCAAAAATATAGACAGGATTTAGTACATAAAAAGTATTCCTCATTAAGGTGGGCATAAGGTTTCAGAAATGTTTGCTTTGCTCAAACATGTTACATAATTGTCTTGTGTGCCGCACTGCATAGTGCTCATACACAAAATGCCACATTATTAAACGAACATTTATGTACTGGAAGGGCCCCTTTAAAGTGCCAAACTTGTGCTTGAGAAAACGCACTTACCATTGCAATATGGTGCAAGGTTGCGTGTGATATATGATGTTGTTATATTATTTCATTTAGATGCACTCCTACGCAGCATCTTTGGTTGTTTCAGTGCATTTCACAATAAGGTAATACATTTTAAGCTTAACCTTTAAATAATTCACATTTCTCACATTTTAAAAAATGCATTTAATATTTCACTGGAAAAGAACAAATGCATTACATACCCTTACAAAATGGTAAAATGTTTGTAAACAATACATGTGCATCTTCAGACAAAAGAAACATTTTTAAGCATGTTTGATTTTGTCTGATATTTTTGCAATATAAATAATATGCTATTCATGATGAAAAGGAATGTGTTACTATTTTGTTTATTAATCATCCCTCACATTAATCATCCCTCATGTGAATCAGATTCAATTTGTGAAGAGGTTTCCTCTTAAATGTCAGCATTTACATTGAATATATTTTCTTTACAAGTACCAGATGCACAAACTGCAATGAAATGTTGCTGTTGGAATCGCTTATGCTCCTGTGTGAACCATTGTCAATGAGTAGTAACCATGAGCTTTGATGTCAGGGGAGAAGGGGGGCTTTAAGGGGAGCAGTCAGTAGCAGGACATTTTGGGGCTATGATGTGCCAGGACAACAAGAAAATATTGTGAGAATATATAACCTCAGAGGTCTGGAGGCTATCTTGGGCATGGTTTGAATATTTAAGCCACGCACTGGTCCCTCTTCCTTGCTTGAAATCCAGATGCTTGGAGAACAGGGAGTTGCTTGTCTACCATGCTTCACATCTTTCAAAGCTACTGACCTGTTTTCCCTTCTTCTCAGTCATCCCCAATCAGAGTGAAGATTCTGGCCCTGAAAAATAAAAGGAGCCATAGGCCCACTCTGGTCCCACCGTCAACGGCCATCCAGCACTAGGCATTGGATGTATTTTGAATACATTTGTCTGTGCTATATGTTTTTAAAACTTCGATTTATTTATGGATGACCTTCGATTAAATGTAAAATGTGTTTTTTTTCTAAGTGTTAAAGTACTTTTCAGCGGGGTAATTTTTGATGCCTTGGGGTGTTTCTGGATGGGGAATTTTTAAACTTCACTTAATTTTCTTCTTTGGCATTGATGAATTAATGGTAGCATTTTCTTTTTTGCTTATCATGCCTACATTCTTTGCTAGCCAAGTGGCTATTTTTGTGTGGCCAGTGTATGTGTGTGTGTGCAATAGGCCACTATTGTGTATTTGCTTTTCGAACTACTTTGTGCTTGATGCTATATTGCAGGGCAGCCATTTAGTGTAGGCAGTGTACTTTTGCCATAGGCCTTCATGTGTATTTTGTTGTCCATGGATTCTTGCTTGTTGTTCTAAACCAGTGGATGGTGGCCATTTTGTGTAGTCATTGCACTTTTAATCAAAAATAACAAGGGAGTTACCCCAATGTGATACTCACAAAGGGACGGGGTATCAACATTCAGCAAAACAAAAATGTCCCTGTTAGGAAAGGCCTACGGGATTATCCTTTAGTCAAGTGTCTGATATTCACAGATTCTGTTGGTTATCTCATAGACAAGATTTCATCATAGGGTCTACATACAGTAGCTTGTATATGCACTAAAATTATTTAGTGCATATACAAGCTACTGTATGTAGACCCTATGATGAAATCTTGTCTATGAGATAACCAACAGAATCTGTGAATATCAGACACTTGACTAAAGGATAATCCCGTAGGCCTTTCCTAACAGGGACATTTTTGTTTTGCTGAATGTTGATACCCCGTCCCTTTGTGAGTATCACATTGGGGTAACTCCCTTGTTATTTTTGATTACTTTCGGTACAGCTAGTGAGCTGGGGAGCTGTGTTTACACCATATATTTTAACAATTAAGGTGATAAGGTCCAATTGAGTATGGATGCTCTGAAAACTTATGGTTTCTCAGAAGAACAATTTAATAAAATAATTAATGGTACTTCGAAAAACTTCTCCACTGTCAGCGCCAATAATTGTGATGAGGATAAATGGGGAGACCTTTGGAACAATAAGAAAAAAACTATTAGAACAGAACTCCATGTAGACTTTCTAATAGAGTATTGTAAGAAAGGAATCATACCGAGAGGGTTGCAAGTCAAAAACGAACCCGGTATTTTTATTAAACACTCTAAATTCATTGAAAACTGGACATTCATTGCCAACCGATGCAGTCGGGATTGGATGTTCTTAATAATAGAGACAGCACATGAGATACTAATTATTGAAAAAGGTGAAATTGAAGAAATGGAGAATAAATTGAGAGAAAATAATTCTTTAGAGGAAGCGAAAAAGAAATTGGAAGAAATCCAAAAAGATGTATCAGGATATAGAGATTATCTTCTGAACAAAAAAGCCAACAAATTTAGGAAAGACGTAACGAAATACAATTTAGAGTATGTATATCCCTATTTACAAAAAGATTTTTATGATCGACCAAGGGAGGATACATACAATAGAAACAATTGACAACAACCAAGAAGAAACTTCCCAAAGAAAAAAGTAACCTTCTTTGACACCTCATACACTAGCTCTGAGTCTGAAAGTGAGATCTTAGATAACCCTAAAAAAACAGGGGATATTTTACCCAGCACTAGTAGAGACTCATTGTCTTTTTTGGGTCAACGCCAACAAAACCCTGGTCCCAATCGGGGCAGAGGGCGGGGGCGGGGACGGGGAAATTTTTACCCCCAGAACCAACCACAGAGGCATGCATACATGAAAACCAGGAGTCAAGCCATGTGGGAATAGATACAAATAGAAAAGCCCCTATTATAAATCTATCGAACAGAACACTTAACAATCACGAGACTTCACTTTTAGAGAAAGGTTTAGGCTATGCAATTTGCACACCAGTGGATAAATTCAATCTCGAAAGAGATTTACAAAATTTCTTTAGGAAAATCAGATTAAACGATTTCTTCAAAAATAAAGAAGATAATCGAATCATGGTTCAAAATAAATATGGTCTGAAACCAAAATCCCAGTGGACTCCCTCTTTAAACCTAGTCAATAAAAACGTTGACTTATTTGAGAGAGTAGTAGAGAGTAATATTGATGATCTATTCTCCAAAAACATTGGTTGGCGGAATAATTTGAATGTCACTGAACGAACTGCCCTCAAAAATCTAGAACAATGTCACGATTTAACCATAAAACCGGGAGACAAAGGTGGCAGTATTGTAGTGATGGACACTGCAGATTACAACAATAGGATACTTAATATTTTGAATAATCCTTTACACTATGAGAAATCGAACAAAGAGGCTTGGAAAGCACTAATTGAGAAAGTTAGGAGACTTTTAGATCATGCGAAGGAAGATGACATCATATGTCCAGATGAATACAACTTTCTTAGAAATCTTAATCCTAAATTACCAGCCCTGTATGGATTGCCTAAAGTACATAAAAACCTTATAAATCCACCAATGAGACCGATAGTTTCGAGTATCGATTCCCTTACTGAACCCCTCAGTAAATATGTTGATAAATTTCTACAACCATTTGTGATTAAACAGAAGGCTTATATAAAAGATACCACCTCGATGATTAAAAAAATCGAAGGTCTGTCCTATCATATAGAAAGTCAATGACTAGTGTCTCTTGACATAGAGGCCCTTTACACAAACATACCACAAAATGATACTATTGAAATGCTTAAGGGCCTCTTAAAGAATGAACATGATGATTTAGCCACTCACTCAGTATTCATAGTGGAATGTGTAGACATAATTCTTAAAAATAATTTTTTTTTGTTTGGAACGGATCTATACAAGCAGGTCAAAGGCACCAGCATGGGAGCCACCTGTGCTCCCAGTCTGGCCTGCTTGTATGTAGCTGATTTCGAGGAGAAACATATTTTTAATACAGCGGCACCATTTTATGAGAATATCTCTTGTTGGTCCCGCTACATCGATGATGTTTTCTTTATTTGGAGTGGAACGATTGAATCCCTTAATGACTTCTTAATTTGGATAAATTTAGGAGACATTAATCTCAAATTCACGTCCAATATCAATAAAAAACATTGCGATTTCTTAGACATCAGAATAGAACATGATGATGGTAAATTAAAAGTAGAGTTGTTCACGAAACCCACCCACCGTAACACAATGTTACATTATCAGAGCAATCATCCAGCATGCCAGAAGGATAACATCCCTTTTGGGCAATATCTAAGAATACACCGCAATTGCACAGATATCAATGATTTCAACAGACATGCGGATGTTCTAACACAAAAACTAGCAGACAGAGGATACCCCAAAAAACTAATTCGAAAAGCTTACAAAAGAGCAAAGTATTTTGACAGAGACTCACTATTCACTGAAAAAAATAAAGGTGGAAAAACACAGGACCTACCACTGATCTTTGTAACAAATTTTAGCAATATCAGTAATAAGGTCAAAAACATTGTGAATAGAAACTGGTCATTACTAAAAGATAAGAATGAGACCATACCACCTAAACCGATGTTTTCTTTTAGGAGGAATAGTACGATCCGTAACAAATTAGTACATACTTATAGTGAAGAGAAGATACCCAAACAAAACACCATCAATAATGCCCCTTTTCCTGTTGGCACTTGTCCGTGCAATTCCAGTAAAAACTGCAGTAACATCATCAAGGGTAGCACAGTGATGCACAATGGCAGTAAACATTACATCAGAAATCTGATAAATTGCAGGACAAGTAATTTGATTTACATGATAATGTGCCCATGTAATAAAGCATATATTGGTGAGACCTCACGTGAGATACGTACGAGAATTACAGAACATAAATCCGCGATCAGAACCAAGAAAAGAATATCCCCATTAGTAGATCACTGGTTAGAGGCGAATCATTCGGTAGATGATCTGAGATGGCGCGGTATAGAAATTATTCAATGTAACACACGTGGTGGTGATATTACGACCAAAAGAAAAAAACGCGAACAATTTTTTATGTCGCGATTTAACACATACAAAAACGGATTGAATAATAAAGAAGACTGGGAGAAATTACTTTAGTAAATCTGTTTAACAATATAAGACTGTACCAGCCTGCACACGTTCTTTTGAATGTTATTTAAGGTTCCTCCAAAATGATATTTAATCTTCCTCCTAAATGATATTTTATTGACATGTTCACAACATTTCTCCACCATGAGAAGATACTTACAAGAATATGCTTTGATGTTTATTTTGGAAGCATTGTACAATTCTTAATGGCAACCATTAGGTTTGTAAAGTTTTTTATGTTAGAAAGAAAACTCGATGTTTCGCAGAGTAAATACATATTGATTTATATGGAACCACAATTCTTTCTATGTCTCTCACTGAATGCCGTTTTGGGAAAGGAAGTTGTGTTTTTGTCCGTATCTTTCATTGTATACCATCGATATGGCTGCCTTTGTGAGATATACATTATGAATCTATTACTAGAACGTTTAATTAATATGAATATGTTTATCAACAAGAACAACTTAAAATAACAAAAATTACAATACTTAAATAGATTTATTTTGGAATCAAATAGGATGAGTATGAAACAGTGGGTCAAATATAACATTTTATTTGTCCATCTTAAGATGGCTGCCCGTGTTACATTGCATAACGCGTAATACGTACTCCTTCCGGATTAAACAGGAAGTGACGCAATCGCGTAAGCACGCAATGAGGAAATCCGACATAACCGGATATATAAGAGAGGGAAAATGAAACACCCTAGATACGCCACTATCGAAAAGTCCGTAAGAATAGGGAGGCCATTTTGTTTTGACTAGGTAAGCACTACTGAGCATTCTAATTGACCGAGTTTTCCTGTTACTCTTTAATGTTTGACCTGAGCGTCAGCGGTAATTTATGTAAGAAAATGTAGCATTTATACAAATACGGCTTACTGCAAGAATGTTAGTATCTTAACCACCAGGATTCTGGATATTTGTTGCAATCATGCTATGTAACTGACCTTTCAGTCGCTAATTCAGCTAATCCCACAATACAAAATAATTAGGTAACTGAATTCTTGCAACTTTAAGAAAAGGATGTATTATTACCAGTAACGAAAAAACTGGAAGGGTAGAATGTATTATTGTCCCCCTCCCTGGGCCTACATATTCCGTGAATAGATCAGTAACTAATCCCAATATGAAAAAAAACAACACTATCCAATAAAAATTCGTCACTAGAATACGGCGTCAATACGACTTTAATTATGCTAAGTAAATATAATGGATGTGAAATATACAGGAATACATAAAGCGATAATGTATTGTGTTCTCTTTATGTATAGGATCGAACACAGGAAAGTGATAAATTGAGAAAATTAACTTTCTTAGACCTGTCAGATGTAATTTCCTTATCACATGACAAGAATTGAAGAAACGAAAAGGATTTACACGCCTCTGAATTTTATGGTGCGCAGGAGTGATTAAATGTCACAAACGAATTAGATTGAGCATTTCTAAAAAAGTAAAAATAAAAAAAAAATAAAAAAAGAAAAAACCTCAGTGATTAAATGAGATTTTCCCTTTATTTGTTGCCCTAGAGAAACCATCCCCCAAAGCTTTAAAGTGGGCTTTTCTCGTAAAAACGAATATATCTACGGTGGCTCTTACGGACAAAAATATCTTAATTCAACTAAAAATAAGGTATGCCAATGCAGTCCAAGTAATGTCTAAGAATCATCAATGACAGTAGAGTATATGTTAAGTGATGACACCTACTTCTATTATAGGCTTAACCATCATCAGATACATACTTCTATCTCGAAGGGTTATTCCATTTGGACAGTCTATTTAAATGTCTACCCCTTCTATTACAAAAGAATTGAGGTATGTGTGGGTTTTTTTATATAATGCTTAAAGAATCATTATATAATGCTTAAAGAATCATTATCTGATCATTATCTGATAATAAGAACAAAATAAATTTGAACAATATACGTGTCTTTAGAAATACTATAATACTGTCAAGTGTTTCCTTTACTCAGTAGTAACTGTACGCAGGCATTTAGCCATTTAAAATGTAAGATGCATACTGTAGCCATGATTTGTAGTACTGTATATTGCACTGTTTAGTCAATATTTATTTTAAGAAAAAACTTTCCCTTCTTTTTAGATTTGATCAAACTGTTTTTAGTCCTGAAGAAGGTGAAATCACCGAAACGCTGCGTCGACTCTTATGATATGTATTCACAAAGATTAATTTTTATTGTGACCAATGGAATTTCATTAAAGATTGTAACCCATTCTGAGAGGGAAAGATATTTTTATGTGATCCATTTTTAGCTCGTTGTTTATTGACAATAAATAATTTTGTTTTTTTAGATTTTATTTAGTGCATATACAAGCTACTGTATGTAGACCCTATGATGAAATCTTGTCTATGAGATAACCAACAGAATCTGTGAATATCAGACACTTGACTAAAGGATAATCCCGTAGGCCTTTCCTAACAGGGACATTTTTGTTTTGCTGAATGTTCATTGCACTTTCGCCATAGGCCTGCATGTGTTCTTTGTAGTCGATGCCTTTGCCTTTGGTGGCCATGTGGTAGGGCAGATATTTTGGGTAGCCAATGTGCTTTGCTTTTGCCATAGGCTTGCATGTATTCTTTGTTCTCCATGCCTTCACCCTCGGTGGCTATGTGGCAAGGCAGCCATTCTGAGTACTCTTTTTCACAAGGGGAGTGTGAGAGAAGCAGCACAGTCGCAATCTCCCAGGTACTGTAATATCACTAAAGGCAACTGCTGTTTTCTGTTCTCCACGACAGGATATACAGATTTTCAAAACTCAGTTTTTTCAGAAGGATCCCTGAACAAATAATGTCCTAATACATAACCACTCTGGAAGGTGGGATATCCAAAGATCTTGGAGAAGGCGCCTCACTCAATGATAGTGACATGCTTCATCATTGGCGTCTTTCTACACCCAGGTAAGATGGTACTACCTAGGCGGACTCAACCACAGATGTTATGGGAGTTCTTATATAAAGTAACAACTGGTTATGCAGGGAACCAGATGGGTGCTATAATAAAAATACCTACAGGTATACCTCAACTCTATACTTTATTCCTAGGGTACCTGGGGTATAAGATAAAATCGTGGAGTCAATGGATTTCTTTTGATTTCAATTTATTCAACTATACCCTCTTTAAAATGCCAACATGTTTCGGCCCTCAATTTAAGCCCTTTCGGGTCTGGGGCCTTCTTCAGGGCTAAGATGTCTACTCTTCAGTGTCCCTGCCTTATGTTTAGCAATTTATTCATGCAACACAAGAATGAGGCCTATTGCACTCACCTATATTCTTATATCTTCCAGTAGTTTTCTACTCTATGGTGCTATTGAGCACCATGCGGGTCTTGTGTGTTATGGTGTCATCTTGTAGTCACACATTCGTCAAAGATCAGACACCATTTGTCTACCTAAGGTTTCCACACCGCCCGCCGTCGAGTGAGTAGCCAGTTTGCTTTACATGTGCCTCAAGCCTGCATGTGTTGGCTCAGCGGTGCAAACTGCTGCGCCAGTCATCTGCTGAACATTACTGCCAGCCCACCAGATTACTACTTTTCTTTGGACTGGCGGGTGGGCGGCATGGCGGTTCCCCCTGAGGTGCCCCATTAGAGGCAGTGGTGCCTTTTAAAAAGGCACCGCAATGGGAATGCCTCACAAGGTTCCTGCACTGCATGGACTCGAAAGTCCATGTCGTGAAGGAACCTATGTGCATGCACACAGGGGGGCATATGTTATGCCCCCCTGTGCACATGCACGTATGTTTGAGGCACAGGGGGTCATGTAGGCCCCCTGTGTTTCCTCTCCGCCATGCATTTTATGGTAGTGGAACTGCCACGAAAAGCCTGTCTGAGAGAAAACTCGTAATATGCTTGGCAGGACTTTGGCGGTCCCGTCAAGCATACTGCGGCCTCTGACCACCGCTCCTACACCAGGGAATGGTGGTTCCCCGGCAGAGCTGGCTGCCCGCGCCGTAATCGGACAGTTGGACCTTTGGTGTTGCGGTGGCTGGATCCGCCACTGCTTTGCCACCACGAGTCTGGCGGTCCTCGGACTGCCAGACTCGTGAATAGGCCTTAGGAGTCCAATTGGCCTCAATACCAATGAGGAGATGACTGTACATTTGATTGAATAAACGGTAGTCTAGTTTGGTTATATTAGAAGCATTTCAACCTGATCATTAATGTGAATATTTTTTATCTTAGAATGCCTGATGATTTTAAATAATTTGTTTACGTTTTGTAACCTTCACTGATATTACTTGAACATTGTTAGTGCCTTCTCCTTTTTCACTTTATTCACCTAACTCAGGGCTAGCTAATTGAGCTGCAGAGTTCTGATACTCTCCGTCTAGTGGAGTTGGCATCTGGACTTTTTTTACAGTTACTGGTGCCTTTGAACCAGATTACTGGGACTGATGAGAGTAGTCTGACATTAAGGTGGAAGGGCCCACTTGGACGATATTTTAGGGGACACATTTGTCGAAATACGTTGGGTGCTCCAGGCCTCTCCCCAGCTTTAATCCTGATGTATATGGCCTAATAAACATATATGCAGCAACTGAGAGTGCATGCTTTTATTTCCATGCCAAGGGAGGATTTGATTTGTAGCTGTTACAGTTCTCACACCACCAGCGCGTACCACCGCTGTAAGGGCCAAGGACTGAGTGGGACTGGAAGATATATATGTGTATATATTATCTACTGGTGTTCGCCAGTAGATAGTTATAGTTAGGACCGTGTTTCCATAGGAAATCTGAAAATTCTATTTTGAATAACTTTGGCGCCGGTTGACGAATCCTCCGCTCCTACCCTGAAAGTCTCGGGGTGATTAGTCAAGCGGGGGCCGAGAAAAAAGGGGGGTCCCAAAACGCGTTTTCCCCATGCATTTTTCCATAGGGACCTTTAGTCCAAGGTACAGCCCGAACGGCTGAACAGAATTATTTGAAATTTGGCAAAGAGAAAGTACTCAAGTCAGGGATGTGCCTTTTGAATATCTGGAGTCAATCTGTTCAGTAGTTCCTGAGAACATTTCCATTAAAAGTACATATATATCTATAGGCGCGCACCGTGCACGTACGGTAAGCATACCGTACGCGCACGCTGCCGTGCGCCAGCGTAATTCTGATTGGTGGTTACATGACAGTAAACATTCCAGTCAGTCAAAATCAGGAAGTGTCGGCCGCCATTTTGTCTCTCGCAGTCTGAGGCAGTGAAAAACAAAGGTGGAAAATGTGAAAAGGGGGCAGGGTGAACAGTTCCTGACCCCCTAGCCTTTGTCAGGGGGTCACTGAAGGATGAAAAAAAAAAAAGAAAAATCGAAAAAGGGCGGGCACGCACAACGCATCGTGGGTGCTCGGTGCGCGAAGCACACTGAGCGCCCACAGCGTGTGCACGGTGCGAAGCGCACCGTGCGTGCACGGTGCGCGCACGGTGAAGAACCTGAAAAAAAAAATATTAATAAATACATAACTTAGCATTTAAAAAAACGTACAAATTCAGTTAAAAACCATAGGTTTCACACACGTTATAGTTAGGAATTGGCATTTAAAAAACCTTGCAAATTTACTTAAAAAACCATAGGTTTCACACATGTTATAGTTAGCTGGACATTTCCCTCGTAAAAAAACAATGAAATTCCCCCGTTATAGTTAGTGCAGGCAACTATAACTCACGCGACCGCAATCCTCTGCTGATGACGTCAGATATTACATCACGGTATTTAGACACCTATTTACCCATGTCTTCTTCCATTTTCAGAAAGACACATATTTAATCAGTGATGTAATATCTGACGTCATCAGCAGAGGATTGCGGTCGCGTGAGTTATAGTTGCCTGCACTAACTATAACGGGGGAATTTCATTGGTTTTTTACGAGGGAAATGTCCAGCTAACTATAACATGTGTGAAACCTATGGTTTTTTAAGTGAATATATATATAGTTATATATATTTATATATATATACATATACCGATATATATACATATATGCACATATATATATCTATGTGTATATATATATATATTCACAGAAAAAACCATAGATTTCAGGGGTGTTATAGTTAGCTGCCCATTTCACTCATACAAAACCATAGAAATTCCTCCGTCATAGTTAGTTCTGCTAACTATAACTCACGCGCCCGCAATGCACTGCTGATGATGTCACATATTGCATCATTTATGACATGGTCAGTGACATCACTGATGACATCACTGATGACATCTCAAATGACATCACTGATGACATCATCCACTGAATGTGGTTTAGTTTGAAAGTTAAATATGTATTATATATATACCAATCTGTATTGATGATTGAGTGGATATATAACTGTCTGGATGGAGGATTTAATAGCTGTCTGACTGTCTTTTTAAGTGAGTAATTAAAAGTGTCTCACTTAATACATGGATTAGTAACTAAACTATGTGAATGTGTGCAGCACTGTCTCTGTTGTTGTACAACATACTGCATCAGTTGGTCACTAACTACATGAGTGTGTATATTAGTTATTGATTAGTTGGGTGAGTAATTGTATGGGACATTGAGTTTGTGTGTGGTTGGATGGGGTGTGTGTAACTCTATGCATAGATGTGTGAATGGTTGATTGACTAGGTGTATGGTTTTAAGAGTGCATGTGGTAACAATTGTTTGGCTGACTGAGTGTATTTACTTGTGTGTTGGTGAGCGAATATATGTTTTAGTTGTACATCTTTAACAAAGTAAAAAAATAAAGTGAGAGTTGGTGTATATAAATAAGTATGTGTAAGAGTCAGTGATTGTGAGAGTAACTATATGAATGAGTGTATAATTGTAATGGTGCTTTTTTAACATATTAACGATGAGTTACTATGTGTTTGAATAAATGAGGTGTTGTTGAATAATTGTGTAAGTGAGTAAATTTAAGTGCGATACATTTTTTTCATGAGTGAGTAGGATGACTGCATAACCGACTAAGATGACTGCTGATGTGTCAATGTCTATATATGTGTATAAGTGCATTTGATAGTGTTCTATTAATTAATGACTGCATGTATAGATGATTCTGTTGTTGAATGGGTAGTTGTGTGTGTAGACTTAGGAATCAGTGAGTGGGTATGTCAATGGTTTCAAATATGGTACTCTGTATTTTACAGTGAGTGATGAAAGGTTATACTAGTGTATGATGAGGTGTATCAGATTGTCAAGTGGATGATGTCATCAGTGATGTCATTTGAGATGTCATCAGTGATGTCATCAGTGATGTCACTCACCACGTCATGAATGATGCAATATGTGACATCATCAGCAGTGCATTGCGGGTGCGTGAGTTATAGTTAGCAGAACTAACTATAACGGAGGACTTTCTATGGTTTTGTATGAGTGAAATGGGCAGCTAACTATAACACCCCTGAAACCTATGGTTTTTTTCTGTGAATTTCTAAGGTTTTTTAAATGCTAATTTCTAACTATAACGTCTCTGAAACCTATGTTTTTTTTCGGTGAATTTCATAGGTTTTTTAAATGCTAACTTTTAAGTGTGATAGTAGTTATATCTATTTTTTTGTACTGATTTTCTACAGTTTTTTAACTGTTTATTTATAAATATTTTATTCATTAAATAACATTATATATTTTTCTAAAAATTGCTAAAAATTTTTTTTTTATTAAAACTGAAATATTGATTAATTTTCTTGTTTTCATTTTTTATTTTAATATATTTATATTATTTTCTTTTTTAAAAAAATTCCAATTCCAATTCGCGCACTCAAAGTGTACACATTACGGTGGGTGCGCGCATTCTAGCCGCCATTTTAGAAAATTCATGAAGGATCCGCATATGGTGTGCGACGGCTGTGTGTTTTGCAGTTACATCATATACATTTAATATCACGTGATATGCGCGACTGGTATGCGACCAGTCTGCGACTCCTGCTTCCGCGCATTCGTGACACATGCGCATTACGGTACGAGATATTTGCGCGGTTGCGGGTCCCGCGTGACATCATATACGTGCTGGGGCGCGCTGGGTGCGTGACTCCGGCAAAAAAAAACTTATGTTCCAAAATGATATGTATGTGTCTTTAATATACATATTAAAGTAAGAGATTATGTAAGATATTTATCAAAATAATATATTTGTACTTATAATAAACTTATATTATTAAATAAATATATTTTCGTGGAGTCGGGTGCGTGCATTGTGAGTGCAGAAAACCAGGTCAGCAGAGCTGCTGTAGAGCCAGAGAACCAGGTCAGCAGAGCTGCTCTAGCGCCTAAGAACTAGGTCAGCAGAGCTGCTCTATAGCCAGAGAACCAGGTCAGCAGAGCTGCTGTAGAGCCAGAGAAACCAGGTCAGCAGAGCTACTTTAGAGGGAGAGAAACAGGTCAGCAGAGTTGCTTTAGAGCCAGAGAACCAGGCCAGCAGAACTGCTTTAGAGCCAGAGAACCAGGTTAGCAGAGCGGCTTTAGAGCCAGAGAACCAGGTCAGCAGAGCTACTCTAGAGCCAGAGAACCAAATCAGCAGAGCTGCTTTAGAGCCATAGAACCAGGTCAGCAGAGCTGCTTTAGAGCCAGAGAACCAGGTCAGTAGAGCTGCTCTAGAGCCTAAGAACCAGGTCAACAGAGCTGCTCTAGAGCCAGAGAACCAGGTCTGCAGAGCTGCTGCAGAGCCAGAGAAACCAGGTCAGTAAAGCTGCTTTAAAGGGAGAGAACCAGGTCTGGAGAGCTGCTGCAGAGCCAGAGAAACCAGGTCAGTAGAGCTGCTTTAGAGGGAGAGAACCAGGTCAGCAGAGCTGCTCTAGAGCCAGAGAACCATGTCAGCAGAACTGCTTCAGAGCCATAGAACTGGGTCAGCGGAGCTGCTTTAGAGCCAGAGAACCAGGTCAGCAGAGTTGTTGTAGAGCCAGAGAGCTAGATAAGCAGAGCTGCTCTGTAGCATAAGAACTAGGTCAGCAGAGCTGCTCTAGAGCCAGAGAACCAGGTCAGCAGACCTGCTGTAGAGCCAGAGAAACCAGGTCAGCAGAGCTGCTTTACAGACAGATTGACTGACACTGACACTGACTGACACTGATTGACTGACACTGACTGATTGACACTGACTGACTGACACTGACTGACACTGATTGACACTGACTGACACTGATTGACTGACACTGATTGACTGACACTGACTGACTGACACTGACTGACTGACACTGACTGACACTGATTGACACTGACTGACACTGATTGACTGACACTGACTGACACTGATTGACTGACACTGACTGACTGACTGACTACTCTCTACTACTCTACTACTGACTCTCTACTACTCTCACTCTACTACTCACTCTCTACTACTCACTCTCTACTACTCACTCTACTACTCACTCTCTACTACTCTACTACTCTCTACTACTCACTCTCTACTACTCACTCTCAACTACTCACTCTCTACTACTCACTCTCTACTACTCACTCGCTACTACTCTCTCTCTACTACTCACGCTCTACTACTCTCTACTACTCACTGTCTACTACTACTCTCTCCACTACTCACTCTCTACTACTCTCTACTATTCACTCTCTACTAATCACTCTCTACTACTCACCCTACTACTTTCTACTACTTTCTACCACTCACTCTCTACTACTCTACTACTCAATCTCTACTACTCTACCACTCACTCGCTACTACTCTCTACTACTCACTCTCTACTACACTCTCTACTACTCTCTCTCTCTAATACTCTCTACTACTACTCTCTACTATTCACTCTCTACTACTCACTCTCTACTACTCTCTACTACTCACTCTACTACTCTCTGCTGCTCTCTATCACTCACTCTCTACTACTCTACTACTCTCTCTCTACTACTCACTCTCTACTACTCTCTCTCTACTACTCTCTACCACTCACTCTCTACTACTCACTCTGCTACTCTCTACTACTCACTCTCTACTACTCTCTCTCTCTACTACTCACTCTCTACTATTCACTCTCTACTACTCACTCTCTACCACTTGCTCTCTACTACTGACTCTCCACTACTCACTCTCTACTACTCACTCTCTACTACTCACTCTCTACTACTCACTGTCTACTACTCTCTACTACTCTCTCTGCTACTCACGGAAAATCGCTGGGGGTCTCCTCCATGATAACTAGTTACTTGATCCCCAGCGATATTCTGTGCACTTGTCTAGTGTCATTTGTCATTGAATCTGTTTTTGATTATGTGCTTTAGGTATTTTATGTGATGGTTTCTAATTGTATGATTATTGATTTTTCTATGTATGTGTTTTCTATAACAAACTAATTTTAGATTGATTATCTTATGTATGTGTTTTGAATAACAAATTTATTTTTGATTGAATACCAATTGTTATATATACAAAATTAATTTATCCTCTACACAAAAAAAATATATATATCAAAAACAAAAAGAATATTAATAAAAATATAGATTTATATGAAGATTTTTTTTATACATTTGTATTTATTCATTCTTGTGTCTCTAGAGCTACCTAGCTTTTTGTTAATTCATCGTTGCACTTAGCCTGGTGTTTTTTGTTTTTCCAAGTAAAGCTACTGCTCACCAGGGAAGTCTATTCAAAGTGCATGTTTCAGTCTGCATGTCAGAATTTTTTTATGAAATAGAAGAGGATTTGAGAAGTCAAAACGTGCCCTAATTTTTCTTTCTGCAGCACTAATCATAATTTCTATGGCAAAATAAACCCCCTCATTTTGTTCCTTTGTAAATTAAATGTTTTAAGTGTTACCACTTTATTCCAATCAAGATGGCTTCAGGTGTGCCATACTTCTGTCATAAGTAAGACTGTTAGCGCTCTAGTTGTTCGTTAGAACACTCTGGGACATTCTGTCATTGGGCTATACTTGGGCTACATCTGGGTGATATTTGGGCTACATTTGGGCTCTTTTGTCTCTGGTGGCCATTTTGGGAGACTTACTTGTTATGAAGTTTCCTAATTTCCTCATTTACTACAGTCTCCTCAGTAGGAAATACTTTCAGTTTTTTATTTTGATTCCATCAGGAAGGCATTCAGATGTGTCACACATTTGCCATCAATTCAGAATGTTAGCACTCTAGTTGCTTATTAGATCACTGTAGTAAAGCTACTGCTCACCAGGGAAGTCTGCTGCTGGTATTGAAAGTGCATGTTTCAGTCTGCATGTCAGAATTTTTTAATCAAATAGAAGAGGATTTGAGAAGTCACTCAAAATGTGCCCTAATTTTTCTTTCTGCAGCACTAATCATACTTTCTATGGCAAAATGAACCCTCTCATTTTGTTCCTTTTTAAATTAAATTTTTTAAGAGTTACCCCTTTATTCCAATCAAGATGGTTTCAGGTGTGCAATATGTTTGTCATAAGTAGGACTGTTAGCGCTCTAGTTGTTCTTTAGAACACTCTGGAAAGCTGCAGTAGAACACAAAGGAATCAACTGACAGCCTCTGCCCTTGTTGGATGTACATGTTTTACTGAGAATGTCAGACTTCATTCTCACATGAATGAGAAAGATAATGTGAATTTACAGAAAATATGCTCTCAGTTTAGCTTATAGATCACCTTCCAAACCTCTTTGGGAAAAGCATGAGAAAATAGTTTTTTCTCAAACATGATTCATGATATCACAGCAGAAGGCTTTTTCACATAGTAAAATCACCTTAGAACACACCACAATTCCTAAAATGAGTATGGTACCATCAACAAATCATTTATAATGTAACTAAAGTCTTAAAACCTTCTATTAACTGCAGTGCTTTTTAATGAGGTGCTATCATGTATATTGGTCCCAAGATGGCTGCCAACACTTCTTGGATGAAGTACTGACAGCCAATCATATCTCACGATGAGATGTGTGGTTAGGCTCCGCCCAGATATATCTATCTTTTTAACTCTAATTTTCTCAGGAACTACTGAACGGATTTACACCATTTAAGCAAAAGGCACGAGTCTGAACTGAGGACTACCTCTTCATTCAAACTGCCAGTACCTGTGACCAAGAGCGCAAGGACACTCTAAACGCGTAAGGACTTATTGGCACTATGTATTCTGTGTGCTTCAGAGACTGTTGAGCAGGGCTGCCCGGCCGAATAAATGATTTATACACACCTGTACGTGGCTCTCTATGTTGGGAACTTTTTTTGTGATGCAAATTGAAGTGCGGCCCACTCAGGTCGCGGAAAGCCCTCCCGCGGAAGAGCGGGTTCGTTGGAGTAATTAAAACTTCAGATTACGGAACGATGGGTTTTCAGCTGGGAAATTTCTGTTCTGCGGCATTCCTGTGAGTCACACAGCCCCACTGTGATGATTACAAATTATTTGGACAAAGGCAGACGCACTTACCGTTGATTAGTATTGACATGGACTCCATTCACCAGCATGCACTGAGCTTATACGCCCACCTGGGGAACCTCAAAAGCTGGTGCTAACAAGCGGCGGTATCCTGCTTTCATTCAAACTGCCAGTACCTGTTACCAAGAGCACAAGGACGCTCGAAACGCGTAAGGACTTATTGACACTATGTAATCTGTGTGCTTCAGAGATTGTTGAGCAGGGCTGCCCGGCTGAATAAATGATTTATACACACCTGTACGTGGCTCTCCATGTTGGGAACTTTTTTTGTGATGCCACTTGAAGTGCGGCCCACCCAGGTCGCAGAGAGCCCTACCGGGGAAGAGCGGGTCCGTTGGAGTCATTTACACTTCAGAATACGCAACAATGTGTGTTCAGCTGCGAAATTTCTGTTCTGCGGCATTCCTGTGAGTCACACAGCCCCACTGTGGTGATTACAAATTATTTGGACAACTGCAGACGCACTTACCTGTGATTAGTATTGACATGGACTCCATTCACCAGCATGCACTGAGCTTATACGCCCACCGGGTGGAACCTCAAAAGCTGGTGGTAACGAGCGGCGGTATCCTGCCTTCATTCAAACTGCCAGTACCTGTGACCAAGAGCGCAAGGACGCTCGAAATGCATAAGGACTTATTGGCACTATGTATTCTGTGTGCTTCAGAGACTGTTGAGCAGGGCTGCCCGGCCGAATAAATGATTTATACACACCTGTACGTGACTCTCCATGTTGGGAACTTTTTTTGTGATGCATATCTAAATATATATACATATATATATATATATATATATATATATATATATATATATATATATATATATATATATATATACACACGCACACATATATATGCCTTATATAGTAGCAAATTTAACAATGGAAACTAAAAAAAATATATAATGTAAAAAGTATATTTTTAATTATAGTGTTACATTATATACATGTATATATAAACATACACACACATATATATGTGAGTGTTTATATAAGTATATATGTATATATTGTCTTAAATATTATTTAAATGTATTTAGTTTACATTATACTAATGTTAAAATATTTAGGATTTCCAATTATCAACTGTATATATGTTAGCAATGATATTTTTGTATGCTTTTTAACAATATTAGTTTGAAATAACTTTTTTCCATTTGTTTGTTCTCACCATTATACGTATATGGAAACTATATTTTTGTATTCGAGATTTTTGGCACGATATTTCTGTATCTTGATATTGTTTTGTTCGATATTGTGTCAGTGATCCAAGATGCCCACAACCCAGCATCAGTGGGCAGCTACCAGGCTCTCACAGAAAAAATTATTTTAAAAACACAACATGAAAATGGGAGAGAGGGGAGCAATGTATAGAAAAGTGAGGGGCCAGGAGGAGTGTGTAGCTGTCGAAAAAAAACAAAAAAAAAAAAACATGGGGTAGGAAGCAATGGATAAGAAAGCACCATGCAGCTGCAAAGCAATCACAGTGAAAAAAGAAAAAATGAAAAATAAAGCGAGAAACCAATGGATGAAGAGTGGGGAAGAACAAACACAACAAAAAGGGGAGCAACAATGTTACATTAAAGCATGTACCCCATAGAGAGAAGAACAAAGA
Source organism: Triturus cristatus (assembly GCF_964204655.1). Lineage (NCBI taxonomy): Eukaryota > Metazoa > Chordata > Amphibia > Caudata > Salamandridae > Triturus > Triturus cristatus. Next base: position 371,492,172 of record NC_140584.1, on the reverse strand, counting down.
CTTACTTCCAGAGTGTGAAAGAAAGAGAAAACAGTAGCTTCTTGGTTGTAAGCAGTGAAAAAACACAATTCATCCAATCAGACACACCAACGTCCTATTTCCTTGCTTATAGTGCTGTTCTCACCTACAATGTTCAACTGGTTAGCTGTGGAGGCTTTAAGGTTGAAGCTTTTAGTCTTCCTTGCAGAGTCCCTCAGTGTTCATCCCTGAATCTAACTCTTTTCAACATTTATATTGCTCCTTTGACTAAATTAGTACTCTCTTTTGGGTTCCAAGTACTATCGTACGCCGATGAACCGTAACCAGGATGCTTGTTTCTGGTTCACGGAGGACCTGGCAGTTCGGCCTGGACCGTTCCTATGGGGAGCAGGGTCAAGACCGATTTGCATATGGCTGGGTCCAAACTGGGGTGGTATGGTGAGCAAAAGAACGATGGATTTAGCCTGGGGGTGAGTGGTTGAAAAGTTCAGCACTCCAGCCATCATTTTGTTGTGTTTGCTATGTTCTCCCTATGTGGCCATGGGAATACCCAGGTGTGGGTCCCTTGCTCACTGTGCCACTAGATTCAGGCTAGTCTGGCTGATGAGGGGGTGATACCCACAAACTGGTCCCAGGATGCTTGTTTCCAGTCCAGGTAGGACATGACCAGGCAGTTTGGGTTGGACTATTCCCATGGGGAGTTGCATTTGGCTTGGTCCAAACTGGGGTCACATGGTGAGAAAAAAAACAATGGATTTGACATAGAACTCTTGACTAGGGGTAAGTAGTTGAAAAGTTCCAGCACTCCATCGATCATCTTGTTGTTTTTGGTACACTGATGACACCCAGATCCTCGTGTCTATTTCAAATTACTTGACTTATGTAGCCAAGAAGTTCAATCACTGTATTTCTATCATTAGTAAGTGGGTAAAAGGCAATTCCCTTTGTCGTAATGCTAACAAGACAGAGGTTTTGGCATTCAGGAGTCTGTTTGGTCTAACATCTGATGGCCGGAGAACCCTGGATAGATCAGCCAAAAACTTGGGTTTTCTGTTTGACAATACTTTCAGCTTTGAGTCTCAGGTCAGTCATACCACGAGTGCATACTTTCGTATGATAAGGACTCTGAGAAAGATTTGAATTTATAATCTAAATAATTCACGCCAATCAGTCATTATTGCCCTTATCACCTTACAATTAGATTATTGCTACTCTTTGTACCTCAATTTCAATGCTTCCTGTACTAACAAACTGCAACTTGCTCAGAACGTGGCTGCCTAATTTATCTTGAAAATCCAAGAGAACTTTCGGTCAGAAAAGGGATTCGGTCCCTCCACTGGCTTCCAGTTAAAAAAGGATTATTTTTAAATCTCTCTGTATGGTTTTTCTAGCTTTACATTAGTAAGGTTAGTGCCAGCTTAATTCCCTTTTTCCATGGTATTCCCAGAGTAGGCCATATGGGGATGTCAGTCCATCTCAGTGGCTGCAGCCAAATTGTGGACTATCCTGCCTATTTACATCTCAGAGGCTAATTATTTTGCCACATCTAAAAAAACTGCTGAAAACAAGGCTTTTCTCTCTCCAACTTCCTTTGTCATGGAATTCTTTGTTTTTTGTTCTAGTACTGGGTGCTCTCCGCTAGCGCTCTGACACTCTAGGGTATAGCGCTCTATAGCTTCCAGTAACATAATATAACTTACCATAACATCACATCAAATAAAACAGCTATTCTCCAGGGGAGAGGCAAACAGAAGAAGAGGAAGGAAAGTGATTGATTGCGAAACTAAGAAATGTAATTGATTTCAGAAAGCAACCAATGATAAGCAATGGGCTTACCCCGAACTACTATGTGTATGTTTATTGTACACAATGGGTCTTCAAACACATAGAAATATATGGGTTGAATGCTTTCAATTAGTCTAACCACAGGCAATCACCCAGAGTAGAATTTGAGTGGATCATTTTTCAGCCCGCCATGCCACCTTAAATTAGACCTAGCCATATGCAAATCAGCCTTTGTCCTCCCTGTCTGTGAACAGTCCTGCTTGATGTGCCACTCCTGGTCCTTTCTGAACTAAAATGCTAGCATCCCAAGACCAGAATCAGCCTCTTCAGCAGGGTGGAGCTGGGTTCCAGTGCCACAGTGACCACAGGAACTACATCAGGGCATAAACATTGCCACTTAGAGTGTTGCATCAAAAACACACACAAAAATAGAAGACATGATTGCAATTATTCTAAATACTGATAATCACTCTGGGTTGAATTTGAACCCATTATTTTTTACCCAACAGGAAACCTCACATTAGACTCATCCATATGCAAATCATGCATGGTTCAGCCTGAACTGCCAAGCCTGATACTCTCTGAACTCAAACACAAGCAACTCAAGACATCTTTTGGAGTATCAAGATTTGCCTTAGAAAGTTGGTCAAAGTAATGCAAGTAGCACTATACACTACTGTGCACTACTCTGCACCAAAGGGGCATTCCATGGGTTGCACATACATGTTTCCTTGCAACCATCCATCAGTTTTGACACAAATCCCTATCTACTAACAACTGCAGACAGGGATTTGCACTAAAGTCATATGCATCCTTGAGGCAGGTCTAACAGAGGAGAAATGTTTCCATTTTTCCATACTTTTCAAACTTTGCATGCACTGCATTGTACTGCACACAATCAAAGTTGGAAATGTATTAAAGCATATGTCTTGATTGAGAGTTTGGCGGACGGTACTCCGTAACAAATGTTGCAGATATCCCCTCCACAATTTAACAATTGTATTATATTCTAATTCACTTGGATTAGGTTGGACAGGATATCTGACTTGTTTGTGACCTATCCACCAAACTCTAAATCAAAGCCATAGTTTTTACTGCGGAGGAAAAATATATTTTAATTTCTGAGGTGAGCAAACAAGAGAAATATCTATTTGTCACCTCAAAATCACCATTATCCCAGAAGTCAGCTTTATGAGAGATATAGTAGACAAATTCAATGTGGTGGCACCAACACACAGGATTCTAGAGGGATGTAGGTAGAGGTGGCATGATCACAACACAGGACCAAGGAAAAACTGATGAGGAAGAAGAGGGTTGCAATGGCAAATAATAAAGGTATACAAACCCAAGAGGACTTTCCAGTTGTTAAACACATGCCCCCGCAACCCCCAAGCTCCAGGGAGCTCCCTTAGCACAATACTCTGGCTAGAGAGCTCCTGATTGAGTCCAGAGGGGGGCCCTTCATGTAATTTGCAGGGAGGGGCCCTCAAGGTTTGTTACGCCAGTGGGACTTGCCACCAATGGAGGAGCAGGTGGCAGCAGTCATAAGACTTCAAATGGTTGCTGACACTGGCAGGCACTGGCACTGCTAACCTAAATCACTAACCCACCTTTCAGGGTAAGTTGTTAAAAACACATTCGTGAATATATTTTTATGTATCTTCATTTTACTAAAAACCTGTACAACCTGTGATACTTATTTTTAATGATGGTGACATATTTGTGTTTACAGATCTCATTATAATATATTGTAGTGATATAAGTGTTAAATCCATAATTTGCTATTAATGTCCTAGTCCTGGCTGACAAACCTAACATACATCATAAAACAAAATTAAAAGTTTGCTTGAATGCCATGCCGTGCCATGCTAAATGAATGTGAAAACCTATCAAAGTCACTCCATGTGTGTATGTATTTTCAAATAGGTTTAATAGTTTAATATTATTTTGCATGTTAATAATTATTGTTGGATAGTCTGTATAAAATCATAATGATGTAAATTTTTCTAAACTTTATGTTTTAGTCCTGTTTCGGAATTAATACAATTCCTGTTAATTGCTAATAACACTGGATACATTTTAGCATAATTATAATAGGCACATACAAATTTAAGTATTGCAATGAGTGTGATCATATTAGACATCAATAAGAAGATTGTGTAAAAATGTAAAGGTAACGAAAAATAGTTTTTGTGTATGTCAATGTACTGTTTACAGTATCCTTACAGCATTGAATGGTTTTAAATAGTAAGAATGTTATATTTATGTGTAATGTACTGTATAACAGGAAGTTACCATATAAGCACGCTGATGGTTCTTTATTAGCAAGCGTTTGGTTTCTATGCAGTACAATAGCCAATTTTTCAATGGTGTGCTAAATTCTCTTTAACAATAATTTCTAAATCTTCATACAAAGACACACATCATTGTCCGTTCTTGATAAGACTGTATATGTTGCGTTTATTGATTGGTAATCAAACAAATATCCAATGTTCAGAACGCAGCCGACGCGCATTTCGCCCAAAGGGCTTTCTCAAGGCTGCATGCATACAAAGAAAGAAAAAACATAACGTCTAATTGGCTGTATGTACAGGTACGCAACAAGTACATTAATCTGCAATCAGCAGAACATAAGAAAGAAAAAGACGGATCAGTTATATTAAAGACCCTAGTGAGGTACAAAACTGGAGATGAGGCTCCAAGGGAGATCACCACCAAATGAGGTCCCGTTGAACGTAGAATTAAGAGAGAAGTAAGTGCCAGAAAAATCCCCAAGTAAAATACCAACGTGGAATGGTAGGACCTCCCAGGTATGGTGGCCTGCTGGGCTCAGATGACGACCATGTCTGGGACTGCTTTTAAATAAAGCAGTTTTTTCTTTTTTTTTAATGCAGCCCATTTTCCTCAAAGGGAAAAAAGATGCATTTAAAAAAAAATGTTTTCGTTTCATTTTTTAAAGGGCAGGTAGTGGTCCCTGTGACCACTGCCTGGCCTTAAAAAATAATTTCAGAGCATTTCACAAGGGGAAGGGGTCCCCCCCTTCCCATTTGCAACTCCATTACCACCCTCCCCTCTTAAAGAGGGTGGTAATTTGCCGGTCTTATGCAACCACAATTGCGGTCGCAAAACATTTATACATGGGTTACAGAGTCTCTATTTGGAGGGGAACACCCATTCCAAATAGGGAGTCTCTAAACACTTTTTTGCAAGTAGCAATTCCTTTGTGACTCACAAAATTGTGTTTTTACATGGGCATTCCAATTTTAGCATGTGCAAATGTGTCGCTAACTGCTGAAATTGGTCATACTTCTGGCCCAAAGGGCCGGCTGTATGATCATTGGATTTAGTGCCTCGCAATTTGCGACAAATTGCGGATCGCATATTGGAAGGCGCTAAATCCAATGTACAACAGTGTGTTTACCACTGTTTGCGATTCCCAATGGGGTCGCAAATTGCGAGGCTCATGAATATCAATAAGCCTCTCACAATTTGCGAGCCCATTGGGAATGACAGGCCCTCCCAGGGATGGTGGCCTGCTGGGCTCAGATGGCCACCATGTCTGGGACTGCTTTAAATAAAGCAGTTTAAAAAAATAAATTCAGCCCATTTTCCTTAAATGAAAACGGGATGCATTTAAAAAATATATATATGTTTTCATTTTATTGTTTAAGGGCAGTTAGTTGTCCCTGGGACTACTGCCTGTCCTTAAAAAAAAATTCAGAGCCTGTCACAAAGTGGAAGCGGTCCCCTGGGGACCCCTTCCCCTTTGTGGCTCCATTAATACCCTCTAGAAGAGGGTGGCAATTTGCGAGTGTTTTGCGACTACGATTGTGCTTGCAAAACATTCGTACATGGGTTAGATAGGGAACGCCCCTTAAAAATAGCGAGTCTCTAAACACTTTTTTGCGAGTCGCAATTCATTTGCGACTCACAAAATTGTGTTAGTACTTGGCCATTTCAATTTTAGCATGCGCAAACGGGTCTCTAACCTGTTTGCGCATGCTAAAATTGGTCGTACATCTGGCCCACAGAATCTTAACTGCTTGTAGATATCCTGCCCCAATGTCCGCTCTCTGCATTACAACCCATAGAAATTGCCAGGAGACCCTATCAAATGCTTTCTCTGCATCTAGAAGAATCAAAACCATAGGGTCTCCTGCAGCCTGAGCGGCGTCAAAGATGGTAAGTACCCTTCTGATATGATCCGTTGTACCTCTCCCAGTTATAATCCTAAGCTGTTGTCTGGATACCATCTTGTTAATTATTGGAGATAAACGAAAGGCCAGGATCTTCAAATAAACTTTGGAATCCCCATTGATCAATATTATTGGTCAGTGAGAACCAAGTTCAGATACAGGTTTGTTCTTCTTAGGAAAAGAACTATCTTTGCGAGTGACCAAGAAAGAGGTGGACTAACTGCATTAAATATTTGTAAAGATAACATAACTAAGCAATCTTTCATCTCTGATGCAAACACCTTATAAAATGTGATAGGTAAACAGTCTATACCAGCGGCTTTATCTGCAGGGAGACTGCTCAATGCAGTTAAGATTTCTACCTATGAGGGTGACCCTTCCAGACCCTCCCATTTATCGTGACGGAATTTTTTTGGGGGTTTTTTTTTTTTAGTCCTCATACATGCCATCAGCGAGACCACTCTAGAGGCGGAACTTCCACCCCCTCCGACATACCCCCAATGAGGACACCCTGGTGGGGGCTTGACGGAAGGCGTAGCATCCTCCCAGAAGTACATCTGTGTCCTGTTCCCACTACCGTTCACAGCACCTAAGCACCGTTACTGGGGAGGACCGGACCACAGACCTCTGACATAATCATAGGACAGATGTTATCTCCCTCTCCAGGTCTCTAATGCTGCCCAGAGTTTATCCGCACTAGAATTGTCGCAGGCCATATCAGATTGACTAACTGTGATGATGTTTTTTAAGCAAGCAGCAAAGGAGGGTGGTATTTCCAGCTTCCAAGATTTACAAATTTCCTTCCTTGCAATAATTACTACTTAAAATGCAAATTTTGACGCAAGAGCATTAAGGCCGTAATTCGGCAAGAGACCAAAAAAGATAAGCCTAATATTAACTTCAACCTGCATATATAACACATCCCGGAGAAAGCCACATACCCCCTGCCAAAAGGGGACAATTTTCGGGCAGTCCATAAACATGTGAAGATCATCAGCAGCTGGAAACTTGCATCTGGGGCAATAATAGATTGTAGAAGACATGTTGGAAAGTTTACCCGGGGTCCAATAAACTCTATAAGTAGTGTACAGATGGTTCCTCCTTAAATTGGCTGGTTTAACCACAGACTGTAGCTTAGAGAATGAGTCACAGCAGAGTTTCAATAAGTCATTTTCAAGGAGAAAATCACCCCACCTACTCTCCACCTCTAGGTCAAGACAGTCTCCTGTGTCTATGAAGGTCCCATACCAAAACGACACTTCCCGTTTCCATGGTCCTGATCTCGAGATAGATATGCCTGGGTCTTCATTGTACCAAGCATGAGTTGCCCACCATGCAGATAGTTGATAGAATTTAAATCGAGTTAGTGTTCCACCAGTTATATTGAACAAGGAGTCCCAACTGATCAATTGAAAATCTTTCTGGAGGTCACCCCATGTCTTAATGCCAGCTAATCTAAGTGGTTGTGACAGTTGATCTTGGAGGCATAGTGGGGTACCGGGGGAGTCCCAAATTGGGGCCTGAGGTGTATAATATGATATTCGTAGTATATTCCTAACAAGCCCCCAATTTCTTAATGCAGTTAATAGGATTTTAAGACAAACTTTTTTGTAAAACTTAGGGTCTCCGAATTTATAGAGAAAAAACTCCTGCCCTTGCGGAATATCCTGCAATAGTGCCTGAAACAAACGGCCCATGGACGAAGAATCAGTCTTATTTGCTAACATGCTAAAATTTTTAAAATGAAAAGCATGACAATAGGAAAGTAAATTAGGAAGAGCAAGACCTCCTCTCTTCAGTCCCCTCCTGAGTTTTTTCCATGCAATTCTTGGAGTTTTGGTAGCCCAAATAAATGACCAAATTTTCCCTTGAAGAGAGGCAATATCTCTATAATTAAAAGAAAGTGGAATTGAGTTGAACAGAAAAGTAACCTTAGGTAGTATTATCATTTTAATGAGATTCACCCTCCCATATATATTCAATGGGAGATTTGCCCAACGTGATAATAAACTACCCACCTCCTTGTCGACCTTCTCCCAGCTGATCTTAGGTGTATCTATCAGCTTCTGTGCTAAGTGGATCCCTAAATATCTCATCCGACTCCTTACTCCTGGTATCAAATTTACACAGTTCCAACTCATTATCTCAGTCTTTTCTATATTAATTCCATAGCCAGAGACCTTACCAAACTCCTCAGCTAATTTAAAAAGCCTAGATATTGCTTTCAAGTGATCAGAAGTATACATTAAGAGGTCATCTGCATAAAGAGCTACCTTAAGTTCTAAGTCAGCAACCTTAAAAGGCAAAATAAGAGGATCTTTTCTAAGGGAGCAAACAAAGGGTTCAATATATAAATTAAACAATAAAGGTGACAGGGGGCAACCCTGTCTAGTACCTCTTGAAATATTGAACCATTCTGATAAGGTGCCGTTAACCAAAACTTTTGCTCGTGGTGCTGAATAGAGGGATTTAACGGCTCCAATAAAGTTAGTAGGAAAACCAAAACTACGCATAGTCTCCCAGAGATAGATCCATCTAACCTGGTCGAACGCCTTAGCGGTGTCGATTGCAACAAGAGTTAACGGTAGTTTACTTTCTATTGCATAATCTATTGCACCTATAGCTTGAAAGGTAAGCTCGTTTAGCTGCCTCCCAGGTATAAAACCCTTCTGGTCCGAGTGTACAATAGTTTTAATAATTTTTGCCATCCTAGTAGCTGAGATCCCAGAAAAAATCTTAAGGTCTACATTAAGCAACGAAATAGGCCTATATGCCTCAATTTTTTGAGGATCTTTATCTTGTTTTAGGATCAAAGAGACTGTTGCTTCCAGCCATGAGGGGGGATCGCTTCCCCGTATAGAAATATACTATTGAAAAGCGTTTTTAAGACCGGCACCACTCTGTCTAATAAGACCAAGTATATCTCTACCGGGAGCCCATCTGGCCCCGCGGCCTTACCCCTACTCAATTTTTTAGGTTGATACCTAATTTCTCCTTCTGAAATGCCGGTTGATAAGTACAACCTATCTGTTTCAGAAAGGGAAGGAAGATCATTCTGGTCGAGCCATATTATAACATCCTCTGGTCTGTAGTCATTAGCTTCCTTATATAGATCTTGCATGAAGGATCTGGCCTCCTCCCTGATCTCATCATCTTCCTGTAATAAAGCTCCAGACCCTCTTTGGACAAATCTCTTAATATGATTCCTGACCCTATCTATTCTGGATTTCCAGGCCAGCAGGGAGCCAAATTTTTCGCCATAGGCGAAATGCTGTAGTTTACTGGCATCCCATTTATCTTTCAAGATTTTATCAGCCTTGGTTTGGAGATCAGCTTGAAGAGAGATCAAGTCTCTCTCTAAAGATGGTATGAGACTTCGGACGGTCAGAACTGCCTGTTGTAATTCCTTATCCTTCTCTTTGATTTTCCTTCGGCTATCTTTATCAGCTTCTTTAGCTATTCTACTTCTATTGATCATTAATTAACTCAATTTTCCCCTCAGATAGGCCTTAAAAGATTCCCACATTATTTGATCACTTGTGGAGGCTATATTGATCCTAAAAAACTCCTCTATTTTCCCATCCAGCTCAACTCTCACACTTTGATCTAGTAACCAGGTCCTATTTAAAGTCCACCTCCTCTGACACTCTTTAAGCTTAAGATTAAGTATCATCTCAACTATGGAGTTGTCAGATATTGAAACATGGATACAGGCTATAGATTTAAGATCTGAGAGCAGGGACTGATCTGCTAAAAAGTAATCAATCCTAGAATACTTTAAGCAAACACTACGGCTGACCATACGTTATGCACTTCAAATCCCAATATTTATAAAGTTCAATTCCTGTGCACAATCTTCCAGAGTACGCCGTAGGTCGACTCTACTGTGAACCAGTTCAGTAAAGGAAAAACAAAAGGGGAAGGTGCACCAGAAAGAAGTCCAAATCCAAATAATATCTTGGTTATTTTCTTTTTAATTTTCTCGTAAGAGACCCACAGCCAACGCGTTTCGTTCCACCCTGGAACTTCTTAAAGGCAAAACAGCAAGGCGGGGTACAGTATAATGTTATCCCGCGGACATGAATGGATATCCACAGACATGTTCTGAAGCAAGAGATATCAAAAATTTAATATGTTTGGCTTGTGATATTCAATGCAACAGGGTCACCAAGACCAGATAAAAAAGTTAAAAATATATAGATGACCACGGTGTCAGCTCCTTGGTACGAGCACGAAATGAATTCCAGTATTCAATCGGTGACTGATTTAGGTTGTGAGATTCATAGAGAAACGGTCACCAACGACAGGATAAATAACTTTGAAGTACGGGCGACCAGGGTGTCGGCTCCTTGATACGAGCACAAACTGGGTTCCAGTATTCTTGGAAATCCAGTATCCCCGAAGTGCCCCGGGGAAGCGTAACGGTAACAGGTAGACAGCAAGCCAGGATTTCCAAGAATACTGGAACCCAGTTTGTGCTCGTATCAAGGAGCCGACACCCTGGTCGCCCATACTTCAAAGTTATTTATCCTGTCGTTGGTGACCGTTTCTCTATGAATCTCACAACCTAAATCAGTCACCGATTGAATACTGGAATTCATTTCGTGCTCGTACCAAGGAGCTGACACCGTGGTCATCTATATATTTTTAACTTTTTTATCTGGTCTTGGTGACCCTGTTGCATTGAATATCACAAGCCAAACATATTAAATTTTTGATATCTCTTGCTTCAGAACATGTCTGTGGATATCCATTCATGTCCGCGGGATAACATTATACTGTACCCCGCCTTGCTGTTTTGCCTTTAAGAAGTTCCAGGGTGGAACGAAACGCGTTGGCTGTGGGTCTCTTACGAGAAAATTAAAAAGAAAATAACCAAGATATTATTTGGATTTGGACTTCTTTCTGGTGCACCTTCCCCTTTTGTTTTTCCAATCCTAGAATACTGTTTATATTTCTTGCTGTAAAAGGAATATTCCCTAATATTCCCTTTGTCTGCTCTCCACAAATCCAACAGCCTAAATTCCTTAACAAGAGTCTTGAGTGCCGAGAAGGTTCTGGGGGGCACATTATATTTTACCTTAGATGTGCGGTCCAATTGAGAATCCCAGACCAAATTAAAGTCTCCTCCAAGTATAACTGGGGAGGATGTACTTAGCAAACAGGCCTGAAGATTTAAAAGGGGGCCCGGTTGTCCTCATTCGGCCCGTGATAACCAGCACATACTATTGCTACCCCGCAAATAGAAAGTGTTGCTACTATCCACCTCCCGGATTGATCGCTGGCCCAGTTCTCTATCTTGATCCCTCTATTACATCTTATAAACATGGCCACCCCTCTTGTGCACCCCCTCTGATCTGATGATATAACCTCCTGCACCCAACTAAGTTTATTAAAACTTTGTTTACATTCCTGAGCTTCCAGGTGGGTTTCCTGCAATAAGAAAATATGGGCCTCGCTCCTCATCAGCAACTCACACACCCGAGAAAACTTCCCAGGGTTCCGAAGACCATTTACATTCCAAGAAAGGAACTTAATCTCCCGTATACCACCCATAACTAATCTGGGAGGGAGGTACCTGTCTAGAGCCGTTCTGTTTTTTTTTATTTGTATGAGGACAATTTTCTGTACACCCCTATCCCCTCCCTCACACCCTCCCCACCTGCACTGCCCTCCCCTGAGGAACCCACCATCCATCTCTTGGCGTCAACCGCCATGTGGGAACCTCCCTAGAAAACTACTCGGCGCCCTCTCATTCCTCATAGAGAGACCAATAGTAATGGTTTCCCATCAGTTATTTACTCTAAATTATGTTTTTTTTTATTATTATTATTATTTTATTTTTTTCTTCCTCTTCTTTTCCCCCTTCTCCTTTCCCCTTTTATTCTTCCTTCGCCTTTTTTTCTTTTTTTTTTTTTCTCTTTCTCTCCACCTCTCCAAACCCCCTGTACAAAACGCCTGTAGAGCTATCCTCTCATCTGCCCCAAAAGGGCATCTACAGTCTCTGGGGAGGTGAGATTATACATTTTGTTATTCCACATTACCTTAAGTAATGCAGGAAACTTCATCTGGACCTGTGCACCTAAACTTCTAAGTTCTGGCATTCTAGTGCCGAGCTCCCACTGTCTTTGCGCAGTTCTAGACCCTATATCTGAGCGGATTTGGTAGACCCCGGCCTCATGATGTAATGTCACCCCATGCAAGAATCTTCCTAAAATCAGCTCCTTAACTGCGTAGGTCTGAAAATTAACCAAGATCTTCCTCGGGGCTTTCCTATCTGGATGAAGCTTGAATGGATCCCTGTGTACTCTCTGGATCTCTGATTCTAGATCAATGTCCCCGCGGTCTTTCAGAACTCCCTTTCTCAGCAGCTTACAGATAAAGGTCTTATTGTCGCCCTTCTCCGCATCCTCCGGGATCTTAAGAATCCTCAGGTTGTTGTTGCGGGCCTGCGTTTCAAGTCTCTCCAGATCCAACTGTAGTGCTTGATTCTGTGACTTTAGAGCTACGATATCCTTCATGTTCCCTTGCACTGATTCTGTTAGAGTTTTTACTTCTAGTTCAAGGGACCCAGTCTGTATGGAAATGTCATCCAGCTTAGACTCTAGTGCTTCACATTTCTCATGAATACCCCTCTGGTTTGCCTCTGAAATTGCGAATTTGGATAGCAAGTCACTTCTAAGGGTCTGGAGAAAGGATCCCAACTGTAACCCATCCTTATCTGTCTCTCCATTCCCAGAAGTAAATGCTGACTGGCCTTCATGTTCAGCTTCTGGGCCCGCCCCATCCCTGGGGCCCCCTTCCCTAGGCTCTAAGCCTTTATTTCGTGGGCTTACCTGAGTAGGCGTTGGTATAGGCACTTGAGAAGGCGTGGTCAAAACCTCCCCTAGACTAGGAGCATTCAGCGAAATTGTAGGGCTCCCTACAATTGATCCAGATCCGGATCCCTTCCCGTTTTCCTGGATCCAAACTGAGAGGGAAACCAAATTCTCCAAACATTCATGGGGAGGGAAGGTGCCATTCTGAGCCGAAGCTGGAATAGATGGAATAGACGGCTGGACTACTTCCTCTGATACAACAGACTGCTCCATTATTTTAAAATAGGTCTTAAGTGAAGGAGTGGACTTCACAGGAGCGCAATTTACTTTTGTGCCTCTAGGTCTCACAGTGTCTCTGGGCTTAGCGTTTTTCTTTTTGCGAGGAGTCGTAGGAGCAACGCCCTTTACTCCCTCTAGGGGATCCAGAGTGTCACTAATCTTAGACCCAAACTGGGTCTGAGACCGCAGCTGATATCTATTTTTTTGAAGAGGAGCCTCTGATAATGAGACCCCCTTTCCTGACCCACTCTTACTCAGGGGGTACCGTTTTCTAGAGGCATCACCAGAAATATTACTCCCCTTACTCAGACCTGAAGCCAGCTCACCCCTCTGACGCAACAATTGGTTAAAACTAGAGCCTGAGTTGAATAAACGGAGAGCCAGACACTCCCGTGCCACTTCCTCTTCCGCTGTTTGCCAAATTTACAGTATGTCCAGAGGAGCACCATGGGGGCCAATTACCTAAGGTTGCGCGCTGAACTCTGCCATCGTTCCTCCCTCGGCAGTAGGTCAATGCTGCTGCTGCACGAATCCGTGTCCATCGTCGTGATGGGTGATCACCGGACCCATCATAGGCAATAGGCCCCTCCTCTAGTGCCTGAAACATCCGAGTCTCCCGAGTCTCCAGGGTCCGAGTGCCTGCCGTCGTCAACTCCTCTACGCACGCCCCAGCTGCGAACGCAACCGCGACCGCTTACTCAAAAGGGGAAGAAAAAAAAAAGACGGAAAAGAACGGGAAAGGACGCATCCTGCAGCGCGCCGTACAACCCCCGCATCACCGGCACCTTCCATCCGGGTAAGTTTCATAGAGGTCTACTATAGCCCATGTAGAATCAACAGGACGCCAAGCCCTTCACGGGAGCTCCCGCGACCGGCGCTAACCTGCCGCCATGTTCCTCACAAACTCCCCGCCCCCTATCTTGACTTTAGTAAAAGGGATAGAGTCCAATTGCTTCCTCTCCTTTGATACTTTCTGTATATAAACTTTGATAATGTGTCTGGAGCGCAGTTCTAATGCCTACTGGATCGGAGACAATGCCCCTTGTAGGATCTCATATTTATAGCACTTCACTTTGCCCACCCTTCTGCCTAGCTCTGGTGGGCAGATGATGTCCTCTTTGCTCACTGCATTCATAGACTTTCTCCCTCCATACCGTAAATGTGTCAGCTGCTTTTATTGCTGTCATTTCATTAATCACTGCTTTGGCTCGAACTACCCCCATTGGGCCACAGGTACATTATCCTTCTGCTGTGTAGCAACAATTAACTTCCTTTCTTCAGCAACCAGGGTAGTCTAGAGGCCCTGCATTTTTGATTCTCTTTTTTTACCCTGTTTAACATACACTGCAAAGTTTCCCCATATCCCACCTTTTAAGGAGTCCCAAACTACACCCAACGGAGCGCTCCCCGTATTCTCTTTAAGGAATATCGGGATCTATATCCTCATATGTTCAGATATTCTTCATTAATTAAAAGAGCACGCTCAAAGCTCCTATAGGTTGCTTTCTTGAGAAAACCTTCGCTCTTTATTTCCAGCACGAAGGGATTATGATCGGACATGACCCGTGGGTAACTTTCGATGTCACATTCTTGCATAAATGTATGGGAGACAAAAAAAACCTAATCGCAAATGCATCTAGTGTGGCACTGAAAAATAGGTATATCCATTTTCCATGGGTCTCTTTGTCTGCCATACATCTGTCAGCCCGTGCTCTTTACAGAGCACTCTAAGGGTCTGAAATACTTTAGGTTTCCTCCTGGTGTATTTATATTGATCTTCGCATGACCAATTCACAGGCAGATTAATATTCCGATCTCCACACATAATAACGCGTAAAGACCAACGTCCCAGTTCATTGGAAAACCAGTCAAATAACCATGGAGCAAGATGGAGTCCGGGTAGGATGCCGCTCCCTTGAGTCTCCTGTCGGTGGATGCTTGGTGGTCCAGAATATGCGATGAAGCTTCAGCAATGGAGGTTGGTCCTTGTTTGGCGTATCTGGAGAGAACCATTGTGGTGCAGAGGCTTGCTTCTTTGCGCTGTGGTCACTACAGCTTTAAAAATAATCTGCCACCTGTCAAAGTCCTCTCACTTGTTCTCTGCTCCGACGGTTCCACAGGAACGTGGAATGCCTGGTAATGGAGTAAAGAGACCGTCATTGGTTAATTTGTCAGCCATACCCGCCCCCTCGACTGTCCGCCATGAGCCCAGTAAAGAGGAGAGGGGGAGAGGAAAGCAGAAGAGAGTGCCAGCAAGTGTGGGGATAAATCTGAAAAAATTATAACGGACAGAAAGGATTTAAAGGGCCTTAGAAGACAGGTGTACTTGGGGACTGGCTTAACACAACCCTTGATTGCAACTTTGTATTCAGAAGCTGGCAACAAGGTCCCAGTACTTGATACTGGAGGGCCTAGTCTCACTCCAGAAACTGGGGAAGGAGCTTTGAATGGAAACCCTCTGAGTGTGGATAAACCTGTTCCTCCACCGGCTCCTACCATGACCCTGGTTAAGCTGGATGCACAATTCAAACCCTAGAAAGCCAGGTACAGCCAAATTGTGCAAGTACCTGTCTGAAATCTAAAGATGATGCACAGATTGAGGATCAAGACTCGACTCCTGGTGATGGGTGTAGGGGGGAAGGGCTAGCCAGTAACACATGGATCAATCCATTGACTGGAGCACAGAGTTTGAATTTAGATGGGGCTGAGTTGCAGGCCATGGCTAGGTCTTCTGATATAGGGGAGAAGTTCTTCTCTTTGACCAATGACTCAGACCTCTTAAAGCTGTGTAATACTGCTTTATCCTCAATTTATGAGCTGGCATCTTACTCTTCCTCTAGTAGTGCCACAGATAATCCAGCACATACAACACAGTGCAAAATATCAGGGAAGAAAAAAAGAAAATCTGTGATGGGACTATTCCGCAACGCAATTGGTATATCCTTCAGAGAAGTCAGGGGGGAATCCCAAATAAAAACAACGTACACTCCGGGTGCACGATAGCCGGTCTATCAATGGTAGCGTCGAAGTTGGCAGTAATCCTTCAATCCATAAAACAACTGCGAGAGGAAAAACTGAGTTCTGGTTATCACGCACGGCTGGCTACATACAAGCTAAAAGGAACAATTAAGAAAGTAAATAAAACATGCTCGAATATTGCTGGTAGAATCACAATGGTGGAGGAATGGACAGAGTGTTTAGAGACTGAAATGAACGCACTTAAAACTCAGAACTCCTCTCAGGAAACAGTCATGGTGGATGTCCTTTAGAAACTTGAAGATCAAACAAATAGGCAATGAACGAACAACCTGAGATTCCTGCGGATTCCCGAGTGGGTGGAGAGGCAGGATACAAGAGCCTATTTGATATGATCAGTTTACTGAAAGTAGCCTTCCCAGAAAGGACCAACTGGAACTGGAATGTGGAAATCCAACGGGCCCAAACATTTTGGCTGATGCGGAAGAAGTCACAGCCCTATGATCCTGAAAGGCCTTAGGCCAAGTTGGTCTATTTTGGAAATTTCTTGTTACGTCAAGAAATATATGATCTAGATTGCCCTAACGCAAAGAGAGAGTTTGAGGGGTTTCTGTTTTTTACAGACCTGACTTTGCGCATGCTACGGTAGCGAGGCAATGATGGTTACGGCAACTTTTTAGCCCATTCCAGAAAATGGCGGCTGAAGTATTTCTTCAAAGCCCTGTCCGGCTAAAAGTCATTTATAAGGGCTATACTCATAGCTTTACATCTGAGATTCAAGCCCAGGAATATTTAAAAAAGCTTAGTGGCGGGTCAGGTAGTGTCTCTACAAATACGTAGGTCTCTACGGGAAGAAGTCTAGGTATAACTGGGCCGTCCCCCCTCTATGATCGAGGATTTGGCGATAATCTGCACTCCATACTCCGTGTTTTGTTTGTTCCTTTTCCTGGTTATCTACCCTCTATTTTGTTATTTTCTTTTTTTTTACAAGTGCTGGACGGAGGGTGGCATGAGATGTCAGCTTCCTTTGGTGTCATCATTCAGGCATGCTGCCTGATTGCTCATTTGGCGGTAGGGGTGGGGGGGCACTGAGGTTGAGTCAGGGTCAGAGATTGGGTGAGGTTGGAATTGGGAGGGTGACTATTGGCATGGGTACTACACAAATAAACAGATTAATATTCCAGAAATGTGTTATTAACGGGGAGCATCTGCCTGATTTTAGGTGTTTGGAGGTGGCGTTACGTAACAGGATGGTAGGAATTACATTTGAAAATGAATAATTTGAGAATTGCAACTATCACTATTTTGACAGGAAATAGAGGTCTAGATTCCGTTTTGTCCTACAAATGTTAAAGGCTGATATTATTTGTCTGCAGGAGACTCATATTGAAGGGTCACAGTTATCACTGTTAGACACTCTTGGTTATAAATTGATTGGTGGGACAACGCAAGTAACAGGCTTGTGTGGTGAGGCAATTCTAGCTCGGAAATCATTAGGACATTTTAAACAAGTCCGTACAGATAGTCATGGGAGGTTAGTTATTATAGAATTTCAACTCACTGGGAAAAAATTCACCTTATGTTCTGCCTATGGAATTATATCAGATGACTGGTTTTCCAGTGATCTGTCAAACTTTCCAAGGTTTTTCTTGTTCCAAAACAAACTCCCAAAGTGGGAGTTTGTTTTGGGAAAAAGTAAGACTAATCGAACCCACACCATATGAGTTTCGCCCATGGTGTGGGTGTCATTTTTTTTAACTGCCCCTCACGGCTTGGTTTTACCTGGTGATTATGGATAGCAAAAATAAGCCATTCCCTCACCATCCAAAATGAGGTCAGTATTGAGATAGCTAACCTTCAGTGGCCCATACTCGTCAAGCCATCAGAGGACGATATCAGCAATGGAGCATGAGAAGGCTCTGCCATCTACATATTTTTGGTCCACCTGCCTCTAAATGAGGTGGCTGGACTGACAGTTTTGCAAAGAGTCCTCTACCACCATTGCGATAAAGTACGGTCCTTACAATGCTTTGATTCCCCTTCATAGCCTTGCCTCCAAGTAATTGATGACTCACTAGCAGGCCCTGCTGAAGTAGTTAAAGAAAAAAAAACTGAAACAGAATTAGCATGCAACTTACAAAAAATAGAGTAACAGCTGAAGAACAATATATTGTCAATTAACCAATTCCAAAAAGAAATGATGCACATGAAAGACTCATTTTTAACATGATGAGCTCTCTCAATCAAAACATTGTCATTGTTTTAACAACACAGTACACCCTTGTAAGGGATTTCTACACTGATGTGTTAGAGGGCATTCAGCCTACAACATCCACTAATAGGGTCTCCTAAAGCCACACTACTACACCAGAGTAAGCTCCTTCTATGTCCAGCAAGGAGCTTGACTAGAAATCAAAGGAACAAGTTGTTGGTATAGATATTGTGCACCACAATGTCACTAAATAGACTTCAATTACTATATATTTCTCAGCTTTCTCCCTTATCTTGTACTTGTCATCATGTCATCTAGTCACATTCCAATTGCATTCCTGTGGTAATGTCACTGCATTCAGACTTTATCAGCAAGGATGAACTGAGCTCTTTTGTTTTATATTTTTTTATATTTCTATTGGCTAAAGTTCATTTTTCTGGCACCTACAATTAGCATACATTGTAAACAAGTAGTCATTTCAAAATATCAGACTGGAAAAATATTGTTTAATAAAATATTTAATAAAAACATTTTTGGGTTTTGATTTACAATAGTTTTTTTAATTTGTATAAAAATTAAAATGATTTAAAAAGTTATTGTTGATTTTAGATTTTATATAGCGATTTAAATTCTAGATAATGAAGGTTACTAAATCAATTATAATCACTGGTACTTTATATTAATTTTTCATCTCGTTCACTTTATGTGAAATCACAAAGTACACTAGTAGAATAATTACAAGTTATTATTAAACTATTCTGCAGCATGTTTACATGATACTTTGAATACGTACAACATGACTTACAATACCAATTATGCAATAATGTTTTAAACTAAAAACTAGCAAAATTATATTCTGTCAGGCATCTACACATTCCTCATTACCACTGCATGCAAAGCATCTTACAGGTAGATAACATAATGTTTTCATTTACATTTTCCATATCAGAGCGAGGACACAAGGTATTACATAAATAGAAAACACATTCTGCTTTGATTGAATTAATAATTGTTCTCTCATGCAGATATTCGTGAAAGCATATTTCCACATTATTTTGACAATGAGTTCAAAAACCTTATTCTTAATTTAAAGAGCACAGACATATTTATATTTATGTCTCAATTAAATACATAGGTGTACACCTAATAATCACTAGAAATATTCACTCAACTGATATCATCACTGTGGTTATTAAAATTGTGTTTGACCGTGTCAGCATTTGTTGGTCCATGGCAAAAATAACTTTGAGGGTGATTGCAATGGCGGAAGGACCGCCACTGCCAGCCATGCAGTTGCGGGCCCTCTGCCATCTGCCAGCAATTTTCCCCCTGCCAAATTACGATGGCGGGGGGAATCGTCCTAATTCGGTAACGGACGCAAAACCCGCATGCCACTGTTCTGAATGAGGTAACATTTATAAAGCGTGTGGTTGTCCGGAGGCATCCCAGCACTGAGCGGGCACCAGGTTGAAGCTGTAGCAGGGTTAGATGGGGAAGAGCCAAATTTCCAGCCCCTTCCTAAAGATAGTATGACTGGGTTCCTTACGAAGCTGCAGTGGGAGATGCGTTCCAGAGTTTAGCCGCATTATGTGAAAACAGTCGGCCACCACTTCTGGCCCTCCTGATTCTGGGAACTGAGACTAAATGCAGGTCATCCGAGTGAAGCCGCCTGTTGGCTCAGTAGGGTTGGACCAGAGAGGAGATTATAGCTGGTCCATTCCCTCTCAGCACCCTGTGGGAGATACACAGGACCTTGAAATGGACCCTTTCCCTGATCTGTAGCCAATAGAGGGCCTTTAGGGCAGGTCTAGCCGATTGACGGTTCTGCCACAGGCAATTGTGCCGATTTCCTGGCAGAGCGGTCAGCATGGGTAGAATGGTGACGGTGCCTAGCAGGCACAGTCCGCCAAATTACAATGCTGGCTGCAGCCAACCTTTGGCCATGGAAATTGGATTTGGGGGCCCGTTGCGGGCCCCCCTTGTGTTGGGGGGTGGTGGTGCACTAGGGGGCAACCCATGGTACCCCCTATATATCCCTGCACTACGTGGCAGGCACTGTGTGGTGTCTGCCACGTAGTGCATGGAAATGCACAACATGGCTTTTTAGCATTGCGGCAGGCGCTGCAGCCAGCAGCACCCTCCGCAATGTTAAAGGGCCTGGATGCGACCACCATGGTGGAGTTCGCATCGTTATACTACATGTAGAACCGCAGCCTTATATGTGGGCGGTCCGAGTCACCGCAAGGATGGCAGGCGGATTTTAATGACCCCCAGTGTTAAACACATCCTTTGAAAAGAAATGTTTCAAAAAGGTTTAGCATTTCCAAAACCTTAAGATGGGAAGCATCATTTTTTGACACTTCAAGACTTATCTAAATTTTGGTTGGAAATGTATGTATGTATATATGTATGTATGACTGTAGGTTTTATTGCGTGGCAAGCATAGGGAATTGCATAAAATGTATTTATGATGATGCTACCTTTACAAGAAATCGGGTTCTTCAATTACTCAAAGACAACCATATACATTCTGGGAAAAAATATGGTGATCTAGGATTCTTTAGGAAAGCTAGATTAAAAACTATTACCTATGTTTGCAAGGTTTGATACTAGATTAAGCATTTTCTACAGATTACAGATTTTCATTCACACATATCCCTGCTAAAGAACCGAGAACTAAATTAGATGTGTGATAATGATGGAGGGGGTAAATATTATAATATGAGATTTTAAATATGTGCATTAGTTAATGTTTAGATTATTAATATAAATAAGGGCTTATGTTTTTTAGCACATGTATTAATAGGATATGAGTCTGTTAGGGTTTGGTATATTAGCAATAGTTTATAAAATTTAGAAAACAATTTGAATTTAGTTTTGAACTTAGATATTTTACATATTAAAACATATTAATATTTTAAGATTTGGTAAAAAAATATTCTTCTGTTAAAAGCTTTTGTATTTGGTTTGCTTTACATTTATATTCACATATTCCTATATGTGACACATCAATGTATAAAAAGTAGTCGTAATTTAGTATAGGTTGTGTTGGGTTTGTGTCACATTTGTGACACATACTCAGTGCAAAACATTGGTACATCTTGGCCACTGTTGGGATAAAGTTTTTTATGCTAACACAGAATTGCATCTGTAAAATCCCCAAAGTAAAAAAGAAGTGCTGTGTGCTAGTTTTGGGTAACGTTCAATCAAGTTTGTTTTCCATTATGTGTACATATGCTTTGCCAAGCTAACACCCATGGCTTTAGATACAATGACCTATCTACCAAAAATATAGACAGGATTTTGTACATAAAAATAATGCCTCATTAAGGTGGGCTTAAGGTTTCAGAAATGTTTGCTTTGTTCAAACATGTTACACAATTGGCTTGTGTGCTGCACTGCATAGTGCTCATACACAAAATGCCAAATTATTAAACGAATATTTATGTACTGGAAGGGCCCCTTTAAAGTGCCAAACTTGTGCTTGAGAAAATGCACATACCATTGCAATATGGTGCAAGGTTGTGTGTAATATATGATGTTGTTATAGTATTTCATTTAGATGCACTCCTACGCAGCATCTTTGGTTGTTTCACTGCATTTCACAATAAGGTGATACATTTTAAGCTTAACCTTTAAATAATTCACATTTATCACATTTTACAAAATGCATTTAATATTTCACTGGAAAAGAACAAATGCATTACATACCCTTACAAAATGGTAAAATGTTTGTAAACAATACATATACATCTTCAGACAAAAGAAACATTTTTAAGCATGTTTGACTTTGTCTGATATTTTTGCAATATAAATAATATGCTATTCATGATGAAAAGGAATGTGTTACTAATTCGTTTATTAACCATCCCTCATGTGAATCAGGTGAAGAGGTTTCCTCTGAAATGTCACCATTTACATTGAATATATTTTCTTTACAAGTACCAGATGCACAAACTGCAATGATATGTTGCTGTTGGAATCGCTTATGCTCCTGTGAGAACCATTGTCAATGAGTAGTAACCATGTGCTTTGATGTCAGGGGCGAAGGGGGGCTTTAAGGGGAGCAGTCAGTACCAGGACATTTTGGGGCTATGACGTGCCAGGACAACAAGAAAATATTGTGAGATTATATAACCTCAGAGGTCTGGAGGCCATCTTGGGCATGGTTTGATTATTTAAGCCACGCACTGGTCCCTCTTCCTTGCTTGAAACCCAGATGCTTGGAGGACAGGGAGTTGCTTGTCTACCATGCTTCACATCTTTCAAAGTTGCTGACCTGTTTTCCCTTCTTCTCAGTCATCGCCCAATCAGAGTGAATATTCTGGCCCTCAAAAATAAAAGGGGCCAGAGTCCCACTCTGGTCCCACGGTCCACGGATATCTATCACTAGACATTGGATGTATTTTGAATACATTTGTCTGTGCTATATGTTTTTTAAAACCTCGAATTATTTATGGATGGGCTTCGATTAAATGTAAAATGTGTTTTTTTGTATTTAACAATTTTTTGCTAAGTGTTAAAGTACTTTTCAGTGGGGCAATTTTTTATGCCTTGGGGTGTTTCTGGATGGGGAATTTTTAAACTTCACTTAATTTTCTTCTTTGGCATTGATGAATTAATGGTAGCATTTTCTTTTTTGTTTATCATGCCTACATTCTCTGCTAGCCAAGTGGCTATTTTTGTGTGGCCAGTGTATGTGTGTGTTTGCAATAGACCACTATAGTGTATTTGCTTTTCGACCTACTTTGTGCTTGATCCTATATTGCAGGGCAGCCATTTAGTGTAGGCAGTGTACTTTTGCCATAGGCCTTCATGTGTATTTTGTTGTCCATGGCTTCTTGCTTGCTGTTCTAAACCAGTGGCCCGCGGCCATTTTGTGTAGTTATTGCACTTTTGCCATAGGCCTGCATGTGTTCTTTGTTGTCAATGCCTTTGCCAGCCATGTGGCAGGGCAGATATTTTGGGTAGCCAATGTGCTTTGCTTATGCCATTGACTGGCATGTGTTCTTCTCCATGCCTTCACCCTCAGTGGCTATGTGGCAAGGCAGCCATTCTGAGTACTCTTTTTCACAAGGGGAGAGTGAGAGAAGCAGCACAGTTGCAATCTCCCAGGTACTGTACTATCACTAAAGGCAACTGCTGTTTTCTGTTCTCCCCGACGGGATATACAGATTTTCAAAACTCCGTTTTTTCTGAACAACTAATGTCCTAATACATAACCACTCTGGGTGGTGGGATATCCAAAGATTTTGGAGAAGACGCCTCACTCACTGAGTGCAATGCTTCATCACTGGAGTCTTTCCACACCCAGGTAAGATGGTACTACCTGGGCGGACCTCAACCACAAATGTTATGGGAGCTCTTATATAAAGTAATGACTGGTTATGCAGGGAACCAGATGGATGATATAATAAAAATACCTACAGGTATACCCCAACTCTATATTTTATTCCTAGGGTACCTGGGGTATAAGATAAAATTGTGGAATCAATGGGGTTCTTTTGAATTAAATTTATTCAAATATACCCTCTTTAAAATGCCAACATGTTTCGGCCCTCAATTTAAGCCCTTCCAGGTCTGGGGCCTTCTTCAGGGCTAAGATGTCTACTCTTCGGTGTCCCTGCCTTATGTTTAGTAATATATTCATGCAACACAAGAATGAGGCCTATTGCCCTCACCTATATTCTTATATCTTCCAGTAGTTTTTCTACTGTATGGTGCTATTAAGCACCATGCAGGTTGTGTGTTATCGTGTCGTCTTGTAGTCACACATTCGTCAAAGATCAGACACCATTTGTCTACCTAAGGTTTCCACACCGCCCACCGTCGAGTGAGTATCCAGTGTGCTTTACATTTGCCATAAGCCTGCATGTGTTCATTGCTGTCCAGGCCTTTGCCTTTCATGTTAATGGGGCTGGCTGACATTTTGTGTAGTCAGTGTGCTTTTGTCATAGGCCTGCATTACTTCTTTGTTGTCCATGCCTTTGCCCTTGGTGGCCCTGTAGGAAGGTAGCCATTTTGTGTAGCCCGTGATCTTTGCTTTTGCCGTAGGCTTGCATGTGTTCTTTGTTGTCCATGACTTCGCCCATGGAAGACATGTGGCAGGGTGGCCATTTTGTAAAGCCAGTGTGTTTTGCTTTAGCCATAGGCCTGAATGTGTTCTTTGTTGCCCATGTCTTTGCCCTTGGTGTCCACATGGCAGGGCAGCCAATTTGTGAAGCCAGTGTGCTTTGCTTTTTTCATAGGCTTGCATGTGTTCTTTGTTGTCCATGCCTTTGTCCTTGGTCAAAAACCAAAGGAAATGATGGACGGAATGTTGAACATTGCAAGCACTCACCCCCAGTCAACTGATCTGGGTTTAATCCATTACCGTTCTTTATCCCACTCTGCCACCCCAGTTCAGACATGGGAATATGCAAATCAGTCTGACCCTGTGCCTCATGGGAACAGTCCAGCCCGAACTGCCAAGCCATGTCTTCCCTGGACCGGAAACAAGCTTCCTAGGACCGGTTTCTGGCATTTCAGCCGTCTTCAGCCAGGCTTGCTTGAATCCAGTGGCAAAGTGAGCAAGGGACTCACGTCTGAGCATACCCTGCCAACTTATGGCGAACAAAGCAAAAACCAAAGGAAATGATGGACGGAGTGTTGAACATTGCAAGCACTCACCCCCAGTCAACTGATCTGGGTTTAATCCATCACCGTTCTTTAGCCCACTCTGCCACCCCAGTTCAGACATGGCCATATGCAAATCAGTCTGACCCTGTGCCTCATGGGAACAGTCCAGCCCGAACTGGCAAGCCATGTCTTCCCTGGACCGGAAACAAGCTTCCTAGGAGGACCGGTTTCTGGCATTTCAACCGTCTTCAGCCAGGCTTGCGTGAATCCAGTGGCAAAGTGAGCAAGGGACTCACGTCTGAGCATACCCTGCCAACTTATGGCGAACAAAGCAAAAACCAAAGGAAATGATGGACTGAGTGTTGAACATTGCAAGCACTCACCCCCAGTCAACTGATCTGGGTTTAATCCATCACCGTTCTTTAGCCCACTCTGCCATCCCAGTTCAGACATGGCCATATGCAAATCAGTCTGACTCTGTGCCTCATGGGAACAGTCCAGCCCGAACTGCCAAGCCATGTCTTCCCTGGACCGGAAACAAGCTTCCTAGAACCGGTTTCTGGCATTTCAGCCGTCTTCAGCCAGGCTTGCTTGAATCCAGTGGCAAAGTGAGCAAGGGACTCACGTCCGAGCATACCCTGCCAACTTATGGCGAACAAAGCAAAAACCAAAGGAAATGATGGACAGAGTGTTGAACATTGGTCCTTGTCCTTGGTCGGCATGTGGCAGGGCGTCCTTTTTGTAAAGCCTGTGTGTTTGCTTTTGCCATAGGCTTGCAAGTGATCTTTGTTGTCCATGTCTTCATCCTTTGTGTCTATAGGGGTGGTGGACATTTTTTGTAGGCACTTTGCTTTGTTAATAGGTCTGCATGTGTTCTTTAGTGTCTGTGCCATCGTCATTGGTGGCCCTGTTGCAGGGTAGCCATTGTGCTTTGCTTTTGCCATAGGCCTGCATGTGTTCTTTGTTTTTCATGCCTTCTTGCTACTTGTAGTCTTGTGTAAATCTTTTTCTTCCACTTTTCAAAGCCATTTTCTAGGCACAGTAATAAGGGAGGCCTGTGCCTTTTTGTTTTTTGTTAATTTTTTTCTATTTTTCACCTTATATGAGTTTAATATGCTTAAAGATCATTATAGTACAGAGCTTTTTAATGCATTTTTCCATTTTCCCCTGTGCTTCCTTGCCTCCCAAAGATTTCTCATAGTCCCTAGGGAGACACAAGGAATTACTTGTTCTCAATTATTTGATCTTCTCCTCCATCCTCTGACTGCCACAGGTGTGTCATAGACCATAGGTTCACATCAGCAATAGATTTTATTAAGGATTATCGCATTTTCCCCTGCAACCCCTGCCTGCCATAGGTTATTTCATAGGCACACACAAGCAATATTTTTTTAAGGAGTTCTCCGTTTTTACCTGCCTGCCATAGGTGTCTCAGAGGCCATGGGTGCACACCAGGAATGCTTTTGTAGAAAATATTCAATTTTCTCCTGCACCAACTGTCAGCAATATTTTTTAAAAGCATTATTCAATGTTTCCCTTCACCCCCTTACAGTCATATGTGTCTCATAGGCCATGGACAAACACCAGCAATCTTTTTTTTTTCTTTTTAAAGATTATTCCATTTTTCTCTGCAACCCCTATCTGCCATAGGTATCTAGTCCCATAGGCAGACACCAGCAATACATTTGTAAGAATTATTCAATTTTCTCTGCACCCTCTACCTACAATACGTGTCACATAGGCTATAGGGGCACTCACACCAGCAATAATGTTTTCTCAGAACTAATCAATTTTCCCCTACACCCCCGCCTGCTACAGGCGTCTCATAGACCATAGAGGCACATAAAGTAATCTTTTGATTCGGTATGTTTCTGAAACATTATGTTTATGAATGGTTTGGAATGGATACACTATTAATTATTTGTGATGACCTCACTAAGGGTTAATTGAACTAAGCTTTTTTCTGCATGCAAACTGCCCAATTTAAAAAATCGGGCTGTTTGCAAAAAATAAAAAAAGCATTTTCTGATGTACCAAACCCTATTTACCATTCAGCAGCCTATTAGTGAACCGCAAATAGGTTTTGCGATTTGGTGTTAGGAAGGGGCATGTTTAGTGTGTCCCTTCCTAATACCGAATCGTAGCGGTATATAAGAATGTTTTGCGACTGGGAATGCTGTCACAAAACATTTGCAGTTGCCACCAACTTCAAGTTGGTGGTAACCCATTCGCAAACAGAAGGGGTCCCCTTGGGACCCCTTCTCCTTTGTGAATGTGGGAACCAACATTTTTTAAGAGCAGGTAGTGGTCCCAAGGACCACTGCTTGCTCTTAAAAAATGAAAAGGCAGCTTGCAATTTTTATTTTTGAAATGCATCCTGTTTTCCTTTAAGGAAAACGGGCTGCATTACAAAAATAAATATTGTTTTATTTAAAAAACAATCACAGACATGGTGGTCTGCAGACCACAGCAGGCCGCCATCCCAGTGTTTGTAGCCATTCACAATGGGCAAAAATTGTGACCTGGCTCACGAAGCAGGTTCATTCGGGACCCACTGCAAACACTAACAGTGTCAAACGCACTGTTGTACATCGCAGTTTGCAATTTCCTATTAGCGATTCGCTAAAATTTGATATTAGGAAATCGCACACGCAATTTCATACATCTGGCCTTAAATTGTATTCTCTGTAGATTCAAATTGCAAATGTCACATTTCACAGACTTTTCTTCTTGTTTGTTTACTTTAAGGAGCACAAGGGACATCACACACAGTAATGCCAGACAGAAGGCAGGCAGTGACACACCTACGTCCTCCTCTGCTTCAACCTGGGCAGCTAAGTGGCAACTGCCAGAGTTAAGAAAGAACTTAAAGATGGCCCCAAAGAAGGGTGTTTATGCCAAGAAAGTAGCCAGTGAGAAGGAGAAGAAGATTGCCACCCCTGGTGTGCCACCCTCTACCGTTTTTCAGGAAACTTGGTTTACCTGCTTCATCCTCCTCTGGGCAGCAAAAGGCTGGGAGCAGCACTCCTGCATCAACTGCACCACCTCAACCTAAGACTAAGCACAAGCCTGTGTCTTTCAGAATGTGGCCACTGCAGTCATGGTGACGAGCCATAAGTCTGAACTGGATTTGTCTCAGCTGCAATGTACCCACTCGTCGCTGGAAAGTGGACAACAGGAGCCGCAGCCAGCAACAGTTCTTCCTAAAGTAGGAGCAAAACAGGAGGTTGAGTTTCCTGCTGAACATAATAATGCTCTTCAACCATTGGCTTCATGATCTCCAGTAAGAAAAGAAAAGGTGCTCCGTCATCTTCTCTAAGCCCCACTTCTGATGATCTGGACAGGGATTGGACCCAGCAGAGTTTGAGGCCTCCCTGAGAGACAAAGGAAAAGGAAAGTTCCTGAAAGCCTTAGAATTATGGAAATTGGCAGTGATGATGACAAGCCACTGATTGTCAGTATGGAGGGCAGCTCAGAGGGCGCCGAGATAACCCCTCCTATTCAAACTATTCAGAGTGATGTGGGTACACCACCGCTGCCTTACATATATGTAAGACGCCTGTCCAGACCTGCGTCTATCACTACCACAGTCAAAGTGTACCCTACAGAGAGGCAAATGTCATAGCCACTTACCCCCAGTTCTTTAGGTATTGGCAGTAGCACACTAAAAAAGTTATCTTTCCCAGTTTAGGAGTTCTTTACGATTAGCAAGCAGGATGATTATATGATGGTAAGCCAGGTTTGCACTAATGTTTTGAAGGCCAAACATCCCATCGGAGAAAACATCATGCAATCTGGTGAGAGGAGCATCTTCAAAAGATAACTAGTGGTGGTGGTGATGATGAGACAGGGGACGCAGCTCAGCTCACAGTGATAGAAGAAGGTGGTCATGAGGAAGAAGAGGATGAAGTCATTACAAACATCGGCCCTTTCCCCTATAGTGTGCCAGCATCAGCAACCTTCAAATGGCACAACTCTTGGATGCAGACTGGTTCTTGCCAGAAGTCGCCTGTGTCAGTGGCACCACAAAAGAAAAATATCCAAGCCAATATTTCAGGCATGTTTAGGTAGATGGGGCACTCTGAACACATCCACCCAATTACCTGTTTGCATAACTGGAAGCTGGATAAAATCTTAACGCTGGACTTCCTCTCTATTTCGTTGTAGAATTTGTGGCAGCCATCTGCCTGAATTGGAAGGTTCCCACCTGGACCTCTTTTGCCAGAGGTCTTGTGTCAGTGCTCTTTCATGATGTGCTGCAATTGGTTGGCTAAGCTATGCAGCAGAGTGCTCTTCAGACTATCCACCTGATAGACATGTGAACCAGTTGTCAAGCAAATGATTATATGTATATTACTGCACACTGGATCTCTTTTGTGGGGGTTAGGCAACAGCTATCTGCGGGTCTCAGCACTGAAGAAAGTTTTAAGGACATTCGGCAGCATGCAACATTATCTTTGTTCGCCATGGAGAAATTCCATGCTGCTGTAAAAATCTTGAAAGAGTTTAACAGCAAGGTGTTTGAATGTCTTTGACCCAGAGGTCACAGAATTAGATTAGTCACCACAGACAATAGCAGTAATATAGTCAAGGCCATGGCAGATGATTGCTATTTGAGGGTCCTGTATTTGGTACATTGCATCAAACTGATTGTGCAGGACTTTCTCAAAAAAGAAGATGTAGTCAACAGCATACTGATCACCTGCTGAAGGATCTGTGCTCATTTCAGTCATTCTTTTAAAGCACAGAAGCAGTTGAGGACCATTCAGCGTGCTTACTGAGTACAGGGAAAAGCCCTCATACAGGAGGCGCCAACACGTTAGAACTCAACCTACTACATGCTGCAACATCTGTTTGAGCAGTACAGATCGATCATCAACTATGTCCTTCAAATAGGACGGGCTAAAACTGGGAAAAGTGTGCCAATGGAGGTGGGCAGATGTGGTTTAGTCAGGTGCCTGACACAAATGCTACTTCCTTTTGAGGCTTTCACACGGGAAGTCAGTAAGGAACACAGTACAATGAGCCAAACAAACCTGTTGTTGCATCTGCTACAGGGCAAATTGAAAAAGGTTGTGCAAAGATTGTTTATGTGAAAAGAAGCCTATGATTTTGTCTAGAGTTTAATCCTTCGCTTGGCTGTTAATCCAAGGCTGCCCAGAGAGATTGTGTTCTCCAATGTGTCCATATGGGCCACAATACTTGACCCATGGTACAAAACAATACTGCCTACTTTCATGACTATTTCAGAAGAAAATGTTTCACTTTACAAGATTTGAATTGACAGTCAAAGTAAGAGACCTGGAAGAACTTCCGGCATACAGCCTTCAACCTTCAGAGAGGGTTTTGAATGTTCTCACAGCCAACACTATCGCCAGCAATAGAAGAATCTGACTCAACCTCTTCAATGGCTTGGTTTCAAGTGGCAGGGTTTAAGTCAAGGAGAGAGGCAAAGGTAACAGAGGTCGAGTAAGTGGCAGGACTAGTGACTATTCAGAGGATGGCCCAAGACTATCTGGATGACCCATAATAGGTCTACATAGATCAAAACTCATTGGTTTATTATTATGGAAAGATGTGACAATGGACAGAGCTCAACAGGCTGGCAATAAATTAACTGGCTTGTCCGGAAGCCAGTGTGTCCACTGAGAGTGTGTCCAGTGCTGCTGGTGCAGTTATCACAGGCAGAAGGACCAGTCTCTTGCCGCAAAATGTGAGGATATTGACCATGATTAAAATGAACAAAACTTTATACCATAAGATTACACTGTTCCTGAAACAGCATAGGAGGAGGATGAGGTCAATCGGTCAGATTCGAGTGTATTAGCTGATGAACTTCCGGGCGAACCCCCTTAGTCTACAAAAGAGTTCTACTTCCCTGTCTAAGTAGACTGCAAAAGAACTTGCATACATATTGTCTTACTGCTTTGAAAAAAAATATGTACACTAAAGAACATTAATATATTTGGTGTATGGCTTACGCTGCCCCATTTTGTCACATGCATGGTGTAAACCAGTGAGCTCACAAGAAGCCTCCATTTGCTTAAAGGACATGAAGACAATGCCTACAATCCCTATCTGTCGTTATTTCATTCCCTAGCTGGGCTGCCGGTAAATATAATCTTTAATTATACAAGACTGCCCTTGTGTATCACTTCCATGGAAAAAATAAAACAATGGAAAAATGTGCACCACACTCAGAATGGTAACTATTGGACCAATGAGTGATATATTGAGTGATAGATGATTCATGAGGGTTTTTTTAACACATTTTCAAACTTGACTTGTAGTGTTTGGGGCAAGGGAGCTTACCTTTCCTATACATTTCAATATAATTACTTACATGGTTCTTTTGTGTACTTCTTTTTTTGTCAGGTTCTTCTAAGACCAGTCAGTTTAGCTATCAAAATTACACAAAATACTCAAACTCTTTTGCTTTTCTTGTTCATCAACACTACAGACCTCTCTAATTTGTGTCAGACTCGGGACATGAGTCAGGACAGGCCTCAAAGAAGTATGTTGTTTAGGAAAAGTATTGTCTCCAATGTCAAACTCAAATTAAGTGGTTGTGATCTGGGGGTACTGTCACTAGACAGATGTCACATGATCGACAAACACAGCTAAATGTTATAGTCAATTGTGGGATTGGTCATCCAGGCACATGCAGCTATTTGTCTGGGATTGATGGAGAGAATATTCTCATTTCTCAGTTTATCATACAGAACTGCACCAGCCTATGCCCTGCACTCTTGATGCGCATCCACCAGGAGGCTTACATGTCCTTGACTCTACAATTTTGACATTTACTTTTCTTGCATTCTCTAGGCCTTCTCTTCTTCTGTATGAAAGCTTCATAACACTCCTTCATGGACCACTTCAGTCCTGCACCCAAGATGGACGTTTCGAGAAGCAGAATACAGATGCACCATCCATTTTGGCATTTTTATTCACATTATCATTTTTTTCTTAACAATGATAGTTTTTAGAACAGTGTGGGTCCTCCATATTTTGTATTTTTTAACCATAGGTCACATAACAATTAGATAATTTGGTACTCTGTGGCTGAAGGACTGTTTGCAATTGGTAACTCAACTGTCTTGGTCCGTCCACAACAAATGTGATGATGATGTGCTGCTCATCAACGATGAATGTTGTGTTTGTTTTTGTCTCACATTTCCCCAACTCCCCCTTTCCCATCCATTCATGAAACCTCTAACCCTTTTCGCACAGGTTGTGTGAACTATTGAGTTGTGACTTCATAATTTAAAACATAAGTGGATCACATCTTGGTGGGGTGGATGAGGTTAAAGCAATGGCAACTGTTAAAGGATCTTCTTAACTAAGAAATATCCCATGCCAGCCCTAATACCCACCAAGCATGAAAGGGACATCATCATACTGCAGAATCTTAGAACAATGTCTGCCCAAGGATAGGTAGTACTAGGGTGCACCATGGCCTAATTCACAAAGATAAGGTTACACTTGTGGTGGAAATGTACTTTTGCAGTGTAACTCTGCTACCAGTAACTTTAGAGTAGTAACTACCTTTATGTGTAGCAACTAAGAGCTCCTTTTAAAATAATGGAATGACGTACTACTCACAAATGTACTACTCATAAAGTAACTGATTGAAAAGTTACTAGTTGTAAATGTACACTACAAGGGTAAAGTAAAAATAAAAGTGTAACTTTACCATTGTGAATCAGGCCTTGTGTTGGTTGCAAAATCTATGCAACATGGAGTAACCTTATCCTGAGTCTTGACTCAAGGTTTCTGTAAGTTTCATTTAAATTATTTTAAAAAATTAAATACGATCTCTAAAGATTGCTTGCTAGTTGTTGTTTCTTTGATTTTTTTCTCATGGCGGTCTCAGTTTTGGATTATGCACTAGCTTTTTGCTTTCTTTCAACCTAGTTGCCTGGGATGGATTATCCTCCTGAAAAATCTTACAGTTGGAGATCACTGCGCAAGCATCAATCAGAATACATTGTCCCTCATTTTTGTGATGTGTTCCATGTTAGCACTACCATCAGTATTAAGAAGGTCCTTTGGGAAACCCTTCAATATAAAGTTTGTGAAGATTGAGAGAAGTAGCAGACATTGCTTAGTCTATTCAGGTAAGAACTAGTTAAGAACTTAGTACTGAAGTTGTTCTTGGGAAGGAGAGATTGGGATTTTTGTGCATGTTGTTGGCATTTGGGAGAGCCCATTAGAGATCAATAGTTAAAGAGGGTATAACAAGGTCAATAACTAGCTAGCATACAAGTATCACTGATAGGTGCCTGGGTGCTGCAAAAAGTCATCAAGCAATAAAATCAAACATATATACTATAATAGATTTTCCATTCCCCCTCTGGTATCAGAGTATACTGGAGTGGAAGAAGATGTAAGTATAACCACCTGAAGAATAAATACATGGCAAGGGACTTCAGGTAGGGAATATCTAGGGGTAAACGTGGATGTACAGTATAATGTATGACAATTTTAGAATACAGCTTCTCATCTCGCACTCGTACACCCAAACACTACACTAACCAGTAATGCAAAAAAAGATACTAAAGAAGATAAAGGCCCCTTTTTTACTTTGACATGAAAAACCCACCCTTTCCACCCACAATAGGACCTGTCCCGTCCCTGCAAAACCTCAAAAGTGTCCCTTTCTCCAAGTCCCCTACCCGCCCTCTCCACTCACAACAAAACTGAGAATCAAGCCCCAAAAACTAAGGAATCGTGTCGGTGCATGTCCAGCGCTTGGGGTGAGATGAGCGGGTGAGAACGAAGCGGCAAGTGGAGACCAGATTTTGCCAGATTGCGGCAGGGTGGGAGCGGCCAGGTTATGGCTCAAGGGAAGGACCGCAACCACAGTGGTCGGGCCTACGCAGACAATGACGGGAGTGCCCTGAATCCGGAGAGGCACTGAGGACGCAAGAGCCTCTCTCCCCGAACAGAAACCCATGGACAGGAGTCCAGCCCACCCGGGAAGGAGGTGAGTTAGAACCGCATGTAGCGCACCACAGACACTCTATGTGGCGCCCGCATAGAGAATAAAGTGGAGGGCCAAGCAAGCGAATTAGAGACAACCCTGGGGCAAAGAATACCTGTTCAGTGCAAAAGACTCCAGCGGGGGGCACCAAACAACAGAGGACCGACACTGAGGAGCCATTTGCCTGACTTTAAGGTGCCCGGTCGAGACACTCCTATGTGTGAAAAGTAAACAGGCCCCATGATAGTAATTGTGGAGAAGGAGCAAGAAACTATAGGACTGCAGATACCACCCCAACCTTTTCCCCCACGAATCCAGCATTGTTATTCAGCACAGTTAAGACCAGTCTAACACAGGGAAGGATGTAGAAAGACGGGAAAAGGGAAAATGGCCTAGCAAAGGAGGAATATAACACACAAGTGGAACAACCCCCAGACAAAATATAAGGATACAGGGGAGATGCCCCACAAGAACCTCTCAGCCTTTAAGATATTTGCAGATCCTGATCACGCTCCTACAGACTCAGCGCCGGAAACCCAGAGTCACGCACTACACCAGCAGGCACCACAAAGGAGCGTTGGAGAACACAAGGAGTGAAAAGCGGTCTTAAAAAGGGGGAAAAAAGCACAGCAGTGGCGCAACCCCCAGTCAGGCACCGGGGACCCTGAGAGACTACCATGCCAGGTCTTCCCTGACGAAGAGCACTTCTCAACAAAGGGAGGCGAGAAGAGAGGGGGGCTACCAAAGACCACAAGCCTGACAAGGACAAGAGAATCCGCAAAGCCAACTCGGAGGAAGTGGAGGGGTCCCCTATGCCTCCCGAAAAACAACAAAGCAACAGAGTCTCCTCGTACTTCAACTCCACATCTGCCAGACAGCTACCTGCACCTGCAGGAGGGGGGAACGCCATGGCAATATCTAAAGAGGACTTGCTTGCCACCCTAAGAGAGTTTAAGCAGGAATTAAGAGAAGAACTAAAGGCCGACATGGCACAGTCCTTAGACTCATTAAGGTCTGATCTCAGCAGCAGATTGTCTACCATGCAGCAAGATGTGGATTCAGTGGGCATCAGGGTGATGGACTTAAAATCAAAAACAGAAACCATAGAATGACAGACAGAAAACCTAGCATGGACCACAAGGGAACTTCAAACTCAATTACAAACAATGCTCCTGAAAAACGAGTGCCTAGAGAACAGGTCACGGCGTGAAAACATTTGCATTCACAATCTTGAAGAAGGGGCTGAGGGACCAGACCTTGAAGCCTTCGTGATAGGCCGCTTTATGGAAATTCTGTGAGGAGCATCACCCAAAATCAAAATAGATTGCGTCCATATGGTAGGAAGGCAAACCCAAGGAGAGAAACGCCAGCCATATGACATCCTGGCAAAAATGTACTCCTTCAAAACCAAAGAGACCATTTTGTTATATGCCAGGAAAATGGACTCAGTGCGATTTCAGGGAATCACATGTGATCTTTACCAAGATGTAGCTACTGCCACACTAGCGTGCAGACAACTACTCAGGCCGGTTACGGAGAAACTCAGGCAGGACAACATTAGATATCGGTGGACCTACCCCTTCGGTCTAGGGTTTGAATATCGCACCATATAATTGAGGTCAAAGAAGCTTTTTCCCTTCTGGGCCTGCTAGTTCCAGAGACCAATCAAGAGGAGAATAACAGCGAAACTCAAGAAGGCTTTGCATCGGGAGTAGGAAAACAATAGCAAAGTCATCGCCCTCCGAGAGGACAGAAGAAACGGAGAGCTCCTGAAGTAACATAAGAGACCTGATACCCCTCACACTATAATAAAAACAGCCAGATGTTCCAGAAACCCCATGAAATGGGAGTGCCATTGCAATTCGTCGTCCCCGCCGAACATTAGAAGAATATACTGGTTGGATTTAGGTCGAATCTGGCCCTGAAACGACTCAGGATTAACATCCGGCAACACATCCATGACCAGTGCCACTAATCTCGAGAGTGAAGAAATGATCCCTTCTCATAAACGTAGTACAAAAGATGGACTAAAGCAGCGGACATTGCACCGATTCACCTCGAATGTCCGACAGACGCCATGATAATGGTCCAGTTCAGGGGCCAGTTGCCCCATTGTCATTTGAGCTCAAATATCTTTACTATCTTCTACTGTTATCTTCTACCATTTTCTCTCTTCTTTACTTTGCAACTAGCAGGTACCTGGGTGACAAGGGTAACATAAGTAATACACAGATAGGCTACGCACACTGGAGGCGCAGGTACTAGCAAGAGGGATGGTGGGACCATGAACAGGGAGGGGCAGGGGAGAGACCTTGGTGGGTGGGTGGTGTGTGAGGAACCAGAGCGAGAGAACAGGTTCACACATACATAATGGTAATCACCACATTATCATGGAATGTTAAAGGTATGAATGCCCCGTCCAAATGCCAGAAGATCTGGAAATATCTCACTGACCAACACTATAATATTGTGGCACTCGAGGAAAGCCATCTCAAGAGGCCAGATGATCACAGAAAAAACAAAAGACATACCCATTGATATATAAATCATCCTCCACTTCAAAACATAGTGGAGTCACCCTTCTCTTTCACACTTCCCTCAAGGTCCAACCGGTGGACTTAAAAACTGACAGGGAGTGGAGGACAGTATTAGTGAAAGGCAGGGCAAGGGGGAGGCTCTGCACAATTGCAGCAATATTCGCACCCAACACTAACCAAGCGGGATTTCTACACAACACCATGTCTCTCCTGGGGGGCTTTGCAGAGGGGGATAGAATCTTGATGGGGGATTTTAACCTGACCTGGAATTCTGGGATCAATAGCACACAACCACACAGAGCCCACACAGGCAGTTTTCCTAATAACCTGAAACACACTATTGAAGACCTGGCGCTCAGAGACACCTGAAGGGAGGCTCATCTGGATGAAAGGGATTATACTTTCTTTTCACACTCTCATCGCACTTACTCGAGACTTGACTATATTTTCATGAGCCACACCTTAAACAGACAAGTACGAGAAGCCATAATACACCCTATCATTATCTTAGATCGAGCACAAATACAGGTTTCCCTGAACTGGGCTTGCTCCAAGCTGAAATTTAAGAGATGATTCTTCCCCAATGCCATCACTAGAGACACTACAATGCGAGACGCACTACACACCGCAATTAGGGATTTCTTCCAAATAAACAACCTAGACACAACACTGGCGAACAATTGTGACGCGTTTAAAGCTGTGATAAGTGACCAATGCTTGAACCTCATGGTAGCCCTTAATAAAGAAAGGACTGCAGAAAGATTAAAACTGGAGGGGGAACTTAAAACATTAGAACAAACACACAAGACTCATCCCTCGCTCATACTTTGAAGACAACTCACGGCTTTGAAGGGGAAACTACATGCAATCTATTCTAATAGAGCGGAATTGAATGTATTGCGACTCAAACAGGCTTCTTATGCCCAGGGCAATAAAGTGGGGGCACACCTAGCGTGACAACTTTGAATGAATAGTGGAAAGGAATATATTGGGAACATAAAGTACTCTAGGGATGTGCCGACACAAGACAAAGCAGGGAAGGTGAAAATCTTTAGAGACTTCTACAAGTCTTTATACACAGCCGACACATCCAACTCGCAAGCAAAACGAACTATCTCGACACAGTAGAACTCCCACAGGTACCAACAACCCAGACCGAACCCTTAAAGGAATCCATGACAGAGGACGAAGTACGACGGGCTTTAGGGCGTCTGAAATTACATAAGGCTCCGGGACCAGACTGCCTGACAACTCAATTTTACAAAACTTCTAGCACAGAATTAATCCCTCCATTTACATCTCTTTTTCACCACATAGCAAACACTAAACAGACAATGCATTCTATGAGTGAGGCTCTTATCACGGTGATACCCAAAGCAGGGAAAGATACGCAACACTACGGTTCCTATCGCCCCATAGCATTGCTTAACCTCAACGCTAAATTATATTCTAAAATCTTGGCCACTAGATTGGAGAACATGATGCCAGATCTTATTCATTCGGATCAATCGGGCTTTATCAAGAATAGGCAAACACATGACAATGTGCGTAGGGTGATTCACCTTATAGAAAAAGCTTCCAAAAAACATATCCCTGCAGTACTGGTAGACTTAGACGCCGAGAAGGCATTGGATTGAGTGGACCGGAGGTTTCTCTTTCGTACCCTTCAACAATTTGGCTTTTGTGAAACTTTCATAAATATGATTGCGGCCAACTTTACAGCCCCTTAGTCCAGAGTATTGGTTAATGGGGTGACATCACAGCCTTTTATTCTGGGTAGGGGAACACAACGGGTGCCCTTTTTATCCCTGCTTCTTTTTCCATTAAGCATTGACCCGTTAGCCGCAAGACTCAGAGAAAACCATGAGATTAAGGGGATAAACTTTGGCCAAGACGAACATAAAATGTCATTGTTCGCGGACGATATACTCATGACATTATCAGATCCGCAACATTCTCTAACAACACTGCTAAGGGAGTTGGAATGCTTTGAAGGGGTAGAAGGCCTGTGCATTAACCTGACAAAATCCTTCCTACTCAACTTGACACTACCAGAAGAAGTAATGGAGTGTTTGATGTCTTCCACACCCTTCCAATGGGCTAAGAAAGACTTAACATATTTAGGGATAAGACTGACCCCCAAAATCTCAAGACTATTTCCCCCTAATATCCCCCCTCTTGTGAAAGCTTCAAGCCAACTTTAAGAGATGGGTGCCTCTTTATCCATATTGTCAAGATGGTGGGCCTCCCAAAATTTCTGCATTTTTTTCAGTCTATCTATTGAACTCGAAAGAGACTTCCTACAAGAAGCATACACAATGTTACAGAAATATATATGGCAGAATAAAAGGCCAAGACTATTTACTCTCCTCAGGAAGCCCAATGATGAGGGAGGCTTGGCACTCCCTGATTTAACCCTATACTATAAAGCGGCGTAACTCCGCGTCATAGTAAAATGATCCCAACGCGAATCGGACAAACATTGGTTCCATATGGACTGTGCGATCGGGGGAAGGGTGAAATGGGATTTATTATGGAAACCAAAGTCAGACCATCTGGCTAATGCTTACATAAGCACCCCCACCAAAACGACTCTAAACACGTGGGGTGAAGATCTCAAGCTAACTGCGTGGACTTCATTCCCCTCGCCGTTCACCCCCATACACTATAACCTCGCCTTCCAGCCTGCATTAGAACCAAGCCCGTTTGATGCAGGGAAGGAGGAAGGTTGTCTCACCCTGACTGATATTTTCCACGATTGGGACATTCTAACATTTGAGAACTGCCAAAGGGAATTCCAACTACCCAAAACAGAATTTTATCTATATATAAAATTAACTATATGCAAATACGACACTGGGTTCTACAAATTGGGATTAGAGAAGGGGCAACAAGAGAACTCATAGCGTTAAAACGCTTTGTGAAGGGAGCTAGCACAGCGAAGGGGGTGTTTTCTTTCCTTT
This sequence comes from Triturus cristatus, assembly GCF_964204655.1. Classification (NCBI taxonomy): domain Eukaryota; kingdom Metazoa; phylum Chordata; class Amphibia; order Caudata; family Salamandridae; genus Triturus; species Triturus cristatus. The sequence goes on along the minus strand of NC_140584.1, from coordinate 371,452,826 downwards.
ACTCTCTTCTACTGCAGACACTACCTTCTAGACGTCCGAGACATCTTGAATTTTGGGAACATACATTAGGCCAGGATATCTCAGACACACAATGGAAAGCCCTCTGGAGGACATAAAACAGCATAATCACTCGCTTGGTCAGTGTAAGGCTCATTATAAGATACTATATGATTGGTACCTATATCCCAAAAAATGAAAGAAGATATTCCCTAACATGTCAGAGTTTTGCTGGAGAGGACGCAGCCTTCTAGGAGACTTCCGCCATATATGGTGTGATTGCTCAACCATCCGTCTCTTCTGGTCTGAAATCCTGGCGCAAATTATAGAGATACTTGGCAAGCCCCATCCCCACATCTCCAAGCTTTGCACGTCTTGGCCTCCGAGACTCAGAATTGAAATTCCAAACAAATGCGGACCAAGTCATAATGTGGCTATGTCTCGGGGCTGCCAAAACAGCAATTGCGGCCACGTGTAAAAAAACAGAAGCACCGTCTCTCACACAATGGCATGCACAATTATGACAAGCTCTAACCATGAAACAGAAGAGCGACACTTACAGGGACAAGTTCAAAACTTAGAATACTTGTGGGGGCCACTGGTTACATTTCTCTCGAAAGGCCTCCCATTGACAACCTGCCCAGTTGGAGTCAGAGCTCTACACTTGTTCCATTTTTAAGCCAAAGCACTAAACACCATAAGAGCGCACTCCATAAAGTATCCAGCATTTACCAGGACACCCAGGTTCCTGAAGGTCCTAGCTTGGTAAGCTTTTCTCTTTCTGTCCTTGTTTCCCCTTGTTCTCTCATTCTCTCTTTCTTTCCTTTATTTTTTCTTTGGTATCAATCTCTGCATTGGATGTATTCTCCTCACTATATGTAGAATTTGAGGCTGCCCAGTTTACCAGGTTTAGCCTCTAGAGGTAACCCAGTTGCTCTCCCTCCTCTACAGGCAAAGGAAAGCACTAATGTTAGCAATTCTCTCTGAATAAGGCTTGGTGGGTGGGAGGGTTGTGGAGCGAAGGAGGGGAGGTCATTAGTGAGAACATGTCATGACCTTTTACTTATCATGTTATATCTAATTGTAATATGAATTTTCTGGTAATACACAAAGAGACTATAAGGAAGAAATTGACTTAGACTATCCAACAGAATCTGAACCTGGAAATAGAGTGCCAATAGATGTAAACGAGTACAATAAACTTGATGTATTGCCATGTTTATTTCTTGAAGATAAAAAAACTCAATAAAAACAAGTTTGACAAAAATGTTGACGTCCACACTCAGAAAGGGAAAGGAGTCCCTTGGGGACCCTTTCTGGTTTGCAAATGGGTTACTACCTCCTTAACGGAGTTGGTAAAATATGAATTCTCTGCAACTGCATTCCGGTTGCAAAACATTCATACATGCCCATGTGTATTGCTAATAGGAAGGGACGCCCTTGGCACACCCCTACCTAATACTGAATCGCAAACCCTATTTTGTGAGTCAGTAATAGGTTACTTACTCCAAAAATAGGGTTGGTACACGCTGAAAGCTGTTTTAGCAGTCGCAAGTGGCCTGATTCTCTATTTGCGACCGCTAAAATTGTTGTACATGTGGCCCTAAATCTTATTAGATGGACCATCTAAAACGGTGTGGTCTTTAGCATTTTCTTCCTAGATTCTTCCAGACGTTTCATGTTGTTATAGTATTTACTCTGACTCTCTTCTAGCTCTACATCCACTCACTTCCCCTTCATTCCCTGTTTGACTTTCATGCACTTATAGTCCTTAAAGATCACAACTTGGAATATTACACAAATGGCAATTATCACAAGAGGTTTCAAAATAGCACCCATAATTCCACTTCCCAGGTTTGCAAACCATTTGCCTACTGCAGAAAATCTACTTCCAATGGCTTCCCAAGCACCTGTTGCTTCAAACTCCTACACAAAATTGTGCAAGTCAGAAATATTCTTGATACACTCCTTCAAATCCTTGCTCTTGTCATCATTGCTGGACCTTTAACATTCAACAGTCTCTGTCCTCTTTTGTGAGTTGGATGTCTAATGCAAGACGGTTTTCGCAAAACCATGGATCTGATAGCCACTATTTCCATATCTATAACTAATAAAGAACTTGCTGTACTAGTAGCCAACTTATCTACTATAGTGGACAACTTTCTAATCTTGAAATAATTCAAAATGAAACCCACAAATGGGATCATCACACCAAAAAAAACTCCCACTATTTCTCTGGTACTAACACATAGACCTTGAATATTGTTCCCACACATGGGGGCTCATTTATGAGCCCCTGCGTCACTTTTGCGCCACCGGTGCGTCACTTTTTGTGATGCACCAGTGGCGTAAAACATGCGCCATGATGCGCCATATTTACAAAGTGACGCATCTACCTAGATGCGTCACTTTGTAAACCCCTGCGCTACATTATACCTGCGTCAGGTATAATGTATGCAGGGTGGGATTTCCCACGTAAGTAAGCATCGTAGAAGTGACGCAGTGAAATCTACGAGATTTCACTGCGCCACTTCTAGGGTGCAAATGCGTCAATATCTTGCGCCTGCCTCACAGCAGGCGTAAGACTGACGCAGGCCCTTTCACATGGGGCTTGCCCCATGTGAAAGGACACATTGCTGGAGTTGCGTCACTTTTGTGACACACTCCAGCAATGCATCACTTTTGCGCCTACAGATACGTCAGAAATACTGACGTATCTGTGACTCCTTGCGACATGATGCGTCATACTGTAAATATGACGCATCATTGGAGTCGCAGGGAGGGCGCAGTGAAAAGTGACGCATCACTGTTTTCACGCAGTGATGCGTCACTTTTCATAAATGAGGCCCAAGGTCATTGAGATGTTGCACATAATAGATCTTTGGAAAACCTACACCTAGGTACCATACCGGCTTCTGGACAATGTGAAAAAAGCATGTCCCCCACAAATATAGTAAACTCCAGGATTAACAGGCTCATCACCCATCAAAAATAAATTCCAATTTCCCCTAACTTCAAATGGAGGGTAGCACTCATTCTTTCCTATAAAATGATTGTCAAATGAAGATCTTTCAGCAAATATGCATATTTGCCCTTTATATTTCCAATCTAGAGTCAAGGTTGCTTGCTTTCCTGCTACTACATGCTCTATTTCTTCCTTAGTCCACTGATGTTCATTCTTAATTTCTTGCCAGTTTTTGACCTAGTTTCCGTACTTCTCCTCCTGTCTTCAACTAAATGTAGAAATGTCTTCTCAACCTTTGTTAGTAGGCAAGTCAAATTGTATTGATGAGCATAGTTGGTGTTTGTTGTCTTGATGGGTTTAAAGAACTGTTTATTAATTCTAGGAAACTTAGCATTGGGGTCAATGCGACGGCTTAGGTGCTCAAGTATGAGGACTTCTGAAAAACAAAATTCTGCTTGGAAAAATAATATTCTAAATGTTTCCTCCTATACATAAGGCTCATCAAAATAATACAGGTTACACCATAAGTCAAAGGAATATGGTGATAAGACAATTGTATGCAAGCGTAGCAATTCCGGGCATCCATAGTGTCAATATACTCATAAAGCTGTGTAAAATAGGCATTTGCAGAAAAATAGCCTTTAGATGTATCTATGTGTAACTATCTCATCTAATGAATACAAGGAATTACCTCTAGAGAGTGAGAATTTGCAAATGATTGCAGACTTGGAGGCATATTATCAAGGATGGCGTTAAAAATTATCGCCGCTTTAGTGGCAGAAAACTGCCGCTAAAGCGGCGATAATGGGCTTGATGATATGCCTTTGAGAATTCCAATAGAAGTCCATGTTCTGATGTGAACATGGGCTTCTATTGGAATTCTCCAGGGCATATTTTCAAGACCATTATCGCTGCTTTAGCTGCAGTTTTCTGCCGCTAAACCGGTGATAATTTTAACGCCGTCCTTGATAATATGCCCCTTAGTCACTACTGAATTAGAGGTAGATGGATATAATACTACAAGCTAAATTATTAGTACTAGAACTATTAGTGTGCCTGCCATTATGTGCATATGTCTAAAAATATTAGGATTGGCTTCCATTGCTTTCTCAAAACCTGGACCAATGGGTAGAACTAAGCAGCAGCATAGTCTTCTCTGTCGATTTCCATCTGTGCAAATCGCAAAACCAAAGTTAAAAAAGTATCCAATAAGATTATGTACAAGGTCTTTGTGAGTCTTGCTTAGCCCTACTCCATGTCCTTCTAAAGTACAACCTAACACTCCTTCAGCTGCCTCAAGCCTCTGTACTCGACTTTCTTCTCCTATCAATCTAAGTAAATATCTCTAATAAACACACAGTTCAAAGTCACATCCAGAAAAAATATTTGAAATCCTTTTGATGATAATGTAAACTCAAATCGTAGTTTAAATAAAATGTTCCATGTGAGGCTGAGTGGTTTGGTATCATTGATTTTTGTCAGGCCTTTTTCCCAATACCGTTGGATGAGGATTGTCACTTCCAATTTGAATTTGTTTTCAGCAGTCATGTTTTGGAATGGTGCCGACACCCACAAGGGTATACAGAGGTCCCTCTATTTTTAACCAGATTTTTAAAAAGAACCTGGAGTCCTTTGTTATGCTAATTAATTCTGTCCTAGCACAGAATATTAATGATCTGTTAGTTTTATCAAATACTCTGATCTGAAACAAATCACAGCAGCATTTGGAACCATAGGACAAAAAAGAACCACAGTCTGGTTTATATTGCGTAGGTTCTGAACTAAGTGGTAAATACCACTAGGCTTCTGTAAACCCATAATGGGTGAATTACATGGGCTTCCAAAATCTCCGACAAAATACCTTCTTGGATCATTCTCTGCATTACTGGATTAACTCCATAAATCGTTTCAGGGGATCAGATTATATTGCAGGGTTTCTCAACATTAGGCTTTATTTGTATATGTACAGGCTAACCTCCTTTGATGAGTCCAATGTCCTTCCCTAAAAACAATCCCAAACCTCTGACCTCACTGTATTACTGAGATCCAGGTGTAGCTCTTCACTTGCCATAATAGCGAACAACTCAACTGCTGGAATTTCATTAGCCAATTTAAAGGCAACATCTTCATCATAAGTTTGGAACTCCTCCCCCTTTGGGGTGCAATACATGATGCACTTCAGCTTGAACAACAGATCCCCCTTATTGCAATAGTGACAGGGGTTGGACTTCCTCAAGATAGCTAAATCAATCCCAGTACTCGGGTCATTTTGGACACCACAACCTCTTCCTTGTGGCTGGAGTCCACCTCCACCTTGCATCACAGGAGCTCCCTGCTGATACACTCCTTGAATAGGAGGAACATTCTCTATGAAAGGTGACTCTGACCTCCTCTATTAGCAGCCTTCATTTGTGACATCATCAATTTCTCCTTCAATTTCTTCTGCCTCATCTTTCATCATTGCAGTACTTTGTGTATCTCAAAATCTCATCAACCTTCTTATGCTGACATCAAATCAAATGCTGCTTAATCATCATGCTAACATCATGCCTTAATCCCTTTGCAACCCTGGACACAAAATGTCCCATATCCTTGGGCTCCGACATCTCCATCGCACTGTATTTCTTAAATGGCTGCAATAATCTCTCATAATATGCATGAATCAACTCTTTGGGTTGTCCTGTCAGTCTAGACCCAGTCAATATCTTGGGGCGATACCTTAGATTTCAACTATGTCATCACCTGATTATACTTTCTCATTACTGTGTGTATTGGACCATTAGTCAATGGATCTCTTACTGACTCGCTCTCGGGCAATTTTGTGGCTATTTTGAATGCTGTCCACAAATCACTTGGAACTACAACATAAAATAAGGTAATCAGATCTGTCCACAAAACCTTTGAAATGTTCACAAACCGCTCACCTTGTTTGTACAATTCTACAGACTTCTTCCCCAATCTTGGGAAGTCATTTGTGAATGATGCAAGATCACTCCGAGTCCAAGGCACATTGACATAACCACTGCTAGGTACTTCCCTTAAGGGGGAACTTGTAGTACCCACTTACCATCTACGGGAGGAGGCGGTTCTCCCATAGATCTCGTTGGACATTTCCTTTTTGCCCATTTACCTTCCCAATTATCTAGCACACTACAAATCTGAATGTTTTGAATCAATTCCCAAATTTACAATGTCATTCCTGGTATTCTCATACACTCTATCACTATAACAAAGTGGGTGGCTTTTGTAAGGATTAAGTCTGATCCAGATCTACCTCATATTTCTGAGCTGATGCAGATAATTTATCATAGACTTGCCTTGCCCACCTGGTGATGCTCTGACTCATAAACAAAAGGTATTTTTCTTGGTATGGATCTAGTTTGGCCAATTCAAGACTTCTAGCTATCATTTTGTTTAAATCTAGTTTCAATTTCAATACACCCACCAAGTTTACCCTCAACAATAACTGAATCATTCTTTGCCTTAATTCTGAGCTTCCACTTTCATTCGAAGTGGTGTTGAGAACCTTCAACCATTTCTCTATTTCCTGAGCACTAAGGCTTGGATGCATTCCAGGGGCTTGAGGTACTGCCCCTTCTTTGGGTGTGCTACTATTTGCATTTAGGGGTGGCTCCGAAGTGAGTGTACCCATATCTGGCAATCGTGGGAATGACCTTAGTGGTCCAAATCCAGTCTGGTTCGACGTTGAATCTGCACCACACACAGCACAAGGGGATCTCGCATTAATTGGAAACAAGGGAATAGATCCTCCCACGTTCGAACTTGTAGGGGCATTCTTTGGATCATTTAGATTGACTGGGACTGCCAAACTGTATATTACATTTACTGCAGAGCTAGGTTTGTATATAGGAACCTCCACAGGATTTAGAAGACTATCTCTAGAGTCACTATCACTATTTCTCTTCCCTCATTTTGTTCCTTTTGCTTATACCTTTTTCCTTCTTTTTCCTCTCCTTCCCTTTCTCATGTTCTTCACTTGTTAATGCATGGTATAGTTTGGCTCCCTCTATCATGTTAGTTCTCCAGATGGTCTGTTCTGAATCCCATCTAGCATCAACATAAGTATGCAATGGTAACCAGGACAGTGAGAGCATCTGGAGCATTAATCCCTTCCATCGGGCTTTGATTCATATTCACAGGGGTGGCTCCCATCATATTATGCTCACATTTGCTGGTGCTGGTAGCCACTCCATAATTTCCATTTGCATTAGTAACTCCACCTCCCATCAGTTGGGTCTCATTGTAAGGAGGTGGGTGTTCTGACAACAACACATTTAGAAGACTATCGCTAGAGTCACTATCACTGTTTCTCTTCCCTCATTTTGTTCCTTTTGCTTATCCTTTTTTTCCTTCTTTTTCTTCTCCTTCCCTTTCTCATGTTCTTCACTTGTTAATGCAGGGTATAGTTTGGCTCCCTCTATCATGTCAGTTTTCCAGATGGTCTGTTCTGAATCCCATCTAGCGTCAGCATAAGTATGCACTGCTTTTCTAGCTCTTTCCTGATAACTTTCCTTCTCTCTGGCTTGTTCCCAAGCATTCAGCACTTCAAACTGTGTAATTGTAGGCTGTGGTTCTCATATTGAACATAACATAGCATGGAAACGCCAGTTCACCTTCTTTCTTTGTGATCTTGTGTCAATGTCTAAGCCAAATACATGTGTGAAGCCCTACATTTATCGCCATATAATGACCTGAAGTATATTCGGTTTGTGCCTCTTCTCCCTCCCTAACAGGTATTGGCACATCTCCTGTCAACTAATCTCATGTAACTTTAAAACATTTCATTTTACCCACAATTCTCGTTCATAGTCAGCGACCAATGCCAGTGTGACACTCTGACTTGGACAACCAATAACAGCACAGCTTTCCACCAACCAACCAATCTCACTGTAGCACACCGTGATGTGAATCTCGCTCCTTGCAGCAGTTTACCCCCCTTTACAGTTTTCATGAGTGCACTGTCCCCAGCAATACGCATGCAAAACAAATACAAAGCAAATTGCACAAATAACTTTGTCTGCACCACTAAGGAAATGAAAATAACTTACCTGTAACTGCAGTTATCCAGTATTGAAATCTTTCATAGATCCACTAACTCTTCTGGTTGACATAAGGGCCAACAAGAGTGCAACTTTCCAAGTGAGGAACTTGAGATCTGCTCATGATTTGTGAGAGAACCATTTTGAGGTACCATCCTGGTGGAGGAGCCTTACCTGGAGGGAAAGTTTTAACCCCTTCAGTGCCCATGACGAGCTGGACTCGTCATGGGCTGTGGTGGCGCTGTGCCCATGACGAGTCCAGCTCGTCATGAACTCCGCCCGCTAATGGAAGGCGCGGCACTGGGCGGGGAAAGGGGCGGGCATGCAAGGGGTTAAATAATCCCTTCATGAATTCTTTGATTATTTTGGATGAACAGAGAGAAAGCAAAATAGAGGTACACCTGAATCTAGATATTACTGCTAGGTGAACCTTTATTGATGAATGTGCCAGCCCTTACAGGACTAAGGATAACAGGTATGGAATAACTTATTCTAGTGATGATTCCAAGGGAAGGATATTGGAAGCTTCAAACCATAAATAAACCCTTTTCCATTTTAGCTGGTAGGTCTTGTTCATGGAGCTGGCTCTGGCATTTGCCAGAATGTCTCCACAGTCTTGAGAGAAATTTACATTGCAGAACTCATGAACTATCTGTTGTAGAATTGTGCTATATGTTGCAACGGCCCATTATGACTCTTTACTTTGATTTATTTGTCAATACCTTTCATCTTGCTCTTTCAATCTTTTGTACAGCGCTCTGATACCCATGGGCCATGTGAGCTCTTTATAAAACACTCTAAATAAAATAGAATTCAGGAGCCAAGCATGCTGGCTCAGGATGGAGTATCTGGCCTCTGTTCATCGTGAGTAGGTTGTGTTTCCTGAGAGGACAGATGGGATTGACTTTTGAAAGTAGGAGGAGCGAGGTGAACCAATGCTGTCTTGGCCACCAGGGAATTATAACAATTAGGCAACATCCCTCCAGCTTCAATTTAGTGAAAATCACCAGAATGAGAAGGAAGGGAGGAAAATCATATGCATAAATCCCTGACCAGCTCATTGAAATGGCATTTCCGCATGACCCTGGGAGTGGGTATCGACTAGTGCAAAATCAGCATTTGGTGTTCTTGTTGGTTGCAAAAGGATCGAGTGCTGCTGTGCCCCAACGTGTGAAAATCACATTTAACACTTGCTGATCTAGTTCCCACTCGTAGCAACTGTCCGTGGTCTTGCTGAGAGTGTCCACCAATGCGTTGTTGCTCCCTGGAACATGTACTGCCTTTAGGGTGATTTGGTGTGCTTTTAACCACTTCCACAGGTCTTGAGCCACTTGTAAAAGAGAAAGATACCTTGTTTGTTGATATAGTGCATGCTGGTCATGTTGTCTGTCCCAACCAGCACAGACTCTCCTGCAATACATGGTAGAAAGGTTTGCAGAGTGAGAAATATAGCCTTTAGTTCTAGGAGATTGATTTGGAGTGATTTCTGGGATTGCGACCTTCTCCCCTGAATCTTGACATACTGTAGATGGCCTCCCCAGCCCTCTAGAGAGGCATTGTGGTGACGATATAATCTGGTGATGCAGGAAGAAATGTGAGACCTTGAGATAGATGAAATAGTTGGGACCACCAATTCAGCATTACTTGCATTGTAGAAGTAATATGTGTCAAGTTGTCAAATGAGCCGGTTAGCTGGACCCATTGTAACTGAAACTCTTCTAGTTGTGGTCTAGTTTTCAGAGAAGCCAGTGGGACTAGTTTTATGGTGGAGAACATCATGGCGAGGAGCAACTTGAACATCAGCACTGAAACAAATTTTCTTTGTGAGATTTTTAATGCCAGGTTTGATAACCTCTGTTGCCCATCCAGTGACAAATAGGCCTTGTTGTAGATAGTATTGAGGTTGGCTCCTACGAAAATCCTCGTTTGATTTGGGACAATGGAGCACTTCGGGTAGTTGACTGTGAGATCCAGCATGTGAAATAATGCCAGGCATGCCATGGTAGTCTTAAAGGCGTGTCGTGGTGTGGAAGCTTTTAGAATCCAGTTGTCTAGGTAAGGAAACACCTGATGACCTTGCTTGTGAAGTGCAACTGCCACCGGAGCAAGACATTCTTAAGATTCTCAGGTGGACATGAGGCCAAACGGGAGGACTTTGAACTGGAAATGGGCATCGGTTACGGTGAAGCAGAGACACTTGAGATGCGTTGGATGTATGGGAATGTGGTAAAAGGCATCTTGACAATGCAAGGAGATCGTAAAATATCCACTGTTCAAAGAGATGGAAAATATTGGAAAGAGAAATCATACAAAAAGACTGCTTGCACAAGATTTTGTTTAATTTTCTGAGGGCCACGATGGGTTGCTACTTCTTCTTTTTAATGAGGCAGAAACAGGAGTGGAATCTTTTGCTTCTTTGGGAAGCAGGGACCCGCTCGAACATGATCTGAGCTTCTCTCCTTAATAAGTGAAGGTGAGGTGAATACACTCCTTTTGGAGGATGGCCTAGAGGTCTGTGCACAAATTATAGGGTGTGTCTGTATGCAACTAAATGCAACATCCATGCATCTGACATTATTTCCTTCCATTTGGAGAGGTAGTTGGAAATGTCCCCATCCACCTGAATGGGAGGAGGTGTAGCAGGTGCCTGATTCTGGCCACTGCTTAAGACTGGTGTTGTGACCTTGAGGAACTTGTTACACCTTGTGCCCTGCTTCTTGTAGGCCATGGTGGGTGGTTGTTGAAATGGTTGGTGGCAACTTATCCTATATTGGGACAAAGGTTGATATTGCTTGGGTCGTTGGTATCCCCCTCTATAGATAGCAAAACCAATGCCTTTGGATCCACGAAAGTGCAATTTGCGGTATTGTAAAGTGCCAAGAGATCTGGTGTCAGTATCTGTCTTTATTGCTAGAAGAGCCTTATCCACATGTTTCCCAAACAGGGACTCTCCATCAAAAGCTATTTTTTGGATTCTGTACCTCCGAGCTAAACATTGTAACCTTGAGCCCCCCTTGTCGTCTTAAAACAGCAGCCCCTGCCGGCCCCGTTGAGGCGATGTCTAGAGCACAATCTATGATTTCGGAAGATGTGCACTCACCTTCGTGCATATTATTCTGTGCCACCGCTTTTTTATCTTCCAGAATGAAGTCAAGAAGGTTGTTGACATCCAACCACAACTGTTGGTCACAGCGCCCCAAACTAGCCAGTGAATTTGCTGAGAGAACTGTGATAGCTGACATCAGGGAGAACCTTTTCCCTATATTATCCAGGCACTTTCCTACTTTATGTGGAGGCGCTGAGATGGGAGTGGATGGATTTTTAGAACGGCTTTGAGCAGCTTGTGTGATGACAGAATATGGCCTGGGATGGCTTATAAGGCATGCTGGAGAATCCTATTTATAGAGAGGGGGGACACTAGGAGCTGATTATTAGGTCCAGTGACGCTTGCTTCCGAAAAGTAACTAGTATACAAAGCGAGTCACTGTTCCTTGTAGAGGGTGAAAGAGGAAGAAACCTTTGTCGTGTGCTACTCTATCTGTGGGGGATAGTGTGTCTTCATCATAATGCCCTCACACACCCGAAGGATGTCATGTTTCATCATTTGGCATTGCTCCTCGTCGGGCCGGTGCTGCAATGCCCTACGGGTCCCCTGAAGGATCTCTTTATTGGAGATCTTTTGATGAGAAGCCGTTTGGGTGCGTAGGTGTAAGTGGCAGTGAAGTCTAAAGTGGTGTGTTAAAAAATGACTGGAGGGAGAGTGGGTACTATTTATTAGGGTGATCCCTCTAAAACAAAGTGTATAGTGCTGCTCTAGGGGATATTTTGTCCCTCTGTAGCTGGCTATATGTCCCTAATGGACATATATAAAGGTCAACATGTTTTGTGCTGTATGTGGCCTTAGAAGGAGATCAAAAGCACTTCTTCAGGACAAAATGTAGGTCAATTTTAGTATCAGTGGCAGCCTGAACTAACCAGTGCCACCAAGTTTGTAGAAGGGAGTAGCGTTTTTAAAAAGAGAAAAAGTGTAGGACATAAGTATAGTAGCGTTAATATCTTGTCATGATAGTTTGTCCAGGTCATCCATTGGAAGGCCTGGTGCGCATTACCCTTAGCGTGAGTATTATCACTATAGGTTGGCATAAGCGCATATATAATACCAGTGACGTGAATAATTAAAATGATCGGCATAGTGACAGACATACATAAATAGGTATAAGATCAATGATTAGATTGTGCCAGTAACTAGTATACAAAGCAAGTCACTGTTCCTTGTAGAGGGTGAAAGAGGAAGAAACCTTTGCCGTGTGCTACTCTATCTGTAGGGGATAGTGTGTCCTCATCATAATGCCCTCACACACCCCGAAGGATGTCATGTTTCATAATTTGGGCATTGCTCCTCGTCGGGCCGGTGCTGCAATGCCCTACGGGTCCCCCGAAGGATCTCTTTATTGGAGATCTTTTGATGAGAAGCCGTTTGGGTGCGTGGGTGTAAGTGGCAGTGAAGTCTAAAGTGGTGGGTTAAAAAATGACTGGAGGGAGAGTGGGTACTATTTATTAGGGTGATCCCTCTAAAACAAAGTGTATAGTGCTGCTCTAGGGGATATTATGTCCCTCTGTAGCTGGCTATATGTCCCTAATGGACATATAAAAAAGGTCAACATGTTTTGTACTGTATGTGGCCTCAGAAGGAGATCAAAAGCGCTTCTTCAGGACCAATTTTAGTATCAGTGGCAGCCTGAACTAACCAGTGCCACCAAGTTTGTAGAAGGGAGTAGTGTTTCTAAAAAGAGAAAAAGTGTAAGACAAAAGTATAGTAGCATTAATATCGTGTCATGATAGGTTGTCCGGGTCATCCATTGGAGGGCCTAGTGCACATTAACCTTAGCATGAGTATTATCTCTATAGGTTGGCATAAATGCATGTATAATACCAGTGATGTGAATAATTAAGATGATTTTTCTCAGCATAGTGACAGACATACATAAATAGGTATAAGATCAATGATTAGATTGTCCCAGTGTAGTTCTTTATCCATACGTCATTTATACAATACCCCTAGGTAAAGTATCCAGGTTGATGTGACTCTATGAAAAGGCTCATTCATAAGGTAAGTATATGAACCATAGCTGTCTAGGTAGATAATACCCCATCTTGTAATGGGGTGTTTGAGTAAACATAGTTCTCAATACTTTTTGTTATCAAGCTATTGTTTTAGAGCGAGTGTTCTATAATGAATTCTTTATTTTTCTAAGTGTGATGGTTGGTGGTGCAGGTAGTAAAAACATACTAGTAGATCTAAGCAGATATGTTTATGGGGCATGGGCGCCATCTTTGAGTGATATTGTGATATGTTATCTGTCATTATATGTGAATAGTCAAGCCTCATTTCTAATATTCAACATACTTGGTTTTATCCTCAAACGGAGTGTCTGAGGTGACCTGTATTGTGGAAAAACTACATATGTGTGTTTTGTGTTTTGTGTGTCTCTATAGTTTACACATTATTATGGTAACTACACTAACTCAATCTACGGTATTTCATTGTTTAGACCATGAGTATTTGTCCGTAGGCGGTAAACCTATCTTTGTTCTTTTTTAAATAGTGTCCTGTTAGACCATGAAGGATTGGACTCCATGACAGTCAGGATCATTTGATCTGGTGTATGTCCTGTTTCGATGTAGTGTCTGCTCATTTTGGTGGTGTTTTTCTTGCACCGTATATTACTTCTGTGTTTGTTCATTCTCATCCTCACAGCTCTGGTTATCATTCCTATATAGAGGAGGTTGCAAGGACATTTTACCATGTACACACAGTTTTTAGTATTACAGTTTGTATGTTTCTTCTGTGTCCACTCCTGGTTGTTAAGCTGCAGAGTTGAGCTAAGTGTTGTTAGGGGGCAAATATTGCAGTTTCCGCATGGGTAATGCCCTTTGACTTTTGGGAGGTCTCACAGTGTCCTTTGATTGTCCAATTGTTTAGTCTGTGGTCTTGTGTGCATGACCATGTCTTTAATATTCTGAAGGCGAATCTTGGGTGCTCCAGTTGCATCCCTCCTATGTGAAGGATGTTCCAGTGGTTTAGTAGGATTTTCTTTACTTGATTTGATTGTTGTGTGTAGGTTGTCATATGTAATTGTCTCATCCTTTGGTTTTTCAATAGTTTCTAGAAATGCTTCCCGCCGATTGTTGGGTGCGCATTTCTATGCATTCTTTATGATTCTCCGCGGGTAGTTCCTCTGTTCCAGGTTGTTGCCTAGTTCTGCATCTTATGTTTCGTAATCTGTGGTATTGCTGCAGTTTCTTCTGAGCCTCAGAAATTGTCCAAATGGAAGATTCTGTCTGAAGGCTTTTGTGTGATGTCTGTCGTAGGTTACTAAACTGTTTCAGTCGGTAGGTTTTTTGTATGTTTTGGTGAAAAGTTTTCCATCTTGTAGGATGATTAATAGGTCCAGAAAAGGGATCTCTTCACTTAAGGCAGTCAGTGTAAATTTTAGGAAAGGATCATGTTCGTTAATCCAGGTGTGGAATTCCATGCAGCGTTCTTTTGTGCCTGTCCATAACATGAGTATTTCATCTATATAACGTTTTCACTCTTTTATTTCTGGTTTAAAGGGGTTGGAAGCTGGTTGGATGTGTTCGGCCTCAAAATAGGCCATGTATAGGCATGCTAAGCTCGGCGCAAAAGTGCTGCCCATACAAGTTCTGTGGATTTGTTGGTTGTGTTGTTCTTGGAACTTAAAGAAGTCATTCTTTAGGGCTAGTTCTGCGCATTCCAGAATAACATTTACTGGTTGTGGTGTAGTCAAGTCTTGGTTCCTTAGACTTTCTTCAACTAGTCTCAGTGTAGATTCTTGTGGGATGTTGGTATATAACGCTTCCACGTCGAGGGTCACTAGTAGGGTGATTTCCTCCGGTCCCCTTATATGCTCAATTAGGTTGATGGTTTCTTTTGTGTCTTTGAGGTAAGATGGTGTTGCTTGTACTAATGGTCATAGGAAGTGGTCACAGTATTGGCTGAGTGGTTCAAGGATAGAGTTAATCCCAGACACTATTGGTCTTCCAGGTGGGGGCATGATGTTTTTGTGGATTTTTGGCAAGATGTAGAAGTATGGGGTCGTGGATTTAAAGTTCACTAGGAATTCTGATTTATTCTTGCTAATCCACCCATTTGTTTGTGCTTCAGTTACTGAGATGGTGATTTTTCTCGTGAGGGAATCTGTGGGATCTGTGTCTATTTTTTCGATAGTATCTGTTGTCTGCCAGTTGTCTGTGGCATTCATTGTTGTAGTTGTCAATGTTGAGAATGACGATTTCTCCACCTTTGTCTGCAGGTTTTATTGTAATTGTCTGATCACTGTTGAGGTCTTGAAGGGCTTTCCTCTCCCTTGTAGGTTGTTATAAACTTTTTTCGGTTGTAAGCCGTTTATGTCTCGTAGTACCGCCTTTTCAAAGGTCAGAATCTCGGTGCTAGTCATTACTCTGGTAGGCGTGAATTGTGTCTGCCATGGTTGTGTTTGTCTTGTTCATGTCCAGCCTCTGGAAAAAGGATCTCAGACGTAATTTTCAGAAGAAGGTGTGTAATTCACCAGTGAGTCTAAACGGGTTCTCTCTGGGAGTGGGGACAAAGCCTAATCGTCTCTGTCGGACTGATTCTTCTGTTGGTGTTAGGGTCCTGTTAGACAGGTTAACCACTAATTTTTCTAGCTTTGGCTCCTTGTCCTGCGTTGTTCCTCATCCTCCGACCATTGAACTTGTCTTTGCTAATTTTTTCACCTGCCTCTTCCTCTGCCCCTGCCTCTGTTCCAAAAAGGAGGTCGTTGTTGTTGTTGGTAGACTGGGTGAGCATATAAGGGGACCGGAGGAAATCATCCTACTAGTGACCCTCGACGTGGAAGCGTTATATGCCAACATCCCACAAGAAACTACACTGAGAGTAGTTAAAGAAAGTCTAAGGAACCAAGACTTGACTACACCACAACCAGTACATTTTATCCTGGAATGGGCAGAACTAGCCCTAAAGAATAACTTCTTCAAGTTCCAAGATCAACACTACCATCAAATCCACAGAACTTGTATGGGCAGCACTTTCACGCCGAGCTTAGCAGGCCTATGCACGGCCGATTTTGAGACAGAACACATCCTACCAGCTTCCAACCCTTTAACCAGAAATAAAAGAGTGGAAACGTTATATAGACAACATACTCATGTTATGGACAGGCACAAAAGAACGCTGCACGGAATTCCACACCTGGATGAACGAACAGGATCCTTTCCTAAAATTTACACTGACTGCCTCAAGTGAAGAGATCCCTTTTCTGGACCTAATAATCATCCTACAAGATGGAAAACTTTTCACCAAAACATACAAAAACCTACCGACCGAAACAGTTTACTAACCTACGACAGCCATCACACAAAAGCATTAAGACAGAATCTTCCATTTGGACAATTTCTGAGGCTCAGAAGAAACTGCAGCAATACCACGGATTACGAAACACAAGCTGCAGAACTAGGCAACAACCTGGAACAGAGGAAATACCCGCGGAGAATCATAAAGAATGCGCAGAAATGCAGACGCAACAATCACCGGGAAGCATTACTAGAAATTCTTGAAAAACCAAAGGATGAGACAATTACATGTGTGACAACCTTCACACCACAATCAAATCAAGCAAGGAAAATCCTACTAAACCACTGGAACGTCCTGCACGCAGGAGGGATACAACTGGAGCGCCCAAGATTCGCCTTCAGACGTACGCAGAATATTAAAGACATGGTCGTGCACACAAGACCATAGGGTAAACAATTGGACAATCAAAGGACAATGTGGGACCTACCAAAAGTCAAAGGGCATTACCCATGCGGAACCTACAATATTTGCCCCTTAACAACACTTAGCTCAACTCTACAACTAAACAACCAGGAGTGGACACAGAAGAGACATACAAACTGAAAAACTAAAAACTGTGTGTACATGGTAAAATGTCCTTGCAACCTCCTCTATATAGGAATGACAACCAGAGTCGTGAGGACGAGAATGAACAAACACAGAAGTAATATACGGTGCAAGAAAAATACCATTAAAATGAGCAGACTCTACATCGAAACAGGACATACACCAGATCAAATGACCTGGACTGTCATAGAGTCCAATCTTTCATGGTCTAACAGGACACTATTTCAAAAAGAACAAAGATGGGTCTACTGCCTACGGACAAATACCCATGGTCTAAACAACGAAATACCGTGGATTGAGGTAGTGTAGCCTAATAACCACCTCATCATCAACCTCTTCTCATCCCAATTCTACAAGCAAAGTTACCATAATGATGTGTAAACTATAGAGACACACAAAACACACATATCGTTTTTCCAGAATACAGGTCACCTCAGACACTCCGTTTAAGGATAAAACCACGTATGCTGAATATTAGAAATGAGGCTAGACTATTCACAAACAATCGACCTGCCAACAACACCACTCTAAGATGGCGCCTGTGCCCCATATACCTATCTGCTTAGATCTACTAATACGTTTTTACTACCTGCACCACCAACCATCACACTTAGAAAAATAAAGAATACATTATAGGACACTCGCTGTAAAAAAATAGCTTGATAACAATAAGTATCAAGAACTACGTTTACTCAAACACCCCATTACAAGATGGCGCCCACGCATCACGTCACACTCTTTCCCATTAACATGTAATTAACTCACTGATTGGCAACACACCTCCACTATATAAGAGATAGGGGCCAACCTTCCCATTACCGGCGGATACAGGGAGAGGCACGCAGGTGGATCGGCCCTGCTACTACGGGAGAACTGTGAGTAAATAGAAAGGGAAAACCCTTTCAGTATGCGAGGCAACATCTCTCTGGTTTTATTAGCGGTTAGCCTGTAAACAATTGTTTCTTAAAAACGATGCCTCATTAATACATATACAGTCTTTTTTATGTCAAACCTGCCAAAATGCGAGTAAAGTCTAGTTTTATGCATAGTTCATTGACCTGATGAGCGGGGCACTACTAAGCCACATACGTCTATGCAGACCTTTGTGCCATTCTCCATAGGCCTCCAAAACCAGAAAATCATAATGAAACATGACAAGTCCGTGCACTGTCAACTCCCCCAAACTTTATTGACTACAACAGCGGGATACAATGAAGCCTCTTAACACTATTTTCTTTGCCTTCTCTCATTTCACAGTTCCCGAGAAAGCCCTAACTGATCTCATGAGGTCCTGACTTTAATATTAAAGGGTGAGAAACATGATGTATTTTGTAAAAAACAAGACAACAGTGTCTAGAGGTTTGCCATCATTAGTGGGGCCTACTTTGTGATATTATCTACCAAGACATGCTGGAGAATCACCTGTGGTATTTTTCATCAAGATGTAGTGGAACTGGGACAACTGCTGCCAGATTTTTTATAATTTTAACTCCCTTCTCCCAAATATAATCAATGACTAGGATTTCCCTAAAATCATGCAGGAAGCAGGCAAATTGCTTGACTGAAGTGGGAAGGTGGAATCTTGCTGCCGCCGTATCCATTAAATTATGGAAACCCCCAATGTCTTCCGGGGGAGAATCTGCCAGTTGAGGTGGGTGAGGAGTGGGAGTAGGGACTAAATATTCATCCCATTCATCCTGTGGTTGCTGAGGTTTAGAATCTCATCCCGCTCTTGTTCTTCTTCAGAGAATGTATGGTCCTCTCTTGGGGGTGGCACATTAGGTATCTGCAATATTCTAGTTGTGATAGGAGGTGGTAGATATACTGGTGTAGCCAAGGGAACAAGCTGAATAGGTGGCTGTTTCTGTGGGGTGTTTGGGAAACGTCTCTTATAATGTTACAGCATAGCCTGCAAGTCTAGTAGTAAAGAGGTGGGCATGCGTACCTCATCTCTTCTGGGTTGTTGATGGTAGACATAATGTTCAAAATAACGCCTTGGTGAAGCATCATATGATTGAAAGTGGTCATCATTATCACCAGAATCAACATCCTGACATTTTACTTGGAGTTCTGAGGGACTGTGTAAGCATCTCCATATGATCCCTATTCATCAGAGTCTTGTATATCTAGGAAATGGCTATGCAGAACAGGAGATATCTTACTTGGCAAGGTCAGTCTTGGTGTTAAAAAGGTTTTTGCAATTTTTACTCTCGTCAACGGTTCCGTTGACAATGAGAATTGCTGCATCAGAGGTTGAGCTTCCTTCTGTAATGGTGTCGTCGACGATTGAATCATCATCTGTTCTGTTGTCAGTTCTTCAGTCAAAGGTATATTAGCTGACAGTGTGTCCGTCATCGGTGCCTTCATTGGAGGTTTAGCTGTTGACAACTTCATCTTTGTGGATGGTGTCGATGTCTTGGGCTGGGCCTCTGGCGATGCCGCCTTCGTCAATGGTTACTTAGAAGCATTAGTTTTGGTCTATGGTGCCTTCAACACTGAATTTGCGGTGTCATCACAATTTTCGACACCGCCGCTTGAAAAGACGATGCTGATGTACCTGTCATCATTTTTGTCGTCGATGCTACTGGAACGATGGGGTCGTTTGTCATTTTGATGTCGACAGCTCTGAGAAAGGTGACCTCTGTCGCTCCCTTTTCATGTCAGGAGTAGATGGATGAGGCCACCCCTTTGGAGACAAGTTGTATTTTCACCTTTCTGAGGAGATCCTTTTTTAAGGCCTTTCTACTACCTTCAGCAGAACCATGGTCAAAAGATCTTGACCTTTTGTGGGTTGTATGAGAAGTGTCACAGTCTTCACCAGAAGTACTGGATGCTTGAGCTTTGGACTTCTTCAGCCATATAAAAAGATGTCCTTCTCTGTCTCACAGGGTCTTTAAAGAAAAAGTATGACATATCCTGCACTCCATCACCTGACGTTGAGGGTAAAGGCAGTGCAGGCAGTCTTTATGTGCGTCATCCACATGTAGTCTCTTTTACCGACAGGATTTGAAGGATCTGAAGAGACCTGTTTTTGAAGAGTCAGACATGTTAAATATAGAAAAATTATAGAATGAATCTAAAGAAAACTAAGCAGAGCTCAGGTAGACTCCCTTAGCAAGTCGTGAGGTAGAAAATATGAGGGATTCAGCCTCCGTCTAGAGTGTTCTAGAGTGTGCTGTCAGCTGATTGAGTATGTCTCAAGTTTGGTCCGTTTTTAAAAATGACATAGATAGCCTATACGTGTGACTTCCCTTACCATTATGGCCATGGTACAATACATACTTCTTACTATAGTAGCATGGAAATCCAAATTGACGATAGGGAATGATTCAAGCATGTGAATCTATGAATGATTCAATACTGGATAACAACAGTGTTCAATCATGCAAGAATTGTTCGGAATAACACTTTCTGACCTACTCAGACACACTTGATTGAGACCTGGACCACCAGGGAATCTCTCTGATTAGTACAACTTCTCCCACAAATACAGAATCACTACTGGCAGTCCAAATCGTCTAACAAAGTTTAGTCTCAAAGCCATAAAACATACAAGGATTTCCAGTCCTCTTGTCTATACATGAGTAAATCTAAATTACCTAAACTAAAAGTATTAACTGGGGAAACGCTAATTAGATCCAGTATAGTAGGAAGGTGTCAGCATTGCAAAGACGTCTGTAGAAGTCTACAAAATCAGGAGTATTGCATAGTATAAAGCAACACAACAGAAATATAGCAAAGAGGTCTGTATCCCTCGAAGTCTAAAAGGAATCTGACTACAGCTAAAGTGTGACCACCAATTAAACTTCGACAGAACATTCGTGATTTCCACATCATGTGTCCCAGTACTCTTCCACTTTCTCACAGTAAAACTTGGCAACCTTATTCAATACTCCCATCTCATTGTTTGAACATCAGGGCATCCTTAAGTTCCTCCTGTCTCTAGATATAACACAAATAAGTGTCCTCCCTGTGTTCATTAGCATCTCTCTTCCTTGCTAAGATTTCTCATCCCGAACCTCACTACCTCACATACACAATGTGCCTTTCACTAACTATGAGATCATATGTATGCACCTGCAAAGAAGGAGACAGCATTGCAACCCAAGCAAACATTTACTTTGAAGGTTAGACATTAGAGTCCAAAAGCCTAAGGCCTTTGGTCAAGCTAACATAGCAAAACACTGCACATCAATACACATTTAAATTCATGGAACACATGTATAGTTATAAAATTAATGCAGCATACTATTCAAATGAATACTTGAGTTTATGGGAGTTAACAAAATTATTCAAACTACACATCTGCTGATATATTTGAAACTGCAATTTGCTCCCACTCTAAGGAAAACATTAGTATCCACACTCAGGTAAATGTCTGGATTATACAGCAAATGTACCCTCAGCATTTCGGGCAAGTGCACCACTTTACCTTACTGATATTAAAGCACAAAAATATATGGTACTACATGCAAGTTTACATGGCATAGTCAAGATGTCAAATGGTGGTGCCACGATTACGTACTCCAACTGTATGTATTTGTATGAAGGGAGCCGTACTGGTGGGTCTGCTTCAATGCAGCATGTTTTTGGAGCAGCTCTAATGGCATGTTATTAACTTATTATCATTATTCCATTGGCTCTGCCCTGCTCTTACTCCCTCTTCAATTCTACCTTGAGTTTAGAGTCCAAACTTAGGGCCTAATAGAGTCTGGAAGATGCAATACTCTATCACACATGTTGCAAATAACGAATATGCCCTCTGCTGTATTACAGTAGAGAGTGCATAGAATATAAATGATGCACTATAGTGCAGTGAATGGGATATATTATTTTATCAGTCACGTTTGTCACAGAGTATCCCGTATGCCAAACTCTAAATCATGCCCTTAGTCCCACATTACAACCTGGCATGCACCACAAACTATTTTCAACACATATCTTTACTAGGCAGTGGGTAGTTAGTCTACAGGGTAAATTGTAGAGATTGGGCTCAGTAGAGGTTTAGCTATGGAATAGTTGGGTGTCTCTGATCATGTACTATGTTTAGTGCTTAGTCATATTGGTTGACGGAATAAAAAAAAGTGATACTCTAAATTCATAATGGAAGACATAAACTATAAGTCACTTGGACAGAAATATTTGGCACATGCCGAGATGGAACCTGCATTTAATGTGGAGGCTGAGACAGGAAAAATGATGAAGTGAAGTACTAGGAGGTGACTGAGTGGGCACTGAGAAACACATTTTGTCTTCGGTTTGTATGCATTGCAGATTTAATTCCATTCTGTTAACTTTTCTCTGCATACAGTTCAGCTTTGAATTAAACTGCTGTGCAATTTTAGATTGCAAAATGCTGTGGACAGAAAGGTGATGGGTGGGATATATGCCTCGCTTAACAAATGCAGTATTGTCAATCAGAAACCAAGGTGACTTACCACTTCTCCCTACCACCACTGGGTCTACTTACTCTCCCTCGAAATTCTGGGTCTTCTCTGCCAACCCTGACTGACTGGCACTGGTGTACTTCACATCTAGACAAAAACATAATGCACCCTGATAGAAATGAAGGGTCTCTAGTTTGCAGGGGAGGTACCTTTGTCCAAGTAGGGACCCTTCTTCCTAGTCAGGTTAAGGGAGATACACTTCTAAAATAAACCTTGCTCACCCACTTGGTAGCTTGGCATGAGCAGACAGGCGTATCTCAGAGGCAGTGTGTAAAGCATTTGTGTACACACCCAGTAATACAGTTAAAACACTACAAATAGATACCTCACCAGTTTAGAAAAATAAGTAAACTTTACGTAAACTAACAAGACTAAAAACGACAAAAATCCAACATACAATATTCTTAAAAATAGTTACTGTGCAAAATAACTTTAAATTGCAGGAAAAACATGAAAATACAGTTCCTCCGACTTGGTAGCTCTGTCCGGGGCTACCGTGATACTGAATATGACAGAGTCTAACAATTCCAGCCAACCACGTTGATACGGGTTAGCAAAAGTGTCAACAGAGGCAGTACCTTTAGTTGTTGCAGCCAACACGATGGTACGATCCGGTCCAGGGCAACCGTCGCAGTTGCGTTGTGAGACGGAAGTGCTGCAGCGTGCAGTGTCCTCACGGCTCGGTGCAGACAGCAGCTCGTTGACGGAGTCAGTGAGACCAAGGATTGCATTGCAGGGTGAGGTAGTGCTTGATGTGGTGCTTGCAGGTCTGCAGACAGCAGCTCATTGACGAGTCAGTGAGACCAAGGATTGCATTGCAGGGTGAGGTAGTGCTTGATGTGGAGCTTGCAGGTCACGATGCAGCCACGGAGCCGGTCAATGTTCGAGTCGGGCAGCGACGGAGTCGATGACGTTCAGACAGCGTGTAGCGAAACATTGCAGAGTGCGATGCCCACAGGATGCGGTGCAAGCAGTGGATCGTTGACAGAGTCTCGGTGAGACCAGCGTTGCGTTGCGAAACAAGGCGGTGCTCTCTACGGTGCTTTTAGGACACTGAATCCTGCAACGGACTCGAAGACAGAGTCGGTTACCCTTTTCTTCTCCAGGCATCTGAACCCAGCGGTTCCAGAGACGGTGCCCAGAAGTTTGGTGAGGTCTTTGATGTTCCTGAGACCTTGTGAACAGGGGGCAAGCTCAGTTCAAGGCCTTGGAGATCTTCCTCGAACAGTGGACACAGCAAAGTCCTTTCTCCTTTCCTTGGCAGCAAATAGCCACTGCAGTCCAACCCCAGAAAGCAAACAGCACAGCGGCAGAATTACTCCTCAGCTTCTCCGGCTCTTCTCCTTGGCAAAGGTTCCTCTTGATTCCCAGAACTGATCTAAAGTTCTGGGGTCTGGGCCCCAATATTTATACTACAAAATCCTTTGTTCTCTGGAGGCAGAGAAGACCTGTGCTTGGTCAAAACGGGTTCTGTCCTCTCTGGTGCAGCTTCCTGGCAGGAGGTGGAGACAGCATTGTCCTTGGAAGACCAGGCCCATTTAGGTGAAAGGAAATGTCCTCCCCCTACTCTAAATGAAGCCCAGGTCTATTCAGCCCAACCCTGTCTCACCGGACTCTCTGGAGCCACTACTCCTCCCCAGCCCCTGTCATCCAAAAGCCAGATGTGCAATACACAAACCAGCAGAGGCATAATGGATGGCTAAGCAAGAAAATACCTACTTTCTAAAAGAGGTATTTTCAAACACAGAATGTAAAAATCCCCCTCACTAAAAGATGCATTTTAACATCCTGAGTTCAGGCATATCAAACTATATTTTCATACCTTTTTCACAGGGGTGGTTATGTTTATAAGATGTTATAAACAAACTCCCCAATCCATCCTTTCGGAACAGGTAGCCTTGCAATAGTGAAAAAATAAATTGGGAGTATTTCACTATACGGACATGCCACATACACTAGGTCCTAACTTTCACATCACTGCACCCTGCCCACAGGGGTAACTTTGGCCTACCTTAGGGGTGACTAACATGTAAGAAAAGGGAAGGTTAGGGCTTGGCAAGTGGATACATTGCAGTACTTGACTGCACATAGGCTCTGCAATGGCAGGCCAGAGTTATTTTTACAGGCTGCTTATGTGGGTTGCACAATCAGTGCTGCAGCCCACTAGCAGCATTTGATTAACAGGCCCTGGGCACCCACAGTGCACTGTGCTAGGGACTGACTAGTAAATCAAATCAGCCAATCATGGAAACACCAATTCATAACAATAATTTTCAAAGGGAGCACTGACACTGAACAGCAGTGGTAAAGTGCCCAAAGCATCTAGACCAGCAAAACGAAGTCCAACACACAGTAAAAACACAGGAGGCAAAGGCAAAAAATGCAGGGGAGACCCACACCAATGGTGCCGGGTCTAACACACCCATTTTAGATAACAAGGTAGACATTGACGTAGAGATTTAAACAAGGTACAACTGCAACACCTCACTAAGGTTAGCTGTCAGTAGCTTCTATCAAAAGTATTGTTTCGGGAGGTTTGGTTGACAACATTTTATGTCATGTAGTCAACCAAAAACATTTTAATAATCCTAATGGAGGGATAGGATATGAACGGAGAATGAAACGCAATTAAGGGGTGGTAGGAAATTGAAAGGACATATGGTATTGGTTGGTAATGGTATCTTATTCTGCTATGCTGTACTGTCATGGAAACTGTTTGTATTAGACAACATTGGGGTCCACCATGATCACTCTACCCTGTCTCTGTCCTTGTGCTTTCTGACGGTTTAGTCAAGAAATTCTTCTCAACTAACACGTTTGGTGAATATTTGGACCTGGGATCCTCTCTATGTTACCAAAAATCTGTTGTATTAGCAGTGCTGCACCAGACATGTAAAAAAGAGGCATGGGAAAGCTTTCAATGTCAATTGGGAGCTCGTTCCAGGTCTTGGCTCTGCGGATGCACGGGGTTTCGGCAAAGGTGAGGTCGATAGATCGTAGGTTTCTCTTGGGTGTGTGGAAGGAGATTCTCTCGTTGAGGTATTGGGGTCCGGTGTTGTGGAGGCATTTGAAGGCATGGGTGAGTATCTTGAAGGTTACTTTCTTCTCGACGAGGAGCCAGTCGAGGTCTTGCAGGTGTTGGGTGATGTGTTCTTGTAGAAGGATGCTGAGGATTAGTCTGGCTGTGGTGTTCTGTATGGTCTGGAGTCTGTGGAGCAGAGCCTTGTTGATTCCGGCATAGAGGGTGTTTCCGTAGTCCAGTCCGCTGGTTGTGAGTGTGTGGTGACGGTTTTTCTAGATTCGGGGGGGATTAATTTGAAGGTCTTGCGAGGATGCGGAGGGTCTTGAAGCAGGTGGAGGCGGTGGCGTTGACCTGTCGGGTGATGGAGAGGAAGGAGTCGAGTACGATGTCGAGTTTCCAGGTGTTGTCGGTGGGGGAAGGCGGACTGCCGAGGGCAGTGGGCCATCAGGTGGTGTCCCATGCGTGGGGGAGGGACCAAGGTCGAGGACCTCTGTCTTCTCCAAGTTGAGCTTCAAGCAGCTGCTGCTCATCCAGTTTGCGACGGAATTCATTCCTTCCTGAAAGCTGAGTCTGGTGGTGAGGGAGAGGATAAGCTGGGTGTCGTCAGCATAGGAGACTATGTTGAGTCCGTGTTGTCTCACAAAGGCATCCAGGGGAGTCACGTAGATGTGGAAGAGCGTAGTGCTGAGTGAGGATCTAAGAGGCACTCCGCAGTTGATCTCTGTGGGTTCGGAGAGGAAGGGTGGAAGTCTGATTCTTTGGGTCCTGCTGGTGAGGAAGGAGTGGAGCCATTTGAGGGCGGTTCACTGTATGCCGGCGTCCTGGAGTCTGGCGGCGAGTGTGCGGTGAGAGACTGTATCAAAGGCTGCGGAGAGGTTGAGTAGGATCAGGGCCGCGGTGTGGCCTTGGTCAAGGAGGGTAGGGATGTCATCGGTGACGGTGAGTAGGGCAGTCTCTGTGCTGTGGTTGCTGTGGAATCCGGATTGGGAGGGGTCGAGGATGGAGTTCTCTTCAATGAATTTCATTAGTTGGGCTTTAACGGTGTTCTCGGTGACCTTGGCTGCGAAGGGAAGGAGGGAGATGGGTCGGTAGTTCTTGAGGTCTGAAGGGTCTGCTGAAGGCTTCTTGAGCAGGGGCTTAACTTCTGCGCATTACCAGTCGTCAGGGTAGGTGCCGGTTTCGAAGGTGGTGTTGATGGTGCATCGTAGTTCTGATGCGATCGCAGCGGCGGCTCTGTGAAGATGTGTGGAGGGCAGGGGTCTGTGGGTGCTCCTGAGTGGAGTTTTTCATGGTGTAATCGGTGTCTTCGGTGATAAAACAAAATAGGCGCACACTTGTGTACCGCATGGTGCCATTTGCACAGATTTTTCTATGCGGTACACATTGTCAGCGCTAAATTGCAGAGTGAGCAGTACGACATGCCTTTTCTACCCATTCACGGAACTCTTCAGAATCTCGCTGAGTTTTTATGTTACTCCATGGAATTCCATGGAGTCAAATTCTACAAGTTCCACCCAGGCCTAATTTTGGTGCAACAGACCACAGCAAAAAATGTTTTTAATCTACATTGCGTGAAAGAAAGAGAGCAGAATGGTGCCTTATCTAATGAGGTATGGTGCAGTTTTACACACTCCTTGTGCAGGTGCACTTTAGGCTTCCATGCACCAATGCTCACACCCTTGCTGCGTGGCTCCAGGGTGTGTGCATTCTGTCAAGCATAGGACTCTCCCAGTACAAAACTATGCTTTAATATTGTTCACACTTTGTTTATGTCCTGTACAGTGCAGCACACATGCAAAGTTTGAAAAATGAGGAAACTTTTAAACGTTGCTTGCCTGTTACACCTGCCTCGAGGATGCATCCTTTCGATTACAAAATCCCTGTCAATAAACATTCGTAGATAGGACTTTGAATAAAATCTCATGGGTGGTTGCAAGAAAATGACCATGTATCACCCTAATTACTCCTCCATGACACAGAGTAGCACATACTCCTCCATGATGCACAGTAGCGCAAAGTACCATATAGCTCGACTTGATGTTACCTTAGGCACATTTCCAATGTAAATCATGATTTTCACTGAAAAGTAGATACGACCACAACACCATGCACTCAGTGGGTTTAAATCCCAATCTGTTATGATATATAGAAATAATAACCAAAAATATTTATAGGCAGGTGGAATACATATATTTACCTCTACAACTCCCAACACAAGTGGAAAATGGGCAATTTGATAAAAGCCTTGTTTGACCTGTATTTATTGCAGCTGTTCGTGGAAAAAGTAGATATTATATAAATGTAAATGTAAATGTGTTTGTACTTATATAGCGCACAGCTACCCCATTCGGGGTTTCTCGGCGCTGTACTCATACCGCTACGGAACCCTTCCTGGTTTTTCCCTGTGAAATGTCCACTCCTGGGCATCCCCAGGGTGAAGCCAGGCATCCCAGCGCTGTTGGGGCCCTTGTGGAGACCAATGATTAGAATAGGCACCGAGGCAAGAAATCAGGTCCGAGGAATTATGACCCAAGACCCACCAAGGCAGGAATTGAACCCTGGTCCCTGGCCAGAGCTCTGCATCAGGGTCTGCCGCTCTAACCATTGAGCCACACTTCTCCACATTATAGAGTGATGCCAATGATGGCATCCAATACCTTTGGGAGAAAATTATAACAAGGTAATCTAACAAATGCCAACCACCCCGGAATAAGTACTATAGAAAGCTTCAGATCCAAGCAGGTGTAATTTTGCCATGAGCTTCACCTGCGGTGTTATCACATGTGAGCATGCAGCATTTGGCTTCAAATTCGGTCCATGTTTTCAGTACAGATACAATGCTGTCTTTATTTGCCTGTAATATTTAATAATATCTTCCTCCTTTTGGTGAATCAGTGTAATACTCTTCCTAAAAATACTCTCCTCCTTTTATCATCTTTTGATCTGCTGGCACAGACGCTACCTGTGGTGGAGAATAGCAATCTCTATGGTTGAAGTCTTATGTGTGATGTACTGTGTCCTCTTCCTCTTATACTGGTGAGTTTGCCTGAATTTTGCACCTACTTGGACCATGCATACCTTATTCACACAATTGCACACAATTGCACATTTGTGTTACATTGCATGTGTCTGCATAAAAATAGAACATCACATTGCGTTAGTTTTGCGATGGATTTGTGTGGTGCCACCTACTTTGCACACAGTAAAAATAATTGGCACGATGTAATGCACTCACTGGGTTTGAATCCCAATTTGCCATTAAGTAAAATAATGTAAACCTCAAATGTGCAACTTAGGGGCATATCAACAAGGGCTTTATCTCTGCTTTTTTGGCTTTAAAAGCCAAAAAAGCAGAGATAAACTAGCACACTATCAGCAACAGGGTGCTAACACGCAAATTCGCATGTTAGCACCCTTTTACTCTACGCTTCCCCTTGCATCTCTAATAAGATGCAAAGGGGGTGTTCCAGAGTAAAATAATAGGAGAAATTTCGCTAAGTGACATTTCTCCTATTATCAAGGATATCGCTAACCTTGTTAGCGATGAAAAAAAGCAGCGCTAACCGCGGTTAATGCTGCTTTTTTACATCTGGTATTTTTCTGACTTAGCCATGATAGCCTATGTAAGGTGGATATCATGGCTAAGTATGTCTATCCCTATCAGCAAGCTATCGCCAAACCTTGTGGGATCATCGCTGTATTTCCAGCGATAATCTCACAATTGGCAGCTTGCGCTCTGAATTTTATCACTTTGGAGATAAGCGTTACTGATAGCACGCTATCTCCGCGATAAAATTCAGAGGTGGCCAGCGATAATTATCCTCACGCTAAGAGCGCTGAGCGAAAATTATTGCCGGCCCTTGCTGATATGCCACTTAGTATGTAGCACATATACTATTGTGCTGAGTAGCGCAATACAGGTACCCTGCAAGAGCTTTGTAAATCTGGGCCTTCCCCCTTACTTTCCAGCATGAAACATTTTTGCACTGGAAAGTAGCCTCTAAGGGCCAGATGTATGACCCTTTTTTGAGCTCTCAAACGGGAGAGCGGCCTGTTTGCAAGCGCAAAAAAAAGGTAATCTCATGTACAAATGCTATTTTGTGGGTCACCGACTCGCAAAATAGCGTTTGCGACTCTCGCCATTAGGAAGGGGCATCGCATCCTAATAGTGAGACTCACTGCCATGTACTATTGTTTTGCAACTGCATTTGTGGCCACAAAACACTTGCAGTTTACCACCTACTTCAAGTAGGCGATAAACCACTTGCAAACGGGAAGGGGTCCCCAGGAACCCCCATCCCCTTTCTGAGTGTGTGAGAAAATATTTTTTAAGAGCAGGCAGTGGTCCACTGCCTGACCTTAAAAAATGAAATGTTTAATTTTTCTTTTTTTAATGCATCTTGTTTTCCTTTGAGGAAAATAGACTGCATTAAAAAAGAAATTGTTTTATTTAAAAAGCAGTACCAGGCATGGTGGTCTGCAGGCCACCATCCCTAGGAGTGCTAGCCATTCCCAATGGGGTAGCAAATTGCGCTTGCCTCATGAATGTTGATAAGGCATGCAATTTGTGACCCCATTGGGAATCGCTAACAGTGTCTGTGACACTAATGTACATTGCATTTTGCAAATTACAAATTGCGAGTCGAAAAACGGCGCAGTTTGCAAGTCGCAAAATGTAAGGGTCGTACATCTGGGTACATCTGGCCCTAAGTGACATAAACCAGTGCTTTGCACTACTTTGCATTACTTTGCATCAAAGCCTCATATCATGAGTGTTGCATCGGTATTTTGCAACCACTCATGGTTTTTTATGCAAAGCCCTGTCTTCTAATAATAGCAGACAGGGTTTCGGCCTGAACAATAACACCTATTTGAGGCAGGCATTTAAGGGAGAAAGGTTGTTATTTGTACAAATCTTTACGACTTTTTCTTGTGTGCTGCACTGTACAGCACCCATCCAAAGAGTGAAAAGTTTTAAACTTTGCCTATTCATATTGTTTTGTCCTGGAAGGGCATCCTTCCCGTATCTGCCCCAGTGTGTGCAATCTGCCTGCTCCATTTTTTTTGCAAAGATGCAAATCTGTAGTTTGGAGCAACACCTATGTTCTCCAGTTAACTATAATGTAAGCAGCAACACTGGTGCAAAATACACTTTCACTTTTTTTGCATGCAACAAAACATTACTTCAAATTCGTCCGTGAAAAGAACAAGCTTGTAGGACTGTACAGTGAACACAAACAGGCTTTCTGCGGGTGCAATCAAATTACACATACTTTTACATTACATTAGAGTCAAATTGTAATTCTCTAAATATGGTTTGAACCGCTGCCAGACCACTAAATGTCACCCTTCATATTTATTGTTCTGCAGTATTTCAATTCCGGAAGAGGATTTTATTCACAATAGACCAAGCAGGTGATCTCCAACACCAGTACCAAATGATTAACAAGCACCTGAGCTAAGAGTAGTTACGTGGATTAATGGAAGACTTAATTCACATCTGATAGTTCACACAGGGACCCCCGGCCTGACAGATTTACGCCCAAGATGACATCATTTACCTCATGCTAGATTAGTTAGGGCTCACCAATGTAACAGCATTCTGAAGGGTGCAGAAGTAATTCATTTCGCAGTGGATTAACTGAGGGCACCGGGGGTACACACTTCATCACTGGAAACATGCCGTTCACCTTTTGTGGCATTATCTGAGGTGCACCTTGGCAGGAATTACAGTTTTACCTCTGGAAACAGTAAACAATTGTATGCCTTTCGTGCTGGGAAGGTCCAGCCACCAAATGTTGTATTACAACCAGTTTTGTTTAGAAGGTTTCTCATATATGCGCAATATTTCTGCTGAAACTCATTATAGTTATATTTTTCTCGTGCATCTTCTTGTGGATTTTTTCTGCACGTGTATGTGAATTTCCTGAAAACCTGAATTAATGTCATTGTTTGAGTTAAGGATATATGCATTCTTAGGTTTCTTTTTTGGGGGAGTAAATGAATTGCCACAATTATTTATGATGGAATAGAATATGTATTTTGGTGGGAGTGATAATGGTAGAGGGTGGTGGTAATGGTAATTGTGATAATGGTGATAATGGCAGTTGCATTGGAGGTAAATTTGGTGTTAGTCGTATTAATGACAGTGTAAGATTGGTGTTAGTGTTGATGGGATAATGTTGGTAATCGTAATGGTGGCAGAAGTGGTCATGGTGAAAACGGTGGTGGGGTGCAGGTGGTAATGGTGGTGGTAATAGTAAAAGTGGTGACAATGGTGTTGATGGCGGTAATGGTGGTGGTAATGGCGGAAATGAGGGTGGTGATCTGAATGATGGAAATGGTAATAATAGCAGTAATGGAGGTAGATGCAATGGTACTGCTAATGGTGGTAGAGTCGATAGTGATGGTCATGGTGGTGATGGTAGTGGCAAAGATGGTGGGATATGGTAGTGGAGATGACGCCGGTAATTTTGCTGTTAATGGTAATGGTGTTTGTGAGAATTATGTTAATATTGGTTGTAGAAATGGGGGTGACGATAGTAGTGATGCACTAAACCATCAAGCGCTCAAAAGTTAATGCATTAGCACTGTATGACCTTTTAATACACATTACCACAGAGGATGGATGTTGAGTGCTCGCATAACAGGCAAGTGGCCCATGCAGGCTTATCAGAGGAGCTTCAGGGTGATCAGCTTTGACAAATATATACATAATGGCCCAACAGTAATGTTATGGGTGTGACCTGGACAAAGCACAAAGATGAAGACCACTGTGAGCTACAGTGAAGCACTGACAATGAGGGTAGAGCAGAGCAAATGCAATGGCTGCTGCGTAACAAATGAGAGCCCGGGCAAGCCCACAGGGAGAGTTGCCAGGTGCTCACTATCGGTAGTAAATTGTGCCAAGCATGTGAGGGAGGCAGCAGTGGCCCTTCATTAGGGCAGAGGAGCGCTGCCTCCAGTCGCGGGTCCTCCGCTAAGGCAGAGGCGCGTCGCCCCAATGCTTTTATGCAGTGACACAAAAGGAAAATAAAATTATAATAACGCGTTCCTATAATCATTTTACTTTCTCCTGCTTCCGCCTGCTTTGCGTTAAGGGGCACAGGAAGGGAAGGAGTGGTAACACCCTCCTAAAGTGTGCCGTGACTGCTTGGCAAGCCATCTCGGACCGCCCAAAACAGTCTTGCTCACTTCGCATGTTACTTATGCAGGCTGCATCACAGCCTACGTGGAGAACATGCCCAGGCCTCCAGTCGGCGTCTGAGTGCCTAAACACAGCGCCCAGACCGATCACAAGGGTGCTAAGGCAGCATTGTGATTGGCTGACGGGTTGCCTGGGTGTGCTTAAGGTAAGGCAGAGCGAGGGAGAACTACGGAAGCGAGAAAGCAGCAAGAAGGTACATTTTTGTTTTATTTTTTTTCTTCCCGCTTCCCCCGGGTCCTCCCCCCTCCCGCCCCTACCCCCCTACATCCTGCATCCTCCCTCCTAGCTCCGATCAGTGCCGGTCCATTTTGTTATCGTTTTATTTTAATTCCCCTGGACGAGCCCCAGGACCTTGATGAGTCTTGGGGGCGGGTCCTGGGGGATGACACTGTGGTGGGGGAGTGGTAGTGGACTAACTTGTCCCTTCTCTGTGCTTGAGGGGTTGGCCGGCTGTTTCAGATCAGCCAAACCCTCATGCGCAGTGAAGCTTTATCCAGCCCCAACTGCGTTGCTGGGGCTGGAGAAAGCAGGCACAGGCTCCCAGTCTGCCTGGGAGCACAACATTCTGGTACTCAGGACACTCCTGACACTGCATTCCTACAACATCATGGTTGGCTGCAGTGCATTCTGGGAGCCGTGCCCCGAAGAGCGCAAAGCAGTGGATGGCAATGGGGTAGGTAATTTTTTGTAATTATTTTTACTTTGTACCCGACCCGTCCCCCCACCTCCCCAGCTCCCTTCTCCAGCCCACTCCACCACTTTGGCAAGGGACAGGCCGATACTGGAGTGAGGGATGTAAGGCCGGTAAAGCTAAAAAAGGAGGGCCAGGCAGAAGAGATGCCAAGACTGCCATGAGCCACATAGTAATGAGAAAGGCGGTGCCAGGTGAGTAACAAGCATTTGCAATGCAAAAGGTCTTGCATTACTGAATGGTTGAGTTATTGGCATTGCATAATTATTTGCAACGCCAATTGCTCAAACTTTCAGTAATGCAAGACCTATTGCATCGCAAATAACCCTGGGCTTTAATGAGTGTAGTGGGGCTACGCGGAGCATCACGGAGTGGAGGGAAATCTACGCACACTCCGCACACTTCACGTAGCCCCACTACGCGCCGCCCACCTCCCTCCCGCCCTCTTTTAAATGCCCTTACATTCTTAAACAGAGTTTTAAAAGTAATTAAAATGACTTACCTGAGCTGTGGCGTCCCAGGGCTCCCTCTTCCTGCTTTATCGCCGACTTCTTCCTCAGAAATGTGCCACAGCTCAGGTAAGTCACTTTTAAAACTCTTTTAAAGATTGTAAGGGCATTTAAAAGAGGGCGGGAGGGTGGCGGGCAACTCCGCTCTGCCATGGCGTGTGCATAGCCTGCCTACTATGCCTACTTCGTGGACCGCGAAGTAGGCAACACTAAGCGCACTCCGCGGGCGGAGCGGAGCACTACGCCCACGGTTAATCGCAAATGCTTGTTATATGCAAGTTACTGTACCCATTTCAAATCAGACTGTATAAACACCATTGCAGATAAACAAAAACAGTGAGAAATACACATTATGATGACGCAACGGTATCCCACTAGGTAATCTGAAATGTTTTTGCAACCATGGAGCAAAATTGAACAACCCTTGTTAGTACGTGAAGCACATTGCAGTTAAAACTCAAATTTACTGTATTTGTGTAATTGTGGTGAGTGAAGTTATGGTTTAGGTGTATGGATGTGTCCTTTTGTGGTGAGTCAGGAATACACCTTTCAATTTGTTCCTGGTGTATGGTAGTTTGGGTGCTGGTGCATGAGGTGCAGGTATATCCACTTTCAGGGGGGGCACAAATGACATAACATGTATATTTGTGAAGTGCACATTCACACAGAAGGGTATCTTGGCTGCTGAATAAGAGATGTTTATTGTTACGCAACCTAATGGTACTTACTGTATCAACCTCAGAATGATGAAAGGCTGTGCGCACCCTGCCAAGATTTGAACCTGTGACCATGAGGTCAAATACAGGCCCCTACAGTAGAGGCATTAGTCCACTAAGCCAGCAGACCCGGCCAGAAATGGTCTGAAGCTTAGGGTTTTTCAGAAGGGGAAACAGGGATGAATTTGGGATGTCTGCGGTTTGAGATGGTGATGGAAGATGGAGAAAGGATATTTTGGGGTATGTCTCGGTTTTTGGTCATTGTTCCCACTTTGGGGAGGTTTAAGGAAGGGGTAGTTTTAGGCATGTTATTGCATTTGTGAGGCTGCGGTTACTTAATGTATTGTATGTTGTTATGTATTGCATGTTGTAACGTACTGAGTTAAAATTGTAGACCAGTCCTAATAAATGTGTCCAATTACGTTACCATTTGGGTCTTTGGATTAAGTGCAGCCTCAAGTATGCTTCATCTGCGCATGGTAGGTGGGTAGGCCCAGGCTGTGTGTCACGTGTCACAAGCCGTAATAACATTTTTACCCACAAATGTTCTTGTGAAGATCATATTGTTGCCCTCACAATCGGGCCGGAAACAGCTGACCGTGGAACAGGCTGAGAGTTAAGCAGGAGACTCACCACAGACTTTATCGGACATCACACAAGAGAGGGGAAATGCCCCGTGTTAAACCTGGCATCCTTGGCGTGGTTCTCCCCTGTATTTTTGTCTCTGCTTCCTATATTTTTGCTGTGTGCTGAATTTTATTTTTGCTGGTCAAGATGCTTTGGACACATTGCCTATGCTGATCAGTGCCAAAGAGAAAGTGCTCCCTCTGTAAATTGTGAATATGGATTGGTGTTTCCATGACTTACTACTAAGTCCCATGTACAGTGCACTGTGTGTGCCAGGGTCCGTAAGTCAAATGCTGCTAGTGGGTCTGCAGCACTGATTGTGCCACCCACGCAAGCAGACTTTTAAAAGGTTCTCAGACCTACCACTGCAGTGTCTGCGTGCAGTCTTTACAGCCATGTCAACCTGGCATACCGACCTGGCAAGTGCACCCGCTTGCCAGGCCCTAACCTTCCCTTTTCTTACATGTGAGTCACTCCAAAGGTAGGCCCAAGGTACCCCTGTGGGCAGGGTGCTGTGTATGCGAAAGGTAGGACATGTCCTGATGTGTGCAACATGTTCTGATAGTGAACTACAGTGAATTTTGTTTTTCACTATTGAAAGGCTATCTGTCCCATAGGATAGAATGGGAGTTTATTTATAACATCTTATAAATATAACTTCCCATTGGGACAAGATGGGAAGGTAAAGTTTAGTATGCCTGAACTCAGAATATAAAGCTGCATCTTTTAGTAAGGATGATTTTTACATTCTGTGAAAATACCACTTCTAGGAAGTGGGTATTTTCTTGCTTAGCCATCCTGTGTGCCTCTGCTGGGTTGTGCATTGACTGTCTGGCTTAAGAGTGACCGCGGCTGGGAATGTGCATTCACTGTAGACAACCACTAGGGGGTTGAGGTGTGTTCTGTCTTTCCTGGATGAGTCATGGTTTGGCTGAATAGACCTGGGCTGCATTCAGAGTAGGAAGAGGAGATTTCCTTTCACCTGAATGGGCCTGGTCTGCCTTACACAATGCTGTCACCACCTCCTGCCGGGAAGCTGTACCAGAGAGGACAAAACTGGTTTTCACTGAGCACAGTGCCTCTCTGCCACAAGAGAACAAAGGAAAATGTTATTTAAATCTTGGGGCCCAGACCCCAGAACTCTAGATCAGTTCTGGAATTGAAGAGGAACCTTTGCCAAGGAAAAGAGCTGGAGAAACTGAAGGAGAGGTACTACCCCTATGCTGTGAGTATCTGGGGTTGGCCTGCAGTGGCTGTTTCTGCCAAGGAAAGGTCAAGGACTTTGCTGTGTAAAGTGTCCCCTGCTGGAGGAAGATCACCAAGGGCTTGAAGTAGAGCTTGCCTCCTGTTCGGAAGTCTCAGGGACACAAGGACTTCACTACCAGATCCCCTGAACTTCCTTGCTGGGAGTTCTGACCTGCTAATAGGTGCCTGTTGCTGAGTTGGGACTCTGGAGGTTGTTCCTGCTGTTGGGAGCTGGAAAAGAGGTGCAACTACAAGAAGCACAATGCATCTGCACCTGATTCCGATACATCTCTACCGTGCAGGAAGAATTTCCGTGCATCGCCATTGTACCGTTGAAGAAACCAATGCAGTGCCTGCCCTCAGCTGGAGAACTCACTGCATCGTATGCACCCTTCTACAAAGTCCGAGATCACCGCACTGATTCTGATGCAGGCCCTGCTGTGTGGCTGCAGGAACCAACGCATCATGGGACCGTGGCTGGAGAGACCAATGCAGCGCCATTGCCGCCGCATCGAACACCGACGCATCCCCGATCCCCATGCATCGCACTGGGGCACCAAGTTTACAAGGATACCAGGACCACAGTAAGAAACTGATGCATCACCTCCCCGTACAGTAAAAAACCAACACATCACCTCCCCTTCAGTGAGGAACCGACGCATCACCTCTCCTGCATGGCAATAAGGAACCGACGCATCACCTCCCCTGGAGTGAGGAACCGACGCATCACCTTCCCTGCACGTAAGGAACCGACGCATCACCTTCCCTGCGGCTGTTTGTGTTTATGATTTTGACGCATCCAATATACTTTGTGTCTAAAGTTTTGCATCTATAGTTTTCTATGTACAGAACAGTTTTTACCTTCTAAAAAGTACATTTTTATTAATATATTGTGGATTTTTGTTGTTTTGGTCTTGTTTGGTTTAGATAAAGATTACTTATTTTTCTAAACTGGTGGGGTGTCCATATGTAGTGTTTTCACTGTATTACTGTATGTGTGCACAAATGCATTACACACTACCTCTGAGATAAGCCTGTTTGCTCATGCCAAGCTACCAAGGGCGTGAGCAGGTGTTATTTTAGAAGTCTATCCCCCTTACCCTGACTAAGAAGAAGGGTCTCTACTTGGACAAAGGTGCAAACCATTGCCAACTAGAGACCCCCACTTCGAAAACCCCTCCTTTGCCCCCTCCAGGGAAAGCCCAGTACCGCAGCTCAGTTGGTTAATGCGCCTGCATACAAACCAACATTTGGAAGACGGAAAGAGAGAGATTTATACAACTAAATCAGGGGAATTTATTTTCTTTAATGACTTACATTGAAGTGGGGACGATTTTGGGCAAAGGAAAGCTAAAATAAAGTGCTTTTGGCTTTAGAAATCGTGAGTCTCCCATTTAAATCTTGTGTCTGGTCATGTAAGCTTACGCCTGTAGGATAATACATGCATGCATGTGTCTTGTTGTGTCCCAAATGGACTCACTCAGCCTTTCAACTTTAGAAAGTTGATAAATTCAGTTTCTCTACATCAAGTACCCTCAAATCCTTTCATTTAAACATTCAGTTTGAGGTATGTGCGCCACAAATAGCCGTTCTCGATAAGATGTAAGTCTGTTTTTCACCTTTATAAAGTTATTCATCAATTCTTTGTGAACATAACAACCCCATAGCTCTGTTAGGACGTCTACAGGAACATAGCTCTACCTCAGCAACATGACCGGCTTGCCCATGTAAAGACAGATAGTTTCAGAAAAACCCCATTATACCTGGGCATAAACTGTACATAAATTCAGAGCTGTGGAAAACTAAGCATCACCAACACTTGAGGAAGTTGTGTGGTTTTATTCGTCATAAAGTCTCTGGCACAGGGGCAATGTCTGTCTTGACTGGTGGACACTGTTAGGGCAGAAGTAACCCAGTGCACTGATACCGAAAGGACATACCGGGGTGGAGCCTCATCTCACTGGGGCAGCACCACTGCCTAGTCACGCTCTTACCCCCAATGTTGTTCTCCTGAAGATACTCCACCACCTCGAAGAAGAGGTCAAATCGTGTCACAGAGTGTGACCAGTTCAAGGAGGCCCCAGCCTGCCCTCCACCACTGGACTTTGCTGTGAACCAGTGTGCGATGAGGCAGTGAGAGAACTAGTTCAGCTCCTCAAATTCCCACGAGGCGCGACACAGCAGGTCATTGGGGTCTCAAGCAGTGTGGCACTAGCACAAGGTTCCAGCAGAGGAGCTCAGGGTGAACCGGCCCCTGACACATCAGGTGTGATGCAAGTCAATGGATGCACCAGGCCTGTTTCCCATCTCTACATGCCTGCGCACCTCAGGCGTCACAACAGTTTCTTCCTCTCGCCATATCTGTCTATCACAAAAGTGAATGAACTAACACGAAACACAGCCTCATGCCAAATCTGCACAGATGATAAATGACCAGGACACCCACCACTCCACTGCCTAGGTGAAGGCCCCTGGAGTGTGAACAGTCTTAACGCGGAAGTAATTGTAAAATAAGATTGCACATAAATGTAACAAACAAATTTGCCAGTGTTCACCGTGTTAGTGTTTTTTTTTTTTTTTTTAAAGCAAAAACCAACTAGCAACCAGGGGGTGGTTAGGAGTGGTGACAAGGGAAGAATCAATAAAACAAGAAACATAAAAGCGTGTGCCGTGCTGAAACATAGCACCCGTGTATATAAAATACATGAGCACAGTGCACTGTGTGTGGCATTTGATGAGTAGGAAATGAAAGAAGCAGTCCCTAAAGGAACATATTAAACATCACAGCGTAAGGAAACTGTGGTTGACCAGTGCTCCTGGTCGCAAAACAGAAGTGATGTATCTGGAGCACCAACCAATGAGGAGCCGGCAAAGAAGAGATATGCTGGAATGAACCAATGGAAAGCAACAGGTTTACACTCCCCACAGTGATTACAGAAGGTATTCCAGACGGCGCATGCACACTGCCTAGGCTCAACCTAAAAAGGAAGAACAGTCAATCCCCTTCCCAGTGTGGTACTTGGCTGCAGCCAAAAAAATTTCCCACTAAACTCTGAGAGGCTGCCATGGCTGCCCTTTTAAAAAAAAAAAACATTTACATAGATCAAACACTGTAAAGTTTTTGACGTTTAAATAGAATGGTGATGTAAAAGCACCCAAAAGCTGCAGAAAATATTTGCTCTTGTTGGTGCTTCAGGCCGCCAGCTCATGCGCATCAGATTGCACACAACTGTCTTCGTTTGAGTTTCACTTGTGGGTACAAAGCTAAAGCAAATGTCAAACTCTGTCCAGAAAATTCATGAAGATATGGGTTACAGGACAAGTGAAGAGCTTTTCTTCCGAAAGCCTAAATAATCGCATTTCTCGCATGCATTGATATTAATTGTTTTAAATGATGGTTTTACACCAAAATATTGATTCCGAAATATCTTCTGCTTAGTGAGATCGTCGGAAAAAATCCAGGGCCAAAACATCAATAAGGTAAATATATGCAAGTAAAAGTACACATAGATAAATATAGGTTTACTTTCTTAACTTTCTTTTGTAATATTACACACACATATATATATCTAAGTGTGTGCGTGCGTGTGTGTATATTTATATATGTTCAAGACATGTAGATCTGAAGTTCAGTAAATCTATATCTATCCAAGTTCAATGTTTTACCACAATTCAGCAAGTAATGGAAATGACAATAGTAACAGCAGAAAACAAATGAGTGTGGGTAAAGGTGTATTATGGAGAAGAGAAAGGGAAAGAGAGGCACTAGAGAGACACCAATTAGCAGCAGTGCTTAGTGTTGGCAAAGTATGCAAGGAGGAGGCTGTGGAGGGAGACAGAAAGAGCGATATAAAGGCAAAGTGTTGGGGGATTCTGGAGGGGATGACAGTGAGCAGTACATACACTCCCATCACATCCCGTCTAAAGATGAAATGCCACCGAAAAATGTAAAAAGCAAAAAGTTTCCTGTTGTCAACAGTGAACACATACTCTCAACCGGTCAAACAGCAAGGTGAAGCCTAAATGCTGCAAAGGAGGGGCAAATGCAAATTTAGGGAAGAGAACCTTCAACTCAGGAACAAGGAATTGAAATAGACAAGAAAGCCATGCAATCATGAGCAGGGGGCAGACATAAAGCTTAGATATATCAACAAATTGGTTATGATGCTAACTTTGACAGGCAGCTTTAGCTGTCTATGGCGAGACTGCAAAAAGCAGGGATGAAATTTTTTTTCAAGAGTGAGAAAAAAGGTATGGGGAAACCAGAGTAGGCAGTCTTGGTTTTCAGCAACTCTAGTATTTATCGGCACTGATGGTGATCTTGCAAGGAAAAATGTGTACTTTTGAACTATTTTGTTTGCTAATTAAGCACTGCATAATGGTAGCTCCTCTCCTATTTCTGAATTAACCCTGGCCGGAGTTTGCGGAGTCTCGCTCTGTGGAATTCTACGGAGTGACCAAGGAACTCCGCATATTCCACGGAGTTCCGCGTGTGGGTGGAATACATCCGCAAGTTTTCACCCCTCATGCTCCGGGTCATATTAAGTACTGCTGGCGAGAAGGACTAGCCCCGGCATAGAAAAACTCATTACTGACCTCCAGCATTAAAGAATACTTAGCTGTGTAGTGTGAATCCCTACTTGTTCATTGCTCATTGCTAACAGGATCGAAATAACAAGGAGTGAGAATTTCGTCATAATTCTTCACGATGGAAATTATTTTGGTGGCGTTGGAAAGTGTAGCCGACTGTTTGAAAATATAGCAAACCAGTTAATTTGTATGAACTTCCTCTTCTCAGCACCGTAAACTGGAGTGCGCTTTTGGTACTGGCAGTCACAGGTTGTGCGCGTCTGCAGGCTACTTCTCCACAGAGCCGGCATGAGGAGACAGAAAATTTAATAGCGAATAAGTGACAAGCGCCATGTAGCTCTCTGTAAACTCCTGCTTCCCTCCTCTCCTAACGGCAATACTAAATGTTGCCAGGCTCTTTATGGAGCATAAAGAAAGCACTCTCACCTTATGTCAAGTCCCAATTGGCAGTGCGAAGGTTTCGAGCACACCATCACCACAATCAAGATCTACAGCCCCTCCGCTCCGATTCACCTTCACTCCATGACCATGACCCAAAAAATGATGATGTCAGCTGACCTCTGTGACTAAGGAGGCTGCTGATTGGTGTGCTGCTTGTCTGACCTGTTAGCATTTGGCCTCTCTGATTGGCTTGGCTGTATTCCCTTTATGTATTTTAGCCAACTGTTGTTTGTGGGGGAGGCAAGGCAGACCTATATACAGGCACTGGCATTCGCAGTGGTTGGCGGACCGGTGCCCCATAACTCCGCCTCGCAGCGGAGCGGAGTTTTTGGCCAAATATTCCATGTTCCAAACAGCACGCGGAGTGGCAAACACTTTGCTAAATCCGTTGGCAGAGCGGAGTTGGACGCCCACCCTTATTCTGAATGAGCCCTTATAGTATTCTCCCATTACGTAACCACGCACAACGGCTCTGAATAATGTTACTCCCGGGTGGGCTACATATAGAACGTTTTGGGTGCTTAACCATGCCCCCAAGTACTGGACCTCTGTCCCTCCTTGGTTGTCTCCATATGCTTCCTCAGGTTGCTACTTCATGCTGGCAGAGTCTTCTGTCACTCCTGGGTATACAGCATAGTATGTCTCATGTGGACTCATTGATCCATATTGATAGTGGCTTCTGCTTTATGATACAGCCCAAAGATGATAAGAATACAATTGCGCAACTGCATCTATTTTCAGGCTCTCCACACGTGACACCACTGCACCATACTTACAGCACATCTCCAATCGTCATTAGAAGGAAAGTCG
This sequence comes from Triturus cristatus, assembly GCF_964204655.1. NCBI lineage: Eukaryota > Metazoa > Chordata > Amphibia > Caudata > Salamandridae > Triturus > Triturus cristatus. The sequence goes on along the minus strand of NC_140584.1, from coordinate 371,410,540 downwards.
TCCTTTTTTGCCCTGGTCTTCCCCATTTCTTGACCGGTGCTGGTGGTTGCTGACTCAGAAAGTGCTGTAGGCTCTGCTTACTAGGCCCAAGGGTCAGTGCTCTGTCCTTTAAAGGTATATGGTAATTGGTATAACTCTAATTGGGTAAGACAGCCTCCCTCTAAGTCCCTGGTATATGGTAGGGCATGTAGGTTAGAGACCCCAGTGGACTTAATGGACTTAAGCACACACTGCTGGGGTGTCTGGTGTCATTTTAAAGCCAGGCCTGGCTTGCCTGCTGGTTTTGAAATAAAACTATGTCCAATTTCAATTTTGGAATTAGAAGAACTATCCAAAACTGTCTTTTTATGACGTATAAGTCACCCCTAAGGTCTGCTCTAGGTGCCCCAGGGGTAGGGTGCATTGTTATAAAAAGAATCAGGAACAATATGAAATATATTTTATTTGCCATGGTAAGAAAAAACAGCCAACATTGTTTTCCCTATTGTAGTGCTGCTAGCCCTATAGGCTAGCATGGGAAGACTTTATTAAACTTAAGTAAGTCTAAGTTGTGAGTAAAGCTAGCTAGAATTTAATTTAAAGTATCAAAATAATGCACAACTTACCAAGGTTGATTTTATTATAACTATTACAGGAAGTAGTTTTAGAACTCACTATCCTGAAGTTACCTAAAGCAGCCCTGTAGCAGCTTCTTCTGATTGGTCAGCCTTTGACAGCCTGAGCCAAACTGCTCCCTCAGTAGGTGTGAAGAGGTCTGTTACTGCAACAATACAGTCATTGGGTGGGAGGAGATTTGCATCCTGGAGAAGCCAGGGAAAGGATGGGGGCTGCGAGATAAGCTGGAATTCATAGACAGGAGAACAGATGTCATAGGACCCAGGCCAGCCCCTACTTCCTTGATCTCTAGCCAGATGGGAGCCCTCCTGAACTATATTAGGAAAGTGGCTGAAAGAGGAGTATAGTCAGTTGTTAGCCAGACCTCTGGGTTTGGTTACACAGACACACACACCAAGAAATGATTTTCTTCATTTTGATTTTTGGGAGAATAGTGCATTCTGGGTCCAAAATGTGCCACATTTTGCAGGAAGTGGGCAGGGGAGGCAGCTTTATTCCCATTGGTTCCATTGGTTGGAGTGCCCCCCTCGCAAGGCCAGAATGGAGAATAAATATGCAAAGCTGCAAAAGCTCTTCAGATCACTACCTAGAACATCAGAAGAAGAAGGATTGACATGCTCGACCCTTGGACTGCACTACAGAAGGCTAGCACTCAGAAGAACTGCACCTGCTGCACTCACAAGACTCCACAAAGAAAGGAATGTGCCTGACTCAGATGAAAAGGAGTGTGCTCCCTGACCAGCCACTGGCACAACAGAGGTGGAAGAAGTTACCTGCCAAGTAGAAGAGAGGATTACGCCAGCTGACCAGTTGCATCTGGATTTTGTTGGACTGCCTAGGTACTTGTGGGAAATTAAATCCTAGCCCCAAGAGTCAGTCCAGAGTCTCTGAACCCTTGGCTGGTGCTGCTGGACCCTTGTTTTCCCAAAAGGAACCAAGAAACTACAAGAACGCATAGTTTGGAAACTTTTTGCAAGGCTTTTCAGAAAAGGTCTGGGATGAGACCAGCTCAACGTCGAGTCAGGTCTCTGATGTTGACTCGCCAATCGGATTGACCCCGCTGCTGTTTTGTCCCACTGAAAATTTCCTGGCGGAGCTCCACTCAATGTCGAAAGGGAAGCCATCAACAATGGCTTTGAAACACTCCTTGCTGTCGATGCTGACGACTCAACCCCGTGTTTTCCATGAGCCACAGAGCTGCAGCAGGCCTCAGTCATCGAATCAAACTCTGGAACCAGCAATCCTGTAGACACGCTGATGGGCTCGTCTACAAGAGAAAAGCTCTGAGTAAAAGACGAAGTAAACTTTTAACCAGGACCTAGCCTTCAGCCTATCTGACCCATGCTCCATCAAGGTCGGCCTAAAACTTTGACTTTATCCCGGTCCAGCGTGTACAAAAAGCCACGAGTGGTGCTTCGTGCTTTTGGGCGCCAGAATGCACAATTTTTAATTTAATTTTTAGAAATGTATTTCTCCAGTTCCTTATAATAGATGTTTGTTGTTCTGATGTCATTATAAAGATAGAAATGATCTCATTTTTTTTAATTGGTGTTGGATATTTGTTGTGGTGTGTCTTTTACTTATTTACTGTTTTGGTGGTATTAAATGCTTTACACATACCTGTCTCCTAAGTTAAGACTTACTGCTCGTTTACTAAGCTATAATTGGTTGAAGAAAAATTCATTTACTGAGACTTGTATAGACCTATTAGTGATTGCGGTGTTATTACTAGCTGAGGATGACTACCCCGTTGCTAATAACTCATTTTTCTCCATTTCTTGTGCAGTGGTGGGATCTAGACCTTGTATTTAGTAACATCCTTCAGTATTTAAGTTAGACAATTAAAAATCCTCTGAATTGACATAGTGCAAAACCTTTTTTATCTTTAATTTGGACTAATATTAGTTGATTTATTTTTGATTTTTTCTAAGTTAATGAGGCTTCAATATGTGCAAAGTTTATGCGACCAAAAACTAAGGGATACCATGGTGCCTGATCTAGCTAGTCTAGCCACTCTTCAAATAGCAGAGCTTTTGGACCTGTGTAGGTCTAGGGGATTACCAGCACCCTCCAATTCCAGGAAGGCAGCACTGATAAATCCCCATGCGGCCTGGGCAGTGGCCCAGCTAGAGAATCAGGTCTCTGGTACAAAGGAGGCTCCAAAGATAGAAGGACAGTGAGAGGAAGATCATCAGTGATGAGAACATTGAATACCTCTCCACACATACAGTGATCTGGGCATTGTCTAGAGGTAGCAGGGGAAGATGTTCAAACAGAGGTGAGCCCTTAAGGAAAGATTGAAATCCAACCCATACAGGGCAGACATGACCATGATGATGGCCACAGATGAAGAAGGGTAGGAACAGTGCAAGCCTCGGCCAGACCTCCTCTCCACCAATGCACAAGATGGGTCAGTGGAGGGAGTAGTAATTTCACCCAAGTTGACAAACCATCAGTAAAATGACTGCAAACAAGGGCTGGAGCAGTTTTCTGGGCAATTCTCCCTGATGCCTGGACTCGCCAATTAGTTTGTCCATGACATTGACACTGTTGACAGCCTACCTGTCAAAAACAATTCGTACAGGTTGTCTGATCAGGTCAAAGCCAGCATTAAGGCTGACTTAGCCAAGATGCTTGAGTTGGGGGTAATTGAGTCCTCTGGCAGTCCATTGGCCAGTTCAGTGGCACTGATGCCCAAGCCCAATCCCATTGAGGTTTTGTGTGGACAACAGAGGTTTGAATGCAGTCACCAAGACTGGTGCTCACCCCATACCTAAAGCTCATTGACAGGTTGGGGACTGCAAAGTACCTGAGTACATTTGATTTGACCTTGCATTATTGACTGATTGGCTTAAATCCAAAAGCATGGGCGAGGTCAGCAGGTTTCACGCCATAGGGCCACTTTCAGTTCAAAGTGATGCCATTTGGCATGAAGAATGCCCCTACCACCTTCCAAAAGTTGGTGAATGTAGTCCTGTCTGGCTTGGAAAACTTTCAGTACAGCTTATCTGTATGATATAGCTGTATTCTGTTCCACCTAGAAGGAGCACCTGGTCCACCTGAGGGGAGTGCTTAAGGTCCTGCAGCAGGTGGACCTGACTTTCAAGGCAAATGCCAGGTAGGGCAAGGTTTATTAGTGTAACTGGGCCACCTTGTAGGTGTAGGCCTAGTACAACCTCTCCATCCAAAGATCCAGACCATCATGGATTGGGAAGCTCCTATGACCCAGACAAAGGTCAGGGGGTTTCATTGCCTGACTGGGCAATACAGTGTGAGGAACTATGGGGCCATTGTGGCTCCCCTGACAAAGTATACCTCAAAGAAACTGCCCAAAAAGGTAATTTGGACCCCAGAGTGTCAGCAGGCCTTTGACACTCTGAAGGAGGCTACGTGTTCAGCACCAGTTTTACTTGCCCCAGACTGCAATGAGGAGTCTATTTTCCAAACAGGAGCTTCAGGGCAAGGGATTGGGACAGTACTGGCACAGGAAAATGAAGAGGGCCGAGATCAACCAGTTGCTTTCATTACCAATGGACTACTCCCCAGGGAGGAAGGATGGAGTGCTATTGAGAGGGAAGCATTTGTTGTTGTCTGGTCCCTGAAAAAGCTGAAACCATATATGTTTGGTATTCACTTCTGTGTTCAAACTGGCCACAGAAATCTCAGATTGCTCACAGAGATGAGGGGGGAGACCCCAAAATTGTTGAGGTGGTCAATTTCCCTACATGGGAGGGCCATTACAGTGAAACACAGACCTGGGACTCTCCATGTCAATGCTGATGGACTTTACAGGTTTTTCCACTTAGATGATGAGGACTACTAGGGTGTAGGTTAGTTACCTTTCGTCTGGTGGAGTCATGCAGGAAAGTCATCCTTTTTTGACCCGGTCACCCCCATTTTTTAACTGATGCTGGTAGTTACTGACTCTGAAAGTGCCCTAGGCTCTGCTAACCAGGCCCAGGGCCAGTGCTGTATCCTCCAAAGTTATATGGTAAATGGTATATTTATAATTGGCAAAGACAACCTACTTGTAAGTCCCTAGTATATGAAAGGGTATGTAGGTTTAGAAACCCCAATGGACTTAATGCACTTTAAGTGTGCACTGCTGTGGTGTCAGGTTTCAATTTAAAGCCACGCGTGCCCTGCAGGCTGGTTATAAAATAAAATTATGTCTAAATTCGACTGTGTAATTAAAAGTACTTCCAAGTCCAAATCTAAGTTTTTATGATTTATTAGTCATCCCTAATGCCTGCCCTTGTTGCCCCAGGGGAAGGGTGCATTATTATTAAAAGCTGGGACAACACAAAATATGTTTTATATGTCATAGGAAAGGAAAAACAGCGAACATTGTTTCCCCTATCGTAGTGCTGCTAGCCCTACAGGCTAACATGGGAAAGCTTTATTGAACTTAATAAAGTCTAACCTTTGAATTGAGCTATCTAGACATGCCATTCAAAGTATCAACATAATGGTTACAATAAATGCAACAACTTGCCATGGTTGGATTTATTTGAACTATTAGAGGAATGTAGTTTTAGAACTCACTATCTGAAGTTACCTAAAGCTTCTACTGACTGGTCAGTCTTTTACAGCCAAGTTGCTTCCTGAGTAGATAGGAAGAGGCCTGAGTCTGAAACAGTATGGCTATTTGGTGGGAGGAGATCTGCTTCCTGGAAAAGCCAGGGAAAGGAAGAGTTCTGGGGAGATAAGCTTGACTTCAAAGGCAGGAGAACAGATGTAATAGGACCCAGGCTAGCCCCCGGAGAATGGCTGGAAGTGGAGTGTAGTTAGTTGTTAGCCACACCTCTGAGTTAGGTTACACAGATACACACTAACCCTGGGCGTTGTTCGCATAGTCGTGCTACGTGTAGCTACACGAAGTGCACTTTGCACTACTCACGTTACGCGTAGCTACGCAAACTGCGTAGTGCTGTAGGGAAATGCTATTCGCAATGATTGCACAGTGCTGGATGCTTGTCCGCACTGTGCAATCATTGCGAACTGCATCATGCACAGTGCAAGCGGTCGTTTTCTGCCGCTCGAGTAGATTTGTACTCGAGCGGCAGCTTTCTCAACGAGGACTGGTAGTTTCTCATAGCGAGCAGTCGTGAGCATATGCGACCACTCGCAATGAGAAACCTGACCTCCCCGCATTGAGAATCTCGCCGGGAGTTTTATTTCGACGCTCGCGATCAGCAATTTGATGTTGCCGATCACGAACGAGGAAAAAGTATCGTCGGGATGTTGGTTTTGCTGTCGCCAACTTGACGTTGAGGACCATGAGTGAGCAAAAAATGCCCGCTACGCTACGCTAGGCGTTTTTGCACTGTGCAACGTGCAATCACGTAGCACGTAGTTGCGCAAACTATGCACACTCCATGAGCATTGAGTAGTTTTCCGCCCAGGCCTAACACACACACCAACGAAGGATTTTCTTCAATTTGATTTTTGGAAGGATAGCACATTCTGGGTAAAAAATATGCCAAACTTTGTAGGAAGTGGTCATAGCAAAGAAAGGCAGCTTTGTTTCCTTTGGTTGGGGTGCTCCCCTGCAAACCCAGATTGTAGGATAAATATGGCAAAGCTGCAGAAGCTCTTCACTTCGCTGCCTTGAACATCAGAAGAAGAAGGACTGCGCTACTGGACCCTTGGACTGCACCACAGAAAGCTTGCACCTGCTGCACTCACAAGTCTCCACAAAGGAAGGACTGTGCCTGACTCAAAGGAAAAGGAATGGGCTCCCTGATCAGCAGAAGGTGCAAGAGAGCTGGAAGAAGTCACCTGCCAAGTCAAAGAGAGAATTACTGCAACTGACCAATTGTAACTGGATTTTCCTGGACTTCCCTAGTGCATTGTGGGAATTTGAGTCCTAGCCCCCAAGAGGTTATTCAGAGCCTCTGAACACTTGGCTGGTGCTGCTAGACCAGTGTTTTCCAAAAGTAACCAAGAACCTGCAAGAACTCAAAGTGTGAAGCCTTTTTGCAAGGTTTTGCAGAAAAGCTCCAGAAAGAGACGAGCTCGATGTCGGGAGTCAAGCTGCCAACATCGATTGGATTTACCTTAATGGTTCATCCTGCTGAAAATCTCCAGGCAGAGCTCCACTCGATGGCAAGAAGGAAGCCGTCGACGTCCGATTCGAGACCTGTCGTTGCCAAGGACTCATGCTGCAGTAGGCTGCGGTCATTGAATCGAATTCCAGATCCATCAAGACCGAGTACCTGTCGGCGAGAGAAAAGCTCCAAGAAAAAGACTACGGGCTTGATTTAGATCCTGGAGGTCTGATCGCTGGCGCGGCGGTCTTTGAAACACCGCCGAGCTGACGGTTTTCCGCCCGCTCTATCTAGGTGTATACGTGATTTCTGTGCTGGCGAACCGCTCACTGTTGCGGCTCTAACAGCGGGGTCCCACCGAGCAGATTTGGATGTCCCCGAGGCACGGTGTCCTTTCAGTGGAGTACAGACAATGGGTGCCCCTGGAGGTGGGGAGACAGATAAATGATTTTTTTTTAACATAAATCCCATATATGTTGTGTACGTGTACATATGTGTCTGTGGAATATGTGTGCATTATTTGTGCTTTCTAAATTGTACCCCACCAACATGCACACACCATGCAATGTATACCCGCGCACACCACCAACACTAACCTTCCAGTCCTTCAAAACGGTGTGCCGGTCCATTGTGGTCAAGGTGCTGCAAGACAGGGGGGACCTGGAGGAAGGAGAAGAGAAGGCAACCACAGTCTCAATCCCAAAAAAAGGTGGGTACTCACCCCTTTTTGTCCATTTCTGCTGACTTGAAGTAGGAGGGATTGCCATCGAAATTCCTTCCGAAACAAGCCAGAACCAAATACCGATGGTGGTAATCCTTGCTGGAGTCCGGACACAGCCTCCTAGAGCCCATCCCGCCGAAGGGGCGGGGAGCAAAGTCCTGGTGGAGTTGGCAGGAACGCGGAAGTCTTGTCACCCATTGCAATGCAGCATCAAAATTGGAAGAGTTTACAAAAAGGTAAGGTGGGAAGACTGCCAAAAAAAAACTACTCTGTTGCGGTCCCGGAAACATCTAAATCAGGCCCTAAGTCCAAAGGCAAACTTTAGACAGGGACCTAGATTTCAGCCTTGTTGGCCCACGCTCCATTGTGATCATCCTAAAACTTTGACTTTATCCCTGTCCAATGTGATCAGTCAGCCTTAACAGGCGCTTCATGCTTTTAACGGTTGGAATGAGCAATTTTTTATTTAATCTTTAAAAATTCACATCTCCAGTATCCCAAATTGTATTTGTGTCATTTTGGTGTCATTGTAAAGATAAAAATATTCTCTATTTTTATAAATTAGAGGTGGATTTTTATTGTATTGGGTCATTATTTTAATCACTGTTTGGGTGGTATTAAATGCTTTAAACATACCCGTCTCCTAAAATTAAGGATGAGTGCTCAATTGCTAAGCTAGCCAAGGTTGAGCAAAGATCAATTTACTGCCACTTGACTGGTCCTTTTAGTGATTGGGGTATTATTACTGGCCGAGGGTGACTCACCCACTATCCTACATCATGCATCTAACCCTACACCTCCCATATAGACCCAACTACAAGCAACACCCTTTTGAACCATGCATTCTGAAAGGGCTCCCAGTGACAGAATACTAATAATAACTCATCTCAACCCCATCAAGTGTATAAAATGCCATATAATGATGCAATACAATAGACACTGCAGAACCTGCACAGGGATCCTGGCAATGCCACCATTCTTGCCTCTAGTTCACGCCTACGACACAGGGAGAGAGGGACAGTCCTCTATCAATTTCTGTTCTACACACCAACAGCAATGTTGAAATGCGTGCCTCTGGACCCATGCTACAAGATCACTCTATAAACATAGGATAACTCCAAGCAGGACTTGCAAAATAAATCTTATTGGACATGTGACCCATTGCCTTGAGAGGCAGCCTCTAATAGTCCTTGGGCTTTCACTGTGTGAAACCCAGATTTAAAAAAAATTAAAAACACAGACGAAATGTGATTTGAGACTAAGGGGCATATTAACAAGCCAGGCGATAAAATTATCGCCGCTTTAGCGGCAGTAAACTGCCGCTAAAACGGCGATAATGGGCTTGATAATATGCTCTATGGAATTCCAATTGAAGCCCATGTTAAATGTGAAGGACGTCTAACATGGGCTTCAATTGGAATTCCATAGAGCATATTATCAAGCCCATTATCGCCGTTTTAGCGGCAGATTTCTGCCGCTAAAGCGGCGATAATTTTATCGCCTGGCTTGTTAATATGCCCCCATATTCCTGCAGAGTGGCATCATATCTTTGAGAACGCCGTGTCCATTTATTTCTAAATGTATTGAGATAGACGGTGTGAGCCCAACGGGTAGAGCAAGTGACATGGTGAAGCAAGACAGAGTAGGATGTTGTGGATTTTATGTCACCTTCCAATTTTTGCGGCTGATTGCGCATGTCAGGTGATGCCACTGTGAGGTGCTCCTGTCTGAGCCACCTCGAAGGCTGTCAAACTCTCCCGCCTCCAATGCGGCAGCCGACAAAACAAACATTTCTACAAGCAGGTCCTTGGCGCGCGTCAGGCCGAGAGCGGCTGCAATGATTGCCCACGGTCGCAAGACTTCCATCTCAGAAACATCCTGGAAGCCATGTTTGAGATTGACGTGACAAACTTGATTCCTTCTCTTTGGCAGCCTGTCTTATTGTACACAACGTTTTTCATCTATGGGCTCTGGGCTGCCAAGTGACCCAGTTTATGGCACGCACGCCATTCCCGTTTCTCTAGAAATGCTGCATTTGTTTTCGCCAAAATAAATGTAAAATGAGGCTGGATTCCGTAGATAGCCCTGGTGATATGTTGCATGAGGATTGCAAGAAACCGGATGAATGGGACAAAGTACCCTCTCCTGTGCATTATAAGAATTTTGGAAGTCTCCAAGGAGCTCCATGCCCATATCGAAAAACAAGGTAAGTGGCTGAGTTCCTTCAAAAGGTCATAGAATATGGAGGTGACCTGCTATATACTTGGGCTGAATGGTAGACAATATTTTATTGCCCAATTCAAAATGGTTCTTTTGCGAAAATTATCTTCTCGCTCGTTTGTTAGTGCTGGTGTCTATTTAGCACTGGTTACTTGCTGAAACTTGTAGGGCAGATTTACAAGCACCTTGGGCTAACTGTGTGTCACTTTTTGTGACGCACCGGCAGCGCATTTTACTGCCACATATTTACAAGGACAGGAAAAGCCACCCTGCGTGACTTTTCCTGTCCTTGTAAATACGGCCCCTTTACACACAGCACTTTACGTGAAAGGGGCGTTGCATGGGTGTTGCTGTGGGTGTTCCCAACACCCATGGAACCTGACACATTTCCAGATTTAGGAGGAATCGTAAACCTGGAAATGCATCAGAATGCTACGTGCGTAGCGAGGCATAACAAGGAGAAATGTTTTCATTTCTCCTCGTTTTTCTCCTCTTTCAATGCGTGCTGCATTCTACAGCACGGTTTAAAAGAGGAAAACGCCTCTAGTGATTGTTTTTGTGCAGGAAGGTGTCACCCTTGCACAGTGGTGAAAGGGTGGCTGCACCAGCGCATGGCAGCTGTTTGTGTGCCAGCGCAGGGGAGAGCACAGGAATGCAACATATTATTGTAAATATGTTGCATTCCTGTGCTTTGAAAGTGCTGCAGCGTGGCACAGCCAAAGGGCTTGCGGTGGCGCGCTGCGGCACTTTCTTGTAAATCTGCCCCTATGTGTTTTGCACTAGTTATGCAGTGAAAAGTTTGTTTGTGCACTTGCCGATCAGTGAAAAACACAGAGGTTGCATGAATATAATTTGGCAGTCAAGGTTTCACCAGGTGACACGTGGGATACAAAAATGATCAGACTGACTAGCACAAAAACGATAGTTTGCATTGTTTGCTCAGATTAAATGTTTAAACTGCACTTAATACTGCACAGGCACCAGCTCAATTAATTTAATCCAGAAATGGCAATGCATACTCCCACAGGTACGATTTATGTATCAAGCCGCAGGTCTTTTTGTCCAAAATAGCATAGCATTCTATCCTTATCTGTGACTTAATGGATCAGTACCTCCACATTTTCAACCCCCTGCCTATTTATAGCTCACGTAATCCCCTTTTCCAACTCAAACGAAGTTGTATTTCACATGTTCCAACAAATTCAGTACCCGTAGTAAAAGAAATGATATAATTCATTTAAATGTCACTATAGTCTTGCAGTACTAAAATTATGTAATATATCATGAAAATACATAATAGATTATTGTTTATTGTAGTCCTTTATTGACAACTTTATGCGGACAACAAACTATCCAACTTGCAGTACTCTAGAGTATCATGCCACTCATGAAGTAAATAATTTGCACTTTGAAGTAATTCCTGTACAGCATGTGGTAACTTATAACAATATTAAAAAAGAAAAATGCAATTAAGCCTATGATACTTACCTGTTGTTCATATGCTTGACAACTGAACATTGCCCTGTGGATATGAGACCTTTGGTGTAATGATTTTCAAAGCTCCAAGCAAAATTTTATTTTGCTGTTCGGATAAGGTTGGTCAGGGACCTTGGGTAATCAATTATTTCTAAAGACAGTGGTCCCTAGACAACTATATTTATTGTTTGCTCTCATTTGCTGCAGTCTGGCACCCACATGTGGCCATTTGTGCTGGTGCTGTAAGACATCAGACTGCAGTGTCCTTAATATACCACCAGCCCTGGTGCTTAGCATGTATGTTTACCTTCCTAGTCATGGTTAAGGGGTCCTAAACAGGACACACTGCATTTTTTGTAAACAAAAATGTTCATTAAGTATTCGTTTGGTGGAGAGTGCGCGGTATGAGTGCACTTAAAATCAATGGAATAATGCGACTCAAATAACTATTCAAATACATTGGGAGTAACAAATAATTGTAAAAAGTACCTCTGGAGGCATCTAGCCTTTGAGGAAGCAGTAGTGAAAGAAGTTGAACTACTCCAACCAAAGAGAAACACATTCAATAACTTGAATAACAAGGAACGTACAGCCCTTGAAAATTTGAAAACAAGAGCGGAGATAGTCATAAAACAGGCTGATAAAGGCGGAGCTACAGTTACCCAGAGTACGAATGGCTACAGGACCGTATGTCTGAATCTTCTGGTTGACAACAAGTTTTACAAAATGATTAACAGGGATCCCACACAACGGATAAAGACGACAGTATCGACACTTACGGCAGACGCTCTCGAAAAAGAGTGGATCACCAAAAAAGAGCATGATTTTCTCAACCAAGATGACCCAAGAACACCTCTGTTCTACACGATACCCAAAATTCATAAAGGAAAAACACCACCACCGGGCAGACCCATAGTTTTGGGAATATGGTCCATCCTTGAACCTTTATTTAAATATGCAGACTGGTTTTTACGTCCTTTAGTTACACGTATAACATCATACGTACAAGACACAAAACATCTTCTCAACCTCTTGACCAACATTGAATATGACCCAGAAGAAAACATCCTGGTCTGTCTAGACGTGGAGGCACTGTACACAGTATACCACAGACTTAAAGTATTAAGGTAGTAGAAGATCTCCTTAAACAAGAAGATTGGCAATGGGCTGCACCTATAGATTGGATCATTACCTTGATACGGCTGGCCCTCACTGAGAACTTTTTCAAGTTCGAGAATCAACTGTATCTTCAAATACACGGAACTTCGATGGGCAGTACCTTTGCTCCTAGCATAGCCTGCCTATATATGAGCAATTTCGAAGACCAATACATATGGACAACAAATCCCTACATGAACAATATATGTAAATGGTACAGATACATTGATGACGTCCTTCCCATTTGGAAAGGAGATAGTCACAGTCTTCATAATTTTACAGAGTGGATCAACAATCTGAATCCACACCTCTGCTTCACCATGAATATGAATAGAGAAAAAATCTCTTCTTTGGATATACTCTGACAGCAACTGGTGGCACCCTGGTGAGCTTTCTATACACAAAACCCACAGATAGAAATAGCCTGCTAAGATTTGACAGTGCACACCGACGTTCCCTTCGAGAAAATCTTCCGGTATGCCAATTTCTAAGAGTACGTAGAAATTGCTCTAATCTCCAAGATTATAAAAAAGAGGATGAAATCCTCACATAGAAACTAAAACAAAAGAAGTACCCTGTGAAGATTAAAGAAGAAGCAAAAAAAAGAGCACGCAATACTCCTAGAGAGGCCCTACTTGAAACTCATGAAAAGACTCAACCAGATCAAATAATCGTCGTTACCACATACGATTCTTCTTCCAATGACGTGAAAAAAATAATTAACAAAAAATGGCCTATACTCACATCAAACAAACTTTCCTATGAAAAACCTATGTTTTCTTTCAGGAAAAGTAGAAGCTTGAGAGACACACTAGTTCACACTGACACGTTTGAACCAAAGACCAGCAGTCAGTTGACACTTTAGAATAATCCATCAGTTAGTGGACATTATCCCTGGGTAACATGTGTAGTTTTGCCAATTTACAGAACACACCAAAAGCCTTGAATTCGGCTTACACTCCCCATGGGAACAGAGGTCAAATACAAATTGTAATTTAGAGTCAGTAGTCTATCTAATTAAGTGTCCTTGTGATCTGGCATATAAGTCGTAAGGTCAAGGTTCGTATCAGTGGACATAGAAGCACAATAAGACGTGCAGTGATGGCAACTAAACTCACAGCACATTACAAAGAGAAACAACATAAGGACACAGACATAAGATGGACGGTCATAGAAAAAGTGAAAGGCACAAGCAATCTACAAAAAAAACTTCTAGAACGAGAACAGCGCTGGGTGTATCGCTTAAAAACATGTGAGATTGGCCTGAACGACTCCAACCCTTGGAGCCAACTAAACAAATAAGTATACCTGATAATAGTCATCTCGAATAATACCAGTAACATTAAGACTAAATTCCCAGGTGGCTTATCTTACAACGATAGAGAATAGTAAGCAGATTTGGATATACATTGTACTATGTGACTGCTTGAGCACCTCCTGAGGCGAAAGCCGGGAGGTTGTGTTACTTGCATTGTTGCTGATTTTACTTGTTTTTAAACTGAACATACTGCAATATCGGCGTTTTTCCTTTCTGTGGCAACTTTAAGTAATCTAGCTTGATTTGGTGGGCTCTAATCGCCCACTTCTCTCCCCCTCTTTCCCGCTGCCCTGGGCCACTCCCAGCCGAGCATTGACGCTGTGGAGCCGGTCCCGGGCACTGAATAGCGGTGGCCATCTTGTGTGTGGGTGGGATTGACAGCGCTCTAGTTGCGCATAAAAGGGGTCCCGGTTCGCCCAGCGCTTGACTGTGTGACTGCTTGAGCACCTCCTGAGGCGGAATCCGGGAGGTTGTGTTACTTGCATTGTTGCTGATTTTACTTGTTTTTAAATTGAACATACTGCAATATCGGCGTTTTTCCTTTCTGTAGCAACTTTAAGTAATCTAGCTTGATTTGGTGGGCTCTAATCGCCCACTTCGCTCCCCCTTTTTCCCGCTGCCCTGGGCCACTCCCAGCCGAGCATTGACGCTGTGGAGCCAGTCCCGGGCACTGAATAGCGGCGGCCATCTTGTGTGTGGGTGGGATTGACAGCGCTCTAGTTGCGCATAAAAGGGGTCCCGGTTCGCCCAGCGCTTGACTGTGTGACTGCTTGAGCACCTCCTGAGGCGGAAGCCGGGAGGTTGTGTTACTTGCATTGTTACTGATTTTACTTGTTTTTAAATTGAACATACTGCAATATTGGCGTTTTTCCTTTCTGTAGCAACTTTAAGTAATCTAGCTTGATTTGGTGGGCTCTAATCGCCCACTCCGCCCCCCCCCCTCTTTCCCGCTGTCCTGGGCCACTCCCAGCCGAGCATTGACGCTGTGGAGCCGGTCCCGGACACTGAATAGCGGCGGCCATCTTGTGTGTGGGTGGGATTGACAGCGCTCTAGTTGCGCATAAAAGGGGATGTCCATGTCTTCGCGCAGCGAACGCGCACAGCAAGCGCGCCTGACTCACGCCTGAGTCGCGCCTGAGTCAGGCCCGTCTACGCCCGTCCACGCCAGGGCGGGCCCAGGGACACAGGACCTGGTTCCGCCTTCTGCAATCCCTGTCCATCATGGTGCTAGTTACATCTATACTGGTAAGGAGTTAAAACGGCTTAATCACCACCCCCCCCCGCACAGTGCACTACGTGTGTATTGCCAGTTCATAATTTTAAATGCACCCACTGTGGCTTTATCACGGGCAGAATGTCAAGGTGTAATCAACTGAAAGTGTTACATAAACGGGGTAAACCGAGGGGTGGAACTAGGGCTGTTAAAACTCCCTCCTCCCTCACAAAACTGCAGTTTTGGAGTGTGAACTGTAGATCACTTCCAAAACATAAGACCGACATCTACGACTTTATAGTAGATGAAAATCCTGACGCCATGTTCCTTACAGAAACCTGGCTTTAGGCTAGTTCGGGGCCTGATATTGCCATGGCGATTCCCGACGGTTATAAACTGGTTAAAATAGATAGAGACACTTGTAAAGGAAGTGGCATTGCGATTATTTTTAAGTCAAACTATACATGCACTCTTGATGCTTTCCCCATGCTTGGATGCGAAGCCGGGCTTTTTAAGCTCGCTACTAGCCCCCAGTTCACTTTGTCTGGTCTCCTGATTTATCGTCCCCCGGTAACGCTAACACCTGGATAACTTCCTTTGCAGACGTTATTGCTCCTCTTTCCCTGAAAGCGGCCAACTTTTCTATTCTTGGCGACCTGAACCTCCATCTGGAAGATGGTCAATGTAATGTCAGCAAATTGTTTTTATCTGAATTGGAAGCCTTAAATATCTTATTATGCAATTCTGGGTCTACACATTCTGCTGGGCATTTATTGGACCCTGTCCTTTCTAATCTTCCTTTTGAATGTTCTTTTCCTGCCCGTCCATTGGAATGGTCGGCCCATTATACTGTACACCTTGCCTTATCTCAGACAGGAAATCAAAATAAAAACAGCAGCAGTAAGGATGTGTTTATACGTCATTGGCACAAACTTAATATTAATGATTTTAACGCACGTTTATCGAATACTCTTCCTAATACCAACACATCCACGTCTGTATTAAACTCTGAAGTATTCAAATGGCTGAACTCTGCCATCGATGAACTTCTTCCCTTAACACTCAAAAACTCCTCATCTCATCGACCTCCTGCGCCTTGGTTTTCTGAAGATCTAAAACGCATGAAATCTAGCTGTAACATTTCTGAGAGAAAATGGAGACGTTCTTACTCTGCCTCCCGTAAAATAGACTACAAGGAAGCCCTTAGGGACTACCATCATCATTGTAAAATGACCAGAGCTGCCTATGTTTCGAACACAGTAACCAATGCCCAAAATTGTCCTCGTACTCTTTTTTCGGTTGTGAAGAAATTAACTGGAGCAGATACGGTACCAGCCCCTCCCGTACTGGAAGAGGCTCAATGCAATTCTGTTGCGAATTTTTTCATATCTAAAGTAGAGCGCATCTATGACTCATTAAGTACTTCTACATCTAATGATACGCCTCTGCCAGACCCTATTCTGACTCCAGATATTTCACTCCTCACAAGGACGAAACTTGCAAACTGGTTACCCTTTGATGATGCCTCTTTTTCCCATTGCCTAAATAGCATCAAATCTGGCTCCCCACGGGATCCGGTACCCGCCAAGATTTTAAAACTACTTGAACTTAGCCCACGTCAAGTGCTAATGCAACTTCTCAACTCTTCATTATTTGAGTCATATGTTCCACAGGAGTGGAAGCATGCAATGATAATTCCTCTATTAAAAAAGGCTGGAGCGGACATCACCAACCTGTCTAACTTCAGACCAATTTCATTGCTCCCCATTCTATCAAAGATCCTGGAAAGGCACATAAATACACAATTGACACATCTTGTGGAGAGCTCGGGCTTTTTACATCCGTCCCAATCAGGCTTTAGAGCGCATGATTCAACTGAAACCACCCTCCTAGGAGTCACCGAGAGTCTGCGTCACAGTGTCGATCGCGGAGAAACATCAGCCTTGATCCTTCTCGATCTCAGTGCGGCGTTCGACACTGTGTCTCATTCCATCCTCCTCGCGACTCTTCGGTCCCTGGGAGTAGAGGGTGCGGCTCTAGCCTGGATAGCCTCTTTTTTAAAAGATCGCACTTTTCAGGTGTTTTCTCCTTCTGCTTCTTCTACAACTTATCCCTCGGCGTATGGTGTTCCCCAGGGGTCGATACTCAGCCCCTCATTATTCAACATTTATGTAAGACCCCTAGCTACTATTGTGGAGGAAGCTGGTCTCACACTGTATTCCTACGCCGACGGCTCACAGATCATTTTTTCTCTCTCTAATAAAGAGTGCAATAACACCTCTGCTCTGAAAGAAGGTCTGATTCGTGCCTCCAAATGGATGAAGAGTAATTTTTTGAAGCTTAACGGTGATAAAACCGAGGTAGTGATACTAGGCAAGAACAAGGATCTCTGGGGCCCCCACCATTGGCCCAATGATATGGGACCTACTCCACAACCTGTAACTGCAGTTCGCAATCTCGGGTTTATCATTGATGAGAAACTTACAATTAGACAGCAGGCTGTAAAGGTGGCCTCTATCTGTTTTGCCACCTTGAGATGGCTTCAGAAGATTTTGTGGATGTTGCCCCTCTCCACACAAAGAACGGTAGTCCAGGCGTTGGTTGTTTCCCGCCTGGACTATGACAACGTCCTATATCTTGGATCCGACCTAACAACTATAAAAAAACTTCAGGTTGTGCAGAACGCTGCTGCCCGTCTGCTCTGCAATGTTCCTAGGAGAACTTCTGCTTCCACAGCACTTCGTGACCTTCATTGGCTTAAAATTTCAAACAGAATTAAATTCAAAGCCCTGTGTCACATTTTTAAAATCAAACACGGCTCAGCCCCAAAATACCTTCTGGGCCTTATTCAGGCCTATAAACCCAGTCGTACTCTAAGATCATCAGTACACGGTGATTTTTCTGTTCCCAGATTTAGGCTAGTAAAGATGGGGGGCCGTTCCTTTGCCTATTTAGGTCCTAGATTTTGGAATGCTCTTCCTGTGACCCTAAAGACAGAAACCAATCTCTTTCGTTTCCGTAAGGGACTTAAAACTTGGCTCTTCCAGCAGTAATTTGTAGCCCAGTAAAATCAGCCTGACATTCTTTTCTTCTCCAGTCTGTCCCTAGCTCCGAGAAACCCACTGTGGGTAGCTGCGCGCTCTAGAAGTTTAAATAAATATATTCGAAGTCAAAGACCTAACTGCCTATCCATACAATGTACACTTAGGATATATCTCTAATCTGAAAACAAGATGGACGAGTGACAACACCCATATAATACCAGTGCATTACCATTTGGAAAATAAGAAATTTGGAATGAGGCCAGTTATATACCACTTCTTAAAACACATCCAATCGCTGTAGTATATGTCAATTGATAATATGTCCCAGTATGGATATTAATATGAGATGCAGATGATTCCTCAATGCCATGTCTTCAAAAAACTGTAAGGGACCATCGATCTCTAACTAGATGTCTCTCCGCGAATATAGTCAACATTGTACAAATGCGAATAACCAAAAACATTGCGTAAGATCTTAAACTCCAACCCGATAATATACAGGAGAAACCCTATTCTTAGAAATAAAATATTGGAAAATACTGATAAAAGCTGTCTGTCCACGATGTCTAATCGCGTAATTACATTGCGATTAAAAAACACTATTCCCTAACAATTACAATCCCAGGAACGATGTTAGCGCAATACGCTTACATTGTGACGAAGAACTACAATTTTCAAATAAACTACAATCCCCATGAACGATACCAGCGTAATTACGTTAGCAACGCCGCACGGCATGACGTCATCATGACGATCAGAATAGGGGTGTTGGGCTCTGTTAGCATTTTCTCCCGCGCTACCGCATAATACTTAAATACCAATCCCCGGCAGTCCACCGCAAAAGCCGAGGACCGGGACCAAAAAGGTTTGAAGGCTGGGCGGTACTTCGAACGGAGTAAGTACAATTGCGCTGTAGATCAGCATGATGAAAACATGGAGCACTGTGGCTCAAAGGATCAGTTATCCTCGTAGCCCGGGTAACTTTAGTTTTCCGCATTTTTGCCCCCTCTTGCTTCACTCCTTACTACAACTGTGACTGTCACAGGACCACCCAAACTAGCCTCATGGTCCTATGTGAAACTTGTTTTCTCCGCAATGAGGGTAAGAGAGTGAATGTGCTTTTATGAATGTATGGAGTCGCTGTAATTTACACACAGAATGATAACAGCTTTCAGCTGTTTGTAGAGATTGACACGCGGTGTTTACACTCTGGAATGTACACACACTGGCATGCAGAATAGTGTCAGCATGCGAGTAAAATCGCCACCACACAATATTCTGTCAGATGTGAATGGCACAAGTGGGATGAGATTGAAAACATTGACTTGCACATGTTCATGGCATTTTTTATGTTTGGTCTCGACCAACGCACCAAAACGGGAAGTAGCATAACAGAATTACTGATATATGCATTTATATTGTGGTGTGTTGTCTGTCTTTGTCTTTTTTTGTATTTCACAGATGGAGAACTATACATAACGGATACATTATCTGTTACACTCACGTAAGGAGCAGCTACTCTGCCCTTTATTTACTCTGCACTAGGGTCATAGGACCATAATACTCCTATTGACCCAATTTTAAAGATTTTTTAATAACTCTTAGAGACCCAAAAATAAAGGCAAACCGGGGGTCTGCCTGAGGTTTTTTATCTTTAATCCCCCTGGTCTTCACCTATCATAAGAGCTCTCAATACTGTGGTTAAGCCCACCTCGACTTGTAGGCGTCGAGGTGACCCGATGATGAACATGACACCACTAGGGTGTGTGAGGGTAACTAAACAAAAAGGAATTGCTTCCTTGCTCCCCCTCAGGTTGAGTTAGGCATATCCTCACACTAGATACTTCCCCTTGTTTGCAGTTAAATACCTGTTCTTCTGACCACATGCTGGTCCATTGGAGTATTTTTTGTGGAGAAATGTTTTGACAAGGGAGGTTATACTCTGACATAGGATCCTCTCAACCCTTTAGGTACGGGGTTTCTTCCCCATAACCTTATTGTGTACACATACTAAAGAAACTAGACATTGAAGAGCAAGTATATGAGTACATTCATATTATGATAGAGACTTTTAACTATAGATTCCTAACCTTAAAATATTCCCCAAGCCTGAGATTGGATCGGGAAAATCTTGACCAATATTTCTGCATGCCAGTAAGTTACATCATTCGTCAGCATTGTCCACGTCAGAAGTGACATCATGATGTCCATGTAAACGCAATTCTTGTGTACTGACATCAGTTCCTCTCTTTCCAAGCCAAAAGCATGGATCTGGAGAGCTACCGCGGCCAGTCTCTTCTGCCCTGGACCCTGGAGACTCGATGGTAGTGCTGGGCTTGCAGGATGCTTATTTTCACATCCCTGTTCTGCAAGTCCACAGAACTTACCTGCGATTTGCCATGGGCCACAATCACTTTCAGTTTGCTGGGCTCCCCTTCAGCCTCACCAGTGCACCTTGGGTGTTCACAAAAGTGATGGCTGTGGATACAGCTCATGTGTCGAGGTTGGGGGTCCACTCTTCCTCTGCATCGACGACTGTCTGCTGGAGGTGGGCTTGCCCCAGGTGTGAGAAGTTGGCCTGGTATATGCTGACCACTAATTAAAGTGGGCACCTTGTTCCAGTCCAAACAACCCTTATTGATGAATAGGTTAAAGACAACCTTTATTGAAAGCTATCCTAGTGGTAGCTATGGAGAGCAGCCTTCAGGCTGTCTCGAAGGAATGTAAAGCAACTTGTTTCACCAGTATATAACCTCCTGAATGGCCAAATGAAAGGAGAACCACACAAGGTATATATAACATGTATGTATTTATTACTAAACACTCTCTACTAACCTCTTTATGAGATTAGAGAACAAAGCACACAATATTAAATCACTAGAACAACAGTAAATAGCACGATACACAGTGGGCTCCAGGGGAAAACCAAACCATATACTAAGAAAGTGGTATGACAACCAGGACTTGACTAGACATAGTGCCTAGAGCACGTAGAATCGCTGGGACCCCAAGGAACCACCCAAGGTAGTGACACAGGGGACCCACGGGGGACGGGTGCAGTGTGAGAACACAGGCTTGAGTTCCGTACAACTCTATGGGAAAGTTTTGGTTGCAATTTTAAAGATTAAGGTCACTTCAAAGAGGAATTTAAGCAAACCTAGTTAAACATAGAAGGTTCTAAGGCCAGCACCCTTGCGAGTATCAAGATACCCGTGTTACCTAATCCAGAGGAGCCGGGTGCATAGGGTTCAAGTGATGTCGGAAACCCTCGTAGTTTTCAATGGCGTGATGCGGAAAAGTGCTGCTGCCGTGGAGATAAAAAGTGTCCGGTGTGATCCAAGCCTGGATCGGAGCTGAGAAGAACCTGAAAGCAGAGGGGACAGAGTCTCAATCACTTCACAGTGACCAGGGGCACGATAGACCAATGCCCAATGATGTCGGGTGTTTCAGGTGAGAAGAGGTGAAGCTTGACTCTGCAGCCACGGGGACCAGGAGACTTCGACTATGACCAAAGTCTGGAGATTATCTGTCCCACGAAGGATGTTGAGTGCTGGGGGGTCAGTGTCCGGATTGAACACCAACAAGCCTTGGCAACTGCAACCCACGTGGGCAGAGGAGAGATGCTTCGGTGAGGACCAGCAAGGTCCTGGGGACTCTCCAAGCTATGGAGAGTCAGGGCACGTCTGGATCAACCAGAAAAACCCATGGAAAGTTAAAGTTACCTTCACAGGGACCCACAGGTTGACGTACCAGAGATCGTGAAGGGACCTCGAGATGAATCACAAAGTACCAGGCCACGGAACACTCGTGGAGTGTAGGCCGGAAATCTTTGGTCGAAATACTTCTCGGGGTCAGGACTACAAGTAGCCCAAAGCAAAGCCTCAGGGGTCGCCAAAAAGCATATGCTGCTGCAAATGTACGTGGTGCACAGGGGTTCGGGTTGCACGGTCCCCACGAGGGATACGGGCCTCAGAATTGCTGAGAGCACAGATCAACCTCAGAGACTTCGGGAACCCACCTCCTGTGTTGCAGAAATCTTCTGAATCCTCAGGAGCCCGGGAGATGCAAACTGGTCAGATGCGTTTTGGGTGCCTGCCTTGCAGGGGAGTAACTCCTTTACTCCAAGGGAGATTCTTCAGTCATCCAGCCTCGCACAGATCGTCGAAGTACTTGGTTTCTGTAGCAGAGTTTAGTCCAGGTAAAATCTATAGTCCTGTAGTCAGGGGTTCCTACTTTATACCCAAGGAAGGGGTGGGACAAACTCTGGGGACCCACCTATGGGAGGGTCAGGGCAGAGGGGTGGCTACACCCATGTCCTTTGTCCAGTTTCACGCCAGAGCAGGAGCAAATGGCTCCTGCAGCCGGTTTGAGCTGGACTATGCACAGGGACACCAAATGTGCCCCCAGTGCAGACATCAAAGCACTCTCAGAGTGCACCCACCCAGCCCCAATACACTTAAGCCTGTCTTGGAGGTGGTCACACCTCCCTGTGACAGGAAACCTATTGTCAAGCCTTTTCCTGCTCGAGCTTGGCTCAGCAGCAGGAGGGCAGACTCGTGTCTGTGGCTGGTAGCATCAATTTTGTGATGCCAGGGTCGAGAAAGCTGGTACCGGGTGTACCGGTGTTGTCATATTTCTCCCTCTAGGAGGATGGAATCATACCTCACCCACCAATTACTGGTGGGAAGGTATGATTCTAAGGTGTTTGACATCAAACGCAACATGTTTCCATGCAGCCATTTTAAAGTTAGCATTTACTACGAGGTTATAATGCACTTAAGTATATATGGTTGGCTGCATCACAAACAACCCTGGAATATAGGTTCCGAAGGCTGCAGAGGGGCTCTGCTCATGCAGGTGCACCCTTTCACATAGAACCCAGCACCCTGCCTTCAGGATTGATAAAGCCTGCCATAGGGGTGACTGATAGGTTTATATGTGCAGTGATATGGAGTAGATATAGTGAACCTATATTTAAGTAAGAGGTGCAGGCACCACCTTACACAGGCTGCTGTAGCCGACCTGTGGTGTCATTTTGAATGGTCTCCCAGGGGTGGCATAATACATGCTGCAGCCCCTGAGAGGCCTCTGGGGTACCTATGCCCTGGGTACATAGTATACCATATACTAGGGATTGATAAGGGTACCCCAGAATCCAATCTGGAGTGTACCTAAAGTTCATGCAATCAATTTAGAGGAGAAAGCAGCTAGACTGGCGTCCTGGATAGCAGGATCCCAGTCAGACTAAGTCTAAAACTAGCAAAACACCAGGAAAAAAGTGAGGGTAACTGTGCAGTCAGATTCCACCTTCCTACACTAGGTAATTGTCACCCCCTCCAGACTATGGCAAATCTTTTGCACTCACTGGGGCTCACTATCATGTCGAAGTCCCACCTGACTCATTCTCAGATGCTCGCTTTCAACAGAGGCATTCTGGATACAGTGCAGTTATGCACCTATGCTTCAGAGCAGAGACTGCAGAATATTTGGGTTAGGATTGCTATGTTTCAGCCTCAATCCTGGATTTCTGTGAGATTGACTCTGAGGCTATTGGGTCTGATGGCCTCCATCTTGCTGGTGAACCACTCAAGATGGCATATGTGAGATCTGCAATGGGATCTGAAGTCCCAGTGGGCACAGCACCAGGGGAATCTCTGTGTCCTGGCCCAGATTTTGATGGGGATTAGAAAAGATCTGCAGTAGTGGCAGACGAACCACAATTTGGGTCCTTGGCAGACCCTTCTCTCTTCTCAACCGAGAGATGACAGCCTCACTTCTAGGTTGAGGCCGTCACCTTGGAGACGTGGAGATCGAGGACTCTGGCCTCAGGCGGTACCTCGGCTTCACATCAACTTTAAGGAGCAGAGCATGAGCCGCTTGGCACAGAAAGCCTTCCTTACATCTATCAAAGGAAGGGTGGGTCAGGTGTTCATGGACAACACTACTGCAATGTGGTATTGCAACAAACAAGGTGGGGTCATAGACTAAGTGCCAGGAAGCTTTACACCTCTGGACTTGGCTGTAGTGCCAGGACATCTTCCTGGTCAAGTAGCACCTGGGAGGATCAGTGAATGCCAGGGTGGATGAACTTAGTCACCAGTGCTTTGCGGATCACGAATGGTGGCAACATCTGAAGGTGACACAGGGTTTCTTTGATGAATGGTGAGACCCTTGGCTCGATCTGTTAACCACCTCCGAAAATGCACAATTTCAGCACTTCTACACGTTGGAGTTTCCAAAGTGGCTCTTGTTCGGAAATGCATTCCACCTAAAGTGGAACTCGGGAGTACTGTACACCTTTGCGCTTATACCACTCATGTCCTGAGGTCTCAAGAAGATCAAGACTGATCGGGCCCAAATCAACTTAGTGACTGCATATTGGGAAAGGAGAGTATAATATACCAAACTCCTGAGCAGGATGGTTGGTCCTCCAATCGGGCTGCCTCTTCAGGAGGATCTCCTGTTGCAGCAACTGGGCACTGTCCTGTAACCGAACCTGCGCTCTCTCCACCTTCATATATGGAGATTTAGCCATGACAGTTGAGGGTTTTTGATCTTCCTCCCGTGGCTGTGATGATTCTTGACAGCCTGGTGTCCCTCCACACAAACTGTACTCACCTGCTGTTGGGATAAGTTTGTCGCCAGGTATTCCTCATAGTACATTGACCCCTTTTCTGCACCACTGTTGGAGGTGTTGCTGTTTGTTCTCTCTTTAGCCTGACAAGGCCTTGCACTCTGCACTATTAAAGGTTACTTATCGGCTATTTCAGTATTCCTGTGGTTGCCTTATGAGCTCTCACTGTTCAAGTCACCAGTTGTGACTCGTTTTCTGAAAGGTGGGAGAAACTTCTTCCTTCCTACCCCTTCGTGAACCCCCAATGAACCTCAATGTGGTTGTCATGTTTCTTATGTGTTGTCCTTTCAAGGGCTTCTACATCTGTTCTCTGTGGCTCTTGACTATTAAACTGGCCTTCCTAGTGGCCATTACATTGGCCAAGAGAGTCAGCGAGCTTCAAGCTTCAAGCTCCATCTGTTCAACCTTAATACACCAGCTTTTTCCATGACAAACTGGTCCTTCGGATGCGTGCCTGCTTCCTGTGGAAAGTTGTCACCCCCTTTTTATATCAGCCAAAGTACTACTCTACCTACCTACATTTTCAGCTCCATTTCATTCTTCCGTGGAGGAAGAAAGACTCCTTCACTTGGACCCCAAAAGAGCTCTTGTGTTGATCACATCAAAGACCATCAGGTGGACGATCAGCTCTTCATCAGCATCACTTGAGCAAAAAAGGCTGTCCAGAAGCGGACCACTCCTTTATGGACTGTACTCTGCAATAAGATCTTAGCTAAGAAGCAGCTTCCTGAAGGCTTGCAGGTGCATTCCACTAGAAACAATGCGTTGGCATGCAGGATGTCTGTTGTGGACATCTACCAAGCTGCTACATGGGCATCACTCCACATGTCCACAAAGCACTACTGCTTGAATAGTCAGATCCATCGAAATGGTCATTTTGCCTGCTCCGTCCTCCAGGAGTTTTTGGTTTGAGCCAGTTTGCAGACCCTTCTCGGGGGAGGTATTGCTTGGGTATCTATTGTAAGGTGAGAAATCTCTGGTTAAGAAGTCTCTATCAGAAGAACACTTTACTTACCTTGGGTAATGCTTTTACTAGTAAAGTCTATGGGCCCGATTCACAGAACTAACTTAAGACAAAATCCTAAACTTACTACCATTTTCGTATTCACAGAAGGCACTTACTCATTTTGGTATTCACAGAAGACACTTACTCACTTCGGTATTCACAGAAGTTAGGAGTCCTAACTTTAGGACTCCTAAATGCCTTCTGTGAATACCGAAAGTCTTAAAATTAGGATTTTTCTCAGTTTAGGGGTCCTAAAGTTAGGACTCCTAACTTTACTACTACTAAACTGAGAAAAATCCTAATTTTAAGGCTTTCTGTATTCACAGAAGACATTTAGGAGTCCTAAAGTTAGGAGTCCTAACTTTACTACTACTAAATTTAGAAAAATCCTAATTTTAAGACTTTCGGTATTCACAGAAGGCATTTAGGAGTCCTAAAGTTAGGAGTCCTAACTATACTACTACTAAACTGAGAAAAATCCTAATTTTAAGACTTTCGGTATTCACAGAAGGCATTTAGGAGTCCTAAAGTTAGGACTCCTAACTTCTGTGAATACCGAAATGAGTAAGTGCCTTCTGTGAATACCAAAATGAGTAAGTGCCTTCTGTGAATACCAAAATGGTAGTAAGTTTAGGATTTTGTCTTCAGTTAGTTCTGTGAATCGGGCCCTATGTATAACCGCAGATTCCTCACTGACCTTCCAATCCTCTGCAATCTGGGCTCTTCACCCTAAAGATCCCATTAGAGGCTGCACACTGGTCAAACATGTTTTTGACTTGCCTCCAATTTTTAGCAAGGAAAAAGTAATGAAAGAAGCTGATGTCAGTGCACTGAAGTGGCGTTAATATGGGTATCACAATGCGGATGACGCAGATGCGGAGCCAATCGATGCCACCAAGTGGTGCCCAGGGGTACAGCTCAAGATTTTCTGGTTCCAGTTTGATGCCTGGGGAATATTCTAGGGTGAGGAATTGCTATTAAATAGAGTTAAAGTCAATGGAAAGCAATGTGTGGAGTTGCTTTTCAGGTAATCTATCCCCCTTTTCCAAATAAATCTTTTGCAATCAGTTTGTTTTCAATAAGTCTGCCCTTTTTGGCCTAAAAGGAGATGGTCAATAAATCACCATCTAAGTAGGCACCCAAATTGCACACAATTGCCATTATTTAAAGTTAATATATAAAATAATAAATAAAACACACTTCAAAACAAGTTTGTCAGTGAAGAGAAGAGGCAGATGTGAAAAATGTCTACAGGCTTTGTACAGTCACTTAAAATAGATGTAGCTAATGGGCTGACCAATTTCACCACGAAGCATGCTGTAGTGAATGAAAGCAAAATATGAAAGACAATTTAACAGCCAATGAATAAAGCCCACGTGCAAAAAGCTTGGGGAAAACAATATTCTAGGGGGGCAGCTGAGGCTGCCTCATAGGAAGGGCCTAAGAATAGATACGGATAAAAGCCAGTTGGATGGAAATGCAATAAAAAGGGACAAATATAGATAGAAATGACAAAACGATAAATTCCATAAAACCATAAGCCTTGCAGGTAATTAGAATGAGTAGCAGCAATAAATGTTATTTACAGCGCTTGACAGCATCGAAACTTCACCATTAAGCACTATTTCTTAGTAAAATTTCACTGTTCGAGTATAATACTTCGGGACAGGCGGGAAGGAGAGAGGGGGTTACCAGCTCAGTGATTCTGTCAAGGCTTGCGAGACCCTGACTGGCTCGCGGCGAGGAGAGTTTGCCACAGCACTAAACGAAGCAGAAGATTCCAATTTCTTGGGACGTGGGGTTGTTACACGCCTGAGCGGCGCCGGGAATGACAGAAAGTTGTGTGCGGACACCCAGGCAGGCAGCAGATAGGCAAAGAGGTGCGGGCTCGACCCCCCTCACTGGAACCGGAGAGATGCCTTGATTACCTCTGTTTCTCCCCCCATTTCCGAGGCCGCTAGGGAAATCAGAGCTGCGGTGGAGTCGCTAGCAGAGAGTGAAGCTACAACCAAGTGTCCTGGTGGGGGGGAAGCCGTGGCGTGAATCCCAGCACAATAACAATACATCCATTTTATATACAGGGCCTCGTATGAGTAAATCCGTTACTCAAGAACTGTACAAAAACAAGTCTTTACATTTTTATAATCATAATTGCTTTTTATATAGTGCCTCAAACTGAAGTTTTGCTGTCTCTAAGCACGGTAAATAACTTATTAGTACTCAGCTGAATGGTACTCTACTGAATCGAAGTGAACGTAAAGACAAAGAGAGTTTGACACAGACCTTATAAGTGCATTCATGAAATTCGTGGTACACATTAACATCCGCGCGATCACGGAAATACTAAAAAACAGTATGACAGAGCTGCTCAAATGTGCCCGACTCAGCAGCTATAATCCACAATGCTATACACAGCTGTATGGCATAATGTTCTTAAAAGTGTTGCACCGGTGCGCAAAATCGAGCTAATGCATTTTGCACTTTTTGGTTGTTCGCACATAAAGTTATAGAACAAACTTAGGGCATATCAGCAACAACCGGCGATAAATATCGCTAAGCGCACTTAGCGCTAGGATAATTATCGCCGGTTATCGCCGAATTTTATAGCTGAGATAGCGTGCTATTAGCAACACTTATCTCAAAAGCGATAAAATTCCAGGCACAAGCTGCCAATTGTGCGATTATCGCTGGAAATACAGTGATAATCGCACAACATTTGGCGATAGCTTGCTGATAGGGCAGGGCAGACTCAGCCATGATATCCACCTTCCATTGGATATCATGGCTAAGTCAAACTAAAAGCAGGCGTAAGGAAAGTAGCGATAACCAAGGTTAGCGCTACTTTTCTTATCGCTATGCTTGTTAGCGTGCCCATTGATAATTGGAGAAATGTCGGTTAGCGACATTTCTCCAGTTATTTTGAGCTGGAACGCCCACTTTGCATCTCATTAGAGATGCAAAGGTGGGCGTTACGGGAAAGGGCGCTGAGGCAAGGATTCACGTGATAGCGTGACCTTGCTGATATAGCGATAAAATTATCGCCGCTTTTCGGCCGAAAATGGTCGCTAAAGCAGCAATAATTTTTTATCACCGCCTTGTTGATATGCCCCATGGACAAAAACAGTGCAATTATTTTCTCTCTTTTTTCAAATGTGCTCTCTGAGTCTGCATTTTTTAGGCAAATCACTTTCTTCCATTCCTTGTTGAGTAACTGAAAAATCAGACTGCTGCATTTTTCAAAGTGTCTAATTTTAAAACAGGATATTATTCTTAAAACTTCTAAAATCTATAACAAAATGAAGAAACAATAGAGACATGGTATATTTTTTTTAATGATTTCGCAATATTCTTCCTCAAAGTTTACTCTAGTGCAAAAAATCTTAATATAGTAGACTGGATCAAACTCTATTCCTTCTGTCTTATTTTATGCAAATTGGATAGCGATTGCAAAATGGATTTGCCTGTTTCACCAGAGCAACGTTTATGCGACATGGCGTCAGCGTGTAGACCATAACAAAGAATTACACTATGGCACGAATGGATAAGATAGAACAAGGTCTTTACAATCTCTCCAGAAGTGCTGGGCGAATATTGTCACAGATATTTGAAAATGGAGGAATCTACATAATGTTTATTGTTTATGTAAAAGATTGCGGCTAAAGAAATGTTGAAACTGCTTAGATGGCAGACTACTAACAAGCAATGGCAAAACCAATAGGTCTTGGTTCTAAAACACCAACCTATTTTTTTCTTTGCTAATGCTTGTCTACTAGGAAGAATTTTGAGCCAATGTTTTTTTATTTTTTTATTGAAGAAATCCAATCCTGAGTTAGCCATTGATGCATTTGGGAGGGCAAGAAAGAGAAGAGAGCAGCCCAACAGCAATATGCACCTGCCAGACCCCCTAAAAAATAAAACAAGCATTGGCATAGCCAATAGATCTCCCCTTTGGGACCTTATAAGTGTTTAGTTATCCAGCACAATATCCTTGGTGCAACAAAGTGTTGTATGGCTAAACACTTATAAGGTCCCAAAGGCGAGACCTATTGGCTATACCAATGCTTGTTTTGAGTGAGTGGCTCGTGCAGGTATGCCACTGTGAGTAGAGTTGCTTTGAGTGCTTTTACAGGAGTCCCTGTGACATTGCACCTCTTCAAAATGTATCTTGGGTCTAGTGTAATACTTCTAGCCCCTATTCCAGTCTTCTCGCTCCCAATGCATCCTTTAATGTCCCATGTACAACCAGGGTTGACACTAACACTGGGCGTAGGACTACGCTACACTTGCGTAGTTTGGGCAACTACGCGCTACGTGAATTGCACGTAGCACAGTGCAAAAACGCGTAGCAGGCATTTTTTGCTTGCTCACGGCCCTCAACGTCAAGTTGGTGACCGCGAACGAGCAAAATAACATCCCGGCGAGACTTTTTCCTCATTCGCGATCAGCAACATCAAGTTGCCAATCGAGAGCGTGGAAAAAAAACCTCCCGGCGAGATTCTCAATGCAGGGAGGTCAGGTTTCTCATTGCGAGTGGTCACGTATGCTCGCGACAGCTCGCGATGAAAAACTACCAGTCCGCGTTGAGAAAGCTGTCGCACGAGTACAAATCTACTCGAGCGGCAGAAAACAACCGCTTGCACTGTGCAAGATGCCGTTTGCAATGTTTTCACAGTGCGGTCAAGCATCTGGCACTGTTCAATCAGTGCGAACAGCATTTTGCAAAGTGCATTACGCAGTTCGTGTAGCTTGAGTAGTGCGAAGTGCACTTCGCGTAGCTATGTGTAGCGCTACTACGCGAACTATGCCCAGGGTTAGTTGACACTCCTCTTACCCCTGCCCACCAGTGACACTTTACCTGTCACAGGTGTGGGTGGACATGTGGTGGTGGTGGATGTGGTGGTGGTGGACATGGTGGATGTGGTGGTGGTGGACATGGTGGTGGATGTGGTGGTGGTGTTGGATGTGCTGGTGGACATGGCTATGGTGGATGCGGTGGTGGATGTGGTGATGGTGGACATGGTGGTGGTGGACGTGGTGGACGTGGTGAAGGTGGTGGACATAGTGGTGTTGGACGTGTTGGTGGTGGATGTGGTGGTGGTGGTGGATGTGGTGGTGGTGGACGTGGTGGTGGTGGTGGATGTGGTGGTGGTGGACATGGTGGTGGTGGATGTGGTAGTGGTGGATGTGGTGTTGGTGGTGGATGTGGTGGTGGTGGTGGACTTGGTGGTGGTGGTGGTGGATGTGGTGGTGGTGGACACGGTGGTGGTGGATGTGGTAATGGAGGATGTGGTGTTGGTGGTGGATGTGGTGGTGGTGGTGGACATGGTGGTGGACGTGGTGGTGTTGGACGTGGTGGTGGTGGAGGATGTGGTGGTGGGGTGGATGTGGTGGTGGTGGATGTGGTGGTGGTGGACGTGGTGGTGGCAGATGTGGTGGAGGTGGATGTTCTGGTGGAGGACGTGGTGGTGGTGGACATGGTGGTGGACATGTTAATGGTGGTGGATCTGGTGGTCGACATGGTGGTGGATGTGGTGGTAGACATGGTGGTGGACATGGTGCAGGTGGTGGATGTGCTGGTGGATGTGGTGGTGGAAGTGGTGGTGGTGGACGTGGTGGTCACGGTGGACATGGTGGTGGACGTGGTGGTGGTGGATGTGGGGGTAGACATGGTGGTGGATGTGGTGGTAGACGTGGTGGTGGACATGGTGCATGTGGTGGACATGCTGGTGGATGTGGTGGTGGAAGTGGTGATGGTGGACGTGGTGGTCATGGTGGACATGGTGGTGGATGTGGTGGTGGTAGTGGTTTTGGACGTGGTGGTGGTGGACTTGGTGGTGGTGGACATGGTGGTGGACATGGTGGTGGTGGACATGGTGGTGGTGGAGGTGGTGGTGGATGTGGTGGTTGTGCTAGTGGTGGTGGTGCTGGTGGTGAATGTGGTGATGGTGGACATGGTGGTGGTGGTGGAGGTGATGGACGTGGTGGTGGACATGGCAGTGGTGGTGGACCTGGTGGTGGTGGATGTGGTGGTGGTGGAGGTGGTGGTGGACATGGTGGTGGTGCTGGTGGTGGTGGTGCTGGTGGTGTACGTGGTGGTTGTGGTGAATGTGGTGGTGGAGGTGGTGGATGTGGTGGTGGACATGGTGCTGGTGGATGTGGTGGTGGTTGACATGGTGGCGGACGTGGTGGTGGGCATGGTGGTGGTGGTGGACATGGTGATGGTGGACATGGTGGTGGTTGTGGACGTGGTGGTGGTGGTGGTGGACATGGTGGTGGGGGTGGACGTGGTGGTAGACATGGTGGTGGTGGACGTGGTGGTGGTGGTGGTGGTGGTGGACGACAGGTGGTGGTGTTTGACATGGTGGTGGTGGACTTCGTGGTGGTGGACGTGTGGTGGTGGATGTGGTGGTGGACATGGTGGACATGGTGGTGGTGGACGTGGTGGTGGTGGGTGTGGTGGTGGTGGGTGGGGTGGTGGTGGACGTGGTGGTGGTGGTGGATGTGGTGTTGGTGGTTGATGTGGTGGTGGTGGACTTCATGATGGTGGATGTGGTGGAGGTGGTGGTGGATGTGGTGGATGTGGTGGTGGTGGACGTGGTGCTGGTGGACATGGTGGTGGTGCTGGTGGTGCTGGTGCTGGTGGTGGACGTGGTGGTGGTGGTGGTGAACATGGTGGTGGAGGTGGTGGTGGTGGATGTGGTGGTGCTGGTGGACGTCCTGGTGGTGGACGTGGTGGTGGAGGACGTGGTGGTGGACATGGTGGTGGTGGTGGACCTGGTGGTGGTGGACATTCTGGTGGTGGATGTGGTGGACATGGTGGTGGACATGGTGGTGGTGGATGTGGTGGAGGTTGTGGTGTTGGTGGTGGATGTGGTGGTGGACGAGGTGATGGTGGGCATGGTGGTGGTGGACATGGTGGTGGTACTGGTGGTGGTGGACGTGGTGGTGATGGTGGTGAACATGGTGGTGGTGGTGGAGGTGGTGGTGGTGGAATGTGGTGGTGGTGGTGGACGTGCTGGTGGTGGACGTGGTGGTGGAGGACATGGTGGTGGACATGGTGGTGGTGGTGGACGTGGTGGTGGTTGTGGACATGTGGTGGTTGTAGACGTGGTGGTGGTGGACGTGGTGGTGGTGGTGGACATGGTGGTGGTGGTGGACATGGTGGTGGTGGACATGGTGGTGGTGGTGGACATGGTGGTGGTGGACATGGTGGTGGTGGATGTGGTGGTGGTGGACGTGGTGGTAGTGGTGGTGAACATGATGGTGGTTGACATGGTGGTGGTGGACTTCGTGGTGGTGGACGTTGTGGTGGTGGATGTGGTGGTGGATGTGGTGGTGGACATGGTGGTGGTGGATGTGGTGGTGGTGGATGTGGTGGTGGATGTGGTGGTCATGGTGGTGGTGGATGTGGTGGACATGGTGGTGGACGTGGTGGTGGTGGATGTGGTGGAGGTGGTGGTGGATGTGGTGGTGGTGCTGGTGGTGGTGGTGCTGGTGGTGGATGTGGTATCGGTGGACATGGTGATGGTGGACATGGTGGTGGACATGGTGGTGGTGGACATGGTGGCGGTGTTGGTGGTGTTGGTGCTGGTGGTGGACGTGGTGGGGGTGAACATGGGGGTGGTGGAGGTGGTTGTGGTGGATGTGGTGGTGGTGGTCGACGTGCTGGTGGTGGATGTGGTGGTGGAGGACATGGTGGTGGACATGGTGGTTGACGTGGTGGTGATTGTTGACATGTGGGAGTTGTGGATGTGGTGGTGGTGGACGTGGTGGTGGACATGGTGGTGGTGGACTTTGTGGTGGTGGGCGTGGTGGTGGTGGATGTGGTGGTGGATGTGGTGGTGGATGTGGTGGTGGTGGACATGGTGGTGGTTTGATGTGGTGGTGGTGGATGTGGTGGTGGTGGATGTGGTGGTGGATGTGGTGGTGGTGGATGTGGTGGTGGTGGTTGACATGGTGGTGGTTGTTGACATGTGGTGGTGTGGGATGTGGTGGTAGTGGTGGTCAACATGGTGGTGGTGGTTGACATGGTGGTGGTGGACTTCGTGGTGGTGGACGTGGTGGTGGTGGATGTGGTGGTGGATGTGGTGGTGGTGGACATGGTGGTGGTGGATGTGGTTAGTGGTGGATGTGGTTGTGGTGGATGTGGTGGTGGATGTGGTGGTGGTGGATGTGGTGGTGGTGGTTGACATGGTGGTGGTGGTGGACTTCGTGGTGGTGGATGTGGTGGTGGTGGACGTGGTGGTGGTGGACCAGGTGGTGGAAGTGGTGGTGGTGGTGGATGTGGTGGTGGATGTGGTGGTGGTGGACATGGTGGTGGTGGATGTTGTGGTGGTGGACATGGTAGTTGATGTGGTGGTGGTGGACATGGTGGTGGTGGATGTGGTGGTGGTGCTGGTGGTGCTGGTGGTGGATGTGGTGGTGGTGGACATGGTGGTGGTGCTGGTGGTGGTGGTGCTGGTGATGGACGTGGTGGTGGTGAACATGGTGGTGGAGGTGGTGGTAGTGGATGTGGTGGTGCTGGTGGACATGCTGGTGTTGGATGTGGTGGTGGAGGATGTGGTGGTGGACATGGTGGTGGTGGTGGACGTGGTGGTGGTGGACATTCTGGTGGTGGATGTGGTGGAGGTGGTGGTGGATGTGGTGGTGGTGGACGTGGTGATGTTGGGCATGGTGGTGGTGGACATGGTGGTGGTGCTGGTGGTGGTGGACGTGGTGGTGGTGGAATAAGGTGGTGTTGGTGGACGTGCTGGTGTTGGACGTGGTGGTGGAGGACATGGTGGTGGACATGGTTGTGGTGGTGGACGTGGTGGTGGTTGTGGACATGTGGTGGTTGTAGACGTGGTGGTGGTGGACGTGGTGGTGGTGGTGGACATGGTGGTGGTGGTGGACATGGTGGTGGTGGACATGGTGGTGGTGGATGTGGTGGTGGTGTATGTGGTGGTAGTGGTGGTGAACATGGTGGTGGTTGACATGGTGGTGGTGGACTTTGTGGTGGTGATTGTGGTGGTGGTGGATGTGGTGGTGGATGTGGTGGTGGACATGGTGGTGGTCGATGTGGTGGTGGTGGATGTGGTGGTGGTGGATGTGGTGGTGGTGGACATGGTGGTGGTGCATGTGGTGGACATGGTGGTGGACATGGTGGTGGTGGATGTGGTGGAGGTGGTGGTGGATGTGGTGGTGGTGCTGGTGGTGGTGGTGCTGGTGTGGATGTGGTGGTGGTGGACATGGTGATGGTGGACATGGTGGTGGACATGGTGGTGGTGGACATGGTGGTGGTGCTGGTGGTGGTTGTGCTGGTGGTGGACGTGGTGGTGGTGAACATGGTGGTGGTGGATGTGGTGGTGGTGGTGGACATGCTGGTGGTGGATGTGGTGGTGGAGGACGTGCTGGTTGACATGGTGGTTGACGTGGTGGTGGTTGTTGACATGTGGTGGTTGTGGATGTGGTGGTGGTGGACGTGGTGGTGGTGGTGGACATGGTGGTGGTGGACGTGGTGGTGTGGGATGTGGTGGTAGTGGTGGTCAACATGGTGGTGGTGGTTGACATGGTGGTGGTGTACTTCGTGGTGGTGGATGTGGTGGTGGTGGATGTGGTGGTGGATGTGGTGGTGGTGGACATGGTGGTGGTGGATGTGGTGGTGGTGGATGTGGTGGTGGTGGATGAAGTGGTGGTGGTGGGCGTGGTGGTGGTGGATGTGGTGGTGGTGGTTGACATGGTGGTGGTGGTGGACTTCGTGGTGGTGGATGTGGTGGTGGTGGACATGGTGGTGGTGGACCAGGTGGTGGAAGTGGTGGTGGTGGTGGACATGGTGGTGGATGTGGTGGTGGTGGATGTGGTGGTGGTGGATGTTGTGGTGGTGGACATGGTGGTCGATGTGGTGGTGGTGGACATGGTGGTGGACGTGGTGGCAGTGGACATGGTGGTGGTGGATGTGGTGGTGGATGTGGTGGTGGACATGGTGAATGTGGTGGTGGTGGACATGGTGGTGGTAGACGTGGTGATGGTGGTGGATGTGGTGGATGTGGTAGTGGTGATGAACGTGGTGGTGGTGGTGGATGTGGTGGTGGTGGTGGTGGTGGACATGGTGGACGTGGTGGTGGTAGATGTGGTGGTGGTGGTGGACATGGTGGTGGTGGATGTGGTGGTGGATGTGGTGGTGGACATGGTGGTAGACATGGTGGTGGTGGTGGACGTGGTTGTGGACATGGTGGTGGTGCTGGTGGTGGACGTGGTGGTGGAAGTGGTGCTGGTGCTGGTGGTGGTGGTGGATGTGGTGGTGGACGTGGTGATGGTGCGAGTGTGAGTGAAATAGAGAGTGAGTAAGGGGGGAATGAAAAAAAAGAGCAGCCCGTGCCAGATAAAGTACTGATACTGCTTGAGTTATTCAATGCACTTTATGCCCCGCAGCTGGTATTAGGGAAGTAACATGCAAACATAATGGAATGAATGTGATGGGACACTTTGGAGAGAGAGCCATGCACGAGGGAAAACTTATAATGTGATATTATAGGGCTCAGTAGTATCTGCCTTATATTGAGACTATTGTTATTTGTCGTTACAAAGAAAATTGTAAGACGAACTGCTGTCTCTGTGCGACCTGCGAGAAGAAAGAGAGAGAGAGCAAGAGACAGAGTGCGAGCGAAAGAGAGTGAGTGAGGGGGAAATGGAAAAAAAACACGGCCTGCTCTGTGTTTAATGACTGTGAATGACTAATGCTGTAAATCAAACAAGCAGCAGCTGTTTTCAAGCACACTCATG
This sequence comes from Triturus cristatus, assembly GCF_964204655.1. Lineage (NCBI taxonomy): Eukaryota > Metazoa > Chordata > Amphibia > Caudata > Salamandridae > Triturus > Triturus cristatus. Next base: position 371,374,324 of record NC_140584.1, on the reverse strand, counting down.
CTTGTGGTGACATCCGCCTTGCGGGAGCGAGCAGCGGCCAATTAGCATGCGCGCCACTGCCCGCTCCCGCAAGGTGGATGCCACCACAAGCACGAGTGTACTTAAAAGGAGCAGACCGATGGCTAAAGGCCCTCTTAGAGCAGCTCATGTGCGCTGCCTGGGCAAGACCTAAAAACATGGTATAATGAGGAGTCAAGTAGGAAGCGAGACAGGGAGCATCAGGGAGCGGGGAGGAGGAGGCGTGTAAAAGATGTGAACTCTGGGGATACAAAACAAGCAAGGGAGTGAGCAAGGAAGCACCTGAAGTGCTAAATGCCAAATAAAACAAGCAATGGCAAAGCCAATAATTCTGTCATTGGCTGCCTTCCTTTGGCTTTGTCAATGCTTGTCTTGTAAAACTTGTTTATTAGGGGAGCTACTGAGTGCTTGGTGCTTGAAGATAGAAACAAAAATAGCTAACAGCAAACATATTTTAGGCATCACAAAGCAGACATTATCATTGTAGTCTCTGCTAGTCTCTGCCACTGAAGGGAACTACATTTTATGTGGATGAGTTCCTTGTGAAAGAGCAGAATGCTGACCCTCACTCTGAAGTTAGCGAATGGCTCAAGCGGTGTGACCCACTGCCACATGCTGAATGCTTTAGTGCCAGAAGACAATGTGAATGACACAATTACAAAATTAAATGGATGATGAGGGCTAGTTGAAATAACCTATAAGTAAAATATTTTATATATATGTATTCATTTTATAAAATCAAAAGGTATTCACTAATGCTAGACCTAAACAAGAGCCCCATCAAGTCAGCATTGGATGGAAATAAGTCATCCAGTAGGAACACTGTGAGACCAAAATGCTCCTGCACAGAATAAACACCGACATATTGAATCAAAAAAAGACACCTGAGATGGGCAATGGAGCCATCCAGTCATGAGCAAGGAGTTGACCCAAACCCCACTCTAGTATATGTGTATGTATTGGAAAGAAAATTTATAAAACCAGTGTATAAAAACCTCTCATCACATCCTTAGCACCAAAAGTGGCAGCGCATAATCATTGCAGGTGAAAAACCTTTTGCTAGGCATCAAAGAGGCATATTTTATGGTCAGCCTGGGTGGCTCTGAAATGTCCCACTCAAGTGCAAATTAAACACGAGGTAAAACCATGGTCGGTCATACTTGGATATGTATAGTGATTACCATAATTTGTCCATGAACATAATAACAATTTCTGAATTATTTTAATAGGTACAAAGACGGAAGTCCTACTAATTGGAGAGGGGGACCTTGAGTTCCCCTCTCTTGTATGGCCCTATAGTCTGGGTACCCACTGACACCCTCCCAGCAGGTTCAAAGCCTGGGGCTATTTTGAATTATGATCTTAATTGAATGCCCCCAATTAGTGCAGCCAACAAAAGAACCATTTTTCAGTTGTCACTCTAATGGAAAATCCTTACGTTTTACTAACCAATAACTGAATCAAACTTACTCCCACATTGATAATGGAACGCTTTGAATATTGTAATGTATTCTAAACCGGTTTACCCAGAAAAACGAATTGCTAGGCTCCAAAGAGTGGAAAACCAGGCTGGCAGAATGTGTCTTCATCGATGCACACATGACCACATCAAGCCAGCCCTGAAAGCACTCCATTGGGTTCTGGTGGATTCCAGAAACAACTTCAAAGGTCTGCATTAAGGACAAAGTGTACTGAGCCAAAGGTACTGGCTGCCCATAAAAGCTGACTCACCATTATGTGTAAACCAGAAATTTGCAGTCAGATTTATTTTCAAGTGACTCCACAACTTGTCTACTAGAAGCTAAAGCAGGGCAGATGATCCTGAGGAGTCTAAGGCCTTAAACTGTGCAACACCCTCAGGCCCTGACTCGGAGCCAAAGGTAATCAACCTACAATTCATAAAACTCTTGGAAACAAGTGTATGGTACAGCTTTTGCCTCCAACCATCAATACCAGAAGAAGGATTGAAATATGAACTATAATTTCTGATAGATTTAGACCTTCATTTTTAGGTTTCGCCTACACAGTGCAATGTGTTTGCGAAAGCTTTTGTACTGAATATATCTTAAAAGGGTTTATATCCCGCCCCCTTGCTATCCTTGGTTTCTGTGCATGCCACTTATTTTGTTTCATTACCATTGGTTGTAGCATATGTGCTGCATTTACCAATGCTTTGTTTCTCCTGTGGCCTCTCTTATCAGTTTCCCATCTGCAAATTACTGTATCCATCCACGTTTGTGAAACAGAGGGGCATATCAACAACAACCGGCGATAATTATCTCTAAGCGCACTTAGCGCTATGATAATTATCGCCGGCTAGCGTAAATTTTTATCGCTGAGATAGCGTGCTATTAGCAACGCTTATCTCAATAGCGATAAAAATCCTCACGCTAACAGGCTAACGTGAGATTATCGCTGAAAACCCAGCGATAATCTCACGTTACCTTGTTGATAGGGACAGGCAAACTTAGCCATGATATCCTCCTTCCATAGGATATCATGGCTAAGTCAGAAAAATACCAGACGTAAAAAAGCAGCCTTAACCGCGGTTAGCGCTGCTTTTTTTGTCTCTAACAGGGTTAGCGACATTCTTGATAATAGGAGAAATGTCGACATTTCTCCTATCATTTTACTCTGGAAGGCGAAGCGTAGAGTAAAAGGGTGCTAACATGCAAATTTGCATGTTAGCACCCTGTTGTTGATAGGGCGCTAGTTTTATCTCTCCTTTTTTGGCTTTTAAAGCCAAAAAAGCAGAGATAAAGCCCTTGTTGATATGCCCCTATGTTTTTTATGTTTTGCCTGCACAGCGCTTGCGCTGTGCTTGTTTATCTAATCTCCCCTGCACAGCAACATAATCATTGTACCCCACAGTGCATTTACATACTCATTCTCCCCGTTGCTGCACGCATTATAAGTCCGCTCCATTTTTTCCTGTCATTTAGTAGTACATAAGGCTTGGAACGCATCATGCTCCAAGCTTTGCTTTCAGCATAGCCTGCCCTAACAAAGCCTCTAAGTCATTTCCTTGTTTGACACCTACACGCAGCCTGGTTTGCCTGCACTCATTCAGTAGTACATGAGGCTTGGAACGCATCACGCTCCAAGCCTTGCTTTTAACCGAGCAGGCCCTCACAAAGCCTCGAAGTCATTTCCTTGTTTGACACCTACACACGGCTTGTTCTGTTGTTGGAGAGAGAAGCAGTGGAACAGGAAGCATATGAACTGCCCACCGTTCCTTGGTTCCTGACTAAGTCGTGAACTGTCCTGATAACATGTTGGCATCACTCACCTGCTCATCACTATCCTGTAATCGGAGTTTTTCCGGACCCCACACATAAAATAATGTCCTATGTTCAATACCTTAAGTTTGAGATGTTAAATGTTCCCTCTAATAGACTCAATTTGTCCCTGGAGTTAGGGTGCAACTACAACAAATATATAACATAAAATAATTATCACTGCGCACGCACACACGGTTACACACTGAGTACTGCAACTGGCATTTAACCTCCTGTGCTATCTATCTAGGGGCAGATTTATGTTCCCTGGCGCATCCCTGAAAATCAGCATGGATGCGCCAGGGAAGATGCGTCACGAAAGTTTACCCTTGCGCCACAATAGATGCGCCGCATTTACAATGCAGTGCATCGTGGCGCAAGGATAAACAGATGCGTGATGCATCTGATGGTGGAAGGTTGGCGCATTGCTGGAGTTGCGTCGCAAGCGCGACGCAGCTCCAGCAAGGCTCGGGGGTGCCCTATTGTTACAATGCTGCGTCAATCCTTACGCCTGCTTCAAGCAGGCGCAGGGTTTTGACGCAGCATGGCCAGAAAAGTGACTGAGTGAAATCTTGTAGATTTCACTCAGCCACTTTTCGGAGGCGTTCCTGCGCCGGAACGCCCCCCCCTGTGCAGGTACGCCCACATGTGGCGCAAGCTTTACAACATGACGCATCTCCCTAGATGCGTCACGTTGTAAATGGGGCGCAACATGGCGCAGGCTTTACGCAGCCGCTGCGTCACAAAAGTGACGCAACTGCGGCGTAAAAGTGGCGCAAGTCCGTTATAAATCTGCCCCTAAGTTGGGAATGGATCCGAAACCCTGCAGCTGACAGTGCTGATGGTATGGGCTCTACTTACCAAATGCATTTCCAGCTTTTCCCAAGCTTGTAAAATCAACACAGATACCTGAATGCTTGGATAGATTTGAAGGGCTTTAAAATGTTGTTTTTTCAGATTATCATGTGTCACCTACTTGCGCCCCTAATGTCACTGAACCCCAATACCACTCGGTCATATCACCACTAGGTCCCATCCCTCATTCCTCTCCCTCATCAAGCCATCTTTTTGGGTTGAGTGCACTGCAGTTGGGGTCTGGATATCTCAGACTCACCCCTTCTCTCTGTCCTGGTACACGATTTGCTATCACTCGAAATCAATGCATATCCCATATGTAAAGGTGTATGTTTCCTGCAAACATTGCCCGGTACGATTCTCGCGCCTGCATGGCTATAGTACAAGGACATCAATAAAATGTTTGCTGAGTGCTGGTAAGAATAGCAGCAAATCACTTAAAAAATCTGAAACGGGTTAATTGAAATAATAATATGAAATTTAATGCATGTGGTTTTTCTTCCGCTTAAATTAACGGCTCATTGTATATAATTTTTCGTACACCAAATATGCATTTGCAGCATAAAAGCAACTCGCTGTTTACTCAATAAAAGGTACTGTGTGTAACCTTTATGAAAATACTTTGTACGCAGTTGTTTCCTGCATGAGAGGTAAACTGGACACTATCAGGAAATGGAAAATCAGTATGACAGTCAAATGTTATAGTCTTATAGGTTTGCCCATCATTATCACTTCAAAATGAAGAGTTTTGAATTGATTTTTTTTATTTTTTTTAAAAATATATAACTTGTATAGCTGCTGATTGATTTGCTGAGCCACAACATCCCTTAACCTGAGTTTTTGCAGGACATTTATTTAGGTTTGAAGGATATTTTCTTGAAAAACTGTGCCGAATTTGTCAGCACCTATTCTCTCTGTGCCTGTTGGTCATGGCTTCTTGTAGGTGCCAAGTTGACTCTCAAGAGGAAGCCTTATTCTATGGCCTGCTACCAAAACAAGCATCTGCAATGCAATAGGTCTCGCATTTACGCGAGTTTGAGTTATAGGCATTGTAAATCACAGTGCCTTTTATTTATATTTGGGTTTTTAAAACATAAATAAAAGGCATTGTCATTTACAGTGCCAATCGCTTAATCTATCGCAAATAAGAGACCTATTGCATTCCAAATGCAGGTTTAAAAGTGTGTGTGTGGGGTTGCAAACAGAAGGTAGCAGAAGAAACACAGACGGGGAGGGTGTGGGGAAGGAAAACTGAGGTTGTGGGGAAGCAAAAATGATGGCGCGGTGGGGGAAGGGGCGCGTAGGGCATAGGGAAGCAAATGATAGGTAGAGCAATGTGGCAGGTAGGGGGAGAAAAGCAAATGAGCGAGAGGAACGTTAAGCTGGTGGTAAAAAGCACACTCTTTACAGGTAATCTGAGCCGAGGAGAAAAGCTCAGCAAGCTTCCACTTTGGAACTGGAGAACTGCTCTGTAAAGCTATTCAATACCTTCCGGTCGGGTTCGCGGTTGCGGTTGCAAGAGAGTGTGGCCAAAGAGACATTTGCCGCCAAAGAGTTTTTCTTTTTTGGATCCTTTTCACAGAGGAACAAATTGAGAAAAGAGGGTAGGAGCCCTTTGTTTTAAGCAAGTGAGCAGAGGAGCAAACCTAAAGCAAATTCATGTTTAACATGGAAAGCAAACCTAAAGCATATTTATGTTTAACATAGATGTTCGTTCAGAAAATAAACATGCCAGAGTTAGCGGAATTGACATCACGCACTTTTGACCTCCCTAAAGGCATCACTGAGTTGCCCCCTTCTGTCTCCCGTAGCCCCTGAAGAGCTCCCTGTTTGCTACAAGTTAAACAAGCCAGTGGTCACAATTCCGCATGAGAGACCCTCCTGCAGTAAGAGAAACTCATTAAAGAAAATAGTGCTCACAGGCTAAAGAACACGTACCGTGTAACAACAGAAGTAAAAGGGCCAGTCCTCATGGGAGGTTACAAATGAAGACAAGGTGGTACTAAGGAGGGACTAACAAGTCAAATAATGAATCAGAAGCCAGCATTTACCAACAATGACACAAGCAAATGACAAATATGGGCGGAGAGTGGGCTTCAAGTACATACTACAATACAGCATAGCTCGCAGAGCAGCGCATGCGCTGCCCAGGCTCAACCTAAAAAGGAATGTCCAAAAAGAATACAAGAACTAGGTGGACAAGCGCTCTTAAACTATGTGCATTACTCAAATGAGCGAATCTCCATGCGGTATTAACCTATACTTTCAAACACAGATAGTTTTGGATCGTGGATATATCTACTCTTTTACAGCATATACGATTATGGGTGTCCGATGCAGCCTTGGTAAAAAAATGTAGCAACTCTACCAGCAAAGCTATCTGGAAAAAGTGCCTCAATAGCCACCAGCAGGGACCATTTCCAACACCTAGCCGGTGACCTTGCACCGACACCTCATCGCCGGATTTTTCTCATTACTTCTCCTCTACCTTCTCTCAGTCTCCATTGCTTTGGGTCACCCCATGCGCAGTACACTCTCCACCAGTGTCCTCTCACCGTTGACGCCTATGCTGTGATAGTCTTAGGCCCACTCGCTGGGGCCCGCTCAAGAAGCGAATCGCCGGTCATGAAGAGCTTCTTCGCCTCAAGCTGCTGCAATTTCTCAGCCCCCACCAGAACCCCAGTGACCAGCGGCTTCTGCAGACCTGCTACGGTATGCAAGGTGGCGGCCAGATAGGGCAAAAAGGGCCTGGAACAGGCAGCTACCAACAACATGGCAAACACTCTCTCAACCGGGAACTGAAGGTGAGAAATAGGACAGTGCAGTATTTTGACGTCATTTGAGCTGAAAGACTCTGGGCAGTCACAATATGGTGCAGCCACCACTATGACATAGGAAACAAAAAATATTTGCAGTGCCTTGGGTCTCACATTTAAATGTGAGACCTATGGCATTGCAAACAAACGACCGCCATTGCCCTGGCTGCTTGGAAACTGAAAGCGCAATGTAAGCAAAGCACGTCATCGTTCCTGAAGTAGGAGAAACTCAATAAAGAAAATAGTGCTTACTACACTAAATAACACATACTGTGTAACAACCAAAGTAAAGGGGCCAGTAGCCGTGGGAAGTTACAAATGAAGATAAGGAGGTACTAAGGAGGGACTAACAAGCCTATTAAGGAATCAGAGGCCAGCATTTACGAAGGTCAAAGAAACAAGCCAATTTAAAATATGGGCGGAGATTGGGCGGGGCTTCTATTCCATACGACTACAGCAGTCTCGCAGATCAGTCTTGCAGAGCAGTGCATGCACGCTGACTCAGGCTCGACCTAAAAAGAATGAGTCGGTAACTTTAAAGAAATGATTGCTCCAGGTGTCAATGAACTCTCAGAATCTAATTTGAAAATAACCAAAGTACTTTAAAACGAGTTCAATTACTGAGCATCAAGAGAATTCCTCACACTCGGGTAAATTTGTTTGCATTATTCACTCTCATTTAATCATTGTTTTAATCACCGGCTCACTCAGACTGAGGGAAGAAGTCTAAAAACGAGGCTGTGATCATAAAGAAACTATGGGGCAGATTTACAACAAACTAACGCAGCACGGTGCAGCAAGTCATTTTGCTGTGCCGAGCTGCGTTAGTTTGGAAAGCACAGAGATGCGACATATTTACAAAAATATGTTGCATCTCTGTGTTTGCCCTGCGCTGACGCACGAACTGCAGCTATGCACCGGCGCAGGCACCCTTGCACCATGGTGCAAGGATGCCTACGTCATGGGGATATTGTTTTTGTGCAGGAAGGGACACCTTCCTACTCAAAAACAATCACAAGAGGCTTTTTTCTCTTTCAATGCGTGCTGTAGAATGCAGCACGCATTGAAAGAGGAAAAAACGAGGAGAAAAAAACATTTCTCCTCGTTACACCTCGCTACGCCACCTCTAGGGTGGCGTATCATTCACACGCATGAATGAAATTGTAAATCTGGAGATGTGTCTTGTTTCATGGGTGTTGTGTGGGAACACCCACAGCAACACCCATGGAATGTCCCTTCCACGCACAGTGCTGCGTGTGAAGGGGCCATATTTACGAGGAGAGGAAAAGTCACGCAGGGTGACTTTTCCTCTCCTTGTAAATATGGAGGAGCCCCCTGCGCCACCAGTACGTCACGAAAAGTGACGCAGTGATGGCGCAGGGGGCTTGTAAATCTGCTCCTTATACTCTAAATGTGAACTGAAATGCACATAGCACTGAAATTATATTTTTACTGTCTGTGGATTTATCCTTGAATAATGTAGTGCTGGGCGATATTGTTTTTCTGAGCTATTCTATTCTATAGATGTTGGGTTTTACTTTCTTGTCAATCACATCAGACACATTGTCAAATTGATACTCAGAATACCACTTTCAGTGTCTTTCCTCATCTTCACTCATCTTGTTCAAATTAACTCTAGCTTTCTCTGACCCAGTGAATATCTAATTGAGTAGACACTCTAGGACTAGACATTGAGGATTTGGATGTATCCGCGAGATGCTCTACACATACCTAAGACTCAATTGATTTTTGTCTAAATGCTGAACTACTGATTAGTTGATCATAGATTGTCCCCTTAGTAACATCACAACATATAAGGAATTTTCAGCCCTCATTTGTACCTAATATTGTAGAAAACTACTCCTTTACAATTGGGAAATCTTCTGATCCATCATACAATCAGCCATGATATAATTAACCGGCTTTTGAATGATGGCCCACAAACGTACAGCCATTAGGGCTGCAACCTCAACCAGTTTCCGGTGCGCGCTGACCAGTACAACAAATTAGGGTTTATGATATCAAAAATGGAGAATTTCAGACCCTTTCAGGTCTCACAACAGGCAGCTTTAGTCAAATACGAAAATGCTTAGAGAGAGTAGACTTTGGGTCAGCCTTCTTCTGCCAAGATTTTCTTCTGGGTTTTCCATTGATGAACATCAATCAATGCTGTGGTATTTTGTGAATGAATTATATTGTCTCATTTATGTTCTCAATATATTTTAGTGATGGGGATTAAGTAGCCCTTTTTGTTAGACTGCAGATGCAACATGACATGTACCTTGCAATTAATAATAAGTGTGTGTTTTTGATGCATTAGCTTTGTTGGCAGAATGACATTTTATTTGCTGATTTATGGCTTTTATGTTTAGGATGCCAGTGCTGTTTGGATTCATTAGTCTGTCATGAGGACATTATGCTGCTCACTATATTCACTTGCACGTTCATTTGTTTTAATTTGGTGTCATAATAACATGTTCTATTTACAACTTATTTTTCGCTCACACAGTAAAAATGTGCTCTCATTGGTTTTCTAAAAAGATACAACAAAAATACTGGACCTATGTCAAAAGTCTGTACGATGTAATATTTTGCTGTGTATGCCTTTTAAATTCACAATTCACACTTTGCAACACATACTTCATCTTCTGACTTCTGAAGCAGTCTGTTCATCAAAGGGTCAATTTTTAGGTTTAACCTGCACAGTGCTTGCTCTGTGCTTGTTAGTTTTCACCTGCTTGTGAAATCTATTGTTTTTAATATATCTTAAACAGGACTTCTCTTATCAGTTCCCAAGTTTCCAAGTACTCATCCCAATCCGCTTTAGTGGCTGCACATCATTTACTGTTTACAGATACTTATCTTCCCCTGGCTGCATGCATTTAGGATACTTATCTTCTACTAAAGCTGTTCACTGTTTAAGCTTCATTCACTGTCCAGACTTCAGGGACTGTTAAACTCTAAGATAAGATCTCTTCCCAGGGAGAAGACAGACAATGTCTAACAGCAAGCAGGAATGCTTTTGTTTATCACTTTGTTGTATAAAGCTAATGCTTTAGCCTTAGAACATTTGTGGCATTTCCTATTCATGCATCGCTACCTTTCATTGCACTTTGTAGGCAATATCGGATTGATTTTACCACTATACAGGCAGTCACAATTGCAGTCAATTGTAGTTACCTTTCAGTTAAAAATGGCATAATTTTAATGGTGCAGCAGGAGCAGTGGCACTGGGGCCAAAAGCTCTAGGGACCCTTCTAAACACAGATTATTGCAAAATATTACTACTAAACAAGACAGTCACAAGCAGGCAATAGGGTTATAATTTCAAAGAGCAGCAGGTGCAGTGACACTAAGATCAAAAGATCTAGGCACCCCCACAAAATACCTAATATTGCTGTATTTTACTACTAAACAGGCAGTCACAAGAAGAGTTATCTAGCTGGCACTTGGGTCATGATTTTAATAGTGCAGCAAGTGCAGTAGTACTGGGACCAAAAGATCTAGGCACCCCACTAAACACAGATTATTGCTATATTTTACAGCTAAAGAGGCAGTCACAAGTGCAGTTATCTTGCAGGCAACAAGGTCATTTTGAGAATGGTGCAGCTGGTGCAGTGGCACCATGCCCAAAAGTTGTCAGAACGTCTTTAAACACCTAATATTGCAATATTTTACAACTAAACAGGCAGTCATAAGTGCAGTTATCTAACAAGCACTAAGGTCATGATTTCAATAGTGCAGCAGGTGCAGTGGCACCAGGACCAAAAACTCCAGGCACCCCACTTAACACTGATTATTGCTATATTTTACAATTAGATAGGCAGTCACAAGTGCAGTTATCTTTCATGCCCTGGCGTCATGATTTGAATGGTGCAGCAGGTGCAGTGGCACCGGGCCCAAAAGTTGACAGAACTCCTCTAAATGCCTAATATTGCTCTATTTTACAACTAAAAAGGCAGTCACAATTGATGTTACCTTGCAGTTAAAGGGGGTGTCATTTGAATGATGCAGCAGGTGCAGTGGCAACGGGGCAAAACGTTGTCAGACTCCTCTAAACACCAAATAGTGCCAGATGTAACTACTAAACAGGCAGTCACAAGTGCAGTTCCCTTTCAGGTACTAGGGCCATGACTTCAATGGTGCAACAAGTGCAGTGACAATGGGGCCCAATGCCCTAGGAACCCCTCTACGCACACAATATCGCAATAATTAACTACTAAACAGGCAGTCACAAGTACAGTTACCTTACAGGCACTAGAGGCATGATTTAAATGGTGCAGCAGGTGCAGTGGCACTGAGCCCAAAAGTTATCAGAACTCCTCTAAACACATAACACTGCTATTACATCAATTACTTCTATTACTTTTCTCTCTCATTTAATTTTTCAAAATGTTGCCATTATTTACCCATACAATACTACTAGTACCAGCACAATATATTGTCTTTTTGAATGTAAACAACTCATAACACCTTCACAGGCTTGTTAGAAATGGGGGTCTCTATTTAGCAGTGGTTTGCACCTTGTCCAAGTAGGGACCCTTCCTTCTAGTGAGGAAATATGAATTTTGTGATCAGTTATGTCCCCTATCGTAGACCCCAACGGCTCTATGTGCATGCTATACGTACATGTATGTTCCCTCCAATTCCAGTTTTGAAGACGCAAATATATGTGCGTCCACCGTCAACATGTCCTCTTTCAGATCCGCCAAGAATGGGTCAGATATTCCATTCCTAAGTATGAAAGGCCACCGACTTTATATGGTTCACTTTCCACATTTTACAGATTCAGGCGAGTAGGCCCTGAATTCTGTCATCAAGCCTTTTCCTGCCTTCTGCCTCTGAAAGCTCCAGTCTGAGCCTGCATCTGTATCCATAAACTTTGTCCTCCTTCTTGCGCGGCTAACGGTGCCTGATCCAGCATATTGCCTGCCAAAAAAACTGTATTTCACCTTCAAGATTATCTGCTCCGCTCCTCATCCGATGCATTCCTGTCTAGCAGTTTGGGTAAACATTCCTCCAGCTACCGTGCAGAGGGCCAGGCCTCGCTGTCCTCATGCAAGTAATTCATAGGCCCCGTTACCATGGAATATTCCTACCCCCTCGCATCTCATGTAGACACTTAGACGCCTGTACACGCACTAACAGGCAGTATAGAATAGATTCTATCCTAGAGACCTTTCCTTTTGGATAACACAGTTCTTTAAACATAGGATATTAGATATGATTCGGGATTAGGTTGACATGACCCCCAGACTTCTGTCTCCACATGTAGAGCTAAATGTCAAGTCCCCTTCACCCTCTAGTTGCACGTCAATCACACGTCATGCGGCTGCGCGCGCATCTCTGCCAAATATTTCTGCTGACATTGCAGGATTCTTTTATGGATCCACCCATCATGTATAATGACGTTTATTAAATTACGCCCATATGACCGCCTCTATTAGTTACGTATGCACAGTTTATCTGTATTATCAGCTGTTACGCCTCTTGCATCTGTTTCACTGTAAATGCATTTTCCTATAAAACCGATTATCTGTCAATAATGTATGCCCTTCCTTCCTGAACTTTCGTGGTGATGGAATAGAAGCCTGCAATTCGAATTGCATTCCTTTGTATAGGAATAAAGCCTTTTTAAACCTCTAATACCACGGATTCTGCCTCTTATATTTACTGAGTTATTCTTACTAGACTTTACCGCATAAAAAATAGTACCGGTAATGAAATATTTACCACATAAATTGGCGCCCGAACAGGGACACTTTCTCATCTCACGCGCCGGAGGTGCGTTGCAGGCCCGGTCTCCTGCCACAGCTGAACGGACAAAAACGCGTACCTGCAGGATTTCCTGTATCTCCCTCCGGCCAAGCGGGGGCGACTGAGGCTGCGATCAACACCCAGACGAGGCGGTGAGAAGTGCGAAGTATCCCGACCAGAGCCTAGCTGAGAGAGCAAGATCCGAGGTATACAGAGGCCCACCAGGTTCCGAAGTTCCGAGTCCAATCAAGTCGAGTCCAGTCCGGTCCAGTTTCAGTTCCGTTCCGAGCTACCCGGTGAGTACCATTACCGGGGAGGCATTTAACGTGCACATAGTCTGTGCCGGTCAAGACGGGTTTGGGTACACAAATCCGGTCTGCACTGTTTCAGCAGTGTATCTGTACTGTTTAGCAGTATATATAGTATGTCTTGCATATAAATAAGTATTATCTAGTGTCAGTATTATGTCAGTAACTAGTTTTCTATTAGTTATCATTGTTCGTTAAAACTGTTAAATGTTAAATGTTTTAATACGTTCTATACATTGTGGTGTGAATGACTGTTCATTAGTGTGTTTATTGTATAAAGTGTGTTCTAGTAATAAGGTCTAAAAATGCCGCTCTTTTCGAAACTAAGACAGATCAAAACCAGAAAAGGGGTACTCGAAGAAGCTGTTCCCATTCCACCTAGGGACACTCCAGGATACTTTATGTATCATAAGCATGGCCTAGATGCCGTATTATTTCTTGATTTATGGGTGGACTACACCAAAGAATTACCAGAGAGTCAGAGATGGCCCGCAGCGGGGACCTGGGATGCAGATTGCATCATGAGAGTAGAAGAAGAATTATGGAAAAAGAAAGCCAGACAGTCACAGAAAGATGCCATTGAATTATGGCGTAAAGAATCATATAGACGTACAGAAAAAGCACTCAGACAGGAAGAGAAAGGTAGAGAGAATTCAAATAAAACCCGAGAAAATCTATTACTTGAGGAAGGTACCCGAGTAAACTCAGAACAAGTAGATAGACAAAGAAACACTCTTATGAATGGTATGTATCCTCTTCTGGCCGAAGGGTTACCTAAGGCTATCCCGGAAATACCAAAAGACTTAACTTCTCCATTACTCCCGATAAAAGCACATCCCAAAACACATCCCAAAACAGCAAAGGACGTTTTCCTTTCCTCCTATTTAGATGACGTAGCTCCCGAGTATGCTAATGCCATGCCACCCACACCGCTTGCCGATGGTGTTCAACACCAAGAGCATCCGCCTGTATCCCCGCAACTACAAACTCGTACACAAGTTCCCACAGGTCCGTCCGTTTCTACAGTCTTTCCCGCATCCACAATCTCTATCCTACGTCCAACGAATCCTTTCGTGCCTAGCGCCTCAGATGGTGCTACAGGAGGTACGACAGACATGTTTGCCACCCCGCCGAGAAATAAACAGACCCTTAGAGATTTAGCACTCCAACGTACACCCCAATTAGCGACATCCGACATGTTTAAAGAACAGCTTGTGGATTGTAGATACGATCCAGTACCAGGTAGACAGGACAAATTGCTCATATCATCACTACGTATACGACGAGCTACATTGTATTTAATGACGATACCAGGAATGGTTGAACACCTAGACAATATATATCGCTTTGTCCAAACAGGGCGAGGTCTAGAAAGTATTAACTAAGCTATGGAATACCAGAAAGTGGATGTACAAAGACAACTACTACGTTTTTTCATAAATTGTGTAATTAGGAATCAAGACAGGCCCGGGGCAGATCATGATACCATGCAAAAACTTGTCAAATGGGGTCAGAACATATCAGAAGAGAAACATGATAGACAGGCGTGTATAATCGCCATGCGTCGAAAAATCCGCAAGGAAGTAAAACGAATACATAAAGAAAGACGAGAAACAGACAGAGTAGAATCAGAAGAAGAGGAGGAGCAAGATTCAGAACAATTGGAGACGATAGCTTACGTAGGTAGAGGAAGACCCCATAATAATACTAGAGGCTTTAATGATCAGATACGTCCAATACGTCCAGAATATAATAGACAGTTTCCAAATCCTATGTTAAATACAAAATCCCCCGATCACCTATTCCAAGCCGCTGATAAATTACTCCGAGATCGAAGGGGGTACCATATGCTCGATTCCATGGACGAACAAGAATTAGCTAGGTCAGCAGTACAATGGGCTGACAGTCCCAGCGACTACAATGATGATGTACTTGCACACACGTTTCTGAATCTTGACCCATACGAACAGCGTTTAGCTAGTATATACATGATTCAACACCTCCTTATATTATATAAAAGCCAACACTCCGATCCAGGACCCTTACCTGACATATTGACAGAACTACTCACGAATATATGGAGAGGGTCAGGTACTGATTTGATTAAAGAGATTCTAGAATTCCGAAACCAATATTTAACTTTCGTATGCCCAGAACACGTTCCAGTTCCCATCACAGGAAGAAAAATGTATCACATAGATAGACAGAACCCGTTACGCGAAGTACACCCAATCAGAGGTGACGGTAATAACTTTACACGCGTGTTTGTGTACACGCCTATAACTAAACTGGAATTATTAGAAATGAAGAAAGTATTACCCAACCATGACAAGGATCCAGCAGGTTTCCACCGTGAAATAAAGGACATGTTACTCATGGGAGAGTATACCTACCCCGACATTATGAAAATATTAAAAGTCCTATTTCCCGCTGGTGTTTATGAGAAACTTAAAGAAAAGGAATGGGAGGTGGGAGACCAAAAGATAGATTGGACAGCATTAGAAAACGAAGAAAGGGCCCGAGCTGCAGGAGCAGGACTTGGGGAAAAGACTACAGCACTAGCAGGACTACTAGTGCAGGTACTGCCACGCTTATTAACTACGAAAAAGGAAGACTGGGGTGCAATATCAGCCTGTAAACAAAAGCCAGACGAAGACACTAGTGATTTCTATTCCCGATTTGAAAAATGTTTTGGTATAAATAGTGGCATAAAAGCCAGTAGTGAGTCATATCCACATCTGTTTGTGACAAAATTAGTTGAAAATTCTCTGCTGCAAGTCAAGAATAGAGTATTGAAATTCGAAAGTACCTGGCAAGGTAATACCCCATCACAGATGTTACAGATGTTACAATATCACCACAATAGAATTAGAGAAGAACAAGAACACGAACAAAGACGTATGAAAGATACAAAAATGAAAATGCTTGTTGCTCAGTCAGTCCCAGCTGATGGTCATCAAAAGGGTGATTCCGCAGGTCCTACGAAAGGGACATGCAACTATTGTAAACAACCAGGTCATTATATACACGATTGTCCAGTCCTGAAACATAATATTGCTACAGGTAGAACCCAGGAGAGACCACGTCCACCTAGACAGGATCAGAATCAACAACAAATCCCTCAGCATGCACAACCTAGGTTAGCTCCGCAACAACTAGCTCCGCAACAGGGAGCTCCACAACAGACCGTAGCACCACCACAAGCGCAGCCTATTGCTGCAACACAAGCAACAACACAACAGATGTATCAGTATGCACAAGCAGATTATCCCGATTATCAGCGATATACATGAAATAGCCTAGAGAGGGAAGTTGGCTTACCCCTTATTGAGGTTCCTGTAGACCAAGAGGGACCTTATGTACATAGTGAACTATTAGGGGAAGACAGAAAGTTTTTACTTGATACAGGGGCAAGCAGAACAACTATAAGACGCAGTATAGTTCCAGGGGCACCCCTCTCAGGCTCACAGAATATTTCCCTTGGATTCTCAGGAAAACCTATAATAAATGACGTAACACAACCTCTTCCACTTACGATCGGTCCATTGACACGTACTACAGATTTATTGCTTACCAAATCCTGTCCAGAAAACTTGTTAGGTATAAAAACATTGAAAGCCCTAGGAGCCATAATATGTTGTTCTCCGGAAGGAGTACGACTATTTCTACGTGACTTCAAAGGTCACTACGTGTCCAGAGACATGGATCACCGACTGCAGAATTTACCTACACATTTATGGGCACAAGGCCCCACTGATGTTGGTTGCATGAATATTACACCATATCGTGTCACACTAAAAACAGGAGTAATACTACCACGAATGCGACAAAACAAGTTACCACCCGATGCTGTTGTGGCTTTGCTGCAAATCATTGACGAGCTCATTGCACAAAGAGTGGTTGTCGAAACCGACTCCAATGTATGTAATTCCCCGATAATCCCGATTCTTAAAAGAACGGATCCAAAAACACCATCAGTATATCGATTAGTGATTGATCTGCGCGAATTAAATAAATGTATTGTACCACAATACCCTGTGGTCCCAGATATCTCGTCATTACTAACAGCTATTGACTCAGAAGCAACGTTCTTCACTGTAATTGATCTCAAGAATGCTTTCTTTAGCGTCCCAATAGATCCGGAAAGTCAATATCTGTTCGGATTCAGTTTAAATGGACGAAGCTTTAAATTCACACGCGCACCTCAAGGATTTACAGAAAGCCCTAGCATCTATAGCCAAGCACTGAAACGAGAACTTGACAGTATCCACATGCCAGTTAACACTGCCTTGCTTCAATATGTCGATGATCTGCTGATCACCGCCCGAAGCGAACCTGAATGTGAAAAAGCGTCACTGACGGTTTTAAAATTTCTGGCCGACAAGGGGCACAAGGTGTCCCCTTCTAAGCTGCAATTCTGTGTCCAGCGAGTTGTTTACCTTGGGCACTCGCTGTCCAAGGAGGGAAGGCAGCTTACACCCGACCGTATCCAGTTAATCGCTAACATGCCACCACCCAAGACACAAAAAGAGGTGCGGGCTTTTATAGGCCTCACTTCATACTGTAGGCAGTGGATCCCTCAATATGCATTTCTAGCAAAACCACTCATCCAGTTAACAACACAGGAGGCAGCCACATCGACTGTCCTCCCTTGGACTCAAGAACATACACACGCCTTTGAAAGCTTAAAGAAAGCTTTATGCCAAGCACCTGTTTTAGCAACACCATGTTACAGTAAACGGTTTACACTCTTTGTTACAGAACGCGAAGGTACTGCCTTGTCAGTACTCACTCAGGAACAAGCAGGATCACACAAACCATGTGCTTATTTCTCTAGTACATTAGATCCAGTAGCTCAGGCTCTTCCTGCGTGCCTGAAATCGGTGGCAGCAACAGCTTTAGCTATCAGACAAAGCGATGCCATAGTGTTAGGACACCAATTGACAGTACAAGTACCACACGCAGTAGAGGTTCTCTTGAACCGCACACAAACACAACACTTGACTATAGCGAGACTCACTGGTTACGAACTGACATTGTTTCAGCCACATATAGGAATCAGACGTTGTAATACGTTAAACCCTGCCACACTGTTACCAGTGGGCGGAACAGATCCATTGGCACATGATTGTGTCGAAGTCATTACTATCACGACGAAACCCAGACAAGACTTGACAGATATCCCTTTGTCAGATCCAGACTTGACATTGTATGTAGATGGGTCATGTATGAGAACAAGTACAGGAGAGTTAGTGGCCGCTTACGCAGTCACAACAGACACTGAAGTCATTGAAACAAATTGTATTAACACTTTGTCAGCTCAAGCAGCAGAGCTCATCGCTCTGACACAAGCCTGTATTCAAGCCAAGAATAAGAAAGTCAACATATACACAGATTCACGTTATGCATTCGGAGTCGTCCATGACTTCGGCGTACTATGGCGAGAGAGAGGTTATTTAACTTCTCACGGTGCCCACATCCAACACGGACCCCTCATTCAAGCCCTACTAGACGCAATTCATCTACCTACTGCAATATCGATTATGAAATGCAAAGCCCACACAAAAGTTACCGATATCATTTCTCAGGGTAATGACCTAGCTGACAGAACAGCTAAACAGACTGCTCAGAATCAGACTCACACAACTGACATGACAAAGACAATAGTTCCGACACCAACACATTGCATGACAGTTAAGGATCCCGCCCTTGATGTAATTGACATACAGACACATGCTACACCAGAAGAAATAAAGAAATGGACTGAATTAGGAGGGATCCAAACGGATCAAGGATGGATGACGAAGGAAAAATCTATATGGTTTCTTCCCGACTCCATGGTTCAAGTCATCATTAATACAATACATAGTCCAGCGCACCTAGGAGAGAAAGCTATGCTAGACAGCATTCAACACATTTGGTTCAACAAACACCTGCGAGCAGCAGCTAAACAAAAAGTTCGTACCTGTATGATATGTTGTCAGTTTAATCCAGGTAAAAGCATCCCCGTAGAGCAGGGTGGATTTCAACCTCCCGATCATGCTTTTGAAGTCCTCCAGATGGATTATATCCAGATGGAACGATGTCGAGGATTCAAATATGTTCTCGTAGTTGTCTGTGCTCTTTCCCGTTGGACAGAAGCCTACCCGGTTTCAGATTACACCGCCCCGACTACTGCCAAACAGTTAGTTCGAGAATTCTTCCCACGGTACGGTTTACCACGTGTTGTCTACTCAGATAACGGCCAGCCGTTCTCATCCGAACTAATGAAACACGTTTCCCTTTTGTTAGGCTACCAATGGAAATTCCACTGTGTCCGACATCCCGAGGCAGCAGGTCTCGTGGAACGCCATAATCAAACTCTGAAAATTAGATTGTCCAAAATATGTAGGGAAAAAGGTGTCGATTGGATAGTAGCCTTACCAGTTGCGCTCTTTTACATGAGAATGGTAGCACATTCTCGAACAGGGCTATCCCCGTACGAGGTGATCTTCGGTAGACCACCAAATATGTGGGGGACGCCTGTACCTCGCAAAATCACTGATGTTGACTGTAATATGCTGACAGATTACCTAGCTTCCTTGATGTCTGCACTACAATCTTGTCGTTCACAGGTAGCCGCAGCTTTTCCCGATAATACTGAGGTGAAGCCCCATGACGTGGTTCCTGGTGACCTGGTTCTGGTCCGGAATTTCGACCGGAAGACCCAACTGGAGCCTAGGTGGAAGTCGCCGAAGCTAGTTCTACTAACTACAAGGACAGCCGTGAAGATTGAGGGTCGTAAAGGGTGGTTGCACTCGAGTCATATCAAGAAGTTTTATGGACTACCATCCAGTGTGAATACTCAACCTTGTATTCCCTCACAGACAGATTCAAAGCTCCCCTTGGTTGAGCAGTCAAAACCAGAACTTTACAAACTAAAATTGAGGTCTAGCAAGTCAGACAATTTGATTGTTTAAGTCCTCTCCAAGGTGAATCGGTTGAATTTGTCTCTGACATGTATCCTCTAGACCGGAATAGAGAAAGAAATCAGCAGATGCAGCTTAAAAAGCATGCGTATTGTAAATCACTTCGTAGTCACTGCACAGTAACACTATTAATTTTGTTTTTTCTAAGTCTTCTGATCATTATTTTCAGCATACTATTGCATATGTATTACCCTATTCTTAAGCGTGCTTACAATGTAACCGCAGAACATTCTTTTAGCGAATTACCTCCGCATGAGTTGTCCTATAGATTTGCGCTGCGCAACAACACATTCATTAGTATGTTACATCATTCCCATCAGACCAGCAATGCCACAAATTGTTGGATATGTGGTCGACTCCCTCCCTATCAAAACTATAAGGGAGTTTTGCCCCTCTTTCCATATCCGTTCACACACAATGGCTCCTGTGGAGCATGGTTTAGTTTGATTAATTCCTTAGATTCAAATTCCGCAGTTTATCAAGACAACTGGGTATGGGGAAACCTGAACCTAGTTTTGCTTAAAGTCTGCTACCCTAACAAGGAGGGACTCCCCAAAAGAACAGGAACTGATCTAGAAAATGAAGTATATGGATTAGGTAATTTTACACTTAACCTCATGATCCTGAACGTTGAATCTGAAGCTACACCAATCTTGCCCGCCATGTCAGTATTCCCAGTAAAAGGGGAATTATGTGTACAAAAGAATGGTTCCATACACATGGGCCATAGTAAATGTAACACTGTAATAAAATTCAGGGATCAAGGCAAGTCTACATTTAGAGCTTCCCATCATTCCTACTTCATATGTGGCCAGACCGCATATATATGTCTACCTTTAGATTGGGATGGTACCTGTTACATAGCATTCCTTCTGCCACCTGTTTTCCTAGCTCCTCCTGATTATCACAGAAATACCCATTTAGTACACAATAGACAACAGAGAGATCTCCCAATTGTCGATTACACTGAAACAGCATGGGAAAAATACACAGATTTCAATAAAGGGTTCTTTCCCTATATAGGTACAGTCACTAATAGTAAGCTGATACGTAGATTAACCAGAACCCTTGAAGCAGTAGTGAACGAGACTATTTCCGCCTTAGGCAATTTAACAGAAGAGCAGTCTGCTATGCGGATTGTTGTGCTTCAAAATCGTCTTGTCCTTGACGTCATCCTGGCCGATAGGGGCGGAGCTTGTAGGGTCATCGGATCAAGTTGCTGCATTTTCATACCAGAAAATTCGCCGTCAGTATATAAAGCCATAACCCGCCTTCATAAGATTATAAGCCAGATACACCAGAATCCAGGCACCTGGACTTGGTCCGGTTGGTTCTGGGGCGTGTTGTCAGCCTGGGGATGGAGAATCCTATCCTTCCTAGGTATTGGCTTTCTCATACTATTCAGTTGCTGCTTATGTCTACAATGTGGGCCAGCGATTTGTGGTCTGTGTGCCACATCATGTATCCCACATCCACGTTTTCGTTCAAGATCCCGGAAGAAGAAAGAAGAACAAATGATGCTATATGAACAGATCGATGGATTGATGAAGATCGATATCTCCTGAGGGTCCGTAGGGGACAAGGAGGGAATGAGGAAATATGAATTTTGTGATCAGTTATGTCCCCTATCGTAGACCCCAACGGCTCTATGTGCATGCTATACGTACATGTATGTTCCCTCCAATTCCAGTTTTGAAGACGCAAATATATGTGCGTCCACCGTCAACATGTCCTCTTTCAGATCCGCCAAGAATGGGTCAGATATTCCATTCCTAAGTATGAAAGGCCACCGACTTTATATGGTTCACTTTCCACATTTTACAGATTCAGGCGAGTAGGCCCTGAATTCTGTCATCAAGCCTTTTCCTGCCTTCTGCCTCTGAAAGCTCCAGTCTGAGCCTGCATCTGTATCCATAAACTTTGTCCTCCTTCCTGCGCGGCTAACGGTGCCTGATCCAGCATATTGCCTGCCAAAAAAACTGTATTTCACCTTCAAGATTATCTGCTCCGCTCCTCATCCGATGCATTCCTGTCTAGCAGTTTGGGTAAACATTCCTCCAGCTACCGTGCAGAGGGCCAGGCCTCGCTGTCCTCATGCAAGTAATTCATAGGCCCCGTTACCATGGAATATTCCTACCCCCTCGCATCTCATGTAGACACTTAGACGCCTGTACACGCACTAACAGGCAGTATAGAATAGATTCTATCCTAGAGACCTTTCCTTTTGGATAACACAGTTCTTTAAACATAGGATATTAGATATGATTCGGGATTAGGTTGACATGACCCCCAGACTTCTGTCTCCACATGTAGAGCTAAATGTCAAGTCCCCTTCACCCTCTAGTTGCACGTCAATCACACGTCATGCGGCTGCGCGCGCATCTCTGCCAAATATTTCTGCTGACATTGCAGGATTCTTTTATGGATCCACCCATCATGTATAATGACGTTTATTAAATTACGCCCATATGACCGCCTCTATTAGTTACGTATGCACAGTTTATCTGTATTATCAGCTGTTACGCCTCTTGCATCTGTTTCACTGTAAATGCATTTTCCTATAAAACCGATTATCTGTCAATAATGTATGCCCTTCCTTCCTGAACTTTCGTGGTGATGGAATAGAAGCCTGCAATTCGAATTGCATTCCTTTGTATAGGAATAAAGCCTTTTTAAACCTCTAATACCACGGATTCTGCCTCTTATATTTACTGAGTTATTCTTACTAGACTTTACCGCATAAAAAATAGTACCGGTAATGAAATATTTACCACACTAGTCAGGATCAGGGAGTTACACTCCTAAAATAACCCCTGATCACCCCATTGGTAGCTTGGCACGAGCAGTCCGGTTTATCTTAGAAGCAGTGTGTAAAGCATTTGCACATAACCAACAGTAATACAGTATAAGCACTACAAAAGGACACCACACCAGTTTAGAAAAATATCCAATATTTTTATATACTTAAGACAAGACCAAAAACGATAAAAATCCACAATACAGTACTTAGAAATCTTCAGTTATCAAAATAACCTTGAAATACAGTTCCTTGAAGTCGATAGCTCCATCCGTGACTATCACGGCATCGTGAACAAACAAATCCAAACAGTTCTGGCTGACCTATAGGTGTCGGGAAGACCCGCAAAACAGTACCTTTAGAAATGCAGGTTGTCGGCGGCCTCTCGTTGAGCTCCAAAAGCACGGCGTCCCCGGGTGTCGGTTCTGGAGGTCGGTGCAGGAGTCGTCGGGCCCTTGAAGCCACATGCGTTGCAGATCGAACTCCTCTTGGTTGAAGTCAGGAGCGCTGGCATCGGCAGGCGTCGGGTGCTGCGGTGCGAAGTGCAGCGGTGCGGCGTGTGATGCCCACAGGTTGCGGTGCGAGCAGCAACTCAGTGGCGGCATCAGATGGTGTTGTCAGTGAGACCAGGGTCGCCGTGCGAAGTGATGCAGTGCTCGTCGCAGTGCTGGCAGGTCACGTTGCAGACAGCGGCATCATTATTGCTGAAGCACTGTCATCGGCTGATGAACTGGAGTTGATGGCACCAGCGTCGGTGAGCCAATGCTGCAGTGAGGGATGAGGACAGTGCATCGTGTAACTTACGAGCGGTGCCCTCGAACCATGGTGCAAGCAGTGGCGTCGATTTCGGCAGGGAGCGGAGTCATCTGGGATACCAAGGCAGCATCATGAAGCCCACAGGCCATGGTGCGAGCAGCTGCTTGGTGGCGGCATCAGATGGCGTTGTCGGTGAGATCAGGGTCACGTGCAGCATTGCGGCGGTGCCCTCTGTGGTGCCTTCAGGTCACGGAGTCGGCAGCGGCATTGTAGACACCGTTGGGTTGCTTTTTCTTCTATTGCAGCATAAAACACACAGTCCCCAGTGCTGATGGCAGAAGAACTTGAAGTCTTTGCTGTTTCTGAGACTTCTTGAACAGGGAGCTAGCTCTACATCAAGCCCTTGGAGATACTCAAAGAAAGAAGCTGCACAAATTTCAGTCCAATCCTTTCACTGCCCAAGACAGAAGCAGCCACTGCAGGCCAACACAGCAAAGCCCTCAGCAAAGTGGTAGTTCCTCCTCACAGCTTCTCCAGCTCTTCTTCTTGGTAGTCTTCTTGGTCCAAAAGAGTTCTAAAGTTTAGGGGTTTGGGCACCACTTTTTATAGCCCCAAATCCTTTGTCCTCTCAGGCAGAGAGTTTCTGTGCCCAGCAGAACCAGTTCTGCCCTCTATGGTGTAGCTTCCTGGCAGGAGGTGAAGACGGCACTGTCAGAGGCAGACCAGGCCCATTCAGGTGAAAGGAAATCTCCTCCCCCTACTCTAAATGCATCCCAGGTCTATTCAGCCCTTTCCTGACCCAACTAGACTCTCTAGAGCCACTGTTCCTCCCCAGCCCCTGTCAGCACAAAACCAGACAGTCAATCCACAACCCCAGCAAAGTCCTACTGGATGGCTGAGCAAGAAAATACCTACTTTCTAAAAGTTGTATTTTCAAACACAGAATGTAAAAATCATCTTCACTAAAAGATGCCTCATTAGATTCTGAGTTCAGGCATACTAAACTTTATTTCTCTACCTTGTTCACAGGGGCAGTTACGTTTATAAGATGTTATAAACAAACTCCCCATTAAGTCCTATGGAAGCAGGTAGCCTTGCAACAGTGGAAAACGAAATTGGCAGTAATTCACTATCAGGACATGCCACACACACCAGGGCATGTCCTACCTTTCACATACAATACACCCTGCCCACGGGGGTACCTTGGGCCTACCTTAGGAGTGACTGACATGTAAGAGAAGGGAAGGTTAGGGCCTGGCAAGTGGGTACACTTGCCAAGTTGACATGGCAGTCCCAGACTGCACACAGGCTCTGGAATGGAAGGCCAGAGTTACATTTACAGGCTGTTTATGTGGGTGGCACAATCCAGTGCTGCAGCCCACTAACAGCATTTGATTTACAGGCCCTGGCCCACTCAGTGCACTTTACTTAAACACGTAAATCAAATATGCCAATCATGGAAACACCAATCCATAACACAATTTACAACAGGAGCACTTCACTTTAACACTGATCAGCAGTGAGAAAGTGCGCAGAGGCACTAAGCCAGCAAAAACAGAGTCAAAATCGGGAGGTCAGAAAGCTAAAACTCAGGGGAAACACGCCAAAAGATGTCAAGTCTAACAAGGCTTAAATTGTACATCTACTCAGCAAGCTACAACTTATAACAAAAAACAGCTTATTCTTAATCACTCATGCAAAACGTAATGTATTTACCAATGCTTGCTTCAGTTTCTTTTGCCATTTTAAAGAAATGTCTACCAACCCCAAATTAAGTTTCTGTCAAAAGCATGCCTTGTGTGATGTGCAAAGTATACTTTTCATAGCAGAGAGGCTCTATGTTGGCTCACAAGGTCCTGAGCCAGGCCACATGTTCTGCCTAATGTGACTGATTGGCATTTAAATTCATTGCATGTTAATCTGTCTCATGTGAATAGTCTGAAAATGGGACATTCGTACAGTCCTCGAGAACTAACATGAAGAACACCTAGTGATGAGGGAAGTGGCTAAAAGGCAGCATGACCGCTTAAACAAAATTGATCTCTTATTCCCTAGACCACCGTGCTGGTCCTGAGTGCTGACATAAACTGAGCGTTGAGTACTCTGATGGTGCTGGAGCCAATGGCACTGTAGGTGCTTCAGGGAACTCTGAGCGCTTTTATGAAGGTAGTAACTATAAGTTATTGATTCCATTAAAGGTTTAATAGTCTTATAATATACTGGATGAAAAGGGACCGTGGTGTGATGAAAAATCAATTATAGATCTTTGACTGCTTTAATGGATAGCCTCATTAATTCTCCATTGTTGCGATAGTTTTATTCTGAACATGGATTTTTTTTTAAAATAGAATATTTGAAAGCTGAGGACCTGGTTTGGAGTTTGGTGGATGTGTCACGCCATCACAAAGACGTAATGGATTGTGCATTGCCTTATTACAAGTGTTGTGATATGTAACGCGCTTGTAATATGGAGAACGGGATAGCAGGCACATTTGTGATGTATTTACCCATCTGCCAAACAAACCAGGGCCTTAGTCAAGAACAGGGAAGGCATGGCTTGGCAGTTCGGGCTGGATTGTTCCCATGAGGCACAGGGTCAGACTGATTTGCATATGGCCATGTCTGAACTGGGGTGGCAGAGTGGGCTAAAGAACGTTGATGGATCAAACCCAGATCTGTTGACTGGGTGTGAGTGTTTGATTGGTTCTGATGCTCCGTCCATCACCACCCCCTTTTGTACCGCTTTGTTCACCATAAGTTGGCAGGGTATGCTCAGACGTTGAGTCCCTTGCTCACTTTGCCTCTGGATTCAAGCAAGCCTGGCTGAAGACGGCTGAAATGCCAGAAACCGGTCCTAGGAAGCTTGTTTCCGGTCCAGGGAAGGCATGGCTTGGCAGTTCGGGCTGGACTGTTCCCATGAGGCACAGGGTCAGACTGATTTGCATATGGCCATGTCTGAACTGGGGTGGCAGAGTGGGCTAAAGAACGGTGATGGATCAAACCCAGATCTGTTGACTGGGTGTGAGTGTTTGATTGGTTCTGATGCTCCGTTCATCACCACCCCCTTTTGTACCGCTTTGTTCGCCATAAGTTGGCAGGGTATGCTCAGACGTTGAGTCCCTTGCTCACTTTGCCTCTGGATTCAAGCAAGCCTGGCTGAAGACGGCTGAAATGCCAGAAACCGGTCCTAGGAAGCTTGTTTCCGGTCCAGGGAAGGCATGGCTTGGCAGTTCGGGCTGGACTGTTCCCATGAGGCACAGGGTCAGACTGATTTGCATATGGCCATGTCTGAACTGGGGTGGCAGAGTGGGCTAAAGAACGGTGATGGATCAAACCCAGATCTGTTGACTGGGTGTGAGCGTTTGATTGGTTCTGATGCTCCGTCCATCACCACCCCCTTTTGTACCGCTTTGTTCGCCATAAGTTGGCAGGGTATGCTCAGACGTTGAGTCCCTTGCTCACTTTGCCTCTAGCATGCCTGGCTGGAGACGGCTGAAATGCCAGAAACCGGTCCTAGGAAGCTTGTTTCCGGTCCAGGGAAGGCATGGCTTGGCAGTTCGGGCTGGACTGTTCCCATGAGGCACAGGGTCAGACTGATTTGCATATAATACTAAGGTTACCATAACAACATGACATCTGAAGAACGGCAGAATATCACATACCTTCCCCTTTTACACAAAAAAAACTTTAAAAAAAAAAATACAGAATGCAAATTTAAGGTACATAGTCTTTTAAATAATTAGGTTTTTTGACCACTCTTGAAGACGAACGTGAAGAGGCAATATAAGAATCACCAACATCAGGATTGGAAACCGAAGCTTCATCCAACACAGGACCTGAATACACAGAAATTCTATTGAGATTCCAAATTCTGTGATCTTGAGTTCTTACAGCATTTTGAAAAATGTTCACAACACGTACAGGAGAAGAGAATTTAACTTTTGACCCAGGAAGTCTGACTACAACTAGATCACCTTCTTTTACCACAGTATTCTTCACAGACTTCTTGGAATCAAAATACAACTTCCTACTCAAACACTTAATCTCTTCTCTTTTACGCCAGTCAAGAGAGGATTTTGCAGGACACAACTTGGAAACGCACCCTTCCAAATGTCAAACCCAAGAAGGCTCCACAAGGGTGCAAGGACTCCTCCCTCTGAAAAGAGCAAATGGAGACTTGCCAGTGGAACTATGTGGAGTTAATCTATAATGTTCCACTTTCTTTACCACCTGATCTTTCCAATTTAAACCGGGGTATTTTGACCAAGAAATAGTCTCCTTCAACACCCTGTCATTCCGTTTGTCTCCGGGTGGTAGAGAGAACATTTTTTATGTGTAATGCCTCTATTCTTCAAGAACATTTCCATTTCTTTGGAAACTAATTGAACGCCATTATCGGTAGGGATAGATTCAGGGAATCCCTCCCTGGCAAAAAGTGTCTCTAAAAATGTTAGCACATGACAGGTTTCTATACCAGTAGTGAAGTGAATTTCAGGCCATCTAGAGAACAAGTCTAAGAGTACAAGAATAAAAATCTGCTGGCCATTAGAATGAATAGGCCCACAATATCTAAAGCTACATCTTTCCACGGACCACGAGGAGGCTCTCTGATTACCATGTGTTGAACCCTCACTAATTTAGACTTCTCACTAGAGGCATACACTAAACATTCTCTTACTACTCTTTCAACCTGAATATCCATACCAGGCCACCAGTAAGAAGAACAAAGTCTTTCTTTAGTTTTGGACATTCCAGAATGAGAATTGTGGGCCAGTCAATTAACCCTTTACAGACTTCAAAAGGAGGTACCACTCTTGTTCCACGAAAAAGTATGTCATCAAAAACAGACAACTCGTCCTTGACACCCCAGAACTTAGAGGCATCAACAGAACCTTTTGTTTTTGAGTGCCAGCCCTGATGAATAAGAGAAATAACCTCTGACAGAATAGGATCAGAATGTAACTTAACTCTCCACTGATCCTTATCAATGATCTCATCACTCATTTGACAAACATGAATGTCACTGTCATCCCAATCATCCGCAATGTCATCGTCAGGAGAATCCACAACCAACCTAGAAAGGGTGTCAGCAACACTATTTTCAATACCAGGAATATACCTGATATCAAAATTATATTCCTGCAGAACAATCGCACATTTTGTTAATCTGCTCAAAACCTGATCAATCCCTTTCTTGGTAGAAGTCTCACAAAGAGGTTTATGGTCAGTTTTGACCAAAACTCTAGGTCCCCGGAGACATTTTCTGAATTTTCTAACAGCCCAGCAGACGGCGAGTGCCTCGCGTTCGATAACAGAATATCTAGACTCAGGATCTTTGAGTCCACGTGAGGCAAACATTATAGTCTCTAAACCATTATCATCTTCTTGTTGGAGGACAGCACCCAACCCCTTGAGACTCACATCAGTGGTAATAATTGAGATTTTGGAGGGATCAAAGCTTTTAAGTTTAGGAGCATTGCAAAGTTTACTCTTTAGCAAAATAAATTCCTGATTACAATCCTCACTCCACTTAAATTCTGATCCCTTTTTCAACAAACTTCTCATGTTAGTCGAAAGCTCATCAAAACCCTCAACAAATTTATTATAATATTCAATCATTCCCAAAAATTTCATAAGTTCCTCTTTACTTGTAGGAGGTAGTAAGTTAGCTATTGTATCAACCAAGTCAGATTTAGGAGTAATTCCCTCACCAAAAATTGTGTGGCCTAAATAGTGAATCGAGGTGGTACCAAATTTACATTTTTCAGATTTTATGGTGAGATTAGCTTCTTCAATTCTTTCTAAAACAACATTAAGCCTCTCTTCATGCTCTTTATGATCTTTCCCAAAGACAAGTATGTCATCTTGATAGACACAAATACCATGACATCCCTCCAAAATTCTTTCCATTTCTCTCTGAAACACAGAGGCAGCCGATACTAGACCGAAGAGCATGCGCACAAATCTGAACGTTCCGAAAGGAGTAATGAAGGATGTGTAATTCCTAGAGGCCTCATCCAGTTTATTCTGGTGATACGCTGATGCCAAATCAATAGTGCTAAATACCGTGGCATCACCTAACAAAGTTATCAACTCAGAGATATTTGGAAGAGGATAATGGTCGACTGCAACACATTTATTGAGCTGTCTCAAGTCCACACATAGGCGAATGGAACCATCAGATTTGCGAACTGAAACTACTGGGGCGAGCCAATCAGTGTTGGTGACCTTTTCAATAATACCACCACTTTTTAATTTGTTCAATTCTTTTCTCATTTCATCCCTCACCGCAAGAGGCACATTCCTGACTTTACAGCATGTGGGTTGTGAATCAGAGCGTACAGGAATTTCTAACTTAAAATCTTTGAGACAACCAAGCTCACTCTGGGAAACTTATTTTCAATGCGATGTTCTAATGAAGAGTCACTGTCAGAAACAACAGTATGAACAACCTCCTTAAGTTTGATTGGAGAAGAACTGCTGGGGTCAAGCATTACACCAAGGTCCCCTTGGTGGAACCAGCTGATGATACTGTCACCTTTTTGTGAAACATAGATCTTACCAGAAACATAACGATCTTTGTATTCAATAAGACCCATAAAGTATCCACGCTGAGGTATTGGTTCACCTCCATAGGCCAAAGGGCGAATGTCTGGCTTGAGAAAAGATACTTTGTGAGTTAATTTACTTTCAAAGAAAACTTTAGAGATAATGGTAATCTTATCTCCAGAGTCGAAGAGAACCCTAGTGGTTTCTCCTTCAATCTGAATGAAATCGAGGGGACATGACTTAACTTAAAGACTAGAGCGAACTTGAATGACAGTTTGTCCACAGACAAAATCTTCCTCTAAAATCTCTGATTCAACAGATTTCACATTAGAGAACGTGGGTTTCTTAGTCTTACAGACAATGCCCCTTTTGTTTGCATTTTGAACATATAACATTTAAGGCAGAACATTTACTGTCATTAGCAAAATGCTCCATTTTGTCACATCTAAAACACTTTGGTACAAAATTCTTTTTTTTAGGATTAACAATGCTCTCACCTCTTGCCACCACATCATGACTTTCTTTAACAACTTGGACAGAGCTTTGCTTATCCTTAATGAGAGTATCAACAACTTCAGTGAATGTTCGACTCTTTTTGCAATTTGCTTGACTTCACCTAGTGAAGGTTCATCATGCAGCCAAAGTTCCTCATGGACTTTCTCTATATTGCAACCAACCATGAATTGATCCCTGATTCTTTCATCAGTTAAATCACCAAATTTACAAGTAGAAGCCAACTTTCTCAATTGAGTCACATACCCTTCAACTGTTTCTCCTTCATTTTGTAGTTTATTCGCAAATTGGTATCTCTCAACTATCGTAGTCACTTTGGGTAAATAGTGTTTACCTAGTTTTTTTATACAAATTTCAAATTCATTGAGATCTTTGGCTTCATCATCAGTGAGTTCTGGTAAATGATGAAAAACGTCTTGGCCTTCAGAGCCAAGACAGTGAAGAAGTAGGGAAGATCTGCGTTCCGCACTAAGACTTACCCCGCAGACCCTGGCATAGCGTTTGAAAACCCTTTTCCATTTCTGCCACTCTATAGTTGGTTCTCCCGGTGACATCAAAAAGAAAGGTGGAGCAGTTACATTTTGCATATTTGAAGTTGAGACAGAGGTTGAGAACCAGTGTAAGCAATTAAGTACCATAACTGTCATAACATGAGTGAACAGGATTAAACATACAAGAAAAATACAATTAAGAAAAGTTAGGATAAAATAAGGTGTCATACAAGGCACCACAATAAAGAAGTGTGTGTGCTAATGATGCCACACACAATTCTATTACACTGGGACTGTTATTAAGAAGTGTGCGTGTCACTGAAGTGACATGCAAAGCTCTTAAAAGAGGAAGTGTGTGTGTCACTAAAGATACCAAATTAACAATTTCACGTAAACGACACACAAGCTGCACCTAAAGAGAAAAGCTGTGTCGCATTCCTGTTGAAGAAGTGTGCGGGTCACTGTAGTAACACGCGAGGCTCGCAAATGAGGAAGTGTGTGTGTCACTGATAAGACGCACACACAATCATTAATATTAAAGGTAGTTTGTGATCTTTTTGAAAAGTGTGCGTGTCACTGAAGTGGCACGCAAAGCTCCTAAATAAGAGAGTGTGCGTGTCACTGGGATGACACACACGCAGTGCTGGAGATGTAAAGCTGCGTCGGGTTGCTGGGAGACACGACTTCCTGGGAAACAAAAGGTTGCCCAGGCAACCAAAGATGGCCACCATGTAGCATAAGACGCAGCGAGTGACGTAGCTGTTGACGTTCTCTCCACTACCGGGAAGATGGTGGCAAAAGCAGATAGGATGCGAGTGTTCTTGTCTGGATGGGAGCGTTCTTCGAATTCAACACTCAGGAAAGGAAACAACAACTGCATCCGATGCAGAAAAATAACTTGCTGTTGGGTCCCTCTCCTCTTCTAGCTGCCGACTATGCCAGTGTAAGATCCTGGAGCAAGTGTAAGAATCACACTCCAAATATCTTGTAAGCTGGAGAAATGGTTTATTTCATGAAGAAAGAGAGAAACCCATCCAGCCTCAGAGTCTCCTCAGTTAACAGTGATATTTGAACCAATACATTCTAAATGGAATCTATAACTACAGATACAGGAAGCAAAAGAATACTAGGGTTGCCATAACAATATGACATCTGAAGAAAGGCAAAATATCACATGAACTCTATGGACTTTCTTTGTCAATAACAACAAAATGCTGCTAAAATAAACCATGTGAGGCTGGTAGCACCCAGAGGCTGCTCATCTCTCAAGAATGGCTTCTATCTGAAACTCCTTCAAGTGAATTCATTCCTCTCTCCTCTTCCTTTTAGTATGTAGGTGTTTTAGAGTGCAGCCTAACCAGAATGGAATAGAGCGTTTTTCAATACACAGATGGATACCAGAAGGATAAACAAAGAACCTGATAGGGAACAGTGAATTCAGAATCTTCTAGCGGCGACAGAACAATTCTTTTCTGGGTTTTAAAAAGGACTTCTTGAACACACATATGTCTTTAAGGCCTTGCGAATGCCAAGAAAGGAGGTTGAGATTAGTGAAGAGGAATCCAGAGTGGGCCCTGCTAGTCCTTGCTCTTCTAACCTATGGAGGTTTCAGGTGGAAGCACTAGTCTCACTGCTTGGGTGTTTCACTTGTGCCCCATTTCTATGGATTTTCCCATACATTCATAGGATTCAGGCGGTAAAGCACCCATCATCTATTCATGGGAGACGCACTAGGCTTCTAGAATTATTCCTCCACGCCCCATTGGAAGACGTGTCTGGAAAGCTGCACTTATTGATTGTTTTTGATGGTTTCTAACGGAATCCCACCTCAGCTTAATATAGTGTCTGAAATAGAGTGGACAGGGGCTTACCTTCAGAGAGGGTGTTTGGGTTGTTACACCCCATCCAATAAATGAACTCTCTGAATAATAGTGAGTACAGGTGCTTTCAGTTGAGTATTGTGAGATGTCAGTCAGATTTCAGCAGGAATTTGTACACAGACAAAAACGCACACACACTCTCTCTCTCTGTTGGGACAGTCTTGAAAAATATTGGTTATTTAACAAAATATTATGTTTTCTCTCTTAGTACGTCTACCAATCCTCATTTCTCTCCCTTTCCACTGCCCCATAGGCCCTTTCCATGCTCCCTTCTTGTTGTGTTATGTTTTTAAACATACACTAGCCTTATTGTTTGAAAATCTGAAGCTCCCCCCCTTCTCCAATTTTACTGACCAGGCTATGCACCTGAGAGTGGGAGTCGGAGTTAAAGCCAGTAGCCACCTACGGTTAAGGCAATCCTCTTATACAGACCACAAACAATAACAGCATGTCACCGTTCATGCAGCACAGCAGAGAGGATAACGGAAAAGATAGCACAAGGTAGTGTACAGCATCTGTGGCACTGAGAACCATTGTGCTTCAGAGAAAACCGCAGGAGTGGACCTTTAGTTCGCTCAATTTTCAAAACATTTTTATACATAATTAACATTGCATCCAAGCGTCCACTAAACTAACTACCACACAGATGGGTCCTTGTGCAAAGACATATATATAATTATCCAGAGAGTGTAAACTTTCACCTAGAAACAGATGATTGCCTGTCATAGGATCACAGGCTCTGTCGTATCCATGCAGTGTTAGTGATAGTGAAAGGTTAGTGATAATGTGGGTGAGTGACAGGGTGGATGAGTGTAAATATGATTCATGCTGAAACACATAGATGGGTGATGGAGAGGGAAGCAAAGCTGTAGGATGGACCTGTAGCAGTTTCAGCAAACATGACAGCGAAAGCGTGAGAGGGAGTCTGAGTGCGGGGTCAGTTAGGTAACATAGTAACATAGTGGGAGACATTGAGTGAGTAGAATGGCAAATGAGTAATGGTGTTTGGTGCCTAAATTGAGCCGTGGTTTCCGATGCTCGGCACCGGCGTTTAATTGCTGCAACCTGCACTTATGACAGCTGCCACATGGTGACGCTGTGTGCGCAATTTAAAGATGAGCAGAAAAACTGTTGTTTAATAATTCAATATGCATTAAAAGCAACTAATGCCTGCCACTCATGCCACACTAATAGCAGTGTGATGGTTAGTGGTTGTGTTAGTAGTACAATGGTAATGTGTGGTGCAACCTGTGGTGGCCTCCTGACGAGGGCCCCAGATTTTTTTTAACAAATTAAGCACTGATGGAGTCTAAAGAGAGATCGAGTGGGCGACAGAGTGGACGAATGATGAGTGAAGCTAGAGACAAGGATATGCAAATCACAGTGTAAGCAAGTGGTGCATAGTGGACGTGCTACTGTAGAGGCAAGTGCCTAGAGAGATGTTGAGAATGTGAACAAATCTAAGGGTCGAAGGAAGACTAGCAGCAAAGAAAAGACCAAGCAACCAAATGATTTTATGACTGGCAAAGTGAGTGACTAAAAGAATGACTAAAATAATACAGTGCATAGTAAACACTGATCATCTCTTAATGATACCAAACAAGGTGTCCCTTCCTGCACATAAACAATCATAAAAAAGGCATTTTGCAACTTCTATACGTGCTGCATCAAGTAGCACACATAGAAGTTACAAAACACAATTTAAAGATTGTTTATGTGCAGGAAAAGACACCTTCTGGCACATAAACAATCTTCCCCAGCAACGCAGGCTCCCTTGCACTATGGTGTAAGGGTGCCTACGTTGGCGATACACAGCTAAATATAGTGCCAGCGCAGTGGTAAACGCAGGGCTACACCATATTGTTGTATTGTTGTAAATATGGTGCAGACCTGCGTTTAAGAAGTGGCGCAGCGCAGCGTTAAGCCAAGGAGGCTAATGCAGCACTCCGTCACTTCCATGTAAATATACCTCAATATGTGCTATGAGGTAATTGCACTATTTACGTACAGCCGGTTCCTAGGAAAGACCAGTTGGATTGGGTAGAGTCAATCACATATTGGTAAAATAAATATGTTGAGTTTGGTTTTGGAAACGCTGTAAATTGCAATGAAAAGTTGAAAAAAGAACCGTACAATTGAAAACTGTTTGATCCCCTGCTTTGATAAACACTGCTAATCAGCATACATATTCTAATGTTTACAACCATATAAACTCCATCAAGAAAAGCAATTTTATGAAACGATAGCTCTAAGGACACTCATCCCTTCCAGCAGATACAGGAAGACTGTGGACTTAGGTGGATACATTGATTCATCTAAAGAACAAAACCTAAAAGGACTCAGTTACCAGTTAAAAATCTAGGTGTACGTTCTTGTTACCATGCTGACATTTTTAGAACTCTAAAAAACTGTACCCTGGAGCGTGCTCATGCACCTCTCCCATTAGACCCCCTCCATAATGGAAATACACCCAATGCTAATTCCAGCCTATCAGAGCAGTTGCAATGCCACTGTTGGAAAATGGCTCAACAGTCACCCCCAACTTTTTGCTGTCCTCCTCCTCTTTTTGCTGAACACTTTTTGTTGGCCTTGGGACTCTGAACACTTTACCACTGCTAATCAGTGCTAAAGTGCATGTGCTTCTTCCCATAACATGTATGTAATCGGTGCATACCTGATTGATCTATTTAATTTACTTGTAAATCCCTTGTAAGGTGGTGTACTGTATGCCTAGAACCTTTAAGTTAAATGCTACTAGTGGGATGCAGATCTGAATGTGCCACCCACAAAAGTGGCCTTTCAGGCCTGTCTCAGGCATGCCTCTGCAGGGCCTGTGTGTGCAGTTTACTGCTTCTTTGACCTGGCATTTAGAACTACTTGCCAGGCATTGAACTCCCCTTTTATTACATGTAGGTCACTCCTAAGGTGGGCCCTAAGTGGCCCAAAGGGCAGGATGCAATGTAAGTAAAAGGTGGGACATGCACTTATATATTTTGCATGTCCTGGTGGTGACAAACAGCCTATTTCATTTTTCACTACTGTGAGGCATACCCCTTTCATAGGCCAGCATTCAGAATTCCTTAATACACGTTTAAGCTGTAATTCCTGATCAGAGATGAGTGGCTTTGTAATGTTCCATATGTTTGTTCGGGTACTAATAAGTCCTCCTTATTGGTAAAGTTAGATTTAACATTACTGTTTTAGAAATGCCACTTTTGAAAAGTGGACATTTCTCTGTAATTACTACTCTTTGTGCCTGACAGCCTGTCTCCAATGCACATCTGGGCTGGGTGACAACTACACTTTGTGCATTCCCTTTAGACAGCGGCAAACACAGGAAGGTGAAATTCATCCGTATTCTGAGCACTCATTTGCAATCATCTGCATTCTGATGGGTCTTCCTGGGCACGGAGGAATGGGAGCGGCAGACACTTACACTTAAATAGGTAGAGCTCTGTCCACACACAAGGGAGTGATTACCATCCCCCCACCACCCCCTCCCCACAGATAGCCTGGCAGGCAGGACTGGGTTGAAAGCAATCCTTGTGCACTTCATCTGGTTTTAAGTCACCCTTTACATCAAAGGCACTTCTGGGTATAATTACTGGATCTCTGACCCCCTAAAATCAGACACTTCTGGATCTTGAACTGAACCTCAGTCAGAAGGACTGTTGTGCTGCTTAAATGACTCAATTGAACTGCTTTTCTGGAAGGGCTGCTTTTCTGCTTGTTGCCTTTTCGCCTGCTGCTCCCTGACTCTGCTGAAAAAAAGCTGGAACCCGTCTTCCCTCCAAGTGATCTCCAAGCGCTTGCTGGCTTGACCCCTGTTCCTGAAGTCTCAGGGCCATCAAAGACTTGAGACTCTGTCATTCAGGGAACTGGCAGCTACACTTCGGCAAGAAGCAGAGGGTGCCTGATTGCCTGCTTGCGCTGTTCAATAACAAGCACTCTGCTGAGAGAGAGAGATCGAGCACCTCTCTGCCTTGCTCAGGATCAGTGTGTGCCTTGTGTAAAGAATGAGTGCTTCTGTGGATAAAGACCAAGGGCCCTGCTTCTGCCCAAGATGCTGCAGCACCGAGGGAAGCCACATTCCTGACCTGGAGCGTTGTCGGTCAATGTTGTGCCCCGCCTACACTTCAGGAGAGAGGCCGCGGCAGTGCAGCATGAGAACAGCTCAGCGTGGTCCCACATTCTTCAGTCCAAGAAAAGAGACTGCTGCATTGATAGCCCCGTCTACGATGCCCCCAATGCCAGCAACTCGTCTTGTTTGATACAGTGCCCGGAGAAGGTACTGTGCATAGTTGGACCTGGGAGGCTTTTCGTACTGGTCACCGCTTGGCACTGATTTACCAACACAATTGCAGCCACATTGCTGACGATCCACTGCTTTGATCTTACCCACAGCTGGACTGGGAACAGAAACCGGCCCTGGCAATTGCTTTCAAACCCCCCCCGGAGGGTTGGGGGTGCTAGTTGGGGGATGCGACGTTGAATCGCTGGATGAAGAAGGTGGTGCTAGTGTCAAGCACCGCTGCTGCTTTTGTTACAGGGGGCCGGTATTGCAGCACTGCTGTAAAACTGGTCACAAGAAAGAAAACCATCTCCCACAGGTCACAAACCGGCCCCAACACTTCTGGCCCACCGGGAAAATGCCCGGTGGCCGCTACGGCCAGTCTGGCCCTGATCCTACCCCATGTAACCCAGTTGGTGTGACTGTACACTGCCAAAGGGGAGTATCCTTTCAACACTCATCTCTTTAAGCACTGTGATTTATCTATGTTTTAAAAATGTATACATTGGATTTTTATCATCCTGGGTCTTAATGTGTTTATAATATAACAATCTATTTTTATAAACCTGTGTGGAGTCTCTTTGTGGTGTAATAAATGTGTTACTGTGTGAGTGTGTTGCACAAATACTTTATACATTTCCTTATTTGATAAGCCTGCCTGCTCTGTGCCAAGCTACCAGAGGTTGAGCAGAGGTTATCTTAGTTTTGTATCTAGCTTACCATGACTAGAGTGGTGGCTCTGCCTGATCTGGGTACATACCTCAGCCAACCAGAAACCCAATTTCTAACAGCCACAAAACAAGGGAGGCGCCTGGGAGTTGCTGAAGACTATGTTTAACATCTGAAAAATACATCAATACCAAAGATGGACACTACATGACATCCAGGGATTCCCTTTATCAATCTTTCCTCCATCCTCCTTTCCAACTTTAGCAGATGTGTATGTTGTAAAAGCAATAAGCAGAAGAACTCTTAGCACTAAAAGAACAAGCAATAGAAGACACAAAATCATGAGGTCATAATATAAATGTAAAAATATTTACACAATAGCTTAACACTTAATTAAACTCACTAAACACCTAGACTACTTACCCAGGTCTCAAATCACAGGAGGAAGCCAGTGAAGAAAGCATTATTCGTTACTTTTCTAAGTTGGTCCCACCCACCAAAAACTGAGTCAGGTTCTAAACAATAATACGACCCCCAGGTTGGCCAGAATGTTGTTGCAACTCCTAGATTATAACTATAGTGTGGAATACTTGCCTTGCATTGGGAATCGTGTTGCAGATTTGCTGAGCAGGTCCCCTATTCATTCGGAAGTTGTTACTTCAGCTGAGGAGTGTGAAGGGTAACGAATGGCTGCAGTTGTAGTGTGAAGGCATTTTCAAAAAGAATTGGGAAGAAGGGTATAAATCTAATCCAGTTCTCAAGGAGGTACAAGAATATATGTTTAACGTTTGGACTTCCAAAAAAGTTGACACTGATGATGTCAAACAGTATTGAGAAGTTGTGAGATTAACTTTCTCGGGAAGGTGATTGTTTATTAATGAGATGCATGCAAGTGGTGCTGCCTTTAAACATGAAGAGACAACATTCTGCACATCAGTCATGAAGGTCATTTAGGAATTGTAAGGAAGAAAAAGAAAAAGATTAGGAATCAATTCTGATGGCCTGGGATTGATGTGCAGCCTGACAGAATGGTGAGGAATTATGTTCAGTGTGCTCAAGCGGATTAAACCCTTGTTACATTTAGTCCTCCGTTAACTCCTTATAAATGTCCAAATGGGCCTTGGGAGGATTTATCCATAGATCTTTTAGAATGTCTTGAGGACATCAATAGGATTGCATGTCATGTGTTAGAATTTCTTCACCTTTTTACCAAGTAGCCGGAAGTATGCATTTTAAAGATTACAGATTGAGATGCTGTGATTCAGTTTTTTGATAATGTGTTTTAAATAGAATGGATACCCAAATCTATTTTAAGTGACAATGGGACACACTTCACATCTAAAGTGTTTCAGAGTTTCTTGGCAAGGAATAATATTAAGTAGAAGCATACTCCTCTTTATCACCCTGCTGGCAATGGAGCTGTGGAATGCCTTAACAGGGTGCTTATGGAAAGTGTTTGCATGGCAATTAAAAGTTTTGAGTTGGGAACTAGAAGTAAAAGGTTGTTGTGGGCGTTTCACACTTGAGTTACTGTAAAGGGGTATAGCCTGTTTAGATTGCTAAGAGGAAGATAGCCTTGCACGAAGGACAATGTGGCTTTGATGAAGAACAAAATGATCAATAATTGGTTCTTTGAAGTAGTGAGAGAAAATATTATGAAGGCCCAGAGGGTGTACACAAAGAGTTAAGACTTCAAACATGGAGTGAAGAGTGTGAAATTGTAGGTAGGGGGTTTAGTTGAGGTTAAGGAACAAAGAAGAAAAGTTAAAGGCTGTTCCATCTTTAGAAGACCATTCAGGGTGACTGAGTTAAGCACTAACTCAGGGAAGTTGAGTAATGGAGAGGTTTGGCACCTATGTAAATTACCGAAATATGGGGATTTGAAGGTTGGAATGGATGGTGACTCTTGCTGGAGGAATGATAAAAGTTGGTTGATGGACCTTGATTTAAATGATGATGATGTTATGAATCCCCTTATTTTTGTTTCTTTTTGCTAATGTTCCAATTAAAGTGAATAGTTCATATTTTCACAAAATAGGCTCTCTTTTTTGTAAGTTTATTTGAAAATATAAACATCTGAGAGTTTATTTGGCAGAATTGCAAGTTAATTAGGAACAGGGTGGGGTAGCGCTACCTCAACTACAGGATTATTACCTAATTTCCCTTTGAGATAGTATAGTCTAAAAAAAAATCCGGATAGGAATTTTGGTAATTTGTTTTTGAGCCAGATAATTAAAGAATGAGAAATTGATTTGTTGTTTTTTTATTTTTTATTCGCGAACTGCC
The DNA here is from genome assembly GCF_964204655.1 of Triturus cristatus. NCBI lineage: Eukaryota > Metazoa > Chordata > Amphibia > Caudata > Salamandridae > Triturus > Triturus cristatus. The sequence goes on along the minus strand of NC_140584.1, from coordinate 371,334,092 downwards.
AAAAAACACCACATATGAAGTGGTTCATAATATGATGATTCGGAGCATTCATAGCACTAAAGGAGTATAGGCACATGGGATTAAAGATTTCTTGCACTCTTTTAGAAAAATGGAACATAGGAGGCTTCTGTGTAGTTGGAGATTTCTTTCCAAAACAGAGGCTGACATATTGGGCTGAGGTCGAACTCGAGCTAAAGCCTAGACAGAATACTCAATGCCTTTTCTATAGTTTTTTACAAGTAAATAGTTTTCTGAAAAACAAATGCTTGATACTGAATGATAGTGCTTTTATTGTATAGGGCTCTACAACAGAATTCAAGGGAAACACTGATTCCCAACATCCTAGATAGGATCTGCAAAAGCACTGGATGTTATAATGCAGTGGGAGGATGGCGATCCATGCAGAAACGGGGTGAAACTCAGAGCAGCAAACTTTAAGAGAATGGAGTTTCTGTCGAGATGGCATGCATATTAAACTCCTAGCACTCTCCACAGGATAAATCCTGTGGTATCGGTCACGTTTTCAAGTTTCAGAGCAATGCTCTAGGTGATTGGCGCCATATGTTCTTTACCTGTTCAATACCCTACGACTTCTGGCATCAGATTTTCCGTGGATTAAGCAAAATAGTTGGAGTGAATGTTCAGCCGGATTCCACTTTGGCCTGTTTGGTTTGTCTGGACAAATGAAAACAATTACTAGGGCAGGTTAGAGTTTCATTTTTATAGCCAAGGCTGCAGCACACTCTCTAGTAAACAATGTTTCCTACAATGGACCATTGGGCCAATACAATGTCTAGGATTAAAAAGTTTGAATATCAGTAAGCTTTGCGGCATAAGATCTTAACTAGCTTTCATTCACTATGGAGAGGTTTTGACTATGACGAATGATGTGCACTTTTTAATTAATGGATGGTTGCAGTGAGATACGCTCTTCGGGATCTCTTCCATCTGTAAGAAGTCAGTGTAGTTAGTGGGAGGTTAATGAAATCTTTCATTTTTAATGGATTTTTAATGTGAGCATGATTTCTAGACTCTCCTTCTTAATGTTATGAGCAAATTGCACTTTAATAATGCAAGTCTGTGAAGGTACCTAATATCGAAGTATGAGATCGGAAAGAAGACCAAAAGCACGCTATAAACTATTTGTACTATATTAGTTGTATGGCGGGATGTTTTAATATTAATTGTTCTGTATTATTGCACGAGGTCACTTTAATCAGTAGTGGATTAGTGAAGTCTAGATACAGATGTTGATAATTGACAAAGCTAATCTCTTTGGTGATGCAAAATTGTATTTGTAAATGAATAACTACTGTTGTATGCAGCTCAAGAAAAACAAAAGATGATGTTATGAATCACAGGAGGGAGGAGAGGAGTTTTACTATGGCAGATGTAGAGTCAAATAGTGTCCCCCTTTTTACATTGTTTCTAGGAGCATGACAGCTAATAATTCTGGTGTGGTTAATGGTTGGAAGAGAGGAGGAGTTGTATTTAACCAAATCTGGAAGGAAGATATCAGCTCCTAGGAAGTTCAATGACTTTGTTGTCTGAGTTGAATGTTATTAACTTTGTATTTAATACGTTATTTTTCCTTTCTTGTTTCCTTGTTCCCCTGTTCTAAAAACATTAAAATGCTGCAATGTTAGAGTAAGTAATTACATGGTTCTTTTTCTTTTTACCTTATTAAATTCCAGGAGAAGATGTGTGGGTTTGGAACGCTAGTCTCGTGCTCCGAGAGCCTGGAATGTTTCATTGTGAATGTTCCAGGGTACGGGAAGTAGAGACGCTGGGACTGAGTGTAGGAGAGTAGGATCTGCTTCTTATGGTTACCCCCACTTTTTTCTGATGTATCACTGTTTTCGACTTAGACTGACTGGGATCCTGCTATTCTGGATCCTAGTCTATCTGCTTTCTCCTCTAAATTGATTGCATGTACTTTAGGTACACTCCAGATTGGATACTGGGGTACCCTTATCAGTCCCTAGTATATGGTACACCATGTACCCATAGCATAGGTTCCCCAGAGGCCTCCCAGGGGCTGCAGCATGTATTATGCCACCCCTGAGAGACCATTCAAAATGGCACCACCGGTCTGCTACTGCAACCTGTGTAAGGTGGTCCATGCACCCCTTACTTAGATATAGGTTACCTATATCTATTCCAAATCACTGCGCATAGAAACCTAACAGTCAACCCTATGGCAGGCCAGAAGGCAGGGTGATGGGTTTTATGTGAGAGGGTGCTCCTGCATGGGCAGAGCCCCTCTGCAGCCTTCGGAGCCTATTTTACGGGGTTGTCTGTGATTCAGCCAACCATATATATTTAAGTGCATTATAACCTCGCGGAAAATGCTAAATTTAAAACGGCTGCTTAGAAACATGTCGTGTTTGGTGTCAAACACCTTGGAATCATACCTCCATGCAATTAACTGGCAGGGAAGGTATGATTCTACCCTTCTAGAGGGACTTATGTGAAACACCGGTACACCCGGTACCAGCTTTCTTGACCTGGGCATCACAAAATGGATGCTGCCAGCCACAGACACAAGCCTGCCCGCCTGCTGCTGAGCCGAGCTCGAGCGGAGGAAGGCCTGACAATAGGTTTCCTGTCACAGGGAGGTGTGACCACTTCCCAGACAGGCTTTAGTGTATTGGGGCTGGGTGGGTGCACTCTGAGAGAGCCAGAAAGTCTGCACTGGGGGCACATTTGGTGTCACTGTGCATAGTCCAGCTAAAACCGGTTGCAGGAGCCATTTGCTCCTGCTCTGGCGCGAAACTGAACAAAGAACATGGGTGTAGCCACCCCTCTGTCCTGACCCTCCCATAGGTGGGTCCCCAGAGTTTGTCCACCCCTCCCTTGGGTATAAAGTAGGAACCCTGACTACAGGACTTTAGATTTTACCTGGACTAAACTCTGCAAGCAGAAACCTCATACTTCGTTGGTCTACACTTCGCTGGACGACAGGAAAATCTCCCTTGGAGTAAAGGAGTTACTCCCCTGCAGCAGCAGGCACCTTAATGCATCTGACTGTTTTGTATCTCCCGAGATCCTGAGGACTCCGAAGATTACTGCAGCACAGGAGGTGGGTTCCCGAGCATCCCTGAGGTTGATCTGACCTCTCAGCAATTCTGCGAACAGTATCCCTCGTGGGGACTGTGCAACTTGAACCCCTGTGCGCCGTGTAATTTTGCAGCAGCATTTGCTTTTAAGCAATCCCTGAGGCTGTGCTTTGGGCTACGTGTAGTCGTGACCCGAGCAGTATTCCCAGTGAAGATTTCCGGACTACGCTACACGAGTGTTCCGTTGGCTGGTATTTCATGATTCAGCTCAAGGTCCCTTCACGATCCCTGGTCCATTGGCCTGTGGGTCCCTGAGAAGGTAACTTTGAGTTTCCTTGGGCTTCCCTGGTTGCTCCAGAAGTGCCCTGACTCTCCATTGCTTGGAGAGTCCCCAGGACCTTGCTGGTCCTTACCGCAACTTGTTTCCTCTGTCTGCGTGGGTTGCATTTGCCAAGGCTTGTTGGTGTTCAATCTGGACAATGACCCCCAGCACTCAACATCCTTTGCGGGACAGCTCACCTCCAGACTTTGGTCATCGTCAACATCTCCTGGTCCCCCTGGCTGAAGAGTCAAGCATTCAATCTTCTCACCTGAAGCACCCGACATCAGTGGGCATTTGTCTACCGAGCCCTGACTCAGTCGGTAACACGGGTACCTCGGTACTCACAAGGGTGCTGGCCTCAGAACCTTCTATGTTCCAAAGGGTCTGCTTGAAGTCCTCTCCGAAGTGTCCTTAAACTGTAATTTTCCAACTGCGACTTTCCCATAGAGTTGTACGGATCTCGCGTCTGTGTTCTCACACTGCACCCGTCCTCTGTGGGGTCCCTGTGTCACTCCTTTGGGTGGTTCCTTGGGGTCCCAGGGATTCTACGTGCTCTAGGAACTGTGTCTAGTGAAGTCGCTGTTGTTATACCATTTCTTTAGTATATGGTTCGGTCTTCCCCTGGAGCCCGCTGTGTATTGTGCTATTTACTATCGTTCTATTGATTAAGTATTGTGTATCTTGTGCTATAATATTATAAAGAGGTTAGAAGAGAGTGTTTAGTAATAAATACATATATTTTATATAACACTTGTGTGTTCTCCTTTCATTTGGTCATTCAGGAGGCTCTGATCTGGTAAAACAAGCTGCTTTACATTCCTTCGAGACTTAGCTTTCCATAGCTACGACTAGGATAGCTTTCTATAAAGGTTGTCTTTAACCAATCAATAAGGGTTGTTTGGACTGGTACAAGGTGCCCACTTTAATTAGTGGACAGCATATACCAGGCCAACTTCTCACACTGAGGAATGAGAAAAGAGGGATTACTGTGCTCCTCTTGGTTGGGGTTACTGAATAACGGCAATTTATATTTATGAAGAGCGTACAGATTTCCATCATTACAGTATTGAAGTAGGAGACGGTAGGCGGTGACATTATGGAGGTTGATGTCATTGTATGGTGCCACGCAGCATGTGCCCCAGCACTTGAAGTTCCCCAGAAGTAGCTACATTCCCTACCTCCCTTTGTGGTAGATGTATGGGAAAAAGTCACAAGTTCAGACCGACCGTGATGGAGCAAGGGTATACAGGAATCAAGTTAATCCCGCTGAAATTTACCTTCTCAGTCAAGCCTAATGAAGCCACAAGGTGCAGGCAAGGTTCACAGGTGATCCTCAATGTAACATAAAAAGCAAGCTTGGAATTATGGACGGTCATGACTGTAGAGCGAACATCTAATTGTCATCGCGAACAGGCGGGCCGGAGCTTCATGGTGGCGTTCCCCACTCTCGGTCAATGCTAAATCGCGTTGACAGAATTTTGCCTCGGAGGAAAGGTTTTGGCACCAACGAGCCTATTCACGGTCGCAAAGAGCCTAAAAACTTCATTTATGATCAAGGCAACTTGTTTTAATTTTTACTGATTTCTGCACATAAATACAAACCTAAAATGATACGTTTTCTTGCATGTGTGTATTTTTGAAAATGAAATAACACACATATTGGATTTTCATTTGAGTAACTCTCCATGATGACAACAAATACTACCTGGCCAATACTTGTGCAGACTGACAGAATTGAGAGTCAAACAAGGAATCAAATGTCCTTCAAAACCAGTAAATACACAAAACTGCTTATACTAAAATAATAATAGTTTTGGCTTATGCCCTCATTACAAGTTAAGAAGAATAGCTAAGCAAAATAAGGTGAGGAATTTCCAACACATAGTTAATACCATTAGCCCGGAGTGAAGTATTTCCCATGTGTTGTTAATACATCATATTACACATTTTTAATTTACAAATGGGGCAATACATGTGCAATCAGTATTTAACACTCATAATTTTCCATTTTAAGCCTGTTTTTACAGGAATTTTCCCCTCACTAAATCTATCAGCGGAAAAGTGTCCGGGTGTGATAATTATCACACAGCTCACAATTCTGATTCCCTGTGCAAATAATTGTTTGCATAGGGATCTGAATTTAGCCCGGCACTCCACGTCACTCACGAGGGCTGCAGGTCTCAGCTTTGCTGGGGACTCGGGTCGGCCTCTGAGAAGTCTGGAAATCCTCTTCCTGGACTGCAGATACTTTAGAGTCCGTCGGGTGCTTCGGAGATGCAGACCGGCAATTGCTTTGTTGGTGCCTGCCAAGCAGGGGAGTCACTCCTTGACCCCAAGGGAGATTTCTTCAGGCCTCTAGTCTTGAGTAGAGAGTCGAAGTTCCAGGATTCAGATGCAGAGTTTTGTCCAGGGATATCTAAAGTCCTGTTGCCAGGGGTTCCTTACTTATACCTAAGAAAGAGGTTGGACTAACTCAGGGGACCCACCTATGGGAGGGTTTGGAAAGTGGGGGTAACCATAAGAGGCAGACCCTACTCTCCTACAAGGTCCTTACTGTATTGTATTGTATATGACTTCGTATAGTGCTATATCCCAACAGGCATCCAAGTCTGAGTGCAAAATGTATCCATTAAATAAACATGGACATGCATCAGTTGCAGCTTAATTTTCCACGGATCATAAACTAAAGAAGGATGAATACTGATAAAATGAGCAAAAAATGGATTTGCAAAAATGTTAAAAAATAAATACCTTAAAGCCATTACCCCACAATGTGATGATACACAGTGCCATAAGCAGCACTGGGTGGCTGCAGGGTACTTTTCCTAGAAAATTGAGGTGCATAAAGAAATCAAGTTATATCATTTATAATTCACATGTTAGACCTGACATCTTTGTTGTGATACTCCCACAACATTTTACCTTCACTCCCTAATTTTGGCTGGACTGATTTTTGTTGGCATTAAGACTCTGTGCAATTTACCCCTGCTAAACAGTGCTAAAGTGTTTGTGCTTTCTTCCTAAACACGGTAACATTGGCCTAAACCTACTTGTCATATGTAATTTAACCAATAGTTCCTAGTAATGGTACTCCATGTAGCCAAGGCCTTTCATTTCTCTTTAATGATGAGCTCAGATTTTAAGTTACTCTTATGAAAATGCCACTTACAGAAAGTTGACATTTTCTTGCCTGAACCAACTGTGCCTCTATGTCAGTGTCCTGGGTAAAGGAATCCTTGGTGTGAGGGCAGAGGGTTTTTCAAAACGAATGGCCAGGGAGGAACTGCACCCCATCCTGATTACACTGCCTGCAGCATACACAGAGGGACCTGGCAGCAGGCCTACCCTGTCTTTTGTCACCCTAGACAATTTAGAGCCAAAAGGAGGAGAAGGGCAAGGACTGACAAAAAGGTCAGGGAATACCCCCACATAAAGGCTGGCACCTGATATAAACATAGAACCCTCAGAAGCACTCATGAGAACACTCCTGGACCTATGGAAGATTCTGAAGGACTACCCTGCTACCAGAAGGACTACTCTAATGCTGGAAGCACTGCCTTGCTGTCTGAAGAAGTAAGATTAGACCTGCTTGCCTTGATCCCAGGCTACTCAGAGTGACCACCAAGAGTCCATTTTCTGTCCTCCTGTGTGAACTACAGGGACATAACAAGCGTCCAGGGGCCTCACTGCAATTGCCCAGCTGACTATGACCAACTGAAACTTCCTGGGGCCTGCCTGAGCCCTGCTACTGGCCTCTGCTGGTGAGCCTTGACCCACAATCGGTGACTCCCAGCACAATAGGCTGCTGGCAACTGCAAAATGACCTCTTCATGCTGGGAATCAACCACTTGCAATGACTACCAACATGAAGCTGCAACCGGACCTGCTCTATGCACCAACAATCAACAATGACCATATGCAACATGCATTTTGCGCTGACAGCGAATGTCTGCGACAATCAGCCAAAATGAAACTCCAGCAACGACTGGTTCTTCACGCCAGAGCAAAGACCATCCATGCTACTCACACCAAAAGTCTCTTCCTTGCAGCTCCCTCCAAAGCCAACGAAACTCGTTGTGCCTGACTTGAGAAGGTAATTCTTCAGTAGGACTAACCTGGTCTCTGTATTTAAACCTTGCTTCATGACAGTTGTCCCTTAATTGTGTATTTTCCCTTGTCTTGCACGATCAGATAACTATGAGTGGCGCTTTGTGCTTCTTGGAGTAATTTTTACCTAAACGTTTAAAAATGAATATCTCCAGTTCTACATATTGGATTTTTGTTGTTCTGGTATCATTTATTTCTTAAATGTACCCTATTTTTCTAAATTGGCCTAGGATTTTCCTAAGTGAAGCCTAACTGCCTTTGTGCCAACCTACCTGAGGGCTAGGCACAGGTTAATTTAGACACCTTTGTGGTTCACCCTGACAAATATTGTATTAATTTTTTTAGTAGGGCTTACACACCTCTCAACTAATAACCCAATTTCTTACAACATGCAGTTCTTTAGCTCCCATGCATAAAAAAATTATACTGGCTGGATTGAGGCGTTTCACTTTTGAGTGATACCTCTAATTCACCATAAAGTCCTCTACCTCGGTTTGTTATCACAGCTAGACAAACACAGTCAAGCAATTGTATACGAATGATGCAATCAGAAGTTTGATTCGTTTTATTCTTCCATATTCTTAAATATTTTCATTCCACCCACACGCTAAGTGCTATTCCTTCTGGTCTGGCAGGTTTCTACCTTTAAACAAATGAACGGTTCATGCCTCCTACAAATCATTTGTTATTCTCTGTATTAGAAAATAATAAAACAGCCTACTGGACTCTGAGCCAATGAAACCGGCAATAATTCAGTCCCAGGGCCTCAGCTCCTTATTTAAGGCATCTGATTTACTGCAGTTTCTCCATCCAGCGTCATTAGAAGGTCACTGAGATTAAATAATACCAAGGGATTCAATTCCAGGCCCCATATAATTCTGCAAGTTGGCACTGAAGAAATACTTCTGATTACTCGCAACTAATAACGTATTACTTTATTTCCGGTTTTCTAAATGAAAATGTTATGTACATGCCATTCACATTTCACTGTAATGCACCCAATGTGCTACTTCCTATATGATTAAGAGTTGGCATGGAAACGTCACATGCAGCTAATAAAGAATAAAGGCATGAATATCCTATGTTATGTCATGTTATCAGAATTTCTATAGTGCATTCCTACACTTTGTATGGTCTTGTATTGCTGTCAGCACTGGGCACATATTTGTCATTGTTGTGGAGATTATCATTAACTGGAGTCCATGGTTATCCTCGCCTTATCTCCACAACCGTGTTAAACCAGTTCTTGCCTCATTGAGAGCGAAAGGGAATGGAGGCCGGAGAGGACGTGTCGACCTGATCTCCAGCCCCAACCCAGTTATCATCCTGTGCTCCTGCAGACAATGTCCTACATTCCTGGACGCTATCAGGCCACCTTTATTCCGCTGGCTATTGTGGGAATCTTACCGTGGAGGGGCAGCAGCCGGGCTGAAGCTGAGGTGTGTTTAACGGCCATGGCAGCACAAGCAGAAGTCCCGGAAGGAGCAGGCAAGTGCCGATGTCCATGTGGGTGCCGGATTGTCTGCCTGCGAGGCGTTGAGTCTGGCGAGGCTTCCTGGCCCAATCACCCTGGGGCCTGAGAGCGAGGGAAGTTTAGTGGGCCTAGCAGGGCCTTGATTTGGCGAAGCAAGCCTGGCAGTCCTGAGGCCTGAATGCGATGTTGGCGCGCTGGGCCTGCCGGGGCCTCACTGTGGGTGCTTGAGCCACACAAGAGACATGACTTCGTGGCACAGATCCTCCTGCCCGGAGTGTCCTCCTCCTTCCACAAGATAGAGCTCAGCATGACCTCAAGATCAGCGGGGATCCACCATGCTGCCTTCCCCACCACCACCTGGCCTTCTACCCCTATAGCCACACCTCCACGTCGGGGATCCCTCCAGACACAAGACCACCGCTCGTGAGTGCAACACCACCTGAACACCTGGCTGAACGACGGCAAGAATTTCATGCTCTGTAAATATGTAATATATAATTGTACAACCCTAATCGCTTTTTAAAATGTAATCTTGAGTAAATCTGTAGTAGACGTATGTACTTACCACTATATTTATGTGAACTAAGAGTTTATCTGTTTGTATCTTTTCCTTGAGTGAATATGCAACTTGTAGATATGCAACTCTAATGCAAAAAACTAGGGGGAAGAATGTACTACTTGTACCTGTGTAACCAGGGTCAATCGGTTGTGGATCTTGCTAAAAAAAAAAACTCATTCACGTACACAGGTGGTGGGTGGTATATCTTGATTCTCCGCCTTCCAGTAATGTGACAGCATCATCATTGGGTTTATTGTGAGTATGCTGACCTCCACCTCAGATTTTTTGCATTAAGGCACGGAAGCTGAATGGACCATAGCTTCTCTTTCCCTCCCTCCTTGATCTAAATTATCTATATATATATATTCATTGAAAAACACATAGGTTTCAGGCCTGATATAGTTAGGAATTAGCATTTAAAAAAACCTTAGAAATTCACTGATAAAACAATAGGTTTTAGGGGTGTTATAGTTGGCTGGACATTTCACTCGAACAAAACCATTGAAATTCCTCCGATATAGTTAGTTGTACTAACTACATCACGCGCGCCCGCAATGCACTGCTGATGATGTCACATATTACATCATTCATGACATGGTCAGTGACATCACTGATGACATCTCAAATGACATCACTGATGACATCACTGATGACATCATCCAGTAAATGTGGTTTGGTTCATTATTTAAATATGTATTATATATATATAGCAATTTGCATTGAAGAATGAGTGGATATATAAACATAAATATCTGGATGGAGGATTTAGTAGCATTGTGATTGACTGTTTACTTGACTAATTTATAGTGTCTAACTAAATATATTGGATAGTGACTAAATTGTGTGAATATCTGTATCACTTTGTCAGTTGTTGTGTAAACTGCTGCGCCAGTTGGTTACTAGCTATGTGAAAGTCTATATTAGTTATTGATTAGTTAACTGAATATTTGTATGGGAGAGTGAATGTGTGTGTGGTTCGGTGGGGGGGGTGTGACTGCCCAAAGATGTGTGAATAGTTGATTCAGTAGGTATATGAAGTTAAAACTACATGTTATAACAGTTGTTTGGGTGAGTGAATATCTTTATGGGTGTGGTGATGAGCCAATATATGTCTCAATAGTACATGTCCAACAAACTAGAAAAATAAAAGCCAGTGTATGTGTCAGTTGTTGTATAGAAATAAGTATACATAGGAGACAGTGATTGAATGAGTGACTGTATGGATAACTGTATACTTGTAATAGTGTTTTTATAACACACTAAGTATGAGTTATTATCTATATGAATAGATGAAGTGGTGTTTTTATAAGTGTATATCCAAGTAAAAGTAAGTATGATCCATTGTTTGAATAAGTGATTAGGATTTGTGCTGCTGTGTAATGTCGATATAGGTGTATAAGTTTATTTGATACTGTTCTATAGATCATTGACAGCATGTATGATTGAATCTATAGGTAAGTGATTAGATGTGTGTATAGATCTAGGAATCACTGAGTGGGTGTTTAGAAACTTGTATTGCTGTGTCAATGGTTTTAAATCTGGCACTCTGTATTTTACAGTGAGTGATGAAAGGTTATACCAGTGTATGATGAGGTGTATCTGATTGTCACGTGGATGATGTCATCTGTGATGTCATTAGTGATGTCATTTGAGATGTCATCAGTGATGTCACTGACCATGTCATGAATGATGTAATATGTGACATCATCAGCAGCGGATTGCGGGCGCGCGAGATGTAGTTAGTACAACTAACTATATCGGAGGAATTTCAATGGTTTTGTTCGAGTGAAATGTCCAGCTAACTATAACACCCCTAAAACCTATTGTTTTTTCAGTGAATTTCTAAGGTTTTTTAAATGCTAATTCCTAACTATATCAGGCCTGAAACCTATGTTTTTTTCAGTGAATATATATATATATATATAAATATATGCCACTCTAACCACTGGTATCTGCAGCAGACATATGTACTTACTACCATTCTTATGTGAATTCAGACTGTTTCTGTTTGTATCTTTTATGTAACTTATGTACTCCAAAGTCCTTATGTAATGTGACTGGTCCTTTTGTAAAGCGCTCTGACACCTTCGGGTAAAGTTCACGCTATTTAAAATAGCATTAAATAAATTTAAAAAACAAAATTAAAAAAAATTTAACCAGCTGCCTATGGAGGTGCTAAGCACCTACAAGATCACCTGTAGAACATAATGTAGAGATAGCCCACTTCCAAAGGCTCTACTGGTTATTAAAGGCCCTCTGCTTGATTACTATGCCCACACTACCGGTGAGGGCCCATAACAACTAGGAGGGCCTTTAAAAATTGATATAGCCAAAAGGAGTATAATACTGCTAGAGCACTCTATCCACTTTAGGTAGAATATTTTAAATTAAATAAGACGAAAAGCAAAGACAATTATTGGAATGTTGGCATAACATATTTTATATCAGCCATTATTGGCCACTTCAGTGTCTTTAACGGAGTTCTTAACATTTCACTGTTCTAAATGATATTGCGCAGGGGCACCCCAGAATACCTGGTACAAAAACATAGCTCCAAAAGAGTAATCATTACTATGACTTGAATACACAAAGTACAAGATAAGCTCTCTCATTAAGCACTCCTTACCAGACGACACCCCCAAAATGTAAAATCTATGCGGGAAAATGTATATAGCACTAGAAGCACACAGCGCAAGGAGAGAGCAGAAATGCTCCTTATCTTTGTAAATATGGGACATATCTGCCCTCACCCTTTCACACAATGCAGTGCAGCAACTTTGCTTGCTGCCCTGCATTGTGTGAAATATTAGTAAATATGCCCCAAAGTGTTTGAGTGTTTAGCTCTAAAGTGCATCCCACATCTTGCAATGAACATTTTGTCCAATAATTCGTGTCTGCCCCAGCATCAGAAAATATTGTCTAGATGATATTTCTCATAGAGTGTTGTACAATTGTGACAAACGTTGATTTTTTTGTTTTTTTTGGTTGCTCTTTTTCTAAAAAGCTGCAATTGAGTGTGTCTTTTTGCACTGTATGCTTTATTCACAAAAACAACACACAGCTCTTCAAGAGTCAGCTTTAAGAAAAAGTTAGAAATCTAATTCATGTGGATTCATATCTACTTAAAACTTAGCAGCCACTTGCACATGGGATCATCAGTGGAGCAGGAAAACCAACTTTAACAAGTAGCAGAAAAAAAAAACAACTACAGCAGCTACAACAACATTTGTTAGCTTGCTGCACCTCAAAAAGAAATGTAACTTTGGTTTATAAATGCAGAAAAAGTGCAATGATTAGAGTGGCTTAGTGTAAGTGAAAGAAGAGGAATGTCTAATAGATTACCAATAGCACTGCGACACAATTTTCTTGGCCCTGGGGCATTTAGTGGCTACAATGTGGTACTGCTGCTTACCATACTCATGCACATCTTTACATGCTATTGAACTCCACTGGTTAGCACTTTTTACCCCTCACTCCCCAAAAGTAGTTTAGGTGAGCAATTGAAACTAAACTTTCTCCAAGGGGAAGACACAATATGTGTAATATAGTTATAGCCTGAAATGGTTGTCATACACAATACAATCATTATCCCGCTGAAACTATTTCTTTAAAAAATGAGCTTTATTTGCATGTAGAAAAGAAAGAACAGTTAATAATACATACAACATTCAAAGCCAGAAGGCTTTAGACAGGTTAGGACTGTGAAAAGACCACAAAATGTAAAAAGTCTACAGCAAAGCACCAGACTAATGCAGTGAAATAGTTAGGCTATATCATCTGATTGCAATCAGCAGGGTTAGACTGGGACTGAAAATAGGCCCTGGCACCACTTTAAATGTGGCCCCCATTAACGATTCAGATAGCTAAATAAATTGCCCACATTTGAAAATCAGGGTATTGTAAACTTGTCAAGACATGCTGTATACGTGTTGTGCAAGGCATGGGAGATTGCATGCGTTTGTGCTTGCTACAGGAAATATTTGTGGTAATATTAGCGAAATCAACAGTAAAACCAGCCCACCAGACCATAAATAGGTCCACAAAGAGTCATAAAAATGGCCCAACACTGAGCTGTCAGACCAGCCCCCGGGCACGGCCAGATTGCCCTGCAAGCCACTCTGACCCTGGCAATCATTGCTCGCTTTCTCAGTCCAGCTCTCTGTCCTCAGATACCTCCAGGTACAAATACATAATAAACTGCAACATTGTACAACCCTTAGTTTCAGCTACTTGCCTATAACCCATCAGTGAACTGACAAAACGGGATAGAATAGGTTATCAATTGTAACTGAGCAAGATCTCCAGTATTGTGGTGTCTGCTCTGTTGGAGCTCCAAGCTTCAGAGCTAGTAAAGGGAGCTTCTAGACACCTTTCAGAGATCCAGTGGCAATCTTAAAATGATTCAGTCGATGTTCAGGATGCTAACTGATACTGTGGGATAGGTTGATACCCCACTGTTAGCACCTAGTCAAAGTCTCAGACTTTAGGGACCTGTCTCTTCTTAGCAGTATTTTGCAATCCGGATTTTGGGTCCCTACTTGGCTGTTAGGCAGCCGTTTTTATGTTTAAAGAAAGGACTGCTGCAGGGTGTAGTAGGAAAATGTCCAGAAAGCCCGACAGCGTGACCTGCACACTACAAAGGTAGAGCCAGTACTCTAGAGGTAACTTTGCACTATAGATTGTCTGTCTCAAAATACAAGACCCCATATTTGTTTCCCTGTATTCCTGCAAGTGCTTCAATAGCGTAGCAGAGGGAGCTTAATGCAGTGGTAAATACAAAATGATTTGTAATCTGTTGCTCATCATTTCTAAAATACTAGGTCCCAAGACATAAACACACAATTTACTATCTTCATGTTCTTTCTGAAGTGAAATACTCAGCATTCAACTGCTTTGACCAAAGATACTGTCCTCTACCTTAAGCTCATGTTCCTCGAAATTTCTATGATTTTTTTATCTCCCTAGTGTAATTTAAAGTCCGGACTCCACCGAACTGGGATTCAGAGTGCTGTAAAGAAAAGGTGGGTAAAAACAGGACAGAGTCAACCATGCATTGACTGTGGTAACATCAAAGACATATTTTGGCTAAAATTGCTACATTAGTCAGGAAATATTCAATCGCAAGAAAGATTATATTGTGTAGGGTGCACTGTTCCCTTTAAGGAGCGCGCGCGTACTGCCGTGTGGAGCGCGCACACACACCGGACATCCCAAGAGAGTTTTCGCCGCCGCTTTAAAAAAGCGAGCGGCGCGAAAACCTTCCTGAATGTGGCGTTTGGACTCCGGAGTGCAGGTAAGGCTGGCTGACTGGCTTGGGGCTTTTAGGAAAGCACAGTGCGGGGCATATTGTGTGCTTTAGTTTAAGTATTCATGTTAATCACAGCTCGTGAGGGGCTGTGATTAACATGAATACTTAGACAAAACAGAGTTTACCGCAAGTTTAAAAACACAGCGTGTATTTTCTGAAAGTACACGCTGTGTTTTTAAACTTGCGGTACTCTTGTAAGTAAAGCGCGGTGCAGGGCACATTGTTTGCCTTTGTCTAAGTATTCATGTTAATCACAGCTCGTGAGGGGCTGTGATTAACATGAATACTAAAGCGCAAAATGCCCTGCACCGCACTTTTCTAACAAATGAGTACAGCAAGTTTAAAAACACAGCGTGTACTTTCAGAATATATTGAAAGTACACGCTGTGTTTTTAAACTTGCTGTACACTTTTGAGTAAAGCGCTATGTCCCAAAAAGGAGGCAAGTTTAAGGAAAAGGTACCCATAGCTGCCAAGGTTTCAGATCGCTATGTGTGACACTTTCTTTGCAAGCAATGAAAATGCGGGAAACATAAATATCAGAAACGGCACCCATTTGAGCAACGTGACTGTGACACCAAAAACAATTTTATATAGCATAGTAAGTCAGTGCACCAGTAGGAGATCAGGACGTACACCACAGCAAACACGATTTCAGGGTGTCCTCATAGCTATGTACGTGTTTTGCATGTCAGATTCTGTCCATTTAAGCTTACTGCAGGGTTTTTTTTGTCTTCAGAAAAATCCTCAGTCCAGTCCAGCCCTAGCTCGAAAAGCTCACAAAAATTATGCTGTTAATGTCGGTATCATTCGCACTGTGATTGACTGCTGAGCCCGTCGGTTGCTCCTTAGTGCTGCGAAGTGCCCATGGAGCTATGTTTAATGTGATGCTCCTGTTACTGAGATCTTCGTGTAACCTCCAGCGCGCTGTGTTTTTAAACTTGCTGTACTCTTTTGAGTAAAATGCAGTGTGGGGCATATAGTGTGCTTTAGTTTAAGTATTCATGTTAATCACAGCCCCTTCACGAGCTGTGATTAACATGAATACTTAAATAAAAGCACACAATCTGCCCCGCACTGCGCTTTACTCAAAAGAGTAAAGCAAGTTTAAAAACACAGTGTGTACTTTCAATTTATTCTGAAAGTACACGCTGTGCGTTTAAACTTGCTGTACTCGTTTGTTTTGTTAGTAAAGCGCAGTGCGGGGCACATTGTGTGCTTTTGTCTAAGTATTCATGTTAATCACAGCTCCTAAAGGGGCTGTGATTAACATGAATACAGCAGTGAACAATCAGGGTTATGGCAGAACGGAGCAGAGAAAGGTGGCGTTTCTGACTTAGTAAAATCTTATGATGGTACCACTGTTGGCGTCTTGTGCTTTTCTAAACCTGAAGTGTACATGTCTGTGTAACCAATTCATGTCATGGTGTGTTTATCCAATTTGCAAACCTCCTTTAAGACCCTTAATGTGGCGCTGTATGTGTGGAAATGCACCATCTTTTCACTTTTTTAAGTAAATGTTTAGTGACATTTGGCGCTGCACACATGCGCAGTCTAGTTCCTGGTGCACGTAGCCATGGTTGCAGCGCACAGAGACCCTCCACTGCCGCACACAGAGGAAAAAAATTAGAGGGAACATTGGTGGGGTGTGTGCATAAATTGTGTGAAATAAAATCTCACCAAGCACTTAGGCATACGATAAAGGGATGAATGGAATGCTTGAATTATTCTCAGCTACTTGTAATTACTCAGGCTGCACCTCACTTCATGATTATTTTGCACACCATGCCACCTCACTTAATGGCCAGCCACATACAAATCTGGCCGGCCTGAACTGCCAGTCCATGTCCTCCCTGAACCAGAACACAAGCAACACTGGACCGGTTTCACCCTCATTGAGGCTCATCAGCTGGAAATAGCTTGATTGCAGTGACACACTTCATTGTGTGGGACCCAGGCCTGGGCATACCCGCCCCACTTAGGGCAATACACTAAGGTATACAGAAAAGTGATTGGTAGAGTGCTTGAACTATTCGAAACCACTGGTAGTTACACCACCCAGCTCACTTTGGAACCATCCATAGGTGACTCGATTTTGACCCGGCTCCAATGAGAACTGTTTAGCCCGAACACCAGACCAGATCTTCCAGGAACCAAAACACAAGTAACTGAGGACTGGTTCTTCCCTAGTTAAGGCTCATCAGCCAGGTATAGTTTTGGTTCCATTGACAAAGGCTGCACAGGATCCACATCTGTGCATACCCTGCCTACTTAGGGCTACCCACTAAATTATACATTAAAGTGATGGATGTAATGCTTGAATTAATCCTAGCCACTGGTGGTTACTGTTGTCAACATTCCAGTCCATCATTATTTTGCACACCATACCACCTCAGTTTGGACACAATTGTATACAATTTGATGTTGACCCTGCTCCAATGGGAAAAAGCCTGATCAAAACTGCCAGGCAAGATCCTCCCTGAACAAGAAAACAAGCAACTCAGGACCAGTTTTGCCCTAGTTAGGACTCATTCGTCGGGTATGACTTGGTTCCATTGACACAGTACATGGGACCCACATCTAGAAATACCCATCCAACATAGGTCAGCACCCTAAAAAAGTATGCAAAAAAAGTGAACAATGAAATGTTTGAATTAATCTCAGCCACTGCTAATTACTCAGGCCACATCCCAGTTTGTCATTATTTTGCTAATGCCACCTCACTTTGGACCAAGCCATATGCAAATCAATCTTGACCATGCTCCATTGGGAACGGTCCAACCCGAACGTCAGGCCAGGTCCTCCCTGAACTGGAACACAAGCAACCCAGGACCGTTTTCTGACTAGCTAGCACTAATCATCCAAGTATAACTTGGTCCTAGTGACACAGTTTGCATGGGACCAACCTCTGGGAATATCCATTCACCTTAGGGCAACTCAGTAAAGTATGCAAACAATTATTGGATGGAATGCTTGAATGAATCTCAGCCACTGCTTGCTTGGGCTGCATCCCAGTCCTTCTTTATTTTGCACACCATGCCTCCTCATTTTGGACCCAGCCAAATGCAGATCAAACTTGACCCTGCTCGAATAGAAACAGTCCAACAGAACTGCCAGGCCAGATCCTCCAACTACTTAAGGCCTGATTACAAGTAGCCCTTTAAATTGTGATCATCGCACAAACACCTGTTTGAATAGGAATCACAATTATAAGTGTTGTGGTGGTTCACACCCACTAATTATCGGGTGTGATAAACTTTGTGACCTGCATTGAAGTTTTGCAGATTAAACCTTGCTGGAATTTAACATAGAAAACAGGCTTGATGTTTCTCTGGACATGCAGTATTTGCTGTGGTAAGCACCAAAATCTACATGTTATTTGAAAAAAAGTCAGAAAAGTTAATAATTATCACACAATAAATTCATACAAATTGGTGTAGGATTTTATCAGTTATAATTATTGGCCCATTTCAAAACGGAAACTCATAATCAAGTACATGGATTATACGTCCAGCACTAACACAAGTGGTTTTACAGAGTAACAGAAAAGAGAAACTCATAATAATGAAACAGTGCAAAATTAAGAACCCACAGTACAGCATCAGCACAATTGGTCTTGTGAAGCACTCACCAAAACTGACAAGGTTACAACTGAAGACTCAATATTTGTATCCTATAATTCACTGGTACTCAAACTATGGGCCAAGGGCTGCTGTTTGTCCAGCAGACTTTTCCTGATGGCCTACAGATCTTCCTCGGTGACCCCTGGTAAACTAGAGCAGAGAAATAAAGCTGCTTGAGTTCAATTTTTTTTAATTTTTGGCTATAGCCAAGCGACATTGTTGTTTTCGGTTTTGGGCTTTTTTTCAGCTTGTTTTATTAACCGGACTGTGGAAACAAAGCCTATCATCAAAAAAACAAAGAAGATAATCTTGCAAGGGTATGTGTTTTTGTGCTTTTCTGGTTATGTTTTTTTTTTCTACAGCTAGTTCATCTTCTACTGTGTTAGACCTGACATCATTGGTGTGGTATTCTCCCAGGCTTTTGGGCGTTTTGGCTTTTTGGCTCCACTCCCTGATTTTTGCTGAGCTTATTTTTGTTGGCATTAGGACTCTCTGCACTTTTCCTCTGCTAACCAGAGGCAAAGTGCTTGTGCTCCTGTTAACATGATAAAACTGTCATAGACCCAATGGTTCATTTAATTTACCTATACTACCTATACTCAGAGTTTTTAATTAAATGCTACAAGTGAGCTCCAGCACCTATTGTGTCAAACACTAACGTAGCAATATAAAACACGTTTTGGACCTGCCACTGTAGCCTGTAGTGCAGTTTTAAACTGCCATTTAAACCTGACAGAATAAACGGGGAACAACCTTTACAACGCAACTTTTACAACGCACTACACTTACAACGCATTTTTTACAACGCACAATCCATTACAACGCATGACATTACAACGCATGACACTACAATGCATTTTTAAAAACTACCTTTACAACGCATTCCATTACAACGCATACTACCATTACAACGCATACCATTACAACGCATAATATTACACTACACTATCCAACACTTACCCTACTGTTGCACCCCCTGGAGTTAGAATAGTAATTTTTACCCCTATACTATCCAACACTTACCCTACTGTTGCACCCCCTGGAGTTAGAATAGTAATTTTTACCCCTATACTATCCAACACTTACCCTACTGTTGCACCCCCTGGAGTTAGAATAGTAATTTTTAACCCTATACTATCCAACACTTACCCTACTGTTGCACCCCCTGGAGTTAGAATAGTAATTTCTACCCCTATACTATCCAACACTTACCCTACTGTTGCACCCCCTGGAGTTAGAATAGTAATTTTAACCCCTATACTATCCAACACTTACCCTACTGTTGCACCCCCTGGAGTTAGAATAGTAATTGTAACCCCTATACTATCCAACACTTTCCCTACTGTTGCACCCCCTGGAGTTAGAATAGTAATTTTTACCCCTATACTATCCAACACTTACCCTACTGTTGCACCCCCTGGAGTTAGAATAGTAATTTTTACCCCTATACTATCCAACACTTACCCTACTGTTGCACCCCCTGGAGTTAGAATAGTAATTTTAACCCCTATACTATCCAACACTTTCCCTACTGTTGCACCCCCTGGAGTTAGAATAGTAATTTTTACCCCTATACTATCCAACACTTACCCTACTGTTGCACCCCCTGGAGTTAGAATAGTAATTTTTACCCCTATACTATCCAACACTTACCCTACTGTTGCATCCCCTGGAGTTAGAATAGTAATTTTTACCCCTATACTATCCAACACTTACCCTACTGTTACACCCCCTGGAGTTAGAATAGTAATTTTTACCCCTATACTATCCAACACTTACCCTACTGTTGCACCCCCTGGAGTTAGAAAAGTATTTTTTACCCCTATACTATCTAATACTTACCTTAAATGCAATTTAATATTATGCGTTGTAATGGTATGCGTTGTAATGGTAGTATGCGTTGTAATGGAATGCGTTGTAAAGGTAGTTTTAAAAAATGCGTTGTAGTGTCATGCGTTGTAATGTCATGCGTTGTAATGGATTGTGCGTTGTAAAAAATGCGTTGTAAGTGCATGCGTTGTAAAAGTGTGCGTTGTAACAACATACATCAGAATAAACCTTTGGACAGGCCTAAACCTTCCTTTTTAATACTTTTACGTCACCTCTATGTTTGGCCATAAAGGCTCACCCCAGGGTACATGGTATTTAAAAAGCAGGAAATGAGAGTTTAAGTTTACTCCTAAAGTCATTTTTCACTGAGGCATTCTCTAACATAGACTAACACTAGGTTATCCTGTTTCAATTAAGAAGTGCTAACTTCAGTTTTGGACCAGATAAAAAAATGTTGTTTCCATTCAAATTAACTGTAATTTAAAATCCTCTTAAAAAATGAAGTCAGGTTTTAAGCATTACAGCAAACAAAAACGAGTTCCTTACTTACTCAGCTGGAGATTAGAAAGTAGAAATTCTCATTATCCTTGTTGTAAGTGTGCCTTGGAACCCGCAGGGTGTTTTAAAAGAACCCTTATTCACCCACCTAGTTAGTGACATGCTTCATCATTGGGTTTCCACCCTGGTCGCCGAATGCTTCCAGGGTGTCGTACAACACCTGATTTTAAAATTGGCTCAGGAACTCCTTCCATATATAGTGGTTTTAAGAATAGGGGTCCTTGTCAAACTTTAAAAACAGTGGTGTATCTTTTTGAGATATTAATTGATCCCAAATATTCTCAATGTGGTCAACATGTTTCAGCCATCTACCTAATGCCTCTATGGGTCAACATGGCTTTCATCAGGACCAAGTATCATAAACACGTGCACACTATGGCATGCGAAATACGGTTTTGTACTTACAGACCCTTCAGTCATGGGGAAAGCCACTTCTTGCAACAATTCCTGTGAAAAGAAGATCATGAGAAAATTGAGTGAACTTCTGTTTGATTATCTCCACTTCGGGATGTTTGACCTAAAATTCCAGAAGACGATGTATAATTTTACCAGTAGTATATGTGTTCATAGACACGCTTCACACACAACATATATATAAAAAAAGACATACATATAAAATAAGGGTGCATCTAGATGTTGTGAGCACCCACTTGTTAACTTCACATCCGACTGCACTCTGCACCGGACCATGCATATGTGACTCAGATGCATGCTCAAGTGAAAATGCCAATGCACTGACTTGAAAAAGATGGTTGATCTCAACATGGGATTCTCCAAGGGGATGGACCCTGTTTTCACACTCTGTAAAACACGGTACTCTTTTATTACCAAATTCAAGTGAAATGAATATTCCCGTTACTATAAGAGAGGCCCCCCCCAGAGTCTATCCATCTACTTCATCAAGGTGTATCATCCTCCGATACACCTACTGATCCTCCTCTTGAGCCCCGCATCATACGTGGTTATGAGGATTCAGAGTTTAAGTACTGTCTTGTCAGATTATACTGCTTCCGGGTGGGGTGTTGTGGAGGCTATTCAGTGGTGGTTCAGTGGAGTCATGTGTTTAGTTTGTCATATGCCCACTCGTTTTGTATTAAGTGAGAAAATGGTGTATGTCCTTGTGGTTCTCTTTCGAGCCTAGCACCAGATCTGACCCGAATGCGGGTTCGCCGTATGCATCCTGCCGGTCAGTATTGAGATATGGGGGGCGTATGCCGTCATCTCCCTTCCAATCAATTTGCTCCTAGCATGTTGCTGCTCTAAATGCCCAAC
Organism: Triturus cristatus; assembly: GCF_964204655.1. Lineage (NCBI taxonomy): Eukaryota > Metazoa > Chordata > Amphibia > Caudata > Salamandridae > Triturus > Triturus cristatus. Next base: position 371,311,981 of record NC_140584.1, on the reverse strand, counting down.
CTCCCATCAAAAAGTGTGCTCACAGTGGTAACCTTGGTAACGCGGTTCCCCATGTGCGTATCTATAGGAGCTCGAACAGGATGTGCCCATTTCTCCAGTTAACTATGAGACTTTGTTTGCAAGGAAATGTTTATTGAAGCTTAGTAGTCATGCCAACCAAACAAAGTGCATTTCGCTAGTAACTGTGATTGAGCAGCAGGGTTGACTTACAGTTTTTTTGTGCATTTCTCTCAGTGCCATTATTGATGTGGAATGGCGTGTAGTTTGTATATGCATATTGTATGTTATACATTGTTTAATAAACTTTTTTTGTTTAAACCTCTTGTGTCAGAATTTCTTCTATATCGTTGTCTGTAAATGTTAGGCCTTGATTTTCTGCTAATGTTATCTTTATTTGTATTTTGAGATTTTTTATGTGAAAAAAACACACTATCCCTAATTTTGTTAATTACCTTTGAGATTTAATACAAGATTATTGTGGAAAAATGTTTCCCAGAACAATCAGTCAGATTTTAAGCTACAATTTGAAATATGCAACTTCTAGAATGCTGGCATTTTGCTTCCCAAACCAACTGTGCCTTTCTACCAGTGCACTGGGTCACATGACTGTCAATGCCTCACCTCTTGTAGGTTGTGTATTGCTTCTAGACATTGAGACAAAAGAGACCTGGATATGAGGGGAGAGGGTCTTCGTGACAGAATTTTTGGGGAGGAGTTGTGCCCAGTCCTGATTACACTTCAAAGAGCCCTACCAGTACCACACACCAAGGAACTTGACACCAGGCCTGCCCTTGCCTTTGTCACCCTGGCCAGTTTGGAGCCAGAATGAGGCAAAGTGGAAGAACTGACCAGAATCATTTTTGGAGGTAAGTCAGGGAACTACCCCACACAAAGGACTGCCCTGCTGCTTGAAGGACTGCCTTGCTGTCTGAAGAAGGAAGATTGGATCTACTTGCCCTGATCACAGGCTATCCCAGCGCTATGGTTAGACAAACAAGGGACTTAATGTAAACTTAAAAGCCTCGGTTTGCATTTTTTACCCGCTTCCAATTGGGTGCCATCACTACAGTGCACTTCCAATTGTACTAGCACACACACACATCTGTGTTTTTTCCGTCTGATTAGACTTGACTAGACTATGTGATTCTGCCATTTCTTCATAGTTGCATTTTCAAACGATAGTTTGTGGAAGTTTTTCTCCCTCCCCCCACTGTAACTAAATAGGATACACTACCCAGGGGTCATTTACTTTACGCATTGATACTCTCTTCTTTATAGAGCGGTGCCTCCTGTCCTGAGCGGATGCCAGGCGAGGCGAGGTACATACCCGAAAATTGACGGGTAAGTACATAAGCAATCTTTTGATAAGCATATCATTCTGTGTAAACAATACATCTACCAGTATTGTGCAATTGATCGCTAGCATACTATATCTAGCCGTGTTCTGTGTTGGATACTGATACTGCTCAGAAATGAATGAATTTTCTTTTTTCTATTGTAACTAGGTTCTTGTTCCCCCCCCAAAACTCCAGGGAAACGGACTAACATAAACAGGTCGTATTGGGAATTCATCCCAACTACTAATTTACATAAGTTTCCTTTTTCACGTTTTTGCAGTAGCGCATAAGGTCCTGATGAGAGCTTGGACTCCATAGTCCGATAGCCGAAACATGTAGACCACCACCCTGACAGTTATTTGTTACACTGTCCACGCACTGTTTTTAAAGTGGCATCAAGACAGCACCAGAATAAAATTGTTTGTGTTTTGATAGCCATTTTTAATAGCACTTTTTCCTTTTATATTCTTGGCACTGCAAACCATCACCCTACCCTTGGTCACCCACGACTGGGACTACCATATAACCGCCATAATTACCTAGTGGTTGGTTGTTATGGTTCAGTTCAGGGATCCCAGATGATGAATAGCCACCTTTGTGGGTGATGGGAACTCAACCTTTTTTGGTATACCCCAGATGGTTTCACTCTATTGAATATATCAGGCATTCACACAGAACTCTCAGACCCACAGTATTTCTTTGTATGATATCCCAGTGTGACTCCAAGGATCAATTGGCTGAACCCCTGTGTGAACAGGGACACAAAAAGCTTCCTGAGGACTCCCTTCAACTGCCCAGCTGCAACTGGGCATGCCTGGACCTGCCGTGACCTCCCTCAGCCCTGCTGTTGACTCTATTGATTGAGTCCTGATCCCCAATAGGTGCCTCCCAGGTCTTTGTCTCTTAGTTGGCATCAGCGTGAACCTCTTAAAGAAAAAGCTGAAAATCCTGGAGTGTAAACTCTTCCTGACCATGAACAGGCCTGTTCAATCCAAAACTCTGCTGCCCACGATGGTCACCAACACAAAGCTCTAGTGAGACCTGCTCTTCCCGCCAACAACAACCGTCCACACCGACCGGCAATACAAGAACTGCACCTCGCACTACAGCAACAATGGCCCAAGATAACTGCCAATGCAGAGCTCCAGCGATAACTGACTAGGGAACTCCCCCACACAAAGGCTGGCACAAGGTGCAAAAACTAGGACCTTCAGAACCTCTCATCGGAACACTCCCGCACCTCTGAAACATTAAGAAGGACTGCCCAGAAGTGATTCCAAGGGTCAGTTGGTGACTTCGTGTTTGAGCTACAGGGACACAACCAGCTTTCAGAGGTCTGTCTTGCAAGTGCTCAGCTGACTAGCACTGAGTGGACCTTCCTGGATCAGCATATGCCCTGCTGCTGGTCTCTGCTGAAGTGAGTCCTGAGCCTTGAGCCCCAAGTTGCGCCCCCCAAGGTCCTGGAACCTTAGCTGCCCGCTGAGTGTACTCCACCTGAAGAAAAGATGAAGATACAGAGGATTTGGTCTCCTCTTGACCACAATGAGACCTCTTCATGTTGAGAATTGATCGCCCAAGACGACCGCCAAAGTGAAGCTCCAGCAAGACCTGCTCTTCGCACCATCAGTGACCACCCACAATAAATGCCAACCTAAGAACTCATGACCAGCTCTTTGTGCTACAGCAGGGACCACTCCTGATGCCTGACTTGCTCTGTGCTCCAAAAAACTCCTGCATACAGCGTCTGCCAACTGGAACTGCATTCTTCAGAAGGGACTTGTCACTTTGCCCGGGTCCAGGGTGACCAGATAACGAGTGGCAATTTGTGTTTTGCCACTATTTTCATCTAAAATGCTAACAATTCATATCTCCTGCTCTACTGATTGGATTTTTGTTGTTTTTATCTAATTTTATTAATTACATTTACTCTAAATTGGTTTGGGATTTTTATTATGTTGTATTTTTACTCTAGCACTGTTTCAGTGCATGTTAGAAATTGGGTTTGTGGTTGGTAGAGGTATGCATCCTGTCCAAGCAGGAACCACAATCCTATTCAGGGTAAGTCACAACACACCCTAAATTATCCTGTACTCACCCTCTGGTAGCTTAGCACAGAGTGATCAGGCTTAACTTAAGAGGCAATGTGTAAAGTATTTGTCCAACACTTGAAACAGTAACACAGTGAAAACATCGCAAGCGGACTCCACACCAGGTGTGAAAAATAAATAATAAGTTTATAAATAAACCAAAACCAAAACAACAAAATCCAATAAGTAGAAATTGAGATATGAATTTGTAATGAATAAATGTAAAATAGTGCTTAGAAACAATAAGCGCTTAAATGGGTTTTCTGGTTGTGCTGTCCCGGTGTAAAGTTGAAAGTTCAGGTCAACCGCAATGGGGCATGGACCAGATACGGGGACCCACTTGGGCCCGATGAAACAAAGCACCTTGATCCAAGATGTGTCGTCGTCCATGAAAATGCAAGGTGCAGCCAAAAAGATATGTCTGTGTTAAGCCACACAGTGGACGCAACTGTGGTGGTGTGTCTGATACGAGTGCGAAGCGCTGGTTCCAAATGCGATGTGTGGCTGTTGCTCCAGCAGTAGGCACTCCGTCAATTCTGAAGGTTATGCGCTGGTTCCTAAGGTGATGCACCGGGTCTGCTCTATGCAACGATGAGGATGCACAGATTCTGACTCACGCAAAGGCAAAGATGTGCCTGTTCCGATTAGGATGCATGAGTTCTGGATGTTAAAGCACCTTAGGCCTCACTTCCAGGGGTCCAGACCTGGGGTGACACTACTTGGCAGGACAGACTCACAGCTTGTCCAAATCCAGATGCAGGCAGTTGAAGTGTTTGATATCCCTGAGACTTCAAACAGAAGACAATCCAGCAAGCCTTTGGAGTCACTCTGGGTTCAAGTGATGCAAGTCCAGTCCTTTTTACCAAGGCAGGAGAACAGCAGGCAGCAGGGCAGCTCATGGGTATTCGGGGTTACAGATACATTCTGCTCCTCACTTGTATAATGGGATCATTTTCCATGCCTATTCATTCACCTTTGCTTCTTCCGTTGTGACAGTAGTGCTTTACCAATATTTAAATCAAATCACGTCAAGAGCACAACAAGGCAGAAGTCCAGCAAAGTAGTAGTCCAGGAGAGTGGCAGCCATTTCAACAGTACAGTAGCTCTTCTTCCTGGCAGAGTAGTTACAGGTTGAGAAATGTACTGAAGGTATGGTGTAAGAGGTCCATGACTCATACCTGGTTGTGCCTTTGAAGTGAGGGGATACTTCAAAGAAAAGTTTAAAGTGCACAGAGGTCCTCCCTTCCTGCCTTGGCTCCAGACTCACTACAGGGGGTATGCAGCTCTTTGTGTGTAGACAGGACACAGTCTATTAAGGTGTACGTCTGAGGCTGTGCCCAGCTCCTCCCTCCCATCTCCCAGGAAGGCCCATTAAGACACACTTCAGCTCCCTTTATGTGTGCCAGGTCAAAGTGGAAATCTATAACTGCACATAAATGTCCTGCAATGGTAGGCCTGAGCTACTGAAGTGTGTGGCACAATGAGTGCTGCAGGCCCACTTGTAGCATTTAATTTACAGGTCCTGGACACATGTAGTTCACTTTAATGGACTTATAAGTAAATTAAATATGCCAATTTGGGTTAAGCCAATATTACCATGTTTAGGCGAGAAAGCACTTTATCACTGATTAGCAGTGGTAAAGTGCACAGAGTGCTGAAGTCAGCAAAAAACGAGAAATGGGGTCAGAAAAGGCAGGCAAAAAGTTGGGGAAAGACCACCTTAAGGCTGTTGCGTCTAACAATGCAGTGAAATACTTTACACATGTCCTCTAAGTTAAGCCTGTCTCCTTTTGTGCCAAGCTACCGGAGGGTTAAGCACAGGTTTATTTAGTGACTTTTGTGGTTCTATCTGACAGAGGTTTCTGCTTATTAGTTTGGTGGGCCTTCCATCTCTCTCAACTAATAACCAAATGTCTTACTACTGTCAGCAAGGCAGCCCTGCTCATAGGGCAATGCTTAGCCGAGCAGATTGTGCAAGTCCATAAAAAAACATAGGAACCACGATCATGAATGTAGTCGGGTAGGTTTAGTGAGTGTGAGGAGAGGATCAGACTGGTAGCTAAAAAGAACAACATATTCTGCAATTATTTTGCACATCTTGGTCATGAATGCACACACCACAAATAAACAATGAATGAAGGCCAGTTAAACTAATATGTGGATGTTTTGGTAGGAAAGGTCAGCCTGGTCTCTCCAGTTCAACAATGTCTATGTGTGTGAGGGGAGGGTCAATGACTTGAATCTTGGAAGGTGCACTGGAAAAAGCGATGTTTATTCTGCTCCTGGATCCTCTGATAACACTGTGAATGTGCAAGTCATTAGTTAAAAAATGTCATAAAAACAGTGTAAGATAGGCAACAACATTTAAAAATGCATAGGCTACAAACAGTATGAGATAGTCTGCTGCAAAATATGGAAAAAATTATTTGAAAGCAGTAGGCTGCAATAATGAAAGAACGCCACAGCTGATGGCAATGTATTAGGGTGGTGATGAGGGAAAACATATAGTTCAGTAACACCCTGATTACCAGTTTCAATATTTTTTAAATATTTGAGGCAATTGCGCATAAAACATGTTTTCGATTGAAAGGGGTAGATGTAATCTATTTTATAAGTTGTCTTTAGCCTTGTAATTTTGAGCTCATATGTGTTAAAATATAATGACACACTGTCAAGGTAAAATTAATAGGCAATAAGTGGTAAATTAAATAAACAGGGTCAATTGCTGTACCTTCTCAACAACTGCAGAAGTAGTTATCTTTCACTGAAGCAGGAAAGTCTCAAAGTTATTTTTAAAACATTTGAATGGTTTTTCTGTCTTGGCTTTTGCCCACAAAGGGAGGATTCTAATCATTTATAACCATATAATTTACTTTCCAATCTATTAACCACAGAGTCTGATGGAAAGTCACATCCTCGTTAGAGGTTTCAGCAGTGCCTGCGAGTCGAGTGGAAAAGAATCAATTTTCAGCACAGGTGGAATTTATTCCTGCAAAATGTGTCCTTTTGAAAACCATGCTTCTGTGACAATGAGTTAGCAGGGTAATGTAGAGAAACTGAGTTAGCAGAATGAAAGAGTTCATTTCATTTTTTGGCAAGAGGTTGGTCGACCCCTTGTAAAACTGAAACATTCGCCTTTGATAAGAGAATGGAATTAACTACAAAGCCAGTACAAACCTGTTATTCTATAATATTAACTTCACTGAAAACTGAGCAAAATAATTGTAAAGATGAAAGTTGCCAACTCGCTGTGTAGCTGTCTTGCCGCCGTTTTCCTTTAGTCCTTTAGGGTTTCCTCCAACTTTTCCTTTTAGCATTTTTTTTCTGGGTTTGAGGGATCTCTGGGGCGGATGTAGCATTGTAGTAGATTGCGAGTCCTTAATAGCGATTTTTAGGGATTCGCCATTAAGAACTCGCAAATTGCTATGTAGGTAGGAATCGCAATCATTTTTGCGATTCCTACACATTCCTTATTTGCGACTTGCAAATTGCGAGTCGCAAATAAGGAATGGCTTCCCATTCCTTCCTATGGGCCAAGAGGCCCATAGGAATGAATAGGAATTGCATGCGGAATTTGCGAGTACCCAATAGGGTGCAAGGGTTCCTAAAGGACACCCTGTTGCACCCCTGAAATCTGCATGGGTGTACATGGGGCGCACATACATCCCCTAAGGCAGAGTTCTTCAAACTGTGAGGGGCGCCCCCCTGGGGGGGCGCAACACCATCCTAGGGGGGGGCGCACACTCCACTCTAATCTTACCTTTGTTCCCTGCGTGGTCGCAAGTCTTCTTGGAGAACTCCGGTATGGCTAGAGGGGGAGGATGGGGAAATCGATGGGGCACGACCTGCCCATGCTTTTGTTATGTTAACTGTCACAGGAGGGGGTTAATTCACGGAACTGAAATGCTTCAGCTGCAGTGAGAGGCAGGAAGTCTCCTCTGCTAAAACCGAAAGCAAAGTAACAGACAGTCCTGTTCCTTCGTAGCAGAGGAGACTCCTTACCTCCCATTGCAGCTGAAGTACTTCAGCTCTATGAATTAACTGCCTCCTGGGAGGGTTAGCTCTTCCAAGAAAGGAGACAAGTTTATTTTAAACTTGGCGCACAAAATGCCAGCCAGCCATGTGTACTTTAAACAGCCTCCAAATTGCTTGTCTTGACACTAAAATATGGTTATATAAATAAAGAAGCATGTATTAATTTGTAATGTGACTTTTCTGTCTTTGTTCCCTTTGATTACAGTCATGGATTAATCAGGCAAACCCTAGAACACAAGAAAAAGTTATTTCTATTTTTATTTGCTGTTCAAAGTATGCACAGACAAGTACTGACAATACAGCTTTTGGTGACGTTTTATTTTTGTACCGCCTGGGACATCAAAATAATGAGCTGGCAAACCTAATCACAAGACTGGGAGTTTGTCGCAAGATCAGCACATTATTTATTTCCTCCAGCCTGATCCCTGGTTACTGGCATAATAGCAAGAGTTTAACACATTTGAAACCCTACGCTGCCGTCAATAACATTCTGAGTCACTTAAAGTGTGTGGGAACGCTCCCTGCATTCAGACAACTCGCTCCTCATTCTCGCCCTTCACTTTCAGCTCACCCTGCACTCACAACGATCACAATGCACTCACACTGATCCCGATGCACTCACACCATTCACCCATGTACCCTGCACTCACAGTGATCACTCTGCACTCACAATGCACTTGCGCTATTCACCCTGTACCTCACCCTGCAGTCACACGAGCACACTACTCCTTCACTCACTTGTCACCCTCACTGCTCAATCTGCAATCACACTCAAATTACCCAACCACTAACCATACATTCATTCGTCCCACTCTGCACTTACATCCACACCCAAATTCATATGTTCACTTCACTCACCTTGCAGTCACTCCTCTTACCCTACTCTCACAGTCGCATGGCTCACCGTGCACTCATACGAGCACTCCTGCCCCCGACACAGTGCAGGGGTTTAATGTGCCTGCTACAAAGAACGTGTACCATGCAGATCACTGAACTGAGTGTTAATAAACCATGAGTAGAGCAATAAAAAAAATGAAATGTTTGCCAGAAAGGTGCTATAGAGAGATGAGGTGGCTAGTTGGTGAGTAGTAGTGAGGAAATTCATGAAGAAGGAGGAAATGTGGAAGGGGGCACCAAAAGAGACTGTTGCACTGTGTGCAACAAGTGCTAGAGCCAGCCCTGTCTGGGAGTGTTAGCCCCCACCCGAAGTTCAGGTCTAGTTGAGCCCCTGTACACGAGTATGGGCATGTCATGCCCCATCAAGGTTTTCGACCTAAATTACAAAAGGACACATTTACATGCACTTCAATCCAGCCTTCCAGGGGGCCCCTTGATAGAGACAACTCTGTTTTTGCCCTGATGGCCTGGAATAATTCCTAAACAGATTCTTGTAAATACCGTTTTGTTTCATTTCTTTTTAATGTGATTGATGTAAGGAGTTGATTACTATTTGCAGAGAAATGTGTTTGTTTCATGCAACAACCATAACAAAGTTTATTTTAGATCCAAGCGGGTCCTCACATATGAGAAATTGGAGGATATCACAGATATTATTCTCTGTAAAATTAGTGGGCTGCGTTTTTTTACAACAGTGAAAACACATCACTATCTCTGAATATTAGATGTAAACGCTTTTAGAATTTCGACCATAGCGCCTGTGCACCGTTAGTAGCCTGACTAAAGAGGGTATGGCAGAGCTGCAAGTAAATCATTTAAGCTCAAACCTGTACTGAACAGGGGTCCCCAAATTAGTTTTTGCCCAGGGCACCCAAATCCTTAACATGTCCCTGCCACCACAAAGTCTGTCAAACTTTGCTCTGAAGTAAAATAGACAACATCATTCACTCATTGTTAGTTCTATTTTTTTTAAACATAAGTCCGGCGTGTCCTTAACCCCCACTGCTTCGGGCAAGCAACTTATCGTACCACTAAGGAATTCTCAATTAGGTGTTCGTTCAACAGCCTCTCTGTAGACTTTCAACTTTGTCTTCAGGTTCATAACAGGTTGGTGGGCAATTATCCCGTCATAATTCTGCCTAAAACGTTTGTTAATGATTTCTAGAGAAGATTTCTTTCTCGTGTACCAGCTCTGAGCTAGGGAGTGCTCGAAAAATCTGACAACACTGTCTCCCTTACAGTCCCTGTTTTGGCTGAAAATGTCTGCAGAATATTCAGCTTTGAGAGAAACTGCTATCAAAACTCTCTTGCCTTTCAGCTCGTCCTATTTATGTCAGCACTTGCGGTATTAAAGACTAAGTACCGTTCAAGACTGGATGTGGAGCACAACCTGAGGATGGCAGTAGCAGAAATCCATCCACAGATTGACCATCACTGTGGTGAAAAACAGGCACACCCAACACATTAATGTTGGTGGTATTATTATCAATCTATGTCATATGTAAAACAAAGCATCCTAGTAAAAACAATTTGCGCAAATTTTATCTTGGAAAATGGTGTTTGAGCTGTGTTATAAGCATCTGTCATTTCACCACACCCACTCGCAAACCTGCACTTTACTAAACACTCTTATTGTGTTGAACATTATTTGCTAAATAAGGCCCGGGATATGCGTGTGGCGGTCGCTTATGTTGTGTACTAGATTTCAGAAATTTCTGTCAGGTGGTGGGGGGCCCAACATCTGAAAAAAGTGAGCTGGGGGGGCTCAACCTACAAAAGTTTGAAGACCTCTGCCCTAAGGGCATGCATCTGTGCCACATGGCACTTTAAACAAATGCATAACATTGCATTTTTCCAGCAAATCGCAATTTACCACCAACCTGAAGTTGGTGGTAATTTGCGATTCTTTACAGCACAATCACAATTTGCGATGTCTATCAGAATAGCATTTAGGGAAATGCAAATTGCGATTTTCTAAATGCTTGCGCAAAATAGGAAATCGCAAATTTTACGATTCCTTGTTTTGAGAGTGGGTTTCTACTTACCAGCATTCCTCAAAGCTAAATTGCGATTGCGAATTTCAGCGTTTGCGATCGCAATTCAGCTTGATACATCTGGCCCTCTGTTTCAAAGGGCCCCAAACAGTAAATATAGATAGTGTTCTCTAAGGACACCTCTGGTGCACCTCTGGGCAAGTGAGACCCGAAACCCCTTTACTGATGTCAAATATACAAGCCATTCCAACAATTTAATGTCCAAGCCATGCATCAGAAGCAGGGTACTGACGCTCAGCCAGGGGAGGGTGCCGAGTGTGAGAAACACTGTGATTTAAAGTTGTGCAAAAAGCACTATGGCCTGCTGTAAATGTGTGGAAAAAAGCACCGTGTATCGGTGGTGTCGAACGTTTTTCACCAACAGACTAAGCACAAAGAAGATTGTTGTTTTCAGACCACACAGGTCCCTTCATCTGATGTGAACATTCATACTCCACAAAGTGAAAAACAACAATAACTTTTGACCCGTTTAACAAATCTGTTGAACTGTATTTACATGGATTATCGTAGGACAGTTGAGAAGCAGGAAGGATAAGATGGACTTGAATGTGTGGTGCTGCATGTACCAATTATTTCTGAGGTACACAAGATTAATGAACTAGGAAAAAAGATGTTGGCTGGTTTATTATGACTGAAAACCATTGTCTTTCAATACATGGATACCAGCAGTTCCTAAGTTCAAGGCTGAAAACAGTGTTTTCATTACAGTGTAATCATGCAAAGAAATGCATTGCGTGAGCATTCAAAAATATTGTTTCATAAAATCCTACATGCTGTCCTGTGTTTTACACTTCATCATCCAACACCAGGCTATGATAAACAGGAATTTTGCAAACTGCCATGGATGCACCTTGATACTGGTATAATCCATAACAAACTACCAATAATGAAGCAATGGTGAGCTATCTTGGAATTTTGGGCTCTTGCAAATGCCCCTAGCCTGGAGTGGAACCTTTCAGTTACATGGTGCATGTAGCAGATGGAATACTTTAGTTATGCATGTTTATTACTGAGAGCCACTAGGTTGAAAACAAAACTCTAAATCTGGTTATTCATTGCTGTGAAGTGGCAGGAGTATGTAACAAAAATGGTTACCCAGTGTTTTTAATTTATAAAGGAATTTCAGAATGCTCTGACAGCCCCCTCTCTGACAAACTATCAGTGCAATGTCGGCTCTCTAATCTGATGGAAGGGGAGGATGGCACAGATGGTTGTGTGGCTGAGGCCATCCTGATACCGGAAGGGGATGGAATGTTATGTATGCCTTTCCATTACTTCTCTGCCCCAGAGTAACCATTGAAAGCAGAGACAGATCACTTAGGGGCCCACACATAACATAAAATTATACATGGGTAAAAAGTGAATACCAGGGATGTTTTTCATGTCATGGGTCAGAGAGACATCATAGACAATTCGAGCTTCGCTCACTTTGTCTGTTTGGTGTATCTGAGAATCCCTTGCTTAAAAACATTGAAGTCGTGAATAACCAGACTAAGCTAGTCATTGTTCTACAGTGAAGCAGGCATCACTTCTTCCCAAGCACCTATAGGAATATCAGTTCTTGTTTTTTTCCTAAAGTCATATACCTGAAAATATTCATTGTATCCCCTAGCAATGCAAGTAAGCTCCCATATTTGGACCGAAATAAAATGCATCAACAGTACATAAGCTGATTTTAGACGTGCTAGGATCTGCAGCACTGCACCCAATGTCCTCCCACATATAAGTTCAAGCTACAAACAGTTTAATAAACAGGACAAAGGAGGTGGTGATAACAGGAAAACCTTCTGCTATCCAGATTGTTTTACTGATTTTCATACAGAGGAGTCATTGCCAATCAACACCACATTAGATTGAATATATAAGGCACCAATTGATGGGGTGAATGGCGAATACATATTCAGCTGCCAAAGGGACATGCTCAGCATCTATAAGCTCTTTAACTGGCGCAGGAAGACTTTGCAACCTTACAGCTTCCTTTTTTGGTCTCGCCTGACCCAGTGCATGCGCTGGTCTGGCGAGACTTATTGAGAGGGCTCCAAAAAGTGCTACCAGGCCAGCCTAGAGCTACAGTGCATGTGCGCGGGCGCGCGCGCTTTAACGCAATTACTTTCACTTTCGCGGCCGCACGGCCCCTTTGATGTTTGATCGGGATCCCGATCGCGATCACTTTAACTTTCGCGGCCGCCCGGACGTTTGCATAGCCAATAGGTCTTGCTTTTGGGACCTTATAAGTATTTAGTTATGCAACTGTTGCATGGCTAAACACTTATAAGATCCCAAAGGCGAGACCTATTGGCTATGCCAATGCTTGTTGATATAAAGCCAGTCTGATCTTCTCCTAATAAGTGGCAATACAAGAGGTGATCTAATTAGCCAACAAGAACCATTGGCAAGATTGTCTGTGATCGTCTTCAAACTTGACTCAATAATGAACATGCTCTTTCATAAATAGATTGATAATTCTACATTAGGCATGATCCATTTAGACAGTTTAAGCAGCCTGGACAACAAGCGTTTTTTAATCTCCAGCCATCTAGCAATCTTCACACAAGTCCTTAGTGCTTGGCATAGAGTTAAGCCTACTGCACTGATATCACTTTTAATAGAGTTTTCCAGTGGCCTTAATTTAGCAAGGGTGACGTGGCATTTAATGGACACCCATCTACATATTTGATGTTTGAGTATAATTGAGCGCTTCACAAAAAAGTCCAGAACATTTGAGCTATCTCAGAGTTTCCTCACAAATTACCCACACCTATATTTTTAAGACAGCATTCTGGGTGTTCTGTTGCCCATGCTATCATGTACGAGATTCCTTCACTTTGGTATCTGCCCACTATTCTCTTCATATAAATATAAATATTAGCTACATTTTCCTTTTGAGACATCTGTTTAATTTCATCCGCGATTGCTTAATTCTGTAAATCAGTGGACAAGTCATTTAGACCATATCATTTTTATAGTTTATCTTTGTAATATTCTAGAGTGTACAACATGAGAGTTTTAAGATAACCACTCATTACATAAATGAGCTCAGCTTTTATGATATGAATGAAAATGTGGATTGAACAAAGTTTTCTTGTAGGATAGTCTTAATTTTATTAAAGACACAGAGGGAAGTATTATGCTTTAATCTGAAAGTGGTAAGAAACTGAGCAATAAAGATAGATGAATAAGTTACAGAAAAAAACTTCAACTCCCATCTTACTCTGGGTCTGAACTCCAGTATAGTCTCACCGGTGTCCCACTAGGGGAGGATCTACTGGCAGTTTATGCATAATCCCCCCTCTTTCTTGGTGCTCTTAGCAATCAGATAAGCCCCCTTTCTCTTGACTGCATTACCAGTTATACTTGTTAACTTACTTACAACTTCAATAAGTATTATATGACTTCTGTTTGCATATCATTGCTTTGATAATTATATTTTGTTTTTCGACGAACACGTTCAAAAGAAAAACGCTCATATTTCAGAATGCTGTCATGGGTGCTCCGTCGGCCTTCCCCCCATTCTTTCCCGCCAGTAAACTCCATGAGTATTGCACCTTTCTCAGGAGTAAGTACTGATATTACAGTTTCATATTTAGCAATGCCGTTTCGAGATTATCTACATTTAACAAAAAGGGTCAGGACACGCTACAGGGTGGTAATCTTTGTTACTACCAATGAAAAAAGAAGGCAGCACCTTCTAGAATCTCTGTTGGATGGCAGAGCAATGTGTTAGGTTGGCCTCTGTATTGACAGACCTCATTTGCTAGGAGATCTGCTCCTTTCAAATAAGGTCTAACCACTTCCACCACCAGGAGCAGTGTGATACCTCTTCATATTACACTGCCAACAGTAGAAGAAATAGCATCTGTGGGCTAAAGGCCAACCTCAATGCACCTTTTCATGGACACTGTAGCTTGGATGGAATTTTGGGTCTCCCACATACAAAGAGTGAAGTATAAGGTGAAGTGCCTGATGACACTACCCCTCCCCAAGAAAAGGGACCCCTAAAAGCCAAATTTTTGAAATTGTTTTCCTGTGGAGTATAAACCCCTCGAACACCAATGGATTTTTAGGTTTTATGTGAAGATTTATTTTCTAAACAAAATACCATTTGGTTCCTTTCTTCTTCAAACCTTTTTCGGGAGAATCCTTTCTCCCATGAACACCCACATTCTCCAAGAAGAACTTACACCAGTTTGTTTTCTTTGTCCACTGGGTGCAATGCAGGGCAAGTATTTACTCCCCATCATCGTCAAAGTACACAGGTTGCCACTGGAATCTTGCTCCACTCCCTGTTACTAGGCACTGTTAAAAGGTATTGTGGGACCTATGTGACTTCATCAAGTGTTTTTTAATAGCTATTATATAGCTGAGTGTCTTGTGAGTGTCCCTGTATTTTAAAAAGCTATAGAAATTTTCACTTCCCCACTGAAGGGGGCAGGGGTGAATGTGTGAGTGTGTTGTGTACACGTGCACAAAAAAAAAACAGAGCAAGAAAAAAGAAAGTAGGCAATGTGTGTTGAAACCCTATCTTCAAAAGTGTCAAGGGGAGTGAAACCACACCATTCTAGTAATCAGAGTCTCTCAAACAAATTATATCAAGACCCTCAACCACTAGATTCTATCAAGGGAATGGTATATATTATCTCCACTGACCTACCAGTAGCGAATCCTTCATCATCAGGTCTTACCTCCACCAGGAGGAAGAGTTTCTGGGTATAGAGACATGGTGGGAAAAAGTATGTGTAGAGTAAAAATACCTCCTATCCCAAGATAATACCACTCTTTTAAAATTGGGATGGGGTAGGTTAAAAACAGTTGGATGTTTTAGGGACGTTATAAATCCTTCAAATCTCAGAGTATGGTCAAAATGTTTCAACCATCTTGCGCCTAAATAGTTTGTAGGCTTTCTTCAGGACCTCTGAATACCAGATCCTTATATTAACAGCTAGGATAGTCCCTACTGGAACTTAACCCCTTTGCTGCGAGGGTTATTCCCCCATGGTGCGGGGGGGCGCGGCACCACGGTGCTCGTGACGAGCCCAGCTCATCATGAGTCACAGTGGAGCTGTGCTCATGATGAGCTGGGCTCGTCATGACTCCGCCCACTGATTAATTCACCCGCATGGGCGGGGAATCAATCTCGCGTGAGCGGACCGCGGCCGTTATGACGAGCCCAGCTCGTCATGAGCACGGCTCCACTGTGACTCATGACGAGCTGGGCTCATCATGAGCATGGAAGAGGTTAACAGCATGTACATTTACTTACATATTCTGAGGAGTGAAATTCCATTCCCATGAATAGGACCAATTACCAATGCAGCACTTTTGTTTGGCAAACGGCCCATACTCTGCCTATGGGGTCCTCCCCGTCCTGGATGTTCATCCCATACAAGACGGGGATGATGTCATAGGCAGAGTATGTGTCATTGCTAAACAAAAGTGCTACATTGGTAATTTAACAGTATCTTCCCCACGTTCTATGGGGCGCAACCAGCCCATCTTCAAGGAAATGGCATTTCGTCTCCCAGAATATGCAAGCAAATGTACTCACTGTTAAGTTTCAGTAGGGACTGTTCCAGCTGGTAATATTGAGATCTGGTATTCAGAGGTCCTGAGCAAAATCTATGACCTATCTAGGCAAAAGATGGCTGAAAAATGTTGGCCATACTGTAAGATGTGAAGGATTTATAACTTGTCCTGAACTCATCCAACTGTTTTTTTAACCTTTACTCCATCCCAGTTTTATTAAGCGGGCATCCTCTTGGGATAGAAGGTATTTTTGCTCTATATTTACAGATCCCACCACATCTCTATACCCAGATTCTCTTTCTCTTGGTGGAGGTGAGACCCGATAATGAAACGATCCGCTACTAGTACATCAGTGGAGATAATATATGCCATTGATGGAAACTAGCGGATGAGGGTCTCAATACAATTTGTTTTGAGACTCTGGTTCCTAGAATAGTCTGGTTTCACTCCCCTTGATACTTTTGGTTTTTCAACAGGAAGCTGAGTGAACCCTTATTGCTTCTTACTCCCCCTCTTTGAATTTTCTGAAACCCTATCTCCACCTGCAGCTGGACTGCTTAGTAGAAAAGCATGCTTGGTCATGTGAATGATTGCACTCGCTCCATTCTCATTATTTTTCATTATTTTCTATTCTATTTTTGTTCACTTTTAGATTTCAGATTGCGCTCATGGCCATTTCCCCAATTGAGAGTTGATAGGGGTGACGGTTCCTTTCTCAGATACAAAAAAACATATTGGACGGTGAGAGAGAGGCGTCTGTATCTTAGATTAAGGTTTATATTTTTATCATGCAATGATAATTGCAAACGGCCTCACATTTAGTCTCTCTCTCAAACACACTCTCGCCAACAAATAATCCCTTTTCATGGAAAATAAAAAATTTAAATGGTTTTGCCCCTGAATAACATCACAGGAAAAAGCAAGGTATGGCCTGGAACCATGGCAAGTTGTATGGAGGAGATATAATGTAGGCTTGGACTCATCACAGAACGTGACATTAGGGAAGTTTAAATACCACAAGTTAAAGATCAATACAGTAACAGCAGTGACATAACTAAAGAACATAAACATTAATTGTAGTTAATTTCCTATATTAAATAAGATTATATCATGATATATCAGTGATGACGTTTTGAAATGCAGTGATATGCAGCCACGATATATCAGTGGTACCGCCTTCGCATATACACACATATAAACTCATCAGAAACCCATGCACCTCCTGAAAGGTTCACATTGCTTCACTAGTGGCCAGTTACACCACTAACTGCTCAGACAGAGCCATTGCACACACAGGCAAAGCTTTAAATAACCAGGTCAAGACTCAGTCACAGGTTCGTATGAAGAGGTATACTTATAAAGATACTTTATAACTTTACCTGCCCAGGTATAATTTCAGATTCCCAGGCATAGTATCAAATCCCCATTATCAGCCACAAATGCCCAAACACAAGCTTAATGTGTCCAGGCATTCCTGCACATCCCCAGATACAGCCTCAAACTGAAATCTCATATCAGCAAGCACAACCTCTACTGCCAAGACACAAACATATGCCCAGACACAGATCCAATTCTTAACAGAACAGCCAAATGCAAAGGGACAACCACATTTGCCAAATTAGAATGCTAAAAACCAGAAAAGAACATGTAATGCCAAGAGGTGGGAGTGTGAAATGCAAAGGCACAACCACCATATGCACATTCACAATCATCATATACCCTGAAGCAGCCCATACTGCCATCATACCTCAATTTCCAATCAACTAGTGACCAGGTATAGTGTCATATTTCCAAATGGAGCCACAATTGTTAAAAGGAGCCTTAAGTGTGGTGGGTTAGCTTTAAATGCTCTGGCCCTTATTCATAAAGATACATTTACACTTTTGTGTAAGTTCACTATTTTATTGTCATTCACAGACTCCAATTTAAGAGTAAGTTTATGAATGCGGAGACTCCTGAGATGGGGCAAAAAATCCACACATGAAAATACAGGCTAGGCTATATTTTTATGTACAGAGTTCTCCGTCTCGACTGCGAATATATTAAATCGAAGTCTGTGAATAGCAAATAAAATGGCAAACTTGCACAAACATGTAAGTTTACCTTTAGCTATAGTCCCCTATACTTAGCCTGTTGAATCTGGTACTGATGCTAACCAAAACGTTTACACTCATACACCAATGGCTAACCCCAAAGCCCAGGAGTTGCTCTATAGTA
Organism: Triturus cristatus; assembly: GCF_964204655.1. Taxonomy (NCBI): domain Eukaryota; kingdom Metazoa; phylum Chordata; class Amphibia; order Caudata; family Salamandridae; genus Triturus; species Triturus cristatus. The sequence goes on along the minus strand of NC_140584.1, from coordinate 371,293,831 downwards.
ATAAGCAACAGCAAGAGGCCGTGGCTGTGCAGTTGACCACCATGCTTAATACAACCCCACTAGTGAATAAACAGTGCTTAGTACAGTTAATATGGTTGACTTCAATTGTTTGGTCAGACAACATTTTAACATTGGACTTTGTATTGGGGGTTCAGAAGTATCTGAATTTAGCTAGAATAACTTGCAGGCCTTCCTTTGCCACTGAGGAGATGCACTCTCACACTATCCCGTAAATTGGGATCTGACAAAACGTACCCTATGCCTTCAAGGCTACTGCAATGGTTCCTGTGGAATAATATACTATGAGGTTATGATACATAAGCACAATCGCAATATAGAGGGTTAGATAATGGCAGAGCGCGAAGGAACCACTAACACACCAATTACAGTGCAGTATATTTTATGGATTTTTTAAACAATAGAGTTAGGAGTAAACATTATACATCAAAACAACATTTGTGCATAGTGTCCCAAGTGACAAAGGGAACCTAAACCTAAGTGACAATGTGAATATTAAATACAAGGTTTCCACAGTTTGAACAAGTCGACCATTATCATGATAATTCCATGTGAACAGCAGCTATATACAGTGATATGTGCTGGGGAAATGGATTGCTTCTTCTGTATGTCGATGGCGTTTCGACCCTCAAAACAATGTGGGGTCTCTTCAGGACTATTGATGGAGGGACATCTGAATATATGGTTGCGCAGCCTTGTGAAAATGATGTGCCACCCGTCCGGGTACTCAATGTGAGGACAGGTTGTCAATCCAATGGGGTATGTAGGTGGGCCAGAGGGGCTCAATTAATTATACGCCACAGCCGTAGAGTTGTAGAATCCCTTTGTGGATTAACAGTAACAAGGCACTGAAAGTATTTCTCGGTAGAAGAATGGAAAAGCGGGACAGCGCTCTGCGTGTAGAATCAGAAAAAGGCATGTCAGCCAGCTTGATCGGGTACAGTGTGGCGTATAATTAATTGAGCCCCTCTAGCCCACCTACATACCCCATTGGATTGACAGCTTGCTCTCACATTGAGTACCCGGATGGGTCCTCATGTGAGTAAACCTTTTTCCTCTTTTCTTCACATGTGGCACATCATTTTCACAAGGCTGCGCAACCATATATTCAGATGTCCCTTCATCAATAGTCCTGAAGAGACCCCACATTGTTTTGAGGGTCGAAACGCCGTCGACATACAGAAGAAGCGAACCATTTCCCCAGCATATATCACTGTATATAGCTGCTGTTCACATGGAATTATTATGATAATGGTCGATTTGTACAAACTGTGGAAACCTTTTATTTAATATTCACATTGTCACTTAGGTTTAGGTTCCCTTTGTCACTTGGGACACTATGCACAAATGTTGTTTTGATGTATAATGTTTACTCCTAACTTTATTGTTTAAAAAATCCATAAAATATACTACACTGTAATCGGTGTGTTAGAGGTTCCTTCGCGCTCTGTCATTATCTAACCATCTCTATCGCGATTGTGCTTATGCATCATAACCTTGTAGTGTATTATTCCACAGGAACCATTGTTTTTCCCATATAACTATTACCCTCGTTCCTTAGTGAGTAGGGTTCCCCTGTTTTTTCTTGAACTTCAAGGCTACTGCAGGCCTATACAACATAATAACATGGAATGTCCGGCTAATGGGCTCCATACATAAGCGTCACTGTCTCTATGCACAACTGAGCAGGTGTAAAGCACAGATAGTATTCCTGCAAGAAACGCATATAACTGGCTCATATGCGTCCAGACTCCATAAGAAGTGTGGAGGGCAGATATTTAACACATCTTACTCGGTGTTTGTGTGAGCGGCGGTGGTTTGGATTAAGACCGGTGTCCCATGTGAAATCCTGGAAAAACGAATAGACAACAATGGCAGGTATACAGTTCTCTGAGGTTGACTGGCCAGCACGCCTGTGGTGCTAGGGAGCGTATATGCCCCAAACACAGAACAAGATAAGTTAATATGGGGCTTGCAGACTGTTCCATGTATCCATGGATACTAGGGGGTGACTTTAATGCTGTCCTGGATATTGATTTGGACCGCTCCACCCTCCTTTGCCGGGTATGGATTCCATATGCCAAGCTAAGGCTCTTCGCACCTGGGTCCAGGGATCAGCAATCTCAGGCGTCTGGCAAAGTAAGAATATAGGCATGCATAAATACTCATACTGTTTCCCACCACATGCGCTACATCCACGACTGGACAGCATACTATGTACCACCACCCTATTACCCCAGATAACACACACTACATACCTCAGAAAAACAATATGGGATCATTATCCCCTGGAGCTTACTCTGTCCTGGAGTCGGATGCCTACACCGAATCCCACAGGGAGATTAGACCCCCACTTGCTAAAGGATGGGATATTCCATGACACAATAGCCACCACTATAAACAATTATTTCAATGAATACAATCACAGCCTCCTCTCGACGAACTGAGTGGGAGGCATTTAAGACTGTAGTAAGGGGGACCTCGATTAGTACTGTGGTCAGAGCACGTCAAACAGTAAATAGCGAACTGGAGTGCGTAGGAGCACTGGAATGAGCAGCAGTGCTAGACGTGGGAAAAACTGCCAAGCTCCAGTCGGCACATATTAAATATGCAGAGCTCCTGGATGACCTGCTCGTTATTGCTCACCAAACATACACACAGAAACTGCATGCAGAAGCTGACAAATTGAACACACTACACGCTCATATGCTCTGTAGAACCCCACTATCGGTCCCTATACTAGAAATGAATGCACCAACCCAAAGCCCATGTTACTAACCAGATGGAGATTAATGCTGCATTTCATAGCTATTATGAGACCTTATACGGGACAACTCCACAGTACGGTAATCGAGCACTTTCTTGAAAATCTAATGCTCCCGCGGATTACAGCTGAGGAAAGACAGGCTCTGGCCCCACCTGTGACTACCACAGAGAATAGAGAGGCCATCCAAGAACTCCCCCGCATTAAAACATCAGGTCTGGATGGCCTTTCAGTAGAGTTTTATGCTACCTTCACAACCCAATTAGCCCCCTGACTGGAATGGTTATACCAGGCAGCACTGCATACGGGTGCTCTGCCCCCTACTCCGGTACAGGCCCTGGTGACCTCATTGCCAAAGCCTGGCAGGTACCCCATGGATATCACGACTTACAGGCACCTATCGTTATTGAACACCGAGTGCAAAGTACTGAGTATGGTGCTAGCCCACCGTCTTCTTCCACTTCTACTGAAACTCATACACACAGATCAATGCGGATTCGTGCTTGGCCGGAGCACATCGCTGAACGTACAGAGGCTCTACCATGTAATGGATGCAACCCCTGCTACGCTCCCTACAGCTGGGTGTATTTCACGTGAATACATGTTGGCTGCCCTATGTAAATTTGACATCCCCCCAGACTATCTCCGGTGGATTCAACTATTATACACCTCCCCCATGGCGCGATCATGCACGGGAACTCATATATCGAATCCATACTCACTACACATAGGCACGAGACAGGAATGCCCGATATCCTCAATGTTATTCGTTCTTGCACTGGAGCCTTTTGCGCAGTGGTTACGCCAGGGGCTCTGGAGTGGGGCATCCAGATTGGCCCTACTCTACATGCACTGTCACTCTACGCAGATGACATAATACTGTATATCAAAAACCTCACTGGCGATCTACACACAGCGGCCAGTACCTTTTCGCTCTTTGAGCGCTTCTTGTAATTGGCAGTGAACGTGAACATGAGTACCAGCCACAACATTTTGCCTTGAGAAAGCCCATGGCCGATTGGCCAACGGGCGAAACACGTGTCGGCTGTTTTCATTCTATGTGACTTTCATAGTTGGAACAAGTGATAATAAAAAATAAACACATTGTGGTTAATATCAATCAATGAACTTTGGAAATTATTCCACATATGATGCCTATTAAGAAGGCACAGCCCTCCGCCCACTACGTCAACAAGTACCACACTTTCTTCAAGAGCGACCCCAAGACAGTTGCATTCGGGGATCGAATACTCAAGGTCGAGCCCAGCACCTTCAAATATCTGGGGGTCCAGGGTACCACACAAGATCTTTTCGAAGGGAATCTCCAGAAGGCGATTGCTTCACTACGCTCCCAGGTGTCCTTCTGGACAACCCTCCCATCTCAATAGCGGGGTGTCTCACGATATCGAAAATGGTAATGCTTCCTCGAGGACTGCATTACTTGACTAATCTACCTACTGTTGTCCTGATGCACTACATCAAAGCACTGAATACATAGCTAATAGATTTGATCTGGGGGAATGGCCGGAGGCAGGTGGGATTAACTAAAGTACAACTCCCGTCCAGAAGTGGCAGTCTGAGAGCTCGGATTTTAGGTAATTTTGTCTGACTGGCCAGTTGTAATGGTTCGTGTACTGGCCAACAGTCCACAACCTGCGCGAAATAGACTATACACCCCGCATGCTCGCCCACCGTACCCTACATAACCTGCTGTGCCCCCATGCATGGGCCCCTGCTGCGGCACCTTTACTGCCGAAGGTTGCCATCGCTTACTGGAAGCGTGCCCTGAAATACACTGTAGAGACTGTTCCCTATGCCCCTAATATACCAGTCTTGGGACTCCCCACTCCAACAGGCACACTGATACATCCTCGGCTGCGCATATGGGAACAGGCAGGAGTGACAATGGTTGAAGAGTTGTTCGGAGATGGCATGCTGCTGAATCACGCAGACTTTATACACGAACAGGGCCTATCAGACTCACTGTTGCTTACACACATCAATGTTATTTGATACATTAAACTGCACTGGGCCCCGGACGGCACTGAACTCACCACACACAAACTTGTGCACTTGGTATATTTAGTGGGAAGTGGACACCTAATACAATGGCTATACCGAGGTCTAGGAACTCACTTAGCACTACCATTGACACATCTGCGAAAGCAGTGGGAACACCACCTGGGAAGGGGATTACAGGGCAAGGAATAGAATACTGTACTTGAATTTCCAAAGAAAGTCTCACGCAATTCCAGGTTCAAATTTATACAATATATGGTACTACACATGGCATACCTCACACAACATCGAGTGCACGCCATGTTCCCGATTGTATCTGTGGATTGCCCTAGAGGCTGTGAACAAGATGCGGACATATTACACATGCTGTGGGCTGTCCCACTCTCACACTATAGGCACAGCACTGCACGAGATGGTGGTAGGGAATAGCTGGAGTACAGCTGAGGGATGCCTGGTGGGGCTGTATCCCCGCCCAAAGATTACAGGGTGCAGGCGAAATTCACAGACTTGACACTTACAAAGCGCCTAATAACTAAACTATGGAAGTCTGCACCCCCCCAGGTATAACAACTTGGGGCCATATCAGCAAGGCGAGGCAATAGAATTATCGCCGCTTTTGAGGCCGTTTTCGGCCGAAAAGCGACGATAATTTTATCGCCTGATTAGCAAGGTCACGCTAATGTGTGAAACCTTGCATTAGCGCACTAATTTCTAATGCCCAGCTTTGCATCTCTAATGAGATGCAAAGTGGGCGTTACTGACCTGCTATGACAGGAGAAATGTCGCTAAGCGACATTTCTCCTATCATCAAGCCCCACGCTATGAAGCATAGCGGCAAGAAAAGTAGCGATAACCCCTGTTAGCGCTACTTTCCTTACGCCTGCTTCAGGACTGACTTAGCCATGATATCCTATGGAAGGTGGATATCATAGCTAAGTTTGTGGGGCCCTATCAACAAGCTAATGCCACATTGCGTGAGATTATCGCTGGGTTTCCAGCGATAATCTCACGGTAGGCAGTTAGCCCGAGGATTTTTATCGCTTTTGAGATAAGCGTTGCTAATAGCACGCTATCTCAGCAATAAAAATCCACGCTAGCCGGCGATAATTATCCTAGCGCTAAGTGCGCTTGGCGATAATTATCGCCGGTTGTTGTTGATATGCCCCTTGATGAAAGGACGTACTGCAATGGGGGAAGGCCGAGGGGGGCTGCAAGAATACAGAGGATTTCGAAAAATACCAATCGCAACGGAATGGGACACCCTATTAGAGACCCTTAAAACCCTGGAAATATCAAACACTTACACACCACTCATATAAATTCTGGTCTGGACGGGTTTTTTAGTGCTGACTAGAAAGATAATACCTGTCATTACAACACCCGAACAGTATGGATCGGATGCCGTATGTATACCCCCACACAATTAATTAAGCCCCAAATACTCCACTATATCGCACTGTAATGCATGTACTATGCTTGCCAGCATTCCTTCGGAGAGTACTGCCCGTGCAACACATTTTCACCAAGGTCTCAACTCTGCATGTCGATGGCTGCCAGCAGGGGGGAGTTTAACGTTTTTACCATGTTTTGGGGCATTAAAGTAATCTATGTAAAATTCTACACATTAAGAATACCAAATCATGTACTGCTTGAATGCCTACAATTGAAGTGCAGAACTGTCATGCTATTGAGATCTGTATGTATCATGAAAAACCCAATAAAGTTTGTGCAAAAAAACGATCGCTATAGTACCATATACCGAAGCTGTATCATGCACTGTTATACCTCAAATGCCTAATCACAGTCGTAAATGACCGTATACGGGTGTCAATGTGTAGGGACTCGCATCACATGTTTAGGCTTTATTACAGTGTGAAGAGTGAGCCTCTGTTGTGTGGAACAAGCTCACGACATGCAGATATGACCTTAAATATCCAGTACTCTGCTACCAAAAACACTCCTGGGATGATATGGGGACCAGTACTTATCACTCTGTACCCCCACTTAACAGTATCCCTAATATCTCATCGCCATTCCTTATTCATGCCAGTACATTGAAAGGTAAGTATAAAAATGTTTACTATGTCTATACAGTCATGAATAGGGATAAACAATGTAAAGGTAAAAGTGATAATAATAATATATTTTTCATAACGATGTAGTAGCAGGCAGCGTACTGAATGGAATAAAGTTATAACTCGTTCTATTGACCTTGATAGTGTCATACAACCAGTGTAAATTCCCACAAGAGAGTCATACACTAGGACACCTACCTGGTAATTTGGTGAAAACATAATTATGCATAGAGCTGTACTTCTGAACAACTATCAATGTAAATACAGAGCTAAGTAGGCCAGGAAGCCTGTAAAACATATTATGTTCAATGAATCAGACACATTCTTTGCCAAAGGGAACTTCGGCTTCCAGTAGAAGTGATCTGTCAACATAGGTTAGTAGACAAGTGCTTTTTTGTGACAGTATTTATAGGACAGCGTCAATCGCGAAGTTCGAAACACAGATAGGGTACTTGCGGTCCCATTCTCTTTGGGTAACCGTACTTCAAGGGCTAGACGGCACGTAAAAAAGAAAAAAAAATGAAGATTTTTTAACATATCTCAATAACAGATTGTTGAAGCATTTGTTGGGCAAATTACAGTTCATTTCCTGTAATAAGAGTACCGCCTAGAACATTCTCTCCGATTTAGCCATCTTAATTCTGAAGTCCTTCCTATAACGTTTTGATAGGAGCCTGTGACCTTGGGCGCCTGTGTTTGCTGCAGCCTGGAGACTGTATGTCAAAGGGAAGGATTCCTAAAAGGTGAGACAGAGATCACCTCAGAATGTCCTGCTGGTTGCCAGGGGCCTCTCTATTGGCTGAGGCTCATCAAGGGAATGTGCTGGAGTAATTTATGAACTTCTTTATTGATCCTGTGTGTCTTTGGATACATGTACAGAGTATTGCCAAGAGGATTAAAAGACACCTAATTAATTATACCGCCAGCCATCTTTAATTAAATAGCAATGTGTTTTACAAGCGAGACCCAGATTCACTGAGACATGGTGTTAAAATCGCTCGATTGGATGGCAGTGTTTTTTTATTGTAGGCCTCATGCTCAAGACCTGTGTACTGGCTCGCAAAGCTTGAGTTTTTAAATTATGTACATTAGGGTGGGCACAGCGATCTCTGTTTGACACACTACTGTCCATTGTGAGCTCGTGAGCCCGGTTTGCACCTAAGCAAATGCAGAATGAACCAAGAAAGCTTCTAGATCCGGCCTTCCTCCGAGAAGTCACCAGGCTTGGCCTGCACTAATGGCCACACAGATTTAATCGTTTCTGGAGGTCGCTTAAAACTCTGCCACCTGGGTTCATTGTGAAGTTCTCACTCAGCTCAGCTTAAAATTTAAGTCACATAGAACTAGGCTCATCATTAATGTCACTCAATGCTGAGTGCCCACTGGAGGTCCTGCAGATCTAGGTACACCCTGAAGGTCATCCAGATCTGAGCTCACACTGAAAGTAACCCAATTTAGGACAACTATGGAAATCAAGCAGAGATTGGCTTTCTATGGACATCACCTACACCTTGTCTCACTTTGGAACCCACAAAACTAACTCTGGAGGTCTCCTAGAGTGGAAATCACAGAGGCAGATGCATAGTGTCAAAAATTGGAGTGTTAGTTAAGGAGGGTGATAACCCACCTCAACTAATAATCACAATACTTATCTGTGAGAACTACTAAAGTCCCTAAATAAACCTGTACTTAACCCTCTTGTAGTTTGGAACAATGCTATCAGGCTTAACTTAGAGGCAATATGTAAAGCATTTATGCAACACTCAAACAAGTAATAAAGTGAAAACACCACACAATAAAAATCCAAAACCAAATTAGAAAAATAAACAGACATGAAAACAACAAGTATCCAACAAGTAGAACCGGAGATATACATTTTGTAAGTTTGAATTAAAAGCAGCTAAAAAAAACACAAAGCACCCCCACCGTTATCTGGTCATGCCAGACTGGGTGAACATCAAAAGTTAATGCTGCCGCTATGGAGTTTGGGGGCTAGGTCGTTCTGGTGGAAAGTATAGCTTCTGATTTAGTGCCTGATTACGATTTTGGCTGTCCTGGAGCAGGTCGCCATGCCAGTGCCCTGCTCCAGGACTGCCAAACTCTACAGCCGTCCGCTCACCAGATTATGAGTAATCTCGTTGTCTGATGCAGTGGTTCTTTGGCGTTCCCACAGTGGTGCCTATTAAAAAAACACTGCAATGAGAATGTCAAAGCCCGTTCCTGCACGGCATGGACTGTAAAGTTCATGCCGTGCTGGAAAGAGGGTGACTGCACACAGGGAGGCAGAACATGTGCTCCCCTGCAGGCACTCCTTGGTCCTGAGGCTGTTTCCTCACCACCACAGTTTTCATGGTGGTCTCACCACCACCCCACCAATGCCAGGGATCGTGGATCCCTGGTGGTTGCAGCAGTTTCAGGGAGGTCTGTCCGCCATGCAGTGGTCAGACCACTGGTACGGAGGTCCCTGGACCGCCAACTGGTAATTATGCCCGTAGAAACTTTTATGGAGGAAAAGTGGTCATCAACAACTCAACTGTGGGCTAGCTGCAAGCTGTTAGCTGGATCTGATGTGTGGCAAAATGACAGCAAGTTGCTGAAGAGCGGGGCCACAGTGCAGTCATAGATGAAGGCTATTATGCTCGGAGTGGGTGAAGTGCCCAGTCTGTGGCTGAGCAGGCCTCAACATTGATAGGCTGCTGCTCTGCATCTGTCCGAATGAAGCCGTTCATGTTTAGACTTAAAAACTTGCCTTGAAGTCAGATCTTCGTCAGCACGATAAACCAGCAAGCTCAGGCAAACTGGCAATTCGACTTCAATGGCTATGGCTTTGACAGTGGGTAGTCAGAGAAAATATTGAGTAAAAAATATCGAGCTGTATTTGATTATCAAGTATGTAAATTGTGTAAATAATATTTTTACAAGTTATATTTTAGGTGCAAGTTGTTGGGCTTGTAGGGTATAGGGTTGGAAGTTAAGTAAATAATAATTGCTAAATTATTAATTGTTAATTAATTATGTAGATTATTTAATTTGTATAATTTTTTAATTTACATTTTAGATGCAGGTTGTTGGGTTTGTGGGGGTATAGGGTGCGGAAATAATAAATTAATAATTGATTAATTATACATTATTTATTCATTATTTATTAATTGATTGAAATTAATTATACAAATTGTGTAATTAATTATAAATTTAATTAGATACATGTTAAATGTGTGTTGCTAGGTATGCGGTGCTATGTTGCTGGAATTATAATTAAATAACATGTTTTCCTTATATTAATTATTTTACAAAATTATAACTGTTTAATTTTTTTAATGTATATATTTAATTTTAAATTAATATTTTTACAATTTTATGTCAATAATACTTGTATTAAAATAAGGTATGTGTTTGAAGTGAAGTACTTTCACTACTGTTGTACCAACTGGACTGGGATTAGTAAATTCTACCACTCAGGAGTCCAATGCTTTCCCTACTGTTGCACTGTCTGGAGCGGGAAAAGTACATTTTACCTTTCCTGAGCAGCCGCGGTCGGTAGTAGGAGTAACTGCAGGGCGGTGACGTGGGGAGGGGGAGGAGCAGGGTGGGGGGTAGTAAACTATGGATTACGGAGGTTTACAGGTAAGTTAACATATAAATTATTAAAACAAATTTCGTTGCGTGCACTGCATCGCATTTGGGGATGCAGTGCACGCAACGAAATTTGTTTTATTAATTTATATGTTAATTTACCTGTAAACCTCCGTAATCCATAGTTTACTACCCCCCACCCTGCCCCTCCCCCTCCTCACGTCACCACTCCGTAATCCATAGTTTACTACCCCCCACCCTGCCCCTCCCCCTCCCCACGTCACCGCCCTGCAGTTACTCCTACTACCGACCGCGGCTGCTCCTTAGTCCATTGCTTTCCCTACTGTTGCACCAACTGGCTCGGAAATAGTATATTTTACCACTCCTGAGTCAAACGCTTTCCCTACTGTTGCACCTTCTGGATCAGAAATAATATATTTAACCACTCCTGTGTCAAACGCTTTTCCTACTGTTGCACCAACTGGAGCTGGATTAGTACATTTCACCCCTCTTGAGTCCAACACTTTTTCTACTGTTGCACTGACTGGAGTGGAAATAGCAAATTTTACCCCTCTTGAGTATATCACTTTCCCTGCTGTTGCATAGACTGGAGTGGAAATAGTATATGTGTTATTCCTAAAATTTTATAATTTTGTTTCTATTGTTTAACATTAAATTATTATGTTTCTGTGTATTTTAAATAAAAAAAATTCATTAGTAATATTTGTAATATATTACAACTTATGTCTATCTTTTTTATTAACTGTTTGATTAATTAAAATCATTACATTAAAAAAAGCAACTCTTGTTAAAAACGATTCAATTGTTTAAAATGATTCCCCTCTGCCCCCTGCCCCCTCTCCACCCCTTCTATGCCATTGTCCAATTATGAACGGCTTACATCTCTTAATTCATTTGAGCACGTTCTCGGGACTTATTTGTAAGAACAATTAAAACTAGGGCATTAAAGTCTGATTTAATGAGATGAAGCTTTGGGTAAAAGAATGGGCCTCCTAGGTGCCTGACAGGGACCGCCCTGCAGCATTCACCATATTGAAAACCTGGCATGCCAATAGGGAAAGAGTCATCAGACTGACACAGCAGTTACATCTCCTTGTAACGCCTCGTTTATGGTGATCCTGATTAAATGCATACATTTCTCAAGTCTTGCTAGGTTTCCTGCAGTTGAATCGGCGAAACACAAGGCCTCGGCCTCCCTGCAGGTCCTTGCTCCATTTGCGATGAGTAACGGGCGAAGAAAGTGCCAGCACTCATTGTTCAGTTTGGGGCAGCAGCACAAGAGGTGTAGCCAGGATTCTTTAGCAAAGAAACCTAGCCTGCACTCTGTATTTTCCCCCTTACGAGCCCACACTAGAATAAAATCTATAATGCCTAGCGTGATGAGTCTCATGAAGAGTATTTTCCTACAGACTTCCATCGACAGTGCCTCCCTGCAAATAGGGTTGAGCTTTTCCCAGAATATATGATTTGTCCAGTGGCTCTGTGAGCAAGCTAGGGCTGAGGGATTCAAAGTCTAGAGCGAATGATGTTTCCAGAACCTGCTTATTTACCGCTTTCTTCCAGGAGAATAAAGGGATTTCAGGTAATTGTGAACTTGTTGCCTCTATCCTTTAGATGGTTGTGGCCTGGCCATGGCTGGTATACTAGGCTGAGCCTGTCTCCTCGAAAGCAGACCTCAGTTGGTATCTGAGTGAGTCTTCCGGTGCCCTAAAGGTCCTAATATACAACTTTATCAGGTCCCCTTGGCATATCAGGTCCGGCCACCGAATGCAAAGCTTAAGTCTCAGCCTTGTTTTCCTTGCTGCTCGCGCAATGAGGCGCACTGATTTGTATGCCTTGATTTGAGTTATATTTAGGAACTTGACCTGTGCTTCAGGGAAGCCAAATGACCATAGCTAATGGCAGGTAATAGTTTTGCTTTTAAAACACTCAGGGCCATATGTAGGAAGCCTAATACCGGTCGGTAACGGCCGATTTTCGGTAAATATCCCGTTACCGACCGGTATTTAGGCTTTTGGTATGTAGGGGGCACATTTCAGGATTCGGTAATTTACCGAATCGGTAAAATTACCGATTCGATAATTTTACCGATTCGGTAAATACCGAATCCTGAAATGAGATGTAGGGGGAGTGTGTCGTTGGTGTGGGGATTCGTTATTTACCACCAACTAAAAGTTGATGGTGAATGACGATTAGCTGTAAAAAAGCATTTTTTTCCACTTTGAAGTGTGCAATGTGGCAGACATACATGCCCTTAGGGCATGTATGTGCGCCACATGTGCACACATGGACGAATCAGGGGTGCAACAGGGTGTCAATGTGACACCCTGCCACCCATGATGATGCCTCCCCCATTACCGATTCGGTATTTACCGATTCGGTAATGGCAACTGGCTTCCCATTCATTCCAATGGGCCTCCAGGCCCATAGGAATGAATGGGAAGCCAGTTGCCATTACCGAATCGGTAATTACCGATTCTAAAATACCGACACTTACTGATTCGGTAATATTTTACCTACATTACATTTACCGATACATAAATACCGAATCGGTAAAATTCGGTATTTAAGAATCGGTAAATGTAATTTACCTACATATGGCCCTCAGTATCTGCTCAGCTGTTGGACTTAGCAGATGGTGGCTGAGTTGTCTTAACAAGTGAACGACCTATTTAACATATTTTCATTAAAATGCATTCTTTTTTAATGCTTACTGTTTTATATGTAGTTGAATTGGTATGTTTTAAAAATAATATTCCAGTTTATTTGTTATGGTTTTTAATTTATTGTGTATGTGTGAATATATATGTTATATATATATTCTTCCAAGCGCTTTGCATGAACAAAGTGTGGCGCACACTCGAACTGATAGTCCAAATTACTTTATTTTGCTCCCATCGGCCATGACGGCCTTTGTCAATGTCGATGTCAACAATGTTCAATACATTTTAAATATATGTCAGTTCCCGCTTTTAGTAGTCAACACAACAAACAGACTTACAAAATCTATCACACCGCATATGGCGGTATCCATTTTAGAATAGATAAGGGGACAACTGTGTTACATATATAAGAATACAGAAATACACAGCATCTATCGTGTAAATGATACCGCAACATAATATCCTGTGTACTTGTACCTCCCCTTCATTTGATGAACAAAATCGCCCTTGTTCAGCTCATTGCTGCCCTAGATGGGCTCTTTTATATATATTTAATTATCATTCTTTATGTAGGCAGACAAGGATCTGTGCGAGATTACAAGGTACATATAATTTAGCCCTGAATAGGCTCACATAATTCCAACTCTAATAATTTATAACTTCTCATTGGCGCAGTTAAAATTTGGTAGTGACGTAAACCATAAAAACATTCTTACTTCAAATTTCGAGGGTTGAGAGAGATAATTTGCTTGTGAAACTCATACAAAATTGGGAGCATCTGATCCGATCGTCACAATATAATCTAATTGCTATCAAGCAATTGTGCAGAAATATGTGCAGTTGAATATAGCAATAGTATTAACAGACGGTCGGGCATAAATCATTACTCAATATTAGATGACTAGACAGCATAAGACCCCAATTTACATGGTATTGGGTGGACTGCACAGACCTGCATTCATAGATTACAGTGTACTTGCAATGTGTGCTTAAATATATGTTTGTGATTCTTGCAAATGCTAATTTCTTGTTGCCAGAGACATTGCCCTTGGTTTCACCCCACATGGACCCACATTTCCTCTTCACAATTCAAACCATAGGGGGCTAGCGTGCGGAGTTCAACTATATACTTAGATTCGAACTGTATAAGAGTTCTTATGCGGTCGCCTCCTCTCCTTAGAGGCGATACCCGATCCAGACAGAAAAAATTAAGCAGATGGCTATTGCTTTTATGATATTCCGCAAAATACCTTGCAACTGGATAGTTACTATCCTTCTTAGTTATTGCACGCATGTGCTCTAAAATTCTCTTTTTTGTCTGGTGTATCATGCGTCCCACATAACGTAGGTTGCACGGACACACCAGACAGTAGACAGTAAAATCTGAGTTGCAATTCAATAGTTTGGGAATATATTTTCCCTGGTCTTTTCCTGGAACTTTGTAATCTTTGATTATTTTACTGCTTTTGCACGCCTTGCATTTCAGACAGGGGTAAACACCTCTCACATCATGTGTACAAGCTTCTCCTTTGGTAAAATGGCTATGAACTAGCATATAATATCAAAAGGAGAGAGAGGGATAATCACTTTTATTCCCCCTGACGAATACATTTGGTAACAACAAAAGAGTGAATAAGGAGGAAAGGGGAAAGAACCGCACGTGTAAAAAAACCTCTTATTTAAAAGAACCCTCACTCATCAACCTAGTTGGTGACATGCTTCATCACTGGGTTCCCACCAGAGAGGCCTAGTGCCTCCCTGGTGTGCTTCAACGCCTGAATTACAGCAGAGCAGGTTTTTGTGAGATGGTGTCAGTGCAATAGTGAAAATGGTGCAAATTAAAAGATATCTGTCTTAATCCCAAAACAATTTAAATGGGTATGCCTTAGAGAGCATACACCACCATGGAGTCTTGGTCCTGATGAATGCTTAGCAAAACGCATCTTATAAGCAGAAGCATGTCGACCACCACTCACTTTTGAATACTTTGGATGCGCCTGGTCAATTTAACCAGACAGTCAACGTCCATCTTACCTATTTTTACTGATATCTGGTTTTCCACCATTAAAATTGGTTGGTTAGTGAGGGTTCTTTTAAATAAGAGGTTTTACTCATGCGATTCTTTCCCCTTTCCTCCATATTCACTCTTTTGTTGTTACCAAGTTTATGAACTAGCACATCCTTAAGGGAAATATTTTTCCTATATTTTATGCTAGGATGTTGTGTTATCGCTTGGCCAATCACCACATCTGCCTGGAGTATATTCCAATATTTTCTTATGATCTGGCAGAGGAGCCCCGAATCTGTGGAATAGGTTAAAATTAATCTAGTGACCTCATCGCTATTTTCCTTTGGGGGTCTGTCAAGGAGTTCTTCCCTTTCGTGTTCATTGGCTCTAGCCACAGCTGACCGTAAAGTTTTCTGCGGGTAGCCTGTTTGGCCAAAGCAACCTACTGCTTGCTTAGTTGCTGCTTCATAATCTTCTTTTATTGTATTGTTTCTTTTGAGGCGTAAAAAAATAATAATATATATACATCAACCGGCGCCAAAGTTATTGGGAAAAGAAAAAACGCTTTTCCTATGGAAACTAGGTCCTAACTATAAGTACCTACTGGCGACCGCCAGGAGGTAACATGTATATATATACAAACAAAATCTCTCCAGCCGGAGGGATACAAATGGGACGAACTCTTGTATTCCTTTCTTTTGCACTTTTTATTCCATCACAGATACGGGCTGTTTAGGCAAAGCAAGATCTACACGTTTCGGAATGCCAAGATTCCTTGCTCACGATCAACCTGGCTTTAGGGCACGCCCATACATATATTCAAATGGCTGTTACGTCATTTCCTGCCACAGTTCAAAGTGCCCCTATGCCTTCTGGAGGATGTAGTTTTTTCCTTTTTTAATAAAAGCGTGAAAATGACATTAAACAAAAAAGTGATACTTATTTTTCAGAGTCAGAGAATCAGAGACAGGAAAAGCACAGCGACTAATGCTACTTTGGAAGCGTCAAGCTTCCATCAGAAATCTCTAATCTCAAGTATCCCATATGGGGAATTTGCAAGGTTTTTTAAATGCTAATTCCTAACTATAACGTGTGTGAAACCTATGGTTATTTCAGTGAATATATATATATATATATATATATATATATATCAGTGAAAAAACCATAGGTTTCACACACGTTATAGTTAGCTGGACATTTCACTCGTAAAAAAACAATGAAATTTCCCCGTTATAGTTAGTTAAGCTAACTATAACTCGCGTGCCCGCAATGCACTGCTGATGACGTCACATATTACATCACTCATGACATGGTCAGTGACATCACTCATGACATCACTGATGACATCTCAAATGACATCACTGATGACATCATCCAGTGAATGTGTGTTTTTCTGAAAATTAAATATGTTTTTTATATCTCAAGGTCGATGGAAGAATAAATGAGTATATAAGTGTCTAAATGGATGATTTGTTTTTGAAAAATTGATTGTATTACTGACTGATTAAGTGTATCTTATTGAATACATGGCTAAGTGAGTAATGTTTAAATGTGTAAATACCTGTATCAGTCTCTGACTTTGTGTATAAGTGGCTGCATGGGTTGGTGAGCAGCAACATGAGTGTCTATATAGGTTATTAGTTGGTTTTTTGAGTATCAGTATGAGTGTCTGAGTGTCTGTATGGTTCAGTGGGGGGTATTACGTAGTGCATAAGTGCATAAATGAGTGACTCACTGTTTGTATGTGTTGAAGACAGCATATGTGCAGGACTGTATGGGTGGAAGAGTGTGTGTATGGGTGTGTTAGTGAGTGAATGGCTGTCTCAATAGTGTCTTTATGAGTAACTACATATGTTTTAAACTAGTATATGTGACTATTGGTGTATATAAGTGAGTGTATGTGAGAGTGAGAGATTGAAAGAGTTCCTGTATGAATAAGTATGTGTTTCTATAAGTGATTGTTTAAAAGACTAAGTATGTGTAAGTTTCCGTAGAAGTAAGTGTGGTGGTGTGTGTATAACTGTATATGCGAATAAATGTATGTTTGATTCTTTATTAGCATGAGTAACTATGTGTGTGAGTAACTCTATGGATGAGAGGCATTGTGTTACAGGATGTATAGGTGTATGAGTACATATGATGTGTGAGTACACGAATGAGTGACTGTACAGGACTGTTGGTGAATAAGTGGATGTTTATGTGGATCTTAGAATTATTGAAGAGGTTGTTGTAATTGGTATTGGTATGTCCATTTTTTTGAAAATTTCAGTCTTTTTTTTTGAATGTGTGTATCAAAGGTTATATTAGGGTGAGAGGAGGTCTGCCACTCTATCACATGGATGATGTCATCAGTGATGTCATCAGTGATGTCATTTGAGATGTCATCAGGGATGTCATGAGTGATGTCACTGACCATGTCATGAGTGATGTAATATGTGACGTCATCAGCAGTGCATTGCGGGCGCGCGAGTTTTAGTTAGCTTAACTAACTATAACGGGGAAATTTCATTGGTTTTTTACGAGTGAAATGTCCAGCTAACTATAACGTGTGTGAAACCTATGTTTTTTTCACTGAATTTGCAAGGTTTTTTAAATGCTAATTCCTAACTATAACGTGTGTGAAACCTATGGTTTTTTCACTGAATTTGCAAGGTTTTTTAAATGCTAATTCCTAACTATAACATGTGTGAAACCTATGGTTTTTTCAGTGAATTTGCAAGGTTTTTTAAATGCTAATTTCTAACTATAACGTGTGTGAAACCCATGGTTTTTTCAGTGAATTTGTATGGTTTTTTAAATGCTAATTCTTAGCTATAACATATGTGATTCCCATATTTTTTTTTATTGATTTTTTATGATTTTTTTATTATAAATTCTTATATTAAATGTGTTTTTTTTAAACTTTTTATTCTCTTAAAACACTATGTTTTTTTTCTAAAAAATCTGCAATATTTCAAGTTTTCTCTTTTTTTTTTTACCAAACAGGTAAGATATATTAGTATAACTTTGAAAATATATTTTTTTTTTCTTTTTTTTTTTTTTGTAGTGCGCGTACGGTAAGCGTACGGTAAGCGTACGGTTTACGCAATGTCCGTAATTTATCTACTCTGTTTGCGTATAGTTACGCAATTTGCGTAGCCGCGCGTACTGCGCGTGGGGCGCGTAGGCGTGTACGCTACACGCGCACGTTACGCGGAAGTGTTGGGGTGTGACTGTTATGCGTACTTTTGCCGTAAGCGCACCGTAAGCGCACCGTAAGCGTAACGTACGCGCACGGTGGGTCATGTGATCATGAAACACAACTTTTGATTGGTTGAAACTACTTTCAGTTCTAGAACTCTCCTACACCACACCCATTCCCCTCATTTCTGCTTGTGATCCCTTAGGAGAAGGAGCTGGGTTGTCTTTGTGATACGATGGCAGAACAGCACTCTTCTGCTGAGAGTGAGGCTAGCAGCACTACCTTGAGGCAGAGAAGGAGGAAACAAAAGACCTCTTTCATATGGGAGTATTTTACTTTTCCAGAGAACAAGAAAAAGGTAAATGCACCCTTAGTGACTTGTAAGCTGTGTGGCCGTGTACTTTCAAGAGGGAATCCCAACAAGAAGTATTCCTTCGGGAATCACACCATGTTGAGACACCTTAAAGATGTAGACAGAAGGACACATGCTCGACATACTGAAGGTAACCCTTCAGTAAGTCAACCAAGCACATCCACAGCAGCTCAGCCTGGTCCATCATCTGCAGGGCCGAGTCCATCTTCGGCAGGTCAGGTGAGCCCTTCATCTGTGGTGGGAGCATCTCCTTTTTCTTCTCCTCTGGAAACAAACCATCGGTTTGTGAGGGTTGAAATACGGTGCGCCACTTGTCATGATCTAATTTGTCATAGGGAGACCAGTGTTTCCCTAGTGAACAATAAAATAGATCAGCACATTTGTCGTACCGACTAATATTCCCATTCTTTCTTTCCTCTGTCCCTGCATGAACACAACGGCTCTTGTAAGAGCCAACCTTACCTTTCAACTATTTTTTATATGTTTTTAAAACTTTTTTTTGATTTTTTTTTTACCGTACGCGTACGGTACGCGTAATTATTTTTTTTTTTTTTTAAAAACACTAAAAATCAATTATCACATTACAAGGTCCTTGAGAGACTACAATGAAAAACTGAAAATGTGATTGTGGAGAAGTGGAAAAAAGGGACCATGAAATTTTTGACTTACCATACCCACTCAAAAAAATATTTATTAATTTAAATTTAATTTTAATTGCTTTAAAAATGGTTCTAGTTTTCGAAAATTTTCTATCTCAATCTGAAAAAAAAGAAAAAAGTATTAATATTTAATAAAACATTTTATAATACAGTACACATATTTACATATTTTTCAAAAAAAAATTTTGCCTTTTTTTTGCTGTTTTCAGAATATATTGCATTCACTATAAATTGTGAAAGCAATTGCATTCATCATTTACCAGCGGGTAAAAAAAAAATTAACAATCTCAAAGATTGTTTTAAAAAAGCCCACAATCTCTTTTTGCATAAACATAACTTTATAGAAATGCATAATATTCTTAAAAAATATCATCTAATATCAATACTTATTTCTTTAAAATACCGTCTGACATTTTTGTTTCAGAAGTATAATCACAAAAATATATCTCAAATAACTCCACAATACATCTGGTTCCATTTCCTTTAGGCCAAATAGTAATTTTAAAATTCTTTTTTGATTAAATTTCCAATGGTAATCCAATAAAAATCTAAAGTTTAAATTGTACAGATCTCACCGATTGTCTGTAACATTTTGGTTTCCGAAAGATTAATTAATAATTAAATAAGTCCACAATAGAATTGTTTACCTTTCCGCATGGCCAAATAGTAATTTTAAAAATCTTTTTTGAATAAATTTCCAATGGCAATCCAATAACATTCCAAAATTTAAATTGTGCAGATGTTACTGATTTTGTCTAAATTTTTGGTTTTCCAAAGTTTCATTAAAAATTGTAAAAGTCCACATTACAATTGGTTACCTTTCCATTAGGCCAAATGATAATTTGTAAAATCATTTTTTTTGAAAATTCCAATGGTAATCCAATAAAATGGTAAAATTGTTTTGTACAGATGTTGCCAAATCTCTCTAAAATTTAGGTTTCAGGAAGATTAGATAGGAATTTGCTAAATCAAAAGGCAAACGTTGCTTAAAAATCAATTGGGAATCATTACACAGTGTCCAGCCTTTTTCACATTTAAGATAAACTGTGTAATGTCCAGAAGTTACAGTAGGTCCTTCATGGAAAATTATTGCAACTGTTACAAAAGTTTTTCCTGAAATTGATAATTGCTGTCCTGTAAACTTCTTTATTAAAGTATCTAATTTTGAACCATCAGCTTTACAGCGTTGCATCATTAAAATTACATATTGTCCGTATTCCTTTAAAATTAACGTTGAAAACATATCAGATTGACACTCACTGCATTCCATGCTATGATTAGCATCTTTAACTAATTTAGCAAAAGTGACTGTTTTACTTTCTGGCAATGTTAAATAAATAAACCTTTCAGAATCAACATTAGAGCCACATATATTGTAACAGTTTTCACAACTATGTTCCCATTTATAAGAGAGACCAAATACATTTTCAATGGGAACCCCTTCTTCTTCCAGTACCTGAAGAAAAAACATCAAGAATTCCTGTGCGTCTTGCTGTACATTTTGAGAAAACTGTGTTCGTCCTGAACATACATCTAAAAGTTTTCTGATTTCAGTAGCACTTTCTATTTGAGTTTTATCATTACTCAGCTTTTGAAAAAGGAGACTCAACTCAGAACAGAATCTTTTTCCCTGATTTACTATTATCTGCTCTTGCACACTTTCCAGATAAAATGCAACATTCAGCACTACATTAGCGTAGCAGTTGACACCAGAGCTATTTTCAAAATGACATCCTACAACCTGTTCTTCATTTTCCTTTTTCTTTTTGCTTGCAATTACATCACTCCTCTTTTTTTTCCTCCTCTCTACATCTTCATTACAGACATTCTCATTTCTCCTTTTACGAGAAACTACACGTTTCTCCAACACAGGATACTGACCTAAATGAGGAGCATAGCTTCTTCTTAATCTATTATACTCCTTTACACAATTTGTATCAGCACTAACTTTTGAGTCATCAAAGTCTATCATGAATAAACCTGATAATGTTTTCACTCGTGACAAAGCAACATATGCCATACCTTCTTTGAACACAGTTGAACCAATGTTCACAAATGCACAATCTACAGTCAATCCTTGAGACTTGTGAATAGTTACAGCATATGCTAGAGAAAACGGAAACTGCTTCCTACGTACATATAAGTCTTTCACAAGCATGAAACGAACTGAACAACGACAAATGTCTTTAACTTCTTCTATCTGATCAAATTTTATTTTTAAACATTCAATTCCATCTTTTTTCTGATAATTAATAAAACCCACAACTCTTCCCATAGCTCCATTAACTAAACCTTTTTCAACATCCAAATTTCTCCTTAAAAATACTCTACAGTTCATGCAAACATATAGATTTTTTTCTAATACAGCTGTTTTGGAAATGTTCTTCTCTAGTGAATCCAATTTATTTTTCAGTGTGCCTGTTAATGTGATAGTAATTCTTCCATCCTCAATTTTGTCCACTGCTTCCAATTTCCTGATATCTTCCTTTTCCAATTTCAAAAGCTCCTCATTGAATATTGAGCATTCACGTAGAGTTGGCATTAAGCAGATGACACTTTTCTTTTCTGCAATGTTCTTGTATATCTTCTCTGCAACTATTTCTTCCTTTGGAAATAAATTATGTAGCAACCGACTCTGTAATGCTTTTGTGCCTGCTTCAGTGAGTAGACCAATCCTGATATCTTTCAGAATACTTCCATATTCTTCATCGTTTGCTTGCCTCATATTAGTAGTAAGTTCCTTGTACTCAAAGAAGGACCAAATATTTGCATTACCAATGCTTCCCAATGAATTCTTTGTGTCTTCATGTGTCACAGTATTAAACACTGGTTGTCCTTTAACTGGAGTAAGCTGTAGAAGATCCCCAAAAACTATGACATGTTTTCCACCAAATAACACGTCATAGTCTGTCCTTAGAATTTGCTGCATTCTTAAATGCACAAAGGCAAGCATTAAGTTTGATACCATGCTCACCTCATCAATAATGAGAACTTGCATCTTCTTCAATACTCTTGAAACTTCCAAGCATGCTTCTCCAGTTAGCTTGTTGTATTGTATTTTGTTCTCATGCTCCACTGGTAACATTAGCAAACGATGTAAGGTGATTCCTTTTATGTTATAGGCTGCTAACCCAGTTGGAGCAGTAACCACACAAGACAAAGTAGAATCCGTTTTTTGCTGTAGGTAGCTTCTGATGACTTTTATTAAGAAACTTTTTCCAGTTCCAGCTTGTCCACTTACATACATCCTGATTGGATGAAATGATGTGCATGAGCACTCTTTTTTTTCATGTTGAAATCCGTGATCAATTTTGCTTCTGATCTCTTCATAAATTTGTTGCTGCTCTTCATTCAGTTGTCTTTCCAAATTTTGTAAGTCTATAAATTCTTCTTGAGCTTGATTCATAGCCGTTTCCACTTCATTCATGGCTATTGATGCTTCATTTTCAACGATTGGTTGTCCTAGGGGATCTTGACTGAGTGTTCCTGAACTTTGGCTGTCCTGAGAACTGTCTCTAGCTACTTCTGCTGCAATTGTAGTTTCCTGTTCAATTTCTTCATTTAACATTTGCAGATAAGTTGAGAATGTACTGCATTGTATGCTGTCTTTGCAAGCATTAAAAGAATCTTCATAGCTTTGAAATTCTCCCAGTAGTTCATCCTCTGTACGCCATGGTTTAAACAGCTGTAAAAGAGCCAAGTAGTAAAATTCCTTTTTGTCAGTAGTGTCGCAACTCAGCTTCCTGTGATTTATCAAACTTCCTTTTGTTTGCTTCACCAAACATCCTTCCTCACCAATGACTTTATATTTTCCATTGTTGATGTCTTCTGCGGCTTTCCGTGAATAAATGTAGTTCTGCAGCACTTCATAGAGACACATGTTCTCCAGATGATGACTTCTCTTGGGATAATATGTGTCCAACATGTTTGATTTCAAAATATCTGTACTTTCTGGGTCATTCTCGGCCAAATATTCAATTTCTCCAACAGATTTCAGTACCCGATTTCTCATTGCTGCAAGGCCTAAACTTGCCCAAATTATTCTTCTTGATTTCGAGTAGAGACTTGCAGAAGATAACCTATCTGAACATTCGTAGGATCCAATTTCTCGATGCGATAACATCTTTAAACTGAAACTGTACAGCTTCTTACTGACAGTCTTCTTGTGAGAAATCTCTTCCCACATTTCTTTCAATTCAGTTTTTTCTGATTTAGTAATGTAAGACGTTACATATCGAGCAACAGCAATGGAATTGTCAGCTACATACTTTATATCCATGTTAGCATTCCACATGGATAAAATGACTGGGTTGTAGTCATTTATATTTTTTGATTCTTCTTTTCGTTTTAGGTTGTAGGTATTCTTAGGTGATTTTCTTGTGATAGTATGTCTCACAGATGACATAAAACTGTTTACTCTTCCATTTGAAAGAACAGGTCTAGGAAATCCAAATCGACATTTAGTGTAGTATTTATCTTTGCTCTTGTATTTCCGTCGACAGTATTTTCCACACCGATGACTTTGGAAACGTAAAACTTGCTCCTTTAACTTTTTCTCTTCTGTGCTTTTTGGTATAGCACATTTTGCATATTCTTCAATGTAAGATAACACTGCTTCATCAGCATCTGTTCCAAACTTTGGGGCATCCTTGATCCACAACAGCATATGAATATGAGGAGCACCTCTTGCCTGGTACTCTTTTCTCCAAAAGAAATCCACTACTTCTCCTAGAGGTGGATTTTTTTTATTGCAGATGAAGGACATCATAGCCTCAAATCTATGATTGAAATATCTGCAAACATTAACCGGATCCAATGAGCACAGTTCTCCTGCTGTCTTGTATTCGATGTTTTTAATGTTTGAATTTGCCTCTCGTAGAAAATCCAGTAAATCATCCCAAGCGTACTCAGCACAGCTTAGGGTAAGGAACCATGTTGGTGTTCCTAAATTCCGTAACATGCATTTTAATTCACCATGGCGTCGGTACCAATATTCATTTGTCCCACGCTGACAAGCCATCAGATTGATCAGTTGTGTTTCCAAATGATCATCTCGGTGCTGCACTTTCTCCATAAAATCCTTAGCAGACACATTTTGTAAATGTACTCCACTTTTTAAAATGTGATTTACTGCATAAGACAGTGCAGACAAGTCGCTTTCAAATAAAAGATGGAACAAATAAGGAATACTTTGTCGAAATCTGGGATCTTCAGCATATAGTCTTGTAGTCCGATACTCAGAAGCTGGAATCTGTTCTGGACGTTCATCGTATCGTCCTCCTTTTCCTTTAGGAAACAGCTGGGGAAAACATCGTGCTTCCAAGCTCTCCTCCCATACACTCACGGGAGTTCCTTTGGCTTTTTTCATCTGAAACAGATCAATATTGTCTCCCATAACTTCTTTTGAATGAAGAGGATGTATGCTAAAATGTTCATAAATTTCTTCTTCCTTTGACTTGTCCACTTTTTCAATTTGTCCAGTTGGTGTTTCTGTGTCTTCTTGTAAATCTTCTTCTTCTTCTTCTTCTTCTTCTTCTATATAAATTGATTCATACCATTTGTTATTCCTTTTCAAATACGAATTTGCTCTTTGTACTTTCCGTACATCTACCAGCTTCTGCCAAATCTTCTTATTCTTTGTAGGTACACCATTAACCAGAATAACTAATGGTTCAGTTTCCAAAGTATCTGCATCAATAGTTTCCATATTTTTTTTCAAATCCAAGGGCAAATACACCACTCTACCTTTTAAACCTCTCAGTAAATCTGAAGGAGGTAATTTACCAGTTTTGGGCTCCATACGTACTATGGTCTGGAACGGATGAACACATTGAATAAGTATAGACTCATAAGTATTTAATTCAGAAAGTTCGGCAGGAATAACATCCAATTCTAAATTATTATGTACAGCTCTGGTCGGCATTCTATTTTCTTCTAATTTGTTGTAACAGTATTTACAAATACGCTGAACTTCACCCAATTCAAAACAATTTTCAAGAAATATATATGTGGCAAAATCCTTCCACTTATAATTATCTTCATTTTCACTTTTTCTATAGAGATCAACATACCTGGTTTGTTTTCTATAATGAGTTCTGCGGCAACAAATACAAGTAATATTTGGTCTTTCATTAGAGATTTTTTCAAATTTTGTTATGTGATCATTAAATGTCTTACTTACAAATGGTTCTACATTCTCTTCCACTTCTTCCTCATTTACTGTGTCCTTTTCTGCACTGTTTTGTTCAGGACCAAAGTAACAAAACTGAATTTCATCAACAACCTTCTCTACATCTGATACTGACCCACGGAACAGAGCCCTATTCAATTCATCTAACTTTAGTGCTGGACTTTTAGCAAAATACAACCGTCTCACAAACTTTATCATTTCAGTATGATGAACAGCCAGCATCCTAAAATGATGGAAAACACTATTACACACTTTTCTAGATAGACAAGCCAGAGAATGACCCTGCAAACCAGTATTCTCTCTCACTCTGCATGGATCTAGACTTTGAAGCACCTTAATCTTCTGTTTTACACTTTTTTTACTATATTCTCTTAGAAACTCACGAAATTTATCAATAGATTCCTGACGCACAGTGCAAATACTACTACAATTCCAAGTGTACACTGGGGCTTTAGGACGTCTCCCCATAGCCTCATCCGCCATCACTTGTACCTTATCTCTTGGAACCATTATCTCCTTCTCCATTATGCAACCATTTTTCACTTCGTAAGCACGACCTCTGGTGTCAACTGCATGCAGCAAACTATTACTTTGAAAATAGCTCTCTTCATTAAAAAAAGGTTCACTACTTGAACTATGCATCCATTTTCCTAAAAACACTTTACAAAAGTTTGTTCTGTTCACTACTCTTTTCCTTTTGCTTTGTGATTTCAGTACATTAACCATTTTATCTAATGTACGCATCCTATTCAAAATTAAAATGAATAGTTTCCTTTTTAATTCTAATGCCTTTGCTGCAATGGCTTCAATTTCTTTTTTTCTCTTGTAAAATTTTGCCTTTTGCTTATATTTCTTCACATCCTTTATCAAATTGGACATAACTCTTCTCTGAAACATTTTTCTACGTATCTCTTTAAACGCTGTTTTTCTGTTTAAGTTAATCTTTATATTTACAGAAGGTATATTTGCATTAACTAAATTCTCAATTTTTTCCTGTCCTTTTCTATTGAAAACATTCTTTCCAGTACAGACATTTTGTACATTTTTCCTTTTTTTGAATATGTTCTTTAAAAAATCTTTTGTCTGCTTACCAGAAGATTTTTTCTTTTTCCCAACATGAGCATCTCCAACTAACTTAGGTCCTCCAGTTCTCTTCAAATATAGGTTTTTTTGTGGTCTTTCTTTAGTCTGGATTTTGTAGGCATCTTAAATTTTGTTCACTGCTCTTCAGCAATACCTGAAAAAAACTAAAAAAAAATTCCTTTATTTTATTTAAATATATTACTACATTTTTTATGTTCTTTAGAAATCTTAAAATACTATAAACCCCTTTCCTATAAATGAAAATCACAATAACACCTTCACAAATTAAATATCTAAAAATAATTCCTGTGTGCACACAAAGTCATGCTTTGAAATTAGACAGAAAACAAAATTTCTTTGCCAATTGCAAAGCATACTTTCTACTCTTTTTTTTGGCAAGTGATAAGTACTTTTACAGACTGACACATTTTGAATCCACTTTTCAGATTCTTAAAAAAGCACATGTCCAAACTGCTTTTTCAGACCAGCACCATGTGTAACCTGGGTGACTGACTACACTCCAGCAAGGGCAACCAGCCTTAGTGATGCTGAATGTATTTGCATTACTGACTGAAACCTCAAACCCCACTCGGTTGTGAATACTATGCATGATTCCAGAGGATAAGCAGCTGGGTGCGTGCTAAGAGTCTGCTTCTACACAAAAAAAAATGGCTCCCCCTTTCCATCTAATGCAAATGTGAAATCTCCAGAGCAATACGCAATAAATCTCTGCCTGTAATTCCTCTGTGCACACAGAGTCATGTTTTCATATTAGTCACAAAACGAAATTTCTTTGCCAATTTGAAAGCACACTTACTTTTCTTTTTTTTGGCAAGTGATAAACACTTTTACAGACTGACACATTTTGAATCCACTTGTTAGATTCTTAAAAAAGCACATGTCCAAACTGCTTTTTCAGACCAGCACCATGTGTAACCTGGGTGACTGACTACACTCCAGCAAGGGCAACCAGCCTTAGTGATGCTGAATGTATTTGCATTACTGACTGAAACCTCAAACCCCACTCGGTTGTGAATACTGTGCATGATTCCACAGGATAAGCAGCTGGGTGTGTGGTATGAGTCTGCTTCTGCACAAAAAAATGGCTCCCCCTTTCCATCTAATGCAACTGTGAAATCACCAGAGCAATACGCAATAAATCTCTGCCTGTAATTCCTCTTTGCACACAGAGTCATGTTTTCATATTAGTCACAAAACGAAATTTCTTTGCCAATTTGAAAGCACACTTACTTTTCTTTTTTTTGGCAAGTGATAAACACTTTTACAGACTGACACATCTTGAATCCACTTTTCAGATTCTGAAAACAGCACATGTCCAACTGCTTTTTCAGACCAGCACCATGTGTAACCTGGGTGACTCACTACACTCCAGCAAGGGCAACCAGCCTTAGTGATGCTGAATGTATTTGCATTACTGACTGAAACCTCAAACCCCACTCGGTTGTGAATACTGTGCATGATTCCACAGGATAAGCAGCTGGGTGTGTGGTATGAGTCTGCTTCTGCACAAAAAAATGGCTCCCCCTTTCCATCTAATGCAACTGTGAAATCACCAGAGCAATACGCAATAAATCTCTGCCTGTAATTCCTCTTTGCACACAGAGTCATGTTTTCATATTAGTCACAAAACGAAATTTCTTTGCCAATTTGAAAGCACACTTACTACTTTTTTTTTGGCAAGTGATAAACACTTTTACAGACTGACACATTTTGAATCCACTTTTTAGATTTTTAAAAAAGCACATGTCCAAACTGCTTTTTCAGACCAGCACCATGTGTAACCTGGGTGACTGACTACACTCCAGCAAGGGCAACCAGCCTTAGTGATGCTGAATGTATTTGCATTACTGACTGAAACCTCAAACCCCACTCGGTTGTGAATACTATGCATGATTCCAGAGGATAAGCAGCTGGGTGTGTGCTAAGAGTCTGCTTCTACACAAAAAAAATGGCTCACCCTTTCCATCTAATGCAAATGTGAAATCTCCAGAGCAATACGCAATACATCTCTGCCTGTAATTCCTATTTGCACACAGAGTCATGTTTTCACATTAGTCACAAAACGAAATTTCTTTGCCAATTTGAAAGCACACTTACTTTTCTTTTTTTTGGCAAGTGATAAACACTTTTACAGACTGACACATTTTGAATCCACTTTTCAGATTCTTAAAAAAACACATGTCCAAACTGCTTTTTCAGACCAGCACCATGTGTAACCTGGGTGACTGACTACACTCCAGCAAGGGCAACCAGCCTTAGTGATGCTGAATGTATTTGCATTACTGACTGAAACCTCAAACCCCACTCGGTTGTGAATACTGTGCATGATTCCAGAGGATAAGCAGCTGGGTGTGTGCTAAGAGTCTGCTTCTGCACAAAAAAATGGCTCCCCCTTTCCATCTAATGCAACTGTGAAATCACCAGAGCAATACGCAATAAATCTCTGCCTGTAATTCCTCTTTGCACACAGAGTCATGTTTTCACATTAGTCACAAAACGAAATTTCTTTGCCAATTTGAAAGCACACTTACTAGTCTTTTTTTTGGCAAGTGATAAGTACTTTTACAGACTGACACATTTTGAATCCACTTTTCAGATTCTTAAAAAAGCACATGTCCAAACTGCTTTTTCAGACCAGCACCATATGTAACCTGGGTGACTCACTACACTCCAGCAAGGGCAACCAGCCTTAGTGATGCTGAATGTATTTGCATTACTGACTGAAACCTCAAACCCCACTCGGTTGTGAATACTGTGCATGATTCCACAGGATAAGCAGCTGGGTGTGTGCTAAGAGTCTGCTTCTGCACAAAAAAATGGCTCCCCCTTTCCATCTAATGCAACTGTGAAATCACCAGAGCAATACGCAATAAATCTCTGCCTGTAATTCCTCTTTGCACACAGAGTCATGTTTTCATATTCGTCTCAAAACGAAATTTCTTTGCCAATTTGAAAGCACACTTACTACTCTTTTTTTTGGCAAGTGATAAACACTTTTACAGACTGACACATTTTGAATCCACTTTTTAGATTCTTAAAAAAGCACATGTCCAAACTGCTTTTTCAGACCAGCACCATATGTAACCTGGGTGACTGACTACACTCCAGCAAGGGCAACCAGCCTTAGTGATGCTGAATGTATTTGCATTACTGACTGAAACCTCAAACCCCACTCGGTTGTGAATACTGTGCATGATACCAGAGGATAAGCAGCTGGGTGTGTGCTAAGAGTCTGCTTCTACACAAAAAAAATTGCTCCCCCTTTCCATCTAATGCAACTGTGAAATCACCAGAGCAATACGCAATAAATCTCTGCCTGTAATTCCTCTTTGCACACAGAGTCATGTTTTCACATTAGTCACAAAACGAAATTTCTTTGCCAATTTGAAAGCACACTTACTTTTCTTTTTTTTGGCAAGTGATAAGTACTATTACAGACTGACACATTTTGAATCCACTTTTCAGATTCTGAAAACAGCACATGTCCAAACTGCTTTTTCAAACCAGCACCATTTGTAACCTGGGTGACTGCCTACACTCCAGCAAGGGCAACCAGCCTTACTGATGCTGTATGTATTTGCATTACTGAGTGCAACCTCAAACCCTTAAAGTATTCCTTATTTTTACCAGTACACCTTAATTTATCGTGAAAACATAGTCCATATTATTTTACATGTTCCTCACATTTAAATTTCTCCCAAAACAGAAAATGATAAACACAACTTCAACAAAAGGAATTCCATTTCTATTATTCATTTCTTAATTTACCATATACATCCCCTCTCAAACTCTAAACTCACCTTTAAAATTAGTTAGTTGTGAAAGAAATGTGGCACTCAAACAGCAGATTATCAGAGCCAGGATCTCTGTTCTTTACACCTCTCTCCTCTCAGCAGAACCAGATAATGGCAAACTTTCCCTCTCTTTGTCCACACATATACATGTTAATTTCAAATCTCAGTGCTTCCCCCTTTTTTTCAAATGTAATCACACATTTCTATTGGTTGAAAACCAACCCTTTTCCAAAAGTACCCTTCCCCCAACTTGACTTCTGCCTAGTACCCTTCCCCCAACTTGACTTCTGCCTGCTACCATAGCAACAGCTCATGGAACACTGCTGTGTGGAGTTAGGTCAGAAGTTCACCAAACAATGTTTCAATTCCACAGAGCAAGAGTGCTTGACTTTTCAAACCTAACAGCAAATCCATAGTACTGTTCTTTGGTAACACATTTTTCTGTACCAATACAAAACATGCTTCTATTAATTTACACATACAGCCTAGTTTTTATTCTAGAATGGTATGAAACAGCCAATCAGTTCTTTTTTTTATAAAAAAAATATGTATGCCTCCATTTCCAAACTGTCTTTCATTTCTTTTTACCATTCTACTGAATTTCACCTCCTGAGTGCATCCATTTCTCCTTTGAAGATGTTCACAGTGTGGATTGTAGGGCACAGCTATGTCTTCTGGAGTGAAAAGTATGCAGAGAAAACAGATATGGTGAGAGACCTTGCTTTGCCAAATGTAGACATTAAATGGATTGGTCAGAGAGGGTTAAAGTGGCACCAATTGATGCCATTGGTGAAATCCTTAATGCAAATCCAACACCCTGACCTCATAATAGTGCACTGTGGTGGCAATGACCTAGGCACTTTGACTGGGGTAGGTCTGGAAATGCTTATGAAGGACACCTTTGCACAACTGTTTTCACTTTTCCCTAAAACTGCCTTTGTCTTTTCTAACATATGCCAAAGGCAAAAATGGAACTGGTCCAATCATTTTTGTCCGCAGATTGACAAAGCAAGAAAGCACGTCAACAAATCTGTTTCTGCTTTCCTCAGAGACTATGGTATGGGTTCCATTTACCACAACAAATTGCGTTACGACATGCAAGACATTTATAGAGGAGATGGTGTGCACTTCAATGATGAAGGGAACAGAGTCTTCCTCTTGAACCTTAGACTCTGCATCGGTACTTACTTGTAGGTACCACTAAAAAATCAAATCACTTCATAAACACAACGGCTCTTTTTAGAGCCCCCTAATATCTAAACTCTTAAATCTGAATTTCATTTCTTTTTTTTTCTACCGTACGTGTACGTTGAGCTTACCGTACGCGTACCCCGCGATTTTTTTTAAAATCAATAAATGTTTTCTTTGTACTTTTCTGTCCTTCTTTGACCCCTTTACAAATGTTAGGGGGTCTGTAACTCTCTCCCTTGCCCCCTTTTCAAGATATCACCCTTTTTTTTCTGAGTGAAACACACGAAATGGCGGCCGCCGCTTCCTGGTTTCGACCGATTCGAATGTTTACTAAGATCTAACAGCCAATCAGAATCGCGCTCGCGCACGCCACCGTACGCGTACGGTAAGCGCACCGTAAGCTCACCGTAAGCTGGATCAGATATATATATTGATTTAAAGGCTATTTTCTCAGAATCTACTGAACAGATTTACACCAAACCTACAAAAGGCACTTCCTTGACCTGAGGACTACCTCTCTGCCAAATTTCAAGTAATTCTGTTCAGCCGTTCGGGCTGTAGCTGTGTCTAAAGGTCCTATGGAAAAATGCATGGGAAAAACGCGTTTTGGGACCCCCCTTTTATCTCAGCCCCCGCTTGATGAATCCCCCCGAGACTTTCAGGGTAGGAGCGGAGCGTAGCGCCCCACCTATTTTGAAAGATTCACGAGGATTCGTCGACCGGCGCCAAAGTTATTCAAAATAGAATGTTGCGGATTTCCTATGGAAACGTGGTCCTAACTATAACTACCTACTGGCGACCGCCAGTAGGTAATATATATATATATATATATATATCCAAAACAAAAGGTTTGCCTGTTGAAGAAGGGCCGACAGCAGGTGAGTATTCGCTAAACCATCTTTATTGGAGGTTGCAGTGGCAGAAGAACAAAGGGCTGCTTCGCAAAATAAAACCAGCCCGACGCGTTTCATGCGTGAGCACTTCCTCATGGGCTGCTGGCTTACACTGCTGACAGGCAACAGTCTTTTTTCAAACACCACATATAACGATTGATAGTCCCCGCCCATCTGGGCGTTGCTCCTCTCAGAGCATTCTGGTCTTTGTGGTTCTTGAATATTACCCATGTGGGTCACCGTGCCATCTCACCAGTAATTCTTTGCAATTGTTCCCAAGTGGGTCGCGGTGCAACTCTCATACATCGCCCAGCAATCTCATCCCTCCAATAATAGCGCCTGCTCCATAAGCCGCCTCGTCGTTTGACGCTGCCACAGGACTGAAAACAGCGGGGACTCCTTCTGCGACTCAGGCCAGCCGCTAAACATCCAAAACAAAAGGTTTGCCTGTTGAAGAAGGGCCGACAGCAGGTGAGTATTCGCTAAACCATCTTTATTGGAGGTTGCAGTGGCAGAAGAACAAAGGGCTGCTTCGCAAAATAAAACCAGCCTGACGCGTTTCGTGCGTGAGCACTTCCTCATGGGCTGCTGGCTTACAGTGCTGACAGGCAACAGTCTTTTTTCAAACACCACATATAACGATTGATAGTCCCCGCCCATCTGGGCGTTGCTCCTCTCAGAGCATTCTGGTCTTTGTGGTTCTTGAATATTACCCATGTGGGTCACCGTGCCATCTCACCAGTAATTCTTTGCAATTGTTCCCAAGTGGGTCGCGGTGCAACTCTCATACATCACCCAGCAATCTCATCCCTCCAATAATAGCGCCTGCTCCATAAGCCGCCTCGTCGTTTGACGCTGCCACAGGACTGAAAACAGCGGGGACTCCTTCTGCGACTCAGGCCAGCCGCTAAACATCCAAAACAAAAGGTTGCCTGTTGAAGAAGGGCCCACAGCAGGTGAGTATTCGCTAAACCATCTTTATTGGAGGTTGCCGTGGCAGAAGAACAAAGGGCTGCTTTGCCAAATAAAACCAGCCCGACGCGTTTCGTGCGTGAGCACTTCCTCATGGGCTGCTGGCTTACACTGCTGACAGGCAACAGTCTTTTTTCAAACACCACATATAACGATTGATAGTCCCCGCCCATCTGGGCGTTGCTCCTCTCAGAGCATTCTGGTCTTTGTGGTTCTTGAATATTACCCATGTGGGTCACCGTGCCATCTTACCAGTAATTCTTTGCAATTGTTCCCAAGTGGGTCGCGGTGCAACTCTCATACATCGCCCAGCAATCTCATCCCTCTAATAATAGCGCCTGCTCCATAAGCCGCCTCGTCGTTTGACGCTGCCAAAGGACTGAAAACAGCGGGGACTCCTTCTGCGACTCAGGCCAGCCGCTAAACATCCAAAACAAAAGGTTTGCCTGTTGAAGAAGGGCCCACAGCAGGTGAGTATTCGCTAAACCATCTATATTGGAGGTTGCCGTGGCAGAAGAACAAAGGGCTGCTTTGCCAAATAAAACCAGCCCGACGCGTTTCGTGCGTGAGCACTTCCTCATGGGCTGCTGGCTTACACTGCTGACAGGCAACAGTCTTTTTTCAAACACCACATATAACGATTGATAGTCCCCGCCCATCTGGGCGTTGCTCCTCTCAGAGCATTCTGGTCTTTGTGGTTCTTGAATATTACCCATGTGGGTCACCGTGCCATCTTACCAGTAATTCTTTGCAATTGTTCCCAAGTGGGTCGCGGTGCAACTCTCATACATCGCCCAGCAATCTCATCCCTCTAATAATAGCGCCTGCTCCATAAGCCGCCTCGTCGTTTGACGCTGCCAAAGGACTGAAAACAGCGGGGACTCCTTCTGCGACTCAGGCCAGCCGCTAAACATCCAAAACA
Organism: Triturus cristatus; assembly: GCF_964204655.1. Lineage (NCBI taxonomy): Eukaryota > Metazoa > Chordata > Amphibia > Caudata > Salamandridae > Triturus > Triturus cristatus. Next base: position 371,259,411 of record NC_140584.1, on the reverse strand, counting down.
AAAGGTTTGCCTGTTGAAGAAGGGCCCACAGCAGGTGAGTATTCGCTAAACCATCTTTATTGGAGGTTGCCGTGGCAGAAGAACAAAGGGCTGTCTCGCCAAATAAAACCAGCCCGACGCGTTTCGTTCGTGAGCACTTCCTCATGGGCTGCTGGCTTACACTGCTGACGGGCAACAGTCTTTTTTCAAGCACCACATATAACGATTGATAGTCCCCGCCCATCTGGGCGTTTGCTCCTCTCAGAGCATTCTGGTCTTTGTGGTTCTTGAATATTACCCATGTGGGTCACTGTGCCATCTCACCTGTAATTCTTTGCAATTGTTCCCAAGTGGGTCGCGGTGCAACTCTCATACATCGCCCAGCAATCTCATCCCTCTAATAATAGCGCCTGCTCCATAAGCCGCCTCGTCGTTTGACGCTGCCAAAGGACTGAAAACAGCGGGGACTCCTTCTGCGACTCAGGCCAGCCGCTAAACATCCAAAACAAAAGGTTTGTCTGTTGAAGAAGGGCCCACAGCAGGTGAGTATTCGCTAAACCATCTTTATTGGAGGTTGCTGTGGCAGAAGAACAAAGGGCTGCCTCGCCAAATAAAACCAGCCCGACGCGTTTCGTGCGTGAGCACTTCCTCATGGGCTGCTGGCTTACACTGCTGACAGGCAACAGTCTTTTTTAAAACACCACATATAACGATTGATAGGCCCCGCCCATCTGGGCGTTGCTCCTCTCAGAGCATTCTGGTCTTTGTGGTTCTTGAATATTACCCATTTGGGTCACCGTGCCATCTCACCAGTAATTCTTTGCAATTGTTCCCAAGTGGGTCGCGGTGCAACTCTCATACATCGCCCAGCAATCTCATCCCTCTAATAATAGCGCCTGCTCCATAAGCCGCCTCGTCGTTTGACGCTGCCGCAGGACTGAAAACAGCGGGGACTCCTTCTGCGACTCAGGCCAGCCGCTAAACATCCAAAACAAAAGGTTTGCCAGTTGAAGAAGGGCCCACAGCAGGTGAGTATTCGCTAAACCATCTTTATTGGAGGTTGCCGTGGCAGAAGAACAAAGGGCTGCCTCGCCAAATAAAACCAGCCCGACGCGTTTCGTGCGTGAGCACTTCCTCATGGGCTGCTGGCTTACACTACTGACAGGCACATTTTTTTTTTCAAACACCACATATAACGATTGATAGTCCCCGCCCATCTGGGCGTTGCTCCTCTCAGAGCATTCTGGTCTTTGTGGTTCTTGAATATTACCCATGTGGGTCACCGTGCCATCTCACCAGTAATTCTTTGCAATTGTTCCCAAGTGGGTCGCGGTGCAACTCTCATACATCACCCAGCAATCTCATCCCTCTAAATATAGCGCCTGCTCCATAAGCCGCCTCGTCTTTGACGCTGCCGCAGGACTGAAAACAGCGGGGACTCCTTCTGCGACTCAGGCCAGCCACTAAACATCCAAAACAAAAGGTTTGCCTGTTGAAGAAGGGCCCACAGCAGGTGAGTATTCGCTAAACCATCTTTATTCAAGGTTGCCGTGGCAGAAGAACAAAGGGCTGCTTTGACAAATAAAACCAGCCCGACGTGTTTCGTGCGTGAGCACTTCCTCATGGGCTGCTGGCTTACACAGCTGACAGGCAACAGTCTTTTTTCAAACACCACATATAACAATTGATAGTCCCCGCCCATCTGGGCGTTGCTCCTCTCAGAGCATTCTGGTCTTTGTGGTTCTTGAATATTACCCATGTGGGTCACCGTGCCATCTCACCAGTAATTCTTTGCAATTGTTCCTAAGTGGGTCGCGGTGCAACTCTCATACATTGCCCAGCAATCTCATCCCTCCAATAATAGCGCCTGCTCCATAAGCCGCCTCGTCGTTTGACGCTGCCGCAGGACTGAAAACAGCGGGGACTCCTTCTGCGACTCAGGCCAGCCGCTAAACATCCAAAACAAAAGGTTTGCCTGTTGAAGAAGGGCCCACAGCAGGTGAGTATTCGCTAAACTATCTTTATTGGGGGTTGCCGTGGCAGAAGAACAAAAGGCTGCTTCGCCAAATGAAACCAGCCCGACGCGTTTCGTGCGTGAGCACTTCCTCATGGGCTGCTGGCTTACACTGCTGACAGGCAACAGTCTTTTTTCAAACACCACATATAACGATTGATAGTCCCCGCCCATCTGGGTGTTGCTCCTCTCAGACCATTCTGGTCTTTGTGGTTCTTGAATATTACCCATGTGGGTCACCGTGCCATCTCACCAGTAATTCTTTGCAATTGTTCCCAAGTGGGTCGCGGTGCAACGCTCATACATCGCCCAGCAAACTCATCCCTCCAATAATAGCGCCTGCTCCATAAGCAGCCTCGTCGTTTGACGCTGCCGCAGGACTGAAAACAGCGGGGACTCCTTCTGCGACTCAGGCCAGCCGCTAAACATCCAAAACAAAAGGTTTGCCTGCTGAAGAAGGGCCCACAGCAGGTGAGTATTCGCTAAACCATCTTTATTGGAGGTTGCCGTGGCAGAAGAACAAAAGGCTGCTTCGCCAAATAAAACCAGCCCGACGCGTTTCGTGCGTAAGCACTTCCTCATAGGCTGCTGGCTTACACTGCTGACAGGCAACAGTCTTTTTTCAAACACCACATATAACGATTGATAGTCCCCGCCCATCTGGGCGTCGCTCCTCTCAGAGCATTCTGGTCTTTGTGGTTCTTGAATATTACCCATGTGGGTCACCGTGCCATCTCACCAGTAATTCTTTGCAATTGTTCCCAAGTGGGTCGCGGTGCAACTCTCATACATCGCCCAGCAATCTCATCCCTCCAATAATAGCGCCTGCTTCATAAGCCGCCTCGTCGTTTGACGCTGCCGCAGGACTGAAAACAGCGGGTACTCCTTCTGTGACTCAGGCCAGCCGCTAAACATCCAAAACAAAAGGTTTGCCTGTTGAAGAAGGGCCCACAGCAGGTGAGTATTCGCTAAACCATCTTTATTGGAGGTTGCCGTGGCAGAAGAACAAAGGGCTGCTTCGCCAAATGAAACCAGCCCGACGCGTTTCGTGCGTGAGCACTTCCTCATGGGCTGCTGGCTTACACTGCTATCAGGCAACAGTCTTTTTTTAAACACCACATATAACGATTGATAGTCCCCGCCCATCTGGGCGTTGCTCCTCTCAGAGCATTCTGGTCTTTGTGGTTCTTGAATATTACCCATGTTGGTCACCGTGCCATCTCACCAGTAATTCTTTGCAATTTTTCCCAAGTGGGTCACGGTGCAACTCTCATACATCGCCCAGCAATCTCATCCCTCCAATAATAGCGTCTGCTCCATAAGCCGCATCTAAAGCACAGTAATGTCCGGATGGAACTAATTATTCCTGTTTGATATGTGCGTTCTCACAGGGGGACACCCACTTGTTTGCATATTGTTCGGAGGAAACGGCGGGCTGGCTCCCACAGACTGGTCTAAGGTGAGCCCTCGGGTCAAACAGGCCCTTTTAATAGAACCGGAATTCTGTGCTTGGAGCTCACTGGAGAGTAAAAAGCATGATTCTTTGGGAAGCGGAATCCACTGGAGGAAAAAAAGTAATGAAGCAGGGAAACTACGAGTCCCAGAATTCTGTATGGAAACCACCCACCAGAGGGCGTAACTCACCTGAGAGACTTAAATAAGTGACTCGCTTCCTGCTTCCATGCCGCCGACCAAATATCGAAGGAGCCCGTGATCAAGGCGCAAGTCGCGCTGAAACGCGTAGGGCAGAAACTGCATCTAAAGCACAGTGATGTCCGGACGGAACTAATTATTCCTGTTTGATATGTGCGTTCTCACAGGGGGACACCCACTTGTTTGCATATTTTTCGGCCAGTCCCGGCCGAGAGAACTGCACTCCCGCCGAAGGAAATGTACAAGAGGTTGTATGGGGGTGTGAGTGGTTCTGTGGAGGATGTCATCAATGAAGTCATTGGAGATGTCATCCGTGATGTCATCAGTGATCTCACTGACCATGTCATGAATAATGTAACATGTGAGGTTATAAGCAGTGCATTGCGGAGGCTAAGTTATAGTTAGCTCAGGTAACTAATACTGCTGAATTTCACTATTTTTGTTTAAGTGAGATCTGAGCCAAACTATACCCTCCCTGTGAACTTTTTTTTCCCCAGTGAATATACATGTGTGTGTTTATATACAAAACAGTGCAAACAGCCTAATAAAGAGTGCAAATTTTTACCAGCCTGCGGTGTCACGTGTTATCACAACTGGAAATCGTAGTATATTTATATACCAGTTGGCTGTCAAACGCCGTATGCTTGCCAATTCTATGCCGGTACCAGCCGTGGTGACAGGAACCACCAACACGGTTGCAAGAAATCCACACTCCAAAAGAAAAGGAAAGCAGAATGCCAAAATCCACCAAGCGTAATTTATTTGGAGCACAAAGAACAAAGAAGAATGCATTTCAGCCGAACCGACCTTTGTCAAGTTAAAAAATCCATCAATGCCCGTACCATATATATACATCATCATAGACATTGAAAACACACTGCGTAACATGTAAACATCGTCATAAAATCAATGACAAAATTGATAATGTATGATTCATCAAAATCAGACTAAATTAACACACCTTTCTAGAGCTGAATCTGTTATGTACCAAGCCCGTAATTGCAAAAAATAATAAAGAAAGTTCGAGGCCCTGCTTGATTCACCACGTACATTGTGTCATCATGGACATAGTGAGCAGCCTAACGATGAGGCTTGTCATCGCATTTCATGAGAGAACATGTACATGCATTCAAAAGAACTCTTGTAAATTACCCCCTAGTGAGGCCAGAAACAGTGCTGTGGGGTCAGGTCCATTAAAATAGACAAACCAGAGACCCCGATTAGTTCAGCACAAAAATCATGTCATCACTGAAATAGTAGAAAGACTATCGATCAGGTTTGTATCATTAATACATGAGATAAACTCAATTATATGCATTCAAGTAACGTGCAAATTGCATCAAAAGGGCCAGAGTCATAGTAATGCGGTACAATAAAAATGAAAATGAAGGGCACATTGGCAAATCTACATATAATAGTGAGCCGCTCCACTTGCTCCTCATAAGTGCATATTTCTAATCTTAAAATGTACTCATGAAGAATTCCAATGAACAGTATTGTTATAGATATTATTCCAATGCATTGCAGTACATAGCTCAATTTTGTAACGACAGTGATACAAAGGGTGTAAACAGAAAAGTTCTGTAGCATCATGCAGCCACAGTGTGATCACGATTACTCAATCAGAATTTAATAAAATCTGAACATGCCAAAAGTATGAATACAAAAACAAATCTATGACAGTACTAGTCAGTAACCCACACCTAAAAGAAACGTGCAATAGTAATGAATAATGAAGCCCCTAAACAAGGTAGCCTGGAGATATGCTTAATAGACTCAAGGAATAACCCAAAATTGGTATCTTAGTTCTTTAACTGCATCTGAAGGGCTATGGCTCTAAAGCATACTGATAAATGTCCATATGTAAAGCCAACCAAGCGAAAACATGTCCCAAGATATCATCCAGGTCCCACCATGCAAGACTGGGGACAAGTGAAAACATAATACTTGAACGAAAAGGAAAAAGGGAAACGTGTGACATAAAAATATTACTGTTGATATAGTGTTACTAAGGGAACCCAGAGACAGAATATATATACACAGTGACCAGAAGTCGCAACGACCAAGCTGTAATTATACCCAAATGTGGGTTGCCTATTCCTCTTCAGTATTTAACACAAATGGCATTCTTGTATTCAGATCGATAATGTACCTGGATTCTAAATTCCGCTGCTGCTTCTCTCTGTCACCACCCCTGATATGTTTAAGCACCCGGTCAAGTCCCATATATTTGAGCAGAGTGTAATCACTGTTATGGACATTGTAGAAGTGTCTAGCTACCGGATAGCTGAAGTCTAAATTGACTATGGCCCTCGGATGTTTCAATATTAGTTTCTTTATGGGCAATTTCGTACTCCCTACATAGCAGAGACCACAAGGACACTCTAGGGCATAAATAACATGATCGGTGGTACAAGTAATGAATTTGCAGATGGTTCTTTCCATGCCATTAGCTGTTTTGAATGTTTTGAAGTTTTCACTATTTTTACATGCTTTGCAGGCATAGCATTTATGAAATCCCTTGTTAGATTGTAACCAATTGATCTTAGTCTCAGTGTGAAAATAGCTACTAACCAATTTGTCCGTAGTGCACTGGATCTTTTGTATGGTACAGTGGGTGAATAACCAACCTCTTTACCAATAATAGGATCTGCTTGGATAAGACAACAATGTTTCTTCATGATCGATTTAAGTTTACCTGACCGATCATTGTAGGTGGTTTACAATTAAGCTCGGAATATTTTCATATTTGTGGGCTAGCTCTAACTTTTGATCTGTTCATCTAGTGCAGCAGCATATTAACACTATTTCGGTGTGAGAATTCAGGCAGTTTATCATTATTCTTGCTGTTTTCCAACATTTGCAACATTATAATGTATTCCTTTTACATATCTGGTGTAGGACGGTATAATTGCTGTTCTCCATTAGGAGATGTACTTTGTCTATGTTTATGAATCACATCAAAGCTTTCTTTCATGTCTTTCATTTTGTCAGTATATAATGGTTTTACCAAAATGGCACCAAATTGGATTGACCAAGGCTGCTGAGACAGCTGAAACGCGTCTCTCCTGACTTCTTGGGCTGAGGAAGGCCTGATGTAATAAAGAAGCTTTATAACTTGCAGCCTCGTGTGCGTGCTCATTTTTCTTTTGGATTGGGAGGTGTGCTGTTATAAATATATACATATATATATATATATATATATATATATATATATATATATATATATATATATATATATATATATATATTCACTGAAAAAAACCATAGGTTTCACACACGTTATAGTTAGGAATTAGCATTTAAAAAACCTTGCAAATTCACTGAAAAAACCATAGGTTTCAGACATGTTATAGTTAGCGGAAATTTTACTGATAAAAAACCAATGAAATTCCCCCGTTATAGTTAGTGCAGGCAACTATAACTCATGCGACCGCAATCCTCTGCTGATGCTAATACTGTATTTAGACACTTATTTGCCCATGTCTTCTTCCATAAATTTTTAGCTATACATATATTAGAAATATTTTTTTTTCATAAAGACACATATGTCATCAGCAGAAGATTGCGGTCGCGTGAGTTATAGTTGCCTGCACTAAGCGTAAGCGCACCGTACGCGTACGGTAAGCGTAATCGGCGAAATTTTCAAAAAATAAAAATTTACCGTTTTTGGCCTTTGAGGACTCAACTAACAAGGCTATGTGCATGGGCGCTGTCTAAACAGCCCCTTTATATGTTTTTTGCCTTTGTTTACAGCCCCCCCTCAGAGTGCGAGAGAGAAAATGGCGGCCGCCGCTTCCTGGTTTCGACCGATTCGAATGTTTACTTAGATGTAACAGCCAATCAGAATCGCGCTCGCGCACGCCACCGTACGCGTACGGTAAGCTTACGGTAAGCGTACCGTAAGCTGGCTCAGATATATATATTGATTTAAAGGCTATTTTCTCAGAATCTACTGAACAGATTTACACCAAACCTACAAAAGGCACTTCCTTGACCTGAGGACTACCTCTCTGCCAAATTTCTAGTAATTCTGTTCAGCCGTTCGGGCTGTAGCCCTGTCTAAAGGTCCTATGGAAAAATGCATGGGAAAAACGTGTTTTGGGACCCCCCTTTTATCTCAGCCCCCGCTTGACGAATCCCCCCGAGACTTTCAGGGTAGGAGCGGAGCGTAGCGCCCCACCTATTTTGAGAAATTCGCGAGGAAAGTTATTCAAAATAGAATGTTGCGGATTTCCTATGGAAACAGGGTCCTAACTATAACTACCTACTGGCGACCGCCAGTAGGTAATATATATATATATATATATATATATATATATATATTACCTACTGGCGATAGCCAGTAGGTAGTTATAGTTAGGACCACGTTTCCATAGGAAAACCTCAACATTCTATTTTGAATAACTTTGGCGCCGGTCGACGAATCCTCGCGAATTTCTCAAAATAGGTGGGGCGCTACGCTCCGCTCCTACCCTGAAAGTCTCGGGGGGATTCGTCAAGCGGGGGCTGAGATAAAAGGGGGGTCCCAAAACGCATTTTTCCCATGCATTTTTCCATAGGACCTTTAGAACGAGCTACAGCCCGAATGGCTGAACAGAATTACTCAAAATTTGGCAGAGAGGTAGTCCCTAGGTCAAGGAAGTGCCTTTTGTAGGTTTGGTGTAAATCTGTTCAGTAGATTCTGAGAAAATAGCCTTTAAATCAATATATATATCTGAGCCAGCTTACGGTACGCTTACCGTACGCTTACGGTAAGCGTACGGTGGCGTGCGCGAGCGCGATTCTGATTGGCTCTTAGATCTTAGTAAACATTCGAATCGGCCGAAACCAGGAAGCGGCGGCCGCCATTTTGTCTCTCGCACTGAGAGAGATTTTTAAAATCGGAAGCCCAAAAACATGTAAAGGGGCTGTTTTGACAACTCCCTCCCACATAGTCATGTTGAGGGAGTCCCCAAACATCCCCCAAGTGCAAAAACGGTTTTATTTTTTTTTCGGCAATTTCGCGGGGTACGCTTACCGTACGCTTACGGTAAGCGTACGGTAAAAAAATAAAAATAAAAAAAACACTATCCACACTTACCCCACCCCCTGTGCTTTTGGTGGCCGAAGGCCACCAAATGTGCTGGGCTTATTACAATGGAAAAAAACACTATCCACACTTACCCCACCCCCTGTGCTTTTGGTGGCCGTAGGCCACCAAATGTACAGGGCTTATTATAAGGGAAAAAAACTTAGCATTTAAAAAACCGTACTAATTCACTGAAAAAACCATAGGTTTCACACACGTTATAGTTAGGAATTAGCATTTAAAAAACCTTGCAAATTCACTGAAAAAACCATAGGTTTCACACATGTTATAGTTAGTGGAAATTTTACTGATAAAAAACCAATGAAATTGCCCCGTTATAGTTAGCGCAGGCAACTATAACTCACGCGACCGCAATCCTCTGCTGATGACATATGTGTCTTTATGAAAAAAAAATATTTGTAATATATGTATAGCTAAAAATGTATGGAAGAAGACATGGGCAAATAAGTGTCTAAATACAGTATTAGCATCAGCAGAGGATTGCGGTCGCGTGAGTTATAGTTGCCTGCGCTAACTATAACGGGGCAATTTCATTGGTTTTTTATCAGTAAAATTTCCACTAACTATAACATGTGTGAAACCTATGGTTTTTTCAGTGAATATATATATATATATATACCAAAATTCCCTCCAGCCGGAAAGAAACGGGAAGCACTCTTTACAACTTTTTATGCGCTTTATTTTTCCTTTGAATTCAATGCATAGGGTACAGGCAATGGCTGATCAACGCGTTTCGGTATTCCTGATACCTTGCTCACGATCAACTGTTTGTTTGATCCCGCCCTTTTTAAATTCAATTGAAATTACCTCATTTCCTGGCGGTTTTCAAACGCCCCTTTGCATTCTGGAGAATGTAGTTTTAATACTCATTGTTTCTTTTTCTTTTTTTACGTCCTGTTTTTTGTATTTATTTGTATATAAATGCTTTATTTATGGAAGTTCAGTCAACATTGTCCTTTATAACCGCTTGTCTTGCTTCTTTAACTCCACTGATAGAGCTGTCTATTCTCATTATCTCCTCTGATGGAGTGTCATTTTATGCGTGATGAATCTTTTTGCAACATTGGTTTCCATTTTTAATGTATCTGCTCAGATGTTATCCATTGACTGCGTTTATTTTCCATCTTTCGTATGTATTTCTTCTTTTTTAAAGATGTATGTAGAGCTCTTCTGACTGATTAAGGCCGTGCGGATGTAATGTTCGTAATTTTAAAATGTATCGTGACTCCTTCTGTTGCAATTGCCTTTCTCGATCTCCCCCACGTTCCTTCTTCGGAACGGTCTCAATTCCATAATATTTCAGTTTCTTCCAGTCTCCTTGGTGGACTTGTTCCATGTGTTTTGCCACTGCATTGGATTTGTCTTTGTGTATTGTTGCTCTTATGTGTTCCAATATCCTTTTTTTCAATTCAAAGATGGTACTCCCCACATATTTCAAAGGGCAGGGACATTCCAACACGTAAATCACATATTGCGTTTTGCATGTTATTAGTTGGCGAATCTCCCAGATTTTGTTGTTTGCCATCTTGATATTTTTTGTCTGTTGGGCAATCTGACAGGCTTTACACATGTGACACTTTATGAAACCTTTTGTCTTCAACCAGGTGGATTCCTTTTCCTTTCCTTTGAAATGGCTGTGAATTAGATGATCCTTTAAGTTCTTCGCTCTCCTGTATGTTACCGTTGGATGTTTGCCCACTATTTCCTTGACAGTGTGGTCCAATTGCAGTATCTTCCAGTTTTTTCTCAAGATACCCACTATTTGTTTGCTTTCCAATGAATAATCCATTATTAACCGGATAGTTTCAGATTCCGGTTCCTTTGATTTTCTGGCCAGACAGTCCTCTCTTGTTTTGTTATTTGCTGATTCCCAGCATTTTTTTACTGTGTTGGCATTGTATTTTCTTTTTTTGAATCTTTCCATTGTTTTTAGACCGTGTGTCTGCCATTCCACGTCTTCACTGCAAATTCGCCGAATTCGCAAGAATTCCCCATAAGGGATACTTGAGATTAGGGTTTTTTGATGGAAGCTTGTCGCCTCCAAGGTGGCATTGGTTGCTGTACTTTTCCTGTGTAGAGTTGTTTGTATATGGCCATTTTTGATATATATTTCCGTGTCAAGGAATACAACTCTTTTGTTACTAATCTCATATGTGAATTTGATATTTGTTTTGCTGTTATTTAACAACTCGAAGTATTCCCTGAATTCCATTTCCGTGCCATCCCAAATGATGAATAGGTCATCAATAAACCGTTTCCAACTGATGACTTTGTTCACCATTGTGTCATTACTTTCACACCATGCAACCTCTTTTTCCCAATATCCCATCGCTAAACAGGCATAACTGGGACTAAAAGAAAATCCCATTGCAGTCCCATTGCTTTGGCGATACACCTCATCTCCAAAAACAAAGATATTTTTGTTCAAGCAAATCGATAGCATCTCAAGGAGCATTTTGTTGTGTTCACTGTATTTAATGCTACGTTCTTTCAAAAAATAATCACATGCCTCAAGGCCCATTTCATTTTCAATATTTGTATATAAGGATATGACATCCATTGTGACTAGTTGGTATGTGTCCTGCCAGGGAGTGTTTTGCAGTAGTCTTAATAAGTCCGTCGTGTCCTGTATATAGGAGCTGAGTTGAGTTACGTAGGGGTTTAAGAAGAAATCAATGTAGTTTGCCATTGGTTCTAACAATGAACCTTTTGCTGACAGAATGGGTCTGCCTGGTGGTTTTTGGCGATCCTTATGGAGTTTTGGCAAGAACGAGGAGCGCTGCAATCACCCGGTAACTGGGAACCAGTGGAGTGTATATATATATATATATATGTATGTATGTATGTATATATATATATATATTCACTGAAAAAACCATAGGTTTCACACACGTTATAGTTACGAATTAGCATTTAAAAAACCTTGGAAATTCACTTAAAAAACCATAGGTTTCACACATGTTATAGTTAGCTGGACATTTCACTCGTAAAAAAACCAATGAAATTCCCCCGTTATAGTTAGTGCTGGCAACTATAACTTACGCGACCGCAATCCTCTGCTGATGACGTCAGATAATACATCACTGTATTTAGACACTTATTTACCCATGTCTTCTTCCATTAATCTTTAGCTATACATATATTACAAATATTTATTTTTCAGAAAGACACATATGGCATCAGTGATGTATTATCTGACGTCATCAGCAGAGGATTGCAGTCGCGTGAGTTATAGTATATGCATTACAGTGAAACAAATACAAGAGGCGTAACAATTGATAGTATGGATAATATATTCGTGCGTAGCAAAAAATAGGCGTAACTGGGTGTGATTTAAAGAACGTCATCAGATGTGATGTCATAAGAGGGTGGTTACATGAAAGAATTTCGCAATGTCAGCAGAAATGCGCGCGCAGCAGCATGACGTGTAATTGACGTGCAACTAGGGGGTGAAGGGGACTTGACATTTAGCTCTACATGTGGCGACAGAAGTCTGGAGGGTCAAGTCAACCTAATCCCAAATCATATCTAACATCCCATGTTTAAAGAACTATGTTATCCAGAAGAGAGGTCTCTTCGAGTAGAATCTTATTCTATACTGACTATACTGACTGTTAGTGCGTGTACAAGCGTCTAAGTGTCTACACTAGATGCGAGGGCGGAAATCTTCCATAGTAATAGGGCTATGAATTACTTGCATAAAGACAGAGAAGCCGGGCCTTTGCTTGGTAGCTGGAAGAATGTTTACTTAAACTACTAGACAGGAATGCATCGGGCAGGGAACGGAGCAGATAATTTCGAAGGTGAAATACAGTTTTTGGCAGAGAATAGGCTGATGTCAGGCTTCGTGAGCCGCGCAGGGAATGAGACAAAGTTCATGGTCACAGATGCAGGCTCAGACTGGAGCTTTCAGAGGCAGAAGGCAAGAAGAGTTTGATGACAGAATCAGGGCCTACTTGCCTGGACTGAAAAATGGCATAAGTGAACCATGTAAAGCCGGTGGCCTTTCATACTTAGGAATGGAACATCCGGCCTGTTCATGGCGGATCTGACAGAGGACATGTTGACGGTGGACGCACATGTGTTTGCGTCTTCATAACTGGAGCTGGAGGGAACATACATGTACTTGTGATTCATACATGGAACCGTTGGGGTCCAAGATAGGGGACATAACTGATCAGAAAAATCCATATTTCCACATTCCCTCCTTGTCCCCTACTTGCCCGTTAAGAGATATCAATCTTCATCAATCCATTGATCTGTTCATATAGCATCATTTGTTCTTCTTTCTTCTTCTGTGATGAATGAAATCCTGGTGGTGGAATACACGATGTGGCACACAGACCACAAATCGCTGGTCCACATTGTAGGCATAGACAGCAACTGAATAGTATGAGAAGGCCAATACCTAGGAAAGATAGGACCTTCCATCCAAAGGTAGATAATACACTCCAAAACCAACCGGACCAAGTCCAGGTGCCTGGGTTCTGGTGTATCTGGCTTACAATCTTATGAAGGCGAGTTATGGCTTTATATACAGATGGCGAATTTTCTGGTATGAAAATGCAACAGCTTGATCCGATGACCCTACAAGCTCCGCCCCTATCGGCCAGGATGACGTCAAGGACAAGACGATTTTGAAGCACAACAATCCGCATAGCAGACTGCTCTTCTGTTAAATTGCCTAAGGCGGAAATAGTTTCGTTCACTACTGCTTCAAGGGTTCTAGTTAATCTACGTATCAGCTTACTATTAGTAACGGTACCTATATAGGGAAAGAGACCTTTATTGAAATCTGTGTATTTTTCCCATGCTGTTTCAGTGTAATCGACTATTGGGAGATCTCTCCTTACTCTATTATATACTAAATGAATATTTCTGTGATAATCAGGAGGAGCTAGGAAAACAGGTGGCAAAAGGAATCCAATATAGCAAGTACCATCCCAATCTAGAGGCAAACGTACATATGCCGTCTGACCACATATGAAATAGGAATGGCGGGAAGCTCTAAATGTAGACTTGCCTTGATCACTAAATTCTACTACAGTGGTGCATCTACTATGGCCCATATGTATGGAACCATTTTTTCTTACACATAGTTCACCCTTTACTGGAAATATTGACATAGCGGGCAAAATTGGAGTAGCTTCGGATTCGACATTTAGGATCATAAGATTAAGCGTAAAATTACCTAATCCATACACTTCATTTTCTAGATCAGTTCCTGTTCTCTGGGGAAGTCCCTCCTTGTTAGGATAGCAGACTTTAAGCAAAACTAAGTTCAAATTTCCCCATACCCAGTTATCTTGATAAACTGCAGAATTCGAATCTAGAGAATTAATTAAACTAAACCATGCTCCACAGGAGCCATTGTGTGTGAACGGGTATGGAAAGAGAGGTAGAATTCCTTTATAATTCTGATAGGGAGGGAGTCGGCCACATATCCAACAATTTGTAGCATTGCTAATCTGATGGGAATGATGTAACATACTGATAAACGTGTTATTGCGCAGCGCAAATCTATAAGACAACTCAAGCGGAGGTAATTCACTAAAAGAATGTTCAGCAGTAACATTGTAAACATGTCTAGAAATAGGATAATATATGTGCAACAATATACTTGCAGTAATTATTAAAAGACTTAAGAAAAACAAAATTAATAACGTCACTATGCAATGACTACGCAGTGATTTACAGTACGCCTGTCGTTTCAACATTTTTCGGGTGTGGTTTCTATTCAGGTCCAAGGGATACATGTCAGAGACAATTCAACCGCTTCACCTTGGAGAGGACTTAAACAATCAAATTGCTTGACTGATTGGACCTGAGCTTTAGTTTATAATGTTCGGAATTAGTCTTTTCAACAAAAGGAAGTTTTGAGTCAATGGGTGAAGACACACGAGGTGTGGTATTCACATCTGCTGGTAGTCCATGAAATTTCTTGATATGACTTGAATGAATCCAGCCTTTTCTGCCCTCGATCTTCACGGCTGTCCTTGTGGTGAGCAAAACCAGCTGCGGCGACTTCCACCTAGGATCCAGCTGAGTCTTTCGATCGAAGTTCCTCACTAAGACCAGGTCCCCCGGGACTACGTCATGGGGCTTCACCTCAGTGTTGTCAGGAAAAGCTGCAGCTACCTGTGAACGACAAGATTGTAGTGCAGACATCAAGGAAGCCAAGTAATCTGTCAGCATATTACAGTCAATATCAGTTATTTTGCGTGGTATAGGCGTCCCCCACATATTGGTGGTCTGCCGAAGATCACCTCATACGGGGATAGCCCTGTTCGAGAGTGTGCTACCATTCTTGTGTAAAAGAGTGCAACTGGTAATGCTACTACCCAGTCGACACCTTTCTCTCTGCATATTTTGGACAATCTAATTTTCAGGGTCTGATTATGTCTTTCTACGAGACCTGCTGCCTCGGGGTGTCGGACACAGTGGAATTTCCACTGATAGCCTAACAAAAGTGAAACGTGTTTCATTAATTCGGATGAGAACGGCTGGCCGTTATCTGAGTGAACAACACGTGGTAAACCGTATCGTGGGAAGAATTCTCGAACCAACTGTTTGGCAGTAGTCGGGGCAGTGTAATCTGAAACCGGGTATGCCTCCGTCCAACGGGAAAGAGCACAAACAACTACGAGAACATATTTGAATCCTCGACATCGTTCCATCTGGATATAATCCATCTGGAGGACTTCAAAAGGGTGATCAGGAGGCTGAAATCCACCCTGTTCTACGGGAACGCTTTTTCCTGGGTTGAACTGGCAACAGATCATACAGGTACGAACTTTTTGTTTGGCTGCTGCTCGTAAATGTTTATTGAACCAAATGTGTTGAATGCTATCTAGCATAGCTTTTTCTCCTAGATGTGCGGGACTATGTACAGTGTTAATTATAACCTGGACCATTGAATCAGGAAGGAACCACACAGACCTTTCCTTCATCATCCATCCTTGATCCGTTTGGATCCCTCCTAATTCAGTCCATTTCTTTATTTCGTCTGGTGTAGCATGTGTCTGTATGTCAATTACGTCAAGAGTAGGATCTTTAACCGTCATACAATGTGTTGGCGTCGGGACTATTGTCTTTGTCATGTCGGATGTTTGAGTTTAAGCAGTTTGTTTAGCTGTTCTGTCAGCTAGATCATTGCCTTGAGAAATGATATCAGTAACTTTCGTATGAGCTTTACATTTCATAATTGATATTGCAGTGGGTAGATGTATCGCATCTAATAAGGCATGGATGAGGGGTCCGTGCTGAATGTGGGCACCGTGGGAAGTTAAATAACCTCTCTCTCGCCACAGCACGCCGAAGTCATGTACAACTCCGAATGCATAACGTGAATCAGTGTATATGTTGACTTTTTTATTTGTGGCTTGAATACAGGCTTGTGTCAGAGCGATGAGCTCTGCGGCTTGAGCGGACAAGGTATTTATGCAATTTGTTTCGATGACTTCAGTGTCTGTTGTGACTGCGTAAGCGGCCACTAACTCTCCTGTACTTGTTCTCATACATGAACCATCTACATATAACGTCAGGTCTGAGTCTGACAATGGGACATCGGTCAAGTCTTGTCTGGGTTTCGTCGTGATTGTAATAACTTCAATACAGTCATGGGCTAGTGGGTCTGTTCCGATCACAGGTAAAAGTGTGGCAGGATTCAATGTGTTACAACGTCTGATTTCTATATGTGGCTGAAACAATGTTAACTCGTACCCTGTAAGTCGCGCTATAGTCAAGTGTTGTGTTTGCGTTCTATTCACAAGAACCTCTACTGCATGTGGTACTTGAACTGTCAATGGATGTCCTAACACTATGGCATCGCTTTGTCTGATTGCTAAAGCCATTGCTGCCACTGATTTCAGGCACGCAGGCAAAGCCTGAGCTACGGGATCTAATGTACTAGAAAAATAAGCACATGGTTTGTATGATCCTGCTTGTTCCTGTGTGAGTACTGACAAGGCAGTACCTTCGCGCTCTGTAACAAAGAGTGTAAACTGTTTATTGTAACATGGTGTTGCTAAAACAGGTGCTTGGCATAAGGCTTTCTTTAGGCTTTCAAAAGCTTGTGCATGTTCCTGAGTCCAAGGGAGAACAGTCGATGTGGCTGCCTCCTGTGTTGTCAACTGAATGAGTGGTTTTGCTAGAAATGCATACTGAGGGATCCACTGCCTACAATATGAAGTGAGGCCTATGAAAGCCCGCACCTCCTTTTGTGTTTTGGGTATTGGCATGTTAGCTATTAACTGAATGCGGTCGGGTGTAAGCTGCCTTCCCTCCTTGGACAGCGAGTGTCCAAGATAAACAACTCGCTGGACACAGAATTGCAGCTTAGAAGGGGACACCTTGTGCCCCTTTTCGGCTAGAAATTGTAAAACTGTCAGTGATGCTTTCTCACATTCGGGTTCGCTTCTAGCAGTGATCAGCAGATCATCGACATATTGAAGCAAGGCAGTGTTAACTGGCATGTGGATACTGTCGAGTTCTCGTTTCAGTGCTTGGCTATAGATGCTGGGGCTTTCTGTAAATCCTTGAGGTGCGCGTGAGAATTTAAAGCTACATCCATTTAAACTAAATCCGAACAAATATTGGCTTTCCGGGTCTATTGGGACGCTGAAAAAGGCATTCTTGAGATCAATTACAGTAAAGAATGTTGCTTCGGAATCAATAGCTGTCAGTAATGACGAGATATCTGGGACCACAGGGAATTGTGGCACAATGCATTTGTTTAATTCGCGCAGATCAATAACCAATCGATATACTGGCGGGGCCTTCGGATCTGTTCGTTTAAGAATCGGAATTATCGGTGAATTACATACATTGGAGTCTGTTTCCACAACCACTCCTTGGGCAATGAGCTCGTCAATGATTTGTAGTAAAGCCACTACAGCATCTGGTGGTAACTTGTATTGTCTCATTCGTGGTAGTACCACTCCTGCCTTTAGTGTGACTCGATATGGTGTAATATTCATGCAACCAACATCAGTTGGGCCTTGTGCCCATAGATGTATAGGTAAAGTCTGCAGTCGGGGATCCATGTCTCTAGACACATAGTGACCTTTAAAATCACGTAAAAACAATCTTACTCCTTCCGGAGAACAACATATTATAGCTCCTAGAGCTTTCAGTGTTTTTATTCCTAACAAGTTTTCTGGACATGATTTAGTAAGCAATAAATCTGTAGTTCGGGTCAAAGGTCCTATCGTAAGTGGAAGAGGTTGTGACACTTCATTAACAATAGGTTTTCCTGAAAAACCAAGGGAAATATTCTGTGAGCCTGAGAGGGGTGCCCCTGGAACTTCACTACGTTTTATAGTTGTTCGACTTGCCCCTGTATCGAGTAAAAATTTTCTGTCTTGGCCTAATAATTCACTATGTACATAAGGTCCTTCTTGGTCTACAGGGACCTCGATAAGGGGTAAGTCAACTTCCCTCTCTAGGCTTGTTCATGCGTATCGCTGATAATCAGGATAGTCGTACTGTGCGGTCTGGTACAGTTGTCGTGTCGTGGTTTGTGTGGCAGCAACAGGCAGCGCTGGTGCAGCTGGCACAAACTGTATAGACTGTGGTGGAGCTGGCATGGACTGTGCATGCTGCGGGGCTCCTTGTTCATTCTGATCCTGTCTAGGTGGCCGTGGTCTTTCTTTTGTATTACCTATGGCGATATTATGTTTCAAAACTGGACAATCGTGTACGTAATGACCTGGCTTTTTACAATAATTGCATGTCCCTTTTACAGGTCCTGTTGAATCACTGGAATGTGTCGTACCCTTTTTATGTCCTTCAGCTGGAACTGTCTGGGAGACTAGCATTTTCATTTTCGTGTCTTTCATGCGTCTTTGTTCATGTTCTTGTTCCTCTCTAATTCTATTGTGATGGTACTGTAACATTTGTAACATTTGTGATGGAGTGTTACCTTGCCAGGTACTCTCGAATTTTAATACTCTATTCTTCACTTGAGGCAAGGAATTTTCTACTAATTTTGTCACAAACAGATGTGGGTATGATTCGCTACTTGCTTTTATGCCACTATTTATACCAAAACATTTTTCAAATCTGGCATAGAAATCACTAGTGTCTTCATCTTGCTTCTGTTTACAGGCTGAAATTGTACCCCAATCTTCCTTTTTCGTAGTTAATAAACGTGGCAGTACCTGTACTAGTAAACCTGGTAGTGCCTTAGTTTTATCCCCAAGCCCTGCTCCTGCAGTTCGGGCCTTTTCTTCTGCTTCTAATGCTGACCATTCTATCTTTTGGTCTCCTACCTCCCACTCTTTTTCCCTGAGTTTTTCATAAATGCCAGCAGGCATCAATACCTTTAATATTGTCATAATGTCGGGATAGGTATACTCTCCCATGAGTAACATGTCTTTAATTTCTCGGTGAAAACCTGCTGGGTCTTTATCATGACTGGGTACCACTTTCTTCATTTCTAACAATTCTATTTTCGATATGGGCGTATATACAAATACGCGTTTAAACTCATTGTCCTCGCCTTTTATTGGGTGCACTTCTCGTAAGGGATTCTGTCTGTCCATGTAATACGTGGTTCTTTCCTTGATGGGCAATGAGACATGTTCTGGGCATACAAAAAGAATGTACTGTTTTCTTGATTCTAGTATTTCTTTAATTAATTTAGTACCTGAACCTCTCCATCTATTCATGAGTAATTCAGTCAATATATCAGGCAAGGGACCAGGATCCGAATGCTGACTCTGATATAGTATAAGGAGTTGTTGAATCATATAAATCCCAGCTAAACGCTGTTCATCTGGGGTGAGATTCAAAAATGTGTGTGCTACTGTATCATCACCATACTTTCCGGGACTGGCAACCCAATGGACGGCTGACCTAGCTAATTCTTGTTCATCCATAGAATCGAGAAAATGATAACCCC
The DNA here is from genome assembly GCF_964204655.1 of Triturus cristatus. NCBI lineage: Eukaryota > Metazoa > Chordata > Amphibia > Caudata > Salamandridae > Triturus > Triturus cristatus. The sequence goes on along the minus strand of NC_140584.1, from coordinate 371,239,770 downwards.
TTCGTTCTCGGAGTAATTTGTCAGCGGCTTGGAATGAATGCTCGTTAGACCTTATATTAATTATAGGTGTTTGGAAATTCCTGTTATTATCTGGACATATCGGACGTATCGGGTCAATAAGACATCTATTACTATTACAAGATCTTCCTCTACCTACATACGCTATGGTGTCTGACTGTCCTGTGGGCAGTCCTGATCCTTCCTCCTCGTCTTGTTCGAACTGGTCTATCGCTAATCTTTCTTCGTGTAGGCGTTCTATTTCTTTACGGATCTTTCGGCACATGGCTATTATACAATTTTGCTTATCATGTCTCCCTTCTGATATATTCTGGCTCCATCTGGTAAGAATTTGCATTGCTTCCGGGTCTACCCCCGGTCGGTCTTGATTTCTGATCACACAATTTATAAGGAAACGTAACAGTTCCCCCTGTATCTCCACTTTCTGGTATTCCATAGCTCTGTTAATACATTCAGAATCTCGCCCTGTTTGAACAAAATGATATATATTATCTAGATGCGCAGTCATTCCTGGTAACTTCCCTAAATACACCGCGGCTCGTCTGATACGTAATGATGCCATGATCATTTCGTCCTCTTTGCCGGGCACAGGGTCAAATCTAAAATCTACAAGAAGTTCCTTAAGCGTACGGGCATTTATGAGTTTGGGGGTACGTGAATGTGCTGACTCTTGAAAGGTAAGTTTATTTATTCTGGGTGGCGTAGAAAAAATGTTGGTAGCACCTCCCGTAGCCCCATCTGGGGTATCGGGCGTGAAAGGATTCGTTGAACGTGATACAGCAACTATAGGTGTGGACACAGCTATAGAAGTAGCTGTAGGAACAGATGTAGAAACAGATGTGCTTGCCGGAACTTGTGTCAGGACTTGTTGCTGTAGAGATACGGGTACTGGATCTTGGCGTTGAACCTCCCTGGCAGGCGGTCTATGTGGGGCGGGATTAGCATACTCGGGAGCTGCGTCATCTAAATATGGGGAAAGAAAAACATCTTCTGCGGTTCTAGGATGCCCCTTAGGATGTACCTTTATTGGAAATAATGGGGGTGGCAAGTCTTTTGGTATCTCTGGAGTAGCCTTAGGTAATCCTTCGGCCAGAAGGGGATACATACCATTCATAAGGGCATTTCTTTGTCTGTCTACTTGTTCTGATTTCACTCGTGTACCTTCTTCAATTAATAGATTTTCTCGGACTTTATTTGAATTCTCTCTATTTTTCTCTTCCTGTCGGAGTGCTTTTTCTGTACGTCTGTGAGATTCTTTACGCCATAACTCAACGGCGTCTTTCTGTGACTGTCTGACTTTCCTTTTCCATAACTCTTCCTCTACTTTCATGATGCACTCTGCATCCCAGGTCCCAGCTGCGGGCCACCTCTGACTTTCTGGTAATTCCTTGGTGTAGTCTACCCATAAATCAAGAAATAATATAGCGTCTAAGCCATGTTTATGATACATGAAGTACCCTGGAGTGTCCCTAGGAGGAATAGGAACGGCTTCTTCGAGTACCCCTTTTCTTGTTGTGATCTGTCTTAATTTCGAAAAGAGCGGCATATTGAAAACTGATCTGATACTTGATTTTGAACAAACTTAATACAGTAAACACGATAATGAACAGTCATTCACACCACAATATGCAGAACGTACTTAAAACATTTAACATTTAACTTTTAACTGAGCAACAATAATGATGACGATCTAAGGAAAACTTAATCACTAAACATAATACTCGATTTTAACTGAATTATTCTGAATTTATATACTTGATATACTAGATATACTGCTAAACAGTACAGATACACTGCTGAAACAGTGCAGACCGGATTTGTGTACCCAAACCCGTCTTGACCGGCACAACCTATGTGCACGTCAGAACGCCTCCCCAGTAATGGTACTCACCGGGTAGCTCGGAAACGGAAGGCCTCGGAAACTGAACTGAACTTGAACCGGACTGGACTCGACTCGAACACTTCGGAAACTGGACTCGACTCGGGACTTCGGAAACTGGTGGGCCTCTGTATACCTCGGATCTTGCTCTCTCAGCTAGGCTCTGGTCGGGATACTTCGCACTTCTCACCGCCTCGTCTGGGTGTTGATCGCAGCCTCAGTCGCCCCCGCTTGACCGGAGGGAGATACAGGAAATCCTGCTGGTACGCGTTGTTGTCCGTCCAGCTGTGGCAGGAGACCGGGCCTGCAACGCACCGCCGGCGCGTGAGATGAGAAAGTGTCCCTGTTCGGGCGCCATTATGTGGTAAATAATTTAATTACCGGGACTTAATTTGATACAGAAACATAATAAAATAGCTCAGTAAATAAGAGGCAGAATCCGTGGTATTAGAGGTTCGGAATGGGCTTTATTCCAATGGTCGATTATAATCGGTTGCTCCAAGTTCCATCACCACGAAGGTTCAGGAAGTGAAGTACATACGTTATTGACAATCAATCACTTTTATACAATATGCATTACAGTGAAACAAATACAAGAGGCGTAACAATTGATAGTATGGATAATATATTCGTGCGTAGCAAAAAATAGGCGTAACTGGGTGTGATTTAAAGAACGTCATCAGATGTGATGTCATAAGAGGGTGGTTACATGAAAGAATTTCGCAATGTCAGCAGAAATACTTGGCAGAAATGAGCGCGCAGCAGCATGACGTGTAATTGACGTGCAACTAGGGGGTGAAGGGGACTTGACATTTAGCTCTACATGTGGCGACAGAAGTCTGGAGGGTCAAGTCAACCTAATCCCAAATCATATCTAACATCCCATGTTTAAAGAACTATGTTATCCAGAAGAGAGGTCTCTTCGAGTAGAATCTTATTCTATACTGACTATACTGACTGTTAGTGCGTGTACAAGCGTCTAAGTGTCTACACTAGATGCGAGGGCGGAAATCTTCCATAGTAATAGGGCTATGAATTACTTGCATAAAGACAGAGAAGCCGGGCCTTTGCTTGGTAGCTGGAAGAATGTTTACTTAAACTACTAGACAGGAATGCATCGGGCAGGGAACGGAGCAGATAATTTCGAAGGTGAAATACAGTTTTTGGCAGAGAATAGGCTGATGTCAGGCTTCGTGAGCCGCGCAGGGAATGAGACAAAGTTCATGGTCACAGATGCAGGCTCAGACTGGAGCTTTCAGAGGCAGAAGGCAAGAAGAGTTTGATGACAGAATCAGGGCCTACTTGCCTGGACTGAAAAATGGCATAAGTGAACCATGTAAAGCCGGTGGCCTTTCATACTTAGGAATGGAATATCCGGCCTATTCATGGCGGATCTGACAGAGGACATGTTGACGGTGGACGCACATGTGTTTGCGTCTTCATAACTGGAGCTGGAGGGAACATACATGTACTTGTGATTCATACATGGAACCGTTGGGGTCCAAGATAGGGGACATAACTGATCAGAAAAATCCATATTTCCACAATAGCATATAAATAAATATAAATATTTATAAATAATTTCATATTAAAATCATCTAAGCTTCTCAATTCATGAAACCTGATGCTAGGCATATGACCATATAAAAATATCATCTACGTTTTACTCTTTTGCAATCTCTCAATTAACTGCATGAATGCAATAGACATGTAACAACAGTTAGTGCCATGCACGCACGGTGGGCACGCGGTGCGCTATGCGCACCGCGTGCCCACGTTACGCTAGATGGGCCATGTACGCACGATGCGCTTCGCGCACCGTGCGCACATGGAGGACATATGATGCACTTCGTTTTGAAAGGTAATATTTTAATTTTTCGTATATTTTATAAGCCATGCACAAATGGTGCCCTTCGGGCACCATTTGCACACGGGGTGGAGAGAGTGTGGATAATTTTTTTTTTAATATATTTTTTTTTTTAATATTTTAGTTTATCTCACGTTTAATAAGCCATGCACAATTGTTGGCCTGCGGCCACCAATTGCACACGGGGTGGAGAGAGTGTGGATGATTTTTTTTTAAAATAATTTTTTACCGTACGCGTACGGTAAGCGTACTCGGCGAAATTACCGAAAAAATGAAAATTCCGTTTTTGGCCTTGGGGGATCTTTGGGGACTCCCTCAACATGCCTATGTGTGTGGGAGCTGTCTAAACAGCCCCTTTACATGTTTTTGGGCTTTAAATTTTAAAAATCACTCTCAGTGCGAGAGAGAAAATGGCGGCCGCCGCTTCCTGGTTTCGGCCGATTCGAATGTTTACTAAGATCTAAGAGCCAATCAGAATCGCGCTCGCGCACGCCACCGTACGCGTACGGTAAGCGTACCGTAAGCGCACCGTAAGCTGGCTCAGATATATATATTGATTTAAAGGCTATTTTCTCAGAATCTACTGAACAGATTTACACCAAACCTACAAAAGGCACTTCCTTGACCTGAGGACTACCTCTCTGCCAAATTTCTAGTAATTCTGTTCAGCCGTTCGGGCTGTAGTCCTGTCTAAAGGTCCTATGGAAAAATGCATGGGAAAAACGCGTTTTGGGACCCCCCTTTTATCTCAGCCCCCGCTTGACGAATCCCCCCGAGACTTTCAGGGTAGGAGTGGAGCGTAGCGCCCCACCTATTTTGAAAAATTCGCGAGGATTCGTCGACCGGCGCCAAAGTTATTCAAAATAGAATGTTGCGGATTTCCTATGGAAACGTGGTCCTAACTATAACTACCTACTGGCGACCGCCAGTAGGTAATAGTAATATATATATATATATATATCGTAGACTTGCAGACTCTCACAACCTCCTCCCGGCGAAGAGAGAGTGGAGGACCCAAGACACTTTGGCAAGATGTTTTTATTTAATCCTCACTCCTCACAAATGATGAAGCGTTTCGGGCAACAAGTGCCCTTGTTCACATACGGAGCGCAGTCCACCATTTCTTTTTATCATTGCTTAGTGCACACCCCCCTACCTTCTGTATCACGTGATAATGAACAGGGAAAACATACTTTCCCTATTTCAGTAGCGTATGTTCGATTCACATGGTTTGATAATGTTTTTTCGTTTTTTGCCATCTCAATAATAAACAAACGAAGACATATACATTCATTATAAATGCAACTAAAAAGGTAAATTACTTGCACAAATATATAAATTTATAAATATGTAAATGCATAAATACACAAATATAGAAAATTGCCTTTATAATAAAATGGTGTATATGCATACATAAAACCTTATTCTATACATTTCTCATTTGGTGTCTTCTTATTTAATTTATCTGCATAAATGCTGAAATTTGATCTCCGGCTCAAATGCCTTTACTTGCAATGTTAACATCGACTGATATCACCTCAATAAATCAACCTTGTTGGAATTATCTTTCCCGCTTCTTTTGTGTTATAAAGTATATCTGTATAAATACATAATACTGGTATCCTGATATGTGTGCCCTGTTTCTTTTATTTAAAGTGCGTGGGTGCTTAGCAGCAGAACTAAATGTGCAAAAAAGTGCAAAAAAGTGCAAAAAAGTGCTAATTCTTAAAGTGCCTGATAGTGTATATGCAAAATTCTAGCACATTGTCAACAGTAAAAGTTTAATTTCAGTTGATACTATTTACAACATCTAAAAAGGAATTTCTAAAAATGTACTGAAATTTACCACATTACAAAATTGAGGCAGCAATTAAAACACTCAAAATCATTGCTTCATGGTTAAAAGGTATCTGCCCATTGCATCCACATATATCTAAATATCTTAAATTCTATTTGAATAATTCATTCGATGAGCCTTCGTAATATCCTTACTTAGCCATATTATTAAAGAAAATGATGCATATCCTCTGTGTTGTTGAGACCGTTTGGTATTTTGCTATCAAACTCCAGAATCATGCGTGTCTCCAACTGTCTTAATTGACGTTCTCTATTACCACCTCTGCGGGGTTTGGGAATGGCGTCAATTACATAGTAAGTGAGACAGTTGACCTCATTGTTGTGTGTCATCTCAAAATGTCTGGCAACTGGGTATGTGGGGTCATTATTAATAATGGCTCTAAGATGTTGCAAAATTCTGACATGCACCTGCAGCTTCGTATTTCCAATGTAATTAAGGCCGCAGGTGCATGTCAAGGCATATACCGCATACTCAGTTCTGTAGTTAAAGCTGCCTTTAATTGCAATCCCTTTTTCACAGAATGGAGTAACAAAATGAGTTTTGTTAATTCCAAACTTGCAGGCTCTGCACGATGAGCACTTAGTGAAGCCTTGTCTGGGTTTTAACCAAGTCCCTGTCTGACTTAATTCTGGGCTATTTTTAACCAATCTTGATCCCACAGTTTTGGATTTCCTGAAAGTGATGGTAGGTGTTTCACAAAGCCTATTTCCAAAAACACTATGGGCCAGTTATTTTTTGTTATAGACCTTATTCTCCTTTCTTCATTGCTGTAAGTGGTGATTAAGCAAAGACCTTCAGTCTCTCTAGATAAATCTTCAGTCTCTCTAGGTAAATCTTTTGCTGTTTTACTTTCTGTTCTTATTAGGAGACTGGTTCTGTGTCTTGCACCAGCTTTGGTGATCGCCTCTTTTAGGATGTTGTCACTGTATCCTCGTTTCCTGAGTCTATCCATAGTATCCTCCACGCAGTTATTGAAATTTGACTCTAGACTACAAATTTGCTTTTACCTTAACACTTCCCCGTAGGGTATGCTCTTTATCAAGTTCTTCGGATGGCCACTGCTAGCGTGTAGCGTAGCATTGCCTGCCGTAGGTTTTCTAATACGGGTAGTCTCAAAGTTGCCATTATTCATGTAGGCTTTTACATCTAAAAACTCAATAGCATTTTTACTCATGTGGGATGTAAAATTGAGATTCATAGAATTGATGTTAATGACCTTGATGAATTGTCTTGCTTTTGTTTAGTCTCCCTTCCACAATATAAAAACATCATCTATGTATCTAAGCCAATACAATACATGCTGATCAAATGTTTCACAATGTGCTGTCCTCAGAACCTGTTCCTCCCACCAGCCAACGTGTAGACACTCATAGCTGGGGGAGAAACAGGCTTCCATCGCTCCTCCTCGCAGCTGTTTAAAAATATCTTTACCAAACATAAATTAGTTGTTATTAACTCCTTCAGCGCTGCGCAGATTTCCGCGCTGTGCTGAAGGTTCTATGCACGGGCGGGGCCATGACGGAGCGGTTCCATCATGCGCACAGCGCAACCGACGCGCATGACGGAACCGCTCCGTCATGCGCATCGAAGGGGTTAAGACACCAGGAAATAAGATTTAGTATCACTTTGTTATGTTCATAGAATTTACAGGGTCTTCCATCTAAAAAGTGTTTAACCGCTGGTACACCCATTTGATGATCAATACTCGTATAGAGAGACTCTATATCTAGTGTGATTAATAGTAGATCGTCTGTCCATACAATGTCTTTAGTTTTCATTAGAAAGTCCCCTACGTCCTTAACATAACTTGGTAGTTCTTTCACCATGTCTTGTAGGAAATAGTCTATATATTGTCTGACTTGCTCTCCCACGCTGTTGATTGCTGAAATTATTGGCCTCCCAGGTATAGGTATTATGTTTTTATCGACTTTTGGGATTAAATACAATACAGGGAGGAACGGAAATTCCTTGTGCATCGATTTGTGTTCATCTGTTGAAATTAATCCTTCCAGTTTCCAATGTAATAAATCTTTCTTTAATGCTTCCCTTGATTTGTTATAGTCCCTTATCGTTGTTTTTTCATAGCACTCCTCATTTTCAAGTTGTCTTTTTGCTTCCTGGATATAATCTTTTTTTGGCCATAACACGATGTTGCCACCCTTGTCCGATTTTTTTATTATAATTTCCTGATTTTCTCCCAGCTTTTTCATTAGTTTGGCATATTCTAGTTTTTTGTTTTTTTTTAAAGTCTTTATTCGATTGTCCTCATAAAAGACATGCTATACATATTTTAAAAAAATCATATAAATTACAATATCAATATAGCAATACACGATATAAATATTAGGATCATGTAAATTGTTAAAACATGATGACTATACATAGTAGAAGATTATAAAACACACACACAAGACTGTCTTAAAACCATAATGGTAGCAATAGTTAAAAACAACAAAATCCATGTGGGACACAGGTCAAGAATTGAGCTTCCGTAGCCTAAGAATCCAAGCCCAGCTGATGAATTTAGCAACACCTATAACAACAGGTTTAGATGTATCAGATTTCAAGATTCTACTGGCAACCTATGCAGAACGGGTACTCAACAATCGGCATACGGGACAAAGCCACACACGTCGTGGAAGATGGTATGTTGGACAACAAAAAAGAAAGTGGTCTATAGATTCAATCTTGTCCACACAAAAGGGGCACTTTCACTACCAAGAGGGCTCCAGCTTTTAGTAAGCCCTCGCAGTGGTAGGGCGCCCACTCTAAACTGGTGATACAGTTTGCGATCGAAGTGTTTCATAATAGTGTCCCAGTAACCTTCGTAAGCGGACTCCTCCTTGAGAGCAAGAAATGTAGCTGTCATGGAGCTACCCGTGAGGGAGGCATATCTCCTGGCCTTAATCATGCACCAATAGGCGTCCCTAAGAACAATTTTCGTCGGGAAAACAGCAATGTCTGGGTTGGCCCAGAGGTCACCCATCCCAAGGTCAGTCAGCAAGGTTTTAACAATAGACAGCCAGGATATCCTATATGAACCCTCAAGCCCTTTAACTTCCAAAAGGGCTTTAGCATAAATAGATAATTCGGGTGTGGTCCACAAGCGTCGCCAGAACGCCAGGGGTCTATACCCTGCCATATCCTCTAAGGGCTGGATTCCCAAATCATATAATAATGGGATGCGCGGTGTTGATTGTGGGAGCCCTATAGCTGACCTGAGGAATTTATTCTGGGCAGTCATCAGTTTGGACAAATTACTAAAGCCCCACATTTCAGCACCATATAAGATGGCAGGAAGAATCTTAGAGGCATAAATCTTCATCAGGGGAGCTAATGGTTTTGTTAGAGAGTGACAATGCTCTTTCAACAGAGCTCCACCTAATTGGGCGTGTTTAAGAGCGAGGAGGTCCAGCTGATGTGACCAACTACAGGTCTCGCTAAAAGTAACCCCCAGATAGGTAAACACAGCCGTTTGATCCAAACTAACACCACCCAAACATACCCGCGCATTAACGCGCCTGGGGCCTCGAAAAACCATAAACTTTGTCTTTCCTACGTTTGTTTCCAACTCATGTTCACGACAGGGCTAACTGCAAGCCCTGTCTTGTCTTTGAAATCAAAAGGGTATCATCTGAAAACATGAGTAGGGGAATCTTCATTCCAGACAAAGAGGGAGCATCAGTCGGGTGGTTAGAAAAATAACTTATGACCCTGTTAATAAATAATGAAAACAGGGTGGGGGCTAGCACACACCCTTGACGAACACCTTTTGATACCTTGAATCTGTCCGTCACCTCCCCTGGTTTGCCCCAACGAACACGGGCATACGTATTGTCATGGATAATTACCAAGAAAGACACCAACTCATTGGGCATGCCCATCTCCAGAAGAGCTTCCCATAACTTGGCCCTCGGCACAAGGTCAAATGCGGACCGTAGGTCCACAAAGGCCGCATAGAGCTTGCCACCCCCCAAAAGGACCTCCTTCCAGTATAAAAGTACAACCCTGAATGCTTGATCCAGGGTCCCAATGTGTGAGCGAAACCACGCCTGGATAGGGGTCAGCACATTAGAATCAGTCATCCAATTTTGTATTCGTACCAGTACAAGGCGGGCTATGATTTTTTGTACTGCGTCAATAAGACTAATCGGTCGATAATTGGCCGGGGCAGAGCGATCGCCTTTCTTATAGATCGGCAGTATCTCTGCCCCAAGCCATGAGTCAGGGACAGCAGCACCACCCGCAAGGCCATTTGCTAGCATTGTCAAGTACGGGACCCATACATCTTGCTCCTGGATGAATAAATCTGCAGGGATACAATCAGGTCCCGGGGCTTTGCCACTCCTAATACTTTTTAAAACAGACTTGACCTCACAGGGGGAGAATTCCAAAGGGGTTTCAAGAACAGATAGAGGAATATTAAAAACAGACCTATCGCTAGCCATAAACTGCTCCTCAAAATACGCAACCCACTGCAGAGGCTCAACATAAGTAGTGGGCCGGGTATCCAAGGGGCAATTACCCCATTTGAGAGGATGCCAAAATTGGACCATATTACGGTTGTGACAAGCCTGATACAGATCCCTCCATCGGTCCTCATCCCAGTTTTGCTTGGCCTTTAGTTGGGCAGATTTGTATGCAGCCCTGCATTTTTGAATGGTAGTAGGTAATCTAGATTTAATGGCCTGTATCAAGGCACTTTGGGCCAATCTGCAGTCCTTATTGAACCAAGTGCAAGATCTCAACTCTTTGCTTTTACCGGTAGGAGGTATGGCTCTAACAAAAAAAGATTTGAGTTCGGTAAAAAGTGCATTATGGATTTCCCGTATATTACCCTTAATCAAGTCTTGGGACTTCAGCCGGTTGAGTGTTACCATGGTGTTACTAACCAGGTTCCTAATGGCCACCCGAGAAGCCTCGCTAGTGGCGATCTTCGGCCATCTCACCCTTCTTTGGTCATTAGTGAGAATAACATCCACAGAAGCACGGGCTTCATGAATCGTAAGGGAGCCAGTAAAGCTATTATCATTGATAGAGAGGATAAGTGGATTATGGTCACTCTCTACTCTGCTTGTTACCACCATATCATCAATAAGGGACCATAACTCCAAATTGACTAAAATATAGTCAATTCGACTCCCAGTTCTACCATTATCGAAGGTCATCCTCCCTAACCTATCTGATTTGGTTCGCCCGTTAACGGCTCTCATTCCCTGATTCAAACATAAACCCTTCATGAACAGGGCAGCTTGTGTCCATTTCCTTACAGGAGCCAACTCCAGCTGAGGAACACCCCAGAGAGAATCTTCAACCTCTGTTAGATCCCCGCTGTCAACACCCAAGGGCTCAAAACAAGTATTGAGGTCTCCAGCCACTATCTTGTTAATAGACTTCAGTTCGAACCCCAAAAAGTTCTCCAGAAGAAACCAAGTAGGAGAGCATTTTCCACCTGGGAGATCCCTCACATAAATGTTTATAATAAGGAGATTAAGACCATTAAGTGATTGAACCCTAATAATCAGTATATCTGGGCTATCGATTGGGACCTCTACCACAGAAACACCATCACATTGACGAACCCACGCGGTTAGACCCCCTATCGGTCTACCCCTAAGGCCCTTAACAGCTGGTTTAAAAAAGTTCAAAAAACCTATACGAAAAAGGGGGACCGTTGCCCAAGTCTCTTGAAACAACTAAATATCTAAGTCGTCAATGAAACTGGCCCAATCAGGAATATCTAGCCTGGAACCCAAGCCTGCAATATTCCATGAACCAAATTTCAAGGGCAAGCTTACGGGGCCGGTAAACACCTCCTGACGTGGCGCAACCAATGGGTCGACCAAACTGACAAAAGGAGGCTGTAAGGAAGCGGAGGGGTTGGGCGTACAAGAAATATCTCTAGGAAGTGGTAGCATGGCAATATCCAGACTCAGTTGACATGAAGGAGCCGAGACCCCAGGTTCTATCGGTAGATGGCAAGCAGAACTAGCCCTACGTCAATCATTATCCTCCAGTGTTGATAAAATATCAAAATGATTAGAAGTCAAAATAGGGTGGTTTAACCTTGTGGGGAAACTCGAGAGAACACGACTATCCCCCGTAAATTGTATACACCCTGGCTTATAAAAAAAGCCTAGTGGGAGAATTTTAATCGAATTGGACATAGATGGTAGATTGGAAGCAACATCTAGTATCTATTCGACCAATGACGGGGACCTAAAGCTCAACACCACACAAGGACTTATAAGACTGGCCGATCCAGTTAATACGCCTCACCATTTTAAAATCATCAAACAAGGCCTTACTGTTCCCTACTTTAGTACCTAAATAGTACAGGGATTTGTTCTTAAGGTTAGACCAATGTTTGTAGGGCCCATCTACAAGAGGTGGGACGTTAGCCAAAACTATGGAGTAGGGGGTGGCTTGGGGAGGGAGGTGTAAATTGGGAAGAGTGTTAAAAACCCCAGCTCCCACCTCCTCATTACCAACCCTATTACCCATAGGGGGGCAACTTTGCTCGACGCGATACTTAGTACCCCTACCTGGATCCACTTCCATAGCAGGGTTATGGTCCTTCACTTCCCTTGTAGGGGGGATAACTGACAAGACCCTCGATGGCTTAGACGGTCTAGCATTACTGACCTCATTGGTCACACCATCGGACGTCACCCCAATTGACTGTGAAGGTGGCCCTATGACAGAAATTTTACCACCAGTAAATCTAGCTTCTATCATATCCAACCTTTCAACAACTAAGTCCAATCTATGTAAAACAGGTTCTAGAAGGGCAGCTAGATGGTCCTTAAAACTAACACTTAGAGAATCCGAGAGGGGCTGGATCGTAACCTGAGTCAAAGTTTTGCCCTTAGAATCTAAACTCTTCCCTTTTGCGGATAACCCTCTAGGCTCAGGTTGAGGCAGCAAAACAGATTGCTTGCTAATACCTTGGCCTTTCCTTTTTTTACTAGGGGCTTCTTTCGTTTTCCCTTTGTGAGCCATCCTCCCTCTAGTTGTGAACCTGGGTGAGCTCAAAATGCTGTCGCAACCCTGGGACATATCCAAGGTCCCCGAGGTAGGTGAAGTAAGCATGGGGGGGGTGGTACTATCAACAGTACAAGGATTGCTAGAAATAGGTGGGTCTTCCTGTATCTGGGCACAGGGTAAGGAAAAAGCGGGATCTAGAGAGAGTCTACGTTCCACAGCTTGAATCTCAAGATTCAATGCCGACTCTGCCCTGATTAAGCAATCATCTAATGTCCCCCCCACCTTATCGGCACCCCTCCTCTTGGTCATGTTATAACAGATCCAAGGCCCGCCCCACACAGAGGCAACCCACCTTCCCCGAGTACCAACTCAACAGCCTACAACGAAGTACAACAAACAAATACTACAAAAGAGAAAATGATTAAATGGGCTCAACAATGGTACTTTTGCTACACCGCCCACCCTAGCATAAATCACAACCCACAGCCGCACCCAACAGCTTAGAGGACAGGCCCTGCCCTGCCTCTTCCTGGCACTGACGGGCTAGGACGGGCCCGCCCTTGGCCCGGGCTTTGCCTGGGCGAGCCCGCGTGCGTCCCGCGCTGCGGGAGGCGCTCCAGGTATTTATGGTCCTCTATGCCCTCACATGGCCCACTGCGTTAGTTCGCAAAGTGCCCTGGGTAATGTAGTGAAGGCACAGCCGTATCCCTCGCGGCAGAAACCGGGAAGCAGAAGCAACACTGTTGTTAGGTGTAAGGAGTAGATAGCCCTCCAACCGTTCCCCACACGTTGCTGATAAAACAGGTTTCATTTTGCGCGTCCCCGTGTTCTACTTCATGGTAAAGTTTTTTGATGTCTTCAGTTACTCTTTCATGGAAGATATCCATGGCGTCTTTTGACAGGGATGAAGCTTGCTTTTGGCTTAAATGGACTACTCCCAGCACCTTTCTGAGCCATATTAATTTGTTGTAGTCTTGTCTGAGTTAGATCTTCTAATCCAGATACTGAAGATTGAATTCCAGTCTCATTATTCAAGTCATGTAAAGTCAGCAGAATGGGAATGTCAGATACCTTGAGTGTTTGTCCTTCGTCAGCCCCTACGTCCGGTGTCATTTTCGATTGACCCAGACTCCTACTCCCAACGGAAGAGAGCACGCACACGAGGGCTGTAGGTTTAAGGCTTCTTTATTGATTCAGGCCTCCCTCGTCCCAGAAATCAGGACAGAAGCATTTCGGCTGCCCCAGCAGCCTTTGTCAATCACTTATATAGACATATATGCTTCTTATATAACATTTAAAAGAATTTCAAAGAATATTAAATTATAATATAAATTACAATTATTATTTTATTAATAGTTTTGCATTTTGTATGTGTAAATAAACATGCACATATACATATATGTGTGTGTTTGTTTAAATAAGTATATCTTCTTATATGTTTTTTATATTATTTAAATATGTTTAATTTACGTATATTACTGTTGTATGTTAAAATATTTAATATTTAATAAAATATTTAATGTTTACTATGTTTAACTATATATATTTTAAAAAACAATATTTTTTTTTACATATTTTCGATATTATTGTAAAATGATATATTCTTTTCAATATGTTTCTAAATTACAGTAAAAGTATAGGGAAACTATATTTTTGCGCTTGATATTTTTTACCAATATATTTTGTCAGTGAACCTTGACAACGATTTCGATATCCGTCGATTCTCCAGATAGGAAGTTGGCAACACATTTCTAAGTCCCACTACACGCAGTTATGGGGACAGGAGGAATGTACTCTATCACCAGTCATGAGTAGATGGCCTCTTCTTTGGGGTTAGGTCTCACTTTGACAAAGGCTTGCAGCGGGGTCTGGGACAGGTTTAATTGGAACCGGTCAACTGGGCAGTTGCAGGGAGAAAGGGCTCTGGAAGCTTGTTGTGTCCCTGTAGCTCAACCAGGAGGTGAGCCAACTGATGCTTGGAGACACCTCTGGGGGCTTGGGTTCAAGCAAAGCAGGTTCAGTCTTACTCCAGGTTCATCAGACAGCAGGGCATCTTCGTTTGACTCCTCGAGGGTCCATTAGTTTTCTGAGGAGAGATTTGCAAAGTGGAGTTTGCCCTATCAGGGACATTGGTATTATCAAAGCATAAAACCTGAATTTTGCAATTTGGAATGCAGAAAAGTGGGTCTGTGTCCCTCACAGGACTCCATCCTTACACTCCCAGTCCTTTTGGCATGGTTTACACAATATTATTCCTTAATTATAGTAACAGGGCAGGATTATTCAAATCCTACTGAAGAGTCATTTGTGTGATATAACAGACTTGAATATTTGCAGCTAAAAAATATTCTCAGGGCTCAAACCAGTCATTCTTTTGTGGTAAATAATTTTCCTTTACCGGGACTGAATTTGATACAGAAACATTATAAAATAGCTCAGTAAAATGAGAGGCAGAATCCGTGGTATTAGAGTTTCGGAATGGGCTTTATTCCAGTAATCGATTATAATCGGATGCTTCAAGTTCCATCACCCCGGAGGTTCAGGAAGTGAAGTACATACTTTATTGACAAGAAGTAACTTTTATAGTGCATACATTACAATGAAGCGAATGCAGTAGGCGTAATAATTGATAAGGAAAATGACGAGTTGTCTGCGTAACCAGAAATGGGTGTAATAAAGAGTAAAAAGGAACATAATTGGTTGTGATGTCATGTATAGGTGGATCTATAAGATAATACTTGGCATAGATGCGCGCGCAGCAGCATGACGTGTAATTGACGTGTAACTAGGGGGTGAAGGGGACTTGACATTTAGCTCTACATGTGGAGACAAGAAGTCTGGGGGGTCAAGTCAACCTAATCCCAAATCATATCTAACATCCTATGTTTAAAGAACTATGTTATCCATAAAAGAAGGACTCTCGGACAGAATCTATTCTATACTGACTGTGCGTGCATGTACAAGCGTCTAAGTGTCTACACTGAATGCGAGGGGGTAGGAATATTCCATGGTAACAGGGCTATGAATTACTTGCATAAGGGCAGAGAAGCCGGGCCTTTTGCTCGGTGACTGGAAGAATGTTTACTTAAGCTACTAGGCAGGAATGCATCGGCTGAGGGGGAAGCAGATAATTCGAAGGTGAAATACAGTTCTTGGCAGAGAATAGGCTGATGTCAGGCTTCGTGAGCCGCGCAGAGAATGAGACAAAGTTCATGGTCACAGATGCAGGCTCAGACTGGAGCTTTCAGAGGCAGAAGGCAAAAAGAGTTTTGATGACAGAATCAGGGCCTACTTGCCTGGACTGAAAAATGGCATAAGTGAGCCATACAAAGCCGGTGGCCTTTCATATTTAGGAATGGAATATCCGGCCTGTTCATGGCGGATCTGACAGAGGACATGTTGACGGTGGACGCATATGTATTTGCGTCTTCATAACTGGAACTGGAGGGAACATACATGTACTTGTGACACGCACACAGAACCGTTGGGGTCCAAGATAGGGGACATAACTGACCAGAAAAATCCATATTTCCACATTCCCTCCTTGTCCCCTACTTGCCCTTCAAGAGATATCAATCTTCATTAATCCATTGATCTGTTCATATAGCATCATTTGTTCTTCTTTCTTCTTCCGTGACGAATGAAATCTTGGTGGTGGAATACACGATGTGGTACACAGACCACAGATCGCTGGTCCACATTGTAGACATAGACAGCAACTGAATAGTAGGAGAAGGCCAATACCTAGGAAGGATAAAACTCTCCATCCCCAGGCTGATATCATATTCCAAAACCAACTGGACCAAGTCCAAGTGCCTGGGTTCTGGTGTATCTGGCTTACAATCTTATGAAGGCGAGTGATAGCTTTATATACAGATGGCGAATTCTCTGGTATGAATACGCAGCAGCTTGATCCGATGACCCTACAAGCTCCGCCCCTATCAGCCAGGATGACGTCAAGGACAAGACGATTTTGAAGCACAACAATCCGCATAGCAGACTGCTCTTCTGTTAAATTGCCTAAGGCGGAAATAGTCTCATTCACTACTGCTTCAAGGGTTCTAGTTAATCTACGTATCAGCTTACTATTAGTAACGGTACCTATGTAGGGAAAGATGCCTTTATTAAAATCTACATACTTGTCCCATGCCGTCTCAGTGTAATCGACAATGGGGAGATCTCTCCGCTCTCTATTGTGTACTAAATGAATATTTCTATAATAATCAGGAGGAGCTAGGAAAACAGGTGGCAAAAGGAATGCAATGTAGCAGGTACCATCCCAATCTAGAGGTAAACGTATATATGCAGTCTGACCACATACAAAGTAGGAATGGCGAGAAGCTCTAAATGAAGATTTGCCTTGATCACTGAATTCTACTGTAGTGGTGCATTTACTATGGCCCATATGTATGGAACCAACTTTTCTTACACATAATTCACCCTTCGCTGGGAATACTGACATGGTGGGTAAGACTAGTTCAATTTCGGATACGACATTTAGAATCATGAGATTAGGTGTAAAATTACCTAATCCATATACTTCATTTTCTAGATCAGTTCCTGTTCTTTTGGGGTGACCCTCCTTGTCAGGGTAGCAGACCTTGAGTAAAACTAGGTTCAGGTTTCCCCATACCCAATGATCTTGGTAAACTGCTGTGTCTGAGTCTATGGAATTGATTAAACTAAACCATGCTCCACAGGAGCCATTGTGTGTAAATGGGTGTGGAAAGAATGGCAGGACTCCTTCATAATTCTGATAGGGAGGGAGCCGACCACACACCCAACAATTAGTAGCATTACTAGTCTGATGGGAATGATGTAACATACTAATGAAAGTGTTATTGCGCAGCGCAAGTCTATAAGACAATTCATGTGGAGGTAAGTCACTAAAAGAATGTTCAGCAGCAATATTATAAACATGTCTAGAAATAGGGTAATATATGTGCAACAACATACTTGTAATAATTATTAAAAGACTTAATAAAAACAGAATTAATAATGTCACTATGCAGTGGCTACGCAGTGATTTACAATACGCCTGTCGTTTCAACATTTTCCGGGTATTTTCTCTACTCAGGTCCAAGGGATACATGTCAGAGACAATTCAACCGCTTCACCTTGGAGAGGACTTAAACAATCAAATTGCTCGACTTGTTGGGCCTAAGCTTTAGTTTGTAAAGTTCTGTTTCAGTCTTTTCAACCAAAGGAAGTTTTGAATCAGTCTGTGAGGGAGTGCAGGGCACAATGTCTATATCCGAGGATAGTCCATGAAATTTCTTGATATGACTTGAATGAATCCAGCCCTTGCGGCCCTCGATCTTCACGGCTGTCCTTGTGGTCAGCAGGACCAACTTGGGTGCTTTCCACCTGGGCTCCAGCTGAGTCTTTCGGTCGAAATTCCTCACAAAGACGAGATCCCCCGGAACTACGTCATGGGGTTTCACCTCAGTGTTGTCAGGAAAGGCTGCAGCTACCTGTGAACGACAAGATTGTAGTGCAGACATCAAGGAAGCCAAGTAATCTGTCAGCATATTACAGTCAACATCAGTTATTTTTCGTGGTATAGGCGTCCCCCACATATTTGGTGGTCTACCGAAGATCACCTCATACGGGGATAGCCCTGTTCGTGAGTGTGCTACCATTCTCATGTAAAAGAGTGCAACGGGTAACGCTACTACCCAGTCGACACCTTTCTCTCTGCATATTTTGGACAATCTGATTTTCAGTATCTGGTTATGTCTTTCTACGAGACCTGCTGCTTCGGGGTGTCGAACACAGTGGAATTTCCACTGATAACCTAACAGAAGTGAAACGTGTTTCATTAATTCGGATGAGAACGGCTGGCCGTTATCTGAGTGAACAACACGTGGTAAACCGTATCGTGGGAAGAATTCTCGAACCAACTGTTTGGCAGTAGTCGGGGCAGTGTAATCTGAAACCGGGTATGCCTCCGTCCAACGGGACAGAGCGCAGACAACTACGAGAACATATTTGAATCCTCGACATCGTTCCATCTGGATGTAATCCATCTGTAGGACTTCAAAAGGGTGATTAGGAGGATGAAATCCACCCTGTTCTACGGGAACACTTTTTCCTGGGTTGAACTGGCAACAGATCATACAGGTACGGACCTTTTGTTTGGCTGCTGCTCGTAAATGTTTGTTGAACCAAATGTGTTGAATGCTGTCTAGCATAGCTTTTTCTCCTAGATGTGCTGGACTATGTATAGTGTTAATTATAACTTGGACCATTGAATCAGGAAGGAACCATACAGACTTTTCCTTCATCATCCATCCTTGGTCCGTTTGGATCCCTCCTAATTCAGTCCATGTCTTTATTTCGTCTGGTGTAGCATGTGTCTGTATGTCTATCACGTCAAGAGTAGGATCTTTAACTGTCATACAATGTGTCGGTATCGGGACTATTGTCTTTGTCATGTCGGGGGTTTGAGTTTGAGCCGTCTGTTTAGCTGTTCTGTCGGCTAGATCATTGCCTTGAGAAATGATATCAGTAACTTTCGTATGAGCCTTACATTTCATAATTGATATTGCAGTGGGTAGATGTATTGCATCTAATAAGGCATGAATGAGGGGTCCGTGCTGAATGTGGGCACCGTGGGAAGTTAAATAACCTCTCTCGCGCCACAGCACGCCGAAGTCATGTACAACTCCGAATGCATAACGTGAATCAGTGTATATGTTGACTTTTTTATTCGTGGCTTGAATACAGGCTTGTGTCAGAGCGATGAGCTCTGCGGCTTGAGCTGACAAAGTATTTATACGATTAGTTTCAATGACTTCAGTATCTGTTGTGACTGCGTAAGCGGCCACTAATTCTCCTGTACTTGTTCTCATACATGAACCATCTACATACAACGTCAGGTCTGGATCGGACAATGGAACGTCTGTCAAGTCTTGTCTGGGTTTTGTCGTTATAGTAATAACTTCAATACAGTCATGGGCTAGTGGGTCTGTTCCGGTTACTGGCAAAAGTGTGGCAGGATTCAATGTGTTACAGCGTCTGATTTCTATGTGTGGCTGAAACAATGTAAGTTCGTATCCTGTAAGTCGCGCTATAGTCAAGTGTTGTGTTTGCGTTCTATTCACAAGGACTTCTACTGTGTGTGGTACTTGAACTGTCAATGGATGTCCTAACACTATGGCATCGCTTTGTCTGATTGCTAAAGCTGTCGCTGCCACTGATTTCAGGCATGCAGGCAAAGCCTGAGCTACGGGATCTAATGTACTAGAAAAATAAGCACATGGTTTGTGTGCTCCTGCTTGTTCCTGTGTGAGTACTGACAAAGCAGTACCTTCGCGTTCTGTAACAAAGAGTGTAAACTGTTTTCTGTAACATGGTGTTGCTAAAACAGGTGCTTGGCATAAAGCTTTCTTTAGGCTTTCAAAAGCTTGTGTATGTTCTTGAGTCCAAGGGAGAACAGTCGATGTGGCTGCCTCCTGGGTTGTCAACTGGATGAGTGGTTTTGCTAGAAATGCATATTGTGGGATCCACTGTCTACAGTATGAAGTGAGGCCTATGAAGGCTCGTACCTCCTTTTGTGTCTTGGGTATTGGCATATTAGCAATTAGCTGGATGCGATCTGGTGTAAGCTGCCTTCCCTCCTTGGACAGCGAGTGTCCAAGATAAACAACTCGCTGGACACAGAATTGCAGCTTAGAAGGGGACACCTTGTGCCCCTTTTCGGCTAGAAATAGTAAAACTGTCAGTGATGCTTTTTCACATTCCGGTTCGCTTCTCGCGGTGATCAGCAGATCGTCGACATATTGAAGCAAGGCGGTGTTAACTGGCATGTGGATACTGTCAAGTTCTCGTTTCAGTGCGTGGCTATAGATGCTGGGGCTTTCTGTAAATCCTTGAGGTGCGCGTGAGAATTTAAAGCTACGTCCATTTAAACTAAATCCGAACAAATATTGGCTCTCCGGATCTATTGGGACGCTGAAAAAGGCATTCTTGAGATCAATTACAGTAAAGAATGTTGCTTCGGAATCAATGGCTGTCAGCAATGACGAGATATCTGGGACCACAGGGAATTGTGGCACAATGCATTTGTTTAACTCGCGCAGATCAATAACCAATCGATAGACTGGCGGGGCCTTCGGGTCCGTTCGTTTAAGAATCGGAATTATCGGTGAATTACATACATTGGAGTCTGTTTCCACAACTACTCCTTGGGCAATGAGCTCGTCAATGATTTGTAGTAAAGCCACTACAGCATCTGGTGGTAACTTGTATTGTCGCATTCGTGGTAGCACCACTCCTGCCTTTAATGTGACTCGATATGGTGTAATATTCATGCATCCAACATCAGTAGGGCCTTGTGCCCATAGACGTGTAGGTAAAATCTGCAGTCGGGGATCCATGTCTCTAGACACATAGTGACCTTTAAAATCACGCAAAAACAACCTTACACCTTCCGGAGAACAACATATTATGGCTCCTAGAGCTTTCAAGGTTTTAATTCCTAACCGATTTTCTGGACATGATTTAGTAAGCAATAAATCTGTAGTTCGGGTCAGAGGTCCTATCGTAAGTGGCAGAGGTTGTGACACTTCATTAACAATAGGTTTTCCTGAAAAACCAAGGGAAATATTCTGAGAGCCTGAGAGGGGTGCCCCTGGAACTTCACTACGTTTTATGGTCGTTCGACTTGCCCCTGTATCGAGTAGAAATTTTCTATCTTGGCCTAATAATTCACTATGTACATAAGGTCCTTCTTGGTCTACTGGGATTTCAATAAGGGGTAAGTCAACTTCCCTCTCTAGGCTTGTTCATGCGTAACGCTGATACTCAGGATATTCATACTGTGCGGTCTGATACATTTGTCGTGTTGTTGTCTGTGTGGCAGTAACAGGTAACGGTGGTGCAGCTGGCACAAACTGTATTGGCTGTTGTGCGGCTGGCATGGCCTGGGCATGCTGCATAGCTCCTTGTTCATTCTGATCTTGTCTGAGTGGCCGTGATCTTTCTTGTGTTTTACCTATGGCGATATTATGTTTTAAAACTGGACAATCGTGTACGTAATGGCCTGGCTTTTTACAATAATTGCATGTCCCTTTTACAGGTCCTGCTGAATCGGAATGTGTCATACCCTTTTTATGTCCTTCCGCTGGAACTGTCTGGGAAACTAGCATTTTCATTTTCGTGTCCTTCATGCGTCTGTGTTCATGTTCTTGTTCCTCTCTAATTCTATTGTGATGATACTGTAACATTTGTAACATTTGTGATGGAGTGTTACCTTGCCAGGTACTTTCGAATTTTAATACTCTATTCTTTACTGGGGGCAGGGCATTTTCCACTAACTTTGTTACAAACAGATGTGGGTATGATTCGCTACTTGCTTTTATGCCACTATTTATACCAAAACATTTTTCAAATCGGGCATAGTAATCACTAGTGTCTTCATCTTGCTTCTGCTTACAGGCTGAAATCGTTCCCCAATCTTCCTTTTTCGTAGTTAATAGACGTGGCAGTACCTGTACTAATAAACCTGGTAATGCTTTAGTTTTATCCCCAAGTCCTGCTCCTGCAGTTCGGGCCTTTTCTTCCGCTTCTAACACTGACCATTCTATCTTTTGGTCACCTACCTCCCACTCTTTTTCCTTGAGTTTTTCATAAATGCCAGCAGGCATCAATACCTTTAATATTGTCATAATGTCGGGATAGGTATACTCTCCCATGAGTAACATGTCTTTAATTTCTCGGTGAAAACCCGCTGGATCTTTGTCATGACTGGGTACCACTTTCTTCATTTGTAACAATTCTATTTTTGATATGGGCGTATATACAAATACGCGCCTAAACTCGTTGTCCTCGCCTTTGATTGGGTGTACTTCTCGTAACGGATTCTGTCTATCCATGTGATACGTGGGTCTTTCCTTGACGGGCAATGAAACATGCTCTGAGCATACAAAAAGAATATACTGCTTTCTTGATTCTAGAATTTCTTTAATTAATTTAGTACCTGGACCTCTCCATTTATTCATAAGCAATTCAGTCAATATGTCAGGTAAGGGACCAGGGTCCGAATGCTGACTCCGATATAGTATAATGAGTTGTTGAATCATATAAATCCCAGCTAACCTCTGTTCATCTGGGGTGAGATTCAAAAATGTGCGTACTACTGTATCATCACTATATTTTCCGGGACTGTCCACCCAATGGACAGCTGCCCTGGCTAAATCTTGTTCGTCCATAGAATCGAGAAAATGATAACCCCTTCGTTCTCGGAGTAGTTTGTCGGCGGTTTGGAACGAATGCTCGTTAGACCTTATATTAATTATAGGTATTTGAAAATTCCTGTTATTATCTGGACATATCGGATGTATTGAGTCAGTATGACATCTAGTCTGATTCCTATTACAAGATCTTCCTCTACCTACATAGGCTATGGTGTCCGACTGTCCTGCGGGCAGTCCTGACCCTTCTTCCTCGCTTTGTTCGAACTCGTCTGCCTCTAATCTCTCTTTGTGTAGGCGTTCTATTTCTTTACGGATCTTTCGGCACATGGCTATTATACAATTTTGCTTGTCATGTCTCCCTTCTGATATGTTCTGACTCCATCTGGTAAGAATTTTCATTGCTTCCGGGTCTACCCCCGGTCGGTCTACATTTCTGATCACACAGTTTATGAGGAAACGTAACAGTTCCCCCTGTATCTCTACTTTCTGGTATTCCATAGCTCTGTAAATACATTCTGGATCTCGCCCTGTTCGGACAAAATGATATATTTCGTCTAGATGCGCAGTCATTCCTGGTAACTTCGCTAAATACACTGCGGCTCGTCTGATACGCAATGAGGCCAAGGTCATTTCGTCCTCTATACCGGGCACCGGGTCATATCTACAATCTACGAGAAGCTCTTTAAGTGCACGAGCACTTACGAATTTGGGTGTACGTGAATGCGCTGACTCTTGAAAAGTAAGTTTATTTATTCTAGGTGGCGTGGAAAAAATATTGGTAGCACCTCCCGTGGCCCCATCTGGGGCGTCGGGTGTGAAAGGATTCGTCGAACGTGACACAGCAACTATAGGTGTGGACACAGCTATAGAAGTAGCTGTAGGAACAGATACAGAAACAGATGTGCCTGCCGGAACTTGTGACTCGACTTGTTGCTGTAGGGATACGGGTGCTGGATCTTGGCGTGAGACCTCCCTGATATGCGGTCTATGTGGGGCGGAATTAGCATACTCAGGAGCTGCGTCATCTAAATATGAGGAAAGAAAAACATCTTCTGCGGTTCTAGGATGCCCCTTAGGATGTACCTTTATTGGGAACAATGGGGGTGGCAAGTCTTTCGGTATTTCTGGAGTAGCCTTAGGTAATCCTTCGGCCAGAAGGGGATACATACCATTCATAAGGGCATTTCTTTGTCTGTCTACTTGTTCTGATTTCACTCGGATACCTTCCTCAATTAATAGATTTCCTTGAACTTTATTTGAACTTTCTTTATTCCTTTCTTCCTGTCTACGTGCTTTTTCTGTACGTCTATGAGATTCTTTACGCCATAACTCAACGGCGTCCTTCTGTGACTGTCTGACTTTCCTTTTCCATAACTCTTCCTCGACTTTCATGATGCACTCTGCATCCCAGGTCCCCGCTGCGGGCCACCTCTGACTTTCTGGTAATCCCTTGGTATAGTCTACCCATAAATCAAGAAATAATATAGCGTCTAAGCCATGTTTGTGATACATAAAGTGCCCTGGAGTGTCCCTAGGAGGAATAGGAACGGCTTCTTCGAGAACCCCTTTTCTCGTAGTGATCTGTCTTAATTTCGAAAAGAGCGGCATATTGAGAACTGACCTTATACTTGATTTTGACCAACTGACCTGATACTTGAATTTGGACAGACTTAATACAATAAACACGATAATGAACAGTCATTCATACCACACTATACAGGACGTTTTAAACACATTAAACATTTACCATTAAGCCTTTAACTGAAACAACAATGATGATCGTCTGCATAACTAATCACCAAGCTTAATTCTTGACGATAACTAGGTACTTCGGAATACTTGATATACTGCTAAACAGTACAGATACACTGCTAAAACAGTGCAGACCGGATTTGTGTACCCAAACCCGTCTTGACCGGCACAACCTATGTGCACGTCAGAAATGCCTCCCCAGTAATGGTACTCACCGGGTAGCTTCGGAAACGGAAGGCCTCAGTAACTTGAACTTGAACCGGACTGGACTCGACTCGACTCGTCGGACACTGGGCTTGACTTCGGACTGGTGGGTCTCTGTGTACCTCGGATCTTGCTCTCTCAGCTAGGCTCTGGTCGGGATACTTCGCACTTCTCACCGCCTCGTCTGGGTGTTGATCGCAGTCTCAGTCGCCCCCGCTTGACCGGAGGGAGATACAGGAAATCCTGCTGGTACGCGTTATTGTCCGTCCAGCTGTGGCAGGAGACCGGGCCTGCAACTCACCGCCGGCGCGTGAGATGAGAAAGTGTCCCTATTCGGGCGCCATCATGTGGTAAATAATTTTCCTTTACCGGGACTGAATTTGATACAGAAACATTATAAAATAGCTCAGTAAAATGAGAGGCAGAATCCGTGGTATTAGAGTTTCGGAATGGGCTTTATTCCAGTAATCGATTATAATCGGATGCTTCAAGTTCCATCACCCCGGAGGTTCAGGAAGTGAAGTACATACTTTATTGACAAGAAGTAACTTTTATAGTGCATACATTACAATGAAGCGAATGCAGTAGGCGTAATAATTGATAAGGAAAATGACGAGTTGTCTGCGTAACCAGAAATGGGTGTAATAAAGAGTAAAAAGGAACATAATTGGTTGTGATGTCATGTATAGGTGGATCTATAAGATAATACTTGGCATAGATGCGCGCGCAGCAGCATGACGTGTAATTGACGTGTAACTAGGGGGTGAAGGGGACTTGACATTTAGCTCTACATGTGGAGACAAGAAGTCTGGGGGGTCAAGTCAACCTAATCCCAAATCATATCTAACATCCTATGTTTAAAGAACTATGTTATCCATAAAAGAAGGACTCTCGGACAGAATCTATTCTATACTGACTGTGCGTGCATGTACAAGCGTCTAAGTGTCTACACTGAATGCAAGGGGGTAGGAATATTCCATGGTAACAGGGCTATGAATTACTTGCATAAGGGCAGAGAAGCCGGGCCTTTTGCTCGGTGACTGGAAGAATGTTTACTTAAGCTACTAGGCAGGAATGCATCGGCTGAGGGGGAAGCAGATAATTCGAAGGTGAAATACAGTTCTTGGCAGAGAATAGGCTGATGTCAGGCTTCGTGAGCCGCGCAGAGAATGAGACAAAGTTCATGGTCACAGATGCAGGCTCAGACTGGAGCTTTCAGAGGCAGAAGGCAAAAAGAGTTTTGATGACAGAATCAGGGCCTACTTGCCTGGACTGAAAAATGGCATAAGTGAGCCATACAAAGCCGGTGGCCTTTCATATTTAGGAATGGAATATCCGGCCTGTTCATGGCGGATCTGACAGAGGACATGTTGACGGTGGACGCATATGTATTTGCGTCTTCATAACTGGAACTGGAGGGAACATACATGTACTTGTGACACGCACACAGAACCGTTGGGGTCCAAGATAGGGGACATAACTGACCAGAAAAATCCATATTTCCACACTTTGTGCACAGCAACTGCTTTGCATCCTGAAAATGATGATTTAAAAACAATTAACACTGGGACTCTGTGCACACTGAGCATAAGCACTTGTGCACGCAGTTTGCTGGGAACAACTTTATTGCATTTGTGTGTTTTACACGCATCTCTACCCAGGCTGTCCCATTGAATGGTGGCCTTACGTAAGGTTTCGTGTTGGGGTTCGAGAGAGACTACCTGGACTTTGAGTGGGATCTTTATGTTCTCCGTCAAGATGGGTGCATTCCATCATGGCATCTAAAGTTTTGTGTCTCCTCATGCACCTTCAAATGGCAAATGCATGTTGTGTGTCAATGCTTTTGCTTCTTGGCTCTGTACCAGGGGACCAACTGCCAATCTATAGCAGGGGTCCAGGCCCCCTAAAGGAGTCTGTGGATCTCTAATTACCCCCTCACAAAACTCTGTCTGCCCCGCCATGTTCTTTTGCGTCCCTATGCATGGGTGACAGGACAATGCACTGCACATCTTTGCCTGATGGAAACTACAAGGGTAAATGCCATTGCAGATAGTCCAAGGAATTACTCACCCTTATCCAGGCCATCATGACTTCCTTAAAGTCCAGGGTTCAGAAGGCTCAGATGCAAATTCTGGCAAAATCTCTCAGGCCTCCCCTAGTTGCATGTAGTTATGTTTAGCGTCTGCACTCCATCCCCACTTTGAAATGAGATATAAAACCTCACACCCTCTCCCTTAATGGGTGGATGTAGTGGATGTAATATAATGAAGACTGTTCACAGGCAGCCAACATGTCCTCTCTGTAGGGTCATTGGCAGTGGCGGCTGGCATGTCCCGAGGGCGGTGAGCAGGTGGGACGTAAAAAATAATAATAATGAAAAGCACATGCCTGAGAGCGCAACGTCCTCCTCGATGGTCTCTCCTCTGTGCAGGAAGGCAGGCAGGCTCCAATTTACCAAGCCAATCCTGGGTCTGCTCTCACCAGCATGAGAGCCACGCCAGGATTGGTGGAAATGGCCTCTATCAGCACTCAGAAGAGCACTGGTGGCTTTTGCTTTCTACAACCGGTTAGAGAGGTTTAAAGTGCGCATGTGTGGCTGGCTGTTGCAAGACGGCCAGCCAAAAAGACATGTGCACTTTAAACTGAAAATGCCCTGCTCTCTCTGCTGCCACCACTCAGCAGCAGCCCCACCCTCATCCTGACACTTCATTCAGGACGGGGTGATAAATAAAACAATGGTATTGAATTAACTTCATTGCCATTTATTTTTTGTCTCTTTGGGCATTTCAGTGGGGTGAAGCTTCCTCGCTCAAATGGAGGAGCCGCTCCTTGCCATTGGTCATCCTATCAACAACCTCATGGGCAGTGGACATTCAGTGCTAGCATGATCCCTCAGGGGCTTGATTGTCCTAATCTATGCTTCCATAATGGAAGTAATAAGAGGTACAAATGCCATTCAGTCATCTTCATTGTAGCATATGTTATACAATTGAGAGATTGAGACATTCAGTACAATCACAATCGACATTGTGTGCTCTTCTGTAATGCAAGGAGTTGCCCCTGCTGTGCTTAATTTGTGCCAGGTTGATAGTCGGGCCACCGTCACTCATTTCAAGGGAGCAGCACTTAGTTTTCCTATTTGTAGTGAGCCACCCGGACACTGCACAACATTGTTGCACAGACCGAGGGGTATAAATAAAGGGCGACATTTACTTTTTATTTATTTTATGATTTTATATAGTGCTGAATCACCCCAGGGGGTATCTCTGTGCTTGTAACAACTAAACAACCAGGCAGCAAGTTAGAAAAGATGGATTTTCAAAAGCTTTCTGAACTGGAGAATGGTCATATCGGTGCGAAGATATTGAGGAAGGCTGTTCCAGAAACACGGGGCAAGGTAAGAAAAAGCTTTGCCTCCAGTGCGTGATTTCTTGATTCTAGGAATAGAAAGTAATCTTTTGGATCGAGATCTAAGAGAGCATGCAGGAGTATAGATAATGCATTTCCTGGCAAGATAGGAAGGACTGAGCTTATTTATGGCTTTAAAGATCATGCATCCTATCTTAAATTCCACTCTTTTTTTCACAGGAAGCCAGTGAAGTTTTAGTAGCAAAGGCAAGGAAGGAGTCCTAGGTGGTAAGCCCGTCTAGACGGGCAGCCGTGTTTTGTATAACCTGCAGTTTTCCTAAGGAGGCTACATGCGTAGAAAGAAGCAGAGCATTGCAGTAATCAATTCAGGGCATGATCAGGGCCTGAATCAGAGTCTTCCTCGTAGAGATAGGAAGTAAAGGAAAGATTCTCCTAAGTAGACTGAAGACATGATAATAGGTGCCAACAGTAGTATTGACATGGGCATCTAAAGTAAGTTTATGATCTAATTTGATGCCGAGGTATTTTATCTCCTCTTTAGGGATCGGGGCTTTACCCAACTCCTCAGGCCACCAATTTGGCGACCAGCAGATGGTGGCACCTCCAAACAACATAATCTCAGATTTTTCAGAGTTTAATTGGAGGAAATTGCTTTGCATCGAAGAGGCAATAGCCATCATACCCTGGGAGAAAATATGTTGTATGTCATTTCTTTTTTTATCAAAGGTGAGGAGGAGTTGGGTGTCATCCGCATAAGAAATAGGACAAAAACCCAAATTTCTCATAAGTTTCGCCAGAGGGGTCCCACAGATATTAAAAAGAGTAGGGCTCAGACATGAGCCCTGTGGGACTTCCCTGGTTATATGAGAGAGAGCAGATTTATAAGGGCCCATAGTGACTGCCTGAGTTCTGTTCGTCAGAAAATCTGACAACCACTTCAGTGCAAGTCCCATAATACCAATCTCCTGCAGTCTAGACAGCAGGATATGATGTGAAATGGTATCGAACGCTGCTGAAAGGTCAAGCAGCACCAAAAGTGCTGCTTGACCATTATCCAGTGCCATCCTAATGTTATCGGTTACTTCCACTAAGGCCGTTTCCGTGCTATGCTTAGCATGAAAACCAGATTGGGAAAAATCAAGAGCATGGGTGGATTCGATAAACGCCGATAGGTGTCTATTAATATGTTTTTCTATGATCTTGCTCTGTAGGGGAAGCAGGGAAATAGGGCGGTAATTAGTCAGCTCAGCCGGATGGATCTTTAGATTTTTACAAATGGGGAGAATTTGGGTATGTTTCCATTGTTGCGGGAGACTACCAGAGTTTAAAGAGTTAATAATAATGGAGCATATGGGTAAAGCAAGTTGATCCGAAAATTTAGATGAAACTTTACCTGGAATAATGTCAAGAGGGGAGCCAGATGTAGTACCTTCCAATCAGGAAGATACTTCTGTGATAGTAATGTTAGAAAAGGTGCAAAATTGTGAATCATTACTAATTTGATTTGATGGATCTACAGTAGGGGCAGGAAAGGAGGTGTTAGATGAAATAATTTTTTGATAGATATTTTCAATTTTCTGAATAAAAAAGGAAGAAATATTGTCACATAGAGTTTGGGAGGAGATGTCTCTGGTCTCACAGGATATGGGATTAGTAAAATTCTTCTCAATTTGAAAGAGTTTTCTGGAATTATTTCCTGCTTGATCTAGCACGGTCGCAATATGCAATTTGCAAGCCTTTTTAATGTTATTGTGATAGTTAGAAATAGCAATCTTATAATTAATTTTATCTTGCTCATTATGCGAAAGTCGCCATGAGCGTTCTAACCTCTTGCAGGAACTTTATTCCTCACGTAAAACAGAAGTATACCAATCAGTAGGGGAACCTTTGGGAGGATGAGTGAGAAGCTTCATAGGGGCTATCTTATCAAGCACATTTGAGATAAGAAGGTTAAAGAGGTCAAGTTGTTGATTGACATTGTAGAGCATAGTTTCCCTATCCCAGGAGAGAAATAGGGAAGAGAGATGGTCAGAATTTAGTTTATGCAATGGTCTGTATTGACGAGAGGCTGAAGTAGTAGATGAAGCGGAATCACAATGGATAGGGCTAATAAGTTGAAAATGTATTAGTGAATGATCAGTCCAAGTAAGTGGATAGGTGTCACCACATTTGATATCCTGAGAGTTAGTCAGAATGAGATCCAAAGTGTGGCCAGCAACATGAGTAGGAGCGGAATTTATTTTAACTAATCCAGAGGCAGCCAGGTCTTGCAGACATAGCCTAGCATCCTGGTTCAAGACATCTTTGCTATGGATATTAAAATCTCCTAACAAAAGGAATTTACGAGTGGCAATTATGTGAGGAGAGAGAAAATCTAGCAGTTGACTGGTAAAATCAAGTGTAGGGCCAGGTGGTCTATATACCAAAGCACCTTTCCAGCTACAACGGGTAGAAAGATCTAACCTAAATACGAGGCATTCAAACGCCTCTGTGCCCACTTGATCTAGAATGGTAAATGCTAGGTCTTCTTTATGAGTTATAGCTATACCCCTACCCGCTCTGCCTGATCTATCCAATTTCGAAATACGATAGCCCTCCGGGATGGCCAAAGCAATGGCGGGAGTGGAAGATGGTTTAATCCAGGTCTCAGTAATGAAGCTCATCTCGGGTTTCAAATCAGACAGGATATCCCATATATCTGTAGTATGCTTAGGGAGGGACCTAACATTAACCAGAAAGCAGTTCCACTCACTATTTATCCCTGGAAGAGGAGGTAAATTAAGAGAAGTATTAATTAAAGAGTGAGATAAATCATTAACATTAAGCTGTCGAATAGTAATCGAAGGGGGGCAGAGACACTCAGTGGTCTGAAATCTACAAGCTCGGCATGAAAAAGGGCCCTCAAACACGCGATAAGGCTGAAGAGGTAATTTACAGGGGGCGGGCTTGAGCTCTAATAAACAATCACGCGAATATCTGTGAGGTATGTTTAAAATTTGTAGTGCAGACACAGGCCCCCTACCGGGGGTCCTGGCTTCTGTCGGCGAACTGGCGCGGACGGGCGCAGACGGGCTTGCCTCTGGTGCGCCTCCGGCGCGCAATCGGCTCGCTCGCTGCACGCGCGCGCTGCACGCTTGCATCATTCTGACTTAAATACCCCCAGCTGCTAGAGCGCTAACCAAAATTGCGCCCAATAGCTGGCCTGAAGAGATTCTGGGATGGCTCGCTAAGTAGCGAGGTGAGTTTTCAAATTTTAGATGCAGGTGAGTGGCAGTAAGCTTTGGTTAAAAAAGACAATCAGATGAAATTAAAAGATATTTAGAGCAAAAATAGAATAATGCGCGCAATACCCTACTCTCGTTACTATGAGAGGGCAGGGTGCTGCAGTATCAGTAAAAACTAGCAAAAACAGGTTCTGCTTCAACAATCAACATTCACATTCAACGTTCGCGCTAGTAGTAGCAATCATTACGCTGCGCGAAGAGGGCAGGGGACCATTGCCTGGATCCTTCGGCAGCAAGTCAGGCTCCTGGGTGAGAGCGTGGGTGCAGTGGGGGCAAGCCTGCCAGGACAAGTGCAGGGAAGAGCCAGGATCCACCAGAAGCACCTGGGGGGAGCGCCAGCAAGGATACAACACATAAGGCTGCAAGGCAAGAGGGGCAGCGCATACACCATGACCACGCCACAAGCGTCAGCAGCGGCAGCACCTCAGGATGCAGGGGCTGTTGGGGACAGGCCAGGAAGGATGGCAGTAAAAGCACTCGCGGAATTTAGCCAACTGGCGGACCCAGCTACAGCGGCGCCAAGGTGGCGGAAATGGATTGGCCAACTGGAGAATTCTTTTGTGGCCACAAGAGAGACAGACAACGCTGTCAAACGATCCACAATGCTCCGAATGGGTGGAGATGAGCTCTACAACCTGTTTCAGGACCTGCCTAACATGGGAGATGGAAACGACTATGAATAGGCCATCAGAGCTTTGAACAGGAACTTTAATCCGCAGGTTAATCCTGACTTTGAGCATTTCAAGCTTCACCAGGCCAAGCAGAGAGATGATGAGTTGATTGATATGTTTTTCGCACGTCTACGGAAGCTGGCAAGAACCTGTGTTGGAATCGACTGGCAATTCGAGACAGGAGCACAACTCATAGTGGGGTGCAAATCACTGGAATTGTGAAAGCTAATATTAAGGCAAGCAGGAATATCGCTAGATGACATCTTGGTCCTGCGGAGGTAGCATGAACTGGCGGATGTCAGAGCTGGTGAGATGGAGGTGGCGCTGGGCAAGAAGTCACGGAGCACCCAGCCGTTATATCCAACACCCATCAAGGAGGAAGGAGTGGATGCCATCTGGAAGACATACTCTCAAGGCAGTGGTTCTGACACGGGGCGGAAGAAAAACAGAACAGGCAGGGGTGCAGGAACTGCGGACTAGCAACACACTCCCAGGGGGGATGTCCAGCACAGGGGAGACAGTGTCTAAAATGCAATAAGTATGGACACTTTGCAAAAATGTGCCAATGGGTGGCAAGAGCTGGGACAAGTAGGCCCAAAGGTCCGAGATTCCAAAGGAGTGCCAAAACTGTCCAAGAGGCAGAAGAACTGGATAGCAGATGTCAGAAGCTGTCAGTCGCTGATGAAGAAGAAGAGAACAACGTATTTGTAGTATCCAACATCCGAGGAGAAAATACGACCAGAAGGCCTCCAACGTTGTGTCAAATATGGATAGGAGATAACTGCGTATAAACACTCATCGACACGGGGGCATCAGTAACTATACTGGACGCGTCGCAATACAGAGAGCTGCGACCCCGACCCCGGTTGATGCCGACTACAGCCAAAATACTCACCTATGGAGGACACACACCCATTCGGCTACAAGGGGTCATTGACATCGAGGTCAGACATCGGGAACGGGCAACATGCACCAGATTCTATGTTACCTGTGACAGAGCAGGGTCACTGTTGAGTTGCCACACGGCGGAGGACCTGGGTTTAGTGATGTTTGCACGACAGGTTCATCAGTCGCAAGCGGATGTGGTGTTGGCGAAGTTTCCGGAGCTGTTCAGGGGACTGGGATGCCTGAAGGGAGTCGTGGTCCAGCTTCACATCGATGAGACAGTCAAGCCAGTAGCTCTCCAGCACCAAAGGGTGCCCTTTCATCTTTGTCCCTTGGTGGAGGCTGAGTTGGATGGGGTGGTCGAAAAAGTAACAGGCCCGACTCTGTGGGTGTCACCATTGGTGATAGCACCGAAACCCAAGCAGCCCGGAGCCATCCGGCTGTTTGTGGACATGAGATTACCAAATAAGGCAATACGTCGTGAGAGGCACATCACCCCCACGATAGATGAAATCGTGGCAGACAACAATGAGGCGCAATGGTTCTCCAAGGTGGATCTAAATTCAGGTTATCATCAACTGGTGCTAGCGGAGAGAAGTTGATATACAACAACCTTCACGACACACGTAGGACTATGCCGGTTCAAATGCCTGAGCTTCGGAGTATCGTCTGCAGCCGAGGTGTTCCAGGATGCAGTGCAAGAAGTGTTATCAGGATTGGTTGGTGTCATCAACGTCAGCGACGATATTCGAATCTTTTCCAAGACACTAGAAGAGCACCATGTCCATCTACGGGCGACCCTGAGGAGACTGGTTGAACAGGGCCTGACACTCCATCGGGCGAAGTGTGACTTCTATGCCAATGAAGTCGAATTCTTTGGATACAGGTTCTCGGCCAAAGTCCTCCAGGTAGACCCGGCGAAGGTGGAGACGATCCGAGCAGCTGCCATTCCACAAACACAATCAGAAGTCCGAAGCTTCCTGAGGATGGCCAACTATTGTGGCCGTTTCATCCCGTATCCAGCAACACTGTCCGAGCTGCTCCAGAGGCTGGTGAAGAAAGATGTGCCGTGGCAATGGACAGAAGACGAGGCCCGAGCATTCCGGAGTGTCAAAGATGCGCTACTGAAAGGAGCCACGGTGGCATATTTCCAACCAGGAACAGCAACTGAACTTATTGTGCATGCCAGCCCCGACGGGCTGGGAGCAGTACTCCTCCAGAAGAATGGGCAGGGTGAATGGGTGCCCATTGCATATGCCAGCAGAGCACTCACGGCTGTGGAGATGAGGTACTCTAAAATTGAGCGTGAGGCACTGGCAATACGCTGGGCCTGCCAGCATTTTTACATTTACCTGTGTGGACACACATTTACGGTGGTAACACATCGCAAGCCATTGGTAAAGCTGTTCACAGGCACGGCCGGAATGGCCCTCCACGAATAGAACGATGGTCTGTCCAGATCCAACATTACCGCTCTGTGGTGGAGTATCGACCAGGGGAAAGCAGTCCTGCAGACTGCCTGTCACGGCACCCACTCACATCGTTCATACGCCAGGTCGTGGAAGAGGCGTGTCCCCAGGCATTGTCGTTGGAAGAGATCAAAGAGGCCACGGATCAAGATGAATGCCTACAGGCTGTGAAGCAGACTCTCCGAAACCATAAATGGAAGTGGTTTCTACTCAGGGCCGGTCAGCTAACAGAAGAAGAAAGGGACTACCGAGAGAGCATATGGAGGTGCCAGGAGGAGCTGAGTGAATCCGATGATGGCCTTATTCTCAGAGGAGCTCGTTTGGTAAAACCTGAAAAGCTATGGAAAAGAACCATCGACCTGGCTCACCAGGGTCACCAGGGATTAGAGAAGACTAAGGCACGACTGCGCACCAAAGTGTGGTTTCCTGGAGTGGACCGCATGGTAGAAGAAAAGGTGCGGGGATGTCACGCATGTTTGATAACCGGAGCTGACCCGCCGATAAACCCCATCATCACGGATAGGCCTAGCCGAGTACCTTGGGCTCAGGTTAGCTTTGACTTCGGAAGCTTTCCAGATGGGAGGCACACAGTGGTAATGCTCGACAGCTACTCCAAATTTCAAGTAGTCGAGGTGGCCACCTCCACTGCGTTTGACTGCATTCAGCCTTTCTTGGAAAAGGTGTTCTCACTCCTGGGGATGCCTTAGGAACTACGCACAGACAATGGTCCACCATTTCAGGGACACGAATTCAAAGAATATTTGAGTCACCACCGGATTAGGCATTGTCGTGTGACTCCTCAGTGGCCTCAGGCCATTGGGGATGTAGAAAGATTCATGTGAACTTTAAACAAGGCGCTAAGGATTGGCATGGATCAAGCGGAGAATCTGTAGAACCGCCTACACCAATTCCTAAGAGCATATCGCAACATGCTGGACTGCACCACTAAGTGTGCTCCCAGTGACCTACTCATGAAACAAGCAGTGCGGGACAGTATCCTCACCAGTGATCAATGGGCGCCGGCCATGCTAGACTCTGAGTGCACCAAAGCGAGGCGCCAACTCAACAATGACCGAGCCAGTCAGAATAGGGGGGTCCGCCAGTCATCCATACAAGAAGGAGACTACGTTCCGCACTCCATATGAACGAGAACAATGGAAAGTAGTGCAGGTGAAGGGATCAATGGTAACCACGGGAAAGAGGGGCACAGCAGATCACTTGAAATGCTTCATAATTCAAGACAGCACCGGAACCGGAGGAGTGGATACCAGAAACCGGACCGGTGAATGAGCAGGAGGATGAAGAGTTTCCACCGGAGGAACCCAGGGTAAGCGGAAGCATCTTAGGTGAAAGAAGGGAGAGAGAAGGAGTCAAACCGGTGGAGGACAGCATGGCGGCTGCTGGCCCAATCAAAGAGGTACCAGATAATTCCCAAAGCAATCAACGTTACGAACTAAGGGGCAACCCTAAACCCAGCACTAGACTGCGGGACTTCCTGTGCTGAAGATGGGGACGATGGCGTCAGACAGCCACAGATAAACAGCCTATATAATGATTGTGTGAAATGTTATTGTTGTGTTTATACTGTTGGTATCCTCACATGTTCCGTGGGATAGATGGGAATCTTAGGGGTGGGCGGAATTTGCGGAATTAACCTTCGCAAATTATCGCGAGAATGTTTAAAATTATCGCAAACAAGCAGAAATATCGCGAAGATGCGGAAGTTTTTTTCCGGCATGTTCGCGAGATTTTCTGCATGGTTGCGGGTCGCCAACTTACCCATGTGGTTGCTTGCGGGCGCGGCCATCTTGTTTTGAGTTGTTCTCGCGGTGCATGATCGCGAGAAGAAAGACGTGATCGCGCGACGCATGACGTCACTGCGGGCGCGAACTGTCGCGAGACAGCGCAAATGGCTAAAAACAATACAACATCTCATGGAGAACGCGACCGGATCAAGAAAACTTGTCGGCGAACGCAGGGATTCAGGTAAGGCGATCGCGCGCGCGCGAGAATGTATTATTTTACAGCGCGAGCAAGAAACAAATTATCGCCAAGCTGCGGAAACCGGAATTTTTGACATTTTCGCGCTCTCCGCGGAACGCAAAAATGTCAAATTATCGCAATTTCCGCGAACGGAACGAAATTTTTGCCCAGGCCTAGATGGGATGTAGTGAGCCACCCGGCCACTACACAACATTGTTGCACAGACAACTCCCTGGGCCGGGCTCGGACCGGGGGGTATAAATAAAGGGCGACGTCAGCGCACGTGGCTGATGGCGCGGAGCTAGTATCAGACTCACTGTGTCCCCTTAATGCTGCTGCAGCGAAGTTAGGCCTACTCCCCCTCCTGACCCCTAGAAGCCAGCTAGTAGCCCCCCAGCCACACGCCCCTAGTAGACGACCCCTTGGAGGCCCCTACGACACTATTCAGATATTGACCAAGAGCAAGGGAGGCAAAACACACAAACAGGAACGAAGGAGGAAGAGATTCAACAGAAAACCATCACAAAGGGAGAAACGAGTGACGTCACGAGTGAGAAAGAGGAGCAGGCAGTGTCTGGTACTGGGTTTAAGAGGCCTGACATTTAATAGCTTCGGCTGTGGGCTTCTGAGCAGAGATGTGGGCATCGGTATTCATTCTTTTACAAGCTAAGCATTGGCATTAAGTACCCCTTCTGTAGCTGATTTTAGTGATTATAAATGCTGTCAGTCATGACTGCTGGGGCACTAGCTGCACTGATTGACAGGCGGCTGAGTTTAAAAAACGAAAGAAATTTTGGTAAAGAGGTTCAAATAGCAGTTGATATGCACAAGGTTGATACTAAAATGTGGATTCAGTTATCATCTTGCCGGTGTTCATATAATTGAAGCCATTCAAGCATGAGTGCAAATTTGTCAGTTAAATAAACGTGGAAATGCACTAGGTTCAGCTTAATTTTTTCACAAAATCAAAATAAATATGGGTAAATACAGTAAAATTAGGAAAAAATATACAGATAAATACATACGGATATGCAAAAGAATACTGGAGCCCTAATTATAAATTACATATGAATCCTAAAATATGAAAAGATTGCTGGTACAAATTGTTTCATGAAATGTATTTGCTATTTTTGTCAACACCTGACCACATGGTTGTCAAGCAGTGAGTTTTCATTAACTATTTGTCTGGCTAGGTTATTTCACCCCAGCTAGCCTCTCATTACTCAGATAAATTACAAATGCCAGGGGCTGGGCACCACCCTGGAAGCTTGAAATGGGTGGACCCGGCTCTAGTGGGTGCATCTCTTTGGGGAGACAACATACAAGAGGTATTGTGAGATAGGGTGCAAACTCCCATGGGAAGAAGGGCACCCAAGTCTTCTAGCCAGGGCAGGAAGCTGAAACAGTGGCGGCTCCTCCGCTAAGGCAGAAGAGTGTCTCCCCACTGCTGTAAAGAAGTGAAAGAAAGAACAAATACAATGATGACAACGTGAGGTTATTATCATTGGATTTGTTCCTGCTGTGCAGTTTTGTGGGGCGGGAGGGGCTGCTCTGCTGTCAGAGCAGGGGAGGAGTGGTTTGCCCACTCCAAGTGCGCAATGACTGTTTGTCTCGGAGGCCGTACTAAACAGTCATGCGCACTTCGCATGTTCTCCATGAAGGCTACATTACAGCCTACATGGAGAAGATGCCCAGTTCCCATTCCTTGGCTGTGCGCCAATCCATGGCACTCAGACCAATCACAATGCAGCATTATGATTGGCTTCGGGAAGGGAGCCTGGCTGTTTCCTGTTGCAGCCTCAGAGAGGAGAGACTGAGATACGTGTGAGAGAGCAGCGAGAGGTAAGTTTAATGTTTTTTCTTTTTTTTAAAACACTCCCTCCCCCCATCCCGCCCCGTCTCACCACTCCCAATCCACGCCAGCTGCTACTGACCTAAAATCATATTTACCCCCTTAACATCACTCAGGTGCATTCTGCTCCTGTGAAGATAGCGAACAGCCTCCTGCTATAAGTTCAACTGCTTGCTCTGTCCTCAGAGGCCACAGTGCGGAGACAGATTATCATCTGCAGAAAAGGAAAACCATGTTATTGAGCTCGTTTTCCCATCGGACGGCAATATTTTAAAAAACATTTCCTTTTTCTTTGGACACGAAAAGCTGATATCAAAATCTCCAACGCCTCCTGTTTTTCATTTAGTCGTGTACCCAGTGTTCCTGCCAGGAAACTTTTTACAGACTTAAATATTAGGTTCTGAAGTACCGAAATGTTTGGTCTAGTTGAGTTTGTACGCCTTTCAGCTTGCTTTCGGTAAACCGGGCATCAATGTCTCTTCGCCAACAGATATGAATTCGTGGCACGTTTGCTTTAGTTAGGGGGACCCAAAGATGGGTCTCAAATGTCAGATTTAGAATATAAACCTGCAATTGAAGGTTTGCCAATTGCTAATTTGGAGAAAAACACAGAAAATATGAAATATATAAAGCTAATCTGATGGTATATCGAGTTTCAGTCGGAAAATGTGTAAGGATATCGATTGTGAATGTCACATCTATAGTTTCTCTGCATGCAGTTCGCTTAAGGTTTTTAGTGATCTAGCACAAAGTAGGATTAGGGGGCATCAGCCAAAATATTCACATGACCTCTCCTGGGTAAATCATTTTGTAAAGCGCACACTGCAAACTAAATAATTTTAAGACACTATTAAGAATTAGGAGTATGCATCTCATAATGGATGTAGCATTCAGGAGGATTAAATCTGGTAAATCAAAACATAAATGAATGATAATACTTTTATACATCAAGAGTGAGGCAACAGTGACACCGTTTTGTTTCTTATAACAGTGATTGGTTTTTTTCCAGGGTTTTTTTCAAAATAGCAATCTTTACAACCTAATGGTGCCGAAAATGTAAACCTTCCTGACTTTATTATAGTACTACTAAAGTGGATTGTGCAGATTTCAAAGGGAAACGTGTACTTTCCATTGCATGTAATAGCCGTGTAAGACAGCACAGTGGACGCTGCAGAACACTTTGGGCTAATTCCGACTTTTGTCGCAGCGGTACACCACCACCACGCTCCCGCTGCGGCAAAGCCGTGGTCGGGCCACCTGCCAGAATAATAGTTTGCTCATGTCTGGCGGACTGGCTTCTGGCGTTCCCATGGCAGTGCCTCTAAAAATGGGCACCGCTATGGGAATGCCAAAAACATTTCCTGCAGGGCATGGACTGAAAAATCCATGCCGTGCAGGAACTGGTGTGCATACACACAGGGGTCACATGTTGTGCCCCCCTGTGTGCATCCACATGGCGTGAGGCACCAGGGGACCCTATAGGGTCCCATTTGTTTCCTCTTTGCCACGGTTTTCAAGGAGGTGGCAATACCATGAAAACCGGGGCGGAAAAAAAACTTGTAATATGCTTGGTAAGACCGCGGCGGTCCCATTAAGCATATTGCGGCCTTAGGACTGCCACGCCACCACCAGGGAACAGATGTTCCCGGGAGGCAGTTCCATGGTGGTCCGACCGCGCAAGTGTTAATGGGGCAGTCAGACTGCCTGTGCAGCAGTGGCTGGACCGGCACCCCCCACGCCACCACAAGCCCTTTGTTTCACACAATGATCTCAGCTTTCAACCCTTGTATGCAACTAAGCACATCAACAGTTGGTTTCATTTTACATACGAAAACTTCCACAGTCTGCTGAAATGGATTTGCACCTGTCCCAATATATCTCTGTCTGTAAAAAGTAGATGGAATTATAGCCAGAAATCAGGTTGGGATTTGGGAAAAAACATGTAAAAATGATGCGATAAGCACCAATTACCACATGTTCTCCCCTTTTGCAGATATCAAATCTCACACCTCCCCAGGACCAAGTGGTTAGTATGGGTAATACTGTGTGTGGGTATTACCATGCCATATTAATAGGTCTAGCATTCTTCCAATATTGACATGTCACTGTGTTGTTACCTGGTAGTAAAACCAGGTAGATTACAAGGTCCTTATCAGAGGATGAAACAGCTAGATGAAAATCAACTTGTTCTTATACTAGAAGGACGGTTCCACTCTTATCGCCATGCATCTCTGGTGGGTGACATGTGCTTAATTTCTCTCCAAGTGTGCCAGTAACAGAACATTGACACAGAACAAAAGGCATCTGTGATGGTTACCTCTGTGAGCAATATCTATCTTTGAACAGCAAATGGGCATTTAAAGCGACACGCCTGTACCTTACACTATTATTGTCCGTTTTTTCTAGGAAACTCTGATATTTAGAAGAGAACAAGCATTGACAAAGCCAATAGATCTTCCTCTAAGATGCCATTCTATTGGCAACGCTATTGCTTTTAAGCATAAGTATTAACGTGCCAAAACGGCAGCCAGTGCATCACAATGCATTCAGACCCATGGCTGGCCATTTTGGTACAGGTTTTCTATTTAATAAAAAATCATGACGCACATATTCACCTGCATCATGATGTTTATAAGCATAAGTAAAATATGAACTCTTCTTTGCTTCTTGTGCTACGTCACAGAGAGGATTAAGTGATCATTAAGTGATCACACCAACTTTGGTACAAAGTTGTAAAACCTCATCTGCTGAGGTCTGTAGTCTCAATTATTGGATTGCCATTCACTATATAATGATTTCCATTTTGATCTTTTGCATGTAAATGTGTGGATATCCTCAAAAGCTTGCTTATTTCTGGCCTTTGAGGATCAGAGATGGATACCCCTAATCTCTTGATGAACTGTTCCCCTACACTGAAAACAACCTCTTAGAGCTAAATCTATCAAAAACAAAAACAATCCCCTTTGGGAAACCCAAGAAGTTGCGTGGAGGGTGGCACTTCAACAACATAAAAATTGACTCAACACCTCACTATAAGTATCTGGGAATATTTTTAGACTCCAGAAGCTCATTTGATAAGCAAAAGGAAGCACTGAGGACCAAAGCTCTGGCTTTAGA
Organism: Triturus cristatus; assembly: GCF_964204655.1. Taxonomy (NCBI): domain Eukaryota; kingdom Metazoa; phylum Chordata; class Amphibia; order Caudata; family Salamandridae; genus Triturus; species Triturus cristatus. Next base: position 371,198,376 of record NC_140584.1, on the reverse strand, counting down.
GGCAGCAGCAACAAAACTGTCAAAAAAACTATTAGGTCCCAGCTTTATCCCACTGTTAAAAGTAATGAAGGCAAAAATATCTAATTCCCTGATGAACGGCCAAGAGATCATGAAGGGAACCACAAACATTCTTCTAAATAAAATGAAAACTAAAATCTTTAAATGTGCATTCCATCATCCAAATTCAGCATCACCGGCACAAGTCTGCCTGGAATTTGGCTTACTTGACCACCCGGCGTAGAGGCTGGGGCATTTATAAAGTTTTGCAACAGACTGCGTCAAGCCCGGGAAGACTCACTGGAGGCCAGACTCTGGCAAGAAATTCAGAAAAGTCATGCCACCCATAAATATCGGCTCCACTTGGAGCACAGCTTACCATTACTTGGTATCAAGGATTTTTGGGGAACAAACCCCCCCCCCCAGTCTGCATTAAAGCTAGTTATCAAGAAGAGCACCAGGTTGTGGTCCTTTCACTCAGACAGGGCAATACTGTCAAAAAGGAAACACGCCCGGGCAGTAATCAATAGCTGTAACCCAGGAGTAGAATCCCTTCATCTCCACAGCACTTTACCTGAAACAAAAGTTCCTGGCGCTGAGGTTGGGTAAATGGCCTTTCTTGAAAAATCTTCCAGAATGGCGCCGGAAAGACAGCCACACCCAATGCAGGCTGTGAGGTGACCACACCGAGGGGTTGGAACACATAGTCTGCATATGCCCAACAATGATCACTTTTAAACGCTCATTATTGCGAGAAGAATGGATAAGACTTGGTATTCGATCTTGCTGCCAAGCTATAATAGCAGCTTTCAACCCTGATAATACAAAGCTGAATATCGGGCTAACAAAATTTGTAACTAAAGTACTAAGCCAGTTGGAAGGTATCGGGCTTAAGTTCCAACCCTGTCCCGTTAGAGCTTACGGAAACTTCATCATTGGACACACCAACGCCTTGTCGGCTATTAACAAACTGTTGATTCAAACCTGGTCCAAGAGACTTTTAACAGCAGTTAAGAAGCCAAGTAGAGTTTTAACTAAAATGTTATTCCAACAATTTTAAGAAATGTATCCAGTTTATGAACACAATGCGTGCTTTTATATTGTAAGGTTTTACTTTACCAACAATAAAGTTTTTATACTAGAGACAATAGAGGGGTTAAGGGAATACCATTCGGCTCTGATGAACACAAAATATCATTGTTCGAAGACGATATCTCACTAACCATTGTGGATCTGCATCAATCTATCGTGAAAATACGTGACAAACTGGAAAGCTTTGAGATAGTAGCAGGATCCTTCATAAATCCTTCCTCCTTAACCTAACGCTACTGGTGGCAGAGATGAGTGAATTCGTGGCATCAACTATCTTTCAGTGGGCCAAGAAAGATTTAACATATTTGGGAATAAAACTAAATAAAAAACTTAGGTAAAATCAGGTTTATTTGCTGCTAACTACCCACCACTCCTATGCCATCTACGAACAGCCCTGAAAAGATGGGCTCCCCTCTACCTCTCCTGGTTAGGCAGAATGCATTCCATTAAAATGGTAGTTCTGCCTAAATTTCTCCATCTATTTCAAAGTCTGCCCATAACCCTTGAAAGAGACTTCCTACATGAGGTCCACACACTCTTGCCGAAATTCATCTGGCAAAACAAGAGACCAAGACTGCTGTTTCATCTCCTTAGGAAGTCAACCGATGAGGGGAGCCAAACGATACCAAATCTGGACCTCTACTTACAAGCAGCCTAACTTCAAGTGCTGAAAGAATGGTCCCAACGTGAGTCAGATAAACACTGGCTACACATGGACCGAGCAATCGCAGATAGAGTAATATGGGACTTGCTTTGGAAGCCGAGGGGGGAATGATCGGCAAACACATATGGAAGCCGAGGGGGGAACGATCGGCAAACACATACATTAGCACACGCACTAGGACATCGCTTAAAGTACAGGACGATATACTAAAACAGACACAGTGGACTACGTTCCCCTCACCATTCACTCCTATACATTAAAACGGATCACTGACGAAATATCGAGAAGAAGAATATCGAATTGCCAAAATATCGAAGGAAAAATATAGAATGCCAAAATATCGAAGCCCTATCTCCAAACAGGTAAGTACAAAAATATAGAATCCTAAATATTGTTGTAAAAAATATAGTTAGTCACAATATCGAATTTTTTTAAATGTCTGAAAATGAATGTAAAATTAATTAAATAAAACATATAATTAACTGAAACATACTTAAAAATACTTAAATTAGTTTAAAATTAATAAATAATTAATGTAATTAAAAAATAAATAATAATACATATATATTAACGTAATATTTATTACAAAAATGCAATATTTTTTGCGTAGGATAGAGGGCGGGTAACATTTACTATTACCACTCCAGTAAGTGCAATAGTAAGGAAAACGTTGGATAGCGGTAGGGTCAAAATTACTATTCCCACTCCAGAGAGTGCAACAGTAGGGAAAGCGTTGGATAGTGGAAGGGTAAAAATTAGTATTCCCACTCCAGACAATGTAATAATAGGGAAAGCATTTGATAGCGTAGGGGTAAAAATTAATATTCACACTCCAGAGAGTGCAACAGTAGGGAAAGCGTTGGATAGCGGGAGGGTAAAATGTACTATTCCCACTCCAGTGAGTTCAACACTAGGGAAAGCATTGGATAGCGTAGGGGTAAAAATTACTATTCCCACTCCAAAGAGTGCAACAATAGGGAAAGCGTTGGATAGAGTAGGGCTAAAAATTACTATTCCCACTCCAGTGAGTGCAACAGTAGGGAAAGCGTTGGATAGCATAGGGGTAAAAATTACTATTCCCACTTCAGAGAGTGCAACAGTAGGGAAAGCTTTGGATAGCTGGAGGGCAAAATTTACTATTCCCACTCCAGTGAGTGCAACAGTAGGGAAAACGTCAGATGGCGTAGGGGTAAAAATTACTATTCCCACTCCAAAGAGTGCAACAGTAGAGAAAACTTTGGATAGCTTAGGGGTAAAAATTACTATTCCCACTCCAGAGATTGCAACTGTAGGGAAAGCGTTGGATAGCGTAGGGGTAAAAATTACTATTCCCACTCCAAAGAGTGCAACAGTAGGGAAAGTGTTGGATAGCGTAGGGGTAAAAATGTACTATTCCCACTCCAGTGAGTGCATCTGTAGGGTAAGCGTTGGATAGCGTAGGGGTAAAAATTACTATTCCCACTCCAGAGAGTGCAACAATAGGGAAAGCGTTGGATAGCGGGAGGGTAAAAATTACTATTCCCACTCCAAAGAGTGCAACAGTAGGGAAAGCGTTGGATAGCGTAGGGGTAAAAATTACTATTCCCACTCCAGAGAGTGCAACAGTAGGGAAAGCGTTGGATAGCGGGAGGGTAAAATTTACTATTCCCACTCCAGTGAGTGCAACTCTAGGGTAAGCGTTGGATAGCGTAGGGGTAAAAATTACTATTCCCACTCCAAAGAGTGCAACAGTAGAGAAAGCGTTGGATAGCGTAGGGGTAAAAATTACTATTCCCACTCCAGAGAGTGCAACAGTAGGGAAAGCGTTGGATAGCGTAGGGGTAAAAATTACTATTCCCACTCAATAATTAATTATTTACAATTAAATTAATTCCCACCATATTCCCCTATAAACCCACAACCTGCTACAAATAATAAATTAATACAATTAACATAATTATCAATTAAACAATTAATACTAATTAATTACCAATTAATACTAATTATTTACCAATTAATAATTAATCAACAACCAATTAATTTTCAATACCAATTAATAATGACCTAATAACAATTCAATTACTTCCCACCCTATTCCCCTATAAACCCACAACCCGCTACGGAATTAAATTACACAAAAATTAAATAACATAAAATTCATTACTTTAAAAATATTCAAACATACATTCCAAAATTTATACATACTTTTAACCCATATACTAACACTTAAAACACTATAAATAAAATCGATATTTTTAACAACTATATTATGACTGTTGATATTACTTACTTCTATATTATTTAAATCGATATTTTATTTCTTACCTGATTTTCGATATTCTTCACCACTATATTTTGGCAATTCGATATTCTGTCCATTCTATATTAAAAACTCGATATTCTGTCCTGTCGATATTTTGAATTCGATATTATGTCTGTTTACCCATTACAACCCTGCTTTTCCACCGACACTACAGCCAGGACCTTTCGACGCATGGCGGGAGGGAGGCTGCCTACCTAACAAGGAACACTTTCGGTATCTCCAATTACGCCACTGGGACCTCCAACCCAATATTAGAGAAGGGGCAACCAGAGAACTCACACCTAGGAGCGCTATGTGAAAGGTGCCATCTCAGTGAAAGGGGCGATCTCCTTCTTAACTCCCTATTACTGCACACCCTGCCGTCTAGGCGTCCACGCTATATTGAATTCTGGGAACGCACATTGGGTCAAAATATCATAGACACTCAGTGGAAGGTTATCTGGAAAGATATAAACACCACTGTCACTCCCTCAGTCAATGCGAAGTCCACTAGAAGATAATTTTTGACTGGTACTTGTATCCTTAAAAACGGAAGAAAATATTTCCTAACACTTTGGATTGTTTTTGGAGAGGCTGCGGCCTGCTGGGCTATTTCCACCACATATGGTGGGACGGCTCGTCCATTCGCCCCTTTTGGTCAGACATTTTGGCTCAAATCAGAGAGATAATAGGCTATCCCATACCAGACTCCTTATAATACACGTTGTTGGGCCTGAGAGACCCATCCCTGAAACACCAAACTAAAGCTGACCATGCCATTATATGGCTCTGCCTGGGAGCAGCCAAAACTGTGATAGCTGGCGCGGAAAAATAAATAATCCCCAGCCATAACTCAATAGCATGCATGGCTATGGCAGGGACTTACGATGGAGCGCCTGAGTGATATTTACAGGGAAGAATTAAAAAACTGTAAATTTGCATGGGGCCTCTCGGTCGATTATTTGCCCAGCGGTCTCCCATTAACCACCTGTCCCACGAGAACCAGGGCACTCCACCTGTTTCAATTTTAACCTGACCCGCCAAGTCCATATGTAAATACCACAAGACAAGACTAGAACTTCGGACCTCGAGATCCCGCACAGTCCAAGTTGTTCACTTTACCCCACTATGATTTATTAGTTCCCTCTTTTCTCACTATAGCTCGACCCCCTATTCCCAGCACTGAAATGAGAGAAATAATGAAGCAATACTCCACTAGGAAAGGAGCCAGGGAGGGGGGTGGGACTGGGGAGGAAGAATGGACTGTCGATATAGAGGGTAGGTTTTTGATATTGTTATCCTCTTTATTTGTTGTATTAATCAGTAATGTAGACATGCAAGTAATACATGAAGAAAGAACTGCATGAGAAAAGAATCAGATCACTCGATAGAATCTGTACAGGGTAATAGATGACTGAAAGCGATATCCAAATTTATAGATATGATGTTCTGCCATGCCTGCTGATTGATGCTTTGTACAACTCAATAAAAATATGTTTGACAAAAAACAAATACTGTCCTGGAGTGTAAGAAGAGCTGACATGACTACAAATGCAGGACCAAAAAGAATGGCCAGGAACCTTAAAGCAGCCATGAGGACTGGAGAAGAACCTGATGTCCAGGAGGAGTTGGATCTGTTTGAGGAGCAGGTAGCATCCCTCTTCCCTACAGAGCTGATATCTGGAGTGGAAGGTGAGGACAGCACTGAAGTAGAGGACCAGCAAGAAGAACAACAGGGTAGGTGAAAACAAGAGACTACATATATTATTGGCAGCGCGGCGTCCCTGGGCTCCCTCTTCCTCGTTGACGGCAACTTCTTTTCACAAATGCACATGCGCGGACGCCTGCGCATGCACATTTCTCGTGAGAAATGCGCATGCGCGGGCGTCTACGCATGCGCATTTGTGAAAAGAAGTTGCAGTCAACGAGGAAGAGGGAGCCCCGGGACGCCGCGCTGCAGGTAAGGCATTTTATCTTATTTTTTTATCACAGTTTACCTTATTTTAAAAGGAGGGCGGGCGGGAGGCGGGAGGCGGGAGGCGGGCAGCGGGCAGCAGGCAGCCCTGCTTCACCCTGGTGTGTGCGTAGCGCTGCCTGCTACGCCTACTTCATAAACCGCGAAGCAGGCAGCGCTACGTACAATCCGTGGGTGAAGCGGAGTACTACGCCCTGGATTAGTAGTTTCCCTATGCATCGTCAAAGTGAATAAATAAGCTGCCTGTTCTTGGTGGACACACAGTGAGATTTTTGCAAAGTACACAAATACTTACCATCCATAAATGGGGTGTGGGAGGTATGTGAGCCCAAAACACTGTTCCACTGAGCCACATAAATGTTGCAAAGTAAATGTGATAACATTACCCAATGTGAATACCACACTGCTCACACAAACGTTCATCAACAATACATGACTCTGGATGGCTGTACCAATACTAGCTAACTGCTCATGCTTATATTCCTCCTGGACTTGCATTGTACTTGAGCCAAACAAGAACGTTCAAGGCCAACACAATACCTTGAATGATAGTAACCAAGATATGTAAGGGCACCTTTCCTGTCCTTGTATATTCTGATAAATGTGGAGTAATGGAACACAGGGGAAAATAACTGACTTAAGTTACTCTGTCCTAGAGTGGCATCACATGTGTTGAGTCTGAGTAAATCCACACATCAACACATTAAATCACTTGCACATACCATTTGGCATAAGTGGCAGACCAGGGAACCTGTAACAATGTGATACCTCCCCAGGGAAGGTCAAATCAGGAGATATATGGGGATAAATTCTTGTATGGTCCTCTTTCTAAGTAAGCTGCATGATGTGGCACACTTAACAAGAAGTAAATGCCAATGACAATTGATTTTAAAAAATAAGCCAGCCAACAATGCAGACTTACCTGCACTATGGCACAAGGGTGTCTGTGTCAGCACAGGCAGGGAGCAGCAATCTGTATTATCATGTCAAATCCAACACTTACCTACCCTCTCCCGTTCACAAAAGGTGCTACAGTAAGGAGGCTATCGGTGCTGTGTGTAAAATCAACTACTGAGCCCTACTTACAGTGTCTAAATTTTGGAAATGGGTTCATACATAACTCTAATGTGAGGAAAACCTACGGTTGACCAGAGAACTCTGACAATGTAACATATTCCTAAAATGTACTTAGGCCAAATTGAACATCATGTACTCACCTAAAACAATAGTACCAACTCATGACAAATACATAATATCCAACTAGAGAACAATGATTAATTTATTGAAATGTAAAACCTAATATATAAAAACATTATCTAACCCTAACCAACCTATGCTATCATTAACACTAGCCTATACTACTTTATCTAACACTTAACTTATCTTAACCACTATTGACACATGACAAGTTAAACATCAACCCTCACCCCTCTTAATGCATTTAGGACAGTACAATACAAACATTAACAACGTCCTAAACATATACTACCTACACATAAAAGCCTACACAAACATATATTTGGTCATTTTTTAAGTTTTCAATGTTTTTGGTATTTTTTATTTCTTTTAACACACAATATTAACCCCCACCCACTGAAATACTTACCAGAATAAAAACTTACCAAAACAACTACTACATAAAAACTTACTGATCTAAAAATAACCTAAACTATTCCTAAACCTACACTAACTATAACTATGACCACTAAAAAAGCCCTCCCTCTCACCTCTTGTTTTCCATCACGACTGAGTCTCTGACGGAGTTGATCAGGGTGGGGGGAGTGGACAAAGACATCACTGTGGATGGGTGTGATCATAATACATCCCACTATGGGGATGATCCCTTACTCGACATGGCAAATGGAGAAGCAGACATTGCCTATATAATACCCCTCCTGGAGGAGTTCGGGAACTATTAGGGTCTCCAGATAAACCTGCTGTAGATCTTTGTGTTTCCCGTGGCACGTGACACCCCAAAACTTGTGGGTTTCCCACCTGACATACTTTGGGCACCTCATACCTATAAGTACTTTTGTATCCAATTCTTTCATGAGTCTGAAGACTTGCCGAAGTTTAATTTGGGAGTGGCGCTGTGGTCCCTCGGGTCTTGAGTTCCCTTCTAGAGATTGCTTAGACTCTGTATTGAGGTCTCTAAGATAATGATGCTTCGCAGCTCCCCTTCTACTTTGACAACCTACCAGTTGATAATACTGATCCCTGGCTCTGACAATTACACTCCCTCCTATGGGAGTTAATTTGGGACGGAGATAGCCATAGAGTCTCTCTGGAGACGCTCTGCCGCTCGCCACTAGAAGGAGGGATGAGAGTCTCCAACTTTGAGCTATATTTTGCAGCAGCCAACTACAGTGGATTACACAGTAGATGTATGGAGCCAACCACAAGGATCTTGGCCTTGTTGCCTGGGAAACAAATCAGGGGCCTTGTTAGCCAAACTGCTTAAATCGACACTGAAGACACAGCGGCCGGTAATACTGCTATCCACAGCACTGCGATACTGGCATATGGGCAGAAATGTCCTTTATACACCTGTGTTGCTGTAGGATTGGCCTGCCACATTGGGACCCGGCCTCATTCTTCACAACAGTGCAACTCATCACCTGGTTGGAGGTGAGGATCATGACGGACAGTGACTGCTATCATATGGTTGTGCCAGTTCCTCTAGAGGAGTTGATTGCACAACACGGTTTGGCACTGGGCCAATCCATTAACTATGAGGCACTGTTGCGGACCTTCCAGCAGTTGAGGAGAATGGAAACTAAGGAACTGTACTCCAATTATTGCTGACTTTGGAATCGGAGCAGCACATAATCACATATTTTTAAAAAGTTTTAAATGCAATATTTAGGAAACCCCTGGATGGGCTCAAGGCAAAGTGGGAAGGGGTGCTGAGGCATGACACCACCAACCCAGGATGGGGTAAAATCTTGGCATACTCACAGAAGGCGTCCTGCAATAGACACCTCAAAGACATGCATTTTAACAGCACACAAATTACGTACCTAACCCTCCACATAATCACAGCCATTTATGGAAGAGAGCCCCGGAAATGCCCCCGGTGTGCCCTTTACGATGCAGACTTTTGCCACATGACATGGGCATGCACTCAGTTACAGGAGTACTGAGGGATGATGCCGATGAAACTGAATGCGACTTTGAATTGGGTGCTTGAATGTAACATAGAGGTATGCTTGCTGGGCAAATTTACCAGACCCAAACGTATGAAGGTCGGAAATAGGTTCCTGGATTTGGCTCTGATACTGGCGAAGAGACATATAGAGATGGCCTTAAAGTCTAAGGACGGGACTGGAGTGGAGGTCTGGCTCAATGATTGAACAATGTGGTCCTGTGCAGAAGAAAGAGCTCTCCAAAGAGAGGAGGCCTGCGGGTGCAACAGAGGCTGATAGTGGGCCTATCGACAGAGGTTTTGGAAGAATGGGAAAACCCCTTGAGTGTAATGATTCCTCTTGATGGCTCCTGCAAGGGCAGCAAGAGAACCCCCTGCCCCTAGGTGAGAGAAAGGTAAGGCATGACGGGATGCCTTGGGGGGGACATGTGCCTTGCCAGCTATTGGCATGACTGCTGCCAGTGGCAATCCCTATGGTCCATTCCCCACAATGCCCAGTCTGGGGATGCCCGATGGGTGAGGGGTCACCTCCTTCCCCCCTATGCCTTGACACCCGGCCTGATGATCCCCTCCATGTGCAAAGTTGAAGTGCTGTATCATACTCCCCCCGAGATGGCAGTTTTAAAGTTATGAGTTTGTTTGTGCTCCAAATGAGGCATATTCTGCCTACTACTACTAGACAGCTGTCACAGATAGTCTGTGACTACTAACTGGAGGGTAAATGCACCTGGAACTATAGCTATGAAATGGCACGCATGCACCAGTTGCTTAAGTAACACATTTGTCACAATATGAACACATGGAGGAAATTAGGCAACAGGGAATTCCTGTAGCATCCAATGGACTCTGGGGTGCTTGACCTTCTAAATATAACAAGATTGGGGAGTGTAGAGGGGGGCCTGTGTAGGCGCTGAGGTGGATACGTCCTCCACTCAGAGTTAATTAGTAAACAAAAGGATCCACCTCTGGAAAGAGAGGTACTAAGAAGACTGGGTACAGTGGGGTAATGGTAAGTGCGTGTCCCAATATGGTTGGGCACACACAGTGTTGTTTAAATACCGCTCACACACCAAGAATGGCCCATGGTGTCATGCTTCATCATAGGGGTCTTCCCGCCCCGCTGCGGGACGGGGCGTGCTACGACCTACGACTACGTGGGAGCACTAATGATAATGTGTGATGCAAAGGGAGGGTCTGATGTAGTTGTAAGTATGTGTTGTTAAAAAGCACCTGGCCCCTTAAGACAGAAAAAACTTTAATGTGTCATGGGAGGCTGGTACTACTAAAAACAGAGGTGTGGAGTTTGCCTACGTAATGTGTGGTTACTCCTTGTGAGTCAACATGTTTCGATGCAAAGCATCTTCATCAGGACAGGAAAAGATCCCTCCCGACTAGAAAGCATGTGCTTAGTAATATAAAACTAGAAGTGAGAAACGCATTCAATAATGCACTTATATACAATACCTAATTGTATGTATGCGTATTTATATGGATGTGAGGTTATTGCCTCATGAACCTGGAACGGGTGGAATCGTCATGGAGCCTCAATTGTGCCCTGACTGGAAACTTTACTCAAAGTCTGTCCATCCCGCGGTCCCGCTGTGCTTGACCTTCTGCCTTGCGTTTGTTCCAATGACAATTGTTGTTAAAATTATTTCTTGTCTTTTCACAAGGCATTTTTGTACACCAGACAAGTTGCTAACCAATGAGCCGGAAGACATCCCGTAGTATAAATATGGTATAGCATGGACACATTGAGAGGTGCGGGCAAACATTGGGCAAGAATGAGGTATTGAACTGGATATTCGATTTGTATGCAATAACAAAAGCAAAATATGTCAAAATGCCAATACAAACAAGTTTTTAGAAAACTATGACAACTATAAAAAAACAGGTAAGAGAGAGTCTAAATCTGGATGGTAATTTGTTCAAGTGCCTCCTAGCACTTCAACCAAATATCTCCCTCCTGCTTCTGCTCCTTTTCTATTCGGGCAATCTTCCGGTCCACCTGATGCATACTACTCACAAGCAAAACATTGAAATGTTCGTGTGCTGCACCTAAATTTTTTTGCTTTCCAGTGGCTTGCAGCTGCTGTCCTCCTGAGGTTCCAGGTGTGGGGTGTCATGCTGTTGCGGTGGAGGTTTTCTGTGCCTTTGCCAATGTATGTCATCCCCAAACGCTTGCGGACATGCCTTATAAAATGTGCGCCCATTCTCCTAAAGTCATAGGCTATCTTTTGGACACGGACATACCATGCCTGCCTAAAGGCAAAGGTTTTTGCCATATTTGGTGTCATGTGAGCCTGGGAGAAAAATGTACTTCTAATTAGGGCAAGTATAATGTGTACATCACACACCACAAAATATAACTGACAGTGTTATGCAATCATAAGTTCCTATCCATACCTACACCTATTCTTAGTCTATAGAAATGTACAATATACCTTCATCACAATGACTTCTCCAATTACAATATGTCAAACTACCCCCACTAAGGTCTATATAGGCACAATATAGAACCATGCATTTCACTCATACCCATGATCCCTATTCATTATGTGTCAATGGTAAATAATACCCATGGGTCAGATATGTTCACTTTTGCTGTTTGTCTTGCATCATGCAAGGGGGGGCAACGTCAAGACAAATATCCTAAGTAAAATGTGCAAAGGTAACCAATGGCAGCTTGTGTGGCTCTGCATGTCTTAAGTAACCTTGAGTTACACAAGGCAGCACATATTGCTGATTTGCCTTAATCTGCGGCAGGTAGCAAATCCATAGATGGAGGGTGGGTGTCTCACTGCATCAACACCTTTATTATAATAGCTTCATAGATTTGGCATCAGTGCTAGACCTGAAAACGTGTCATAATGCATCAGGTCTACAGGTGAACATAAACCAGGAGAAATAATCTAATTTCACATTTCTGTTACCTCATTCTTCCTGTGCTGCTGTAGCACACAAAGAAAGAGCAAAACGTCTCTCAGGAGTGTGTTTATGCAGGCAGCTGTCTGTTCCTACCCAAGAACTATTTTGCCCACAATGCAGGCCCCCATGCACAATGATGCAAGGATGCCTGTGTTGATGTTTAACAGGCAAACGTACTCCACCAGTTGGAAAGCACAGAAATGTGCAGTATCATGGAATCACTGTTCATTCCTGTCCGTTCCCTTTTTTAGCAATGCAGCAAGGTGGCTTGCCGCATTGCACTGCATGAAAGATTGACATAAATGCCACATAGGCTAGATACTGCCCATGAGGCTGGCATTGATATGTTAATATATGGTAAATCTAGTGCATGCTAGGGGTGGGCGGAATTTGCAAAATGTTAAAAATCTCCGCAAACACGCGGAAATATCGCGAAGATGCGGAAGGTTTTTTCCCACCCGTTCGCGGTATTTTCTACGTGGTCGCGGCTCGCCAACTTACCCATGCGGTTGCTCACGGGCGCGGCCATCTTGTTTTCACTTTTCTCGCGGTGCATGATCGCGAGAAGAAAGACGTGATCGCGCGAAGAATGACGTTACTGCGGGCGCGAACTGTCGCGAGACAGGGCAAATGGCTACCAACAATCCAACATCTCGTGGAGAACGAGACCGGATCAGGAAAACTTGTCTACGAACGCGGGGTTTCAGGTAAGGCGATCGCGCGCACGCGCGCACGCGAGAATGTATTATTTTACAGCGCGAGCAAGCAAACAATTTCTGGTAAAATGCAGATTGCGGAAATTTTGACATTTTCGCGCTCTCCGCGGAATGCGAAAATGTCAAATTATCGCAATTTCCGCGAGCAGAACGGAATTTTAGCCCAGGCCTAGTGCATGCATCCTGCTGGCCAAACTTAGTCCAATTACTTTGTATCGATACAGTGAGGCCTACTGGGGCTGCATAGGTTTTACAGCAATGATATTGCCATTCTGTGCTCAACAGATACATATCCAATCCAATCCAATCCAAAAGACTTTATTCGGATAACAAAGTATCCATAAAAGTAAAACATGCACAAGATAAAAAACACATAAAGAATAAATAGATAGCAATGTCCAATCCATTATGTAGCAAAAAACAGTAAACATAGGTAAAGTGCATATTGTGAATAGTAAAATACAAATTACTTCATAGATTGCACATAGATTTCCGTGCACCCGTAGCTACTCTCAAAAAGGTGCCACTGCTCCAGATCAATTCAATATTGTCCAATTTAAGTATACAGTCAAGAGCTTCTGTTAAATTAATAGTTGACAAGTTTTTTTAAATATGGAATCAACAGCCATTTTGCATATTTCATATAATATTTACAAAAGAATAAAAAGTGTAGAAATGTTTGACCGCTGTGACCATCACATGGACATGGCAGGGAGTCAAGTTTTTTGTTATACCCATAGGGAAAACAAAGCAAATATCTTACTGTCCCAGCTCTTCGACGGAAGAGGAGGCCTCTCTCCCATTGGGACATCGGTAGTGCAATATAACTTGGTAGACAATGCTCAGGGTATTCAATGGGTATATATTTTGGGACAGTTTGTTTCTTCGATTCCCTTTCTAGTCTATCTGCTGGGTTCAGAGTGCGGGCAGAATTCGCCATGTTGTGCTGCTTGCGCTGATTTTTAGCGCTGGGAGATTGTTCTGCAACATAATATCACCATGAACAGCACCAGGCAGCGTGCGAGAGGGCACTGCTTTCTTTCTGCCTCTCAAGTAGATTTTGTACTCAGGAGGTAGCTTTTCGCACTCAAACGGTCACGACCTGGTGTGACTGCCTGCATTGAGAACTCTTGTTGGGAGGTATTCTAGCACCTCAAACTTGCACTAGGGGATGCAAATTCTTGCTCGCACTTGCCAACTTAACGTTGGCAATCCACAAGCTAGAAACAATTCTGCAACATGGTGTTTGGTGGATTTTTGCTGGAATTGTCCAAAAACTCAGCCCGCCGGAGGAGCGGAATTTTTTGCTTACCCTTACTTAAGGCATTGACTTTAAGGAAGTTTGCCAATGTGACTTATTATCTATGTGGATATTTAAACCATGAATGTTGGAATGCCTACATGACATATGTTGAACTTTGATATTATTCTCCCATTTGTGCTCCTGATTCTTTGAGCAGCCTACAGATGTACTGCCATATGTGACTCATATGCTTAGTTTCACAAGATTTGTTCCAAAAAACCATTATTTTGGTGGGACATTTACAAATGATCTAGACGTACCACTCCATTGCACATTCACACATCTCAAACTTTGCTAAAATGTATCCTTTGTTTTCATATTGAGTATAATTGTGTACTTCATGATTTGTCAGTTGATGTGTTCAGCATTGAAGAAATTGTGGTTTTGTCCACTCACATAGTGTGAGATGACACAAAACTTCTTGTTTCATTTTGAAATCTTTATTTGGCTTTCAAAAAAACAGCCATAAAAGTAAAAAGAAATAGCACATCTAAAACAGTTAAAAACATTTGATACAGCATACAATTACAATTACAGTTATAAAATTCATTCCATTTGTTCCACTATAGCATGATACTTTTACTCACATCAAATTATTTCAAAATAAATAGGCAACATTATAGCATATAAAAGGATCATTAAAAGTTGCTAAAAATGTCATTGCTACTTTGTGTGACCTAATGTTCTGTGCAACAAACAGTGGTTTGAGGTTAAAAATACATAAAATTCTCTGATAAAATTCACAAAACAATAGAAAGCGCAGTGTGCTTTGTTTTACTTCTGTTGTCACAGGGGTAAGGGGCCGTATTGGGTGGGTGGTACTTCATGGTTGGAAAGGCAAGATGGTGCACAAAACTTCTCACTGTGGGATTTGTCCTAATTCCATTGCAGGATCACTGACGGAATCACAAAATGGGACTACATTGACTACATGTTAGAGTGAGATACTCCCACAATCTGCTCATGACACGCGATCCACACACAAACACAGAAATGGCTAATATGCCATACCTTAATTGGTACAATAGATATCACTGCTTTCCTTACCAATGAGTAGGCCATTCCCATAGCTGCCTTTCTGAAACCGCTCATCATGTGCCCTTCCTGGAAATTTTGCAAGGACATAGATGAACATTCCATGGTGGTCCACGATCGCCTGGACATTTATTGAGTAGTTGAGCTTGCGGTTCTGTACATGTGTGATGTTGCTGCAAGGGAATTGTACATGTGTTGAATCTATGGCATCAAGTACATGAGGAAAACCAGAAATGGTGTAGAAGCCTTGCTTGGTATCCATTTGTTGTTGGGTGGCTTGGGGGAAGAGAAGGTACTTGGGTGTGAGTTTCATGATGCCATCAAAAACAGATGGGAGAAAGGCAGAAAATGCTCCCTGTGAAACAGCAAATCTAGCTGATGTGATTTGGAAGGATCCTGAGGCCAACATGTGTAGCACAGATATCAATTTTATATGTGCTGGGATGGCATTGGCCCTTGCAGATGCCGTCTGGAAACGTGGTGTTATCTTGTCCAGCAATTCCATGACGTACTCCCTTATCAGTTCGTAGAACTGTACAACCTCCTCCTCCCTGAGGTAATTGAATAATGTGCTCTGACGGAAAACACACTCCTTCCTCCTTTGCTGCCTATGTGGTTGTCTCCTAGCTACTCCCAATTGCAGTATAATGGCCTTCATGGCATAACTGAGCTTGCCAGAGTGTTCTGTGATGGTCAGGAATTTGTACTACAGCCACTGAGTCATTTACTATGCCTTGGTTGCCAATGCGCATCAATTATGATGCATTTCTATCACTGCACTGCTCTACTCCACAATGCGTGAAACAGTAAAATGATGTTAAATACCACTGCGTTACGTTATGTTGGATTTTAAATGAGAACGCCTACATAGCATATATCAATTTCTACATGATACAGCTGGATTCAGCGCAGTTTTTGCACCACGCAATTCTAACAAAACAACACATTTGGGCTAGGCCTGGCAATGAAATTCCGCTCTGATCACAGAGTTTGCTGAGTTTTTCCCACTCCGCGCTCAGCGTAGAGCAGGGAGTTTTGGAAAACTCCAGAGAGCGGAGTTTGTTCCTCACTTGTGCTCACCAATGTTACGTTGGCAAGCCGAGCAAGGAAAATCTTACTCCAGACCACCTCCTAGAGGGATTTCGCAACGTGGGCGGTCACGGATGGTCGCTACCGCTCAAGTTGAGAAACCTTCCGTTCATGTTGAGAAAGCTGTTGCTCAAGTAGAATATCTACTCGAGCGGCAAAAAGAAGCAGCGCCCTCTTGTGCTGCATATGGTGCCATTCATGCTGATTTTATAGGGCTGGACAAATACCTGGCACAAAAAATCAGCACGAACAGCACGACGTATCGCACTCTGCCACTTGCGGTACTCCACGTTGTGTGGCAGAGTTTTTTGGTCACCTTGCAGAGTTCCATGAAGCAGAACTACGAAAACTCCACCCCATTCTAATTTGGACACCTGCATTGTTTGTTAAATATGACTTATTGCTTGTGTCATCCTTGCACCACACTACGGCATACGCACGCCCTTGATAAATATGCCCCCAGGTTCGAGTCTCAATGTCATCTCAACATCCTGTGATTTTGGGAAAATCACTTATTCTCCAGGGCCTTCAAAACATAATAATCTTACCTTGTGTAATGTAGCTGGTTCTAATATAAAGTGCTCCAATGTCTTTAAGTTGAGTTCCTGCGAAAAATAAAAAAATAAAATGTTGGGGTTGCACGGATTTCCCTCCTTGTACCTACCACAGCCACAGAAATACACTCAAAGGTACTAAGTAGGAAAGCACCTACTTTTTGGCTATGAGACACAATCATTATATCCCTGTTCCCTGTCATCAGATCAGACACACAAGCAAATAGAGGAATGTACGTTTTTAAAGGTAGTGTTAGTGAATGGTCTGATCTGCCTACCTCGCTCTGGAATTCTGTTCAAATCTGGATAAGTGGAACCCAGGACTATTTCAGGTGTTTGAGAGGCAAAGAACGTGTCTATTTTCTTGGTAGTGTGGTGGCGTGCCTTCTGTGGTCTTTTCCAACAGCCTTATTCAGTGGCATAGATCAGTCTATAGAAATGTTATGGGCATGACTAAATAAAGCTAATCTTCATTTTTTTGCTAGTATGCTATGTAGAATTGTGATTTACCCAGTCCCTTCCAATGCAGCACTATCCACAGTTGAAACTAAAACATGTTTAGTGCCTCAAATAGACCCCCTCTCAGCCCTATAAGAAACGTGCTCTTGAATTGCAAGCCATGGCAGAGTTTTGTACCATCTGCTAAACACTTTCTAGATCTATTTATATGTTCTCTGCAGGCATGTTGAAACACTGATTTCGTTCGGTGGTGGGCAGGTTGGTTGATGCATCGAGCACATGCTGCTGTGGATGTGAACATAACAACCTAGCATAGCATGTTCAGAGGTATACATCTGCCTGAATTGTCATCATCAACACTGTTCCGACGAACTGACTTTGTGTGAAGGTTTTGTGTTATCTTGTCACATCTCATGTTGTAACACTGCCTACTACTGTCAAACAGGCGCTTGTCCTCTCAGTAATATGCTTTATTGCTGACACCTCTCAGGACACAACGGGAAGGCAAGATGCAATTGCAGCAACAGTAATACCTTTTTAGTTGGTCAATGTGTTGTAAATTGAGGTTTCATTTGACTTTATTGCAAACTTCTTTAACAGGCAATGTAATTGTGATAATGCACCTTACATAATTGTGTCCTTGTTCATGTGTTTTGATAATAGATTTTTGATCATCTACATTATGCAACTTTGTGAAAACATGTTTGCCACTAGAAATAGTATAGGGCTTGGTGGGAGTGAATTGTAAGTGGGTAAGGCAGGGTGTAAGACAAGGACTGTAGCCTCACATAGGCTCCTGATTACCTTAACTCAACTGATAGTTTTTCAGGGAATTTCATTTGTCTTTAATAGATGAATATCACTTCAAATTGTTTTGACCTCCCCCTTGCCCAAGGGTGGGTGGTAGCTGGATTTCTTGCTCTCTCTGCACTTACCCAGGCTAAAGGGGGTATTGGCAACCCTCCTCTGCCTTGGCAAATGGTGGGAGTGGCTTGTTTGCCCCCTCCTTGCTATACGTCATGGCTGCTGGGCTTTTGTAGCATTTTGTACACTGCTTTGCCTAATGGTCGGTGTTATATTTCCCACTCCCTTCTTGCCCAAGGAGAGGAGGTGGAGGCGCTATTAAATACACCACTGCATTGCGCCAATTTAAGGGGATCATTTAGATGTAAAAGCAAACATTCACAGTGCCCAACCTTGAACAAAGACGTGGTTGTTATTTTGCTAAATACCCCTCACCGAAGGGAAGGAAGATGATGCTGGGGGGAGGGGGTGGGGGGGCAATATTCTCCCTCCTCCCCTGAACAAGACAGGAGCTGTGTAAGTAAATCCCTCATACTTCAATAATTCTGGGGCGTCTTTCAGGGGAGAACAGATTCGCCCTGCCCTTGGACAAGAATGGGGAGCTGAAGCAGCACTGGGGGAGCTGTGAACTAACCCAGTGCTTTATATTTTTAAACTCCCTGGGGTGTGAGAATAACGTGGGTGAGCACAAGCAGCTTCACAGCCCTTGGGGAAATTGGGGAGGCTAACAAGATATTGACTACCAAAATATTGCGAAACGTGTATAAAGGTAAGTACAGATATACCCTTCTTAACTCTACACCTAAGTACCTGAAGATAAATATTTATGGTGAAGGTACACATACGAGAGATAAGTGTCGCAATATCCCATAATTTAGATATTTATCTTCACAATGATTTTGAAGTCAATATTTCGATTACAATATTTTTGTACTACATTATTATGGGTTCTATTTTCTGATAGTGTACCAGCAAACCAACAAAGCTGTGGTGTACATACTTAAAGAGGATGGGGCCAGTATGCCTTAACTAGCTGATCCCCGAGGCTGGGAAGTGCTTGTTTGTTCCTTCCATCGTGTGAAGGCAAGGGATATTTTTAAGCCCCCATTGGCCTGTTCAGGACAGGTCATGTGGAGAAGTGGTGAAGGCCCTATTGTTATTTTCTATTTCATCCCGACCTGCATGACAGGCTAGGAGAGACCTGCAGAAGAGTGCGGGTCAAGGTTTATCATTGTATTCATCATCTTCTATGCTGCCTTTTTTATTTTTCTCTCAATGATCACAGAAATTTGAAGAGTTGGAAACAGTAAACTTTCTGGGGCAGATTTACAAGCCTCTTGCGCCACTTTTCCCATGTAAAAGTGACGCAAACGTAGCGCAAGGGGCTTGTAAATCTACCCCTCGGTGCGCAGGCTACCAACGTGTGCATGCTAATTTCTTATTATATTTTTCGTTGCTCGTGAACGAATCTTCATGATTTTCGAGTACCATAAACCTCCACGAATATATACGTAACTGGAGCATATGACAAGAACAGTTATGTTTGTATCTCCCAAACGGATAGGCAGCATTTATCCAAAACAAGAATAGGTACCGATGGCAAGGGGCAGTGCCATTTAAAATTGGTGTACATTCATAGAGAAGTTTCAGAGTTGCAAAGTTAGGATCATTCCTACGGGAAAATTCATATCATTCATAAAGTGACACGTTTTCATATTCCTTACAATTTTTAATCTGTCTAACCAATCTGACCAATGGGCACTGTCTGACTGGGAACCAAAAGCAGCCCTGGTAAAAAATATTCAAGACAGTTTACTCTCTTCCTCCCTCACTCTTTATTTCCATTCATAATCATTCTCACTCGCTCTCTCTCCTTTTGACCTCAATGTTCTGCCATAAATCCAAAGCACCTGGAGACAGATGCGGCGGTCATCCGTCATCCAAAAATGGGCACAAATGGCTCC
Organism: Triturus cristatus; assembly: GCF_964204655.1. NCBI lineage: Eukaryota > Metazoa > Chordata > Amphibia > Caudata > Salamandridae > Triturus > Triturus cristatus. The sequence goes on along the minus strand of NC_140584.1, from coordinate 371,178,370 downwards.
AGTGAAATGTCTTATGGGATAAATGGCCAGCCCTGCCAATCTGTTTCTAATTTAGCATATTCAGAAACTGCACATTGAACGCCGTATCCCCAACCTGTATTTGAATTTTGCTCAAAGAGAGGCAAAGGTATTAAAGGTGCAATAATGAAATGAAGTGTTAATTAGAGTTGGGCGAAATTTAAAGTATGCCAGCTTAATTCACATAATTTCGTGGATTTGCCTTTTCGAGTGGTGTGTGAAATTCCAGAAATGGACCTCAAGCAGGTTCTTTTATGCTTCGGACCCGAAATAAAGAGATTTGACTGACTGACAGAGTGTCTGGCCTCAGGCATCACATGACAACGCGTAATTACGGCTACGTTTATAACAAAATGAGGGGTATATTCACAAGAACGTGTGATTACTACTGCAAGAGTAGCGTAATGTATCTTTCAATATCGCAGCCCATCACGGGAAAATAACCCTGTGTCAACGTGGAATTCACAACAAGGCGGTACCATGCGATAGCAATCAGATAATGCGGAAAATGTCAGCCTCATAATCAACACCATGGAACGTGAAACAGGAGTAAACCCGTATACCCAGTTGAGACCGGGTGAATTATAGTATCAAAACAACAATGTCTCAACCAGTAATTATAGGGACAATTTTAAACAAAGATGCATAAGTCATAAAGGAGGGAAACCAAGAGACCAAAGTATGAAAAAGTTTTTTAGTTATTATTATTATGCAAAAGAATTGTAACAGCACTATAATACAATTAAATCAAATTCTGGTAGCCAAACATACACCAGTTGTGTACTGACCGTGCTCGGTGTAAGTGATAAGTGCAGTGACACAAGTGATATATACAGTGTGGGCGGCGCAAAGTGAAAGGACAACATTAATCATGAACAAATTACAAAAACACAATAAATAATTTGCAATAAGGTATAAATCCTTAGGAGGCCGTGGGTTACACTGGGATGTCGACGGCGTTTCGACCTTATGCACTTAAGGTCATCATCAGGACAATGGCTACAATTTGAAGAGTGCTGCAGAAAGGTAAAGAGAATAAAGAGTGGGTGGATCATCTTTTAAACTAAGGAAAGCAAGGAGCAAAAAATGGTTTGATAAACACAGCAATCAGTGGTGCGGGTAGTGAAAGTAGGGTAGGGCGGGGGGAAAAAGGGGTGTGTAGGGTGAGGGCAATTGGGAGAAAGAACGTGTCGATTTGGAGTGGAGGGGGAGGGGGGAAAAAAGGAGGGGGAGGGAGAAAAGGGGATGAATTGGGAAGGAAACGAAGGAAGGGGACGAGGGGGAAAAGTGTATTATCACAAAGGGAGGAAAAGTATGACTAAAGGTACAACACAGTGCGGTGAGCAGATGTAGGAATTCACCTGAGTGCTGGTCTAATGAAAACGCACAAAGCGCTAATGCCCGGGCGATCGTCAGGAACTTCTACGTAAGACGGTATCACGAAATGCTTTGGAATGCCAGAACTACGTTCGGGAACTGTGAGGAAATTGAAACTGGTTAGGATTCAAGGTAACCACAGGTCGGAGGGGCAAGGTAATTTAGACTAAAATGAACAAGCGTACCAAATTGGCCGATATGCTGGGTCCGTTACAGTCATGCAGTCAAGGGTCCTGTTCATATGGACAGCCTACAATGTATGAGAATTGTGCCCAAATCTACAAACCAGGAGATAGCGGACATTAATCGCGGGCCTTAGCTCAATTATTAATTGGCGTTAGAGTAATAAAAAAGTAATAATAAAATAAAATAAAAGGGGGCCCTTACCGACTATTATGGGTCAAAGTCCAACCGGTATGTCCAACACTGAAGTTATCCCAACGGGAGTACGTGAGCGTGCCAGGGTAGCACGACGACCGCTAAGTGGAGCCAATAAACTCTTTCCAGGTAGACCAGACGAAAAATCACCGGCAGAGTGAGTGGAACCAATACGCCAGGGTGACTGAATCGCAAACCGCGATAGAATCATGGTCTCGAAATACAGCCAAATGCGGAAGTCAAAAGCGCGCAGGCGCGCCCATCAAGGGGAACTACTAGACCGTAAACATACGGCTGACCCAAGTGCCCCAGGGGAACAAGTAAACAATAAATAACCGATGTAAATGCACTTAAGCCGACGGGCAAGGACCGGATGACAGGAGCGGGTACAGGAAAGAAGGAATAGGTCTTGACTGAATGTTAGGGCTAACTAATATTAAACAAAAAAGTCGAAAAGCGGGAAAGGGGGGTGGAAGAGGGGAGGGAAGGGGGGAAAAGAGGGGAAAGGGGCGCAAAGGGGACGTGAAAGAGCGAATTAAGAAAAGAAAGGAAATTGAAGGCAATTAACATTAGAGAGCTCACATATATAAACAATATATATACAACAAACACATTGGTCAACAAGTGTCTAATTTGAACTTGCTAAAACAAGTATCCACATGATCATCAGTTGTTACAATCAGAGGAAAAGGTTTAGATTAACACAGTAGCTTAGACCATCAATGTAAGCAATCCACAGTATAACAAACAAGGTACACATAATAGTGCCGTGGTGGTAAACGGAACAAACATTAAGCCCCTCCTACATCCGATATAGTGGGAAAAGAAGTGGAGGGGAAGGGGATACAAGTTCTCATATTAAATACCCGCTGTTGCTTTCAAGTACAAGGAATTAAAGCATACATAAATCAGAGTTTTCTTATGATGTTGGCATAACAGAATTCCATTCATCAAGGGAGTTAAGACCACAGTTCACAGTGTTGCAGCGCGTGATCCAGCGACATTCACATCTATTCAGTAGAAGTTGAAGATCACCGCCTCTAGTTGGTATTTGTGGACGATCGATTACCTGCCATGTGAAATCAGATTCTGTATGATTAAATTGCTTGAAGTGGGTAACCAATGGAGCGGTCTCCACACAGCATCTGATGCGACTCTTGTGTTGGCTGATTCGGTGCTTAATCATCTGGGTAGTCTGACCAATATATAGCAAGTTGCAGGGACAGCGTATAGCATAAATTACATTAGTGGTCCGACAATTTGAAAAATGCTTTAGAGTATAGGTGCGATCAGTTGTAAGAAAGGACTTGGTGTTAAAAGTAAGGTCGCACGCGGTGCATGTCTGGCATTTAAAATGGCCAATAACAGGAGGCAAACCCCACATAGATGTAACTGATGGAGTTATACTTTCTTTTACAGGCCACGTTATTGCGTGTACCAGTTTGTCTGAGAGGTTATCACCTCTTTTGTAAGAGAACAAAGGCGGGTCCTTGTATAAACCAGACGTCCGAAGAATTGTCCAGTTTTTCTTGATTATTTTCCCTACTTTGTTACTCGAGGGACTGTATGTACTGACAAATGGAATCCGTTGGTTTTGGGTTCTTTCAGAAGGGGATAGGATTGTTTCCCTATGAGAATACCAGGCTCTCTTAGAGGCCCTGCGTACCAGATGTTTTGGGTATCCTCTACACAAAAGTTTTTCAGTCAAGGTAGCTGCTTCACGTACATAGTCTTTTTTCCATTTACAGTTCCTTCTGATTCGAAGGAACTGCCCATATGGTAAGCCGTCACGCAAGCCTCGCGGGTGGTAACTAGTATACATAAGCAAGGTATTACGCTCCGTGGGTTTTCGGTAAAGTTTAGTACCCACTATGCCATCCTCACAATGTAGAGTCAAATCTAGGAAAGGTAGATCGTTTGTTCTAATATCTGACGTGAAGGTCAGATGCTTCTGACAACCATTTATCCAAATGATAAATGATTCCAAATCTTCATGTGTACCATGCCAAAACAAAAGAACATCATCAATATAGCGACGCCAAAGTCTGACATTAGTCAAAAATGGATTAAGGGTAGATAGAACAAAAGTAGTTTCAAGATGGTAAACATACAATATTGCAAAATTTGGAGCAAAGCACGCCCCCATTGAAACTCCCTTTACCTGCAGATAAAAGGTGTCTTTGTAAAGGAAGTAGTTGTTGGTTAGAGCAATATGTAACAACTCTAAAATGAACTCGCTGGGAATACGGACAGGTCTTTGTCTAGTATCCAAGAGATCTTTAACAACAGCGAGTCCTTCAGCATGGGGAATATTTGTATATAGAGATTCTATATCTAGACCAACCATAAGATAAGAATCGATATTGAATGGGAAATCCTCTATAATATTGATCAAATGTGTGCTGTCTCGTACAAAGGTGGTAGTTGAAGGAACAAATTCTTTAAGAAAAAAATCAATATATTTTCCCAATGGCTCCAAAATTGAGCCACATCCGGAGACAATAGGTCTACCGGGCGGATCAGAAACATTTTTGTGAACTTTTGGCAAAACATATAGGACCGGTGTTCTAGGGTGAGGTTTATTCAGAAAAGCATGTTCTTTTTTTGTGATAATGTCCAAAAGAAGAGCCTGATTTGTAACTATCAAAATTTTGTCACGAATTTTAGAAAGAGGATCAGACGGCAAAGCCGAGTAATGATTAAGATTACTCAATTGGCGCATTATTTCTAAGTCATATTTGTCATGGTCCATAATGACTATTCCGCCACCCTTATCTGCTGGCTTTATTGTTATCCCTTTGTTGTTGCTCAAACTATTAATAGCCCCTTTCTCCAGAAGTGACAAATTATAGGGAACAAATTCAAATTGTTTTTTCAATTCCGTTACCTCATGTAACACTAGTTTTTCAAAGGTTAAAATGTCCGATGGCATCATAGATGTAGGAGGCACAAAGGAGGAAGGCAAATGAAATTGTTTCTCACATCTGCTCACCGCACTGTGTTGTACCTTTAGTCATACTTTTCCTCCCTTTGTGATAATACACCTTTCCCCCTCGTCCCCTTCCTTCGTTTCCTTCCCAATTCATCCCCTTTTCTCCCTCCCCCTCCTTTTTTTCCCCCCCTCCCCCTCCACTCCAAATCGACACGTTCTTTCTCCCAATTGCCCTCACCCTACACACCCCTTTTTCCCCCCGCCCTACCCTACTTTCACTGCCCGCACCACTGATTGCTGTCTTTATTAAACCATTTTTTGCTCCTTGCTTTCCTTAGTTTAAAAGATGATCCACCCACTCTTTATTCTCTTTACCTTTCTGCAGCACTCTTCAAATTGTAGCCATTGTCCTGATGATGACCTTAAGTGCATAAGGTCGAAACGCCGTCGACATCCCAGTGTAACCCAGGGCCTCCTAAGGATTTATACCTTATTGCAAATTATTTATTGTGTTTTTGTAATTTTTTCATGATTAATGTTGTCCTTTCACTTTGCGCCGCCCACACTGTATATATCACTTGTGTCACTGCACTTATCACTTACACCGAGCACGGTCAGTACACAACTGGTGTATGTTTGGCTACCAGAATTTGATTTAATTGTATTATAGTGCTGTTACAATTCTTTTGCATAATAATAATAACTAAAAATCTTTTTCATACTTTGGTCTCTTGGTTTCCCTCCTTTATGACTTATGCATCTTTGTTTAAAATTGTCCCTATAATTACTGGTTGAGACATTGTTGTTTTGATACTATAATCAACACCATGCCACAAAAATGCGAAATGTGAATGCAAAAAAACATGCAATGAGGCCAATCGCGGTACAGAAATCAGCGAAGACCAGTCACAGGCCTGCAAATCCCACGCATCTGGTGAAACAATGCGCTATAAAAGCAAGAAGAAAAAAGCCACAAAACAATTGAAGCTGCAACATGGATGCACCCCGACCGAGTGCAGAGGACAAGCCGAACACCGCAAGCCCCACGGCGGACCAGCCAGGAACCCCGCACCCAGGGAAGGGCAAGGACAAGATGAAGAGGAAGACGGGGTTCAGTTCGCAGGAAGACCGGATCATCGTCACGGAGGTGACCCAACACCATCAACAACTGTTCGGCACCTCCACTGCGGCACTGGCAACCCAAACAGAAATATGGCAGGCCATCGGCACCAACATCAATGCAGTCGGAGTGTCGAGGAGGTTACTGGAGGACGTCATGAGGCACTAGCATGACCTGAAAAGGCAGACCAAGCTCGCCGCCAACAGGGAGGCAGCAACGGCGACTGGAGGTGGGCCTACTGCGACACAGGAGGAGCTGGATGAGCTGGAGCAAATGGTGGCCACAGACAGCAGAGAGGAGACGGTGGCAGGATTAGGGGGTCTGGACACAGCACGATACGACCTGACACAACAGCAAGAGGTTGAGTAACGACCAGTGACAGGGGGGACGGGGAGATGGGCACAATGGCACACATGCACAATCAAGTCTAGCACACTGCACACCCACAATGACTGTAGAACATGTCCCTGAGTGACTTGTCACACTGCAGTACACATAGAAATTCCAAGCATGCCCCCACCCACAATGTGCACAGATGGCCCCCCATCACCAACATCACAACCGACCCATGCAAATGTGCTGAATCCAGCAAAGCAGCGGCTCTGTGACCCACCCAAGTAACACTGCATGTCCGATAGTATGGCAGCAGCCAGAAAAATGACATGGCTCACGAATTGACATGGAGGTAGCCCAGTGCGGATCACATCTGTAAGGAGCAGGTCACACTCTGACATGTCCACGTGCACCCACAACCCATGCCCTATGAAACACGCAGCAGACGAACAATGCACCAGGCCACAAAATCTGTCCGAGAGCACATATGACCCAAGTCAAAAGCAAATCAGCACACAATTCTAAGGCACTCCGCCTCTAAGGGAGAAGGCCACACGAAATCAGAGCTGCAGGGGCAACTCCCCCACAATGCAGCACACACACATAGCAATCACAGGACATCAGCAACAACGGCAATGTGGTACAATGTGCAACACCAGCACCACAGGACAGAGCTCACAACAGGTTCCGCTCGTGCCTAGTAACTGTCCACTCACCTCTGGCATTGCCTGACACAGTGTGATGATAATGATTGGGTACTACCACACATCCGTCATGTATTCGGAAAACACACTGACTGCCATCAAATAGCCAGCTCCTCCCAAACAGTCACAATATACATTGGCATGCAGCCTGAATGTAAACATCTGAAAATCAACAACATACATGTGAAACTCTGTTAACCTGCATCTCCCCTTAACATTTCAGGGGGACAATCACCACCTACTGCAGAGCAGAACACAAACCTCATCATTGATGATGTAGACGACAACCTGCACATATGTCAAGGTTCCCTCCAATGGATACTGGATAGCCTCTGCACCCCACCCCCAGGAGTAGGCCAGGCTAGCTGCCTCGAGGTGACCCCACCACCTGCACAGACCACCGAGCAGGAAACACACACCACCACGGCGGTCTCCCAGGACCCACACCAACAATACATGGAGTACATACAACATGTGTGGTCTTCCCAGGTGGAGTTGGCTGAACAGCTGTGGGTCGGTTTCAGGCTCATGGCAGCCAAACTCGATGCCATACGTGGGTGTCTGAGTCCCATCAGGAACCACGTACAGTCCCTATTGGGCACCCCCTGTCCGCACCATGCTCAGTCACAGATGACTGCAGCGGGAACATCGACACACAGAGATCCAACCCCTGATGTGTCCGTGGCACACAGTGATGCTGCCACATCACCTTCGCAGTCTGATGTGCCAGTGGCACACAGTGATGCAGCCATCACTCCGCCACACACACCGTACACACCAGACACAGAAACCGTATCAGGGGAGTATGACGGGGATGTGAACTACTGTGTTAGGAAGGAGGCAATAGCAGCCATCACCACTGTATGGCCTGTCCCTGCCTGGTTATGACCTATGCATCATGGCCTGGGAAACCCCTCCTAGTGACCCCGGAACACTCTGCGGCTTTCATCCTGACCCTGACATGGACTGCCATTTCGTCACCGCAGGCCAATTACACAGCTATCCTGCTGCGGACTGCACTCTCCCTCTTCCCAATCACTTTGCAATCCCCAAAGGACTCTGGTTGGCCCACCACTGGGCTTCCATGTGATGTGGGCTTGGATGGCCATGTACAGCCCTAGCTCCGTCAATCACCTGAATGTGCATAAACATTCTAAATCACACAGATGTGTCATCACTATGTTCACTCACGTATGGAGTTGTGGCTGGATGTAGCAACAATGTTTGCACATGAAGGTACATCCTGGTAACTGACATCTATGCGCATGTGTATCCCTGAGACACATGGCCAATTGGCTGACTGTGAAGGTGAGTACTAGCTGTGTCCCCATTGCACATCAACAACAATCTCACAACCCCCAATGTAGGCACACGTCCATGTACTGAATAGGGCTGTATGTAGGACTGACCCAAACAAAAGCAGGACAGGAGTGGTGTCCTACACCACATGTGACACCAGAAGTTCACGTCGCATACCTACTCACACACAGATATGTGGACACATTCTGTTGTGATATATGACATTGCTCGACATCGTCAGAGGTTGGACACCATACTCACATTGCTGTAGTCATGTAAGTACACATGACGTCCAGCACCAATCCAAAAACACTGTCTGGCTCACGGAGGTGGAGCTTGCTAAAGGGACACCCTTCCATTGCACAAGCATCAGTCAGTTCCTCCCTGGGTAGGGACGATGCTCATTGGGGCATCTGAGTGGACAATCCAAACAACACACCTCACAGTTAGACACCAGTGGAGTTGCATTGACTTTATTGGCATGTGCATGTCAGTACGGATGAGGCAACGGCCACAACAGGCAGGGACATGCTTAAGACACTTACACGCAGCATGGTGGATGAGTCATGTTTTTTTTGGCGTATGCCCATTGGCCCGTGTGAGGAGCATGACTCACTGCCCATGGGATCTGCATGGTGCTCTGCCTCCGGAGTGCGCTGATTGTCTGCTCTGCTGACGGTGATCAGGTGTGAGAGTCCGACAGGTTCACATGTCATGCTACATTGCCATGTGTGTTATCTCCCCCTGCAGTGTGTCCGAATTGGCAACTTTGCCAAACAACACTGAGTTGCACCGGGCATGGAACTGCATCACCTTGCACAGGCGTGTCTACACAGACATTGTACCACACACATGCATCCAGAGCCCGGACGAAGGCAGATGTTTTCCATATTTTGGTGGGATATGTGAGTAATCCCCACGATGCAACAAGTTGTATACTGGCCGAATTTAGCCGCCTCTACTGTTGCCACACCGACCGGACACCTTTTTCCAATCGTCAAATTACTTTGGGCTGCCTACTTTGTGTCGGTTCTAATTTGAGTGCAGGTGTGTTATTGATCTTTATACGGGCCTTGACCGGTGTAGATTATACACCTACCTAGTTTGCTATTAAACATGTGTATATTTTCTAAAACAATTATTTATTGTTTTTTATGGCTTCCTAGCGTCTAACGGATTGCTGATCCTATTTGTTATTTACAACGGATAATCATTGGATTTACTTCTTCCTTTTTGTTGCGGATCGATTTGAAAACTCCAATATTTCTATACAGGTGCGTTTAAAATGCTCCATTTTGGTGGACTGGTGGACAGCAATAACAATTTTTCTTTCTATGTTTTTCATCGTGTGAATTTTAGCAATTATACTGGTCTGACCATCAGTCTGTTGAAACACTATTTAGCATATCAAAGATTGATGTGATTCACTAGTTGATTGGGTCACTTTCCTTGTTTCATATGATCTATTAGGAACATATGGGAATATTTCAAGTACTTCAGATACGACGACGTGTATACTGCTGGACAACGAGGAATCACATATCGGATTGAGATACGCTGTGAGTGGTATATTGCCAATTGCCACTTTTTTTCAATACGCATATTTTTGTGAAGGTGATTTCGATCTGAGAACAGGTAGCCCTCCCTCTCCTCTCTGATCATCAAGTTTCCTGTTTTTCTCTCTTTTTTCTCCTTTACTGTTTACTCTCCTTGTGTCATGCCCCTATGACTATGCAACATTTGAATATAAAATAGAACTTCATTTTGTTGGAATGGTTGTTCCTTTTCAGTGTAAAAGTTTTAAAGTACTATAAAACATTTTTGTAATCGGATGCTATTATGGTTACAAATTATGTAACTAATTTGTTCTCTCCACACTATTTGTATACGTTCAGGTTGTGCGGTTTTGGTATATTAATACTAATGTTGTGCTGTGTTTCCATAGTGTGTATTCAATATTTTTTACTTATTTGTGACATAATTTTGTGATTGTGACTTCGTAAACTTACATTCATTTTGTATAATGTGTTTTTTGTGCCGTCTTCTTTTCTTCCTTTCTTTTGCTTTGTTTGTGCAGTTTTTATATTTGTTATTTATACTTTCTCACTGTTTTTGTTTTCAGCCCTGAGGAAGCTCCCCTTGTGGGAGCAAAACACGTTGGCTGATGATTTTGAATGGAATGTTTTTAAAGTGAAAACAATTTCAAATAAAGAAGTGACTTTTTCTCATAATTTGGCCTACTGGACTTTGTGAGCTGCGCACCCCCATTTGTTATATAAATTGTTGGGACATGTGCTGTGGATGACAATCGGATGTGGCTGCAGGGACGTAGTTACTCGTCCATGAATGCCCGTGCAGCTTCATGTGCAATGTGTTCGAATAGTACGTCGTTGTCATGTTCAAGGAACACTTGGATGAGCCAATCCATTAAGTGGTCCGGGCAGGTGTACTCAGCCCACGCCGTTTCACCAATCCGCATTAAAGCCCAATACATATGCAGTATGTCAGGGCATCCCATGCATGGCTGTCTCGGTTACACTCCTGTTCGTTATCCAACAGGGGCGCAGACACAGGTCATAGTCCAACTCATCAACAGTTGTGTTGGATAGGCAGATATCCATGGGACACTCGAATGTGCATGTTCGGCAGTGGAACCAGGGCTGGACGCAGGTGACATAGGCAATGTGGAAGCTGAGCCGGTAACTGATCCGCAGCACTGCCAGTGGCACTGCACCCAGTAAATGCAGCATACGTGCACGGTACTGTTCCATGTGACGGGGGTTGGACATGTGCCCAGTGTGGCCTGCCATTGAGTTGGTGCGTCTCATGGAACCGGCACACTTCTGAACTGCGGCAATTGTGTGTAGGAATTGCCACAGCTCTGAGCAATGATTCAAATGTGTGTGCAATGTTGGGGAGAGTGGCTTTCTGATTCCGTGTGTGTCGAGGGAATCCCATGCATGGGTACCACAGGCAGGGGCTTCTGTGTGTGGGGTGTGGATGATTCGGATAGTTAATTTGCGGAATGCATGGTGTGGGAGTCGTACCCATATGCCATTGCATCTCTTTCAGGGAGTTCCAGGTACGTTCTGGACAAAGGTCAGAGGTGCAGGTGTCCTCCTGCCTTCTGCATTGGAACAATGGAGCTTTCATCCCTGATATTTGTCTGACTACTACTTGCGTTTTAGGGATGTGATGTGGCTTTGGCTCTGAGATTGGGACCCGGCCTTGGGCTCATGGTGTATGGATGGCGATACACACACATGTTGGCATGTGGAGCCAGGTGGCCGAGAGGCCTTGCTCTGCTTTCTCACTCTGTCTCTCTCCCTCGCTCTCTCCCTCTCTTTCCTTTGGTGGGCACATGGCACACCTTCTTCTCTTGGATTTGGTCTTCCAGGCTGTGTGCTACGGATTGTCTGTTGAGGAGCCGCTAGCATCCAAAGGGTTGTCTTGGCTTTTTTTTGTATGTTGTTTTGTGTTGGTGATTGCATTGCTCTTTGACTGAGTCTCCATTTTCTGGCCATGCAGGTCTGTTGAGTTTCCCGCTTGTGCGACATCAGGCATAATGTTTGTATTGGAACTCGTGGTGTTGGTGTGCAGTTTCTTTGTCCGGGATTGGGGGTGGTCCCGGGGGGGGGGGGGGGGGGTGTTGCAGGCCTGGGTGTTGTGTCGGTGGGTGTTGTGGCCCTCTTGGGTGTCTGGGCCGCATGATGGGTGGCTCCATGGCATCAGTTGCCCTTCCGATGTGGCCTTGGGCTGGTCTCCCTTTTGTGGTGCTGGCTGCCATCCGACTTAACACCAGGTCAGAGCAGCTGTAGATTTCCTGGTGCTATCGCCGGTTTTGTGTACTTATCGCCAATCTGGCTGGTCGTTGACAATGTTGAGGAGTGGTGTTGTCATGGGTTTTGGCGCAGGAATGCCTACTCTGCATCTCATTAGCGATAGTTGCGGGGATCCTCTGGGGCGATGTTTTTTGCGGCTGCTATCGTGGGTAAACTGGTGCTGTGGGCTGTTTGCACCAGCTTGTGAATGGGGAGGTAAATTTATCACGACTTTGGCTGCAATAAAGTGCCGTTAATTCGGCGATAGGCCCTTGTGAATATGCCCCTGAGAGTGTGGGAGCACATGAATAATGAGAACAACTAGTTCACCAGCAGATCTTATTTTTGTCAATTTTGTTTTTCACGCTTTTTTAATAGCACAAAATGCACCCTTGCGTCTTTGCAATTTCATGCAATTACGCCAAAACATTCATCGTTGATATGCAGACAAACGCACACAATACACATTTGTTGCTTTCTTTTGTTTCGGTACTCCACATGCACAATCCATTAATTAGTGTCTCTTTTGTGCAGCCAACAAGATGTAGCGATTGCTTAAAGCAGCTCTGCAAACTATAAGTGCCGTGTATATTTCCCCATCGAGCACTGATGACACATGCCTAAAGGTGATGCCGATCCTGACACTTTTTTCCTTCAGTTACTGACTTACAAATCATCTGCGACATCCTTTCAGCTTCCCCACCAGAGGAAATGACAGTATAATGTCATCCCCCTACGCATTGAAAAAATTAGAATCTCGCGGTGGCCGCGAACCCGCCATTTAGGGACCGACACTGATCCTAATGAGATGACATTAATGCTCTTCTAATAATTGCAAATCTTCTCCCTGTCCTGATGATTGTGGCTTGCAATAGACAATGGATGTGCAGCCTCAGGCATTGCGGTGCATTGGGGGTTGCTATCAATCACCCACACGCTCTGCTTCAGGGCCGAGGGGAGGGTGGGCTTGTTGCTGCTCGCGCCTCTGCTCCATCTCACGTATTGTTCTGCCCTTATGTGCAAACGTTCCTCACCACCGGGTTATATCATCATGTGAATGTGACTTTCAGGATCTCTGCCTAAGCAGGTATGGAATAGTATGCAGAATTCTACACTTCTATTACAGTTCCTCGTGCGTTGTCTGTTACCCTTTAACTGCAAACCCCCTTCTTAACTGGAAGCAACAGTGCTGTCTATAAGGTCAAAATATCTACTTCAAAAATATTAGTGGAAAAGACAAGCTAAAATGAAGACTTACTCAAACAAGCATTGGCATAGCCAATAGGTCTCGCCTTTGGGACCATATAAGTGTTTAGTTATCCTGCACAATATCCTTGGTGCAACAACATCATGTCCTGCATGGCTAAACACTTATAAGGCCCCAAAGGCGAGGCCTATTGGCTATGCCAATGCTTGTTATGTCAATGCTGGCAATCCTGCTTGATGGACTAAGGTGAGCACTGCTGATAATCTTGCATCCAATGTAATATTTCTGGTGTGCTCACTATTGCAACACTAATAATATCAGCAGCTTGGGGTGATATTCATTTCACATGAGTAACTCTTGTTAAAGAAAAGGTTGGTGACCTCGTGATCTAATAAAAACTGAAATATGTTCAGACTTCCTTCCACTAAAAGATATCACTTCAAACAACTATTTTTATGCCAATACATTCTTCAAGCTATTTGGCTAGGAGCAACATTCAATTAACCTCTCTTTTATAGTTTTAAGATGTCAGTTTAGCAAAAGCAGTTTACCTGAGGAACTTCTGTTTCATTCACTTTCTCGAATGAACCTCTTTCAAGAGAAGAACTCATTTATGGGCACATTCCAGAGCTCCAGCTCAAATATCATCCTTGCAGCACAAGCCAATGTTGTTACACCAGACGATCAAACCCTTTGTATGAAAACCTCATCCTCTGCTCAAGAATATCCCGAATATCTAATGATTCAAGATTACACTGCATATTCTTTCCAAAGGATCCACCCCCAGGCAGGCACCTCTCTTTGTTTAGCTGTATACAGAGGTCGGGGTCAGTGGGATCTATTTGAAATAACGCCCAAGCTTCATTTTTTCTAATTTTACAAAAAAAAATCCCATTCTTTTTGTTAAAAAGGAACCGGTCCATCTGGCTGAAAGGAAAGGGTCTTCACATACTATGAGGCGGGAGGAAGGACAAACGGAAAGAAGAATCGAGTCATTTCTCCATGGTGTCTTCCACAGAGAAAGAAATTGAACTGTCAGCACATTTTATTGTATTGTAAGTGCATTTATATAGCGCTTACTTCTACTCCTGATGAGGCTTCGAAGCGCTTTTCTGGTGAGTAGCACGCTATTCCAGAACCCATAAATGATTGTTAATGGTTAATCAGAAAACTACAAATTGCTTGGTGTAATGTTCCCGTGGACACCAAGGACACGGACACCGAGTATAGGTGGTCAGCTTCTTTATTAGCTCCTTCCTCACCTAGGGCTAACGGCTAACTGCCGTCCCTAGCCCTTTGCTCCTCCCTTTCTGCCCGCCCTGGTCCCCACTCAGGCCGGTCCTAGTGCCTGACCTGTCTGGTCAGCGCGCATCATTACATCTCCCCCCTCTGTAAATAAAAGCAAAGTAAGAACAGTACAGTAACTGTCTCTTTAAAGTTCCTCAATAAGGCGGGACAGTTTTGTGATGACCCGTCTGGGGCGTAACTGGAGTTCAGGATTTTCACACTCATTCTCGTCAGCCAGTTTCATCAATGCCCGACTGTGTGGGGGCAGTATCTCTGGTTCTTCCTTCTCCATTTTTGGTTCAGTCAGTAGTTCCTTAATGTTGGGTCCGCACTTTTTAAAGTACGTCACATTCCTTGTTAGTCTTTTTCCGTCAGTCTCGGCAGTGATCATTGTTCCCTTTTGTTGTATCACTTTCAGCGGAACTTCGTGGTACTTGCTGTCGGTCTTCCGGGGCTGCTCTTGTCGCGCAAGCACCCAGTCTCCTTCTTGTATTTGTGGGGGCGCAGCACGTCGCCGTTCATCAGCATAGTCTTTCATCTTTTCTTTCTTTATTTTGTCTCTGGCCGCCAGCTCCTCATGGTCAGAATCAAGATACTGTTCGTTCACTGCCCTAGTCATCATTGGTAGTCTGGTACGCACTGGGTGTCCCAGCATGAGAGTGGCAGGACATTTACCTGTGGTGGAATGAGGCGTGTTTCGGTACGCTCGTAGCACCTCGTTGAGGGCCCTTTGAATGCTCTTTCCGGTGAGTTCGGCTTGCTGAATGGTTTTCTTTATCGTGCCCATGAAGCGCTCGACCATTCCATTGGCCTGAGGCCATAATGGTGTGATCTTGCGGTGCTTGAAATTGAGGTGTTGAGCAAAATCAGCAAAGTCATGGCTGTTGAATGGAGGCCCGTTATCTGACTTTACCACTAGAGGAATGCCCCATGCAGCAAAGACCTCCTCTAATATCGGTATGGCGCTCGACGCTTTCGTTGATGAACACAGGTGTGCTATGGGGAATCTGGAGTACTCGTCCACAATGACCAGGACATATTGGTTCGATTTTATTGGCCCGAAGAAGTCAACGGCAATGTGTTGCCAAACACCCTCCGGTAGCGGAGACATTTGTAGTGGTGCAGGAGGATCCGGACAGCTCACCAATTGGCATTGCGGGCAGTCTTTCAGAGTTGTCTCTACCATCATGTCTAGTGTCGGAAACCAGACTCTTTCACGGAGCGCTCTCTTTGTGGCTACTATGCCCCGGTGTCCTTCATGAGCCAAATTGATGACTCCTTGTCTGAGTTGTCGTGGGATCACTATTCTGGTGTCTCGTAGGACGAGACCATTCGCCGCTATTGACAGTTCGTCGTGGACATGTTTGAATGCCGCCATTTCTTGGTCGCTTGGTTCACTGCTGTGCGTGTGTCTCCAGCTGTTTGTTTGGATCCGACGTTTCACCTCTTGCAGGGTGGCATCTGTTTGCGTCGCTTTGCAAATGGCTTCTAGTGGGACAGCCGGAGGTCTCGCTTGGTCCACTACGAAGTGGATGTATTCGTCTGCTATTGATTGTTCTGATTTTCTGGATCTGATGGGGTGCCGGGACATGTAGTCGGCAGGGTTTGCATCTTTTCCTGGCATGTGGATGATAGTGTAGGTGTATTCTTGGAGCCGGAGGCCCCATCGCTCTATTCTTGGTGGCATTTTTGCCCGCGGGTTTCCGAAAATTGTAGTCAAAGCTTGATGGTCAGTCACTAGTGTAAAGTGTTTCCCAAAGATAAAGATGTGGAAGTGTTCACACGCCCAGACAACGGCCAGGCTTTCTTTTTCTGGCTGTGAGTAGGCTCTCTCCGTGTCTGTTAGACTTCTGCTGGCGTATGCTACTATGTGTCGCTGATCTTCTTCTCTCACATATTGTGCTAGGATAGCCCCTAGTCCTACGGGGCTGGCGTCCACTGTTATCTCTGTTTTCTTTTTTGGATTGAAGTAGGCTAGATTTTTCGCCGACTCTACAGTTCTTTTGATTTCTCTGAACGCCCCTTCACATTGGGTGGACCACTGAAAAGGTTGTCCTTGCTTGGTGAGCATCCTCAGGGGGTAGCTCAACGTGGCGTAGTCAGGTATGTATCTGGAACAGTAGCTGGCCATTCCGAGGAACGATCTTACGTCGCCCACGTCATCTGGGCTTGGTGTGTCGTTTAGCGCTGCTACTTTGTCTGGGTCTGGTTTCATGCCACTTCCAGAGAATATGTGTCCGAAAAATTTCAGCGTCGGTTTGTGGAATTCACACTTGTCCTTGTTTAGTGTGAGGTTGGCTTCCATGAGTGCCTGACAGACTTGATCTAGTGCTTTGTCGTGTTCTTGGGTCGTTGCTCCAAATACTAGGATGTCGTCGCTGTAATTTAGGACATGTGGAATATGATGTATTGTTCTCCTGATTGCCTCTTGGAATATTTCCGCTGCTGATGACACTCCGAAACTTAGTCTTTTGTACCTGAATAGCCCGAGGTGTGTCGAGAATGTCGTAATGTATCTTGACCTTTCATGCAATTCTAGCTGGTGGTATCCTTTGTTGAGATCTAGTTTTGAGAATATCTTCGCTCCATTGAGTGAAGTGATCATGTCACTGATGTGAGGGCCCGGATGTCTCTCTCTCTCTATCGCCATGTTGGGCGCCCTCATGTCCACACATATGCGGACTCAGCTTGTTTCCCCTTTCTTCGGGACTACCACCACCGGGGAGACCCAGGGGGTCGGCCCATCTGTTCTTTCTATGATACCTGCCTCCAATAAATCCTGGAGCTCCTTCTCCACGGCTTCTTGCAGGTGGAACGGGATTTTTCGGTGGTGCTGCGCTACCGGTGTGATTTGTTCGTTTATGTGCAGTCTTATTTGGCAGTCCTTCATTTTTCCCAAGCCTTGAAAGAGTTTGGGGAACTTGTGGATGATAGCTGGTTTGTCAGCCACTCGGTATAAGATG
Source organism: Triturus cristatus (assembly GCF_964204655.1). Taxonomy (NCBI): domain Eukaryota; kingdom Metazoa; phylum Chordata; class Amphibia; order Caudata; family Salamandridae; genus Triturus; species Triturus cristatus. The sequence goes on along the minus strand of NC_140584.1, from coordinate 371,160,931 downwards.
TCAATCAGTTTCAGTCGTTCTGCGGTGGCCAGGCTCAGGAGGCAGTCGGCCTCAGGTCCCTCGATGACGTGGATGTATGCTGATATTGTGCGATCTTGATACAACAGTTCGGTTGCAAATTTCCCAAGACACTTTAGTGGCTTTTTGGACATCCACGTGTACACTCGTACATGTGCGTTGTCCAGCTTGGGGGGTGATTTCATTCATTGGCATTCCGTGACGGGCAGGTAGTTTAGTGACGCCCCACTGTCTAGCACAAACTTGGTGGGGTGAGCCCCAATTCTGATGTCCAGTCGCGGGTATTCTTTCAGCCGATCAGGGTCGGCTACACAGTAAATGTATTCCTTTCGGTCTTGAGAAATTGGTGATGTGGATCGAGATTCCCTTGATGACGACCGTCGAGACTGATATGTCCTGCAAGAGTGGCAGCTCGATTGTGACGACCCAGTGGATGAGTCTCGTCTATCCTGGACTGTTCTGACATGGTGACGACTGCTGGAAGGCTGATGTTGCCGGTGCCTTCCCCTTTGATCACCTTTGGGTATCGCCCCGCACATGCTTTCAAAGTGGTTATCTCTACCACACTTCCGGCATTGTTGGCCAAGTGCTGGACATGCGTCGGCATGTGGGAAGTCGTAGCCACATCTGTAACATTTGAGGTGTTTGTCTGACCGTTCCTTGTGGTGTGGTCTGCCTTTGTGTCCGTTGCTTGACTGGTGGTGTTGCCTCTTGGATCTTGAGGAACGCCTCTGTGGTGGTGATCTTCCATGCATAGGCCGAGACTGCATCCTGAATGCTTTCTCCCGTCTCTCACCTTTCCCGGCTTCTATTTTCCTCGCATGTTCATCTGCTTGTTCTTCTACTCTCGTCATCTCTTCTATCTCTTCCAGCGAGTAGCTTTTCTTGAGCAATTTGCGTCTTAGTGGTTCAGAGAGGCATCCTTCTATGACTCTCAGCCGAAGGGCGTCTTCAGTTGAGAAATTGTCAAATTCACAGTATCTCGCCAGTCGTCTCAGCCGTGTGATGAACACTCCCATTTGTTCACCTTTCTCTTCCGTGGCCAGATTGAATGTGTACCGCTCGTAGTCAACGTTCTGTTTGTGGAGGAACTTGCGATCTAGTGCTTCGCGAACTTTGTCATAGGCACCAGAGGACTCAGCCGGTAGTTCTTTTATGATCTGTCCGACTTCCCTGCCAATCAGGTTCTTGAGGGCAAACAGTTGTTCTTCAGGGTCCGTCACCTTGGACGCTTTCATGAAATCCTCGAAATCTTCTATCCATTCTTGCCATCGCGGACCCATGCCCCCGCTCGATTCAAGAATGAGGGGCTCAGGGCGGCGCAGGAATGAGGCTCCAAACATACTTGCGGGCGCTTGGTCGGGCATTGTTCAGCTGTTGTTGCTGTTACCCACTTCGTTTGCTCTCTGTTGCACTCACCAGTGCTTGTTTGCTGCGCTTGTTGTATTCGCCAATGTTTGTTTGTTTGTTTCGTTGCACTCGCCAGTGCTTGTTTGTTGCTTCTGTTGCTTTTACCAGTGGTTGTTTGTTACTTCTCTTGCCTTTACCAATGTTTGTTTGTTACTTCTGTTGCATTTACCAATGCTTGTTCGTTGTTCCGGTTGCATTTACCAATGCTTGTTTGTTACTTCTGTTGCATTTAACAATGCTTGTTTGTTGTTCCTATTGCATTTACTAATGCTTGTTTGTTACTTCTGTTTCATTTATCAATGCTTGTTGCTGTCTGGCTCATCCGCCTGACTTAAAGATGGCCGCCGATGGTTCCTAACAAGGGATCGGGCAAATCTCGTGCCTGATTTGAAGATGGCCGCCGCGAGAATCTCGTGTACCGCGAGATTTTGGCTTTTCAAATGGCCGGAGACCCGCGCTTGTTAGCGCTTAATTTTACTCGATGTCACTCACCGGGGCTCCACTTCTGGGCACCGCTACCACGCCAGGTAGGGTTATTTTCTTCACTTTTGGGCACTGTTCGCTGTTGCTGCCGGGGTGGGCTCCCGGTAGGCTCTTCAGATATCGCGAGCAGCTCTGGGCCAGTCGCCGCTGGGGTGGGCTCCCGGTGGGCTCGTTACGTCTCGCGCTCCAGCCCCACACGCAGGGCGAGCAGCTCCGGGTCAGTCGCCGCCGGGGTGGGCTCTCAGTTGGCTTCTTGGACTTCACGCTCCAGCCTCCACACGCGGGGCGAGCTCCCGATTTGTTGCCGCCGGGGTGGACTCCCGGTGGGCACTTCTGTCTTCGCGCTGTTTCCTGGTTAGCTTCACGCACACGTGGAAGCTCGACAAACCTTCGTCGCCAGTTGTAGTGTTCCCGTGGACACCAAGGACACGGACACCGAGTATAGGTGGTCAGCTTCTTTATTAGCTCCTTCCTCACCTAGGGCTAACGGCTAACTGCCGTCCCTAGCCCTTTGCTCCTCCCTTTCTGCCCGCCCTGGTCCCCACTCAGGCCGGTCCTAGTGCCTGACCTGTCTGGTCAGCGCGCATCATTACACTTGGGTAGTGTAGATTTTATGGGATAGAATCATTGAAAGCTTTATGATGACAACAGGTTATTCATTTTGAGAGGTAGAAGTTCTGGAATACGCCCTGTCACTGGAAACCTATGCAAAAGGTTTACATTTGTGCAGGCTCATTGCGTATTACTAAAACTATGAGGCATATTATCAAGAACGGTGTTAAAAATTATCGCTGGTTTAGCGGCAGAAAGCTGCCGCTAAAGCGGCGATAATGGGCTTGATAATATGCCCTTGAGAATTCCCATAGAAGCCCATGTTCTGGAGTGAACATGGGCTTCTGTTGGAATTCTCAAGGGCATATTATCAAGCCCATTATTGCCGCTTTAGCGGCAGTTTTCTGCCGCTAAACCGGCGATGATTTTAGCGCCGTCCTTGATAATATGCCCCTATAACTTTTGTAAGCACTTAAACACAACCTTTTTTGCACAGTTTCTAGCTGGCTGTCTTATACTGTAATACAATTTATAAACTCACAAAGTTCATATTCTCAGTGCTTTTTACCTGTCACAGGCTGCAGCCTCATGGCACTACAAATATAAATGCCAGTATTCCCCAGTAGACCAACTAGGAATCAAATCAGTGACCTGTTTACACACAGACATCTGAATTGATTGTGTTAATCAACTTAGCTTTCCCACCAGATTAATGCTTTTCCCTCAGCTTGCATTTATTTTTCATTTAAGGTGCGTTTTAGGGCCAACAAAATAGTTACAGAATATGGTTGTTCTTTTTAGCTATGCCCCCACACTCACCCTCTCTCCCCCCAACCCCACCCCCACCGCGCCAGGAATCACAGTTGCGACACTTTTTATAGCGTTCAGCCGCTGGCTGCATGATGGCTTCAGTCTAAGTGGAGTCAGTTCAGACTGCAGTATGGAACCTAAACTCAAACCATGTACTCATTTATTTGTATTCTATATTTACAAATATGCCTGGGCACCAGGAGCTGCGAAAACAGCAAATTGAATTGCAATTTTATAACCAAAGGCTCCTTTTCGCACTCTTACTTTCACAAGCGAAATGTTTCCACTTCGACACTTTATCTAAAGTCCTGGTCAAAAGATACTTTGTCCGTTCCATCGCTAGATATTTTACGTTGTTTGGGCTATATGCCATACTAGTTGTTTGCAAAATTGTAACACGCGCATGTCTCTAAAACGCCCATGCTTGGAACCACCTTCCAAGCACAAACGGGCTCCCCTAGCCTCCCGAGGCACACAGAGTTTGCAAACATAATAGCAGGCCAAAAAGCAACAGTAAACAGGAAGGCTGTGAAGCCAGATGCCACTCCAATGCCAAGGCACACCAAGAAAGACAACATTAGTGTCGAATTAAGCACTACCAATCTGTTCCACTTCCGCATACGAACGAAGTAAAATGTTCCAGTTCCTTCAATTTCTACTTCACTCCTCCAGCGACCCAAAACCTTCATACAGTTCAAAAATACAACCATAAAAGCACATACAGAATAACAACAATCACAAATAGAAAAACTCATGAGAAAAAAAATAATAAATGGCAATAAATATAAAACTTGTGTCAGATACAGAAAAGCGACACTATTCAACCAACCACAAAGCAATCCAAAATCTGCTTAGTTCACAGTGATAATCGTAACAGCTACAGTGTTAGTATTTGCCTTGTCGAAAGGCATGTTCAAACAAGTGGGGGGAGTGCGGCTGAGAGCAGGGACGCGCAGCGTTTCCCTTGCGGGAGCGAGCACGATAAATGCTACCAGATGGCGCCGCTCGCTCTCGCAAGGGAATCGCTAAACGTGCACGCGCTGCCATTCAAAGCAATGCAACACGTGCACGTTTTTGCCTGAAAAAGGGAATCGATGGCTAAAGGTCTTTTTCCTATGCAGTGTATGTGCACTGCGTAGGCGAGTCCTAAAAAGAGGGATCAAAATAAATACTTTAAAAAACACATCAATATTTTAAAATTAAATGTTTTATTTTGCACTTTCTGCAGTTTAACCCACAAAGTAATATTAGCCTATAACACATTTAAAAATAATAACGGAATCACAATTAATAAATTAACTTGAAAAGTAAAAGAGGTGGCCAAGGGTCGATATAGTTTTCACATATGTCCAAAAGTAGTGTTATGCATAGCTGGTGAATAAGGGATGCCCTTGGCCTTAGGGCAAATGGGATTTTACTCCCAATCTCAATGACCCTGGTAGGTCTATCCGTGTTTTTTAGAGACACGGAAGGGCTGGCTGTTTGGGGCCCAATAAATCACAGTTTAACCTAAAGCAGTGGAAATTATTGAAATCGGTTCTTTGGAAGTGTGGCAGTTGATGATAGAAAACAGGAAGGTAAGCAAAGTGTAACAGCATACACATAGTGAAAAGAAGAAGGCAGGGCATGTTGATGGCAAGGTTTTGTTGTGTTTTGGGCATATTACAAAACATTTTGTAGATGTTAATTGCACTTGTTGTTTTGTTTAATGTTAAAGTATTTTTTAGATTTATTATGGGTCCCGATAAAAGCCAAGAAACATTACAATATTTTAGAGACAATTGTTCCTACAGGAGAAGCAGTATAGAGAACAGTATGATGCATGGGTTCCGTTTGAGACAGGCTTACAACGACAACAGAGTGATGGGGAAGATGGCAGAGTGGTAAAATATAATTGGGGTATTAGAAGCCTGTCATGTATTACGAGAGAAGAAGAATTCGGCATTTAGTGTTATATTCTGATTTCAAAATGGACGCAAGGATGCATTTTGCACTAAGAAATAGTGTCAAATGCATCAGAACATAAATAAAGAGCACTAGCAGCCGCTTGCTAAATGTGTACTTGGGGCAGGATTTTCCCTCAACTTATTCCCAGAATTTAGTTTCCAAAATGGATGTGAGGATTCGTTTTGCACTAAGAAAAGAGCACTAAATGAAACAGAACATAAACAGTAGCATGAGCACTCTCTCACATTCGCTTAATGTGCTCTTGCAGTAGGATTTCCCCACAAAAATAACGTATTTATGTGCGCGGGTTTAATTACATTATTATCAGTATTTCCTTGTCAAAGAGTAACTCCAACTTCCCTATGATTACAATTCTGCCCAGGCCTAACTATAATGAGGCTTATTATTTTAAGAAAAACAATCCTTCATGGATGTTTTCTCCCTGCACGTGGGGTCCAATATGAATTTTCCTTACCCAGAATTGCCATGCCGGGCATGGCACTCCCAGTTAGACAAATCTACTGATAGTCGGCCTACCCTAATTAGGAGGGTGAATAGCCCTATGGCTTGACAGCATTGTGGCAGACTGGCCGTCAGATTTGAAATGGTCTTTGTTTATCTGACTGCTGCTTTCTCACTAAATATAAGCTCAGGAGGCTGAACTATCTTTGAAGCGCTGTCAGTCATTCCATTTTCTCTCTTTTGTTCCTTCTTTCTTTCCTCCTTTCCTTTTTTCTTTACTTCTTTCTTTCTTTCCTTTTGTCTTTCTTCTTTCCTCTTTCTTTCTTCCTCATTTCTTACTTCCTTGTCTTCCTCTTTCTTTTTCTCTTTTTCTTTCTTCTTATTCATTCTCTTTCTTTCTTACTCTTTCTTTCTTTTTTCCTTTCTTTCTTACCTTTTTTCCTTCTTTCTTTCTTTCTTTCTTTCTTTCTTTCTTTCTTTCTTTCTTTCTTTCTTTCTTTCTTTCTTTCTTTCTTTCTTTCTTTCTTTCTTTCTTTCCCAAAGGCAAGAGGTTTGCAGCGAATGCTAGACCTATTGGCTTTTTTTCAGTTAGTCAAGACCTTTTGATTTTACTGACATTATGGTGCCGATTCCGATCCTGGAGAAATTTTCTCCGTACGAATCGTACCCGGATTTTTTTCCGTACAAATCGTACAAGTACCGTACAAACTGGCAAGTACGATTCGTATGGGAAAAAATACATACGTATGTACACCCGTGTATGTACACCCATGTATGTACGAGACGTACCCCCACCCGTGTATGTATGGTGCGGACCCCCAGCGCGTATGTACACCCGTGTATGTACACCCGTGTATGTACACCCGTGTATGTACGAGACGTACCCCCACCCGTGAATGTACACCCGTGTATGTACACCCATGTATGTACACCCGTGTATGTATGAGACGTACCCCCACCCGTGAATGTACACCTGTGTATGTACACCCGTGTATGTACACCCGTGTATGTGCGAGATGTACCCCCACCCGTGAATGTACACCCGTGTATGTACACCCGTGTATGTACACCCGTGTATGTACGAGACGTACCCCCACCCGCTGGGGGTCCGCACCGTACATACACGGGTGGGGGTATGTATCGTACATACACGGGTGTACATACACGGGTGTACATTCACGGGTGGGGGTACGTCTCGTACATACACGGGTGTACATACGTGCTGGGGGTCCACACCGTACATACACGGGTGGGGGTACGTCTCGTACATACACGGGTGTACATACACGGGTGTACATACACGGGTGAACATTCACGGGTGGGGGTACGTCTCGTACATACACAGGTGTACATTCACGGGTGTACATACATGGGTGGGGGTACGTTTCGTACATACACGGGGGGCTGGGGGGGGACGGCGCGTACATACGGGGGCTGGGGGGGGGGCGGCGTGTACCGGCCCCCTATACCACTCGCATCGCGGCGTACTTACCTTTTCCGGCACTTTTTGGGTGCCGTAAAAATATTGCCGTCCGGACTGCTGTCGGTACGAATTGTACTTGCTGGTACGTAAAAACATGCCTAACTCCGTCCGGACGTCACGTCCGCGGTGTCCCGGATCACATTCGTATGTATTTTACTGTCGGTCGGTGTTTTGTCCGACTCGTACGGAAATGGGGTTTCCGTACGAATCGTACTTGCAAGTTTGTAGGGTTTTTTTCCCGGGTACGAGTCGGATGGAGAAAACGCTCCGACCGACGGTTCGTACCCGGTTTTCCAGGATCGGAATCGGCACCTATGTGTATAGCATAGTTACCTATAGGGGTTTTCAGCCAGACATCGTCGATTAGTCTGTGGTTCTCTTATTCACATTTTTCTTCCACCCTTTCCAGCATGCATCTATGGGCAATGAGTGGCCACTTTAGCCATTGACTGACTTCACTATGAGTTAAGGCTTGCTGCCCTTTCACAAAGATCACATTGACACACAGAGTAGTTTCCTTCAGTATCAGTGAATAGTACAGCAATGTCTGCTTTATTCAGACAAACACAACATTTTAGATTTTAGAATATGTTTATGATCAGATTGATGAGGGCCCGGCAGTTTCCTGAACAATAAAGTTTTGCAGAAACGATGACAAAACAAAACAAAACAAAAATTGCCAAAAGGCTGACGGACATTCAAGGGTGTCAAAAAATATGCCAATTTATTAGGAAATAGCGCTGATCGAATGCATTTTGGCTTCAAATAAGCCTTTGGCAATCTGGATCATCACCATTTCCTAATAAATTGCCAATTTATTGCACCCTTGAGTGCCCTACATTATTCCACCTTCAAGGAACCCTTCTTAAAGATTACAATTTGTTCTTGCTCCTGTGACGGAGCACTGGCATACTGGTGGATGCGGCCGTATTTCAGCAAGAAATTGTAGATCAGGTCTACATATAATCATACACGTTGGCAACTCCTAATCTGGTGTGACCATGCTAGCATTTATCAATGAGGTCATTGCCTCTCCTTCACCAGGTCCAGCTGATATGGTGTTGATTTCAGGACCTACAGCTGGAAGTCTACCATCACAAAAGTAATCAAACTCTTTCCATGCAACTTCATGAAGGGAACATCCCAAAAGTCTGAGAATTTCTTGAACGGAATATTACATTCCCATTCCTTTGGTCTTTTGTACTTAAACTGTGTTAATTTGTGCTCCACTTCATTATTCTCATAAAGATAGGGTATGCATTAGCGGCAGACATAACTCCTGTAATTTGGTGTTCTGCAGTTATGCAGAATGAAAAAAAGGAAGTAATACTGCCTTTACGCTATTTTCCTATTGCAAAAATGCCCACTTGCATTTATTTTGGACGCCAAGGTGCACTTCGTGCTAAGAAATAGCTTTAAATGCAGCAGAACATGAATGGCTGTTCGCTAAATGTGCACTTGGGGTAGGATTTTCCCCAAACTTATTCCCAGCATTTTAGCATTAGTTTCTAATGTGCCCTCACGTCCAAAATGAATGTGAGGGTGAATTCTGCGCCAAGAAAATAGCGCTACATGAACAGAAGCACAATCAGATTCTCATGCTCACTAAATGTGCTCTTGCATTAGAATTTCTTTCACCAAATTTCTCTTAATTGCTTGCGTGGGCATAATCGCATTATTATATGACGGTAGTTCCACATCAAAGAGTAACGCACAAGTACCCAAAATTACTGTGATTACAATGGCGTACTTAAAATGACTCCCAAATGTAGTATTTATGAATGGAGCTACCTTTCTTTATAGTGTATAGGTAACTTAGGATACCACAGTTAACCCCACATTTGGTCACTCCATCACAATGACACTATCTGAGGCAGCAGCTGCCCGTGCAGGAAAGAGAGGTGGGGCAGTGGGGCTGGGTTGGGGCGGGGATGCGACAGACGATCACGAGGGAAAATTAAGTAAATAATTAATTTTCCCTCGTCGTTATCTGTCGAAATACCCCCCATCAACTGGCCACATCACGCCACCGCTTTTACCTGTATGGTCCGCAGCTGATCTGAGGTAATAAAAAAAAAGCCACCTTTATGCTGATACTCACGATCTCATTTTGAGTGCCATTGTGCAATCTGGTGGACACACCATTTAGATAAATGCTATTACAGCATATTTGATTAGTTTATTTACTGGATTTCAAATATTTATCCTAGTGAAGGAGAAAGAACGAGCACAAAGGTTCTTGGCAACTAGTTTCAATGTACAGTATTCCACTTCCAACACTCCTTTGCACATGCACATTCAGGAAATTGCGCTGGCCAAACCCAGAACTAGGTATAAGAATCATTAAACTTATGGTTTATAAAAGGGTGCTGCAGGAAAGTCATCCTTTTTGCCCTGACCACCCCCACTGTTTGACTGATACTGGTGGTTACTGACTCTGATAGTGCTTTGGGCTCTGCTAACCAGGCCCAGGGCCAGTGGTCTGTCCTTTAAAGTGCATGGTGTTTGGTATCATTATAATTGACCAACACACCCTACTGTAAGTCCCTAGTATATAAAGGGGCAGGCAGATTTGGGGACCCCAGTGGACTTAAATCACTTAAATGTGCACTGCTGTGGTGTCTGGTGTCAATTTAAAGCCAGCCCTACCTTGCAGGCTGGTTTTAAAATAAAACCATGTCCAAATTCAACTTTGGAATTTACTTCCAAAGTCTAACACTACCTTTGTATTACATATAAGTCACTCCTAAGATCTGAAGTAGGTGTCCCAGGGGTAGGAAGCCTTGTTACAGAAGAAGATAGAATAATTTATCCATCGTCATTCATTGTGTTTAAGTGCAGAAGCCAGGATTAATACCCATATCACAGAAACTTTAAATGATCAATTTAGCTGCTAGGAATTATCTAATTTTAACCAGTTTTGATTACATGAATCTCATTTCAAATGAGAATTATGAATATCGCTGGCCATTCGGAATCACACAGAACAGGGGAAATTTTAGTTTTTTCTGTAATTGAGGGATTTTTTGCAAGTTTATCCATTCAAGGTAGTAATAGGTCAAAACCAAATTGCACAGCAAACAGAGAGTCTGCATTCACAGTTGGTTAGTGCATTGCCATCACCAGAACCAGCTGTACCACCAGTATTCATGAACTAGCTACCCTGACCACATTAGTCCCACAAATTGTCTACCTAAACTCACACCTCAGCCCTATTGCCAGCACCCATGTACTGTCTACCTCAACTCTGTTCTCAGCCCTATTGCCAGCATCTATAAGGTACCTCTGCTCATTTCTAGTCCTTATTGCTAGCTGTAATGAAAGCCTACCACACCTTACCTCAATTCTCGACCCCACGGTCAGCTTCCATGGACTGCTTATCTCACCTTACTTCTCCTCCCTATTGCCAGCTTCCATGAACTGCCTACCTCACCCAGTTGTAGGTTTCCATTAACACCCTCCGTAACCTCCCAACCTTGCCCTACTACCTGCCCCCATACCAGCCTTTGTGAACCCCTTACCTAACCAAGTATTAGGCACTCATCACTAATGTTGATATTCTCATTATCTCATCCTAATACCAGTACTTCTCAACCAGTTCCTGTGCACCACCTGTTTTACCCCAGTCTCTGCCCCTATTAGCAGCCTCCTTGCACTAACTACCTCACTCCTATACTATTCCATTACTAGCATCCATGCACCTTCTCCCTTGCCCCATCAACTTTCTCTTCAACCACCTCTATTATCCCCTTCTTTTTCAAGCCCCCATCACAAATCACAATTACCTTCTACCATTCCCCGGTATTCTTCAATTACCAGCCTCCACCAATCCCCACATTACCACTCTCCTTGTATCCCTCATTTACTCAATCACAACATTTATTTTCCAGCGCCAGCCTCCCTCCAGTACCAAAGTCCCATTACTTTTTTACTAACACATCCAACCCTACCAAAGGAACAGCAATCTGTCACCAAACTCAATCGCACTTCTCATCCATTACCAATTTCACAAGTCAGCCACGATGAATCCTCATCTCTAAGCATCAGGCACCCACTTAACATTCCTACCTTTCTCTACATACTCCATTATAATTACAATCCACACATCCGTTTTTCTTAGTAGCAGTCTCCATGCACCTAAACCTTTAGCTGCACTATACTCCCTTCAATCAATCAATCAGTACTCTTATAGAGCATGACTACTTACTCATGAGGGTCTCAATGTGCTAAAGGGGGGGTCTGCAGTTCAGTTGAAGAGCCAGATCCTGAGGTCCTTCCTTAATTGAGGCAGCAATGGCGTTTGCCTGAGGTGTAGCAGCAGGGAGTTCCAGGCCTTCGCCGTGAGGTAGGAAAAAGATCTTCCTCCAGCCTTTGTCTTGCGGATCCGTTGGATGATGGCTAGGGCCAGCTGGGCAGAGCGGATCAGACTAGTGGGAGTGAAGAAAGAGAGGCGGTGGTTGAGGTATGCTGGTCCGGCGCTGTGGAGAGCTTTGTAGACGTGCATGAGGAGCTTGAAGGTGATTCTTTTGTTGACAGGTAGCCAGTGTAGGTCTCTCAGGTGGCCAGTGATGTAGTTGCGGCGTAGGATGTTCAGGATGAATCTGGGGGAGGTGTTCTGGACGTTCTGCAGTTTCTTTTGAAGTTGCTGGGTGGAAGTGTGTGTTGCCATAGTCAAGCCTGCTACTGACGAGTGCATGTGTGGCCATTTTCCTGGAGTCGTTGGGGATCCACTTGAAGATCTTACAAAGTAGGCAGAGCGTGTGGAAGCAGAAGGAAGTTTTAAGTTTAAGTTTATTATGTTTTTTGGCTCTCAAATGAGGGCCACACAAAAAATAAACACACAATTATACAACATTAATTACAATAAAATCACAAAAAAGACAGAAAAAAGGTAATACTTCATATTCACTAGTCGAACAGTCGTCTAACATTTCTCTATGTATCATTAATAAATATCTAAAAACCCTTTAAAAAAGTTAAAAATTCTGAAACAGAACATTTCATTTGGCGGACAATAAAGTGCACGGAAAAAAGTTTTTACATTTAAAATTCCTAATTGTAGACAAATAGGTTTTAACCATTTATAGCGCAATGAGCGTAGTGCGGGACAAATAAACAAGACATGATTACGATCCTGTACAGTATTATAACAAAGATTACATATTGGAGATACACCATACCATTTTGCAAAAAGGAGATTTAGTGGGAGCAAATCTTGTCTTAAAAGGTACCATAACCTACGGACTCTGTGGGGGATATTCCAGGTAAGGTATTGTTGTGCCAGCTTTGGTGTGTATGTGTTTAGGAGTAATTACCTTTCTTTTTTTCCTTGTTGGGCAATCATATCCAATTTATAACTGAGTTCCCAAGATGCACTTTTTAATTTAGACTTTAGTTCAGAGGGAGTAAGTAAAAACAAAGTGCTTACATCCAACTCTAACAAAGTTACTGCTTTTCTAAAGTTTTTTACTAACAGGGAAAACTCGTTAAAATTGCCCAGGAGCTCATTTTTAATGGCTTCCCGTAAGGAATCCGATTTACCTCTAGCTAAGCAAGCTACCCACCTTACGAGGGCAATCAACCCCTGTACCCAACAACTTCGGAGTCCGAATTCCAGCCTGCATGAAGATACAGTGCAAGCTGTGTTAAAAGAAGAAATTCTTCTTAGTACCTTTCCTTCCATTTTATGCAAGAATCCCCAGTGTTTTAACTCCACTAATTCTAATCCATACAGTAGAGTTGCAGGGATCTTTGCTCTAAATACATCCAAAAATAGTGTGAAATGTCTCTTCCCTGTAGCATTGTACAAGGAACATAACCCCATACCATGAGCCGATGCTTTACGCGAATTATGCTCAATGTGGGGTTTCTCACTTAGGTTTGCTGAAATTATTTTACCTAAGAAGATGTAGGTTTTAACCACCTCTAGTTTCTGTCCTCCTATGGCCCATCTATAGTTTTCAGACCTACATTTTTTCTTTCCAAAAATGCACATTTAATCTTCATGTAATGTGCTTCTGCAAATTGATTTAATGCATGTAGGCGGTTAGACAAGCCCTTCGGTGTTAAATCTAATATGAGGACATCATCTGCATACATTAAAACAGATATTGATGATCCTCCAATTATCGGGGCTATCCCACCACACCCTGAAATGGAAGTAGGTAGGTCTACCGTATATAGTGAAAACAATATAGGGGCCAGTATGCACCCTTGTTTCAACCCGTTCGGAGAAGGGATAGATTGAGAAAGACCCCTTTCTCCGCCTTGTAGTACCTTACACCACGTGTTCGAGTGAAGAGATTTTACAAGTTCAAGTAACTGTATTGGCATGCCTAATGTAGCAAGCTTTCTCCACAGCGTTGGACGATCTGCCTTGTCGAACGCTGTGGAGAAATCGATAAATGCCGCATATATTCCACCACCTCGAACACGTACGTATTTATCAACGATCACCTGTAATGCTGTTAAATTATCAAGTGTACCATGCTCTTTACGAAATCCAGTTTTTCCAAGGGTAAAATATCATTTAATTCTATCCATTCAGTAATTAAAATCAAAAGACATTTAGCAAAGATTTTTCCTATAGAGTCCAATAGAGCTATTAGACGATAATTCGCAGGATTATCCCGCTCTCCCTTTTTAAATATGGGAATTAATATACTTCCCCTCCAAGAGTTAGGGACTGATCTCGATAGGAAGCATGCATGAAACACTGGAAGAAGAATCCTACTCCAGGAAGTGACATCTTGCTTTATTATTGACATGGGCAACTCGTCTGGACCCATAGCTCCGGAAGCGCGCATACTCTTTATCACCGAAGCTATGGTTTTCTCGGTCGGAAGCTCTATATTAGGCTCACTATTCGGGACTAGGTCCCAGTTATCACCCTCTACACTGTTAGATGCGTACAAACTAGATATAAATAGTATCCAGACATCTTCAGCGATAGAGATGGGGATGGGGGAAGTTCTTGCACCACATCCCTTCCCGATTATGGACCAGAATTCTCTAGATTTATTAAAGGCCGATGCCTCTCTTAACCTAATCCAGAGAGAATCTTCTTTTTCTCTTTTTAATTTTGTTCTAAATCTGGCCCTCCTTCTTCTTAGTAAGGCTAACTTATGCTCATTTTCCCTAGATCTACTAAGGTACTGTTGCCTCATAAGTTTATTTATTTCCTTATTTAAAGGTAGTAATATACTAGGAGGGAAGTGTAACTTCTTAGGATTTCTTGATTTCTTAGCTGTCATGGTAAGCTTCTTCTTAAAAATTTCAAAGTGTGAGAATTCCCTACCCTGCCATTCATCTAATTCAAATAAAGTTTGGGCAAGAATATTTTGTACATCTTTCATAGTGGAAGGGTCCCAGAAGCACCTTCCAGACTTACAATGAATAGAAACACCTTTATTGATTAAAGACCAAGAGTCAGTATCTGGAGGTTGTAATGAGACAGTTATATTAATCACATTATGGTCGCTCAAGGAGGATTGAGAGATCATTATGTCTCGAATATAAGAGAATGTATCATAGTCCGTAATTACATAATCCAGGATGGATTCACCCCTAAATGACTTATGTGTAAATTTAGCGGGAATGGAAGGCATCCTACCATTTACGATTAGCCCCTCTAAATAACTAAGTTCTTCAAGTAATATCTTTCCTCTTTTATTAGTTTTTATTTTACTAGGAAAGATTGCTTGGGGTATATTATATGCTTCTTCCTTAAATTTGTTTCTAAACATATCTATACTTGAAGTGGACACTTGGCTATTTAAGTCACCCATGAGTAGGATATATGGGGGCTGATCAAGCTCTAATAATTGTTTTACATAGGAAAACATTCGCTTCAAGACAATGTTAAAAATATCTTCAGGTGGTATGTATGCATTTAAAATTACAAGAGAAGTCCGTCTACCTACAGACGCTAGATTATTGATAGTTATTGATTGAAAGAGATTACTAGTGTCCTTATAATGGGAAAATTGCCATTGTAATGAATTAGATAAAAAACAGGCAATTCCACCTTTCGCATGACCTTTTTTTGAGGGTATAGCGGCAGCCTCGAAGACAAAATAATCTTTCCCCCCATATAGGATATTTTTACACCATGTTTCCTGAATACATAGCACATCTGCGTTCAAGGAGAATAGATAATCAAGCTTCTCTGGGCAATTATATAATCCTGCTGCATTCCAAGATATGACTTTTAATTGTCTGTTAAAGATGTTGAAACAGTCTTGGATTATTCGATGTATTATTAGATAAGACTCCTGGTAGCCAATTCCAATGTTGATTATCTTCTGTTAGAGGAATATCCAAATTCTCAGGGGGTGGGAGTACCTGATAAACCATGCGTTTACCTCTAGAGACCCAGATCTTTAGATCTTTAATGTGGATGGACGGGTCTTCCTGCCGAAAACCCAACTTTGAAACTCCTTCTCTGGAGAAAATACGCTTTCCATTATTAAAAAAGGGTAACACGTCAATCCCTCTACGTTGGAATGTTTCCGCTTGTTGGAGGACAAGATTAGCAATTATTTTTTAACAGAATTTTACCCTTGCTCGTTGCCCATTTTCAAACCTTATTACTGAAACCAAATCAATATCACTTGACAAAATAAGTTTTAAGCTTTCAATATCCTTAAAGCAATTGAGCAACCATAATCTGTTCAAATTTAGGTCTGAATCAAATAAGGGAAGAAAATCCAGTGACAAGGTATCCACACATGGATTCAAATTTTTTAGAGGTGCAATAGTTAAATTTGTGGTCACATCAGCTGGGGGCCGAAAAATAGGTGCCGAGTGATTAAGTACCCTTGTTACAGTAGGCATATTTCTTGTAACTTCATCCATTGGTGCCGGAGGCTCTATCTCATTAACCTCAGAACATAGGACTCCCCCATTCATAGTGCTGTCATCAAGGGGACCTTCTGCTATAGGGTTAGTGAAACAACCAGCAGCCTCATTAGAGGAAGTATGCAATAATAAACTATCTGGAGTTTCTATAACATCAAGTGCTTCTGTATTTACGTGCTTTTGAAAGAAGCAGAAGGAAGAAAAAGTGTTGATTTGGTGGCTCGTTGAGAGCAAGGAGTCCAGGAAGATGCCGAGGTTTCGTGTGTGCTCCGTGGGTTTGGGGGGTGCCGATCGCTACGGGCCACCAAGAGTCATCTCAGGTGGAGGAGGAGGAGCTCAGAATGAGGACTTCAGTCTTGTCTGTGTTAAGCCTGAGACAGCTGTCCTTCATCCAGGTGGTGACTGCCTTCATCCTGTTGTTGAAGTTTCACTTGGCGTCTGTGAGAGCGAGAAGCCTACATCACATTCCCTTGAGAAGCCTGCGTCCACATTTCACCTCTCACTAGTGCCAGTACCACATTACCAAACCTTATGCACCTCCTCTGCCTTCCCGCACACTACTTGCACCAGTAACATGCACCTTTAATTTGCATCTACAATATCCCACATAGCCCATTACTAGTTCCAGACTACCAGCCACCATATGCTCTCAAATCCAAGTACCATTACACCATAGCAACTTTCATGCATTTCTACTGCTTCATTACAGTTCCCTATATCAGTCTCCAGGTATTTCTATACCAACAATACCTGCATAGACCCACCTTTCACCTTACTCTCGTACCAGTCCCCCATCTATCAGCGACCACGAGGCATCCCTCAGCCGCGTCTCAGCGTCTTCCTGTCAGACACCTAAGAGTGGCAAACTGAAAATAGGGGCATTTTAAGTTAGTATGCCTGGACGCCGTTTAGAGGTCGCCTCTGTTATTCCCAGCTTGCCCTTTAATAGCTCTGGCACTGCCCCCGCGATCCATGCCCAGAGAGTGTAGATGCATTCATAAGTGAATTTCAAGCAAGAAGTCATGCTGTGTGTGATAGATAACAAACTATGCAGGAAACTGTTGCAATGAAAACGGTAGCCTTTTTCTTTCTCACATTGAAAAAAAATCAGATAAGACAATTGGGCATGATCACGAGAGATGTGTGCCAGACCAAAGATAGAAGTACCTTTACCTTTAAACTCAGCAGACTTTACACAACATGGGTTTAAACTGGCTTTTGTTTTTGGAAACTAACATTATTTTCTGGTGAAAGAGCAGTGCTGCTGTCTAGTTTTGAGAGTAATAGAGGGCACAGGAGGAAAACTTTCTAGGGTACAAATGAGCAGAAATCACCTGCGTTACCCCAAGGAAAGCGGAACTTATTCTGAAGATGTCAAATGACATCATTCAGACTAATGGACAAGGAACCGAGTTAGAAATCTAGAGACTTGTGCTCTAAACACACGTGCAATCTAAATGCATACACAATTTTCCAATAATAAATAGTACTTCAATTGAGCAATAGAGCCTTTTTTACCCATGTGGATCTAGTGAAATACATTTTAGGAAATAAAGTGAATGATCAGCTATGTTAAATCTGTCTGCAGCGATATCTGTTCTGAGAAGCAACGCAGTTTTTATCGTTTTTGTAAACTAAGTACTGTCCTTCCGCACATGCACACATTCTAGACCCAACATATCACGTGCACCAAATTAAAATGAAGTCATGACCCCTATCAGTCTCCAACAATGAATGATTTATTTTAATTTTACATCTTAAGTACAATTTTATTAGTGGAACTGAACATATTGACCAGGGTCATGTGCAGAGGATGTGAACTGTCGTAACTTAAATTATGTCATAGAAATTACTACGAAATTCCTTAATATGTTTCTTTTGTAATCTGCAGTACATTGTGACATTACTTCCAGTAATGACATCAAGGTCACATTAGATAATTTCCAATATTAGGGAAAAAGGGGTTTAGATATCTCTTTCCCTACCTATGGAATTATGGTGAATTGACATTCTTGACAGAAAGAAGGTCTGCTTTAATTTCCATTTTCAAATTTGTTGATTAATTTATTTTTACTTGAGACAAACACAAAAAAAAATGAAATATCTAATTGTCAAATCGTTCGGATTCACTTGCAGATCAGAGCGGAGCCTCAATACAGTATGGCTTATGGTTCATTCTTCATGGGTCAACAAATTAGAGTATGATCAGTGTTAGAACCGGCGGTCTCTAGTTGGCAGAGGTATACACTTCTGACAAATAGGGACCAACCAACTCTAGTCAGGGAAAGGGGATTACACACTCAGATAACCCCTGCTACCCCCTTGGTAGCTTGGCAGAGCAGACAGGCTTATCTCAGAGGCAGTGTGTTAAGCATTTATGACCACATACAGTAATAAAGTGAATACACTACAGATGGACACGACACAGAAGTTATTATAAAAATAGTATTTTTATATAAGGCTTAGCACAAGACCAAATAACGACAAAAATATACCACAGTCTTAATAAATACTCTTTGGAAGGAAAAATAATAGTTCAAGTAAGGTTTCTTCTTGGCAAATAGTTCTTTAGCAACAAAATTAAGTATTCTTCTGAAACACAGTTCTTTGGCAACAATGTGACCCCCACAGGAGTCACACGACGTCGAGTCTACGATATTCCCAAGGTTCGGCGTCGACCGCGAGGAGCGCTACGTCGAGCCTGGAGTTGCAACAGACCCCACAAATACAGTACCTTGAGAAATGAAGAAAACGATGATCCACGGCGTCGAGATGTCGGCGTTGAGGTCGGCGTCGATCGTGCCTCGGAGTCGGGTCGATCCGCAGCGGCGTCGAGGGATGTCGGGCCGGAGCAGCGCTCACGGCGTCGAGAAGGGCGTCGAGTCGATGCGATCAGCAGCGGCGTCGGGACGGGGTCGCTTGGAGGTGGAGCCGATACTCACTCCTCACTGGCGTCGATACTGGCGTCAAGACGGGGTCACTCGGAACTGGGGCCGATACCCACTGCTCACTGGCGTTGCTGCTGGCGTCGATCGGGCCCGGCGGCCGGCGTCGAAGGCTCGGGACACTGGAGCCGTTACTCACGATGTCGAGCTGGATTCGGCGGCGTCGGCGGCGTCGAGACTGCAGATTTTCCCTTGTGTACTGGAAACAACACTTTCCAGCAATTCAGCAATTCAGTAGATGGTGAAGTCCTTTGGCCCTGTGACTTCAACAGGAGGCTGGCACTCTTCCAGCCCTTGGAGATTTTCTAGCAAGCTTTTAGAGAGTACACACCAAGTTCCTCTCTCCTTGTTCCTTGGCAAAAATAAAGAAGCAGCTTTCAGGTTCCTCCACAGCAAAACAGCACTCTGGCAGAAAGGGGAGGCAAGTCCTTAGATCAGCAGGCTTCTTGTCCTTGGTACAGGTATCCTTGTCAGAAGTGATCTGAGTCTTTGGTTCAGGGGTCCTTCTCTTATACCCCTTTTCTCCTTTGTTCCCTTTGTCCAAGCAGGGAAATTCCCCCCATCTCAGGTTCGTTGTGGGTGTTGCCAGGCAGAGGCACCTGGCCTATTCACTGAGCAGGGCAGAGTCCTCAGCCGCCCAGCAGGAGGCGGAGCCAGTATTGTTACTGGCAGGAGCAGGGCTATCAGTCGCCCAGCAGGAGGTGGAGCCAGTATTGTGTCAGGCAGGGCAGGCTACTCTTCCCTCACTCTATGTGTAAATGCCTCATTCACCCCACACTGACTCATTCAGACCTCTGGAGCCACCCAGCCCCTGACACACACACCAAACCAGCAGAGACCGGTGGATAGTTGGACAAGAAAATAGCCACTTTCTAAAAGGGCTATTTTCAAACACAGAATTTAAAAACCATCCATCCTAAAGGGTGTGTTATTAAATTCTGAGTTCAGGGATACTAAACTCGACCTGCTACCATGCTCCCTGAGTCAGTTAGATTATAATGGAGTTAATAATCAGTCTGCCCAGTCTGGCCTATTGGAGGCAGGTAGCCCTTCAATAGTGAAAAACGAAAATGGCTGTAATTCACTATTAGGTCATGCCATACACATCAGGGCATGACCTACCTTTTACCAACAATGCACCCTGCCCTAGGGCCTACCATAGAGGTGTCTGAAATGTGGCAAAGTGAAGGTTTAGAGACTGGCAAGTAGGTTTCCTTGCCAAGTCGACATGGCAGTCAGGGACTGCACGCAGGCGCTGCGGTGGCAGGCCTGAGACACATTTTACAAGCTGCTTCTGTGGGTGGCACAACCAGTGCTGCAAGCCCACCAGCAGCAGTTAACTTACACGCCCTTGGCACACGCAGTGCACTAGACTAGGGTCTGAACAGTAAGTCAACCAAGCCAATCCTGGTAACACCAATCAATGTAACAATTTAACATAGGGAGCACTTGCACTATGGCACTGATCAGCAGTGGCACAGTGCCCAAAGCAATAATCCAGCAAAAACATCGTAAACAGAAAAAAATGGAGGAGAGACTCATGCCAATGATGCCAGGTCTAACAATCAGGCTATATGGGATTTCTGAAACTTGACAATCTGTTGACATCCCTATATCAGGTGCTATCCTAATTGTTGTGAGGAAGACCTCATTGAAGTTATCGTGGTTAGTGGTCAAAACGCCAAACATAATATTTCTTTAGACTCATGTTATACTGGATACAAACAGGAAGCTGAAAATTGTGATTTTTCTCCACCAAATGTTTAATCGTACAGCCAAAATATTTATGTTTAAAAATGTTCTTTTTTGTTGCTGCTGTGCCTTTTTCCACTGCTTTCAGTTATCACTTGCACTGTGACGTTATTTGTTAGTAGCTTCTTATGAAATTATATTCATTGATTAGAAACATAGATTTGACAGAATACTCCTTTCGTCCGACATGTTTGCACTGCTTGCAGTTGTTTAATTATTGTTCGATAGGCAATGTTTGACTTTATTGAAAAATAATTTCTTTTTAAGAATCAGTTTTTATTGGGTAGGCTTTATCCCCCCTACCAATTTGCTTATTGATTCTGAAGAAACCCCTCTTCTTCATGATATTTAATATCCAGGGTGTCCCTTTTTTTCTCTTTTTTTTCTTGTTCTGTGTGTGGGTGCCAACAATTAATTGACAGTTCTAAATTATTGTAATTCTGATGAAGTCCTATCCTATTAATAGGTGTTTGTAGTTCACACATTTAGCTGTTACATCATTTCAATGAATGGTTGCTTTGCATGCATTGCTATCACAAGCAGTCCAGCCACAGTTATGGATCAAATGCAGCTTTAGTGCTTTTCACACATAGGACAGAGAGATAATTTGAGAATGCAAAACCATCAAAAACAGTCCCACCCAGATTTGTAAATTAGGTCATGTCAAAGTTGAAACTTCAGCTGTCAGATTCATTTCTATATTCTTTGGGTGAAGTATAGGGACATTTACCTGAGGCAGGGAAAGGGGGCTCTGGAGTAGAGCATCAATGGTTTGGTATTGCTGGAGTGGAACAGCAGTGATATTTATGTTCAGGTGTTGTGTTTCGATTGAGATGTCCATACATAGGTTTTTCTAAATCATGTCCTTATATAGGCATAAAATCCCAGTCCTTATTTAGGCATTAGCCATGCTATCCAAATATAGGCATGGTCACCTACATTCGTCCATCCCAACGTCACAACGAGTTCTTAGAAACCAGATCCTTAAGCCTTTGGGACTTTCCCTAGCTAGGATAATTGATTTCTCCAAGAACTCATCTATTATGAATGAACTACTATTCCTTGGGGGTTCATTCATGACGTCTTCCTCTGCCTGACTTTACGTCAATGCTAACATTCCTAAGCAATTTCCAGGTATAAATATACCTTCCCTTACCATGGCAAACCACGGCTCGGCTCCACAGCTCGATACGGCTCGCCACGGCAAGTTCGGAACAATTCGAGTCCCCGCCTGACGCACTGACCAGACGCTGTCATCCCTGCTCGCAGAGAATCCAGCTTCCAGTGTTCTGACTTCCTTCGCGGGGTGTTAGAGTTTGAGACCCGGAAAAAGATTCCCACCTCTCTCATTCTAAGGTATGGAGCTGACTAGAACCTAGAGGGACTCTTGGCATATGCAAAACTATAGCATACCATACTATAGAATACAGCACCTACTTTTTACCTTGTACTACACTTAGGTTAGGTACACTGGGGTAGAACTATTTAGAAGCATCAAACGAGTATCCAATTTTTAGCCTATGTTATTTATGTATGTGTCTATGAATATATGTCATAGCTAGAAGACAATGCTGTTGCAGTATTATTTCTTCTTACTGCTTACACTGTACGTATTATATCTCGCATACTGTCTTGCGATTGTAACAGCTCATATCTCTTACACGAGAAACAAGACTGTTCAATAAACCCTTTTTATTGAAATGCCCGTCTATCTATTTCTGTGTGACTCTGAAGAAACTAAGCATGCACGATTGACTGAGTGAAACTGTTATCTGTTTTTTCCACGAATCTAAGACATGTTCCGATTCTAAGGGAAACAAAGTTGTCATGTTTATGCGGTTGCCAGAAACTACTCCCTTCTTGTTTATTCAAGGAGTTTCTAGTGGCCTCTGAGTTAGCTGGCACACAAAGTAATTAAGTTTAATGTACTCGATAGAGGCATACTGACCTCAGTCCTATGCCACAACTATAGTGTATATTATTCCATTGCGCAGAGCCCATAACGGAAATAGGAAGTACACTATATGGCGCCTAACTGTTTGGTAAGGCACTAATTTAATGTGAGATACTGAAGTAACTCAGTCGTGCTTTTCTCAGAGTCCCCTACTCATAATACTCCTTAAAGACGTCTGGAGTGGGTAGGGTTAATATCCGCCATAGCTGAGTAGGACTAAAATTCTATGTATTAGCTGTTTGGTTTGTTCAACGTTGAAGGATACTGTGTTCCAAAATATTGTGCACCGTATCTTTGTTTCCTTGAAACTTGTTCTACATTTTTCAAAAACAATGTCCCAAGACGGGGATAATAATACCGTGACCGGTGGGGCTATGACTGACCAAGTCGTAACAGCTTTTAATCTTACAGGTTTAAATGAAACCGATGAGGGTGTTATAAACATCCATCCAAATTTAAGGAGAGCCATCACTCTAAAACTTATAAAACATGGCCTAACACCAAGAGGTGGTAGAGCAGTTTTTGTGATAGAGGCACAAGAATCTTTTCAGAGAGAGGTATTCTAATCATGGATAGTATTCCCAGAATCAAATCCAGTGTTTCACTTCTATAAAGAAGATGAACCACCTGACGAATATATTCCCTTCAAGGATGTTGAAATTCCACTCTCATACCAGGAACATAATCTCTGCTGTAAAGGCACCCTAAAACATTGCAATCACATTACCAGGCTCGGTCCACTAGGTAGACCAGGAGCAACATGGCTGATTTTAGCCTGCTACACACCTCATCCTGACATTGAAGCAATGTCAGATGAGGAATTGCTTAATCAAATACAAGAATTAATAGAATTACACAGTTAAACCACAACTGTCTGGAGTTCCTGAGAAGGACTCTATTAAACACAATCCTACATCTTCTAAAAAGAAGTGGGAAAATAACAAACAACGTTCAAAAGAGAAATGTTCTCCATCCCGAGGTAGGTCTCCTCAAAAGGAGCCCTCTGAAAGGAGGAATAATCTCAGGAATAGGGATAATTTGAGAAAACCTGACAGGTATCAAAATACTGATGCACGTTCCTCTCGTACCTTTTAGATGTCGTCACAGACATCCGAAAGTAGAGGATGGTCAGATCACAAAGAAGAACACGTGAAGTCCAAAGACGAACAACACATTCAGAAAAACAAACCAAAACCTCAATTTAGTAAGAATAAGGTAGGAGGTCTGAAGATCAGACATGCCGAGAATCCTGAGAACACAACTCAAGAACGGAGAATGGGCTCAGACAATGCTGGATAGACACCAGGGTTAGTACTCCACAAAGGTTATATGAAATAACACTCCGGATGGAGGTAGACATACCAAGAAAAGTGAGAGCACTCTTTTGGTAAAAACTTCTAGCAGAACAGGACTGGCAACCAGAATGTGTTCCAATACACATAAAATATACATAAGCCTGGAAATTGGCAGTTGCCCAGGCCCCAGCATTATACAAAAATCATGTAGTATGGTATGAGGACTCACCTCATCACAAAATATATTTAAAAAATCAACCTACTGCACAAAGGCAGTACCCAATTAAGCAAGAAGCTAAAAAAACAGGTCAGGGAGATCCTAGATCAACTTGAATATCAAAGGGTGATTGAAACATGCACCTCATCAATGAAAAATCCTTTGTTTCCTGTCTCCAAACCAGACAATACATACTGTCTAGTTTTGGATTACAGACACCTGAACACTTGTTCTAAGACATTTGCAGTGCAAAATGCACACAGTACAGCATTAATGAAAAACATTGTGCATACAAAATATAAAACCACATTAAACATTTCAAATGGTTTCTTTTATCAAAACATAGCATCTGAAAGTAGGTACTCAACAGCTTTCTCAATAATGGGGACCCAGCATCAATGTTGTTAACTCCCTCAAGGGTTCAAGAACAGCCCGGGGTTATTCTCAGCAAGAGTAGCAGAGTTACTACAAATTTATGATGACGAGGCATTGTCATATGTCGATGATATCTATCTGACAGACGATGACCTGGATAGGCACTTGAACAGAGTGAATACCATTATTCTGGGCTTCGCCTCTGAGGGCTACAAATTCAATTTTAACAAATCAAGAATTGCCCATCTCAATGTCCTCTTCCTAGGATATGAGCTTTCAAGTGAAGGCAAAAGCCTGGCAGCTAACTTTTTAGAAAAGTCTGCGCTGATCTCCAAAAACGCTTAAAAAACTTACAATCGATTCTAGGTTTCCTGAATTTTGGAAGAACTTAACATTCTAAATTACGCAGAAAGGGTTAAACCTCTCTACGAATTAATCAAACCTGATTTCAAAGTCAATAATTGGACGCAGGAAAACACAGATATCCTGCGTTCACTTCAAGCTGACATGTTAGCTACAAATCACTTACAAGCACTCGTAAATACAGGCAATCTCGTGATCCGAATAATTTCAGGTCTATGCGGATTCACCTACTTAACTTTTAATGAAGGTGAAAAAGTACCAATTGCATAAAAATCACATTTGTATACACAAGCGGAAATGCGCTTCACTTAGACAGAAAACATTCTGGCAGCAATTCAAACCGCAGTAGCAAAAGAAAGAGCTTTAGCTCAGAGGAAACACATTATTGTCGTGACTCTGGTACCAGCCTTAGAGGCAGTTACAAAAGCGAGCATTCCAAATGCAAATGCAAAAGCTTTACATCCAAGATGGATACAATGGGTTAATTGCCTTGCTGCAACGGATGTTGAATATGTTTTTGATCCTTATTTAAAAACACAAGCATTCCTCTGCCTATTGAGATTCTCCCTCTTGATCAGTACAAATTTATAATTTATACTGACGGATCAGCACAACCCGCTACGGAAAGTAAGCAGGCTTACAGTGCAGCATGCGCAATCGTTAAAGGTCGCATGTGCGACGGTAAATTCCGACCAATGATCACTAAAACACAATCTCTAGGAGATTGTACAGCTCAGCGAGCTGAACTACAAGCATTCAAATTGGCACTTGAAAATACGGATCGCGAATTCCCCACACTTATAGTGTGCGATTCTTTTTACTGTGTTCAATCAAACAATGAATATTTACAGAATTGGCTTCAAAATGGTTTCAAAAATGCAAAAAGTGGCACAATCAAGCATAAAACGCTTTGGGAACAAGTAGTTCAGTTGCGAAACGTACTACAAAATACTCACGTGATACACACGCTGAGTCATCAACATGATGGCGTTCACGTTGCAGGGAATTCATTGGCTGACGAAGCCGCGAAGGGGGCTGTGCAAACGGCTTCCGTAGCTGCGATCACTTGTTCAAAAATGAGAATAGACAGTGAGATATTATTGGCTGTCAATGCTTCAAGCAAAGGCAGCGGTGCAGCGTTACCTAAAAAAATTCCACTCAAATACTCGTATATTATTGATGCGAACAACGTTCCATTTGCTCAAATCCCTGAAGTGGAGCTATGTTTTGGAATGTGAAATATGTCAACAGATGAAAGTCTCTACAGTGAAACGTCCTGCGCAGACACCCCTGTTAATTTCAGATAAACCATTAGCTTGTGTTTACCTGGATCACTGCGGTCCCTTGCAAAGGGATGGTAACTATAAATATATCATGGTCGCAGTGGAGTCGTGTTCAAGGTTCCTATGGATGTGGCCTCAGCGCTCGGCTGACGCTCAAACTGTTATTAATGATTTGCGAGTCTTTATCGGCACATACGCAATTGGCACACTACATTCTCATCAGGACCCTGCGTTTAGCTCTCGAGCTTACAAAGAAGCCATGGCCAGTTTGGGCGTTGCATTGGGGTACTCCTCTCCATTCCATCCTGAGGGAAATTCTGTTGTGGAAAGGAAATACCGGGACATAAAGCAGTCTATAACAGCTAGGGTATTAGGTTTAGGGTGATGGATGGGTCAAATATCTTTATGGGGTCCAACGCTCATTAAACAATTTGCCAAGAAGTTCCTTAGGGGGGGGTCACTCCATATGAGGTCCTATTTGGGACAAGAATGTGGGTTCCAGATCTCAAATGTAAAGGCACAGTGGTGGAAAATAAACCATTTGATATCAAAGATCGTTTGGCTGTTTTACAGGACTTAAATGAACTAAGATCGAAACAAATCAACGTGTTCCTGAAGCCATCCAACACTGGGGAAAATCCAGCCGTCCCATCAAGGACTGTCTGGATCCCAAAGCTTGGGGATCTAGTCAGAGAGAAGATCGCGGACAAGAAGGAATTGGGCCTTCTTACAGACAACCAGTACCTGTCCTAGCCATCCACGGAACAAGAACAATACTTCTGCCCCCCCTTGCTGGAAAAAAGGAGAAAAGATTTGTGTCAATCGACCTCATCAAACCGCACTATGGGGCCAATACTAAGCAGTAGGCCTTGTGAACTCCGACCAAGTAGCAGACGCACTCCTCTAGCTACCATTCAAATGGTTCAAACTGAAATACTCATCACCCTCGAGGAGTCAGTAGTAAGAAATGAAGGACTAAGCAACAATGCTATGGAACTCATTCCTCTTGAAAACCCAAATAACAGTTCGTCTCGATACACCTGTCTACACCAACGTAACACGTGATCAACTGGTGCCAGAGATCCTGATATCATTTCAACCATTGAGAGAATTGCCTTTGGCTATTTCATTAACTTTGATGCGTTTTCTGAAGATCCAAAAGAACCGGAAACAATGCCAGCAAAAAGAACTTTCAAAGAATGAGCACAAGACTTTTTTTCATCTCCTGGAAAAGACTTAACTATGAATTATTTCTGGAATATTTTTCTTTCTGCTTTGACTAGCTTTAGTAATGAGTCTGAGCATGCTGATAAATGGAAGATATATTCACTTGGACACAGAAAGTAAAAATGTGAACTTACGTTTTGAAACCACACAAATCATCCCATCGTGAAGCAAGAGACTTGTCAGCAGTGAACATCACAGCCGTTCCTATACAAGATGGTATAGTTTGGGACAAAACGGATTATGATATATTCGACCCGTCTGAACTTTTGAAGATTCCACACTTATTTAAGATTTTCTTAAGTGACTTTATTACCGCCAGTACCTATTCTGATGATTGGGACTTTGAGACTGTTAATAACATGATGTCTGATCTAGAAAGGTCTGCTGCATTCTCTAACCATGACTACTTAGAGGGTTCAACAGACTATGAACAGCTTTAATGGTACAACCACTATTGTCATCATTTCTTGCATAGATCTGCCACATCTAGAAATGTATTTATGTATAACCAATGGGAGCATTGTCCTACACCACCAAGGGGTAGCTCAAAAATGTCTGTAAAGAAGTTTCCATATTTTTCAGGGTATAATACATCCAATCCGGAAACGTTTTACTTTAAAAATGTGAACAAAACAGGAACGAAAAATATGTTAACTAATACAAAACAGATTTATTCTGCAGCCGTTATTGCCCAACTGTCTAGACAGGGTTTCGACTTTTGGAAAGACACAATTGACACAAAATCTGTCTGGGGTACAAAAGATTGGCAAGTGCAGGGGATAGAAGCTTTGTTTAGAGTCTGCATCATCCCACAGCAAATAATGTTTTTGAATGACACTGCCCAAAAAACATCTTGCCTTGGGTTAGCCAAGATCAAAGACATGAATACACCGTCCATACCTACATCTGCAAGTAATAGCACTACACAGGGGGAGGTCGACATACATACAATTTTACTTAACAACAGATCAGATCCTGAATGGGAAAAATGGTTGCTCTGGCCCGCAGATACAAACATCTGTCAAAAAAGATTCCTGAACAGAATACAGGGTTTTACAATCCATAGGCCAGACCCACGTTATGTTCAAAGACAGCATCCAGGGGTAGTAACAACATACAGTGTAGGGAAATTATGCCGTGATTGGCTACAGACATCTACTAGAGGATGTGAAACAACACTTATCTTTACTTAAAGAAGGCGCAGACCTTAGGGATTTCTTGCTAGGTCCCAGAAAACTGCGTCAAAAACGTTTCATATATGCTGCTTATAGTGAACTATGGAAGGTTACCCAAGCAGACGCCGCAGAAAGAATACGAGAAATTGATCGTAATAATTTAGAGAAATCTCTCGCTGTGGTCAACAATGGATTAACCACTCTGTCATCCAGGATATATTCACTGGGCAACATTGTATCCTTTGCTATGGACATTGTTGAACAAGATTTGGTCCTGCTGTGACAAGGCCAGTCTCAATTACGTTCTATTCTGTTATTAGGCTGGACGCTACAAAAGGTGCATGCAGGCTATGTGCCTTGACATTTCATCAACATGTCGTCCCTGTTTTCAGAATACAATCTCACTAATAAACAGATCAAACTGGCACAAAGAGGAGCAAAGTATACAGTGCTGAGCATTGAAAAACTGAAAGAATTGCCATTTACAGTAGCAGAAAAACCAGCTACCGAATGGATCATTCATGGCAAAATAACTCTGTCTGTTACAACTTTCCATTTTCAGTATTGCCTCAAACAAATGCAAGCAGGCAAATATGAAAGGTGGGTAAAGAATACATCAAAACATCCTGGGTTTTACCTTACACACACAGATGTTGGAATGGGGGGGCGCGAAGTATTTCTTAGCGGTACACACTGTGAAAGTGAGAGGTTCACCCATATGTCGGGATATTAGTTTACACGGGGCCTGTAGCGGTTCTACTGCAAATGTATCCTGCCACCTGAAAGGTTCACCAGCCGCTGTGATTAATCCAATGTTTGGCCAACTTTCAAATGGGAGTTACCTCATGTTGAATGATCAGAGCTGTTGTGGCATGTTGCCAGGTATCCCAGATCTAGTAACGGTTGGGTCCAGGGTCACTTGCTGAATGCAAATTTTGTTCCCCCAAATAGACACAGTCAGGGAGTCGCCATTATGGCCTTCACTGAACATCTCTTCTATACGATTTGATACTTTAAGCAGAATGAAAGCCATTCTTTTACAACAGACCGTGTCTTTGACCTCAGCCAAAGAAACCTATGATCTACAATTTGCAAGGACTTCGGCTGAGATACGGGCTCTGTTACGTACAAACTGCCCTACACATTTCACAGAAATGTTGGGACAGATCTTAAATATGTCTGATACGAGCGGTATTGTGCATGTATTTAAGACAAAATTTGTGGAATTATTTTGGTCTTAATGCTGTTGCGAGGTAAAATTATAATGAGAGGGAATTTTAATTGTATTTAAAATGTTGCATTTGATTCCTCTAAACCAAATCAAAAATAGAATATATGTCAATCTTTGAAAATATTTTCAAGTATCTAGCAGATTTAGACTTGTATGGGCCATAGGGACCAAAATAAACTGAAAAAATGTACATTTTATTTCAATGTTTAAGGTATAAATCAGATTTCTTTTTTGTATCAAATAGATCAAATATGTTCGTAGTTTGCAATAGCTACTCATATTATACTACAACTGAATAAAAATGAATTCATCTTTGAAAATGTGCAGTATTAGGAGCTGGATTGGAAATAAAATTAGGGGTGAAGTGGAGTTCGGCAAACACTTCGCAATCTGCCACGTGGCGGAGTTTACGGGCACCACCTTTGCCCAATCAGATCAAGTCTATTTCTGTCTCATTTCCTTATATTGGTTTGGCTTTCTTTTTGGATAAAAGGAGCTTGTTTTATGCTCTGTATGAGCAGCCATGTCTCCCCAGCGTGCTGGCCTGAGATCCTGGCTCACTGCTTCCGAGGTAGCAGTGGGCGGGATTCCGAAGTTAACGTTGCAATGCTCGGCACTGGCTGGTGGGGCTCTGACAGCCGCCTATGCGGCTCACAAGTCTGCTCTGCTGTGCTGTGGTTTCCGGGGCCCGGGTCTAGCAGGGTGGCCCGCAGGAGCATTAATGTGAGACCCTCCCCGTCCCTCAGCCCCCTGCTGTTGAGATGAGCCAGCTACCAACAGGTGATTCTCTGGTTTGTGGGGGTTTCATGTTATTTATGAGCGGGTGCCAACTGTTGTCGTACTTCTAAGGCACCCCTGTATTTAATTTTGCTTGGAGTAGCAGTTTCTAGTGCAGGGCCCAGATGAGTGTTGATATACCCCGGTGTCGAAGTGAGAGTCAAAGGTATCTAAGTGAGAGTTAAATTGTGTCTTGTAACTGGAGAGCGTGTCAAATGCATTGCTGAAGTGTACCACAGTAATACATGAGTGAATTACCTTTTTATTAGAGTTGAGGATACACATAACAACAACCTAATACTGCATGTCACATCTCTTATTGGCTAACAGTAACAAGCCGCTCTATAACAACTCCGCCCATGGAACTCCGCGGAAGGTCGTGGAGTTTTTTGCCTACTCTGCGGATTTCCTCTGAGTGAAACTTCGCAATCTCTGCCTAGCCTTAAATAAAATGCTCATAGAAGATGAAACTTTAGCAAAAGATAAAACCATGTTTATTTATGAATTTTAAATTGGAATGATGGGTCAGCAGATTTTTCTGAGATTTGGGGCGCTTTTAAAGCGATGCTATAAAGGTGCATATTCTCTTTTGAACTATCAGGAAAGAAAAGGAGAAGTGAAAATATAGAAGAATTTGGAGCTAAGGTCTGTTATAGTCACCAGAATTTAATGGTAAATAATTCTCCAACATAAAGGAATGGAACAAACCTAAAGAGGATTTAAAGGAATATTATTATAGAGAAATCCAATAAAGAATACAACCTATTTTCAGCAATGTTACGAGGAAAGTGAGTATTCTCAGACGTTTTGAGCTTGGGCAGCAAGGGAAAAAACAAAGAAAAACAATATGACAGATTTAGTAAACTAAACATAGAACGATTAATGCTGAGGAGAACCGAACAATATGTATTGATCATTATAAGAAAATGTATACCTATACCAAGTGTAAGAAATTGGGTCATTCTTTGGAAAGGATGGGGTACCTTTTCAAGTAATACTTTTGTAACCTTCCTTCAACTGACATCCAAGTACCTAGTTATAGCACTTTACTTTTTTGGGGTTCTGAGGCAGTACTGCCCAAGGCCTACTCAGGGAAAATGTTGTGGGCTCATTCCTTAGTAACGCAACAACAACACTCAATAGATCATTGCCTAGTAAGTGATTTCACTTTTAAGAAAGAAAAGTACTTTATTACACATACACTGCTCAATACTACACATTAATTTACAAATATCAAAAAGTCCTTAGATCTAGGATGACAAACTCTTAACAGTTCACGGCAGCAGAAAGCCCTGAACAGTAGAACCACAATGCTCTCCCCCCCACATATTCTAGACTTAAAACAATGGGGTGTAGCTATAAAAAAAACTGTCAGTCCTACTGGCTCTGACAGGGTGTAGCCACATTAATTAAAGCAGAAACATGTCCCAATAACTATCAGGAATACCATTAAAACCATTGAGGAGGACACCATCTTACAATAACATTTGATAAAACGTGTAATGATTCACTGTCAACTTTGTCAATATGAATGAATAAATCATTTCAACAATTCTCATTACATGTAAGAATATACTGTGAACTTTGTCAATAAAGCATTTCAATATGTATTTAACTGTGTGCATGCGTCTATAGTCTACTTTTGCACCTGCTGCAAAGCAGTCTTTGAATATAACAATAATGGTCTCTGAACCCTAGATCCATCAGGCCAAACACCCCAGCTCTAGGTGTGCTCAAAACCTAGAGAAACGTCCTCTGAGGTCACCAAGCAAACCTCCTGGAAGAATTAGTGTGCCATTTCAAAATTGATGCAGGGCTTTTAGGACTCTAAGTTGGGCCACCACAGCTCCTGGGTGCCCCCCAACACTCCATAGGACCTCTGCAGTGCCACCTCCCTTTAGGGAACATTGCAAGCCAGAAATGCACATTTTTAAACCTCACTGCTAAGGCTGATAGGGCAATCCTTTTTCCTTAGTCACTTGGGGACTTATGGGGTGATCTCCTGCCCAGAGGCTATTTGGTTTGAAATGCAGCCTCACACTATTAAACAAATTGTGTTTTCTTTTTGTTTAAATTCTTTTTTTTAATCCTGGTGCCCTGTCCCAATGTAGCACCGAATGCAGCAATATTGGCTCCATGCATGTCTGATACAGCTCATCTGTGCCGTTGTGAGATAGGCTCCTTTCCTGCTTTGTGCCACCTATATGCAGTCGGTGTAAGCAGGAGGCTCTGTTTTGAGTGTACCAGCCTCTCTCGGACATGGTCACAAGGAGTGGTGCAAGTACCCGACACTACAATCTTCTGTCCCTGGGGCGCCGGTCCTTGTTCTGGTCCCCAGTGGGAAGGTGTCTCCCAGGGGACACTTTAAATCAAAAGAAAGGTGGGGGCTTCATTTTCTTCGGTGCCTGGGGAGATGAGTGTGCCCGGGGACATTTAAAACAGGAGGGCGCCATAAGCATCTGATCCAGGCAGGTCCTCTCAATGGAACAAACTTCTCAACTCCATATTTCTGACCCTGTTGGACCGTTTTTAAACATCTTCAGCTCATTTTGCTCCTGGTGGCATCTTCTAGCAATCAGGTGGGTATCCTTGATTTGATTTCATTTGATTTGAGTTTTATAAAGCGCAACAGAATACCCTTAGGCGTCTTGGTGCTAAGTAACAAGGTAATTAAAGACCAGATCTATTATTTATTAAAAAGCCATGTTTGTACAGACTTACAGAAGCTCAGAAGAAAGGAAGCAGTTTTTATTTCCAAAGGCAGCAAGTTCAGTTCTGAGTGGCACAGACCACAAAGCTTTTGCCACCCCAAGAGGAAAGTTTATAAGATGGCACCACCATATTTCTGTCCAAGCTGGACCGAAGAGTCCTCTCAGGAACATGCCTTCTGAGTTTTTCTCTTAGAAAAGCTGGACCTAATTCCTGAAGTGCTTTGAAGGCAATACAGACTGCTTTAAACATTATCCTCTTATGGACAGGAAGCCAATGCAGACTCACTAAGGCTTGGGAAGCAGATGAAATCTCGGGATATTCATCAACATCCTTGCCTCTGAGTTCTAAAGAATCTGACGTTTTTTCAAAGGTGCATTTGGCATGTTCAGATACAATCCATTAGATGAAGACAACAAGGACCCCCTGAACAGTAAATAGTTCAACTCCTAGGACAGGGTAATATACATTGAGTAAAAATAAATTCCTAGGCAGTCTCTATATACTGACACGACCATCTATCGATACTGTTGTTGGGAAACTAGAGAAATGCTAAAAACATCAATTTAATTTCAAAGATAATAAATTTTTATTTCATCTTCTTATTTATTTCTTCGTTTTTTTCCAAAGTAAAAAAAGAGAAATATTTCATAACATATAATACATACAATATAAATTAAAAAATAAGTCAACAGCAATAAAAAATATACAATACAATACAATATAAAATAAGTGGCGGTTTGTAATTAATGATCGTAATCGACGCGCGTTTCGGCGTTCACAACGCCTTCATCAGGAGTAGCCACAAAAGTATCTACAATAATAAAAAACGTATAATCAAAAAACAGCCTAATAATTAGATTAACATCCGTGTCTTTTCAAAATCATTATTATAAATACATTCTCAAGATCCCAACTTAAACAAAGAAATACATATTCTGATATAAGTACTGTGATAATAGAATGCTAGGAAAAACTAGTTTACACATATTTAAAGCAATTAACTTCTCTTATAAGAAATGAAAATAGCTAGAAGAGAAAGATGTGAAAGACAGAAAGATAGAACCAGACAGACTATATAATGAGAATGGACTTACTTAAAATATCAAAAATCGATCATTTATGGAGAATAATTTTTGCAAAAACCGATGTTGTGTATCTGGTATGGAGGAATACTGAAAATACAACAATCACAAAAATGCAACTTGTTATATCTGGCCGTATATAAATTCACCTGATGTGAGCATAGATGGAACAGCAAGTTTCCATATTATATTCAAGAATTTAAAATATTAATATGTATTAATCCGATAACACTTACTTTCCACAGATAAGCGGGTTGGCAAAAATGTCTAAGGATAAGTCTTATTTTTATGTAGGTATTGATACCGAATCTAGAATGGAAACACCATATTTTAATTTTATATCAATTGTAATTATAGTAATGAAACAGATAATAGAGGAAAGCGTAGAACCACTACCTTTCGTTACTCTTCTAGTTGGGAGGTAATTATTTATTCCAACGGAGCATGGATCTGCTGATTCGTGTCATTTAATTGTTTAAAGGAAATCGATATAAAAACAAATTCTAAAGAAAAAATGAAGAGATTATAAAAAACGGCAAACTAGTAAACCTTCATAAGAATAACAGTTAGCTAGAGGGGATACTTAACTAACCTTCGTACATATCGCGATGTCATCTATTTAAAAGAAGGTTCCACGAATGATTTTTCTGGAACTTAAAAAGAACATATTTTTAGTATAGAACTGCTATTTATATAGGCTGGACCTAATATAGAGCGTAGCTTGAACAGGCTAAATTTACCTTAGTTTTGTTATCATGGGGCTGAAAATGGCCTCCGGCGTCTAGCGTGTTCACTGCAGAAAACGAGATAGCGTGAGGTACAAACTAACCAACCTCCTAAATACTCGTTGGTTGATCATGTGACAAGTCATGTGACAACTATTTTTTTAAAATAATCTTTTCCCTTTGTTTTTTCTTTGTCAATCCATGCTTTATTAGTAAACAAAACAAGTGACAGGTCGCATATAGTTCGTAATTTAGTTGCGGTGCAAGCAAATAGGCAAATGTGAAAACAGACTCTTCAATTTAATGCGTCCGTATTTACTCAACTTTGTAGATAACCACAAAAAGGGGCTATAGTTCGTAAAAGCCTTAATTCCTAGATAAGTTCGTACCATAGATATTTATGGTTACGAAAAGGAATAAAGGTAAAGCAGGATATTTGTATCTTAAATATTAACATACAAGGTAAATGCCGAATCCGTCACACGATAGCATTTTCCCACGGAATTTCATTGTTTAATCCCTTTTTAAAGGTGTTAAGCGAAAAAATCCAAAAAACCTCACGTTTTTTACGTATTTTTTCACCACCTTTGTTGTTGGCAGTTCTGATTTTTTCCAGAATTCTCCAACGGAGATCTTCTGGTTTGTGATTCATTTCAATGAAATGTTTTACTAGAGGTGCAATGAGTTTGGCAGTTCTAATAGCAGAACGATGTTCGGTAATCCTGGTATGAATGGCTCGAGATGTTTCGCCAACATATCCTAGTTGACATGGACAGAGAATAAAATAAATTATATTTTGAGTTCTACAGTTCCACATTTCTGATGCTTGTGTGGTGAACCCATTGTGGGTAAATGTTTCTCCACCTAAAATAGAGTCACAAGATTTGCAAGAGGAACATTTAACTGTTCCTTTAATTGGCATTTTACCATCAATAGATTTCTGAATAAACGCAGGGTTTAATAATTTTTTATCAAACCTAGAATGGACAATCAGATCTTTAATATTTTTATTGCGTCTATGAGCAAACAGAGGTTTTCCTAATTTTTGCTGTTCAGGATTGCTATTAAGAATATGCCAATTGGCATTGATGATTTGTTTTACCTTATTGTCCAGGGTAGAGTGTCTCGTAATACATACCAGTTGTGATTTTTCAACAGTATCTTTTGATTTGAGGAGATGGTCACGGTCATAAAATCTAGCTCGTCCTAGGAGTTGAACTATTTACTGTTCAGGGGGTCCTTGTTGTCTTCATCTGATTTACCCACAGCTAGTCTGTGTAGGGCTTGTGCGTTGTATCCTACAATTGTTTTATCGTTTTTGTCTGTGATAATTTGAATGTTCTTTTACAATTTTACCCTACATTGTGATTTATTAATTCTTGTTCTCTCTCTTCAATCTATTTTGACCCTTCTTTTCTTTACCTTCTTTTATACTCAAACTTTCAGATATGGCCCAGTTAAAAACCTTTGGCTTCTCAGATGAAGATTTTGCGTTACTAGTAGGAAGTAGTAATACTTTTTGTAATAGTTCAAAAGAAAGCATACATAGCAATGAAGACATGCGGAAACTAATAGATTTAAAAAAGAAACTTAAACGTATGGAAGCACACGAAGAATTCATGTTGGAATATTTAAAAGCAGGTATTATTCCAACTGGCCTCCGCGTTCGTAACATTCCAGGATTATTTGTCCACCATAGACCATTTTTAGAAAAGTGGAGTATGATAGCAAATAGGTGCTCGAGAGATTTAATGATATTAATAATCGAGACTGCGAAGGAATTAGCGGCTTCAGTAAAAACTGAATTAGATGAATTAGAAGAAAAAATTAAAAAGATGAACAGTATAGACGAGGCAAAGAAAAAACTAGAAGATTCTAATAAAGAACTTGAATCTTTTGCTAATTATTTAAATAAACGTAAATCTGATAAATTTCTGAAAGATAAAAGGTTTTACTCATTAGAAAACACTTATCCTTACCTCGGAGATAGTTTTTATAAACAAAACCACTATCTAGATGAAAGTAGATCTAAGCAACAACGAGTAACTACCTTTTCTAATACATCAGAATCAGAAGGAGAAGAAAATGCTGCTTATTATGAACCTGAGGAGAACTATAATTCCTTCGCAACTAAACATACTACACCACAGCCTTTTTTAGCCAATCGAGGGCCACGCAGGGGACGATCAAGAGTGAGATTTCAGTCACAAAGCAGAGGCAGTTATCAACCCCAACACCATCAACGGCAGGATGCTCAGTATCTGTTGGAAACACGCAACAGACAATACTGGAAACAGGGGATGTAATTCCCATATTCAATTTATCATCCCACAATTTAGATATACATTGTATAAATTTGTTATCTAAAGGTCTCTCTTATGTGCCTCATACCAATGCTAATAAATTTGAACTATACCAGGATATTATTGCGTTTTTTCGAAAAATTAGATTAAAAAATTTTTTTGAACTCAATACTAATCTAAATTCTGACGATGCTACTATAAGAACTATTGCTCTTCCATCTACTTTTTGTCCCTCTTTAGAACAATTAGGACCGGAAGTAGCTACATTTGAACTAGTGGTTCTCCAAAAACTGGAACGAGCACTTCATTTTATTCCGAAACCAATATATAATCTTGATAGAGATGAATTCTTAGCATTGCATTCTCTGGCCCTAGATAAAGATCTGACAATAAAAAGCTGTGACAAAGGGGGTGGCATAGTTGTCATTAATACCTCTGATTATGAACATAAAATGTCTACCATGCTTAATGATAATAATTTTTATTCTAAAATACTGTCTAATCCCTCAACTTTAATATCTAAAAAAATCCAAACTCTAACTCATCAAGCTTTAATCGCTGGTGATATTACGAATAAAGAATATGAGTTTCTAAATTTTAACAAAAATAAAACAGCATGTATTTATGGGTTGCCAAAGATCCATAGGAACATCAAAGATCCCCCCTATAGACCAATAGTCTCTACAATTGGAACGATTACTGAACCTCTATCGAAATTTGTTGATTTTAAACTACGTCCTCACATTCCAAGAATCATTTCCTATATTAAAGATACTGGGGAAATGATTAATAAAATAGAAAACATTGGATTCAACCCTCAAAAGGACATCTTAGTGACTCTTGACATAGAGTCACTATATAGCAACATTCCTATAGATGGAGCACTGAAAGCAACAGACTGGTTCATTGACGAATTCAACATACCTTGTCCTAAAACATTTATACTTGCGTGCCTTGATATAGTACTCAGGGAAAACATTTTTGAATTTGGTGACACCCTATTTAGACAAGTGAAAGGCGTAAGTATGGGTGCTTCTGTTGCACCATCTATAGCCAATATTTATATGGCTGCCTTTGAGACTAAGAATATACACAATGAAATCGCACCATTCTTTGAGTCTATCTCCGTCTGGTCCAGATATATAGATGATATCTTTTTTATCTGGACCGACGGAGAAGACTCATTGTCTGAATTTTTGATATGGCTTAACGCGGCAGATAAAAATCTAAAATTCACAGCTCAAAAAAGTATCCATCAAGTTGAATTCTTGGATATTATAATAAGACACGCACAAGGTAAGTTAGAGGTAGACCTCTTTATAAAACCCACGGCAAGAAATACTTTGCTACACTTTAAAAGTTTTCACCCTCGAAACCAAAAGCAAAGTATTCCGTTTTCGCAATTTCTGCGAGTTCGGAGAAACTGTACTAACTTGATCGACTTTGATGTACAGGCAGCTGACATGAGGAAAAAATTCCTTGATAGAGGGTATCCTCATCGTTTGATAAGGGATTCTTATAAACGAGCTAGATTTTATGACCGTGACCATCTCCTCAAATCAAAAGATACTGTTGAAAAATCACAACTGGTATGTATTACGAGACACTCTACCCTGGACAATAAGGTAAAACAAATCATCAATGCCAATTGGCATATTCTTAATAGCAATCCTGAACAGCAAAAATTAGGAAAACCTCTGTTTGCTCATAGACGCAATAAAAATATTAAAGATCTGATTGTCCATTCTAGGTTTGATAAAAAATTATTAAACCCTGCGTTTATTCAGAAATCTATTGATGGTAAAATGCCAATTAAAGGAACAGTTAAATGTTCCTCTTGCAAATCTTGTGACTCTATTTTAAGTGGAGAAACATTTACCCACAATGGGTTCACCACACAAGCATCAGAAATGTGGAACTGTAGAACTCAAAATATAATTTATTTTATTCTCTGTCCATGTCAACTAGGATATGTTGGCGAAACATCTCGAGCCATTCATACCAGGATTACCGAACATCGTTCTGCTATTAGAACTGCCAAACTCATTGCACCTCTAGTGAAACATTTCATTGAAATGAATCACAAACCAGAAGATCTCCGTTGGAGAATTCTGGAAAAAATCAGAACTGCCAACAACAAAGGTGGTGAAAAAATACGTAAAAAACGTGAGGTTTTTTGGATTTTTTCGCTTAACACCTTTAAAAAGGGATTAAACAATGAAATTCCGTGGGAAAATGCTATCGTGTGACGGATTCGGCATTTACCTTGTATGTTAATATTTAAGATACAAATATCCTGCTTTACCTTTATTCCTTTTCGTAACCATAAATATCTATGGTACGAACTTATCTAGGAATTAAGGCTTTTACGAACTATAGCCCCTTTTTGTGGTTATCTACAAAGTTGAGTAAATACGGACGCATTAAATTGAAGAGTCTGTTTTCACATTTGCCTATTTGCTTGCACCGCAACTAAATTACGAACTATATGCGACCTGTCACTTGTTTTGTTTACTAATAAAGCATGGATTGACAAAGAAAAAACAAAGGGAAAAGATTATTTTAAAAAAATAGTTGTCACATGACTTGTCACATGATCAACCAACGAGTATTTAGGAGGTTGGTTAGTTTGTACCTCACGCTATCTCGTTTTCTGCAGTGAACACGCTAGACGCCGGAGGCCATTTTCAGCCCCGTGATAACAAAACTAAGGTAAATTTAGCCTGTTCAAGCTACGCTCTATATTAGGTCCAGCCTATATAAATAGCAGTTCTATACTAAAAATATGTTCTTTTTAAGTTCCAGAAAAATCATTCGTGGAACCTTCTTTTAAATAGATGACATCGCGATATGTACGAAGGTTAGTTAAGTATCCCCTCTAGCTAACTGTTATTCTTATGAAGGTTTACTAGTTTGCCGTTTTTTATAATCTCTTCATTTTTTCTTTAGAATTTGTTTTTATATCGATTTCCTTTAAACAATTAAATGACACGAATCAGCAGATCCATGCTCCGTTGGAATAAATAATTACCTCCCAACTAGAAGAGTAACGAAAGGTAGTGGTTCTACGCTTTCCTCTATTATCTGTTTCATTACTATAATTACAATTGATATAAAATTAAAATATGGTGTTTCCATTCTAGATTCGGTATCAATACCTACATAAAAATAAGACTTATCCTTAGACATTTTTGCCAACCCGCTTATCTGTGGAAAGTAAGTGTTATCGGATTAATACATATTAATATTTTAAATTCTTGAATATAATATGGAAACTTGCTGTTCCATCTATGCTCACATCAGGTGAATTTATATACGGCCAGATATAACAAGTTGCATTTTTGTGATTGTTGTATTTTCAGTATTCCTCCATACCAGATACACAACATCGGTTTTTGCAAAAATTATTCTCCATAAATGATCGATTTTTGATATTTTAAGTAAGTCCATTCTCATTATATAGTCTGTCTGGTTCTATCTTTCTGTCTTTCACATCTTTCTCTTCTAGCTATTTTCATTTCTTATAAGAGAAGTTAATTGCTTTAAATATGTGTAAACTAGTTTTTCCTAGCATTCTATTATCACAGTACTTATATCAGAATATGTATTTCTTTGTTTAAGTTGGGATCTTGAGAATGTATTTATAATAATGATTTTGAAAAGACACGGATGTTAATCTAATTATTAGGCTGTTTTTTGATTATACGTTTTTTATTATTGTAGATACTTTTGTGGCTACTCCTGATGAAGGCGTTGTGAACGCCGAAACGCGCGTCGATTACGATCATTAATTACAAACCGCCACTTATTTTATATTGTATTGTATTGTATATTTTTTATTGCTGTTGACTTATTTTTTAATTTATATTGTATGTATTATATGTTATGAAATATTTCTCTTTTTTTACTTTGGAAAAAAACGAAGAAATAAATAAGAAGATGAAATAAAAATGTATTATCTTTGAAATTAAATTGATGTTTTTAGCATTTCTCTAGTTTCCCAACAACAGTATCGATAGATGGTCGTATCAGTATATAGAGACTGCCTAGGAATTTATTTTTACTCGACAGATACAATCCATTGCAATAGTCCACTCTGTACATTAAAAGGGCCATAACAACTGTTTTCAACACATTATAGAGAAGGAACTGAGATATTTTCCTGATCAAATAGAGCAAAAAGAAGGAGGTGGAAATAACCTTTTTTATTTGATACTTATAAATAAGTCTATCATCGATCAGTACTCCCAGATTTTTCACCTTTTTCACTGGCACTGGAAGCGGGCCAAAAGAATCTGCCCACCATGACGGGTTCCAGAAGGAGATGTTATTTCCAAATAAAATGACCTCAGTATTTGAGGAGTTCAACTTGAGACAGTTGTTATCCATTCATAAGCTTGCGTCCCTCCTACAGCTATGAAAGATATCATTCGGATCTGGGCCATTCCTGGAGATAGAGACAGCAATTTCGGTGTTGTTAGCATATGATACTAGTGACAACCCAAACAATTTCACCAGAACCACTAGTGGTGTTCCATCAATGTTGAAAAGGGTCAGACTCAACGATGATCCCTGGGGAACACTACACGGTAAAGAAAAAGATTGGGAAATACATTTCTCCAGGGACACCATTTGAACTCTTTGTCAAGAAGGATCTAAATCGAAACAGAACCACACCACCAATCCCCAGGACTTCGAGGCGGTCAATCAGAAGATCATAGTTGACCGTGTTGAATGCCACGGTCAAGTTGAGTAAAATGAGGGCTATATTGCCCCATCTATTGACTGTAGCCTTGATCATCTCAGTGGCCACAATAAGGGCGGATTCCT
Organism: Triturus cristatus; assembly: GCF_964204655.1. Lineage (NCBI taxonomy): Eukaryota > Metazoa > Chordata > Amphibia > Caudata > Salamandridae > Triturus > Triturus cristatus. The sequence continues at coordinate 371,118,661 of NC_140584.1, read as the reverse complement.
TGGAGTGCCATTTACAGTACCTAAGCCAGGCTTACTGGCTTGTAAAACTCAATTTATTTGGGTTCTATATTTATTGATTGCTCTCTTATCCATGAGGAATTGGTCAGGGCTGGCTACCTGTCCTTTAGCTCTGTGCTCAGTACCTGTCCTCTGTCTTAAGCCTGGTGTTCTTCTAAGCCTGGGGCCACTTTTTATAGCATCCGGCAGACTTCAAGACGGATACAGTCAGCTGGCACTTACAATCCATTTGAACAGAACTTACAGTAAGTAAGACTCAGTTAGTGAGACTCACAGCAAAGATGAAAAAAATATGGGGGAAAGTGTGTTGGAAACCATTTTACCACATCAAGCAACAAAAAGTCAATTTAATTAATCTGGATTCTCTGTTAAAATTCCATTTGATTCCAAAGTTGCCTCCAGAAGCCTTCTCTTAATTGCACAACCCTTTTTCCATGGAAGACGTTTTAGATATTAGTTAAAATATGCCTAATGGTAAACTCTGTAGTAATAAGGGTTTGTAGTCTAGGTATATAAACCATTGAGAGGGAGTATATACAAATATATATTAACAGGTTGGCAAGTACAATTTTAGAAGGCAGAAAGGTGTCAGAATCATTTGAAATATGAATAATAGTGAATTTTTTAAAGACCAGTAAGAAAGTGGAAAGAACAGAATTCCTATCACTCTATAACACTATTAAATGGAGTCTATAAGATTGTGGCAAAACTATTGGCAGCTAGAATAAATAAAATATTTAACTTGTTAATTCATAAGGATTAAAACAGGTTTAGAATTGGTAGGCAATTCAAAAAATTATAAATTATCTAATTGAGTTAACTGTGCATATGTATAGATATAGCATATTACCTACTGGCGGTCACCAGTAGGTAGTTGTAACAGAACCTAGTTTCCATCCGAAGAGTGTTTTATGGTTTGCCAATAATTTTGGTGCTGTTTGATGAATGTTCACAAACGTTTCAGGACTGATACGATGCTCACTTCAGCTGCTATCTTGAAAGTTTTGGGGTGAGCTGCAAGTGGGGGCCGTGATCCAAGGGGTGCACAAAAGTGAGTTTTCCATGTGTTCATTTCCATAGGACCTTTAGACACGGTTACAGCCTACACTGCTGAATGGAATTACACCAAATTTGGCAGAAAGGTAGATTTTGGTCCAAGGAAGTGCCTTTTGTGATTTGGTGTGAATCCATTCAGTAGATTTAGAAATATTTTTAAAAAACTAATATAGAGATATATTCGAAGATCCAACAGACCCCGTGCTGCAATGTTATTGGCTGCCAACATTTCAAACCTAAAAGTATTGGCAGCCATCTTGGGACTCGGCTTGAAGCCAAGTTCCAGAAAAAACATAAAAATAAATTAAAGGGAGCAGGATAGGAATACCCTAATCCCCTAGGAATCCTGGTCTGAGCACCGAGGATCGGCGCTCAGAGCTGGACTGGGAGGGTTTGCATGTTCCTCACCAGGCTGTGTAATGCAGCCTGGTAGGAGATATGCAAAGTGCACAGGACTGCTTGAGGCAGCCCGAGAGGACCGACCAAGCAGTCTTGCTCACTTCATTAGTGAAAACCACTCCTCTCCCTACTCTGCCAGCCCCGCCCCACCTGAGAGCCACTGAAGTATTTGGGAAAAATAAAATGATAAGAACAATAGCTATTATCATTTTATTGTTCCTTTTTTTCAGTGGGGCAGCGCTCCTCTGCCTTGGGTGCCATCTGCCCCTCCTACTACCCCCAGTAAGTTCCACACATCGGGATTGCTAAGAGGTCTTCGAAGGCCATTCCCCCTTTCTCCTCCACACTGCAAATGTGGCTCCTGGTTCACTACTGGTTGGAAGATGAAGTTCACTTTACTCCTGAGGGACCTTGGGGTCCAAGAAGCCCTCCTGGTGCCTCCTGTATGTGCTACAGAGCAGGATTCCTGAGAGCTGATCAGTGCCCCCCCCTTTCTCCACCACTCTGCAAACGTGATTACTACTTAAAAAAACATTGAAATTTATTGAAAAGACGAAAGGTTACATGGATGTTATAGTTAGGAATTAGCATTTAAAAACCTTAGAAATTCACTTAAAAAGACCAAAGGTTACAGAGACGTTAAAGTTAGGAAATGGAATAAAAATAACTTAGAAATTCATTGAAAAAAACAAAGGTTACAGGGACATTATGATTAGGCTATGGTTTCACTCATACAAAGCCAGTGAAATTCAGCACTTATACTTAAATGAGCTAACAATAACTTGTGCCCTCGCAATGCACTGCTTATGATCCCACATATTACATCACTCATGACATGGTCAGTAACAGCTCTGATGACATATCAAATGACATCACTGATAACATCACTTATGACATCATCTAGTGATGTGAGTGTTTTTAAAACGTTTATGAGTGTTGAATATATATATATAGGTGTATTGGTGAATCAGTGGGTTTATGAGTGCCTGTATAGAATATTCAGTGGGTGCATGACTAACTGTATATGTGAGTGATTTGGTGTCTCAGTGAATGTATGGGTGAGTGACTGGTTGTGTGAATGTCTGTATCAGCCTGTCAGTTGGTGTATAAGTGGCTGTGTGGGTGTGTGAGTGAACATGTGATTGGTTCTATTGGTGAGTGATTTGCTGTCTCAGTACCTGTATGGTTGTCTGAGTGTCTGTGTGGGTGGGTGAGGAGGTGTGTGATTGCCTGTATAGATGAGTGAGTGGGTGATTCAGTAGCTGTATGGGTTAGTGAGTGTATGTGTGAGGGGATGTATGGGTGAGTGAGTATGTGTATGGCTGTGTGGGTGAGTATGTGGATGTGTCAGTGGGATATCAGTGAGTAACTGGGTATGTTAAAGTCTGTATAGGTGAGTGATGGGTTATCTGAGTGGCTGTATGTGTGAGTATGTGCTTGTGTCAGTGACTGTATAGGTGAACGAGTAAGTGTTAATATCTGAACGAGTATTGAGTGGGTTTGTGTGCATCTATATAGGAGAGTAAGTGGCTATGTGATTGACTGTATGGGTGAGTGACTAGGTGTGTCATTAGCTCTATGGGTGACTGACGCAGTGTGTAAGTGGTTGTATGGGTGAATGAGTGAATATGTCAGTGACTGTATTAGTGACTGAGTGGGTATATGAGTGACTGTATGAGTGAGTGAGTGGATGTGTGTAGATCTACAAATCAGTGAGTGGGTGTGTAATTACTGGTATGGGTCTGTGAATGGGTTTGTGAATGGTTGTGTTAGAGTGGGAGTGGGTGTATGAAAGGTTTTATGTGGTGGGAGTGTCAGTGAATCTGTGGATGATGTCATCAGTGATGTCATTTTAGATGTCATGAGTGATGTCACTGACCTTGTCATGAATGATGTAATATGTGAGGTCATAAGCAGTGCATTGGGGGCACAAGTTATACTTAGCTCAGCTAACTATAACTTCTGAATTTCACTGATTTTGTAAGAGGGAAACCTGAGCCAGGAGTAAAAAACACAGTACTTGTGCACAAAAGAAGCACTTACATGTGAATCTGAAGCAAAGTGAGAAATCAAGATTTAGGAAAAGTACAGTCAGTTTACACTCGTTTCAGGATACAAGGGTATGTAGAAAAGCAGCAAATGATTGAGGAAAGAGAAGTTTCAATTAATGCGTCATTGAAGCAACTTCTGCCACATCACTACCCTTCATCAACAAGATCATGGGAAAAAGAGTCTGCACTCAACTCTAAGATCTCATCAATGCTCACTATCTTCTATACAACTACCAGTCTGGCTTCAGATCATGCTGCCACATGGAGACTGTTAACTTACACTTCATAGGCAACAGTCTCCTGACCACAGACAAAGATGATGCCTGCCCTCTTTATATTGGTCAACCCCTCTGCTGCCTTCCCACCCTCATCAACACCCTGGAGTCTTGAACGGAATTAACTGACAATGTCCTTCACTGGTTTATTTCCTTCCTTAACAACCAGCGCAAGTTCCTTCATGTGGTCACCTCCTGTGCCCAAATTATCCATGCCATCTGAAGAGTCCTGTGGGGTTCCTTCTGTGCCCTGTAATCGTCATCCTCTACATAGAGCCCCTTAGGTCTTCACTAAGGTAACAGCATCAGAATCCACCAATATCCTGATTATTTTTAAAAACAGATTTTATTGCCTTTTATAAACAACAATGCATCTGTCCTTACAACAATACATTTACATAGTCCTGTCCTTTTACCTGTGTCTGATATCTCAGAATTAGTAGTTACAGATTACAAAGATTATTCATACATTTCAGTGATATATAACACCTAGTCTTAGCGCCGCTGTCTAGTCTACCTCTGATTCACCAATATCCTGATGATACACAACTCTATTTGAAAGTCTCATCTGCTTCAGGCAGCCATTGTTTCAAGCAGTCTCTTGACCTCATTGTGGTCTGGATGTTCTGTCTCTACAAGAAGCTCAAGTAGACCCCAAAACAGAATTCTTGATTTTTGTAAAGAAATCAACCAAGAAATAGTACAAACCTGGCTCAAAAACATGACATTCAATGGATTTAAACCCCAAATGTCATCAACTTCCAAGACATCTGGTATCAGGACTCTCTTCTAAAGGCAGTGAAATGGTTTCTTCCAGAAAGTGACTTCATAACTGTGGTTCAGGCCCTTGTACTCTCCCATCTGGATGGTAGTACCACTCTGCTCCATTGGCCTACCAAACCTTACATTAGCACCTCTGCTCCCTTTATCGACATCCTAACAGCTGTAGAATATTTCACTTAGGGACTGAAGAAATATGATCACATCACTTGCATCCTAAAGAAGCTCCATTAGCTCCCCTTGCAGCCCACACCATCTTCAAAACCAGGTTTTCTCCTGTGTCTCAGAACACCACCCCACCCAAGCTCCCACGCTTCATTTGCTGGCATATTTTTCACTGAAACAGGACCTCCATCTGCCAAATTTGTGAATCTGAGACCAATTCAGCCCCACTCCTGCGGCCGCAGTTGCCTCCCCTTTCTGGAAAGAATGAGTCCAAAAACTAGCAGGGTTCCTAGACAACTTCCGCAAAGCCATAAGGCACACCACCAACAGCTGGAAAGCTGTAACATTAGCCACCTTTTCATGACACAAAAATCGCCTCATGTTGAAGCCCTGGACAGCTGTTGAATCTGCACCATTCACTCACCTGGTAGACCCCTTCACTTCCTCTCTGCTGTAACCAGACCCATTTTCACCTCCCCCGCTGATCCGTCTTAGATTTACGCAGTCAAATACCAAGCCTGCCCCTCTCTAGACACACCTCCCCATGCAGCAATCCTGCTTCCTGTCATGAAGCCAAAAGCTCAGACACGTGAAATGCTCCAAATCATACATAAATAAAAACGTATCCACACTAAACACTGGCAAAACTCGCAGGAAGTCCAATAGCAATTAAAAAGTGATAGCCTTCCTCAACTCCCTCCCCCTACCCACCTTTCTCTACCCCACCCTTTCAAAATTTTACTCAAAATGTCATCCCAGGCAGGGTCAAATTCCCAGTAGAGCTTTCCGTAAAAGGAATTACCCGCCAGCTTACCTGCTGTAATTGCAGGCGACAAGCCTTTATCAATGAGAAACATAACAAATCTTATGTCCCTTTTTTCCTGTTCAGCGTGATCCAAACTGACAGACCTCCCTGTCCGCCCCTCAAAAGACTCAAATTAACTCCATTCCAGCCAAAGGCTCAATTTGGTGGATTCTGCTAAGGCCTTCTCGACCAGCATAAAGACTATCATGCCCCCCACTTCCAAATCTCTGCAGGAACGGGTGTCTTGCTTTCCTCTGCTCCGGGATCCAGCCAGTGAAACCAGTTCCACTGTGAATGAAACAATGAATCAGCAATAGAATTGTTGACACTGTACATGTTTAGCCTTAAAAACTATTTCCAGCCACAAACACAACAAAATCACAATAGACGCCGAACCCTCAGATCCCTAGCCTATTAATCAACTCCACTACCGTCATGCTGTCGAAATTAAACATCACCGTCCTGTTCACAAACTCACTGCCCCTCACTGCCAAAGCCACCAGCAAAGGAAATAATTCCAAGAAGGCTATGCTCCTCCACTGTTTCACCCAGGTCTAAGGCCACCCTTCTGCACACTACCTCCCTTTCCAGTAGAGACCAAAACCATGCACCCACACTGTATCACAGAATATCTGCACCTGCCAAACTGTGTCCTCTTCCTGAAAATGCATTGACACCCAATTGAAGTCAGTCAGAAAGGCTTTCCAAATGAAGATCTGCTCTCACCCCCATGGACACACAAATCCTGTGAAATGGCAAAACTGCACCAGACATAACCAAACCCAGTCTCCTGCAAAACGTCTGACCACCCCAGACCACTCTGTATGCAAAATTCAGGAGCGCCAACAATTGCTGGACCACCCTGAGCTCCAATCTCCTTGCCCTCACCACTTCATCCTGAAAATCATGAATCTCCTGTTCCTTTGCTCTGGGCAACCTCAGTAACATCTAAATAGTGTCCAATTCGATGCCCAAAAAGGTTAAACCTGTCCTATGACCTTCTGTTTTCCCCAGCCTAAGGGACCGCAAAGTCTGCTGCCATGTCCTCAAAATTCCTCAGAGCCCTATGGCACTCATTTGTCACAGCCTTACCCAAACATAGAAAATCAACCAAATGGTGCTCCTCAATAAGATTCATTGCAAAAATTTACTAATTGTCTGAAATTGGGCACAGGAAATTTGGGTAGAACTATGTCAACATAAATTGCCCCATCTATCTGCATTGCCAATAGGGGAAAATCACCAGGGTGTATAGGCAGTAGCCGAACAGCTGAATTGATGTCAGCCATTTTGGACCCCCTCCACATGCTCTGAATAATCAGATAGCATCATCATCAACAGAAGAATACAACACCTTAGTGTCCTCAGTCACTATAAAGCCATTCATTAAAAACTCTTCAGGCCAGGATAAATGGTGAATCAAATGAAATTCCCTTTCCTGTTTCTCGGGTAGCACACCCAAAGGAGATATGATCAAGTCAGTCGGTAGGCTCAAGGTAGCCCCATGGACAGGGGACAGTGTATTTAAAAGGTGGGACATGTACTGGTGTGCTTCACATGTCCTGATAGTGAAATACTGCAAATTTAATTTTTCACTATTGCAAGGACTAGCTCTCCCATAGGTTATAATTGCCACTGCCTTGTATCCTCTCACCAGTGTAACGTCCAATTGGGAAGAGATAGAGATTTGGGGTCCCTGAACTCACAATTTAAAAATACATCTTTTAGTGAAGTTGGTTCTTAATTGCATGTTTGAAAATGCCACTTTTAGAAAGTGGGCATTTTCTGCTTTACCATTCTGCGCCTCTGCCTGCCTGTGGAATCCATGTCTGAGGGAGGGTGACAGTTGGGCTATTTGTGCTGTATTCTCGACAGTGATACAAAGGGAGCTGAGGTGTGCCCTACATAAACTGATGACCCATTACCAGGCTGATGGGTCTTCCTGAGCTAGAGTGGTGAGAATAGTTGTCACTGACACCTGAATAAGGATGTGCCTGTCCTCACGCAAAGCTGTCTCCACCCCCATGTAGAGTGTCTGGAGCCAGGTCAGGGAAAGGCATGGTCGTGTGCACTACAAAGACTTTCCTTTGACGTTTGCCTACTTCAAAGGCAAAAACTGCTATAAGTACTGGAGCTGTGACACCATAACTTCAGAACACTTCTGGACTAAGGAGATTCTACCAAGAAGAATAGCTGGAGAAGCTGTAGGAGGGGACCCACCCATCTGCTTGTTACTGTGTTGTGCTGGCATAATGCTTGCTGCTTCTGTCTTGGGCAGTGAAAGGTCTGGACTTTGCTTTTTGTATTCTGCTTGGCAACGTTCTCCAAGGGTTTTTGTGTGCTTGCCTCCTGTCAAGAAGACTCAGGCCATCAAATACCTTACCTGCAGCCCCTGAACTCCTCTGCTGAGAGTTCTGACCCGCCAAGTGGTGCCAAATCCAGTTCTGGGCCCTTGGAAGTGGCTTTTCTGCAAAAAACCAAGAAAATCCATGCATTGAGCTTCAGCGCCTGTTTTTCCACATGAGCAATGCTCTGCAGTTGAAAAACCAATGCATCTCTGCAGTGCAGCCGAAATAGTGACGCAGCACCTGCCGTGTGGCTGAAAAATTACCGCAGCCCACGTCCTGAGCACTATCATCGACGTCCGTGGCACCCGCTCCAACTCCAACGCAGGCTCTGCTGTGCAGCTGAAGAAATGGATGCTTCACCTGCCGGAAAATTGATGCAACACCTGTTTCGCCACCACCACATTGACCCAGCGCATCCAAATTTGATGCATTGCACCAGTGCACCAAGTTCTGCATGGACGTGGCCCAGCAGTAAATAATCGAGGCAGCTTGTATGGATATGGACGCATCAGCTACTCCCACAGTAAGGAGCCAATGCATCACCAAACCTGACAGTAAGGAACCAACGCATCACCTCCTGTGAGCTGCAGCAGGGAACCAACGCTTCATCTCACATGTCAGTAAGGAACCGATGCATCACCTTCCCAGGGAGTAAGGAACTGACACATCGCTTTGCTTTTCAGGCACCTCAGCTCCCCTGCGGCTGTTTTCATCTTTGATTTGGACACATTCATGGTACTTTGTGATAAAAGTGACGCAGCCATAGTTTGCTATGGATTGAACTATTTTAAACCTTTTAAAAGTGATATCTTTGCTTGTTGCATGTTTGATTTTTGTCATTTTGGTATTATTTTATTCAGATAAATATTGTTATTTTTCTAAACTGGTGTGATGTCATTTTGTAGTGTTCTCACAGTGTTACTCTGTGTGTTGATACAAATGCTTTACATATTGCTTTGGAGATAAGCCTGATTGCTCATGCCAAGCTACAAAGGGGGTGAGCAGGGGTTATCTTGGGTGCGTAACTTCCTTATCCTGAACAGAATAAGTGTCCCTACTTCTACAGGGTGCAAACCACTGCCACTAGAGACCCCCATTTCTAACAGCTGCTCCAACCATGTGGGTCCCTCATACTAACATGCCCACAAGCTGCATAAACCCCCGCAAACCTCTCTCCCGCCTGATCTTTAGCTTGCAACCATACCCAGGACCCACCTCCACTTGAATGACCCGCGACCGCCACCGCCTCCCTTGTGCCAGCTGTGCCCTTGACTTGCCCCATTTTCCCAACTGGCCCTTCCATCTCTATACAACACATCTCCCATTGTTCCTCTGTTGCTTGAACCAGCCTACGTCGTTCCTGTGTCCTTCCCTGCAGGTCTACTCCTTGCCATTTACTAGCCTGCCCTCTCATCAACCCTGCCTGCCCCACTGGAGTCCCCTGAGCATCCTGCTTATGTCAAGAATTCCTGTCATACGAGGGGAGGAAAACGGTAACCAGCGAAAATGGACTACATCTCCCAGGATGCTTAGCGGTTGAGAGGTTATGTAAACAGGAGAGCTGTTACATAACTCAAGGGAAACACGCCCTTATGTAAACAGGAGAGCTGTTACATAACTCAAGGGAAACACGCCCTTATGTAAACAGGAGAGCTGTTACATAACTCAAGGGAAACACGCCCTTATGTAAACAGGAGAGCTGTTACATAACTCAAGGAAAACACGCCCTATAAAGGGAGGAACCGGGAGGTACAAGGCTGTCGGATATTGTGTTTACACCGACGTACCTGCTTCGTGAAGAGCAGTGTTCCGGAGTGGTGCTCCAGTAAGGCAAGAACGGAGGTAGGTCGAGTCGTTACTCCCTGGGCCGTGTCTTGCCCCATCGTCACCTGTGAAGGACCCGGAAGCTCTACCGGTCAACCATTGAGCTTCGCTTTTTGACTCGGCTGAGTCCAAGCGCAGTGGCGCTTTTGCTGGTTGGAGTCGTAACTCCCAGCCCGACCAGAGACACAGGGACTGCCAGCTGTAACGCACACCAGGAGGTGTTTGCCGCGTTACAGACTCGGAAGTCCACAGGATCGATCGAGCGGCTGCTCTCGGTTCAGTCTTCTTGCTTGTGATTGGGGTATCGGTGACGCATCACCAGGAGGTGACTCCGCGTCCCGGTGCAGTCTGAGGAAGAGGTTGAGCGGCTGCTCCCTTCAGGTAGAGACCCCGGCTGGGTGTTTCCCTGACTCCTCGATTCTCCCCAACACTCTTCGTGCCCCTCACAGCCTACCGATTGGCATTGTCGGCCATTTCATTTCTGCCCTCTGTTGGCATACGCCGGGATCGGCGTATATGCAGAGGACGGTTAGGACCATCCGTGCTGTGGGCTGGTAACGTACTTAGCCTGGAGGATTCCAGTGACTATAACTTTTGTTTGTTCTTTGTATTTTATTTGCCTTCATTAAAAGAACTAACCCTTCACAAGTGGTTGCGTCCTCATTGTCGTGTCTGTTAAACGATCCTGAGACGTTCAGGGCGTTACAAAATATCCGACCTTAATAACACTAACTGTCTCCCGGTCGATAACAGACATGGCAACACTTGATGATGTGCTGGCTGCTTTAGCGGCCATGCAAGTTGAAGTGGCTGCCTCTAGGCAAGAAGCAGCCGATGTAAAAGCCAGACTGGATGCTATCCAATTGGACCCGCTCACGCCCAGCACCTCCCTCACGAACCAGACCCCTGCGGTAGTAGTGGAAATGCCGGTAGCCATCCCCTTGGCAACACCAGAGAGGTACAGTGGGGATCCTAACACAGTGCAGGTATTCCTCACACAAGTGGCGCTACATTTATCGTGCAAACCAAAGGCGTTCCCCACGAGTCAGGCTCGTGTGGCTTTCCTTATATCCTATTTGGCTGGAAACGCGGCACAATGGGCCGTACCTCTGGTGAGCAGGGACGACCCCCTCTTATGTGATTGGGGTGCTTTTCGCGAGGAATTCCTGAAGGTATTCGACAGAAGGGCTGACTCGTACACGGCGGACCGTGAAATGCTTGAGTTGAGACAGGGATCCAACGTCCTGGTGCAGTATCTCAACGCGTTCCGAAGGCTGGTTGCGGAAACCAAGTGGCCTGTTGCTAAACAGACGGCGCTCTTCCATCAAGGGCTGTGCGATGAGCTCAAGGACGCCGTGGCTCATATTGACCCTCAACCCAAGACATGTGAGGGCCTTATCAACCTGGTATTACGGCTGGAACATAGGCTAAGTGAAAGAAAGGGGGATCATGGTAGAAAAGGAAAATCCCTTCCATCCTATGTGACGGTGGGAAGTCCTGAAACTTCCACCGCATCCAAGGGAGAACCCATGGACATCAGCGCAATACGAGCGAGCCTCACAGCCACGGAGTACGAGTCACGCCGTAAACAAGGATTGTGCCTATATTGTGGCAAAAAAGGCCACTACGTACGTGAATGCCCTGCCAAACCGAAGACGTCACGTTATCGGGCCAACCGGTCGGTAACAGCCGTGGTGGACATACCGGCGGAAAACTAGAGGACTCCAAGACCAGAGAAGGGGCATCTCGGAGTCACTCATCCATCCCTTCACTTTCCAACTCAGTCACTAAGGGACAACGACACCTGTTTATCACGGTGCACGTGGGAGTGCATGACCAGTGGATACCCGTTGTGGCCATGGTGGATTCAGGGGCCACTGGCATGTTTATGGACCACAACGAGGCATGCAGGCTAGGGCTAGTGCTTCTTCCCAAAGCAGTACCCGAAGACGTCTATGCGGTAGACGGAAGGCGATTGGTGACGGGGCCCATCGGACAGCACACGGGGGTCCTTCCGATGAGATATGGGAGGAACCATTTGGAACAAATCGATTTTAACATCATCCGAGCTCCCCAATATGGCGTCATATTGGGATTGCCGTGGCTACAGAAACACAACCCCTTTGTGGATTGGCCAACACATCGCATCGAAATGACGTCACCGTATTGCATCCTGCATTGTGGAATAAGAACGGAATCCCTTGACGCAGATGAGAGCGGGAGTCAGATGGTGGCTACAGCGGCAGAAAAAGATGTGGCTCTCCCCCAGGCATATCACAGTTTTGAGGATGTATTTGATGAGGTGAAGGCGGAAGTGCTACCACCACATAGACAGTTTGACTGCCAGATCGACCTGGTGCCAGGGGCCAGCGTTCCCAGCGGCAGGCTGTATGCCCTGACGGAGCCTGAAAACGTGCATCTCCGGGGGTACCTGGATAAACTCCTCAAGCTAGGATTCATCCGCCCGTCCAAGTCTCCGGCCGCCTCGCCACTCTTCTTCATCCCGAAGGCTAATGGGGAGCTGAGAGCCTGTGTGGACTTTAGGGCATTGAATACGATAACCATAAAAAATCGGTACCCCTTGCCTCTCATCAGTGTACTTCTGGAACAGGTCAAGAAAGCTCGTATCTACACCAAGTTGGATTTGAAAGGGGCATACCATCTGGTGCGCATGAGGGACGGAGACGAGTGGAAGACCGCCTTTAAGACCAGGTTCGGCCTTTTTGAGTACCTCGTCATGCCGTTCGGTCTGTGCAACGCCCCGGCAGCCTTTCAGTACTTTTTGAATGAGGTATTCAGAGAGGAGTTGGATATCTACGTGGTCGTATATATCGACGACATCCTCATCTATTCGTCCAGTGTGGAGGAGCACGTACACCACGTCAAAGCTGTGCTCCAAAAGCTGAGGGAAAACATGCTGTTTTGTAAACTCAGCAAGTGTGACTTCCACGTCACATCCGTGGAATTCCTCGGAGTGATCCTGAGTCCAGAGGGACAGGAGATGGCAGAACGAAAGATCAAGGCGGTGAAAGAATGGCCGGTGCCCCAAAGCGTGAAGGACGTCCAAAGTTTCATTGGCTTCGCCAACTTTTACAGGCGGTTTATAGATGGATTTTCAGGAGTGGTGGCCCCAATCACACAGCTACTGAGGAAGTCCAAGGAGTTTGTCTGGTCCCCTGAAGCGAACAAAGCCTTTGAGGCCCTGAAAAGCGCCTTTGGTAAGGCGCCGGTATTGGCTCACCCCGATCCGGATCTCCCCTACGTGGTGGAAGCGGACGCGTCGGATGTGGCGCTGGGGGCTATCTTGTCCCAACGCAACCACGACACAGGGGTGCTTCATCCCGTTGCGTACATGTCCCGCAAACTCAACGACGCCGAACGCAACTACCATATTGCGGAGAAGGAGCTTCTCGCAATCAAGGACGCCTTCACCGAATGGAGGCATTGGTTGATGGGGGCAAGACATGTGGTATCGGTGTACACGGACCATCGGAACCTACAGTTCATGACGGCCACTAGACACCTTTCTCCCAGGCAGCTGCGTTGGATGATCTTCTTTGCGGGGTTCAACTTCCGCATCACATATCGGCCGGGGACGGAAAACCGGAAGGCGGACGCCCTGTCCCGTCAATCTGCAGTTAAGGAACCATTGCCTGCAACCGAGCGTGCCATCATTTCCCCGAGGACGGTATTGGGGGTTATCCAACCGGATACTTTCCTGAGGGGTATAAAGAGAGGGATCAGGTCATTCGCATGGCGGAGGTGGCTCCTCAGTCACAGAGAATGGCAGCTGAAGGACGGGATACCCCTGAAGGGCAGGTGCCTATTGATACCCACGCCTAGGCTAAGGAAACAAGCATTCATCTGGTGCCATGACTCTCCATGCGCAGGTCATTTGGGCTTTGAAAAAACGGTGGCTAGCATGGGACGGCATTTCTGGTGGCCAACCATGAGAGTGGATGTCAGGAGGTGGGGACAGGAGTGTCCTATGTGTGCTACCATGAAGGCCGACCATGGCCGAACCCAAGGGCTCTTACATCCACTTCCGACCCCGGATAGACCATGGGATAGCATATCACTGGACTTCGTGGTGGGCCTACCGGTAGACCAGGGGATGACGGCAATACTGGTGGTGGTGGATTACTTGACGAAAATGGGGCACTTCATCCCCTGCAAGAGAGTCCCTACGGCCGGGGAATTGGCGTCACTACTCCTAAAGAATGTGGTACGACTGCATGGATTACCTGGGGTGATCGTGTCGGACCGGGGGTTGCAGTTTACTGCGCAATTCTGGAAGACTTGGTGCACTGCGCTGCATGTTAAGACCGCCCTGTCCACCAGCTACCACCCTCAAACGGACGGCCAAACCGAGCGCCTGAACCAAACGCTCAAACAGTATCTGCGATGTTTTGTGGACCAGGGCAGGGAAGAATGGGTCGACTTGCTATGGGTTGCAGAGATAGCCTATAACAACGCCACTCACAGCTCCACACAGTCATCTCCGTTCTATAGCAACTATGGCCAACATCCCAGGTTCTTGCCATTTCTACATCCGTTCAGAGAGGACAGGATTCCCGCCACAGCGGACAGGGTGGCACACATAAAAGACACGTTGATGCGCTCAAGGGCTGTCCTAATAGAGGCCAAGAGAAGATACAAGGCTGCGGCAGATAGGAAGAGAAGGCCCGGGCCACTGTACCGCACTGGAGACTACGTCTGGATATCCACAAGAAACATGAGGTTTCGAAAGAACAGTGTGTTCCATCCCAAGTACATGGGCCCCTATCGAATTACCAAGTGTATGGGTCCCGTGAACGTGAAGGTGTGCTTGCCCCAGTCATTGCGGATACACCCTGTCTTTCATGTATCATTGCTCAAACCAGCACCCTCCAAGGCCGGTATGCGTGGAGTCGGAGGTGGAGTATGAAGTGTCGGGCATACGGGCGTCCAAATGGCGCAGGGGGAAGCTGTGGTACCTGGTTGCGTGGAAAGGCTATGGCCCGGAGGAGCATTCATGGGAACCGGCTGAAGGGGTTCATGCTCCGCGCTTGGTCTCCTTGTTCCATCGGCGTTTTCCTGCCAGCGCTGGACCCGTGGGGAGCCGCTGAGAGGGAGGATGTACTGTCAAGAATTCCTGTCATACGAGGGGAGGAAAACGGTAACCAGCGAAAACGGACTACATCTCCCAGGATGCTTAGCGGTTGAGAGGTTATGTAAACAGGAGAGCTGTTACATAACTCAAGGAAAACACGCCCTATAAAGGGAGGAACCGGGAGGTACAAGGCTGTCGGATATTGTGTTTACACCGACGTACCTGCTTCGTGAAGAGCAGTGTTCCGGAGTGGTGCTCCAGTAAGGCAAGAACGGAGGTAGGTCGAGTCGTTACTCCCTGGGCCGTGTCTTGCCCCATCGTCACCTGTGAAGGACCCGGAAGCTCTACCGGTCAACCATTGAGCTTCGCTTTTTGACTCGGCTGAGTCCAAGCGCAGTGGCGCTTTTGCTGGTTGGAGTCGTAACTCCCAGCCCG
The DNA here is from genome assembly GCF_964204655.1 of Triturus cristatus. Lineage (NCBI taxonomy): Eukaryota > Metazoa > Chordata > Amphibia > Caudata > Salamandridae > Triturus > Triturus cristatus. Next base: position 371,103,413 of record NC_140584.1, on the reverse strand, counting down.
ACCAGAGACACAGGGACTGCCAGCTGTAACGCACACCAGGAGGTGTTTGCCGCGTTACAGACTCGGAAGTCCACAGGATCGATCGAGCGGCTGCTCTCGGTTCAGTCTTCTTGCTTGTGATTGGGGTATCGGTGACGCATCACCAGGAGGTGACTCCGCGTCCCGGTGCAGTCTGAGGAAGAGGTTGAGCGGCTGCTCCCTTCAGGTAGAGACCCCGGCTGGGTGTTTCCCTGACTCCTCGATTCTCCCCAACACTCTTCGTGCCCCTCACAGCCTACCGATTGGCATTGTCGGCCATTTCATTTCTGCCCTCTGTTGGCATACGCCGGGATCGGCGTATATGCAGAGGACGGTTAGGACCATCCGTGCTGTGGGCTGGTAACGTACTTAGCCTGGAGGATTCCAGTGACTATAACTTTTGTTTGTTCTTTGTATTTTATTTGCCTTCATTAAAAGAACTAACCCTTCACAAGTGGTTGCGTCCTCATTGTCGTGTCTGTTAAACGATCCTGAGACGTTCAGGGCGTTACAGCTTATGACCTTGGACTGAACCCCCCTAACTGGGAGTATCACCAGAGTGTCTGTGCTCTTGCCCAGAACTCCCTTATCCTGCTGCCACCTTGGCCCCAAGGGGCCCTGTGCACACTCGCTGATCCCTCTCCCTGGCGGTGATGTACTTAACCCCCATCTGCATCAGCCTTGGCCTTCTGAGAAAGCTCCAAAGGCCCATATGGAGATGTGGACCTCTTTCCCTCGAGGCCCCTGCTGCAGCCTCATCCACGTTAATGTGCTCCCCTGAAGGCTCCACCCCCACATCTTCTTCATGATCCAACAAGCTGCCATCAATCATGGCCCACCGAGCAGCTGAAGGAAGGCTCCGCTGCCTTACCACAGTCATCCACTTAGGCGCTCCGGTTGATGCGCTGCAGCCTCTCCCGGCCTCACCTCGCTTGGCAATGGCCACCACGCCCGCCACCACTCCAACTGATGTGGCCCTGGTAGGACACTCCACGCCGCCCCAGGCCCACCCTGCCTCACCGAAGGTACGCAAGGTGGCCCTCACAGCAGCTGCCTGCTCGGCTCCCGACATAGCCAGACTGTGCACCGTAAAACTGAAGACTTGCAGGCCTAAAAGTGAAAAAGATGCCCTAACTGCCAAAACTTTTGCCCTGGTAGCACAAGGTTTTTAGCCAGAGAGAGGACGATACACACTCATGGCTCTTACAAATAACCTTCCCGAGATCCCACCACCACCCTCAACCCACATTTCCTGTCCTGCTGTGTCATTCCCCTCACAAAGAATCCCCTGGGAAGACTAGTCTGCGTCTTTGCTTCCCAAGGGTACCTTCTTTTGTAGGGAAGGATCACATGACTCCGAAGTATTCATATCATGGTGGATCTTTTAAATTCATGCAGTTTCCCCCATACAAGCAAGTAAGAAACAGATGGCCTAAACCCTCATTAAAAGCAACCGTGCCAAGGCTCTGCATATTTTTATCTGATACAGAATTGCATACCATATGGGCACAGGCAAATGATATCAAATATACGTGGAGGAGTCGCGTTGTGGTTATGTGATGTTAGCTGAAGTTCTTGACCTGCGTAATCATGAAAAATGGTTTTCAGATGTTATTTTTCCTAATCTGTTTAACTGGTAATGAAAGCCTAATCTCCTGGGAAATGACAAATATTCATTTTGCATACTGAAATATGCTATGCACACAATGAGGGCTATTTTATTAAGCGGGCTGCTTCGTTTCACGCAATGGCGGTTGCTGTATGGATTCATAACATGCACGAGCCGCAGTGAAAAGAAGGGGGCCTGTGCCACACGTCAGACTCCAAAGCTCCATGTTTCTCGCCTCCTTTCGAGCTAGATATCAGCATTGGTGCAGAGTGAAAGGGCGCCAAATTGGTATCCAGGCACAATACCTAAAGTTAAAACTTTAAAAGCCATAATATCAAATAGAACCTAAAAGATGCAATACTGAAATGTTACAATTTGTAACAAAAAGGGTGAGTGGTGGGTTAGGGGAGGGAAACGAGATGTGAGAAATGGGAGAACAAAGTCAATGAGGGTGCAAGATGGTGTGCCCCACTGCGGCTGGCACAGGGAAACTACCACAACAAAGACACAGAGGGCAAGAGGACACTTGCAAAAAACAGATCAGAATAACTATTTCATCTTGAGATGTTTTGCAATTGTATTGCCATGAGGAAAGTCACAGGTCTGTATAGGGCAATCCTCTCTACAAGTTTTCTCAATTGTTTTCTCTCTTTGGGGCATATTATCAAGACAGGCGAAGGACATCTAACATGGGCTTCAATTGGAATTCCATAGAGCATATTATCAAGCCCATTATCGCCGTTTTAGCGGCAGTTTTCTGCCGCTAAGCGGCGATAATTTTATCGCCTGTCTTGATAATATGCCCCCATCTTCTTTGTTGGGAATTGGTACCAAATATCCTGTCCTACATATCAGTTACTTATAATAGAAAGTGTACGCCCAATATGACATCATATTTAGATATTCTGTCACAATATTTATGTCAGGCGGTATTTTTGTCAACAATATTCTGACGTAAAGACGTTGCTAGTGCTGCTTCTTTTGTTTATCCTTAGCTCAAGGGGATTGGTTGGTGTCGCCCATCATTATGATACAAGCAGTACTGTAGACAGCGATAAAAAAAGAGCCCAAGCGGGCCCACGTAAAAGGTAAAATAAGAGAGCCCCCTTACCTGTTCCATTAATTGCCTTGTTCCCCTAGCCTGCACCCACCACTCAGCAACATAGCACCATTTTTGGAAAACAGTACTTTTAAGAACAATTTAATGTCATGAAAACTTATTATTCGAATTTATTTCTCACTATTATTCAAGCCATTGATCCCATGTGAGCTCTGTTTCCTAAAATCAGACTTCAACATGACCCCACGCTGCTTCAGTGAAATGGCAACTGATAGAGAAGGACTAATACATCACCGCTCAGGGTGGGGTAGACCTGTAAATAAAGCATCAAACATCCTGTGCACTGCACAAGTTCATTCATAATGTCTAGTAATAAGCTGTTATTAATTAACATAAGGGGAATTAGGAAATAAACAAACATTCACCATCCTCTGAGGTGTCCAATGTGTGGCCAGAGAGTTTGGATCCATATCATACTGTCATGACAACCAAGAGAAATATGCTTAAAGTAGATCTAAATGAAACAGTGAATGACCAAAATATCAGAATAAAAATATTGTGTGAGACAAATATCATGTAAAACATTTTGAGACTACCGACTACCGTGGAACTGAAAATCTATGGTAAGTATATTGGCTTTTTTTGTAAATGAGGGGAATAGGGAGGAATATTAATCACATTCTAATTAATTTATTGTCAATATTCAATTAATTTGTTAATTTTTATTTATATTTTAAATTTTACATTTTTGCTTGCAACTTATATTTAAGTAGCAAGTTGTTGGGATTATATGGGCACAGGATAGGAAGCACTTTAAATTATAATTAATTGAATTCATATGTTAATTAATTGTTTTTTTAAATGTAATATTTAATTGGTTAATATTTTCTGTGTTTAAATATTTAGGGCCCGATTTGAATGTTGGGCGCAAAGCCATCCGACAGCCTGTCGGAGGCTTTCCGCCCAACATTGTGGGTTTCCTTCGACCACTGTATTACGATGACAGCGGTCAGAGGGAAAACCACAGGGGATTCCTCTCATCTTCTGACGGGCTCACAGAGTCCATCGGAAGAGCAGCAGAATTGTAATCACTTGGATGATGTTGGAGCCACCTAAGGCTCCGTCGTCGGGATTACAATGTTGATTTCTGACAGCCTTTCCATGTTGGGCCTTCTTCCCCCCTGGTCCTCCACTATGGCACTAATTGTACCCTCCTAAACATTGGTGCAGGGATGTCTGCAAACATCAATTTTTCAATGGAAGCTTGTGCTGCAGGCCTTTTCTGCCTGACGCACAAGCTTCCATTGAAAAATGTATGTTTTCAACCACACTATGGGCGGTCGCATCCTGAGCAGTGTTTGGTGAACATAATTCTGCCCAACATCGTAATGAGGCAGTTAATTGTTATTTTATTTGTTTAAGTTTTTTGGTAAATTATAATATATATCTTAATGTTTATACTTTTGTTAGTAATTTATATTTTAATAGCAGTTTGTTAGATTTATAGGGGAATAGAATAAGAAGTACTTGAAAATATATGTTTGGTAAACTGTTAATCGTAATTATTTTTATACATATTTTATTATGCAAAGTTTTAATTGTTTAGTATTCAAATGATTTGACTAATGTCTTTATTTATTGTTTGTTTTTCAAATCAATATTGGTAAAATGTATATATATTGTTTATCTGTTTAAGTTAAGTATTATTTTCATTTAAATACTGTTTTATTTATTTGTGTGGGTGTGTGTTTAGATGGTTAATTGGGAGGGAAGTGAATTCAATTTTGCATATTTTTTAAATATTTTGAACTTTTCAAAGTTTATATTTTATGGATTTCTTAAGTAAAATATGACTTGAAATTTATTGTTGTTAGATATTTCAATGTTTTCTATAAAATATTTATGAGTTTGATTGGTGAGAGAAATTGGGTTATTGATTGATTGAGGGGGTGAAAGCACCTTCAAGCAGCAACCACAATGCTTGTGAGGGTGAACCACAAAAGTAAACAAATTAACCTGTGCTTAACCTTCTGGTAGAATAGCACAAAAGCAGTCAGTCTTAACTTAGAGGCAATGTGTAAAGTATTTGTGCAGCACACAAAGAGTAATAAAGTGAAAACATCAGACAAGAAAATTCTTAAACCAACTTAGAAAAATAGAGTAAATGTTAATAAATAATAAATAAAAGGCTATCTGAACAACACAAATCCAATGAGTAGAACCGGAGATAGTCAGTTTTAAACTTGTAAGTGTAAATAGTGGCTAAAAGTACAAAGTGGCACTCGCAGTCATCTGGTTCCGCTAGACCAGTGGAAAGTCACAAGTTCAGGCCGACTGCGATGAAGCGTGGGTCGAATACAGGGACCAGGTTAGTTCAGCTGAAAGGTTACCCTCTCAAGTCTGGTGTGAATAATTCCATTCACGTTAGAGGAGGACGCAAGGAGGATGTTATCAAAGGGAAGAGCAGGTCATGCATCACAGGTGGTCATTGCTGTAGCGCAAAGATCTGATCATCGCTGGAGCTTTGCATTGGTTGACATCAGGGCTGTTATTGCTGTAGTGCAACGTGCAGGCCTCGCATTGCAGGTTGTCTCAGTTGGTTACTTTTGGTGTGAAGAGCAGTTCTCACCTGAGCTCTGCACTGACAGATGTTGTGGACAGCAGAGTTCTGGTGTGAATGGGCTAATTTGCTGTCACGAGGAGCCCACACGTTAGGATTTTATCCTTTTCTTCTTGGAGGAGCTTCTACTGATGCCAGCCAGTGCTAAGGAAACTGGGGTTAACCCCTGATTTTTGTCTTCTGTTGTTAAACCTGTTTTTTTGGCATTAGGATTCTGTGCACTTTTTCCCTACTAACCTGTGGCAAAGTGCTTGTGCTATCTCCCTAAAACATGGTACAATTGACATATACTTGATATGTAGTACATTTCCCTGTAAGTCCTTAGTAAATGGTAATACTAATTGTATATGTAGTTCTTATGAAGTTCAGCACTTTCCCTACTGTAGCATACATTGCAGTAGGCATAATAAATGTAATCCCTCCAAACTCCAACACTTTCCCTACTGTTGCTTAGACTGGAGTGGGAATTGCAAATCTAACTTCTCCGAAGTCCAATGCCTTCCTTACTGTTGTGGAAACAGTTTCCTTAAAGTAGGTTACAGTATATTTAAATTATTTTTATTATTGTCGTTTAATTTTATTTGTTTTCTTTTAAAATTAAATTTAAAAAAAATGTTTTTCCATTTTGTACAAAAATGATGTAATTTATTTTATATATTTATTACATTGATTAATACGATTTATATATACACTTTTTTTATTCTGTTTGTTTCTGTTAATATTATTCTGCTATTTTATCATGTGATTTTACAACATATGCATTTATTATTTCTATATTTGGTGTAAAGTATTAAATAGAATGATTTTGTATGTTTATTTTAGTATTTAAATTGCAGTACATATTTTTGTTGATTGTATAAACATTTTCTCATTTTCAGTCTCTTTTACTGTTGCTATTTGGAATGAAATGTATTTAAACGTTATTTATTGTTGTCATATTTTGAAGTATATATATTACATATCCTTTAAAAATATACAGATATATATATTAAATATTTTGAACACAAGTTGGTCGCACACTGCTCGTCACACCAGCAAGTTGCCCCAAAGGACTGTGGTGAATGTGGTGGCAACGGCGGGTACGCCTATGCCACGATGTGTAAAAAGAAAACAGTATGTGTTGCATTTAGCCATCCCTGGACACGTGTTTCGAGGTAGTTGCCTCTCGTCAGCAGGGACCAGGACAGTGTAACGGGGTGCCGAGTGGACTGCCAAAATGTAATTAAAACAGGTCAAATACCTCTCATGGCGCGCAGGTGCAGAACCAGGGCTCGTCAGCCCGTTAGCTCACGGGAGCCGTAATAATTTGAACACAAGTTGGTCGCACACTGCTCGTCACACCAGCAAGTTGCCCCAAAGGACTGTGGTGAATGTGGTGGCAACGGCGGGTACGCCTATGCCACGATGTGTAAAAAGAAAACAGTATGTGTTACATTTAGCCATCCCTGGACACGTGTTTCGAGGTAGTTGCCTCTCGTCAGCAGGGAGCAGGACAGTGTAACGGGGTGCCGAGTGCCGGCACCCCTTTACACTGACCTGCTCCCTGCTGACGAGAGGCAACTACCTCGAAACACGTGTCCAGGGATGGCTAACGCAACACATACTGTTCTTTATACATCGTGGAATAGGCGTACCCGCCGTCGCCACTACATCTACCACAGTCCTTTGGGGCAACTTGCTGGTGTGACGAGCAGTGTGCGACCAACCTTTGCTTAATTTATTACGGCTCCCTTGAGCCAACGGGCTGACGAGCCTTGGATCTGCACCTGCGTGCCATGAGAGGTACTTGACCTGTTTTAATTACATTTTGGCAGTCCACGCGGCACCCCTTTACACTGACCTGCTCCCTGCTGACGAGAGGCAACTACCTCGAAACACGTGTCCAGGGATGGCTAACGCAACACATACTGTTCTTTATACATCGTGGAATAGGCGTACCCGCCGTCGCCACTACATCTACCACAGTCCTTTGGGGCAACTTGCTGGTGTGACGAGCAGTGTGCGACCAACCTTTGCTTAATTTATTACGGCTCCCTTGAGCCAACGGGCTGACGAGCCTTGGATCTGCACCTGCGTGCCATGAGAGGTACTTGACCTGTTTTAATTACATTTTGGCAGTCCACGCGGCACCCCTTTACACTGACCTGCTCCCTGCTGACGAGAGGCAACTACCTCGAAACACGTGTCCAGGGATGGCTAACGCAACACATACTGTTCTTTATACATCGTGGAATAGGCGTACCCGCCGTCGCCACTACATCTACCACAGTCCTTTGGGGCAACTTGCTGGTGTGACGAGCAGTGTGCGACCAACCTTTGCTTAATATATATTAAATATATTGCAACAATTTAAAATCATATTATTTTTAACTAATTGATGATTTAAAATAAATTACTTTAAAGTCGAAAAAACCAAGGGGGTGATTAGCATAGCAGGGTGGACTTACATTACCCTATTGGACAGCGGTTCCGTCAGTTTGATTACAATGCAACCGCCTCCAATGCGGTCGCACTGAACGGTTGGCGGGGAGGACATCGTAATCCCTACGGCGGTGCCTGGTAGGCAATGCCACCATTGCAGGGATTGCGAGGCCCTCCGCCGCACCTGCTGGTTTAAGAAGCCTGTCAGATGCCTGGGGGTCGGTGTTTCTGACCGCCATCACACCGCTCGCCATTGTAATATGGCGGGCAGGAAACCTGTTTAGGATGGCGGTGAGACCGACGGGCTGTTGGTGGCAATCTCATAGCTATCGTGATCGGCCCCTATATTCTTACCTGTTTTTTGTTGCGATTCTCTTCCACAATATTTTGGTTGTTCTTATTATAAGTGTAGAAACAGAATATTGTGGCAAATTATGTTTTTGCCACAATATTTGTGTCTCTTGATTTGTTTGACAAAGATACTCTGTCAGACAGCCACACTGTTACCCATGTCTACTATTAGATTAGCATTTTATCCCTGTCAACCTTCTAGTAATACTTTTGTGCCTTCTTCTGGGGTTTCATCCGAACATGATATAAGTAAGCTTTTGTTTTTAATCTAGTCTGTTTATATTCCATGTAGTGCACATGACTCCGAAAGGTAGTCCTAGTTTTGGCCAACTTGGAGTCAGGCGAGAACAGGAGGTTAGTTGAATGGAAACCATCTTGGCCTTGAGAAGGTACCTAACCATGTCTAAGTTAATCTGCAGACTAACAGAGGAAGATATTTTCAGAGTTGAGGTACCTTATGGAGAACTGAGTGATTGCTGGCCTAGGCCTGGCTTATCTTGAGCCCCTGCAGTATGTGAAAGAAGGAATGAAGATAAGGGTGGTTAGGGTCATAGGGCAGGACATTTTAACAGTGGAAAGCAGTGCTTTGATCGCATGTTAAGAGATGTACAGTGATTTAAATAAGATCAGCTTCTCATCTGGAAGCTACTGCAATGTGGTACGAGAGGAAGAGAACGAGGTGCGGCAATTCATGCTAAAAGAGAGCCGGGCAATCACAGAATTAGGGAGGCCAAGGTAGAGAATATCTCCATGATCCAGTAGGGAGGAAATGATGGCCTCAAGTCTTAAGACTTTCAATGTCATAATTAGAAGGCAACAGGTGGAGACCGCATAGGTAAAATGATTCTTTGGTGGCAAGGAGCTATCAATCAAGAGTCGAAGGTCTGCAGCCAGGATGCAGGCAGAGAATGTGCTCTGAGAGTATTAGGCCACAAACTGCATGAAAAAACTGATTCAGAGCCCCCCATGATCAGTACATGAGTCTTTTCTGTGTTAACATCAGTAACTGAAATGGGGATAGAGAGGTGCAGTAAGTTCCTGCTCAGTACTGTAAATCACTGCTACTCTTCCATTGATAAAAATGCATCCCTAGATGGAAGCGCTTGGGCGCTTCCTTTACAATCAAATAGGTGCAGATAGCCTGACCCATACACCACCTGCCTATTTAAAGCATTAGTTCAATTGAAAGTATCAACATCATCCATGTAGCACCGGAGGTCAAGCAAATACAGAACGGATCTGTGATAATATTCTACGTGTCATCAGCACAGGAATAGAAGGTAAAACCATATCAAAGAATAAATTAGGCTAGAGGTGCAACATGAATGTTAAAAAGAGTTGGCCTGTGAGAAAAGCCCTGGGGAGCCTCGCAGCATATTTGGCCAATAGCAGATTGGAAAGGAGGAAGTGCTACAGCTTAAAAGCAGATGTGAAGAAAATTAAAAAAAATCATGCCAAGACATCCCCTGCAGTCTGGAGACGATCATACCATAATCAACATTGTTGAATGTGGTCCTTTTCTGCTCGGCTTTGTATCGCTAGGTCATGGGTTTCTCCTTCCCCTCCAAAGCCAGCTGAGTGGTGGGCTTCTTTCTGGCAGATATACTGGCTTTGGCCAAAGCTAGAAGTCTCTCTTCTCTAAAACGGGATCGAACCATGGTAGGTTTTAACTGGGATCCTCTAAACAAGATCGTTGATGAAATCAAGTATTTTCTTTTGATATTTGTTGTAATCATGCTGCTTTACTTGGTTTTCCATACTCTAGAGTAAACTCTAAACTCTGAATGTTGAATTTTGTTTTATGTCTATAATTGGGGGGACTCCCTTACGTTTCGAATCTGAACTCATATGTATTGATCATATCTGACTTGAAAATAAAATAAAATAAATAAAACGAATGTGGTCTACGAATTTAAAAGAATGATAGCACAACAAAATTGGTGTCCATTGCTGAAGGGAGGTTGTCAAGAGATTATGGCCATATTGCCTTAGTACCACACATAGGACAAAGTGCTGCTTGTGAAAGGGCTCAACAAGTAATACTTTCCAAGAAAGAAGAAAGCTGGACATTTACTCCCCTTTTTGGTATCTTGTCCAGGATAGGCATTAGCGAATGGCTGGATAGTTGACAAATACTGGTGGATTCTCTATATGCCTGTTAAGCAGGTGAACCAGAATGGTCCTATTGCTTTTGTATGAGTGAGTGAGTCCTAATAAATTTGCTGCTTCGCGAATATGTGTTTGTGTGAATGTGTTTGGACAGGCACAAAATATTAAATCCATGTTTTGTTAGAAAAATCATACTGAGTAAATCTTGTGACTCTTAGTTATATTCCTCTGTAAAATCATTATAACATGAATTTTGTGATACAGTACTGAAGAAAACAAAATCGTGATAGGTGGAATGCTTGAATTAATTTCAGCTACTAGTAATTACATGGAGACAACATTCTAGTAAGTAAATTTTTTGCACGCATTGTCAATCCAAAGTTTAGCCACATACACACCATGCTTAGTTCAAAAAATGCATTTTGGTCAGTGGTTGTTGCCTGTTTCACTTTATCATGTCAATTGTTGCGTCTTCCTTTCATATATGTAATGTTTTATAGGCATGCTTTGAATGTGGAATGAGCAGCAGGTTACATATATACATGCACCTCCCTCTCAATTTGAGAAAATTAAGAATAATTCAATTAAATTACCCTTAGACTGAATCCCGTTGAAACAGTTCTATCTAAGAGCAAATACAAAGTGTTAACTATAGAAGTATTAAGGGCTGCGTTGGTGCTGCTTGAATGCCTCCCTATGGTCTACAGGTTCTATACAGATATAAGCAGGAAGTACACTAACCATGTGAGGTATGTAAACATGATTGCAATCTGCGACATGTAGTAACACACAGATCCCTGCACATATTGTAGATCAGTATAGAGCTCCATTGTGAGACATCTGTGAATGTATAATTATGGGACATCTGTGCATGCCACAGAAATGAGTAGATGTACATGGAAAGCTTTGTAGTGTGTCACTGCTGTGGTAACAATGCAATTTGCTCATAAGGATAGCAGTGCCTTGAGAGAACTCTATGGATATTTCAGAGCGAGGTTAGCTTTGTAAGAGGTAGGCCAAGAGATCTCAGAGGCCTTCACACTGCTAAGATAATTTAGCATGGGGAAGGTCATAATAGAAATGCATTGTGAGAGCATATATTGTGGAGAGGTGTGGCTCACTGGTTAGAGGCAGCAGACCCGTAAGCAGAGGACGGCCCGGGACCAGGGTTCGATTCCTGACGCGGCAGGGTCGTGGACCAGGGTCAGCGGGCTCGATAATTCTTGCCTCGGTGCCTACTCCAGTCAGGGACCACACTCGGCAACTCTGTGCATTAACTTGCCTCATCTTCACAACGGCCCCCCCAGACTGCCAGGGATGCTTGGTCGCACCTTAGAGATACCCATTAGGGACCATCTCTCAGGGTGAGCCAGGAAGGGTTCCCCAGCGGTCGAAGTGCGGAGATACTCCTCTGGGAGTCGATTCTAGCGCTATATAAACCCACAATTAAATTAATTAAATATATTACCTACTGGCGGTCCAACTATGTTTCCATAGGAAAAACATTTTGGACTTGCCTATATCTTTGGCGCCGTTTGAGGAATCTTCACAACATTTTCCAAATAAAGTGCCCCGGTAATTCTAGTTGTGCACGGAAAGCTTTGGAGTGATCCATTAAGTGGGCCGAGATAAAGGGGGAGTCAAACGAAGTGTGATTCCTATATTAATTCCCATATGGGCTTTATACATGACTGCAACCCGAACCTCTGGACAGAATTACACCAAATTTGGATACGCAGATCACGCTTTCAGTTATTTGGTGTAAATCTGTTAAGTAGTTTTCGAGAAATTAGAAACAATCCACATTTGTTTATCTAGAATCGTGAGAACTTCGCAAATAATGATGAGCTCATGCAGGGAAATGCAAAGCTCTGATTGGCTGCCAACACTTCAGCCAGGAAGTGTTGATGGCCATCTTGGGACTCGGCTTCAGTTGAGTCCCAAAATAAAAACATGAAATAACAGTAAAGGGGGAAGGGTAGGAATACCCTAACCCCCAAGCCTTGGTCTTGGGGCCCTAGAGGGATGACGGCAGTGTAAAAAAACTTTTTTTTTAAAAACAAATAATATTACATTGCCGTGAATTTGTAGCAATTGAAAAAAAAAACAAGCACAAGCTCCCTTGCTTTCAAAAGGGCCCGGGTAGGCCTGATCCCAGGGGCATTTTATAAAAACAGGAGGGGTGCTCTGGGCCCCCTCCTGAGGCTCTTTGAGCCTAGGGACCACCACTTCCACAGGGATTTTTTTTTTAAATAGTGGAGGGAAGTACACAGAAGGAGGGGGGCCACATGGCCCCCTCTTTGAGCTATATATGGCCCTGGGGACTGCCACCCTCCAGGGCCAGCCCCTGTTATGTCCCAGGGTGTCCACCCAAGGACATGGCTCTTTGCTTTTGCTTGGCAGGAGCTTTGACAGCTACCGCCATGCCAAAGCAAACACCCCGCTTGCAGCTGGCAGGAGCTGTCAAAGTGCTCCCGCCCACTGGAAGCGCAGGTTTCATCTCTTTCCCTGCCCATAGAACTGAGGGCAGGGAAAGAGATGAAACAGATTGCCCTTGTATGCAGGGATCTGCACTTCCGACAGCTCCCTTTGTGCAAGAGCAATGCCGTATCTCACAGGAGGTGAAGAGTTGGCTGGGAACGCGGGAGCCTTGATGATCCCCCACAATCTCGGGGGAATGAGGAAGATACAAAATAAAGGTCAGAAACGAGCTGAAAGAGGCAAAATAAAGGTGAAAACTGAGCAGAAAGAGGAAGAATAAAGGTCAGCAACGAGGAGAAAGAGGCAGAATAATGGTGCGAAATGAGGAGCAAGAGGCAAAATAAAGGTGACAAATGAGCAAAAAGATGCAAAATAAAAGTCTGCAACAAGCAGAAAGAGGCAAGATAAAGGTGAGACAAGCAGAAAGAGGCAACATAAAGGTCAGAAACGAGCAGAAAGATGCAGAATAAAGGTCAGAAATCAGCAGAAGGAGGCAAGATAAAGGTGAGAAACGAGCAGAAAGAGGCAGAACAAGAGCTCAGAAACAAGCAGAAAGAGGCAAAATAGAGGTCAGAAACGAGCAGCAAGAGGCAGAATAAAAATCAGAAATGAGCAGAAAGTGGGAAAATAAAGGTCAGCAATGAGCAGAAAGAGGGAAAATAAAGGTCAGCAATGAGCAGAAAGAGACAAAATAGAGATCAGAAACTAACAGCTAGCAGAAAGAGGCACAATAGAGGACAGAACAGAGCATAATAGAGATAAGAAATGAGCAGAAAGAGATAAAGTAAACGTCAGCAATGAGCAGAAAAAAGGCAAACTAATGGTCAGCATTGAGCAGAAAGAGGCAAGATAGAGATAGGAAACAAGCAGAAAGAGGCAAAATAAAGGTCAGAAACTAGCAGAAAGGCAAAAGAGAGATCAGAAACAGCAAGAAAGAGTTAAAATAAAGGTTAGAAGAGGTATAATAAAGGTCAGAAAAGAGCAGAAAGAAATAAAATAGAGATCAGAAATGAGTAGAAAAAGGCAAAATAAAGCTCAGAAATTAGCAAAAATAGGCAAGATAAAGATCAGAAACAAGTGGGAAAAGGCAAAATAAAGATCAGAAACTAGCAGAAGGAGCCCCCTAATGACCCTCAGTAACCAAGGAGACTCCAACCCCAACCAGTAGTGCACCAGAAGGCGTGTTTACAGAGTGGTTTGCAAAGGGGACGAGACCTCTGATGAAGTCTCATCTACCCAGCTATGGGGACTTACTGGTGGCAACGATGGGGGTTCTTGGCCCCAAGGACCCTCAGCAGCCAAGGGGGCTTCATCCCCCAACCAGTAGTGTGCCATGAGGTATGTTTGTAGAGTGGTTGAGAAAGGGGGCGGGGCATCCGGTGAGTTCTCAGCAATCCACCTGTAGGGGACTTACTGGTGGCAACAATGGGGGTTCTTGGCCCCCAAGGACACTCAGCAGCCAAGGAGACCCCATCCCTCAACCAGTAGTGTGACAGGAGGCACATTTTCAGAGTGGTTGAGAAAGGGGCCGGGCCTTCAATGAAGTCTCAGCAATTCTGCTGTAGGGGACTTATTGATGGCAACTATAGGGGTTCTTGGCCCCCAACTACTCTCAGTAGCCAAGGGGACTTCTTCCTCCAACCAGTAGTGCACACGGAGGCGCGTTTGCACAGTGGTTGAGAAAGGGGACAGGGTCTCCGATGAGGTCTTAGCAATTCCACTGTAGGGGACTTACTGGTGGCAATAATAAGGGTTCTTGGCCCCCAAGGGCCCTCAGCAGCCAAGGGAACTTCATCCCCCAACCAGCAGTGCTCCAGGAGGTGCATTTGCAGAGTGGTTGAGAAAAGGAGCAGGGCCTCCAATGAGGTATCAGCAGCCCTACAGTGGGGGGGGCTTACTTGTGGTAACAGGAGGGGTTATTGGCCCCTAACTACTCTCAGCATCCAAGGGGACTTATTTAGCAATTAAGCAATAATCCGCCCCTCATAGAACTCCACAAAATTTGGCAGAGTTTTTGGTAACTTTGTGGAATTTCAGGAAGTGAAACTTCCCGATCTCTGCCCAGGCCTAGCAGAAAGATGCAAAATAAAGGTCATACGTGAGCAGAAAAAAGGGCAAAATTGAGCAGAACCCACTCAGACACTCAGGCACTCATGCACCCACTCACAGAGTAAATCAGACACTCACACACCCACTCGGACACACCAATTAGACACTCTTGTACCTACACATAGACCCACTCAGACGCTCATTCACCCAATCACATACCCAGTGAGACACTCACTCACGCACCTGCTGAGACACTCATGCACTCACTCATATACTCACTCTCAAAGGTTAAAGGTTACAATTAGGAAATAACATTAAAAATGTTAGAGATTCACTAAAAAAACAAAGCTTCAGGGATGTTATAGTTAGGAAATAGAATTATAAAAATCTTAGAGATGCACTCAAGAAACCAAAGGTTACAGGAATATTATAGCTAGGAAATACAATTTTAAAAACCTTAGAAAGTCACTGAAAAAACAAAGGTTACAAGGGCATTATAATAAGGATCAGATTTCATACAAATTGAACAGTTGCAGTTACCTGAGAACAGGCGGCCGGCTGAGGCAGGAGAAACATGGCGGCCAGCTGACGCGAGCCGTGGGAGCTCTGGACCAGCACCATGACCCATGAATGATTACTTTAAGGTGCGGGAGAAGTGCAGGATGATTTTTACATGTCCGTCACTGTATTAATCATTTTATTCAACATTCTCTCCCTTTCACCGTGATTCGGCATACCTGGAGTGGCATAACGGCGTCGGCGGCGGCACTAGGACCCTGATAGCCTTGAAGCCTGACGGCGGATGGGGGCGGAAGCACTCGTTGAACTCAGCGCGGAGCGGTGGCGACAGGGAGAAGAGAGCGACGGATGTCGAGCAGGTCTGTGGCGGCGATCAAGAGCTGCAGCCACCAAGATTGACTTCTGGCCACTCCGTAGCGGAAGAAGAGCTATATGGTCAGTGAAGGGGGAGGTGTATGGGGGAGCCCCGATCAGTGGCTCACCAGTCACTCTGTGCTTACAACATTTACAGCGTTTACTGTGTTCACAGGGTTCTAATGTGGGTGGCCGCCCTGAGCTGCATAGCTCTTCTGTGGTCGAGTTCCCTGGGAGACGTATTCCTTATAGCCTGTGGGCCCATACAGGGATGGACGTTCCTTTGAAAGGAGGATTAAAGGCTCCTTGCAACATAGGATTGCCTGGGGATGAGAGAGACCTACAGATTGGGGAGAAGCAACCTGATGTAGTGGCTACGGCGGGAGAAGAAGGGGGTGCAAAAAAAGATATATCTGTGAATCAGACCGGTGTACCACATATTAAGCTGCCCGAGATATCGAGAAATTCTAATCCATTATCTAAGAGAAATAGGTATCAACTTCGCTCACAGATAGAAAGCGAGTTGCAACCTGTTTTCTCTGGTGAGGGTGGCACAGTAGTCCCGACTACACCACGCCAGAAAAAAAAGAAAGAAAAAGGAAGCAAGACAGGAGAAAAAAAAAAGCGTCAGGTTCCTGAAGGTCGTGCCCCCCTATTTAAATCTACTCCCTCATTAAAATCTTTCTTCAACATAATGGAGCAAGCAGCTACCTCCAAAAATATAGTACCTCCCCCTGTCACATCTCCTAATATCTCGGGCGCACTTAGTGCCTCTAGTACCTCCAATGTTAATAGCACTAGCCATAATGAGCAGGACAATATGGATTTGGTGAACCCTCAAATACAGATAGAGAACAGATTTTCTTCATTGATGCCTGAGACTGATGGTGCGGTCCAAAGGGCTCCGGTCGAATCCTCCGAGTTAGCCTCTATACCTCAGACTCCCCAAAATTCTGTCGGTGAGATGCATTTAAGTCCTCCAAATGATATTAACGAGACTGGAGCAGCAGGCATGGATGGAGGCTCAGATAGTGGCAGTAGTCAGCTAGCGCAACTTTTCCACTCTCTCTGTGGGGACATATTGTCTAAATTCGAGATATCGGAATCTAACCAAAAGGAGATAAACAAGAAGTGTATGAATTTGGAGCAGAAGATGGATGATATCAGTAATCGAACCAAAGCACTGGAGACAGAGGTTGCTACCTTATCTCAAACTACCCATAAGCATTCTGAAGACTTAGTAGATTTAAGGGCTCAGAGCAGATTGCTTCAAATGGATGTTGAACGATTAGAGCTTCACGCTAGTAGAAATAACTTGAAATTTCTCAATGTACCTGAAGGGCTAGAAAACGGCGACGTTAAGACCCTTATATGTAAACTCCTTAGAGAGGGGATATTAAAAGATAAGCCCGAGATTAACCTTGAAATGGAAATTCAGAGAGCACATAGGGATCCTTTCAGGGAACATCCCAATAGGAAAGCTCCAAGGAAAATTTTGGTTAATTTTCAAACATTCGCAGTAAAGGAGCTGATATTGGGACGTGCGCTTATTGATAAATCCCTACAGATAGACACCACAAAATATGTTATTCGCTCAGACGTGGGCCGGGCAACAGCTCAGAGGCAGTGGGAGTTAGGCTCTAGAATGCCAGATTTGAGAAGTTTGGGGGCACAGGTACAAATGAAGTTTCCAGCAGCCGTACGGGTAGTCTGGTGTAATAGAACGTATAACTTTACATCCCTTCAGGAAGTAGATATTTTTCTGTCAGACACTAGGATAACCCCATAATAATTTGAAAAAAAAAAAAAGGGGGAGATAGTTACATCTCTTGTAAATATATCAAACTGCTAAAACCTAAATAAACTTAAATAAAATAGTAAATAGAAGACACTCCACTATTATCCTCCTCTCTGTACTATACCTTTACAGTTGTATATTTGGAGTTCTTGAGTTGTTTTCTATAGTGTCCTATATAGATATAAAATACTAGTAAGGAGAGGGATGTAGTAGATAGAGAATAATGAGGGGGAGAGAATTTAAAAAAAAAAAAAAATTATAAGAACTAAAGCGGCATGTCATTTAATGTCACCTTATTATTTTTTTTTATGATCATGGGTTCCTTTTCTCAAAGTGTTGGGTTCATTAACTCCCAACAGGCGACAAGATCGCCAAAGTTCATAAGGGGGGGTTTCTCACGGGGGGAGAGGGGAGGATGGGGGGAGAGGGAGTAAAAGGGGTAAATAAGAAAAATGTGTTCCTCATATAATTTTTGAAATGAGAAAAGGAGACGAAATTTGGGCTGGTTTAGATTTGGAAGGAAGAATGGATCATTCAAGGAGAAATTTAGAAAAGATAGGAAAACTACCTGATAAATAATATCCATAATATCCATAATAGGATAAAAATTATCAGTTGGAATGTCAACGGTTTGAGAAACAGCAGGAAAGCGGCCAGAGTCTGTGTATTCTTAAATAAAACAGAGGCCCATATCTGTCTACTAGAAGAGACACATCTGGAGGCACATGAATGTGAGGCAGTATTCGGCAAGCTAAGGTGGATTCAAGAGATTTGTTGTTCAAACCAGATAGGAAACACAAGGGGAGTGGCAATAATAATCAGATCTAATAAAGGGATTCAAGTAGATAATTTTGAGACGGATCAGTCGGGGAGGAGGTTGGTTGCATCTTTGCTAATCGAAAGTTCCCCATTAACATGCGCAGTATATTATGGGCCCAACCAGGACATGCCTGGAGCGCTATTAGGTTTAAAAACTAGTCTTTCAGCTCTGACAACACCAGTTGTGCTGGGGGGGGACTTTAATCTGGTTTTAAATGAAAAATTAGATCGCACTTTTAGGGCCAAATATTCCCCCCCTCGTAAGTCATTAGCAGAGCTGAAGAACATCACTAAGGATTTTAATCTAATAGACATTTGGAGGGTGAAAAATGGCAATAGGAGGGACTTTTCCTTCTATAGCCGTAAGTATAGACATCACTCGAGGATTGATTATTTCCTGCTGGATCAAGCCCTTTATCCTAATGTAGACTCCATAGTGTACATTCCAGCTACACTCTCCGATCACTCTATTGTGGAATTGACCATAAATTTAAAGATTGAAAACCAGCAGAGGAGGTGGACACTAGATAGATCTATACTGCTACAGGATGAGGTTATCAGCAATCTAAAATTTGGTATAGAGGAATATTTTCGATTTAACTCCGGGACAGCAAGTGATCAGATTATATGGGAGGCATTTAAGGCCTGTATTAGAGGGACGTTAAGTACGTTGATGATCAGGAGGAATAAGATCAGGAGACAGACCGAAAAGGAGAGCCTCGCCAAGATTAAGCAAAAGGAAGAACAACTACAGCAGGCTTCTGCCGACCCTCAAAATAATAATATAATAAATATCCAAAATGAACTAGACGTTTTGCGTGCAGAATTCCAAGCAAGTCTTGACAAAATATTAAAAGACAGGTGGGACTCTAGCAGGCTTCAGAATTTTTCCTATGGGGAAAACTGTGGCCGACTTCTCGCTTGGAAGGCCAGAATGGACAGAGTCCGAAATCAGATTAAATGTATCTGCCTTCAAAACACAGGTTTAATTACTCACAATGACACTCTGATCCGGGAGGAGGCAAGATTATATATGCAAAATTTATATAAAGATGATCTATGTCCCTCCACTCAGAATATCGAACTTTGGCTAAATCAGTTAGAGATTCCACAGTTAACCGAAATTGATAGAACTGTTTTGGCCTCAGGTATTAGGGAAGAAGAAGTCCTTGCACAGATAAAAAAAATGGCCAGAGGTAAGGCAGCTGGCCCAGACGGGCTTCCAATCGAGATATACCAGATGGAATCAGGGGAAGCTGTCTCTGCCTTGACGGTCTTATTTAATAGAATATACCTACAGGGGGATACCACACCAGAATCTTGGTCTGAAGCTACAGTAGCCTTGATCCTGAAGCCCAACAAAGACCCCCTTAAAGTTGAGTCGTATAGACCTATTTCATTGTTGAATTCTGACTATAAAATTTTTGCGGGGGTCTTGGCAGCAAGACTGGCTAAAGTAATAAAAACAATTGTTCACCAGGATCAAAAGGGTTTCATCCCTGGTAGACAGTTAAACAAGTTAACTTTTAAAGCCATAGCGGCAATAGATGTAGCTATAGCTAAGAAGCTCCCGTTGACTCTTACAGCTATTGATGCCGCTAAGGCTTTTGATCAAGTACACTGGCCATATTTGTGGTCGGCTCTGTCTAGGTTTGGATTTCCCATGAATTTTGTTGTAGCCGTTCGGTCCCTATATAAGAGTCCACGGGCAAAAGTATTGGTAAATGGTCTACTTTCAGACTGGTTTATAATTTCACGTGGAACGAGGCAGGGGTGTCCTTTATCACCCCTGTTGTTTAATCTCTATATCGAACCCTTGTCTGTTTGTTGAGGGCGGATCCGGTGATTCACCCCTTTAGAATCGCAGATCTCGAGTTAAAATTTGCCTTGTATGCCGACGATCTTCTAATGTTCTCCTCTAATCCTGGGGAGGCTATCCCGAGATTGTTTGAACAAGCAGAATTATTTGGAGAAATCTCAGGATATAAGGTAAACAAAGAAAAAACAGAGATTATGCATTGGAATCAGGTTGGCGGAACTATTGTAGCTAAGACACGCATGAGGTATTTGGGTATAATTTTGTCCCAAAATATTCTGGAAACAGCCAAAGTAAATATGACGAGAATTTATAAGGATATTTGTGATTTATTACAAAGATGGTCTGGCCTCTCTCTGAGTATTTACGGCAGAGTAAACTTAGTTAAGAGGATCATTCTCCCAAAGATTACATTTCTGTTTAATTCCATCCCGTTGACATTTCCAGTATCTGATATCGCCAAAATACAGGGGAGAATTGGTTCCTTTATCTGGAACGCTAAGACACCAAGGATTTCTTGGAAAAAATTAAGGAGAAATCTAAAAATGGGAGGGTTAGCCCTCCCGAATATATCTGTTTACTGTCACTCATTCCACTTCAAGAATTTCAGACTGTTAGCTGGAAAGACAGATGCTTCCTCCCAGGGTCTTCTGTTCCAAGCCCTATTACACGGTATACGTAAGGGGCAAGAATATTTTTTATTTCAGTACGGCGACCCCAGGTTCTTCAAGAGGGTGAGACTAAAGGTATTGGAAACAGCTCTGAAGAATTGGGTGTATCTTAGGAAAAGCCTGAAAATCCCGTACTATGCACCTCAAGCTCCGATCTGGGATTCCCCGGGTACACCAGAATGTCTTAATGACCAATTGTCTCGCCCCCTTAAAATGGCTGGCCTGTTTTATTGGCAGGATTTACAGAAAGACTCGCAGCTGTTGAATTGGGAGTCGCTTTCTGGCCTGACAGATGGTACCTTATCCAGGTGCAAGTACTATCAGCTGGCAGGGTGGTGGGCAACTAAATTTTGGGATTTTGATACACTGAATCCCAAGTTTGACTATGTATCGAGAAGGGGCGTGTGGAATCAGGAGGTGTCTTTCTGGTATTCGGCTATTCTAGAGCTAGAAGGGATAACAGAATCGGAACTCCATACTCTTTGGGGCAACGCTATCGGTATGGACTCAAATAATTTGATGTGAAATTATGGGGAGATTCTTATGCCATGTTACATGTTGTGGTAAAATCGGCTCTTCTTAAAAGAAATCACTTATACACCACTTATAGAGTATATATATCCCAAAAAAAGCTAACTAAGATCACAGGTCTACATCATCAGTGTCCAAGATGTAAACTTCCTTCGGCAGATGACTATCATATGTTCATGAGTTTTCCTGAAATAGTAGACTATTGGGCAAAGGTGCAAACCTTTCTAGCTGAGGTACTGGATAAACAGATTGAAATTACTTCAGGATTGATTATGTTTGGATTACATATAGATTATCATCTTAATGATCCGGTATCTAAATGTATATGTTATGTCATTATCCTGGCAAGACGAGAGATATGTAGAGCCTGGAAGAATATAAATGCTCCTACTTTCACAGATTGTTTGAAACATATAATTTATACCAGTGAATCTGATATGGCATGTGACAGGAACAGTTACGGTAATGTTTGGGCAGCCTTGGTTGCATTGCGGAACAGATAGGGAATATTCTAATGATTTCACCTGGGCACTACTTGGCTGGTCCCTTCAATGCGATGCTGGTTCATTTCGCATCGCGAAAAGAAGTGGATTGCGGAAGTGGTGATTGCTTGAGGGTTTGAGCCTTTCCTTTTTCCGCATCGGTCTTAAATACCAGGGCTGGGATAGGATGACCGTTGAGGAGAGGTTACGGCCTCCCATCAGGATTGCCCTTATTTTTTGGTATATGAGGAATAAAAAAAAAAAAAAAAAAAAAGAGATGCACTCAAGAAACCAAAGGTTACAGGGATATTATAGCTAGGAAATACAATTTTAAAAACCTTAGAAAGTCACTGAAAAAACAAAGGTTACAAGGGCATTATAATAAGGATCAGATTTCATACAAATTGAACAGTTGCAGTTACCTGAGCTAATTATAACTTACACCATTGCGCTGCTTATGACTCATAACGTGGTCAGTGATGTCACTGATGACGTCACTGATGACATCTCAAATGACATCACTGATGATATCATCTACAGAAGCACTCACACACCCACTCACACCAGCATGCAACATCGTATTCACCCACTCACACACCCACACAACCGCTCACATACCCATTCACAAACCCATACAATACTCATGCATCCGCTCACTCATGCATAGAGCCACTCACACAGCCACTCACTTACTTATACAGGCACTCATCCAACCAGTCACTCACCCATAGAGATACTCGCACACCCACTTACTCACACAGATTCTAGTGCATGTACTCATTCCCCAAACAGTCACTGAGACAACCACATAGTCTCCCAAAGGGCTTCACTTACACTCACTTACTCACCCATACAGGTACTCACACACCCATCCACCATACAGACACTCTAATACCCACTCGCTCACCCATACACCCACTTAAATACTCACTTCCGCACCTCATAAAGCCACTCATTTACCCTCACACTCACCCATACAGACACTCGTGCACCTGCTCACACATCCATACAGTCACTCATGCACTCTTTATTTCACTATTTACAGCCACTCACACACCTGCTCATTCGTCCATACAGCCACTCATGCACCCTCTCATTCACCATTTACAGCCATGGAAATACCCACTCACTCACCCATACAGCCACTTGCTCACCCATACAAAAACTCACACAACCACTCACTCATCTATACAGTCTCTCAGATACCCACTCACTTTCCATATATCACTTACACACCCACTCACTCACTCACTCACTCACTCACTCACTCACCCATACACTCAAAGAGCCTCGTACTGATACTGCTATTCTCACACCCACATATTCACCCGTACAGCCATACACCCTCTCACACACAGATATACACAGTTATACAGATACATAATCTATGTTTTAAAATAGAATCACTTTTGGAGAACAATGTTTTCTTTGTTACTGGCCCTGCAATGGCGTGTGTATTGAAGATAGATGAATAATATATGCACCTTGAAAATTCTTATTTAACGTGTACTGCTTCATGCCACAATGGCCTATTGTAAGTTTAAAAACTAAAAATCAATACATTTTGTTATTAAAAAAAATCACTCATTATTAGTCCACAGAGTAAACTAAATAGGCTTTTGTGATACTTTAGTATATATGTTTAACACAGACACTTTTAGAAAACACTCACAATCACTGGATGATGTTATTAATTATGTCATCAGTGGTGTCATTTGAAACTTCATCAGTGATATCACTGACCATGTCATGAGTGATGTAATATGAGAATTCATAAGCAGTGCATTGCAGGGGCGTAAGTTATAGTTAGCTCAGTTTGGAGTTTGAATTGTATATTTGCCCTTCTCTGCACCATTTATACACAATCCCTAATGTCCTAATTTTTCTTGGAGTTAGAACAGTAAATCTTACCCTCCATATTAAGCACTTTCACTAATGTCTTGAGGTTTGGAGGAGAATAGCATATCGCCCCACAATTTCAAACTTTTTCAAATTGTCATTGAACTGGAGTAAAAAAAGTAAATCTTACAACCAATTTTCTTTAATATTTTGTAGATTTGGAGTTAGAATAGTATACCGGTCACCCATCCATTTATACACTTTCGCTAATGTTTGTTGGACTGAAGTTAGAGTATTAATTGTTATCCTACCTTTTAATGTAATTATGTTTAACATAATAATTTGTGCTCCATTACAAGAATAGTATTTAAATACAGTATGATTTTTTTAAATTGTAACAGGTATTTTTAATTTAATATAGATAAAAATTGAAAGTTCATTGTTCACTTTTGCTTGAATTGTATTTTTTAAAATCACAAAATAGAAAACAAAATATTAAATGTTATTAAAAATTGAATTTCATAGGTAATCTAATATGTTGTCAAAGAAAAAACCCAAGCTATTTTTAAAAAACAGTTACTTCTAGTGCATATATATTTGAGAACTGCAGATATATTTTAACATAAAACTTTTTTTTGTTAGCTCATTTGAAATAATTTTTAAACATATTGTATTACCTTTTTATACAAGTTAATTTTATTTTACTATTTTACATTTTACAATTGTGTGCATGTATTTGTATAATCTAACAATGCATACATTTCAAAAAATAATAATTTTTTCAAAAATATTTTCGCAGAACTTTATTTTTATATTGATTGCAATATATTTTTTGTCTCTTTTTCGTTTTAATTCACCACAATGTTTTCAACATTGAAATTATTGTTGTCTTGGCTTTCATTTCACTGCCCAGCGGGCACTGAGGAAACTGGTTGCAAGCTCTTGTTTCACCAAGGCAGTCAAGAAATGTTTTAAGCATATTTGGATTAAATAGGTATGTCAAGTGTAATTTAAGTTAATGGAAAGTGTACTCTGCCATTTGAAAATGTATTAGTGCTAGGTCAGGGCCTGTGTGGTACTTTAGTATAAGTCTTATGTGGCTGTGAGTAATTAGTAATTTATGTATTAGGTGGTGTTACTATCAAATTGTGTGGTTTTGTAGAGGGAATAGAAACATCGAAAAAATGGAGTTTAGAGGTAGAGAGGAGCATTTATGAGAGTTCCCCTTCTGCAATTGTGCTTCAACATATTTCTTCCTTGTTTTTTAAGGATAATTTGCTGAATTTGTTTAATTTACAACAATTTGGTACATTTACATTCAATTTTTTGGTTTACCAGACTCTATTTTTAATTGAGGTTTCAGGTTTTGGAGAATAGTGGTGAGTAGACCATGAATTTATGGCCTATTACGATGCCGTTCGGACTTTCGTCCATCCAGCACCGTGGCGGAAGCAGGACCGGCTGACTACAAGTCAGTGGTCCCGCTGCCCGCATTACGTTGCAACCGCCTTCACGACAGTCGCAGTGTGTATATAATGCATTGTGGCGTGAGCTGAGGGCTGTAGCACACACTGCAATACAAAACGTACACATTTAAAACATCCCTTCACAATGTGACAGGCACCATGCGAGGCCTGCCACATGGTGCAGGGATGTTTAGGGGGCACCATGGGTGCCCCTCAGGCCCCATAGCAGAAGGCTAGGAGGGAAGCGAGCCCTGCTAGGGGCCCCCAAAGTCATCTTTCCACCTGCCTTTTCATGACGGGTGAACCGCCATGAAAGGGCAGGCAGAAAGGGACATCCTAATCCTTACGGCAGTGCCTGAGCAGGCACTGCCCTCTTTACAGAAAATAGGAGTCCGACTGTCGCACTGAGGGGATCCTTGATCCTGTTGGATGCGGCGGTCTATCCCCCCGACAGCCGAGCTCCGACAGCCTGCATCCTAATGTGACGGTCTGATCAATGGGGTGGATGGCGGTGGGACTGCCATCATAATTAGGCCCTTAGTTCTGGGGTTTTTGAGAGATTTATGTTTTACATTTTTGGGGAAACTATTGTTTGGATTATGCTTTCTGAAGGACTAGTAGCTTGATAAGATACTGTACAACTTTAGAAATGTGAGTATTATATTTATCTATTTCTTTTTTGAGAATAACATTGTTGTGTTTTAAAAAATCAGGTTTTATTAGCAATGATTTAGATTTAGTTTAAGGGTGCAATACACATATGTCAAATACCCAAATAGTGATGGTAAGAAGGCTTGAAATAAGTCTAGCCATTGGCAATCACTCAGGGTACCACTCTAACCCACTGTTCTTTTGCCCAACATCACCTTAGTTTTGAACCAGCAATATGCAAATCAGTCGTGACCCTGCCCCAATGAGAACAGTGCCACCAGAGCTGTCAGGGCAGGCCTCCCTGAAAAGGAACACAAGCCACCCAACACCGTTTTTGTCTTGACTGGAGCTCGTCAGTGAAGCTTGGTTCCAGTGCCACAGTAAGCACAGTTGACATGAAGTCCATAAGGTCTGACTCCATCTTATGCATTCTCAGAATACATCTTAGCTTACGGAGGCTGCCATCTTACTTAAACTTAGACAATGGGCATCACCTTATTCCCTCATTTATGCAGAATCATTGTCATATCTATCTTTAGACACAGATTTTGTCAGACCTTATCTTCCTAGTAACTGTGATATTGGTGAGTTCTTTGATTAGTGACATAGATAAAAGCTCTAAGACATAGACATCTGGGTCAAATGTCTACTCCTCATCATACCAAGGTAAGATGAGAATACATACAGGCATATAGCTAAACTAATTTCGTCTGAATAGACATCATTTTGCCGTATATGTTCATAAGGAAACATTTGTTTCAAATACCTTGATGCACATAATCTATGTCAGATATTCCTAAACTTAAGTCAGAAAATCCAATTTCTGATAAGATTTTGAATATAAGGACTGACACTAAACTTAGCACCTGTGATTCTGCCAGAGACTGCCAGCACACTTTGCAGATGCTATATCTTACCTGACGGCTGAAGTGGACAGAGCCAAATCCCAGAGAAAGACGAAATGACTGCTACCACAGTAGGTCTTTGCCCTTGGCGGGGAACGCTGTCTTCTTGCCTCCGCTGATAAAAAGAGCCTTTGCTGTCAACAAGGTATGCAGTGAGTCCCTTCTCCCTAAGAAATCTAGTCCTCAGGTTGCTCTTCCCTTCATGCTCTCATAGCACAACACATAGAAGTAGGCCTTAGGGTGTTAGGTTTTAGATAACATTTTAAGTGACAATTTAGCAATGCTTAAACTGTTCATTTCGTTCCCATTATTTATAATGTGTCTTATGGCTGTTTTTATAATATTCTGTGTAGTTGTTTTAGATGTATTGAGAAACAGAGTGCTACTGTAGTAATTAATACTTTTAACATAAAAGTGTTTATTCTTCTTAGTACAGTGTGTGATACTGTGAACAATGAAATAAGGTCTGTTGATGTTTTTATTGTGCCCCGATCCTTTTATGGAATTGTAAGTAACTCAAAAGCAATACCTCTATATCAATTACAATTTGAATAGTGTTTTTCAGGGTTAAAATAACTTGTCTTTCACATTCATTACTTGTGCATTGAACTAAGCTCGCCTGTGTCACAAGTGGGTGGAAAAGCACCCCTTGTACAGGTATGCCAAAGTCATATCATACGTAATACTGGGACCTACGTGTGGGCATACCTTTGCCACTTGAGGTAGTGCATCAAACACAAAGAAGGTGGGAGGATTGTTTGCAATAAGTCTTATCACCGACAATCGCTCAGGGAAGCACTCCGACCCAACGTTCATTTGCCCACCATGCCACCTTAGTTTAGACACTGCAAATCAGGGTGTAAAACAGATATGCAAATATAACATGTTTTGGAGATTGTTTATACACTTTTTGGAAAGTGTGCTGTAATTTGTATGTAATTGTTAATTCAGTGTTCAGCTTCATTAATTATGTAATTGTCTTTCTTAGAAGAGTTAGTTATCTATAGTTTTTATGTTGCATAATGCTTTGAACACATGTTCATAGTTGTTATTTGTCAATTGGTAGGTACTTTATATAGTATATGTGTTTTTTGGTTTAATGCCTGGACATGTAGGTTTTCATTTAAAATGAAAAAGGGTAAGTGCCAGAATGGAAATGCATGCACAGGATGCATTACTTTAACATAGGTTGCAAGAGTCTTTTTGATTGGTTCTCAAAGATTGTGACTGTAGGCTACTGACTCTAAGCAATATATAGTTTTTTTTTAAAATGGCTATGTTTTATTAGGTAGCATTTCATGTATGTGTTTAGTTTGTTTGGTTATTTTAGGGTGGTGAGATTGTTTCTCGCTAGGTTCCCAATAGCTTTTTTTTTTTTTCTTATAATTGTAAAGGGTGGAGTGGTGTCTCTCTTCGGTTACCTGGAAAGAACTTATTGAAGATGTTCCATTGTGGAATGCGAAATTGGGTTGACAACAGTAACCAGAACTGTACAAGCTACCAGCCCTGTGTCTTTAAAATAGTCTACAAAAGGGACACATATTTCTTCATTTGCTTAGCTGTAGATGAATCTATTCATAAGGCTTAACAACTTCTGTGTGAGAAACAAAAGTGAGTTTTATTTTTTTAATTCTAAAGCAAATGGTCTAGTAATGTAGAATTTCACAAAGGTAAGGTCCTGCACATGTAGATTTATATTCACGCCTAGGCAGAGATTTCGCATGGATGGTATTCACCAGTTCCATATAGGTCTCTGCTTAGTAGTGAACTAAGAAGTCTCCAGCACCTCAAAAGCGGGGATGGATTCTCCTTTGACCAAATGTATAACTGTAAAGTTACTACAAGTAACTTTACACCGGTTTGCAGAGATCTGCATCTCCTCCAGGCTGAAGATCTCTGCACTCAGGGCAGAGAACCTTGAATGGAGGAGAACAGGGAAACACCACATGATTGATATGAGAAGGGAATGGCGAAATACTACACATCTGATATAAAACTTACATAACTAACATTAAATAAATACAACCAATATCCTTACCAAACTAGTCTTCCAATACCTCATTAATAGGACTCCAAACACCAGCTCCAAGTGCCAAAATGCATCTTACCCCAGTAAACAGGAACAGAAACTTCACTGAGGAGTTGATTGATCTTGTACCTACCTTGAATTTTGATCACTACTTTTTAACCTGCCTCCATATACCCTCAGTAGACAGTATAAGCTGCAATGACTGTAACATTTTAATGGGTGTGACAAAGTCTTATCTGTTCACTGCCTTCCCTGCTTTCAGTCTATGTGAAACCTGGGTGCAATATGTGTGACATATTACTTCCACATTGTTTTTGTGATTTTCAATATTCTGTTTGTTATTTAAAAAAATTAATTTCATAATAAAATATTTTTAAATAAAATATTTCAATTATTTTCCCTCTCCCTTGCAGTATCAGTTGCATTGAATGTGTGTGAAGCTTGGTTGCAATATATTTATTATATTATGTATACATTAAAAAAAGCTTAAGAAGTTTAACATTTAAAATAAATAATAAAATATCATAATGTATACAAATAAATAAAAAATTGTAGTGTTAAAAACTGTTTTAACATTTAAAATACAAAATGTAATGGGTTGCCATTGCAAATACAAAGAAAATATTTATTAACATTTAAAATTAATTTTAAAATAATTTCCTATTTTGTTCAATCTGGTTTTACTGTTATTCCTTGCTTCCATTGATTTATATTACAGTGTGTTGCAGTACCGGTGATTGGCCACTTGTGGTGCTTGACTTAGTCAAAGGTTTGAGTGGAGTAGATGTGAGCAGGTTTTATCATTATTATGACTGTAGATTTAAGAGCAGTTTCTGTGAATAGATATTATCTTTTTTTCTTTAGGGTGCATTTAGCAATTTTATGTCTGTCCTTAAACCCCTGTAAATAGTTCCATAACATCATCCCATATAGTAGCAAATATTCCCCTTTTTCCAATCACTGACCACATTTACTACTAAAGTGTGTACTTCCATATGTGGCGATCGCCTTACTCATGAGGAACATATCCGCACGTATGAGATAGGAAAGGTGGAGTCAGGGATCTTAAGCTGGAGATTTGTAATAAGCATTTGTAAGTAGGAGAAGTATTACACCTTGAGTATTACTTCTCATAATCAAATGGTTTTATGACTAGACCCCCAAGTGTAGTCTTTTAAAAGCACCATTAAGTACATTGATTAAAACAAAACTAGTCGCCTTCAATTTGTTTCATTGTAGATGTTGAATATGATATGTACCCTAGCTTCTTCAGAGAACATTATTATTTTGATAAGTGTATATTTATTGTTTTCCTTATGTATTATTGTAAGAAATTCTTGGTAGGTTGAAGCGTGTTTGTTTGGTAGGGGGTATAGGTTAAGCAAATATTTCTGTTGAGACACTGACCTCATATCTTGTAGATTTGGCAAAAGAAGGGCCATGATTTAAGAGACTCATCCATTAACCAAATTTATGATTTGCTTCATGTGGGTATTTTATTGGCATTACTGGAAATTATGATTCTTATATTCTTGTTGTTATCATAGAACATTAGCTCTGCTTTAGTTTGTACTAAAGTAAGGGTGGATGTATATTTCTTCAAAGGTTCTGTGTGTAGTTATGGCTTTGTTTTTCGTGCATATGTTTCTTTTGATGGTTTGTTTTAGCTTTTGTACTACTGGCTCTTTGCAGGCTAGTTCAGCTGGGATTTGGGCGCCTAGGGCCAGATGTACAAACTGTCTGTGAATTGGAAATAGGTTGAAAATATGTTTGGAGCTCGGAAACGATACGTTTGGTCTGTATCAACGTGGTTTTAGGTTCCAATTGAAAAATAGCAATGCAAACCAAATCTTACTGACTCCCTATTTTTGTGACTGGAATTTGCGAATAACTACTAGCGATTCTCACTTTCCAAATCTTATTTTGGGATGTACTAACTGTTCACAAATTGCGAACAGTTGCAAACACAGATTCTTACACTTTAAATCAGCATAAAGTGGAAGCTGATGGTAATCCGGTGCAAACTATAAAAGGGACAGAAACTTGCCTTTTTCCACAATGCCTGCTCTGTATACTATGGCAAGGAGAATGAGGCTTTTTCTTCATACCTGCACAGAAGAAGGCAAAGGCAGGAGCTCATTTTCAGAGTAAGGGTGATGTTATTTCAGCAGGCTTAGGAAGAGATATAAGATATGTGTAGGCTCAGAAGCATTGATATTTTAGATGTCATTTTTGAATTAGACACTGTGTTGTCTAGGGACACGAACAGGGGTTTTTCCATACCCACAGACATCCAGGTACTTTGCTGCCTCCACCTTTTAGCCTCAAGAAGCTATCAGTTGTTTCTGCAGCAGGAGGGGTTTCTCAAAACTCGCATTAAAAAAAACCTAATTTGTATGCGATGCTGCTACGTATTCATAGATATATTTAATTTCCAAGTACACAATATGGGTCACAGCAAACAAAATGTGAGTTTTTTTCATTTGGCACATTTTCTATAAGCTAAAGGCTGTGTTGATGGCATACATACTAATTGGTCCTCCAAGTGATACTGAATTTGTATATAAGAATAGGGAGAGACTGCATTCTTTAAACATAGAGATAATTTGAAATTCGAACTCTTTAATAACTGATCTTGTGGCTAAACTTCCTGGTTCTTCCCATGACTCCTTTATTTTCAGACACTGTGCCCTATACCGGCTTGCAAGTGGAGAGTGCGAGGCTGACTTTCAATTAGGTATTAATAATTGTATACATTAACATTTATTAATGCATAATATACATTTAGTTTTGTGATTATATTTGTGTTAGGTGACAGTGTTAATGCACTAGGCACTTAGATAATGACCTTGTACCTCAATGCAACTACAAGGAGCCAATGGTGGTACAATATAGCACAGAAGAGAACAAGGGCTGTTATAGAATAGACTTTTGGGCTGCTAAAGGAAAGGTTTTGCTGCATTCTCAAGAGTTGGCTAACACTCTAATATTGTCCCTCCAGTGACTTGCAAGACAATGGCAGTGTGTACCATTCAAATCAATATAGTAACAAGAAAGGGGCTTCCAGTGCAACCAGACCAGGACAGCTCTGATGAAGAGAAAGACCACCAACCCCCAATCCCATCAAATAATGTCACCACAGCAGAAGGTGGAAGGAGAGACACAGTTACATAACAACAATTCTTTTTAAGGTAAGTCTTATTTGAAGACATATGTGCAATGTAAAATGAAGTACTCACTGCTACAAAATGTATATCCTTGTTATTCAGAAGAAATGTGAAGACACACAAACAGTACGTTGTATTTTTAAAAAATCTTATTCACATTTTGAAATGCTCAGTGATTTAGAAAATATATTTTCTTTGGTACTTCAGAAACAATATGCTCAATGGCTCTTCCTTTGTTTTCTGGGAGTTGGTCTCTCTCTAGTTTAGTTTGCCACATATCTAATTCCAAATTAGCAGCCTGGCAGCACATACGTCTAGAGCTCATGATATCAGAGGCAGACATACTTCTGTGGCTAGAAACATGGTTAGCCTGGCCACTAGAACGTGCTTGTATAGTTTTTAAAAATTATAGACATGATGTAACCTGGACTAAACTATTAGCAACATCTTTGCTACAGTGTGCCATTTCCTGCTGGATATGTATGGTTCAACAACTGAGTATGCCTGTAGCAGTTGCCAATTTATCTACTCTTTGACTCATATTTTGCATTTTTGTTGCTTTATTTTCTCAACAACATGAGGACTTCATAGCTTCATTTAAATTCCCATTAATATTAATCATGACAAACAGCATTCATCTATATTTACTTTGTTTGCATTTTAAAAACTGATTTCTCAATTTGGAAAATTCAACTTTAGATGGTGTGGCCCCTGTATCATCAGGTTTTGGTGGAAGGGGTGATCGTAGTGGTAAGAATCTTTGTCTACTAAGTCTCTGCATATAAATGTATGTTCTGTGCCTTGTAGTTGACCGTGCATTTCTAGTAGATCTAGGGGAGTGTTTTCTTGGAGGCACTAGTGCTTCAGACAAAGTAGATGTAGGTGCAATCTCCATTGGTGTAGGCAGATCATTGTTGGTATACTCCTAATCCTCTACATCGTCCACATTGTGATCATCATGGCTCTGTATAATTTGTATTGTATATCTGTATATATAATGTGATATATATTACATTAAAATGTTATATCAATCGCTGTAGTTGGTGGCTGTGTAGAAAGTCGACCTTCAGAGCTAGCAGGTTCCTTACTCCTTTTTAGTTTATAAATATGATTTAGTAATAATTCTAGGTATTTGTTAGGAGTTGTTAGTCTAAGCCTATTATTTATGTGAAAAAATACGCATGCACTTACTTCACTTTGGCATGTAGTAGATTCTGTCTTCGAAAGTAACATTCTTTTCTACCATTTGGCAATTTTTACACTAATTTTAATTGTTTAGTGTCTGTTTTATTTATATCCTTCAATTATAAAATGAGGTTCAGTATTTGTTAACCATTGTAGCATTTAATGTGATTGTTTCATTAATTTATTGTCATTTGTTTTGCTGTGTGTCATTAGGTAGACATACGTTTTTAATTGTGTATGTTTTAATGTTGTTGTCTGTAACTTTTTTGTATCAACCAATAGTTTTTGTCTTGATATTTTTGATGTTGATATTTTGTCTCATTCCAATGCGTTGTTTGGAAAATTATATACTTTCAATAATATTTTTGATAGCATTAGACCATTGGAATGCTGACAGCACCGTTGAAGAACATGGAGAAGCAGTGGCATAAGCATGCTGCAGTCAACTTTTCAATGTTCGAATCTACTCTAGGCATGCAATACACTGGTAAACTACTACAAGGACCTAATGTAACAAAGGCTAAAAAGAAAAAATATTAAAGATGGTGTCAATATTTTGAGCATTGGGGTTTATCTCGTGTTTGGCGAGTGATTCATCTCTCCTGGGTGGTGGAGGTCGCAATGTCAGCCTCCCTGGTGAATGAGCGCCCATTATGAGCTCTCTCACTGACTGGCAGACTTCTTTGTCTCCTCAGAGGATCCACTGCTATGGTAAATGCACAGTAATTTTGCTGACAGACCACCATGTTTAATGTGCCATTCAGCACAGTTTTCAGTTTTTCAAAAACAAATTCCCAAAGTGGAAGTTTGTTTTTTAAAACCAAAAACAACTAGCCCGTACAAACTACGAGTTTTCTCCCAGCTTCTGATAATTTTTATTTTTCCCTGTTTGGGTCTGCCAAGTTTTTTGTGGTGGTCCTAAACAGGAAAAAAAAGTATATCAGAACATTTGCCCTAAATAGATTGGACGGTATAAGATACTTAGATTGGTGGTTTGATGTCCATGGGTGGGGCCATCGGTCTAAGGTTTCCGGTGGCATAAACACCTGCTCTAGCTGGACCTTTTCTATTTTTCTAAATGTAATATGGGAGTATGGCACTGGGGCGTACAATCAGTCAAGGAGGTCACAACTGGGATTTCACAGAAATTCATCTGCACAACTCAATAGAAATATAATGATGCACTCTAAGCCCATATGGCATGTCTCGGCACCTTCTAACATATGCCATCTCAGACACCAAGCATAGAGGGACTCTATGATATTAATGGCTTCCTTCAATTCAAATTGTCTACCAATTCCACACATAGCCATCAACAAGTCACACATGTATCTCCTCATCTATTGCAACTGCAAAATATACACCAACCGCAATATCTGGTTGCCATGTGATGCCAACCTACACTTCAATGAATACTCAAAAAAAGTCTGAGATTTATGGCATACTGCAGTCATTCTAGACAGTGTGTGAACATCAGAAAGATTGTGAGGACCAAGATAACAGAACTATGGCCTTATAGGTTAACCACCAACTCAGGCAAATATCACATAGCACTTCTACATGATGCCCCAAACATTTGTAACTTTCTACTATAAACAAATATTTGCATGCCTCTTGTAGCATATATGTGAACTAAGCAGGGCTACGGAAGATAGGAGACCTACTAGTCTGCCTCATGCTTCACAATAGACACTGAGGCTGGAATGTCTCCTGCACGGTATATGGGAAGAACCCCTGCCCGGAGTGATCCAACTTAATGTGAATAATCTAGCATGCATATAGATGTCTAGGCCTGTCACTGGTAATGCCATGGTTCAGGACTGGCTTTGTGACTTAGAAGGGTGCTCCAAGTATGCCCTCTTTTGTTGACGTGGGACTACCAATGTCCTGGGTAGTTGACATGATGGAAGCATACTCATTTTTTAAATGTTTTGGGTACTCCTGCTTTGGAGCCAGCATTATCAATATATGCTGCAAGAACCTTCACCTTGCACAGAGGCTGTGTCTACACTGCAGCAACAAACTACATATGAGAAGGAATCGCCTCAAACCAGTCCCAACACCTTAGGCAGTTGGTCAACATCCCTGGTCTTAGAATGATTATAAAGATGGGATCTAAACCATCCCACTTTGTTCCAGTTCTTATTTCTTCTTGATCAAGGAAGGGAGTTTTACGCAGAGTACTCAAAGAATTGCTGTGAGGCTAGGGCTGGAATCTGCATGACAGCAAGTGTCCCAGAGGTGAGGCGACATCACCTGAGTACTGTGCAACTTGCTGGTGAAGATGGGGGAGAGCAGCCTAGTGCCTGGAAGCCTGCCTGCTTGCCTGTTGAGGAGAGATTGTCCAGAAGGAAAAGCCCAGCTGTTTGGAGCACCCAGAAGAAGTTGACTGGTGTCAGGAGAAAAGCTGGAGCCAACCCAAATCGAGTGACGCCACCAAGTTTCCTTGCACTGTTCATGTGATGATCTGCATGGAGAAACTACAAGCCAAAATAACAGCAATCTGCCTGGCACTCCTTCAGCATGCCAGAGAGATGTGTGCTGCTTCTGACCAGGGCTGGTGCCTGCATGACAGGCAGTCTCCCAGAACTGAGAGAACTTCGCCTGAGGGCTGCCAACTTGCTGGAGAAAATTGTTGTCCTGCCTAGTACCTGGCTGTCAAGAGAGGGAAGGAGATTACCTAGTACTGCAAGAGGAGACACTGTCCAGGAGGTGATGTCCAGCCATGATTCTTGGGTGTGTAGCATCCAGAAGATTCTGACTAAAATGAGGAGCAAAGCCAGAGCTGATCCAAGTCCAGTGAGGTCTCGCTGAGCAGTTTATTTGGTGAACTGCATGAAGCCTCAACAAACTAGGACAACAGAAAGCCTTCTGACACCCTGCAACATGCCCTAGTTTCCGTTCATCTGTCTGTTCCACGTGTGAACAGGCTGATGAAATATTAACTTGTTTCCTTCAATGACTAAATGGTAGATGTGCCACCTAGATACTTGTAATAGTCATCGTAAATGGTATTTGTATATTGCTTAAGCCCCTGGCAAGGTGTTGAAGCACTTTGCATCGAGTATCATGTTACTCTGGAACCCAATATTAGAGTTTTATAATTAGTAGATTCGTAATAAGTTTTTTTTGTGTCTATTAGTTGTGTTCAGTTTGTGCTCTTGATTTCTTGTGTGTTAGCAGTGGCGGTTCCTCCGCTAAGGTGGATGAACGTCGTCCCACTGCTTTCAGCAGTGTAAATACAGGAAAAATAAAATG
Organism: Triturus cristatus; assembly: GCF_964204655.1. Lineage (NCBI taxonomy): Eukaryota > Metazoa > Chordata > Amphibia > Caudata > Salamandridae > Triturus > Triturus cristatus. Next base: position 371,067,205 of record NC_140584.1, on the reverse strand, counting down.
ATAATAACTCATTGTTATTATCATTTAATTTGTACCTGCTGCGGTGTCTTTGGGGGTGGGGCTGCTCTGCTCTCAGAGCAGGGGGGAGGAGTGGTGTGCACTCTGTAAGTGCGCAATGACTTGCTAGTCATGTGCACTTTGCATGTTCTCCACCCAGGCTGCATTACAGCCTGGGTGGAGGACATGCCCTGGCTCCTATTCCCTGGCTGAGCGCTGAACCACGGCACTCAGACCAATTACAATGCTACATTGCAGCGTTTTGATTGGTCAGGGGAGCCTGGGTGCTTCCTCTTATGGCCGAGCAGAGAGATGACAGAGAGACAACGGAGGAGAGACAAGATGTGGCAAGTTTTATTTTTTTTCTTTACCCCCTCCCCTGCCTCCCCCCGCCCTCTGCCTCACCACCTCCGATCTGTGTCAGCCACCACTGTGTGTTAGTAGAGTTTAAAGTAGGGATAGAAAGATGAGATGGATTTCAATGGGAAAGTAGTAAGTTGTTTTAGTAAGTGGCATTATGTGTGCATGTTAGTTGGATGATATGGCTAAATAAAGGAGAGGGATGTTTGAGAGGGATGTTTGGGAGATCATCGTAGACAGAAAGGTTTGGGATGAGTCAGATAGAAGGGGGATGGGAGGTTTGAAGTGAGTCTATATATATATAACAAAATTAAATTAACTTATATATACATATACGTATATACACAGGACACTTCGTAAAGTTTTAATGGCTAGTGAGAACCCCTCTATATAATATCCATATTTAGAAGCAGCCTTTGCATGTTCTGATGTGCACATTTATCTTGTGGTGAAGTATCCAAAAATGTTTTCCCAAAAAATTATACATCCATATATACTCATGATATTTCCTAAAGTTTTAGTAGCAGGTATAAAACCTACTGTATGTGCACCTACATGTACCTATAAGCAGCACTTACAGCTTGGTATGGTATGCAGATGTATTTTGTGGTATAATATATATGTTTCTCCTTTTATAAATGTTTCTGCTTATAACAGGAAGCATAGTTTAATGTACAATGGCCCATTTATAATTACAACCTCTTCTCCATACTGTGAAAATCATAGTTTTTCATGTCTGAGTATATACTATAAAGTAATATTAAGTGTGCATTGTTTTCATGGATCATACAAGGCAACAAGGCAGGCCAACAATCACCAGAACATGTTAGACAGAAAACCTTGCTTTTATCCAACACTTTAGGTAAGCAATACAGTTAGCAGTCACGGGAACTGCAACAGCTCTAGACACCAAGAAATGCCACCAAAACATCCAGACATTGTACATAGCATTGATGCTTTGATGTAAAAGAAACTGCACATGCTACAGGTACCCTAATAATTTTGCTAAAGAAAACACACAAGCATAGTAAAAACCAATAGGACTTAGCAGTCAGACCAATTGACGTTGTCAGGGCCTTCTTTGGCTTAGATAGAAGCCACGAATACACGTACAACTGTGGTGGCCATCTTAAAAGGGTTTTAGGACATTACCAAATACATTTAAAGATGGCTGCCTTGGATGCCTAGGGTTTTTTTTAATGCATATCCTTCAAATAGGGCTGTCCTGGATGCACATACATCCATGGTGGCCAAGCTTGAATGGGATTCTTTTAAATAAAGCAAATTCATTCAAGTCAAGTCAATAACTTTTTTTTCGATTTTCATTAAAATCATAAAAGTACCATTAAAGAAGACAAAGGTCATAAATATGGTTACACATTCATAACTAAGATAATGTCCAAGCACAATAAAACATAAAGATGAACAGCTAAAGAAGTTCTTATGATACAACGGCCCTTATTATGACTTTGGTGGCCGGACCGCCTGAGAACCGCAACCGTGTTGTAGGCCTGGGCCAAAATTCCGTTCTGCTCGCGGAAATTGCGATAATTAGGCATTTTCGCGTTCCGCGGAAAGCGCGAAAATGTCAAAATCTCCACAATCCGCATTTTACTGGTAATTTTTTTCTTGCTCGCGCTGTAAAAAAATACATTCTCGCGTGTGCGCGATCGCCTTACCTGAATCCCCGCGTTCGCCGACACGTTTTCCCGATCCGGTCACGTTCTCCATGAGATGTTGGATTGTTGGTAGCCATTTGCGCTGTCTCGCGACAGTTCGCGCCCGCATTAACATTATTTGTCGCGCGATCACGTCATTTGTTGCGCGATCACGTCTTTCTTCTCGCGATCATGCACTGCGAGAGTATGAGAAGATTGAGATCTCGAACACGTCATTCTCCACCGCGAGCAAGAGCGTGAGGACGTGGGCACGTCATATCGAATGCGAGCGGTTGGGACAAGTGAAAACAATATGGCCACGCCCGCATGGGTAAGTTGGCGAGTCGCGATCACGCAAAAAATGCAGCGAACAGGCGGGAAAAAAACTTCTGCGTCTTCGCAATATTTCTGGCGTGTTTGCGGAGATTTTCAACATTTTCGCGATAGTGTGCGAAAGTGAATTTCGCAAATTCCGCCCACCCCTACCGTGTTGTTCACACCACCGTTGGCTGGAAATCTACTGCCTGCCGTATTATGAGTTGTGCTGTCTGAAACTCCAACCATGGCCATGGCTGTCTACTCGGCGGGACCACGGCGGTCTGAAATTTTGGCTTGGGGTCAAAAGACACTGCCAGGTCTGCTGTCCACCTGTCAAGCGGTCATAACGTGGTGCTCAACAAACTGCACTTACCCAGTGGTTGCCCGCCGCGGTACGTGCCCAAAAAAAACACAAAACAGTGACCATTGGATGGATTAAAAAAATACACACCTGGTGTGCTTTGGTGAGTGGACATGCCTGAAAATCACACTATAAAACACACCCCTTCCTTGACCAGCATCCTTTGCTTCCAAACTACAGCACAGCAACAGAGACAGACAGAGCCATTTTCAGCATTTTTAGATAAGGCACCCCTTTTTTCATCTTCCCATTTAGTACTCTCCATCACCTGTAATATTATTTTGCACCTTTTTATCTCTATCACTTGTTTGTTTTTCACTCATAAACTCACTCAGTTTATTTTTCATCACCATACCTGGGAAAAAAATAAAGTTTCACTGAGAAAAAGTTGACAGTCATGGTGGATGAAATCATTAGAGTACAGCCACACATATTTGATTACCAAGTCCAGCAAACTCCTCTCAGTAGGAAAAATGAAATTTGGGACGGGATAGTCAACAGAGAGAATACGCACACAGGGCAACATTAGGAAGAGGTGGAATGACCTCAGGCTGAGGATGCATACCAAGTACAACATCCACCACCTGGACACTCAGAGGACTGGAGGTGGCCCTCTCACTCCACCATTACAACTCTTACCCTGGTAGGAGAAGGTCTTAGCTGTTCAGCATACTGAGGGCTTCGTAGGAATAGAGGGAGGAGTGGACTCATGTAAGTTACACTTCAATAACTGAACCAATATCACAAAGCCCTATTTGCTCTACACTCTGCTTTTGATATTCTGTTCTCTATCTACTTTCCTAACATGCAATACTCAAAGTATCTGAGATGTTTGTTTGCCTGTGGCACTGTGCTTTGTGGCATATAACACCGCATGTATCTAACTCCATGATATGCCACATGTTGCAATGCTCTCTGTGAATGCAATACCATAAAAATATTAATCCAAGACACATGATATGTGTAAAAATGTAAATGTATGGTCCATCCCAAATGCATGTTGCCAACAACTGTGGTATACTGATTGTCAAATGTTTCTAATGTGAGACTGCAGTGACTACAACTACCATGAGGTCTTGTGACTGCAACTGTAACCAAGATGCTAGACTCCATTTGCCCCTTCTCACTTGCATTCCATGTCACTATTGAAGTTCACTAGTCATGCAGGTTACCATTTGTCAAGTCTTGGTGTGTTCAGAAGAAAAGCTACCACTACTACCATGAGGCCCTGTCACTTCAACTGTAACCAAGATGCTAAACTTCTTTTTCCCCTTCTCACTTTTCTCCCATGTCACTACTGAAGTTCACTAGTCATGAAGCTTATCATTTTTCAAGTCTTGGTAAGTTCATATAGAAAAGCTACCACTACTACCAAGAAGCCCTGTGACGGCATCTCTAAGCAAGATACTAGAATCTTTTGCCATTTCTCACTTGTCTCCTATATCACTACTGAGGTACACTATTCATGCAGCTTACCATTACCCACGTTTTAGGAAAGTGAGATTGAAGTGACAACAACTACCACAAGGCCTTGTGACTGCAACTCTAACAAAGGAGAAATGGTCGGAACAATGTGGGCTCAGCCATGCGTGTATGAACAATGCAAGCGCAACCACGCTTGTCTTAACCACACATATGCCTTAACCATGCATGTGCGTGGTTAAGGGATTGCGTGGTCTAGGTGCTGGAATGGGTGGGCCTAGGACAAGGAAGGATTGGGAAAGAATGTGGTAAGGAAAGTGGGAACTGAGGCTGGGTTTTGGGGGGGTGGGTGGTAGGTTTTAAGGGTTGGGGTAGTTTTCAGAGCTGGGGGTCAGTGGTTTTCAGGGCTGGGGGTTCAGGGATGTTTATAGGGCTCAGGGAGGGTCAGGGTAGTTTTTACGGCTCTGGGGAGGGCCAGGGTAGTTTAGGGCTTGGGAGGGTGTGGGTTGGTTTTCAGAAGGGATAGGGTATTTTTAGGTCCCAGGGCGGGGGCCTATGGGAACGTTTTGAGGCTCACGGCTGGGGCCAGGGATCAGGGTACTTTTTAGGGCTGGGCAGGGAAGTTTTTAGTTCTTGGGGAAGGGGTTGGTTTTCAAGAGAGAGGGGGAAGTTTTAGATCTCATGGCGGGGTCATGGGGGCTCAAAGCAAGGGGCAGGGATTGGGGTACTTTTTTTGGGCTTTGTAAGCCATTTTAGGGCTTAGGGTGGGGGCTAGGGTCGGGGTAGGATTCTGAACTGAGGGTGTTTTAGGGCTCAGGGCAGGGGCAAGGGTCGGGGGTTACACTTACCCGATAAATATCAACCACACACATGTCTTTGCCATAGATGTCTTAATGCATATTTTTTTGCAAAGACATATGCGTGGTTAAGACTTGCATGGTTAAGACCACATGGAACCAGCATGAGTGGTAATCGCATGCGTGGTTCCGTCACACAACCCTAACTAAGATACTAGACTCCTTTTGGCCCTTCTTACTTGTCTCCCATGTCACTACTGAAGTTCACTAGTCATGCAGGTTACCATTACTCAAGTGTTGGGAAAGTGAGATTTAAGTGACTACAACTACCACGAGGCCTTTTGACTACAACTCTAACCAATATGCTAGACTCTCTTTGCCCCTTCTGCTTGTCTCCCATGTCACTACTGAAGTTCACTAGTCATGCAGCTTTCCATTAGTCAAGTGTTGGGAAAGTTTTATTGACATGACTACAGCTACTATGAGGCCCTGTCACTGCAAATCTAACCAAAATACTAGACTCCTATTGCCCCTTCTCACTTGTCTCCCATGTCACTACTGATGTTAACTTAATATGCATGTTACCATTTGTCAAGTGTTGCTAAAGTGAGACTGAAGTGACTACAACTACTATGAGGCCCTCTCACTCTAACTCCAAACAAGATGCTTGACTCCTTTTGCCCCTTCTCGCTTGCCTGCCATGTTACAACTGATGTTCACTCATCATGGACTGTGTACTGTACAGACGATGCTCCACTCAGATATATGTATGAATACTTTGCTTGATGGTGTCCTGGACACATCAACTGACACTAATGATGGCTTGAGGGATACCATAACAATGATGTGCCCCTAAAATATGTGAGCCATGAAGAAAATTCAGCTGGTTAGCAGTACCAGGTGACCCCTTGACTCTGCACTTCTCTCATGCTAAACAATGCTAACTATACAACCAAGCTAGGTGTTTTCCTGTATTAGACACAACTAGGACTTGGAATAGACCAATACCATGTTAGGACCACATTGTGTTTGTAGCAAATTTTTGGAGATGTCATGTCTATGCATAAGCCAAAATACCACATATCTGCACAGCTAACAGATGACAAGACTAATCTCTATTTTGCTCCATTCTATGTCCTTATTTACCTTGACACAAACAACATGGATGTAGATGCCTCACTTCCAACATTGACAATGTTCTCTATCTCTCAACAGGTCGATCCACCACTGCACCTGCACAGAGGTTGGAAACTGAACAGAGCTACTTTCCACCCCAGGACCTAGCCCCCAGTGATGACAATGCTCCTAAAGATGTGGACATGGATGACGGCCCTGGCCCATCTCGTCAGCCTGAGCAGACGCTAACAGTGGGGTACACTGTGCCCACTGCAACACCTCCCACCACCGCTGAAACATCACAGCCAACCACTGAACCCCCAATCTGTGCATCTAGCACAGTCAGTCCATCCTGTGCACCCCAGTCGTGAATTCTTCTAAGGCTAACACCACCCCAGGCATGGAGGAACCAGGACCCAGTGGAAGGGTGCTGTCTGCACCAAGGCAAAAGGGCCCTGGGGGTAGGTGTAGTGGAGAGTAAATGTGGGCCTGCAGAGTGTGGGCCTACAGAGTGAGCCCACTGAAGCCATGGTCAACCAGGCTGCCATCACCTACATCCTGGGAGTCTACCAGGACTCCCAAAGTGTCATGGGCCAGATTTTGGCTGTAATCTGGAAATGAGGGAGCTGCAAAGGGATACATACAGGGAGGTTGCTTACGTCCACACTGAGGTGGCCGATATTCACACTGAGGTGGCGGGCATCCACTCTGAGGTACCCGGCATCCACTATGAGGTGGCCGGCATCCGCATTGAGGTGGCCTCCATGGTTGGGGTGCAGCAGGACATTAACACCACCCTCTGTAGGGCTTTACTACCTGCGGTCCAAGTACATCCGCATCATCAACATCTGCCATAGGAAGGGAGGCCCTGTCAGAGGACAACACACCTGCAGGCACCCCTGTCTCAGCTGCTCCAGATCCCCCCTCTGGCAAAAAGAGGGGACGTCCACACACAAAAACCCAGGAGTTCAGGATGGCAAGTCATCCACCACTGTCAGTCTGAGGCCTCAAATCTAATGTCCTCCCGTGTGTGCTACACATTCACTTTGTTGGACTATTCCTGCCTATTCCAGCCCACTTGTCCATTTAGGATGGGAGGAGTATGTTGGACTTTGGACTCCTGAGTATTTGGCCTCTACTACAATGGTTTCAACCACCATGACTGAAGTCTTCATTTTTTGTTTGCACTGTGGAATCTTATGTTGATTTCTTGGCCTTGTTCACTGCATTAAAACACATGTCATCAAAGCATTTCCTCCTGTTGTAATTCTCACACATAATAATGTGAATGTACTACCAGGTGAACTTTGCCATGTCAAAAATAGGAACTTCTGGAAGCATGGATGTCTTCTGTGTAAACAATGTTCAACTCGGGATCACTACCATGTCCCAACAACACATACATGCAAGTGTCTAGGCTGAGAAGATCTTTATTCCATTTTTAAAATTATAGACTGACATGATGTGAGAAACATAGCAAATAAGACACGAGTCTGTTATTCTGGGTCAGTGATCACATAATCGTTTGCAGACTTTCACAACATGGAAGTTGGGGCAACATGTGACAATATCCTACATAATAGGCAACAATCAATTAGGTCTACATGATCAGCTGTAGCCATATTACCTACCTCCCAAAAGGAATCCTACATCAAATAAAGAAAAAAACAGACACGTCAGTACAACAATTTCTGACCATGGGGTTATTTCAATCCAGTGTTGCTTGCATCTGGTGGAATGTCACAATCAAATGTCATTGATGTGCTTCAAGCACTTTGGCCTACGATGAGGAGACACATCAACAGCTACATCCAGTTTATAAACAATGAGGAATTAGCCAATGTGAAAGCAGGATAGAATAAATTGGGCACAACACAACATTGCGTTGGAGCACATGATGGCACACATATTGCATTAGGACCAACGCACCACAAGGAACAAGTCCAATGGAAGCCAGGTAACATCCATCCTATCACTGTGCATGCTGTCTTGGCACCTGCTTTGTACATTAAACAAATTGGAGGAACCGGGAGCTTTTGATGAGGTCCTGCACAACGCTCCTAATAGATACGTAAATCAAAGGAATGTGTGTTCCTAAGGAGAGGGAAAGGGAGTGAGCAGGTCTCTTATGGATTGCCCTCACACAACCCAAAGGATGTCATGCTTCATCTTTGGGATGTGCTCCTCGTGGAGCCGGCACTGCAATGCCCGATGGGCTCCACGAAGTGGCTCTTTGCCGGAGATCTTTTAGGTGACCACATTTACACACTAGACCCTGCAGGATCATTAAATCCAGACAGGGCTCACGCATGTTTAGTTAGGTCAGTACACCCCACGAATAAAATGTGCTCCTATAGGGCAGTACTAAAGCTATTTTAAATCACAAATCATACTCACAAGACTACCTTGACCACTTTCCCTCACTCACCAAACGGCTCTCTCTTAAAAGATCTCCGGCAAAGAGACCCTTCGCGGGAGCCCTTCAGGCATTGCAGCGCCAGCCCGATGAGGAGCACAGTCCAATGATGAAGCATGACATCCTTCGGGGTGTGTGAGGACAATCCATAAGAGACCTGCTCACTCCCTTTCCTTCTCCTTAGGAACTGCACATTCTTTTGATTTACCTGCTTTGTACACCCAAACTCCGTGACAGACATTCCTAGAACCAATCCATGTCCACTTTGTATGTCTGAACACCATCATATACCTGCTAATGTCACAACTCTGAAATATCCAACTGAAGATGGCATGGTGAAGGTACCTAAAACAGACCAATAAAGAGAGATTAGTTAAAGAAACACACATATGACACATATCACATTGTCAACTTCTACAGTACAAAATAACATTTACAGCTGAATAAGGGTACGCATACATTACAAACACCTTTACTCGGATATTGGCAGACCCATATATTCCTAGTATGTAGCATTAACATCCTTCTCACAACATCACTACAAGAGTTACAAGACTAGTCAAATCCATCATATCTCACACCATACTTACACTCAGGAGAAGTAGTTCTGGATGAGATACTGATGCAAGTCAGCTCCTTCCTCTTCACTACTATCGTCCTCTTCATTTGGCATTCCAGGGTCCCCACCGGCTGGGTCTTCATGGCCTGTAACCTCTGCGATGTAAGGTATGTTCCGTTGCAGGGCAATGTTGTGGCATATGCAGCAGGCCATGGTGATCTTATACTTCTTCCCAAGTGAGTAGAGGAGGGCTCCCCAATCCAGTCTAGACATTTGAATCTGGCTTTCAGGAGCCCAAAGGCCTACCCTATTGTCTGTCACATTCTTCAATGGGCCACGCAGACTTCTCCTGGTGTTGTAGGATTCCTCAGCAGTGCCAAATAACCATGGCTGGTTGTGATACCCTGAGTCTCCTACTTAGAAGAAAGACAAAAGGGTAATATTTAGTTACACACTTTCAGATCATACTACCTGACATTTGCCACACAAAGTTAAGACAGATCATACTTACCTACAAGCCAGGCCCTCTAAGGTAGTAGTTGTGACATAAGCTGGGTTATACTGCTGTTCCGCTTAACAAAAGAATCATGGGCAAATCCTGGTAACCAGGCTCAGACTTTTGAGATGTACAAATTTGCTAGGCAGAGAACTTGCACGTTGATAGAATGGTAGTGCTTTCTGTTGTGTAGTGGTACTAAGCCAATATGGGGGCCATCAATAGATCCAATGACATGTGGGATGTGTCCAAATCCATAGAAATCCACATTCAAAGTGGCTAAAACCCACAGCTGGGGAATTGGATGTAGCTGCCCACTTGTCTCAACGTTGCAGTAAGCACCTCTGTGAGGACCCGACTGAACATAGATTATGACATTCCACCAGAAATAGCAACAGTGAATTGAAATGAGCCTTTAGCCAAAAAATGCAAGACTTCCATGAGTTTCACTAGTGATGGAATTGATGTAGGATTATTGAGGTGAGGTAGGAAGTCAGGCTCCAACTGATGACATAAATGCACGATTGTTTGCATATTCAGATGGAACTTCATTATGATATGTCATTCTTCTATGGTGTGTAGGTCTGGAAATGAGCTGCACACTGGATGCTGGAGTCTCCTCCCTCTCCCAGGGTACCTATGTTAGGAGTAACAAAAATTGTATTTTGGTCACAGTGTGCAGAGTAACATATGTGAAGAGTAAGTCAAAAGTCATGTGTCTGAACATCAATGCTTCATGAAGCAGTACACATTTTTCATCATCATTGTCAAGTCTTGAACAGCCACCTGTCATCCAGAAGATGGCCTTCACAGGTCGGTTACAGAACTGTGCACATCATCAAATCAGAAAACTGTAAATTTCCACTTTAGTGAGGATAGAACAACTTGCAATGTGAAAGTACCACCAACCGCGGTGTACTGCGCGCCGCGCACATTGGCCTATGTACAGTTTTCTTAACTGCTAGCATGGCGGCTGCCTGACCTCGCGGTGGGTGATTGCATGCACAGTGGTCACAGCCATAGGCTCATGGGGATAGTGACAGTAGCGGTCCAATAGCTGTGTTCTCCGATGCTGATGATGGTGTATGTGGCGTAATGGTACGTGGAGTTTGGAAAAATAGCTCACTTGCCTCCTGACACTGATGCTATCAACACCTCCTCCTGCTGCTTTTCACCTCTGGGAGCAATCATGGCACTTTGTACAGGGGAGAGGGCCCAACCCTTCACTTCAGAGAAGCCGGGGACCCTGATAGATGAGGTCTTTCCCCTGTATTCTCAGATTTATGGCTCACCAGAGGAACAGGTAGGTGTCTCAAATACAGTTATTCACTCTGTTCAACTTCTTCCTTTCTGTTCCCCTAGGCTACAATGTGGCTCTGAGTTCCAGACGGTAACCATATTGTGTTGTTAAGAGAACTGGATTAGTCCCTACAAAGGAAACACATGTCATGGATTATGAAGCACTGTCCTTTGTGGAGAGAAGGCCACCATTGGAATGTGTGATAAGGGTAATTTCTACTTGTGTTACATGCATATATCTGTGCAGGAGTCAAATTCCCAGTAGCTACATCTAGTTCTCAAGTAACATCATGGTATGTGTAAATTGATAGGTGTGGGTTCACACCATGAGCCATGTCTGTATACTGTTAGAGCAAAACACACAAGATGATGGACGGAATGTTGCACTTTGGCAAAACATTCACCCCCAGTCACAGATCTGGGTTTAATCCATCGGTATTTTGCTCACCACGCCACCCCAGTTCAGACATGGCCATATGCAAATCAGCCTTGACCCTGTGCCTCATGGGAACAGTCCAGCCTGAACTGCCAAGCCATGTCTTCCCTGGACCGGAATCAAGCATCCTAGGACCAGTTTCGGGGTTTCACCCCTCTTCAGCCAGGATAGTTTGACTCCAGTTGCGTAGTGAGCACGGGACCCACGTCTGGGCATACCCTTCCCACATAGGGCGAACAGCAAAACACACAAGATGATGGACGGAATGTTGCACATTGGCAAAACATTCACCCCCAGTCACAGATCTGGGTTTAATCCATCATTATTTTGCTCACCACGCCAGGCCAGTTCAGACATGGCCACATGCAAATCAGTCTTGACCCTGTGCCTCATGGGAACAGTCCAGCCCGAACTGCCAAGCCATGTCTTCCCTGGACCGGAATCAAGCATCCTAGGACCAGTTTCGGGGTTTCACCCCTCTTCAGACAGGATAGGTTGACTCAAGTGGTGTGTGTCTTTTGCTTTCTCGCCATAAGTGCACTAGGTATGCCCAGACATGGGTCCTGGGCTCACTGTGCCACGGGAAACAAGCTATCCAGGCTGACGAGGGGTGAAACCCCAAAACCGGTCCTAGGATGCTTGTTTCCGGTCCAGGGAGGACCTGGCTTGGCAGTTCGGGCTGGACAGTTCCCATGAGGCACAGGGTCAAGGCTGATTTGCATATGGCCAGGTCTAAAGTGGGGTGGCATGGTGAGCAAAAGAATGATGGATTTAACCCAGATCTCTTGACTGGGGGTGAATGTTTTGATTTGTTCTGCATTCCGTGCATGAATTGTGTGTCTTTTGCTTTCTCGCCATAAGTGCACCAGGTATGCCCAGACATGGGTCCTGGGCTCACTGTGCCACTGGAATCAAGCTATCCTGGCTGAAGAGGGGTGAAACCCCGAAACTGGTCCTAGGATGCTTGTTTCCAGTCCAGGGAGGACCTGGCTTGGCAGTTCGGGTTGGACTGTTCCCATGAGGCATAGGGTCAAGACTGATTTGCATATGGCCAGGTCTAAACTGGGGTGGCATGGTGAGCAAAAGAATGATGGAAGAAACCCAGATCTCTTGACTGGGGTGAATGTTTTGATTTGTTCTGCATTCGGTCCATCAATTGTGTGTCTTTTGCTGTATACTGTTAGAAGCATTTGAGGTTGATGTTAGCCAAGTGTACCGTCCCTCTTATTACTCAGCCCATTTCAGACTTTGTTAAGCAGTTGTCTGGTAGGTAGCTATAACTCACAGACCCCTTCAGGATGCCAAACAACCATATGTTCACATATGGAATGGTCAGAAGTTTCCCTTCTCTGAATTGAATTGGTGGAAATGTGAGGTTTGTGTGTGATAAGTAGCCTCAGCCTGCAGAGAGCAAGGCCTGACATTCATATGTGGACAGTCTGGGCCATGGCCCAGCTTGGCCCAGAGTTACTGTGGTAGGAGAACTGATGCACAGAGTAATGGTCCTGTAGACTTGCTGAAACATGGATGTTCCCAGAAATAATTATCTTTCCCACTAGTGGCCCTGATAGCTGTTACGTGGATAATATGAGGCATGGTGACTGAGGGGATCTTCCACCTGATACTTCCTTCCATTGAAGCACTGTCAATGTGTGTCTGTTAACAACGACGATCCTCTCACTCACACAGGTCTGTTTACACTTTTCTAATAGTGTTGCTTCTATTGCATAGGCCTATTGCACATCTGAGACATGAACAGTGTAGATAGTGTGTTACTTTTGAAGAGATTTAGAAATGTGAATCATCTGCTTGGCTACAATATTTCATATCACACACACAACACATACAATGATATGTTGATTCTCTTCACAGTTACAGTGCCTCATGTGGCAAAATAGGTGTCCTGTGATGGCAGTACAAACCACATAAACTTATGTTGACTTACTATGATACTCAAATAAGTAGTTCACATGTCCACACAGCCCCCAGAGAGGTAGCATTTAGTGTCACACATGCCAGCCCTTACCTTGTGACCTTAGTCTTAGGATGGTTTGTATACTATGCTTCTTGCTTGCAAGGACCACATGCATCAATGCAATGGGCCTGGCAGGAAAGGTGTCTGGATAGTCATGCACAGATAGTTTACCGTTAAGAAGGTCCAAATTGTGTGTTGTGTGTCATGGTACTGCTCATCACATTCCATGAAGGATGGGTATGACCTACTTGATGTTAGTGGGCTGCCTCAGTCAGTGTAGGTCATGACCAGGGTTGAGATTAGCCATCAGCTAACCAGAACAGTGTATATCTATGCTTCTCTTGTGTGTAGCGTGTGACATGGACACATGTAACTTGTTGACTCTAAATGAAGGCTTGTGCTAGATGTCAACATAATGTGTATCAAGCTGACAGCTATCCTCAAACTTCCAGTTACAATCTGTTTCTATATCTATTGCATCCTTACAGGTCAGCGTCCATCAGAAGAAGGTCATTTGGAAAGCCATCGCCCGGAAGATGCGAAACCTGGGAGGCTACAACTAGAGTAGTGCCCACTGCAGGAAGAGTTCGGAGGACCTCGGGCGCTGGACCCAGAAGATTGTGGAGGTCCAGCTGGAAAAGTCCTCCCAGCATGGAATGAGCGTGCGCCAGACCCTGACACCCCTGATGTGCTGCATACTGGTGGCGGCCTACCCAGATCTTGAGGGGCAGTTGAGAACCCAACAGCAGTGACAAGGGGGTGAGTCCTGGCTAGAGTCATACATGTTTCTCTATCAACTTTGTGTTACAGGCAGGCATGTCCAAACCAAGATAAGTGGTGGCCCATGAGCCACACACAAGATGAGTCATTGTTAGTGTAATGTGGTAGTAGGTGCATGCTGCTGTGCTTGTCTATTGTCTTTCTGACCTAGAAGACAGCAGAGTTCTGTCCACATTCAATTTTCTCCTTTTGAACAGACACTTAGCTGAATGAAGTGATGATCATCTCATGTTCTCAGTAAATCTGGGTGACAATTGTACCACATAGGAAACTGGTCTTACTTGTGTGAGGAGAGATGTATCCTCACTACTGACTCTCATGTGATGGGGGCCCTATGGCATGTGACATGAAAGAGTTCACAGAACATGCTATGACTGTACAACTGTTTCCATTGGTAAGTACAGGTTATACAGTGAAATGAGAGTGCAAACATCACTGGTGATATCAGCATTAGTGCCTACATGTGGCCAGTATGAATTTGGCAGTTGATGTTTCCTCTGCAATTAGTGTTTTAGTACAATAATTTACTGACTGGTAGCATGCATGAGGGAGTAAGATGTAGGACTGTGGGGGTCTTAAGTGAGTGTCTACACTGATCGTTCCAAGGCTATCTGAGTATTCAATGCAAAAGAGTGGTGTGATGTGCTTGCCCTTTGGGAAACTAGTGATCCCACATCTTCATGTCATAGATGTTCAGGGACACAAAAAAGTGTTTAAATGTATATTGGCTTGTGTATATACAATCTCTGTCTGGCATCCTCACCTGTACCAAACAGGATAGGAGATGTCCATATGGCTATATAGGGCCCAATTACATAGAGTGCCCCAGGGGCGCAGCAGGCATTTGCGCCCACTTTGCTCACCCCTGGGGCACTTCGGTATTACAGAAGAGGCAGCAGCCGCTTGTGCGTCCCTTTTTGTAATACCAATAGCGCTGGCGCACATAAACCACCAGCGCCATCTGCAAGGGGGCGTTCCCTCATTTGCATGGGGCACGCTCCATGCAAATGAGGGAATCCCTTTGTCTCTGCGACTGCGCCGTATTACCGTCATGGGCGCAGAGGCAAAGTAGCCCTCAGAAGGTGCTTTAATAGTGTGCCACAGGATGGCAGCCCTCTGGCGGGTTGAAAGGAGATCCCATGGACCCCCACAGACATCCCTTTGCAGGCGGGTGCAGTCACTGACTGCACCCGCCTGCAAGGAAATCTCTAATGCCCTTCAAAGATGCAGGCAGGTTGCCGCCTCCACTTTGAAAGCACGGAGCAGCTGTAAAGCAGTCGCTCCATTTTTCACCTGAATGCGCTGCCCTGGGGCCAGTGCAAGTTCGCGGCTGTCCCTGGGGAAGCAAATTCACCGTAATAGGACACATTTTCATTGCTTATGCCGTGTGCACCCTTTTAAAGATGTAACCAGCGCAAACGATGAATATGCGCTTAATGTGTACTGTGGCCCCTGGAGTGCTATGTGAATTCAGAGTATCCATCTCCCAAATGTTAGGACCTCAATGTATTCCAGGAACTTTATCAGCTAAATGTGATACATGGATAAACATGTGCACAGCTTTCATTTGACTTTTTAGGTAGTGGACATAAGATGCAAATTGGAGTGCAAACTGTCATCAGTGTGCAATGAGGATTTGCATTTGACATGATGTCTGCC
Organism: Triturus cristatus; assembly: GCF_964204655.1. Taxonomy (NCBI): domain Eukaryota; kingdom Metazoa; phylum Chordata; class Amphibia; order Caudata; family Salamandridae; genus Triturus; species Triturus cristatus. The sequence goes on along the minus strand of NC_140584.1, from coordinate 371,051,556 downwards.
ACAACAGTAAATGATGGTACATTGGTGTACCTCTTGACCGCCATTACATCCACATGTCATTAGTAATAGTTTGATTTGTTTCATTCTGTGCCTTGTGTAAGCTTTATGTAAATCTCACTTGGATCCATCATTTTTGGTAACATCCTATTACAATGGTACACAACAAGTGCCAAAGTATGCAGGGTGATCAAATATACTAGTATGGACATGAGGATGGAGTGCAGAGCATTCCATCATGCATTTGGGCCTATCTTGGGTTATGATATGAGCGGACCCAATTGTTTGTAGGTCATGTAGCATTCATGCATGTGCTAATGCTCAATTAGAAGCCTATGGAGTGAGCCACAAAGGTGGTGTGAAAAATGGTCCTTGTCCGCCACCCCCAGTTCATTCACCACCCTTCTTGTTGTCCCCCCACAAGTTGGCCATTCCTACTCCTGTAAGACGGGAGGCGTCTCCTTCACTGCAGGCACCTCAGCCACTGCCCCTGTTAGCCCTGCTGCCCTGAGTAAGGAGGCTATTAACCTCCTGAGGAACATCTCTGTGGGTAAGACTGTAGTGCTGAATGCCACCCAGGAGCATGGCATCAAGCTGAGCCAGGTGGTTGCTCACCTGAAAGGCATTCACACTGCCATGTTTGGCCTGTAGAGATCTTTTAAGGATCTGGCCTCCTCCCTCACCACAGCCCTCCACCCATCCCAACCTTCCATCATTCTCTCCTGCCCTTACCCACCCACATTTCTTATTCACTTTCCTATACCAAACACTCACACACCTATGCATGCACACACATCAACAGGCACAAGCACCCTACACAAACACAAGACTTCAAAAAGCCTCAAACATACATGCACACAGCAGAAACGTACCTCCCTCACTACTCCGACCACCCGTAGCATACCCCAGACACTACAGCACCACATACAGAGCCCTCCACAGACACACCCATACCTGCAGACACTAAACTCACATCCACAGACCCCTCCAAAACACCCATATCACCAGATACCCCACCAACAGAACAGACCGCTCCACAACACCCATATCCCCAGACACTGCGCCAACAGCCACAGAGCCCTCCACAACATCCATATCTCCATACACTGCACCAACAGCCACAGACCCCTCCACAACACCCATATCCTCAGACACTGCACCAACTGTCACAAGACCCCTTTAAAACACCCATATCCCCAAACACCACAGTAAGAGCCACAGACCCCTCCACAACACTCCCACCAAAATACCGCAAATGCTCACAGTCAACCGCACAACAGCCACCAGCACAACAAACAGTGCACACAGCTGGCCCATCTCACATATTCACTCCCTCTTCCACCCAGACTGAACTCCATACCAAACACCCTACCCATTTTCACTGTGCATCTGGCATGCTTGCCCTTGTCCATACTCCTGTGAAACCCGACTCCCCTCCCTAAGTCCCAAAACCCACTCCCACACCCAAACCTATCCCTTCCACTTCCCACTCCACCTCTGAAAAGCAGCCTCCCTACCCCTCTGTACCGTGCCCAAAAAAGAAACAAAACTCCTAAACCTGAACCCAGCCCCAAAGATCCCAAACCCAAAATAAAACCTCCCAAAGAGAAACTCAACCCTCCCTAAACCTCTGCCCCCCTTCCTAAATACCATAGGTGCCTGCTATGACAAATGGATCCCCTTTGTGAGGTGGTTCCCTGGCAGTGTCAGTAAGGGCAGGTTTGGCGGCACAGCATTGTGCTGTGGCACATGGACAATTGACAGACTGGCCATTGGACTATGTTTCTTTTTTGGATTGGTTTAAGTCCGCTCATTAAAAGTTATCACAGTTTTGAAGACATTAGTCCTGCCATTACTTTACTATTATTGTTTAGTTAGTGATGTGTGAGTAGAGTTGTGTTTGTTTGATCCCTGGCTGCTAATCCAGTTGAAGTGGTTAGTATGTTGTGCCCTTGGAGCCAGTGCTGGAGTTAGACAGGACAGGGGGAAATGTTGGGTGGATGTCTATATGGGTTGACATCGTCATGGGGCAGACACTGCATTGGGTGCATGTTATGTGGAACGTATTTCAGCTTGGCCTGGCTACTGTCGTCATTTAGGGTGCAGTTCTCCCTATGCTGTAGGTTGGATATGTGTTAGGTGTGTTGAAGTTAGATATTTGTTTCTCCACACATGGAGGGTGTCAACTTGTCATGCCTTTGTGTAGTTCTGCATGGACATGTATCCATTTTGAAATGTGTACCTTACAGCTACTTCATCTAGATGTGTGCCACTTGTTGTGAGGGCTGTGTTTGCTTTCATGAGTTGCACTTACACATTCCCTACACATGCATGGCACTTGGGTATGCTATTTGTTGTCCCTGATATATTTTAGTTCCCAGGTCCAGTGCACATGGAGTATGTCAGGTGTTTGCAAAATGTGCTGTGCCCCAGTGCCCCAGCCTTTGAGGGTTCCCCCTGAGAGAGGCATAGCAATCCTGCAGAGAGTGTTTTCATTGTGCCTTCAGGATGTTTCTCACACGGAATCTACGTAATCCCAATAACACTACCTTTGCATGTGGGTGATGTGTGAGAGTCTAATATAAAGTTGTAGCAGAGAAGGTGTGTTTTACTTTATTGCCACATCCATACAGATGTATCTTCAATATCAAAACAAGACCTGGGATGTATGCAATGTGAGCATGTCACAATCATAGCATCTTGATTAGAGTTGGAGTGACAAGGTATCATTGTAGTTCTAGTCACTTCAATGTCACTTTGCCAACACTTGACAAATGGTAACTTGCATGATGAGTGAACTTCAGTAGTGACATTGCAGACAAGTGAGAAGGGGCAAAAGGAGTGTAGAATCTTGGTTAGAGTTGGAGTGACAAGGCCTCATGGTAGTTGTAGTCATATCAATGTCACTTTCCCAACATTTGAGTAACGGTTACCTGCATGATGAGTTAAGATCAGTAGTAACATGGGAGACAAGTGAAAAGGGGCAAAAGGAGTCAAACATCTTTGTTAGAGTTGGAATGACAGGGCCTCATGGTAGGTGTAGTCACTTCAATGTCACTTTAGCAACACTTGGTTAATGGTAATCTGTATGACTAGTGGAGACCTGTACTTAGATGGCAGACTAGTGAGAAAGGGAAAATGTTATATGTGACAGACATTAATAGGTGTGATATTGTTGAGGAGGTGTGTTGTCGAACACAAAAGATTAAATACATTACTATCATTGTATTTAATTTGCAAACACATCTCGATTTGTGTACATTGTGCCTGTGCAGTACCAGCGCTTTGGCCTAGAAGGGCGTCCTACAAATGTATTTTTGATGATTGTAATGGAACAATCTCAGACAGAGTCCCTGTATATGTGTAAATTACTTAAGGACCTTACCTCCCTTGCCTGGTCCATGGTGGTGCATTGTTTTGCAGAGGAATCTATGGCAACAGGTAGTTGTGCAACTTATAGCTCTGCCTGATAACGTTCTGAAGTAGGAGCACAACCAGCTAAAAGCGGTGCCACAAACTCCGATTGAGGCCAGTTGGCCCAATAGCGCACTGTGGTTCACAATTTCAAATGTGGCTGAGAGGTCTAATAAGACCAAAACCACCGACTGGCCACCATCTATAAGCATTCTGAGATTGTCTAAGGCCAGGAGCAGGGCAGATTCAGTACCATGATCGATCTGAACCCAAACTGCTTTTCTTCGAGGAGGGAATGATCTTCAGCAAATTGAGACAATTTCTTTCTGACATAGCGTTCAAGTATTTTAACTGGGTATGGCAGGAGAGATACAGCGTATAGCTACTAAGGACCACCGGGGCCAGGGAAGATATTTTCAAAATGGGAGTAACTATAGCCTTTTTCCAAGCCAAAGGAATGCTATCCGATTCGGGTGACTGAACGGCAGGAATAGTTCATCCGCTAGATCTTTCCAAACTGTCATGTAGTTTCCCCTAATCAGTAAGAACTGTGTATTAGTGGATGACATAAAAGTTGGGATGGTGCCAGACTGATTCCATGCACACCACAGGATATGTTGTCCCATAGACCAGTTAGCTCACAGTGCCACCGTAAGCCCATCTAAACCTAGACAGAGGGCGAACATTTCTGGCAACCACTGAACATGACAACCTTGTCCCCGCAGGAACCGTGGCGATAGATCTAGAACCTTTCGCTCATACACTCATGCTCTCTTTTGCTCAGAGAAATATACAAAGAATAGACAGAGGGATGTTTTCAATGTTTATTGAACCAACGTGATGCTTGTATAGAATATATGTACTGCAATGATCAATAGACAGAAGCAGATGAAAGTTATAAGATGTATCAGGACAGTGAACAATACAAAAAGTTCGACCGATTTTAAACAAATCACACATACAAGCACAAGAACCAACATGACAATCTGGTGCACTCTTACTATGCAGACCCTATCCTACGTGTCTAGGGTGTATGTGTATGTTCTGCTCTGCCAAGAATCTCCTCACTGGATGATCCAACTGGATGATTCAACCCCCGGACTTCATTACAGAGCACAATTGCCCTCAACTTAACCAATCTCTTGTTCAATTGCCCATATAGCGTTTGTGAGGTAAATTACTATGGTGCCTGCCTGTATCTTCTCCCTCCCAGAAGTGGATTTTCTCTTCCCCATGTTGAGACAGCTCACAGCTCACGCAGCGTTACAAAAGTGGAAGTTGTTTAAGTGGACTTACTGCTTGATGTTCTTGAGACTCAGATCTTATTGGGTGGTGGGGGCAACCAGGCCTCTTTCAGTTGCTGACTGGCGCAGAACAGGCTTTCCTCGGGTGCGCTTTGCGCACTGCCTGTGTAATGAGACCCGGATGCGGTTATGTAGAGCACCCACCTGATGCTAAATCAGCTGCAATGTGGCTTCTGCTGCTTTGGACTGTTCTCCCTGAGCCGCGGCTCTGTAGACAACTCTCCCACGCAGTTGAGGCCAGGTGCAGCTATGTAGATCACCCACCTGGCACTAAATCAGCTGCAATGCAGCTTCTGCCACTTCGGACTGTTCTCCTAGGGTCTCAGCCCCGTAGACAACTCATCATTCATCAGTGCCTGTCACACGACAGGTGCCTGTACTCAAGGGGGTATCCATATTTAAATGGTCCAAAGAAACATTTTATGATGGCCGCCTGATGATAGAGAGGCAAGAAGCTAATACTGGAAAAAGAAACATGGGGATGTGGCGGAGAACAGGATGCTGGATGGAGGGAGGGAAGTGGCAGAGAGAGGATTGGGAAAGAAGGCAGAGCAGGCAAAGTGAGAGAGACGATAGTCCATCTCATTCACTACAAGGGAAGGTCTGGCATCAGCAGTAGAAGGATACATCATCTAATCAGAACACTGTGACACCAAAATGCCTCTTGGCAGGACAAACACACCAATAGGAAGGAAAGTCATTGACTTAGGAGCAGAAAAATGAGATATTAATCAATCAATCAATCAGGGTTAGTAAAGCGCAGCTATTCACCCGCGAGGGTATCAAGGCGCTGACGATAACAAAATCATCCAAACATGAGCAGAAGCTGACCTAACCAAAGCCCACTTTAAATTTCTGTAATGTATTGGGAATAATAAGTCTTGCCAGCTAACAGCTAAAGCTGTCAGTAGCTGAGACCTAGAAAGTTAACATACTAATGCTACAGCTAATAAAAGACAGTTTGTAAATGCTTGTTACACACCATTGGATTTACCTCTGTAGCACTGTCACAATGTCCAGGGAGGGTAGAAGGTTAAACTCAAATGTATAAAAAATATATCTCAGGGCTTCCCCCAGCACAGTCTCCCAATTGTCTCTCTAAGTGCTCAATAGTGTAGTTTTCGTCGCAGGATTGAGATGAAAACAAGCACTGTCCGTGAAAGCTGGCAGGCCTATTCCATTGGCCTTTACATGATATTTTCCACACCTCACATGAGGTCAAAACACTTCTTGTTACTATGTTCGATCACTGAGCATTCATTTAAACAAATACACACATGCCGGTGCGCAGATGTTCTCGCCCCCGTTGCTTCTTCATCTTTATGGCTAATACCTATTAAACTTTCCAATGAATGTCACCCTTTGGAAAACACCGGTAAGAACCTGGAATATGCAAGAATTTAATGCGAACAATAAAAAAAGATTTTCTGCTCCACCTTGAGTCTAAATGGTTAAAATCGTTTCAATATGCAAAAAAGTAATCTACCTGCACAGAATATTATTCTGTCAAAATAATATGACTTATGGCTCTCCGCTGGCCATAAAAATAAAATATATCTTGCTTCAATAAGGAGGCAGATTTATCTGCGGCGCCCTCCTTTCCTCGGGGTTATCTTCGCGCGTGCAGTGATTGCGGTAATCTGTTACGGGCTGTCTAGGGAGAGCGGCTAGTCTGCTCGCAAACAAGCGGAGAAAACGGCATCAGTTTGTTTTCCTCCGCTCCATTAGGCATGGAACAAAACGAGCACTACAGCTCTATAAGGATGCGCTACACATGCAGTTGGCGGCCTGGGTGTAATTGACAGTGCGGTATGCTTTGCCTGGTCCATGACCGGAAGTCGACCCACCAGAGCATGCCCGCCCCAACCACTTTAGAGCTCTGATTGAGTGTTTTTCTTATGTTTTTGAAACTTAGAGAGTGATGTATGTCAGGGTTTATGTCTATGGTAGTATGTGTCAGTAAAAATGGGCTTTGGTTCTAATTATTGTGGAGTATATCTTTAATTTCTGAAATACTTACGTTGTTCAGTATTTGCCTTAGATTGTCCGGTGCTGTCTTGCCGCTTGCTTTTGTCCCCAAACTTATGGATGATTGATTCCAGTCTTCTTGTGAAGTCCTTTCTTTGCATTGATCATATAAAGTTACATACAAGAGAACTAAGGGGCCCGATTCGACTTTGGTGGTGTGGGAGCAGGGTAACACAGAACCACCAGCTCCTGCACCACCAAAGTCAACCACCAGCCAGATTAGGAGTTTTCTCCTGATCTGGCGGGCAGTCCTTTGGCGCTCCCATAGCGAGCGGTGTCTTTGAAAATGGTACCACAATGGGAATGCCAAAGCCAGTTCCTGCACTGCATGGAGTGTTGAGTTAATGCTGTGCAGGAACTAAGCATGCATGAAGCCGCGGCCCGTGCAGATAAAAGCAGTGGGGCGGTTAGACCAGGTGGGGGGATTTCGACAGATGACAAGGAAAAATTAATTATTAATTTAATTTTCACTCGTGGTCGTCTGTTGAATCCTCGCCCAACCCAGCCCCACCGCTCTTACGTGCACAGGCCGCGGCTGCGTGCATGTAGACAGGGGGGCACACCATGTGCCCCCTGCATGCATCCACATGGCATGCAGCACCTGTGGGCCCTACAGTGCCTCCTTCCTTTCCTCATCACCAGCAGTTTCATGGCGTGAACACAGCCATGAGACTGCTGGCAGTGAGGAAACTCGTAATATGCTTGGTGGGGCTGCAACGGCCCTGGCCAGCATATAGCATCCTCACACCACTGCGCCACCTCCAGGGAATGCGCTTCCCTGGCATTTGTGGTGGTGCCATAGAGGTCCAACTGCCGTAGTTGTAATACTGCGGTTGAACCACTGGTGCGGCGGCCCGGCTGCCACCGCACCTCCGCCACGGGTTCAGCGGTCTGATGGACCGCCAAACTCATAATCAGGCCCTAAGACTGCAAGCTGCAATTCAGTGAATGCATTATGTCAATCTGTGAATCCTCAGGACTAAACCATACGATTGTCAATTAAATATTCTGGCCACTTATCTATTTAATAAAAGCGTTTATTTTCCCGACCTCTGATGAAAGGTGGAGTAGTCCCGCGCACCTCCTGGTTTGTACACTAGCACAGCCAAGCACAGTGTCAAAGTATAACCCAATCAAATAGAATAGCCTCTCTCAAAATCTTACTCATGTGGCAAACATTACAACAAATTCACTAGAAACAGACACTCATATTTTAAGGAAAAAAGGAGCACAGCGATCCAGCTCTTTTTCTCTTCCTGAACCCAGCTGTATTTCTTGGGCTGCTTAGTTTGACCAGTGTCAAGGTACAGTTCCTACGTGACCACATGGCATGTGTAACGCTAGCCAGTGCTGGCCTTTTTTTCAGTACCACTCCTAGGACGCATCGTTTTGGAGTTTCCAGGCATGTTCTTTCGAGTTCCCACGTGAAAGAAAGTAGGTAATACTGGCTCATAAGACAACTGTGCATATGGGTGTGACACTCTTCTTAGTGGAATATGCAAATATTTTTGAGACAGTGGAACAGAAGTGGCATCGTGATGAGGATGGGACACTTGAAGCGCCTGGGTGTTACAACTGGTCACTTGCTCCTCACCATCATCTCAGTCTAAGCCACGCAGTTTAATCAAGTTCGGATCGCAAGAGCGCCCTCTGAATCCTAATGTATATGGAGCTTTCTAACAATTGCGCTGTGCAGTTGATGAGCCCTAGTACTGGAGTCCAGCATTCCAGACAGATTGAGGTGAAAATCTTTTGCGTGCAAGTGGTGTTTTTTTTCTCCTACTCCCCATGACCCCTACATCCACTATTTTTTACTCTTATTGCTCTACCACAGAGAGGCAGAAGTATACCTGGATGAAAAACCGTGATTAGCTTTCACTTCAATCAGTCAAGACACCCGTTAATGGTTTGTCAGCAAAGCCATAGTGCAAATTCATAATTTCACCCTTTCTGTAATTCAGTGCCAAATATTGCAGTGTCTGTAGTTTTTCATGAAAAAATGAACTGTTTTGAAGTTTTGAGGTATTTTCTAGGTCTGGTGAAATTCAATTTACTCCGGGGTAATTCGGTTACGCGTGTTACGTGAAATTCCTGAAACTACGCCATTACACCTTTCGCCCTCTTTACGCATTAGTTACAGCAAAAATTAACCATTATGGTTAAAATGTACTTCAAATGTATGGGAACAACAGAACAAGTGCTGCTTGTGTTCGCTGTACTTTTGGGTTTTTACACGTTTTTAATGCAAAATGCGTCCTCATGTAAAAAAATGACATGAAGACACATTTTGCGCTAAAATAAAACTCCAAATGATGGATTCGCATTTTGTGGCATTAGGTGTAGGTTTGTTGATATTTCGCAAAAGCAAATTATGTGAATTTTACACCACTCCCTGTTTTTTCACATGGCTGTTCCTAGAAAGCAGGGCATCCCCACCCCATTATTCACACAATATTTTTCTCTTTTACTTCAGCTTTTTCCCCGTGTGGGAGACACATGTCAAGAGGTTAATTGATGTTCACAGTTGTGTTCCTGCCTTTACTACATCAGGCCTTTTATTGCACTACAATAGCACCTCGTATTTTGCAGTCCCAGAGCTAATCAGAGATCGTAGGTGGTCGCATACGAGGAATTCCCCTCATCCGTGCTCTCAGCAGCTTCTCCGCCTGACCCCCCCCCACCCCCCAAGAGGCTTCTAGTAACTTAGAAGAGAAGTAAGATCTAATGCTACACAACATACACTACACTGTCTGTAGCTTGCCCAATGGGGCATAGGACACTGCATTTAGGCTACCCTCATTGCTTCTCCCTCACACTTTTAGAGTGTATGTGGGCCGCACTTTCTGAGCGTCACTTGTGGGTCACTCCCACGGGTCTATCAATCATAGTGCCTTGAAGGGAGGGACCTCCACCTCACCCTGCAAGGTGACACAACAGTCCAAAGAGGGAAGCGTGGCCATCTGACAGCAGCATCAATCAGTCAAGTCCAAAGCCAATCCAGGCTCGCATCAGAAGCTGAAGAGAAGGCTCTCCAGGATGATCAGTTGTATCTGTGTTCAGCTGTAGACGTGCCTAGTGCCGCACATTTGTGTGGCATATCCTAAACCTTGCAAGGATACGTGAGAATTAATAATATGTGTTAGTTTAACCCACACCAATGGTGTTAACCTGATGTTTTAATGTTTCCAAATTACACTGTGAAGGTGTGCAATTAATGAGGTGGGGAGCAGATATTCTGCAAGCCAATGTAAAATAGCATGTCGCTTACTGTCATAGAATTCATTGTTATTATAATCACTGTGGATTTTGATTGAAGATTAAAAGGCCACATAGAAATAATAGTGTTCCCTGCTCTGTCTGAAGGTGGAAGCACATATGCAAATATCTTCACCCCACAGTTAGGCAATCAGACTATTTTGCCATGAGCTTATAAACTACTCGATGTGCCTCGAAACCCATGAGAATTCTACACTGTGTGTAATGAATGTGATAAAATACATTGTTACATTAAATGTGATGTGAATTTTCCTATATATGTATACCCCATTTGGAGCGGGGTCAATGAATATCTCGTTATCCAAGCAAACATAATGTTCTCAACTCATTTAGAGGTTAAGACTGGTGAGCAGTTTTTATATATTGAATAACAAGAAACACTTAGCAAATTTGCATTCTATGACTAGTGCAAGTGTGGAAATCTCCTAAACATTTTATAAACAGCTCCACCTTGAAACTTGCTAAGGTAGTCTCTAATTTCCACACCAATGTCAGGTCGATAAATCTTTGCCCCTGTGTTAGAAAAGAGCACAACCCAAAAACATTTTTAAATCAATCAACTTGCAGAGTTATAATGTTCAGTCAATGATGAGAGGTTTGGTGAAGTTTTACAAGCTGTATTGTCTTATTAAGAGATTGGCCTGTATCTTTGTCTTTTTTTCAGGTTAGTTAGAAATATCAGTTTGTAGAGCTATTGACAAAATTTGGTTAGAATGAGCATACAAAATTACTGCGTGTTCCATAAAAAGAATTAGTCCCTATCTTAATCTAAAGTACCTCTCTTATCCTAGCATGAACCCATAAAGTTTTTTTCCAAAAGAGAAAGAATAATTTGGAACAACAGGTTAATAGCTATGAAAGATCGAACACCCCATAAAGAGGAGTTCTGGAAACTCATCTGAGTTCCCTAAGAGCTGCAGTAGCAACCATTAAAACAGGTAGCAGAAACTTATCACAGCAGTAGCTATGATCAGCATGGACCAAATCTCCTAAAATGTATTGGGAAAATAGAAAATTACTGCTCACAGTAGATTATAGCAATTCAGGCAAAAAACACAGTCAAGTGCTAAAGTGCATTGTACAGGAGACGGGCATAGCATGCATGGCAAGAATGGTTAGAATGTGGTCACTCTCTAAGTAGGTACATGTACTATATAGAAAAGCACAAAACATGTTGCAGACTCCAAATGTTGAATTATGTTAGAAATGGCAGTCTCTAGCTGGCAGTGGGTTACACCCTCTCCAAGTAGGGACAATTCCTTCTAGTCAGGGTAAGGGGATTACACAGCTAATATAACCCTTGCTCACCCCCTTGGTAGCTTGGCACGAGTAGTCTGGGTATCGCAGAGGCAATGTGTAATGCATTTGTAAATAAACACACAGTAACAAAGTGAAAACATTACAACTGGACACCACACCAGTTTAGAAAAAAAAACAATCTTTATCTAAACCAAACAAGACCAAAACGGCAACAATTCAATATACACAAATTAAGATGTCACCTTTAAAGGCTTAAACCAGTTTAGTCCATATAAAACTGTGGATGTGTCTCTTTTAGCACAAAGTACCTGGCATGTGTCAAAATCAAAAATGAAAACAGACGCAGGGGAGGTGAGGTGCTGCAAAACAAAGTGATGCGCTGGTTCCTTACATGCAGGGAAGGTGATGCATCAGTTCCTTGCTCCCAGGGGAGGTGATGCATCAGTTCCTAACTGCTATGCAGGGGAAATGATGCATCGGTTTCCTACTGTGAGAGGAGGTGATGCATCGGTTTCTTACTGCGCAGGGAGATGATGCACCATTTCTCTTTAGACATGCACCCTCATTTCCTTACTGAAGCCCAGCGTTGATGTAGACTTGGCATACAGGTGCGATGTGTGGTAAATCCAGACACGCTAGAGTCAATGAGGTGGGGGTGAAACAGGTGCTGCGTCAATTGTTGTAGCCACAAACAGGTGATCCGTTGATTCCTTCTGCCTCAAAGCAGGGCCTGCATCGGAGCGGGGGTCTCGGATGTCGGAGATATGGTGCTCTGGACTCGGGCTGTGGCGATTCTCTCAGCCGCAGACAGGTGCTGCGTCGATCTTCTCTGCTGCATCCCAGTGATGGGTTGGTTTTTCAAATGCATGGTAAGCTTGAGGCGGGAAGAATGGCGCTGAAGGGCAATGTGTGGATTTTCAGTTCTTCTTGCAGTAGAAGCCACCTCCAAGGGCCCAGAACTGGAATTGGCACAACTTGGCCGGTCAGAACCCCCAACAGAGGAGTTCAGGGGCTGCAGGTGAAGATTTTGTTGGCCCTGAGACTTCTTGACAGGAGGCAAGCACACACAAGCCCTTGGAGAATCTTTTCAAGCAGGATACCGAAGCAAGAATCCAGTCTGTAGTTTCTCCAGGGCAGAAGCAGCAGCTGCAGGCCAATCCAGCAAAACAAACAAAGCAAAGTGGCAGTACCCGTCCTGACAGCTCTCCAGCTCTACCAAGTGGCAGATTATCCTTTTGATCGAGAAGTGTTCCAAGCATGTGGGGTTACAGGCCCATTGCTTATACCTCTTTTGTACTTTGAAATAGGCTTACTTCAAAGGATAGTCTTTGTAGTGCACATATCCTGACTTGCCTTATCCTGGCTCCTGACACAGTGCAGGGGGTGGAGACAGCATTGTGAGAGGTCAGGTACAGCCCTATTCAGGTGTCAGTGACAACTCCTCCAGGGGCGGCTCTAGGCTCATGGTGGCCCTGTGCAGGGAGCGTAGGTAGGGGGCCCCAGAAGAGGGGGTCCGGGTGGGGCGGAGCTCAGGAAGGTGTTTTAATAAAACGTCCAGAAAAGGCGTTAGATTACCAGTACCTGCGGCTGCTCCTACCCTTCCGAATTCGTCTCAGAACGATAACATTTAGGAGGAGGAGGGCATTGTGACACACGACGTGAGAGACTGGCACAGACGGCTGCAGGGCCATGACAGGTGGGCCCCGGACCCACAGCCCCCCACAGAGAAAGAATCTGTGGCTCTTTGCCTGGAAACAGTAATATCGATTCCATATCGAATATGGTGTCTTACGCATGGCCATGTCCGTTGCAGACACTGCATAGCCGCCTCGTGACACAAGCGTTTAACTTTTGCCAAAATTTGCCGCTGCGTTTTGCCAGCTTTCGCTGTTTCACCCTTTCGAGTAAACTGGAAACCACGGACCAAGAGCACAGGTTGCATCAGAAGATGGAGCGGATCTGAAATACCAAGCTGAAACTAGAGGCCATTGAAGGGTGGCAAGAACAAGCTTGGAAAGAGGTCTATGGAAATAGAAAAAGCATGAGAGGCTACAAGAATTCAACTACTGCAATGTTAGTTCCATTATACAGGCTAATGCAAGGAAGGAGACGTTTGAGAATTTAAATAGGGCACCAGATGTATGCATGCTGGATGTGCCTGCATTTTGTACCATAAGAATGACAAGTAAAAGTCAGGAAAGTTATACAACTATCAACACAGAGGAAAAGCATCGGATTGGTGAGAAAGGGAACAACCTTGTGGTGCTCTAAAAGCTGACACTTAAATGGCTTTCTCATTGACTAATTTGACTACTTAAAATGTAAAATTACAAATGAATCCCTATAATTGAGAAATCTGAAATATATTTTTGGATCAACGGTACAGATATAAGAACAAAAAAATGAGTTTTTGATCCCTCGAAAGCCAAGTCTTCTCTTTCCACAAGATCAGTGAAAAGCTAGAAAAAAAAAAAAGTATATGAAATAATTACCATTTATAAGGAGCAGAAACTACAGCTGTGCTCACAGTAATAGAATATATAATAAGGGTTCTTTCCTTTGAGCTCTTTGGAATAATGAATCAACCATGGAAACCTGTTTCGGAGTATCAGAGTGTTTGACATCGTTCAGCATTTCGTCCATTGTTTGCTCTTTTCGCATTTGGCGTCCTAAGTGGGACGGGTATGACCAGACATGGGTCCTGTGCTTGCTATGCCGCTGGATTTAAGTTAGCCTGACTGATGAAGGGTGATACCCCGAAACCAGTCCCAGGATGCTTCTTGCCTGGTCCACAGAGGACCTTGCCTAGCAGTTTGGGCTGGACTGTTCCCATGAAGAGCGGGGTTCCCATGAAGGGCGGGGTCAAGACTGATTTGCACATGGCTGGATCCAAACTGGGGTATCATGGTGAGCAAAAAAACAATGGGTGTAACCCACATCTGTGGTTGAGGGGTGAATGTTTGATAATGTTCCTCATTCCGTCCATCATCTTTTTTTGTTGCTATAGTCACCCTAAGAGGGAAAGGTATGCCCAGACGAGGGTCCAATGCTCACTGTGCCACTGGATTCAAGTTAGCCTGGCTGCTGAGGGGGGATACCCAGTAACCAGTCCCAGAATGCTTGTTGTCCGTTCTTGGGAGGGCCTGGCCTGGAAGTTTGGGCTGGACTGTTCCCATGGGGATCAGGGTCAAGACTGATTTGCAAATGGCTGGGCCCAAACTGGGGTGACTTGGTGAGCAAAAAAATGATGGATTTAACCCAGATCTGTGACTGGGAGTGAATGTTTGACAATCCTCAGCATTCCACCCATCATCTTTTTGTGTTGCTTACAAAGAGGATTACACTGAACTGAGCAGAGACTTTGCTATTTCACATTGAGGCTAGTATAGCCCTGACGCTAGTCACACCATCAAAATTAGCAAAAAATGCGCAACATTCTGAGAAGTCACATAAATGTCCCTTTTAATCCTCAAGTACCAACAAAAGCATAACCAAAATGGGACACCAAGGGGGGCGCTAGAGGGCGCACAAGCAGAATGGCCGCACTGATGTGAGGCTCCTGCTGCCTGGAAGAATAATCCTTCATTTATCCTCCTAAATCTACCGATCCCCCGGCGAAAGTCGCGTTTGTCCGCTGCTGCTGCTGTGGAGGTTGCCTGGTGGAAGTTTGAAGCCTGTGCGATCAGCGGTGCGGAAGATATCGCCGTCTGAAGTTGGAGCGGGTGCGGAGCTGTGCAGCGGTGGAGCGAGGTATTGGGTGTGCAATCCACGACAGCCCGGGGCGCACCACGAGGCTGGTGGGCCCGGACGGCGGCCTGGAGTCGAGTCGCCCTGCAGGTGGAGCTGCTGCGAGAAGCGGAGGACTAGGAGATAGCACGGGACGCTGTACGGGGTGTGGGCCCCTCCCCACCCCCCCGCGCTTTTGTGAACGGATTTGCGGGAGGAAACGACCCGGTGTGGCGATCGACCCTGGACTCGAGCCTATGGTGGCTTGCTGGCTACGGTGGGGCTCGAAGAGGCAGATTTTGGTGGTCACGGTGGGCCGAACGGGGGCGCCTTAACCCCCCCACCCCCCCCACCCCTCCGTGTTGAGGTCGAGATCTGGTGGAGGGCTTCTGAGAGCGGCGTAGAGCGGGTGTGGTGGCTGAGACCTGCAGACGCTGGGCCCCGGAAAGACCGGCCGTGCGGTTTGATCGGCAGTGGTGGAACAAGCGGTTGGCCAGATGTAACGGCGAGCCTGGTGTGAGGAAGGAAGGACGCCACGTTACACTGCGAGGAGCTGCGGAGGGACCGCGCGCCGCCACTGGCGGAGAGGTGAGGGAGCATATAGCGGTATCGCTGGGGCGCATGCCGTCTTTGGGGGACCCCTGCGCCTTTGCAGACGGATGGAGGTGATCCCACTGTGGCGTGTGACTATTTGGGACGTGGGGGCCCCTGGAGGACTGGACCGTGGTCCCTTCCAGAGAATACTGTACATTCATTGCCGATCCTGCTGCCCATTTGACGGTGAGGCTTCGTGGCTGCTGTGGGGCCCAGCTAACGTGTGAGCGTCATTGGGGGGCCCGCAGCGGTGGCTGTCACCCCCCCCCCCCCTGCCTGCACTTTTGGACTGCGGCCGCTGGCCCCGGCTGTGGTGGTGCTTTGCTCCGACTGGCATCACAGACCCTGATTCGGCCAGCACTGGTGGCTCGCCCCTCTGATCGCTGTCGTGGGCCCACGATATCAGCTCCTGATGGGTAAGCACGACAGCCGCCAGCCCAAGCTGTCGTTTGAGGTCCCTGCAGCGAAGAAAGATGCTCGTAATGCCCAAGATGCGGGAAGATCTAGTGACCCGCCGGACGATGGGGCACGTACTGACCCTCCGACAGCGGACTTGCGGCAGCTTAAGCAAGAAATGAGGCAGGGTTTTGCTACTGTCGTGGATAAAGTGGATCGATTGTCATCGAGAGTGGACGCATTTGCGCAGAAACTAGACTCACATGAGGAGCGTCTTACTGAAGCAGAAAGGAGGATATCTGACCGCGAAGACACCGCTGCATCCCATGCTGCGCAGCTCACGAGGATGGACAATGTATTAAGGGTCATAGCTGCAAAGAACGAGGAGTTAGAAGCTCGCAGCCGCCGTAACAACATACGCGTGGTTGGTGTGCCGGAGTCCACCAATACCGGACGCATGGAGGACTACGTGGAAAAGATACTCCTAGCCACGGTTGGAGGTGAGACGCTGTCAAGGCAGTTCATTGTTGAGAGGGCACATCGCTCCCTGGGACCGCGGCCCAAGCCTGGCGCCCCGCCTCGGCCCATAATTGCCCGGCTATTGAACTACCGCGACCGGGATGCAGCGTTGCGGGTCGCGCGCACGAACAAGACGCTTTCATGTGATGGGGTCAGCTTCACTGTCTACCCTGACTTTACACCTGTCGTGCAGGAGCAGAGGCGTAAATTTCTGGAGGTCAAAAAGAAGCTGCGGGCCCTGCAAATAGACTCTGCGCTCTTATACCCGGCAAAATTGAGAGTCACGCACCAGGCTAAACAGCATTTCTTCACCAACCCGCAACAAGTGGACGATTTTTTGAAGACTCTTAAGGCTGCGCGGAATGTGGGACCTGACCGGGATGCAGAGGGTCATATGGCTGATACCTAATTGGGGAACCAGGCACTTGTTGTTTCTGGCCGTACTGGCGGCCTGTGGCAGTGTTGACAGCACCGCAGCGCACCTGATGGACTCGCGGCACAAGCTAGGGCCTCTATGCATGGAACTGCTATGGCCGGATTTGGGATGGTAGCGGTAACGTATTCCAGGCACCTCTCCCCCCCCCGCTTCTCTCCCCTGCTGTTGGGGTGGGACGGGTTCTGGGGAGTGGCTACGAGTGCCCTCTTGCTGTACCTCATGGGGAGTACCCCAATGACCATATTGACTCTATTGCTCACGTTGAGCTGGTTGTGGGGGTTTTTGGGTGGGGGGTGGGGTTGGGATGCTGGCAAGTTGGGGACGCTTCAGTGGGTGGGGGGTGGGGGCGAGATCTTTCTGGGGTTTCATGTCCCTTGCAAGCTCTTGGGTCTCTCTGAGATAGCCTCATACTGCTTGGTGACAGGACTGTGGCATGTACATGTGTTACGGATAATGTCTGTTGGTGCAACCCTAAGTTCCTTTAGGTGGGGAGTGGGTCAAAATGTGGCTTGGTTCCTGGCGAGACCTGTGTTGTGCTGGGAAATTGTCTTAGAACGGTTCTGCATGCCTTTTGGTACTGCGCCTTATCTAGGGGGGTTGTTCTCAAGATATGTTGGGCGGGGTGTGATGCCAGTTGGGGGTTGTTCTGGGAAGGACTCGTGGGTTGGAGAATGGGGGAGGGGATTTTTTTGCAATGTTCTTGTTATGTTTAGCACCACGTATTTTACAGTCTTATTGTATTGGGAGAGTACATGTCTTAATGCTGGGGTAATACAGGGAGAGCACTCTCTAGTACTTGAGATGCATACGCACATCCACAGGCTATTGGGAGGCACCACATGCAGGGATGTAGAATATGGAGCACACTGTCGCATTAGTCGACAGGCAGGGCCGAGCTCTAGCATGTACACGCAGGCTAATGGTATGCGGGGAGACATAATGGGGGAATGTGATTCCTTTTGCTGCGAGCATGAGTAGAACGGACACTGACTTAACCATATTAACTTGGAATGTGCGAGGTTTGGGGGACCCCAGGAAAAAGAGGCAGATATTATCTTATCTAGATCGGCATAATATCCACATAGCTTTCCTTCAAGAGACGCATACGCGACCGCAAGCTAACCACACATTTGCTTGTCGCTGGGCGGCTTGCACATTGTTCTCTTCCTACTCCTCCTACTCTAGGGGTACGGCAATACTGGTGAAAAGGGGGGTGCCCTGGATTGCGGAGGGAATATATAGCGATGTTCATGGGAGGCACTGCCTATTGTGGGGGAGGTTGGGTGGGGTAGCGGTTGCCCTGATTTGCTGTTATGGCCCCAACGTAGATGATCCGCAGTACTTTGTGGACCTCAATGCGATCATCGTGGGCTTAGGCCCTAGGCGCCTTGTCTGGGGAGGGGACTGCAACACCACGCTGGATCCGCAAAAAGACAGATCGCATCCGGCCCCGCACCACTACACCAAAGCACGCACACTGTTTTCTGAAATACTAGCTGAACATACAATGATAGACACGTGGAGAAGCCTTCATCCCGATATTCGAGAGGGCACCCATTTTACGGCACATGCCGGCTCTTGGGCCCGGTTGGATTATGTCTTCATCTCGCCCCCCTTCTATGCAGCGCTGACTAAAGCGGAGCATCTACCTAGAACCCTGTCGGATCATTCGGCAGTCCGCGTCACACTGCGAGCGGCTGACCTGGGGCCCCCAATGACAGCCTGACGTATGCAACCACGGATGCTGCTTGATGCGGTGTTTCAGGAAGAACTGCGGGAAGAGTGTCTAGATTTTTTTAAACGTAATAAAGACTCGGTACAGGCAGTGGAAATGATATGGGATGCATTTAAAGTGACTCTAAGGGGCATCTGCATCGCCAAAGGTTCTGGTGTACTGAAAAGCATAACATCACGCTTGAACACGCTGGAAACAGAGCTTAAGTCATTGGAGAGGTCACTGGCTGACATACCTGATGACTCTACACTTGCACTTATATACGAAAAACTGACAGACTACTCGAATGAGGCCACTAGGGAACTGAAGTTTAGAGGCAAACACTGGGTTGCAAGACGATATGGGGAGGGTGAACGGCCGGGGAAAGCTCTGGCGGCGACGATCCGATTGATACGGCCCCTCACCACCGTTTTCGAAATCAGTGATGCGGAAGGGAGAGTCTATAACGACACCAAAAATATCCTTAATGCGTTTGTAGAGCATTATCAGCAGCTCTACAAGTCGACACGAACGGGGGATCTGCAGATTCAGGAGTACCTAGAGGATGTCTCCCTGGGGTGGCTTAGTGATACCCAGAGGGAGTTCCTGAGCACCCCCTTTACATTGGATGAAGTGCGAGAGGCCATCATGCACATGCGCTCGGGCAAGGCGACAGGTCCAGACGGGATACCAATAGAATTCTACAAGACTTACATAGAGTTTATGGCTCCTGTCTTGCGCGAGGTATACGAGGACGCCCTGGAGACAGGCCACTTGCCCCCATCGATGCGCATGGCCCTCATTACGTCCTTACTTAAACCCGGGAAACCTGCAGATGACTGTGACTCCTATAGACCCCTCTCCTTGCTCAATTGTGATGTGAAGATACTGGCGAAATGAATCGCTACTCGTATCAATCTGCTCCTCCCTAACTTGGTTTTGCCTGATCAGGCAGGTTTCGTGCCCGGCAGGGCGACTTCCCATAACCTGCGCACTTTTTTCTCGATCCTTAATTCCGTACACGAAGACCTCCCTATGGCTGCTGTTTTTTTGGATGCCTCGAAGGCTTTTGACTCCCTGGAATGGGATTATGTTTTTAAAATACTGGAACGTATGGGGTTTCCACTCATCTTCATCTCGTGGACAAGACTCTTGTATACGTCGCCCAAGGCCACGGTGTTGATCAATGGTACTCTTTCCGCGGCATTCCCCATTTCCAGAGGAACCCGTCAGGGTTGTCCCTTATCGCCCCTTCTATTCGCCATAGCTATGGAGCCGCTTGCCGCAAAACTTAGGCAACATCATAAAGACAAGGCATTGAGATGCTTTCAAAGGCAGATCTTGATCTCTATGTACGCGGACGATATTACTTTGTATATACGAGACCCCAGCAATAATCTCAATCCGATTCTGAGGGAGTTCATCCGATTTGGCAAGCTATCGGGGATTCTGATTAATTGGAACAAGTCGCGGATCTTCCCTCTTACTACAGCTACTGAGCGTTTCGAGCTGGACTACCCCCTCGCCTGGAGTGAGGGAGACTTTAAATACCTGGGTATCCACATTGAAAAGGGCAAAGATGAGTTAATGAGAGCCAACTATGGAACAACGATGACTCGCATTTCTGACTGCATTACCAGATGGATAACGCTCCCCCTCTCGATTGCGGGACGAGCCTCATTGATAAAAATGGTAATCTTACCTCAGTTGCTTTATCTATTTTTAAATATACCCTTTTATCCGGGCAGTTATTTTTTTCGGCACCTTCGTACGGAGCTCCTCAGACTGGTTTGGGGAGGGAAGTCGCCTAGAATCAAGTGGGAGGTCCTTACTCGGCCCTATATTCAGGGCGGGTTTGGGGTACCTAATTTTGAGCTATATTTCCAGGCAGCACAGGCCCACTACGCCTATTTCTGGATTCACCAACCGAGATATATGCCCCAACTTGCTGCTGAGCATTGGCTTGCGCACCCGGTACCCATAGAAGGTACCTTGTATATCCCGATGCGGGGGGGGGGATGTGCTGGCCGCGACGGTAGCGAGTACAGTGACGGCGTGGAATAAAATAATTGCTAAATTAAAGGCTACTGTGTTATATGCACCGCTTCTGCCCCTTAGTTATCATCCAAGCATGCCCCTGTTGCAGGAAGGGGGGTTCCGGAAGTGGTTTGGCTCTCTAAATGTTAGGACATGGGGAGACCTATACCATAATGGTACATTCCGCACGCTGGAGCATCTATGTGGTGGCACCCAACCTTCTCCTCTGGAGGTTTTCTTATACATCAGACTTCGGCAGGGGATTAAGGCCTTAACTCCTGACTTCCCGAATGAGCCCCAAGTTGTGGCTCCTCTACAGCGCATCCTTCTTGACGAGGCCCCCGCTAAGTTGGTCTCTAGGATCTATAGATCGGTACATACCCTTGTAATTGCCCCGCAGCTAGAGGTTCGGAGGAAATGGGACCAGGAGTTGCAGGCTCCCTTAACAGACAAGCAGTGGGAGTTCTGCCTGCAGCAGACGGATCGCATTTCTGCGAGTAGTCGCCTCAGAATAATTCATTATAAATATATCCACAGAGTGTACTACACCCCGGCTCGGCTTTATAGATATCGCCTTCGTGAAGATGACAGATGCGATAGGTGTCGCGCCCCTATGGCGGATTTTCTTCATTTGGCGTGGGCATGTGAGGCAGTGAGCCAGTATTGGAGCGAGGTCTTTGAGGCCCTCTCCATAATGATTACTTCAGAGATTGTACCCTCGCCTGTTCTAGCGCTCCTGGGGTATGTAGAGCCGATACAAGCTGCGTATCGTAAATTCGTGGCGCTCGCCTTCCTACTTGCCAAACGGCGAGTTGCATGTAGATGGGGCAGGGGACGGGCCCCCAAGTTTAAGGACTGGCTACAGGATCTTACTTATTGTCAGGAACAACTTAATACATACTCTGAACTCTTACCATCTACATCAAGACCTGCAGATATATGGGCTCCGCTGCAATGTTACTTGTTGAGGGTGGGACATGCCGGTGAGGCTGGGTTGCCTACATAATTTCCTGCTGAAGGGTTCGCTGGTGGCGAGACTCTGAGGGGGTGGGTACCCTCCCCCCCCTCTCACTTATAATGAGACACTTTGAGTGCTTCGTGCCGTGGGACGGTACTGTGATTTTCCCTTTGTTCCATAGGGTGGGAAACTGATGGGGGGTGGCGGGGTGGGGATGGCCTTGTGAATGTCGCGAGATATCAGTGCGGAGATGTTTCATTGATGGGGTCCGCATTATCGTTGCCTGCCTATTATTACATCCTATGTACTTTGTATTGCTCTTGGATGTGAACTGAACCCAATGTCTGTTATATATGAGGTGCTGTATGTTCATGTGCTAAATATTGAAAATAAAGTTTAAAAAAAAAAAAATGGGACACCAAGCGAAACACGTTCACTTTTTTTTTTTTTATTCTACTGCAGAGCTCTCACACAACTTGCTGATAGGGTCAATCAAAAGTGTGGTGGATAATCAGCATCTGAGAAAAGTTTCTCTCACCTATCTCAGCAAAAATCTCAGCAAAAAAAAGACAGTGTGTAGGCATGTGGAATTCCTGTAGCCCGATGCCCATAACATATTGTTTTGGGTCAACGACAACAAGTTTTTATCTTTAAGTTTTCCACTGGATAATATGCCTAACCCCTTGCAGCATAAGCACTTTAGCTGCAAGTGTACAGTAGCACAGTATGGATTGGTGTAACATGACTGTCTGCCAGCCACTAAAAACGAGATTTTAATCTATATGTGCAAGTTGGTCAAACTTGTAGAAATGATTCATGAATATTAAAACCTTTGCTATAAGCACAAACACTCTAAGAAAATGCTGTGAGCTCAGATTGCCTTAATGACAGTGGTTCCGGTATAAAAATCTGAACACTTGTGTGCACGATGTAAAAATTGAGAAGATTTATAAATTATAATGCTGCTAGAATGATCCCTAACTCTATGCAAAATACATTCGGGAGCATAAAAGCAAGATTGGTTGTTGTCAAACTAAAACGTACTCAAAAAATATGCACCATGATAAAATTATTTTGTGTAAATATTGTACACCTTTAAATATAACTTGTCTGAGAGACCATTTACTAAAACATGTTTGACGCATGCCAATTAAAAAAAAAAAGATGAATAATAGAGATTTGGTGTCAAACTCACGTAGGTACCTTATGGAAAAAAGAAACTAAAGTAGGGGCTTGATTCTTTTTTTTTGTTTTTTGTTTTTTTTACTTAAAAAAAAATAATAATCACAAATGTGCACACAAAGGTACACGTCCTTGCATTGGTGCAGCTTTACAACTTTTAGGAAATCACAAGAGTCTACAGAGCCAAGCCTGGAAACAGTACTCTCAACAAACTTTTGTGAATTTCATTTTTGAATAAGCGAATATGCAAACATTTATTTGCTTATGTAAAAATCTGCTGAGTGATTGCTCATTCAATTTCCCTACACTCCCTTTTTCCCACCATGGAAAATGTTTTATTCCTGCCCTTGACAGGAGTCATTTCCAACCTTTTCCAGTATGGAGAGAGATTGGAGAGTGTTGGAGAATACCCTTAAATATGTACGTTTGTGGATGTGCACACTTATAAAGGTATTCCAACCCTGGAACTACACCATCCTGCTTCAATCCTTGTATGTAAATTTGTGATAGCAAAATCAGAGCTTATCTTTCAAACCCTGATCAAAGCCCTGATAAAATCAGAGATGACATATTTAAAATCTACATAATAATAAAGCTGGAGCAATTTGTCACATTACTGGAACCAAAAGGGACAAGTGGATTTTATTTTACAGCCCTCCGGAGTGA
This sequence comes from Triturus cristatus, assembly GCF_964204655.1. NCBI lineage: Eukaryota > Metazoa > Chordata > Amphibia > Caudata > Salamandridae > Triturus > Triturus cristatus. The sequence goes on along the minus strand of NC_140584.1, from coordinate 371,028,049 downwards.
ACGCACGGAAGGGCTGTTGTCTCGAAAGTGCATTACGAGCCCAATAACCACTGGATTAACCACTGACCCTGGGTTCTGGAGTAGTGTGCAACACACTGCAAAGCACTTCAGCGTCTCGTCAGGGGGAGTAGGCACAATATTAACCCCTTCGACGCGCATGACGGAACGGTTCCGTCATGCACATCGGTTGCGCTGTGCGCATGACGGAACCGTTCCGTCATGGCCCCACCCGCGCACGGAATCTTCAGCGTGGCGCGGAAATCCGCGCCGCGCTGAAGAGGTTAATACAATTGCAATCCAATACATATACAAATCATTCTAGCATTTCAATGGCATTAGACAAAAATGTAAATAAATGAAAAGCAAAAAGAGAAGGAGCCCAGTACACTCAGAGTAATTGTCAATGCTTATGACTTCTCCATGGAAATTTCTGTTACACCATCCAAACAGCGCGCGCACACACACACACACACACACACACGTGCGCGTGCATGCACACACGCACACACACACACACACCTTCTACCATCTCTCTCCTTTCTTCCCTCTTTCGTGCCCTCTTCTCTCTTCCCCTTCTGTTTCCTCACTCCCTCATCTCCGACCGCTCTCTTCCTGTTTCTCCCTTTCCTCTCTCTCCATTCTCTCTCCCATACCTCTTTCTCTGTCTCCCTCTTTCGCTTTCCTCTATCTCTTTCTTATCACCCCCTTTCTCCACTCTCTCCACACTCTCCCCCTCTCTCGACCACCTCTCTGTCCTTCATGTCCCCTCTCTATCACCCAACCCCTCCCTTTGCTTCTTCTCTCGCCTACTTTTCCAACTCCTCTCTCCTCATTATGCTCTTTCCTTCCGATGCCTTCCCTCCACCAAGGAAGTGCTTCTCTCTTGCTTCTCTCTCGCTGCTCCCCCACCTCTCTCCCTCTTTTTCCCAATTCTCTCTCTCTTTCTCTCCCACAGCTTTTTTCTCTTTTCCCTTTCACCTTACTCTGTCCCTCACTGACCTCTCTCCTTCTCACTCTCACCGCTCTCTTTCTCACTGCCCTTTCTCTCGGTTGCTCTCTCTCTCCTGGCTTTCTCCCCATTCCCCTCTAGCCCCCTTCTCTTTCTCACATCACTCTCTCGCTCTCTGATTCTCTTTCCTCTCTCCACCCCTCTTTCTTCTCTACCCGCCCTCCGTATGTCGCACCCAATCTCTCTCTGTTTCTTTTTCCTCCCTCTCTCTCTCTCTCTTATTCTCTTTCCTCTTTCTCTCCCCTCCTCCCTAGTTCTGTATCTCTTACCCTCTTTTTCTTCTCAATTCCCCTTCTTCCTCTCACTCCTCCTCCCCCCTCCCTTCTCTCATTCACACCCCCTCTCCCTCTGCTTCTCTTTCCTCTCTCTCTCCCTCCAAACTCTTTTCCCTCACTACCCCTCTCCCGTTTTGTATCTCATCTCCTCCTCACTTTCTCCTCTTCCCCTCTCCCCTCCCCACCCGCTCTGTATGTCACCCCCTTTCTCTGTTTCTCTTTCTTGTCTCTCTCGCTCCATTCTCTCCTCACCTCTCCGTTTTGTATCTCATACCCCTCTTCCCCCATTCTCCGCTCTCTCTCCCCCCTCCCTCTGTAATAGCTACCTATCTCTCCCCCGGATGCTACAAACTGCTTTCCAAAGCTTAATGTTTCTGGCCTCATTTACCATCCCCTACAAACGAGCTCCCAATCTCACACCTCCCATTGACTCGCTTCTGAAATGAAAAAAAAACACAACCAGCTGCTTTGCCGTTCGAAGCTGTTCTGAGTTTATTTAGGCGCTTCCGCTCAATTACAGACGGGACGTGGATGCGCTGCTCGGAGCCGGAAGGTAGCCTGTTGGTTCAACAAAGGCTTTGTCTGCTCCCAGCAGGCGAGACGAGCAGCCACGTTCATTATCACCCGCAGTATTATTAAGAATGCTCCATCAGGCCCCGGGGACAGGTCGTTTAAGGCTGCAGATGGTCGTCGGGCTCATTCCCTTGCGCCTCCGAGGGGCCGCCACGAATATGTACATCGTATCCGATTCTTTGTGGCGGTCCCTGGGTTTTGGCGGCCCTGTGCAGGTGCACAGCTTGCACATGCCTAAGGCCTCCCCTGACTCCTCCCACCAGTCTAGATCCAGAAGGCCCATCAGCCTAGTGATGGGAAATCAGGATATGCAGGGCACACCTCAGCTATCTTTGTGTGACTGTCTAGAGTGAATTCACAAACGGCCCAACTGTCAGTCTAAACCAGGTGTTGATTCCACAAGCAGGCAGAGGCACAGGATGATAAAGCAAGAAAATGTCCACTTTATAAAAGTGGCATTTTCAAACACACAATTTAAAAACCACCTTCACTAAAAGACGTATTTTAAAATCCTGAGCACAGGGAGCCCAAACTCCAAATCTCTAGCTCTTCCCAATTGAAAGTTACACTTGTAAGATGTTACAAGGCAGCTCCGATGATAACTTATGGGAGAAATAGTCCTTGCAATAGTCAAAAACTAATTTAGCAGTATTTCACTATCAGCATATGTAAAACACAGCAATACATGTACTAACTTTCACATACACTGCACCCTGCCCATGGGACTACCCTGGGCCTACCTTATGGATGCCCTACATGTAACAAAGGGGACGGTTTGGGCCTGGCAAGTGGGTGCACTTATTAGGTCGACATGGTAGCATAAAACTGCACTTGCTGACACTGCAGTAGCAAGTCAACAATAACCGATCAGAAAAAATAGGAGGAAGAAGGCAAAAAGTTTAGGGATAACCCTGCAAAAAGGGACAGGTCCAACAGATCATCTCTAGCCAATAGGAAGGGATCTTCTGATGTTCCATCATCTTCTCTCTCGATTCCCACAGTAATCATCCATGTCGAATGCGGCTACAGAGTATTACAAAACAATACATCTAGGAAAGGTCTCATGAGAACTTTTGCAAGCCTACTCTGTTAGCTGTTCAGTGTCCATGCTCTATGAAATGAAACATTTGTATCTAGCATGTTTTGGTTAGATCACGAAATTCAAGTATATCACATGCATTTTCTTTCTTCAATATATTTGTCCTTTATAAGCATGTGGCAGAAAAAAACGATTACATCATATGGCGTTAGAAAGAAAAGAAATACATTTTTGCAGCAAACAACACATTTCACGAAGATGTCAAGTTCTGCAGTTCAATTATAATGTCAAATTATTATTTACAAAAATAATTTTTTTATTGAAGGAAAGGGAAAGACTAAAGAAAATATTGAGGCCTAGCAGTGAAAGAACAATATAAATGGGAGCTTTCTGCAGAAAAAAAGCAGCATTTTCCTTTTTTTGCACGTTTAATAAAGAAACATTTTCTGTAACCACTATATTGACCCACATTTTTCTACGTTAACATTAAGGCATATTTCTATATTGTTATGAGATAAATGTACACAAAAGATTTCAACTTCCACAATCCCCGTCTGATGATTTTATTGATCATCACATTTCTAGGTCTCTCATATGAGTCCATTGCAGAGCACACTTTCATCGTCAGTTGTGTCTTGTCACTTTCTCCTAAATTTTAAAGAGTTCACGTAATCATCCTTCATAATGCCCCTCAACCCCCAATCCTTCTCAGATCATTTATTTTCCAACCTTTCCTTTCTCTTGCGAAATATTTATCTACAGTTCAGGAACAATGGATAAAGAAATATTAGAAAAAGCCCCACTATTTCCATTGGCATTAGAATAGCCTTTAATACACCTTTTCTTGCTGTTGAAAACCAATTTCCAATTGTGGCAACTCCCTTTCCATAATTTTCACACAAACTTGTTTCCGATTCACGTAATTTCAGGTTCTAAACCTGGGATGTTCTTTGTGAAGCCTTCTATTTCCCAGCTCTCATCAGGTATGTATGTACAGCAATGAGTTAATTTAAGCATTCTGCAGACTCCACCCTTTTCTGCAAGTAAGATATCCAAGGCAAATCGGTTCTGTAAAACCATTGACCATATCGCATTAAGTTCTGTATTAATTGCAAGCAAAGCTATGGATGTGCTGATTGCCATTTTGTTGACAACTGTTTACAGCTTTCTAATCTTTTCACCATTTAGAGTGATGCCTACAGGTGGAATGACAGCTCCTAATACGTCTCCTACTAGTCCAGATCCTGTTTTTGTACTGCATTTCTATCTGTGTGTGGGTGTTAATGTTAATGTATCTAAACTCTTTACATGTTACATCTTTGGAATTAGAATGTACAAATAGCAGATTCTCTCCCAGTCAGCAGGCAGTAAGAAGCAAGCATTCGGTCCACAAACATACATATTAAACCTCAGGAATAGCACTTTCGACTCCCTGTAAAATTTGCCAAGATCCCCCTGTTAATTCAAACATGTCTTCACAACTACTTATCCCTTCATCTCAAGTACTTTTGAGTGTCCATCTTCTATACACACACATTTTCCCTTTGTGTTGGCTATCACATCTCAGTTTAGGGTAAACCATCTTCTTTCCAAAATCGGTTTCTTTCTTCTTCCAAGCATTTTCAAAAACATTGCTCTTTTTGTCAGTAGTTTGTGCCATGTTAGTGTATCTTTCTTCTTAAAGCCATTATATAAGCCTTCTCTATTGGTTACATTAAATGGGTAAAATTGTTTTTGTAAACCTTCCCACTATCTATGGATATTTGGAGAAAGAAATAATGACAGGCTGTGTCCATTTAATTTGCTTGTGAGTTTAAGTTCATGCTCTCTATTAATGGTACCCTAGTAAGTGTTAGATGATGATTAGAATAGACATGCTCAAACTGTCCTTGCCTATAAGCTAATGACAATAGGATGCTTCAAGAAATAGCATAAAATAAAGGCATGTGGCAATAGGTAACATCTTCTGAACATTAGTAGAATATTTATTTTTCTTATAGCTTACAGATAAGTAACTAAAGGAGACTTCCCTAAGTATTGTAAATAGGTGCATTAGTAATGATCTTTGCTTTAGGCTCTGACTTGGGCGCTAGATAAAACCCTATTAGTACTACAGTGACCATTATTACAAAAATTTAAACCCATTATACATTTACACTTATTTCTAATGCAACACGTTCTCTGAGTCAGTTCAAGACACTTGGGGGCATATTTACAAGCCCCTATCTCCACCACACTTTCAGTGACGTTGTGATGGTGATAGGAGCTTTGCAATATTTACAAAGCAGCGTTAAGCGCCTTGTAAATAAGGCCCAGTTTCACGCTAGGTGTAGCGTGAAAGGGGGCAATGGGTGTTGTGGTGGGTGTTCCACCGCAGCACCCATTGATTTTGATGCTGCCCCCTATTTATAAGGACAGCGTAAAGAGGAGGCAGCACCAAAATTAAGACAAGGGAAAACCTGGGAGAAATGCTTTATTTCTCCTAGTTTTTGCTGCTTCCATGTGTGCTTCCTTGTGCAGCACACATAGAAACAGCAAAACGCCAAGGATTGTTCATGTGCAGAAAGGTCCACTTTTCTGCACATAAACAATAATTTAAAAAAAAGCCATTTTGCAACTTCTATATGTGATGCATTAAGCATCAGACATAGAAGTTATAATACGGCATTTAAAGATTGTTTATGTGCAGGAAGGGGGACCTTCCTGCAAACATCTAATAGGCACAGTTCAAAATTCTTTCTTCAATTCTGTTTAGTTTCAAGTTTTCCCTTTCTCTTCTTCAGGGAGGGCCACCTTCATCACTAGACTCAACTTCTTCGGGTATAATTTCTGAAATTCGAGCTGTTGAAGAACTTTTCCTCAGAATGTAGTTTTCAAGCTTTGTAGTCATTCCAATTGTCAATTTGTTCTCCTCGTTCCAGTACTGGTTCCCTTGCCTGGATCTTCTTCTTGTCTCAATACCTCATCGGTGACACTTTCACTTTGTGATTCAATCTCTGCTTCTCCTCCATTAGAGATTTCAATGCCACTTTGTGTTACTGCAGGCACTTTCACTTCACTTTCTTTCAACTGATCTTCATCCCCTTCTTCTTCCAGTGGCTGGACTGACACTGGTGCTTAGTCTGGGTGGTCTCTTGATGGGTGATGTAACCACCAAAGCTCTTAGTTCAGGATCATAGACCAAAGGTACTTTATCTCGATTACTCACTCTTTTGGTGTGTGAAGCATGAAGTCAACTTGAGACTCCAGCGCACATAACAGCAGTGTGTGTATTGAGGATCACCTGAAAGGGGCCTTTCCATCAGGGTTCAAAGCAAGCCTTTCAAACATGCTTCTTGATCATGAACCAATCACCAGGATTTAGGTTGTGGCTCCGTTCTTGAAGTGGGTTTTGTGTGGCAGCTGACACCTGATGAGAGACAGAACGAACCACATCAGCCAATCCTTTGAAGTAATTCGGAGGTAGACTGCTCTAGCCATTAGGCCACACCTCTCTACACATTTACTGGGGTGATAACCCTGTTTCCTCTCAGGGGTACTACGGATACTGATCAACACCAAGGGTAACGCATCTGGCCATTTCAGAGAGGTTGATGTACAGACCTTGGCCAATCCAGACTTGATGGTACTGTTTATCTGTTCAACAATACCAGAGGCGTCTGGTCTGGAACTGCAGTGTAATCTTTGTTCAGTCTGTAAGGTGTGCAGATTATTCTTCATCACTTCAGTGTTGAAGTTCAATCCTCTATCTGACTCAAGAGAAATCAGCATGCTGAACCTAGGTATTAGTTCTCGTAATAACAGCTTAGCTTCATTGAGACTCTCACTTCTTCCACCCATCTTTAGAAGACCCACACAATCACTAGGTTATATCTCATCCAGTTATGTACAGGCATCTCGATAAAATCCATCTGCATCCCGTTGAATGGACCACCTGATCTCCCAAGGTGTGTTAGAGTAACGGGCGTTCGTTTCCCTACGTTTAACTGTTGATAAGTTACATACCGATGGCAAATCTCTTCTGCCAACATTCTGAATCTGGGGTTGTACCAATTCTGCCTGAAAGGTCTCACCATTTTATTTCTTCAAAGATGTGTGTATCCATGGTAATATCGTGTTATTGGAAACAACAAGCTATCTGGTAATACTGGTCTCCCGTCTGCCGACATCTAAATGTTGTTTGCATTTTTCTTGCATCCTTCTTTTAACCAACCATTCTGTTTTGCCTCTGACACGTTTTCCTGCACCCATTTCAATTCAACCCACCTGTCAGCAACTTGCATCAACATTGCGAAATAACTTTTATTTTCGGACTCACATGTGAAATTTCCATTAAAAGGAGCAGGCTAACAATGCTCAATATCTGGCCATTAAGTCAGCATATCGGTTGCCAATGGCAACATACCCAGTTCCACCTTGATGTGCCAAGCACTTCACCACAGCAATTTCTCCTGGTAATTGCAGAGCATTTAACAGGTCCCTGACATAGATTCCATTTTTGATTGGGGTACCTGAGGAGGTAAGAAAGCCCCTCCAGTTGTCCAATATCATGGATGACACCAAACCCATATTGGCTGTCAGTGAATATGGTGAATTTCATTTGAGAAGTTAAACTGAGGCTCTAGTAAGAGTAACCAGTTCAGCGACTTGGACAGAAAAATCTTTTTGAAGCCATGAAGCTTTGCCCACATAATTTATAGTGCACATCGCATATGCTGCTCTAAGTGTGCAATTATATCCTCTCAAACATGAGCCATCTCTGAATAACACATGATCAGTCGCAATAAGGGTTTGGTCTTAATATCAGTATGAGGTTTGGTGCAAAATTCGATGGCATTTAAGGCAATCATGTTCACTTTTATCACAATTATCATCATCATTCACAGGTAACAACAGTGAAGGGTTCAGTACTGTGCATCGTTTCAAAATAATAGTCAGAAGAGAGTATATTTTGCTCGTATCAGGTTAGCCTATTATATTTCATATTTGTGTCTTTGTTCTCGTTAACAGTAGCTCCACAGAGTGCAGGACCACAATGGTTAAATGGTCTCCCACCACTATGTTCTTACTCGTTTCTAAACTTGAGCTCACCACGGCTACCGCTTTAAGGTAGCCAGGAAGACCTGCTCCTACAGAGTCAAGTGTAGTACAAAAATAAGCAAAAGGCTTAAAAGATTCTCCATGTGTTTGTCTCAAAACTGACACGTATCCATCTCTCTCATTGCAAAACAATGTGAATATATTCATGTAATCTGGCATTCCTAGTGCTGGGGCATGGCACAATTTCTCCTCCAACTGTAGGAATGCTCTTGTACAATCATTGTCCCCAGTGGTGTAGCTAGAGCTTCTGGCGCCCGGGGCTATCCCTCAGATTGCCACCTATGGCATGTAGCAGGGGGCAGGCGAGAGGAGGGGGGTGCTGGGCGAAAAGTACGGTGAACAGCGGGGTGGAATTGGCAGGGTTTAAGTTACGACGCCACTCTCTGCTCCACTGCAGGTGAAAGCAAAGGTCGGAGCGGAGGTGCTGCATGCCCAACACTAACCTCACTATCCCTAAATATACAATGTAAGAGCTTTAGAATATAGACAAGTGTGCCTGTGCAAAGAGGGCATGAAATAGCTGAGATTGGGTCATAAATTCAAAGCTGTTCTGAACAGGAGCTCTAAAATACGTTCGGCCCCGGGCCCCTAAAATCCTTAAGATGTCCCTGTTCTTATTTGCTTTTCTCAGACCAGGAGGGGTAACAGTATGCTTTCATTTTGAAGTGCTTCTAGTCAACCACTGCCAGGGAAAAAGTATGCTGGGTACATGTTATGGGGTTATCGGGACCTCTGAATGTTTTCTGGTTTTCTTGCCCTCCTGTAGGGGTGTTATGTGATCTACATTATTTTTTGTAGGAGGGAGGCGTGGGCGTATGGCCTGTGTGCTTGTACTCTGTTTGTATGCTCACAACAAGGGTGGGGATATCATCTTGACATTAGGTATGTTCGAGGAGGGCGACCCGGCGCCCAGCCCACTGAGAAGCGCAATCTCATTTGGATGATACCACTGCTCTAGAGGGGTTTTATTAGCACCATGCTTCCATTCTGCACATTTTTGTACATGCCCTGTCTCGATTACTTCTGCTCACAACTTGTTCTTGGATATGGAATTCTTTACAAAAGCACTTTTTTACTATACCATGCCACTTATGGTATGGGAACTTAAAATTCATACTCGGTGCAAGCAGAGGGAGGACCCACTGAGAGGACTATATGTGCTAGCATTGTCTTTATGCAGGCACATGGGTCATTTCAGGCAAGAGAGGCATGTGTTTCCAGCTGTTCAGGTCATGTTCCAGTTCGAGGGATCAGTGCGCTGTAAATGAGTGACCTGCAAGGGAAGCATAATGCCATTGTGTACACAAAGTACTGTTAGGAAGCATCAGAAGAGCACACCTCTTTGGCCACAGGCCAATGGGCTTCTAGAACGTTTCATGAGTACTCTCAAGAAAGATATGATCATACAATCTTAAGCACACGCCATCAATTTAAATGATAGTACAGTATGTAATCAACAACAGTATTATTTCTGTGGTTTTATTGTTTTCGGCCCACTGACCTCTTCTTTTAAGCCTTAGCCAACACGTGTTTGGTCGTCAAAGGGCATAACCCTACGACTTTGTCAGGGCTAAAAAACAGAAAACAATTCCAATTGTAATGCTACATGTCATTCCAAATCAGTTCCACACCCATTTTCTGGTGACATATGTGTATTGTTAACATATTCCAATACAATTTGTGACATGTCAGTGGAAACCCATGCGCATTATCTCACAAAAACCGTTTGATTGACTTGTTTCAGACGTTGTTTCAGTATCCCACAGTAGTTCAACACATCACTTCATTATCCAAACGTAATGTTTCCAATAATATACATGCAAAGTTAACTTTAGCATACGACATACTGCACAGTTGAATTGTCCATCATACTTGTGGGGCAAGATAATATATTTGTCAAATTACCCCATCATTTAAACCCTGTGAAGCGTGACCTTAAATCTAAGCAGCAGCGAAGTGCACTCCCTGTCATCCAATGTGTAATATCCCACTCCCATAGGGTCCCAACCAAAATCCATAAAATACCTGTCCAGAAAAGCAGTACGTCCTAGGTCTCTCCTGTACGGAGAATGTGAAAGGTCTCTAATATGACAACCAGTGACTACTGCCCACCTGCACTGACGGTTATAGTCCCAAGCCGGAGCATGTAAATATCCACCGTTATCACCTGAGTTAATATAAATATTCCGCATTAGTTTCCATCTCAAATCTACATAACCATCCAACCCATAACTGATCCACCGTGTCACTCACCGATTCTTAATTGACTTGAAGAAATGGAAGATTGTGACCACTAAATCAACGCATCATGACAATTAAATAACTGGCCATATTCTCGTGAATTCTGATCAAAATCTCTACGAGTAGCCTGCAGTGCTCTTCTAAGCCATCGCACCCTGGTCTCAGAAAGGACAGCGTCGGTCCAGCCATGACCCATGTGCTCTTATTAAAGGCAAACCCAATAATGCAGTAAAAACACATGCAGTGACTCTAAACAAGGGAACGTTGGGAAAATATGATTGTCTGGTCGCCTCTAGAAGTGGAGAATCTACAGGTAGGGATGATGGTGAGGGTGGTGGGGGGCACTTCAGCAGATGGACACAGTGTCCCACACGAGGCCTCCAGACACGGCCCTTCTGCATAGGCTCACACATGGCTGCACACAGTTATCTGGAGCTCACTTCTACAAGTGGGCAGGATGTCTGCTACCTGGGACTTCAGGAACAGATATGGACTCCAGATCACGTCAACACATCCCAGGTGTGTCTCATGACCCGACATTGTTTCCAGGCTCAGACTCAACACAGTAACCCACGTTTCTAAGGAAGGGCTAGACACCTAAAGCGAAGGGCCCTGCAACCATCACGGGGTCCCCAAACCGTAGGGTGCTGGGTATTTTGGATCTGGTTCCGGAACCCACTGAGCTATCTACATGAAACATAGTTCTGTGATCCGTATGCTACATGTTCTTTGCAACAGGCATAATAACTTTCTGCGCTACCTTATGATGAGTCAAACCTGCCACAGCAGGTACATCAACCACCTGAATTATCTTTACATGATTGTTGCCTGAGAACTCTCAGACACACACAAGAAGCTCTGCAGCAGGTGCTTTAACACCCATGAGTTATTTTAAACACAGCGCCCAATAACCCCCCTCCCCAATCCCCCGACACTGCTCTAAAGCCCTCTCTGTGGGCAGGCCCCTGATAAAAGAGGCATGCTTCAATTACAAGACAATACGTGCCATTAAGCAAATTGAAAAAAGGCAAAATGGAAGTCATCGATATTATTAAAATCTGGCCGAGCCAGTGGCGTAACAAAGGCCCCCACAACACCAACAAACGCAAATGTTTTTTCAATAAAGCCGGATCAAACCGGCGGAACGTCATTTGGGACATGTTCATTACCACCACAAAGCGTTTATTTTATTGTAAATAACAAACTCACTCAGTGTCAACCGTGTGCCTCGTCGCTTGAATACACGCCCCGTCGTCTGCCGCCATGACCTCCCTGACATCATCAAGCCGGCCTCGATAATCATACACCACAGACCAGTGGCCACCCATCGACGACTAATGACAGGTGCTCTGCACTTCACGAACAAAAAACGCACTGGTTCCAATGTGCTTAAAACACGCTTTTAACGACTTTATTAGGTATCTCTGCAACAAATCTCCCTTCACTCTCCAGACTCGAGAGCGTGTGGTGGTGGCGCACGTCACTGCTACGCTTTCAGCACAGGGGTGGGGCTGGCCAAAAACGATTCCCAGAGCCATCATTGGCGCGCTACTAGATTGATGACTCTGGGACCCACATACGCAGCGGCCGCCGGCTGCGCAGCACTGATGGCCCATGACGGCGGCCTTTATAATTTATTTGGGAACACTGTGTCAGTGTCCGCAAATAAATTATAAAGGCCGCCGCCATGGGCCATCAGTGCCGCATGGCCACTGCCCCTAAAATAGTGCCGCCTGGGGTGGACCGACCCCACCGCCCCCCCCCCCAGCTACGCCGGTGGTTGTCCCATAGAATCGGATCAGACATGTACATGTATGTCAGCCTCAGTAGAGGCTTGGCCACCAGGCAAAAGTTTGTTATCCACTGTCTACAGTAGCCAAGTGTTGAAAGTGGATTATTGGTAGGGGCAAATGGAGGCCTGCCACTGGCAATAAGGACACTAACACAGTATAGAGCTCAGAATAGGTCTTAGAAAATTGTTCCTATGCTCAACCCTCTGTAAAGTGGCTGTGAGCAGGCATGCTTAACTTCAAAGACAGGAATGTAAAGCATTCAAAAACACCTATTCAGTAAATAATTAAGGCACAACACATAATAAAAATCCAACACCAATTTATAAAAATAGGAAATATTTCTATCTTTAACATAATACTAAAAGGACAAAACTCCAATGTAGGGAACCGTAGATATGAATTTTTGAAGATTTAGCATTATATAACGCTTAGAAACCTATAGCATCTTATTGGGATATCTGGTTGTGATAGACCAGCTCAAAGTCAAAGTTTCAGGCTGACCACGATGGAGCCCTCAGCGGCTACCACTCGCGGTAGGTCCCGGTCACAGTTTTTACCTTCGGACTTAGAAACTTTTCTGGAGCTTTTTCTCACAGGGTCCCTTGGTGCTCTTCACCAGGCCAGATTTGGTGAGGGTTTGCAGGCCTTGGATTTCTGCTACTTCCGGTCAAACTCTGGAAGTCGGACCTATGGAGCTTTCAGTGGGACGAACCTGGAAGGCTTGGCCGGATTGTGGTTGAAGGCAGGCGGGTTGGCTGGCCAGGTTGAGTCGGTCCCCCTATGGAGCTTTTTTCCAAAGTTGCTCGAAAGTTCTCCAAACTTCTGGAACTTCTTCCTGAAGATCCCCAAAGGGTCCCAAAGTGTCTCAAACTCACTCCAAGGGTCTGGATGCTCCAAGATGGTCCTTGAAAGTTGAAGACTTCAGTTCCCACAATCCACTTGGACAAAACCCTTACAAATCCACTGGTAGTTCTCCAGGTTGAGGATCCTTGGTGGTGATGTTCCAGGTGAGCTCTGTTAACCTGTAGCTTGCAGGGAGTCCACTCTTTAGTTTTTTTACAGCAATGTAGTCCACAGGGCTGTAGTTTCAGCTGGTGCAGTCTTCAGAAGGAAGACCTTAGAATTTGCACCTCAACTTCTCAGCATGGCAACGTCTTGCTGTCTTAAGTTTCAAGCAGCAGATCTGAGAGACTCTGCCCCTCTCAGATACTTATTCCAAGTTCTCTGGGTCAAGCAGGAGGTCACTCCTGGCCAATGGGAGCAGGGCAACGCACCAAGAGTATGACCACATCCTGTTGAGTGTGGCATTATTTTATCCCAGAGTGCACCAAATCCTCCAAATTCATAATGGCTGATTTTCCAACAGGGAGGTAAGAGCTGGCTAAACACACCCCTAGGATGGTTACTTTCCATAGACTCTCCCCCCTGCATCTGCTCATTCCTTCCAGAAGCCTAGCTCTGGCTTGGGGTCAAAAGAGCAGAGTTGTAAATGACACTGAGGCCTCTCCTTTCTTTTGAAGATCATGGTTTACGACCCCCCCCCCCCCCCGCTCTGGCATTCGTGTGTAGCAGCACACTGCCCTCCCAGCAGAGGTGGTTAACCCCAGGGGCTCTTTATCACCTCCTCAAAGCAGCCTGGCTAATCCATTTAACTCTGACCAATCAGGACAGACCACTGGCAGGCTGAATCTGGACCTACAAACAAGAACGTCTTATACATTCTTGTCTGTACATTTTAGGAGAAATTCAACAATATCATATTGTTGGATTTATCACTACCATTCTGGGAAGCTATCACTACCATTCTGGGAAGTCTTTGAATGGAAGTTATTTCATTCTCCTTTCAGGAGTTATTAGTTAATAACCTCTTGCCATATGTGGCATGGGATTTGCAATGGGAAAAATGACTTTGTCCATTTTGTCCAGCATTAGGGCTTATAAAAACATATTTTATAAGTACTCTGCTTGTATATACAGGACCCCCAGCCCATGGGACAACTTGGGGAGACTTTGGGGGTTCTGAATCTGTAGACATATTGCAGATCCTCCCTCCACAGTGCTCCTAGCATCAAAGTCGAATTTGTGCAGCACTTTATCACAATGTGGGGAGTGAAATGTGAAATTTCACTTAACCCAGGGCAGATAAAACTCATTTTATAAGGGTCCACATTATAAATACCTGACCCCACCCCTGGGACACCTAGGGGAGACCCTGGGGGTTACTCATATGCCAACACATTGTAGGTTATACATGTTTAAGTGCCCCAAACACCAAAGTCAAGTTTGGGCACAATTTACTTGTTAAAAACAGTCCTGCCACCCAGGGCTGCTTTTTAACTGACCTCTGGCTTCACCAGTGCACACATGCAAGTGCAGAAAAAGCTGCTGGACTCGAAACTGCCATGCCCTATTGTGGACTAGGGACTTCTAGTTAGTTTTAATCCCCCTGCCTTAATATTTAATGGGGTCTGATATGGTAGGTCATGCCAATCACAGGGGTACCCCATACCATAGTGCACCGTCGTGTATGTAGGTGTTTTCACTGTATACTAAATGTGTCTCTTTCAGCATAGTACTGGCCCTGGGCCTGGTTAGGCAGATCCCAGGGTCAGTCAGAGTCAGTTACCACCAGTACCATTCAGAAAAAAGTTGGGGGGTGCCCAGGGCACAGGATGACTTTGCAACACCAACGATTTCCCAACAAATTCTGACATCCTTCTTAATTTGTGGTGGATTCATCTCCAATATTGCTTCCAGTCTCTCTGCTGACACTTTGTGACAAGGGGAGCATGGGTGATATCCTTTCCTATGATAGTATCTGTTTTGAGTAAATGCCAGTTTCTCCTCAGCATGCTCCTAAAGGAATTAGCATAATCAGAATAGGTAGTAATTATTCGGAATTTTCCTTCATTCCTGTCCTTGACACTCATCATTTCATCCTTTTTATCCAAAAGTTTCTTTCTGGGGATTTTGTCAACTTTTTTTAACGTGGTTTCTAAGAGGTTCCTGTTATAGCCTCTGGCCGAAAATCTAGCTATGCTGTCTTTTGCTGCAGCTTTGAATTCAAAGCACGCTCACAAAAGTAGAGAAAATCCCTAGAAAGAAACTCTTGGATAAAAAGGATGAAATGATGATGATGCTAATTCCTTTAGGAGCATGCTGAGGAGGAACTGGCATATCCTCAAAACAGATACTATCATAGGAAAGGATATCCCCCATGCTCCCCTTGTCACATTCAGGAAAGCAAGATCGCTGCAAGACAAATTAGTCCACAGCCATCTGGAAGTGTTACCAGGCAGACAAGGCACACTTAAGACATGAAAGGTTTTTTCCCCTGTGGGAAATGTAAGGCGTGTGCCAATAGTAAAAGGGTACTCTCTTACCAGGTGGCAAGGTTGAAGAAACAGAAAATGATCAACAAATTTCTGACCTGCCATACAACACACACTGTCTATTGTCTGACATGCCCCTGTGGGCTCAGATATATAGGCAGCACTATACACAGTGTAAAGATTCGCATATTGGAACACCTACGTGCAATCTCGAACAAAGATTTGAACTATCCTGTCGCAAGGCATTTTTCCATCAAACATCAGAGCAACAGGGACCTGTTGCAATATTTCACTATAGACCATGTGCCATTAAACCCCAGGGGGAGACAGAGTCCACAGACTTAGGAAGTTATAGTCCCGCTATATTATCGATATGCAAACTAGGGTACCCAATGGCCTTAACAGCAGCAAAGAATTGTCAGTGCACCTAGGTAGATGAGGACCCTGGGGGACAATGGATTGCTGTATAAACTTTCCTTTTGACTAGATTATTGTGTTACGAGTAGTTTTCTTACATAGACAGTAATGGTGTGCCAATACATGGCGAGATATTAAGAAGTCATGAGAGACCAAGGTAAATAATAATGAAGTAACCCTAGTGGTATACGCCAATTCACGGCATTATTGAGAATATCATAACATTTTTATTCCATGGTTTAGGTGAAATTAACGTCAAATCTGATGCATTTTACCTTTAAAGAAGCAGCTTTATTTACGTGTTAGTTTCCTAATATTTGGAGACTTATGGAAACATAAAATGTGCCGATCTATGGGTAAATTCTTACATGTAACTGTATAAATACATACATTTCTATGAAATTCGAGTGAAAAAACACCGCTATAAGATGGCGCGTATGCTGAGGGCTATCGAGTGCATTCTCTATGTCTATGTTTGCATGATGTATTGTGATTTAAATGACTCCTCTCAGTGCGTGTGGTAGACACTGAAGAAGGCGTTTCCGAAACGCATTTGTTGTGGTTCCCGAATAAAAACTACCGGTGTAACTTTCCCCACGACTGCTGTACTCTTTTCTGAGACTGGAGTTTGAGCTGCAATACATATATATATGTAAATATATATATGTATATATGTTTCATAAAAATGCCCAGCAATCAAGGTCAGACTCCTCCTGCAGGTAAAAACCATGTTTATTTTATTGAGACAAACAGCTTCCCTTCCCGTAGTGTAGTCCTCATGGCCTTACGCGTTTCAAGGAAATCTTTCCTCTTCATCAGAGGCCAAGGCGAGCAGACAGCCGTTAAATGCGTTTCACCACAGTCCCCTGTGTGCTTTCAAAATTAACATAATTGGACTCCGGTGTGCCTTTAATTAGAAATGCTTTTATGTTGCACGCTGGTTTCTGTAGTTCGAAATTCTTCATAATGATACCCTCCAGTGGGTCCGACTGCTCACCATTAATAAAAGGACCAATAAAGCAGCCCCCAGTGAGCCTCTGGAAAAGACTCTGTTTGCCTTACTAAAAATGTCCTGCAGCGCCATTCCCGAGGGGATTTTTCCTCGTCTAGTCCCTCTTTCACTCGAGGTCGGCGCGTCACCTTCACAGCCTGGAACCGCCGTGTACATGTGTTTAAAAAAAATGCCCAGCAATCAAGGTCGCAATCCTCCTGCAGGTAAGAACCATCCTTTTTTAAAATTTATTGAAACAAACAGCTTCCCTTTCCGTAGCGTAGTCCTCACAGCCTTACGCGTTTTGAGGAAATCTTTCCTCTTCATCAGAGGCCAAGACGAGCAGACAGCAGTTAAATGCGTTTCACCACAGTCCCCTGCATGCTTTCACAATAATATAATTGGCCTCCGGTGTGTCTTTAATTAGAAATGCTTTTATGTTGCATGCTGGTTTCTGTAGTTCGAAATTCTGCACAATGATACCCTCCAGTGGGTCCGACTGCTCACCATTAATAAAAGGACCAATAAAGCAGCCCCCAGTGAGCCTCTGGGAAAGACTCTGTTTGCCTTACTTAAATGTCCTGCAGCGCCATTCCCGTTTATAGCTATAACCTAGCCCTAGACATGGGTTGGAGTCAGGCAGCACAGCACAAGACAAGCACAGAGAAATCCCCGCTTTCTTTAAGTGGCATTTCTAAAATAGTAAAAGGTTGTAAAATCCATCTATACCAGCCACCAGAATTATCACCACTATTCTAAACATACCTAACATGGTAACGCTGAAAAACTATTCGACAGTGCAATTGTTGGATGTACTGTGTCCTATATAGGGGATGAAGTAGAGTGAGGCAGTGGGTCTATGGGGTCTATTGAATTAGATGGACTAAGTATGGGGGGTGTAGGAAGCAAACAGGCACTAGTAGAGCCCTCCCTCACTGCTTTGCCTATCATTGTTGTGGCACTCATAGTGTTTTTAGCACTTATAGCACTTATAGTACTTATAGACATATTGCTTGTGGTGTTTCTTACGGTGCTGCTTGCAGTGCTCACGATACTAGTAGTGGTCACAGCACTTGTGGTATTTGCGGTGCCGGTTGCTGCCATCTTTTTCCCTTGATCTACTCCACTAGAGGATAAGACCTTATAGTACGATTTTAATGATGGTGTAACCTTAGGAAGGCTAGATACCCCGCCCGCTATACCAGCTCTCACTTTCTTAATTTTCCCCTTACCTGGGGGGGTGTCCACCCCGCCAAGGCTTATCTTGCCTCTCCTAACTCTAGCCTTCAGTTGTAACACTGGTGGGGAAATTGTTGGTTTTGAGGGTATTGTTACAGCGGTCGTATTCGTAACCCGGTTTCGCAATGTATAGCGAGTTATCCCAGCCTGGGAAGGAGAAGTGTCAAATTTACAGCCACAATTAACCAAGCAGTTTTTTGGCTGTACACTGATAATAGGAGTAGCAGCACCGTGGTCTCCCTCCTCCATACAGAAAGCCTGATCCTGGAACCTGTGCTGGGTATAGGAGACCTGTTTTATGCTGATTTGTGTGGGATTGTAAAGATCTAAACTCAGGCCCCCTCCGTGATTACTTGCCTTGTTCTCCTGAAAACCAACATACCCAGGAGAGAGGATGTATAACTTATCTTTCAACCGCGTGTTTTTGCATGGATAACTTATTATATTAGATGGCTTACCGGGGGTGGAGACAAACCTGACAATGCCGACAGCCTGGTATACTTCCCGTCCGGCAGACCCAAATCCTCCAGTCTTGAAAGTCAATCTCCCGGGAATCTGCATCCAGAACCTAGCGGCTCCTAGTTCCTTGCACCACGCCGGCGCAGCCGACTCACCGCCGTTTTCACCTGGGACCATCCGCTCTGCTCTGCTGCACGAAAACGCCTGTGCCCGACTCAGCTAGTGAACCCGGGACACAAACTCGATCTCGAACTCGAGCTCGCAGGCGAGCCTCCCTCCAAGCTCGCTCAACTGTACAAAAACCGCCTCGATCAAACACCGTCTAGTGCCGCTATTACCAAGATCCAGCTCGTGAACCAAAATCGCGCAACTTCACCAAGAAACAAGTGTGTTGAATGTCAGCCCTCCGCAGACGCCAGACGCCATACACAGAAGGAGGGGCTCCGTCGCGGCCGTTAGCTTCCGGCCGTCATGTCCTCAGCGGGGACATAAATGATCTTGTTATCTATGACTTTAACAGCATTATGTCAGGATCCCTAATGTGAGTTCCAAAACGAAGCGCAAGGAATTAAGTTCAATGGGCGCTTCAGTCTTGAATGGGTTTCAATGGTCGAGTTTGTGGCATGCCCGCATTTCCAAGATGGCCGCGCAGACGCTGAGGTCGGCGGTCTAGTTGCTAACAGATCTAGAGAGAGGCGATGTGACGCGCGCGCGCCTGAGGTAGTGCGCACTTCACCAAGATTTTTCCTCAGAGAAGACGTGTTCGAGAGAGTCCCCAGTTCTGAAGAGAATACCTAGTCAAAGAAGTTTTCCAGAGTGACCCAAGAGAGTTGTGTCGATACTTACCGAAGAGAACAGAAAAAGCCGCAGAGTCCGTAGAGGCTACTTACTGAGAGAGAGTTCGGAGTTTTCCTCTTCGCTACAGGAAACAAGACACAAATTCTGCAGCACCTGAAGAGAAGACAGAAGAAAGCTAAGTGAATTATTGATAGATTATCTAAGGTCACATAAAAATGATAAGTAGTGTTTGGTGACGCGATAAGTAAAGACTTACCAGGGACAACAGAGATCAGCATACCGAGTCCTAAAAAGAAAAGAAGAAAATTATAGTATTTACTGAAGAGGTTACTAAGGGAAAAAAATAATTAAGGACAATAAGAACTGTTAACAAAGAAATTAAGGAGTAAGACTTACCTGAACCATAACAATTCACAGAACCATAGGAGAGGAAGCAACTGGAGAAGTTTAAGCACAAAGAATCAGCTAGAAGACAACAGTTATTAGTATAGCTAGAAGCAATAAAGAAAGAAGAGAAACCGCGAGAAGAAAGATTGATGGTAGGTCAAAAGAGGAGTTGAAAGATATTAAGACTACAAGATAAATAGGTATAAATAAAAAAGAATATATGTTTTACAGATAAATAGTGACATCAATAACAAGAAAGAAGAAAAAGACAGATTTGAACAAGAAGAGAGGCACAGAGTTCAGGATACTGGGTAGGTAGGAAACACCATTACAAAAGAGAAGAAAAGAGACAGAGTAGAGTAGAGGAGGAATAATAATTTAATGTTGTGTGTTTAGTTACCTCAGGAAATCTTCAGTAGCAGAGAGATAGCTGAAGAAGAATTCCAGATAGGAAAACCAGAAGGTCCAGAACCAGTCTCTTCTCTCGTTTGTTATTTTATCCAATTTCCCCCTTCCCCCTTGCTGATCAGTTAGAGCCAAAGATATATCTTGGGGCTGAGTGATTAGTAGTGGGAGTCGGGAAGCTAGCAGCTTCTGTTCCTGTGCAAGACAGCGGCAACCAGCGGGAAGCTGAAGGTGAGCCTTGACAGAGTGAAGTGCCCACGTATTAATCTTGCACCCGAACAGAAAAGAAATGGTTGAGGGAATACATTTACAGACTTTAGGGTCAGTCCTAGAGGCGATACAAAAGGAATTGGTAGGAGTTAAGGAAGAGAATCAAAGTCTAAGGCAGGAGGTCATGAATTCTAGGAAAGAGACGGCAGAATTAGCACAGAGGATAAGACAACCGTATTCAACTGGAAGGGAGGGTCCCACCACTTCAATGGGAGAGACAAATAAGCTAACAACGCAAGTAATACATTCCTTGTCGCCAGTAATACCGTTGGCAGCGCCAGAGAGATTTAGTGGGGACCCACAAAAAGCGCAGGTGTTTATTACACAATGTTCACTACATTTCTTGTGTCGCCCTTCTATCTTCCCTGATGCGCAGTCGAAAGTAGCCTTCATTTTGTCATATTTAAGTGGAGATGCAGCAGCATGGTCGATGCCGATAGTTTCACGAGATGACCCATTATTGCAGAATTTTGATGAGTTCAAGAAAGAATTTTTGAGAATCTTTGACCAAAGACGGATCTCTCAAGCAGTGGATAACGAGCTCTTGGAATTGAAGCAGGGAAATAGAGACTTAGTGGCTTATCTAGCTCAATTCAACAAACTTGCAATGGAGACTGATTGGCCGGAGAACAAGAGGACAGCAATATTTTATCGAGGGCTGCGAGATGAATTAAAAGATGGCTTGGTTCAAATACCGAATCGTCCAACTGAAATTTCCGCCCTGATAGACCTAGTGCTAGAACTGGATTTCCGGCAGGGAGAGAGAAGAGGAGAGAGAAGACGAGAGTACAGAAGTACGGTTCCGCGATTCGACCGAGCTAAGGCAGAAACAGGAAGAAGTACAGAAGGAACGTCAGGATCTGAACCTATGCAAATAGGAACGATTCGAGGACCGCTCACAAAAGAGGAGAAGGAGAAGAGACGAGCCAACAACTTATGCTTGTATTGTGGAACTAGTGGACATTTTGTGCGAAATTGTCCAAAAAAGCCAAAGGGTTAATTTAAGCCGAAGGAAAACTCGCAGCACCACCTGTAGAAGGAGTTGTGCAGGTGGATGCGAATCAGAAATCAACTCCTCAGGAACATCGGCTGGCGAATACATTACAGTCGTCTTCGCCTCATTTGATTTTATCTTTGACAATCCGTTTTCGTGAAAAAATAATGAAAAGAGTGACTGTGATGGTGGACTCAGGAGCCACAGGTAATTTCTGCGATCAGAAATTCGCGGCTAAGATTGGGCTGCAAGCAATTGGCATGGCTAAAAGTGAACCAGTTCGAGCAATCAATGGTACCAATCTATCCTCAGGGCCAATCACGAGTCACACAGAGTTAATAGAGCTGATTCAAGAAGATGGGCATAGAGAAGCTATGCACTTTAACTTAATTGATGCCCCCCAATTTCAACTTATATTGGGGCTTCCTTGGCTCACAGAGCACAATCCTTCAATCAATTGGAGCAACAGAACAATTGAAATGAACTCGGCATATTGTAGAGAGAACTGTTTTGGGACCTACGAGGCAACGAGTAAACAGAACCCGGCTCATGCATTATGTTCAGCGGAAGTCTCTGTGTGCGTAATAAATACTCAAACAATTCCACAAGAATATCAAGATTTCGAGGACGTTTTCAACGAACAGGAAGCAGAACAACTGCCGCCTCATCGCGTTTACGACTGCAAAATAGACTTGGAGCCAGGGGCAAATCTGCCTTGCAGTCGAGAGTACGCCTTGACGGAACAAGAGAATCATCACTTAAAGGAGTATATCGACAAGTATCTGGCCAATGGATTTATACGTCCTTCCCAATCGCCGGTGTCCTCGCCACTATTTTTTGTGCCTAAGAAGGAGCAGGGCGAGTTGAGAACGTGCATTGATTACAGAGCCATAAATCGAATAACAAAGAAGAACAGGTATCCTCTTCCCCTTATCTCCGTCTTGTTGGACCAGATCAAAGGAGCATAGATGTTCACGAAGTTGGATTTAAGGGGAGCTTATCACCTTATTCGAGTTAGAGAGGGAGACGAGTGGAAGACGGCCTTCAGAACACGCTTGGGGCTATTTGAATACCAGGTGATGCCCTATGGGTTGTGTAATGCGCCTGCAGCGTTCCAACACTTCATAAATGATGTGCTCAGTGAATTCATTGATCGATGTGTAATTGTGTATATTGACGATATACTAATCTACTCAACGAATACGCAGGAGCATCAAACACAGGTTCGAGGAGTTTTGCAGAAACTGCGAGAGAACAAACTATTTGTCAAGTTGGAGAAATGTGCTTTTGGAGTTCCACAGGTAGAGTTCTTGGGCTTTGTAATCTCGCCAGCAGGCATTCATATGGATAAACAAAAGATTCAGGCCGTGCAAGAATGGAAGTCGCCCACTTGTGTGAAAGAAGTCCAAGCGTTTATTGGGTCCGCAAATTTCTATCGGAGATTTATTGGAGAATTTTCCCGACGAATACTACCTTTGACGCGACTACTGAAGAAGGGAACACGATTCGAATGGTCGGAGGAAGCAGAGCAAGCCTTTAAAGATTTGAAGAAAGAGTTCACCACTGCGCCAATCCTCCTTCATGCCGATCCGATGGAGCCCTTTTATGTCGAGACAGATGCTTCGGACCTTGCGATTGGTGGAGTTCTATCTCAAAGGAATAAGGAAACGGGCCAATTACACCCGGTGGCTTAATGGTCCAGGAAATTGACACCAGCAGAAATCAATTATACGATTACGGAAAAAGAGTTGCTGGCGATAAAAGACGCCTTCAAGGAGTGGAGGCATTATCTAATGGGGGCCCACCACGTAGTAACAGTCTACACGGACCATCGGAACTTAAAATTCCTGAAGTCAGCCAGAACCTTGACACCTCGCCAACTCCGTTGGTCTCTGTACTTTGCCGATTACGATTTTGTGATAACTTATCGGCCGGGGGCACAGAATGGAAAGGCGGATGCTTTGTCTAGGTTGGGAACCGGAGAAGAAAGAAGTCCACTAGGCGCTCAAGTGATCATACCAGATACCAAGATTATAGGCGCCACTGATATTTTAAACTTTAAGGAAAGGGTAATCCAAGCTCTAACCCCAGAAGAAATGCAGAGATGGGCGCAACTAGAACCTGGAAGAGAAGTTCGCGATGAACTACCATTCAAAGAAGGTGCATTGTATTTGCCGACTACAGCATTGCAGAAGCAAGCCTTGCAGGAATGCCATGATCATCTGTTGGCTGGCCACAAGGGAGAGTTCAAGACAGCCGATCTAATCAAAAGAAAATATTGGTGGCCACAAATGAGTAAAGACATAGAACAATATGTAAAGACTTGTGAGATATGCGCTCAGGGAAAATCAGAACGGCACGCTCCACACGGGCTGTTGCAACCCCTTCCCATTCCTCCTCATCCTTGGCATACAATCACCCTAGACTTAATTACAGACTTACCATCCTGTCAAGGGACCAATACAATACTAGTAATAGTAGATGCATACACGAAAATGACACACTTCTTGTCCTTAAAGGGAATCCCTACCGCAAAACAGTTAGCAAGACACTTTAGTACACAGATTGTCAGATTACATGGAATACCCAAGATCGTAATATCAGACCGGGGAACCCAATTTGTTTCACATTTCTGGAAGGCTTTTATGAAAGGGTTAGGAGTAGAAACTCGTTTTTCCACCAGTTTCCATCCGGAGACGGATGGACAAACGGAAAGGGTGAACCAGGAATTGGAGCAATATTTACGATTGTTCTTGCTGAAACAGGAGGGAGGATGGCCGGACTACTTGTGGACAGCAGAATTCGCTCATAATAATGCGAAGAATGTGTCCACTGGATATTCCCCGTTCTACTTAAACTATGGTAGACATCCAAATTCCGCAGTACAAGATGTGGAGCTCACAGTCCCAGCAGCCAAGGATTTGGTAGCTCATTTAAAGTCAGTGCATGAAGAAGCATCAAAGAATCTAGTACAGGCTAAGGAAAAGTATAAGAAATACGCAGATAAGAAAAGGAAGAAACCCCCTCCACTAGGAATAGGAGATAAAGTCTGGTTGAATACAAAAAGTTTAAGGTTAAAAGGGAACCGAAAATTTCAGCCACGATTTATCGGCCCTTACCCAATTGCAGAGCAGATCGGTCCAGTGACCTATAAATTGACCTTACCCTCCCAATTCAAAATTCACCCAGTATTTCATGTTTCCCTTCTGAAGAAGGCAGTTTCTGATTTGAGAAAAGAACCAATTCCAAAGCCAATTCAGCTAGATACAGGAGTAGAGTTTGAGGTGAAAGAAATTCTGGACTCAAAATTAGTCAGAGGTAAACTGTACTATTTGGTAGATTGGAAAGGCTATGGTCCAGAGGAGCGGTCTTGGGAATCAGATTCAGATGTTCATGCTCCTAGGCTAATAAGACTTTTTTATCAGCGCAATCCAACCAAGCCCAGAGTGGAAGGACCATCCTTGGTGGGGGGTACTGTCAGGATCCCTAATGTGAGTTCCAAAACGAAGCGCAAGGAATTAAATTCAATGGGCGCTTCAGTCTTGAATGGGTTTCAATGGTCGAGTTTGTGGCATGCCCGCATTTCCAAGATGGCCGCGCAGACGCTGAGGTCGGCGGTCTAGTTGCTAACAGATCTAGAGAGAGGCGATGTGACGCGCGCGCGCCTGAGGTAGTGCGCACTTCACCAAGATTTTTCCTCAGAGAAGACGTGTTCGAGAGAGTCCCCAGTTCTGAAGAGAATACCTAGTCAAAGAAGTTTTCCAGAGTGACCCAAGAGAGTTGTGTCGCTACTTACCGAAGAGAACAGAAAAAGCCGCAGAGTCCGTAGAGGCTACTTACTGAGAGAGAGTTCGGAGTTTTCCTCTTCGCTACAGGAAACAAGACACGAATTCTGCAGCACCTGAAGAGAAGACAGAAGAAAGCTAAGTGAATTATTGATAGATTATCTAAGGTCACATAAAAATGATAAGTAGTGTTTGGTGACGCGATAAGTAAAGACTTACCAGGGACAACAGAGATCAGCATACCGAGTCCTAAAAAGAAAAGAAGAAAATTATAGTATTTACTGAAGAGGTTACTAAGGGAAAAAAATAATTAAGGACAATAAGAACTGTTGACAAAGAAATTAAGGAGTAAGACTTACCTGAACCATAACAATTCACAGAACCATAGGAGAGGAAGCAACTGGAGAAGTTTAAGCAGAAAGAATCAGCTAGAAGACAACAGTTATTAGTATAGCTAGAAGCAATAAAGAAAGAAGAGAAACCGCGAGAAGAAAGATTGATGGTAGGTCAAAAGAGGAGTTGAAAGATATTAAGACTACAAGATAAATAGGTATAAATAAAAAAGAATATATGTTTTACAGATAAATAGTGACATCAATAACAAGAAAGAAGAAAAAGACAGATTTGAACAAGAAGAGAGGCACAGAGTTCAGGATACTGGGTAGGTAGGAAACACCATTACAAAAGAGAAGAAAAGAGACAGAGTAGAGTAGAGGAGGAATAATAATTTAATGTTGTGTGTTTAGTTACCTCAGGAAATCTTCAGTAGCAGAGAGATAGCTGAAGAAGAATTCCAGATAGGAAAACCAGAAGGTCCAAAACCAGTCTCTTCTCTCGTTTGTTATTTTATCCAATTTCCCCCTTCCCCCTTGCTGATCAGTTAGAGCCAAAGATATATCTTGGGGCTGAGTGATTAGTAGTGGGAGTCGGGAAGCTAGCAGCTTCTGTTCCTGTGCAAGACAGCGGCAACCAGCGGGAAGCTGAAGGTGAGCCTTGACACATTACAATATAATGTATAGTTTTTCAGCTCTGGCCATTCAAGACGTGGCTCAAAATGAGGAGGCTGAGCAGGTTCAGCAGGACAGTCGGACAACTGGGGAGGATAATTTAGGTGAAGAAGACTCATCTGTAGCCATAGTAACACCTAAGGAGGATATACTTGCAGTGACTCACACAGATAATATCCCCATAATTCCAGTTGCAATGCCTGTTCCTGGTACATTGGCGGACTTATTGCTAGGGCTAAAAGAGGACATTGGAAAACGTTTCACTATTTCGGAAATAAATCAGAATGCGATCCAGGCTTCCTGTGAGACACTTGCCCGGAAGGTGGAGGAGGTTGCATCAAGGACGGATGCATTAGAAGTGGAGTTGCCAAAAATTAAGGAGGCTCTAGGCGCTACTACAGTGGCTTATGATAAACTTGCCCAGCAGAACCGGGAGATGCGGGATGACATTGAGAGATTGGAAAACCACACGAGAAAGAACAACTTAAAATTTCTGAATGTCCCTGAGGATATTGAAGGAAGTGACATTAAGGCATTTATAGTAGCCCTCCTTAAAACAACAGTGCTAAAGGAATCCCCGGAAGTGGACTTGGATTTATTAGCAGATATTCAGCGGGTTCATCGTGATGCATATAGGAGGAAACCAGGCAAAGAACACCCAAGGAAGATATTGGTGAACTTTTTAACTTATGCCATTAAAGAAAAGATTCTATCACTGGCTCTCAAAACAGGTCACATAAAATCATCTTCCTTCACCAGTCCATTTACATATATGATTCGCTCGGATATTAACAGCTACTAAACAATGGGAGCTGGGCAAGAGGGCGGTAATACTTAATTCACAGGGGGCGCGTGCTCAGCTGAAATGTCCTGCTTCACTCCGTGTGATGTGGAGCAATCACATGCACATTATACGTCAGGTGGAGGAAGCAGATACTCTGATAGTGAAAATAAGGGCTGGTAGTGAAGGGGGGAAGTAGAGCATTGGTAGTAGCCGGATAGGTGTAAGATACAGGGAGCAGGTTAAGAGCTTTATCGAAATACTCTGTAAGAACTATACTATGGGCCACATATCTGTTATATTCTATTTTCCTCTTAGTATGTATTCTACATCAAACGCACACATTTTAGAGCACAATCACCAAAGTAAGAAAAAAAAAAAGAAATCGAAGTTTAATTAGCATGTATTTTTTTTCTCTCTTTTTCAACTATGCACGGGGGGGGCGCCGTCAAAGGGCATATGCCCAGGAAGAAAGGGAGGGTCCTCCAGGGAAGGAAGGTGGGTTTTGGGGGGTTTGGGGGTTTTGGGGAGCTGTTGGGTGAGGGTGGGGGGGCGGTTGGGAGGGGCAAAAAAACGAAAATTAAGTCCTCATCATATTCACCACGTTCTACCCTGGCGGAGTTCCCCATTAACTATCCGGGGCTTTGGGCGTAGGGTAAGGGGAGTATTTAATGACTAGCAACAAAGTCTCTTATATTTCTTGGAATGTTAACGGGCTCCGCTGTCCGAGCAGAAGAAGGCTAGTCTTGAAGTATATAGAACAATCCCAGGCCAAAAAAGTTCTTCTTCAAGAAACCCATTTAAGTTTTAGTGAGGGCAACAAGCTCTTTGGTAAACTAAGATGGGTAGAGGCCTTTTGTTGTTCTGGACAGTCTGCTGTAAGCAAGGGGGTAGCAATCTTGATAAATACTGGGATAGGTGGTAACATTAGATCAACATCAATGGATCACACAGGAAGATGGGTTATGGCTCAGTTAGATTTTAGCGGAAAACTGCAGACTATTATTTTATATTATGGGCCTAACATAGACGTTCCTACCCACCTACTTAAAGTACAATCTAATTTGGTCGAGGTAAGATCACCTATTATCCTGGGGGGGGACTTTAATGTCCTCCTCGACCCCAGGCAGGATCGCTCTAACTATTGCCAGCATGTGACCGCACCGTGTTCTAGGCGCGCCATTGTTAATATGATGAACGAGATTGGGCTTATTGACGCTTGGAAGGTCAAAGGAGGGTCAGCCCCAGGATATACCTATTTCAGTAAAAAGCATGGTCACGCATCGAGATTGGATTATATCTTATTAGATAGGCAATGTTTAGAGATCTTGGAGGATATAAGAATTCTACCCACTATTATATCGGATCATGCACCCATTATGTTCTCGGTTTTTATTAATAGTGTTTTAACCACAGCATCACCTAGATGGACTTTAAAAAGGTCTGCACTACATAGTCAAGATATAGTTACATCTGTTAGAATATCTATAGACAATTACTTTACTGACAATGTTGGCTCTACTCTCCCCGAGTATGTATGGGACGCCTGGAAAGCACACATAAGAGGTCATCTTCATAGTCTAATTTGTTCGGAAAATAGGGAGGAGGTGAGGAAGTTTAAAACTCTAGAGAATAAAATAATCTCGCTAGAGAACGCTCGACTGGGTACTCAACAATTAAATCTAACACGGTTACTAGACGAGTTGGAACTCCTCAGATTAGAATATAGAGGGCTATTAGATCACAAAATTAAGGCTCAATGGGACGTTCTTGCTATGGATAATTATGAGTACGGTGAGAGAGCCGGTGCAGTTCTGGCAAGTAAGATTAGAGCGGACCGGGTGCGGAACAACATAGACAGGTTAACGCTCGATGATCAGGGGAATATATCCTGCAAACAGAAAGCTATGGAAGATCATTTGCTTTCTATGTTTTCTAAACTTTACGAGGAAGAACCATCCTCCACACAGGAGAACTCTTTACAATGGTTGGAGAGTAAGGCCCTCCCCAGCTTGACAGGTGAAGGCAGAACCATTCTTAATAGTCCTTTCACCGAGCAAGAGGTCAGGAATCATATTAAAAAATTAAAAAATAACAAAGCAGCAGGGCCTGATGCTCTCCCGGGTGAAATATATAAAATCTTCCAAGTCTGGTTCCAAGACTATGTGAACTATTTAACTATGTATATATTACAAAGGGTAGGATACCAGCATCCTGGAGGAAGTCTATCATTGTACTCATCTTAAAGCCAGGGAAGGGCCCCCTTAATGCAGACTCAGACAGACCCATCTCCCTGCTAAACGCTGACTATAAAATCTTTACCAGTGTTTTGGCAGGGAGATTGACTAAATTGGTTCCACAACTCATTAGTATGGACCAGAAAGACTTTGTGCCCGGTAGATACATTCATGAGTTGAACCTGCAGTTGATAGGAAGCATAGATCTAGCGGTGACGCGGTCGGAGCCCTTGGCGGTAGCCGCATACGATGCGGCGAAGGCCTTTCACCGCATCAACTGGGGATTCCTGTGGAATGTACTAAGGGTAATGGGTTTTGGCGAGACCTTTATCCAAACTATGAGAGGGTGTTATGAGGGTGCCTCGGCGGAAATTCTATTGAATGGTCTCCTAACATCAAGCTTCAATATAGGGAGGGGCACCAGGCAGGGGTGCCCCATCTCCCCTCTTCTTTTTGACATCTATATTGAGCCGTTGTCACAAGCACTTAGGACCGACGAGACAATTACACCCTTTAAATATAAGGATTACAGCTGTAAGCTAGCTTTATATGCTGATGATCTTTTGATTTATACCAGCAACCCCGCGGAAGTACTCCCTAGGGTAGAGATGATAATGGCGGATTTCGGCCTCCACTCGGGATATCAAATAAACAATTCGAAAACAGAAATCATGTGTTGGGGGATTGATAATTGGGAAGGTCCTTGCAGCAGCCAGTTTAGATATCTGGGAATTATTATCACTCCAGATATTAATAACATAGTTCAAATCAACACAAAGAAATTATGTAAGGATATTGAGCAGCTCTTTTCCAGATGGCAGAATCTTCCCCTTACAATTTATGGCCGAGTCAACTTGGTTAAAATGGTCATTCTGCCTAAGTTGACTTATCTGTTTAACTCAATACCCCTTTTTTTTCCAGATAAAATTTTGGCGAATATTTAGGGAAAGATTGGCAGCTTTATTTGGGCTAAAAAAAACTCAAGGTTACCTTGGAAAAAGCTAAAAAGAAGACTATTAAAAGGGGGGCTAGCACTCCCAGATATAAATTGGTATGCTCTATCTTTCCAGCTGAAAAATATCAGGTGTCTTCTGTCATGCCCCGATGATTCTAACTGGGGGAGAATCTTGAACATAATGGTAGGTCAATAGGGAGGCGAGTCCGGGTTTTTATATAAATTTGGAGCAGTAAAATTTTACAAAAAAGTAAGTTTAAAGGTTTTAAAATCGGCTCTCATAGTTTGGAACAAAGTTAAAGGAAGATGGGGGATCAAATATTATTCTGAGTGTGCCCCAATTTGGGATTCTCCAGGTCTGCCCCCATGTCTAAGGGATAGCCTGTCCTTTCCTATTAGGAGAGCAGGAATAAACATATGGTCTGATTTGATAACACCAGAGGAGGTCCTTCCGTGGGAGGTATTGAGATCTAGGATAGGGGATTCCTTCTCTAGATTTAAATACATCCAACTCTGCTCCTGGTTCAAGGCCGAGAAAGAGAACATCGGAGGTAACTGGGAAATCGAGTGTGCTCTCCTATTTCCAGGGCCTAGGAAGAAGGAAGTTGGGCTCTGATATAGGAAAATGTTGGAAGCAGAGGAAGTGCAGTCCCCTCCACTAAATCGGGTCTGGAATTCTGCGAGGCTGGAGGCAGATTCAGCTACCTTGTACGATCATTCTTTCAAAGTACTCTATAAATATGTTAGGACTGTTTCTCTTAAAAAGAATCATTTTTATACTATAAACAGGCTATATTACACACCAAAAAAACTAGCGAAGTTTGTAAACCCATCCCCTCTTTGCCCAAGATGTGGGCTTATAGAAGCGGATGATATTCATATTTTCTATGATTGTTCAGCAGTTGGCCCCTTCTGGGGTAGAGTGGAGAGGGCTATTGAGAGCATTTTTAAAATAAAGCTATGTTTGAACTTAGCTAGAGTTATGTTTGGCCTGGATGCAGAACTCATTGCTGAATTGAGGGAGACACAAGTTGCATTATTTTGTTGTTTTATTTTGATTGCTCGAAGAGAAATATGTAAGATCTGGAAGGATGCCAGCCCTCCACTATATGAAAATTGGCTTCGAGCTACACTTAGAATTGCACGTTTAGAATCACTTTTAACTCACAATGTAAATAGCACTGTGTGGAAACCCTTTATTGAATGGGGAATAGCAATGAGGCTGTAATAAAATACGCAAGGTCCAATGATTACACCATGCCTTGGTATAAAAAGGCAGGCCGGGCTGGCCCCAGGCGAAAGCAAGAACTCAGGCCCGGGGCGCCCAGGACAAGATCGGGCCATAGGAGATAATTTGCACTCGTTAGAGGTGAGATGAGGACTTAAATATTTTTTTTTTTAAACGTGGTAACGCCACTCCTTTCTTATCAGGAACTATCACTTAAAAATAAGTGTCCTAGGACCGGTTTCAGAGTTTCACTCCTCATCAGCCAGGCTAGCTTGAATCCAGTGGCAAAGTGAGCAAGGGACCCAAGTCTGGGTATATCCTGGCCACTTAGAACGAACATAGCAAACAAAACAAGATGATGGATGGAGTGCTGAAACTTAGTAACAGATCTGGGTTTAATCCATAATCATTCTTCTGCTCACTAAGCCACCACAGTTTGGACCCAGCCACATGCAAACTAGTCTTGGCCCTGTGCCTCATGGAAAAAGTCCAGCCCGATCTGCCAGGCCAGGTCCTCCCTGGACCGGAAACAAGCATCCTGTGACCAGTTTTGGAGTATCACTCCTCATCAACCAGGCTAGCTTGAATCCAGTGGCAAAGTGAGCAAGGGACCGACGTCTGGGCATACCCTGGCCGCTTAGGGTGAACATGGCAAACACAACAAGATGATGGATGGAGTGCTGAAACTTTTTAGACACTCACCCCCAGTCACAGATCTGGGTTTAATCTATCATCATTCTTCTGCTCAATAAGCCACCCCAATTTGGACCCAGACATATGCAAATCAGTCTTGACCCTGGATTCAAACCAGCCTGACTGATGAGGGGTGTTACCCCAAAACTGGTCCCAGGATGCTTGTTTCCTGTCAAGGGAAGACATGGCTTGGCAGTTCGGGCTGGACTGTTCCCATGAGGCACAGGGTCAAGACTGATATACATATAGCTGTGTCTGAACTGGGGTGGAAACGTGAGCTAAAGAACGATGATGGATTCAACCCAGATTTGTGACTGGGGGTGAGTGTCTGAAAAGTTTCAGCGCTCTGTCCATCACCTCCTTGTGCTTGCTTTCCAAAATATCATAGCCAAAACATCGACTACCTAAATAGTGTGATGATATGGGTTCATAAGTAAGTATAGATTTACTATTCTTATTAGACCTGTCTTTCTTGGTGTGGTCATCCTACAAACGTTTTTGCCTACACCCCCTTTGTGCTATGAAATTTGTTTTTGTGGGCATTAGGTCCTTCTGTACTACTAACCAGTGCTAATGTGCTTGCGCTCTCTCTCGCTAACACATGGTACAATTGTCTTACACCTGATTCGCATATGTAATGTACTTATGAGTTCCTAGTATATGGTATTACATGTACCTGGGTCTGTAAATTAAATACTACAAGTGGACATGCAGCATTTATTGAGACATCCACTTAAGGAACACTTTGAATTATGTCTCTGGTCTGTGATTGTAGCCTGTAGTGCAGTTTAAAAACTGCCAATTTGTCCTCACAAACTAAACCTATCGCCAGACCTAAGCCTTCCTTTTTAAGAAATATGTCACCTCTGTGGTAGGCCTTAAACAGCCCACAGGGCAGGGTGCATTGTATTTAAAAAGTAGGACATGTGTTTTGAAGTTTTACCAGTCCTGGACGTGTTAAACTCCTAAATGTGTTTTTCACTATTACAAAGCCAATCTCTCCCAATGGTTAACTTTGGGTTACCTTATTACATTTAATAAGTGCTAACTTTTGATGGGAGCAGATAGCTAACACATGGTACAATTGTCTTAGGCCTGATTCACATATGTAATGTACTTATGAGTTCCTAGTATATGGTATTACATGTACCTGGGTCTGTAAATTAAATACTACAAGTGGACATGCAGCATTTAATGAGACATCCACTTAAGGAACACTTTGAATTATGTCTCTGGTCTGTGATTGTAGCCTGTAGTGCAGTTTAAAAACTGTCAATTTGTCCTCACAAACTAAACCTATCGCCAGACCTAAGCCTTCCTTTTTAAGAAATATGTCACCTCTGTGGTAGGCCTTAAACAGCCCACAGGGCAGGGTGCATTGTATTTAAAAAGTAGGACATGTGTTTTGAAGTTTTACCAGTCCTGGAAGTGTTAAACTCCTAAATGTGTTTTTCACTATTACAAAGCCAATCTCTCCCAATGGTTAACTTTGGGTTACCTTATTACATTTAATAAGTGCTAACTTTTGATGGGAGCAGATAGGGATGTTTGGACTCAAATGGCAATCATTAAGGAACTTATATGTGAAGGTATTAATATGCAAGGATAAAAACCTCCTTAATGGTAAATTCAGATTTCAAGCCACAATTCTGAAAATGTGGCTTTTAGAAAGTTGTTTTTTTTCTAGACCTAACCATTTGGTGCCTGCTGCTTGGGTTATGTGATTGTGAACAGTTCGGCAGTTGCCCTTTGTGTATTCCTTCTTGACAGTAAGACAAAAGGGGAGAAGGGGAGTAGGTATTGGCAAGATGGGCTATCCTGGCAGGCTGGGTGAGGCAGAGCTATACCGTGTCCCTCTTACATTTTAGAAGGCTGCCTCCAGCAAAAACAGAAAGGCACCTCACATCTGTCTTTTTTCATCCCCGACTATTTGAGGCCTTGGCAGGAGGATGAAAAACCTTTCTAGCACCAGATCTGTGTTAGCCAGAATGTCACCCCCACTTCAAAGGCTGGCACGTGGTATAAATATTGGACCCTCAGAGCAACCCTTTAGAACACTTCTCGAACTGCAAACACTACAGGAAAAGGGATGCCTTATTCCCCAGAGGACTGCCCTGCTGCTTGAGGCCTGCCTTGATCCCCAGAGTACCGCCTTTCAGCTACCAGAAGACTGTCCTGCTGCTTGAGGCCTGCCCTTTTTTCTTAGAAGGAAGACTGGACTTGTTCCATTCATTCCAAGCTAACCCGAGTGACTCCAAGGACCAGTTGGCTGATCTCATTTTGTGAGCTACAGGAACTCAACAAGCTCCAGACGCTCCCCTGAAATTGCCCAGTTGACCTGCTGCAACTGGACCTGTAACTGGACCTACTGAGCCGTGCTGGCCTCTGCTAGAGTGAGTCCCAAATCCTAAAGAGGCGCCTCCCCAAGTCCTGGACCCTTGGCTGGCATCAGGGTGCACTACTCTGTAAAGAAAGGAGAAATCCTGAAGTTCTGGGCTGTTTGTGACCATGAACGAACCTGTTCACATCGAGACTCTGTTGTCACCAATGACAACCAATGTAAAGCTCCGGTGAACCTGACTCTTTGCATTACAGCGAGCACCAATGACTACCGGCTAGATGAGATTTGCACTTCACGCTACAGCCAACGCGAAGTTCCAGCAATGATTGGCCATGAAGCCTTACCGGATCATCTTGCTACAGGTATGACCATCCATGAAGCCAGGCCTGCTCTTCATGTTGCAGCGATGACCATCCTTGCTGCCACCTCCACTGGGAATGGAACTCTTCGTGCTGGACAAGGAAGTTTACTTTTTCAGCAGGGCTAACCTGGCCCCTGTGTCCGGCCTGTGCATCATCATTGTTGGCTTGAACTTGTGCTCAACTGTCTGGTAGATTGGCACGGAGCACTTAGGCTTAACTTAGAGGCAAAGTGTAAAGTATTTGTGCAACATTTCAAAGAGTAGCAATGTAAAAACACAACACAAGAAGAATCCCACACCAAATTCGAAAAACTGAGTAAAATTTAATAACTACTCAAGTCCAAAAAAAGATACCTAATCACAGAACTGGTAATATGCAAGTTTAAAGATTTCAGTGAAAATTGTGTCTAAATGCACAAAGTGTCAAGTGTGGTTATCTGGTCCTGCCAGGCCCGGACAAAGCCACAAGTTCAGGCCCACCATGATTCAGCGCGGGCTGGCTACAGGGATCCACTTAGGCCTGTTGAACACAGTACTGTCATCCTGGTTGTGAAGAGATGCACAGTTTCGCGTTGCATAGTAGAGGTGATGCGTGGTCCAAGCGAGGAAATGCATGATGCTGTGGTGGTTCAGTGGAGCTGCAAAAGGCAAGGCGATGTCCTTGCATGGAGAGGCTTTGTGCAGTGTCTTGGGAGTGGTGATGTTCGTGTGTGGAGATGCATTGCACAGCAGCTGTTCCTACTAGCTGCTTTGGGTGAGGTGCAGTCCTTGCAAAGAGATGCGCCACGCAGTGGCTTTTCCAATGAGTTGCATTGGGCGAGGTGATGTCCTTGCATCAGGAGAGTCTGCACAGCAGAGGCGATGCGTCGGTTCTGAGGGCGATGATTCGAGCAGCAAAGGTGGTGTACTGGTTCTGCGGGAGATGTACCACAGAAAATATGCTTTGGTTTTGCTGAATCCACACATGGACTGGCCGAGCTTGCAGGAGTAAAAAACGAATTTAAGAGTTTTTCCCTATCTGGACATATAAAACTTAAAAGTACATGTCCTACTTTAAAAACTGCACACACTGTCCTGAGAAATGTTTAAAGGGCTACTGAAGGGGAACATAGTCAGTGCTGCAGGTGCACTATTAACATTTAATTTGCAGCTCCTGGTTACAGGCAGTACTATTTTATTAGGGACTTATAAGTAAATTAATTATGCCAATTGGGTGGAAGCTTATTTTATCATGTTTAAATGAGAGAGCAAAAGCATTTTAGCACTGATTGGCAGTGATAAAGTGTGCAGCGTCCTAAAAGCCAAAAAATCCGGGTTCAGAAAACAGGAGGGTGAAGGCAAAAAGTATGGGGGCGACCCTGCAGAAAGGGCCAAGACACACAATCATTAAGGAACATATTTGTGGTGGTAAGTATTAATATGCAAGCTTCAAAACATGTGTGATGTATATTGTTGTTTCTTAGCGCTAAATTTGAGCCAGTGGTTGCACGTGGGTTCCACTGGTACTCATTCTGGGTGCGGGGAAAGTAGGAAGTAAAAATGAAAACAAACCAGGGACAAAAGTAGAAAGTAGGCATTAAAAAAATCTGCAAGAATGAGCTAAAAAGTCATGGAGTATCTGGGGATGGACTAAAAAAGCATGAGGTTTATTCTAGACTATGTGGAGTTGGTATTAGGCACCAACTGTGGGCTTCTGAACAAAATGTTGGGCCATGGCACTTATTTAGCAACAAATTAAGCCTTTTAGTGTCTCCACTTTACGGTGATCTTCCTACAACGTCCAGCTTGCACTTCTATTTGATCTGCTGTACCTGATGAGAGGAAGAGAAAAGAGGAGACCCATTTGAGGGTTCCCCTTTGGATCCCCATTTAGAAGAGACCGTGCAGGAGGTTGTGGTGCAATACGGTGTCATACACTGTAAAGAGATCGAGGAGGATCAAGGCGGCAGTCTCTCCCTTGTCGAGGAGGGTCCTGATGTTGTCAGTAGGAATGATCAGGGAGATTTTGGTGCTGTGGTTTGAGCAAAATCCAGATTGGGAGGGGTCCAGTAGGTTGTTTTTTTCCAGGTGGGTAGTGAGTTGGAGGTTTATTGCTTTCTCTAGCACCTTGGCTGGGATGGGCAGTAGTGAGGTGGGGTGGTAGTTTCTGAGGGCTTGAGGATCTGCTGTGGGCTCTTTGAGGAGTGTTTTAATTTCTGCATGTTTTTATCCTTAAGGGAAAGAGGCTGATGTGAGGGATGCATCGATGATTGTGGTGAGCTCCTTTCTGATGAGGCTTTTTCCTAGGTTTAACATGTGTTGGGGACATGGATCTTTTGGGGGCTCCCGAGTGGATTGAGCTCATGTTGTCTGTAGTTGTGCTTATAGTGAGAAGTTTCCATGCATTTAGTGAGCTTTTGCGGTGTTCGGGGTTGTTGAAGAGACTGTAAAGTTTGGTTATAAGAGGTGCTATCATGACTTTTACCCGTATGATACAGATTGTGTATAAGCAACATACACCACAGATGAGTGAGTGATACTTATACTGATGGGTATTGAGGCAACATTCACTGCTGTTACCTATGCAGTCATGGTGTGAGTTTGTCTGCATGTGTGAGTGCATGTTAATGAACATTGCACCTACTGCTGGCTGTATTGTACATCTGCATGTGATTTCTTGCATGTGTCTCTCTATGCTTTTTAACTGGGTCACTATTCTAGAGAGTCTAATTTCAAAAACATTTTCTTTATTTTCATAAACACATGAGGTGCTTTTGTGCAGAGTGGACACCTTTGTATTAATTTGGTCAATTCTTTATTAAGAAACAATATCACATCTTCAAATGTGTGCGAAACTGTCACTTAATGCCAAGCGGTAATCTTTATATTTAAAAATGCTAGAGAGTTTTTTGTTTTTTTAAACCAGTGCTTAATTGGACAGCACTGCCTATGACACCACCAGCACAACTACTAACCTATCACACTCTTACAAGTGTGACAAATCAGAATTTTTCAGTCCCCCAAAGCCAAAAGAATGGCTTGGGTGGCAGGTATTAGTCGTTTTTAATGTATGTTGAATTAATAAACATCTGTGTTGTGCTCATCTTTAAATTAGATAAACAGCACCACCATATGGCAGACTGTAATAAATGCTTTTGTTGACAATTAAGTGCAGGTGCCAAACACCGGAAGCCAGGAGCTCAAATTAATCACTGTTTTAAATATTACTTTTCTATACCACTTAATTTAAACAGTGATCAAGATACATGATACTCCACCTTCTCGTTCGACTCTGGGAAGTAACTGATTTCCATTCCCAGTCCTCAACCGAAAAAGGACTGATGCAGAGCACACAGTGTACCCCTTTCTCTGGTCTCCCATCTTACAATATTGTGCTGAGGATCACCCCCTACTATATCCCCAAGTAGACCTTGAATTAAATTAAACATACAAATGTTCAGCTTCAGCACCGGTCAAACCTCATCTACGGGCAATGCCCTTAGGTGGACTTTCTCATGCAGAATGAGATGCCTTGAGTAGCTGAGCGTTCTCTCATGGAAACGTTTTGGGTCATTAATGTCCTCATTTCATTAGAACCATTATTTTGATGCAGTTGCATCACACACAGGATATAACCATGCAACATTGAGTCGTATTTACCTGGTGCAGAACTGCATCTCAGAAAGGGCAATAATGCAACATTATTCCATGTTGTCCCCAGAGCTTTGGATCTCAGAAGGTTGCACTTTTCCTTGAACAAATTCAGCCAAGTTTTGCCTGATAAAAATCTAGCAAAGAAAAAAAAATCTCTGAGGGAGAAATTTCCCATACCTGTGTAATTCCAATTATGGCACTCATGCCTTTTTGGTCCTGGTTGGGAATACTGACCAACACGGCATGAGGCACCACGGGGTATATTTACAAGGGCTTTATCTCCGCTTTTTTGGCTTAAAAAGCCAAAAAAGCGGAGATGAAACTATTGCCCTATTTACAAGAGTGTGCAAACATGCATAATCGCATGTTAGCACCCTTTTTCCCAGTGCCTCCCTTTGCATCTCTAATGAGATGCAAAGTGGGCGTCACTGGGCGTACCCCGGATGGACTACCTTGCAAACATCGCTGATGTTCACATCGCAGTATTTACAAGGCAGCCCACAGGATTTTAGCAGACGTTAGATTTTGTCGAAAACAGCTGTTTTCGCCAAAACCTAACATCTGCTAAAATCCTGGCTTACCTATGTTTTGACATAGGGGGTGGATTATGCTGATACGACCACAGGGTCGTATCAGCACGGTTATCGCCATTTTGCAGGGAACATCGTTGGAAAACCAGTGATGTTCCCTGCAAAACGGCGATAACCTCGCTATCTCTGGAATTTTTATCGCCCCGGAGAAACGCGTTGTTAACGCGCTACCAGGGCGATGCTGCAGCCGCGACACACTTTACGAGATGCGACGACTACAGCTCCGACGGCGGCACACTTCTCCTTCTTGAGTCGCGCTTCCAGCTCCTTGCAACACGCAGTCCCTCAGAAGGCTCAACAACAGCAGCAGGCACTTCCAAAGAACTCTGGGGAGCTTGGGGGTGAAGTCTGTTGTTCCTGAGACTTCAGCAGGAGGCAAGCTCTTTTCCAAGCCCTTGGAGATCCTTCACAAGTTGAGCAAAAGTACACACAAAGTTCCTTTCTCCTCTCTTTGGCAGTAAGGCAACCACTGCAGGCCAATCCCCCAGTTTCAGGGATAGTTTCCTCCTCAGCTTCTTCTGGTTCCTCCCTCAGCAGAGGTTCTTCTTGTTTTACAAAAATGATCTAATTTCTTGGGATCAGGGTCCCAATATTTAAACCCCAAAATCCTTTGTCCTCTGAGGTCAGAGGGGCCTTTGCCCAGTCCAAATCAGTTCTGGAGCACTCTGTTTACATGACTCCTTCTTTCCTTTCACAGTGCAGGGCAGAAACATCAGACGCACCACAGGGGGTGGAGCCAGCACTGTGGGGGGCAGGCACTGTCCTATTCAGGTCCCAGGTGCAACTCCTCCCTCCCATCTAGATGCAGATCTCTCTATTCACCACTGGGCGGATTCACCCAGTCTCCGGGAATTCCCCAGCCCTGTCACTCAATCTCCAGACAGGGAATACACAGCCTAGCAGAGGCAGGTTTGAATGGTTAGACAAGAAAATGCCTACTTTCTAAAAGTGGTATTTTCAAACACAGAATGTTAAAACCAACTTCACTAAAAGATGTATTTTATCATTCTGAGTTCAGGCATACTAAATTTGAATTTCTACCATGTTCCCTGAGTCAGTTAGGATTATAAGATGTAATAACCAAACTGCCCATTCTGGCCTATGGAGAACAGGTAGCCTTGCAATAGTGAAAAACGAAAATGGTTGTAATTCACTATTAGAACATGCCACACACACCAGGGCATGTCCTACCTTATCCTTACAATGCACCCTGCCCTTGGGCCTACCATAGGGGTGTCTGATATGAAGAAAAGGGAAGGTTTAGGGACTGGCAAATGGGTGCACTTGCCCAGTCAGCATGACAGTACCAGACTGCACGCAGGCTCTGCAATGGCAGGCCTTAGACACACTTTTACCGGCTGCTTCTGTGGGTGGCACAACCAGTGCTGCAAGCCCACCAGCAGCATTTGGATTTACAAGCCCTGGGCACTCCTGGTGCACTGTACTAGGGTCTGACAGGTAAACCAAACCAACCA
Organism: Triturus cristatus; assembly: GCF_964204655.1. Lineage (NCBI taxonomy): Eukaryota > Metazoa > Chordata > Amphibia > Caudata > Salamandridae > Triturus > Triturus cristatus. Next base: position 370,987,641 of record NC_140584.1, on the reverse strand, counting down.
ATCATGGAATCAATAATTCATCATCAATTTACAATAGGGAGAGCATATGCACTTTAGCACTGGTCAGCAGTGGTAAAGTGCCCAGAGTCATAAAACAGCCAACAGCTCAGAACAAATATAGGAGGAAATCAAACAAAAAAAGTTCAGGGATGACCCTGCAAAAAGGGCCAAGTCTAACACAACCCCCTTCCAGCCAAAACGCAGGGTAGACCAATCACTACCATGATGGGCTTCCCTGCTTTGGGCGATAGAACAAGGACATGGCTCGCAACTGCAGGGGCAGACTCCAGTTCTAAGCCAATCTGAACCTATTGGAATCCCTCTGTCCATACTCTCAGGGCCCACTAAGCCAAACCATGGGGAACCCTTCTCCTCACCTGTGGACACCACCTGTGCAGCACCTAACCTTAACTGGCTCACAGGTGTGTCCCAACAGACAGACAGCAGAATGCCACAGTGGCCACTGACAGTAGTCAGGGATGAGACCCAGGCCTTATGCCTCTCAGGGCTCTTAAACCTCTGCAGCGTCAGGGAGTGGGGGGCAGTAGCCCCAGGTGCTTGGCACCCATTGTCCATTCTCCCTCCTGTCAGGTCAGGTATGACATCCTGGCACTGACCCACCAGCTCCAGGCCTGTACCCGGCGGCTGGACCAAAGACTGGGGTGGCCTCTCCCACACCCAGTCCTCCTCCTTGGGGCTCAGTACCCTCCCACTTGGAGTGGGACCCCCTTCCAGAATTGCCGGGGTACCTGTGGCAGGTGTCCTGCGCAATTCGCCCACCAGTTCAGGGGTTCTATCCTGCAACTGGGCATCCAGGTCGGGGGGGACACCCTGAACCTGGCCCTCCAACCTAGGGTCTAAACCCTTCAGTTGAGCCGGGGTCAGAGGCGAGGACTCCCTCCCTCTGCACCCCCTTCCAGATGGCTATACCCTCCCACTTGGAGAGGTGCACCAAGAAGACAGACTGGTAGGGACACTGATTACAGATGTCCCTCCCTCCAGATCAGACAACACCTGAACCTGGCTCTCCAAACTAGGGTCTAAACCCTTAGGCTGCACCGGGGTCAGAGGTGAGGACTCCCTCCCTCTGCACCCCCTTCCAGAGTACTGCACACTCCCAACTGGAGTGGTACCCCTAGAAACAACATGGGTCAGGACACTGATTACAGTTGTCCCACCCTCCAGGTCAGACAACACCTGAACCTGTCTTCCCAACCCTGGGACCAACCCATGCTGTTGAACGCTCGCCTGGTGTACCAGGACTTCCCGGGGGCATGCATGCCCCTCCTGAGGGTGACACATAACTCATGTGTCGTGTGACAGTCTGCCTGGCGCAGATCTCCCGACCCCTGTCCATCTGACAGTGCGCGAAGATCCCCCAGGACAGAAGTGGTGTCACCATGGTCATTCACTGGTGACGCAGCCCTTCTGGCTGGCCCCTGACCCACTGGTTCTTCCACTGGGGACTCTTTCCCCCTCTCACCCCTCAATCTGGACTTCTGCACCCTCCCAACTGGAGCGGTACTGCCAGACACCAGAACTGAGGGAGGCCTGCTTACAGACACTCCCCGTTCACCAGACACTAGGGGATCCCGCACAACGGGCAGCCTCTCAGGACAGACTAGGCTCCCCACCTGGTGTTCCCTTAAAGAACCATCCAAGCTCTGAGACTGAGGTTGGGCACTACCGGGACATAACCCATTCTCACTCCTTCCCCTTACAGTTAGGACGTGAGAACCTACACCCCTCTCACTACTACAGGACCTAGTTGGGCTACTCTGAGCCACTTTCACCACACTGGGTTTGAAGATACCTGAACCACTCATCTTGGGATCACTCCCCAATGCCTTTCCAGACCCTCTGGACTCCACCAAAAGGTCTGCCTCCAATGTGAGCTCCCTGAGGTCAGAGAACTCACTCTCCAACAGGTTTTGGCATAGCTCTGGAAAACAGGGACTTACAATATGCTCTCCCACAATTGTATCACACAGCCCCCTAGCAGGGTTAACCAAACTATCCTTCACCTCACCATCCAGTGCCTCGCACACGTACTCCACACCACTCTCCTGAGATTGGCAAGACAGTATCTGACTGTCTCTGTCACTCAACCCACACTCTTCTGGGCGGTCTTCACACTCACACACCTGGATCTCAAGCATGGGGGAATCCCTCCCACCACTAGGACTATGAACCCCTGTGCCAGTTTCCCAATTCACCTCAAAAACACTGCGCACCCCTGGAGCTACCTCATATCCTTGAACCTCCTGGTGTAAATTAACCCCCTCCTTCGAGTCAGGCGCCACATCTCTGGGTGTGTGTACTACTCTCTCAGCACTAGAAAATTCAATATTGCTGCCACCATCTGAGCTGGATTCCTCCTCCCACTTGGCAAAGCTCACTCTCTGAGCTACACACATTTCCTGTTGCTGGGCTGAGACACTCATGGCCTCAAGCCTCTCAAGCTCTAAGTAAAGCTTCCTCATAGTCAACTCATGCTCCATTTCCATTTTCTTTTCCTCTAGGGCTAACTTTCTAATTTGTCATTCCAATTCCAACTGCCCTTTTAACTTGAGGTTGGTCAGCTCCATTGTGTTCATCCTACACTCTTTTCTATCCGCCAACTCCTCTGGAGATAGACTTTCACCAGAAACACTGGTACGGGCAGGGGAAGGGGTTTTCCTTCCTCTTGGACCCACTGGCCCATCCAGCTGCTCCTCTGCATTATCATCATCAGTGTCATTCCTTGCATCTACCCAGGCCCTCAGCACCTTGTAGAACTCTGCCTTATTTTTGCATACAGTAGTAGAAACATTGAATTTCTTGCAGAAGAACTTTAGCTGTTTTACTGGGTAGCTGTCCAGTTTCTCTTCTTCCCATTCCCATTCATTACCAACAGAGACTATGGATGCTGCTTTTTCATGGTGGTTAAACTTGGCAGTACTCAAAAATAGAAAGTCCCAAAAAGAAATCTACCAACAAGTATTGGTTGCGTTAAGGTCTGCACTCACTAAGTAGTGTTCACCAATCACTGTACATGAGTCACAAATGCAAGTCCAGAATCCTCACCGCTGACCACGTATGTTAGACTTGGGGGTCTCTAGTTGGCACAGGTATGCACTTGTGACAAATAGGGACCTCCTCCTCCAGTCAGGGTAAGGGGGTATACTCCCAAAATAACCCCTGCTCACCCCCTTGGTAGCTTGGCACGAGCAGACAGGTTTATCTCAGAGGCAGTGTGTAAAGCATTTTGTGAACACATACAGTAACCAAGTGACAACACTACAATTGGACACCACACAGGCTTTATATAAAAAATACTTTATATAGATTTACCACAAGACCATTAAACGACAAAAACACACAATACTGTTACTTTAGATAGTAGAATTTTGCTTAGTTATCTTAAGTTATTAAATGCAACACTTTAAGTCAATGTACCTTTTAGATGCGACACGCAGGGCAACCAAAGTGTTGCAACGATGTTGATGCGATGATGATTTTGGTGCAAAGAAATAAAGACGTGAAGATCTTCCAGATGCGGAACGCTTCTCCGATGTTGCGAGAAGACTCAACTCGATGCTTCAGCTGCAGCGGCGTCACCCTTTACGCGATGCGATGACAGCGGCCTTGGCAGCGACACTCTTCTCCGAGGATGTGAGACGCTTCCGCTCGATGCGATGCTGCAGCGGCGACTTTACGCGATGCGATGTCAACAGCTCCGACGGCGGCACGCTTCTCCGTGGATGCGAGGCGCTTTTCTTGATGCGGTGCAATGCGACAACTACGATGGCTGCGATGGTGACACGCTTCTTCGGCGTTGCGAGACACTTCCTGGATGATGTGAGACGCTTCCGCTCGATGCGATGCTGCAACGGCGACACACTTTACGAGATGCGACAACAACAGCTCCGACGGCGGCACGCTTCTCCTTCTTGAGTCACGCTTCCAGCTCCTTGCGACACGCAGCCCCTCAGAAGGCTCAACAACAGCAGCAGGCACTTCCAAAGAACTCTGGGGAGCTGGGGGGTGAAGTCTGTTGCTCCTGAGACTTCAGCAGGAGGCAAGCTCATTTCCAAGCCCTTGGAGATCCTTCAAAAGTTGAGCAAAAGTACACACAAAGTTCCTTTCTCCTCTCTTTGGCAGTAAGGCAACCACTGCAGGCCAATCCCCCAGTTTCAGGGATAGTTTCCTTCTCAGATTCTTCTGGTTCCTCCCTCAGCAGAGGTTCTTCTTGTTTTCCCAAAGTGATCTAATTTCTTGGGATCAGGGTCCCAATATTTATACCCCAAAATCCTTTGTCCTCTGAGGGCAGAGGGGCCTTTGCCCAGTCCAAATCAGTTCTGGAGCACTCTGTTTAAATGACTCCTTCTTTCCTTTCACAGTGCAGGGCAGAAACATCAGACGCACCACAGGGGGTGGAGCCAGCACTGTGGGGGGCAGGCACTGTCCTATTCAGGTCCCAGGTGCAACTCCTCCCTCCCATCTAGATGCAGATCTCTCTATTCACCACTGGGCGGACTCACCCTGTCTCCGGGAATTCCCCAGCCCTGTCACTCAAACTCCAGACAGGGAATACACAGCCTAGCAGAGGCAGGTTTGAATGGTTAGACAAGAAAATGCCTACTTTCTAAAAGTGGTATTTTCAAACACAGAATGTTAAAACCAACTTCACTAAAATATGTATTTTATCATTCTGAGTTCAGGCATACTAAATTTGAATTTCTACCATGTTCCCTGAGTCGGTTAGGATTATAAGATGTAATAACCAAACTGCCCATTCTGGCCTATGGAGAACAGGTAGCCTTGCAATAGTGAAAAACGAAAATGGCTGTAATTCACTATTAGAACATGCCACACACACCAGGGCATGTCCTACCTTATCCTTACAATGCATCCGGCCCTTGGGCCTACCATAGGGGTGTCTGATATGAAGAAAAGGGAAGGTTTAGGGACTGGCAAATGGGTGCACTTGCCCAGTCAGCATGACAGTACCAGACTGCACACAGGCTCTGCAATGGCAGGCCTTAGACACACTTTTACCGGCTGCTTCTGTGGGTGGCACAACCAGTGCTGCAAGCCCACCAGCAGCATTTGGATTTACAAGCCCTGGGCACTCCTGGTGCACTGTATTAGGGTCTGACAGGTAAACCAAACCAACCAATCATGGAATCAATAATTCATCATCAATTTACAATAGGGAGAGCATATGCACTTTAGCACTGGTCAGCAGTGGTAAAGTGCCCAGAGTCATAAAACAGCCAACAGGTCAGAAAAAATATAGGAGGAAGGCAAACAAAAAAAGTTCAGGGATGACCCTGCAAAAAGGGCCAAGTCCAACACATACTTATTCCCTCCCTTACCTCCTGTCACTCCTCCTCCCCCTCTCGTTTACTCATTGTCACACATTCTTTCTTTGACATACTCTCAGTGGCGCACAGTCACACACTCACTCATAAATACTCACACCCACACTAATGCATAACTATCTCTCACTCACTCAGTCTTACTGATGCCATTCACTGATTCTGATTCACACTCACTTTCACTCATGTATACAATGTCCCATTTACAAACACTTACACATGTTCACTCTCAAACTCATTCATACCCACTCTCATTTAGTTTCACTCCTCTCTTTCCCACACTCACACATATGCAGTGTCTCTCACATGCTCACTCTTTCTCTCATTCACTGATTTTCACTTCCATACTCACATACTTTCAAATAATCACTATTTCACACTTTCACTCTCTCATCCTATCACTCAGTCTAACTCACTCATGCTCATCCACACTACTTCAAAATGTCCCCATGTCACTCACTCCTTCTCACACTTACTCATTCATGCTCGCTTTCACTCACTCTCAGTTGCACACGTTTGCTATCACTAATATCACACACATATACACATACATTCACTTGAACATGTTCACTCTCACACATCGTCAACCACAAATGCACAAAACAACAACTGTGGGATTATTTCTTTACTTACTTTGTCTATACTGGTGACTCCTCCATTGCAGCAGTAGGGAGAGGAGGAATCCAGCACTGGACACAGGATCCAGGAAGGCCTGATACAAATGAGGATAGATAAATGGCAGTAGAGTCATAAGGAAGACCTGTCTCCAGCCCTCTCCTAGTGTCTAACAGTGCTGGAATCCAATCTCTATCAGAGACTATGACAGGGCATGGGATCCCACCAGGGCATGGGATCCCACCCCTGCTGTTCTCTGTGGATGGGATCCCACCCCTGCTGTTCTCTCTGGACTATGGTTGGCGCTGGGATGCACTAATGTGCACTCTGTGAGTCCCATTTTAGCAGATGTACTGTGCTGCTTGAGACAAATGCAATATGTTTGTTAAATAAAATTAATTGTGTTTGTGTGAGTGGAGCATAGTTGAATTACACCACTCACCAATGCACAATCCAGACATCCACCTGCAGAGAGCTGAGTTCTTAAACAGAGCTTTGGAGATGAATCGTAGCTCAGCCCACTCAATCTACCTCTTTTTCCTTATTCTATCATCCGGAACATGTAGAGGCCCCGATAGCTGACCAGTGCACTGGCAATGTTCATGAAAACAGGAAAATTGTGTTTTAATTAATCCTGCAGAATTAAATAAAGAACAGTGTGGACAGAGGTAAGGGCAGTAGGTGGCGGCTCACAGGTGGTGGAGTAGCCACTGTGTGAAAAGATTGTTCTACAACAACAATGTTTACGATTAACATCCTTTGAGAACTTTCGGAGGTGTCACAGTTTTTCTTTGCTTCCCATGCTCAAAGTGTCTCTGCCAGTTCAAATCAGGGAAGCCCAACATGAGTTAGGTAGTGAGATTTACACAGCATTCACATTTATACCATTGTTCCATGCTCACAAAAGTACCATGATTGTTTAACCACAATTTATATGTTGAGAAGTGTTCCTATGCACAGTGGCATTACAGAGGGGAAGTAAGTTGATTTGTGCCAAGTATAACTTCTTGAGAACTATTTGTTAGCATTGAATAAGGGTTTGCACAGCGATTGACGGCCTGTAATTCAAGAGAGGGGATGGGTGAGCTGCTCACGCACAAACATACACATGCATCTACATAAACTCTCACACCCATGCATTCACCAGTGTTCATACATATATCTACCATTTACAAGCACATACACATGCCTACACACATTGACACCACGCACACACTAATACACATACATTCATATATATATACACATGTATGCACACACCAAACATTTTTAAAAAAACTTAATAGCTGCAGCAGTGGTTTTGGGTGGTGGGAGGGAAGCCTCAGAGGTTCCTGGAGGCTTGTGACTGCTGCCTCCTCTCACAGCCTCTCCCTTACTCATCACAGAGAGGGATGGGGGTCAGTAACAGTTGCTGACCGCACCTCACTCTGCGACGAGGTGTCATTGATTGACACTTGGCCCTGGGCATTTCAGGACTGAAGCGCCCTGTTCCTAGTCTATTTGTGACGCTCCCGTCATCATGTAGGGGAGGAACTTGCCGTTCTTTTCCGGACCCAAGAAGTCACACTCATAGGGCTGAGAAATCCTCAGCCCAGCATAGTTCAGCTCAGGCAGCCAGGCAACTCATAAAGAGTGTCTGAGAGACTGACCTTTGTTCAGCCTGACACACTTCATGGCTACAAAAAGGTGGGCAGATGGGTCCTACCCCCTTAAGGACGGGGCCGCTGCTATGTGCAACATTAATTGTAAATTTAAGTTTTTAACGCGAGTGTCCTGAAGCAGAAAAAAATGAAAACTATGCAAAGATACAAATCTTGCTTCATTTGTTTTTAATGTTTCTAAATAAAAATGCTGCAGCTTCGCATGAGACAGAGGTCAGCATTTTATTCAGTTTGACCTTTACTTCTTTAAAGCACAAGCTCTCAACACACGAAGGGACATATTATCAAGGACGGCGTTTAAAATTATTGCCGCTTTAGCGGCAGAAAACTGCCGCTAAAGTGGCAATAATGGGCTTGATAATATGCCCTTGAGAATTCCAATAGAACCCCATGTTGACACCAGAACATGGGCTTAATTTTAACGCCATGTCTTGATAATATGCCCCATAGATGGAAAATGTATTATCTGTGTGAAATTCAAAGATATGGCCGAAAATTTGAAATGTTACCTGGACTTTGTTCTCCTGAGTCCTGCAGTGGCCAGAAATATTAGAGGCGTACTCCAAACCCTAATGAAGGCACCCAGAAAAACTGAGGGGCAAAAGCAATCTCACTGGAACTGATTGGCAGGAGTTTGAGACAGGAAGCACGGGTGACACCAAGTAACCCCATGTAAGAAGCATTCTGCTGTAGATTCAAACATCACATTGACAGCCATAGTGATGATTGGTTTCTTGACAGCAGGAAATGAGGGTGGTTGGAGCAGAAAGGAAGATTGTGTTTCAATGACAAAAACTCAGCATTTATTTTTTTGGTTCGAAGAACTTCTCAGACAATATGACCTGGCACAACGGTAGAACTGAAATCTTAAAATCAATTACTTGATGTTGTTATGGATAAGGAAAACTGTTGATTCTTGGAAAACACTCGCCCATCACGGAGAAACAGCTGATTTATTACCTCAGAGTATGTGGCTTCAGCGCTCTTAGATGTTTTCACGTGTGAGGTCATTTTAAGAGAGTTTTGAAAACGTGGTCACATTAGTAAAGACGTGCAAGCTTTTAAACAAGAAAGGAATCACAGGTCTCTGTGCTTATCAGGGAAGTGGTGATTAGGCACAGCTGGTGTTAATGATAGTTGAAAATGGCTGCTGTTGGAAAGTGTGAATGTACCGAGAAGAAACTATCATTTTCACAAATAATGGTGCTTAATTATAACATTATTTTGAATTTAATAGAGGCTTTTAGTTGTACATGGTTCGTGGAAAGCACGATGACTAAAGGCAGTCAAATTCTGTCGAAAATATGCAAAATCCTTTTCAAATTTCTTTGAGGTTTAAGAAGGTAAATCGACAGAACTCAAGGGAAAAAACATTAAAAGTGATGAAAATAATATCGAAAGTAACACTAACTTTATTTATCTTCAACATTCATAAAAGTGTAGAAAAGTATGCAAGTCACTGCTGGACATAGCCCTTTTTGCTGGGTTATTCCCTAAACGTTTTGTCTTCCTACTGTATTTTTCTGACTTTGTTTTTGCTGGATTTTGGACTCTGGGCACTTTACCACTGCTGACCAGTGCTAATTTCCATTGCTCCCTGTGTAAGTTGTATTGTTTATTGGTTTATCCATGATTGGCATATTTGATGTCCATGGTAAAGTGCACCAGGTGGTGTCCAGAGCCTGTGACTCAGAGGCAACTAGTGGGCCTGCAACACTTATTGTGCCACCTACATGAGTAGCCCTGTAAACATGTCTCAGACCTGCCACTGCAGTGTCTGAGTGGAGTTTTAAACTGCCATTTCGACCTGGCAAGTACACCCATTTGCCAGGCCCAAACCTTCCCTTTTACTACATGTAGGGCACACCTAAGGTAGGCCCAAAGTAGCCCAATGAGCCAGGTGCAGTTGTATTTAAAAGGTAGGAAATGTGCTGGTGTGTGTCCTAATAATGAAATAATGCTAATTTTATTTTTCACTATTGCAAGTACTATAACTTGGGGATTGCTTTGAAATATCATTTAAGTGTAATTTACCGTTGGGAGCAGATTGAGAATTGGAGTTTAGGGTCTCTGAACTCACAATTTAAAAGTACCTCTTTTGGTGAAGTTGAATCTGGTGAACTGAAGGAGAAAATCCATGTAGCTACACCCAGCATCTTTTTTTTATTGACCCATAGCTCCAAACTTTGACGCATCACCACTTCAAACACAGAGGGGCATATTATCAAGCACGGCATTAAAATTATCGCAACTTTAGCAGTAGGAAACTGCCGCTAAAGCAGCGATAAAGAGCTTGATAATATGCCCTTGTGAATTCCAATAGAAGCCCAGGTTCTGGTGTGAGGGACCACAAACCTGGGCTTCTATTGGAATTCTCAAGGGCATATTATCAAGCCCATTATTGCCGCTTTAGCGGCAGTTTCCTGCCACTAAAGTGGCGATAATTTTAACGCTGTTCTTGATAATATGCCCCAGAGTGTGGTTCCTGATCAGTGCATTGACCCTGGCTTTCACCACAGGCCTTAGCTTTCCATCTCAGCACATCAGAAGAACCGCTGCAGCGTGCATTTCAAGCACTGCATCACCGAAGTCTGTGACCCACCGCTTCAACTCCGACGCAGTGCCTGCTTCATCACTGTAGAATCAACACAGGGCATATGGATTTTTGATGCATCCTCCCGGGGTGTCGATTTCTTCATCAACTTTGTTCATCAGTAAGGAACCAAGGCCGCATGTCCGGGTATTGATGCATCACCTCGCCTTGCATTAAGGAACCAATGCATCACCTCCCCTGCGTAGCAGTAAGGAACCGATGCATCACCTACCCTGGCAGTAAGTAAGCAACACATCACCTACCCTGGGAGTAAGGAACCAATGCATTGCTTTGCTTTTCCGGCACTTCACCTCCCTAGTATCTGTTTTGTCTTTGAATTTTGATACATCCAAGGTACTTTGTGCTAAAAGTACATATTCATCGATTGCTATCGACTGAACTTATTTAACGTTTGAAAAGTGATATCTTTACTTGTGTATGTTGGATTTTTATCATTTTTGTCTTGTTTTATTCAGATAAATGTTGGATATTTTTCTAAACTGGGGTGGACTAAAGGGCACATGCATCAAAGGTTTTTGCGAGCGCAAATGGTACAATTCTCAAAAATCGGCAGTTTGCGATCGCAAAATGACCTTTTGTGCTGCATCAAAGTGTTGGGGACGCGCAATTTAGGTAATCGCAATTATTTGCGATTTCCTAAATTGTGATTGCATTTAAGGAATCGCAATTTGCGATTCCTTAAATGCAATGCAAGAACCACTTTTAAATAGCGATTTCGCTATTTGGGGCCGCAAATTACCGAGCAATTAAACTGGTCGGTAAATTGCAAAAACTTTGAAAAATGCACTAAAGTGCATTTTTTAAAGTTTCATGTGCGCAACATGGGTGCACATGCCAATTTCAGGGGTGCAACAGGGTGTCATTTTGACTCGCAAAATCCTACCTTGATGCATGTACCTGTATGTTTGTAATGTTTTTACTGTGTTACTGTGAATGTATGTACAAATGCTTTACACATTGCCTCTGAGATGAGCATGACTGCTTGTGCCAAGCTATCAAGGGGGTAAGCAGAGGTTCTTACCTGTGTGAATCCCTTACTCTGACTAGAGTGAGGGTCCCTACTTTGACAGAGTGCAAACCACTGCCAACTAGAGACCCCATTTCTAACATAGACGTATGAACGGTCTTTGCCACTCTTGCCCACCTCTCTCTTCAGTTACAATCTGTAAGTCCTTATTTTAAGATCACTGTCTCCCTAATGTATCTACCCTCAGCAAACATATTTCGGCAGTCGTTCAATAGCTTGTAGCCAGGGAATCTGTTCCTTCACAAACTTTTCCTTGGGGATCAATTCATGTTTTCCCACCAAACAGTTCACATATGCTTGCTGTATTTGGCTCACAATGACTGTGGGATTAATTTTGTGTTTCATGGAGTAGGAGCACTCCCATAAATTGGTTTTGCTTCCAAACCACCTAATATTCCTTCCCTCTCATCCCACAAGATGAGGAACGACAGTTTCTGATGGTGGAACCAGTTGAGCTCTTCTGTCAGAGAACAATCTCCGCTGAATCGTAAGGTCATAGTGACGGTTGCATCTTCCTAATTGAGGTGGGGCAATCACAACTAGAATCCCTTATCGGGGGCCACCATGCAAGACACTGTAGTCCCGGACAGCGAGATGATACAATAAGCCCAAAGCACAGGGAGCTAACTCCTTATGCATAAGGGTCATTTTGTACATTTTTAAGAACAATCTCCAGAATTTGTTTAATGCACTCTTTGACAAGCAGGTGCATTAAAAAAGGTGCCTGTTTATTAAAGTTTAGTGCCTTCAGTGGAGCCACAACATCAACTGCTTCACTTAAGGCACAGAGATCCTTTGCAAGATGGTTCTCTGCCAGGGGAGAGTGACCTCCAACTCTGCTCACCTAGTGAGCTAGTGGGATATTCTCCATTGTCTCAATGACCCCATGAGTGTGTTAGGCTAGGTGAGATTCTTGAAAAAGCTTACTGAGCTGAAGCTATTAAAATGACGAGTAGCTCACTTAGTTGTGTGATGAAATATTGTCAACAAAAGTATTGGGAACAAACATATCGCTGTTGGACCTGGCCCTTTCTGCAGGGTCATCCCCAGACGTTTTGCCTACTTACATGTCCCTAGTCACGTGGCACTACATGTGCCCAGGGCCTGTTAATTAAATGCCACTGGTGAGTCTGCAGCACTGATTGTGCTACACACTTAAGCCGTTTACCGCAGTGGTAATTCCGTCGCGGTGCAGGGCGTTTCATTGAGTGGGCGATGCCGCGCCATCCAACGGACGTGCGCAGCACGACCGGGGCCGACGGGCGCAACGAAAGGGTTAAGTACCACTTTTAACATGTCTAACCAGCACTGATTGTGCCACACTCTTAAGTAGCACTTTTAACATGTCTAAGGCCTGGCTTTGAAAAGCCTGTATGTACAGTTTTGTTGGACCCGGCCCTTCTGGCAGGTTCACCCCCGAGACTTTTCGCTTTTTTATTGATGACTTGGTTTAGTGATTTTTGGGTTTCTGCGCACTTTACCGCTGTGTCCCAGGGTAAAGTGCGTGCGTGTTGTGAGGTTGGCCTGCCCTCCCATAGGAATGCATGGGGGAATGTATGTGTCCTGGCAGTTCCTGATGCGTGGGGTGTGCAGGCCCGTGTTTGGTATGTGCGGACTCGTGTGAGTGAATGCTGCGCGATGATGTGTGCGGCGTGCATGTACCTAGTGTGGAAGTGCCACTTCTAGAAGTGGGCACTTCAGTGTGCAGTATGAAATGTGTGGCTTGTCTGGCGATTGGCTGGTGGAGGTCATGTGACGGACTAGGGAAATCCCCAGGGACAGGAGGAGTCACCCAGTGGTGAATGGGAGTTTAGCATACTGATGGCTGGGGAGGAGTATACCTGGGTCCTGAATAGGACAGGGCTTTCCCCACACACTGCTGGCTCCGGCACCTGTGGTGCGTCGGATGACCCTGGCCTGCCAGTGAATAGGGAGAGGGGCTGAGCAAAACAAAGTGCTCAGGAACAAGATGTAACTGGTTCGCCCCCTCCCTGCACCTTGCAGACAAAGAATTTACTGTAAAAAAAGGGGCTGTGTCCCCTTACATTTGGTGTTCTCTTGCAGGATCATCTGAGGGGGGGCCTGCTGCTGCTGGGCGCCAGGAGAGACCGCCACTGGGGACTGCCTCCCTGCTGGAGGGCCCTGTGTGCTGGCTCTGGGCCCAGCCTTTGCCCCCCTGCTCTTGAAGGACTTTATTTCTGGACTTGCTATTTCTAAGCGCCTGGGAGCGCTTTTATGGGCTTGATAGCGCTGTCTGACTTTATAGCGCTGTGTGCGCTTTGATTTCGTTGGCGGGTGCCCACCCCGCTTATTCGTTTCGTTGGCGAGGGAGCCTACCCCTCTCATTGCCGAGGAATTCACCGCCGCGGCCGGGCTTCAGCCGGAAGTCAGGCAGGCCGGGGGGCGTGCCGCGGGACGGAAGCCTCGTTTCCAAATCAGGAAGCGGACGGGAGCCTACCCTGCGCTCCTGTGCAGGGCTGAAGAAGTGCCCGGGTGAAGCAAGGACGTAGTGGGAGGAAGCGGGCGGGAGCCTACCCCGCGCTTCCCCCAGGAGAGAAGGACTGCTGAGGCGGCGGGGCCCCGAGGCACATTGTCGGTGCCTGCCCCGCCGCGAGAGAGCCGTCCTGACGCAGGAGTCCCCAGAGAAGAGCCCGGTAAGTGGTGAAGGGCTGGGGGACTCCGTATGTGTGGGGCAGCAGTGTAGACGAGTCCCCCGTGTGGGACTCTGACGGACCAGAGACATTGTAAAGGTCTGAGCGCGTGGCGCTCCAACAACGGGGGCGGTGCCCACGATCCCTGTGAGGCTCCAAACGCCGCATTGCTTCCGAGCCCCGTGAGGCTCCAACGACGGGGGTAAATTAAGTTTCGAGGGTCCCAGAGAGGGGGCCCCCACCCATCCCTGCCGGTACTTGAGCGGCCCCGCTTGCCAGAGGGCCGCTCCCACGTTGGGGGCGCATTGGTTGGGCAGAGCCGGTTAAGGCTCTAGGGGACGTTCTTTTTAGCTAGAGCCCAGAGAGGCTCCCCACGAGAGCGACAGATTGGTGTTCGCAGGGCATAGTGGTGCCCACGCTCAGTTCTACAGCTGCCCAGCACTTAGTGGGCAGCTGCCACGTTTAGGTGGGGGACATTTCTCGTTTGGGTCTGCGCAGCTGGCGCAGCTTGACTGGACACAGGGCGTCTTAGCCCTGACAAGGCCAGTTGGCCTAGGGACTGCCACAGGTGGTGGCTCATGAGAGTTTCTCGCTAATGTTCCTACCTGCACCTCTGAATGTATTTTTGATGCATCATGTGTTTCCTTTTATGACACAGCTGAATGTAGTTTCTGCATCATGTGTTTTCTTTCAGAGCACCGCTGAATGTTTTATGCGTCATGTGTTCACCTGCCCGGCACCTCTGAATGAGTTATGCGTCATGTGCCATGTTCTACACCTCTGAATGTTTTATGCATCATGTGTAATGTGTGTTTTCCCCTACAGGTATTGTGATACTTAGGTGGTTGTGTTCCCCTGGTACCGGTGGTACTAGGGAGGTTCTGAGTCCCTGCGTGATAGTCTCCTAAGGTGGTTAGGGTTGCGTAGGTGGTACTTTCTTGTTACCAGTAAGTACTGGTTGTGTGCTATATAAATGTTATTTTTGTGCTACAGTAATTTTATATTTGGTGCTAAGTGCTAAATATCAAAAAGTGCTAATTCCTGACAGTGGTCCATGTGGCCCTGTCCCCTGTATATATAATCCCTTGTAAATTCTGCCCGTGCCTGTTGGCACATTGTAAAGTGTGTGTTTTTATCTAATGTGTTGTGTATAATACAAAGGCTATTTTTATAGAATACCTTGTGTGGAGTTTCCTTTGTGGTGGGCCTTGGGTGTTGTTGCTGGGTGCGCGCGCAAACGCTTTACACATTGCCTCAGAGATAAGCCTGACTGCTCCTGCCAAGCTACCAAGGGGGTGAGCAGGGGTTATCTTTGGCGTGTAACTTCCTTGCCCTGACTAGAGTGGTGGTTTCTGCCTGGCTTTGGCGCAAGCCCTAGCCAACCAGAAATCGCCAGTTCTAACATTGGTGATCAGCGGTGGGATTTGGACGTGCGTTTGCGCTGTACCGCAGCAGCGACTGGCTACACCACAAAACTCTGCATTAGATAAATCACATATTACGGATTATTGTTTTTGAGTTCCATTATTTCTTCTCCTAAAGGTGTCCTTTGTGAATCATGTACTCCTGTGCTAGCTCAGACACTCAGGTTCCTTGTGTTAAACTCTTCTCAGGAACGTCCGCCAAAATGGAGCCTGCTTTTAACTTCTGTAGTCTGTTTAGGTACAGTAGGTTGGAGCTGGTAAGGTTCTGCGAGGAGAGGGACATAGAGGTGGGTGAGTCAGATACCCAGTCCAAACTGAGGGACAACCTGATCACTTGGCAAAAGGATGAGTGGGAGCGAGAGCGCAGCGAGGAAGATAGGGCCCGGGCCGCACGCCGAGAGGGTGGTGGGTCTGTGGGGAGCCCTGAAGATTCAGAAGAGGAGGAAGGTTACCTGACAGGGACGCCAGTAGAAAGTGAAGACCCCATAGATAGGGAGTCCCTTGCTGGGTCCAGTGTCAGGAGCAGCACCCCATCCCTTTACCTGTCCCCAGAGGAGTGGATAGATAGGAGGGAAGAGAGGGAGCATCAGCTGGCCATGGAGAAGCTCAGGTTAGAGCATGCCAAGGAGATGGCGCAGCTGGGTGTGGAGGAGAGGATGGCGGAGGCTGAGAGGGCCTTCGCCAGGGAGAGGTTAGCTCTGGAGGATAGGTTGTCCCCAGAGCGCAGTTGTGGTTTTCTGGATTCCCCAGGGAGGGTTGAGTCCACTGGTGGCAGCAATAGAGAGCCCAGTGCAGAGAGTCCCATTCCCCATTCCCAGAGTCTGGTACCTGTTTTCCTAGGGGAGGAATGTAGGTTGAAGTTCAGGGGCAGTAAGAAGCTGCCTCACCAGTCATGGGGCACGTTTGTGGGTGAATGTGAGGATTCACTGGATGATTGGTTAAGGGTACACACGGAACGGGCTTTTGACGGACTGTATGCTCTGGTTATCAAGGAGCAGCTGCTTGGTAGTTGTTATCCCGGGTTGCGCCAACACCTGTTGGGGTATGGCTCTTTTTGCCCATGGGAGCTGGCAGAGGAAGCAGACCGTTGGGAGGGTGCCCAAGGATCTGATGAGGTATGGGAGAGTACTTCCAATAGCAGTGGCTCAGGGATCTTCCCATCTTGGATGGGGGTAGAGGTTCAGAGTAGCCCAGCTAGGTCCCAGAGTAGTGAGAGGGGTGTAGGGGCTCACGGCCTATCTCAGTGGAGTGGGAGTGAGTGGGTGACTTTGAGTCCCCAGAGGCCCGAAACCCAGTCTCAGAACCTGGATGGTTTCTTAAGGGAACACCAGGTTGGGGGCCTAGGCTGTCCTGTTAGGTCACTTGAGGAAGCTCGCCTAGGGTATGGAGAACCTGGAGTCTCTGTAAATGGAGCTCCAGTGGTTCTGGTGTCAGGCAGTACCGCTCCGGTAGGGAGGGTACAGAAGTCCGGCGAGAGGAGTGGCGTGGGGCTGTGTTCCCCGGTGGAGGAGCCAGTGGGTCAGGGACCAGCCGGTAGGGCTGAGTCTCCTAGAAGTGACCATGGCGACTACACGTCTGTCCAGGGGGATCTTCGCGCATTGTCAGGTGGACAGGGGGCGGGAGATCTGCGCCAGGCAGACTGTCATGCAACATATGAGGCATATGTTACTCTTGGGGGGATACTGTGTGAGTCCCCAGAAGTCCTGGAGTGCCAGGCAAGTATGCAACCGAAGGTTCTAGACCAGAGGTTGGGAGACCAGTTCTCAGGGAGAGGTCCTGAGCTGGTGGGAAAGTTGATTTCTGAGGGTGCCTCTCAGAGGAGGAGAGGACGGAACCCTAGAAGGAGAGGTAGGGGGAGGAGAGCCTCACCCGTGACTGTTGGTCAGCTTGAGGGTTCAGACCCTGGACTGGAAGATCAGTGGATGTTTAGAACAGCCCTGATGAGGGGAAGAGTGGAAAAGGGTCACTATGTGCCAGGGGTTACTACCCCCCACTCTGTGGTTAGGCAAGGACCAGTGGCGCCTAGATGGCCTAGGGCCTGGTCCTGGCCGCGGACAACTGAGGAGTACCAGTGGGGTAGCCCAGTTGGTCCGCCGAGTTCTTTTAGAAAGAATTCCATGGGTTTAGAGTGGCGTAAAACCGGAGAGTGTCCCTGCCGTTGCGGGCCTGCGTCCGTGTTTTGTTGCCCAAAGCAGGGAAGACCTTCACGGTGGTGATTGGTCTACCCTGCGTTTTGGCTGAAAGGGGGTTGTGTTGGACCCGGCCCTTCTGGCAGGTTCACCCCCGAGACTTTTCGCTTTTTTATTGATGACTTGGTTTAGTGATTTTTGGGTTTCTGCGCACTTTACCGCTGTGTCCCAGGGTAAAGTGCGTGCGTGTTGTGAGGTTGGCCTGCCCTCCCATAGGAATGCATGGGGGAATGTATGTGTCCTGGCAGTTCCTGATGCGTGGGGTGTGCAGGCCCGTGTTTGGTATGTGCGGACTCGTGTGAGTGAATGCTGCGCGATGATGTGTGCGGCGTGCATGTACCTAGTGTGGAAGTGCCACTTCTAGAAGTGGGCACTTCAGTGTGCAGTATGAAATGTGTGGCTTGTCTGGCGATTGGCTGGTGGAGGTCATGTGACGGACTAGGGAAATCCCCAGGGACAGGAGGAGTCACCCAGTGGTGAATGGGAGTTTAGCATACTGATGGCTGGGGAGGAGTATACCTGGGTCCTGAATAGGACAGGGCTTTCCCCACACACTGCTGGCTCCGGCACCTGTGGTGCGTCTGATGACCCTGGCCTGCCAGTGAATAGGGAGAGGGGCTGAGCAAAACAAAGTGCTCAGGAACCAGATGTAACTGGTTCGCCCCCTCCCTGCACCTTGCAGACAAAGAATTTACTGTATAAAAAGGGGCTGTGTCCCCTTACATTTGGTGTTCTCTTGCAGGATCATCTGAGGGGGGGCCTGCTGCTGCAGGGCGCCAGGAGAGACCGCCACTGGGGACTGCCTCCCTGCTGGAGGGCCCTGTGTGCTGGCTCTGGGCCCAGCCTTTGCCCCCCTGCTCTTGAAGGACTTTATTCCTAGACTTGCTATTTCTAAGCGCCTGGGAGCGCTTTTATGGGCTTGATAGCGCTGTGAGCGCTGTCTGACTTTATAGCGCTGTGTGCGCTTTGATTTCGTTGGCGGGTGCCCACCCCGCTTATTTGTTTCGTTGGTGAGGGAGCCTACCCCTCTCATTGCCGAGGAATTCACCGCCGTGGCCGGGCTTCAGCCGGAAGTCAGGCAGGCCTGGGGGCGTGCCGCGGGACGGAAGCCTCGTTTCCAAATCAGGAAGCGGACGGGAGCCTACCCCGCGCTCCTGTGCAGGGCTGAAGAAGTGCCCGGGTGAAGCAAGGACGTAGTGGGAGGAAGCGGGCGGGAGCCTACCCCGTGCTTCCCCCAGGAGAGAAGGACTGCTGAGGCGGCGGGGCCCAAGGCACATTGTCGGTGCCTGCCCCGCCGCGAGAGAGCCGTCCTGACGCCGGAGTCCCCAGAGAAGAGCCCGGTAAGTGGTGAAGGGCTGGCGGACTCCGTATGTGTGGGGCAGTAGTGTAGACGAGTCCCCCGTGTGGGACTCTGACGGACCAGAGACATTGTAAAGGTCTGAGCGCGTGGCGCTCCAACAACGGGGGCGGTGCCCACGAGCCCTGTGAGGCTCCAAACGCTGCATTGCTTCCGAGCCCCGTGAGGCTCCAACGACGGGGGTAAATTAAGTTTCGAGGGTCCCAGAGAGGGGGCCCCCACCCATCCCTGCCGGTACTTGAGCGGCCCCGCTTGCCAGAGGGCCGCTCCCACGTTGGGGGCGCATTGGTTGGGCAGAGCCGGTTAAGGCTCTAGGGGACGTTCTTTTTAGCTAGAGCCCAGAGAGGCTCCCCACGAGAGCGACAGATTGGTGTTCGCAGGGCACAGTGGTGCCCACGCTCAGTTCTACTGCTGCCCAGCACTTAGTGGGCAGCTGCCACGTTTAGGTGGGGGACATTTCTCGTTTGGGTCTGCGCAGCTGGCGCAGCTTGACTGGACACAGGGCGTCTTAGCCCTGACAAGGCCAGTTGGCCTAGGGACTGCCACAGGTGGTGGCTCATGAGAGTTTCTCGCTAATGTTCCTACCTGCACCTCTGAATGTATTTTTGATGCATCATGTGTTTCCTTTTATGACACCGCTGAATGTAGTTTCTGCATCATGTGTTTTCTTTCAGAGCACCGCTGAATGTTTTATGCGTCATGTGTTCACCTGCCCGGCACCTCTGAATGAGTTATGCGTCATGTGCCATGTTCTACACCTCTGAATGTTTTATGCATCATGTGTAATGTGTGTTTTCCCCTACAGGTATTGTGATACTTAGGTGGTTGTGTTCCCCTGGTACCGGTGGTACTAGGGAGGTTCTGAGTCCCTGCGTGATAGTCTCCTAAGGTGGTTAGGGTTGCGTAGGTGGTACTTTCTTGTTACCAGTAAGTACTGGTTGTGTGCTATATAAATGTTATTTTTGTGCTACAGTAATTTTATATTTGGTGCTAAGTGCTAAATATCAAAAAGTGCTAATTCCTGACAGTGGTCCATGTGGCCCTGTCCCCTGTATATATAATCCCTTGTAAATTCTGCCCGTGCCTGTTGGCACATTGTAAAGTGTGTGTTTTTATCTAATGTGTTGTGTATAATACAAAGGCTATTTTTATAGAATACCTTGTGTGGAGTTTCCTTTGTGGTGGGCCTTGGGTGTTGTTGCTGGGTGCGCGCGCAAACGCTTTACACATTGCCTCAGAGATAAGCCTGACTGCTCCTGCCAAGCTACCAAGGGGGTGAGCAGGGGTTATCTTTGGCGTGTAACTTCCTTGCCCTGACTAGAGTGGTGGTTTCTGCCTGGCTTTGGCGCAAGCCCTAGCCAACCAGAAATCGCCAGTTCTAACAAGTTTAAACTGCCGTTTCAACCTGGAAAAATAAACCTTTTGCTAGGTTCAAACCTTCCTTTTTAATATATAAACCACTCCTAAAATAAGCCCTGGACAGCCCCATGAGCAGGGTGCAGTGCATTTAAAAAGATGGATATTTACGTTTAAGTTTTACATGTCCTGGTAGTGAAAAACTCTTAAGTTATTTTTTTTTCTGCTAGGCCTATCTCTCCCATAGGATAACATTGGAGTTGCCTTATTTCAAGTGTACTTTCCAAATGGGAAAAGATAACCAGCTACTTTTGGTGTTTCTAGAATCCTAATTGAAATTCCTAATTTATGTTGAAGTCGGATTTTAAATTACAATTCTGAAAATGCCTCATAGAAAGTTAGCATTGTCTTGCCATAGCCATTTGGTGACTGCAGCCTGTCTCTGAGTCACATGACTGGGTGTGGGTGACATAAAGACTTTGTGTATTCCTATTAGACAGCCACACACAAAGAGAGCTTAGATGTGACTGGATGGGCCATCACTGACAGGATAGGAGGAAGGAGCTGGGCCTAGCCTCACTTTCACTTGAATAGGCTGTGTCCTGTCTTCACACAAAGGGCTGCATACCCCATGTAGTTAGTCTGGAGCCAGGGCAGAGAAAGCAGGACATCTGTCCGTGTACTTCAAAGGCATGTCTCTAGAAGCATGTCTCCACTTCAAAGGCACATCTGTGTATAAAAGAAGAGTCTCAGATACCACTTCTTCAGTACACTTCTGTACCTGTGGATACTACACGCCAAGAAGGACTGCTGTGCTGCTACAAATTCTGCCACTTTGCTTGACTGCTGCTCTACAAGGAATTGTTCCCCTGGTGTGCCGAGCTGCTTCCCTCTTGCTTGGGGAAGAAGAACTGGACCTGCAACTCCGTCTTGAAACCAGGACCCTAGAGTGACTCAAAGGGCTAGTCCGCTGGCCTCCTGATCTGAACTTCAGGAACATAAAAGGCTCCTGGACACATTTTCTGCAAGACCCTGGCCGCCAAATGGTGTCTCTCCGGTCCTGAACCCTTGGTGTAGCTATCAAGCTCTTGAAATCAAGCTTTTGGGCTCAGCACAACGACAAACTCCCCAGTTTGTACCGGAACTGTTCCCCTCGCACAAAAAACAGCACCAGTCCCTCTCTTTGCACAGCAGCATCGTTGGCCTACAGAGGACCCCCAGTGAGAAGCTCCTGGCCCCTCATCTACAATGCCTGCTCTTCGTGCCACACCGCCTGCCATCTGTGATGCTCTCCTTGCTCCGACGATCCTCTACAACATGTACAGGACTCTTGGCAAAAAACATGAGAAGGTAAAATTTCAGTGGGACTAATCTGGGACTAATCTGGGTTCAGGGTGACCAGATAGCTGCAATTGCCACTTTCTGCTTTTAGGTGCTATACTGGAGTTTATTCTTTAAAAATTCCTAACTCCGGTTCTGCTAATTGAATTTTTGTCATTTTGGTCTTGTTTTAATCATTACATTAAACTCCAGTGTTCCAACATGGTGTGGGATCTTGTTGTGTGGTGTTTTCTCAGTTTTACTGTTTGAAATTTTGCAGAGATACTTTACATATTGCTTCCTAGTTAAGCCGTACTGCTCTGTGCCAAGCCACCAGGGGGGTGAGCAGAGGTTAATCTGGGGTTTACTTGTGCCATACCATGACTAGCATTGTGGTTGCTTCATGACCAGGGCTCACACCCCTGTCAACAATATCTAACAAATACCAATAAAATACCAAGAACACAATTATTGACTTTACACACTAAGGGGCTTATTACGATGTTGGAAGGTCCGGCACCGATGGCACGTCGGTGTCAGACCCACTGACATCTGATATTGCAGGTTGCCTACCACATCATGGTACCGGGCGGGTGGTGGCATCAGGCGGAGGGACCGTTTGCAGGGTTTCAGACTGGCTCCTTGAGCCCGCCGGTGCGTCGGAACACGCCATAATCCCATGAATGACAGGGAGCCAGGCTTGGCTCCGCAGTCGGGATTATGATGGTTGTTTCCGACAGTCTTTTCATGTCAGGTTTTCCCACATGAAAAGACGTTGGAAAGTGTCTTTGGGGGCCCCTAGCAGGTCTCCCTCGCCCCCTAGCCCTCTGCAATGGTGCATAGGATGCTAAAAATCCCTAAACATCCCTGCACCATTAGGTGCCTGCCACACGGTGCAGAGATGTTTGAAAACATCAATTTTTCAATAGAAACTTGTGCTGTGGGTCTTTTCAGCCCACTGCACAAGCTTCCATGGAAAAATGGATGATTCCATACAAATACTGTGTCAGAACGACCCGACATAATGGTGGGTGGTTCCAATTCGTAGCGGTGTTGGGCAGACATAGGTTAGACCGACATCATAATAAGTCCCTTAGTATGTAAAATCAAAAATATCAACAGCAAAAATACGAGCCGACCGCAATATCATTAGAAAATAGGTATGTATATTGAATTTTACCTATTACACACTATATTATTTTCAAACATGTTTTAACTTTAAAAATATTACAATTTAAAAAATATACTTATACCTTAAAAATATATTAAACAATTATAACTTTCAAACATCAACATAAAAATATGCTTTGAAATAATTACAATGAAAGAATTAACATAACATTTGAACAAATACAATTATATTTAATATCAGGCAAATGTAATGGTTCCCATTCCAACATCAACAGAAGTAGGGAAAGTGTTGAACTTTGGAGGAGTCAGTTTTATTATTCACACTCCAGCATAAGTGTCAAGACTGCGGCACCAATATCTTCACGGAGGCAGAATGATGCTAGCTCCCCTTGCCCCTTCTCCGGAACACACTGCGTATGAGCAGCTGCTCCAGATGGGGGGAAAGGGGAATGGGACAGAGAAGAGACACTCGTGCTGGCCTGGACTCCCTCCTCAGTCAGGTGACGATTTCCGGAGGATTCCTAATGCACAGATGGGAACATCATTTCAATGTTATGCCTCGACTTACCCCCTAATCTCTACGGTTCCAGTTTTATTTTCTTTCCCCCCCTTTGCCTACCAGGTGTCTGCAGGAGTTTTGCTTCTCTTCTTATGACCAGAGGTCCACTTCTGATTAGACTAAGTGGATGACCTAATGCACAGAGGGATAAATACAGGTTAAGTGATCCTATTCTAAATCTCTATTGCTCTCTGCTTACAGTATACTTACTTCTCTTCTCTCTCTCTTACCTATTCTCTGATCTTCCTATCGTTACCTACTTCTGTTAATACTTGGTGTAGTCCAAAAGATGAAAGTTTAGTTCAGGAGTGGTTTCACTTTTGAATGATTATCCCTGCTCCACTGTTGCTCTGCTTCACGGCTTGAAATCGCGCAAAAAGGGACAGGGAAGGAAAACAGTAAGGAAAGAATAGGGAAAGCGCAAGGGAGGCAAGGAATTCCGAGCAGCAGGCGTAAGCACTTTTCAGTCAAGAACTAGAAATGCGCTGCAACAACAGTCTAGTGCTTACTTGCTTCTTGTTACCACTGGTTGGCTGACAAACTTCAGTCTCCTTCTCTCGACGGTAAGCCTACCGGAGTGAAGGAGACACGAGATATCTTGTTCTCAGTAGTTCGACGATATTCTGTATTTCTGGATTCCGCTACCTCTTCTGCAGCTAGAGGGGCTAACAGAGTTCTCTGACTGGAAACTCTTTTCTCTTGACGTGCTCCTTCTCGACCTCCCACTACATGAGTGTAGGTCTGGGGACAAGAGTTCCTACCGCGTGATTACACGCGAAGGTACAAAAACAGACGCTCTGACTAGAATACCTGAGAGCCTTCCGCAAACACAACCTCTCTCAGACTTAGGCGAATTGAAGTGCGCAGTGGAACGTTCTTCCACGGCGCGCGAAATCTCACTTCTCGCGAGACTTCCAACTCCCTTCAATACTGGGGTAAACTAGGCGGCCATCTTGTAACGGTCGACCTACAAGGAACAGCAGACCAACAGTTGCAAAGAGAAGGCTTCACAATGACTCGATGTCTTTTCAGAGAGTGATTACTTAGAGTCATGGCGTTCACATAGTTCCTGACAGTACCCCCTCTCAAGGACCGATCCATCGGTCTCGGTTTCAGAGGATGCTGTGTATGGAATCGTCTTATCAGTTTGGGAGCATGAACATTCTCAGCTAGTTCCCAAGACCTTTCTTCGGGTCCATAACCTTTCCAGTCTATCAAGTACCATAACTTTCCCCTACTCTCCTTTGAATCCAGAACCCCTTTTACTTCATACTCTACATGTTCGCCCAACATCAGAGGGGGTGGAGGTTTCTGTAATCGGAGATTAGAAACTGTTTTCTTCAAAAGGGACACATGGAACACGGGGTGGATCTTTAACTGAGTAGGTAATTTCCAGTTTGACAGTGACTGGACCCAGTATTTGTTCAATTGGAAATGGGCCTATGAAACGAGGCTGAAATTTTCTATTTCCCTTCAGTCTAAGATGTCGTGAGGACAACCATACGGAATCTCCTACTTGATACTGGGGTGCCTTTCGCCTGTGCTTATCTGCCTGTCTCTTGTAGCCCTCCTTAGCCTTTAATAAATTGGACTCTGCTGACTTACGAGCTGAATTTAAATCTGACAATAAATTGTTGACTGCTGGAACCCTAAAATCTCCTTGACTACAGAAAGGATTTGGGTGCTGCCCATAGTTTAGGAAGAAGGGAGAATATCCTGTGGAAACATTTTTTGCATTGTTATGTGCAAACTCCGCCATCCATAACATTTCTGACCACTGGCCACCCCGATCCAGAAGGAACAGACGTAAATACTGTTCCAACTCTTGATTCACCCTCTCCATCTGGCCATCTGTTTCGGGGTGATAATTGGTAGAATGTCTGACCTCCACTCCCAATCCTTTCAAAAATGCCTTCCAAAAGTGGGACACAAATTGGGGACCTCTGTCGGAAATAACAATCTTTGGGACACCATGAATCCTCACTATGTTTTCCCGAATGAGTCTGGCTAACTCGGCAGCTGAAGGAACCCCTTTTACTGGTATGAAATGACTCATCTTGGTAAAGGTGTCGACCACCACCAATACTGTGTTATACCCCTTACTCAAAGGAAGGTCGGTAATCAAATCCATGGTAATAGTATGCCAAGGTTGATTGGGTGTGGGTAGGGGTTGCTAATACCCTTGAGGAGCCTGCCTATTCGATTTTCCCCTGGCACAGAGTTCACAGGCTGCCACATACTCTTTAATCTGAGAATTCATGTTGGGCCACCAAAAATATCTCTGAATTAGGTCAATCGTTTCCGAGATTCCCTTATGGCCTGCTAGAGGATGGTCATGGCAGTCTTTCAACACTAGTTCTTGAATTTTAGTAGTTGGTAGATACAGCGCTCCCTTTTGATACGGTAACGAATCCTTGATGGTTCTGCCCTCTTCTTGACTAACCCACTCCGCCATTTCTGCTGCAGACATCTGTTTCCCGACTTCTTCTTTGAACTCAGCCAGAGATAAGGTGCACACAAATTTAGATGCTGGAATAATAGGCTGCGGAGTAACGGAATGTTCAGAACTTTCTGTTTGAATCCTGGACAAGGCATCTGCCTTACCATTCTTGTTTCCGGGTCGATAAGTAATCACAAAGTCAAAGTCTGCGAAGTACAAGGACCAACGCAGCTGACGCGGAGTTAAAGTTCTTGCAGATTTGAGGAATTGGAGATTTTTATGATCAGTATACACAGTTATGGTGTGTCTCGCCCCCAGTAGATGATGCCTCCATTCCCCAAACGCATCCTTTACTGCTAACAGTTCTTTTTCGGCAATGGTATAGTTAATCTCAGCAGGATTTAATTTTCGAGAGTGATATGCCACTGGATGTAGCTGTCCAGTTGATTTGTGGCGTTGGGACAAGACCCCCCCTACTGCTTGATCTGAAGCGTCGGCTTCCACAAAGAAGGGTTCAGTGGGATCCGCATGGAGTAAAATAGGCGCAGTAGTAAAACTGTTTTTGAGGAAACGAAAAGCTTGTTCAGCCTCTTCTGACCACTGGAACTTCACTCCTTTCTTGAGTAGTCTGGTAATTGGAATGATTTTCTGAGAAAATCCCTGGATAAATCGTCGATAGAAATTAGCGAATCCCAGAAATCGTTGAATCTCCTTGATATCTTTGGGGGAAGGCCAATCGGCAACTGCTTGCACCTTTTTCTTCTCCATTGTAATGCCTCCAGGAGACAGCACAAATCCCAAGAATTCCACAGTCTGTACACTGAAGGCACACTTTTCCAGTTTTACATATAGTTTGTGCTTATGTAGTCTTTCAAGAACTGTTTTGACATGCTGAGGATGTTCCTGAGGATCCTTAGAATAAATCAAGATGTCATCCAAATATACTACAGCAATTCGATCCACCAAATCATTCATGATGTCATTTATAAAGTGCTGAAAGGCCGCCGGGGCATTACACAAACCAAATGGCATCACTTGGTACTCAAAGAGCCCATACTTGGTCCTGAAAGCAGTCTTCCATTCGTGACCTTCCTTCATACGAATGAGATGGTAAGCACCACGAAGGTCCAATTTAGTGAAGATCTTGGCGTCCTTCAGCTGATCTAAAAGGTCCGAAATTAAGGGCAGAGGATAACGGTTCTTAACCGTGACCCGATTGATTGCTCAATAGTCAATACATGTCCTCAGCGATCCCTCCTTCTTAGGAATGAAAAAAAGTGGGGATGACACTGGGGACTGGGATGGTCTGATAAATCCATTAGCCAGATAACGGTCCAGGTATTCTTTTAGATAGCTGTTCTCGGCTTCTGTCAAGGCATAAATCCGACTACATGGTAGCATGGCCCCTGGTTCCAGGTCAATGGTACAGTCATAGGGACGGTGTGGTGGGAGCCTCTCTGCCTCTTGCTCACTGAAAATTTCTTGGTATTCTTGGTATTCTGTTGGAATCTTCGAGGTGTTGACCACTCCGATAGCTCCTCCACCAAACGATAACAAAGTGGATAAAGAAGGCTCCAAGGCAGAAGTAGGATCAACGAAACAGTGTTCCGTACAGAATGACGAGTCCATCTCCACAATGCGATCCTCCCAATTGATTGTAGGATTATGCAAGGAGAGCCAAGGAAGCCCCAAAATAATCTGAAATTGTGGAGCATCAATCAAATTGAATTGAATGGTCTCACGGTGACCATTGGATTGAATTAATTCCAATTCTTCAGTGTGATGGGTAATTGGGCCAGAAGAGAGATTAGTTCCATCGACTGCTCGAACTGATTCTTTACATTCCTTGCGAATTGCTTGAATCCCCATCTCATTTGCATACTTGATATCACAGAAGTTGCCCGTGGCTCCAGAATCAATCATAATGGCCACACCAGAAATCTCCTGTTCTCGAAACTTAAGAACCATTGATAAAATCAAATGCGGGGTCTGAGTCTGCAAGGTGTTCATGATATGATGAATCTTTGGAGCCGAATCTACATCTTTCACCACCTGAGCGACTCCGCCTACAGGTGGTTTTACAAGTTTCCCGAATTGGACTGCTTAGGCTTTTTTGGGCACTCTCTCACAAAATGCCCCGCTCCTCCACAGTACATACACAGTTTCTTTAACCTTCTCTGTTCTTTCTCTTCTTTGCTGAGGGGCCCACGAATTGACCCAATCTGCATTGGTTCACTTTCTGCACCTCCACCCGGAGATTTGCCAACTTCTGCTCTTGTTTGCTCGAATCGTGGGAAACTCCAACGAAAATCCTTGGTCTTCTTTTCTCCTCTTCTCTCTGAACTTCTAAAGTCGATCTCTAAAACCAAATCCACTAATTCAGAGTAGTTGGTGGGTCGATTAGGAATCTGTGCCAAGGTGTCTTTTATATCATCCCTCAACCCCCGATAAAATAAGGCTGCTCTTTTCTCCTCAGGCCAATTAGTCTCTACTAATAATTTATTGAATTGTGTTAGATAGGTGATTAAATCCCTATTCCCTTGGCGCAATTCTAATAATTCATTGTCCGTAGCCTGGGACACTCTACGTCTATCAAAAATCCTAAGGAATTCTGCTTTAACCCCTTCAGTGCCCATGACGAGCTGGACTCGTCATGGGCCGCGGTGGCGCTGTGCCCATGACGAGTCCAGCTCGTCATAGACCCCGCCCGCTAATACAACGGCCGGCACAGGGCGGGGAAAGGGGCGGGCACTGAAGGGGTTAAAATTGTCCAAATTATACAAAAAGGGGTCATCTCGGGCAACTAAGCGCATAGCCCAATTTGCTGCATCCCCTCCCAGGTAGGATAAGATAAACGCAACCCGTGACTGAGCATCAGGAAAGAGATTTGCCCGACACATGAAGTGTAAAGAACACTGAGTGAGAAAGAGTTGGGCCTTTTGGGGATCTCCACTGTATCTTTCTGGGGGAGCTAAAGGAATAATGGGAGAAACCGAATGGACCACCTGAGCTACTGTGTGAGGGTCTTGATGTGGGAGTGAACTACTTGAAAGTTTTTGAGCAGGTGACGCCCCGGCAGAAATTTCACTAACTCTCTGAGCTAATTGAATTGTTTCCTGTCTAGACATTACTACATCTTGTCTTAAGGTCTTATTCTCATCCTTCAGGACCCCTAGATCTCTCTGAATTCCCTCCAACATTTCTCCTAAAGCTTTTAAACTAAACCCCTCCGCCATTCTACCCGGGTGAAGAACACTCTTTTAGGGCACTTCAATCTGTCAAGACTGCGGCACCAATATCTTCACGGAGGCAGAATGATGCTAGCTCCCCTTGCCCCTTCTCCGGAACACACTGCGTATGAGCAGCTGCTCCAGATGGGGGGAAAGGGGAATGGGACAGAGAAGAGACACTCGTGCTGGCCTGGACTCCCTCCTCAGTCAGGTGACGATTTCCGGAGGATTCCTAATGCACAGATGGGAACATCATTTCAATTTTATGCCTCGACTTACCCCCTAATCTCTACGGTTCCAGTTTTATTTTATTTCCCCCCCTTTGCCTACCAAGTGTCTGCAGGAGTTTTGCTTGTCTTCTTATGACCAGAGGTCCACTTCTGATTAGACTAAGTGGATGACCTAATGCACAGAGGGATAAATACAGGTTAAGTGATCCTATTCTAAATCTCTATTGCTCTCTGCTTACAGTATACTTCCTTCTCTTCTCTTTCTCTTACCTATTCTCTGATCTTCCTATCGTTACCTCCTTCTGTTAATACTTGGTGTAGTCCAAAAGATGAAAGTTTAGTTCAGGAGTGGTTTCACTTTTGAATGATTATCCCTGCTCCACTGTTGCTCTGCTTCACGGCTTGAAATCGCGCAAAAAGGGACAGGGAAGGAAAACAGTAAGGAAAGAATAGGGAAAGCGCAAGGGAGGCAAGGAATTCCGAGCAGCAGGCGTAAGCACTTTTCAGTCAAGAACTAGAAATGCGCTGCAACAACAGTCTAGTGCTTACTTGCTTCTTGTTACCACTGGTTGGCTGACAAACTTCAGTCTCCTTCTCTCGACGGTAAGCCTACCGGAGTAAAGGAGACACGAGATATCTTGTTCTCAGTAGTTCGACGATATTCTGTATTTCTGGATTCCGCTACCTCTTCTGCAGCTAGAGGGGCTAACGGAGTTCTCTGACTGGAAACTCTTTTCTCTTGACGTGCTCCTTCTCGACCTCCCACTACATGAGTGTAGGTCTGGGGACAAGAGTTCCTACCGCGTGATTACACGCGAAGGTACAAAAACAGACGCTCTGACTAGAATACCTGAGAGCCTTCCGCAAACACAACCTCTCTCAGACTTAGGCGAATTGAAGTGCGCAGTGGAACGTTCTTCCACGGTGCGCGAAATCTCACTTCCCGCGAGACTTCCAACTCCCTTCAATACTGGGGTAAACTAGGCGGCCATCTTGTAACGGTCGACCTACAAGGAACAGCAGACCAACAGTTGCAAAGAGAAGGCTTCACAATGACTCGATGTCTTTTCAGAGAGTGATTACTTAGAGTCATGGCGTTCACATAGTTCCTGACAATAAGCAACAGTTGGGAAAATGTTAAATGTTAGAAATCCTAAATTATTTATCCTAAAGTAACACAAAATAAATTATGTATGAATAAAATTAATAAACCTCGAATATTTTTCCATAAAGATATAAACAAACACCTTGAAAACATTATATAATTTATATAAATTATTGAATACTAAAACATGAAATGAAAATAGAAAATGATGCATAAAATGATATTAAACAACTATAACAATTAAAAAATAAAAAACAATTTATTACACTATACTTCCTATAACCTCTAAAAATAATTAGATGAATGAAAAACAGACTTAATTTTGCAAAATACTTACGCTGTATAATGTAATATACAAAAACGTAAAAATAATATAATTCATTAAAATCCAAACTATTGAAAACAGTTAAGTTACTAGTGCAGTCAATTATCTATTTAACCAATTACCAAATACACATATTAACATACATTTAAAATCATCTAAATAAATTGAAGGTAAATGACTAAAAGATAATCTATATGATTTACCAAAGTTATACATTACTTTTTTATACACTCTCTCACAATGTTTTTGACATCACAATAGTTTTGACACAAACTTTGTGTCTCGTGCTATTTTTGCAATAATATTTTTTCAGAACACTGCTCTGTTAGTGGCTGCTTTGTTGCTTTCATACGTTAATAGTTGGCAGAAAGTATCTGCCTCCTTAGCTGTAATATTTTTCTTTCTTTTCAAGTTTCCACAGGCTTTCTCTCTGTTTCAGGATTGAGACTGAGGTGGAAAGCCTGTGGGTGATATCCACGTTTTGAAAAATCCATGGAAATCTTTGTAAAAAAAACTAAATATGCAGGAAAAAATTGTGGAAAACAAAGATATTTTAATTTTCCTCAGATGGGCCTGTGGTATGGATTTGGCTTATCCTTACAACTGTGACAGAAGCACAAGAGGCTGAAATATAAATGAACAGTAGGATATGTTCAAGTAAAGGACCATTTAGCTTGTTTATTGAAATTATTTTTGTAATACCCGACGACCTTTTGATGGCCTGTAGATCGGTTTGTCGGCGGTAGGTGGGGAGGATGAGCAGGAGGGAGAGTGTTAGAAGCATTTATCACATCAGTAAGCTCCAAACCAGGTATTTTTAATGTTTTTTTTTTTATATAAGATGGGACTTTATTGAGAATGATAAAATAAGGGTATTGTAGCTGTTGGCACCCAATTGAGTTATGTTAGGTATTTGACTCTCACTCTGAAGGAATCATTTGAAGGTGCAGCTCCTGCAGAGGGGACCTGAAAATAGGTATTGAGGGTGGAAGGCAAATCACTGGATGGCAGTGTGAAACGAATTGGGGTTGTACTATGAGTGAGACACTGGATGGGTCACAGTGAGACACTGGATGGGTCACAGCGAGACACAGGTCATGGAGCCTGAAGCTGACAAAAACGATTAAAAATGGAATGCCAAGAGATACCATTGAAGCTTGGAACTCTGTTAATCTAATTCTCCTAAATCCCACCTCACAAAGTGTCTGCACACAGGTACCTCCCACCCCCTTCTCTCCTAGGATACACTTTGCTTTTGCTATTCAAGGTCAACCTGGATATGAAGCGACAATGAGCGGCCTGGAGATCTTAGGCGTTCTCTGTTTTCAGCCTCAAATAATTTCCTCCCTAAAAGCTGAGGCCTTTGAAAGAAGCAAGCCAATACGCATAACTCCACTTAGTAACTATGGTAATCCTAGTTCTAAGGCTCCTTCAGTCATATGCATCAGATACCTAAAGATCATTTACATTTGTTTGTCTTAAAAAGACAGACATTATCATTGGTCAAAGAAAAACGTCTACTCTTCCAGAAGGGGTTTTAATCGAACATATAAGGCAGAGCAGAGGAGACAACATAAGAGAGAGTTACCTAATAATCAGAAAGGTCCACTATGATTCACCACCAATAGGATGGCCTTAACTGTCAGACTACCTCCTAGAGATGAATGTGTGGCTTAGCAAATTAATCTAAATGGGCCAGTGATAAAGTCAGAGTCCTGGAGGCTGTTAGGACCAGATGTGAGACCAGGAAATGAAGCAAGCTGGTGGGATGCTTTGCGGACAACAATATAAACTGGGGAAGATACCAACTGTTCATCTGTTGCCGAAACCAAGAAAATGGTCTGTCTGAGCATGCACAATCCTAATATGCTGCACAGGGACAGAAAACACTGGCAAAAAATGCCACTTTCCTCTGTTCCTGGTAATTTCAGGTGTGGTGGACATTAGGGTGAAACTGACAAAAAGTCACTAAAGAAGAAACAGGAAAAGAAGATGAAAGTAGACGTATCCAAGGATGCGAAGACGTGGGAGAAGAAGAAAATACCTGGAAGTGCAGAACACACCTAAAAGGATGTGGTTGTCCATTATGTGGACAGGAGCTGGTGGGTAGAAATGCCAGATCTGATTACTCAATGGTCTTTTTTACCACTGGGGGTATCAAGGAACATAAGCTTCAAAGTTTTTCTGCAAACTTGTTTTTAGAGTTTTTGGCCTCGGGGAACAATGGTGAGATATTGTCTGGTTCCAGTGCCCTTCGGATAAAGGAGATTTGTTTTTTGTATTACAGTGAAGTGGATGGTATTCCAATTAGTTCCGATGCTCCTAGGGGATTTTACTCACGTTTTTTAATCCAGGGAAGTAAGTAGTTCAATGCGATACCATTGAAACTTTAAAATGTTATTGTAGACAGGCAGTGAAGTACTGAATAGAAGAAACATAGAGATGAAACACTGAGACAAAATGTGCCCTAGAGGAACTAGGCCTGTTCGACACACCACACATTACAAAGATGTAAATGGGGTTTCTGCTAGCCATCAGAATTACAGAAAGTGTATTGTCCTGGAGAATGTCACTTGGACCGTGAATATAGCCCTAGCTAAAGCAAGTGGAGAAGATGTCCATGCCACTGTGGGGAGAATGTAGAAGGGGCTTGTTAGAATTGTGGGTCTCTAGTTGGCTGAGGTAGTTACCTTGGTCCAAATAGAGACCCTTGCTTCTAAGTCAGGGAAAGGAAGGACACCTTCTCAGAAAGCCCATGCTCACCCCCTCAGTAGCTAGGAACAAGCAGCCAGGCTTATCTCCAAGTCAAATGTGTAAAGTATTTGCAACCACGCTCTCAGTAACCCAATGATGACAACACAAATAGACTCCACACGAGTTTAATAAAAAAACAACTATATGTTTATAAAAAAAGATATACGATGAGACCACACGATAAAAATCTAACATATGCGTATTTGTAATATTTTCACCTGTCCGGTTATTAGTCCAGCAAGCCCTTGTAGGTTCTTGCAGTATTAATGTGCAGTTCTAGATGATCCAATGCAGTCCTAATGCAATGCTATGCAGTTCGTAATGCAAGAATCAGGCACTTCGTAATGTAAAAATAATGCAGTTCGTTAAGCAACAATCAGGCAGTTCATAATGCCAAAATAATGCAATTCGTAATGCAACACTCAGGCAGTTTGTTATGCAAAATAATGCAATGTGTAATGCAACAATCAGGCAGTTCATAATGCAAAAATAATGCAATGCGTAATGCAACAATCAGGCAGTTCGTAATGCAAAAATAATGCAATGCGTAATGCATCAATCAGGCAGTTTGCAATGCCAACAATAATGTACTCCGGCATGGATCATGGTGCTCTGGACGGTCTCTATGCCACTCATAGTGACCCGCGGTGAGCTACTGCCAAAATATGCCCCCAACACGGGGATGGTGGAAAATAAAGTGCAGCTCCACACTCCGGGACCGGTACTGCCACTCCTCGGCAAGTACGGGCCGCGATACAAGCTTGATCAGAAAATGGCAAAGGCTGAGAGCGTTCCTCTCAGAGCCCGCACCCCGCACCAGGCGGCAACATACGCATGCTCGCTGAGCGTTACCTGGGGGGTGCAACCTCGCTCCCCTCTCCTCACGACTTGGGCCTCCGATAAAACTTTGGTGATTTTGGGCAGTGGAACTCTGCCCCCCCCCCCACCTCTGACAGGGATGGTTCGAGGTCCCGCCTTGGCAACGGCAGGCTCGGGCCGGCAGCACAGCTTCTCTGGGGATGCCGGTCTGGCTGGGCTGATGGCAATGACGAAGGTCTCAGGCTGCAACACGGCACACGCACACAGCGTCGCTGAGACTCACTTGAGCTCTGGGGTTGCATGGTCACAGGGCAATCCTCACGAAGGTCTCAGGCTGCACAAAGCACACGCACACAGCGTCTCTGAGACTCACTTGGACTCTGGGTACACACGATCACAGGGCATCCTCACAAAGGTCTCAGGCTTCACAAAGCTCACGCACACACTGTCACTGAGACTCACTCGGACTCCGGGTGCACACGATCACAGGATAATCCTCACAAAGGTCTCAGGCTGCACGAAGCACATGCACACAGCCTCGCTGAGACTCACTTGGACTCCAGGTGCCCACGATCACCGGGCAATTTTTACGAGGGTCTCAGACTGCAAAAAGCACGTGCACGCAGCGTCGCTGAGACACACCTGGAAACTTTTGTGTTCTTGAGTTTCCACAACAGGGAGCCAGCTCTCCTCGGGCCCTTGGGGATAAGTTACTTCAGGACACAGCACACAGCAAAGTATTTTCAAGCAGGGGGACACAGCACACAGCAAAGTCCTCTCCTTGGTTAAATCAGCAAACTGCAGGCCAGCCCCAGAATGCACAGCAAGGGTCAGTCCTTTCCTTCAGTCTCTTCAGCTGTTTCTTCCTTGGCAGAGGCTCCTCTTGACCACGAAGTAGTTTCAATCCTTTACAGTCTTGAACAGTTCCATTCCCACATTCAGGGGTTTCAGCTCTCCTAGTTATACCCCTTAATGTCTTTGAAGTCTTTGTGTTCAGGGGGCACTGACCCCTGTCCAAACCAGTCCTGGGTGTCTCCCTGCCAGTGACACCTTCTTCCTTTGATAGTGGGGGTCTGGATCCTCAATTACTCAGCAAGAGATGGAGCCATTGTTTTATGGCAGCAGCCCAGGCCTCTTCACCTCCCGGGGCTACTCCTCCCCCATACACTCCAGATGCATGTCAGCCTGTTGCTGTCCCACCTCCTCCCCTGAGTCAACACATTCCCCAGAGCCTATCACATTCAAATCCAGACAGTCAATCCACAGCCTGGCAGAGACACACAGAAATGTTAGAACTCAAAAACCCAGCCACTTCTAAAAGAGTGGTTTCTAAACACACAATGCAAAAACCACCCTCACAAAAAGATGTGTTATTAAATTGTGAGTTCAGGCACACTAAACTTCACCTCTCCATCTTAAGCCTATGGGACGATAGGCTGGAAACATATTACACAGCCTCCCCATTCTGTCCTACAGGGAAGATGGCCTTTCAACAGTGAAAAACGAAATGGAGAGTATTTCACTGTCAGGACATGGTACATACCATAGTACATTTCCTACCTTTCACATACACTGCACCCTGCCCAGGGGGTGCCTTGGGCCTACCATAGGAGTGTCTGATATGCATAAAAAGGGAAGGGTGAGGCCTGGCAGGTGGGCACACGTGTCAGGACAACAGGGCAGTTTAACAAACTGCACGCAGGCAGTGCAGTGGCAGGCCTGAGTTCTCTCTTTAGGGCTACTTGTGTGGGTGGCACAATTAGTGCTGCAGGCCCACTAGTAGCATTTGCATTACTAGCCCTGGCACACATAGTGCACTTTGCTAGGGACTTTACTAGTAAGGAAAACATACCAATCATGGACAACCAATTACCATTACACTTTATACAGGGAGCACTTACACTTTGACACTGATCAGCAGTGGCAAAGTGCTCAAAGCATCTAAGTTGACAACACCATGTCAGAAAAAACGTCTAGGGGGAAGGCAAAAAGTTTAGGGAACTTTAGCCAAAGAGGGCCAAGTCCAACAGGGCTTTTAGGGAGTCAGTACTGAGAGTCCAATAATGGGTTCCATGCAGGCCAATGCTTGTGGTTTGTTTTCCCATGGTGGAGATTGCCATGTAATATTAAGTTCCATTTGTATCAATGTTCTATGTTACAAGGTAGTGGGCTAAAATTCTGTCAGCACATGGTCAATGTGAATAAATGTCCAGTAATCTCCGCTCCCACTTGAGCCAGTATCCCATAATCACAAAGTTAATGCTTGCCACTGTCCTGTTATCTGGGTTAACTGTTAGATATGGGTAATTATCCTGTAAAATCAGGGTCCATGTGGTTCTGTACCATGTGTTCACACCCTCTTGTCCATACTAGGATCACATGTTCGACCTGTATAGTCACTGGGTTTGCCAAAATATCACTGAATTTATGATGTATTGCACCTTTACTCCAACTGTTCTTAGAGTCTTGAGAATTCACCAGTGCTCATCTTGTGGGCCCTGGTAGATATTTGAGAGGACCATGAATTATTTTTCATCATTAGGCGCTTGCCCAGGGCAAGAGAGATATGCAACAGAAATGTAAGAGATAAAAGAAATATTTGAAAAAGAGCGAGAAAGGGACAAATCAGGGTTAAGAAATAACTTCTGAGGTCTAGGCGTGAGATAAAAATACAGGAAAGTTAGGGTGGTGGAAAAAAAGAGGCATGATGTGGAATCAAGACTAGGATGCCTTGGCATTTAAATCATGTCATTCTGTAGCATCAGCGGTGAAGCTTTAAGAAAAACTTTGAACCAATGATTTTTTTTTCCCAAATCAAGCACTGAATACACCGCCTTGTGTGCAGACTTCCTTAAATATTCACACAGCTTGCTATGAAAAGAGACCTGTAGGATAATCCCACCACTGTTATTAATCAAGAAATAAGTTACACATCAAGGAAATAATAATTGTTTTAATTTCAGCTCATTAGGGGAGTCACAAAGACTCTGAATAATTACATTGAGTCATCATACCACTTATTTTAATAGAACAGCGGTTTATAAGCCTGCTTTATTAATATAGTTTTCCTTCTCAAACTGTCAAATATCTCTGGATGCTGGAAGATGCAAGTAAACTGATAATTTCCTGTCATGCCATTTCCCTTGGCAGTTTGCACCTCGAATGAAGTTTTGCTGGTTTTCCTGTCTACAGATGGTCAATTTAGCACTGAATAGTTAAAAAGAATGTGCATTTAAACAAGTTTTATGGTTAAAAAAAACATATTAATCCGTCTATGATTTAGCTAAAGTTTGCCAGCCTGGGCATTAGACATCATTGTGCCAAAATATTACTGGGCCTAGTCAAAATGTTCATTACGCTGGAGCAATTGGTATCATTTTTGTTTATCTTCTGTAACAAAATTCATGTGAAATTACCAAGATTATGTCATTATGCCGCATCGCGTAATTCCAGGGAGAAATTTTAAGGCAAGATAAACTTTTTGAATACGTTTTTATCGTGATTTCATGTACATTTTTTACTCGTGCAGACCATTTAGGTAATTGTTGAGTGCAAAACTACAAGTCTGCACTCGTATTGCAGTGTTTTCGGATTGAGTGGAAATTCCTTCAACCTGGATGGTCAAAACATTTCAAGTAGGTTTTTTACCTCAGAAGACCATTCGGGTAATTTGGTAGTGCACAACTACAAGCAACTGTAAATGAAAATTAGTTTTTCGGGTTGCATTTTTACCCAAGAGGACTGTGCATGAATTATTTTTAAAGCGAGATGCATCTTGCGTAATTAGGGACAATTTTGCAATGATTCCATGTAATTACGCAATTTATTCCCACCCCTAAATATTACTTGATTATTCAGTAACTGTACCAAAAACATACAAATTATATAAAATTCCAGCATTGCACCGAAGTATCATCCACCGTGTCTAATTATCTTATTGTTATGCCGTAGTTCTGTATGTGTATATATATACATATATATATATATATTACCTACTGGCGGTCGCCAGTAGGTAGTTATAGTTAGGACCCCTTTTCCATAGGAAATCCGCAACATTCTATTTTGAATAACTTTGGCGCCGGTCGATGAATCCTCGCGAATTTCTCAAAATAGGTGGGGCGCTACGCTCCGCTCCTACCCTGAAAGTCTCGGGGGGATTCGTCAAGCGGGGGCTGAGATAAAAGGGGGGTCCCAAAACGCGTTTTTCCCATGCATTTTTCCATAGGACCTTTAGACAGAGCTACAGCCCGAACGGCTGAACAGAATTACTAGAAATTTGGCAGAGAGGTAGTCCCTATGTCAAGGAAGTGCCTTTTGTAGGTTTGGTGTAAATCTGTTCAGTAGATTCTGAGAAAATAGCCTTTAAATCAATATATATATCTGAGCCCGCTTACGGTACGCTTACCATACGCTTACCGTACGCATACGGTGGCGTGCGCGAGCGCGATTCTGATTGGCTCTTAGATCTTAGTAAACATTCGAATCGGCCGAAACCAGGAAGCGGCGTCCGCCATTTTGTCTCTCGCACTGAGTGTTATTTATCAAACATGATGCCCAAAAACATGTTACGGGGCTGTTTTGACAACTCCCTCCCACATAGTCATGTTGAGGGAGTCCCCAAACATCCCCCAAGAGCAAAAACGGTTTTATTTTTTTTTCGGCAATTTCGCCGAGTACGCTTACCGTACGCTTACCGTAAGCGTACGGTAAAAAACAGAAATAAAAAAAACACTATCCACACTTACCCCACCCCCTGTGCTTTTGGTGGCCGTAGGCCACCAAATGTACAGGGCTTATTACAGAAGTAAAAAAACTATATTTTGGCAACATGAAATTATAAAATCGAAATAAAATAAACACTATCCACATTGACCCCACCCCCTGTGCTTTTGGTGGCCGAAGGCCACCAAATGTACAGGGCTTATTAAAGTTGATAAAAACCGTGCACGGAACGCACTGCGTTAAGTGGGCGCGCACGCCTCGAATGGCGTAAAGTAACTTAGCATTTAAAAAAACGTACAAATTCACTGAAAAAACCATAGGTTTCACACACGTTATAGTTAGGAATTAGCATTTAAAAAACCTTGCAAATTCACTGAAAAAACCATAGGTTTCACACATGTTATAGTTAGCGGAAATTTTACTGATAAAAAACCAATGAAATTGCCCCGTTATAGTTAGTGCTGGCAACTATAACTCACGCGACCGCAATCTTCTGCTGATGACATATGTGTCTTTATAAAAAAAAATATTTGTAATATATGTATAGCTAAAAATGTATGGAAGAAGACATGGGCAAATAAGTGTCTAAATACAGTATTAGCATCAGCAGAGGATTGCGGTCGCGTGAGTTATAGTTGCCAGCACTAACTATAACGGGGCAATTTCATTGGTTTTTTATCAGTAAAATTTCCGCTAACTATAACATGTGTGAAATCTATGGTTTTTTCAGTGAATATATATATATATATATATATATATATATATATATTCACTGAAAAAACCATAGGTTTCACACACGTTATAATTACGAATTAGCATTTAAAAAAGCTTGCAAATTCACTTAAAAAACCATAGGTTTCACACATGTTATAGTTAGCTGGACATATCACTCGTAAAAAACCAATGAAATTCCCCCGTTATAGTTACTGCAGGCAACTATAACTCACGCGACCGCAATCCTCTGCTGATGACGTCAGATATTATATCACTGTATTTAGACACTTATTTACCCATGTCTTCTTCTATTAATCTTTAGCTATACATATATTACAAATATTTATTTTTCATAAAGACACATATGTCATCAGTGATGTAATATCTGACGTCATCAGCAGAGGATTGCGGTCGCGTGAGTTATAGTTGCCTGCAGTAACTATAACGGGGGAATTTCGTTGGTTTTTTACGAGTGAAATGTCCAGCTAACTATAACATGTGTGAAACCTATGGTTTTTTAAGTGAATTTGCAAGCTTTTTTAAATGCTAATTCGTAACTATAACGTGTGTGAAACCTATGGTTTTTTCAGTGAATTTGTACGGTTTTTTAAATGCTAAGTTATGTATTTATAAAAAAAATTTTTCAGGTTTTTCACCGTGCGCGCGCCATGAATTGTTTTTCTTTTTTTTTTTTAAATCGCGAGGTGCGCGCGCCTCGCAATTTTAAGCAAAAAAAAAAATGTTTTTTTCTCCCTTGGGTGTCCTTCTGTGACCCCCTGACCAAGGCTAGGGGGTCAGGAACTGTCCACTCTGCCCCCTTTTCACGTTCTCCACCTTTTTTTTTCACCCCCTCAGACTACGAGAGACAAAATGGCGGCCGACACTTCCTGGTTTCGACCGATTCGAATGTTTGCCGACATCTAACAACCAATCAGAATTACGCTCGCGCACGGCAGGGTGCACGCACAGTGCGCGCACGCTGTGCGCGTATAGATATTGATATGCTTTTAAATGCTATTTTCTCAGGAAATACTGAACAGATTTACACCAGACCTGCAAAAGGCACTTCCTTGACCTTATGGCTACCTCTCTGCCAAATTTCACGTAATTCTGTTCAGCCGTTCGGGCTGTAGCTATGTCTAAAGGTCCTATGGAAAATAACATGGGGAAAACGCGTTTTGGGACCCCCCTTTTTTCTCGGCCCCCGCTTGACGAATCACCCCGAGACTTTCAGGGTAGGAGCAGAGCGGAGCGCCCCATTAGTTTTGAAAATTTCGCGAGGATTCGTCAACCGGCGCCAAAGTTATTCAAAATAGAATTTTGAGATTTCCTATGGAAACTAGGTTGTAACTATAACTATCTACTGGCGACCGCCAGTAGATTATATATATATATATATATATATATATATATATATATATATATATATATATATATACATATATATATATATATATATATGAGCCACAAACACCTCGAGAGAACTGGCAGGTTTAATTGCATATTCAAAGCACTGATATTGATGTAGTCCCTGATGCATTTCGGTCTCTTAGACCTTTTTCAAAGGGGAAACCAGGAGCATCCATGAGGCTGAGAGCACGAAGGAAACCATATTTTCTGCTTTTAAAATGTTTGCCCCCTGTTGGACATCACAATAGACTTTTCTTTTGAGCATTGTGGTTCCTGTAGTCCGTTCCCAGTCCCGCAATTTATACCCTTCAGTGGGTGATGCTTTAAGATTTATTTGGCTTTTTGCTGTGTTTCTCGTGATCCCCGTGCACACTAACTTTCGAGTTTGCTGAGGCCCAGAACCAAGGTCCAGTCCTTGGTGGTGCGGCTGCCCTTATTTGCTCGCCCAAGTCCTCAGAAAGGGTCCGTTGTTGGGCAGTGATGGCGCTCTTTGTTACTGGGGGTGCGTCGCTCGCGGCAGGACCCAGCCGTGAAATATGAAGAAAAACCCTCTCAACAAGAAGGAAATGAGCCGCACACATCTCGAAAGAACTGGCAGGTTTAATTGCATATTCAAAGCACTGGTATTGTATATATAAATGCTCCATAGTTGCCCAGCTAGTGAGAGTGCACTCTGAAAGCAGTAATCCCCAACAGGCTCAGCTGGTCACAGGCAGCGGGTCTTTAAATAAAGGTGTGACATGTAATGCATTGTGTCATTTGAAACCAAGCCTATGATTAAGGAGGTATACCGAAACGCGTCAGACTACGCCTGTGACCAGCTGAGCCTGTTGGGGATTACTGCTTTCAGAGTGCACTCTCACTAA
This sequence comes from Triturus cristatus, assembly GCF_964204655.1. Lineage (NCBI taxonomy): Eukaryota > Metazoa > Chordata > Amphibia > Caudata > Salamandridae > Triturus > Triturus cristatus. The sequence goes on along the minus strand of NC_140584.1, from coordinate 370,945,759 downwards.
CTGGGCAACCATGGAGCATTTATTCATACGCGGCAGGTCCTACCACGGAGAGTGCACCACCGCTAGAACTGGCAGCGGGTCGTGGAGCTGGAAATCGAGTCCTGCTCATTACGAGGGGAGCGGTGCTGGTATTTCAGACTCTGCTCGTCACAGGGCTCATTGGAGGGCAAGTATTAGGGCTCATTTGAGACACTGCACCTATTCAGGTATAACTATTGCCGCACTACATATCCCACAATGCTGTGGGCAACTGCCATATTGCGCTCATACGAGCAACAGCCTATTCAGGCAGTGGATCTTAAATAAAGGTGTGACATGTAATGCATTGTATCATTTGAAACCAAGCCTATGATTAAGGAGGTATTTCGAAACACGTCAGGCTACGCCTGTGACTAGCTGAGCCTATTGGGGATTACTGCTTCACCAGAAGACCACACCATGGCAGGATACAGCCTGACGCATTTCAGATAAAATTCCTTCATCATCGGCTTAGTTCCACCGAGTCCACAGCATTTTATGCCACACCTTATTTATTTACAGGCACATGCATCAATGTAAAAACCGGTCGCAAATGGGCAGATTCTCAGAATCTGCCCCTTTGCGACCGGTATTTTTGCATTTGGGATGCATCATCCCAAATGCAAAAATCGCAATTTAAGGAATCTCTAAATTGTGATTCCTTAAATTGCGATTGCATTTAAGGAATCCCAAATTGAGATTCCTTAAATGCAATGCATGACAGTGAAAAAATTAGCGATTTCGCTAATAGGGGGAGCAAATTACCATGAAGTTGAACTTCATGGTAATTTGCAAAAACTTTGAAAAAAGCACTTTCGTGCATTTTTCAGTTTCATGTTGCGCACACACATGCCCTTAGAGCATGTGTGTGTGTGCAACATATGCGCACAGATCAATTTCAGGGGTGCAATAGGGTGTCATTTTGACACCCTTGCGTTCTTGAAATTGCATGAGCAATTTGCGAGTACCTACTGGTACTCGCAAATTGCTCATGCAATCTCCAATTCATTCCTATGGGCCTGGAGGCCCATAGGAATGAATGTGACGGCATTCTTTAATTGCGTCTCGCAATTTGCGAGTGGCAATTAAGGAATTTGTAGGAATTGCTATTTTTATAGCGATTCCTACATGCATAGGCTTTTGCAATTCCTTAATTGCGATTTCTTAAAAATCGCAATTAAGGAATCGCAAAAGGCTTTGTTGATGCATGTGCCAGTTAATGAACTGCCTTCTGATAGGCTGCTTTGAATAAGCAGTTTTTTTACAACCCCCCAAGGCATTATGGGACCTGTAGTGCGGCATTCCTACCCCGATGGGTGCCGTGTCCTCAGGGTCCCCAATTCATAACCCTCCCATGGGCCCAGCAATATGCACAGTCTTCATTGTCCAGCGCTGCACGACCCATGAGGAACTTGACTGATTTTCAAACTCCATGGCCCGCTTTCAATCCTTGCGGTGGTGCATCCTCCACAGCCGGGCCGCCATGTCTTTATATCGCTCCTAGGTTGCTCATAAATGAGGATGCCCTCGGGCGGCAGCAAATTACCAGAAGACCACACCGATGGCGGGATACAGCCTGACTCGTTTCGGATAAAACTCCTTAATCATAGGCTTAGTTCAACCGAGTCAACAGCGTTTTATGCCGCACCTTATTTATTTAATTAACTGCCTTCTGACAGGCGTCTTTGAATAAGCATTTTTTTACACTCCCCAAGGCATTATGGGTCCTGTAGTGCGGCATTCCTACCCCGATGGGTGCCATGTCCTCAGGTTCCCCAATTCATAACCCTCCAATGGGCCCCGCAATATTCACAGTCTTCATTGTCCAGCGCTGCACGCCCCGTGAGGAGCTTGACTTATTTTCAAACTCCATGGGCCGCTTTCAATCCTTGGGGTGGTGCATCCTCCACTGCCGGGCCGCCATGTCTATATATCGCTCCTAGGTTGCCCACAAATAAGGATGCACTACGGCGGCAGCAAATCACCAGAAGACCACACACATGGTGGGATACAGCCTGACGCGTTTCGGACAAAACTCCTTAAGGACAGGCTTACTTCACCGAGTCCACAGCATTTTATGCCACACCCTATTTGTTTGATTAACTTCCTTCCGATAGGCTGCTTTGAATAAGCATTTTTTTACAATACCTCAAGGCATTATGTGACCTGTAGTGTGGCATTTCTACCCCGATGGGTGCTGTTATTTAACATATGCTGTAGCTTAGGATATATCTTTAAGTCTCAGAAATGTTTGTGAAACACTAACAGTCACAGGATGATGTCATCAGTGATGTCATAAGTGATATCATTTAAGAAGTCATCACAGATGTCATCAGTGACGTCACTGCAAAAAAAACACAGTTGATGGACAGAATGCAGAACAATGTCATACATTCACCCCAGTACAGAGATCTGGGCCGAAATCCGTCGTTTTTTTGCTCACCATGCCATTCCAGTTTGAACCCAGCCATATGCATATCAGTCTTGACCCTGTGCCTCATGGGAACAGTCCAGCCCGACCTGCCAAGCTAGGTCCTCCCTGGGCTGGAACCAAGCATCCTAGGACCGGTTTTGGGGTTTCTCCCCTCTTCAGCCAGGATAGCTTGATTTCAGTGGCATGGAGAGCACAGGACCCACGTCTGGGCATACCCGTCCCACTTGGGGTGACAAATGCAAAAAAACCAGTTGATGGACAGAATGCAGAACAATGTCATACATTCACCCCAGTACAGAGATCTGGGCCTAACTCCATCGTTTTGTTGCACACCATGCCATTCTAGTTTGAACCCAGCCATATGCAAATCAGTCTTGACCCTGTGTCTCATTGGAACAGTCCAGCCTGAACTGCCAAGCCAGGTCCTCCCTGGACTGGAAACATGCATCCTAGGACCGTTTTCGGGGTTTCACCCCTCTTCAGCAAAGATAGCTTGATTCCAGTGGCATGGAGAGCACGGGACCCATGTCTGGGCATACCCGTCCCACTCGGTGTGACAAATGCAAAAAAACAGTTGATGGACAGAATGCAGAACAATGTCATACATTCACCCCAGTACAGAGATCTGGGCCTAAATTCATTGTGTTTTTACTCACCATGCCATTCCAGTTTGAACCCAGCCATATGCAAATCAGTCTTGACACTGTGCCTCATGGGAACACTGGAGAAGTGTGGCTCAATGGTTAGAGCGGCAGACCCTGATGCAGAGGTCTGGCCCGGGACCAGGGTTCAATTCCCTACCTCGGCAGGTCTTGGGCTCAAAAATTCCACGGACCTGACAATTCTCGCCTCGGTGCCTATTCCAATCATGGAGTCCCACTCTGCAACTCTGGGCAATAGCTTGCTTAATCTCCACAACGGCCCCCACAATGCTAAGGATGCCTGGCCTCCACCTTGGGGGTGCCCAGGAGTGGACGCCTCACAGGGAAAGCCAGGATGGGTTCCACAGCGTTATTCGTACAAGCGCCTTGAGACTCTTGCGGGTGAGTAGTGCGCTATACAAGTATCAATTTACATTTACAACACTCCAGCCCGAGCTGCCAAGCCAGGTTGTCCCTGGACTGGAAACAGGCATCCTAGGACCGGTTTCGGGGTTTCACCCCTCTTCAGCCAGGATAGCTTGATTCCAGTGGCATGCAGAGCACAGGACCCACGTCTGGGCATACCGATCCCACTCAGGGTGACAAATGCAAAAAACAACAGTTGATGGACAGAATGCAGAACAATGTCATACATTCACCCCAGTACAGAGATCTGTGCCTAAACCCATCATTTTTTTGCTCACCATGCCATTCCAGTTTGAACCCAGCTATATGCAAATCAGTCTTGACCCTTTGCCTCATGGGAACAGTCCAGCCCGAACTGCCAAGCCAGGTCCTCCCTGGACTGGAAACAAGCATCCTAGGACCGTTTTCGGGGTTTCACCCCTTTCAGCCAAGATAGCTTGATCCCAGTGGCATGGAAAGCACGGGACCCATGTCTGGGCATACCCGTCCCACTCGGGGTGACAAATGCAAAAAAAACAGTTGGACAGAATACAGAGCAATATCCTACAATCACCCCAGTACAGAGAGCTGTGCCTAAATCCATCATTTGTTTGCTCACCATGCCATTCCACTTTGAACCCGGCCATATGCAAATCAGTCTTGACCCTGTGCCTCATGGGAACAGTCCAGCCCGAACTGCCAAGCCAGGTCCTCCCTGGACTGGAAACAAGCATCCTAGTTCCGGTTTCGGGGTTTCACCCCTCTTCAGCCAGGATAGTTTGATTCCAGTGGCATGGAGAGCACGGGACCCACGTCTGGGCATACACATCCCACTAGGGGTGACAAATGCAAAAAAACCAGATGGACAGAATGCAGAACAATGTCATACATTCACCCCAGTACAGAGAACATCAGTTTTTTTCAGTGAATTTCTATTGTTTTTAACCTAGTAGTCACATTTGCAGAGTGGTGGAGAAAGGGGGACCTCTAACCAGCTCTCAGCAATCCAACTGTCTGGGATTTACTGGAGGTAGCAGAAGTGGTCCTTGGACTCCAAGAGGACTTCATCTCCCAATCAACAATGCACCCAGAGGCACGTTTGCAGAGTGGTGGAGAAAGGGGGCATGGCCCTTGACAATCTCTCAGCAATCTTGCTCTGTGGGACTTACTGGAGATGACAGGAGGAGTAGTTGGCCCCCAAGGACCCTCAGTAGCCACGGGGACTTCATCCCCCAACCAGCAGTGCACTAGGAGGTACGTTTGCAGAGTGACGGTGAAAAGGGGCATGTCCTCCTCAGTCCCACAGTGTGGAACTTACTGGAGGTAACAGGAGATGTAGTTAGCCCCAAGGACCCTCTGGAGCCAAGGGAACCTCATTCCCCAACCACCAGTGCACCAGGAAGCGCATTTGCACAGTGGTGGAGAAAGGGGCATGACCTCGGAAGTCCTCTCGGCAGTTTGCAGGGTGGTGAGAAAAAGGGGGCATGGCCTCCTACCATCTCTTAGCAATCCCACTGTCTGAGACTTAATGGAGGTAACAAGAGGAGATTCTGGCCCCCAAGACCCTCAGGAGGCAAGGGGACCTTATCCCCAACAAATAATTTACAAGGAGGCACATTTGCAGGTTTTCTGTTGACTTGCCAGTCTTTTTTAAATGTTTTACTTATTCAAGGAGAGGGACAACGTGGCCCCCCTTCCCAGGGCCAATTTTGGCCAGGGACCCATCCCCGGGCCATCTCTATTATAGATAGGGGAGTTAGGACGCACGGCCCCCTCCCTGAGCTGATTCCGGCGCCAGGGACTCACCACCCTTGGCCAGGCCTTTTTAATTTTTATTTTTTTAACAAAAAGAGAGGGGGGCTAAGCAGCCCCCCTTCCAGGATGATCTTGGCTCCGGGGACCCCATCCCCCAGAGCACAATTGCTTTGACACTTGTGCGAGTACCCTTTTCCCACCCATGGCAGCCACTTTCCTATGTTGGGGACCCAGGGGCGCCTCAAGGCCCTTATTAGCATGCAGCTTCCTCTGTGTCAAAGCAATTGTTCTCTACTTTTAGAAAGCAAGAGAAAAATATTATGGCCTTCTCAAGCAGAGCACAGTTTGCATGGCTTGGTGGGAGCAGTAAATCTCCTGCCAAGCCACAGAAAGCAGATATGTCCCGGGGTTGGGCACTTGGGGACACAGCAGGAGCTGGCAGAGGAGGATGGCAGTCCCCAGGACCATCGGGGGCTCCAGAAGAGGGGCCAGGTGGCCCCCACCATTGCAGGTCACAGCCCTGGGGAGGTGGTAGACCCTGGGGCTGCGGGTGACCATGCGGCCCCCACTTTCATTACTACCATTTGCCCTGGGGAGGTGTAGGTCCTCAGGGGCCTGGGGGTGCAAAGTCTCTCCGCATTAATATTACATTTAGCCCTGGGGAGCTGTTGGTCCCTAATGCTGCGAGGGGCCATGTGTCAAATGTCACCCTGGGAAGGTGGTGGTCCCTTCATTAATACAACATTTGCCCTGGAAAGGTGGTGGTCCCCAGGGCAACCCCCTCATAAACTGTGAAGAATACCCCAGTGAAGTGGTGGTACACGGGGCTGCAGGGGAGGCTATAGCCCTGCACTAATTTTACAAATAGCCTGGGTGAGGTGGCGGTCCCCAGGGCTGTGGAGGCCCGCATCATTTTATTGTTTGCCCCAGAAAGGTTGTGGTACCCGGGGGCATTGGGGTACCACATGGGCACCCCTGCATAATTAATAAAGACAGCCCCTGGGATTTGACCCACCTGGTGGCTTCATAAAAAAGACGCACTCCTGTGTGTCTTTTTTTTGTGTGAGTCCTGGTGGTCTTTTCACATTCAAAAATCAGCTTGCAAAGGTGCTGGAAAAGCCCAACCAATGGTATAGTACTATGGCCAGAATTCTGAAGATTTTGATTGGTTTTTTAATGTTGTGGAACCTAAAGATATGTGGGCAGAATGCAAGAGGGGCATGGATTGGGCAACTGCTGAACTGCCAAGAGATGCTAGAACAAATGCACCTTCTCCTACTGTCATGGACACATATACACGGTGATTGCACATTTGAAAATGAAGGTTACACAGGTAAAAGAGGTTGATTAGCTCAAGATAACCAAATTACCCAAGAGTCTAAAGACTCTCTGCATGCTTATTATGAGAGCTTGATGCAAGATTGCAGACAGCACAGTGTCATCAAAAATCCAGAAAGGGAAAATCTTACTGGGTTAGTTTATGGTTTGCATCCAGAAATTAGCTCTTCTATACAGTGAAATGTGATTTGCTGGCGATCTAAGTCCCTGGTTGAAATTTTGTGGTATGCTAAATATTATAGTGATAGTATAGAATTGAAGAAGAAGAAGATGAAGGAGATGTTCATGTTTGCACAGACTAAGTTGACAGAATAATCTATTGTCTTGTGGCTCCTATGAATCAAGTAGGACTGTGTATCAGGACAACAAAAACGTCAGAATATGGGGACGGAGTTCACACATGTCATCAGAATATGTTGGCCTAATTCCTAACTAGATCACAGTGCACCATCTAAACCCCTAACATTCAAGGCTACCAGATGGTATATGCAAACTTAGAACATGATAACTCTAATTCCCCAAGGAAACCATGGAACAGACCTACCCTTTCGTTGTTACTCAGACATGCCCACAGTGGACACAACAAGGATACAAGTTGGTTTCTCTAACAATTATTGAAACAATTGTATTCTTGTGTAAAAAGTGTGAGCTGCAATTATTAGTAGGATGAAACAAATCATTGTAAACAGCATTACAAGATTGGTTAAAATGATAAACAGGTCAACCATTATAGCATTACAGGCTGATTATGATTATATTTATATTCCTAACTAATATTACCTACACTATCAAGAGCATTGTGGAAGTACCCTCTGCCAGATCTCTTGGGACAACCCAACTGCCCATACCTGTGTATGAAGAATGAAGAAGCTGATCTGGTGTAAAGCAGGCTACCATCCTTGGAAGGATAAAAGGTTAGCATCAGCAGGACTACATCTCAGTCACAGGCAGAGTTCCAGGACAATCTGCAGAAGTGATCCTCTGCTGAATTTGGCTCAGCGGTGGTTTAAATAATAAAAGCACTGTTCCAATTGCACTTTGTTAGAGGAGCAGCACTGATGTGATTGCGTGTCTTGAGTCAGAGTTATTTCCAACCGCACAACTGAATGCAGGGGCATCGCGTTCAATGTTCTTTGGCCTTGTACAGGGTGTAAGACTGACAAGATAAAATGTTTACTAAGAAATGTGCTGCAAGCAGAATAATTACTAAGTATTTTATTTTGTTAGAGCAAGGCATGTAAAAAGTCACAGTTTAGAAAAAGATGTCAAGTTTAAACATGTAACCAAATGGAGACTTGTGTGTGGGCCCTGTTGAACCTTACAACGCCCACTCGTTGGTCGGAGTGAGACTTTTGCTTAAAATTAAAACTTAAAAGCCATTCTACAAAAAAATCAAACTTAATATATGTCTAATGATTATAAAACAAGTATAAAATGCACTATAATACTAAAAACCATAATGCATTAAAAATGGCAATTAAAAGCATGCAATTGTTAAAACAAATAAAAAATCAATTTGAAATAAAAACAAGGTGCCGAATTAAACTTTAGGAGGCTCCCGAAATGTTTTCCATTTTTGGAAAGTTAATGGAAACCTAGGAAGAAACCCGCAACCGCGGACGATGTTTCCACAGGGGCCCGGACTGCAAGTTCCAAGGAACAAACATGGTCATGACCAGCCCAGTCAGCAGCTGTTGATGGTGCGCCAGTCAGCAGTGTAACCACAGAGGAGGAGCCAGCATCTAGAAATCCAGGAGCAGAAGAATCAAGGAATGGCTCATATTAAGCATCCTGTAGCAACTGTAGTCTAATAGGACAACACTTAAGATGAGCCCTTAGTGAATGCACCTGCAACTCCTTCTCCGTAGACTGAACCAGTTGCATTGCATGACATAGATCCAGTGGACATTCGAAAGTGCACAGTAGACAGTGGAACATGGGCTGTACGCTGTGTAACCATATAGGTTGAAAGGACAAAAAACAGTTATCATTAAGTTTCTGAAGTAAAGACACTCCAAAGTAATCTATCATGCATGCACAACAAAGCAGGATGTGTGGTAGTACAATCACCATTTGCCCATGAGGTGGAACATCCATTGCTGAGTAGCAAAAATGGAACCAATATTCTGACAATCAGGAATAACACTAGGGGAATACCTCCAAAAACATTGGAAACAAAAGAGTATATAAATGACGGCATCACTCTGAATACAGTGTGTAATGTGCAATCCAATCAAAACGTGTACCACTCCTGCAGCATTTGAAGCATCAAATATGGGTGCTCAAGTTCACCATAATGTAGTGGCAGATTTGTATGCAGTAGTGATTGGATTTCGGAAAAAGGCCTTGCAAATTTGCGATCAAACATCTCTCTAGCAGATGTTAATGCAATGTCTTTTTGACACGATAAGGCTTTCAGTCGACGTAACTTATCAAAGTTATTAAAAATTATTAAAAATAACAATTGAAGGCCATACTGTAACTTTCCTGACTGTGTTTGCAGGTGAGAACAATTAATTATAACAACAGGTCACAACACTGGAAACCGTTACCCCCATATGGTACTCCCCGTTTCATATAAATTCCAGCACATCCTGGGAGGGGTGTGTCCTCCTAGGCACAACTTACGTCCCAATAGTGGGCTCATTAAATTATGATGAACATTATACTCCAAGAAAAAGGTTCAGTTCATATTTATGTTTATTTTCATATTTGTAAGCAAATAATTTGTTCAATTCCAATGTCAATAATTCAATTCATTATGACTGGGTTTATGACATTCAATGCAATTCGGGTATTACTCCTTCGTCAGGGAACATTCCTGAAGAACAAAACATATAATACTATGAGGGACCTAACTTGAGATTAAATTCATCTGCTCTTGTGATATGTATATTGTGCATATTTTCTAGTCAAAACCTAATGCTATTTCAGATATGTTGAATCAAAAATTGCTAGCGGTTTAGAGAAACAATCGGTTAATTTCATTGCACTATGTGATGTGGAAATTGATCATGCATTATGCTTAATAAACGGTTTTTAGTGCGCTGGCATGCTCTGTATTGAAGTAGTGGTTTACCATGAATCTAAAAGTTTTGCGAAATTAGACAATTTCAGTTGAGTTTAAACTACGTGGTGAGTCAGTACTCTGCAGCGTGCTAAAGAAACAGGATGAATCGGCATATTGACCAGATTGCCAGTAATTCAGAAGGTGCCGGTAATGTTCGAAAAGCGAACATGACTATTACAAGAACTCGGTTAGTTGTGCTTAAGAACAAAAAGTGCTTGAATGAATGCTAGCAAAATGGATCATGGGCGCTTATGGTCCAGTCATGTGCTCTAGTCTTCTTGTCATCGGCTCGGATCTGTTCTGGGTGGTGTATAACTAACAGCCGTTAGTCCGTATATAAAGCATGCTGGGTTAGTAATCGACAAAGGACTCTGTTCATTTCAATTTGGTGGCCTTCTTTCAGTGATGTATATAGATTATGTCTATATATCAAAAATGTAATTAAGGGACTGGTATGAACTTGAGAAGTAGCAATCTTCTTAAAAAGGTTTTATATGAGTATTAGCATAAGTACTCATAATTATAACTGTATACATGGTAGACATAAGAAAATAGCGACGATCGATGGGGGACTATAATTTATTTAAGTATGGCGGCCATTTTGAAAAAGTCTAACATGGGACTAAATGCTCCCATCGTGTGACGGTCAAGTTGATATGCATGATAATATGTGTATGCCTGAAAGCCAGGGCATATATATTAGGCGAGAGATTAAGTGAGCATCAGTCGATATGGTATTGTAGTATAAGTGAGAGTGTGAAAACAACTAATGTTTTAAAACGTGTATGCTTATATGTATCACAAACGTTTATGCCCCACCTACGATGTAATGGTGCTTTATTAACTCATAGTTAAACTCATTAATGATTCATTCGGTTGATGTATAACAAAATGAAAGATATAAAACCATTATAAATACCAAGATTATTCAATGCGATCATTCATCCCATGCGGATTTAGACTGTCCAGTGCTTTTATCCAATAGTTCTCTCTTTGAAGGAGGTATTTTCGATTGTCTCTACCTTCTTTTTTAGCAACCACTTCTAGGATTTAGAATTTAAGTTGACTGATGTTGTGTTGGTGTTCAAAAAAATGATTAGCCACAACTGATTTCATGTTCTTTGTGCGGATATTTGACTTATGTTCATTAATGCAAATTTTGACTTTTCGTTCTGTTTTTCCCACATACACTTCTCCGCATGGACATTTTAGTAGATAAATACAGTTCATAGTGTCACATGTAGCTGTGACCTTTAGTTTAATGTTGTATCCTTTTCTAGGATGTGTCATTATTGTTCCTGGTGTTACATTATGGCAGTTATTACAATTATAACAGGCCATTGTTCCTTTATAGGTTGTCTTTTCACCATCGTCTATTTTTGAATATTTGAGTATTTCTCCCATATTTTTATTCCTGGTATATGCAAAAATCAGAGGTTCTGAAAATAATTTCTTGAAATCCTCTTCTAGAGATAGTGTCGATTTATGATGCGTTTGAATCTCTTACTTGCTGTTGAGTATTTGGATACCATTACCATGCGATTGCTGGTTTTATTTGGTGATTTTTGTAGGAGTTCTGTCCTACTTTTTAATTGGCTTCGTTGTTTGGCATTATTCAATATGGGTCTGGGATAACCTCTGTCCATGAAGCGGATTGTCATTTCTTCCATCCTTTGGGTGACTACTAGTGTGTTGGATACTATTCGTCTTATTCTAAGCATTTGGGAATACGGTGGATGTCGTTTAAGTGTATCTTGATGAAAACTTCCATAGTGTAATGTGTTGTTTCGATCCGTTGGTTTTCGAAAGATGTCAGTCTCAAGTTTATTTTTAGCAATGGTTATTTCCACATCCAAAAATGTGATTTTTTCTGCTTGTATTTCATGAGTAAATTGGATTCTTTCATTGATGTTGTTGAGTTTATTTAAGGTGTCTTAGTGTGGTTTTTGAGTCATTCCATATGACAAAAATATCGTCAATGTAGCGGAGAAATAATTTGCAGTTGGCTATTCATGGATGTTTAGTTAAGATGTTGTCTTGTTCGAATTTCTCCATGAATATTTTTGCGTACCCCGGTGAGACGCATGGAAGTTCCCGTAGTTTGTAGAAACCATCGGTCTTTCCACCTAAAGTAACTGTGGGAGAGGGTAAATTGTAGCAACTCCATCAAAAATACTTGCATGTCTGGGAATATGTCAGATTGTAATAATGCATGTTCTATTGCTTCAATTCCTAAGTTATGTGGTATTGAGATGTATAAAGATTTCACATCTATTGTACATAGTAAAACAGACTCATTGTCATCAATGGTGACTTGTTGTAATTTGTTTAAGCAATCCGTGGTGTCTTTTACATAGGTTTGCATTCTTGTGACGCTGGGTAATTTAGCGTTCAATTAATTATCCTATTGGTTCATATATACTGCCTTTGGTTGAAACTATTGGTCTAACACCAGGAACAATAATTACAAATCCTAGAAAAGGATGCAACATTAAACTAAAGGTCACAGCTACATGTGACACTGTGAACTGTATTTATCTACTAAAATGTCCATGCGGAGAAGTGTATGTGGGAAACACCAAACGAAAAGTCAAAATTCGCATTAATGAACATAATTCAAATATCCGCACGAAGAACATGAAATCAGCTGTGGCTAATCCTTTTTTTGAACACCAACACAACATCAGTCAACTTAAATTCTTAGTTCTAGAAGTGGTTGCTAAAAAAGAAGGTAGAGACAATCAAAAATACCTCCTTCAAAGAGAGAACTAGTGGATAAAAGCACTGGCCAACTAAGAGTTAATAAAGCACCATTACATCGTAGGTGGGACATAAACGTATGTGATACATATAAGCATTCACGTTTTAAAACCTTATTAGTCTTCACACTCACACTTTTACTACAATACCATATGGACTGATGCTCACTTAATCTCTCGCCTAACATATATATTCCCTGGCTTCCAGGCATACACATATTATCATGCATATCAACTTGACCGTCACACGATGGGAGCATTTAGTCCCATATTAGACTTTTTCAAGATGACTACCATACTTAAGATAATTATAGTCCCCTATCGATCGTCAATATTTTCTTATGTCTACCATGTATACAGTTATAATTATGAGTACTTATGCTGATACTCATATAAAACCTTTTTAAGAAGATTGCTACGTCTCAAGTTCATAACAGTCCCTTAAGGACATTCTAGATATATAGACGTAATCTATATACACCACTCAAAGATAGCCACCAAATTTAAATGAACAGAGTCCTTTGTCGATTACTAACCCAGCATGCTTTATATACGGACTAACGGCTGTTCTACACTACCCAGAACAGATCCGAGCCAATGACAAGAAGACCAGAGCACATGACTGGACCGTAAGCACCTATGATCCGTTTTGCTAGCATTCATTCAAGCACTTTTTGTTAAAAAGCACAACTAACTGAGTTCTTGTAATAGTCATGTTCGCTTTTCAAACATTACCGGCACAATAACTCCATCTTTTGAATTACAGGCAATCTGGTCAATATGCTGATACATCATGTTTCTTTAGTACGCCACAGAGTACTGACTCACCACGTACTTTAAACTCGCCTGATTTTGTCTAATTTCGCAAAATCTTTAGATTCACAGTAAACCACTACTTCAATACAGAGCATGCCAGCGCACCAAAAACCGTTTATTAAGAATAACGCATGATCAACTTCCACATCACATGGGCAAAGAAATTAACTGATTGTTTCTCTAAACCGCTAGCAATTTTTGATTCAACATATCTGAACTAGCATTATGTTTTGACAAGAAAATATGCACAATGTACATATCACAAGAGCAAATGAATTTAATCTCAAGTTAAGTCCCTCATAGTATTATATGTTTTGTTCTTCAGGAATGTTCCCTAACGAAGTGGTAATACCCAAAATGCTTTGGATGTCATAAACCCAGTCATAATTCATTGAATTATTGACATTGGAATTAAGCAAATTATTAGCTTACAAGTATGAAAATAAACATAAATATGAACTGAACCTTTTTTTGGAGTATAATGTTCATCATAATTTGAGGAGCCCACTATTGGGACGTAAGTTGTGCCTAGGGGGACACACCCCTCCCAGGATGTGCTGGAATTCGTATGTTGAAGAGACGTCATTGATTGGAAGACGTTACCCCAGGAGCACACTTAATATTGAGTTATTGGACGCAACTATTTTAATCTGGTAGTAGCGCGTATTCATCTACAGTTATATATCTCTACTCCCCGTTTCATCCCATAACAACCTTGGTGGTTCAGAATCAAATAACTTCAATTTTAAAGTAATCGGAATACGGGTGGGAATCAAGGCAGCAGGGCAACCCTTTATATTACACTCCAAATTGGCCATGGATGCATGGCATGCGCCATGAAGCGTTACCTCTTTACAGACAAATGAAAGTTTTTATTTCTCTATTCTGACACCTACAATCAAAAGACGAACCACAGGTTTCATGAACGAATTTCTCTCCTAACGCCTTATATCTGCTTATTGGAAAATGCTTCAAACAAGATGTAAAAATGAAACATTGAAATTGATAGTGAAATAAACCCATGTATCAACCATAGTGCTGAAGGTGTCTAAGCTACTGTGAAGGGCAATTTTTCGAACAGCTCCATACTTGACATTGTGTAAGTCGCATCTTTTTTGCCATTATTTTTTGTGTGTGTGTTCAAATATAAGGCAAAAATGAGTCCATCACATTCAGATATTTCAATGGCAAGCAATTTGATTTTAAAATCTGTAATGTCCAACTCAATTGCATAATCATTCTCAGCTGACTTTGTCCATGCCAGAGGAGAGACATGTCATTCTATATTATATCGAATGCAGATGATGCAATATTATTCAGAGAAAAAATATGAGTTTTCAAAGTGTTGTGCCATTATCTACAACAGCTAAATCCTTTTCCAAATTATCCCTGACAATTTCTCTTAAAATTACAGCAACTTCCTGCTGAGAATCTTTCCAAATTTCATTTTATATAGTGTATAAAAAATCATTCAGGTGTGGTAAATTTAAATTACCTGTACTTAATTTATGCGGTAAAATTCGATAAGGATAACTCAGAATAAATAAGAGGCAGAATCCGTGATATTAGAGGTTTTAAAAGGGGTTTATTCCTTACAAAGGAATTGGTTCGAACCAGGCAATCGGATTCCGTCACCACGAAGGTTCGGGAAGGGATTGAGCATACTTTATTGACAGGTTATCATATATATAGTCAATGCATTACAGTAAAGACAGATGCAGAAGGCGTAACAGCGGAGAAGAGAGATAAGAATACACATACGTAATTGAAAAAGGCGTTACAATAGGCGTGCATAAGGGCGTGTACTAGAAACGTCATTATGAGGATGTCACAGGTGGGTGGATCCATAAGAGAATCCTGCAAGGTCAGCAGAAATAAATGGCAGAGATGCGCGTGCAGCAGCATGACGTGTGACTGACGTGTAACTGGAGGGTGAAGGGGACTTGACATTTAGCCCTACATGAGGATACAGAAGTCTGGGATGTCAGAACAACCTAATCCCAAATCGTATCTAATATCTTGTGTTTAAGGAACTGTATTATCTGGAAGGAAAGGTCTCTCAGGCAGAGGCTATCCTATACTGACTGCTAGTGCATGTATAAGCGTCTATGTGTCTACATGAGATGCGAGGGGGCATGGGCCTACCATGGTAACAGGAGCTATGAATTACTTGCACGGAGACAGTAAGGCCGGGCCCTTTGCTCTGCAGCTGGAAGGATGTTTACCTAAACTACTAGACAGGAATGTATGTTTCGAGGAGCGGAGCAGATAACTTGAAGGCTAAATACAGTCTTGGCAGGCAACAGGCCGAGCCGGGCACCGTTAGCCGCGCAGGGAGTAAGACAAAGGTCATGGATACAGATGCAGGTCCAGGCTGGAGCATTCAGAGGCAGAAGGCAGGAAAAGGCTTGATGGCAGAATTCAGGGCCTAACTTGCCAGAGCTGAAAAACGTGAAAGGTGCACCATATAAAGGCGGTGGCAAGGCATACTTAGGAACGAATTATTCGACCCATTCATGGTGGATCTGAAAGAGGACATGTTAACGTTGGACACAAATGTATTTGCGTCTTCATAGCTGGAAGTGGAGGGAACATACATGTACTTGTAGCACGTACATGGAGCCGTTGGGGTCTAAGATAGGGGACACAATTGATCATAAAAATTCATATTTCCTCATTCCCTCCTTGTCCCCTACGGACCCTTCATGATATATCGATCCTCAGGAATCCATCAATCTGTTCATGTAACATCATTTGCTCTTCTTTCTTCTTACGGGATTTTGAATGAGAACTTGAATGTGGAATACATGATGTGGCACACAGGCCGCAAATCGCTGGCCCACATTGTAGACACAGGCAGCAACTGAATACTATGAGAAGGGCAATACCTAGGAAGGATAGGACCTTCCATCCCCAGGCTGACAACACACTCCAGAACCAACCGGACCAAGTCCAGGTGCCTGGATTCTGGTGTATCTGACTTGCAATCTCATGAAGACGAGTTATGGCTTTATATACTGATGGCGCGTTTTCTGGAATGAAAACACAGCAACTCGATCCGATGACTCTACAGGCTCCGCCCCTATCGGCCAGGATGACGTCAAGGACAAGACGATTTTGGAGAACAACAATCCGCATCGCAGACTGTTCCTCCGTTAAGTTGCCTAGGGCAGAGGTAGTTTCATTCACTACTGCTTCAAGGGTTCTGGTTAATTTACGTATCAGTTTACTATTAGAGACAACACCTATGTAGGGAAAGAGACCTTTATTGAAGTCTGTGTATTGTTCCCATGCCGTTTCAGTGTAGTCGACAATCGGGAGATCTCTCTGGGGTCTATTGTGTACTAGATGGGTATTTCTATGATAATCAGGAGGGGCTAGGAAAACAGGTGGCAGAAGGAATGCAATGTAACAGGTACCATCCCAATCTAGAGGTAAACGTATATATGCGGTATGACCACAAATGAAGTAGGAATGACGGGAAGCTCTAAATGTAGATTTGCCTTGATCACTGAATTCGATCACAGTAGTACATTTACTATGACCCAGGTGTACTGAACCATTCTTTCTTGCACATAATTCACCTTTGACTGGTAATACTGACATAGCAGGCAAGACTGGTGCAGCTTCGGATTCAACATTCAGAATCATGAGGTTAAGTGTAAAGTTACCTAATCCATATACTTCATTTTCTAGATCAGTTCCTGTCCTTTTGGGAAGTCCCTCCTTGTTAGGGTAGCAGGCTTTAAGCAAAACTAAGTTCAGGTTTCCCCATACCCAGTTGTCCTGGTAAACTACGGTATTTGAATCTAAAGAATTAATCAAACTAAACCATGCACCACAGGAACCATTGTGTGTGAACGGATACGGAAAGAGGGGCAGAACTCCCTTGTATTTCTGGTAGGGAGGGAGTCGGCCACATATCCAACAATTTGTAGCATTGTTGGTCTGATGGGAGTGATGTAACATACTAATGAATGTGTTGTTGCGCAGCGCAAGTCTGTAGGGCAACTCATGCGGAGGTAATTCGCTAAAGGAGTGTTCGGCAGTAACATTGAAAGCAGAATGTGCACGCTTGAAAATAGGGTAATATATGTGCAACAGTATACTTGCAGCAATAATCAGAAGATTTAGAAAAAACATAATCAATAATGTCACTATACAGTGACTACGAAGTGATTTACAATATGCACGTTTCTTGAGCTGTTTCTGTCTCTCTCTCTCTCTATTTCGGTCTAGGGGATACATGTCAGAAACTAATTTAACCGATTCACCTAGGAGAGGACTTAAACAATTAAATTGTCTGACTTGCTAGACCTTAGTTTCAGTTTATATTCCTGGGAAACAGTTTTCTCGGCCAGGGGGAGTTTTGAGTCAGTCTGTGGAGGAGGGCAGGGCTGAGAGTTCAAATCAGAAGGCAGTCCGTGAAATTTCTTGATATGGCTCGAATGTAGCCAACCCTTGCGACCCTCAATCTTCACTGCTGTCCTCATGGTCAGAAGTACTAATTTCGGCGTTTGCCAGCGAGGCTCCAGCGGGCTCCTCCTGTCGAAATTTCTTATAAACACGTAATCTCCGGGAACCACTTCATGGGGCTTCACCTCGGTGTTGTCGGGAAAGGCTGCAGCTACCTGTGAACGGCAAGATTGTAGTGCAGACATCAAGGAAGCAAGGTAATCTGTCAGCATATTACAATCAACATCAGTGATTTTACGAGGTATAGGCGTCCCCCACATATTTGGTGGCCTACCGA
Source organism: Triturus cristatus (assembly GCF_964204655.1). Lineage (NCBI taxonomy): Eukaryota > Metazoa > Chordata > Amphibia > Caudata > Salamandridae > Triturus > Triturus cristatus. The sequence goes on along the minus strand of NC_140584.1, from coordinate 370,927,770 downwards.
AGACCACCTCGTACGGGGATAGCCCTGTTCGAGAATGTGCTATCATTCTCATGTAAAAGAGCGCAACTGGTAAAGCTACTATCCAGTCAACGCCTTTCTCTCTGCAGATTTTAGAAAGTCGAATTTTCAGAGTCTGATTATGACGCTCCACGAGACCTGCTGCCTCGGGATGCCGGACACAGTGGAATTTCCACTGATAGCCTAACAGGAGTGTAATGTGTTTCACTAGCTCGGATGAGAACGGCTGACTGTTATCTGAGTACACGATACGGGGCAAACCATACCGTGGGAAGAATTCACGAACCAGCTGCTTGGCAGTGGTCGGAGCAGTGTAATCTGGGACTGGATATGCTTCTGTCCATCGGGAAAGTGCGCATACAACTACGAGGACATATTTGAATCCTCGACAATGTTCCATCTGGATATAATCCATCTGGAGGACTTCAAAAGGGTGATCGGGAGGTTGAAATCCACCTTGCTCTACAGGAATGCTTTTACCTGGGTTGAACTGACAACAAATCATACAAGTACGCACTTTCTGTTTGGCTGCTGCTCGTAAGTGTTTATTGGACCAAATGTTTTGAATACTGTCTAACATAGCTTTCTCTCCTAGATACGCTGGACTATGTATTGTGTTAATGATAACTTGAACCATGGAGTCGGGGAGAAACCATGTAGATTTTCCCTTCGTCATCCATCCCTGATCTGTTTGGATCCCTCCTAGTTCAGTCCATTTCTTGATTTCCTCTGGTGTAGCATGTGTCTGTATGTCAATTACATCAAGGGCGGGATCCCTAACTGTCATGCAGTGTGTCGATGTCGGAACTATTGTCTTTGTCAAGTCAGTTGCATGAGTCCGATTCTGCGCTGTTTGTTTAGCTGTTCGGTCTGCCAGGTCGTTACCCTGGGAAATGATATCGGTGACTTTTGTATGGGCCTTGCACTTCATGATAGATATCGCAGTAGGCAGATGTATTGCATCTAACAGAGCTTGAATGAGGGGACCGTGTTGAATGTTGGCACCGTGAGAAGTTAAGTAACCTCTCTCTCGCCAGAGGACTCCGAAGTCGTGCACAACTCCGAATGCATAACGTGAATCTGTGTATATGTTAACTCTCTTATTTTTGGCTTGAATACAGGCTTGTGTCAGAGCGATGAGCTCTGCTGCTTGAGCTGACAAGGTGTCAATACAATTTGTTTCAATAGCTTCGGTGTCTGTCGTGACTGCGTAAGCGGCCACTAACTCTCCTGTACTTGTTCTCATGCATGAACCATCCACATAAAGTGTCAGGTCTGGATCTGGTAATGGAATGTCTGTCAAGTCTTGTCTGGGTTTCGTCGTAATAGTAATGACTTCAATACAATCATGTGCCAATGGGTCTGTTCCACTTAATGGCAAAAGTGTGGCAGGATTTAATGTACTACAGCGTCTGATTTCTATGTGTGGCTGAAACAATGTCAATTCATAACCTGTCAGTCGTGCTATAGTCAAGTGCTGGGTCTGTGTTCGGTTTAAAAGAACTTCCACGGAATGTGGAACTTGCACTGTCAATTGATGTCCTAATACTATGGAATCGCTTTGTCTGATCGCTAAAGCTGTTGCTGCGACTGATTTCAAACACGTAGGCAGAGCCTGGGCTACTGGATCTAATGTGCTAGAAAAATAAGCACACGGTTTGTGTGAACCTGCTTGTTCCTGAGTGAGTACTGACAAGGCAGTACCTTCGCGTTCTGTAACAAAAAGTGTAAAAGGCTTACTGTAACATGGTGTCGCTAAAACAGGTGCTTGACATAAGGCTTTCTTTAAGTCTTCAAAAGCTTGTGTATGTTCCTGAGTCCAAGGGAGGACAGTCGATGTCGCTGCCTCCTGGGTTGTCAACTGAATGAGTGGCTTTACTAGAAATGCATATTGGGGAATCCATTGTCTACAGTACGAAGTGAGACCTATGAAGGCCCGCACCTCCTTTTGTGTCTTGGGTGGTGGCATGTTTACAATTAACTGGATGCGGTCAGGTGTGAGCTGTCTCCCCCCTTTGGACAGCAAGTTCCCAAGGTACACAACTTGCTGAACACAGAATTGCAGCTTCGAAGGGGACACCTTGTGCCCCTTGTCGGCCAGAAAATGTAAAACCGTCAGTGATGCTTTTTCACATTCGGGCTCGCTTCGGGCGGTGATCAGCAGATCATCGACATACTGAAGCAGGGCAGTGTTAACAGGCATGTGGATACTGTCAAGTTGTCTTTTCAGTGCTTGGCTATAGATGCTGGGGCTTTCTGTGAATCCTTGAGGTGCGCGTGCAAATTTGAAGCTTCGTCCATTTAAACAGAATCCGAACAAATATTGGCTTTCCGGATCGATTGGGACGCTAAAGAAGGCGTTCTTGAGATCAATTACAGTAAAGAACGTTGCTTCTGAATCAATAGCTGTCAATAATGAAGAGATATCTGGAACCACGGGATACTGTGGTACAATACATTTATTCAATTTGCGCAGATCAATAATTAATCGATAAACTGGGGGTGCATTTGGATCAGTACGTTTAAGAATTGGAATGATTGGAGAATTACATACATTGGAGTCGGTTTCCACAACCACTCCTTGTGCAATGAGCTCGTCAATGATTTGCAGCAAAGCCACTACAGCATCTGGAGGTAACTTGTATTGTCGAATTCGTGGTAATACCACTCCTGCTTTGAGTGTGACTCGATATGGTGTGATGTGCATACAACCTACATCAGTGGGGCCTTGTGCCCATAAATGTGCAGGGACATTCTGTAACCGGTGATCCATGTCTCTAAATACGTAGTGACCTTTAAAGTCACGCAAAAATAGTCGTACCCCTTCCGGGGAACAACATATTACAGCTCCTAGAGCTTTCAGTGTCTTTATACCTAACAAGTTTTCTGGGCATGATTTTGTAAGCAATAAATCTGTAGTCCGTGTCAATGGACCTACTGCAAGAGGAAGAGGTTGCGATACTTCGTTAACAATAGGCTTTCCTGAAAATCCAAGGGAAACATTCTGTGAGCCTGAGAGGGGTGCCCCTGGAACATCGTCGTGACTGATAGTTGTTCTGCTTGCCCCTGTATCAATTAGAAACTTTCTGTCTTTCCCTAATACTTGACTATGTACATAAGGACCCTCTTGATCTAGAGGAACCTCAATAAGAGGCAAGCCAACCTCCCTCTCTAGGCTGTTTCATGTGTATCGCTGATAATCGGGATAGTCATTTTGTGCATACTGGTACATCTGTTGTGTCGTGTTTTGTGTTGTGGCAATAGGCTGTGACTGTGGTACTGCTACGGTCTGTTGTGAAGCTTGCATAGGCTGTACATTCTGGGGTACTTGTGGTTGGATCTGATCCTGTCTAGGTGGACGCGGTCTCTCCTTGGTTTTACCCGTAGAGATATTGTGTTTCAGAACTGCACAATCGTTTATATAATGACCTGGCTGTTTACAATAGTTGCATGTCCCTTTAACAGGAACCGCTGAATTACTGGACTGTGTCGCACCCTTTTTATGACCGTCAGTTGGAACTGACTGGGCAACGAGCATTTTCATTTTCGTGTCTTTCATACGTCTCTGTTCGTGTTCTTGTTCTTCTCTAATTCTATTCTGGTGGTACTGTAACATTTGTGAAGGGGTATTAGCTTGCCAAGTGCTCTCGACTTTCAATACTCTGTTCTTAACCTGGGGCAGGGAATTCTCGACTAATTTGGTTACAAAAAGATGTGGATATGAATCGCTACTTGCTTTCAGACCGCTATTAATACCAAAACATTTTTCAAATCGGGAATAAAAATCACTAGTGTCTTCATCGGGTTTCTGTTTGCAGGCTGAGATTGCACCCCAGTCTTCCTTTTTCGTGGTTAATAAACGTGGCAATACTTGTACTAACAATCCTGGTAACGCTTTAGTTTTGTCCCCAAGCCCTAGGCCTGGAGTTCGGGTATTTTCTTCGTTTTCTAATGCTGTCCAATCAATCTTTTGCTCTCCCACCTCCCATTCTTTTTCTTTGAGTTTCTCGTGAATACCGGCAGGCAATAATACTTTTAATATTTTCATAATGTCAGGATAGGTATAATCACCCATGAGTAACATGTCTTTTATTTCACGGTGAAAACCTGCTGGATCCCTGTCATGGCTGGGCACTAATTTTTTCATTTCCAATAATTCTATTTTAGTTATGGGCGTGTACACAAACACGCGTCTAAAAGTATTATCATCATTTCTAACTGGGTGCACTTCGCGTAAGGGATTCTGTCTGTCTATGTAATACATTTTTCTTTCCATGGAGGGAGCTGGATCAAGCTGTGGACACAGGAAGGCACTGTATCTGTGCCGATGTTCTAGAATTACTTTAATTAGATCGGTACCTAGACCTCTCCATTTCTTCATGAGTAGTTCTATCAGTATATCAGGTAGGGGACCAGGATCGGAGTGTTGACCTTTATACAATATAAGGAGGTGTTGTATCATGTACATACCAGCTAAACGCTGTTCGTCTGGTGAAAGATTCAAAAACGTGTGTGCTAGCGCGTCATCATTATATTTATCAGAACTGTCAGCCCATTGTACTGCTGACCTGGCTAATTCTTGTTCATCCATAGAATCGAGTACATGGTACCCCATTCGTTCTTGAAGTATTTTATCAGTAGCCTGAAATAAGTGTTCGGGGGTCTTTGGATTTGACATGGCTGCTTGAAAAATTCTCTTACTTTCTGGACGTATCGGACGCATTGAATTATTAAATGATCTTCCCTTACCTACATAAGCTATCATTTCTCTAGCTTGTAATTGTAATTGTCCTGTTGTCGTTTCTGGTTGTTCCTCCTCCTCCTCTGAGGATTCTGTCTTATCTGCATCTATTTCTCTTTCAGGCTGTTCTCTTTCACGTATCTGTTCTACTGTTTTTCGGATCCTTCGGTACATATTTTTTATACTATTCTGTTTATCATGTTTTCCGTCTGCTATATTCTGACCCCATTTGTTAAGTGCTTTAATTTCTTCCGGGTCTACACTAGGCCTATCTCTGTTTCTTATCAGGCAGTTTATGAAGAAGCGTAACAACAGTTTTTGCGTGTCCACTTTCTGGTATGCCATGGCCTCGCCAATACTTTCAGGACCTTGCCCTGTTTGGACAAAGTGATATATTTTGTCTAGATGATCAATCATTCCTGGTAGTATCATTAAATAGTTCGCAACTCGTCGTAGACGTACTGATGATAGCATCATTCTGTCGTCTTTACCGGGTACTGGATCATATCTACAGTCTGTAAGAGGCTCTTTAAGCATGTCGTAATTCGCTGTTTGAGGTGTACGTTGGTGTGCTAAATCCCTATAAGTCAATCGACGTGTTGGTGGTGGCGTATGAAAACCTCCTGTCGCACCTCCTGAGGTGCCAGGTCCAAAAGGATTTGTTGGGTGTAAGGTAGGGAGAATAGGTGCAGGAAGGAGTGGAGGAACAGGCGGAAGGTTTGGAACGGAAGGAGTAGTATGTTGTCGCAGAGGTGGGGGCAGATTATCTCGGGGTCGAGCGCCGTTAGCAAGTGGTGTGCGTGGCGGCGGAACATTAACATATTCGGGGGCTGCATCGTCTAAATAGGAAGAAAGGAAAATGTCCTTTGCGGTCTTGTGGTGCAATTTAGTCGGAAGCAATGGAGATGGCAGATCTTTTGGTACTTCCAGGGTGGCCTTAGGTAAACCCTCGGCCAGAAGAGGATACATACCATTCATAAGAGTGTTTCGTTGTCTGTCTACTTGTTCTGCTTTTACTCGGATACCTTCCTCAACTAATACGTTTTCTCGGGCTTTGTCTGAATCCTCCCTACTTTTCTCTTCTTTTCTGAGCGCTTTCTCTGTGCGTCTATGCGATTCTTTACGCCATAATTCAATGGCATCTTTCTGTGACTGTCTGGCTTTCTTTTTCCATAATGCTTCTTCTACTCTCATGATGCAATCTGCATCCCATGTCCCAGCAGCGGGCCATCTCTGATTCTCTGTTAAATCCTTGGTGTAGTCCACCCACAAATCGAGATATAATACGGCATCTAAGCCATGTTTATGGTACATAAAGTACCCTGGAGTGTCCCTAGGTGGAATGGGAACGGCTTCCTCGAGTATCCCTTTTCTAGTTTTTATCTGTCTTAATTTTGAGAATAACGGCATCTTAAACCTTGTTACTTGATTCTTACTCGGACTTGAACACAATTAATACAATAAATACAGTAATGAAGATCGAACAATCACTCATACCACGACATTTAAAACACATTAAAACATTTTAAAACGAACAACGATAATTAAAATAAAACTAGCTAACTGCATAATACTGGATATACTGCTAAACAGTACAGATACACCGCTAAAACAGTGCAGACCAGGTCTGTGTACCCAAACCCGTCTTGACCGGCACAAACTAATGCGCACGTCTAGATGCGTCCCCAGCAACGGTACTCACCGGGAAGCACGGAACGGAAGGCCTCGGAAACTCTGAACTGGACTGGACCGGACTGGACTGGACTCGACTCGTGACGTAGGTACTTCGGAACTTCGGAACCTGGTGGGCCTCTGTATACCTCGGATCTTGCTCTCTCAGCTAGGCTCTGGTCGGGATCCTCCGCACTCCTCACCGCCTCGTCTGGGTGTTGATCGCAGCCTCAGTCACCTCCGTTGGCCTAAGGGAGGTACAGGAAATCCTGCGGGTACGCGTAGTTGTCCGTCCGGCTGTGGCAGGAGACCAGGTCTGCAACGCACCTCCGGCGCGTGGGGTGGGGGAGGAGTCCCTGTTCGGGCGCCAATTATGTGGTAAATTTAAATTACCTGTACTTAATTTATGCGGTAAAATTCGATAAGGATAACTCAGAATAAATAAGAGGCAGAATCCGTGATATTAGAGGTTTTAAAAGGGGTTTATTCCTTACAAAGGAATTGGTTCGAACCAGGCAATCGGATTCCGTCACCACGAAGGTTCGGGAAGCGATTGAGCATACTTTATTGACAGGTTATCATATATATAGTCAATGCATTACAGTAAAGACAGATGCAGAAGGCGTAACAGCGGAGAAGAGAGATAAGAATACACATACGTAATTGAAAAAGGCGTTACAATAGGCGTGCATAAACGTACTAGAAACGTCATTATGAGGATGTCACAGGTGGGTGGATCCATAAGAGAATCCTGCAAGGTCAGCAGAAATAAATGGCAGAGATGCGCGTGCAGCAGCATGACGTGTGACTGACGTGTAACTGGAGGGTGAAGGGGACTTGACATTTAGCCCTACATGAGGAGACAGAAGTCTGGGATGTCAGAACAACCTAATCCCAAATCGTATCTAATATCTTGTGTTTAAGGAACTGTATTATCTGGAAGGAAAGGTCTCTCAGGCAGAGGCTATCCTATACTGACTGCTAGTGCGTGTATAAGCGTCTATGTGTCTACATGAGATGCGAGGGGGCATGGGCCTACCATGGTAACAGGAGCTATGAATTACTTGCACGGAGACAGTAAGGCCGGGCCCTTTGCTCTGCAGCTGGAAGGATGTTTACCTAAACTACTAGACAGGAATGTATGTTTCGAGGAGCGGAGCAGATAACTTGAAGGCTAAATACAGTCTTGGCAGGCAACAGGCCGAGCCGGGCACCGTTAGCCGCGCAGGGAGTAAGACAAAGGTCATGGATACAGATGCAGGTCCAGGCTGGAGCATTCAGAGGCAGAAGGCAGGAAAAGGCTCGATGGCAGAATTCAGGGCCTAACTTGCCAGAGCTGAAAAACGTGAAAGGTGCACCATATAAAGGCGGTGGCAAGGCATACTTGGGAACGAATTATTCGACCCATTCATGGTGGATCTGAAAGAGGACATGTTAACGTTGGACACAAATGTATTTGCGTCTTCATAGCTGGAAGTGGAGGGAACATACATGTACTTGTAGCACGTACATGGAGCCGTTGGGGTCTAAGATAGGGGACACAATTGATCATAAAAATTCATATTTCCTCACAGGAAGTGGTGATCTAGGACCGAACAAGAAATCTTCTAAATCCATGTCATCAGAAAGGAGTGATAAGTGTTCCTTAACTGCAGATAAAGTTGAATGCTGTAATAATTGCTGGTGTAACTTCCCTAAACTGTGTGTATTAACTAATCCTCAGTGCTGTGTCTGCAAATATATGTCTTGTCTGCTTGCTTCAAAGCCCATTGTGATGTTTAAAAAACATGCATGACAACCATTATTGCTTATTTGCCACACTATCCACCCTTCTGAACCTGAAAGTGAAGAATTACATGTACCATTCTGTATCATGTTGTTGAGCTGTTCCTGTTTGTAATCTTAAAATGTTTTAAATTGTCAAAGTGCAAAACAGGGAATGTTAAGTGTGTTCATGTCTTCAATTTTAGGAAAACCCAGGCAGGTGGTTTGCTGTACTGTCCTGTTCAGAAAAATAATTTGTCCAGGTATTAGACAAGTTGTAAACAAAGCCTCTTCGACCAGGACTCAATGTTGTCTTTCCAAAACGTATAGCCTTGTATGGACTGCTGGCAAATGAATGAATCTCAGTAGATTAATTTTGTTTGTGTCAGCATATTTTTCTTTGTTGGGGAAGGAGTAAGCTTATAATAATAGGAAACCGGGTCTAAAGGGTTGATACCAGAAAACTATGCAAACGTTTGCAGGTATAGTTTTGAACTACCCACTGGTGGTGTTGGGCACTGTTCCCATTGTGTATGATTGGAAACTGCATGTGGATTACTAGCTCTGTATAAATAATAGTGTCCACAATTATGATTAAAGACATTTCACCATAGTTTGCAGAATTTAGATATAAATCCTCTGTTTTGATTACTGTATAATATTCTTGTTAAGAAAGCATGCTTTTCACAGTGGTGACATTCCAGTCATCAAAAATACTACCAGGAGAAATAACATCATCCATGGAGACTTTAAATACATAAGGAATTTGCAATGTTTCTGTATGACCAAAAATATCAAACGGAACCTTATCCAAACCATTCTATCTAGAGCAGGAAAGGCAGAAATGTTCACAAGAGACAGATCTCTTTGGACTTTATATGAGGCTTCAATACCTTGGCTACAAGTTCAACAGCAGAGCATTCTGGGAGATAATGTCCATTTAAGAGCAAAAAGAAAACTCTGACAAATTGAAGCTAAAGCAATAAGAAAAGCAGTGACATAGAGATCCATATGTAGGACCATAGGAGAATGAGATAAGTCTGTTTCAGCCAGAAAACAAATGCGCGTATCCCATGCAATTAAGTTTGTGACAAATGTGAGGAAAAAACCATCAATGTTGGCAAAGTAGCCAGAGGCAGTCTATGCAAAAACAGGAATATCATGGGTTAAAGTGGAACTGGTTGGTACCTCCAAAGGTGGCTGATAATAAACAACTTCATTGTTTGGAATGGCAGTCGAAGACTGTGAATTCACATATGGTGTGTTTACGGGGTTAGCAGTAGTGATAGGAAGTAGTAAATCATCCCCCACCTTGGAGTAGCAATTTCTATTTTATTTAATGCTTGTAAAGTTATTTCCTGTATGGTAGCGAGAGGAGACCGGTAGCTACCCAGGAACTCTCATGGCCTACTGTGTAGGACTGGCCACTTGGTGTGGTTTGATATGGTTGATTCACACAGATTGTTTCTTTCTACAACCAGCAGGCGGTAGCAAACTCACAGTTCTAGTACCTGCAATGCCTGGCACCGGTGCTCTGCATGATGGACCAAACTCCTTCTTTTCAGTAATCTTCTCTCTAACTAGATCCCCAGTTTTATGAATCCAAACAGGAGGTGCTGGTTGCTCCTTGACTTCTTCAGTGGTAGATTGTTTAGATGTTTAATTTGAGCTTTCATCTCAAAAGACTTGGAGTTGCTCTAAGACAGCGAAACGTTCATTGATGTCAAAAGATGTACCTGCCGTCTCTGTGCCAGGATTATCAAGGTCGTGAACATACATCTGGAGTCCAAACAGGACCTCGCTAGGGAATCCAGCCACCCAAGGATCTTCTAAGCAGATTATTTAAAGCTCTCTGAACGCCATACAAGTGATGGACCCAACTGCGACCGGACACTTATACTCTAGCTGTTAAAGATTGCTTTAAGTCATGGTTTTTCCTTTTCACTATTGAATTTCCCTCAGGATGATAGCGGAAGGAATAAAGCACAACCACACACATGGTTCCCATGGCATCCCGGTAGACCCTAGAGTCAAACGCTGGACCCTGGTCTGAGTGAGATGCAGCTTTTGCATATCTCCAGGTAAAGACTTGCAGATCTTTTATAACAGTTTGAGCGTTAGCCGATCGATGTGGCCACACCCATAAAAAGCTAGAACATGAATCCACTGCCAATGGAATAAACTTAAATGACATATCCAAATTTAGAGGCCAAGATTGACACATGACAATGGTTTAATTGTGACTAAGAGATGTGTCTGCAGTGGGCGAGCTGCGGTGGAACTTTACATTTGCTGACAAATATCACAGCAAAGGACAAGTTATTTTGTCTGCTTGTAGAGACCATCCATGCCACAAATAGCGTTTCTGTAGTAAGGAAACTATAGCAGCCAAACCAGCATGGACAGAATCTAACCCCTCATGAGCATCTATGGTTAATTCTAGTGTGCGGTCTTGATTTGATATCACTCAATCCCATACTCTGGGAATACGAGCAAAAGGTATGTTTTGGGCACTCCGTAGATAGGAGTATTTTGTTGGAAATATTTTAAATCATGGTGTGCCAGTGCGTGAAGTTTTATGCTATTAGAGACAATGATCTCTATCACAGAAAAAATGCAATCATAACCACAAAACTACAGAGTTGGGTATGTTGCTGTCCAAATAGAAGGTATTGTATTTATTTACACAGTCATAAAACATGAGACACCATATAGTATCATGCAGTGAGCAAGAAGTGACTGGGTTCTGGAAATCAACAGATTTCCTGGCATCAGGCATAAAACTGAAAAGTGACTTTTTGGTGATACATAAATTACAGTAGTCACAGTAAAAAGGACATCTTATGCTCCACATTAATCATGAGTAAGAGTTTGGAGTCAAGATGTGATTCTCGACTACGTTTTGATCCCCAACAGCGGTTATGGGATCATCATCAGGACCAGAGAAACAGAATGCCTGAGAAGTTGCTGTGGGTTCAGGATGAGGACCACAGGGTAGGGGGTGTGCAAGGAATTATGTCCAGCTCGTGGCTCTAAGGGAAATCGGAAGGCAGAGGTTTAGAAGAATTACCAAGATAAGACTTGGGACACACCAATGTCTTGTCTGTAGCGTAGTGCCCTCGTGGCTCATAGTCGAGCGTAGTAGAGGGAATTTTCCTCGGAACAACTGTGGTAAAGATGATCCAGGGGTGCAGGAACCTAGGAAGTTTTGACAGCTACCATGATGTCACCATCTACTCTCATGTGTGAACGAGTAATTGCAGCTACTACTGCAGTCTGAACCACTGCTTTTGTGGCTTCATCATCCAGTGAATTCCCTGCAACGTGCTTGAATTACATGAACCCATGACAAACATTCTTTGAGATGTGCCACCTTTCCTCCAAAGCAAATAATGCTTGATAGCATGCCCTTTTAAATCTCTGAACCCATTAAAGGGGCAATACTGTAAATGCTCATTAAAAGACTGGACACAGTTATATGAATCACATGCTATGAGTGTGGGGAATTTAGGATCTGTAATTTCTAGTGCCAGAATTAGAGCTTTGAGTTCAGCTACATGGGCAGTACAATCATTTAGAGACTGTTTAAAGTTGTTTTGAGGAATTCCTTATCAATCAATCATTTGTAAAGCACACTTCATACCCGCGAGGGTCTCAAGGCGCTGGGGAGGGGCGCTACTGATCGAACAGCCAGGTCTTGAGTATCCTCCTGAAGGTCAGCAGGTCTTGGGTCTGTCGTAGGCTCAGTGGGAGGGTGTTTCATGTCTTGGCGGCGAGGTGGGAGAAGGATCTCCCGCAGGTGGTTGTTCATCGGATACGCGGGACGGTGGCGAGTGAAAGGTCAGCGGAGCGTAGCTGGCGGTTGGGGATGTAGAAGGAGAGCCGTCTGTTGAGGTAGGCTGGGCCGGTCTTGTGGAGTGCTTTGTGTGCATGGATGAGGAGCTTGAAGGATATCCTCTTGTTGACGGGGAGCCAGTGCAGGTTTCTCAAGTGGGGGGTGATGTGGCCATGTCGTGGTACATCGAGGATCAGTCGCGCCAAGGCGTTTTGGATGCGTTGTAGTCGTTTGATGAGCTTGGTCGATGCTCCCACATAGAGGGCATTTCCGTAGTGGAGTCTGCTGCTGATGAGGGCCTGGGTGACTGTCTTTCTTGTATCTGTCGGGATCCATCTGTAGATCTTGTGGAGCATGCGGAGGGTGTTGAAGCAGGAGGAGGAGACGGCGTTGACTTGCTTGGTCATTGAGAGCGTTGAGTCGAGGACGATTCCCAGGTTGCGTGCGCGGTTGGTGGGTATCCGGGCTGCCCCCAGTTCCATCCGCCACCAGGAGTCGTCCCAGTCTGAAGGGTTGGAGCCGAGGATGAGGACCTCCGTCTTGTCCGAGTTCAGCTTCAGGCAGCTGATCTTCACCCAGTCGGCGATGGCCTTCATTCCTTCATGGAGGTTGGCTTTGGGGGGGATGGGGTCCTTGGTGAGGGAGAGGATCAGTTGAGTGTCATCTGCGTAGGAGATTATGTTGATGTAAATGTTGAACAGTGTCGGGCGGAGGGAGGATCCCTGGGGTATATCGCAGATGATCTCGGAGGCTTATGACCCTGCGCACTGTGACACAGGCTGCTGAGTATTGCTGCTTAGTTCCAACAGCAGGCTGGGCAGAACCATCAGTCTATACAATGTAGTCATACTGGAACTACAATTTCTGGGAATTTGTTGCCATTCCCAGCCAATCCCAAAACTATGCAATGTACTCTGACTAGATGTGTATTTAATTCATCATCAGTAAGGTATATGACATCGACATAGGACAATATTTCTGAGTGGATTTCATGTAAAATAATGTTACTCGGTTAAGAAAAGACCAGGGCTGTTCTTATACTTCTGAGGAAGTTGACAAAATCGTTTCTGGCTTCCTAAAGTGGTGAATGCAGTAGGATCTCTGCTTTCAGGTGCTATATTGTGGCACAAAAAGCTATTTGAAATGTCCAAAGTGGTTTTGCATTCTTTGCTCACTATGTTGCTCATTAGTGCTGCACTGTGTGAATTTTGCCCTGCAAATGTCTGTATATGACTGTTTAAATGTCTATAGCTTATGACTTGGTGGTAGGAATGATCTGGTTTCTCTACCAGAAACAAAGGATTGTTCATTTGAGAGATACAAGGCTCAATTATGCCTTGAAATTCCAGTTGAGTTAGAATTTCTTTAAATGGGCATTTTACTTCATGATTAATTGGGTATTTTGGTTGCACTTGTGGGCTGGACCTTATTAGTATAACATGAAAAAGTGAGTACTGATCCCATCCTACAGGGTTGCGGTATAATGCTGGGGCTTGTGCAAGGGCCCACTCAGTGGCATAAGCTTGTTTGAGGACATCAGAACCAGGGACAGAAAAAGACAATATTATTATTTCTTTCTCTTGTGGGACTTTCCTAAAACACTCAGGAGACTATCACAACGACTTGGAAAATGTTTCCCCAAAAAGATTTTAATGCTACGCGGTATATCTCCCTCAATTTGGATGTCCAAATAATACAGTCTGTCTGGAGGGATAACTCACTGATCTGGTATTTCAACTTGAATAAATTAACTAGTTGCTCTTGGAACCAGAAACTATTGTGACCTCTGGCGCACTCTCTAGCAGTGTCAATTTCCACTCCTTGTTCTGAAATAGTGTCCTCAATATGTGTGGTATATTTAGTGGAACCACCTGCCTTGGGGATTTTGTTGTGAAAGTTTCTCTTCCTTTTTTATGATGATGCCAGAGTCCTTTCTCAGTTTCTCACATTCTTCTTGCCCGCGCTCTGATCATCCTCCTCTGTCCGAGCATTTGTCGGGTGAGTCCTGAAAGGAACGAGAAGGTTGATTTCTGTGAGTGCAGAAATCTAGTGGAAATCTATCTTTGGAAAATGTAATAAATGTGGCACAATTACCACCAATTTCTATCACTCTGTTTCCACACCAATATCTATTCTCAAAGTGACGAATCTTGGTCACCGTATTTTACCCAAAAGATGTGCTTCATAAACACAAGTTAGTATTCAAATACAATTAAATATGTTAGTCAATAATAAGAGCTTGTGAGTAGTTTTAAAGGGTTTTCAAATTAGAATTTAAGATTCTCTTATTCCTTATTCATTAGTCAAATATCAATCAGGTTAAAGAATTGATAATAGAAAAACAAGTCAGTGCAGATCATATTATAATGTACATACAGTGCATTTCATAAAAGGAAAGAATCCCTATTCTAAGAAATGGGGAGTAAATGATCTCAGCAGGAACCCCTGAAGATCTAAACAATAAAGGATAGAGTGAGATTAGCATGAAGCAAAAAAAAAAATCAACAATTAATAATTGCAGAGTTTCCCATAAAGAGAAATAAAGCATAGAGCGAATGAGCCTTCGCAAAGCCAATTAGTCAAAGCATAAAGTTTGGTTTAAAAAAAAAATGGAAGTCAAAAGGACTCAGCCTGGTGTTTCTGTTCTGCCTCTCCTTCATACTAAATCTCTTCTGTTATCTGCTGTCCTGCACATGAATCTCTCCAGCTGAATCTCTGCTGTGCTAAAGCAATCTGAAATCTCTGTCTAAGTCTCCCAGTCTTCTCTCTCCCAGATCTCCATGTAAAGGAATCTCTCCTCCCTAAACTAGCATCCTGTTTATAACTAACTCAAAGTTGTTCTGTTCTTGTCTTCTTCCAATGGACATCCAGCAACTCTCCACTTCATCCAGCATGCGAGAAAAAACCTTCCCATGGCACATTCTTTTCACAGGTCAAATCTTATTTAAATGACTTTATTAACTAACCTTCCTATAAAGCAACTGTTTTTTTAGCTGAATACAACATTTGTAAGCTGCAAAGAAAAACATTTAGTTTAAGTAGGGAGTCATTAGAAACAAAATTTGATAAGGCATTTTGAAATATGTGTGCGTTTTGTTCTCTATGACAAATAATGTGAGTTAGGAATGTGGCTCTGTTTAAAAAGGATAATGTTCTAACAGCAACTAATACAATACCATTAAGGTTACATGCTGAGGCATCTCTATTTCACAAAGGAAAGACACATTCTACTGTTATCTGGTAGGTCAAAGATGAAGTAAGCTTTTAAAGCAAGCTGCATTTTCGCAAATCATTAATTCTAGTTAGCTGTTACTGTTTTCTGCACTTTTAAAAGTTGTGTTTATTAAACACAAACTGTACGTTACTGCTGTAAACATGATTAACAGATTTAGAAATTTAAAGGAACACATTCTATAGTTAAGACAAAATCTAAACCAGTCACATTAACTATGAACTATATTTGTGCATGCTTTAACATTCAAAAGAACATGATTTATTAAAGGGAAAGCATCTGGATAAAGGCCTTAAAGCCTTGTGTTTTCATGTTTTCTGCACCAAATGTCTGCGTGTCACGTTTAAAGCCCAAGGCAGATTGTATTAGGAGTGAGTCATTGTTCAGGATTTGTTTATTTTCCTACAACATGTATCAGTATACTGATACCTATCAGGCTGTTTCATTGATTCACGGGTATGTATGTTATAGCGCTTTTCAGTGGACTCCGGTTGCGGAGATTTACCATGTTTTTTACTTTCATTTTTTTGTTTATTTCAGCATTTTTCACAAGATTCAGACATCAGTTTGATATTATACCTTTCAGAATTACCCTTAAACTGTGGCTTATTTGGTCTGGCTCCCAAAATATCTTGACCTATAGAGGTTTAGGTTTCAGCAATAATTTTGGTAGTTTATACTCCTTATCCGGAACAGAGCCTGCACAAGGCATCAGCATATTGAGAATGCTACTACTTCTCCTTTTATGTTACTTAAAATAATTGAAGTCACTGTGGTGTAATTGTCAATTGGCTTCATCCCCAAATCCAAGGCAGGCACAGCTCTGTCCTTATTTTGAATCTGTTTTAGCACTTCAGGCAAAACAGCGATAGATGGTGTACCATGTGTTATGGTATATATTGCAACAAAGACTGTGCCCCAGGTAGTTCGTTCATCCACTGGAAGACCCATCCCTAGTGGTTGGCAAATTATGAGAATTCAATGTTTGTCTTGGGGTACCTCATAGGAAAAAACTGCTTTAAGCTGGCTTGCTTTTTTGTACCATCCAGAACAGGTTTCCTCTCATCTGGTGGTAACCATACCCATAATTGTGTTGATGGCTACTGGACAAATTGTAAACATGGCTAAATGTGGCTTCACAGCTCGAACAGCCCTCGCTGGGGTTGCTGTTATTGTTCACATAATGAACTGTGTTAAACATATGTACAGTCTAGCTAGACCTGTGTAAAGAGCATGCAGCTCTACATCATTTAGTGGTGCTAATGTTGCATATGATGTATAGCCAGCTAGGACTGGCAAGGTTGCTCCCTCATTGCTGAGGGGAACCAGTCTTACATTGTTCAATGTATGTGGTAGCGTGCCTTGGAACCAATTCATATGTTCCTGAAATGTCAATGGTATTTTTAAATCTTCATAGGCTCTGTGTAGGCCTGTTAGTGTAGCTGGAATGAATGTGGGAAATGTTTGTGTAGCTTTTGGCATCTACTGCAGGAAAAGTGACCCATGAATAGAATTCTTCTGTTTTGTATGTTTCGTGGGCCTCAACCATGTAGGTAACATCTCCCCCTGTAAGAGGGAGCCTTTGTTGTAACATTTTTGTTACAGCTTGTCTACAATTAATTGGAAAAACTGCTACTTGTTATAGATTTAATGAATGGAATACAAAGAAGGGAAAAACTATAGTGGGTTGATCCTTTTAAAGGTTCAAGATTGCAACGAAATGACATACATAGAGGTATCCTATTTAGCTGAGGATGATTAATCCCTAACACCATGGATGTCTCCTTATAAGGTGAATAGGTTCCTTGGGCACATGTAAGAATTATTCAGGCGACCCTATAAATAAATACCTGACCTGTAACTTTGGTGATGCCATGTCATATGGTTCCTACGAATCATGTAGGATTGTGTTTCATGACAACATAACCATCAGAATAAGGGGACTGAGTGCACACATATCATCATAATATGTCGGCCTAACTCCTAGCTAGCTCACAGTGCGCCCTCCGAATCCTTAACCTTCCAGGGTAACAGATATTATCTATAACCTCAGAACATGACCACTCCAATTCCCCAAGGATATCATGGAAATAGACGTTGTAACCCTGGCATGCCCAAGGGAGACACGAGAATGGTACAAATTGCCTTTCCAAACATTTAATGAAACAATTGTATTCTTGTGTAAAAAGTGCAAGCTGCTATTATTAGTAGGATGAAACAAAACATTGTAACCAGCATTACAAGTATGGTGAAAAAAATAAACAGTTCAACCATTATTTCATTATAGGATGATTATGATTACATTTATGCTCCTACCTAATACTACCTACACTATCTAGAGAATAGTGGGAGTACCCTCT
This sequence comes from Triturus cristatus, assembly GCF_964204655.1. Classification (NCBI taxonomy): domain Eukaryota; kingdom Metazoa; phylum Chordata; class Amphibia; order Caudata; family Salamandridae; genus Triturus; species Triturus cristatus. Next base: position 370,910,149 of record NC_140584.1, on the reverse strand, counting down.
GTCAGATCTTTTGGGGCAACCCAAGCCCCCATACCTGTGTTTGATATATCAGGAAGTCAATCTGGTGTAGAGCAGGCTACCGTCCTTTGCAGGATAAAAGTTAGCTTCAGCAGGTCTGCATCTCAGTCACAGGCACAGGATTCCAGAATAATGTGAAGCAGTGCTCCTCTGCCAAATTTGGCTCAGATATGGTTTATCTAATAATACCACTGTTTAAATAGCACTTTGTCAGAGGTGAGGTGCGGATGTGATTATTTATCTTGAGAAGACTCAGATCTGTCTCCAACCGGAAAACCAATTGCAAGGGCATCGTGTTCAGTATTCCATAGCTTTGTACAGAGTGTACTAACGACATGATAAAAAGCTTATTCAGAAATTTTCTGCAGACAGAATCATTTCTAGGTATGTTATTGTGTACGTGCAAGGCATGTAAACAGTCACCATTTAGAAAAAGATGTCAAGCTTAAACATGTAACCAAAATGGAGACTTTTGCATGTGCCTTGTTGAATCTTACACCAGCGTATGTGGCAGATTCAGCATGTAACTCTCTCCTCACTGACAGTGCAAGAATTCAGGGAATTCGTTTTCAAGGCGGTAGTCAGATAGCACAGACAGGAAATATTGGTCCCCAAGGCAGAGGCCGAGGAATGGTTGTTCATTCGAATTCAGTGATGGACAGACACATGTTGAAGAATACTTCTGCCTGCCATGATTTTAATAAGGTTGCCAATGGGAACAAGAATGTAGGTTGAACCCAAATCCAATGCTATTCAAATGTACACATTTTAATGTGATACTGATGAAGAATATGAAGGTTCGAAGCTCATATAAAGCCAGTTTGTCCAAGCCCCATTGCTGCAGCTAAACATGACAACATGGCTAACCAAAGTTAAAATTCAAATCCAAACTCAATGATTCAACAGAACCCTTTCACGTGTGTCCAAAATCTCAAAGAGTTCCTGGTTTTTCACAATACCAATGGATTTGACTCTGATCAATCACCATAACGGTGCTCGAGAGGGGAGATGGATCGCATGCATGGTGCAGTGAGATAGGCCAGAGTGGGACATATGTAGATGGAGAGATGACTGGCCACCTGTATCAATTGTGGCTGATACTGGAGCTATTCACTCTACTGTTAGATCAGTAGAGGTCCCACATCTACCCCTCTCGAGAAAACAAGTCCAACTTGTAAGTATTTCGGACCAGCAAAGATACAATCGCTCTTTCAGCTAAGCTCCTGGTAAAAATAGGGCCCCTCGAAGAAGAAGATCTCATCAGTTTGTAATATGTAATTCAAGTACAGTCAATCTGCTGGGTGGGGATTTACTCTGTAAGTTAAATTATGTGATCTATTGCTCACTGGATGGTATTGAACTCCAAACACACGATGAAGATGTAGACTTTAAATTAAGATCACAAGAAGAAGTAGATGGATTTTTCCCAATCCTTACAAGAGAAGATTTACCTCTTAATTTAAGAGATTCTGTGAAAGAAAAGGGCTGTGATTTTACAGGCAAGGATATTGGTCTGATCAAGAATGTTGAACCAGTAAGAATCACAGTAAAGCCTAAAGCACATTAACCCTGAAATGCCCCAATATAACCTCATACTTGAGGCGGTGGCTGAAATTATGCCTGTGAGTCAATTGATACAAGGTATCTGAAAAGAAGTATTAGGGATTACCTGCAACTCACCTGTCATGGGTTTGCAGAAAGCAAATAAAAAGCAGAGGATAGTTCAGGACCTGCGAAAGGTGAATCAAATTGTTGACCGATGTTGTCCTATGTTACCTGATCCTGCTGTGATACTTTTTCCAAATCCCATGAGCTGCTGAGTGGCTTTCTGTCATTGACATGTGTCAAGCATAATTTTCCATTCCCTTAAATGAGGAAAGTCAGTTCTTATTTTTCTCCTTACTTTTAGGGAAATCTCTGGCATGGTTCAAGTCCCACAGAGATATACAAGAGACCCTAAATCTTTAATCAGACACTAAAAAATAATCTGGAGACCCTACAGTTGCTATGCACCTCAGTTCTGGTCCAGTACATTGACACCATGCTGGTGCCATCAATAACTCTGGACGCTTGCAAACAAGACACAATTTCATTACTGAATCACTTGGCAGAGAGTAGACAAAAGGTGCCCCTTAAAAAGTGACAGTACTGTCAGAGGGAGGTTCTGTATCTGAGACATCATACAGAGAAAGGAGCTAGGAAAGTGTCCCATTAACTTATATCCACAATTCTGACAATGAACACCACTTCAGCACAGAGAAAAGTTAGGATGTTACTGGGAAAGGCGGGCTACTGTTGTCAGTAGATTCCCAATATTTCCCTATAGGTAAAGGTTCTACAGAGACTTACACACACTGAGGTGTCTGATTCTCTACCCTGGGATAGCAAATGCACAAATGCCTTCCTAGAGCTCAGAGAGAAACTGTGCTGAGCACCAGCCCTAGGAATAGGGATGCCGGATTATAAAAAGGATTTTGGTTTATACTATCACAAACAGGAAGCTGACACATGTCTGTTTTGACAAAGACTCACAGGAAAGCAAAGTGAGCAGTGGCTTATTTCACGGCTACACTTGATCCAATGGCTGCAGTCCTTCCTGGATGCTTCAAGGCAGTGGGTGCAGTGGGTGTCAGGATCCAACAGTGCAAGGGCATTGTATTAGGCTACTTGCTCATTGTAATGGTTCCACATTCAGTGGAGATTTTACTTACTCGTACTCTACTACAGCACATGACAAACAGCAGACTTACTAAATATGAGCAAGTGATTTTGGCCGCAGAAAATGTGTCTCTAATAGGATGTGACATACTAAATCCTGCTACTCTTTTGCCACTTCCAGAGAATGATTCAAATAATGATGGGGTCAGCCATGACTGTCTAGATGTTACTGAATTATGTACCAAGTCAAGATCTGACATTCCAGATGTCCTCTTGGAAAAATCTGATTTTACTCTGTAGACAGCTCTTTTTCAAGAGATGGGCATAGAGTTCCAAAATCTAATTATGCTGTGTGCAACTTATAAAGTACCATGGAAACCTCCTATTTGTGCAATGTTAGTTCTGCAAAAGTGGCTGAATTGATCTCTCTTACCACAGCATATTGCATTTTTAATAGCCTAAGTGCTATCATTTATACTGATAGTCAGTAACGTTTTGGTGTGGTTCATGATTTTGGACAGTTGTGGTCAAACAGGGGTTCTTTGAGTTACTCTGGTTCCCCTATAAGAAATGTAAAATATGTCATGGATTTGCTTGAAGCACTGCCATTGCCTAGGTATGTATCTGTTGCAAACTGTGCAGCACACAGGAGTGGATGGATTTTTCAGACTGCCAGGAACTGCTATGTGTGTGAAATGGCAAGGTACTGTGCTCTTGAGTCCTCTACATTAAATCAAGAAGACCCATGTGAATCTGAAAATTACTCTGTTCCACTCATGCTGTTAAGCATCATTGATCCTTAGAAGGAGTTAAGAGCTATGGGATAAAGCCCCAGAAGATGAGAAGAATGAGGTTTGGCTTCAACAGAGACCTATTTTACCCATACTATACTATCACACATTAGGCCTGGGCAGTAAATTCCATTCCGCTCGTGGTATTTGCGGAATTTGGGTAATTTCGCGTTCTGCGGAGAACGCGGAATTGCTAAAAGCTCTGCAATCCGCGGCTTTGCGTATTCAAAATGCGTGTTCGGGAGATATTTCTCCCCGAGCACGCAAACAGCGAAAAAAGCATCGCGAATGAGCGGAACAAGCAATTTTGCATGTTTGTGGAACTTTTGCGTGATCGCGGAGAGTTTTACCATTTTGCGGAGCTTTGCGGAGTGCGACTACGCTAATTCCACCCACCCCTATACATTACCAGACATTTCCACAGTCCCTTCCATATAGGGAGAGATGCTATGATTCATATCTTCAAGACCTACTGGGATATCCCCATTTCTATGTCATTGTAGAGAGTTTGTGTCAAAAGATGCAAAACTTTCCAGCAGTTAAATGCAGACAGGACGACAGCTGTGAGTCACAAACCAAGACCAGGCGGTCCCTTTAACTGGATGCAGTTGGACTTCGCAGAGAAGTCCATGACAATAGACTCCACTTTATCTTGATGATAGTTTGCCTCTTTTCCCATTAGGTTGAAGAATACTTGATCAGAAGGTGTGTATTCATAATCTCAGTCTACCAGTATCTTTAGAATAAGATTGCAGGATACATTTTAAAAGTGAGATCATAAGCCTGTTGTAGCACTTCAGGTAGAGTAGAGATGTTGATGGAGCGGGTAGTACAAAATTGTGTATACCCCCCCCATTCTGCATGTTTATATTAATCTGAATAATTAACTAATAGTAATCTTATTAATTTGTGTGCAGTGAAAGACTTATCAATCATATTAACAAAATAATTACACGTGGGAATTGCACTTTGTATGGCTAAACTAATTGTAAACTAAGATATGTACGCATACTAATAATAGAAAATTGCATGATGTATGTTACTTTTGTGATAAAATTGTAAATTGTGCTTTGAGTGAGTATAAACGCTTTGGATGTTGCTTTCTGCTAGATAAGTACTTACACATAAGGGTATTAGCGAGGGATTAACATTTTATTAGCCATTTCCATGTTTTAATTACGTTTTTGTGTTTGTTTTGCTTAAGTTGCCCATTTCGGCCTAGTCAAAATGGCTGAACGAGACGTTGAACGTGACTGCTCCTGACAACACGAGGTTCTGGGTGAAGTGCGCATGCGTTACCGCCAGCAACAGTGGCCTAGTCCTGACCCCAGGAGTTGATGTTCTAGTCAAGGTCGCTCCAGGAACTTCGCCAATGACAATACAATGAACTGTCTTAAAACCGGAACCAGCAAGTGCGATGACTTCATTTTGCGGACTATGTGAGAACTTTAACGAATGACCCCAAGACTACCAATCAGAACTTTCCAAAACCCCGATCTTGATTCATTTTGACATTATTTTCATTATAAAAGTAGGTAGGGAATTGAACTAAAAAAACTCTTCTTCTTTGACGAACTCAATTTCCTGACGTTATGCTGATGGAGAGGACGGTGACACTGCTGGACAGCTGTTATCCTGAATCTTTGAGACTTTGATGAAATTTAAAGGTTTTTCCACGACTTGACTGACTTAGAGGACGACTTTTAGCCAGATTAGGTAAATATGATGTTCTGCGGTTCGAGTGATGATTTCTAACAATTTGCAATTTTCTTAGATAAATGATATTTGATTAATTGACAAATGTGTTGTGTCGATTGTTTGAAGAAGAAAAGCTAGGATAAAGAGTAAAGCTTAGATAAATGAATTTGATCACTAAAACCATAGATAACAACTAAATGATTCATCTCCTAATGAGGGGAATATCTTAGGGTTGGAGTCAACGCATTTAGGGTTAGGTAAAGATATTCCTTTCATGTCAGCGTTTGGAAGCTTATTCCTCTAGAGAAGCAGATCAACGGAGTATGAGTGTTGGTGTTATGGGCCCCACCAATGAATGTATTTGAGTGAATTTAATATTGAGGTATTTGGTCTGTGCCGAAGGGGGAATTTGATGTTCCATGGTGCAACAGTTTTTCTGGTAGCAGAGTTATGGTTTTTATTGTTTTGGTTTGGTGATTATAGCTTATAAATTGCTTATTGATTATTGGTTATTGATATTGGTTTATGTACTAACATTCTATGTGAGTCGTGTTGAGTTATATGTTGTTTGCACAGCTTCTGGGATGTAGGAAGTCGGAAGTTTGTAACGGTTCCGTAGTAGAGCAGAGGTAAGCGCTGTTCTCGGGAAAGACGGAATTGTTGTTGCCCTGTAGGTACACAGGGAGAAACGTGTAACGATTGGAGTTGCACGACACATTGTCTGGGTTCGATTTGGTGACATCGTCGTGTGTTGCCATTAGAGACATTTTCTGTGTGAGAGAAGTGTGTATGATAGTGAAGGTTACCTGTGAAATTTTGGTCTTAGGTACCAGGAGTCCAAATGGCATTCCGATAACGCTTATCACTGGAAAGGTAACGGGTGTTCTCTGAGCTTGCTAGAAGGACAAAGTAGAGGGAAGCGCTGCTTTGTTAACGTATGTTATAATTCTGTAGTAGGACAGACTGTTCGCTGTTCTCGGGAAAGACAGGATTCTGTGTGAATGTTCTACATTTTCTCGTATGAAAGTGCGTGAATGTAAAGGCATTCGGGTTAATTGTGAAACTCTAGTTTTATTTCTCAGGAGCATTGGGTCTCCAACTATGTGTCTTAATTCTGGAGAAAAGGTTAGCTAATGCTTGTTAGAAGGGTAAGGTAGAGGGATGTGCTACTTTATCAACGGAAGTAACGATTTCGTAGTAGGGCAGAGGTAAGCGCTGCTCTCGGGAAAGACGGAATTCTCGTGAGAAAGGTCTATTGCTGTTCCTTGGTTAGCGAAGCGGACAATGGTGGTGTTTTTATGTTGTTACTAACAGAATTGTAAATTTCGAAACAAAACTTACAGAGTGGAGTTTGTGAAGGAGGGGTAGACAGGAGCAGGAGCTGCCGCAGCAGCTGCTGACGTCAGAACGACCGCGCTGGATTGGACAGTCAGTCAGAAACGTAAAACGCTCCAGATTGGTGCGTTAGTATACTCCGCGCTAGGAGTGGAGAAATACAGAGTGATGTAGATTGGTGCGTTAGTGTGAGTCGCGCTGGGATTGGAGAATTGCAAAAGTGACATAGACACTCCGGATTGGTGCGTTAGTGTGAGTCGCGCTGCAATTGGACAGAATAGCGGTACAGTTGTAAGGAGATACAACGGAAGGCAGGAAAATGTATTACGATCCACTAGAAAAGGAGAAAAAGTCTTGGTTTGGTAGAATTAAGAAGTGGTTTAAGAAGGACAAACTGATTGTAACTAGGAAAGAACAGTTACTTCCTCCACCGAAAACCCCTGCATCCTTTATGGTTGCGAAATATGGATATCACACTTGTATTTGGTTAAATAACTGGGTCAAGTATACCAAAAAAGACGGAGTGTTGGCTTTTCCAGAACATGGTTCATTTAAGTTGGCTGTTTTGAGAAATTTGAGAGAGAAAATTAGGAATTTAGAACCTAGACCACCCAATTCGAAGCATTGACGGATTGGGAAGATGAGATGCATGACCGAGAAGGACAGAGAAACGGTAAAGGATATAGGTACATGTTTGGCAGATCATACGGACATGAGACGCATGATGATCGAATGAGAAGGTGGCGGAATGCGAGTATGACTGAGGGTTTGTTTCCCGTAAGAACTGCAGGAGAGAATGAAGAAAGTGTGTAGAAAAGAGGCATAATGTGGAATTGAAAGGGTATGGAGTGAATGAATCAGAGGATGATGTTCTTGATGATATGTTCTATAAGAATCCACCTCCATATCGACCAGAACCAGAAATATTAACCCCAAGTGCCCCAATGAAAGAAACAGTACGAATCATAAAATCGGAACCAGAGTTCCAAGATTTGGGAAGAAACAATTCCATTAGAGAGATAGAAGTCGGGAGACAAAGTAAATGGTGAAAATTCAGCAGAACTAGCGAAAACGACCCTAAAATTAACCAAGAAAATAAGAGAATTGACTAAGAATCTGGAAGCGGTAACCGTTCCAGTAACGATAGGTCCAGTAAAGCCTATTTTTGATAAACAGAAAGGTAGCGAACATTGTTTGATGGTCCCTTATAAAAGTAGTAAACCAGCTGCACAACCAAGAATGAGTCAGATTGAGAATCCATGGAGACAAACCATGAGTATGATTGAACCAAATTTTGCAAATAACCAGTTCGTAGGTCAAAACTGTGCAGAAAAACGTATGACAATAGTGGAGTCAATGTCAGAAACACAAAAGGATTTTGGACAAGGAAATGTAGAGAAGCCAGTAGGACCATCTACAGAGGAATTAAGTGAATGGTTGAGAAGTCTGCAAAAGAAAGACAAAGAATCTCAGTCAATAGATGTGGCCAAACTACAAATGGTACTGGAAGAATTTATAGTAGGAACTATCCCTACGGAGAAGTTAAAAACTTACCAAGATGAGGAGTCGTTATTTCTGTGTAAAAGCCTAACATGGAGAGCAAAAAGTCTCCATGAAAGATTAGAAGAAGTGGCAAATGAAATGGGTATTGATATTGAAAAGGTAAAAGCACTACAGAAACCCTATTGAGTAGATTTCACTGAAAAAGACATTGAAAACATGAATACCACAGGACGAATAGGTCAGATTAAAGAGAATTATTTTGTTGAGAAAATGGGGAGATGTGGACAAATGGAAAAGCAGATGGTATCGTAAACGAGAAGAAGTTTCAGACAAAACGTTTTCAGCTTTCCCTGTGAGAGAGAAAGAGAAGGTTGTGACAGAATGCCCTATGAGAGAGATTCCAGGAGGAGGATATGTACATGTCCCATGGACTAGACATGATATTTTGTCATTTACGAATGACTTCCCTCGACTAAGTGAAAAACCCTTTGAGTGGTACAGACAGGTGGATAGATTTGTAAAATTATCCAAAGCATTGTGGATTGATCTAAATAGCTTGTTTGACATAATAGTACCAGCAGATTTATGGACAGAGTGCAAAATCATAATAGATTGGCCGACACAGGAATACCCAAGCGATCCAAAAACAGGGGCTCCAGACCCTGAGGTAATGAAGAAATATGAACAGGTTATGGCATTTTTGTAAAAACAAGGTACCCCCTAAAGAGACAGACTGGGTAAAAATTGACAGAACACATCAGGAAAGTAAAGAGTCAGTACATGCCTATTATGAGAGGTTAGTTTTAGCCTTTAAACAATTCAGTGGAGATGAAAATCTAAGTGACAAGGATTTGAGTCATTTCGTATACAGATTTGTATATGGTCTTCGTCCAGAAATTAGTGAAACGATAAAACAGCATACCGTAGATTGGCAAAATAAGAAAATAGACGAAGTATTAAGACATGCTAAATATTTCAGTGATGAAATTGAAGCAAAACAGCGGAAATTAAAAGAAAAGGCTATGTGGGCACAAGTAAAGGTAGCAGAGAGACAGGAAGCTCAATTAGCGGAACAAGCTGAGTCAAGACAAAAATTGAATCCTGGGAAAAATAAAGGCAATATTGAGGAAGCTAAAAAGAAATTTCCGTGTCATAATTGCGGTAGGATAGGGCATTGGAAATCCGAGTGTATATTTCCTCCAAGTACTAACGATGAAAATGCATCATTGAATCCACAGATGCAGAATGAGGTGAGTGGTCAACAGCAACGACAACAGCAGGTTGTAACACAACAGAATCAGGTGCCAAAACCACCTTTTCCAATGGATTCTACAACGAAGAACAGGTAAATAAGCCGCCACGTGCTAGCGCTGCTTCGCAGTATTGGCTGCAACGCGATGAAAGCGATTCAGAAGAGGGTTATTGACGGTGCTGAAGGGAGGAAGAAGAGTGCGTGCTTGGCGCAACTCTAGAAGTAGACCAGACAGGCCCATTTGTAGATGGAAAAGTTAATAATGAAAATATTACTTTCCTAGTTGATACTGGTGCTACTCGATCAACTGTTAGATCAGCTGATGTCAAGAATCTTCCTCTCTCGGATGAAACGATCCAAGTAGATGGTGTATCCAACAGACAGATTGAAACCTACCTTACAGAACCAGTAAAAGTTAGTATAGGGAAATTTTCTGAAATGCACCGGTTTGTCGTGTGCGACACCAGTCCTGTGAACTTGTTAGGTAGAGATTTATTGTGCAAGATGAACTGCACCATATTTTGTACTCCAGATGGAATAGCCTTTGAAACACCAAATGATGATGTGCTGTATAAAATGACAATGGCAAACAGAGAGAAAGAGGTTACAGGAACCTATGCTGTATTTAACCCTGACGAATCACCAAAAGAATTAAAACAATCTGTTAAAGCAGAAGTTTGGGATTTCACTGGAGAAGATGTAGGATTGATGAGAAATGCAGATCCAGTAAAAATAACTGTAAAAGAAGAAGTAAGTTACCCAAATGTCCCACAATATAAGTTGACACCTGAAATAATTGAAGGAGTTACTCCTGTGATTGAGAAAATGAAAAAATAAGGAATTTTAAGTGAAATAATGAGTAGCCTATGCAATTCACCAATAATGGGACTGAAGAAGCCTAGTGGGAAGTTTAGGATAGTGCAAGATCTGAGAAAGATAAACAAAATTATTGTACCATGTTGTCCCATTGTACCGAATCCATCTGTGATTTTATATCAGATACTTCATGACGCAGAATGGTATAAAGTGATTGATCTGTGCCATGCTTTCTTTTCCATCCCATTACACCATGACAGTCAGCAGATTTTTGCATTTCGTTTCGGTGAGCGTATTTTGGCGTGGTGCCGAATTCCACAGGGGTATACAGAAAGCCCCTCAATATTTAATCAGTTATTGAAGAAGTCTTTGGAAAGTCTAGAAATGCCTGAAAATTCTGTATTGGTTCAATACATCGATGACCTGCTTGTGGCATTGAAAACTCGTGAAGCTTGTGAGGTAGATACAGTAGCTTTGCTGAATCACTTGGCAGATGGAGGACTAAAAAAGTGTCACCATCGAAATTACAATTAAAGGAAGTACAATATTTAGGACATAACATTGAGAAAGGACAAAGAAAAATAACCATAGACAGAATCAGAATTATAAAAAGAATGAGTCCACCAATGGCCCAAAGAGAAGTGAGAATGTTTCGGGGAATGGTTGGATATTGTCGTCAGTGGATTAGCAATTTTTCATTGATTGCAAAACCTTTGGTACGATTTACAAGAAGTGGTGTGAGAGATCCAATTGATTTGAATAAAGAGGAATTGACAGCATTCAAAAGATTGAGAGAAGGATTGTGTGAAGCACCTGCATTAGGAATGCCTGATTATGACAAAGAGTTTGAGTTGTATTGCAGTGAGAGAAATGGATGTGCACTCTTAGTTCTAGTACAGAAGCATGGAAAACGGAGGAAACCAATTGCATATTTTTCATCCATGTTGGACCCAGTAGCTGTAGCCCTTCCTGGGTGTTTGAAAGCAGTAGCTGCTACATGTCGAAGTTTGGAACAGAGTGCGGGAATTGTGATGGGATATCCTGTGAAAGTGTTTGTACCTCATGATGTTGCGATCCTTTTAACAAGGAGTCGTACTCAGTATATGACGCACAGCAGACTGACTAAGTATGAAAAGGTCATTTTGGGTGCAACAAATGTGAGTCTTGTGAGATGTGCGAATGTGAATCCTTCAACTCTGTTGCCAGATGTAGAGCATGTGGAAGTAAGAGATGAAGCAGATCATGACTGTTTGGATGTACTTGATTTTTGTACAAAACCACGACCTGACATAAGAGATGAACCCTTACCAGAGAGTGATTATGTCATGTTCATTGATGGATCTTGTTTGAGGATAGATGATGGAGTGCTGAGTGCAGCGTATGCGGTATGTACAGTTGCAGCAGTGATGGAAGCATCCTATTTGAAAAGAGTAAGATCAGCCTAAGTAGCTGAACCTGTTGCCCTGACAAGAGCATGCAAGATTGGGAAAAGTGTGAGAGTGACTGTGATAACTGATAGCCAGTACGGCTATGGGGTAGTCCACAACTTCGGCCAAATATGGCTGCAGAGAGGTTTCCTAACCTCAAGTGGAACTCCCATTAAGAATGCTGAAGTGATTGGAAAGTTGCTTGAGGCGACACAGCTGCCTAGGCAATTGGCTGTGGTAAAATGTGCTGCCCATAGTCGCAGTGGTGATTACATTGTCACTGGTAACAAATTTGCAAATGATATGGCGCAATATTGTGCACGAAATCAGAATTTAATCAATCGGGCAAAGGAAAAGGAATTGATTTCTTGTTTTCCAATGTTTACTAACACTGTGGGAACATGGGAAGAAGTAAGACAATTGCAGGAAGAAGCAGGAGAGGAAGAAATAAAACAGTGGGTAAAAGCAGGATGTGCACCAAGAGAGAAGGATCATGTGTGGGTCTATCGAGATGGAAGACCGGTTGTGCCTGATAGCATGATGTCTGCCATGGCACGGATGTATCATGGACAGGGATATATAGGGAGAGACGCCATGATTAGGTCCTTCAAGCAAACTTGGTATAATGCAAAATTCAGACTTGTAGCAGAAAGTCTTTGTCAGAGATGCCTAATTTGACAGCAATACAATCCAGGAAGAAAGACAGTAGTGAGTCTAGGTACAATAGGTCGAGAAGGAGGGCCTTTTACCAGAATGCAAGTGGATTTCATTGAGATGCCTCCTTGTAACAGGTTGAGGTATGTTTTGGTTATGGTATGTCTATTTTCCAGGTGGGTAGAGGCGTTCCCAACAAGAAGAAATGATGGAATGACAGTGGCAAAATTACTCTTGAGGGAATTTATCCCTAGATTTGGGTTCCCAGTAACAATTGAATCAGACAGAGCAGGACATTTTCATAATGAGATCATAAAACTTATATGTGAAGCATTGAATGTATGACAAAAACTGCATTGTGCCTATCGACCAGAGGCTTCTGGTGTAGTAGAACAAATGAATGGTACTATCAAAAACAGAATAGGGAAGATGTGTTTAGCCACAGGTATGAAATGGCCCGATGTCTTGCCTCTGGTGTTCATGACTATTAGATCAATTCCAGACAGAACTACTGGTATGAGTCCACATGAAATTATCATGGGACGAGCCATGCATCATGTATTTATACCAGTCAACAAGCTGATGACTATAACAGATGACATGGTGTTGGAATACTGTAAAATCCTGGCTGACGCAGTTCATTCTGTGTTTCATCAGGTTGGAGCGGATGCCACCACTCTTGAAAAGAAGCCAGCCAATGATCTAAGCCTGGACTGGGTAAGGATTAAAGTCCACAGAAGAAGAAACTGTTTGGTTCCCAGGTGGGGAAAACCAAGACAAGTCATCTTTACCATAACAACAGCTATGAAGTGTGCTGGATTGAAGAACTGGATCCATGCAAGTCATACTTTGAAAATTTCAAACCCAGTTGACAGCAAAGAGAAGGAGTATTTTGACGAATCAGAATCCAGTACTGAGTCGGATGACGGAGAGTTCAAAGAAAAAGAAAACCCTGAAAGGGGGGAAACAGAGCTGAGTTTAACTTTGGTCCCCAGAAGTAATTCCCTGAGGAGAAGGTTACAGATTTCTGATACCAGTTCAGACTCAGAGACAGAACAAAGAGCCACTCTTCCAGGAAAGAACAAGGGAAGAACAAAGAAAAGGACAGTGGAGAGACAATAAAAGAAATTCATGAGAAGGAAGTGCCAAATGAAAGATTGAGAGAAATTCCACCTGAAACAACACCTTTAGATGGACAGGTGCCAGATACAGAGAGAGAGGGAAAGATTATTTCGGAAGACCCCCGAGGAGGTGTAGGAACTCCAACATCCAGTTAGAAGCAGGGACAAGTAGTCAGCAGGAAGATTGCGTGCCGGAGATTCGAGGAGGGACAGAAGTAGGGAAAACAAAAGAAGTGGTGGAAAAAGAAACTGTTGAGAGTAAAAAGCAAGTTCAAACAGAGTCAGAGGAAAGCGAAGATGAAATACCAGAAGGGCGAGTTCTGAGAAAAAGAGCTTGGAGGACTGAAAAGAATAATAAAGGGAGTAAATTGAAAAGAGCGGCAAAGGACGAGGTTTGGCCGAATAAAATAAAAAGATTGAGATCGACTGACACGTGTAAATTCGCCAAGGGCTGAACAGGTGAATGAAGTGACGAGTCAGGAAAAATCGAAATGAGAAGAAACAATAGTGGTTACAGAAAGCAAAAGAAGGAGGAGGAGGCAAGATGGCGGCCGTGGCGTGGGCTGTGTAAGCAGCTCCTCACTCTGGCTCCGTACCCGGTGGAAACGGAGATTGTTATTCGGAGCTTTGCTCTCCAAAAACGCTACCATATGGCCAGTATGAGTCGGGAGAGTGATTTGCACCGCAGAAAGCAGAAGAACTAGCCGCTAGAACCTCGTATGGTGCTGTGGAGATTCTGGAGGGAAGGCTCGCGGTCCGGAAACGGGAATCGAGCTACGGCTCGAGCACAGACGCAGACTCGGAGGCGGACGCTTCAAGAGACGCCGCCATTCAGGGTGAAGTTACGGAGCTGCTTCTCCTTCCAGCAACTGGATTTTTCAAAAGCGTGAGTAAGCCGAAAACTGTTTGACTGTTTGAGTGGCACAACGCGACTGGAATTCCTCTCTACTTTGAGCTCAAAGTGAGACGGCGGCTGTGGAAGCTTTCGGCTCTGTTTTCCGAAAATTATAGAAAGAATATTGGTACCGACTGTGCTGCGGATTTAAGAAAGAGGTTAGCAACATTGTGTCGCTGCACGGATACACATTTCTTGATTCACTGTTAAACCTGGCAGCTGATAGTTGCTCTGACCCGGACATTGTACTTAGAGGAGAGGAATGAGAGTCTACTATAATTAAAACCTCTTGAACTTTAATCTATCTATAGCACTAATTAATTAGAAATCTGCATCATATGTTGCTTCTTGTTCATGAATACCGGAACTGCTTTTTGCTTTGGCGCTATTTTGGTTTCATTGGCGCTCACTGGTCGATAATACACGGGGATAGTACCTCGCTGAGCTCTCAAAATATGCCACCAAAAAACCAGTCAAAGGCTCATACTCGGAGTGTGCGGATTAAACAACCCGCTGAGGGAAAGGGTGCCTCATCTCAGCCAAATGTGAATAAATTTATACCCATTATTGCTGATAAAGGAACAAGTCTTACTGTTGTAGGCACCATGGAGAAAGGCTCCCTGCCTCAATCTGCTGTAAAACAAGGGATCACCCCGATTCATCATTACTTTGAGAAAAAAAAAAGAGAAACAGAGAGATATTGTTTAACCAACACCTATGTCTGAAACTCTTGAGCCCGTAACTGCAGATATTATTTCTGAAACCAATATTGCTGCTTCAAACATAACAGCGCAATTTGTAGACACTCAGGATTCTGGTTCACAAAGGATTGTGGGAGTTGGAGTTCCAAGTAATATTTTACAATCCAATGGGTCAGCCGAAACTCCCACTAATTTGGATTTAAATATCCTAGAAAGAGCCATAACCAGTCAAGAAGGTGGTGAAAACTTTTACTCCCTATCTGACTACACATCGGATGACAGTCCAAGTCATAGCAAGGAATGGGCAGATTATACTGCAGAGAGCAGTTTTGTCGGGGAAGACGATGATGATGGTGTCTCAAGTACAAGTATTGCGACAATTAAAAAACTAAAGAAGAGGGGATCTCATAATCGAACGACAACTAAACTCAGAATCGAGTCTGGGGGATCCCCCTCCTCAGCTCCTGACAATCCAGTGGTAATAAATAGATCTGAGGTTGAAACTGAAGACATATTGACTAATATCCAAGACAGATCTAATCTAAGTGAAAGCCCTCCAGAAATTACGCTAACCACTATATACAATACTATGATGGCACACCGCGCAGAAAGCAAAGCGGAAAATTTACGTACTCAAGCTACATGCACTAAACTAAAGAATTCTATTCGTCGAGTGATTAAGGTCTCAATGGAGACCGCTGATAGAGTTACTGAAGCCGAGACTCGTATCTCGGTGTTGGAGGAGGAGTCTCGAACTCAGAAAGTAGAACTTGAGAACGTCAAAGCACACAGGGATGACTTATCTTATAAATTAACCGGGCTAGAAAATCAGGCTCGAAGAAATAACTTGCGATTCTTGGGCATTCCTGAAAAGAAAGATCAGATACTAGACAATTCATTATTGAACTTTTAAAGGAGGCCCTCCCTGATTTAAAAACATGGGACTGGACAAAGGAGATTCAAAGAGCCCATCGCTTTCCGTTCTCTATGAAGAATACTCGACAGGGTGACCAGCCATATCCGCGAGCAATTCTTGTCAGCTTCAATAACTTTCTTGCAAGAGAGGAAATCTCAATGTTAGCAAAACCTGAGAAGAAGATATCTGCCAAAGGCTGCACTCTCTTTGTGCGGCCAGATTTCTGCCAGGCAACAGTGGCCCAGCGAAGGCAGCTCAGACAGTTAATACCTCATTCCAGCAGAAAGGGGCTACTGTTTACCTTCAGAATCCTGCCAAACTTAAAGTTATATGGAAAGATCAAACAAAATTCTTTTTTTCAGAGATCAAAGCTAAAGAGTTCTTACTCATGTTATAACATATGGTCATTGTTAGATATTGGACATTTATATATATATATATATCTGTCTAGCATAGTGCTATCTATTTTCCAGAATTCTGTTTTCTGATATGGGTCGGAGCCAGAGAGATATGGCATTCCATCTTACACAGGAACTGTTAGTTCCTGAGCCTCATGTGTGGGGGGAGGGGGTTGGGTGGGTGGTCCTCAACCTGGGGGTTGAGGTGGTGGTGGGGGTGGTGGGGTTGGTGGTGGGTGGTGTGGTATAAAACAGCAATGATGATTGATCTGGGCTTATAAGCCTTGGTGGGTTGATTTTTATGCTTTATGTGAGTGTTTATTGGCAAAAGGCTTTTCTGATTCAATTAAATAGGTTACCACTGATGGTACTTTTCAAAAATTTTCAATATGGTGAGAAAAATTAAAATCTGCTCTCTTAATGTTAATGGTCTGAATGATTTTAAAAAGATGGGGATTCTGCGACACTTGATTAAACTTCTCCAAATTGATATTTTATGTCTACAGGAGACACATATCCCTTGGTCCAAGAGGAATTTGTTTAAAAATCTTGATCTAGAGCTACTAGTCTGTTCTAAACAAATGGGAACAACCAGAGGTGTCGCTATTCTTACAAAACGTGGAATTGGGAAATGTATCAGATTTTCAGGCGATAGGTGGGGGAGATGGGGGATTGCAGAAATTATTATTGACGGGAACAAACTGACTATCTGCTCTCTATACGGCCCGAACTTAGATGATAAGGAGGTATTTAATACAATGAATTCTGAACTAGCAGTTTGGGATCATCCTTTAATCCTTTGTGGCGATTTCAACATTAATATTAACGCTGATTGTAATATTAGGAATTTCAGGAAATATAGAGATCGGAAACCTCAAACGTTTAAAGCTCTTAGAGAATTAACGTTAAATAACGGATTGATAGATGTCTGGAACAAATTTAGACCCCTAGAATCAGGTTTTACTTACTTCTCGGCTCCACACCAAAAATTTGTTCGCTTGGATTATTTTTTTATTTCTACTCAACTTGTCAGTAATAGCAGTATTGAAGTCTTACCCCAAATCATTTCTGATCACAATCCTATTGTTTTAGATTTGTCGCTTTCTCATTCAGTCTATTTACAAAAAAGACCGTGGACATTTCAGAGAAATTTATTGCTAGATCAAGATTATCTAGCTCATATGGCCCTGGTAATCAGGGAATTTTTCTTGAATAATAATAATACTGCCTCTGTACAAACGGTATAGGATACTTTTAAATCAATAATAAGGGGTGAGACCCTGAGTTATTCGAATCTCCATAAAAAGAAAAAATTAGCTGCATTTAGAGAGAGTCTGGATCGAATAAGGCAAGCAGAAATCAAACTAGCCTCTTGTGTTAGGCTGGGCTCAGCGATACAAGAAGCTCAAAAATCGCTGGCCACTGCACGGTCGACTGTTTACTCTTTCTTAGCCAATCAGGTAGCTGAGAAGAACAAACTATTTAAAAAAGAATGTTATGAACTAAGTGATCAAACTGGCAGAATATTAGCCCAAAGACTGAGACAGAAAGCAACCGCTACGGATATAGCTCAAATATTGGATATGGAAGGGGTTATTCAGGAATCCAAGTCTGGTGTCTTGGAAGCATTTCTAAATTTTTATCAATCTCTGTACAATCGATCAAATGACGGTACTAGTGTTTGTGAAGATGCTTTCAACTATTTTCCGAATATTGAACATCTTTCCTCTCTTACGGAAGTTCAAAAAAATACACTAATCACTTCAGTTACTTGGGAAGAGATAGAAGGGGCTATTCTTGGTTTGGCATCTGGTAAAGCGGTCGGACCAGATAACATTCCTCTAGAATTTTATCGAGCATTCCGTAACATGCTACAACCAGAGTTATTGAAAATATTTCAAGAAGCATTCAATGGTCGGCCGCCTCCATCATGGTCATTAGCCACTATTGTCGTATTTAAAAAAAAAGGGAAGGATCCTATGGATCTCGGATCATACAGACCTATATCCTTAATAACATCAGACAGTAAAATCTTCTCTAAAATACTAGCTAATAGATTAAATGATTTAATGCCAAATTTAGTGGCTGAGTCGCAACATGGATTCATTAAAAAGAGAGATACAACTGATCATGTTAGAAGGATCATTACTTTGTTAGACTGGGTGCAGGCCATGGGATCCCCAGTCGGAATTGTCCTACTTGATGCTGAGAAAGCATTCGATAGGGTTGATTGGGGGTTCCTTTGGCAAGTATTGATTTGGAAAAAGTTTCCGGTTGAATTTGTATGTGCTCTTAAAGCCTTATATAAACAACCTAAGGCTGTAATTCGCATAGCTTCTGAGACATCTACTATACTATCAATAACAAGGGGGACCAGGCAAGGGTGCCCATGTTCACCTCTTTTATTTGCACTTTATATTGAGTCTTATTTGCAAAAACTAATACATCAGGAAAATATCCCACCGGTTATAATTCATCAAGTAGAGTATAAAATCTTCGCATATGCAGATGACGTCGCGATTGCTACTTCAGATATCAATCTAGCATTTCCTAAAATTGTAGAGGCAGCTCGAGAATTTGGTTTATATTCTGGATACAAATTAAATATAGCCAAAACACAAATAATTCACTCTAATGCTAGTCTACCAACTGACTTGACATATGCTAAAACGGCCTTATATTTAGGCGTAACACTTTCTGCTAAGGTCGAGGACATTGTTAATCTTAATCTCGATCCACTACTCGTCTCAACTACTAGATCTCTTGAAAGGTTAAATAATCTCCATCTCTCCCTTTATGGTCGTACTAATGTAATTAAGATGCTCTTTTTCCCCAAATGTCTTTATTTTTTCCGTACCATACCTTTATTATTTCTCTCTACTTTATTTACGAAAATAGATAGAATATTTTCAAGATTTTTCTGGGGATATAAGAGAGCTAGGCGATCTCTTATGTGGTGTTCACTCCCTACTTATAGAGGAGGTTGGGGATTACCAGATTTCCGTTTATACTACTTGGCGATATCACTAAAATTTATGAGAGTCCTAATTTTTCAAGAATTACCACCTAAGGACCTTACTTATCCAACTATTTATGAAATGATCTTAGGTGCGCCAGCACGTCAATGTCTTGTAGGTTTTTCAGAACCAAGCTACTACAAAAAAACAAGATTTAAAGTTATATTGACCATTTATCAGGTATGGAGACAATGTAAGAAAAGATTTTGCTTTAATAACATTACCTATTATACACCATTATATAATAATCCGATTCTGCCACTAATATTTTCAGACCAGATTCTTCAGCAATGGCAAAGACTTAATATGTTTAATTTAGGCGATCTTTATCAAGAAGGACGATTTGTTTCATTTTTGTATATACAACAAAACTATAATGTACCTCAAAAAGACTTTAAGTACTTGCAAATACGTAGTTTTCTACTCACCAAGAACTTATTATATACTAATAAAATTAGGAAAATTGATATACTTGAATGTTGTAAGAAACAAAATAGAATTGGCATAATGTATCAGACTATGCTGACCCGGATGGAAGACAATCTTGATTCGTTCAATCTAAAATGGCAAAAGGATTTGGGTATAGAGTCTATTAACTTATCTGATGCTCTATATTTATCTGATTTAGTTCTAATTAATGGATCCTTTAAAAGCCAATTCTTTATGAGCATTTTTGATTTATATTACACTCCAGCTAAATTGATGAAATGGAAAGCTAATAGGGGTGATAAATGTAGTCGATGTAATCTTCTTGGTGCAAATGCTGCACATATGTTTTTTTTCTGTCCAAATTTAACTCAATTTATTTCCGAAATCCAAATGTTTCTGAATAATATGAATTCATCCGTTATTCTTTCTGCTGAATTTGTTATTTGTGGTGTTCAATCAAATCCTGTTAAACTGTGGACAATTGCTGAAGAAGGCTTTTTATTTATATCTATGTCCATTTTTCGATACTGTATCACTTCCCATTGGCTTGATTCTGACTCTCCTTCATTTATACAATGGCAATCGAAATTGTTGAATATTTATCAGCTAGAGCAAGCTGTGTATCGGCTAAAAGGGAGGAAAAAGAAAGCTTTAGGGCTTAAATATCTGGGCCCCTATTAGTAACTGGATTCAGTCTTAGAAGACTAACTTTTCTTATTCAATTATGTTAACTTTCTTTTTTTTGTTTTATGTATATATGCTTTGTCAAGCTTGTTCAATTATCCATGCTGTTGTGAAAATTTAATAAATAAATAAAAAAAAAAAATAAAAAAAAAGAAAGCAAAAGAACAAGGAAACCTAACCAGAAGTATAAATCACCGGAATGGACATATGTGGCCCTGCCTGAAGTAAAAGAAGAGGCGGATAGCCAAGGAAATCCAGAGGTGGTTGTACCGGAAATGGTTGAGGAAGACGAAGAATCAGAAATCCTGAGAGTTATCTTGTCCGATATTGGAGAAGAAGCGGATGTTCAGGACACTCTGTATGCTGAAAACGAAGGAAAAGTGAAAGATGATAAGATGCCAAACTGAATGAGACAAGAAAATTACTGATGGAAAGACAATAAAATACTGAAAAAGACAAAAACTGGTAGAACCATGTAGGTGCTTAGAGCCTTGTGTTAGAAACTAGTTGTGAAGTAGAAGAAGCTAAGTCAAAAGACACGGCTCATTTTAGCTAAGATGGCAAACATAGAAAGTAGCAAAAGTAGATGTACCTTCTTTAGAAGAGGTGCAAAATGTGTTGTTATTGTACAGGATTATTAATGCTTCTTTGGAGTATACTTGCTCTATTAAGTTACTATAGATACATTAGAAGGACATAGTGATAACATAACTAATATAGGGAAGATTCAAAAGGTAGTTCCGACTAGAATAGATAGAAACTATTTGCATAAAGACAGGTCTATAACAGATTTTTCTAATAATGTGTTTTCAAAACTGCTGAATGAATATGTAAAACCAATGGACGTAAGGGACTGCATCTGTATCTGAAGGAGTGACTTTCATCACCTTCCAGTAACATATGGAATAACATGTAGTGTAATAGCTAGTTTATTTGATCAAACAGGTAAATTAGAGTATTATTTTTCAGATGTTGATACTATATTTTCACAAGTACCAGCAATTAACAAACTAAACATGGTAAAACCTGCAAAGGTATTAGGTGAATTATTCTTGGCGACTAAAGAACTAACATTAGAATGCATATTTAGAAATAACTTGACTTGCAGTTTAAAGAAAGAGGAGAAGACATTTTTAGATATGGTAGAAGAAAGGAGATTGAAAATGCAAAGAAAGGCTTCGGAAGGGGAAGTGGAGAAAACAGTTTGGGATGTAGAAATGGAGAAACACTTGAAAGGGGAAACGAGTCCAACTATGGCTTTAGATTGGCCTCAGAAAGGGAAATTGTGTATAAGAAGGAATCAAACAGCGTATGATAATTATTTTGTAGGGAATAGTGAGTGCCATGATACATTCCGAATCATGGGAGGATGGGTATTTAAAGGTGGAAGGGATCCAGTTTTTCCAGGACTTTATTTTATTTGTGGAAACAGGGCATATTATCGTTTGCCAGACCATTGGTATGGCACATGTTATGTTGGCCTGGTTTTCATATGGATAGAGGAGAAGATGGTGTACATAGCTTAGGTAGTTATTTAGCACGTAGTAAGAGAGAATCTTGGACTGAAATTGTAGGTGACATTTTGGGAGCACTGATACATGCAGTGGGAATATCTCTGAATGCAAACAAAATTAGAAGACTTTCAACAGTAGTGGATCGCTTGTCAACAAGCACCGCTGGAGTATTCTTATTGGTAAATACTGAAATGGTTGCCATACGTGCTATGGTAATGCAAAATCGACTTGCCCTTGATATTTTATTGGCAAAAGAGGGTGGAGTCAGTGGAATGCTGAAAGTTCAACATTGTTGTACTTACATTCCTGACGAAAGTAGAGATTTGAAAATTTATATTACAAATATTACAGAATTGCATGACCAAATTGCACCACTGGAGGTTGAAGGTGTTTGGGAAAAGATTGGTAAGAAGATATCAGCTATTGAAGACTTTGTAGTAAAATTAGGTATTACATTTATGGGTAAGATATTATTTCCATTAACCTGTGTGATTTTCTTAGTATTAATAATTAGACTGGGAAGTATTTGTAGTAAAAAGAATAAAAATCAGAAAAGATTAAAAAGTGAAAACTTAAGGAGAAGGGATAAGAAACAAGAAAGAAAATTTGAAGAAATAGAATTAGAAGAAATCAAAGAGAGTATGTATAAAACAGCGAAATGAGAAGAAACAGGAGAAACTGAAATATGAATGAAACAAGAAATTAATTTGAAATTCCGTAAAAGGGGATACAAAATGTTTTGTTGGTGTGGTGATATAATCACCAAAGGCGGGATTGATGGAGCGGGTAGTACAAAATTTTGTATACCCCCCCCATTCTGCATGTTTATATTAATCTGAATAATTAACTAATAGTAATCTTATTAATTTGTGTGCAGTGAAAGACTTAATCATATTAACAAAAGAATTACACTTGGGAATTGCACTTTGCATGGCTAAACTAATTGTAAACTAACACATGTACGCATACTAATAACAGAAAATTAGAATATTGCACGATATATGCTGCTTTTGTGATGTAATTGTAAATTGTGCTTTATTGAGGGAGTATAAACACTTTGGATGTTGCTTGCTGCTAGATAAGTACTTACACATAAGGGTATTAGCGAGGGATTAACATTTTATTAGCCATTTCCATGTTTTAATTACGTTTTTGTGTTTATTTTGCTTAAGTTGCCCATTTCGGCCTAGTCAAAATGGCTGAACGAGACGTTGAATGTGACTGCTCCTGACAACACGAGGTTCTGGGTGAAGTGCGCATGCGTCACCGCCAGCAACAGCGGCCTAGTCCTGACCCCAGGAGTTGATGTTCTAGTCAAGGTCGCAACGGGAACTTCGCCAACGACAATACAATGAAATGTCTTACAACCGGAACCAGAAAGTGCAATGACTTCATTTTGCAGACTATGTGAGAACTTTAACGAATGACCCCAAGACTACCAATTAAAACTTTCCAAAACCGCGATCTTGATACATTTTGACATTATTTTCATTATAAAAGTAGGTAGGGAATTGAACTAAAAAAACTCTTCTTCTTTGACGAACTCGATTTCCTGACGTTATGCTGACGGAGAGGATGGTGACACTGCTGAACAGCTGTTATCCTGAATCTTTGAGAGACTGAATTGCGGCCTGACTTTGATGAAATGTAAAGGTTTTTCCACAACTTGACTGACTTAGAGGACGACTTTTAGCCAGATTAGGTAAATATGATGTTCTGCGGTTCTAGTGATGATTTCTAACAATTTGCAATTTTCTTAGATAAATGATATTTGATTAATTGACAAATGTGTTGTGTCGATTATTTGAAGAAGAAAAGCTAGGATAAAGAGTAAAGCATAGATAAATGAATTTGATCACTAAAACCATAGATAACAACTAAATGATTCATCTCCTAATGAGGGGAATATCTTAGGGTTGGAGTCAACGCATTTAGGGTTAGGTAAAGATATTCCTTTCATGTCAGCGTTTGGAAGCTTATTCCTCTAGAGAAGCAGATCAACGGAGTATGAGTGTTGGTGTTATGGGTCCCACCAATAAATGTATTTGAGTGAATTTAATATGGAGGTATTTGGTCTGTGCCGAAGGGGGAATTTGATGTTCCACGCTGCAACAATGTCACTGTAGTTATAGGCCAGCAGACTAGTACGAAGGTGCCCATATTTATGTCCTTGATTTGGATTCATGTCCCCCACACTAAGAGTGAGACAATTGAGTGAAGAAGTGGTGACAACAACCACTGATTCACAGAGTCAAGCTCAACTACAGAACAAACTGCAAGCAAGTGTCTCAAAGTTATGTCCAGACAAATGTGCAGCCTATGTTAAATGTGCCAAAAGTGACCACAGTGAACCAAACTGTTGAACCTGATACTGTGCACATCGAGCTGAAAGTAGGTGCAAAACCATTGGCAGGAAGTGCACATAATAGAGAGGGATGGCCAAAAAGTGGTGAGAGACTGAAAGCTTTTGAGTCAGATGAACGCATCCCAGAAACAGAGACACAGCAGAGCAAATTGAACAAAATGACGGTGAGACGGTGAGCAGCTAGATGTCAGAAGACCAAATAGACAATGAGTACCTAACCAAAGGTATTCAACTCCTGAGTGTACCTACTTTGCTGAAACTGAGCCTGGTCTGAGGGATCATGAAACTGAGAACCATCAAAGTCTTTTTGAAAAAACTCTGAGGAAGATTTACAAGAAACTGACGCATCTCTGCTTTAAAGCAGAGATGCGTCAGTTTCCTTGCGACGTGCAAAAAAAACCTTGCACCACCATGGATGCGTCGCATTTACAATGCAGTACACCATGGCGCAAGTATTGACAGATGCGTCATGCATCTGTTGGTGCAAAGTTCACGCATTTCTGGAGCAAGCACGATGCAACTCCAGCAATGCTCGTGGAGGCCTATACTTATTGTGCTGCATCTCTCCTTCTGCCGGCATCAAGCAGGCGTAAGGTTTTCATGAAGTGGTGTACTAGAAGTGGCGCAGTGAAATCTTGTAGATTTCACTGCATCAGTTCTACGAGGCTGTCTTGTGTGGGAACGCACACCCTGCATACATTATACCTGACGCAGGTATAATGTGGTGCAGGGCTTTACAACGTGATGCATCTCTCTAGATGTATAACGTTGTAAATGTGTTACACCGTGGCTCAGTGTTCATGCTGGCACTGCGTCACAAAAGTGATGCAATGGCGGCACAAAAGTGTTGCAAGGGGCTTGTAAATCTGCTGCTCTATGAATAGCGATACCACAAATAAGATTGATTGATATTTCTGATCAACCAAATTCAAGTGACATATGTCCAGACATCAAAGTTTCATATTTTGAATCCTGTTATTCCAAGGAAGATATTACGTCCATAGGTTTGAGTAGCAGAGTAGGATCTTTGTCACTTTAGAGTATCTAGTTGTAGATCCTGGGTTTCACTCAAACTGAAAACCATTTGCTGATTTGCACAGTAGAAACAACAAGAAGATTTTAGATTTTTCTTTTTCTATTTTGATCTGACTTGAGAGAAACCATAGTGTCAAATGCACTGAAACTTTGTAGAGCTCTAATAATATTAGTGGTATTTGCCATAGTCATACTAATGATTGGATCACTAGTGAGTCTTAACTCTTCCACTGAGCAATGCTTCAACCACAAATAAAACCGATTTAGCCTTTCTAGAGGAGCAAAGTAGATTTATTATGATGGTTTTACACAAAAATGATTCTGCTGGGAATTATTCTGATAATGGTTACTTTAGGTGATTACATGAGTTTTCCAAAGTTTTGAGGGCGAAACATTACTATGTATGCACTTATTTACCCGCATCAATCACAACCGATGGATTATCACTTGCCCATAGCATACGCAAAGTTCTGTAGCATAACTAGGAGGTTGTTTGATCAACGAGGTTTCTTTGAGTATTATTTTTCTAACTTTGCCTTGTTTTAGGTGATGTGCCTAAGTTTAAAAATTGAAATCCAAATGCTGTAGCTAAGTCCAAGAAGAAGATCAGTCATTACTGATGTTCATTTAAAGGGAAAAGAGTGACCCGGTGCTATGCAGAGAAGTAAACGAAAGAAAAGAAGTGGGCTACTGAACAAAGAGCCAGGTTTTGCATTTTCCTAAATAATCCTTCATCGTCTGTCTGGTGCAGTTCTAGTGATAGATTGTTCCAGCCCACCGGTCCCAAGAGGGAGAAAAAACGTCCACCGGCTTTGGCAAGATGAACCCTTGGAATTGTGGTCAGATGGTTAGTTAAGGCTTATCACACCAATTAACGTTGCCAACTTTCTTAATGCTAGGGCTATATGTAAGTTGAGTAGGGTTGAGATGGACTTTAAAGAGGAACTTGTCAAAAGAAGGGCTGAGATGGATAGTAGGTTAAACTTAGGAGTGAGCAGAGGTGGGTTGGGAAAAGGAGAGAGAAATGAGAGTCAGGAATATTCCTGAGACTTAATTTGAACTTACAGAAGAAAAAGGAGTGTTTTATGACAAAAAAAAAAAAAGAGCAGGTTCATGGGCCAAACGTGGAAAGAGCATGTTCATGGCTGCAGATTGTGGGCTGCAGTAATTGTGTACTAAGACTAGACGTTGCGGTGAGCAAATATTTTCAGGCGGCAATCCTGTTATTACATGAGTTTATTACATGTATGGGAAAAATGCATTTTTTCACCATCCTTCAAACTGGATTGGAAACTTATTTATTTTTAGTATTTCCTAATGCCTTCCTATGTAGATGACTTATATGATAAGGGGATAGTGTTGCATGAAGGAGCTAAACATAATGCTTGGCTACCTTGGTAGATTGTTGGGCAACTTACACAGCTGGAGCTTAGACCATTATAAATACTAAACTTATGACTGTGCATTCAATGGTTTTGCAGAACAGACTTGCTTTACCTATCTTACTCGCGAAAGAGGGCGGAGCCTGCCACATGCTATGTGTCCAGCTGTGCTGCACATATATTCCAGATAAAGCTAATAACAATAACGCATTTGTGACAAAAGTATGTGATTTCTCTTTGAGATGAAGGAGATGGAGCAGACTGGTGCCTGGAAAGAATTTTACAGTATTAGTCAGTGGTTTAGTTATATTGGGAATGGAAAACCAAAGAAAGTACTAACTCTGATTCTATACATTATAATGTGTGTGATATGCCTATTTCCTTTTGTAAGAGGTATAATGATTACTGAGACTATAAAGGATGGGTCAAGATGCAATGGAGAAATTAGGCAGCCTGAATCAAGAAGGTGAAAAAAGAAAGAGGGAAGAAGTGAAATTTGAAGGCTACCAAAGTAAAATTTACAATTAGCTAAAGTTTCTAGAGGATTCTAGAAGTAAAATGCAAATGTTGACAACTTCTTTATGAAGAGAGATTTGAAAGCAATGTTGGTGTAATTTATGGTGATTCCCAGAGTCTCCAGAGGGAGAGTGGATAAGGTTTATTTCATATTCAGGGGGGGATTATGATGTCGGGTGCTACCTTATTCTTATCTTGCTTGTGAAATACCCAACAACTACCATGATTACTGGACTACTCTGAAGACACTTAGGTTGGGTGCCTGCACCAATCAGGACGTAAGCAGCATCCGATGTTTCAAATATCATAGTGGAACATGGACAATACCACAAAGCCACAAGACTAAAAAAAAAAACAATTTTATGGAAGAGTAGCACACTTCCTTCCAAAGAACACTTAGAAGGACCCACCAAACTCTCTACCAGTTCATAGTGATCCTAAAAAAGAGAGCAAAGCTACGACTAAGAACTTAAAATAGCCAAACCTCTACTGCAAATAAGCCTCACAATCTCCAAACAAGACAGATGCAAAGAATGAATGCTAGATAGCAAAGTACAATTATTTCTAAAAATCAAGGAAAGTACTACTTCAAATTAGTTACGAGAAGATTACTATAGAAAAGTAGACCTACTTTATGATATACCCTAAACTAACAAACCACACTAAGCCCTTAAATCAAAATCCAACATCCAAAAATATTTTTATAAATGATAATAATCATAAATTAATGTATGCAAAATTTAAATTAAGTAAAGAAAAACTAAAATACATTCAGAATGAAATAAAGAAATCAATTATTACATTCAATACCAACTGTGCCAAAAACACATTAAAAGACTGAGGGGCATATTTTCAAGCCCCTATCGTCAACACAACGTCACTTTCAGCGATAGGGGCTTAGCCCTAGTCACAAGGCAGCGTTCAGCCACGTTAAGTGCCTTAACACGGCTTAACGCTGCCTTGTGAAAACGGCCCCCCTCACGCTGTTTTTAGCGTGAAAGGGAAGTGCAGTGGGTGTTGCAGTGGGCGTTCCACCGCAACACCCATTGAGTTTGATGCTGAAACTTAAGACCAGGAAAAATCTGGTCTTAAGGGTGCAAAACGAGGAGAAATGCGTTATTTCTCCTCGTTTTTGCTTTTTCCATGTGTGCTGCCCTGTGCAGCACACACGTAAAAAGCATAATGCCATGGTTTGTTTATATACGGGAAGGTGTCCCTTCCTGTACATAAACACACCTTTTTTTAAAATGCTGTTTTGTAACTTACATGTGTGCTACACGAAGCAGCATACATGTATCTTACAAACTGGCATCTTAGGTTTTTTTATGTACAGGAAGGGACACCTTCCTGTACATAAACAAACCTCCCTGCTTGCAGACACCCTTGCAATTTGGTGCAAGGGTGCCTTCGCTGGCACTAAGTTGTGAAACTTTGCGCCATCGCAGGGGGAAACACGAGGCTGCACCTTATCCTAGAGAATAGGTTGCAGCCTCGCGTTTCCGAAGTGGCAGGGAGAGGCGTTAGACTTCTTGGCTTAACACCTCTTTCCGCCACTTCATTGAGAATATGGCCCTACATGTACTATATTATTACATTCAAAGAATGCTATAAACATTAAATAAATATAAATGCCAAAAATATACACCATTCATAAAAACCACAACACTTCAATAAAGCAAATGAATCAACATATAATATTAAAAACACACAAATAAATACATATTAGAAAAAGCAAGAATCCCACCCATTTCATAATAGATTAAACAAATTACTGTACTTGCAATCCTATAGCAAAACTTCTTGATCCTCTGTAGAATATTCAAATTCAAAAACATAAATCTATAAAAAAAAGTGTAGAGCAAAATATATCCCAAAGAATATAAAAATACCAGTAAATCGTTCCTAAAAATACATATGAAACCTATTCATACCCTGAAAATCCCAGTAATAAAAAAAATAATATACTGCAGGTAATCTGTAAAAATCAAAGAAAAAATGTAAAGAAATAATTGGTTTAAATGTTCCAACTTATTGGCCTTGAAACATAAAAAAAATACTAGCACTCCTCAAAAGCAATCTGTCCGGAATAAAAAAAGTCCAGAAAAAAATGAAAACAATGAAATCTACTATCAAAGGAAACAAAACCCACACACAATCTTAAAACATAAGTAAAACCATAAATTAAACTACCTAGAAAGATGTAAATTACTACATACACACCTAAACCACAGATGCATAACCAATACTACAAAACTTGGATTAATGTATGCTCAATACCAAAGTGCAACATTTCCCTATCCTAACTAACTAAAAGTGTTAAGCTATACTAACTAAACAAACTAATCTAACTAACCACTCTTTCCCTCAAAAGTGCCTTAAGAATTAGATGGGAATTTATTTTTACATTTGTTGGAGAGCCGCAATGAAGAACTGCTGGACAGGAGATTAACCTCTCAAAACTAATGAAGGCAGGCTACAAAATACATAAACTGGTAAAAAAGGTGGACCAATTGAATTTAAAAATGATATCCATCAAAGTCACTAGAAACAATAAATATTACATTTGCAATGTTTTGCAAAAATATTTATGCTGTTTATAACTTCTGTATAAATTGTAAAAGAAAGTTACAACATAAATAAACCTTGTTGCAAATATAGATGTAAAATACTGATAAATAAATTAATTGTATTTATTACTACACCACAAATATACTTTGAAAGAAAAAAGAAAACATTTTACTAAATCAATGCAAATGAAAATTGGATTATTACATTATAAATTAACATATATTTTCATTACATTATTTTCAAGTTATGCAAAGAGAAAAGATGTTTTCATAATTATAGTAAACATATATTTAGAAATACAAATAACTAAAATTGTTTCATGTTTAATTAATTAAAACATGTTTTATTATAACATAAATGTTATTATTAATAGAATCTGTGGAGATCAGATTTACTAGTCCCACTTCAAATGTAACTTCAATGGGGTAAGTACTGGACTCTTGGTTTTTCTCATTTCCTATTCCCACTCCAAACATAACCACACTGGACTATGGGGTGAGGAGATCACATTTACTACTTCGACTCTAAACGTATCCACACACTGGAGTGCATTTTGGGTTTAAATTATTTATTTGGAAGTCATAACAAGAAGCAGTAAGCAATACATAGCCCCATTTGTGGACTGAAAGCATTTGTACTGCTGTATAGCGCATCATAATGGAAACAAGGAACAATGACCCAGCCTCCCGTCCCCCATCTCCCCCCAGTTTCCCTCCCTCCCCCTCCTATTTCGTCGGCCCTAAGGGAAGAAGAACATGTATGGCGCAGAGTATCTCAGTGTATAGGAGCTTGGGCTGGGTCATGCATCAGCGTGGGAATTTGGAGCACCCACATGTATTTGGGGCAGGTTAACTTGCGGTATTCAGAGCATAACAGGGCTATAAAAGGGTGCCACAGTTTAGCAAAGGAGGCCCCATCCCCTCGGAGTGAAAAAGAGGTGCGTTCCATAACTAGCACATACCACAGCCTGTGCAACCACCCCTGTAGCGTGGGGGTTCTGTCTGTACCCCAGTGAGACAGTATATTCTGTAGTACCACCCCCAAAGCTATTTCCATCTGCCTACCCTTACAAGACTTGAGAGGGAATGTGGGTCTGTCGGAAATGCCCAGGATGACATACTCCGGGAAGCGTAATCTTTTACTATTGAAGTATTTATCAATCTCGTCTAAAATCTGTTCCCAGTACAGTGTAAGAGTGGGGCATTCCCATAGCAGGTGAAGCAATGTGCCCTCTGCCCCACAACCCCTCCAGCATCCCGGGGAGTGTCTAGGGTCGCTCCTAAGAAGTCTGGGGGGGTGAGATACAAGTACATCATTATCTTAGTAGCAGACTCCATGTCAGAGATATTGCACACCGAATGTCTGGCCCTGTAAAAGATATCCCCCATTCCTTTAGAAATAGTGTCTGCCCCAGTTCCGTCTCCCATCTCTTCTGAACCACAGATTTAGTCAACTGTTCCGGGGGGCCGTGGCATGTGATAAAGCTCAGTAATAAGATGTTTGACTGTTTGAAGTGCAGCCACCTCTCATAAGGGTGAGCCTTCTCTCCGCTTCCTGGCATGTCTGGGGCTGCATTATCCAGTGGCGTATCTGCTGGTAATGGTATTGTTCGGTTTCGGGCATTGCATAGTCAGATCAGAAGTCTTGGAAAGACAGGGGACCCTCTGCATCAAATAAGTGACCTATTGATCTATGCCCCTCCCAATCCCAGTGTCTGAAAGCTGTCAGGTCGAGACCTAGAGGAAGTCAGGGTTAATAATTATGGGGGTGAGTGGCAATGGGAAAGTGGTAAGGCCGCTACATGTAGCAGTTGTGTCCCTAGCCTTTAGGGTAGCCCGTGTGCTTGGCGATCCAAAGAGCCCTGAAGGCCGGGATGCTCTGCGGAGAAATGGAATCTTCCACAGGACTGGCCAGCCAGTGCTCACTGCATGAATAGCCAATGTTTCTCAGATTCTTTCTGAGACAACTCTAGCAAGAGTTGTAGCTGAGTAGCCTTATAGTGGCGATCCAGATTAGGGATCCCTAGTCCGCACTCCCCAGGGGGTCTGAAGCTCATGTCTTTACTCATCCTTGGTTTGTCCGCCCAGACAAAGGAAAGAAACTAGTTTCGAAGCTGTTTCAGCATGCCTCGGGGGGTCCAGCAGGCAATGTCTGAAAGAGGTACAGGATTTTGGGGAGTACGCTCATCTTAAGGGCTGCCACCCAACCAGGAGAGGCTAAACATCCTCCAGCGGTACAAGTCTCGTCGGATCTGTGGTAAAAGGTGAGTATAATTTAATGAAACTGTTTCTGGAGTGGATACCGTCAATTTGATGCGTAGGTAAGGTATCACTTTCTGATCCGAATGAATAGGGCAAGCCTGTTTAAGAGTGGCGATAGTATGTGGCTTTAAGGACAACCCTAGGGCTTGCGATTTTGACACATTGACTCGAAAGCCTGATGCGGCCGCAAACGTCTCCAGTTCAGTAAGGAAGGCCAGTTTTGACATTGCAGGGGCCTCTAGCATGGGGACTAAATCGTCAGTGTGCAAGTTGATGGTGTGGCGCTCTCCCGCAAAGTGAACCCCTATAAGCTGTTGGTTCTACCACACCCTCTGTCCTAACGGCTCCATGTATAGGGCGAACAACAGTGGGGAAAGCAGACAGGCCTGCCTCGTGTCTCTTGTTATCGGTGAGGTGTCTGACGTAAAACCATTTAACCAGACAGTGGCGGAGGTAAGGCTATAGCTGGAAGTAGAATGTGTAATCAGTTGTGCAAGGGTGGAAGTGGCGCCAAATGTCAACTAGCCCCAGGTCGTGTAGCAACACTGTTGCCCACTACCAGAAAAGGCCCCAGACTGTCCCTGTCTCTGAGATGAGCGGTCCAAGGATTGTTAAATACTATGTTCAGGTCACCTCCTATAAGTATCTGCCGGTAGGTGGAGGACATTAGATCGTGACTGCTCTGTGAAGAAATATCTCCTGACCCTCATTGGGAGCCTAAATAGTGGCCAGCATGAACGTGTGCATTCCAATGGCTATGGAGAGAGCAAGAAGTCTAATCTTGATCTCGGATACCTTTGCCCCCACCACCTCTGTGAATTTGCGAGATATGAGGATGGCAACTCCAGCCATCTTTGTGGGAAGGGAAGAGAAACATTGCTGTGGAAAGGCCTTGGAGTGTAGTCTGTGGGTATCGCTGCACAATAGATGAGTCTCCTGCAGTAAACAAATATGCGCGTTCGAGTTCTCCAGATAAGACAGGATAGCACTTCGCTTGGTAGGGTTATTAAGCCCTTTGATATTCAGGGCTAAGATTTTAAACCTCATCGGTGTCATGTGCAGGGATCAGGTCTAGGAGGAATCGCATAAGTATGTGTGAGACGGAGGGGGTGCAGAGAAGGGGAGGGAACTGACCAAAAAAATGTTATAAAACCCCAACATAACAACTACATGAATATAGTGAAGAATCATCTAACAGTCAATGTCCGTAGCACGGCTCCTTGGATAGAGTATATGGTACCAGTGGCCGGTGCCTCCCCGCTCTCCCAAGCCACAGCCCTTGCATATGTTTGAAGCAGTTCCAACAATGGCCAAGGGATCTAGTAACTGACCGCTAGTTGTCTTTTTTGGATCCTCTGTATTTATTCCGAAGATGCTCCAGTCAGGGTTGCCAGAACCGCCTGCTGTTCTCTGGCCATAGTGTCTGAATCAAGGCACGACGACGGGCTGGGTGGCTTGATGGTGTTCCATCCGTGACCACTTCGGCGTCTGAGGCTTTGGTTGTTCTGCTGCGGCCTGTCCTTTCTGGGTTCCTCGATGTTCAAAAGCTTGTAAGCCATTGAGAGAGCACGGTTCTGCCTGAGCTCTCCCTTAAAGTGGAAGATCAGTCGAAAGGGGTGCCCCCAGGAGTATTTGATGCTGGATTCTCTTAGATGGGTCGTGATCATGCGGAATGACTTGCACTTAATTAAGGTGGAGTCTGCCAAGTCCTGATATAGTGTAGGTTTTTGACCTTTGTATAGGAAATCTGTGTTATTTCTAGCTTCACAAAGTATTCCTTCTTTTAGCTGGTAATCGTGCACACGTGGTCAAAATGTCCACTGGCGGGGCAGGGCCTGCTCTTCTAGGGCCTACTTTATGAGTGCGGTCCAGTTTGATTGAGAATTCTGGAGGCTCACCTAGGATTGAGCGGAAGAGGTCCACAACCAGAGCTTCGATGTAGCTGTCCCCCTCTCCCTGTGCCGTGCCGTCAATGCCACTGTTGTTCCTCCGGCACCTGTTCTCCAGATCCTCAGTGTGACTTTGGAGGTCGAAGTTCTATTCTTGTAACTTGAGGACTTTTTGCTGAAGGCTGTCGTTGCGCCCCGTTTCGTGATCCTCTAGAGTACTGACCCTCTCTCCCAGAGAGTCTACGTCTCGGCATACCTCCCGCAGATCCACCAAGAGATCGCATTTTATGGCAGACAGGTCTTCTCGTAGGGAGGAGAAAAGTGATTCTAGAAAGGATTGGCTAACTGGGGCCTCTGGTCCCTCCGTGCCTTCAGCCTCTTCCATGCCCTTTGCTATAGGTTGGCCCTCCACCTGCAGAGTCACTGATTTGATCAGCATGTCTTTCACCGATCTGTCCTTTCTGCCTTTGGCGGCTGCCATCGCTCCGTGTTGCTGCTATCTTCTGGGGTAGGTGCAGACCTAGTATGGGTGTCTTATTGGGGGGGAAGGTGTCGCACAGGGGCACGTAGATCATTTATTTCGCCTTCACCAGCTGGGTCGCAGCTTTCCCCTACTTGTCCCTTTGCCTTGTTAGGCTCTCCTACCCGGTCAGGGCAGCCCTCAGGCCCAGGCTGAAGCCACTGTGGTCATGATGCCCAGTATCAAGGGTCCCTTCAGGGCGAGATCCACCCAACTAGCTAGGACCTGCTCAGCTGCCTCCGTTAATTTGCCTTAGTGAGGAGGGGGTCCTCACAGCGTGAGGGTGGCTGGCAGCTGATTTGGACCCCAGGACCCACACGTGACCCCAGCTCTATTCCTCCAGGCTGCACCCAATGCTTGGAAAAGGGTGACGGAAAGAGGTGGAGTGTCTTCATGCCCTCTGCTATTCCCCAATGACCTGTCCCCGGGTGGGTTTCCGGTGGGTGCTTCGCACTCACCAGGGTAAGAGCAACCAGGACACCGCTGCTACAGTCCTTTCCTGCCCCTGCGGTCTAGCCACTCTCCTCCACTCTCAGTCCCTGCTCCAGTCTCTTCAGGGACTACTTCCGCAGCGCGAAGTCCAGCAGTAGAGCCACAGATGAACAGGGCCCACTTAGACCTCTGCAACCGAGACCTCGTGTGTGATCCTGAGCTTGGGTCTCCCCGCTGCAAGGCTGGCTTGTAAGACCCTGCTCCGGGTACGGCCGCTCGAGGCACTTACTTTTGGTGGTCCCCCCTCTGGGCTCTGAGGGCTGCTGTCCGCACTGCCGATGGTTGCACCTTGCCAGCCCCCCTGGTGTCCTCCAACTGGTGATCTCGCCCCTCGATGCCGCTCCAAGAGCAAATAAAGCAGCGGGGATCGGCAACGTGTGAGGTCGCCCTGGCCCTCGCAGTCGGGCCTCACATAGACCAATGCGGCCCTGCCTCACCACTGCCAGGCCAGGACTGTGTGACTTCTCTCCATTGCGTACGATGTTGCTGCTTGAAACACGATTTCGTCAGTTGTCTCACCTCGAGGCTCAGGGGCCGCTGATTGAAGTGCCGACGGCAGCACCACGCCTGACTCTCTGGGTTACCTCCAGCTGGCTGTCTCCTCTCTCCAGGCTACTCTGTGCAAACTCGGCGCCGGCCTCCAATTCTGGGTTTTTTCGCCACAAGGCAACCCTGACACTTGTGCGGCTCCCAGGGAAGGTTCGACAGGCTCCGTAGCCCTCCCCATCACCAAATCTGTAGGGCTATACCGGGCCGGAGCGGAGAGCCACGAAAATGTGCCCTACCAGGTCGCCATCTTGGCCCTGCCCCCCCCATTTTGGACTGTGGGGCGGGAGAGTTATATATAGTTTCATATTTATATACATAACCAAAAACACTTTCCATCATGAACCCCTAAAAATTGAATACAACCACCATCAAGACTTTTTTTAAAGATCATAAAATAAAATAAATTGAACTATAAAAACTAATTAAAATGGGGAAAATATTTATTTAAATAATAAAACTATAAATAGGTAAAAGATCATTAATTAAAACAAGAAAATAATTAACCTATCACATTTTTAAATTGAATAAATTGAACTATATTTTAAAATACTTTTCACCCAACTCCTCTCTGACAGCCCACCCCACCACAATATTATCATAATAAGGAAAGCTACAATTAAATGCTCTAAGAAATTAAAAATTTAAATATACATACACATTTCCACACAATAAATAAATGAAAACAAACATTTAAAAAAAAGATATTAAGATATATCTGTTTATGTTTAGGTATGTTATTACCAACAATGTTTCTTACAATGATATTTACTACAAGGTAAAAACAAATATTCTTACCTGAAATATTTTGTCCCATGATATTCTTGAACCCATATTATTTTTTCCATGAAATTAATTACAAACAATATTATTGTAATACAATTAAGGTCAAACACCAGAAAATCACTTTTCCATGGTGTAGTTTAAAATGATGACTCTAAAATAAGACCTCTTCTATATGATATGTAACTGTCCATATTCAAGTCCTGACAATTCAGTAATGCCAACTTATATGCATACAAACAG
This sequence comes from Triturus cristatus, assembly GCF_964204655.1. Lineage (NCBI taxonomy): Eukaryota > Metazoa > Chordata > Amphibia > Caudata > Salamandridae > Triturus > Triturus cristatus. The sequence goes on along the minus strand of NC_140584.1, from coordinate 370,873,722 downwards.
ACAAACAAATGCCTTGTCACTGGGTCACTGGAATTGAGGTGGTGACCTTGAAATGCAAGGGCTTAGAAGCCCAACACCTCACACCTGTCTAATTGTTATATCATGATATTGTCTCATTCTGTTAGATGCATTACAGAATTCATAAATGTTTGCTGAATAATCCATTGCTCTGCCAAATGTCTCACCCTTGTGAAAGATGTGTACCAAGATAGCACATCTGTATGAACAGTGTGACCTTATAGCAATTGTTGAAATCACAGCTAGAATGTAACCGTTACAACCATGAGCTACAAAAGATGTTCTAGATCCTCTGCCCACGGCCATTCCAGATTATGCAAAATTCCTAGTTTACACCACAGTCAGTCTAATACCCCAGCAATAGTTCACAACGCCTTCAATCCTTGTTCCACCTGTAACAGTGAAATTCTTTGTGGTGGGAGGTAGCGTTTGTAGGTAAATATGGGGCCCACATCACAGTAACTTGAAGTCCACATCACAATATAAATTAATGTTGAAAAATATAAAAATAGTACGGGGCAGATTTACAAGCCCCTTGCGCCACTTTTGCGTCACTTTTAAAAGTGACGCAAAAGTGGCACAACGGGCGTGTAAATAAGCCCCAACATTTTTATTAGAAAATGTTGAAATTATAACTAAATAATATACATGCACTATTTTGCATATATTTATTAATATTAATTTTTATTTTGTTATATTTTTAACTATTGTACATGATTTTAAATTAATTGAACATTCATTCCTATATTGTAAATCCCTACCTCCATTATGTTACGTTGGAGGGTGTTGCAGTACTAGTAGTTGGCCATGTGTAGTGCTGGATTTACTACAAAAATGTAATTTACTACAAATATGTAAGTTACTTAAAAGTGCAGTTTCTGGATACCAAAAGTAGTAAGTTTACTCAAAAGTGTAAACTTAATCAGACGTATAATCTGCAATTGTGAATCAGGCCCATAGTTTAAACGTTAAAGGTTGTAAGATTCCATGTGCCTATCTTGGTTACACTCTGTAATGGATGTCAAATTGGGGTTGCAGTAAAAGAATAAAGGATGTGTTTCACACAAGAGCAAATGGGTTCCTATGGCATTTATAACATATCTAAAACTTAAATTAGTTGGCTGAAATTTTTCTAATAACTTATACTTTTGCGAGAGGATAAAATACACTTTCTAATAAAGTTAACCAGCCAAACTAATGCCATTCTCTTTGCTGATTCGTGAAAATTTTGAGCACTCATCTCGCGCTCTTCTGTCGCACTGCGGGAAAGGGAACTTTGCCCTCATTGATCCATAAATTCATTGTTAACCCATTTCATCAGTAGAAACCTTCATTTGTCATCATTTCCTCGTAGATTTAGAAAATCACTGCAGAGACAGCGCCATTGCCACTATTTTGAATTTTATTTCCAAAACTCTAAATGTATACTGTGTGCCCATCCAGGCTTTGCGCAGCAACACGTGATTCAAAACAGTGAGATATACATAAAAAGCGCTTCACGTTATTTCCCAATGCATTTCGAGTCTATTATGACTCTTCGTCAGGGGTCACTGCAATGAAACAAAAAACAGCTGAACTAACTTCTCCCAACAGACCTAAAATAATATCTGCTTAAACGTAAAAATCATAACATTTACACTACCCTCACCCTCACATGAACCCTCACGTAACCTAATTAGTGACTAAAAAAACTCGTGTTTCTCTTCTACCCCACCCTGCTTACGAAAACACCCTAACCACCCATGAACAATCACTTATACCACCCGATGCAAACAGTGGTACTCTCATAAGCCAGAACCTAACTCCTGCCATAAATCGAATGTCTACAATTCACTGTGAGAATACTTGACCCAAACCTTAATCACCCACCAAACAACTACCCTTCTACCCCCTCATCTATCAAAAATGGTTACCATGAAAGAGCCAATGTCAGCAGCCTGACGTCTTTGTTCACTTCTCTCAATGACGTCGATGAATATAGTGCCAATATCGGCAACAGTTATCACAAAGCACATAAGGACATAAGTGCATAAATAAAACACACAACACTGTAATGTAAGTGGAGAAATATTGCTGCAGGTTTATTAGCATAACCAATATGCAAACAAGGTGGGTTATCTTACGGGCGATCCCAGGGCAGGCCAGCCCTATGCCGCCTGCCCGTCTGATAAGCCTAGAGTCACCATGGCAACGCCAACTGGTGTATACCAAATATTGGGAGGGTCCACCCCTCCCATCCGTGGACCACCAGTCCACATGCTTCACACGCCCCCCCGTGATGGGTGGGCAGAGCATACATGGCAGCCCCCGGTTGCTCAGACCCACAACCGCCTTTCAGTTAACGGGGCGCCGTCGTTCTTCCAGGGGACCCGCTAAACATCCCTGGGTATCCTGGCTTAGCACCCCACGGTGCTGCTGCATGCTGTACCCCTTGGTATGTGCAGACCCTGGATCGCCCTGTAACTCCTCCTGCAACACAAAGTAAAATTGTTAGAAAAACCTGCCCCCCCCCCCTTTTGTCCCTCCGGACGCCGGGCAAGCGGAGGGGCGGGCAAGGCGAACGAGCGGACAAGAGGACGAGGAGGGGGCGGAGACAGTATATGTACCCCTGTCTCCTGCCCGCCCTCGCCGGAAACAGCTATCTGTTGGGGTCTCCCCCGGACTAGCCCAGGGACTCGACCTCCCACCCCTGTGCCTTCCTGTGGCACTAAGGCGGCCGCCCTCCAAGGGGCGGGCCGCTGCGCAACCCCCCCCGGGCAGCCTTACATAGTGCCAATATCGGCAACAGTTATCACAAAGCACATAAGGACATAAGTGCATAAATAAAACACACGACACTGTAATGTAAGTGGAGAAATATTGCTGCAGGTTTATTAGCATAACCAATATGCAAACAAGGTGGGTTATCTTACGGGCGATCCCAGGGCAGGCCAGCCCTATGCCGCCTGCCCGTCTGATAAGCCTAGAGTCACCATGGCAACGCCAACTGGTGTATACCAAATATTGGGAGGGTCCACCCCTCCCATCCGTGGACCACCAGTCCACATGCTTCACACGCCCCCCCGTGATGGGTGGGCGGAGCATACATGGCAGCCCCCGGTTGCTCAGACCCACAACCGCCTTTCGGTTAACGGGGCGCCGTCGTTCTTCCAGGGGACCCGCTAAACATCCCTGGGTATCCTGGCTTAGCACCCCACGGTGCTGCTGCATGCTGTACCCCTTGGTATGTGCAGACCCTGGATCGCCCTGTAACTCCTCCACAGCCTTGGGAGTGGCCACCGTCACTACCAGGGCCTCCCACCAAGGTAGCCTATTTCCTTACAACCTGCTGCAGCCAAAGCTTCCCCTCGGTCCACAGGAAAGGATCCATGCCTAAACTAGAGAGGTGCACCCCATCTCCCTCCAAACACCCTGTGGACTCGGCGTGTATAAGACCATGCCTGATGAAGCCAGAAACCACTTATTGCCGGGCTTCTCCCAGGTCCAGCCAAAACAAGTCTTAACCAATACCCTACCAGAGGCCATCATGCCCCAACACGACATGTGCCCCCATCCATTCTAAACTCCCCATGGATTTATGACTGAATAGACCTGCCTACAGATAGGCGACGGTCCAATGATACATGGGCCTGGCTGAAGAACAAGACCTATTCCAAGCTACTCCAGCCAGGAAGTGCCCATGCGAGAGTAGTTAAGAGTTGACAAGCCCGCTCTACCTCCTCTTACCTCACATGGCTGAATCTAGCACTAGTCGGAGTATAACCATCACCTTCCGACAGTCACCACCCTAAGTGAAGCCTTGCCCTCCCAAACTTCTGCTCGCATACCAGGGAGCAGACAGGACAGCGTGACCCAGGGGGGGACCAGAGCGTAAATACCTCTCTCTGTTGAATACTGGGAATGCCCGTAGTTCTCCTGCTACTTAGTAGCCCAAAATGTTTCCCAGGAGTTTCCCCCAATCCTATGGACCAACGCCCTTGTTGGAAGGCCACTTCCACAAACTGCATAGCTGCCAGCCAGTGCTTGAGTGCGGAAGAAGTTGCCCTTTACCGTTACTCCCATCAATGGTACCTGTTTCGTCTAACTCAAGGACGGGCTGCTAAGTGGGTTTACCAGGCTCCGCCCTTGAACCAGTGGTCAGACCCAAGCCCATCGAAGTTCTGCTGCTTCACCTGCCGGTTAACCGAATAACTGGAGCAACTGACCACTTATCGCCGTGTACATGTCCTCTTGGACAGGTGCACGGGTACCTGTCCAAGCATCCAAACGCAACCAGACAGAATAATATCACTGATCTAGTCTGAGATATGTATGCGCTACCTCAGGGATCTATCTCATGATTCGCCTATCTGTCAGACACCAATCACTCATCCTGTGCTTTGTGTGATCTTGGCCCACTTTGGTGTGAGCAGATCCCTGAGAAGTATTTCTTGGCTTGTAGGCCAATAATGCACAAGTGGTAGGTGAAAGATGAAACCATACTTGCCGACCCCAGGCCAAAACTGACAACCATTTTACCATCTGTCAACAGTAGAACATGCCTCAATAAGACATTGATAAGGGCCACCTGCATACCTCCTGGTGGCCAAAGGCCTTGTTGGCCAAGCAGCGAAATCTTCGCTCAAAGCAAAATACGAAAAAGACTTCTCGCGGCGCCCGCCACCCATGCGCCGGACAGGACACCGAGGATTCACCGAAAATCCCAGATTACCACAAGCCAAACCATTGTCAGTCGATACTTTTATTTCCATAAGGTAACTAGGCCACAATTAAAGCGACGTTGCAAGCCAAACGAGGGCCCGCCGCCTACATCCCTAGCTGCCAAGGTTTCATATTGCTATGTATGACATTTTCATAATGACCGCGCCACTGTGGGTGACATTCCAAGACTATAAATGACACTACAGTGGGAGCGAAATCCGTCAATGATACGGCTCATGTCCAACCTACCCATGCACATTACTGAAACATGTTAGGGCGGCGGGACCTGTGATGCTGACTGCCGGTATAGTTCAAATTGTCTCGCTGGCTCCAGAAGTCAACCCCATCATGGGGAAGAACTCTCCCTCAGTCTGTGCCCCTAACTGTATTTGCATTGAGTGGTCCTATAATGAAATTAATCAAATTGTGTGCTTGTGTGAGGCGTCTGCGAAGCATGGCTCATGTCGTGGCTGCTCAAACACGTGACGTATCCTGTGCTGACCTCGACACTGTGGGACTGTTGTTCAATGGACATGCTCATCTATGGCCTAATATTGGTCAAACAGTGCAGCACACGACAACGGAAATAAATTCCACTGTATCACATCACACTTACTTTAGGCAGTGCATAATTTTAAAATAACTGTCAGGCCAGGGCACCCGTCAAGAACCACTCCAGCTTCCTTCACCTATTCCCAGTGGCAACGCTGCCAAGTACCTGTGTGTAAGTGCGACTATTCGAGGTCTTCAGAAACCCCCAATTAAGACAAACATCATGGGCAGTGGTCAGCCCGGTAGCCACTGGACCAGTATGTAGTACCTTCAGTGAGCTAGAGCTATCATCTATCTTCAGCAACGAACCGTGACCTGCAGCGCAGAGTGGTTGAGGTTCTGCTCAGTTACTCCTTGTCAACTGTGGAAGTCTGACCTGATGAATTCTGAAATTAGTGAACTCAGCTTGGAGCAAGGCATTAAGACAGAATTGGGACCTCTGTGGAAGGGAAGGAGACGTGAGACCAAACATTTGCTCTAACACTAATGCATCCCGCCTACCAACTGCACACCACATAATGCACCTACCGTCTGTGCGTTTATTAAATATAGCAGTAAAGCAGAGGTACGTGTGGCTACTGTACCCAAGGCTGTAATGTGCCCGTAAATAAGAAACCATCAGCGTGATTAATGGCCCAAACCATGTCCCGGGGACCAGTTCCCGAACCTGACCTCCCTCACCATTTCTGCAAAACTTCTCAGACATTCCCCACAGACTGCTGCAGATAGAACAATTATACTGCTGTATGACCAGTAGGCAAAGATTGGGTGCTATGCAATAGCCGCATCAGCCAAACCTACACAGATGATCTGGGTTCAAAAACACATTGAACAAAGCAGCCAAAGTTAAGACTGCTATGTGTGACCGTTCCCTAAGTCAGTGTAATTCGTGAGAATGCACCTATGAGTGACACTTTATCGCGAGCGTAATCCAAACAAGACGACGGCGAAAAATTCTCAGCACTTGCATCAGTTTGAGAAACAAAAACCCCTAGAGGATCGCACCCCTGCCGCAAGGCACCAGAAGCAGGAGGGCCCTTGGTGCGAAAAGTTTGCAGTTTGAAAGGGCAGACTGACTGTGGTATGTGATCAGCCGCATGGCACGACATTCCTTTTAGATACCATTTTAATCACACCTTTAATGAAGCTGCAACTGTAACTGGAAAATTATCCTCACAAGAGACACAAACTCCATCTCTCAATTGTGCCAGTATCGCATCGCAGCACATCTTAAAGCGCAGAATTGGGCCAACAATCCCTACGCATTATCAATACTCATCTCCTTAAACCGAATGAAAGCCGATTCTGTGTGAGACCCAGGGCATTTTCCCTTGCAGTTAGAGGCGGACACTCGTTCCCACACATACAGCAAAGTACCTCGGCTGAAATTGTTTCCTCAAATCACTCTGCCTCCCAGGCCTGCGCGTGGCCGGGCACCGGCCCGCCGAGATTATCGCAGCGTTACTTAGACTATAAAGAAGAGTTAGAAATTTTGCCAATTTATGACACTTTGACAGCTTTTGCGGGACTCAAACCCTTGACCTGTGTGATCCGTTACAACCACCGGTACAAGACTTACCATTGAGCAATAGCTCCTGGTAAAGCGCGAAGCCATATACCTTTGCTCGTGTTGCCAGCAAGCGCAACGCTCGATTCCCCGTAAATGCACCTCACGTGCGGGGCGGCCATTACTGCGAACAGGCACATCCGTTGAAGGATAAAAGTAACGGGTGGCAATTTGGATACTGGTCATGCAACATAACTACCCGATTATAGGTCACAAAATTAGTTGCTTGCCAAATTCTGTCCCTAAGGCATAACAACCAGCTGCTACTGTTCCACCCTTTCCACCAAGCGCTGCCATACTACCCGTAAAAGACATCACGCGAGAGGCGGTCATGATGACATGGCACCAAGCCGCTGACTCTACGCGCTAGTCTTCTTGCTAGAAGAGGAGACTTCCCAGGCCATGGGAGAGAAGGCCCATCTTCTGTGTTCCTTCTTTGTTGCCATCACACAGCGAATTAAACAAAACGCCGACAAAGCTAAAGTGCCACTTCGATTGCTAAACTCTCAGCTGCGCCCGGCAGGGTGACCAGTTACATAATTCGCTCAGCTTCCATTCCTACGGCGGTTTGACACTGTACAGGTGTGACTATTGGGCACAACCGTCTCCACTTACAGCACTGTACATCTATTACCATTTAGTTTAAAAGTAAAGACATAAAAGGAGCGGGGAAAAAAAAAAAAACTGTTCTATGCTAGATTACTAGTTCGCTGAGATTAACAAAACCTGAGCTAACGATGCCCCGTGAACGCCCAACCCCGGCGCTCTCACAAAGCATGTGGTCCCCACACAAACAACCACTACCTGAAACCGGCTCCAGTCCCCCACTGCGACACTAAGACAATGATCGACATTTCCACAATGCAAACGTCGCTTTCCCAGCCCCCAGCCACAGGAGGCCAGTGACTCGCTTAGGCCATCTGTGAAATTCCCACGCACGGTTCTCAGGCCGCAGCGATTAGCTACTTATAAATCGTTCACCCTACAGTGTATGAATGATTGAAAAATACCACAAAGCTAACTGCTTTGGAGACTATTCAACACCAAATCCGTTAGCAGAAAATTGTAAAGCGTGCATTAGACAGCATGAACAATGTTCGTTTTCATGAGTTCTAAGTTCTTTCGTGAGCCAACAGTTGAACTTAAGCAGTTGGTTGCACTTAGGTAGAAGCATCTGCACGAAAGCAAAGGTCGAGTTGCCTGTGATGTGAATCTAACCCACGGCCTCACTCTTTTGCTGCTATTTCTGCCCCAGAAAAAAGAATTAGATGCCCATTGAAAAGAAAATAGTCATCATTTTAAGTTCTTTAAGGTGTGCTTTCCTGCGATTTCCTCACACAGCTTTTGGCATCTAGTGCCACCGCACTGTGTCACAAACGACAGACCCAGAACCCGGCGGCGGCCATGGAACAACGACAGTGCAACCAGAACATCCCGCAAACGCACAACACAAACACCTGCGGCCATGCCTGTTCCCTGTCGTCGCTGTGCCATCTGCATGCTCCACAAACAGGGTGTCTGGCCCTCCGCGCCGCCCCAGAACACAGAAGGTCACTTGTGCCCCAAATTCCACAAAACAGGTCTCCGCGTTCGGACCCAACATAGGGGGTGCAGACACAGGTGCGACCGCACTGCGCTCGCTCAGTCAACACTGCAATGACCAGCTTCCAACACTCACCCCACCAGTGGTTGCATGCCTGGGCATGAATGTAACCGAACAGCACCTCCGCAATGCCTCCCCGATCAAATGCCGGAGCCATGAATCCCATTGCACGCTCTCCACAACCATAGACGCGAAACCGCAGGGACAACATGACCAGGAGACGACGACCCTCGCACGACTAAGCGGCGTGCCCTCTGCGGTTGAACCCGCGATCTCACACCTGCCTGCCCGCCCGCTTGCAATGCAATCACTAATGCCATGCCTGCTCTTGCCCCAACAACAACCAATAGAACTTCCCTGCCCCCCCAAAACTCACCGCGCATGTCGATGACCCCCTGGCCCGGAAACATGCAGCACGAGAGTGTGCTGCAAACACCGCGTATCAAGCGGGGGGAGGGAAGAATCCGCAACCACGCCGGCCGACGCGAGACCACCAGGGGCGGCGACCGCAGCGTGTCCGGCGAGACGGCGTGTCCGGCCTCGGAGCACCGCGCCAACCAGGTGCTCAGCACCCCCACTGCCGTGCATTGCTGGGGGGAGGCCGGGATGCCTAGCGACCAAGGGAGAATGAGGTAAGCGCCGCCCCGCAGCCCCCGGCTAGGCGAACATCTCGGCGCCCGGAATCGCATCCGGATGGCTCTAAGGCGTCCGAAACCGTGATCTCTGAAAAGAACTGTGTCTTTAGCATTAATGCAGCGGAATATGTATACTTCTAGGCCAAAACTCTTTTTTGTTTTTTTTTTTTTTTGCTTATTTTATAGCGCGGGCTCGACCCGAAGCGCTTTAAATAACACCGTATTTACATGGCATATACAGGCACGTAGGGATTGAGTGATATGCCCAGCCTCACAGGCTGCAGGCACGATCTCGAGGCTCGAACCCGGGGTTCCTGCACTGGCGACTGCAGCTCAGCCAACGTACCACATACTCCTCCCTACACCACGTTCCTATGAAACTTCCCTCAGTCCCGGCGGAAGCATTTTTTTTTTTTTTTTTTTTTTTAATACGGGTGCACGACCCAAGGGAGTGCGGATGAGCTCGTCAATGATCGCTCCCAACCTCGGAGGTGCTATGGTCAGGTCTTGGAAGTGGAGCTGCCAGGGATCTAACCCGGGGCCTCATGCATGCGCCGCTGCGCTTTACCACTGAGCTACATACCCTCAACCGTGTAAGTAGCGCGCGTTGACCGCTTGCGCTGGTCTGCCCCAGGGTGTTTCACGACCTCGAGGCTTGAAAACTGGTAGCCTGCACCGGAGTCGGCAGCAAAGCCGGCGGACTCACTACCCTCCCCGGTGACGAGGTCGACGGCTGCCACTTGTCCACCAGGCCACGGCCTCAAGCTGCCACCCAGGGCTGGGAAGGTGCTGGGGGGTGGGAGGGGGATGCCGAGGGGGTCGGAACGCGCACGAGGGGCCCGAAGCTGGAAGAGCAAACGGGACGACAGGGACAGTAACGGGGGAATTGAACCTGCCTTAGAGCGCATGGTCTCTCAGTCATTGACCAGTGGCAACAGAGACTCTTAAAGGCGCGAACTCGACCAGGAGGTCATGGGCGCTAGCCGTAGCACCGAGTTCACCTAACACATTCCGGCACGAGACATGAAAGTACGACCAACCGATGCCCGACCGATCGCACACACACGCGCCCCACCCCCGCAGCACCCGCATACTCTCTGGCCGGCGCTTGGGCCTGGCTTTGTGCCCGCAACCCCCCCCGCCGTGGTATTCCGACCACAGGGCCCCGTCACCTGGTGCTGCCCAGGGACAGGGCCGGGGCGGGGAGGGGAGACAGGCAAACTCACCGCGAGCGAGGGGCTGCTGGGCACGCGACGACCGAGCTCAAGGCGAACGAGCGGACAAGAGGACGAGGAGGGGGCGGAGACAGTATAAGTACCCCTGTCTCCTGCCCGCCCTCGCCGGAAACAGCTATCTGTTGGGGTCTCCCCCGGACTAGCCCAGGGACTCGACCTCCCACCCCTGTGCCTTCCTGTGGCACTAAGGCGGCCGCCCTCCAAGGGGCGGGCCGCTGCGCAACCCCCCCCCCAGGCAGCCTTACATACTCTCGCGCTGCTCTGTATTCTCCTTTTAACAGGAGCTTTGCTCGTACGTGTAACCAATCATTCTCATAATAAAACCCCGTGATCTAACACCTCCCACCTGTGCCTCAACAAACCATGTGACATCCAAAGAAACTACATATCCCATGATGCACTCAACAAGCTCTCAATAATACTCCTAAACTTTAACAAACGCATGATAAACAAAACCTAATTGATATCGTGCCTTCCTGTGCTTACCCCCTAACCACTCTTTTGTAGTTCATTACCAAACTTACCAAACCCTCGTTAACTCATCCCTTCGTTCACTATCAATGACAACGTTCAAACGGACTGAGTTATACTATAATTTAAATCTAAACTGACCCCAATTGTGCAACCCCAGCAGTGTACTAAACCCTCCTTTGTTTAAGTAAAATAACAGAATTACAAAACATTAGTGAGAAATAAAGAGAAATAAAGAAGCAATGTGTCCATTAGTAAATCTGTGGATGAATCTGCTGTTCGTAAGTCAATCGTTGTTCTCTGTAATATTGTCTTTCTGGTTGAAAAGACACGTGAAGTTCATTTTCAATATTGCGCTGCCTCTGTTGTGACAAACTCAATGTAATCCATCTAGATTCTCAACTGTGGGGTGCAAAACTCCGGTGGGGCGGAAATTGCGAAGCACATGTATTAAGGAATGGAAGATGCACACCTTCTCTTGTACGATTTAGTGTTCTCTTGGCTGAGGCATCAGCAATTGTAAAATATGCATATTAGTCAACATATCAGGAAGGCCCATCAAGCTGAAATTTAGCCCTGGTGGGAGAGCAATTTATTTTCGAGGGACCAGGTTGGGTCTCTGGCCCCAAAGTAAGGGGAAGGTTATTTAGGTGGCACCATATGAAGCCCTGATCCTATGTCAGAATGTAATTAACAAAAATATTATCTGACAGAAATACTGGGCCATAAATATTGTGTACAAAAATACAGTCCCTCTGGGTCTAGATTTTCTAGTATTAACTCCAACGGGGTGATACTTTTGTAAAAAGATAATATGATTCAGATTATATTGTAGTTACAATATTTTGGGACCATGCCAGTCTGGAGAACCTAAGCATATATTGATAACTTGTCATGGAAAAAAGTTGATGAAATCTATGCTACTGCACAGGTGGATATTTCACTTCTACATGCATCTTTGCTGGCTTTCAAGATCAATGCTTTGAGTCTTTCAACATGGTTATTTCCAGATCATTCATCAGAATTATAAAATGATATTATTTCAAGTCTGTGCCCTTGGTGCAACCTTGATGAATACGGAAGAACGGATTGACCTGCCTCGGCATGTCTTCATTAATCTCATATTCATTTATTCACAGACAGCGTGTATTACGTGGAGACAACATTTCACATTGACTGATTCATTCCAATGCTTTGACCTTTGAAATAGGAAGTTGCAGCTATATGAAAAATATCATATGCTGAGGTGCTGTTGAAGCACTACATTCGTGGTCCACACATGCTGCTGTAATACTGCGGACTGTCATTTCACTACACGTTAAAGTATCAATATGACAAGAATGAGTTCATTGTGAGGTCTGGTGCTATCCAAGACTTTTGATTTCACTAAAATATCCTTGGGTATTGAGGCTTTCACCTCTGAAATGATGTTTTGGACAGCCAGAAAATGTTGATTGTGTCTTAAAATCGATATTTGCATACAAATATATTGTTGATTCTTACAAGGCAGTGGTGCTTAATTGACAGTTTATACTGCATGCTGCTTTAAATACCAGACCAAAACAGAAAATATAGAATAACCTATTGAATTATGGTTGGGTAACAGTGAATAACATGGGTGTTTTCCCCCTGAGGTTCTGAGGTTCATTAAATAGACTATGAGAGTGAAGCTTGTGTTGTTGATCATGGCTCTCTGATCAGCAGGATACAAAGCCTCCCTGTTAGTATGCATTCCGTCCCAATCAGCTGCCCCTTCATCTACACAGAGACAGGAGAGTAATGTGGGAGCCATCCATAACATGGTCTCCCCGCCTCCTCCCAAAGATAAACAAGCATTGGAAAAGCCAGTAGATCTCGACAATGCCCGAGCTAGTGGCCTTGTCAATGTCTTTTAGCCATGTTATCTAGCAGCACATCTACTGCTCAGCATGGCTGAAAGATACTGAAAGTCCAGAATCACAGGATGTTTAGCCGACGCCGAGTCTCTTCACCCCCATGTTGAGATCCTTGTCTTGCCCTTCCTAACACAAAAAGCGCTATGACGTGGCCTGCGCTGCCTGAATCAAAGCACTTTTTTCATTGATTCTTGGCATTGCTGAAAAGCAGATGTGCTAACAACATGACTAAAAGACATTCACATTGACAAGGACAATAGCTAGGGCATTGCAGAGATCTATTGGCTTTGCCAATGCTTGCTCGGTGTTGACAAGGTCTTGCTGAACAAATGTGGAAGTGACAGTGAGAAACTGTTGTGGAGCTTTGAAGGGAAGCGAGGATGTAGCATAATGGCCAGAGCTGCCGAAAGGGAACAAGGGGAACCAGGTTTGAATCTCCGGGTCTGCTGAACAATCTGTGAATCTGGTCAAATCACTTACGCTTCCCCCTGTCTACAATAATGTATGTGTCATTGTGTAATATAACTGATGAGCACTTAAAGAACTCCAATACCATTGGCTGGTGTTAGCACTATGGCAAGATGGAGGGCGGAATGAACACTCCAATACCATTGGATCATGCAAAAAAATAAAATAAACAAGCGGTGACAAAGTTAATAGGTCTCAGCAATGTCCGAGCTATTGGCCTTGCCAATGTGAATGTCTTTTAGCCATGTTGTCTGGCAGCACATATGCTTTTTAGCATGGCTGAAAGTTACGGAAAGCCCAGAACCACAGGATGTTGAACCAATGCTGGGTCTCTTCCTCCCATGTTGATTTTATTATTCTGTCCCTCCTAACACAAAAAGGTCTATGACGTGGCCTACGTTGGCCGCATAATTACGCTTTTTCAGTGTCTTGCATCATTTCACTTCATTTATTTATTAAAGGCAGAGGCACTGTCTACTGCTCAGCAAATACATCCCACGAGCAAAGAAGTATTTTGAAGAGCAATCAAGGCTAGCAACTAGGGAGGGTGCCAGAGAGCCAGGCTACAAGATGGCGGTACATCTGTGAGGCTGTTGTCCAAGTGCTGTATCCGTAAGATTTCCCAAGGAGCAGCTGAATAGACAGAAATTATGTTGTGGGGCCTGCCACTCTCATATTCCTGGTCACCCATCAAAGGTTTCTCTGCTGAAAGAGGCCTACTGCTCATGATAGCGGTCCACTGAGGGTGGTGCTGGACCGTGGCCTTATGGTTCACAAGAGTAACTGGAGTCCTGCACCACCACCCCCAGTGCCTGATGACAATGGGGGCCAAGGGTTTGTCCCCCTGGTTGTGGGCATGGGCTGCTGAGTTGGTGGGGAGCCGGGTGGACTTGACTGATGCTCATCTTCATGGGACGGCCACAGCTAGGGAGGAATGGCTGGCCAGAGATGGGACCTTGGACAGATTAATGGGCCTCAGCACACCTTGAGGTGAACGGTGTGGGGGTGTCCGACTCTCGCTGTTCCTCAAATGCAACCGTTGATGTAACCCATGACTTGACCTGACCTGATAGATCTGTGCTAGCCCTGAGCACTGGAGCAGCTAAGTGGGCCATACTTGTTTGCCCACCCTGCCCCTTGGACCAGGATCTGTTTACACTGCTACAGGCCCTTGTGCTGTGAGTGTGCTCATGCCTCCCTGCCCCGACTCCCTACAGCTGGGGCATGGCAGGGCCCCACATGCCCCCCTTCTTTTCTACTACGCTCCCGTTTAACTGCCCTGCTCACCTTCAGGGTTGGGCCCCATCTCATTTGTCTACAAATTGCCCTGCTGTTGAACAAAAAATGCCCTACTGGGCTACACTGGGCCTCGGACTCCCCTTAGCGCAGCTCGACACTGCCTGGGCTGTGGAGGCCTGACTGCTTTTTTATCTTCACCTCCTGACCTGCCCGATGGGGTACCCGTGCTGTTCAATTGCTCCAGCCCCCTGGCCGCTGAAACTCCATGTCCTTATACCTGTGACACTAGCAGAACAAGTTTCTTCTTGGATGAGGACTCACGGGGGCTTGTTGGGCTTTGGAGCAGCAGGGTGGTGGCTCTGTTGACTGCCAAGATGGGCAAGCAGGACCAACAATCTAATCTGCAGTTCGACAGTAGGAAGTTTTTCAGAACTGCGCAAAGTGTTCCCCCCACAGAGTCCCAGGACAACCATCGAGCAGAAAATATCAGAACCCTCCTCACTGATATGAAACGAAGCCTAAGCATGATCAATTCCAAAATCGATTCCTTCACTGCCCAGTTAGATCATATGAAGGAGTGGATAGATAAGCATGACAGCAGGTTTGACAAGTTGGAGGTGAAGTCAAGGATTGTGTGATCTCGTACAATGAACAGCTGCTCCGCATGAAAAAGGCAAGGGCTGTCATAGAGGCCAAAAATGGAGGTGCAACATTATTCTTATCCTTGGTCTTCCTGATTCCACAGCTATAGGAAGGATGGAAGTTTACTTGGAGATGATTCTCCATTCACTCTTTGATGAGACCCTTACACCTATGTTCTCCATGGAGTGTGCTCATCACTCCCTTGGCCTATGTCCTGCTCAGGTGGTCAACTCTGCCAATGGCACACCCATGCTCCCATTGCGGGACGCACCACTGCTGTTGATAATACCAGCAGCCACTTCAGTGATAATGACTGACTAGAGATTCAGCTTGTGGAATTGGCGCTAACCTGAGCACCTTCCTCCCTCTCACTTTTCCCTACACAAGTACTTCTTGTGGTAAGCCTTTGTGAACTTCTTCTTCTTGCACTGTCTTTTGGGGCACTTACCGGGTCATTCGGTTGATGGCCCTCCAAACCCTGGATGCTGCATCTTCTGTTTGGATAACGTACTGAGCTCCCTCGTTTCCTCTACAAGCTTGGCCATCCATCTTCCTGTGAGATGGGGCAGGCACCAACCTGATTGGGGACCCCTGGGATATTTTCCACTGTTCTTCTTTGGAATGGATGTTTGAGACTGCGTTGTGGCCTGTTGGCTGTTATTGTTGCATTGGGTTAGTGGGAGGGTGCTGTGATCTCAACAGGATAAGTTGGGTGTGAGACAGCACACGTCACACATCCCGCACTGTAACCATGGTCAGTTCTAATGCCAATGCTCATCACACCAGTCACTTCATTCCTTCACGAGGTCTTACACATTGTACACTCATCTAGTGAATGCCTCCTGCAAAACTGATTTCCTGAAAAATACAGGGGCTGAATGAGGCGCAGGTCTTTGCCTCTCTCCACCTTCTCCTGGAGGTGCATCTCACTCCTGCCTCATGGTCCAGAATCTGTACTGACTTGATCATTTGACATGGTTACCCCGGATCAACAATTATGTGACAAAATAGCTGAATTTTGTTTGCGCTAAAGTAAACAATATATTCTCAGACTTTACTGCAATATCGGATAATACAGAAATGCCCTCACTGAGATGGATGTGGAAACCACCTCCGCTAAATCTAATCAATGCCCCCTATTACTGACCACCTTCACCCCACTTACTGAAGAGAAGAGAGCAAATCTTATTGAAATCTCTAAACAGGAACGGTTCGTGCAGGAAAGAGCTGTGGGGAGATGGAGCTGGGTTGGGGGGGATTCGACCGAAAACCACCCGAGTGGCAGCCACAAAAGAAGTCAGAGAGATCATAGAAGAAAATGGCAAGTCAGCCTTGATCTTGCTTGAGCTCTGTTAGAATAAAAATTCTGCTTTCGTATGGTTTTTAAAAAGTTAGCATTCGCGGAACAATTTTGTGTAACGGCACCATTTTGTATCATGAATGAAACTAATTCTGCACCCCTTCCGAGGAACTGCCTTCTTTAGGTTATGTTTCTCCGAAGCTGAGTTCTGCCACACTAATGAATGCCATGTTTTTATTAGAGAATACCTTTCTTCTAGATGTAAGCCCTCTCCCACTTGTCTAGTGGTGGGAAATGGCAGGAATGACCTTGACTGATAGATAGTGTGTGCCCGTCTTCAGTGCTGAAACTTACTCCTTTGTAATTGATTGACCAGCTGCGTCTCTCTGGAAAATGCCATGATGGGCGTGTTTTCATTGATTCTGAAAGGTACATAATGTATCGTTAGGCTAGTTGAATACAGACTCTCTCTGCGGCACTCTTAGCGACTGGACAGACAGGGCTCCACTCTGGGCGAACTTTCAAAAACTGTTATTGGTTTGTATTCTCTAGTGTCTGACCGACTCTTCATTTCAAAGAAGGCAGAGAGGTGGTCGTGAGTGACCCGAGTGACTCGAATCAGGCCACTTACTTCAGTTGGCACCCGAACAGGGACTCCTTCGGGTGAGTAGCCCTTCTCCTTCCGCAAGATGGGGGGAGGTTGAGGCTATCTTTGCACAAAGAGTTTCTAATGCTCGCAGCTGCCCCTTTTGTCTGGCTGGTCGGTGCCTCACCCAGTGGTCATCCCAATTGGAGTCCTGAAAGGCAAAACCCTTGGATATGACCGTTTGGTCTGAAGAGTTGGCAGTGGAGAATAGATTTGTTCTGACCTGTATACATCACGTAAGTTTGTTTTGGTTCTTTGTGGATATGGTACCATTTTGGTTTGTATTTGGTATGGTCTAAGGACCCTCTTTGGGACAAAAAACAATTGCAATTGTTTTGCTAGGCATAGAAGTGAGTTTGTTCTCTTGAAAATGCCTAGTTTTAGTAAAATATTTGCTTTGTGTTGTTGTTGCTCTACTGATGCTCGATTGGAAGAAAGTAGCCGGCGCCTCCAGAAGGCACTCCAAATTTTGATATGTATGTGAAGAATGGTCTTGGCCCTATTATGTTTAGTACATTATGGCACAAATATACAAGGGACAATGCTAAATTGCAGTGGCCGTTGACGTGCACCTTTGGCGAACAAAAGATTGAGTATTTACAAGAACAGTTGTTTAAGTAAAGAAGTAGACAGTCTATGTTTGACTCCCTCAGATCATGGCAAAAAGCAGCTAAGCAGAGACGAATGAAAGCAGAGAAAGAGGCCCGGAAAGGGAGAATGCAGATGTTAACTCAGAAGGCCGTAGCATATGACAGGGATAAGCAGAAGAAGGGTATTGAATGTGAGGATAGAAGGTTTCGATTACATATTGACAAATCATATGTGGCTCAGGAGGAAGATGATACCTTTGTGGAAGATTTGTTGGATGCCCGACCCTTGCCCCCATATGCCCCGCAGGGAATGTATCCTACTGGTCCAGTACCTTCACAGCCGCCTGTTACAGTTGTGCCTACTGTCTCTGTCCCTGTGTCCACTGTTGTTACGTCAATGGCTGTGGCTTCAGCTCCTCCTCCTCTTTCTTCTGTTTGTTTGCCGTCTGTGGCAACTGTGATTGTTAGTACTCCTGCTGCACCTATTGCTTCAGCATCCCTTTCACCAACTCTTTCCCCTGCGACACAACCATCAGCAACGATAGTGCCTGTTACTACTGTTGCCTCTCCCACTTTGGTTTTTCATCCTCGGACATTAGTGAGTAGTGGAACGCCGTGCGTGGATTTGAGGATAGGGACTGGACGAAGTTCAAGGAGCGTATGGGACCATTAGTGAGGTTTGATGTGGGAGATGACGAGAAACAGGTAATAGCTAATCAGGCTGCACAGAGGGCTCGTAATCCTATTGTGTAGAGGATGTTTGGGCAACTGAAAGATTTTGAGCCTTTTATACGCCAGCATGCCCTTAAACATATGTCAACTACTTTGATTGGTCTTTGGCAATAGTACTTTGGAGCGAAGGTGCCTCAAATTTTATATGGCATTAGAGACCCAGTGTATATTAGTGAATTGGGGCCAGAACAAGTCTTTGCCAGTGTTACGACAATCATTGCTTATCAGGGCCGACTGCATGAGAAGAGCTCCAAGTCAGTATCCCATTTTCCGATGAGAGAAGTTCATCCTATATATCACCCCGAGATTCCAGAGTTAACGGATGGGTGGGGTAATTTGACTCGAGCGACAGTAGCAGCCCAGTTCCAAGAACAATGAGTTTATACTCCATGGAAAAGAAGTGAGGTTTTATCTTTAAAACTCATTTGCCTGACCCTAGAAAGAACGCCACTGCTTATTATAAAGAGTTGACTGAAGCTGCTTCTTCGACAGTAATGGCTCTTGCTGACATTGAAATGTTTTTTGGTCTTCTTGTTCCAGTTGATATTTGGAGGCAGGTCCATACTCAAGATCATGTTCCGGAGTTAGGTGGTATTTGGGATCAAATTAGGGGATGGGACCAGGAAAGAAAACCAGGTGACAAGCCTCGGGCAGACATACTTGTTTTGCCGGGCCGCATTATTACATGCATGCATTTTCTAATCTCACCAAGAAAGGTGGATAGGGACACATTGTCAGCTTGTCCACAGAAGAAAGATGAGTGTGTCTGATTTTTTCACTCAATTTGAAGGTAAATTTTTGGACATAGTGGGCATGATTTGTCTATTGAGGGAGGTGTTCGGTTGTTTGTTAATAGATTTGTCTCTAACTTGCTTCCTGAAATTGCTACTCGATTACAGGCTTCTGAAAGTACTTGATCTACCTCTTCTCCTTCTGCTATTTTGAATATGGCACAATATTATGAGCATAGGGATAAGGTGGAAAAGGAGGAAAAGGAGAGGACAGAAATGAGGCATAAGTATTTAAAGACGAAGGTGTTGTTAAAGCAGGCTTTTAGAGGGAATGCGAGAGGACATGATGGTCCTGCCCGACAGCTTCCACGCACTAGTAGGCAGCCAGCAACTACGCCTTTGGGTCCGAATCAGTGTGCATACTGTAAAGAGGAGGGACATTGGCGTGGAGAGTGTCCTGTGCTTTTGCAGAAGGTAGCAGCCCCCAGAGGATGGGGTTCTCGTGGTCAGGGTCATGGAGCTTGTGGGGTTGATAGGGCATAGGGTGCTGCAGCCTCACAGGGTTGTTCTGATAACAATTATTTGTATTACCCTCGAGATGGACAGTACTATCATGATGATTATGATGTGGATGAAGTGACAGGGATGTCATACAGCTAGGACAGCCAGGGACAAAGCGGGGACCAGTTCTGACACCTGTAGGCCAGTGTGGTCCTTATGTGACAGCAGAATTGCAAGGTTCAACTAAGGAGTTATTGGTAGACACAGGTGCAACAAAACGTTCTGTTGCTCAAAATATGGTCCCTGGGGTGGCTTTGTCTGGCTATAATAATGTGTCAGTTGGTTTCTATGGTGTACTGGTTGTAAGCCCCATTTCAAAATCTCTTGCATTGACTATTGGTCCGGTTCACTGTGAATTCACCATTCTTGCTGACATCTAATTGTGGTGAAAATGTGATGGGTTTGGATTTGTTAAAAAAATTGCATGCTATAATTTATTGTTCTCCGGAAGGTATCTATATGACAATGGGTCCAGATGTAGCTCATGCCAAGCAGTGTTTGTCAAAAGACACACCCCTTCCTGTTGAGTTTAAAGATGTACCACCCACTCTGTGGGCAACGGGTGACACAGATGTGGGATTGTTGCAGATTTTGCCAGTTTTGATACAGGTTAAGGATGGTGCCATTTTGCCTCATATCCCTCAGTATAAAATACCGCAGGCAGGGGAGCGAGCTCTATTGCAAATAATACAGGATTTGATTAGGAAGGAAGTGGTTGAGGAGACAATTGCTAATATTTGCAATAGCCCTCTTCTTCCCATTCTTAAAAGGGCGCCCTTAGGTTCTTCTCATGACCATGAAGATGTTTATCATTTTGTGATTGATTTGCGTAAAGTTAATAAAATAATGGTACCTCAGTTTCCCATGGTTCCTGACATTACTACTCCTTTGACGATGATTCCTTATACTGCTAAATTCTTTTCTGTCATCGACTTGAAAAATGCATACTTTAGTATTCCTATTCATCGGGATAGCAGGTATTTGTTTGGTTTTACCCTAGCTGGCAGAAGCTTTAGATTCTGTCGAGCTCCTCAGGGCTATACGGAAATTCCAAGCATTTATAGTCAAGCATTAAAGAGTCAATTGGATTCTCATTCACTTCCTCCAGGTAATGTATTGGTGCAGTACGTTGATGACTTGCTCATTGCTTCTGACACAGAGCAAGGTTGTAGGAACAGTACAGTTAAGTTGTTTTTGCATTTGGCACATCAGGGAAATAAAGTTTCCCTTTCCAAATGTCAGTATTGTCGATAGGATGGCACCTATTTAGATCACCTACTGTCGAAGGAGTGTAGGAGATTGACCCCGGAGCGCATCAGTACCAGTGTTAAAATGCCCGTTCCACAGACTCCGAAAGATGTGCGTAGGTATCACTTCCTACTGTCGGCACTGGATACCTAGCTACTCATTACTAATCAAACCACTGCTTGCTCTAACATTAAACAACGTGCATGATCCTCTGCCTTGGACACCTGAATGTCAGCAGTCTTTTGAGCAATTGAAAACTGGGCTTTGTTCGGCTCCAGTACTCGGCATCCCAGACTAAACTAAACTATTTGTGTTGTACGTCCATGAGATGGCCGGTTGCGCGCTTTCTGGTTTTAACACAAAAATGTGGTGATAAGCAACAGCCAATTGCTTATTTCTCTGCTGTTCTTGACTCTGTCGCACGAGCCCTCCAGAGCTGTCCAAGAGCGGTCACGGTTGTGGCCGTCTCGATAAGACAATCGGCTGGAATCGTACTTTATACTGACCTCACAGTTAGGGTACCCCATGCTGTGGATACTCTTTTGAATAAGACAAAGACACAGCACCTCACCAGTGCACGTCTGACAGGCTATGAATTAACATTGTTTGCAAAACATATTATGAATAAAAGATGTGCCACTTTGAACCCAGCCAAGTTACTGCCCCTCCCTTCTGTGAATGATAAGATTGTTAAACATGATTGTATCTTCCGGACGGGTAGACTTGACTGATGTTCCCTTTGTGACCCCCAAGGGGAACTATATGTCGATGGCTCTTGTTTTAAATTACCAGATGGCACTACAACTGCTGTGTATGTTGTTACTACGCTGTGTACAGTAGTTGAGACATCACGAGTCCCCTATCAGTCAGCTCAAGCTGCCAAGCTTGTTGCCCTAATACGAGCTTGCAAATTAAGTGAGGGACTGGTTGTCAATATTTATACTGACAGCCAGTATGCCTTCGGAGTCGCACATAATTTTGAGCGACTCTGGGCGGAGAGAGGGTTTCTTACTTCCCATGGCACCAAGATCCAGCACGGACACCTCATATTGCGGCTGCTGTCTGCTTTAACCCTCCCTAAGAAGTTGACTATAGTGAAGTGTAGTGCCCACGGGAAAGTCACTGATGATGTAGGTAGGGGAAATGCTTTTGCAGATCTGAAAGCTAAATAAACAGCCCAGACCAAAATGAAAAGAATGTTTGTAGCAGGTCCTATGAGGTGGGTGCCTGAGGTTACTATTTTTGAAGACACACTTGAGAATGTGAAGGAGATTCAAAGTGAGGCCACCACAGAAGAGTTAGAAGTGTGTCACGAAAGTACAGCCCAACTGAGGGGCATATTCTCAAGGAGCTATCGCTGAGTTATCAGCACTTTATCGCAGCCAAATTGGCGATAAATTTACCACCCCATTCACAACCCAGTGCACACAGCCCCTATCACCAGTTTTCCGGTGCTAGCATCCTCAAAAAACATCGCCACGGATGACCCCGGCAACTATCGCTAATGAGATGCAGAGTAGGCGTTCCTGAGCAAAAAGCCGCAACAACACCACTCTACAACATTCTCAATGACCAGCCAGATCGGCGATAAGATAACAAAACAGGCAAAAAGGCGCATTAGCAGCAGGAAACTAACACCTGCCCTGACCTGATGTGAAGTCGGACTACAACTGGCAGCAGCCAAGGGAGCACAGCCCATAGCCAAACATGAAGAACAACAGATGCCCCCAAGCAACTGAACATGCAGCCCGTAGCCCTAATAGGGCAACAACACCAACCACCACCACCCCCAGGAACCCACCACCCGCCTTCCCACCCTTTGGACAAAGAGAATGCACATCAACACCACGAAAACATGAACCAAACAAATCCCCTGAAGTCGCACAATCACAGCACCTAACGTACAGGTGCGGCCAGAAAAATGGAAATCACACATCCAAATCATATAATCCAACTAAAAACTTTATTGCGGATCAAACAAAAAACAACAATCTTGTAGAGGCACGGCAGGTCTTCTCTGGGCATTCTGTATGTTACAGCCTGCAAGACAGAAATACAGAGCAGAAGTTGTGTCATGCGCCCATCAAAGTACAGAGAGAGCAAAAGAAAGAGAGAGAGATAGAGAGAGGGGGGATGGGGGAGAGAGAAAGAGAAAGAGAGGGAGAGAGCAAGAGAGGGAGAGAAAGAGAGGGAGAGAGAGTTCCGACACTGTGGACCCAGGCCTCACTGCTCACCTGCAGCCACCGGTGTGTCTCCAACCATGTGCCGGTATACACTGCAGTCCGCCAGGTCCCTCATCTGAAACAGTTGCCAGAGACATGAATGGCAGAGTCCATACAATAGCACACACTTTCTGTGCTGGCCCGCCCCTGCGCACACAGGCTGCTGCACCCCAGCCCCTCCTGCCGCCCAGGGGCGATTGCCCACCCCTGCACAGCCAGGCCCCCCTGCTCACCTTCCACCACTGGCATGTCTCCAAGAAGGCCCACCATGTGCAGCTGGGGGCATCAAACTCGGGGGCCCGCGACCATGGCACCCTCCACATCATGCAGCCCCACACCGCGGGTCACCAAGTCACACACTTGATTCTGGGTCTTAATTTCGCTATGGCAGAGGACATATCAGTGCACCCAGCCTCATCGCAGGCTGCACACACGCTCAGCAGTTACAGTGCCCCTACCTCAGTGCACCAAAAGACACCATCCCGTGGCGGTGTGCCTGTGCCTGCCGCAGTGTATCCGGTGCCACCAAGTCTGTGCACCGCAAAACATGGACCCTTTATGATTGAATCCCGGGGTGCAGACGCCATCATGTCACCCCCGGCACTGTGCAATGTGCTGTGGCAGGGCCCTAGGCCCTCAGGCAGAAAGGATACCCACACGGATAAACCCAGTTACAGACTTGAAATGGTGTCCAGCACGTGCGCCAGGCCCTTTTTATGGGCAGGGTCACATGTCCTGTGGCGCCATTGCTGAATGGGTGTTATGTGGGTGTGAACCAGTATGAGGTAGTGGCTGTGGCATGCTGACAACTAGACCTTTGAGCAGCAGATCCATACAGGGAAGACCTGGGACACGTAGCGTTGTCGTCCCCCCTTTAAGTGTAAGCGGAGTGGGCTGGCCTGGCACTTGCCAGTCTAGCGTAAGGGTATGAACAATGACCCCAGGGCTCTGGGCGTGCTTCCATTCTGGG
The DNA here is from genome assembly GCF_964204655.1 of Triturus cristatus. Classification (NCBI taxonomy): domain Eukaryota; kingdom Metazoa; phylum Chordata; class Amphibia; order Caudata; family Salamandridae; genus Triturus; species Triturus cristatus. The sequence continues at coordinate 370,849,696 of NC_140584.1, read as the reverse complement.
CTGGACAGGGAAGTAACTAATGCATGTGTCTCCATTCTAGTGTTGGCGCCTCCCGGAACGCAATCGGCAATGTGTCACCCTGTGACCCAAGTCCCACAACATTAGCAACATGGACGTAAGGGGAAATCATTGACCCTACATTCATCCATACCTCCACATTTGCAAGATCATAGACATGACACATTGGTGTGCCAATGAATGTTTAATGCACAAGTTTAATGCACATTCAATGGAGTATCATAGCTTGAGCAGTACAGGGCCATGCAAAACCCACGCCATATTGATAGCCTGTGGAGGGCCAGCCGGAGTCCTTCAGGGAATGACAAGTACATCAGAGGAGGAGTCCAGTCCGCAGTCTGATAGCTGTGTCATTGGTGACCACACAGAATATGGCAGTCCATGCGAGGTCCAATGTGAGTGTCGCAGAGTGCATCGGGGGACAGTGGAAGGTGATGATGCAGAGGGCAGAACCAAGCAGAAACATGCCATATGGCAGAGATTAATGCTACCGCTTCCTTCTGACCACGAAGGCAGATTCATCACCATCTTTGTCCTCTGCTGTTTCAGGTGCATCACCTGTAGATGGTGGTGTTCTGTCTCCTGCACTGTGTGGCACTGACACATTAGGTGCCAGACATGTGGATGGCATGGTAGGTGCAGCATGCATCAGCGCCAGGCCTTGTGGCAGCAATGCCATGAGGAAGGTCTTTATGGCATTGAGGGAACCAGCTACCTCTCGCTCGTGTGCAGCCGTGGCAGCTGATCTTTCCGCCCGCGTCCGCTCCCCTGTCTCAGTTCCTGGAAGCTAATTCTGAATTGGACGATGTTCAGTTTGGTTTTCGACCGGGCCACGGAACTGAGACTGCCTTGGTGACCGTGTTAGATGATCTACGACTGCGGGCAGACAGGGGTCAATCGGGTATTTTAGTCCCACTCGACCTGTCTGCCGCTTTCGACATCATTGCATCTTGCTGACCAGGTTGGAGGAGGCTGGGAGGTGTAGTGTTAGAATGGTTTCGATCATACCTTTCTGACAGAAGTCAGGTGGCTCTTCTTTCTCCGTACCAATCAGAATTCTTTGATATCCGCTACGGTGTTCCCCAGGGATCGGCTATCAGCCCTATTCTCTTTAATCTCTACATGAGACCCCTAATTGGTGTTATGAAAGCGCATGGGGTGAGAATAGTGAACTATGCCGATGACACCCAGCTTTTTTTCTCTTTGGAGGGAGATCAGTCAATCTCCTTGACTTCCTTTCATGAGTGTATGCAAGACACCGCCCACTGGTTGAGAAATAACTCACTCCAATTCAACTCAGATAAGACGGAGGTCTTATACTGCGGGGTGGGGAAGGTCCCCCCTCCTTTTCCGTCTAACTTTTGGCCTTCCCCAACCACATCTGTCCAAACACCAGTTGGAACAGTGCGCAATTTGGGAATACGGCTGGATGCACACCTGACCATGGAAGCGCAGGTAAATAGGGTGGTTGGAAGCTGTTTTCTCCTAATCAAGATACTAAGGAAAATTCTTCCTTTGCTGCCAAAGGTGACCAGGGCGCTGGTTGTTGGTAGCATTATCCTTAGTAGGCTTGATTTTTGTAATGCCATCTTATTGGAGGCCCCAAAATTTTTGATTGAGCGCCTCCAAAGAGTTCAAACTGTGGCAGCTAAATTGGCACTGATGTGGCCTCGCCGCTCGTCTGGGTCATCAGCATTGGCAGAACTTCATTGGCTGCCTATATCACAGAGGGTTCAGTTTAAGTCCCTGTGTCTGATCTTTACGGCCCTCCATGGCCTTGACCTAGACCTTTGCAAGGGCTCTTCACATGATACACTCCATCAAGGCGCCTTCGCTCAGCCACTGCCTGCCTGGTGAAAGTTCCAAGGACTCAAAGGGTTAGATCAGGAGGAAGAGCGTTTAGCTCTGCTGCGGCCAAACTTTGGAACAGTATCGCTCTTGAATACAGACAGATGACTGATCTGCTACAGTTCAGGAAAAAGATTAAAATGTGGCTGTTCCCTAGAGTACGCAGCATCTAGGAGCCGCTGTCATTATATAGTGTTCTATATATTAGTATATACTATATATAGTCCTTCTCTCCATACATGACTCTTTCTTCCACCGCTTGTTGAGAATTTATGTAGCAGCGCCAATATACCCTTTGGGTGATAGCTGCGCTTTATAAGTTCCAAATACAATACAATACAATACAATACAATGTTCTCCATGAGCCTCCGCATGAGTCCCAACTCCCAGGCGACCTCGCTGGAGGCACTCTGTCTAGACAGTCATTCTTAGCGCAGAGTCAGGCCTCTGGCAATGTCAGCCATGGTTCGTTGGAGGGCATGGAGCGGACTGTCGGTGTCCGTTAGGGACTGTCAGTGGTCCCTATTTGGACTTAGACACCCACGTATGGTGTCTAGTTTGTCTGCCATGCGGTCAAACTCCACCTGCACCTGTTCAGCCAGGTTCTCCTGGCACCCCCAACACACAGCGTTGGAAGGCCATGTGTTTGTCGTGGGCATCCTGGGAGGCAGTCGTGGTGGTGGATCCTGCCTGCTGTGTGTTCTTTGTAGGGGGTGGGTTTTCCTCGTAGCAGCTGGGCTGCCCTGCTCCTGGAAGTGGGCTGTTGAGCCTGTCCACGAGCTGTTGGAGGGCATCGGAGTCAAAGGTGTAGTGGTCCTCTCTGTCATCAGAGAACAGAGGTTAGGACTGCTCTGCAGGAGGTGTTGAATTTCCCTCTGCAATGTGAATTGGAGATGCAGTTTAACATTGTGTTCACATGTATGTTGTCACTTTGTACATGTTTACATTCAGCCTGCATGACAGTGTACATTGTGACTGTTTGTGGGGAGCTGCCTATATGGTGTGGGACAGTGGACATTCCGACAACATCGCGGATGTGTGGTTGTACTTGTACATTGTCAACTCACATTTCCCTGCTATGCCACATGTGATTGGCCAGTTTCTGCACACAAGCGGCATCAGTCGTGTCCTCTGTTCTGTGGTGGGTGTGTTGCGGATTGTGCCACATCGTTGTCGATGTTGCTGTGCGCTGCAAATGATGTGTGTGTGCCACATTTTGGGGGAGTCGCCCCTGCAGCTCTGATTTGGCTGCCCCTTATCCCTTACACGCAGTGTGCCTCTGACTTCTGTGATTATACAGTGCTGAGATTTTGCATACTTGGATGCATTGGTCTTTTGGTGGGAGTTGGGGGTCTGGGTTATGGTTTGTCCACAGCTGTGCTATGCTTACTTGTGCATGTGTGCTATTGTGCCCATTTCCCCCCGTCCCCCAGTCCCTGTTCGGTACTCACCCTGTTGCTGTTGTGTCCGGTCATGTTGAGCAGTGTCCGGGCCCCATACTCCTGCCAGGGTCTCCCCACTGATGACTGTGGACACCATTTCCTCCATCTCGTCCAGCTCCTCCTGTGGCGCTGGGCTCCCATCTCCATTACTGCCTTCCGGTTGTTTGCGAGTTTCTGCTTGGTTTTGCGCTTGACATCATTTCAGCGCCTCTTGACCTCTTCCATTGTCCTCTTCAGCACTCCGACTGCATTCACCTTGTCCACGATGGTCTACCATATTCAATTTTTAGTTGCCAGTGACACAGTGGAAGTGACGAACAGTAGTTGATGGTGTTCTATCACCTCTGTTATCAGGATCCTGTCTTCCTGCGGACTGAACCTATTCTTCCTACTCTTCTCCTTGCCCTTCCCTGACCCCGAGGTCCCAGGCTGGTCCTCCTGGCGGCTTGTGGGGTTCTGGTTGTCCTCTGCACTTGCTCCGGCTTACTCCATTGTGCTTCGCTGTTGTTTGGCTTTTGTGTGTGTTTTTTTCCCCAACTTTTGTAGTGCATTTTCTCGCATGTCGCGTGGGGATTGCAGGCGTGTGGCTGTTTCTCGTTGATTTCTGCATCATTGTCACTTTTTTCGCATTGGTGTTTCGCATTTTTGTGGCGTCGCGTTGATTTTAACGCATTCATTTGTCGCATTGTGGTGGGTCTATCGCATGGTGCCACCCTGTTGAGAATACCACTTTAACACGGTGTTATTTTCCCGCGATAATTTGCTATGTGAAGAGTTGCGTTAAGCTACTTTTGCGGTAGTTATCACGCGTTCTTGAGAATATCCCCCTGAATGAGGAGGGATGTTGGATTGACAAGTTAGGGAAGCAGACATGGATGTTGCCAGATGCATATGTTTTCCCTGTAGTTACAATGGCCCATGGCCCAGCTCATAATAGTGCTAAGGGTATTTGCAAGTTGTTAGATCCTGAATGGCAGAATGATAACATTTCGAAGACACTGCACATTTAGAGAAGTATTGTATGGTGTGAATGATGCACAATCCAGGAAAAGGTTCTTCTACCCCGCCCGGCAATTTTGCACCACTCACTTTCCCTTTTGAGGTCCTTCATATGGATTACATCGAACTAGATAGGTACAATAATTTGAAGTATGTTTTAGTGGTTGTTTGTGCTTTCAGTAAATGGGTTGAAGCTTATCCTACTAAAGACAATACAGCCATTACCATTGCCAAAGTACTCGTGAAGGAGTTCTTTCCTCGTTTTGGCTTGCCCCGTTTCATTTGGAGTGATAACGGAAGTCATTTTAATACCAAGGTCATTCAGTTAATTTGTGATGGTTTGCATATAAAGCAGAAGTTTCATGCTGCAAATCAGCCACAGTCAGCAGGTTTGGTTGAGAAGTACAATGGTATTCTCAAACTGAAATTGGCAAAGATTCAGGAAACCACAGGGATACAGTGGCCAGAGCCTTTACCATTAGCTCTTTTGTCAACAAGAACAACAGCACATTCTAGGACAGAATTGCCACCATACGAGGTCGTATTTGGGTGCCCCCCAAATGTCTGGGGTGTCCCGCAACCTCGTCAGTTTTCTGATATTGAGTACCGCTTGTTAATTTATTACCTGTGCCAGTTAACTGAAAATCTGTGTTCTATTCGCCAACATGTCCGTGAGTCCCTTCCAGCTACACCAGAGGGACCCGGACATGACATTCAGCCTGGGGACTTTGTGTTGATCTTAAACTTCCAGCGGAAGAAGAGTTTGGAACCGCGCTGGAAGGGACCGGAACAGGTCCTTCTGGCTACACGCACAGCTATCAAGTTTGCTGGCCGAAAGAATTGGGTGCATGGCAGACATTGAAAAAGGGTGCACCTGACTTTGCATTATGACCAATGGATTAAAGATGGAGTAGGGGATACTGAGTGTGAGACGGTGCCTCAGTTTGTCCCCTTCAGTGACGCCTGGCTGACCTGGACCAAAACGGATAAGGAGAATGATGAAGTGTTGAATGCAGCAATTCCACCAAAGATACGAGCTATCCAGTAACCCCTTTTCACTAATCCGAATGTGCCTGGAGTCACCAGGTACATTCTGCGACCTTGGATGAGGAATAGTGCACGAAAGGAGAAGTCAGACTAGATAGGGATGGACTGTGCAAGTTAGGGTGTACTTTGCTGAAGTACCAACGGAGTTAGTTTAGGGTGATGTTCGATTTGTGCACTGCTTGAACATTGGATAGGACAGAGCAGACGTGCTCCTTTGGAGGGGGGTACATTATCCTGATCAACGTGGGATACATCGCAAGCTTAGGACAGAGCAAGCTCCACCTCCGGTGCTCAAGAGCGCCAACGTTTTTGATGAACAATAGGAGCCTGTACCAGTGAGGCTCTGACGGACCCAGTGAATTTTTATAAATCTCTTGCTGGAAATTTGCCACTTGTTTTATTATCGTTATGCACCCCTTTGGTAGAATGGTTGCTGACGAAGAACAACCAGTAATTCCCCTTATTCACGTACGAAAGGTTTGGGCTTCTAAGCAAAAACTGGTCTGTGGTGTTCTTGTGTTACTGTTGCTGTTGATTTTGGGCTGGGTGTCTTGGGTTTTGGAGTGTGATCACAATGCCCCATCATGTACTACACACAAGATTGTTTCTCAAGTTCGTACAAACAGGATAATTCCGAGCAATATATTTCTAGACACACATGGGAAATTCTTTGGTGAAGGTACAGCTTGTTACCCTACTGAATCTGTCACAACTTTATGGACTGCTTATCCATTGTCACTTGTCAATTATACTTATACTGGGCCTCCTGGTTTTGTAGAAGTGAAAGGAGTATATGGATTTGGTTATCCAGGCCCATATCTGTATTATCAAAGAAACAAGGTATAGGTTATTTAGGATGTAACAACAATACTTGTTGTGATCATTTTTATATGGAAAAACAAAATGTAACATTGGTGGGTTGGCAGTACAAAGAATTGACAGTACCCCGAGAGGCTGGTTGTTACCCTGCATGTTGCCCAATTATTAATTTCACCGATCTTGTTTTGCATGTCAATTGCTCAGAGATAGTTTTGTGTAAGGGTACATACTCTAGGGTAATCCAAAAAGACCCTAGTACCATTGGGTGGAATTCCAGGTATGCTGCTGTGGACTATGATAGGCCTTTCATGCGCATCCAGGGTTTTTTCTTTTTATCTAATGGGACTTATTCCAATATGCATAATGGTACAAATGATGTGGCCCTTGGGATGGTGTTGCCTCTAGGTGTGCCTTGTAAACATGCGAAGCCTAAGGTCAGATGGATTAAAATAACCCTGACAAAGGAATTTTGTGAAGGGGTGACAGACCTTGAGGTCCATAATTATAGTAATGATATCACCTTTGGGTATATTCTTTCCTCCATTATTAAATTTGGTGGTACCGCTATGGCCAGGGGTGAAAGGGCTAGGGAATATTTTGGATGTAAGCCTCAGATACGGTCTAATTCCACAGTAGCGGCTTTGCATGACATCACCAACTAATTAGAAAGTATGCGTATATATTCTGAGCAAACTAGATATGCAGTTGATTTCATCTTAGCTAAGAGTGGTGGCGTATGCGCAGTAGTAGGAGACCAGTGTGTAGTCGGGATCACTAATATGGAAAAGACTATTACTCAACATATTTTAGATATCCTGGGGAACGTTAAAGGAATGGAGAGTGGAAATTGGAGTTGATCTCTCTTTGGTGGATGGGGTTGGATCCTTGAAAGGGTGATTTATTTTATTGTGATTCTGATTGCTTGTTGCGTTCTGGTGCAGTGTCTCCCCTTATGCTGCTCTTACTGCACCACCCTTCTTGCCCCTAAGAGAATATCAATTCATGATACTAATGCAACAATTATGATCCAAAAAGAGGTGAACAATCTAATGCAGATAGACGTGGGTATTTTTGAGACTTCTTTTATCCTTACTGTTTCTCTCCCTGAAGCTGAACACATGGAGTGCTTTGAAATTAATTTACTATGTTTGATTAATCTTTTGTTATCCTGATATGTTTGCTTAGCTCATACTAAAAGGGGGGTCTGTTAGAAAAAAAATTAAGCTTTCATATGGTCTTTATGTAAGTTAGGATTTGCGGGGCCATTTTCTGTACCGGCGCCATTTTGTATCATGAAAGAAACTAATTCTGCACCACTTCCGAGAAACGGCCTTCTTTAGGTTATGTTTCTCCGGAGCTGAATTCTGCCACACTAATGAATGCCCTGTTCTTATTAGCGTATACCTTTCCTCTAGATGTAAGCCCTCTCTCACTTGTCTAGTGGCGGGCACAGGCAGGAATGACCTTGACTGATAGATAATGTGTGCCCGGCTTCAGAACTGTAGCTTACTCCTTTGTAATTCACTGTCCAGCTGCGTCTCTCTGGAAAATTCCATGGTGGGCGTGTTTTCATTGATTCTAAAATGTACATAATGTATTGTTATGCTAGTTGAACTCAGACTCTCTTTGCAGCACTCTTAGCGACTAGGCAGGCATGGCTCCACTCTGAGCGAACGTTGAATAAACTGTTATTGGTTTGTATTCTCTATTGTCTGACCGACTCTTTATTTCGTAGAAGGCAGAGATGTGGTTGTGAGTGACCCGAGTGACCCGAATCGTTCCTCATTAGTCCAACCCTTTTTATCACCCCTCTGATCAAACTCATTGAATCCTACAGCTTTTCAGTATTCTCGTATGTAGGAGAGTAGGATCTGCTTCACATGGGTAGCCCCACTTTTTGCTGGTGTTTCACTGTTTTTCGACCTTAGCCCTGCTAATCAGGACCACAGCTTAGCTGCTTCCTCTCTAAAATGGTTTGCATGTACATTAGGTACATATCTAATTGGATTCTGGAGTGCCTTATAAGCCCCTAGTATATGGTATACTATGTACCTAGGGCATAGGTACCTCAGAGGCCTACCAGGGGCTGAAGCATGTATTATGCCACCCCTGGGAAGCACTCCAAAATGGCACCACAGGTCTGCTACTGCAGCCTGGGTAAGGGTGTGCTTGCACCCCTTACAGTGGTATAGGCTACCTATATCACTACCCTTGCACACACATATAAAACCTATAAGTCACTCCTATGGCAGGCCTTAACAATCCTGAAGGCAGAGTGCTTGGTTTTTATGTGAGAGGGTGTCCCTGCATGAGCAGAGCCCCTCTGCAGTGTTTGGAGTATCTCCTCTGATGCTGTTTGTGGAGCAGCCTGACCATATACTCTTAAGTGCATTATAACCTTGCGGTAAATGCTAACTTTGGGATGGCTGCACGGAAACATGCCGTGTTTGGTGTCAAACGCTTTGAAACTGGCGGCGGGGGTAGCATTCCACCCTTCTACAGGAAAAGACATGTTCACACTGGTCTAACCCGGTAGGACTTTCTTGAGCCCTTGCATCACAAAATGGATGCCTCTGCCACAGACACGGGCCTGACCTCCTGCTGCTGACCGAAACTCCAGCAGGGGAGGCCTGGAAAATAGGTTTCCTGTTGAAGGGAGGTGTAACCACCTCCCCAGACAGGCAGATGTGTATTGGGGCTGGGCGGGAGCACTCTCTGGTGCTTTGAAGTCCTGCACTGGGGCCACACTTGGTGTCCCTGTGCATAGTCCAGTTCAAACCAGTTGCAGGGGCTACCTGTCCCTGCTCTGGTGTGAAACTGGACAAAGGAAATGGGTGTAACCACCCCTCTTTCCATACCCTCCCATAGGTGGGTCCCTAGAGTATGTCTAACCCCCCAAACTTAGTATAAGTATGGGAACTCAGTCCTTGCGACTTTAGATTACCCTGGATGAAACTCTGCAACATATATCCGGGACATTCGATGTTCTACTTACCTAGAAGACTGAAGAAATCTCCCTTGGGGTCAAGGAGTGACTCCCCTGCTTGGCAGGCACCAAAGAAGCAACTGACCAGTCTGCATTGCTGAAGCTTTAGCCGGACGCCAAAGTCTTTGCATCACCAGAGGTAGATTTCTAGACTTCCCCGAGGCTACCCTGAGTCCACAGCAAAGCTGAGGCCCGTGGCTATGGTGGGTGATGTGGAACCATGACCCTTGGACACCATGAACTTTTGCAGCAACACTATCTTCCTGGTCCTCCTCGAAGTTGTGCTTGGGCTCCGAGTAGCCCTAGCCTTGAGCACCTCCTGCACTGAAGATTGCTGGCCTCCACTCCACAAGTGACCCATGGGCCAGTTTCAAGTGTGACCACTCAAGGCTCCTTTGCGATCATTAGCCTGTTGGCTAGCAGGTCCCCATGAAGGCAACTCCTCTTCTAATTGGGCTTTTCTGGTTGATCCAGGCGTGCCCTGATGTACCCTTGCTGGGTGAGTCCCTCAGACCTTGCTGGTCTGCACTGCTGTCCTTTCCCTGAATTCCAGTGATTTGCCGTTGCCAAGGCTTGTTGGGTCCATTCTGGTCGCTGATACCGCAGCACTCGACAAACTTTGTGGGACAGCTCGAATCCAGCTCATGGACTTCGTCAACTCGTCCTGGACCTCGTGGCTGAAGAGTCAAGACACCCATCAACTTACCTGAAGCACCCGACATCAGTGGGCATTGGTCCATCCTGCCCTTGGTCACTGGCTAGTGACCCAGACTCTGTCCCCTCTGCTTTCAGGTTCCTTCCATCCTAGATCCAGGCTTGGATCTCTTCGGACACTTCTCCTCTTCATGGCAGCAGCAGTTCTTTGCCAGCTTCCATTGCAATCGACGACACAACCCGACACCAAAAGACACCTATGCACCCGGCTTCCCTGGGTGAGGTAACTCGAGTACTCCGGTGCTCCCGTGGATGCTAGCCGTAGAACTTCTTAAGTCCAAAAGGGTTTGGTCCTGACTCGATTCTAAGTGTCCCTAATCTTTACATTTCCAACCGCGGCATTGCCCATAGAAGCTAATGGGAACCTGCGGTTGTGTTTACACACTGCACACGGCCCCCGTGGGTCCCCTGTGTCACTACCTTGGGTGGTTCCTTGGGGTCCCAGTGATTCTACAGGCTCTAGGCCTTGTGTCTAGTTCAGTTGTGGTTCTTATACCACTTTTTTGGTATATGGTTTGGTACGCCCCTAGGGCCCAAATGTGTATTTGTGCTATTACTGTTGATTGCTAACATGTAAATGAAGTACTTCGAACTCCAGTCTCATAAAGAGACTAGAGGGGTGTGTTTTAACCTAAATACATATATTTTTAATATATACCTGGTGTGGTTGTCCTTTCATTTGATCATTCAAGAGATTATAGACTGGTAAAACAAGTGGCTTTACATTCCTTCAAGACTTAGCCTGAAGACTGCTCTCCATAGCTACCACTAGGATAGCTTTCAATAAAGGTTGTCTTTAACCTATCACCATAAGGGGTTGTTTGGACTGATACAAGGTGCCCACTAGAACTAGTGGACGGCATATATCAGCCCACCTTCTTACATTGGTGTGCAGCGTGTGGGATTCCAGCTTGCTATTGTTTTGCCAGATAATCTCAATTGAATTGATCAACAGAAAACCACTAAAGGTACCTTAGTTTAGCTGCAGTAAGTTCTACTGAACTTAGAGTTTTGTGTTAAGGGATAGCACACCCTTTCTACAACTCAAGAGAGTTTAGCAGGCCACACCAGTGTAGGTAGTGCAAAACACCACACCACATTAGTAATGTCTAGCCAGCCAGGAACATGTGGGTCCCTACCAGGCACCAGTGAGCTCCTTCCCTATAGATATGAGGATCTCTCCTTTGCTCAGCTTAGGGCCTTATGTTCCATTACGAAGCTGAAGACAGGCAAAAGCCCAACCACCCAGCATCTCATAAAGATACTGAAGCTGGATGATCTCCCAGGACCTAGTGGTTCTGATGGGGTAAGCAGTGTGGGTGGGGCAGCAGGTGAGGGTGGGCCTAGGGGTAGCAATTCCCCTGACCCTACCTCTAATGCTGACCAGACTGGTGACAATGACCAGACTCTGGTGAACCCAGCTCTCCTGGATGAGGATGAGGAGGATGACAATAATGTTCCTTCCTTTATTCCTCCAGGTAGACCTGAAAGTAGGGCTAGAAGGGATCGATCTCTGTCAAGGGGATCTGTCAAGTCTAACTGCTCTATAGGGACCTCTGTCTCTTCTCACAGAGGGAGGGAAACGTTCCAGGAGAGGAGAGAGAGACTGCTGAAGTATGAGCAAGACAAGTTCAACCTCAGAAAGCAGCAGATGGCCTTAGATAGGGAGCCCCTAGAGCTCTACAGAGCTAGTAAAAAGGAGGGAGTAGAGTCCCTTGGTGGCAGCAACTTCCCTCGAGATAGGGAGAGGTCTTATGACCATAGAAACCTAAGTAAGATTGTCCCTCCCTACCAGAGTGGGGATGACATCCACAAATGGATAACTGCCTTGGAGAGGGCCTGTAAAGTACAGAAGGTCCCTCAAGGTCAGTGGGCAGCAATCTTATGGCTCTCCTTTGCAGACAAAGGTAGAGATAAGCTCCTCACTGTAAGAGAAGAGGATGCTGATGATTACCAGGTCTTGAAAGTGCACTAATAGATGGGTTTGGCCTTACCACTGAACAATACAGGTTAGAGTTCAAAGACACCCAAAAAGCACAAAATCAAGACTGGGTTGACTTTGTTGACTGTGCTGCTAAGGCTCTGGAAGGTTGGTTATTGGGCAGTAAATTGTGTGACTTCATAGGATTGTACAATCTGATAATGAGGGAGCAGATTCTTAATAACTGTCAAAATCACCTGTTGCACCGGTTCCTGGTAGACTCTGATTTGACCTCTCCCCAAGAATTGGGAAAGAAGGCAGACAAATGGGTTAGAACCAGGGCGAGGCAGAAGGTACAGAAGCAAGGTGGTGACCCAAAAAAGCAGGATTCTAAGAGCTCTGACAAGGGTGGGGACAAGGGTAAAGACCAGAAGTCTTCTCAAGGGCCCCAAAAATCTTCTTCTAATGGGGAGTCACAGTCATATAAGGGTAAGGGCCAAAAGAAACCTTGGTGCAAAATCTGTAAGCAGATAACTCACTGGACCAGTGACTGCACCAAGGCCAAAGAGAATACTCCAGCCCCCACCAATGCCCCTAAGGCACCTGCTCCCCCTACACAGAAGAAGGGTGCAGTAGGGTTGATCCTGGGTTGTGAGATAGACTCTGGCCTAGTCAGAGTCCCAACTCAGGCTGTGCTTCTCTGTGATGGGGGAATGGATATGCCCCCCTGTGTGAGTCCCAGTAACTTGGGCAAATACAGACAGCAGCCTTTGATAAATGGAGTAGAAGCTTGGACATTCAGGGACACAGGAGCAAGTGTCACATTGGTGACAAAAGATCTTGTGGATCCTGGGCAGATTATACTTGGTGAAATGTACCAAGTGACCAATGCTAGCAATGTCAGAACAGACCATTCTCTGGCAGTTGTTAACTTCTCCTGGGGAGGGGTAACTGGCCTTAAGAAGGTTGTGGTAAGTGCAGACCTACCAGTACAGTGCTTGCTTGGCAATGATCTAGAGACTTCAGCTTGGGCTGAAGTGGAGCTCAGGGCACATGCCGAAATATTAGGGATCCTTGCTCATGTAATTGCTGTGACTAAATCACAGGCCAAAATGTCTAAAACTGGACAGGCCCTGGATTCTGGGATAATGGACCAGGTGCCTCACAAGAGGAGGAGCAGTAGGGTTAAGGCAGAGCCTGATCAGTCTCCTCAGGGAGATGATCTTGAGCCTGAAGAAGGAACTGTACCAGATGAGCTTGAACCTGACCAGGTTGAGTTCTTGGGGGCAGGGGGCCCTTCCAGGTCTGATCTGAGCCAGGAGCAGAAACCCTGCTCCTCTCTTGAACCCCTCAGAAAGCAAGCTGCTGATGAGGCTGCTGTGAATGCAGGTGGCACCCATTAAGTTTATTGGGATGATGGACTCCTATACTCAGAGAGTAGAGACCCCAAGCCTGGTGCATCCAGGAGGTTGGTTATACCTCTGAAGTTTAGGGGTTTCCTATTGACACTAGCCCATGATATTCCCCTAGCAGGACACCTAGGCCAGAACAAGACTTGGGACGGAATTGTCCCTCACTTTCACTGGCCCCACATGTCTGAGGACACCAAGGAGTTTTGTCTCTCCTGTGTAACCTGCCAAGCCAGTGGCAAAGCAGGTGGCACTACAAAGGCCCCCCTGATACCACTACCTGTGGTGGGGGTGCCCTTTGAAAGGGTAGGGATTGACATTGTTGGTCCCATGGATCCCCAAACAGCATCTGGGTACAGAATATGCCACCAGGTACCCAGAGGCATTTCCCCTAAGGAGCACTACAGCACCTGTAGTGGCAAGAGCTCTCTTGAGTGTGTTCTCAAGAGTAGGCTTTCCTAAGGAGGTAGTATCCGACAGGGATGCAAACTTCATGTCTAGTTACTTGACTGCTATGTGGAAGGAGTGTGGAGTGAACTACAAGTTCATCACACCCTATCACCCACAATGCAATGGTTTAGTTGAGAGATTCAACAAAACCTTAAAGGGCATGATTAAAGGACTCCCAGAGAAGCTTAGGCGAAAATGGGACCTACTCTTGCCCTGCCTTTTATTTGCATACAGGGAGGTGCCTCAAAAGGGGGTTGGTTACAGCCCATTTGAACTTTTGTTTGGTCACCCTGTAAAGGCTCCATTGTGTTTGGTGAAGGAAGGATGGGAGTTACCTCTCAAGCCCCCAAGCAAGACATAGTGGACTATGTACTTGGTCTCCGCTCCAGGATGGCTGAGTACATGACAAAGGCAAACAAAAACCTTGAGGCTAGCCAGGAACTGCAAAAAGCCTGGCATGACCAAAAGGCTGTACTGACTGTTTATCAGCCAGGACAGAAAGTGTGGGTGTTGGAGCCTGTGGCCCCAGCAGCCCTCCAGGACAAATGGAGTGGCCCCCATACAATTGTTGAACAGAAAGGGGAGGTTACCTACTTGGTAGACCTTGGAACCCCTAGGAGTCCCCACAGGGTACTTCATGTCAACAGACTTAAACCATATGTTGACAGGGCAGACATGGGCTTGCTCATGGCTACTGATGAAGGACAGGAGGAAGAGAGTGACCCACTCCCTGACCTGCTTTCTCAGAACCCTGATGATGGGTCAGTTGATGGTGTAGCCTTGGCAGGCAGCCTCACGGCCCAGCAGCAAACAGACTGCAGAGACCTTCTCAGCCAGTTTAGACATATGTGTTCTCTGACTCCAAGTCAGACCACCTGGTGCACTCCTGAAGTGGACACTGGGGACAGTCTACCTGTGAAGAATAAGATCTACAGGCAACCTGACCATGTCAGGGACTGTATAAGGACAGAAGTCCAAAAGATGTTGGATCTGGGTGTGATTGAACCCTCAGCTAGCCCAGTAGTCCTGATACCTAAACCTCGCACCAGTGGTGGAAAAAGAGAGATTAGGTTTTGTGTAGACTACAGGGGTCTCAATGCAGTCACTAGGACTGATGCCCATCCCATCCCCAGGGCAGATGAGCTAAGAGATACTTTGGCCTCAGCCAAGTTTCTAAGCACATTTGACTTGACAGCTGGCTACTGGCAGATCAGACTAGCTGATGACGCAAAGCCAAAGTCAGCATTTTCTACCCCTAGTGGGCACTATCAATTTTTGGTAATGCCCTTTGGTTTGAAGAATGCACCTGCCACTTTCCCAAGGTTGGTGAATCAAGTCCTTACAGGCCTGGAAGACTTTAGTGCAGCATATCTAGATGATATTGCTGTCTTTAGCACCACCTAAGAGGATCACCCGGTCCACCTGAGGAATGTTTCTTAGGCCCTGCAAACAGCAGGCCTAACTATCAAGGCTACTAAGTGCCAGATAGGGCAGAGTAAGGTTGTGTACCTGGGCCACCTAGTAGGTGGAGGCCAAATCCAGACCATAATGGAATGGAATGGATTGCTCCAACTACCTAGACTCAGGTGAGAGCCTTCTTAGGCCTGACTGGGTACTATAGGAGTTTGTCAAGGGGTATGGATCAATAGTGATACCCCTGAATGACTTAACTTCTAAAAAGATGCCCAAAAAGGTTCAGTGGACAGCTAGCTGTCAAAAGGCATTTGATGACCTGAAGCAGGCCATGTGCACTGCTCCCATTCTGCAGAGTCCTGACTACTCCAAGAAGTTCATTGTCCAAACAGATGCATCTGAATTGGGGGTAGTGGCTTTACTGTCACAATTGAATGATGAAGCTCAGGATCAGCCAGTAGCTTTCATAAGCAGAAGGCTGACCCCTAGAGAGAAACGTTGGTTAGCCATTGAGAGGGAGGCCTTTGCTGTGGTTTGGGGTCCGAAGAAGTTGAGGCCATACTTGTTTGGTACTCACTTCCTTGTTCAGACAGACCATAAGCCCCTCTTATGGCTAAAACAAATGAAGGGTGAAAACCCCAAACTGCTTAGGTGGTCCATTTCCCTACAGGGGATGGACTTTACAGTGGAACATAGACCTGGGAGTAACCATGACAATGCAGATGGACTCTCTAGGTATTTTCACTTAGAACATGAAGACTCAACTGGTCAAGGTTAGTTTAATGTCCCTGCGTTTGGGGGGGGAGGGGTTGTGTAGGAGAGTAGGATCTGCTTCACATGGGTACCCCCACTTTTTGCTGGTGTTTCACTGTTTTTCGACCTTAGTCTGGCTGTGGCCCTGCTAATCAGGACCACAGCCTAGCAGCTTCCTCTCTAAAATGGTTTGCATGTACATTAGGTTCATATCTAATTGGATTCTGGAGTGCCTTATAAGCCCCTAGTATATGGTATACTATGTACCTAGGGCATAGGTACCTCAGAGGCCTATCAGGGGCTGAAGCATGTATTATGCCACCCCTGGGAAGCACTCCAAAATGGCACCCGAGGTCTGCTACTGCAGCCTGGGTAAGGGTGTGCTTGCAACCCTCACAGGGGTATAGGCTACCTATATCACTACCCTTGCACACACATATACAACCTATAAGTCACTCCTATGGCAGGCCTTAACAATCCTGAAGGCAGAGTGCTTGGTTTTTATGTGAGAGGGTGCCCCTGCATGAGCATAGCCCCTCTGCAGCGTTTGGAGTATCTCCTCTGATGCTGTTTGTGGTACAGAATGATCACATACTCTTAAGTGCATTATAACCTCGCGGTAAATGCTAACCTTGGGATGGCTGCACGGAAACATGTCGTGTTTGGTGTCGAACGCTTTGGAATACTACCCCCCCAACCAGTTCTGGTGGCAGGGGTAGCATTCCACCCTTCTAGAGGGAGAGACATGTTCACACTGGTCTAACCCGGTAGGACTTTCTTGAGCCCTGGCATCACAAAATGGATGCCTCTGCCACAGACACGGGTCTGACCTCCTGCTACTGACCGAAACTCCGGCAGGGGAGGCCTGGACAATAGGTTTCCTGTCGAAGGAAGGTGTAACCACCTCCCCAGACAGGCAGATGTGTATTGGGGCTGGGCGGGAGCACTCTCTGGTGCTTTGAAGTCCTGCACTGGGGGCACACTTGGTGTCCCTGTGCATTGTCCAGTTCAAACCGGTTGCAGGGGCTACCTGCCCCTGCTCTGGCGTGAAACTGGACAAAGGAAATGGGTGTAACCACCCCTCTTTCCAAACCCTCCCATAGGTGGGTCCCTAGAGTATGTCCAACACCCAAACTTAGTATAAGTATGGGAACCCAGTCCTTGCGACTTTAGATTACCCTGGATGAAACTCTGCAACATATATCCTGGACCTTCGACGTTCTACTTTGCCTAGAAGACTGAAGAAATCTCCCTTGGGGTCAAGGAGTGACTCCCCTGCTTGGCAGGCACCAAAGAAGCAACTGACCGGTCTGCACCACTGAAGCTCCAGCCAGACGGCAAAGTCTTTGCATCACCAGAGGAGGATTTCCAGACTTCATCAAGGCTACCCTGAGTCCACAGCAAAGCTGAGGCCCGTGGCTATGGTGGGTGACGTGGAACCGTGACCCCTGGACACCGTGAACTTTTGCAGCAACACTATCTTCCTGGTCCTCCTCGAAGTTGTGCTTTGGGCTCTGAGTAGCCCCAGCCTTGAGCACCTTCTGCTTTGAAGATTGCTGGCCTCCACTCCACGAGTGAGCCGTTGGCCAGTTTCAAGTGCGACCACTTGAGGCTCCTTCGCGATCACTAGCCTGTTGGCTAGCAGGTCCCCATGAAGGCAACTCCTCTTCTAATTGGGCTTTCCTTGTTGCTCCAGACGTGCCCTGACTTTCCCTTGCTGGGTGAGTCCCTAAGACCTTGCTGGTCTGCACCGCAGTTCTTTGTCTGAATTCCAGTGACTTGCCATTGCCAAGGCTTGTTGGGGCCATTGTGGTCGCCGACACCGCAGCACTTGACAGACTTTGTGGGACAGCTCGAACATGACAAGTGGACTTCGTCGACTCTTCCTGGACCTCGTGGCTGAAGAGTCAAGACACTCATCAACTCACCTGAAGCTCCCGACATCCGTGGGCATTGGTCCATCCTGCCCTCGGTCACTGGCTAGTGACCGAGACTCTGTCCCCTCTGCTTTCAGGTTACTTCCATCCTAGATCCAGGCTTGGATCTCTTCGGACACTTCTCCTCTTCACAGCAGCAGCAGTTCTTTGCCAGCTTCCATTGCAATACGACGCGACCTGACACCAAAAGACACCTATGCACCCAGCTGCCCTGGGTGAGGTAACTCGAGTACTCTGGTGCTCCCGTGGGTGCTAGCCCTAGAACTTCTTAAGTCCAAAAGGATTTGATCCTGACTCAATTCTAAGTGTCCCTAATCTTTAAATATCCAACCGCGACTTTGCCCATAGACGCTAACGGGAACCCGCGGTTGTGTTTACACACCGCACACGGCCCCCGTGGGTCCCCTGTGTCACTACCTTGGGTGGTTCCTTGGGGTCCCAGTGATTCTACAGGCTCTAGGCCTTGTGTCTAGTTCAGTCGTGGTTCTTATACCACTTTTTTGGTATATAGTTTGGTACGCCCCTAGGGCCCAAATGTGTATTTGTGCTATTACTGTTGATTGCTAACGTGTAAATTAAGTACTTCGAACTCCAGTCTCATAAAGAGACTAGAGGTATGTGTTTTAACCTAAATACATATATTTTGAATATATACCTGGTGTGGTTGTCCTTTCATTTGATCATTCAAGAGATTATAGACTGGTAAAACAAGCTGCTTTACATTCCTTCAAGACTTAGCCTGAAGGCTGCTCTCCATAGCTACCACTAGGATAGCTTTCAATAAAGGTTGTCTTTAACCTATCACCATAAGGGGTTGTTTGGACTGATACAAGGTGCCCACTATAACTATTGGACAGCATATATCAGGCCACCTTCTCACATCATATACCGACGACACCCAAATAGTTGTGTCTCTCTCTTCTGAAGCAGAAAGAGTGGGCAAACAATTCAACATCCGCATGGGAAGCATCGCTGACTGGATGCACATTGTTTAAAACAAATTCTGAAAAACTGAGGTGGTGCTGTTTGGCAACAACACCTCCTATTGGAACATCACTTGGTGGCCCCGCCAATCTTGGTTATCTCCCACTGCCAGGCCAAAAATCAAGAAACTTGTGAGTCATTTTTGATGCCAGGTTAGCGTTCACATACCAAACAAAACATCCTCATGTTTTCTCACTGTGAGAGTATTAGAAAAAATATTCTTCCTCCCAAATTGAGTTAAGAAAAACAGATAATATAGCCCTGGTAGTCTCAAACCTAGACTATTGCAATGCCTTATATGTAGGCTCTCAAAGTTGCCCGCTCAATAAATTGCAGACTCTTCAAAATGCTGCAGCCTGGGTAATGTTGAACCTCCTAAAATTATGTTCAGTCTCACAAACTCAGTAATTCAGGGCAGGATCAAGTTCAAAACCTTGTGCTGGGCTCATAAGGCCTCGCACCAGATTGATATTTCCTTTCTTCAAGGAACGTTTAAATGGTGCTCACATACAGGCCCCCTGTGGTTCAGCACAGCAAAACAGGTAATCTTTCCCAGAATCAAAAAGCACACTTGGGAGAAAGATGTTTCTCTTACTCTACATTGACCCATGGCGGAAAAATTCACCTCGCTTGCGGAGTTTGCAGAATTCAGGAACTTTGCACTACTTTGCATTCCCAGAGGAGCGGCGTTTTAGCACCAAACTATAGGATACCGTCACTCAGCTGCTTGCACAAGCTAAGGGACATATTATCAAGCATGGAGTTAAAATTATCAACGCTTTAGCGGCAGAAAACTGCTGCTAAAGCGGCGATAATGGGCTTGATAATATGCACTTGAGAATTCCAATAGAAGACCATATTGTCACCAAAACATGGGCTTCTATGGGAATACTCAAGGGCATATTATAAAGTCCATTATCGCCGCTTTAGCGGCAGTTTTCTACCGCTAAAGCGGCGATAATTTTAACTCTGTTTCTTGATAATATGCCCCCAAGTTCTGTGCTGGTGATTACCTTCCGGCACTAAGATGTTTATTTGTGGTGCTCCCCGACTCCCATGCCCCTTCCCCCGGGGTGGATAATGTGAGTAACTGCAAGGCTGTGGCTAATAATGCTGTTGCCTGTCTTCCGCTGCAGGACATGTGGTTTGAGTGTACGTACAAGCCCCGGGAAAGTCCTATGGGGCATATCAGCAACAACCGGCGATAATTATCGCTAAGCGCCATTAGCGCTAGGATGCTATTAGCAACGCTTATCTCAAAAGCGATAAAAATCCTAGCGCTAA
Organism: Triturus cristatus; assembly: GCF_964204655.1. Classification (NCBI taxonomy): domain Eukaryota; kingdom Metazoa; phylum Chordata; class Amphibia; order Caudata; family Salamandridae; genus Triturus; species Triturus cristatus. Next base: position 370,829,672 of record NC_140584.1, on the reverse strand, counting down.
CTGCCTAAAGTAAAATTATTGCTGGAAACTTAGCGATAATCTCACGAAATGTGGCGTTAGCTTGTTGATAGGGACTCACAAACTTAGCCATGATATCCACCTTCCATAGGATATCATGGCTAAGTCAGTCCTGAAGCAGGCGTAAGGAAAGTAGCGATAACAGGGGTTATCGCTACTTTTCCTGCCGCTATGCTTCATAGCGTGGGGTTTGATGATAGGAGAAATGTCGCTTAGCGACATTTCTCCTGTCATGTTAGGTCAGGAACGCCCACTTTGCATCTCATTAGAGATGCAAAGCTGGGCGTTAAGATTTTGTGCGCTAAAGCAAGGTTTCACGCGTTAGCGTGACCTTGCTAATTAGGCGATAAAATTATCGCCGCTTTTCGGCAGAAAGCGGCCGCAAAAGCGGCGATAATTTTTGATCGCCGCCTTGTAAATATGCCACTAAATGTGCGCAGATCTGGCCTGTTCATGAGAGTCCAGGGACTCCCTTCCCATTGTATTTGCAGATACAATGGTCTCTTTAGAACTTTCTCTTGCCCCATTTAGTCTGCTTGCTGCAGTCAGACTAGCAGTTACTGCTTTAAGGCGGTAGGGCCCTTTTTTGGGGGGGGTTTGGTTGGTTTTTTCACCTTACCGGCTAACTCGGCAGTGTGCATTGGAGTGGCGTCTCTAGACCTAGTCTCACACTATAGGGGCTGCTCTGCTTCCTAATGCTTTGGACAAAAGGGTAGGTTATGGAGTGTGTAGACTCTCGTCTTGCTGTTCCTGTGACCTTCAGATGGAAACGCTATGTGGTGCATGCTGGCAACCAGAGGCTCAACCCCACGCCTAGTCCAGCAGTGACCCAATGAGACAGGGTAATTTCAGGGTTGTACAACATTTGCCTCGTGCATACCGGCTCTGCAAGAACCACACACTGGTTCTCAACCACAAGCCACATGATTCTAGCCATGTGGGAGCTGGGAGGAAGGCCCTAGTTAGTCCAACACTGACTATCCTGATGGGGACAAGAGGTCCTTTGTATCGGACTGGCTGGAAGGAATGAAGCACAGTCAGTCCAACTGGCATGCCTGGCACAGGACTGAATTAGTCACAGCCCTACCTCCCTTTTGGCAGCACCAGCCTAGAAATGTGCATGACTGGTCGTGGTCTCAGAGAGGCTGAGAGGTTGGTGCAATCATGCTTCCCCTGTTACTGACCCCGTCCCAGCCCTATCAGGCAGTTCAGAAGCACAGGTTTGTCCTCTGTACGTTGTAACCACACCAGGTACACAAAACTGCTGTAAAGATATGTTATGTACTTTGATGACCACAAACCTCAGTCCTAATAGTATAGGTCAGTGTGTCAACAAGCTCACTACAGAGATGCCACTGTACACTCCAATAAGAAGTGTCCGGGGTTTAATGCAATTGCTGCAGAGATTAAAGCCTAAACTGCACGTTGTGTATTTGTGTCTCAGTTAAATGCATCCATGGGTTAAGGCACCTGTTACAGAGATCTAGGAGGGAGGAAGGAGGAAGGAGGAAGGAGGAGGGAAGAAGGATGAAGGAGGAGGATGTTTTCTAATGCGCTCTACTATTTTCACTTGCATCTTGGCGCTAAGCAAGAACCACACACCGAAGCGGTACCACAGAGACACACCAATGGATTATTAAACAGCAAAGTCTTTAAAGCTTTTCAAAAACTTAAAGAGGTCCTTGTTCGGTACAGGGGTTGGGCATGGGAGATCCAGGAGGGGCCGCAGTGAAGGATAAAGCACACCCCCTGCCCTGGATTTAAAAGTCTTGGACATGTCTAAGATGTCTTCAGCCAGGAGTGCAAGGAGCGAGCAGAGCGGTAAATCAAAGCAATACTGTGCAAGAGTCTCGGGCTGCCACATATGGACTGAACTATAAACATAACCAAATGTCACCTGCACCAAAATAATCTCTGTGGCTGTGTGGGCTATTGATTGATAAAGTGTGCAGCAATTAAGTGAATTGGCAGTGCCCCTGCATGGTGTCTGCATTCCAATCTCACATGAGTAACTCATCCAGGGAGAGAAACGTCAGCTCCTATGCCTGCTATGAGACAGTCCACTCTGCGAGGGTTTTTGACACCTTATGCGAGGGTACATGTTTTCACCCCTTCTGGAGTCTTTATTGGCACAGACATATTTGATGACTCTGATGGCAATCTGCCCTTCGGAGCTGATGGCACTTAGGACACTGCTTCGGATTGCCTTGCTGTGGCACCAGCGCTATTTGGTTACATGAGAGACAGTGACACAAGCAGCACAAGAGGGTGTAAGACAATGGAGGGAGTCACTTGGAACTTTGAAGGGTTCCCATGGAACACAACAACGTGCAACACCCGTTGGGGAGACACGGGTGAGGATTACATGAGTGAGTGTGACAAGTAGACACCAGAGAGTAGGGAGACGCAGGCGAGTATTGCACGAGTGAGGATTACATAAGTGAGGGTGACACTTTCAGTATAACAGTGCGTTACAAGTGGGGTGACATGAATGAGGGATTCACAAGTGGGGTGACAATCGCAGGACAGTGTAGTACCAGGAAGGTGACACAATCAGCACAGGTGAGGTTGCAAGAGTGAGGGAGATAGGAGTGAGGGTGACGCAGGTGTAGGCGACAGCAGAAGTGAGGGTAGCGTGATCTCACACGGGTACCACAGACTGGACACAGTAACATGAATGAGTGTGATACCAGCAGCACAAGTGAGGGTGACACTATTAGGTCTCTCAGCCTCAAACAGAAGCGATCGGGCACTACCTTCTCTATCACCAGAGTCCATGAGCAAACGTACCTTACCATTAAACAGTACCTGCTCTGCTTGAGAGATCACCTGCAGGCCCCTAGAAGATCCTCCCATCTTCATACACCTGCATGAACGTCTTCTTCACTTGTACGTTCAAACTCACACATATTTTTTTTACAACAAGCTACTTGTTTTTACACACCGAAAAAGATGAAAATGCAACATTTTAAATGTGTTGTTTCTTATTTTCTTGCCTAACAGGCTTCAAAACCTACAAATAGTTTCGAAATGTAAGGTTTTGCAAATACAATACTGACACCTTCTGGTCAATTTCTTTTATCATTGAATGACCCAAAAAAGGCCTTGAAAATAACCATGTAATTTTGTATTAACAGTGGCTCGTTCAGGAGAGTATGCAACCCATATTTAGCACATAAATTTGGTACTCCTTCTGCTTGTGGAACTCTGCGGAATTTGGCAAAGTTTTCTGGTAACTCCGCGGAATTCCTCAAAGTGAAACTCCACAAGCTCGGCCCAGGCCTACTAAACATCCAAATCGTGGAACTCAATGTCTGACCATCTTAGAGCTCAGCCAAATCTCCTAAAATTTAGTAAACAACTACAAACCTGGCATTTTTGCGCCTATATTTAAATTATTTTTCTCTGGCTTTGCACCGAGACATCAGGTCTGACACTAGAGCCAAGACGACGATTGGTATTCGCGCGCTTTGCAAAATTATCAACATAACATAACATTGAGGCACACATTGCTCAGTATTTGTCCTATGCCAGAGGAGTAGGCGTGGTGATCCGTATGGATGTCCAGTGGCACATGGAGCGCCATCTGAAATAGGAAGGGAAGGTATGTCATTATAAAGGGTGTGTTCTATGAGACCCCATTTGTATGAAATAGGGTATTTGATTGAGGAGGGTGAAAACTCTTCTCAAGTAACAAGCACAATGGGGGGCGTGGCTAGAGCCCGTGGACGATGGCGGCTTCTCTGTAGCTCTCCCGGGAGGTGCGGAGAATGGACAGCCCAACGTGACTCCCTACAGCGATTTCCTCCTGAAAAATCATGGGTTTCGACTTCGGAACTGGTGAACATCTGTTTTGGTGAATTTGTTTGCCCGAGTCTGCTTGTGGGTAATCCTTTTTTTTTTGACAAGTGCAGGAAGCGTCGATACTCGGCATTATGGCCGCCATTTTATGTTAACGCTGACGGAGCTCCGCTCCTAGCGTACCTCGGCTAATTACGATATTGGCATCATAACTTTCATATTTTCTCCATTGTCAGCCTGCTAGTCACCACGCGGTGCCCACTTAACTTTTACAAGCGACTTGGCTTCTGCTAGCACGTTTTTCGAGCGCTTTGGAATTTCTGTCAACTATGACTGGTATTATTCATTCACAGCGATGCTGCAATATGACTGACTGAAAAAATTATGGGCCATTTGCTATTTTCACTCCTCTGTAACACGCTTCTATTTACTCCATGATTGTATTGCATGAGGTGTTGTCTTCTGAAACCACGGCCGACATCTTGTGAAGCTGCTGACGGAGTCATACTCCTAGCAGTTTTGCACTATAAGAAAGGTTTATTATTGCACCATATACCGCTTATTGCTCCATTTGCATGTTAACTTGCCATGGTCTTTTCAATTATATCACCACAGGACCAACTTCTTCATAATTCTGGTTGCCATTGATACTTTTTATTGTAGTTCATTTTTTTTTTTTCAAGCTGTTGCAACCACCTGTTTGATTTCTATGTCATTAATTTGTTTATGTGTCAAATGCTAGTTTCACATTTTCTCAAATAGCGCTTGTATTATTGTGGTATTCATTTCTTCTCTCCAGAACTGCTGTTGCTTTAGCACCTAGAAGTGACCCTCTCCTCTTTTCTTGTCATGTTTACCGGATTGTTGTTACACCACACTGCATACTCAGTTTCACATTTACTCATACATATATCTTTGCTCTACAGATTTTACTAACCTCTCACATTAATTAGCTATATTGCTTGTTTTTCTACTGGCATGTTTTGCCTTTCTGACATAAATTGTTGTATCTTTACTTGACCTCTCTATGTAGTTCACATAGAAGTAACTCTTGTTTATAACGCTCAACTTTACTGCAATTACCTGTACACAATTTAGTTCATTCGCTTCATTCTGACGGCACCCTTGCCTTAATGCCTCAACATTATTATTGTGTATGGTCATGTCTTATTCATATTTAGCTTTTTTGCCATATTAGGAACCTTATATTGCTTGTTTACCTGTTTTGTAACATCCTAGTTGCATTTGTCATTTCTTCTATGGGTAGAACATATAAGGAGCTACACAAGCCTACTCCAACTCCTCGCAAATTTCTCCTTCATACGGGTTCTAGATATCAGTGTCTAGAGATGGATGACTCCTCTGATCCCTCTGCTAAAAGTTCCTCCTCTGCTTCAGCTCCACAAACAAGTGGCGCCACCAAAGGCTCAATCAAAAGATTAAAAAAAGACCCACCTTCTCCTCCCAAACAAACCTCATCAGTAACAATGGATATCCTTTTGGAGGAAATTAGGGCCTTACGCCCTTTTATTGAAGAAACTAAAACTACTCTTGAGGAAACCAAAACTACTCTTCAGCTGTTATCCGACAAGTGGTCGAATATTGATGGTCGTGTGACCCTTCTTGATTCTCTTACTTCCTCTGTTGCCAAAGTTGATCCACTTTGCGTCCAAGTTTCTACACTCCATAAACAACTTGAGAATTTAGAGAACAGAAATAGGAGGAACAATCTTTGCATTTATGGCCTGGCGGAAAATTCAGAAGGGTCTGATGCCCATACTTTTTTCAAATCCTTTTTGCCGAAGATTCTCCAGCTGCCAGATACCACTAATCTCAATATACAAAGAGCTCATCGTTTAGGTCCTCCTCCTACTGGGTTCTCTACTACCCACGTCAAAAGGCCGAGAGGTGTTATCCTCTACTTCCTAGAATATACAGATTTACTTACAGTTTTATCCGCAGCCAAAGCTCTCCCTCGACTTACCTGGTCTGGTAATCAGCTTTTCTTCGCACAGGATTATGCTAAAGCCACTGCTGACCGGCGCAAAGAATTCCTTTCACTTAGACCACAGCTGCGTTCTATGGGAGCGAGATATGGACTTTTTCATCCCTGCCTTTTCAAGGTGACTTTCAACAACAAGACTACTACTTATGATAATCCGCTGAAACTAAAGAGTTTTCTATACTCTCATAGTGCCACCAGAATGGACATTTCTGCGTCTTCAAGTTCTTCATAATTGGTTTTCACTCACCTATCTCATGTTAATGCTTTTATGCTATGTTCCTTGTTGGTTTTCATGACTGTTATGCTTATACAGTTCTTCTAGCTGCTTGTTTTACGTTAATCTTCTATGGTCTTAACATTTAACATTTATCCTTTCTCCCCCTCTGATTTCTTCATTCACACTGTCACCCACCTTCATGTCCTTGGAGTTCGTTGCGGTTGTCTTCCTTCCCTGCCTTCCCTTTGGAGCTTATGACCCGTCATTGTTCTATGTGGCCTCCATCCTCCTCTCCTTTTGTTTGTTCTCGACATTATGTAAGTTTTTTGCTCTTCTTCTTCTGTTATTATGTTTTCACTTTTCTTTCTCTCTCTTCTTTATGCCCCTCAGCTCCTCACTTCCTCTTTGGCTACGTTTCTCTTCAGCATATTTTCTGTCCTTTCCTCTTGTTCCAGCCTTTTCATTTTCATTCCTCTTTGCTTGTGTTTTCACTATATCTCTTCTTTTTTATTCTCCCCTTTTTTCTTCATCATGTAACTGGCTTATACTTTGTTGTTTTTTATGAAATTATCTTATTTTATTCTTGGTATCTCTTATCAATATCCCTATATGCTTTAAATGTTTTTCTTTTTCATGATTATTCTTCAACTGGCTTTTTGGTATGCTTTTCTAGTATTGTTTTATGCCTTTGAAAATATTTTCTTGGAATGTTAGAGGTTTACATTCGCCAATTAAAAGACAGAGAGTATTATCTCATTTGACCAAACTCAACGCAGATATAGCCTGTATACAGGAATCACATCTATCGGCAGATGAATCTGCTAAACTGAAAAGGGGTTGGGTGGGTGAAGTGTATTTTTCCCCAGGTGACGGGAAACGGAATGGCGTTTTGATTCTGTTTAGAAAAAATCTTCCAATCAAGTCAGTAACGCATTTTGCTGATACTTCAGGCAGATGGGTGTTAGTTAATTTTATTCTAGACAATGTTCCTATTTCTATTTTAAATGTGTATGCTCCAACAAGTGGTGACGCCTCTTTCTGGACTTCTTTAGCTCCACTAATCACCCAACACTATGTTGATAACTTCATTCTAGTGGGTGATTGCAACGATGTTTTTGACCCCTTTTTGGATAGACACTCAGCTAGCGCTTACACTCCACATAAGTCACAAAAATCCTTTACTCACCTCATTGCACAATACAAACTTACTGATGCCTGGAGACTCTGCAATCCCACTTTGCGGGAATACTCTTTCTTTTCACCCCCTCACCAAACTCAATCCCGATTAGATTATTTTTTTATTTCACATCACCTTTCCCAGTCCCTTATTTCTTCTGACATCGGCTCCATCTTAATTTCGGATCATGCCCCAGTTTCCATTTCTTTGGATCTATTACAAAAGCCTACATCCATTAAAAAATGGCGTTTTAACAACGCTCTCCTTCTTGATGTACAATTTGTTCCTTCTTTTACATCCTTTTTCCATGAATATTTTCTGTTCAATCATACGGATGATGTTCCATTCCCTGTAGTCTGGGATGCTTTCAAAGCATCAGCCAGAGACTTCATCATTAATTACGTTTCTCGTAAGCGAAAGAAAGCCCAACAAGCCACTAATGTTCTACTTTCCAAAATTAAACAACTAGAACACTTATACTATACGTCTAAATTAAAAGATTGTTTAAACGACCTAATTTCTACCAAACTTCAATTTAATAAAGATTCCACATTTAATGCCTCTAATTTTCTCTTAAAATCTAGCAGAATAAGGCTGGAAAATTGCTGGCTAATTATTTAAAGGTGAGACAAAACAAAGTCAATATTGAATCTATCTACGGTCATGACGGGTTACTGAAACACAAAAACGAAGACATCTTACAAGAATTCTTACATTTTTATGAAACATTGTATTCCTCCGAAGTATCTTCATCTGAACAGTCCATCTCCCAATTTTTGTCAAGCATCTCTTTTCCTTTTGATATTCCTCCGGACCTTTCCTCTTTAGAATCCGATCTTACACATAGGGATCTCCTCCAGGCTCTTCATACTCTCAAACACGGGAAAGCTCCGGGGCCGGACGGCTTTACTGTTGAATTCTTTTCCTATTTTTCAAATTTGCTTATCCCCAAATTACATTTGCTTCTCTACCTTTCTTCAAACTGACTCCGCTTCTGTATCCTTCTCTGATGCCCTTATCTGTATTATCCCGAAACCGGGCAAAGATCCACAGCATTGTAAAAATTATCGCCCTATTTCTCTAGTAAATATTGATTATAAAATGTTTTCCAAAGCATTAGCTTTGCGTTTAGAGTCTTCACTACCTGAGCTTTTAGGGAAAGAACAGTCCGGCTTTGTTACAGGTAGACTGTTGTCGGATAACACTAGATTATTTTTTGACATCCTTTCCAAGACTTCACATTATTCTCATTCCCTCGCAGCCATAGCTTTGGATGCGGAAAAAGCTTTTGATCGGGTTGAATGGCCTTATCTGTTTAAAACTCTGAAGTGGTTTGGTTTTGGTCCGAAAATTTCCTCCCTGATTTCCTTCCTTTACTCTCGTCCTAGAGCAGCAATTTCGGCAAATGGGGGCTTATCTTCTTATTTTTCACTGGGGAGAGGGGTTAGACAGGGTTGCCCACTTTAACCTTTTCTGTTTAATCTTGCTTTAGAACCTTTCCTTTTGCGAATTCGTCAGAATGATAATATACATGGTTTTAATTTTCACAATTCTGACATAAAAATGGCGAAGTTCATTCTTTTGCTCAAGTATCGGGCTATAAGCTAAATAAAGATAAGTGCGAAATCTTACCACTCACTAAAGTGACTTTCAAGGGTGACTTTTCTACCTCAGGTTTTACTTGGAGCCCTAATTCTATCAAATATTTGGGCCTCAATTTGTTCTCCTCTCTTTCGGGTACAACCACTAAGTGTATGGAAGATTGTGTACAAAAACTAACCACTCTCACTAACAAATGGCATCCTCTCTATTTGTCGTGGTGGGGAAGACTGGACACAATCAAGATGATGCTCTCTCCCATTGTTTTGTTTACAATATCCAACATACCACTTGCTATCCCCTTGAAATATTTCAAGAAAATTAACTCTATTCTATCTTCCTTTCTGTGGGGGCATAAAAAATCTCGTATGTCTTTGTTTAAGCTAATGCGCCCTAAAAGAGAGGGTGGGGTGAACTTTCCAAACTATTCCTTATATCACAAATCTTTTCTTTTACATCAAATCTCTCATTGGATTGAAGATTCCTCATTATCCTCTCCTCTCTGTTCCCCCTTTTCCTTTAAAGAATATCTTATGTTTTCTCGTAGGCCTCAGTCTTTATCAACTCCTATTCTTAAATACACCTCCAAAATTTTTCCTTGTTTACTTGTTTCATCCTTTTTTGATCAACCTATTTGGCATAACACGTCTATTTTAATTAACAATAAACCAATTTTTTGGAAATCCTGGAGAACGCGTGGCCTTATTTGGGTGCGTCAATTGTTTCATCACATTCAGATTATTTCCTTTGATTTAGCTGCCACTTCTTTCAATCTACCTCTTACTTTTCTACCCAAATATTTGTTATTGACACACGCATTACAACAGGCATATGATGCTCATCTTGCTGTATCTCCTTCATCAACTCACACGCCCTCTGACATACCCTCGCTGAATTCTTTACTTCTTAAGCATTCTAAAGCTTCAAAGATATACGCTTCTCTTCACACTCCATCCTCCCCCCGCATTAAAACCACGATAGAGAAGGATTGGGAAAAAGATCTTGCAACCTCTTGGCCTATTGAGTTATGGGACAAGTTGTGGTTGAAGATTCGTAGATCCTCCAGGGCTGCTAATACTACTCAAACACTGTTTTTTATTTATAATCGTTTATTGTTTTCACTACTCACCCTCAGCAAACATTTCCCGGATGCCGCTGACAAGTGTTGGACCTGCTCCTCACCATGTGCAGATCTTTTTCACATGCTTTTCAGCTGTCACTTTGTTCTTAGTTTCTGGAAGCAGGTTTGGTCTCAAATTAATAAGATTTTCTCTTCCACTCATCCCTTTTCTTTTTCTCACATTTTTTTAGGAAGTCTGTCTCCCATCTGGGATCATTGCACTTGTAGCGTTAGAATAATTGACTTGCTACTAGCAGTAGCATTTCAACAAATAACTAAAAACTGGAAGGATTATACCAAATTATCTTATAAGGCTTGGTGGTATGCTGTTTGCTATAATCATAGATTAGACACGACTTTTGTTTACCCCTTAACCTTAGCTACTAAGCGGAGAGAATTATGGAGTCCAGTTACAGTTTTTTTTTACTTAAGTGCTCGTACCTCTCTGTCCCTATCCCCGTTACAGCAAGAAGTCCCTAAACCTCCATGACTTCCTGTTCTTTGTTCTTTTTTTTTTTTTTACTTTTCTTATGCTTGTAATGTATATCTCATTTCCCTTTTTAATGCCTTATTTCATACCAATTGCCAGTTTTTGCTTATAATTATGCTCAATTTTTTTTTTATGTCTCATATTATAGCCTGTATTATTGCCATTACTTAACCTGACATATGCTTTTGTTGTTATCTTTTTCTTATTTTTGTCTTATTTTGTAACATCTGAGCATTTCCTTTCAATAAAAAAATATTCTGAACTTAAAAAAGTAACAAGCACAATGCTTGTCAAGGTGAACCACAAAAGTTTCTATATTAACCTGTGCTTAACTCTCTGGTAGCTTGGCACAAAAGCAGTCAGGCCAAAGTGAGGTTCTGTAGCGATCTGAACCCGTGAATTCGGTATCGTAGTACTGACACGATTTCGGTACCAATGAACCGCAAATGATCCATTACATGCATGACAGTGTTTTCGCTACGCAACTATCATGAATTCACTGAGAAATAGGGCATTCTGTTGTAAAGTCATGGCATCCATTTTAGTTACGGCATCCATTTTGTTTCTTGCCCTCACATAGTCAATGAACGGGCGATGACCCCGGCAGAGTCACCTTGTTAAGGACACGTAAGCTCGAGCCCCGAGAAAGGCTGACGCTGCATGACTAGGCAGAATCAAGCTGCCTCCCTTGCCTGAGGCCAGTCCTGCTATACTGGTTCTCGTGTCCGTTGTCCTGACTGAAAGACCGAAGACGGTAGCCATGCCCGTTTATGATCCATAAACACCTCTTATCCTACTTTTCAATCCTTTGCACCTGGCTCTGCTCCTCTCCTTCTGGGCTTTTACAATGGGGAGGTTACGATTTTTATGATGGGGAGGATCGAGCAAAGAATGGAAAACTGTCAAGGGGACCTGATCGAATACCGAAAACCTACGACTAATTATTGTTTGATGTCTATTTACTGTTTGTTTGGGATACCGGGTTGGGCATGAGAAATATTTGTGTAATGTTGCCTAAAGACATTTTGCGTGTCTTTAAAGAACAACCCACTTAATGCAATTTGAACAGCCTCGTAGATTCTGCCTCTGTGTGGTTCCTATGATTTCTGTGTCCCTGCAGTAAATAAACCTTGGTCTTTGATGCCACCATCGAGAAGCCCGTGTCTCTGTTTATTTGTGCACCGAGACAGGAGGAACTCAGGGGTCTTTGGGTGTTGTTTCCCTGACACCTCTGGACTCTTAAAAGTCCAGAACCTCAAATTGGCGCTCAACGTGGGGTGACGTCATCCGGTACCGGTCCAAAGCCTGAAAAGTTCGAGAAGTTTCGTGTGAAGATTCTGGAGGGAGGTACCCCGCTTCATCGATCCCTGCATGTCGTAAAAGTGGCCCAACGATCTCTTCCACGAGGGTTCCCGTTCCCAGACGGCTACAGAGGACCGCTGCCCTGACTGTCGCCCTGTCTTGGACCCGAGGTGCAGACCTTAGTACGGCGAGACGTAGACGGGTTCTCCTTGGTGACGTCTTCCACATTTCAGTTAAGTATTAAGTGGGTTACGCTCAGTTTGGTTGTTCCTTGTTGCTCTGGTTTAATTCGTAGATTATCATTGGTTGCTCTTGTTTAGATAATCTTTGTTTTGGTATTAGTTCATTTTGGTAGGCCTAAGTTCTTTGCGCATTTTGGTTGGAATTTGTCTTTGTTTGTCATGACTACCAGTAGTAATTGTTTCTTGTCCTGGTTACGTTGCAACGGGGATTCCCGGTTGGAGGATTCGTGTTCGGTTCCTCCGATTGGAACTCCTACATATGAGCTCTATTGTAAACATGGTGTGGGTCCTATTACGTATAATGAAGTATGGGTCCGTTATACCAGAAAAGATGGTGTCCTTAGTTGGCCACCGCATGGTAGCTTCGAAACGGAAATACTAGACAATCTAGAAATGAAGTTGTTCAAGAGAAAAGCCCGGCCGGCAATGTTTGATTCTTTTCGCGTATGGCGCAAAGAAGCCAAACAGAGAGAAATTAGGAAGACGAAGAAAGAACAGAAAGAGAAAGGGTTAACTTTAATGGAGTCTGCTAGGCAGCTGCATGTCAACGAGACTGAGAAAGCAATGGAGATGGCAAATAGAAAATATAATTTGGCAATTGATAAATGTTACCCTGTATTGCCATCTTGTCCTACTAAGCCGATGGAGGATCATGAAAAGGATCCTCTGTTGTCTTACCTGTTGAATTCACCTCCACCGTATGCACAGGGTATTACAGTACCACAGTTACTACCTGTTGTACAGCCAGCTGCTGGTCAGCCTGGAATAGTTGCTCCACTTCCTTTGATTCCAGCTCCTGTCTTTCCCGTGGTTAATGTTCCTTCGGCACCCCCTCTTCCTGGGTCGCCTGTTCCGCCTTTGCCTGTCATTTCGCAAACTGCTTCACCTGCTACTCCCACCCTTACTATTTCATCTGCTTCAGCTGCCCTGTCCACGAACCCTGTGAACATTCTGACTCCGCTTTCCGTTCGTCGGAAAATAACCGACTCTGTAACTAATATCTTAACTCCTCTCTACAGGTCTTTAATTGGGACCCCCGTTTCTGACTCTATACAGAGACGTAGCCAGCTTCCTGGTCCTCAGGAACGAGACATGTTAGATTCGACAGCTCTTAGGTGGATGTTGAAAGCTATGAAGTATGATGCACGAAGAGTGTTAGATACTTTTATGCAATGGAATGAACCTACTCAACGTTATGTTTTTGACGTGATGTGTTCTCTTGTGCGTGAAGAATGGGAAGATGATGACTTAGATTCTGTCCCCTCTGATCTGATAAATATTCAACAGAAATTCGCCGCCGGAATGGTGATAGGTTCAGAAGTAAGAGGAGCGATAGAACTGATTTTAGCTTATAGGGATGATTCCCCTCTTCGAGCGACAAGAGACCCTGATGGTTCACCGATTACTACTAGGAAAAAACGAGGTCAATATCCGATGAGGGAAGTTCCACCGATATGGCGTGATGCAGTTCAAGCTGATGCGGCTCATAATATTGCAGCTGCCCCGGCACAATTCCAGAGAGTGTGGATACACATCCCTTGGAAGCGGGCCGAAGTATTAGCAGTAAAACAAGCGTTACCAGACCCACGTAAAAATCCTGCTGGTTATTACAAAGAGTTAACGCAGACAGTTCAAGCGTGCGTCATGAATTTGGCAGACATTGAAATGTTATTTGGTAATGTAGTGCCACAGCCTATATGGGCCAAGATTCGACAAGAGAACCACCCAGTCGCCTTAGGAGGTGATTGGCCAGCTATTGTAGCAGCAGATGCGCAACAAGTTGGCGGTGCTAAACCTGAACCTCTGATTGCTGCCTTACCTGGCAGAATAATTAATCTGATGAAAACGCTTATGCCAGCGTTACGAGTCAATTGGGATAAACTATCGGCATGCAAACAAAAGAAGGACGAAAGCGTCTCTGACTTTTTCACTAGATTTGAAGAAACCTTCGTAGACCACAGTGGGCAAGATATGAGTACTGAGGGAGGCCAGAGATTGTTTGTCGACAAGTTCGTGTTTAATTTACTACCTGAGCTTAGTAACAAGTTAAAGGATTCTGAAAGTGCATGGGCAGTGTCGACGACAGCACAGATACTTGCAACTGCTCAGTATTACGAGAATAGAGAGAAAGAAGAGAAGGAAAAGTCAGAAAAGAAAACAAAAGATTTAGGGGCATATCAACAAGGGCTTTATCTCTGCTTTTTTGGCTTTAAAAGCCAAAAAAGCAGAGATAAAACTAGCACCCTATCAACAACAGGGTGCAAACATGCAAATTTGCATGTTTGCACCCTTTTACTCTACGCTTCCCCTTGCATCTCTAATGAGATGCAAAGGGGGCGTTCCAGAGAAAAATAATAGGAGAAATGACGCTAAGCGACATTTCTCCTATTATCAAGAATGTCGCTAACCCTGTTAGAGACAAAAAAAGCAGCGCTAACCGCGGTTAACGCTGCTTTTTTACGTCTGGTATTTTTCTGACTTAGCCATGATATCCTATGGAAGGAGGATATCATGGCTAAGTTTGTCTGTCCCTATCAACAAGCTAACGTGAGATTATCGCTGGGTTTCCAGCGATAATCTCACGTTAGCCTGTTAGCGTGAGGATTTTTATCGCTATTGAGATAAGCGTTGCTAATAGCACGCTATCTCAGCGATAAAAATTCACGCTAGCCGGCGATAATTATCCTCACGCTAAGAGCGCTGAGCGATAATTATCGCCGGGTGTTGTTGATATGCCCCTTAAAGACTAAAGTTCTTTTGCAACAGGCGTATCCGCCTCGCTCGAATCAGTCAGATTCACAGCAGCGACCCCAGTTTCAGCAACAGCCACAATTCCAGCAAGGGACGTCCCAAAGATTTAATTATGGTTTTTCCCGACAACAGTTAGCATGGAATCAGTGTGCCTATTGTAAAAAGGAGGGTCATTATAAGAATGAGTGTCCAATATTACACATACAGACTAGTGGTGTCCCAGCTCAGAGAGGTACTGTTGGATCTATGCAAACTCCTAGAGGTAGAGGACGTGGTACAACGACACCACAGGCTGATCGCCAATCGAATTATTTCGATCAGCGAAATGCACAATCTGCGCAACCAGGCAGATCTCCACAGTACCATGTTGAAGATTATTATGAACATAATGAAGAGATTCAGAGAAGCGAGTACTAGGACAGCCACAGGCAAAGAGAGGGAGTAGTATCAGTTCCAGTTGATCAGAGTGGACCTTATGTCGCAGTAGTTACCTCAGGCGTGGTCGAACCGTTTCTGTTGGATACTGGTGCGGCAAAAAGTTCAATTATGCATGCGAAACTCCCTGGCGCACCTTTGTCTGGCTTAACGAACACTTCAGTAGGTTTCTCAGGCGCCCCTGTTCACAATCCTGTTTCTAGTCCTTTATCAATATCTGTTGGGCCATGCGAGCTAGAAGCACCCCTTATCCTAACAACCGGTTGTAATGAGAATCTACTTGGTTTAGATCTGTTGAAACGCCTGCATGCGACACTGTACTGTTCTCCTTCGGGAGTACAGCTCACATTAGGCAAAAGAGTCATCTCTCCAATGTATATGTCGATGGATAAGCTCCGACCGGAGCTGCGTTCTCTCCCTGATACTCTTTGGGCAACTGGTCCTAACGATGTAGGCCTCTTGGAAATTCCCCCTTATGTGGTAAGTCTGAAAGCGAATGTTAAATTCCCACGAATCCCACAGTATCGGATTTCGAATGAAGGTGAACGAGCACTCTTGCTAATTGTGAAAGACTTAATACAGAAAGATGTGATTGAGGAAACTAGAGGAAATGTCTGCAATAGTCCTGTTCTGCCGAT
The DNA here is from genome assembly GCF_964204655.1 of Triturus cristatus. Classification (NCBI taxonomy): domain Eukaryota; kingdom Metazoa; phylum Chordata; class Amphibia; order Caudata; family Salamandridae; genus Triturus; species Triturus cristatus. Next base: position 370,813,877 of record NC_140584.1, on the reverse strand, counting down.
TTTGAAACGTACTGACCCTTCCAAACCTCCAATCTACAGATTTGTGATTGACCTCAGAGAGGTTAACAAAATAGTGATTCCACAGTTTCCTGTAGTCCCAGATATCACTGCATTATTGACGTTGATTCCTGCCTCAGCCTCATGGTTTACAGTTATCGACTTGAAAAATGCCTTTTTCAGCATTCCCATAGCCGAGGAAAGTAGAGACATTTTTGGTTTCTCCTTAGGAGGTCGCAGTTTCAGATTCAAGCGCGCTCCACAAGGTTATTGTGAGAGCCCTTCAATTTACAGCCAAGCATTGAAGAGTCAATTAGATGCTCTTGTACTTCCTCCTGGTGTTGCTCTGATCCAATACGTAGATGATCTTTTACTGGCTGCTGATGACAAGGAAACTTGCAAAACAGCTACAATTTCTTTATTACGTCATTTGTCAGACTTACATCACAAGGTTTCACCTTCTAAACTGCAATATTGTTGCCAAGAAGTGACCTACTTAGGTAATCTTTTGTCAAAGGAGGGAAGAAGGTTGACCCCAGAGAGAATCAAAGCAATTTCACAGATGACTGTACCAAGCACACAGAGAGAAGTGCGTGCGTTTCTGGGTATTACGTCATACTGCAGGCAATGGATCCCAAATTTTTCTCTCATGGCAAAACCATTGGTAGCCCTGACTGGAAAAGGTGTTCCGAGCCCTTTGCCATGGTCTGATGAATGTCAACAGAGCTTCTCCGACTTACGTGATGCGCTGTGTTCAGCTCCTGTGTTGGGTACTCCTGACTACAGTAAGCCATTTACTTTATATGTCCATGAAAGAGAAGGATGTGCGTTGAGCGTATTAACGCAACAATTTGGTGACAAACAGCGGCCTTGTGCATATTTCTCATCTACATTAGATCCGGTAGCCAGAGCATTGCCAAGTTGTTTGAGAGCTACAGCAGCAGCTGCAGTGTCGATCCGACAGTCTGCTGGACTAGTCATGAACAACATGTTAGTAGTCATGGTTCCACATGCTGTGGACACACTCATGAATCGAACGAAAACTCAGCACCTCACCAGTGCTAGACTATCAGGCTATGAGCTGACGCTTTTGGCAAGTCACATTCAGATTAAGCGATGCAACATATTGAATCCAGCAACGCTGTTGCCGACTACTCAGGAGTCGAGTGATTCAGAGCCCCATGACTGTTGTTTCAGAACTGAGGAAGAGACAAAAGGTAGGATTGATTTGAAAGATACTCCGTTACTAGATCCAGACGGCACTTTATATGTCGATGGGTCGTGTTTTAAACTACAGAATGGTGATGTGACGGCCGCGTATGCAGTTACGACTTTGAGTACGATTGTTGAGACCGCAAGAGTAAGTCAGAATTCTGCCCAAGCAGCAGAATTAATTGCATTAACAAGAGCGTGTGTTTTAGCTGAGGGAAAGAGAGTGAATGTGTTTACTGATAGCCAATACGCCTTCGGCGTAGCACATAGCTTTGGACGTCTGTGGAAAGAAAGAGGTTTTCTCACGTCCCATGGGACTAAGATCCAACATGGACAGTTAGTCAGTGATCTATTGGAATCTCTGACCCTACCAAATTAAGTTGCGATTGTGAAATGCAGTGCACACCGGAAGATTACGGATGATGTTGGCCGTGGGAATGCGTTTGCTGATGAGGTCGCTAAAGAAACGGCCAAGAACATGACGAGCCGAATGTATGTTGCAACGTCTGCAAGATGGATTGCTGAATCAGGGATGTGTGAGAATACGATTGAAAGTGTGAAGGCAATCCAGAATGAAGCAACTGAAAACGAGAAGAATGAATGGAAGGAGAAAACGGGTAAAATGGATTCAAGTGGATGTTGGGTTGATTTGTCTGAACAGCAGCGTTGGATGTTACCTGATGCGTATGTACTTGCGGTAGTCACGATGGCGCATGGAGCGGCGCACATCAGTTCGAAAGGGATCTGTAAAATGTTAGCTCCAGTATGGAAGAATGATGGAATTACTAAGTGTGCGGAAAGAGTGGTGAAAAATTGCATGATATGCCTGATGCATAATCCTGGCAAGGGAACCCCAACCCCAACTGGTCATTTTGCTCCCCCTTCTTGTCCCTTTGAAGTGATTCAGTTGGATTTTATCCACATGGACAGGTGTAACAATCTTAAATACGTCCTAGTGGTAGTCTGTGCCTTTTCAAGATGGATTGAGGCATATCCGTTAAAGGATAACACTGCTATGTCCACTGCCAAAATCCTCCTCAAAGAATACTTCCCCAGGTATGGTATGCCACGGATTGTTTGGTCGGACAATGGAAGTGAGTTTGTAGGGAAAGTTATGAAGAGTGTGTGTACGGGTTTGGGTATTAACCAAAAATTTCACAGTGCGAATCACCCACAGTCAGCGGGTTTGGTTGAAGGGTACAATGGCACCCTGAAGCTGAAACTTGCTAAAATTCAAGCTTCCACTGGTCTCTCTTGGCCAGACGCACTGCCTTTAGCTCTACTGTCCACCAGAGCGACTCTCGAGTAGGGCTTAGCCCATATGAGATTGTGTTCGGCCGCCCTGCTAATGTTTGGGGAGTCCCTAGGCCAAAGGAATTCAAACAGATTGAATACCCAATGTTGATTGATTATCTTTATGATCTGACTGCTAAATTAAGCCTTATTCATTAACAGGTATTTGAATCCTTGCCTAAACTGCCGGAGAGTCCAGGCCACACGTTGAAACCAGGCGACCAAGTTGTAGTACGGAATTTTGAACGAACTCGGAACCTCCAGCCAAGATTCGTGGGTCCATTCCAGGTACTCCTCACAAGAACTGCTGTACGCCTAGCTGGAAGGAAGAATTGGGTGCACGCTAGCCATACGAAGCGTGTCCCTCTCCCACTCCCCTATGACAACTGGGTTAGACAGGGATTTGGTGTATCCGAGACAGAACCTGTTCCTAGGCACATCCCTTTCAGTGATGCAGAGTACATAACGGACCACCCACGAACTGAAACACAGAACTTTGACACCTCAGCAGGAACCGCTCCTTTGAATCTTGGACCGAGTATTGTACAAAGTGAACATTTGTCACCTGTGGAGTCGAACATTTCCGCACCTGTAGACCAGCTATTTCAAGATCAGACAAGACCCGGAAAGTACAGATATAATCTACGTTCTCATGTTATGAACTAATGACATTGCATAATTACCTTTCTGTTTGAAAACTTTTTTGATCTTATTGCATTCCATTCAGTCAGGAAGTTTGCTCAAATTTTTATCTTTTTATTTTTGTTGTTTCTCTCACCTTACCATCTGGGTTACCGTAGGGTCGTAACGTGTGCCTTGTTTTAATTTGCAGGGAATCAGACACAAGGTCGGTTTCTTCTGTCTATCCTGGGAACTCCCAGGGTAAACAGAGGCAAGTTTTTAACAGGTACAAACCATCCGTTGCGAACGGTTGTAGAAGATGGAGCTTCCTGAACTGCGACGGGTTAATGTCATAAATGTGCACAAGACAAAACTATATGACATATTATATAGTAAATGTTTTCTAATGCAATGTACTCTGACACTTCTAATTGTTTTAATAACTTTGGTAGGCGGAATTATTTTTGGTATTCAGTTGATCTTTACACCTGTTACATCTACAGTATCTCCCCATGTTCCTGTTTCTCCGACTGTTGTTTCTCTTCATTCTTTCCATCCTTTTCCTGCCCACGAGCAAGCTCGACGCTCTGAGTTTATAAATAACACTTTCATTCAGCTCTTGCACCAACATCAACTAGTGGTTAACACAACAAACTGCTGGGTGTGTGGCTTGATACCACATACCATGGACAAGGGCATCCCTTATCTGGTTCTGCCCTTTAGTTATAATGGATCATTCTGGGCATTTCAGACCATGTTCGCTTATGCCCTAGAGACCTATCCTCCACGACCTCCGCGTTCCACTCGGTATAACTCTGCTAATAGAGCCTTGGTAAAAGGAATCACTGACATGGTTAGAGATGTCAATAATACTCCGTTCATTCCCAAGGATGAATTGCGAGTATACATGGGTTGGAATGTTACGGAATATGGCATTACTCTGGGTGAGAACAAACGTAAAAGCTCGACTCCGATCTGGGTCGTACCCCACCAAGGTCAGGTCTGTTTGCAAGGAAATGGGAGGAATCCGAAAGCTCGACTAGGGAAGAGTGACTGTATCGAAACATATGTTTTCCCGTCACAGTCTTCCCCTGCATTCTTAGCTGCTAAGGGTACCTATTTTGTTTGCCAAGACAGAGCATACACATGGCTGCCTGCTGACTTCTCAGGCTCATGTTATATCGCTCAACTGTTACCTCCGACATACACTGCTGCACCGGACTATCACAAAACTAGAGTTGTGAGAGGTGTTTTCAGTAAAGAAGATACTGCTGGCCAAGAAGCAGGAGACTTCTTCAACGGTTTCCTTCCGTTCTGGGGGCCTATGGCCAACAGTAGAAACTTACGTCAACTAACACGGGTAGATGAATCCACTATCACCGAAACTGCGGGTGCCCTTAGTAACCTGACAGCTGAGCTTCAAGCGGATCGCCTCATGACGTTACGTTACAGAACCGTATGGTTCTTGATGTATTACTTGCAGATCGAGGTGGAGTATGTAAGATGATCCAATCGAGTTGCTGTGTTTTTATCCCAGATAATGCGCCAACGGTATACAAGGCCATCTCTAAGTTACATAAAATTTCTGACTCTATTCATGTAGAGGAAGGTGACTGGTCATTAATGGGATGGTTCTGGAGCCTGTTGTCTGCGTGGGGATGGAAGGTTCTGATAGTCACTGGTGTTGCGTTGGTATTTTTATTTTCGTGCTGTCTCATTGTTCAGTGTGGTCCTGCCTTATGTAGCCTTTGTGTTTCTACATGCGTAAGAAGACCACCTGTTTTTAGAGATACGCCACGGGATAGAGTAATGATTCAACAACATATCAGTGACCTGATGAACATAGAAATGGACTCTGACATAGAGTAAGTTATTGCCTATGTAAGGGCAAAAGGACGGTCTGAGGTTCTGTAGCGATCCGAACCCGTGAATTCGGTATCGTAGTACTGACACGATTTCGGTACCAATGAACCGCAAATGATCCATTACATGCATGACAGTGTTTTCGCTATGCAACTATCATGAATTCACTGAGAAATAGGGCATTCTGTTGTAAAGTCATGGCATCCATTTTAGTTACGGCATCCATTTTGTTTCTTGCCCTCACATAGTCAATGAACGGGCGATGACCCCGGCAGAGTCACCTTGTTAAGGACACGTAAGCTCGAGCCCCGAGAAAGGCTGACGCTGCATGACTAGGCAGAATCAAGCTGCCTCCCTTGCCTGAGGCCAGTCCTGCTATACTGGTTCTCGTGTCCGTTGTCCTGACTGAAAGACCGAAGACGGTAGCCATGCCCGTTTATGATCCATAAACACCTCTTATCCTACTTTTCAATCCTTTGCACCTGGCTCTGCTCCTCTCCTTCTGGGCTTTTACAATGGGGAGGTTACGATTTTTATGATGGGGAGGATCGAGCAAAGAATGGAAAACTGTCAAGGGGACCTGATCGAATACCGAAAACCTACGACTAATTATTGTTTGATGTCTATTTACTGTTTGTTTGGGATACCGGGTTGGGCATGAGAAATATTCGTGTAATGTTGCCTAAAGACATTTTGCGTGTATTTAAAGAACAACCCACTTAATGCAATTTGAACAGCCTCGTAGATTCTGCCTGTGTGGTTCCTATGATTTCTGTGTCCCTGCAGTAAATAAACCTTGGTCTTTGACGCCACCATCGAGAAGCCCGTGTCTCTGTTTATTTGTGCACCGAGACAGGAGGAACTCAGGGGTCTTTGGGTGTTGTTTCCCTGACACCTCTGGACTCTTAAAAGTCCAGAACATCAAATGGTAGAGGCAAAAGTCTAAAGTATTTATGCAGCACACAAGCAATAATAAAGTGAAAATGCAACACAACGAAAGATCCATACCAATTCAGAAAAAATAGAGCTGTTACAAGCTACTCACCTGAATCCCAGGTGGTTCCGATAGGGAGACTCTTGGGGGCAGATTTATGAGCCCTTGCGCCTCATTTACGCCGCCGTTGCGTCACTTTTGTGACGCAGCGGCGGCGCAAATCCTGCGCCATGCTGCGGGGTATTTATAACGTGACGCAACTGGCAGATGCGTCACGTTGTAAAGCCCTGCGCCACAAGTAGGCGTTCAGGAGCAGGGGGGGCGTTCCGGCGCAGGAACGCCTCTTAAAAGTGGCTGAGTGAAATCTACAAGATTTCACTCAGTCACTTTTAAGGCCATGCTGCGTCAAAACCCTGCGCCTGCTTGAAGCAGGCGTAAGGACTGACGCAGCATGTAAGGGATAGGGCACCCCCGAGCCTTGCTGGTGCTGCGTCGCGCTTGCGACGCAACTCCAGCAATACGCCGCCTTTCCGACAGGAGATGCGTCACGCATCTGCCCATCCGACTGCCACGGTGCGCCGCATTGTAAATGCAAAAACAACAATTGATGGACAGAATGCAGAACAATGTCATACATTCACCCCAGTACAGAGATCTGAGCGTAAATCCATCGTTTTTTTGCTCACCATGCCATTCCAGTTTGAACCCAGCCATATGCAAATCAGTCTTGACCCTGTGCCCCATGGGAACAGTCCAGCCCGAACTGCCAAGCCAGGTCCTCCCTGGACTGGAAACAAGCATCCTAGGACCGGTTTCGGGCTTTCAGCCCTCGTCAGCCAGGAGAGCTTGTTTCCAGTCCAGGGAAGACATGGCTTGGCAGTTCGGGCTGGACTGTTCCCATGAGGCACAGGGTCAGACTGATTTGCATATGGCCATGTCTGAACTGGGGTGGCAGAGTGGGCTAAAGAACGGTGATGGATTAAACCCAGATCAGTTGACTGGGGGTGAGTGCTTGCAATGTTCAACACTCCGTCCATCATTTCCTTTGGTTTTTGCTTTGTTCGCCATAAGTTGGCAGGGTATGCTCAGACGTGAGTCCCTTGCTCACTTTGCCACTGGATTCAAGCAAGCCTGGCTGAAGACGGCTGAAAAGCCAGAAACCGGTCCTAGGAAGCTTGTTTCCAGTCCAGGGAAGACATGGCTTGGCAGTTCGGGCTGGACTGTTCCCATGAGGCACAGGGTCAGACTGATTTGCATATGGCCATGTCTGAACTGGGGTGGCAGAGTGGGCTAAAGAACGGTGATGGATTAAACCCAGATCAGTTGACTGGGGGTGAGTGCTTGCAATGTTCAACACTCCGTCCATCATTTCCTTTGGTTTTTGCTTTGTTTGCCATAAGTTGGCAGGGTATGCTCAGACGTGAGTCCCTTGCTCACTTTGCCACTGGATTCAAGCAAGCCCGGCTGAAATGCCAGAAACCGGTCCTAGGAAGCTTGTTTCCGGTCCAGGGAAGACATGGCTTGGCAGTTCGGGCTGGACTGTTCCCATGAGGCACAGGGTCAGACTGATTTGCATATGGCCATGTCTGAACTGGGGTGGCAGAGTGGGCTAAAGAACGGTGATGGATTAAACCCAGATCAGTTGACTGGGGGTGAGTGCTTGCAATGTTCAACACTCCGTCCATCATTTCCTTTGGTTTTTGCTTTGTTCGCCATAAGTTGGCAGGGTATGCTCAGACGTGAGTCCCTTGCTCACTTTGCCACTGGATTCAAGCAAGCCTGGCTGAAGACGGCTGAAATGCCAGAAACCGGTCCTAGGAAGCTTGTTTCCAGTCCAGGGAAGACATGGCTTGGCAGTTCGGGCTGGACTGTTCCCATGAGGCACAGGGTCAGACTGATTTGCATATGGCCATGTCTGAACTGGGGTGGCAGAGTGGGCTAAAGAACGGTGATGGATTAAACCCAGATCAGTTGACTGGGGGTGAGTGCTTGCAATGTTCAACACTCCGTCCATCATTTCCTTTGGTTTTTGCTTTGTTCGCCATAAGTTGGCAGGGTATGCTCAGACGTGAGTCCCTTGCTCACTTTGCCACTGGATTCAAGCAAGCCTGGCTGAAGACGGCTGAAATGCCAGAAACCGGTCCTAGGAAGCTTGTTTCCAGTCCAGGGAAGAAATGGCTTGGCAGTTCGGGCTGGACTGTTCCCATGAGGCACAGGGTCAGACTGATTTGCATATGGCCATGTCTGAACTGGGGTGGCAGAGTGGGCTAAAGAACGGTGATGGATTAAACCCAGATCAGTTGACTGGGGGTGAGTGCTTACAATGTTCAACACTCCGTCCATCATTTCCTTTGGTTTTTGCTTTGTTCGCCATAAGTTGGCAGGGTATGCTCAGACGTGAGTCCCTTGCTCACTTTGCCGCTGGATTCAAGCAAGCCTGGCTGAAGACGGCTGAAATGCCAGAAACCGGTCCTAGGAAGCTTGTTTCCAGTCCAGGGAAGACATGGCTTGGCAGTTCGGGCTGGACTGTTCCCATGAGGCACAGGGTCAGACTGATTTGCATATGGCCATGTCTGAACTGGGGTGGCAGAGTGGGCTAAAGAACGGTGATGGATTTAACCCAGATCAGTTGACTGGGGGTGAGTGCTTGCAATGTTCAACACTCCGTCCATCATTTCCTTTGGTTTTTGCTTTGTTTGCAATAAGTTGGCAGGGTATGCTCAGACGTGAGTCCCTTGCTCACTTTGCCACTGGATTCAAGCAAGCCTGGCTGAAGACGGCTGAAATGCCAGAAACCAGTCCTAGGAAGCTTGTTTCCAGTCCAGGGAAGACATGGCTTGGCAGTTCGGGCTGGACTGTTCCCATGAGGCACAGGGTCAGACTGATTTGCATATGGCCATGTCTGAACTGGGGTGGCAGAGTGGGCTAAAGAACGGTGATGGATTAAACCCAGATCAGTTGACTGGGGGTGAGTGCTTGCAATGTTCAACACTCCGTCCATCATTTCCTTTGGTTTTTGCTTTGTTCGCCATAAGTTGGCAGGGTATGCTCAGACGTGAGTCCCTTGCTCACTTTGCCACTGGATTCAAGCAAGCCTGGCTGAAGACGGCTGAAATGCCAGAAACCGGTCCTAGAAAGCTTGTTTCCAGTCCAGGGAAGACATGGCGCGGCAGTTCGGGCTGGACTGTTCCCATGAGGCACAGGGTCAGACTGATTTGCATATGGCCATGTCTGAACTGGGGTGGCAGAGTGGGCTAAAGAACAGTGATGGATTAAACCCAGATCAGTTGACTGGGGGTGAGTGCTTGCAATGTTCAACACTCCGTCCATCATTTCCTTTGGTTTTTGCTTTGTTCGCCATAAGTTGGCAGGGTATGCTCAGACGTGAGTCCCTTGCTCACTTTGCCACTGGATTCAAGCAAGCCTGGCTGAAGACGGCTGAAATGCCAGAAACCGGTCCTAAGAAACTTGTTTCCAGTCCAGGGAAGACATGGCTTGGCAGTTCGGGCTGGACTGTTCCCATGAGGCACAGGGTCAGACTGATTTGCATATGGCCATGTCTGAACTGGGGTGGCAGAGTGGGCTAAAGAACGGTGATGGATTAAACCCAGATCAGTTGACTGGGGGTGAGTGCTTGCAATGTTCAACACTCCGTCCATCATTTCCTTTCATTTCCTTTGGTTTTTGCTTTGTAAATGCGGCGCATTAATGGTGGCGCACGGGTGGGCAGATGCGTCGCAACTCTTCTGGCGCATCTCTTCTGATTAGCAGAGATGCGCCAGACGTCATAAATCTGCCCCTAGATACCTTTATTCCTCCTAGGATCTACCTCCAAATACAGGAAATGACCCTGTACTGGTCACAGGCCCCAAGGGGGTTGAGAAAGACAAACAAGATGCTGTGGTGCTCCTCCGTGGTAGCTACAATGGGGTCTCAAAAAGGCATGTCACCCATCTTGTGTGAAGGCCTGATCAGAGGAGTATCTGTGAATTGAAAGAACAGTGTTTTAACTCACAATATAGTTATTAAACAGAATCATCAAAACTTATTTGTATGTCCGTTGTTCATATCCCAACACACATCTAGTAGTGCTCTGTCTTTCCAGTCAGAAGGTTTGTGTTATCGTGAAGTTAGAGCATAGATTCGAAATGAATCTTTTGGCAAATGTCAACAAAATTATCCTGTAGCTTTCCAAGTGCAGTGGAAGAAATCTCACCCACTTATCATGTGCTGAGTCTAGGTGTCTCAATTGTTTTCCGTGTGTCAAGCTGGAATCCACCCAACTTGTACTCCTAGGGGACACCAAAAGTTTTAATACCAGGAAGGTTTATTCTTGGCAGAGCCCTTCCAGTGCAAGAGTCTGTTGCGCTCTTCAAAAATCAAAGGGTAATTTTGTTTCTTAGACTCTACTGCTACTGAGCTCAGAGCACAAGAAATGAGAAGAGTTTTTTAGAAAGAATTCCTGATGTCAGATTGTATCTTTTGTTGTCTTTTTCTTTTTCTAGGAAATGCGATGCTGGAGCAGTTACCGGCTCAGGACAGGATCGGGGAGCAGCTGCAGCCTGAAGCGAAGAACTGTAGATGGCCAGAACAGTGCAAAGAAGGGGTTTGATGAAGGGAAGCAAGTGAGTGTGGGATAAAGAGGCCCAGCAGGAAACCGGGGTGGGAGCCGCCTTTGAATGGAAGATGGCCTAGTGTTTCTAGAAAGCAACACCTGATGATTTTTGGCAGTTACTCCACGTGAGATTGATTGGCAAGTGCGCATGCTGCTGCCGCCAGGATCACGGAAAGTTCAACTTGAGCAGAGTAATTAGTCTTGGAATGCACCTGCTGCTGCAACCAGGGTCAATGGAATGTTCAGCATTAGCAGAGTAATTTGCCTTGGAGTGCACCTGCTGCTGCCCCTAGGGGCATGGAAAGTTCAGCATGAGCAGAGTAATTAGTCTTGGAGTGCACATGCTGCTGCCCCCAGGGTTATGGACTGTTCAGGTTGGGCAGAGCAAATCATCTTGAGATTTTTTTCCTCGGAATGTGAATAGTAGGTGCACCTATCACTGTTGCCAAGATTCTGGAGCCTTCTAAAGGTTTTTTTAAAACAGACTATTGAGTTTAGTCAACTGGCTTCTAAGGCCAATAGTTCACATCATGCCACCAGGGAAGGCACACACAGAAACCCACATCACAGAGTGAACATGCAACTTGGGGAAGGGGAATTAAAATGGAGAAAGGGAAATGCCCACCCATATCACAAGTGCATGGAGGGCTGGGATCAAGACCAGAGCAATATTTCATAAAAATAATGAGACCTTAACAACAAAAGGCCAATCAGTAGAACCTGAGCTATACATATTTAAAGTTTTAGGTAAAAATAGTGCCATGAAGTAGGTAGTGTAACTGTGGGTATCTGATTGTGCTAGACTGTGTCAAAGTCACAAGCTCAGTCTGACCGTGATGGAGTGTGGGCTGGACACAGGGAATAGGTTAGTCCAACTTTAAAAGTTACCATCGCAAATTACGGCATGCAGAGTTCAAAACTTCAGGATTTCACAGGAGAAGCTCAGCTGATGCAAGCCAATGGTCTAGACCTGGGGAGGTACTTCTTGGGGATCAGGAACTTACTTCAGCAGAGGCCAGAATGATTCAGGCAGGTCCATATGCAGGTCCAGGCAGGTCCAATTTCAGGTCCAGACAGGGCCAGATGAAGCAGGTCAGCTGAGATGTTGCAGGGAGGCCTCTGGAGCTTGGTGTGTCCCTGTAGCTCAGAACAGAAGGTCAGCTAAGTGACCCATCAAGTCACTCAGGTTAGCCTGGGATGAAGGGAGCATGTCCAGTCTTCCTTCTTAGAGCGCAGGACAGGCCTCCAACTGCAAGTAGTCCTCCGGAGAAAAAGGTAGGCCTCAAGCAGCAGAGTAGTCCTCTGGGAACAAAGCATTCCTCAAGCAGCAGGGTAATCCTCTGAAGAACTAGGTAGGTCTCAAGCAGCAGAGTAGTCCTCTGGGAACAAAGCATTCCTCAAGCAGCAGGGTAGTCCCCTGGGAACAAAGCATTCCTCAAGCAGCAGGGTAGTCCTCTGAAGAACAATGTAGGTCTAAAGCAGCAGAGTAGTCCTCTGGAGAACAAGGCAGGCCTCAAGCAGCAAGGCAGCAATGTCCACAAGTTTAGCAGTCTACTGATGAGTGGCTCAGGAGGTTCAATGCTTATACCTGGTGCCACGCTTTGAAGTGAGGGAAACTTCGAGTCCACCCCCACATCTAGTTCTGGAAAGTTCCTTCCATCTCCTTTCTTCCCCTTCCCACGCTCCAAGAGGTCTAGTGTGATAAAAGGCTGGTGTTACCCAGAAACCGGTCCCAAGATGCTTGTTTCCGGTCCATGGAAGACGTGGCTTGGCAGTACGGTCTGGACTGTTCCCATGAGACACATGGTCAAGACTGATTTGCATATAGCTGGGTCTGAACTGGGGTGGCGAAGTGAGCTAAAAAACAATGATGGATTAAACCCAGATCCATGCCTAGGTGTGAGTGTCTGAAAAGTTTCAGCACTCAGTCCATCACCTCCTTGTGTTTTCTTTGTTCACGCTAAGTTGGCAGGGTATACCCAGACGTGGGTCCCTTGTTCACTTTGCAACTGGATTCAAGCTATCCTGGCTGATGAGGGGTGTTACCCCGAAACCGGTCCCAGGATACTTGTTTCCGGTCCAGGGAAGACCTGCTTTGGCAGTTCGGTCTGGACTGTTCCTATGAGGCACAGGGTCGAGACTGATTCGCATATAGCTGTGTCTGAACTGGGGTGGCGAAGTGAGCTAAAGAACGATGATGGATTCAACCCAGATCTGTGACTGGGGGTGAGTGCTTGCAATGTTCAACACTCCGTCCATCATTTCCTTTGGTTTTTGCTTTGTTCGCCATAAGTTGGCAGGGTATGCTCAGACGTGAGTCCCTTGCTCACTTTGCCACTGGATTCAAGCAAGCCTGGCTGAAGACGGCTGAAATGCCAGAAACCAGTCCTAGGAAGCTTGTTTCCAGTCCAGGGAAGACATGGCTTGGCAGTTCGGGCTGGACTGTTCCCATGAGGCACAGGGTCAGACTGATTTGCATATGGCCATGTCTGAACTGGGGTGGCAGAGTGGGCTAAAGAACGGTGATGGATTAAACCCAGATCAGTTGACTGGGGGTGAGTGCTTGCAATGTTCAACACTCCGTCCATCATTTCCTTTGGTTTTTGCTTTGTTCGCCATAAGTTGGCAGGGTATGCTCAGACGTGAGTCCCTTGCTCACTTTGCCACTGGATTCAAGCAAGCCTGGCTGAAGACGGCTGAAATGCCAGAAACCGGTCCTAGGAAGCTTGTTTCCAGTCCAGGGAAGAAATGGCTTGGCAGTTCGGGCTGGACTGTTCCCATGAGGCACAGGGTCAGACTGATTTGCATATGGCCATGTCTAAACTGGGGTGGCAGAGTGGGCTAAAGAACGGTGATGGATTAAACCCAGATCAGTTGACTGGGGGTGAGTGCTTACAATGGTCAACACTCCGTCCATCATTTCCTTTGGTTTTTGCTTTGTTCGCCATAAGTTGGCAGGGTATGCTCAGACGTGAGTCCCTTGCTCACTTTGCCGCTGGATTCAAGCAAGCCTGGCTGAAGACGGCTGAAATGCCAGAAACCGGTCCTAGGAAGCTTGTTTCCAGTCCAGGGAAGACATGGCTTGGCAGTTCGGGCTGGACTGTTCCCATGAGGCACAGGGTCAGACTGATTTGCATATGGCCATGTCTGAACTGGGGTGGCAGAGTGGGCTAAAGAACGGTGATGGATTTAACCCAGATCAGTTGACTGGGGGTGAGTGCTTGCAATGTTCAACACTCCGTCCATCATTTCCTTTGGTTTTTGCTTTGTTTGCAATAAGTTGGCAGGGTATGCTCAGACGTGAGTCCCTTGCTCACTTTGCCACTGGATTCAAGCAAGCCTGGCTGAAGACGGCTGAAATGCCAGAAACCAGTCCTAGGAAGCTTGTTTCCAGTCCAGGGAAGACATGGCTTGGCAGTTCGGGCTGGACTGTTCCCATGAGGCACAGGGTCAGACTGATTTGCATATGGCCATGTCTGAACTGGGGTGGCAGAGTGGGCTAAAGAACGGTGATGGATTAAACCCAGATCAGTTGACTGGGGGTGAGTGCTTGCAATGTTCAACACTCCGTCCATCATTTCCTTTGGTTTTTGCTTTGTTCGCCATAAGTTGGCAGGGTATGCTCAGACGTGAGTCCCTTGCTCACTTTGCCACTGGATTCAAGCAAGCCTGGCTGAAGACGGCTGAAATGCCAGAAACCGGTCCTAGAAAGCTTGTTTCCAGTCCAGGGAAGACATGGCGCGGCAGTTCGGGCTGGACTGTTCCCATGAGGCACAGGGTCAGACTGATTTGCATATGGCCATGTCTGAACTGGGGTGGCAGAGTGGGCTAAAGAACAGTGATGGATTAAACCCAGATCAGTTGACTGGGGGTGAGTGCTTGCAATGTTCAACACTCCGTCCATCATTTCCTTTGGTTTTTGCTTTGTTCGCCATAAGTTGGCAGGGTATGCTCAGACGTGAGTCCCTTGCTCACTTTGCCACTGGATTCAAGCAAGCCTGGCTGAAGACGGCTGAAATGCCAGAAACCGGTCCTAAGAAACTTGTTTCCAGTCCAGGGAAGACATGGCTTGGCAGTTCGGGCTGGACTGTTCCCATGAGGCACAGGGTCAGACTGATTTGCATATGGCCATGTCTGAACTGGGGTGGCAGAGTGGGCTAAAGAACGGTGATGGATTAAACCCAGATCAGTTGACTGGGGGTGAGTGCTTGCAATGTTCAACACTCCGTCCATCATTTCCTTTCATTTCCTTTGGTTTTTGCTTTGTAAATGCGGCGCATTAATGGTGGCGCACGGGTGGGCAGATGCGTCGCAACTCTTCTGGCGCATCTCTTCTGATTAGCAGAGATGCGCCAGACGTCATAAATCTGCCCCTAGATACCTTTATTCCTCCTAGGATCTACCTCCAAATACAGGAAATGACCCTGTACTGGTCACAGGCCCCAAGGGGGTTGAGAAAGACAAACAAGATGCTGTGGTGCTCCTCCGTGGTAGCTACAATGGGGTCTCAAAAAGGCATGTCACCCATCTTGTGTGAAGGCCTGATCAGAGGAGTATCTGTGAATTGAAAGAACAGTGTTTTAACTCACAATATAGTTATTAAACAGAATCATCAAAACTTATTTGTATGTCCGTTGTTCATATCCCAACACACATCTAGTAGTGCTCTGTCTTTCCAGTCAGAAGGTTTGTGTTATCGTGAAGTTAGAGCATAGATTCGAAATGAATCTTTTGGCAAATGTCAACAAAATTATCCTGTAGCTTTCCAAGTGCAGTGGAAGAAATCTCACCCACTTATCATGTGCTGAGTCTAGGTGTCTCAATTGTTTTCCGTGTGTCAAGCTGGAATCCACCCAACTTGTACTCCTAGGGGACACCAAAAGTTTTAATACCAGGAAGGTTTATTCTTGGCAGAGCCCTTCCAGTGCAAGAGTCTGTTGCGCTCTTCAAAAATCAAAGGGTAATTTTGTTTCTTAGACTCTACTGCTACTGAGCTCAGAGCACAAGAAATGAGAAGAGTTTTTTTAGAAAGAATTCCTGATGTCAGATTGTATCTTTTGTTGTCTTTTTCTTTTTCTAGGAAATGCGATGCTGGAGCAGTTACCGGCTCAGGACAGGATCGGGGAGCAGCTGCAGCCTGAAGCGAAGAACTGTAGATGGCCAGAACAGTGCAAAGAAGGGGTTTGATGAAGGGAAGCAAGTGAGTGTGGGATAAAGAGGCCCAGCAGGAAACCGGGGTGGGAGCCGCCTTTGAATGGAAGATGGCCTAGTGTTTCTAGAAAGCAACACCTGATGATTTTTGGCAGTTACTCCACGTGAGATTGATTGGCAAGTGCGCATGCTGCTGCCGCCAGGATCACGGAAAGTTCAACTTGAGCAGAGTAATTAGTCTTGGAATGCACCTGCTGCTGCAACCAGGGTCAATGGAATGTTCAGCATTAGCAGAGTAATTTGCCTTGGAGTGCACCTGCTGCTGCCCCTAGGGGCATGGAAAGTTCAGCATGAGCAGAGTAATTAGTCTTGGAGTGCACATGCTGCTGCCCCCAGGGTTATGGACTGTTCAGGTTGGGCAGAGCAAATCATCTTGAGATTTTTTTCCTCGGAATGTGAATAGTAGGTGCACCTATCACTGTTGCCAAGATTCTGGAGCCTTCTAAAGGTTTTTTTAAAACAGACTATTGAGTTTAGTCAACTGGCTTCTAAGGCCAATAGTTCACATCATGCCACCAGGGAAGGCACACACAGAAACCCACATCACAGAGTGAACATGCAACTTGGGGAAGGGGAATTAAAATGGAGAAAGGGAAATGCCCACCCATATCACAAGTGCATGGAGGGCTGGGATCAAGACCAGAGCAATATTTCATAAAAATAATGAGACCTTAACAACAAAAGGCCAATCAGTAGAACCTGAGCTATACATATTTAAAGTTTTAGGTAAAAATAGTGCCATGAAGTAGGTAGTGTAACTGTGGGTATCTGATTGTGCTAGACTGTGTCAAAGTCACAAGCTCAGTCTGACCGTGATGGAGTGTGGGCTGGACACAGGGAATAGGTTAGTCCAACTTTAAAAGTTACCATCGCAAATTACGGCATGCAGAGTTCAAAACTTCAGGATTTCACAGGAGAAGCTCAGCTGATGCAAGCCAATGGTCTAGACCTGGGGAGGTACTTCTTGGGGATCAGGAACTTACTTCAGCAGAGGCCAGAATGATTCAGGCAGGTCCATATGCAGGTCCAGGCAGGTCCAATTTCAGGTCCAGACAGGGCCAGATGAAGCAGGTCAGCTGAGATGTTGCAGGGAGGCCTCTGGAGCTTGGTGTGTCCCTGTAGCTCAGAACAGAAGGTCAGCTAAGTGACCCATCAAGTCACTCAGGTTAGCCTGGGATGAAGGGAGCATGTCCAGTCTTCCTTCTTAGAGCGCAGGACAGGCCTCCAACTGCAAGTAGTCCTCCGGAGAAAAAGGTAGGCCTCAAGCAGCAGAGTAGTCCTCTGGGAACAAAGCATTCCTCAAGCAGCAGGGTAATCCTCTGAAGAACTAGGTAGGTCTCAAGCAGCAGAGTAGTCCTCTGGGAACAAAGCATTCCTCAAGCAGCAGGGTAGTCCCCTGGGAACAAAGCATTCCTCAAGCAGCAGGGTAGTCCTCTGAAGAACAATGTAGGTCTAAAGCAGCAGAGTAGTCCTCTGGAGAACAAGGCAGGCCTCAAGCAGCAAGGCAGCAATGTCCACAAGTTTAGCAGTCTACTGATGAGTGGCTCAGGAGGTTCAATGCTTATACCTGGTGCCACGCTTTGAAGTGAGGGAAACTTCGAGTCCACCCCCACATCTAGTTCTGGAAAGTTCCTTCCATCTCCTTTCTTCCCCTTCCCACGCTCCAAGAGGTCTAGTGTGATAAAAGGCTGGTGTTACCCAGAAACCGGTCCCAAGATGCTTGTTTCCGGTCCATGGAAGACGTGGCTTGGCAGTACGGTCTGGACTGTTCCCATGAGACACATGGTCAAGACTGATTTGCATATAGCTGGGTCTGAACTGGGGTGGCGAAGTGAGCTAAAAAACAATGATGGATTAAACCCAGATCCATGCCTAGGTGTGAGTGTCTGAAAAGTTTCAGCACTCAGTCCATCACCTCCTTGTGTTTTCTTTGTTCACGCTAAGTTGGCAGGGTATACCCAGACGTGGGTCCCTTGTTCACTTTGCAACTGGATTCAAGCTATCCTGGCTGATGAGGGGTGTTACCCCGAAACCGGTCCCAGGATACTTGTTTCCGGTCCAGGGAAGACCTGCTTTGGCAGTTCGGTCTGGACTGTTCCTATGAGGCACAGGGTCGAGACTGATTCGCATATAGCTGTGTCTGAACTGGGGTGGCGAAGTGAGCTAAAGAACGATGATGGATTCAACCCAGATCTGTGACTGGGGGTGAGTGTCTGAAAGGTTTCAGCACTCCGTCTATGATCTCCTTAAGTTGGCTCTTAAAGGTGGACAAACACCAATCTGGCAAGCTCTAATTGGGTCAAAGAGCAGAAATCAGCTAGAAAGGGCAAAGTTCACATGAGAAGGTGAGAGACGAAGTGCATCCTAGGGTGTTGCCCTGACAGCACAAAAGCGAATCAACTGCCTTCTCCTACCCTGCTGTCCTCACCCCTTTATGCATACCCAGTACTTTTTTTGGTATCCCGGAAACCCCATGCTCTTTTTAGATGAAATAAAGAGGTATCCTCTTGACCTTAGAATGTCCTCCAATAAAAACATCCTATTATAATATTAGTTGTTAATGACTTTTCAGGGTGAAAAAGAGACAATGTCATGTAAGGAGACTTAACGCAGAACAAGATTTTTTTCTGGTCCAAAGTTATCCAATCAAACATTTCCAGAAACAATCTGCCTTATGGTTTGCTATTTTTCTCACGGAAACCAGTATATATAAAAATGAGGCACAGGGTCAAGACTGATTTGCATATAGCTGGGTCTGAACTGGGGTGGCAAAGTGAGCTAAAGAACGATGATGGATTCAAACCAGATCTATGACTGGGGTTGAGTGTTGGGAAAGTTTCTGCATTCCGTCCATCATCTCCTTATGTTTGCTTTGTTCACCCTAAGTTGCCAGGGTATGCCCAGACGTGGATCCCTTGCTCACTTTGCCACTGGATTCAAGCTAGCCTAGCTGATGAGGGTTGTTACCCTGAAACCGGTCCCAGGATGCTTGATTCCGGTCCAGGGAAGGCCTGGATTGGCATTTCGGTCTGGACTGTTCCCATGAAGCATAGGGTCAAGACTGATTTCAATATAGCTGGGTCTGAACTGGGTTGGCGAAGTGAGCTAAAGAACAATGGTGAATTCAACCCAGATCTGTGACTGGGGGTGACTTTCTGAAAAGTTTCAGCGCTCCGCCCATCATCTCCTTCTGTTGGCTCTGAAAGGTGGACAAGCACCAATCAAGCGGGGTCTAATTGGGTCAAAGAGGAAAATCCAGCGATAAAGGGCACCGTTCACATGAGAAGGTGAGAGACGAAGCGCATCCTAGGGTGTTGCCCTGTCAGCACAAAAGTGGATCAACTGACTTCTCTTAGGGGGGGCGCTAGAGAGCCCGAGCAAAATGGCCGCATTTTAGTACAGCTCTGCTGGCCGAGATGTAGTAATCTAAATAGTAATCCCAAGGGCCACACTTACCAGTGGCCCGCAATATCAAGTCAATAATAAGCAGTTGGCAACGTAGAAGGTTCAAGCGTTTATTGGCCACAACAGAACTCTACATAGAGGAGCCTCATCGACCCTCACCCATCAGGTGCGCCGAGGAAGACTGCTGGCATCTTGACAGAGTCACACTTATATACATAACTGATTCAGCGTACAAAGCATTGTGAGTGGAAAAACACCAGTTAGCCCTGGAGCTCCTAGATGAGCTCATACCATCTGCACACATAAGGTTACTATCTTCTACAGAGAAGGTCGACGGGGGGACTCCCTCTCGTCTCGGGCCCAGAGGAATTTCGCTTGATACTCCCCACTGCAGATGTGACCTTGGGCCTCAACCATAAATACAATTTCACCCTGTCTTTAGGCTGGTACGAGCTAAATCATACAGACGGTGAACAGAGAGAACCACGTGATCTGAGGCACGACTGGTCATAATCCAAGATGGCCGTAGTGTGGCTTTTCGGCCCTTTCCATCATACAAAACACAGAGAACGAATGGGCTATCTTATAAAGCAGATCTCCATGTATATAGAATAGAGATACAGTCCAAGCTACGTTATGTTAACTTTACATACTGACTTGAATCCCACAGAGACTCCAATCCGCCTAATATCCTCATTATTTCTTGCCATCCACGACTCTACTGCCTGGATCTACCCTCCTTACCGTCCCGGCATCATTTTGGTGTCCTTCTGCAGTCGATAGCTGCCCCTGCCGCTCCATCTTGGCCTGCTGCCGGATCCAGTGTGTAATGGCGCCGCTCTACTCCCTCTGGTGGCCTGCTGCCTGAGCGGGTGCTTTCCCGGTGCGGAGTGCGGCGCCCTGCTGGCTGCTGATCGTGGTGTCCCTTGCGGCGTTGTGGAGCTGGACCTGGGTTGCTCCGGTGGCGATCGGCCTGCAGAGCGGTGTGTCCCGGGTACCTGCGGCCCGGTGGCGAGGTGCGGGCTCCCCGCCTGGCGCCCGCCTGACCTTGAGCGGCACGCTCCCTGGCTGTTGACGGACCTGCTGCAGCAGTGCTTGGAGGCAGTGCCCTGAGGTACCTTGCGGCTGCTGCAGGGTGTCGCAGCCTCGGCCTGCCTGTACACTGCTGAGGTGAGGTTGCCCGCTGGGCCTGCTCTGCTGCCACCAGGGGCGGCCGCGTCTCACTACGCGGCTCCTGGCGCCCCGGGGCTGCCTACGTTGTGGCCTGCAGATTGCTAATGTCGCGTCCCCACTTTTGGGATCGGCGCTCTTCGGTGCCCGATTGCCGCCTGCCCACGCGTCACTGTGGGATCCATGGGGTGGCAGACTATTGGGGCCTGTTGTGTGGGGGCAAGCATCCTTGGTGCTGAGCACGTTTGCTGCATGTCTTGGAGGCCTGCGGCTGTGCGCTGTTGCGGCTGGTGGCGGGAAGACCTGTAGCGACGTGCCTCTCATTTTGTGCGTTGTGTGGCCTCCTGTGTCTGTACTGCTCCATCGACAGTGGTGAATAGTTGGGGCCCCTGCAGCTTTGTGTGTCCACTCTGGGGCTCCTGACGGCTCGACTGCGCTACCTAAATCCTGGAACTTTTGGTGCCATTGTCTGCCGCTACTATTCTCTTTCTCGCGCACCGGGTGATTTGCATGGTCAGACATGGGGCGTACAGACAAGCAGCAAAGTAAGCTTTCCTTTGAAGCCAAAAAGCCCCCCAAGTCCCTCACCCCTGTTACGTCGGACGTAGAACCTGATCATGAGCAGGGATCTGGGGCTAAGCTAGAGCGCATGATGATCTCTATGCAGCACAGCCTACACACCATTGATGCCAAAATTGACAATCTAAATTTGCGTATGGATACAATGGTGTCTAAGCTGAACAAACACGGCGCACAGCTGGCTGAGGCTGAGCAGCGCATCTCTATAACTGAGGATCGGGTGGAGGCAGTCAGCACCTCGTGTGCAAGCATGGAAAAGCTCTTGGAGGTCATTAGGGCTAATATCGAGGCCCGGTCTTGACGGAACAACTTGCGAATTACGGGAATTGCAGAGTAGACCAACACTGGGCCTATGGAACTGTTTGTGGAGACACTACTTACCTCTCTGTTTGGGGCGGAGAACTTTTCGAAAGTTCTCATTGTTGAAAGAGCCCACCGCTCCTTGGCTGCCAGGCCTATCCCAGGGGCACCACCCCGTCCCATTATAGCTCGCTTGTTAAATTACCGCGATCGGGACACTACACTATGTCTGGCCCGGTAGAAAGGCAGCTTGAATTATCAGAGAATGAAGGTGGAACTATTTCCTGATTTCACGGTGGCGGTACAACAGGCGCGCAGAGAATTCCATGCCGTGAAGAAAAAACTACAATTGCTCAGCATCCCGTATGCAATGCTCTACCCGGCGCGCCTACGCATTCACCATAATGGGAAAGCCTGTATCTTCATTACTCCGATGGTTAAGTGGCGGGGCTTGGCTTCTTCTTTGTATTGTTTGCCACATCCCTGCCTTGCACGTTGGTGACTCGGATGTCCCCATGAGTCAGCTTTGGATGCCTCTATTGTCTTAAAGCGCAATTTAAGATGTTTCATTATGTCTTCTTAAGTTTGCTTGAATGTTTTGCTCAATGTTGTCTTTGCTGATTGACCTGCATTGATTGTATTAATGCTTGCTGGCGGTGGGAGGGCCTTTATTGTCATGGTGCTAAGTGTGGTCGCTCGGCGACACTTCTGACCAGCTTTGGATAGCTCAATCCTTTCAGTCTCGGCCCACCCTGTACGTCACAGGGTGCCTGAGGCCTCTGGTGCTTCTCTGAATGGGAAATCCCCACAAAGTTGTATTTTTGTTTTGGCACATTTCGGTGTCTTGGTCACATGGCTTCCTGATTAGAGATCCTAGTTGTATGTTTTGCCTAATATGCGACATGTTCTAGGGTGCTTTATTTTATGTTGTTTTCTGGGGTGTCACAGCAGGATTTTGCTGCTGGAGTGGGTGGGATGGGATGTTGGGGTTTGCAATGTTCTGAGTTGTACATTTGCAGTGCACTGTGGGTGTTGTGGGGTAATGTCGGGGGCTGTTTATGCACATTGTGATGGAATTTTGCCTTTTACTGTCGGGGCATAACTGACCCTGCTGACAGGACGATATTGTGGCTTAGGAATGTACGGGGACTCAATAATCCACGTAAAGTGCGCCAGGTGCTTTCATATCTTGATCGTCACCGTATTCGAATTGCTCTCCTTCAGGAGATGCATCTTACCAAGCAGGCGGTATCTACTGTTGCCACCAAGTGGGCTGGGGTGCGACTTGCTGCCTCCTACTCCTCTTATGCCCGGGGGGTTATGATTCTGGTTAAAAGAGGCACCCCCTCTATACCGCTTGCTGTAGACGAGGATGATGGTGGGAGATACCTCATAGTGCAAGGTACACTGTATGGTCGGTCATTAGTGATAGTTAACGTATATGGTCCCAACATTGACGATCCTACCTTTTATGACGACCTGTGGGGGAAACTCTATAAACTGCCACCTTGCACTGTCATCTGTGGGGGGGATTTTAATGTGGCCTTGGACCCTGATATGGACAGAGTGTCTATTGCGGACCAGCCTCCCAAGAAGGCGGCCACTGCTCTGCGGGACGGTATGTCGGTGATGGGGCTTGTAGATGTCTGGCATCTGCGTCACCCTTGCATCAGGGAGGGTACCTGTCACTCATATGCTCGTCCCGCCTGGTCCCGTATAGATCTATGGTTGCTGACCTGGGACGCCAATGACTTTATAGTGCATGTTGAACACTTACCTCGGACGCTCTCGGATCATTCCTCCGTGCACCTCCGTATGGCTTTGCTGGCCTACACTCCCCCCCTTCCAGTGGCGGCTTCAACCTTCAGCCTTGTTGGATGCGGTATTCTGTGAAGGCGTTAGGGAGGCCATTACTGACTATTTCGCGCGTAATACCAGGTCGATTGACGCAGTGGGGACACTATGGGAAGCCTTTAAAGCGAGCCTTTAGAGCATTGGTCTCCAGGCAGGAGTTCTTCGGTCACTCAGGGGCACAATGTCTAAGCTGGAACGTGAGTTGCAGGGATTGGAGCGGAGGTATGAGAGCACGCCTGACCCTTCTGTGCTTGTACTCATTAAAGAGAAAGTTGCAGAATATAACGCTGTGGCAGACCAAGAGGTCCATCACTTGTCCTGAAGGAGCACGGCCAGGTACTATGGGGAGGGTGGCAGGCCGGGCGGAGCGCTGGCGGCCCGTATTCTGGAACCCCGGGGTGGCGCTTAAACGGTCAGTTTGCACACAGTTGATGGTGTCACCTATCATGACACCCCCAATATTTTGCAGGCCTTTGTCGATTTTTATCAGGATGTGTACGCTCACCGCCCGGCTGCAGATGCTGCTGAGTTACAGCAATATCTGGACAACATTACGTTGGTGTGGCTCTCTCGGGGGCAGCAGGAATTTCTAATGCACCCGCTCACCCTTGGTGAAATACGGGATGACATAGCCGCTCTCCCTACTGGTAAATCTGCTGGTGCTGATTGTCTGCCAGTGGAATTTTATAAAAACCTATGTTGACATTCTAGCCCCGTGCTTGCTCAAGGTTTAGGAGGAGGCTTATGAGACAAAATGCCTGCCCCCAACGCTGCGTGAAGCACTGGTGGTCGCCCTTCTCAATTCGGGCAAGCCATCTGACAGATGTGACTCCTACCGGCCACTGTCCTTAATCAACACAGATGTTAAAATTTTAGCTAAAATCTTGGCTACCAGATTGCAGCTGATTCTGCCGGTCATGGTCCTGCCGGATCAATCTGGTTTCATGCCTGTTCGTTCCATCTCCCACAATCTTAGAACGCTCTTTGCTGTTATGCATGTCTTGGAACCTACGTTGCCTGTGGTGGCGGTGCTTCTCGACACCGCTAAGGCCTTCGATTCCGTCTCCTGGTCCTACATGATTGCGATTTTACATTGTATGGGGGTGCTCTTTGCCTTCACTAATTGGATCAAATTGCTCTACACCTGCCCTACAGCCAGAGTGAGGATTAATGGTCATGTGTCTCATCTGATACCTATTCATCGTGGCACGCGTCAGGGCTGCCCGCTCTCACCGCTACTATTTACGCTCATACTTGAACCTTTGGCCTGTATCCTGAGGCAGCGTTATTTCCGGGCGGCGTTGCAGTTTCTTCAACGTCCTCTGGCAGTGTCCATGTATGCATACAACATGGTGCTGTATGTGCGTGAGCCGACCCTCCATCTGCCACCGCTCCTTCGGGAGTATGTTTGCTTTGAGTGGTTTTCAGGGCTTGGTATAAACTCGTCCAAGTCTCTGATATTGCCCCCTACAGACGGTACGTCTCCATTTGACTTAGAATTTCCTCTGGTTTGGTGTACTGACGCAGTGAAATATTTGGGTGTGTGGATACACCGTGACCCCCAGGAGGTGGTACGTGCCAACTATGGAGTGGCTATCACACGTCTTGAGGAGCAGGTTGCCCGCTGGATTAAATGGCCCTTTCTTTCGCTGACCGATTGGCTTTAATAAAATGGTAATCCTCCCCCGCTTTTTGTATCTATTTTTAAATATACCGACACATCTGTCACGTTATTTTTTCACCTCCCTTCGATCACTTTTAATTACATTGGTGTGGGGGGGGGGGGGGAAACTCATCTCAAGTGGGAAACACTTACGCTTCCTTATGAGCTGGGTGGCTTTGCGGCGCCTGATTTTCACTTATTCTACCTGTGCGCGCAAGTCCACATTGCGTATTATTGGAAACATTACCCTGCTTATATTTCCCATGTGGCGGTTGAGGCTGGGGTGGTGCATCCTATACCACTCAAGGCCATGCTTGTCAATACTCACACGGTGTTCGAGAAGGGGGTGTTTGACACAGTTCAGACCACGGTTAAGGCGTGGCAGGAGCTGGGTAGACGAGCGCAGAAGCTGCCACTTTATGCGCCTGATATGCCTCTGCTTCATCATACCTGTCTCTCGGTTACCACTGAGGTGGGTGCTCTGCGGATCCTCAGAGGCATGAACTTGGTGACCATGAAAGATGTGTACCCCGGGGGCCGGTTCATTGCTTCAGCATCCTTGGCTGCTGACTGCCCTCTCACCGCTATGCAGCTCTTCACCTACACCACATTGTGGTCGGCTCTGCGTGAGCTTTATCCGCAATTCCCTGCAGAGCCGCCTGCGCTGGAGGCACTGCAATTCTTATACACTACTCCCTCTAGTGTGAAACTGGTCACTAGCCTGTATCGGATATCACAGAGGGAAGCAGCTACTTCTGTTGCGGTGGCGTGGCAGAAATGGAACGCCATTTTGCCGCGCGTGTTGGCTGAGGATGAGTGGGTGGGCTGCTGCCGCCTAACTGGGCCACTGACATCGAACGGAAATCTGCGAATGGTACACTATAAATATATACATCAGCTGTTTTATACGCCTGCCCAATTGCATCGCTATGGTCTGCATGATTCTGCCGCCTGTAAACGCTGCGGTGTCCCTGATGCTGATTTTTATCATTTGGCATGGGTTTGTCCCAAGGTGTTCTCATATTGGGGTGATGTTGTAAAGATTATGCGTCTAATGGTTGGGCTTCCTCTGGACTGCACTCCTCAATTCTGTCTCCTTGGTCTTCTTGCTGATGTTAAGGCCTCCTGTAGAAGATTTGTGGCCATTGCGTTGCTGGTGGCCAAACGGAGGGTCTCCATGTGTTGGGAGAGTAGGCTAGCCCCCACCTCCAAACTGTGGTTGCAGGACTTGAACTACTGTCGAGATCAATTGGTCTGTTATGCTGAGGAGCTGCCGGCACCATCCCGGCCCCGGGATATCTGGTCACCTCTCATGACCTACTTATTGTCTGTGCCCACTGTCTAGTCTCTTGTTCTTTCGGACAATGCGATGGACATGTTCCTATATTACCGTGATGCACTTTACCCCCTTATCCATGCCTCTCTCCCCTGTGTTCTGACTGGCCTGCTCATTTATGATTGCATGTATGCTCTTGACCTGCTCTCAATGGACTCTGCACTATTGTGTAATTTATTGATACATGCCCTTGCACTGTGTAATGTTCTTCATTGTGATGTTTGTCTGTTGTGAAATGATCAATAAAATAAAAAATAAAAAATGCCTTCTCTTACCCTGCTGTCCTCACACCTTTATGCATACCCAGTTCTTTTTTGGGGATCCCAGAAACCCCATGCTCTTTTTTCGATTAAATAAGGAGGCGTAATCTTGACCTTAGAATGTCCTCCAATAAAAACATTCAATTGTAATATTAGTAGTTAATGACATTTCAGGGTAAAAAAAGAGACAATGTCATGGAAGGAGACTTAACAACGCAGAACGAGATTTTTTCTGGTCCAAAGCTCTCTAATCAAACATTTCCGGAAACAATCTGCTTCATGGTTTGCTCTTTTTCTCACGGGAACCAGTCCATATAAAAATATGGATCACGGGCCAAGTGTATCACGTCTCATACATCCATGTAAGCATTAGGAATAGAAGTAAGCTAAATATCCTATAACAGCGGTTATTATGCACACTGTTGTCACGCCGATTAAGCTACATTCCGAAATTCAAAGTCCTGGGGGGATTAAAGTAGGCCCTGTTTGTTTGAAGCGGATTTTCGATATTCCCACAACATCTGGTGAGGATGAACTTGCCTCCACCGGGGAATCTTGTACGATTACTAAAAAGAATGCTTTGAAAAAGATACGGAGAAACGTTGGCTTCAATTCAAATTGTCTTCTAATGTCGCAGTCTAATGGGTGCGCGCCGAGCTTTCTCCTCTGTGGTTCACTTGGAGGGGGGCGAGATGGATGACGGTGTTGCAAGAGCCGTCGCAGCCTCGCGCTGCTCTTTGGCTACTGGTACTAATTTGTTATTGGTTGTCTGGCGCGCGCAGATGGTTCCGATAGCAGCCTCTTCGGATGAGGCCGGTTTATCTTTGAGAAACAATGCTCCTGCGGCGTCTTGTCTTGCTCCAAGATGTCTTGTTTTATTGTAGTCTTTTACGGGCAATGCATTCTGCTGATAAACAGAAGGGACCACATTAATTGTACCTAAAATACCCTTGGCTCGAGGCAATTTCTTCTAGTTCCGCGAGGTCTGACTGTGTTACTTTCCCTTGAATGACACCAGCCACAAAATCAAATATACACTTATAAAGACAAACCACCTTTGCATAACGTTTGTATACCCACACCACTGGCTTCGGTTTAGGTCTTTCTACAGATAGCTTCTGTGAATTGTAAGAACTCATGTCATCAATTCTGCAATGAATACAAAAAGAAATATAGAGAGATGTGGCTATGGGTATGCCCCCCGTCAGGAATTTATTTTCTGCAATTTCCTGCATTCGCTCAATAGGATGTCAGCGGAGCCCATAGCGTTTTAACATTGACCTTTAATGAAGTCATTGGCGATGGAGAATAAAGTGGTTATTTTGTTTCTCGTGGTGCTGCAGCCCTTCTTCAGCCTGGGCTCTGCTTTCTCTTTCAACACACCAGGGGGCATATTTACAAGGGGTTAACGCCACCAGAACATAACTTTTTCAGATGTTCTGGTGACGGTAATTTCTTTGCCTTATTTACAAGGCAGCGTTAATCACTTAAGGTGGCTTAACGCCGCCTTGTAAATAATGCCCCTATTTACGCAGCAATTAGAGTGAAAGGGGCGTCCTATGGGTTTTGCAGTGGGCTTTACGTCGCAGCACCCGTTGCTTTTTGATGCTGATCCATATTTATAAGGTATGGGGCAGCTTAAAAAATATCGCCAGGGAATACCTGGTCTAAGCAGGCGATATCTCTAGGTATTTTGCTCTTTCCATGAATGCAGAACACATAGAAAAAGCAAATCGCCTGTAAAGATTGTTTATATCCAAGAAGGTATCCCTTCTCACACATAAACAACTCCCCTGCAGAGCAGGCACCCTTGCAACATGACGCAAGAGTGCCTGCACTGCACTAGCCAGCTTCTTATGCACCAGCGCTAAGGGAAATGCAGGGGTATGCCGCATTCTTGGAAATACAGCGCATCCCTGCGTTTTGAAACTGATGGAGCACAGCATTATCAATTTTGGGGTAACAGCGCTCTCCCAATTTCAAGTAAATATGCCCCCGATTTCTCATGTGATGCTGCTGCATTCAACTCTCTCAGGGCACTGATTTACAAATCAAAAGCACCGACGAGTCACTATTTTCTTATACTGAGACAGTACAATATGGCGTGCCCCCCTGAAGAATCTGGTGTGGGGCCCTTGAGACTCACATATCTGGCACATATTCATCGGACTTAGACTGAATCGAGCCCAGGAAGTCACCAGCAGCTGAATGCTCCTTTTATTCTGTTTCTGTCTGCCCTCTCACTCAGCTCCTCAGTAAAGACAGCCTTCTTCTCCCCACCACTCTGCCTCCTCTCTCTCATTTCACCTTCAACCTCTCCTAATCTCCCTCCCCTTAACTGCCCCTCCTCACTAACTAATACGCTATGGGTCCCTGGCACCGGAAATAGAAAATGGCTGCCAAAGCAGTTGACTATTAACCTTGCAGCCAGCATGCAAAGCATACATGCAGCAGCACTGTTTATGTGCTTGCATGGCAGCTCACTTTGGGCCAGATGTAGGTGGCTAAATACCGGTCGGTAACCCCGAAATTCGGTAAATTTCAGGGTTACCGACCGGTATTTAGCCATTCCTAATGTAGGTGATGATTCGGTAAATACCGAATCTGTATTTACCGAATCTGTATTAACCAAATCGGTAAATACCGATTCGGTAAATGCAATGTAGAAAGCACATAAAAGAGTGCTTATGTGCTCTAAGAATTTGTTAATTACCACCAACTTCAAGTTGGTGGTAATTAACAAATTCCTTTAAAAATTCACTTTTGAATTTTTTGTTAAGTGCCATGTGGCACACATCCATGCCCTTAGGGCATGTATGTGCGCCATATGTGCACACAGGCACATTTCAGGGGTGCAACAGGGTGTCCTTTTGACACCCTGGCACCCTTGAAATACCTCCCGGTATTACCGATTCAGTAATACCGAATCGCTAATACAGAATGGCTTTAGATTAATTCCTATGGGCCTCCAAGCCCATAGGAATGAATGGGTAGGTATTCCTTATTACCGAATCCGTATTACCGATTCTGTAATAAGGAATATTAAGGAATCAGTATTTTTTACCGATTCATTACCTACATAAGAAATACTGATTTCTTAATACCGAATCGGTAAAATTCGGTATTAAGAATTCGGTATTTGTGGATTACCTACATCTGGCCCATAGTGTTTACAGCGTCCAGCAGCAACTTTGCAAGGTAATGTTTATTTAAAAGTTGTGCGGTGAAAATACACAACTTTTCAAATTCTCGGAAATTGCCTCACTACTGCCAACTACACCATCACCATTACCAGCATCACCAAAATCATCACTATGAGCAGCATCACCATTACCATTACAATTACTCCCAATACTGCTCACATTATCACCACCACCATTACATCACTATCATTACCGCTACGACCACCTTTAAAACTACTACCACTACTACTGCATCCATTACTGCTATTGCTACCTCATCACCAATATTACTACCATTGACTTCATTTTCACCAAGACCATTAACACCATCACAATAACCACCACAACCAATTTTCACTACCACAATTACCACACCCACCATCACCAATACCATTAGCACCTCCACTAAAACCACCACCATCGCTAGTATAACAACGCACAAGACTGCCTTCAGGAGCTGCTTCCTCCTCATAGGCCTCACTCCTGAATGCACTCTATATAGCACTAGCTGCAGCCCTTATACCTGGCTATGCCCATCCACCACCACAACATGTTAGAGGAGGAAGATTAGGCCAGAGCTGATGCCACCCCATCTCTAGAGTCCAGAGCAGATGTGCAAAAAGAAATTCCGCACCATCTGTGTCTTGCTCTCACTCTCTAGTCACTGATTACACTGTGTCTCCTAACTAGGCAATTCTGCCATCACCCTTACACTTTCTACCTGCAGGACACGCTGTGCTCACCTTACTCCTAGATGTCATCTCTCATTCTTCTGATCTTGTCCCTCCCAGTATCTCCACCATCACACCAGTGACCAGCTGTGGCCCTGTCTTGTCGTCATTCTTCCCACAAACCCCTCGAGGTAGCCACGTGCTGTGTGTCTGCATGCACTTCCACTTGTCTCCTGCTCAGCCAGAAAGTCTTCTGCCCTCTGCCCCTCACACCCTTTCTCTGCAAGCAATGAAAGCTATCTCGGACTGCCACCATCAGGAAGGCTCCACTTGCACATCTCTAAATGAGCCCTGGCAGCGGAGGGTGCAGCTGCTGTTCAGATATTAACACACACTCAAACTGACACAAAAAGCGTAAAGCGCACAGTCATGCTTATATATTTTTACCTTTACACATACATATTTTCACTCTCATGCCCCCACCCATGCAAACTCTTACAATCACACACAAACAAGCATTGGCAAAGCTAATAGGTCTAGCTTGCAACAGAAAGAGCAATCCAGACCAGTTGACTTTGCAAATGCATGTTGTGGATGGGACAGGAACTCGGTAGAGTGGTGTTTCATCCTGCGGTCCAAAAAAAAAAGCAAACTAACAAAGCACCAGGCCCAGACGGCTATGGGGCAGAGATCTACAAGCTTTTTGTCCCACAGATAGCTCCCATCTTCGCATGGTTATACAACTCACTGAAGGGGGACAGAGGGCTGCCAGAGTCGATGCTCCAAGCAACTATCACAGTGATCCTGAAACCAGGGAAAGACCCCAGGGACTGCGCATCGTACTGCCCAATCTCCCTCTTAAATGTTGACGCAAAAATATTCACCAGTATTCTAGCACACAGGCTTGTCCCCTACGTGCAGGGATTGATCGACCCGGATCAGGCCGATTTTGTATTGGAGCGTGGCTGTAGTGACAACACTACACAGAAATTATCAAGAGGGCTTCTTGGCCCCTAAGGCCCTGCAGCATCCAAGAGGACTTCATTCCTCAATCAGTAGTGCACCAGGAGACATGTTTGGAGAGTGGTGAAGAACGAGGGCATGGCCTCTAAAGACCTCTTAGCAATCTCACTGTGTGGGGCTTACTGAAGGTAACAGGAGTGGTAGCTGCTGAATTTCTCTGGTTTTGTGCAAGTGAAACCTGAACCTAACAATACTGTCCCTATACCCTTTGGTTTTTCAGTGAATATATATATATATATGTGTGATCAAGGCAGTTGATGCCAAAACGCGTCGCAGCGTAATTTCGGAATAAAGAACTTTATTGCCATAAATCTCCCAGTGTCGGTGTCCGGTTGCGTTTTGAAAGGAATCGGATGTGGTGTTCACATATAGATATATATATATATATATATATATATATATATATATATATATATATATATATATATATATATATATATATATATATATATATATATAGTTCCAAGACAATGCTGCACACTCAGGCTTGTAATGATGATCAAATATTTATTTTATGCAACTCGAAGCAAACAAACTTTTGCCAGTTTGTTTTATTTGATCATCATAAAAAGCTTGAGTGGACAGCATGGTCTTGGAACTATTGGTGCAATTTATTTCACGAGGCCGCTTTGTTGAGAGTGACAATCCTGGTGGAAAACGTTATATATATATATATATATATATATTCACTGAAAAAACCATAGGTTTCACACATGTTATAGTTAGCTGGACATTTCACTCATAAAAAACCATTGAAATTCCCCCGTTATAGTTAGTGCAGGCAACTATAACTCACGCGACCGCAATCCTCTGCTGATGCTAATACTGTATTTAGACACTTATTTGCCCATGTCTTCTTCCATTACATTTTAGCTATACATATATTGCAAATATTTTTTTTTCATAAAGACACATATGTCATCAGCAGAGGATTGCGGTCGCGTGAGTTATAGTTGCCTGCACTAACTATAACGGGGGAATTTCAATGTTTTTTTACGAGTGAAATGTCCAGCTAACTATAACAAGTGTGAAACCTATGGTTTTTTCAGTGAATTTGCAAGGTTTTTTAAATGCTAATTCCTAACTATAACGTGTGTGAAACCTATGGTTTTTTCAGTGAATTTGTACAGTTTTTTAAATGCTAAGTTACTTTACGCCGTTCGTGGCGTGCACGCCCACTTCACGCAGTTCGTTCCGTGCGCGCACGGTGCGCTTCGCGCACCGTGCGCGCACAGTGAGCACGCAGTGCGCTTCGCGCACCGCGCGCCCACTTTACGCAGTTAGTGCCGTGGGCCATGTACGCACAATGCGCTTCGCGCATCGTCCACACACGGAGGACATATTATGCGCTTCGTTGTGAAAGGTTATCTATTAAATGATCAAATAACAAATATGCCATGCACAAAAGGTGCAATTCGGGCACCTTTTGCACACGGGGTGTGGAAAATGTGGATAATTTTTTTTTTTTTTTACCGTACCGTAAAAAAAATAAAATGAATTTTTGGCCTTGGGGGTCCTTTGGGGACCCCCTGACAATGGCTAGGGGGTCAGGAACTGTCCACCCTGCCCCCTTTTCATGTTCTCCACCTTTATTTTTCACCTCCCTCGGACTGCGAGAGACAAAATGGCGGCCGACACTTCCTGGTTTCGACCAATTCGAATGTTTACTAAGATCTAACAGCCAATCAGAATCGCGCTTGCGCACGGCACCGTACGCGTACGGTAAGCTTACCGTAAGCGCACGGTAAGCTGCCACAGATATATATATTGATTTAAATGCTATTTTCTCAGGAACTACTGAACAGATTTACACCAGACCTACAAAAGGCACTTCCTTGACCTGTAGACTACCTCTCTGCCAAATTTCAAGTAACTCTGTTCAGCCGTTCGGGCTGTAGCTGTGTCTAAAGGTCCTATGGAAAAATGCATGGGGAAAACGCGTTTTGGGACCCCCCTTTTTTCTCAGCCCCCCCTTGACGAATCCCCCCGAGACTTTCAGGGTAGGAGCGGAGCGTAGAGCCCCATTAGTTTTGAAAATTTCGCGAGGATTCGTCGACCGGCGCCAAAGTTATTCAAAATAGAATGTTGCGGTTTTCCTATGGAAACAGGGTCCTAACTATAACTACCTACTGGCGACCGCCAGTAGGTAATATATATATATTACCTACTGGCGGTCGCCAGTAGGTAGTTATAGTTAGGACCCTGTTTCCATAGGAAATCCGCAACATTCTATTTTGAATAACTTTTGCGCCGGTCGACGAATCCTCGCGAATATTTCAAAATAGGTGGGGCGCTATGCTCCGCTCCTACCCTGAAAGTCTCGGGGGGATTCGTCAAGCGGGGGCTGAGATAAAAGGGGGGTCCCAAAACGCGTTTTTCCCATGCATTTTTCCATAGGACCTTTAGACACAGCTACAGCCCGAACGGCTGAACAGAGTTCCTTGAAATTTGGCAGAGAGTTAGTCTACAGGTCAAGGAAGTGCCTTTTGTAGGTTTGTTGTAAATCTGTTCAGTAGATTCTGAGAAAATAGCCTTTAAATCAATATATATATCTGAGCCAGCTTACGATGCGCTTACGGTGCGCTTACCGTACGCGTACGGTGACGTGCGCGAGCGCGATTCTGATTGGCTGTTAGATCTTAGTAAACATTCAAATCGGTCGAAACCAGGAAGCGGCGGCCGCCATTTTCTCTCTCGCACTCAGAGTGAGGATTTAAAAACAAAGGACAAAAACATGTAAAGGGGCTGTTTAGACAGCTCCTAAGCACCTAGCCATGTTGAGGGAGTCCCCAAAGATCCCCCAAGGCCAAAAACGGAATTTTAATTTTTTCGATAATTTCGCCGATTACGCTTACCGTACGCGTACGGTAAAAATTAATTAAAAAAAAAAATTATCCATACTCTCCCCACCCCATGTGCAAATGGTGCCCGAAGGGCACCATTTGTGCATGGCATATTACAGATATGAAAAATTAAAATATTACCTTTCACAACGAAGCGCATCATATGTCCTCCATGTGCGCACGGTGCGCGAAGCGCATCGTGCGTACAAGGCCCATGTAGCGTAATGTGCCCACCGTGCGTGCACGGCACTAACTGCGTAAAGTGGGCGCGCGGTGCGCGAAGCGCACCGCGTGCTCACCTTGCGCGCACGGAACGAACTGCGTTAAGTGGGCGCGCACGCCACGAATGGCGTAAAGTAACTTAGCATTTAAAAAACCGTACAAATTCACTGAAAAAACCATAGGTTTCACACATGTTATAGTTAGCGGAAATTTTACTGATAAAAAACCAATGAAATTCCCCCGTTATAGTTAGTGCAGGCAACTATAACTCACGCGACCGCAATCTTCTGCTGATGACATATGTGTCTTTATGAAAAAAAAATATTTGTAATATATGTATAGCTAAAAATTTATGGAAGAAGACATGGGCAAATAAGTGTCTAAATACAGTATTAGCATCAGCAGAGGATTGGGGTCGCGCGAGTTATAGTTGCCTGCACTAACTATAACGGGGGAATTTCATTGGTTTTTTATCAGTAAAATTTCCGCTAACTATAACATGTGTGAAACCTATGGTTTTTTCAGTGAATTTGCAAATTTTTTTAAATGCTAATTCCTAACTATAACGTGTGTGAAACCTATGGTTTTTTCAGTGAATATAGATATATATAGTTTCCATGATGTGCCCTGATATGAAGATGCACTCGCAGTAGATAGTTCATCCAAAACCTTTAATTGTCAAAACTCACCATTTTCTTTCCAAGTAGAAATATAAACCGGATTTGCTTTCTAGGGCCCACTGGAGGGTTAAACAAAATGTTTTAATTGTGGCATCAGTCACGGAACCCACTGAAGGGAGAGAATCGGAATTATACTTACTTCAACTCCCAGCATGCATGAACACTGTCACTCACTGAGAGGCCCACTGGAGGACAATCATTACAAAAGCATGCAGGTGAGAGGAGAGATTGTGTAATTATATCCATGAACTGCTAGCAAGCCTTCGAAAAAGGAGCATGTTGCTCTGAAACGCATCAGGCAGTCAATCTACTTGGAAAGAAAATGCAGAGTTTTGAATATTAAAGGTTTGGATGGGCATATCAAGGCACATCCTGGAAACATATACATATATATATTCAGTGAAAAAACCATAGGTTTCACACACGTTATAGTTAGCTGGACATTTCACTCATAAAAAACCAATGAAATTTCCCCGTTATAGTTAGTTAAGCTAACTATAACTCGCGCGCCCGCAATGCACTGCTGATGACGTCACATAGTACATCACTCATGACATGGTCAGTGACATCACTCATGACATCACTGATGACATCTCAAATGACATCACTGATGACATCATCCAGTGAATGTGTGTTTTTCTGAAAATTAAATATGTTTAATATATGTATATCTCAAGGTCGATGGAAGAATAAATGAGTATATAAGTGTCTGAATGGATGATTTGTTTTTGAAAAATTGATTGTATTACTGACTGATTAAGTGTATCTTTTTGAATACATGGCTAAGTGAGTAATGTTTAAATGTGTAAATACCTGTATCAGTCTCTCACTTTGTGTATAAGTGTCTGCATGGGTTGGTGAGTAGCTACATGGGTGTTTATATAGGTTATTATTTGGTTTTTTGAGTCTCAGTATGAGTGTCTGAGTGTCTGCATGGTTCGGTGGGGGGTATTACGTAGTGCATAGATGCATGAATGAGTGACTCACTGTTTGTATGTGTTGAAGATAGCATGTGTGCAGGACTGTATGGGTGGATGAGTGTGTGTATGGGTGTGTTAGTGAGTGAATGGCTGTCTCAATTGTGTCTTTATGAGTAACTACATATGTTTTAAACTAGTATATGTGACTATTGGTGTATATAAGTGAGTATATGTGAGAGTGAGAGATTGAAAGAGTTCCTGTATGAATAAGTATTTGTTTCTATAAGTGATTGTTTAAAAGACTAAGTATGTGTAAGTTTCTGTAGAAGTAAGTGTGGTGGTGTGTGTATAACTGTATATGCAAGTAAATGTATGTTTGATTCTTTATTAGCATGAGTGACTATGTGTGTGAGTAACTCTATGGATGAGTGGCATTGTGTTACAGGATGTATAGGTGTATGAGTACATATGATGTGTGAGTACACGTATGAGTGACTGTACAGGACTGTTGGTGAATGAGTGGATGTTTATGTGGATCTTAGAATTATTGAAGAGGTTGTTGTAATTGGTATTGGTATGTCCATGTTTTTGAAAATTTCAGTCTCTATTTTTGAATGTTTGTATCAAAGGTTATATTAGGGTGAGAGGAGGTCTACCACTCTGTCACAAGGATGATGTCATCAGTGAGTCATTTGAGATGTCATCAGTGATGTCATGAGTGATGTCACTGACCATGTCATGAGTGATGTAATATGTGACGTCATCAGCAGTGCATTGCGGGCGCGCGAGTTATAGTTAGCTTAACTAACTATAACGGGGAAATTTCATTGGTTTTTTATGAGTGAAATGTCCAGCTAACTATAACGTGTGTGAAACCTATGTTTTTTTCACTGAATTTGCAAGGTTTTTTAAATGCTAATTCCTAACTATAACGTGTGTGAAACCTATGGTTTTTTCAGTGAATTTGCAAGGTTTTTTAAATGCTAATTCCTAACTATAACGTGTGTGAAACCTATGGTTTTTTCAGTGAATTTGCAAGGTTTTTTAAATGCTAATTTCTAACTATAACGTGTGTGAAACCCATGGTTTTTTCAGTGAATTTGTATGGTTTTTTAAATGCTAATTCTTACCTATAACATATGTGATTCCCATAGTTTTTTTATTGATTTTGTATGATTTTTTTATTATAAATTCTTATTTAAATGTGTTTTTTTTTTAAAAAAAACAAGTTTTTTTTAATCTTTTTATTCTCTTAAAATACTATGTTTTTTTAAAAAAAAATCTGCAATATATCAATTTTTCTCTTTTTTTTTTTTTACCAAACAGGTAAGATATATTAGTATAACATAGAAAATAATATTTTTTTATTTTTTTTATTTATTTTTTTAGTGCGCATACGGTAAGCGTACGGTAAGCGTACGGTTTACGCAATGTTCGTAATTTATCTACTCTGCGTATAGTTATGCAATTTGCGTAGCCGTGCGTACTGCGCGTGGGGCGCGTAGGCGTGTACGCTACACGCGCACGTTACGCGGAAGTGTTGTGGAGTGACTGTTTTGCGCATGCGCGCAAGCACGTGTCTTTTTTACGCGCATGCGTACTTTTACCGTAAGCGCACCGTAAGCGCACCGTAAGCGTAACGTACGCGCACGGTGGGTCATGTGATCAAGAAACAACACTTTGGATTGGTTTTTACTACTTTCAGTTCTAGAACTCTCCTACACCACACCCATTCCCCTCATTTCTGCTTGTGATCCCTTTGGAGAAGGAGCTGAGTTGTCTTTGTGATACGATGGCAGAATAGCAGACCTCTTCAGAGAGTGAGGCTAGCAGCACTACCTTGAGGCAGAGAAGGAGGAAACAAAAGAGCTCTTTCATATGGGAGTATTTTTCTTTTCCAGAGGGCAAGAAAAAGGTAAATGCACCTTTAGTGACTTGTAAGCTGTGTGACCGTGTACTTTCAAGAGGGAATCCTAACAAGAAGTATTCCTTCGGGAATCACACTATGTTGAGACACCTTCATGATGTACATGGTAGGACATATGCTCGACATACTGGAGGAAACCCTTCAGTAAGTCAACCAAGCACATCCACAGCAGCTCAGCCTGGTCCATCATCTGCAAGGCCGAGTCCATCTTCGGCAGGTCAGCTGAGCCCTTCATCTGTGGGGGGAGCATCTCCTTTTTCTGGTCCTCTGGAAACTAACCTTCGGTTTGCGAGGGTTACAATGCGGTGTGCCACTTGTCATGATCTAATTTGTCGTAGGGAGACCAGTGTTGCCCTAGTTAACAATAAAATAGACCAGCACATTTGTCCTACCGACTAATATTCCCATTCTTTCTTTCCTCTGTCCCTGCATGAACACAACGGCTCTTTTAAGAGCCAACCTTACCTTTCAACTTTTTTTTATATATTTTTTTAAACTTTTTTTTGATTTTTTTTTTTACCGTACGCGTTCGGTACGCGTAATTTTTTTTTATTTTTTAAAAAACACTAAAAATCAATTATCACATTATAAGGTCCTTGAGAGATTACAATGAAAAACTGAAAATGTGATTGTGGAGAAGTGGAAAAAAGGGACCATGAAATTTCTCACTTACCATACCCACTCAAAAAATTATTTATTAATTAAAATTTAATTTAAATTGTTAAAAAAATGGTTCAAGTTTTCGTAAATTTTCTTTCTCAATCTGAAAAAAAGAAAAAAGTATTAATATTTAATAAAACATTTTATAATACAGTACACGTATTTACATATTTTCCAAAAACTATTTTTTGCCTTTTTTTTGCTGTTTTCAGAATATATTGCATTTCACTATAAATCGTGAAAGCAATTGCATTCATCACTTAACAGCGGGCAAAAACAAAAATAACAATCTCAAAGATTGTTTAAAAAAAGCCCAGAATCTCTTCTCAGTTAAACATAACATTATCGAAATGCAAAATATTATTCATGAAAAATATCATCTAATAACAAAAACTATTTCTAAAAAATACCGTCTGACAATTTTCTTTCAGAAGCATAATCTACAAAAAAATATATCTCAAATAAATCCACAATACATCTAGTTTCCTTTCCTTTAGGCCAAATGTTAATTTTTGAAATTATTTTTTGATTAAATTTCCAACGATAATCCAATAAAATTCCAAAATTTAAATTGTACACATGTTACCGATTCTCTCTAAAAGTTTGGTTTCCGAAAGATTAATTAGGATTTAATTAAGTCCACAATACAATTGGATACCTTTCCTTTAGGCCAAATGGTAATTTTAAAAATCTTTTTTGATTAAATTTCCAACGGTAATCCAATAAAATACAAAAATTTAAATTGTACAGATGTTACCGATTCTCTCTAAAATGTTGATTACCGAAACATTAATTAAGAATTATATAAGTCCACAATACAATTGGTTACCTTTCCTTTAGGCCAAATGGTAATTTTAAAAAACTTTAAATTTGTAAATTCCAATGGTAATCCAATAAAATGGTAAAATTGTTTTGTACAGATGTTGCCAATTCTCTCTAAAATTTAGGTTTCAGGAAGATTAGATAGGAATTTGCTAAATCAAAAGGCAAACGTTGCTTGAAAATCAATTGGGAATCATTACACAGTGTCCAGCCTTTTCCACATTTAAGATAAACTGTGTAATGACCAGAAGTTACAGTAGGTCCATCATGGAAAATTATTGCAACTGTTACAAAAGTTTTTCCTGAAATTGATAATTGCTGTCCTGTAAACTTCTTTATTAAAGTATCCAATTTTGAACCATCAGCTCTACATCGTTGCATCATTAAAATTAAATACTGTCCGTATTCCTTTAAAATTAACGTTGAAAACATGTCAGATTTACACTCACCGCATTCCATGCTATGATTAGCATCGTTAACTAATTTAGCAAAAGTGACTTTTTTACTCTCTGGCAATGTTAAATAAATAAACCTTTCAGAATCAACATTAGAGCCACATGTATTGTAACAGTTTACACAACTATGTTCCCATTTATAAGAGAGACAAAACAAATTTTAAATTGGCACCCCTTCTTCTTCCAGTACCTGAAGAAAATACAACAAGAATTCCTGTGCGTCTTGCTGTACATTTTGAGAAAACTGTGTACATCCTGAACATACATCTAAAAGTTTTCTAATTTCAGTAGCACTTTCTATTTTAGTTTTATCAATACTCAGCTTTTCAAAAAGGAGACTCAGCACAGAACAGAATCTTTTTCCCTGATTTACTATTATCTGCTCTTGCAAACTTTCCAGATAAAATGCAACATTCAGCACTACATTAGCGTAGCAGTTGACACCAGAGCTATTTTCAAAATGACATCCTACAACCTCTTCTTCATTTTCCTTTTTCTTTTTGCTTGCAATTTCATCACTCCTCTTTTTTTTCTTCCTCTCTACATCCTCATTACAGATATTCTCATTTCTCCTTTTACGAGAAACTACACGTTTCTCTAACACAGGATACTGACCTAAATGAGGAGCATAGGTTCTTCTTAATCTATTGTACTCCTTTACACAATTTGCATCAGCACTAACTTTTGAATCATCAAAGTCTATCATGAATAAACCAGATAATGTTTTCACTTGTGACAAAGCTACATAAGCCATACCTTCTTTGAACACAGTTGAACCAATGTTTACAAATGCACAATCTACAGTCAATCCTTGAGACTTGTGAATAGTTACAGCATATGCTAGAGAAAACGGAAACTGTTTCCTTTGTACATATAAGTCTTTCACAAGCATAAAACGAACTGTACAACGACAAATGTCTATAACTGCTTCTATCTGATCAAATTTTATTTTTAAACATTCAATTCCATCTTTTTTCTGATAATTAATAAAACCCACAACTCTTCCCATAGCTCCATTAACTAAACCTTTTTCAACATCCAAATTTCTCCTTAAAAATACTCTACAGTTCATGCAAACATATAGATTTTTTTCTAATCCAGCAGTTTTGGAAATGTTCTTCTCTAGTGAATCCAATTTATTTTTCAGTGTGCCTGTTAATGTGATAGTAATTCTTCCATCTTGAATTTTGTCCACTGCTTCCAACATCCTGATCTCTTCCTTTTCCAATTTCAAAAGCTCCTCATTGAATATTGAGCATTCACGTAGAGTTGGCATTAAGCAGATGACACTTTTCTTTTCTGCAATGTTCTTGTATATCTTCTCTGCAACTATTTCTTCCTTTGGAAATAAATTATGTAGCAACCTACTCTGTAATGCTTTTGTGCCAGCTTCAGTCAGTAGTCCAATTCTGATATCTTTCAGAATACTTCCATATTCTTCATCGTTTGCTTGCCTCATATTAGTAGTAAGTTCCTTGTACTCAAAGAAGGACCAAATATTTGCATTACCGATGCTTCCCAATGACTTCTTTGTGTCTTCATGTGTCACAGTATTAAACACTGGTTGTCCTTTAACTGGAGTAAGTTGTAGAAGATCCCCAAAAACTATGACATGTTTTCCACCAAATAACACGTCATAGTCTGTCCTTAGAGTTTGCTGCATTCTTAAATGCACAAAGGCAAGCATTAAGTTTGATACCATGCTCACCTCATCAATAATGAGAACTTGCATCTTCTTCAATACTTTTGAAACTTCCAAGCATGCTTCTCCAGTTAGCTTGTGGTATTGTATTTTGTTCTCATGCTCCACTGGTAACATTAGCAAACGATGTAAGGTGATTCCTTTTATGTTATATGCTGCTAACCCAGTTGGAGCAGTAACCACACAAGACAAAGTAGAATCCGTTTTTTGCTGTAGGTAGCTTCTGATGACTTTTATTAGGAAACTTTTTCCAGTTCCAGCTTGTCCGCTTACATACATCCTGATTGGATGAAATGATGTGCATGAGCACTCTTTTTTTTCATGTAGAAATCCGTGATCAATTTTGTTTCTGATCTCTTCATAAATTTGTTGCTGCTCTTCATTCAGTTGTCTTTCCAAATTTTGTAAGTCTATAAATTCTTCTTGAGCTTGATTCATAGCCGTTTCCACTTCATTCATGGCAATTGATGCTTCATTTTCAACGATTGGTTGTCCTAGGGGATCTTGACTGAGTGTTCCTGAACTTTGGCTGTCTTGAGAACTGTCTCTAGCTACTTCAGCTGCAATTGTAGTTTCCTGTTCAATTTCTTCATTTAACATTTGCACATAAGTTGAGAATGTACTGCATTGTATGCTGTCTTTGCAAGCATTAAAAGAATCTTCATAGCTTTGGAATTCTCCCAGTAGTTCATCCTCTGTACGCCATGGTTTAAA
Organism: Triturus cristatus; assembly: GCF_964204655.1. NCBI lineage: Eukaryota > Metazoa > Chordata > Amphibia > Caudata > Salamandridae > Triturus > Triturus cristatus. The sequence continues at coordinate 370,771,743 of NC_140584.1, read as the reverse complement.
CAGCTGTAAAAGAGCCAAGTAGTAAAATTCCTTTTTGTCAGTAGTGTCGCAACTCAGCTTCCTGTGATTTATCAAACTTCCTTTTGTTTGCTTCACCAAACATCCTTCCTCACCAATGACTTTATATTTTCCATTGTTGATGTCTTCTGCGGCTTTCCGTGAATAAATGTAGTTCTGCAGCACTTCATAGAGACACATGTTCTCCAGATGATGACTTCTTTTGGGATAATATGTGTCCAACATGTTTGATTTCAAAATATCTGTACTTTCTGGGTCATTCTCGGCCAAATATTCAATTTCTCCAACAGATTTCAGTACCCGATTTCTCATTGCTGCAAGGCCTAAACTTGCCCAAATTATTCTTCTTGATTTCGAGTAGAGACTTGCAGAAGATAACCTATCTGAACATTCGTAGGATCCAATTTCTCGATGCGATAACATCTTTAAACTGAAACTGTACAGCTTCTTACTGACAGTCTTCTCGTGAGAAATCTCTTCCCACATTTCTTTCAATTCAGTTTTTTCAGATTTAGTAATGTAAGATGTTACATATCGAGCAACAGCAATGGAATTGTCAGCTACATACTGTATATCCATGTTAGCATTCCACATGGATAAAATGACTGGGTTGTAGTCATTTATATTTTTTGATTCTTCTTTTCTTTTTAGGTTGTAGGTATTCTTAGGTGATTTTCTTGTGATAGTATGTCTCACAGATGACATAAAACTGTTTACTCTTCCATTTGAAATAACAGGTCTAGGAAATCTAAATCGACATTTAGTGTAGTATTTATCTTTGCTCTTGTATTTCCGTCGACAGTATTTTCCACACCGATGACTTTGGAAACGTAAAACTTGCTCCTTTAACTTTTTCTCTTCTGTGCTTTTTGGTATAGCACATGTTGCATATTCTTCAATGTAAGATAACACTGCTTCATCAGTATCTGTTCCAAACTTTGGGGCATCCTTGATCCACAACAGCATATGAATATGAGGAGCACCTCTTGCCTGGTACTCTTTTCTCCAAAAGAAATCCACTACTTCTCCAAGAGGTGGATTTTTTGTATTGCAGATGAAGGACATCATAGCCTCAAATCTATGATTGAAATATCTGCAAACATTAACCGGATCCAATGAGCACAGTTCTCCTGCTGTCTTGTATTCAATGTTTTTAATGTTTGAATTTGCCTCTCGTAGAAAATCCAGTAAATCATCCCAAGCGTACTCAGCACAGCTTAGGGTAAGGAACCATGTTGGTGTGCCTAAATTTCGTAACATGCATTTTAATTCACCATGGCGTCGGTACCAATATTCATTTGTCCCACGCTGACAAGCCATCAGATTGATCAATTGAGATTCCAAATGATCATCTCGGTGCTGCACTTTCTCCATAAAATCCTTAGCAGACACATTTTGTAAATGTACTCCACTTTTTAAAATGTGATTTACAGCATATGATAATGCAGACAAGTCGCTTTCAAATAAAAGATGGAATAAATAAGGAATACTTTGTCGAAATCTTGGATCTTCTGCATATAGTCTTGTAGTCCGATACTCAGAAGCTGGAATCTGTTCTGGACGTTCATCGTATCGTCCTCCTTTTCCTTTAGGAAACAGCTGGGGAAAACATCGAGCTTCCAAGCTCTCCTCCCATACACTCACGGGAGTTCCTTTTGCTTTCTTCATCTGAAAGAGATCAATATTGTCTCCCATAACTTCTTTTGAATGAAGAGGATGTATGCTAAAATGTTCATAAATTTCTTCTTCCTTTGACTTGTCCACTTATTCAATTTGTCCAGTTTTTGTTTCTGTGTCTTCTTGTAAATCTTCTTCTTCTTCTTCTTCTATATAAATTGATTCATACCATTTGTTATTCCTTTTCAAATACAAATTTGCTCTTTGTACTTTCCGTACATCCACCAGCTCCTGCCAAATCTTCTTATTCTTTGTAGGTACACCATTAACCAGAATAACTAATGGTTCAGTTTCCAAAGTATCTGCATCAATAGTTTCCATATTTTTTTTTCAAATCCAAGGGCAAATACACCACTCTACCTTTTAAACCTCTCAGTAAATCTGAAGGAGGTAATTTTCCAGTTTTGGGCTCCATACGTACTATGGTCTGGAACGGATGAACACATTGAATAAGTATAGACTCATATGTATTTAATTCAGAAAGTTCGGCAGGAATAACATCCAATTCTAAATTATTATGTACAGCTGTGGTCGGCATTCTATTTTCCTCTAACTTGTTGTAACAGTATTTACAAATACGCTGATCTTCACCCAATTCAAAACAATTTTCAAGAAATATATATGTGGCAAAATCCTTCCACTTATAATTATCTTCATTTTCACTTTTTCTGTAGAGATCAACATTCCTAGTTTGTTTTCTATAATGAGTTCTGCGGCAACAAATACAAGTTATATTTGGTCTTTCATTAGAGATTATTGCAAATTTTGTTATGTGATCATTAAATGTCTTACTTACAGAGGGTTCTACATTCTCTTCCACTTCTTCCTCATTTACTGTGTCCTTTTCTGCACTGTCTTGTTCAGGACCAAAGTAACAAAACTGAATTTCATCAATAACCTTCTCTACATCTGATACCGATCCACGGAACAGAGCCCTATTCAATTCATCTAACTTTATTGCTGGACTTTTAGCAAAATACAACCGTCTCACAAACTTTCTCATTTCAGTATGATGAACAGCCAGCATCCTAAAATGATGAAAAACACTTTTACACACTTTTCTAGATAGACAAGCCAGAGAATGTCCCTGCAAACCAGTATTCTCTCTCACTCTGCATGGATCTAGACTTTGAAGCACCTTAATCTTTTGTTTAACACTTTTTTTACTATATTCTCTTAGAAACTCACGAAATTTATCAATAGATTCCTGACGCACAGTGCAAATACTACTACAATTCCAAGTGTACACTGGGGCTTTAGGACGTCTCCCCATAGCCTCATCCGCCATCACTTGTACCTCATCTCTTGGAACCATTATCTCCTTCTCCATTATGCAACCATTTTTCACTTCGTAAGCACGACCTCTGGTGTCAACTGCATGCAGCAAACTATTACTTTGAAAATAACTCTCTTCATTAAAAAAAGGTTCACTACTTGAACTATGCATCCATTCTCCTAAAAACACTTTACAATATTTGTTCTTTTCACTACTCTTTTCCTTTTGCATTGTGATTTCAGTACATTAACCATTTTATCTAATGTACGCATCCTATTCAAAATTAAAATGAATAGTTTCCTTTTTAATTCTAATGCCTTTGCTGCAATGGCTTCAATTTCTTTTTTTCTCTTATAATATTTTGCCTTTTGCTTATATTTCTTCACATCCTTTATCAAATTGGACATAACACTTCTCTGAAACATTTTTCTACGTATCTCTTTAAACGCTGTTTTTTTGTTTAAGTTAATCTTTATTGTTGCAGAAGGTATATTTGCATTAACTAAATTCTCAATTTTTTCCTGTTCTTTTCTATTGAAAACATTCTTTCCAGTACAGACATTTTGTACATTTTTCCTTTTTTTGAAGATGTTCTTTAAAAAATCTTTTGTCTGCTTACCAGAAGACTTTTTCTTTTTCCCAACATGAGCATCTCCAACTAACTTAGGTCCTCCAGTTGTCTTCAAATATAGTTTTTTTTTGTGGTTTTTCCTTAGTCTGGATTTTGTAGGCATCTTAAATTTTGTTCACTGCTCTTCAGCAATACCTGAAAAAAACTACAAAAAAATTCCTTTTTTTTATTTAAATATATTACTACATTTTTATGATCTTTTCAAATCTTAAAATAATATGTACCCCTTTCCTAGAAGTGAAAATCACAATAACACCTTCACAAATTAAATATCATGCTTTGAAATTAGGCAGAAAACGAAATTTCTTTGCCAATTGGAAAGCACACTTTCTACTACTTTTTTGGCAAGTGATAAGTACTTTTACAGTCTGACACATTTTGAATCCACTTTTCAGATTCTGATAAAAGCACATGTCCAAACAGCTTTTTGAGACCACCAACATCTGTAACCTGGGTGACTGACTACACTCCAGCAAGGGCAACCAGCCTTAGTGATGCTGAATGTATTTGCATTACTGACTGCAACCTCAAACCCCACTCGGTTGTGAATACTGTGCATGATTCCACAGGATAAGCAGCTGGGTGTGTGTTAAGAGTCTGCTTCTGCACAAAAAAATAGCTCCCCCTTTCCATCTAATGCAAATGTAAAATCACCAGAGCAATAACAAACAGCTTTCTGAGACCAGCAACATGTGTAACCTGGGTGACTGACTACACTCCAGCAAGGGCAACCAGCCTTAGTGATGCTCAATGTATTTGCATTACTGACTGCAACCTCAAACCCTAAAAGTATTCCTCATTTATACCACTACACCTTAATTTATGGTGAAAACATAGTCCATATTATTTTACATGTTTGTATTTGCATTACTAAGTGCAACCTCAAACCCCACTCGGTTGTGAATACTGTGCATAATTCCACAGGATAAGCAGCTAGGTGTGTGCTAAGAGTCTGCTTCTGCAGAAAAAAATAGCTCCCCCTTTCCTACTAATGCAAATGTAAAATCACCAGAGCAATACCAAACAGCTTTCTGAGACCAGCAACATGTGTAACCTGGGTGACTGACTACACTCCAGCAAGGGCAACCAGCCTTAGTGATGCTCAATGTATTTGCATTACTGACTGCAACCTCAAACCCTAAAAGTATTCCTCATTTATACCACTACACCTTAATTTATGGTGAAAACATAGTCCATATTATTTTACATGTTTGTATTTGCATTACTAAGTGCAACCTCAAACCCCACTCGGTTGTGAATACTGTGCATAATTCCACAGGATAAGCAGCTGGGTGTGTGCTAAGAGTCTGCTTCTGCAGAAAAAAATAGCTCGCCCTTTCCATCTAATGCAAATGTAAAATTACCACAGCAATACGCAATAAATCTCTGCCTGTAATTCCTCTTTGCACACAGAGGTGCCGATCACGATCCGGTAAAAAATGTCCCCGTACGACTCGTATCGGGTCTTTTTACCGTACGAATCGTACAAGTGCCGTACGAACTGGCAATCACGATTCGCATGGTAAAAAGTCCATACGAACCGCACTGGGAATATTTCCCCACACGTCCTCGGGTCGGAAAATGTGTCCGACACGTCCTCGTACGATTCACCGTACATACGTGAAAGGTGAACTCCGACCGGGGAATCACGATCCATCCCGGGCGTCCGAATGTACAACCGTATGGTGAAAAGACCGTCCGCACCGAACTCCCATAACAACCATGGAGACGTCCAAACAGGTGCCCGGTACGTGCCGTACCCCCCCCAGCCCCCGTAGGTACGCGCCGACCCCCCCCAGTCCCCGTAGGTACGCGCCGACCCCCCCCCAGCCCCCGTAGGTACACGCCGACCCCCCCCCAGCCCCCGTAGGTACGCGCCGACCCCCCCCCCAGCCCCCGTAGGTACACGCCGACCCCCCCCAGCCCCCGTAGGTACGCGCCGACCCCCCCCAGCCCCCGTAGGTACGTGCCAACCCCCCCTGTGTGTACACCCGTGTACGGTGCGTACCCCCCGTGTACGTTCGAGTCGAACCCCCCCGTGTACGCTCGAGTCGTACCCCCCCCGTGTATGTACGGTGCGTACCCCCCGTGTACGCTCGAGTCGTACCCCCCGTGTACGCTCGAGTCGAACCCCCCCGTGTACGCTCGAGTCGAACCCCCCCATGTATGTACGGTGCGTACCCCCCGTGTACGCTCGAGTCGTACCCCCCCCGTGTATGTACGGTGCGTACCCCCCCGTGTACGCTCGAGTCGTACCCCCCCGTGTACGCTCGAGTCGTACCCCCCCGTGTACGCTCGAGTCGAACCCCCCCGTGTACGCTCGAGTCGTACCCCCCCGTGTATGTACGGTGCGTACCCCCCGTGTACGCTCGAGTCGTACCCCCCCGTGTACGCTCGAGTTGAACCCCCCCGTGTACGCTCGAGTCGAACCCCCCCATGTACGCTCGAGTCGTACCCCCGTGTACGCTCGAGTCGTACCCCCCCGTGTATGTACGGTGCGTACCCCCCGTGTACGCTCGAGTCGTACCCCCCCCGTGTACGCTCGAGTCGAACCCCCCCGTGTACGCTCGAGTCGAACCCCCCGTGTACGCTCGAGTCGTACCCCCCCGTGTACGCTCGAGTCGTACCCCCCCCGTGTATGTACGGTGCGTACCCCCCGTGTACGTTCGAGTCGAACCCCCCCGTGTACGCTCGAGTCGTACCCCCCCGTGTACGCTCGAGTCGTACCCCCCCGTGTATGTACGGTGCGTACCCCCCCGTGTACGCTCGAGTCGTACCCCCCCGTGTACGCTCGAGTCGAACCCCCCCGTGTACGCTCGAGTCAAACCCCCCCGTGTACACTCGAGTCGTACCCCCACCCGTGTATGTACGGTGCGTACCCCCAGCGCGTAGCGCTGGGGGTACGCACCGTACATACACGGGTGGGGGTACGACTCGAACGTACACGGGGGGGTCCGACTCGAGCGTACACGGGGGGGTTCGACTCGAGCGTACACGGGGGGTACGCACCGTACATACACGGGGGGGTACGACTCGAGCGTACACGGGGGGGTACGAATCGAGCGTACACGGGGGGTTCGACTCGAGCGTACACGGGGGGTACGACTCGAGCGTACACGGGGGGGTACGCACCGTACATACACGGGGGGTACGACTCGAGCGTACACGGGGGGGTACGACTCGAGCGTACACGGGGGGGTACGCACCGTACATACACGGGGGGGGTACGGCTCGAGCGTACACGGGGGGGTTTGACTCGAGCGTACACGGGGGGGTTTGACTCGAGCGTACACGGGGGGGTTCGACTCGAGCGTACACGGGGGGGTTCGACTCGAGCGTACACAGGGGGGTACGACTCGAGCGTACATGGGGGGTACGCACCGTACATACACGGAGGTGGTACGACTCGAGCGTACACGGGGGGTCCGACTCGAGCGTACACGGGGGGGTTCGACTCGAGCGTACACGGGGGGGTACGCACCGTACATACACGGGGGGTACGACTCGAGCGTACACGGGGGGGTACGACTCGAGCGTACACGGGGGGGTACGCACCGTACATACACGGGGGGGGTATGACTCAAGCGTACACGGGGGGGTTTGACTCGAGCGTACACGGGGGGGTTTGACTCGAGCGTACACGGGGGGGTTCGACTCGAGCGTACACGGGGGGTTCGACTCGAACGTACACGGGGGGGTACGCACCGTACACGGGTGTACACACAGGGGGGATCGGCACGTACCTACGGGGGCTGGGGGGGGGTCGGCGCGTACCTACGGGGGCTGGGGGGGGTCGGCGCGTACCGGGCCACCTACTCTGGTCGATTCGCGCCGTACTTCGCTTTTGCGGCACTTTTTGGGTGCCGTGAAAATATTGCCGTCCGGACTGCTGTCGGTTCGAATCGTAATTCCTGGTTTGTGAAACGCTGCCTGAAAGCGTCCCGACGTCACGTCGCAGCATTCCCGGATCACATTCGTATGTATATTTTCGTCGGTCGGTGTTTTTTACGATTCGTACGGAAATGGTGTTTCCGTGCGAATCGTAATTCCATGTTTGTAAAGTTTTACAACCGGGTACGAGTCGGACGGGGAATTCGCTCCGACCGACGGTTCGTACGCGGTTTTTAACGGATCGTAATCGGCACCAGAGTCATGTTTTCATATTAGTCTGAAAACGAAATTTCTTTGCCAATGTGAAACCACACTTACTACTCTTTTTTTTGGCAAGTGATAAACACTTTTACAGTCTGACACATTTTGAATCCACTTTCCAGATTCTTAAAAAAGCACATGTCCAAACTGCTTTTTCAGACCAGCAACGTGTGTAACCTGGGTGACTGAGTACACTCCAGCAAGGGCAACCAGCCTTAGTGATGCTGAATGTATTTGCATAACTGACTGCAACCTCAAACCCCACTCGGTTGTGAATACTGTGCATGATTCCACAGGATAAGCAGCTGGCTGCGTGCTAAGAGTCTGCTTCTGCACAAAAAAATAGCTCCCCCTTTTCATCTAATGCAAATGTAAAATCACCAGAGCAATACCAAACAGCTTTCTGAGACCAACAACATGTGTAACCTGGGTGACTGACTACACTCCAGCAAGGGCAACCAGCCTTAGTGATGCTGAATGTATTTGCATTACTAAGTGCAACCTCAAACCCCACTCGGTTGTGAATACTGTGCATGATTCCACAGGATAAGCAGCTGGGTGTGTGCTAAGAGTCTGCTTCTGCATAAAAAAATAGTTCCCCCTTTCCATCTAATGCAACTGTAAAATCACCAGAGCATTACCAAACAGCTTTCTGAGACCAGCAACATGTGTAACCTGGGTGACTGACTACACTCCAGCAAGGGCAACCAGCCTTAGTGATGCTGAATGTATTTGCATTACTGACTGCAACCTCAAACCCTAAAAGTATTCCTCATTTATACCACTACACCTTAATTTATGGTGAAAACATAGTCCATATTATTTTACATGTTTGTATTTGCATTACTAAGTACAACCTCAAACCCCACTCGGTTGTGAATACTGTGCATAATTCCACAGGATTAGCAGCTGGGTGTGTGCTAAGAGTCTGCTTCTGCAGAAAAAAATAGCTCCCCCTTTCCTACTAATGCAACTGTAAAATTACTAGAGTAGTACGCAATAAATCTCTGCCTGTAATTCCTCTTTGCACACAGAGTCATGTTTTCATATTAGTCTGAAAACGAAATTTCTTTGCCAATTTGAAACCACACTAACTACTCTTATTTTTGGCAAGTGATAAATACTTTTACAATCTGACACATTTTAAATCCACTTTTCAGATTCTTAAAAAAGCACATGTCCAAACAGCTTTCTGAGACCAGCAACATGTGTAACCTGGGTGACTGACTACACTCCAGCAAGGGCAACCAGCCTTAGTGATGCTGAATGTATTTGCATTACTGACTGCAACCTCAAACCCCACTCGGTTGTGAATACTGTGCATGATTCCACAGGGTAAGCAGCTGGGTGTGTGCTAAGAGTCTGCTTCTGCATAAAAAAATAGCTCCCCCTTTCCATCTAATGCAAATGTAAAATCACCAGAGCAATACGCAATAAATCTCTGCCTGTAATTCCTATTTGCACACAGAGTCATGTTTTCATATTAGTCTGAAAACGAAATTTCTTTGCCAATTTGAAAGCACACTTACTACTCTTTTTTTTGGCAAGTGATAAGTACTTTTACAGACTGACACATTATGAATCCACTTTTCAGATTCTTAAAAAAGCACATGTCCAAACAACATTTTCAGACCAGCAACATGTGTAACCTGGGTGACTGACTACACTCCAGCAAGGGCAACCAGCCTTAGTGATGCTGAATGTATTTGCATTACTGAGTGCAACCTCAAACCCTAAAAGTATTCCTTATTTATACCAGTACACCTTAATTTATCGTGAAAACATAGTCCATATTATTTTACATGTTCCTCACATTAAAATTTCTCCCAAAACACAAAATGATAAACACAACTTCAACAAAAGGAATTCCAATTCTATTATTCATTTCTTAATTTACCATATACATCCCCTCTCAAACTCTAAACTCACCTTTAAAATTAGTTAGTTGTGAAAGAAATGTGGCACTCAAACAGCAGATTATCAGAGCCAGGATCTCTGTTCTGTACACCTCTCTCCTCTCAGCAGAACCAGATAATGGCAAAATTTCCCTCTCTTTTTCCACACATATACATGTTAGTTTCAAATCTCAGTGCTTCCCCCTTTTTTTCAAATGTAATCACACATTTCTATTGGTTGAAAACCAACCCTTTTCCAAAAGTACCCTTCCCCCAACTTGACTTCTGCCTAGTACCCTTCCCCCAACTTGACTTCTGCCTGCTACCATAGCAACAGCTCTTGAAACACTGCTGTGTAGAGTTAGGTCAGAAGTTCACCAAACAATGTTTCATTTCCAAAGAGCAGGAGTGCTTGACTTTTCAAACCTAACAGCAAATCCATAGTACTGTTCTTTGGTAACACATTTTTCTGTACCAATACAAATCATGCTTCTATAAATTTACACATACAGCCTAGTTTTTATTGTAGAATGGTATGAAACAGCCAATCAGTTCTTTTTATTTTAAAAACATATGTATGCCTCCATTTCCAAACTGTCTTTAATTTCTTTTTCCCATTCTACTGAAATACACCTCCTGAGTGCATCCAGATCTCCTTGGAACATGTTCACAGTGTGGATTGTAGGACACAGCTATGTCTTCTGGAGTGAAAAGTATGCAGAGAAAACAGGTATGGTGAGAGACCTTGCTTTGCCAAATGTAGACATTAAATGGATTGGTCAGAGAGGGTTAAAGTGGCACCAATTGATGCCATTGGTGAAATCCTTCATGCAAATCCAACACCCTGACCTCATAATAGTGCACTGTGGTGGCAATGACCTAGGTACTTTGACTGCGGTAGGTCTGGAAATGCTTATGAAGGAGACCTTTGCACAACTGTTTTCACTTTTCCCTAAAACTGCCTTTGTGTATTCTAACATATGCCAAAGGCAAAAATGGAACTGGTCCAATCATTTTTGTCCGCAGATTGACAAAGCAAGAAAGCACGTCAACAAATCTGTTTCTGCTTTCCTCCGTGACTATGGTATGGGGTCCATTTACCACAACAACTTGCGTTACGACATGCAAGACATTTATAGAGGAGATTGTGTACACTTCACTGATGAAGGGAACAGAGTCTTCCTCTTGAACCTTAGACTCTGCATCGGTACTTACTTGTAGGTACCACTAAAAAATCACTTAATAAACACAACAGCTCTTTTTAGAGCCCCCTAATATCTAAACACTTAAATCTGCATTTCATTTTTTTTTTTTATTTTTTTTTTACCGTACGCGTACGGTGAGCTTACCGTACGCGTACCCCGCGATTTTTTTTAAAATTAATAATTTTTTTTTTGTACTTTTCTGTCCTTCTTTGACCCCCTTTCAAATGTTAGGGGGTCTGAAACTCTCTTCCTTGCCCCCTTTTCAAGTTATCACCCTTTTTTTTCTGAGTGAAACACACGAAATGGCGGCCGCCGCTTCCTGGTTTCGACCGATTCAAATGTTTACTAAGATCTAACAGCCAATCAGAATCGCGCTCGCGCACGTCACCGTGCGCGTACGGTAAGCTCACCATAAGCGCACCGTAAGCTGGCTCAGCTATATATATTGATTTAAAGGCTATTTTCTCAGAATCTACTGAACAGATTTACACCAAACCTACAAAAGGCACTTCCTTGACCTGTAGACTACCTCTCTGCCAAGTTTCAAGGAACTCTGTTCAGCCGTTCGGGCTGTAGCTGTGTCTAAAGGTCCTATGGAAAAAATGCATGGGAAAAACGCGTTTTGGGACCCCCCTTTTATCTCAGCCCCCGCTTGACGAATCCCCCCGAGACTTTCAGGGTAGGAGCGGAGCGTAGCGCCCCATTAGTTTTGAAAATTTCGCGAGGATTCGTCGACCGGCGCCAAAGTTATTCAAAATAGAATGTTGCGGTTTTCCTATGGAAACAGGGTCCTAACTATAACTACCTACTGGCGACCGCCAGTAGGTAATATATATATATATATATATATATATATATATATATATAAGTATCCCAATACTCGAGACTCCTGAAGCAGGAAACGGACACCAATTAGTGCTGTTATTTCTTTATTTCATGCAGTGAATGCCGCCATGACGCGTTTCGGGCTCACAAGCCCTTGATCACATGACATGTCATTGACTTTTTTTTTCTTTTTTTATATATAAAGTGCTCGTGCAATCATAGACCGTGAAGACAGACTTAGCGTTCTTACTGCCAAACAAGCAAATCTTTTGGTTTTGACATAATGTCAAAAAGTCACAGGGGTATAATAAAGTTACAAAGCAGTCAACATCTATGGTTATAAGCATTTGTTTGTGCATGCCTATATTCATTTGAACCCATGTAGACTCGTCATATTGCTAATCCATTTAACAAGCATTTAAAACAGATTGTCTATGTCGGTGAGCAGTCTATATATCGACTTTTTAATATCGAGGGACATAAATATCGAGTCAAAAATATCGAATGTACAAAATATCGAAATAGATAATATCGATGTGAAAAATATCGTTCTTTTTTTTTTACTTATATGTCGATGTAAGTAATATCGTTAGTAATAATATCGACATGTGAAAATATCGTTATTGTGTGTTTAGTAAATATTTTGAAGTTGTTTGTATAAATAGTTCAAATGTATATAATATGAGAAATATTTATATTGTTTTAGGGGCGGGATGTTGGGTTATAGGGGATAAGGGGGGGAGTGTTTTAAAAAAGTTAATTTATTTTTTTAATATATTGTAAAATTTAATTAGTAAATTTTATTTAAAATTTGAAATGTATATTTAATTTTAGGAGCTGGATGTTGGTTTATAGGGGATAAGGGTGGGAAGTGTTTTAAAAATGTTTATATATTTTGTAATTTTTAAAAAAAATTATTTAGAAATTGTAAATGAAATTTAGAATTTTACAAATAATTTTAGGAGCGGGATGTTGGTTTATAGGGGATAAGGGTGGGAAGTGTTTTAAAAATGTTTATCTATTTTGTAATATTTAAAACAAATATTTAGAAATTGTAAATTAAATTTAGAATTTTACAAATAATTTTAGGAGCGGGATGTTGGTTTATAGGGGATAAGGGTGGGAAGTGTTTTCAAAATGTTTATATATTGTTTAATTTTTTAAAAAAATTATTCAGAAATTGTAAATTAAATTTAGAATTTTACAAATAATTTTAGGAGCGGGATGTCGGTTTATAGGGGATAAGGGTGGGAAGTGTTTTAAAAATGTTTATATATTTTTTAATTTTTATAAAAAATTATTTAGAAATTTTAAATTAAATTTAGAATTTTACAAATAATTTTAGGAGCGGGATGTTGGTTTATAGGGGATAAGGGTGGGAAGTGTTTTAAAAATGTTTATATATAGTTTAATTTAAAAAAAAAAAGTTTTAGAAATTGTAAATTAAATTTTGAATTTTACAAATAATTTTAGGAGCGGGATGTTGGTTTATAGGGGATAAGGGTGGGAAGTGTTTTAAAAATGTTTATATGTTTGTTAATTTTTAAAAAAAAATATTTAGAAATTGTAAATTAAATTTAGAATTTTACAACTATTTTTAGGAGCGGGATGTTGGTTTATAGGGGATAAGGGTGGGAAGTGTTTTAAAAATGGTTATATATTGTTTAATTTAAAAAAAAAATTATTTAGAAACTGTAAATTAAATTTAGATTTTTACAAATAATTTTAGGAGTGGGATGTTGGTTTATAGGGGATAAGGGTGGGAAGCGTTTTAAAAATGTTTATATATTTGTTAATTTAAAAAAAAATTATTTAGAAATTGTAAATTAAATTTAGAATTTTACAAATAATTTTAGGAGCATGATGTTGGGTTATAGGGGATAAGGGTGGAAAGTTATTTAAAAATGTTTATATATTTTTAAATTTAAAAAAATATTTATTTAGAAAATTTAAATATAATTTAGAATTTTACAAATACCATAATTAAATATAGATTTGAGTCAGAATAGTAAATTAATTAATTTCAGTGTCCAGCACTTATCTTAATTAAATATAGACTGGAGTGGGAATAGTAAATTAATTAAGTTCATTGTCCACCACCTACTGTAATTTAATATAGTTTGGAGTGAGAATAGTAAATTAATTAAGTTCAGTGTCCAGCACTTATCTAAATTAAATATAGACTGGAGTGGGAATAGTAAATTAATTCAGTTCAGTGTCCAGCACATACTATAATAAAATATAGGTTGGAGTGAGAATAGGAAATTAATTAAGTTCCGTGTCCAGCACTTATCTTAATTTAATATAGACTGGAGTGGGAATAGTAAATTAATTTAGTTCAGTGTCCAGCACCTACCCTAATTTAATATAGGTTGGAGTGAGAATAGTAAATTAATTAAGTTCAGTGTCCAGCAGTTATCTTAATTAAATATAGACTGGAGTGGGAATAGTAAATTAATTAAGTTCAGTGTCCAGCACCTACTCTAATTTAATATAGGTTGGAGTGAGAATAGTAAATTAATTATGTTCAGTGTCCAGCACTTATCTTAATTAAATATAGACTAGAGTGGGAATAGTAAATTAATTAAGTTCAGTGTCCAGCATCTACCCTAATTAAATATAGATTGGAGTGAGAATAGTAAATTAATTAAGTTCAGTGTCCAGCACTTATCTTAATTAAATATAGACAGGAGTGGGAATAGTTAATTAATTCTGTTCAGTGTCCAGCACCTACTCTAATGTAATATAGGTTGGAGTGAGAATAGTAAATTATTTAAGTTCAGTGTCCAGCACTTATCTTAATTAAATATAGGTTGGAGTGAGAATAGTAAATTTATTAAGTTCAGTGTCCAGCACTTATCTTAATTTAATATAGACTGGAGTGGGAATAGTAAATTATTTACGTTCAGTGTCCAGCAGCTACTCTAATTTAATATAGGTTGGAGTGAGAATAGTAAATTAATTAAGTTCAGTGTCCAGCAGTTATCTTAATTAAATATAGACTGGAGTGGGAATAGTAAATTAATTCAGTTCAGTGTCCAGCACATACTATAATAAAATATAGGTTGGAGTGAGAATAGGAAATTAATTAAGTTCAGTGTCCAGCACGTATCTTAATTTAATATAGACTGGAGTGGGAATAGTAAATTAATTTAGTTCAGTGTCCAGCACCTACCCTAATTTAATATAGGTTGGAGTGAGAATAGTAAATTAATTAAGTTCAGTGTCCAGCAGTTATCTTAATTAAATATAGACTGGAGTGGGAATAGTAAATTAATTAAGTTCAGTGTCCAGCAACTACCCTAATTAAATATAGATTGGAGTGAGAATAGTAAATTAATTAAGTTCAGTGTCCAGCACTTATCTTAATTAAATATAGATTGGAGTGGGAATAGTAAATTAATTAAGTTCAGTGTCCAGCACATACTCTAATTAAGGCTGACACACGGAGGGAGGGAGAGGGGGACAGAGAGGGAGCGAGACGGACAGAGGGAGGAGGCTGACACACAGAGGGAGGGAGAGGGGGACAGAGAGGGAGCGAGACACAGGGAGAGCAAATCAGCCGTGTGGTGTGTGCGAATGTCAGCTCGTCAGCAGGTAGACTGCGTGCATGTAGACAAGGGTGGCCAGTGCCAGAACCCCCCCTCTTCTCCATGGCAAAACACAGGGCCATGTCACAACCTGTTCACGAGCACAACGACAGCTACCTGCATCATATAAGTGTGTGGATCCACTCCATGTGCACATGTACAGTGCTACACGGAAGGCGCCAATTCATGGCCGCCACACCTGCCCACTCCACTGCTGACTGCAGTCACACTTGACGCAGCAAGTGAGACTGTGCCACACATAGCTAAAGGGGCCAAAGTGGTGCCCAAGGGACACACCCATGCACAAGTGCACTGTGAGTGGAATGCAAGACAGATCCTAATTCCAAGAGGAAAAGTGCCAACTTTGAAACTGATGAAACATGGATGTTGCATGGACCAAAATTAACATTGTCTCTCTCACACACAGGTCAACGTCGTGGTTCACCCCCCAACACTGGGGGGGAAGACTCACAGGACCCGGATCTGCAGGAGCCCGATCCCACCGGCAGCGACCACTCTCACCACTCTGTGGACGAGCCCGACCGACCTGGCCCCTCTGGTGTCCAACCACCTGCAGCACCTGCGTCAGGTACAACTGTGCCAACCACCACCCCCACTCCTGCCACATCCCAGGAGACACCCAGGATCCCTGCCCCACCACCACAATGCAGCCAGGCTGGCCAGGAGGGACACGGTATCCCGGGCACCCAGGAGGAGGCAGGCGACAACGCCAATGCCACCCCTCAGGGGTCCCGGAGACCCGATGTACCCACAAGGGCAGGCCAGGTGCAAGTGGGCAGGGGTGGTGGGAGTGGAGGACGGCGGAGGCGCGAGCCTGACCAGTTGGCTGGGGAACCGGTATTTGCCCATGTCCGTAACATCATGGACACATACCGGCAGGACACCACTGGCATGGCCCAGGTTGTGTCCATCCTCGAGGGGATCAAGACCCAGCAGGCCCAGCAACATGCCTGTCTACTGCAACACCAACGGAGGATGGAGGACAGACAGGCTGAGCAAGTGACGGTGTTCCAGGGGATTCACGATACACTCCGTCGGATGGCCGACAACATGGCCGACCCTCCCTGTGCCAGAAGGCGGAGAACATCACCACCCACAGGGAGGGAGCAGGAGGAGGAGGAGGAAACATCCGATGGAGCATCCCAGACGTCGTCACGGCCTGCTTCTGAGGGTCCCCGCAGGAGGGCGGGTCGTCCACAGAAAAGACCGTGAGGGTCGGCGCAACATCACCATCTCCCAGGACACCTGGCCTGGCACCTGGCCCACTGGAGCAACAGCATCACAGCATCAAGAGACATTCTCTGCCACATGGCCCTGCTGGTCACTGTCTGACCAATGTTGACAAAGACTGTGGCATGGACTATGAGGATTTCCAATGGCAAGGACACCAACTCCCCTACTGAACTTTGGATTCCAAACTCCCGGAAAGCCCCTCACTTTATCCCCCCCCCCCCCAAATAATAAATCACACTATGAAGAGAAGATGCCTGCTGGTTGCATTATTACCTTACATGTGTGTTGTAAAGTCTAAACATGCCTGAGTTCTCTTTTGACTTCAACCATCCACACCCTGGGGCCTGAGTCTGGCACAGGACACACGGGTCACAGTGTATTAGGCAAGACAGACATGGAGCACCATACACACCCGTGATGGGCCCAACCAGCTGAGGGGGTGGCCGCACAACCGTGCTGACAGACACATTGAGTACAGCAACAGTCATGCGCAGAGGTCAGGGATCATGTGGAGTGTCCTGGGGGGCACGCAGGTATGTGTAGACAGGTGGCAGAACCATGTCCTGCAAGCTTGAGTCCGGTGGATGCAGAGAATGGGGGCCTGGCCAACGTTGGATGCATGGGGATGGCACATGTCACAATACCCACACAGTCATGGACATCATGCCCACTACACAGTCTCAGCCCACACACACAGCTTGCATCTTGCTACTCGACACATTGACACATAGCCACAATCAGGGAATACCATGCCAGACATGCTGGATGCACCGTGGCAACACACCAGCATTGACTGAGAAGAGGCACCTTGGAGGCATAGGGACACCTTTATTAGTCATGTTTTCGGGATTGCAGAGGCAACTTGAAGTACACATGAACACATCTTGTGGAGTAACATGTGGGTCCAACACTGGCACCCCCCTTCTGCAGCACAAATGCGTGTTAGCCATGGAACTGGCACACAATTGTCGGCTAACAGCTAAACACCCACAGCTGCTCACGGAGAGCCTGCCATACACCATAGATCCGCTGATGTGGAAGTCCCACACCATGTCAAGCCAATGCTAACCGTATGTGTCCGAGGGCAGTGTCACACACATTGATGCCATCATCACAATCCACTATCCCATCACTGATGACTGTCAACCAGTCGGACCATCTATTCAGGTGTACACAGCTGCATGTCGTGTCCCATGGTGATGCTACATGGCTGCAGAGGAACCAAACATCGACAGGGGCAGTGTGCATACATCGTGACCAACTGCCACACCCAATACACCCCTGATGCATCCCTTACCAAACGTGTCCGTGCCTGTAACGCTGAGTCAGCCCACGATGTGTCGTGTCCATGAGGAATAGCAGTGCCACAACAATGCAACCAGCAGACGGCATGCGCAAGTACCTGGGGAAGAGAGACACACAAGAAGTCAGCCACAAAAAGCACAGCCACTTGCATGTGCATTTACTCGACACATGTATGGATGACAACATGCTAGGTCACAATTATGACTGGGGAAATACAACCATCACTGCCACCATCACTCCAGTGACACACCCACACACACCTCTGACTCACGTGCCATACATGCAGGTGGACACACACATCACAACACATGCCACACGGGGACAAATGTGTGCACACTCAGACACTGGTACTCACCACTAAGCAAAGAAGTCGCGTATGAGCCGAGTCCGGATGTCCTCCTGCGGCTCCACATCCTCCACATCACTAGCCCCATTGCCAAGGCCTTCGTCCTCCACGGGTGGATGGTCCTCGTCATGTTGATCCAGGATGAGTGGCACAGCTTTCTCAACTGCCATGTTGTGCAGCATACAGCAGACCATGAAGATTTTGCAGACCTTCGCAGGGGCATATGGGAGGGCGCCGCCAGTCTTGTGGAGGCACCGAAAGCGGCTCTTCAGCAGGCCAAACGTCCTCTCTATCACTCGCCTTGTCCGGCCATGGGTGGTGTTGTAGCGGAGCTGGGCCGGCGTGATGGGGTTGCGGAGAGGTGTGAGCAGCCAAGGCATGTTGGGATAGCCAGCGTCCCCTACATGGGAAGCACATGGACATCGTTAGAACTGGTGAAGCGGTCGTGCTGGTAGGCTATGCAAAATACAGGACAGACAGACTGTACCCACCAACAACACATGCTCTTTCGTTGCGCAGCTGCATCATCATTTCAGGCATCCTGCTACACCTCATGATGTAGGCATCGTGTGCTGATCCTGGAAAACGAGCACAGACATGTGAAATCAACATGTTGGACTGACACACCACAAGGGCATTGATGGAGTGGTAGTGCTTCCGATTGCGGTACGCTACCTCCCGTGCGTGTGGTGGTACCAAAGCTACATGTGTCCCATCTATGGACCCAATGACATTGGGCATCCCTCCCAGGGCATAGAATCCACGCTTGACCGCAGTCAACTGTTCAGGGGTTGGGAACTTGATGAAGTCATCCAGGTGAATCAACATGGCCTCTAAGAAATCATGCAGCACACGGCAGAACATGCTCTGGGACATGCCACCAACATGAGCTATGGTATATTGAAAGGTACCCGTGGCAAGAAAATGTAGGGCAGCCATTACCTTCAGCTGGGGTGTCAGTGCCGTAGGATACCTGTGCTGCGGTTGCAGGTGTGGTGCCAGTCTCGCCGTCAACTCCAGAATCAACGGTTGGGGGAAGCGGTAGCAACGGATGTTGTCATTCTCCCGCATGTCAGCCAAGTCCGGAATTGGTCGGGCAAGAGGCGGCGCTCTGCAGTAATTAGGAAGTGACAAGGAAGAGTGAGTGCACTACGACAACAATTCATATGTACTGAGCACATGTTAATCTGTCAATACACATATGCTACATAGGGAGTCAGGTATGTGCTACATGCCCAGGACACGTATGGCTGCCAGGTGACACTCCTACCAAGACCCAGCTACACACGGAGATTCTGAACCTCCACATGCCATGGCATGGGAATAGCTGTGTCCCAGTGCAAGTGAACAGCCAGACGCAAGACAGGAGTGACATACGCCCACACATCTGCAGAAGTAGGATGCCGATTGCAGAGACTGGTAGCGGAACACTAGAGACACAGGTCACATGACATTACACTAGGACAGCCCACACACCTTGCCATGAAGGTGCACATGTCATGACTCACCACACAATCATTGTGAGGATGCAGACATGTCCTTGTCACGCTACTCCGTGTCCCATGCATACATGTGCACCTCACATCCGATACCACATGTGGCATGGTGTGCGGAACAGTGTGCAATGTCCATCTACACACAGACACATGTTGGTTGCTGCAACAGCTGCAGCTTTTGAGGGTGCTCTAACATCAACCTGATGGGAAGCCCCCACACATACATGACATAGTCACATTGTGCACCATGGGTAGTGTCAAGGCAGGTGTGGTAACCCCTGTACCGGGCATCAGGGGACACTTCCGTGTGTTGGTGTCCATGCCATGCCAGTGACGCTCACCCCAAGTGTGCAGTACGACATGCACACATGTCAAAGGAGTCAAGGGCATGCCTGGCACACATTGCACCGTCACACAGTACACCTGTACACATCTCATCATACATCTGGTGCCTTCTCCACTCAGGAGTAATGTTCCACATCACAGCCTGTCACACCTGTGCCCCACACATGTAGTAATGCACAGACGATGCCTTGATGTCCATTCCTGGACAAGTATGTCCATCCATGGACAAGTATGTCCATCCATGGACAAGTATGTCCGCCCTATTCCTACCTGTGTGCCGCCTATCACCACTGTGATGTGTGAAAACCGCCGTACTGCTGCTAAGAGGGCCTGTGTACGTTCCCAAATCACTATGGGAGTGCTGCCGTATGTGTACCCATCGTGATGGCGAGCGTACCACTACGAGTACGCAAACGCAAGAACACCCATAGTGGTAGGGCCGTACGCACGCATGTACGCTCACTATCACTATGGGTCTCCTTGCGTATGCGTACTCATAGTGGTACGGGCCGTACACACGCATGTACGCTCACTATCACTATGGGTGTCCTCGCGTATGCGTACTCGTAGTGGTACGGGCCGTACACACGCATGTACGCTCACTATCACTATGGGTGTCCTCGCGTATGCGTACTCATAGTGGTACGGGCCGTACACACGCATGTACACTCACTATCACTACGAGTACGCATACGCGAGGAGACCCATAGTGATAGTGAGCGTACATGCGTGTGTACGGCCCGTATCACTACGAGTACGCATACGACCGGGTACGCGTCGGACGGAGAATATGCTCCGTCCGACGGTTCGTACCCGATTTTTACAGGATCGTAATTGGCACCATAGTGTATGGTATAAACTATACACCAAAAAGTCTGATATAAGATGAACAGGGGCGTGAAATATAATATGCAATACATTGTGCGTGATGACAGATTCATTGGAGAGCGCGAGATAGCACAGGCACTAGCGCGTGCTATGCGATATGCACCTTGGAGTGTAATATGCACAGGGCAGTGTTGTGTAACCTAACTAGTCTCTAAAGTTGTAATATAAAATATGTGCTGGGGAGTGTAACGTTGCATATGCACTGCGACAAACATGGATCTCAGATTGTAATATGTATGGCAAAGCGCTGTGCGTTATAACATAGGCATCGAGGAAGGCACGTTAGATAGGGCAATATAACCCGTGTGAAGGCAAGCGTGGCATGACATATTCACGGGGTGATGTTACAGTGCACATGGACTAGAAAGTGTCATAGCATACGCACTAGCTGGTGGAATACAACACAGAGGTGTGTGGCACTCGGCGGGCACTGGTGGGTGTAACACAGCATTGGGCTCAGCCAGGAGCGCACTGTGACTCTCAAGTGAGGTCCGTCTCCTTTCCAGATAGTAAAATAAAAATTATTACACATCCGGTGGTGGATGTATGTTTTATTAACCGTGAGGGGGGTTTCTTGCATAGGTTTGGTCAAATTTTTGTCGAATCCCCTTTGAATGGCTTGGCGTGCGTGTGTATTAAATTTGCCCGTCAATAGCTACCCATGTTTGTATAAATAAACAACAAGGGTGCCTACTTGGAGAGTACCCACCGGCGGGGGTGCCGAGATTAGGCACGGTTGGGCGTCAGACACGTCAGAGCTTCACTAGCGGTGTAAATACATTCCACGTGGATTAATTGTATGCATAGTCGCCTTTTAATGAATATCACGCAAATCGTCATGGTGATAGGTACATGCGGTTTGTCCAGCATGTCCTAGGTGTTTCTATAAATATATATAATTTTTTTTTATAAAAAACAAAGACCGGCCCCGGGGGATGGGGTCCCCGGGACCATAAGTGGCCTGAGGAGGTGGGCAACGCAGCCCCCCCTAAAGATGTTTTTTTTTTAAAAGGCCCTGCCCCAGGGGTTGGGGTCCCCAGGGCCGATTAAGGCCTCGGGAGGGGGGCCACGTGGTCACCTTCCTATTTTTTTTTTTGTAAAAAAAAATTAGGGGGCCGGCCCTGGGGGATGGTGTCCCCAGGGCCAATAAATTAGAAAAAGAAGGGGGGCCACACAGGCCCCCTTCTTAAAAAATAAAAATAAATAAAAGACCGGCATCGTGCCGGAGGCCACGCCCCCTCCTTGCAGCACTCTGCAAACGCGCCCCCTGGTGAGTTGTAAGTGGGGGATTTAATTCCCCTTCAATACTGAGGGTCCCTGAGGGCCAACTAGCCCAACAGGTATATCCAGTATGCACCAGGAAGCTGCGTTGCAGACAGGTGTTCTGAGGCCACGACCCTTTTTACACCTCTCTGCAACGCAGCTCTGCGGTGCTTACTGGAGGTACCTAGTGGGCTAGTTTGACCCTAGGGACCCTTAGGATTCAAGGGGACTTAATCTCGCAACTTAAAACGGCCACAAGGCGCGTTTACACAGTGGTGAAGAGAGGGGACGGGGCCTGAGGTGACGTGTGCAAACACATCCTGTGGCACGTTTTAAGTTGAAGAAATAATTCCCTTTCAATCCTGAGGGACCCTGGGGGCCAACTAGCCCACCAGGTGCTTCCAGTAAGAGCCACTGTGCTGCGTTGCAGAGAGGTGGTGCAGGCCGTGCCCCTTTTTACACCTCTCTGCAATGGCGTTTACTGGATGTACCTAGTGGGCTATTTTGCCCCTAGGAACCCTCAGGATTCAAGGGGACTTAATCTCCCAACTTAAAACGGCCACAGGGTGTGTTTACACAGTGGGGAAGGGAGGGGACGGGGCCTGAGGTGACGTGTGCAAACACGCCCTATGGCGCATTTCAAGTTGGGGAAATAATTGCCCTTCAATCCTGAGGGCCCCTGGGGGCTAACAAGCCCACCAGGTGCTTCCAGTAAGCTCCACTGCGCTGTGTTGCAAAGAGGTGGTATAGGCCTTAACACTTTTTACACCTCTCTGCAACGCAACTCTGTGGCGCTTACTGGAGGTACCTAGTGGGCTAGTGGGAACCTAGGGACCCTCAGGATTCAAATGAACTTAATCTCCCAACTAAAAACAGACACAGGGTGTGTTTACACAGTGGTGAAGGAGGGGGATGGGGCCTGAGGTGAAGTGTGAAAACACGCCCTGTGGTGCGTTTCAAGTTGGGGAAATATTTCACCTTCAATCCTGAGGGACCCTGGGGTCCAACTAGCCCACCAGGTGCTTCCAGTAAGCGCCACTGCACTGCGTTGCAGAGAGGTGGTCTAGGCCTTGCCCCTTTTTACATCTCTCTGCAACGCAGCTCTGTGGCGCTTACTGGAGGTACCTAGTGGGCTAGTTGGATCCTTGGGACCCTCAGGATTCAAGGGGACTTACTCTCCCAACTTAAAACGGCCACAGGGCGTGTTTACACAGTGGGGAAGGGAGGGGTCGGGGCCTGAGGTGACGTGTGCAAACACGCCCTGTGGCGCGTTTTAAGAGGTAGTTTTAATCCCCCTGCCCTATTATATACTAGGGGCTTACAGAGGAGGTCATGCTAATTACAGGGGGACCCCAATGCATAGTGTTCCCTAGTGTATGTAGGTGTTTTCACTGTATTCTAAGTGTCTTTTAACATAGCACTGGCTCTAGGACTGGTTAGTCAGACTCAGTTACCACCAGTATCCGTCTGAAAAAGTTGAGGGTACAGGATGATTTTGCAACAAGGCTTCTTTCTGCTCTTCTGTTTGTTCTTTCTGCACAATATCCTTCTTGCTGTACTTTTCTTCATCTTTGAGGACTTCTGTTGCTTCTTTCTGCATTTCTTTTTTTTCTTTCTGTGCGTTTTTCCTTCTTTCTTCACATGTCCTATCTCTGTAGGCATAGTTAGAAATTAGCATTGAAAAAACCTTTGAAATTCAATGAAAAAACCATAGGTTTCAGGCACGTTATAGTTAGGAATTAGCATTTAAAAAACCTTAGAAATTCACTGAAAAAACCATAGGTTTCAGGGTCGTTATAGTTAGCTGGACTTTTCACTCGTACACAACCATTGAAATTCCCCCGTTATAGTTAGTTCAGCTAACTAGAACTCACGCGCCCGCAATGCACTGCTGATGATGTCACATATTACATCACTCATGACATGGTCAGTGACATCACTCATGGCATCACTGATGACATCTCAAATGACATCACTGATGACATCATCCTTGTGATAGAGTGGCAGACCTCCTCTCACCGTAATATAACCTTTGATACACACATTCAAAAATAGAAACTAACATTTTCAAAACAATGGACATACCAATACCAGTTACAACAACCTATTCAGTAATTCTAAGATCCACATACGCATCCACTCATTCACCAACAGTCCTATACAGTCACTCATACATGTACCCACTCATCATCTGTACTCATACACCTATACATCCTGTTACACAATGACACATAGTCACAAATGCAAACAAAGTATCAAACATCCATTTACTTGCATATACAGTTAGACACACACCACCACACTTAGTTACAGAAACTTACACATACTTAGTCTTTTAAACAATCACTTATAGAAACACATACTTATTCACACAGGAACTCTTCCCATCTCTCACTCTCACATATGCTCACTTATATACACCAATACTCACATATACTAGTTTAAAACATATGTAGTTACTCATAAAGACACTAACACTCATCCACCCATACAGTCCTGCACACATGCTGTCTTCAACACATACAGTGAGTCACTCATTCATGCATCTATGCACTACGTAATACCCCCACCGAACCATACAGACACTCAGACACTCATACTGATACTCAAAAAAACAACTAATAACCTATATAGACACTCATGTAGCTACTCACCAACCCATGCAGCCACTTATACACAAAGTAAGAGACTGATACAGATATTTACATATTTAAACATTACTCACTAAGCCATGTATTCACTAAGATACACTTAGTCAGTTATACAATCAATTTTTCAAAAACAATGTTCCATTTAGACACTTATATATCCATTTATTCTTCCATCGACCTTGAGATATGCATATATAAAACATATTTAATTTTCAGAAAAACACACATTCACTGGATGATGTCATCAGTGCTGTCATCAGTGATGTCATTGAAGATGTCATCAGTGATGTCATATGTCATGAGTGATATCACTGACCATGTCATGAGTGATGTAATATGTGACGTCATAACCAGTGCATTGCTGGCACGCAAGTTATAGTTAGCTGAACTAACTATAACGGGGGAATTTCAATGGTTTTGTAGGAGTGAAAAGTCCAGCTAACTATAACGCCCCTGAAACCTATGGTTTTTTCAGTGAATATATATATATATATATATATTCACTGAAAAAACCATAGGTTTCACACACGTTATAGTTAGGAATTAGCATTTAAAAAACCTTGCAAATTCAGTTAAAAAACCATAGGTTTCACACATGTTATAGTTAGGTGGATATTTCTCTCGTAAAAAACCAATGAAATTCCCCCGTTATAGTTAGTTCAGATAACTATAACTCGCGCGCCCGCAATCCTCTGCTCATGACGTCACATATTACATCACTCATGACATGGTCAGTGGCATCACTCTTGACATCACTGATGACATCATCCTTGTGATAGAGTGGCGGTCGCGCGAGTTATAGTTATCTGAACTAACTATAACGGGGGAATTTCATTGGTTTTTTACGAGTGAAATATCCACCTAAGTATAACATGTGTGAAACCTATGGTTTTTTAAGTGAATTTGCAAGGTTTTTTAAATGCTAATTCCTAACTATAACATGTGTGAAACCTATGGTATTTCAGTGAATTTGTACGGTATTTTAAAAGCTAAGTTATGTATGTATTATTTTTTTTTTATATATTTATTATTCAATAAACTACGTATTAAATATATATATTTGTTTTTTATGGTTTTTTACCGTGCACGCACGGTGCGCGCAACCCCACGATTAAAAAAAAAATGTTTTTTCTGCCTTCAGGGTCCTTCAGGGACCCCCTGACCAAGGCTAGGGGGTCAGGAACTCTCTACCCTGCCCCCTTTTCACGTTCGCCACCTTCCTTTTCCACTCTCGCACTGAAAACAAACAAAATGGCGGCCGACACTTCCTGATTTCAACCGATTCGAACGTTGACTGACATGTAACAACCAATTAGAATTACGCTCGCGCACATTAGGGTGCGAGCACCGTGCGCGCACGGTGCGCGCACGGTGCGCGGCTATAGATATGTATGTGCTTTTAACTGCAATTTTCTCAGGAACTACTGAACAGATTGACTCCATATATGCAAAAGGCACATCCCTGACCTGAGGACTACCTCTCTGCCAAATTTCAAGTAATTCTGTTCAGCCGTACGGGCTGTACCTTCGACTAAAGGTCCTATGGGAAAATGCATGGGGAAAACGCGTTTTGGGACCCCCCTTTTTTATCAGCCCCCGCTTGACGAATCCCCCCGAGACTTTCAGGGTAGGAGCTGAGCGGAGCGCCCCATTAGTTTTGAAAATTTCGCGAAGATTCGTCAACCGGCGCCAAAGTTATTCAAAATAGAATTTTCAGATTTCCTATGGAAACACGGTCCTAACTATAACTATCTACTGGCGACCACCAGTAGATAATATATATATATATATATATATATATATATATATATATATATATATATATATATATATATATCACCTACTTGTGATCATCAGTAGGTAGTTATAGTTAGAACCTAGTTTCCATAGGCAAATCATTTTTTGATTTCCTAATAACTTTAGTTTCGTTTGACGAATGTTTGCAAAATTCTCCAAAAAAGAGATCTATCCAGATCAGCTTCTATCCTGAAAGTTTGGGGGTGATTCGTCAAGCGGGGGCTGAGGAAAGAGGGGGGTCCCAAAAAGTGTTTTCTCCATGTTAATTTCCATAGGACATTTTATTAGAGGCTACAGCCTGAACTGCTGAACGGAATTACACCAAATTTGGCAAACAGGTAGAACTTGGTTCAGAAAGCGACCTTTTTTAAATGGTGTAAATCCATTCAGTAGTTGCTGAGAAATTCAAAAAATAAAAGTCAAAAAATAAATTTTCCATAGGAAACTTTAGCCAAGGCTACAGCACGAACTGCTGAATGGAATTACACCAAATTTGGCAAAAAGGTAGTGCTTGATTCAGAAAGGGACTTTTTTTAAATGGTGTAAATCCGTTCAGTAGTTGCTGAGAAATTCAAAAAATAAAAGTTTCGATATCTAGTCCATTGGTGGGTTCGCACACCCTCCCGACCACAGGCTTCACTGTGATTGGCTGCCAAGACCACGAGCTTCACTCCAAACCAGGAAGTGCTGGCAGCCATCTTGTGACTCGGTAGAACCGAGTCACAAGAAAACAGTTTTTATACGTCCGAATGCGCACTGGGTGCGCAAATCCAGATAAAAATGTTCTTATAGAAAGGAGGCGGGGGCTTCCCCATTTCATTTCAATGATTAATAAATATATTCAAGAATTGGGCATGCCCCGGGAGATAGTGTCCTCGGGGCGAATATAAATTAATGGAAGTGGACTGTTTTTTTTAGAAAAGTTTGGAGTGGCGATCTAACACGGCGCTCAGCATGGCACCCTAGTGTGAACGCTCTAGGTGCGCAGCTCTCAGCGCGACCCCCTAGTGTGAATGCGCTGGGTGCGTGGCTCTCAGCGCGGCCCCTAGTGTGAACGCGCTGGGTGCGCAGCTCGCAGTGCGGCACCCGAGTAATTCACAGGTCTTCAAAAGACCATTTACCTGTAAATGAGGCTTTGTGGTGATTTCACCTCTTCTTAGAGCCCCAGCAGCTCCACTCTGCCTATGACTGGAAGAATTAGCCCCCCCTGAAATTTTTATCAGCCTCCCTTGAAATTTGGCTCTAGTTGCGCCCCTCACTGGCGTACACGGGCTCTGCCTACTCCGCTTATGCTTACAGAATTCCATAGAATCTATCCGCCGTATGTCAATGATCCAGCTGTGGGGCTAGGAATATCTTGCAGACAGGATTTTGGGCCTTTCCAGAGGCTTGGTTTGCAATCCTGATGCTTCGCCGGTGTTGCCACTGGTTGGTAGAAAATTAGAGCCAAGCTCTTGCTCGGGGGTTAGGCTCTACCAACATATGTACTTATCCAATCACTCTGCCAACCCCCAAGCACTTATACATTCACTATACACTCTCCTTGCAGTACTCTAATCATCCAGTCTCTACCCATGTACTCATAGAATGACCCAGGCAAAGTTACATACCCGAGGTCTTCCCCACTGCCAGAGGTAACATGGTTGCGTGCGCAGTCAACAGCACAATGTAATGTGGTAGGAACCAGAGCCATCATGCATATATAATGAACATACGGACACAGTTAGATAAATAGTGGAACTGGCTACGGGCACGTGCGCTCGGCCCCTTTTTATTACCAGGGTCTCATGTCCAGTGACGTCTGTGCTGGATGCATGTGGGGTGAGTGTAAGACACCCCTAAGGGAATGGTTGGTGCTGGCAATAACTAGAACAGTGATAATCGGATCACACACAGAGATTCAATCATAAAGGGTCCATGACTTGTGGTGCACTAAGGTAGGGATACCAGAGCTTAAATCACACACAAAAAGATTGTATCGTAAAGGGTCCATGACTTGTGGTGTACTGAGGTAGGGGCACCAGAGTGGAGCGTGCTGATGTGAAGAAATTGTTAATGTCCCGTCGGGATATTCTTGCTGCATGAGGTGATATTGGTGCATCCGGTATCTACAGCACGAAAGTCAATCATAAAGGGTCCATGAGTTGTGATGCACAGAGTTAGTGGCACCTGAAGAGCTCAGTGTGTGCGCAGCCAGTGATGATGGCGTGTCCGTGCAGGACAGGATTGGATTGGATATGTGTGAGACCTGCTGACCACAGTGTAGGCCGGAGGCAGCAGTCAGCAAGGGCCTACAACCATGTAGTATTGACTTGTGGTGCACTGAGTTAGTGGCAACAGTGGCTCTCAGCGTGTGCACAGCCAGCGATGATACATAGTTCCGGCGGGCCACACTGGGAGCAATGTCTTTTGCCTAATGAATTGTGCGTCAATAAGGCCATGTGGCGGTGACTTGTGGTGCACTGAGTTAGTGGCATCAGAAGCATTCAGCGTGTGCGCAGCCAGCGATGATGCGTGGTGCGGGCAGGCCACTCTGGGAGCAATGTCTGTTGCATACTGGACTCTGCAATTAATGAATCAAGACTCAATTTTAATTGTGAGCCCTGCTGACCGCAATGTATGCTGGAGGCAGAGGTCAGCAAGGGCCCACAGCCATGTGATGTTGACTTGAGCTGCACAGATTGGGAGCATTTGATCTTCTTAACCAATTATACTCTCTTACACAATTTGCATTGGCACTAATCTTAAATTGTGAGCTGGAGGCAGCAGTCAGCAAGGGCCCACAGCCATGTGGCATTGACTTGAGCTACACAGAGTTAGTGGTACCTGAAGCAACCAGCGTGTGCGCAGCCAGCGATGATGCATGGTCTGGGCAGGCCGCACTGGATGCAATGTCTGTTGCCTACTGGACTGAATCATCTGCAATCGTGACCCTATCTGAATTGTCAGCCCTACCAACCGAAGTGTAGGCCGGAGGCAGCAGTCAGCAAGGGCCAACAGCCAGGTGGCACTCACTTGAGCTGCACAGTTAGTGGTACCTGAAGCACTCAGCGTGTGTGCAGCATGCAATGATGTGTGGTCCGGGTGGGCCGCATTGGTAGCAATGTCTTTTGGCTAATGAATTCTGCCTTAATAAGGCTACATGGCGATGACTTGTGGTGCTGTGAGATAATGGCACCTGAAGCACTCAGTTTCTGCGCATCCAGCAATGATGCATGGTCCGGGTGGGCTGCACTGGTAGCAATGTCTTTTGTCTAATGAATTCTGCCTTTATAAGGCTACGTGGTGATGACTTGTGCCGCACTGAGTTAGTGGCACCTGAAGCACTCAGCGTGTGCGCAGCCTGCGATGATGCGTGGTCTGGGAAGGCCACACTGGGAGACTGTCTCTTGCCTACTGGACTATGTCATCTGCAATCGCGACTCAATCTGAATTGTGAGCTCTGCTGTCCGCAGTGTACATCGAAGGCAGTAGTCTGTACAGACATAACTCTGCGGTGCTGTGACGCTGGGTTCGCATGGGGCCTGTGTCGAGGAGGACGGTGGTCATGGCGTTGGCCTCGTGGCAGGGTGAGGGCTACCGCTCAGGCAGATGCGTTGGCCTTCCCAGAAGTGAACCATGCCCAGAGCCCAGGCCTAGTTATTCACATTTCTATGCTGGAGTGGTGTACGTTGGACAATCCCACTCCGCTTCCGGTTCCGCTTACAGGGGGAGGGGACACAGCTACATGACCGAGATCTTCCCCACTGCCTGAGGTAACATGGTTGCATCCACTGTCCACAACAGTACAAGCACCAGCAGTATATGTACACATGGAGAGGTCTGTTCTCTGCATAGTGAGGTCTGTCCAGCACATTACCGCTACACTTGGCATTGTGTGCATTGATATTGATGGGTGATGTGCCTCCTTCACACATACTTGGTTCCCACGTCTCCCAACATTCAGCTATTGTATGGCTGAGGGGCCATGCCATTTTGGGAAGGACTGCTGTTCTGTTCTGTGCTGCCTCGGTGGTAGTAGGAGTGGGGGTTGGTCCGAGGGGGAGGTCCTGGGGGTGGTGGCAGTGGGTGTTGTGGCCTTCTTTTGTGTCGGAGCTGCATGGTCAGTAACTCTATGACATGTGTTGGTCTTCAGATGTGGTTCTAGGCTGGGTCCCTTTCATACTGTAGGTAGTCATCTTGCTTTACACTAGTAAAAGGCAGATGTTAAATTCCTAATGCTGACGCGGCTTATCGCCTGTTTTTAGATCGCATCGCAGATTTCGCTGGTTGTTGAAAATATCGGGAAGTGGTGTTTTCATGGGGTTTTTTTGCACCGGAACGCCTATTCTGCATATCATTAGAGTTAGTTGTCGCTCTCATTGGTAGCAATGTTTTTTGGAGGAAGCTATCGCTGATAAACTAGCGATATCGTCAGATTACACCAGGTTGTGAATGGGATGATAATTATTTTGCTGCGGTAAAGTGCCGATAACTCAGCGATAAGTTCTTGAGAATCCACCCCATCGTTTTTTGTTTTTTTTCTTCCAGATATGTGCACACAGCTGCTTTAAAAAAAAAAGGTATATTCTTTTGGCCCTGGGGCTTTTTGTGGGATCGCCTGAGCAGGCCTAGGGGGTCAGGGTGTTTGTACCCTGCCCACTTTCCTTGTTTTTTCATATCTTTTCTTGTGATTCACATGTAGCTACAACAAAGTCCTAATAAACACTAGGGCTTGTTTTAGAGTCACCCTATAACCCAACAGTTGGGACTTATCCAGAGTTATCGGCAGTTTAGCGCAGCAAAAGTGGCGAAAGAAATATCACCCCATTCTCAAGTTGGTGCACACTGCCTCATTGCCCACAGGCTGACAGTACCAACATAGCGGACAATCAACATTGTTACGCAGACAAAGCTGCTGGCTGTGCTGCACCTGTTACCCTCTGGTATCTTCCAACTAACAACTGAAAGAGTCAGAGGAGTCTCACAGCCAACCCTATTAAACTTCCTCACATGTCTTGGATGCATGTCTACAAAAGCAACTTAGGGCCCCTGCATCTGCACCACCCGCTCGTCCCAATTCGTAGTATTCCTACACAACCAACCCCAACCGTTGCTTGACGCCTCTGTGCTCCAGATCCAAGATTGTAGTCACTGAAATGGGGGTGCGTCAGGTCATGAAGTCTAGTAGTCAACAGTAGTGGAAAAACAGTATTTTATTCGAAAAAGCATAAATTAACAACAAAAAACATCAAACAACGACTGACATTGCCACTGGGGAACATCAACTTGTGGATCGAAATAACTGTAGATCGTCCTGTAAATCCCATAAGTCCGTATCCAGAAACATGTTGGATAAATGAAGATAATGGTCAAGCGTTAGTATGGTCACAAACGTAACATGGTACAATGTATTGCACTTGGACAAACCGAAATACTTACAGGTATGATCAATCCTGCACAAAATGACCGTAACAGAAGCTTGTGTGGTCGTAACCTTTGTAGGAAAGAAAAGGAACGTTACAACCACACAAACTTCTGTTACGGTCTCATTATGCAGGATTTATCACGCCTGTAAGCATCCGGGTTCATTTCAGCTTGATACACATGCATGTTCACTTCACCTAAACTGCGCAGATACAACTGGAGACCAAGCAAGGGAACCACGCCATAGCAGCCTTCCTGCACGTGTTGGGGGCAACTGACCGCACACATGCACTAATTGTGCCCCCTGTCGACACTGCACCCAATCACCGCAACAGAAACCACACGCATTCCAACAATTTGCAGGCAAAACTGGACCACTGGCGCCTGTACACTAATGTCGTCGCAAACTTCTCAGGCTGTATGCATGATTCTTATATTTTTTCCGCAAGCATCCCAGCCCTGGTTCCCAGACCAGTCCGCTGCCCAACAATGACTGCCTGACCCTACGCACCCAGACCTCAATGCTCACCTGCTGCCACCGGTGTGTCTCCAAGAGGGCCCACCACGTGCCGGAGCAATCTCCTCAACTGTCGCTGGATTCCGCAGCACAGGCCCCCAGGGCATCCTGCTGCACCGCGCCGAGAAGTCATATCTGTACAGCCAGCTGCCTTTGGCATACACGCGATCCAGCCGAGCTCACAATTCAAATCGGGTGTTTATTGCCAGGATAGCGTATCGAGGCCACGCATCATCGCAGGCTACAACCCGCTCAGTGTACCTCAAGTCATCGTCACGTGGCAGGAGGCCAGTGTCCGGCAAAGTGCTTCGGCTGCCACCATCTCTGTGCACCTCAACTCATTGCGGCGTTGCGGGAGACCCGTGGCGGTCAATGTGCCTCGGCTGCCACCAACACAATAAGCACATGGATACACCCAGATAGAGAGTGGAAATGGCATCGAGCGCGTGTGCCCGGCCCTTTTTATTGGCAGGGTCACATGTCCTGTGACGCCTATGCTGCATGGGTTTGGTGTGGGTGTAAAGCAGCCTTGAGGGAGTGGCTGTGGCATGCTGACAACTAGACCTGTGATCAGCAGATCACTACAGGGAAGACCTGGGACATGTATCATTGTAGTTCCCTCCCTGTAAGCGTAAGCAGAGTGAGCTGGTTGAAACGCGCATCCTTTACGACTTTACCAATATGGCAGTTTGAATCTGCACACCCAGCAAGATAGGTACACGATGGGTGCGTGACTCCACTATTTCCCCCCCCCCAAAAAAATATATATATATTAATATTTAAGAAAACAGAAGACATTATAAATATTTTAATAACAAACAAAAAAAATACAAAAACTATTTTTGGGACATGAAAGTTACAAATATCTAAAAAAAAATCTAAATTACTGGAAAAACCATAGCTTTAATTCGAAATTAGCATTTAAAAAACCATTGAAATTCACTTAAAAAACATAGGTTTCATGCACGTTATAGTTAGAAATTAGCATTTAAAAAACCTTAGAAATTCACTAACAAAACCATAGGTTTCAGGGACGTTATAGGGGACTTTATCTCCCAACTTAAAATGGCCACAGGGCGTGTTTACACAGTGGGGAAGGGAGGGGTCAGGGCCTGAGGTGACATGTGCAAACACGCCCTGTGGCGCATTTTAAGAGGTAGTTTTAATCCCCCTGCCCTATTATATACTAGGGGCTTACAGACGAGGTCATGCTAATTACAGGGGGACCCCAATGCATAGTGTTCCCTAGTGTATGTAGGTGTTTTCACTGTATTCTAAGTGTCTTTTAACATAGCACTGGCTCTAGGACTGGTTAGTCAGACTCAGTTACCACCAGTATCCGTCTGAAAAAGTTGAGGGTACAGGATGATTTTGCAACAAGGCTTCTTTCTGCTCTTCTGTTTGTTCTTTCTGCACATTATCCTTCTTGCTGTACTTTTCTTCATCTTTGAGGACTTCTGTTGCTTCTTTCTGCATTTCTTTTTTTTCTTTCTGTGCGTTTTTTCTTCTTTCTTCACATGTCCTATCTCTCTAGGCATAGTTAGAAATTAGCATTGAAAAAACCTTTGAAATTCAATGAAAAAACCATAGGTTTCAGGCACGTTATAGTTAGGAATTAGCATTTAAAAAACCTTAGAAATTCACTGAAAAAACCATAGGTTTCAGGGTCGTTATAGTTAGCTGGACTTTTCACTCGTACACAACCATTGAAATTCCCCCGTTATAGTTAGTTCAGCTAACTAGAACTCACGCGCCCGCAATGCACTGCTGATGATGTCACATATTACATCACTCGTGACATGGTCAGTGACATCACTCATGGCATCACTGATGACATCTCAAATGACATCACTGATGACATCATCCTTGTGATAGAGTGGCAGATCTCCTCTCACCGTAATATAACCTTTGATACACAATTCAAAAATAGAAACTAACATTTTCAAAACAATGGACATACCAATACCAGTTACAACAACCTATTCAGTAATTCTAAGATCCACATACGCCTCCACTCATTCACCAACAGTCCTATACAGTCACTCATACATGTACCCACTCATCATATGTACTCATACACCTATACATCCTGTTACACAATGACACATAGTCACACATGCAAACAAAGTATCAAACATCCATTTACTTGCATATACAGTTAGACACACACCACCACACTTAGTTACAGAAACTTACACATACTTAGTCTTTTAAACAATCACTTATAGAAACACATACTTATTCACACAGGAACTCTTCCCATCTCTCACTCTCACATATACTCACTTATATACACCAATACTCACATATACTAGTTTAAAACATATGTAGTTACTCATAAAGACACTAACACTCATCCACCCATACAGTCCTGCACACATGCTGTCTTCAACACATACAGTGAGTCACTCATTCATGCATCTATGCACTACGTAATACCCCCCACCGAACCATACAGACACTCAGACACTCATACTGATACTCAAAAAACCAACTAATAACCTATATAGACACTCATGTAGCTACTCACCAACCCATGCAGCCACTTATACACAAAGTAAGAGACTGATACAGATATTTACATATTTAAACATTACTCACTAAGCCATGTATTCACTAAGATACACTTAGTCAGTTATACAATCAATTTTTCAAAAACAATCATCCATTTAGACACTTATATATCCATTTATTCTTCCATCGACCTTGAGATATGCACATATAAAACATATTTAATTTTCAGAAAAACACACATTCACTGGATGATGTCATCAGTGCTGTCATCAGTGATGTCATTGAAGATGTCATCAGTGATGTCATATGTCATGAGTGATATCACTGACCATGTCATGAGTGATGTAATATGTGACGTCATCACCAGTGCATTGCGGGCGCGCAAGTTATAGTTAGCTGAACTAACTATAACGGGGGTATGGTTTTTTCAGTGAATATATATATATATATATATATATATATTCACTGAAAAAACCATAGGTTTCACACACGTTATAGTTAGGAATTAGCATTTAAAAAACCTTGCAAATTCAGTTAAAAAACCATAGGTTTCACACATGTTATAGTTAGGTGGATATTTCACTCGTAAAAAACCAATGAAATTCCCCCGTTATAGTTAGTTCAGATAACTATAACTCTCTCGCCCGACAATCCTCTGCTCATGACGTCACATATTACATCACTCATAACATGGTCAGTGGCATCACTCTTGACATCACTGATGACATCATCCTTGTGATAGAGTGGCGGTCGCGCGAGTTATAGTTATCTGAACTAACTATAACGGGGGAATTTCATTGGTTTTTTACGAGTGAAATATCCACCTAACTATAACATGTGTGAAACCTATTGTTTTTTAAGTGGATTTGCAAGGTTTTTTAAATGCTAATTCCTAACTATAACGTGTGTGAAACCTATGGATTGTCAGTGAATTTGTACGGTATTTTAAATGCTAAGTTATGTATGTATTATTATTTTTTTTATACATTTATTATTCAATAAACTACGTATTATTATTATTTTTTTTTAATGGTTTTTTACCATGCGCGCACGGTGTGCGCAACCCCGCGATTTAAAAAAAAAAATGTTTAATGTTTTTTTCTGCCTTCGGGGTCCTTCAGGGACCCCCTGACCAAGGCTAGGGCGTCAGGAACTCTCTACCCTGCCCCCTTTTCACGTTCGCCACCTTCCTTTTCTTCTCTCGCACTGAAAACAAACAAAATGGCGGCCGACACTTCCTGATTTCGACCGATTCGAACCTTGACTGACTTGTAACAACCAATTAGAATTACGCTCGCGCACGTTAGGGTGCGAGCACCGTGCGCGCACGGTGCGCGCACGGTGCGCGGCTTTAGATATGTATGTGCTTTTAACTACAATTTTCTCAGGAACTACTGAACAGATTGACTCCATATATGCAAATGGCAAATACCTGACCTGAGGACTACCTCTCTGCCAAATTTCAAGTAATTCTGTTCAGCCGTTCGGGCTGTACCTTCGACTAAAGGTCCTATGGGAAAATGCGTGGGGAAAACGCGTTTTGGGACCCCCCTTTTTTATCGGCCCCCGCTTGACGAATCCCCCCGAGACTTTCAGGATAGGAGCTGAGCAGAGCGCCCCATTAGTTTTGAAAATTTCGCGAAGATTCGTCAACCGGCGCCAAAGTTATTCAAAATAGAATTTTCAGATTTCCTATGGAAACACGGTCCTTACTATAACTATCTACTGGCGACCGCCAGTAGATAATATATATATATATATATATATATATATATATATATATATATATATATATATATATCACCTACTTGTGGTCATCAGTAGGTAGTTATAGTTAG
Source organism: Triturus cristatus (assembly GCF_964204655.1). Lineage (NCBI taxonomy): Eukaryota > Metazoa > Chordata > Amphibia > Caudata > Salamandridae > Triturus > Triturus cristatus. The sequence continues at coordinate 370,734,854 of NC_140584.1, read as the reverse complement.
AACCTAGTTTCCATAGGAAAATCATTTTTTGATTTCCTAATAACTTTAGTTTCGTTTGACGAATGTTTGCAAAATTCTCCAAAAAAAAGATCTTTCCAGATCAGCTTCTATCCTGAAAGTTTGGGGGTGATTCGTCAAGCGGGGGCTGAGGAAAGAGGGGGGTACCAAAAAGTGTTTTCTCCATGTTAATTTCCATAGGAAATTTTATTAGAGACTACAGCCTGAACTGCTGAACGGAATTACACCAAATTTGGCAAAAATGTAGAACTTGGTTCAGAAAGCGACCTTTTTTTAAATGGTGTAAATCCATTCAGTAGTTGCTGAGAAATTCAAAAAATAAAAGTCAAAAAATAAATTTTCCATAGGAAACTTTAGCCAAGGCTACAGCACGAACTGCTGAATGGAATTACACCAAATTTGGCAAAAAGGTAGTGCTTGATTCAGAAAGCGACTTTTTTTAAATGGTGTAAATCCGTTCAGTAGTTGCTGAGAAATTCAAAAAATAAAAGTTTCGATATCTAGTGCATTGGTGGGTTCGCACACCCTCCCGCCACAGGCTTCACTGTGATTGGCTGCCAAGACCACGAGCTTCACTCCAAACCAGGAAGTGCTGGCAGCCATCTTGTGACTCGGTAGAACCGAGTCACAAGAAAACAGTTTTTAAACGCCGATGGTGCACTGGGTGCGCAAATCCAGATGAAAATGTTCTTAAAGAAAGGAGGCGGGGGCTTCCCCATTTCATTTCAATGATTAATAAATATATTCAAGAAATGGGCATGCCCCGGGAGTTGGTGTCGTCGGGGCGAATATAAATTAATGGAAGTGGACTGTTTTTTTTAGAAAAGTTTGGAGTGGCGATCTAACACGGCGCTCAGCATGGCACCCTAGTGTGAACGCTCTAGGTGCGCAGCTCTCAGCGCGACCCCCTAGTGTGAATGCGCTGGGTGCGTGGCTCTCAGCACGGCTCCTAGTGTGAACGCGCTGGGTGCGCAGCTCGCAGTGCGGCTCCCGAGTAATTCACAGGTCTTCAAAAGACCATTTACCTGTAAATGATGCTTTGTGGTGATTTCACCTCTTCTTAGAGCCCCAGCAGCTCCACTCTGCCTATGACTGGAAGAATTAGCCCCCCCTGAAATTTTTATCAGCCTCCCCTGAAATTTGGCTCTAGTTGCCCCCCTCACTGGCGTACGCGGGCACTGCCTACTCCGCTTATGCTTACAGAATTCCGTAGAATCTATCCGCCGTATGTCAATGATCCAGCTGTGGGGCTAGGAATATCTTGCAGACAGGATTTTGGGCCTTTCCAGAGGCTTGGTTTGCAATCCTGATGCTTCGCCGGTGTTGCCACTGGTTGGTAGAAAATTAGAGCCAAGCTCTTGCTTGGGGGTTAGGCTCTACCAACATATGTACTTATCCAATCACTCTGCCAACCCCCAAGCACTTATACATTCACTATACACTCTCCTTGCAGTACTCTAATCATCCAGTCTCTACCCATGTACTCATAGAATGACCCAGGCAAAGTTACATACCCGAGGTCTTCCCCACTTCCAGAGGTAACATGGTTGCATGCGCAGTCAACAGCACAATGTAATGTGGTAGGGACCAGAGCCATCATGCATATATAATGAACACACGGACACAGTTAGATAAATAGTGGAACTGGCTACGGGCACGTGCGCTCGGCCCCTTTTTATTACCAGGGTCACATGTCCAGTGACGTCTGTGCTGGATGCATGTGGGGTGAGTGTAAGATAGCCCTCAGGGAATGGTTGGTGCTGGCAATAACTAGAACAGTGATAATCAGATCACACACAGAGATTCAATCATAAAGGGTCCATGACTTGTGGTGCACTAAGGTAGGGATACCAGAGCTTAAATCACACACAAAAAGATTGTATCGTAAAGGGTCCATGACTTGTGGTGTACTGAGGTAGGGGCACCAGAGAGGAGCGTGCTGATGTGAAGAAATTGTTAATGTCCCGTCGGGATATTCTTGCTGCATGAGGTGACATTGGTGCATCCGGTATCTACAGCACGAAAGTCAATCATAAAGGGTCCATGAGATGTGATGCACAGAGTTAGTGGCACCTGAAGAGCTCAGCATGTGCGCAGCCAGTGATGATGGCGTGTCCGTGCAGGACAGGATTGGTTTGGATATGTGTGAGACCTGCTGACCACAGTGTAGGCCGGAGGCAGCAATCAGCAAGGGCCTACAACAATATAGTATTGACTTGTGGTGCACTGAGTTAGTGGCAACAGTGGCTCTCAGTGTGTGCACAGACAGCGATGATACATAGTTCTGGCAGGCCGCACTGGGAGCAATGTCTTTCGCCTAATGAATTGTGCGTCAATAAGGCCATGTGGCGGTGACTTGTGGTGCACTGAGTTAGTGGCATCAGAAGCATTCAGCGTGTGCGCAGCCAGCGATGATGCGTGGTGCGGGCGGGCCGCACTGGGAGCAATGTCTGTTGCGTACTGGACTCTGCAATTAATGAATCAAGACTCAATTTTAATTGTGAGCCCTGCTGACCGCAATGTATGCTGGAGGCAGAGGTCAGCAAGGGCCCACAGACATGAGACGTTGACTTGAGCTGCACAGATTGGGAGCATTTGGTCTTCTTCACCAATTATACTCTCTTACACAATTTGCATTGGCACTAATCTTAAATTGGGAGCTGGAGGCAGCAGTCAGCAAGGGCCCACAGCCATGTGGCATTGACTTGAGCTACACAGAGTTAGTGGTACCTGAAGCACTCAGCGTGTGCGCAGCCAGCGATGATGCATGGTCTGGGCAGGCCGCACTGGATGCAATGTCTGTTGCCTACTGGACTGAATCATCTGCAATCGTGACCCTATCTGAATTGTCAGCCCTACCAACCGAAGTGTAGGCCGTAGGCAGAAGTCAGCAAGGGCCAACAGCCACGTGGCATTCACTTGAGCTGCACAGTTAGTGGTACCTGAAGCACTCAGCGTGTGTGCAGCATGCAATGATGTGTGGTCCGGGTGGGCCGCATTGGTAGCAATGTCTTTTGGCTAATGAATTCTACCTTAATAAGGCTACATGGCGATGACTTGTGGTGCTGTGAGATAATGGCACCTGAAGCACTCAGTGTGTGCGCATCCAGCAATGACGCGTGGTCCGGGTGGGCCGCACTGGTAGCAATGTCTTTTGTCTAATGAATTCTGCCTTTATAAGGCTACGTGGTGATGACTTGTGCTGCACTGAGTTAGTGGCACCTGAAGCACTCAGCGTGTGCGCAGCCTGCGATGATGCGTGGTCTGGGAAGGCCACACTGGGAGACTGTCTCTTGCCTACTGGACTATGTCATCTGCAATCGCGACTCAATCTGAATTGTGAGCTCTGCTGTCCGCAGTGTACATTGAAGGCAGTAGTCTGTACAGACATAACTCTGCGGTGCTGTGACGCTGGGTTCGCATGGGGCCTGTGTCGAGGAGGACGGTGGTCATGGCGTTGGCCTCGTGGCAGGGTGAGGGCTACCGCTCAGGCAGACGCGTTGGCCTTCCCAGAAGTGAACCATGCCCAGAGCCCAGGCCTAGTTATTCACACTTCTATGCTGGAGTGGTGCACGTTGGACAATCCCACTCCGCTTCCGGTTCCGCTTACAGGGGGAGGGGACACAGCTACATGACTGAGATCTTCCCCACTGCCTGAGGTAACATGGTTGCGTCCACTGTCCACAACAGTACAAGCACCAGCAGTATATGTACACATGGAGAGGTCTGTGCTCTGCATAGTGAGGTCTGTCCAGCACATTACCGCTACACTTGGCATTGTGTGCATTGATATTGATGGGTGATGTGCCTCCTTCACACATACTTGGTTCCCACGTCTCCCAACATTCAGCTATTGTGTGGCTGAGGGGCCATGCCATTTTGGGAAGGACCGCTGTTCTGTTCTGTGCTGCCTTGGTGGTAGTAGGAGTGGGGGATGGTCCGAGGGGGAGGTCTTGGGGGTGGTGGCAGTGGGTGTTGTGGCCTTCTTTTGTGTCGGAGCTGCATGGTCAGTAGCTCTATGACATGTTGATTCAAAATGGTCGCACACTGCTGACCTACCTGCGTGTTACCCCAAAGAACTGTGGTCCCTGTAGTCAGCATCGGCAGATACACCTATGCTCGTGTCATGAGTGCAAGTGTGAATAGCGTTAGCCATCCCTGGACACGTGTTTCGAGGTAGTTGCCTTTTGTCAGCAGGGAGTAGGAAAGAGTGTGGGGTTGCGTGTAAGCTGCTAAAATCATTATCAGGTAAAGTACCTCTCCTAGCAATGCAGGTGCGTAACCTGAGTCCGTCGACTCCCCGGCTCAGAGAGCCACTAAATTATTAATTCAAAATGGTCGCACACTGCTGACCTACCTGCGTGTTACCCCAAAGAACTGTGGTCCCTGTAGTCAGCGTCGGCGGATACACCTATGCTCGTGTCGTGAGTGCAAGTGTGAATAGCGTTAGCCATCCCTGGACATGTGTTTCGAGGTAGTTGCCTCTCGTCAGCAGGGAGTAGGAAAGAGTGTGGGGTTGCGTGTAAGCTGCTAAAATCATTATCAGGTAAAGTACCTCTCGTAGCAACGCAGGTGCATATCCTGAGTCCGTCGACTCCCCGGCTCAGAGAGCCACTAAATTATTAATTCAAAATGGTCACACACTGCTGACCTACCTGCGTGTTACCCCAAAGAACTGTGGTCCCTGTAGTCAGCGTCGGCGGATACACCTATGCTCGTGTCGTGAGTGCAAGTGTGAATAGCGTTAGCCATCCCTGGACACGTGTTTCGAGGTAGTTGCCTCTCGTCAGCAGGGAGTAGGAAAGAGTGTGGGGTTGCGTGTAAGCTGCTAAAATCATTATCAGGTAAAGTACCTCTCGTAGCACCGCAGGTGCGTAACCTGAGTCCGTCGACTCCCCGGCTCAGAGAGCCACTAAATTATTAATTCAAAATGGTCGCACACTGCTGACCTACCTGCGTGTTACCCCAAAGAACTGTGGTCCCTGTAGTCAGCGTCAGCGGATACACCTATGCTCGTGTCGTGAGTGCAAGTGTGAATAGCGTTAGCCATCCCTGGACACGTGTTTCGAGGTAGTTGCCTCTCGTCAGCAGGGAGTAGGAAAGAGTGTGGGGTTGCGTGTAAGCTGCTAAAATCATTATCAGGTAAAGTACCTCTCGTAGCAATGCAGGTGCGTAACCTGAGTCCGTCGACTCCCCGGCTCAGAGAGCCACTAAATTATTAATTCAAAATGGTCACACACTGCTGACCTACCTGCGTGTTACCCCAAAGAACTGTGGTCCCTGTAGTCAGCGTCGGCGGATACACCTATGCTCGTGTTGGGAGTGCAAGTGTGAATAGCGTTAGCCATCCCTGGACACGTGTTTCGAGGTAGTTGCCTCTCGTCAGCAGGGAGTAGGAAAGAGTGTGGGGTTGCGTGTAAGCTGCTAAAATCATTATCAGGTAAAGTACCGCTCGTAGCAACGCAGGTGCGTAGCCTGAGTCCGTCGACTCCCCGGCTCAGAGAGCCACTAAATTATTCATTCAAAATGGTCGCACAGTGCTGACCTACCTGCGTGTTACCCCAAAGAACTGTGGTCCCTGTAGTCAGCGTCGGCGGATACACCTATGCTCGTGTCGTGAGTGCAAGTGTGAATAGCGTTAGCCATCCCTGGACACGTGTTTCGAGGTAGTTGCCTCTCGTCAGCAGGGAGTAGGAAAGAGTGTGGGGTTGCGTGTAAGCGGCTAAAATCATTATCAGGTAAAGTACCTCTCGTAGCAACGCAGGTGCGTAACCTGAGTCCGTCGACTCCCCGGCTCAGAGAGCCACTAAATTATTAATTCAAAATGGTCGCACACTGCTGACCTACCTGCGTGTTACCCGAAAGAACTGTGGTCCCTGTAGTCAGCGTCAGCGGATACACCTATGCTCGTGTCGTGAGTGCAAGTGTGAATAGCGTTAGCCATCCCTGGACACGTGTTTCGAGGTAGTTGCCTCTCGTCAGCAGGGAGTAGGAAAAAGTGTGGGGTTGCGTGTAAGCTGCTAAAATCATTATCAGGTAAAGTACCTCTCGTAGCAACGCAGGTGCGTAACCTGAGTCCGTCGACTCCCAGGCTCAGAGAGCCACTAAATTATTAATTCAAAATGGTCGCACACTGCTGACCTACCTGCGTGTTACCCCAAAGAACTGTGGTCCTTGTAGTCAGCGTCGGCGGATACACCTATGCTCATGTCATGAGTGCAAGTGTGAATAGTGTTAGCCCTCCCTGGACACGTGTTTCGAGGTAGTTGCCTGTCGTCAGCAGGGAGTAGGAAAGAGTGTGGGGTTGCGTGTAAGCTGCTAAAATCATTATCAGGTAAAGTACCTCTCGTAGCAACGCAGGTGCGTAACCTGAGTCCGTCGACTCCCCGGCTCAGAGAGCCACTAAATTATTAATTCAAAATGGTCGCACACTGCTGACCTACCTGCGTGTTACCCCAAAGAACTGTGGTCCCTGTAGTCAGCGTCGGCGGATACACCTATGCTCGTGTCGTGAGTGCAAGTGTGAATAGCGTTAGCCATCCCTGGACACGGGTTTCGAGGTAGTTGCCTCTCGTCAGCAGGGAGTAGGAAAGAGTGTGGGGTTGCGTGTAAGCTGCAAAAATCATTATCAGGTAAAGTACCTCTCACAGCAACGCAGGTGCGTAACCTGAGTCCGTCGACTCCCCGGCTCAGAGAGCCACTAAATTATTAATTCAAAATGGTCGCACACTGCTGACCTACCTGCGTGTTACCCCAAAGAACTGTGGTCCCTGTAGTCAGGGTCGGCGGATACACCTATGCTCGTGTCGTGAGTGCAAGTGTGAATAGCGTTAGCCATCCCTGGACACGTGTTTCGAGGTAGTTGCCTCTCGTCAGCAGGGAGTAGGAAAGAGTGTGGGGTTGCGTGTAAGCTGCTAAAATCATTATCAGGTAAAGTACCTCTCGTAGCAACGCAGGTGCGTAACCTGAGTCTGTCGACTCCCCGGCTCAGAGAGCCACTAAATTATTAATTCAAAATGGTCGCACACTGCTGACCTACCTGCGTGTTACCCCAAAGAACTGTGGTCCCTGTAGTCAGCGTCAGCGGATACACCTATGCTCGTGTCGTGAGTGCAAGTGTGAATAGCGTTAGCCATCCCTGGACACGTGTTTCGAGGTAGTTGCCTCTCGTCAGCAGGGAGTAGGAAAGAGTGTGGGGTTGCGTGTAAGCTGCTAAAATCATTATCAGGTAAAGTACCTCTCGTAGCAACGCAACGTCATTTTAGCAGCCTACACAGCAACCCTGCACTCTTTCCTACTCCCTGCTGACGAGAGGCAACAACCTCGAAACACGTGTCCAGGGATGGCTAACGCTATTCACACTTGCACTCACGACACGAGCATAGGTGTACTCGCCGACACTGACTACAGGGACCACAGTTCTTTGGGGTAACACGCAGGTAGGTCAGCAGTGTGCGACCATTTTGGATTTAGTTATTTAGTGGCTCCTTGAGCCGGGAGAGCCGACGGGCTCTAGGTTACGCACCTGCGTTGCTACGAGAGGTACATACCTGATAATGATTTTAGCAGCCTACACAGCAACCCCACACTCTTTCCTACTCCCTGCTGACGAGAGGCAACAACCTCGAAACACGTGTCCAGGGATGGCTAACGCTATTCACACTTGCACTCACGACACGAGCATAGGTGTACTCGCCGACGCTGACTACAGGGACCACAGTTCTTTGGGGTAACACGCAGGTAGGTCAGCAGTGTGCGACCATTTTGGATTTAGTTATTTAGTGGCTCCTTGAGCCGGGAGAGCCGACGGGCTCTAGGTTACGCACCTGCGTAGCTACGAGAGGTACATACCTGATAATGTTTTTAGCAGCCTACACAGCAACCCTGCACTCTTTCCTACTCCCTGCTGACGAGAGGCAAAAACCTCGAAACACGTGTCCAGGGATGGCTAACGCTATTCACACATGCACTCACGACACGAGCATAGGTGTACTCGCCGACGCTGACTACAGGGACCACAGTTCTTTGGGGTAACACGCAGGTAGGTCAGCAGTGTGCGACCATTTTGGATTTAGCTCTATGACATGTGTTGGTCTTCAGATGTGGTTCTAGGCTGGGTCCCTTTCATACTGTAGGTAGTCATCTTGCTTTATACTAGTAAAAGGCAGATGTTAAATTCCTACTGCTGACGCGGCTTATCGCCTGTTTTTAGATCACATCGCAGATTTCGCTGGTTGTTGAAAATATCGGGAAGTGGTGTTTTCATGGGTTTTTTTTGCACCGGAACGCCTATTCTGCATATCATTAGAGTTAGTTGTCGCTCTCATTGGTAGCAATGTTTTTTGGAGGAAGCTATCGCTGATAAACTGGCGATACCGTCAGATTACACCAGGTTGTGAATGTGATGATAATTCTTTTGCTGCGGTAAAGTGCCGATAACTCAGCGATAAGTTCTTGAGAACCCACCCCATCGTTTTTTGTTTTTTTTCTTCCGGATATGTGCACCCAGCTGCTTTAAAAAAAAAAGGTATATTCTTTTGGCCCTGGGGCTTTTTGTGGGATCGCCTGAGCAGGCCTGGGGGGTCAGGGTGTTTGTACCCTGCCCACTTTCCTTGTTTTTTCATATCTTTTCTTGTGATTCACATGTAGCTACAACAAAGTCCTAATAAACACTAGGGCTCATTTTAGAGTCACCCTATAACCCAACAGTTGGGACTTATCCAGAGTTATCGGCAGTTTAGCGCACAAAAAGTGGCGAAAGAAATATCACCCCATTCTCAAGTTGGTGCACACTGCCTCATTGCCCACAGGCTGACAGTACCAACATAGCGGACAATCAACATTGTTAGGCAGACAAAGCTGCTGGCTCTGCTGCACCTGTTACCCTCTGGTATCTTCCAACTAACAACTGCAAGAGTCAGAGGAGTCTCACAGCAAACCCTATTAAACTTCCTCACATGTCTTGGATGCATGTCTACAAAAGCAACTTAGGGCCCCTGCATCTGCACCACCCGCTCGTCCCAATTCGTAGTATTCCTGCACAACCAACCCCAACCGTTGCTTGACGCCTCTGTGCTCCAGATCCAAGATTGTAGTCACTGAAATGGGGGTGCGTCAGGTCATGAAGTCTAGTAGTCAACAGTAGTGGAAAAACAGTATTTTATTAGAAAAAGCATAAATTAACAACAAAAAACATCAAACAATGACTGACATTGCCATTGGGGAACATCAACTTGTGGATCGAAATAACTGTAGATCGTCCTGTAAATCCCATAAGTCCGTATCCAGAAACATGTTGGATAAATGAAGATAATGGTCAAGCGTTAGTATGGTCACAAACGTAATATGGTACAATGTATTGCACTTGGACAAACCGAAATACTTACAGGTATGATCAATCCTGCACAAAATGACCGTAACAGAAGCTTGTGTGGTCGTAACCTTTGTAGGAAAGAAAAGGAACGTTACAACCACACAAACTTCTGTTACAGTCTCATTATGCAGGATTTATCACGCCTGTAAGCATCCGGGTTCATTTCAGCTTGATACACATGCATGTTCACTTCACCTAAACTGCGCAGATACAACTGGAGACCAAGCAAGGGAACCACGCCATAGCAGCCTTCCTGCACGTGTTGGGGGCAACTGACTGCACACATGCACTAATTGTGCCCCCTGTCGACACTGCACCCAAGCACCGCAACAGAAACCACACGCATTCCAACAATTTGCTGGCAAAACTGGACCACTGGCGCCTGTACACTAATGTCGTCGTAAACTTCTCAGGCTGTATGCATGATTCTTTTATTTTTTCCGCAAGCATCCCAGCCCTGGTTCCCAGACCAGTCCGCTGCCGAGCAATGACTGCCCGACCCTACGCACCCAGACCTCAATGCTCACCTGCTGCCACCGGTGTGTCTCCAAGAGGGCCCACCATGTGCCAGAGCAATCTCCTCAACTGTCGCTGGATTCCGCAGCACAGGCCCCCAGGGCATCCTGCTGCACCGCGCCGAGAAGTCATATCTGTACAGCCAGCTGCCTTTGGCATACACGCAGTCCAGCCGAGCTCACAATTCAAATCGGGTGTTTATTGCCAGGATAGCGTACCGAGGCCACGCATCATCGCAGGCTACAACCCGCTCGGTGCACCTCAAGTCATCGTCACGTGGCAGGAGGCCAGTGTCCGGCAAAGTGCTTCAGCTGCCACCATCTCTGTGCACCTCAACTCCTTTCGGCCTTGCGGGAGGCCCGTGGCGGTCAATGTGCCTCGGCTGCCACCAACACAATAAGCAATATATATATATTAATATTTAAGAAAACAGAAGACATTATAAATATTTTAATAACAAACAAAAAAAATACAAAAACTATTTTTGGGACATGAAAGTTACAAATATCTAAAAAAAAATCTAAATTACTGGAAAAACCATAGCTTTAATGAACACTGTAATTCGAAATTAGCATTTAAAAAACCATTGAAATTCACTTAAAAAACATAGGTTTCATGCACGTTATAGTTAGAAATTAGCATTTAAAAAACCTTAGAAATTCACTAAAAAAACCATAGGTTTCAGGGACGTTATAGTTAGTTGGACATTTTACTCGTACAACACCAGAGAAATTTCCCATTATAGTTAGTTCAGCTAACTATAACTCGCGCCCCCGCAATGCACTGCTGATGACGTCACATATTACATCATTCATGACATGGTCAGTGACATCACTGATGATATCACTGATGACATCTCAAATTACATCACTGATGATATCATCCACGGGAAAATCTGATCCCCCTCCTCACACTCTAATATAACCTTTGATACACCCACTGTAAAATACAGACTACAATTTTCGAAACCATCGACCCATCTATACCAGTTACTACATATGCACTCACTGATTCCTAGGTCTCCAAACGTATCCACTCATTCACCCATACAATCACTCATACATGCAGTCACTCATCAATAGAACACTATCATATGCACTCATAAACCTATACAGAAACTCACACACCACCACTCATCCAGAGTTACTCTCACACCTAGTCAGTCATGCAAATAATCAATCACCCCTCCATTTACTGACCTATACAGTTATACGCACACCACATCACTTATTCAAACAGAAACAAATGCATACTTACTCCCTTCTACAATCACTGATACAAGTACACACTCATTCATACAGCCACTCTCACAATCACTGACACTCACGTGTAGTCATTTATATACTTCAACTTTGACATACACTGCCTTTTACATATGTAGTTACTTGGACATGTACCATTGAGAAATCCATTCACTCACCAACATACCCATACACACACTTACCCACCCATACAGCTGTTTCCTCATGCACTCTTGAACCCATACACACAGTGAATCTACCACTCAAACATCTATTCACAGACTCACACACCTCACACCCACCCACACACACACCCAGGGACCCATGCAAATACTCAGATAACCCATATAGACACTCATGTAGCTACTGACCAACCCATGCAGCAGCTTATACAACAACAGACAGATACAGACATTCATGCAGTTTAGACACTGACCCATGCATTTAGTAAGACACGTTTAATCACTCACTTAAACAGTCTGTCACGCACCTACTGCATCCTCCATTCAGACACTTATACACCCACTCATTCTTCAAAACACCTTGGCATATATCTAATACATATTTAAACTTTAAAGAATAACACAGTCACTGGATGATGTCATCAGTGATGTCATTTGAGATGTCATCAGTGATGTCACTGACCATGTCATGAATGATGTAATATGTGACGTCATCAGCAGTGCATTGTGGGGGAGCGAGTTATAGTTAGCTGAACTAACTATAACGGATGGAATTTCTCTGGTTTTCTACGAGTGAAATGTTCAAGTAACTATAACGTCCCTGAAACCTATGGTTTCTTCAGTGAATTTCCAAGGTTTTTTAAATGTTAATTTCTAACTATAACGTGCATGAAACCTATGTTTTTTAAGTGAATTTCAATGGTTTTTTAAATGCTAATTTCGAATTACAGTGGATTTTTCAGCATATATATAAATATATATATATATATTATCTACTGGCGGTCGCCAGTAGATAGTTATAGTTAGGACCGTGTTTCCATAGGAAATCCGCAACATTCTATTTGGAATAACTTTGGCGCCGGTTGACGAATCCTCGCGAAATTTTCAAAATAGGTGGGGCGCTCCGCTCCGCTCCTACCCTAAAAGTCTCGGGGGGATTCGTCAAGCGGAGGCTGAGAAAAAAGGGGGTCCCAAAACACGTTTTCCCCATGCAATTTTCCATAGGGACCTTTAGTCCAAGGTACAGCCCGAACAGCTGAACAGAATTACTTGAAATTTGGCAGAGAGGTAGTCCTCAGCTCAGGGATGTGCCTTTTGCAGGTCTGGTGTCAATCTGCTCAGTAGTTCCTGAGAAAATCAAAAGTAAAATCATATATATATGTGGGCGGAGCCTAACCACACATCTCATCGTGAGATCTGATTGGCTGTCAGCACTTCATCCAAGAAGTGTTGGCAGCCATCTTGGGACCAATATACATGATAGCACCTCATTAAAAAGCATTGCAGTTAATAGAAGATTTTAAGACTTTAGTTACATTATAAATCATTTGTTGATGGTACCATACTCATTTTAGGAATTGCGGTGTGTTCTAAGGTGATTTTACATGTGAAAGAGCCTTCTGCTGGGATATCATGAATCATGTTTGAGAGAAAACTATTTTCTCATGCTTTTCACACAGTGGTTTGGAAGGTGATCTATAAGCTAAACTGAGCATATTTTCTGTAAATTTACATAATCTTTCTCAGACATGTGAGAATGAAGTCTGACATTCTCAGTAAAACATGTACATCCAACAAGGGCAGAGACTGTCAGTTGATTCCTTTCTGTTCTACTGCAGCTTCCCAGAGTGTTCGAAAGAACAATTAGAGCGCTAACAGTCCCACTTATGACAAACGTATGGCACACCTGAAGCCATCTTGATTGGAATAAAGTGGTAACTCTTAAAACATGTAATTTAAAAAGGAACAACATGAGGGGGTTCATTTTGCCATATTTCATTAAAAAATTCTGACAGGCAGACTGAAACATTTACTTTCAATACCAGCAGCAGACTTCCCTGGTGAGCAGCAGCTTTACTACAGTGATCTAATAAGCAACTAGAGTGCTAACATTCTATATTTATGGCAAATGTGTGACACATCTGAATTCCTTCTTAATGGAATCAAAGTGAAAAACTGAAAGTATTCCTACTGAGGAGACTGAAGTAAATGAGGAAATTAGCAAACTTCATAACAAATAAGTCTCCCAAGATGGCTACCAGAGACAAAAGAGCCCAAATGTAGCACAAATATCACCCAGATGTAGCCCAAGTATAGCCCAATGACAGAATGTCCCAGAGTGTTCTAAAGAACAACTAGAGTGCTAACAGTCTAACTTATGACAAAAGTATGGCACACCTGAAGCCATCTTGATTAGAATAAAGTGGTAACACTTAAAACATTTAATTTGCAAAGGAACAAAATGAGGGGGTTCATTTTGCCATAGGAAATTATGATTAGTGCTGCAGAAAGAAAAATTAGGGCACATTTTGACTTCTCAAATCCTCTTCTATTTCATTAAAAAATTCTGACATGCAGACTGAAACATGCACTTTGAATACCAGCAGCAGACTTCCCTGGTGAGCAGTAGCTTTACTACAGTGATCTAATGAGCAACTAGAGTGCTAACATTTAGAATTTATGGCAAATGTGTGACACATCTGAATGCCTTCTTGATGGAACCAAAGTAAACAAGCATTGAAAATGCAATAGGTCTCGCCCTCTTTTAAGTTAAAGCAATTCTGTTTGTAATTAGGTGGCTTTTTAGCTTTGTGTGTATTAGTGTTTTTCAAACTTTCCTGTACATAACATGCATATGTATGCATATATGTATATGTATATGTATATGAATGCATGCATTTATATTTGTATTTATATATATATGCAGATTATATATATGTTTATATATGTATGTATATATATATATATACACATACATATATATAAATGCGTATGCATATATATGCATATGTATATATGTGCATATGTGTGCGTGTAGAGAGAGGTAGAGAGAGGTAGAGAGGTAGAGGTGTAGCGGTAGAGAGGTAGAGGTAGAGAGGTAGAGGTAGAGAGGTAGAGAGGTAGAGAGGTAGAGAGTTAGAGAGGTAGAGAGTAGAGAGTGAGTAATAGAGAGTAGAGAGTGAGCAGTAGAGAGTAGTGGAGACTAATAGAGAGAGTAGTAGAGAGTGAGTAGTAGAGAGTGAGAAGTAGAGAGTGAGTAGCAGAGAGTGAGTAGCAGAGAGAGAGTAGTAGAGAGTAGTGGAGAGTGCGTAGTAGAGTGAGTAGTAGAGAGTAGTAGAGAGAGATTAGTAGAGAGTGAGTAGTAGAGAGTAGTAAAGTGTGAGTAGTAGAGAGTGAGTAGTAGAGTGAGTAGTAGAGTGTGAGTAGTAGAGAGTAGTGGAGAGAGACTAGTAGAGAGTGAGTAGTAGAGAGTGAGTAGTAGAGTGAGTAGTAGAGAGTAGTAGAGAGTGAGTAGTAGAGAGAGAGTAGTAGAGAGTGAATAGTAGAGAGTAGTAGAGAGTGAGTAGTAGAGAGTGAGTAGTAGAGAGAGAGTAGTAGAGAGTATTAGAGTAGCAAAGAGTGAGTAGTAGAGAGTGAGTAGTAGAGAGTGAGTAGTGAAGATTAGTGGAGTAGTAGAGAGTGAGTAGTAGAGAGTAGTAGAGAATGAGTAGTAGAGCACAGTAGAGAGTGAGTAGTAGAGAGTAGTGGAGAGCGAGTAGTAGAGAGCAAGTAGTAGACAGTGTGTAGTAGAGAGTGAGTAGTAAAGAGTAGTAGAGAATGAGTAGTAGAGAAAGTAATAGAGAGTGAGAAGTAGAAAGAGTAGTAGAGAGTGAGTAGTATATTGAGTAGTAGAGAGTAGTTGAGAGCGAGTAGTAGAGAGTGAGTAGTGGAGAGTGAGCAGTAGAGAGAAGTAGAGAGAGAGTAGTAGAGAGTGAGTAGTAGAGAGTAGTAGAAAGTGAGTAGTAGAGAGAGAGTAGTAGAGAGTGAGTAGTAGAGCAGTAGAGAGTGAGTAGTAGAGAGTGAGAGTGAGTAGTAGAGAGTGAGTAGTAGAGTAGAAGAGAGTGAGTAGTAGAGAGTGTGTAGTAGAGAGTAGTAGAGAGCGAGTAGTAGAGAGTGAGTAGTGGAGAGTGAGTAGTAGAGAGCGAGTAATAGAGAGTGAGTATTAGAGAGTGAGTAGTAGAGAGAGAGTAGTAGAGAGTGAGTAGTAAAAAGTAGTAGAGTGACTAGTAGAGAGTGAGTAGTAGAGAGAGTAGTAGAGAGTAGTAGAGAGTGAGTAGTAGAGTAGTAGAGAGTGAGTGGTAGAGAGTAGTAGAGTGAGTAGTAGAGAGTAGTAGAGAGTGAGTAGTAGAGAGTGAGTAGTAGAGGGTGAGTAGTAGAGAGTAGTAGTAGAGAGTAGTAGTAGAGAGTAGTAGAGAGTGAGTAGTAGAGTGAGTAGTAGAGAGTAGTAGCGAGTGAGTAGTAGAGAGTGAGTAGTAGAGAGAAAGTAGTAGAGTAGTAGAGAGTGAGTAGTAAAGAGAGAGTAGTAGAGAGTAGTAGAGAGTGAGTAGTAGAGAGTGAGTAGTAGAGAGTAGTAGAGAGTGAGTAGTAGAGAGTAGTAGAGAATGAATAGTAGGGAGTGAGTATTAGAGAGAGAGTAGTGGAGAGTAGTAGAGAGCAGTCAGTCAGTGTCAGTCAGTATCAGTCAGTCAGTGTCAGTGTCAGTCAGTCAGTGTCAGTCAATCAGTGTCAGTCAGTGTCAGTCAATCAGTGTCAGTCAGTCTACCTCTAAAGCAGCTCTGCTGACCTGGTTTCTCTGGCTCTACAGCAAGTCTGCTGACCTGGTTCTCTGGCTCTAGAGCAGCTCTGCTGACCTAGTTCCTAGGCTACAGAGCAGCTCTGCTGATCTGGTTCTCTGGCTCTACAACAGCTATGTTGACCTGGTTCTCTGGCTCTACAGCAGCTCTGCTGACCCGGTTCTATGGCTCTAAAGCAGTTCTGCTGACATGGTTCTCTGGCTCTAGAGCAGCTATACTGACCTGGTTCTCTCCCTCTAGAGCAGCTCTGCTGACCTGCTTCTCTCCCTCTAGAGCAGCTCTGCTGACCTGGTTCTCTCCCTCTAAAGCAGCTATACTGACCTGGTTTCTCTGGCTCTACAGCAGCTCTGCTGACCTGGTTCTATGGCTCTAGAGCAGCTCTGCTGACCTGGTTCTTAGGCTCTAGAGCAGCTCTGCTGACCTGGTTCTCTGGCTCTAAAGCAGCTCTGCTGACTTGGTTCTCTGGCTCTAGAGCAGCTCTGCTGACCTGGTTCTCTGGCTCTAAAGCAGCTCTGCTGACCTGGTTCTCTGGCTCTAAAGCAGCACTGCTGGCCTGCATCTCTGGCTCTAAAGCAGCTAAACTGACCTGGTTCTCTACCTCTAAAGCAGCTCTGCTGACCTGGTTTCTCTGGCTCTAGACCAGCTCTGCTGACCTAGTTCTTAGGCTCTAGAGCAGGTGTGCTGACCTGGTTCTCTGGCTCTACAACAGGTCTGCTGACCTGGTTCTCTGGCTCTAAAGCAGCTCTGCTGACCCGGTTCTATGACTCTAAAGCAGTTCTGCTGACCTGGCTCTCTGGGACCTGGTCAGCTATGCTGACCTGGTCCCTTGGCTCTAAAGCAGCTCTGCTGACCTGGTTCTCTCCCTCTAAAGCAGCTCTGCTGACCTGGTTCTCTCCCTCTAAAGCAGCTCTGCTGACCTGGTTCTCTCGCTCTAAAGCAGCTCTACTGACCTGGTTTCTCTGGCTCAAGAGCAGCTCTGCTGACCTGGTTCTCTGGCTCAAGAGCAGCTCTGCTGACCTGGTACTTGGGCTCAAAAGCAGCTCTGCTGACCTGGTTCTCTGCCTCTAGAGCAGCTCTGCTGACCTGGTTCTCTGGCTCTAAAGCAGCTCTGCTGACCTGGTTTTCTGGCTCTAGAGCAGCTCTACTGACCTGGTTCTCTGGCTCTAAAACAGCTCTGCTTACCTGGTTCTCTCCCTCTAAATCAGCTCTGCTGACCTGGTTCTCTGCCTCTAGAGCAGCTCTGCTGACCTGGTTCTATGGCTCTAGAGCAGCTCTGCTGACCTGGTTCTCTGGCTCTAAAGCAGCTCTGCTGACCTGGTTCTCGCTGGCTCTAGAGCAGCTCTGCTGAACTGGTTCTCTGGCTCTAAAGCAGCTCTGCTGACCTGGTTCTCTCCCTCTAAAGCAGCTCTGCTGAATTGGCTCTCTGGCTCTAAAACAGCTCTGCTGACCTGGTTCTCTCCCTCTAAATCAGCTCTGCTGACCTGGTTCTCTGCCTCTAGAGCAGCTCTGCTGACCTCGCTCTCTGCCTCTAGAGCAGCTCTGCTGACCTGGTTCTATGGCTCTAAAGCAGCTCTGCAGACCTGGTTCTATGGCTCTAAAGCAGCTCTGCTGACCTGGTACTCTGGCTCTAGAGATGCTCTGCTGACCTGGTTCTCTGGCTCTAAAGCAGATCTGCTGACCTGGTTCTCTCCCTCTAAAGAGCTGTGCTGACCTGGTTCTCTGGCTCTAAAGCAGTTCTGCTGACCTGGTTCTCTGCATCTAGAGCAGCTCTGCTGACCTGGTTCTATGGCTCTAAAGCTGCTCTGCTGACCTGGTTCTCTGGCTCTAGTGCAGCTCTGTTGACCTGGTTCTCTGGCTCTAAAGCCGTTCTGCTGACCTGGTTCTCTCCCTCTAAAGCAGATCTGCTGACTTGGTTTCTCTGGCTCTACGGCAGCTCTGCTTACCTGGTTCTCTGGCTCTAAACCAGCTCTGCTGACCTGGTTCTGTGGCTCTAAAGTAGCTCTGCTGACTTGGTTCTCTGGCTCTAGAGCAGCTCTGCTGACCTGGTTCTATGGCTCTAAAGCAGCTCTGCTGACCTGGTACTCTGGCTCTAGAGATGCTCTGCTGACCTGGTTCTCTGGCTCTAAAGCAGATCTGCTGTCCTGGTTCTCTCCCTCTAAAGAGCTCTGCTGACCTGGTTCTCTGGCTCTAAAGCAGTTCTGCTGACCTGGTCTCTGCCTCTAGAGCAGCTCTGCTGACCTGGTTCTATGGCTCTAAAGCTGCTCTGCTGACCTGGTTCTCTGGCTCTAGTGCAGCTCTGTTGACCTGGTTCTCTGGCTCTAAAGCAGTTCTGCTGACCTGGTTCTCTCCCTCTAAAGCAGATCTGCTGACCTTGTTTCTCTGGCTCTACGGCAGCTCTGCTTACCTGGTTCTCTGGCTCTAAACCAGCTCTGCTTACCTGGTTCTGTGGCTCTAAAGTAGCTCTGCTGACTTGGTTCTCTGGCTCTAGAGCAGCTCTGCTGACCTGGTTCTATGGCTCTAGAGCAGCTCTGCTGACCTGGTTCTCTGGCTCTAAAGCAGCTCTGCTGACCTGGTTCTCTGACTCTAAAGCAGCTCTGATGGCCTGGATCTCTGGCTCTAAAGCAGCTCTGCTGACCTGGTTCTCTCCCTCTAAAGCAGCTCTGCCGACCTGGTTTATCTGGCTCTACAGCAGCTATTCTGGCCTAGTTCTTAGGCTCTAGAGCAGCTCTGCTGACCTGGTTCTCTGGCTCTACAACAGGTCTGCTGAGCTGGTTCTCTGGTTCTAAAGCAGCTCTGCTGACCCGGTTCTATGACTCTAGTCTAAAGCAGTTCTGCTGACCTGGTTCTCTGCATCTAGAGCAGCTCTGCTGACCTGGTTCTATGGCTCTAAAGCTGCTCTGCTGACCTGGTTCTCTGGCTCTAGTGCAGCTCTGTTGACCTGGTTCTCTGGCTCTAAAGCCGTTCTGCTGACCTGGTTCTCTCCCTCTAAAGCAGATCTGCTGACCTGGTTTCTCTGGCTCTACGGCAGCTCTGCTTACCTGGTTCTCTGGCTCTAAACCAGCTCTGCTGACCTGGTTCTGTGGCTCTAAAGTAGCTCTGCTGACTTGGTTCTCTGGCTCTAGAGCAGCTCTGCTGACCTGGTTCTATGGCTCTAAAGCAGCTCTGCTGACCTGGTACTCTGGCTCTAGAGATGCTCTGCTGACCTCGTTCTCTGGCTCTAAAGCAGATCTGCTGTCCTGGTTCTCTCCCTCTAAAGAGCTCTGCTGACCTGGTTCTCTGGCTCTAAAGCAGTTCTGCTGACCTGGTCTCTGCCTCTAGAGCAGCTCTGCTGACCTGGTTCTATGGCTCTAAAGCTGCTCTGCTGACCTGGTTCTCTGGCTCTAGTGCAGCTCTGTTGACCTGGTTCTCTGGCTCTAAAGCAGTTCTGCTGACCTGGTTCTCTCCCTCTAAAGCAGATCTGCTGACCTTGTTTCTCTGGCTCTACGGCAGCTCTGCTTACCTGGTTCTCTGGCTCTAAACCAGCTCTGCTTACCTGGTTCTGTGGCTCTAAAGTAGCTCTGCTGACTTGGTTCTCTGGCTCTAGAGCAGCTCTGCTGACCTGGTTCTATGGCTCTAGAGCAGCTCTGCTGACCTGGTTCTCTGGCTCTAAAGCAGCTCTGCTGACCTGGTTCTCTGACTCTAAAGCAGCTCTGATGGCCTGGATCTCTGGCTCTAAAGCAGCTCTGCTGACCTGGTTCTCTCCCTCTAAAGCAGCTCTGCCGACCTGGTTTATCTGGCTCTACAGCAGCTATTCTGGCCTAGTTCTTAGGCTCTAGAGCAGCTCTGCTGACCTGGTTCTCTGGCTCTACAACAGGTCTGCTGAGCTGGTTCTCTGGTTCTAAAGCAGCTCTGCTGACCCGGTTCTATGACTCTAGTCTAAAGCAGTTCTGCTGACCTGGTTCTCTGGCTCTAGAGCAGCTCTGCTGACCTGGTCCCTTTGCTTTAAAACAGCTCTGCTGACCTGGTTCTCTCCCTCTAAAGCAGCTCTGCTGACCTGCTTCTCTCGCTCTAAAGCAGCTCTACTGACCTGGTTTCTCTGGCTCTACAGCAGCTCTGCTGACCTGGTTCTCTGGCTCTAGAGCAGCTCTCCTGACCTGGTTCTTAGGCTCTGAAGCAGTTCTGCTGACTTGGTTCTCTGTCTCTAGAGAAGCTCTGCTGACCTGGTTCTCTGGCTCTAAAACAGCTCTGCTGACCTGGGTCTCTGGCTCTAGAGCAGCTCTGTTGACCTGGTTCTCTCGTTTTAAAACAGCTCTGCTGACCTGGTTCTCTCCCTCTAAATCAGCTCTGCTGACCTGGTTCTCTGTCTCTAGAGCAGCTCTGCTGACCTCGTTCTCTGCCTCTAGAGCAGCTCTGCTGACCTGGTTCTATGGCTCTAAAGTAGCTCTGCTTACCTGGTTCTATGGCTCTAGAGCAGCTCCGCTGACCTGGTTCTCTGGCTCCAAAGCAGCTCTGCCGACCTGATTCTCTTTGGCTCTAGAGCAGCTCTGCTGAAGTGGTTCTCTTGCTCTAAAGCAGCTCTGCTGACCTGGTTCTCTCCCTCCAAAGCAGCTCTGCTGACCTGGTTCTCTGGCTCTAAAGCAGCTCTGCTGACCTGCTTCTATGGCTCTAATGCAGCTCTGCTGACCTGGTTCTATGGCTCTAAAGCAGCTCTGCTGACCTGGTTCCCTGGCTCTAGAGATGCTCTGCTGACCTGGTTCTCTGGCTCTAAAGCAGCTCTGCTGACTTGGTTCTATGGCTCTAAAGCTGCTCTGCTGACCTGGTGGGTCTCTGGCTCTAGTGCAGCTCTGCTGACCTGGTTCTCTGGCTCTAACGCAGTTCTGCTGATCTGGTTCTCTCCCTCTAAAGCAGCTCTGCTGACCTGGTTTCTCTGGCTTTACAGTAGCTCTGCTGACGTGGTTCTCGGCCTCTAGAGCAGCTCTGCTGACCTGGGTCTCTGGCTCTAGAGCAGCTCTGCTGACCTGGTTCTCTGGCTCTAAAGCAGTTCTGCGGACCTGGTTCTCTCCCTCTAAAGCAGCTCTGCTGACCTGGTTCTCTGGCTCTAAAGCAGTTCTGCTGACCTGGTTCTCTCTCTCTAAAGCAGCTCTGCTGACCTGGTTTCTCTGGCTCTAGAGCAGCTCTGCTGACCTCGGTCTCTGGTTCTAGAGCAGCTCTGCTGACCTGCTTCTTAGGCTCTAGAGCAGCTCTGCTGACCTGGTTCTCTGGCTCTACAACGGCTCTGTTGACCTGGTTTCTCTGGCTCTACAGCAGCTCTGCTGACCTGGTTCTCTGCACTCATGATGCATGCACCCGACTTCGCGAAAAGATATTTAAAAATAATATAAGTTTATTATAAGTACAAATATATTATTTTTATGAATATCTTCGATAATCATTTTGGAACATAACATTTTCTTGTGGGAGTCGCGTACCCAGCGCACCCCAGCACGTATATGATGTCACGCGGAACCTGCCAACAACACAAGTATCTCGTACCGTAATGCACATGTGTCGCGAATGTGCGGGAGCAGGAGTCACGGACTGTTCGCATACCAATCGCGCACATCACGTAATATTAAATGTATATGCTATCACTGAAAAACACGCAGCCATCACACTTCATACGCGGATCCTTCACGACTTTTCTAAAATGGCGGCTAGAATCCGCGCATCCACCGTGATGTGTGCGCTTTGAGCGCGCGACTCAGAAAAAAACAATTGGGACATTTAAAAAAAAAAAGAAAATAATATAAATATATTAAAATAAAAAATGAAAACAAAAAATGAATCAATATTTCAGTTTGTTTTTTATAAAAATTTTTTTTTGCAATTTTCTGAAAAATATATAATGTTATTTAATGAATAAAATATTTATAAATAAACAGTCAAAAACTGTAGAAAATCAGTACAAAAAAATAGGTATAACTACTATCACACTTAGAAATTTGCATTTAAAAAACCTTTGACATTCTCTGAAAAAAAACATAGGTTTCAGAGACGTTATAGTTAGAAATTAGCATTCAAAAAAGCTTTGAAATTCACTGAAAAAACCATAGGTTTCAGAGACGTTATAGTTTAGAAATTAGCATTTAAAAAACCTTAGAAATTCACAGAAAAAAACATAGGTTTCAGGGGTGTTATAGTTAGCTGGCCATTTCACTCATACAAAACCATAGTAATTCCTCCGTTATAGTTAGTTCTGCTAACTATAACTCGCGTGCCCGCAATGCAATGCTGATGATGTCACATATTGCATCATTCATGACATGGTCAGTGACATCACTGATGACATCTCAAATGACATCACTGATGACATCATCCACGTGACAATCTGATATACCTCATCATACACTAGTATAACCTTTTATCACTCACTGTAAAATACAGAGTACCATATTTGAAACCATTGACACACCAATACCAGTTACTACATACCTACTCACTGATTCCTAAGTCTACACACACAACTACCCATTCAGCAACAGAATCATTTATACATGCAGTCACTAATTAATAGAACACTATCAAATGCACTTATACACATATATAGACATTGACACATCAGCAGTCATCTTAGTCGGTTATGCAGTCATCCTACTTACTCATGAAAAAAATTAATCACACTTACATTTACTCACTTACACAATTATCCAACAACACCTCATTTATTCAAACACATTGTAACTCATAGTTAATATGTTAAGAAATTACCATTACAATTATACACTCATTCATATAGTTACTCTCACAATCACTGACTCTTATACTTACTTATTTATATACACCAACTCTCACATACAATGCCTTTTATTTTTGTACTTTGTTGAAGATGTACAACTAAAACATATATTCGCTCACCAACACACAAATAAATACACTCAGTCACCCAAACAACTGTTTCCACATACACTCTTAAACCTATACACCTAGTAAATCAACCATTCACACATCTATGCATAGAGTTACACACACCCCATCCAGCCACACACAAACTCAGTGTCCCGTACAAATACTCACCCAACTAATCAATACCTAATATACACACTCATGTAGTTAGTGACTAACTGATGCAGCATGTTATACAACAACAGAGACAGTGATGCACACATTCACATAGTTTAGTTACTAATCCATGTATTAAGTGAGACACTTTTAATTACTCACTTAAACAGACAGTCAGACAGCTACTAAATCCTCCATCCAGACAGTTATATATCTACTCAATCTTCAATACAGATTGGTATATATATAATACATATTTAAACTTCAAACTAAACCACATTCACTGGATGATGTAATCAGTGATGTCATTTGAGATGTCATCAGTGATGTCATCAGTGATGTCACTGACCATGTCATGAATGATGCAATATGTGAAATCATCAGCAGTGTATTGCGGGCGCGCGAGTCATAGTTAGCAGAACTAACTATAACGGAGGAATTACTATGGTTTTGTATGAGTGAAATGGCCAGCTAACTATAACACCCCTGAAACCTATGTTTTTTTCTGTTAATATATTAGGCTCCTGTTAATATATTAGGCTCCTGAGGCTTGAGCCGGGAGCGAGTGGTACACAGTTACTTGGTATCGTACCTGGTTATTTTATGTGTTATCCTGCTAACGCGCCGTTTTTTTAACTTTGTTTTAACTTTGATAAAGACTTAAACACTAATTTCTAACTTAACCAATTTCATATGTGGCATTTTAAGGGCTGTTGAGTCGCTGCGAGTAGTGGGCGAGGCTTGGTGGCTTGGGGCTTCCACTTCCTCCGGACGGTCGGAGTAGTTGCGGCCATCTTGGATTGGGGGGAAGCAGGCTTTTCAGTCACCCAGGCCGGATCCTCCCAGAGGCCTATAAATGCAGGCGCAGCGGCGACCACACCAGTATTAGGCTCCTGAGGCTTGAGCCGGGAGCGAGTGGTACACAGTTACTTGGTATCGTACCTTGTTATTTTATGTGCTATCCTGCTAACGCGCCGTTTTTTTAACTTTGTTTTAACTTTGATAAAGACTTAAAACACTCATTTTTAACTTAACCAATTTCATATGTGGCATTTTAAGGGCTGTTGAGTCGCTGCGAGTAGTGGGCGAGGCTTGGTGGCTTGGGGCTTCCACTTCCTCTGGACGGTCGGAGTAGTTGCGGCCATCTTGGATTGGGGGGAAGCAGGCTTTTCAGTCACCCAGGCCAGATCCTCCCAGAGGCCTATAAATGCAGGCGCAGCCGCGACCGCGCCAGTATTAGGCTCCTGAGGCTTGAGCCGGGAGCGAGTTGTACACAGTTACTTGGTATCGTATCTTGTTATTTTATGTGCTATCCTGCTAACGCGCCGTTTTTTTAACTTTGTTTTAACTTTGATAACAACTTAAAACACTAATTTTTAACTTACCCAATTTCATATGTGGCATTTTAAGGGCTGTTGAGTCGCTGCGAGTAGTGGGCGAGGCTTGGTGGCTTGGAGCTTCCACTTCCTCCGGACGGTCGGAGTAGTTGCGGCCATCTTGGATTGGGGGGAAGCAGGCTTTTCAATCACCCAGGCCGGATCCTCCCAGAGGCCTATAAATGCAGGTGCAGCCGCGACCGCGCCAGTATTAGGCTCCTGAGGCTTGAGCCGGGAGCGAGTGGTACACAGTTACTTGGTATCGCACCTTGTTATTTTATGTGCTATCCTGCTAACGCGCCGTTTTTTTAACTTTGTTTTAACTTTGATAAAGACTTAAAACACTCATTTTTAACTTACCCAATTTCATATGTGGCATTTTAAGGGCTGTTGAGTCGCTGCGAGTAGTGGGCGAGGCTTGGTGGCGTGGGGCTTCTACTTCCTCTGGACGGTCGGAGTAGTTGCGGCCATCTTGGATTGGGGGGAAGCAGGCTTTTCAGTCACCCAGGCCGGATCCTCCCAGAGGCCTATAAATGCAGGCGCAGCCGCGACCGTGCAAAGGCGCGCCTAAGGAAAGCCCGTCTGCGCCCGTCTGCGCCCGTCCGCACCGTTCCGGCGCCGGGCTCTCTGTTATATGCGCTAGTGACCGAGTCAGGTACTCGCGGGATGATCTCCTTGCCCTGGCTTCGACCTGCCCTTCTTCACCATGGTCCTTGCAGGAACACTCCTATCATTGTTATCTTTGCTCACTTGATTTGCCTCTAGTACAGCGAGACCTCTGTCCATCAGGGTTTAAGGAGTTTAGACTCCTTAGCCTTAACTGCCGTTCCCTGATAAAGCATCACGCTGAAGTGTTTGACCTTCTGCTTGACGAATCCCCTATGCCCTCTTCCTTACGGAGACCTGGCTAAGCCAAGATATTATGGCAGTACCTTGGCTGGCTCTTCAATCTGGCTACGTCCTAAAAATGCTGAATCGTGCAGGGGGCAGAGTGGGCGGGGTGGCAGTGGTAGTCAAGGAGGTCTACACTGTTAGCCTGGATAGGGAAAGTATAGTGGGCTGTGAATCTGCCTCCTTCAAAATTGGGCTAACTCACAATTTTACACTGACGGGTCTTCTGATATATAGACCCCCCGGGCCAGCGACCGGCTTTAGGGAAGATCTTTTAAATAAAATGGGACACTTTGCCAGCAGGGCAGCAAATTTCACTATCCTGGGCGATCTTAACCTCCATTTTGAAAATGAAGAAAGAGCGGAGATCGGTGGTTTTTTGGCAGATCTAGAAGCTTTCCACTTGAGGCAGCATGTGCTCGGAGCTACGCACGTAGCAGGTCACCTGCTGGACCCAGTTTTTTCTAACCTTCCTCGGATTCAAATGTGTACCCCAATCCCGCAGGCCTGGATGGACCACTTCCTGGTCTCTTTTTCCTTACTACTGCAGATCAGGTCAGAGTCTAGCTGCCCTACTAAGGTTTTTAAACGCCCTTGGTATCGGCTTGATCCTGAGGTCCTCTCTACCTGGCTATCCGCCCATTTACCTCAGATATCCTCGGATGTTGACGTGGCCAACCAGTGTTACCACGATTGGCTGACGGACGGCCTAGACAACTGTATCCCAGCTAGATGGTGTAAGAAAGGTCGTAGACCTTCTAATCCATGGTTTGACGACACTTTGTCCCTAGCAAAGAAGGGCTGTAAGCGACTGGAATGCGCTTGGAGACACTCTTATGATGAATCAGCAAAACTTGAGTATTGAACGGCCCTTAAACAATATCATAAAGGTATTCGAAGAGCGCGGGCGGACTTTGTGGCTAGCAAAATTCTGGGTAGTTCTAACCCTGCCAAGACTATTTTCTCTTTGTTGGGGGACGTGAAGAGTACAGGTGCTATTGGGGCTGCGCCTGTTACCTCTAACTGTCAATGCGATGAGCTTGCCCAGTACTTTGTTAAAAAGGTGGAACTGATCTATCTGGCTCTCCCTAAGGCAGCTCCACTGCCAGAGGTAGATGGCTTGTGGGGGGGAGCTGTTAGGGAGGGTCGTAGCTTGGCGACACTTCCTCCCCTCTCGCCGCAGGAGTTCGAGGCACTATGGTTAAAAATCAAATCAGGCTCCCCGGCCAATCCAGTAACCCTTACCTATTTTCACCAGCTCTATTCTTCCATATCAGCCGTGGGCCTGGATCTGGCCAGTCTGTCACTGCGGTCGGCATTAGTCCCTCGGGCTTGGAAACATGCAAAGGTCGTCCCCTTGTTAAAAAAACCTTCTTTGGACGCTGCCAACCCGGCCAACTATCGACCTATCTCCCAATTGCCTTTTCTGGCCAAAGTTGTGGAGGCTCATGTGAATTCCATTCTGGCCAATTTTGTTGAGCAACATGCTATATTTGATTCTACTCAACACGGCTTCCGGCCCCGACACAGCACTGAATCTGCCCTTCTAGCTGTGTCAGAAACCATTAAGAGCAGCCTTGATATTGGAGACTCAGCGGCCTTGGTCCTTTTGGACCTAAGTGCCGCTTTCGATACGGTGTCCCATATTATACTTCTCAAGCGTCTGCAGGATATTGGGATCAGGGACTCAGCCCTGGCCTGGATTAAATCATTTCTATTGGATAGATCTTTCCAGGTCCTGGCACCCCCCTTTTCCTCACAGGAATTCGCACTACACCAGGGGGTTCCACAGGGCTCCATCTTGAGCCCTTTATTATTCAATCTATACGTCAGCCCTCTAGCAGTGCTGGCGAAAGAGAGGGGGCTGTCGTTGGTGTCGTACGCGGACGACACCCAATTAGTGATATCATTTTCTAGGAAATGTACCTCCAGTTTAGACAATTTTAAGGACGATCTGTCAGCTATATCTGATTGGATGGCAATTAATTGCCTCCAGCTTAATTCTGGCAAATCAGAGATCCTTCTATTTGGAAAGGATAGGGTGCTGTGGTCAGATCTATACTGGCCGGATCGATTAAAACCTGCCCCACTTCCGAAGGAAACCGTAAAAAATCTTGGGGTATGGTTCGATCAGGGACTAACCTTTGAGAAACAAACTAAAACGGTTGCGGGGGTCTGTTTTGGACTCCTGCGGGGTCTAAAGCCTTTGCTCGGGTTTTTCCCTCCTTCAGTGCGTCAGACTATTGTCCAGGCATCCGTCCTTTCAAGACTGGACTACAGCAATTGCCTCTATTTGGGAGCCACCAGAGCCAGTGTTAAACGCCTCCAGAGGGTCCAGAACGCAGCAGCACGGATTCTGGTTTCATTACCCAAGCATTGTTCAGTTGCACAGGTTCTCCCCAAGCTCCACTGGTTGCCAGTGGACAAACGGATACAATTTAAAGCACTGTGTATCGCCCACAAGATTCTGTCTAAACAGGCCCCGCCAGGCCTTCTCCAGCCTTAGGAGGCTTATACACCCAAGCGCCCTTTGCGCTCCGCTAACCTAGCTATGGTCTGCACCCCGCGTGTGTGGAGGGCTAGGGCAGGGGGGCGCTCGTTCCGCTGGCTGGCGGCAAAATTATGGAACTCTCTCCCGACTCCTATCAGAACTATTTCTAACCATCTGCCATTTCGTAAGGCTTTGAAGACTTGGCTTTTTCCCACTTCTACTATTTAACTGTTTCGACTTGCTTTGGTCCTCGTCTCAGGTCCTTGTATTGCGCTGGGACGCCTCGTTGTTGGGGCAGCCATGCGCATTATAAATCTGCAAATAAATAAATAAATATATACATAGATATATATATATATATATATTCACCCAAACTGCTCCGAAAAGAGAGTAGAGGCCACAGCAGGGGTAAGTAGGAAGGTTTCTTTATTCAGCAAAATGACAAAATTGGCGAATGCATTTCGGCATGTGATGTGCCTTCCTCAGCGCCAAGAGTCTTTCAGGAGATGCAGGCGTCATCGTGGTTTTAAAGTTCATGCCCCAAAACGATTGGTTCTGGTCCGCTCCGCCACCAAGATCAGTGACCAAGCACACCTTCTGCAGGACACCTGATGTATGTGCACTGCAGATCCCAGAATGCAATATTGATCCTGGTAGGTACTGTGGGGGTAGATCGATGTTTGTGCGGATTTGTATGCCTCCACGATGTCGTCTGAAGCAATCCCCTGTGTCTCGCTTGAACTCCGGTAGCCCCCTAGGTCCCCAGACCGCATATATATATATATATATATATATACACACATATCTATACACCACGCACACACCCACACATATATATGGCTCAAAGATAACATCCTGTATTAAATAAAGCCCCAAGTGGTCTTTATTAGCTACAAGTTACTGTAATAGCCACAGACAACAGATTGTTTCTGTTCATAGTGTATGCACTGTCAGGTGCAAACATATTTGACAGACTCTGGGTATGATATACACTCATATTTTCCCGTTGAATAATTTCTCGTATTGATTTCATACAGGTTGCTATCTTTGATCCATTACCGGTCCTATGTTTATTTCAACACAAGCAAGCTTGTGCCATTTGATTCTAGTGCACAATGCAATGGACTAATTTGAACTGAATTCAGCAAGTATATTATCTTTTGTTCTGTGCAATAAGATTTTTTTATGCAATGTTCATTATGGATGGGCGGTTCCCTGACGTCGAGCTCTCTTTAATATGTTTTTTCTAGTAGATATTTTGGCGTACAACCTGACATTTTTTCCTAACCCATACAGAAGTTCCCTAAGACATTATGAATAAGGTGTCAGTGCGTATTTTTGAGGCATGCTGATTTTGGCAAAAATACTTCTTAATTCCAACATGAATATTTATATTTTTTCCTCAAACGAATCCAAGTGGGTCTGTTATCCCATTCCCGAATTCCGTATGCATGAAAAGCAGCAGGAATGCAGGAAAAACATGCAGAAAACTATGGCAGTAAAACTACTTTCCCCATGTTATTCCCCCATGGAAGTGTTTAAGCTTAAAATCGCCGGGCACAGATGCGGAAAAAATCACCCTTTACCCGCAGTACCAGATGCGGTAGTACCACATCTTGTTAGGGGTTTGTTTCTGATTGGCCCAATGTCCTAGAATCAGAAACTCAAATGGAGTCAAGCTTCTTTGTTGAGTCATTGATGGAGTGGACCTTCAGATCAGGGTATGGGGAGAAAGAAAACCCTTGCAGTGAAAACTGTGATTTTGGTCCACAGCTGTACCTTGACGCTTATTGCCTGTGCTCTATAATTACTTTTTGAAAGTAAAATGCTTAACTTAATTTCAAGCGGAGTCTCTGAAAAACCTTTCTTCCAATCTAGCTTTCTAGCTGGCTGTCTGACATTATGGATTTTTTTTAATATTGCTACATGTACGGCTTATGAGATATTTATGATGTGAGAAGAGCAATCTGTCTCGGAAAAGCGGTGGAAAGTGAGCGTACAGGTTTTAATTTCCAGTAGTAAATGAATTCAATTATTTTTAGCAAATCTGTATGCATAAAAGATGAAAAATGGGGTAATTAGGAGTCAAGTAGCTCAAAAAAATTGCAATCTGCCAGCATGAAGTTGCCAAGGCACCTTTTCTTATAGTATGGAAAATACATGTTAACAAGCATTCATTTGCCTTCAAATTGATGCAATTATAAATATTTCACCTCTTATTTGAAAGGCGAGAATATTCTAAAAATCTTGCAGAGCTGCTTGCTTTCCAAATAATTAAGAAGCCTTCCTTTGTCCATGTAATTAGGCTTAAAAGAATGTAAATGCTCTGAAGATTGGATTATGCTCCAAAGAATGATTTTCAGCTAAAACACTACAAATGACACATCTATCCCTGAAGCGATGTAGCCTGAAATGCTGTCATTCCCGTTTTGAAATTCGATGGCCTTGATGTACAAGGGCATTTTACATTTGTAAAGCCTGAGATCTGCAAAATCACAGGATGAGAAACCACAATTGTGCAATGTACTAAAGCCATTTTTTTAGTCAAATTCACAAACAATCTTCTCAGGCCTTCACAAATTATAAATAGGAGGGAGCATGAAAGAGATACCCCCTCTTATTTGAGAACCACTGCGACATTTATCAATGATTTCTAACCACATTTTTGGTTGCAAACCATTGATCAGTTACCAACACTGGAGTGTGGTCCTTTACTAATATGCAACGGGGAATAGAGATAGCTTCCTCCTTCTGAATTGTGTCCAGAGGCACCACTGCATGATTCCCTGATGTCTTTCCTTCAGTAAGAATATTTATTTTAAATGCATGATGTAGTGTCTTGTGAGTTAGCAATGACGGGCCCTTTTGGTTCCTGATAGACTCCGCAGCACTATGACGTCCGCATTCGGGTGTGGTGAATAAAGTTCATGTTGAGTTTGCAATTACATGCTGAGGAATAAATGATCTGTGATACTAAGCTTCATGTGTGGTTTATGCATTTATGTGTTCCCTGGCTGGGGAGGTCGCTACAGCTAGCTACAAGATAGGGATACTTAACCCAAAGATCGACAGTGCTCTTCCAGAGTTTTCTGTGGTACCGCAAACTGCTTGTGCGTGCCACACATGCCTCAGTTGAAGTGAAGATCGACCTTTGGCGTATGTGGAGTTAACGAACCACTCCAACCAGTGTTAAGCATTTGAAAATAACAAAAGCCTTGCTGAGAAGTTTACTCATAGTTGGCCAGAAACCTGCGAGTAAGACAGTGAAAGAAGTACAGCATCACTACTCAGCACTGAGCTACAAATTGTATGGCACGATAACACTAAAGACTGTGAAAATCAAATACCATGCTTACGGGTGAAGAACAGGCACAAGAAACAAAAGCAGCGTGTGCCGTAAAGGAGGAAGCAAGTGCAGTGCATCCGGTGACTGGGTCAGATGACCCCAGTTCATGTACTGGGCAGTACTAGTGGGAGATATAGAATTAAATGCACAAAAAGCACAGCCTGAAGAGCAAATACTTTCTACAACTGTAGCAAGGGGTATGAGGTACACCCTGAGGGGTATCAGCCGCTGCATTCCCGAAACCACCTCCTCCATTCAACACGGCTAAAAAGCAGACAATTGGTGACCTATGGACTGCCTGGATTGAAAGGTTTGATGATTTCATCGATGTACTGGAAGAAACAGATAATGAAAAGATTGTCAAATACCTAAAAAATCTTGCTGGTGAAGGACTAAAGGAGGTAATAAAGAAATTAGAGTGAACTGACTAAGTCACATATCGTCAAATCAAAGAAGCGTTAAATCTCAAGTTTAATCCAATGCCAAATGTTGATTACAAAAGATATATTTGCAGTCAAAAACTACAGAAAACAAGTGAAACAATTAACAAATTTGTTGAGAAACTTGATACGCACATTAAACACCGTAAATTCAATTAATTCAATGATGAAGAAGCCATGTGTTTAAGATTTATTGATCAATGTCTTTCCGATTCATTCAGGCGACGAATGCTGAGAGAAACTCTTAGTCTGGAATGAATTTTCATGGCTGCAAGTGCTAAGGAAAGTGCTCATCAACAAGCTGCTGACATGGAATTCAGAGTTGCCAAATATGAGTCAATCATCAATGTGAAGAGTAAGCAGAAACATAAAGCTGAAGTACATAAACTGTGCTTTAGATGTAGATTTTTGTTTCCATGTGAAGGTAAATATCCCGCCATTGGGCAAGTATGCAAAGGCTGTGGGAGGGACAATCATTTTGTAAGGGTTTGCAAGACAAAGGAAAAGCTAAGTGTGTCACGATGAGAAAACAAAATGGACGTCTGAACGTTCAAGAAGTGACATACTATGCATGCCCACAAGGCCAAGCAGCAACACCAGCTCAGGCAAATTGACACCAAAATGAAGTTGATCTTCATCTTAATCTTCGTCCAAGTGTACTTCAGTTTCTTTGTCAAGTGACAGGAAGATGGGTGTGCAATGTTGATGTTTATCTCAGAAAAATGTGTGCATGTCGGACTGGTCACATGCAAAGAAAAATATGAGTAAATGAAAAGTAAAATCACAAAAATAATTCAAACATTTTCCAAAAATTACACTAAAAGTAAACAGTTGCTCCATACCTTTTATTATCTAGAGTGGTGAATCAATAACCATTATACTTGAGGTGAAATACAATGAACTGTCTCCATTGCCCTGTCAAAGACTAAAGTGTATATCTGAGCTGCATCAATGCCATTAAAGTATCAAGGTTCTTTTGTAGCACCCATAAAACACAAAAAGGCAAAAGTCCAAGCACCCATTCATGTACTTTCAGGTACTGTGTCAAGTGCCTGTTTAATCAGTTTCAATACTGTTGCTGATATAGAACTGATATCTGTAAACTACAACATGAATGATCATCACGAAATAGTAAGTCAGTTCCCATCGTTGTTTCATGGATTGGGAAAACGTAAGACCATGAAAATGCAACTGCATGTCATTGAGGATTTTGTCCTGTTGCTCAAAGACATAGACACATTGCATTTCATCTACAAGAACCTGTCAAGAAAGAGCTTGAGCAGTTACTAGCATGATATCATTGAGTGATCTACTGGTCCAACTACGTGAGTTTCACCCATCATGGTAGTGCCCAAAAAGGACAGTGAAGGAGCTATACGCATCTATGTTGACATGTGTCAAACAAACAAGGCACTTGAAATAGAACAATGTCCCAGTCCGCAAATTTCAGACATGAACACACAGCTAAATGGTGCCTAATTATGAGTTTGGCAGTGCAGGAGCAGGACCATCCTACTACCGCACTACTGAACCCATGTCTGAACCGCCCACCAGATTAGGAGATTTCTCTTGTCTGGTGGGCTGTACTTTGGCGTTCCACAGCAGTGCAGATGAAATAGGCACCGTAATGGGAATGTCAAAATCCTTACCTGCATGGCATGGACTGCTGCAGGCCATGCCGTGCAGGTACTGGGTTTAATGCACACAGGGTGCACAACATGTGCCCCCATGCATGCAGCCCATGGCACAGAGGCACAATGGGGCCCTGTAGGGCCCCTCTTTATTTCTTCATCGCCACTCTTTTCATGGCATTCGCACCACCATGAAAAATGTGGCAGTGAGGAAACTCATAATATGTTTGGTGGGGCCGCAGCTGCCCACCAAGCATATTGTGGCCTCAAGACTGCAGCGCGACCGCCAGGGATCTCTGATCCCTGGCAGTTGCGGTGGGACCAAGCCGGCCTGATTGCCCTGGTCATAATACAGCAGTTGAAAGACTGCCACTGCCGCGTCCCTGTGACCCCCAGACTCGTAATAAGGCCCAAAGTCTTTTTCTCGCCTTGATCTGACCAAATTATATTAAAAATTGGAACTCAAAGACAATTGCAGGTACATTGCCACCTTTTCTACCCATATTAGTGTGTTCAGATATAAACAATTAGGTTTTGGTGCATCATCGGCTGCCACACTTTTTTCAGGATTTCATTCCACGTATTATACAACCTGTCATGAATTCTTTCAAATACAGTGATGACATATTGATTTGCGGAGCTCCCCAAAAGGAACATGATAAAGCTCTTACATAAGTATGTTTTTTACTTGCTAATGCAGGTTTAGCTCTAAATGCTGAGAAGTCTGAGTTCCACATGTCAATACTCAAATTATTTGCCAATATCTTTTCTTATTGGGGTATGACACTGGATCCAGTTAAAGTACAAGCTTTGTCAGCCACCAATCTCCCACATGATTTTACCAATGTTACCCTCATTCCTTGGCATGGCCAGTAACTGTTCCTGATACATATGTGACTTTGCCACAGTAAGTGCTCCCTTAAGATACTTTACATAAACAAATGCTTAATTTTACTGGTCACACAAATGTGCACAAAGTTTTAAGAAAATCAAGCATGCAATTGAGAACGCCACTGAAATGGCTTACTTTGATCTGAAGCTCCATACAGGTTTTGTTGTTGATGCAAGCCCGGTCAGGTTGGGCACGATCTTTACCCAACACAGTGGACACCCAAATGCTCAAAGGCATATTGTGGCATATGCAGGCAGAAGTTTGTCAAAAACTGACCATGATTATTCACAACCTGAGATGGAAATTTTAGCAGTGGTGTGGGCTTGTAAACATTTCCACATATTCTCATATGGAAATCTTTCACACTTGTAATGGATCATCAAGCATTGCTTGCAATCTTTGGCAAGCCAAAAGCAAAGATGCCTCCCAGAGTTTAACATTGCAACAAGCAAAGATATTGACATGTTCATACTAAAAGACATTATTGCAAATCAATCATGAAAACAGATCACAATACACATCAAAAGTTCAAAAATATGAAAGATGAACTGTCCGTTACTCAAGAAGATATTGTCTTACGAGGTTCGAGAATTGTCATACTAGAGAGTCTGCAACAACAAGTAATTGAAATGTCCCATGAAGGACATAGTGGAATTGTTGCCACTGAAAAAACTCTCTGAGACAGTGTTTGGTTTCCTCATTTTGATGAACCAGTTCAAAAAGAGTTGAAGGCCTACCATTTATGAAGTTGCTTATCTCCCAAAACCACTCAGCTTACTTTGAATATGTTTGATTTACCCAAAAATGTATGGGAGAGAAATGATGCTGATTTCTTTGTTCCTCTTGACAGTGGACATCACCTGATGGTGGTTATCAATGAATGCTTCCGTTTTCCATGGGTAGAAGATCGCTCATCAACCATTCAAGAAAGAATCATCGAGAGGTTAGATAGCATTTTTACAACATGGAGTGTTCTTTCAATTCTAAAATCACAGTGGCCCATCATTCAACAGTTGAGAATTCAGAGACTTTCTTAATCATCTCAATGTGAAGCATCAGAAAAGCACACCTATTTGGCCACAAGCAAATGGCATTGTCAAACATTTTATGTCATACTTAAATTGACCGTCCAGCATGCTACATTGAGAAGCTTAATCTGAAGTCTGCTCTCCATGCTGTTCTTTGAGCTTACCAGTCGACTCCTCATTTAACGACAGGTTAATGTTCTGCCACACTGATGTTTGGGAGAGCCATGATGACCAAGTTACCACAATGGACCAACAGAACATCTACAAGAGATGGAGAACATTGTCAAACAGACTTGCGTCATAAGCAAAAGACAACAGAGAAATTGCAAATCTGATGCTCCCTTTGATGCTGTACCCTTCAAAGTTGTGACTAGTAAAGTGCATGTGGTGATTGCTCACTGTCCTGGAAAGTCCATTATGTGAGATTCTTCACGCTTCAGGCATCTGTCTCATCACAAGCCAGTAACTTATGTCAGAGATGAGAATGTTTCGATTGAGGCTGGAGAGAGCCTTTTGACTGCATCTATCCCAACATCGCCATTGCTAGTCATAGAAGCTTCTCTTTTTCTCTTCCCAGCCTCAGAGGGCACACTCTGGGCATCTGCTCAGAGCTCAACAATGACTTATTAAGGAGTTGTAATGTAAATATATGTATGCCTGTTGAAAATTGTATTTTTTGATCTAATAAAGTGGGAGATGTAGTGTCTTGTGAGTTAGCAATGACGGGACCCTTTTAGTTCCTGATGGACTCTGTAGAACCATGAAATAAGTGTTCAGGTGTGGTGAATAGAGTTCATGTTTAGGGTGTCGCGTTTCCAGTTATACACTGAGGAATAAGACGTGTAATACTAAGCTCCGTGTAGGGCATATTAGTTTACACGGGTTCTATGACAGAGGCATGCATGGCTAAACTATGTGTGCCTCTAATACGTGGCCCCAAGAACAAATCCATCCAAATAATGCATTCCTTTACCACTCATGCCTTTACCATGAAGTTTTGTGATAAAGGCATGACTAGTAAAAGGATGTTTTGTAAAGATCACACCCCAACCTCCCCACCCTGTGCCAAAAAACCTACCCTGACCCCTCGAGCCCTAAACTCTACCCTGCCCGAGCCCTAAACACTACCTGACCATCCCTTAGGCCCTAGACTCTACCCTGCCCCCAAAGACCTAAACACTACCTGACCCCTCCTGAGCCCTAAACACAACCCCAACCCTTAAACACTTCCCAGACCCCTGGAGCCCTAAACACTACCTGACCCCCCTCACGCTCAAACACTACCCGACCTCCGCTAGCCCTAAAAACTACCCTGATCCCCCTGACCCTAAACACTACCCTGACCCAG
This sequence comes from Triturus cristatus, assembly GCF_964204655.1. Lineage (NCBI taxonomy): Eukaryota > Metazoa > Chordata > Amphibia > Caudata > Salamandridae > Triturus > Triturus cristatus. The sequence goes on along the minus strand of NC_140584.1, from coordinate 370,698,451 downwards.
AGCCCTAAACATTACTCTCACCACGCTGAGCCCTAGAAACTACCAGACCCCCCGAGCCATACAAACTACCCCAACCCCCTGAGCCCTAAAGAAAGCCCTGAAAATCTTCTCCCTATCCCCTCAAAACCCGATCCCAGCCCCACTTACCTCACCGCATCCTCTACAGATCCTTCCTGTTCCTGGGCCCACCCATCCCAGCATCTAGACCCCACACTGCCTTAACCAGCATATGCGTGGTTAATGCATATGCGTGGTTAAGGCATGCATGGTTGAGTTTGCAGGGAAATGGCCCGTGTGGATCTGCCCACGTTGTAAAAGCCGTTTCCAATTTACGAGTACCCAGGGCGGGGAAGACGCTACACTTCCTATGTCCTTTTTAAGATACGCAGACTGCTTAAAAGCAATAAGTTCATTCTGAAGAAATGCAGCTGTAGAAATAGAAGCCGGGCAGTCCCCCATCCCAGCTTTTGTACACATTATCTCACACATGCAAAATTCCTCGTACCTCAATAATATTCATGACCACACAGGTATTGAGGCTACCTGTGAATATTAATTTTGCGTTGGAACTGATTAATAGTGCATCAATCACACAGTAAAATGCTGACTAGGTCGCAACCATTCAGTGTGCGATTTTCAGCTACTGGTTTGTGACCTGTCAGGCCCCAAGTAGCCAAAAATGTTTTTAAGCATCAATAGAGATGTTCAGATAGTGCTGACTTCATTTAGTTTTTTATACAAAATACCATTAAATGTTTTGGAATTTTCACCAGCAAATAGTCTCCCTGCAAGAAAAAATACAAAACACAGACTTGCTCTCATGCCATTAATTGCTTAAGTCTTGATATATCTTTTGTAGTGAAGAAAATTAATCAAACTTTGCGAAACATAAAGCAAAAGTATAGGACATTAAATTCGCAGTCAGACTGCACTGAATATGTGGCTAATTTAAGGTGATGTTTTGTCCAATATAGTTCCAGTAAGAACGGGTTGCTGCCTAATTTTCAGGCTAACATAATATAAACCACATTTAGATGAATTATATGTAAATCAAACATTGACATCCCAAAAATCTGCCGTCTTGGACCTACATTGGACCCTCCTGATCTAGATTTTCATATCAACAGCAACAAAGGTGAAGGGTGACTGTGAGGCAAAATGAGACAGACACAAACCAGTGAGCAAAATGCATATGCATGTAATATTCTAAACACCACATTTCTGAGTTAAATGATACCACGTATTTAAATGAAGTGTACAGTAGTATTTTATTCGCAAAACCTTCAGTTAACCAGCAATTACATATTGAGATCCAAAGGCCCCTGGATCAATTATGCCTCAGAACACATGAGCCATCACCAACTGGGCAGAAACATAACTCAGGGGGTACTTAGCTTGGTAATCAAATTGCTACCATCAGAAAAGGGTTACATGAGTTAGCATGATGAGTGTCCAACCTATTTATTTACTGACATGGATTTTGGTGGATAAGATCTTATAATTTGGCATCCGCAGATACCTCCACTATTCGCTCAAATTTTGAAATCTATCTGGTCATCTATAAAATGCAGCTGGCCATTTGGAGGTTTTTCCATTCAGTCGAAAAAGTCTGTGGACTTCCCTGTCACTGCCTGAGGGGTTGGTACGATACCCACCTAATAACCATCTGCTGTTCACTCATGAGGAAAATCCTGCAAAATAAACTCCAATGGGATTGAGATGTAGTCAACTTTCTGAGTTGAACTAATATTTGTACTCATATTTTGGCAATGCACTAATTCTCAAATTATTTTGAAAATTATTTTACTATGGAAGGTCAATACTTGTTTTATACATTTTGACTCTATGTTGTTACTATTCAATTTTTAAATCACCAAGCACCGCATTGTAACCCATGATATTTGTTATTCATAAAAGTGTTGGTATAGATGCATAAAGACCCACACGATCCGCGTTTTAGATTCACTATATATTGGAATTCAATCTAATCCCTCAGTTTAGACAAAATTGTTCTTCTAAACCTTACTTGATATAAAACAAATGTTTAGTCTGCCTTAATACCAATTAACAACGAATCCCTGTTTCCTTTTTTCATATTAGAAAATGGTGGTCTATAAGTTCAGAAAACAATGAGTCCAATTTATAGATTACATTTTAGAGACCTGGAAGGGGATCAATTGAAAAATGATTAGAATTTGCTTAGTATGTCACAAAATGCACATTATGTGATTAAAATGACAGTAAACTTTGGAAATCTCTCTGTAGATTTTTGGATATATTTATCATACCAAAACTAATTAGGCTCATAAGGAAAATTTGTCACACTAAGTGAGAGAAACAATTTGCCGGATGAACAAAATTTACACCTCATGATGACACTTGAACATCTCCCATATTGCCAACAACTACGATTGCCCAAAATAAAATGCAAAAAGAAAAGAAAATGAAATGCTGTTTAAAGTCTAAACACCTTGATACTCAAATGAGACACTTGACGAAGTCAATAAACCAATAGCAAAAATAACTCAACAGGAATTGGAAAGGTTGCACAAACCACAAGATCAAGATCTAATATTCATTCTACCATACACTGGAATATTCTTAAATGTGGTCTAATGTTACAAAGACCTTGATTGCTGTGACCAAGCCCTTTATTGCATTTACAAATAAAAAGAGGCTACAAAACCAACTAAATAAAATGGATATCAGAATCAATACATTGCCACATCAAGCCAATATAAGAGGCATGTATTCATTGTACAATGTAATTAGTGTAGGAGTGTGACTAAAGAATCCTATACACCACACCCGTAGACAGGAGTGATTATTTAATTAAACATACCCTACCTTTAATTCTTCTAATCGAATTTATTAAAAATACCCACGCTGGGGGGGATATGTTGAGCAAGTTTCTAGACAACTGAAATCTTTAATTAGTGAATATAAATGTATGATTTGTGCAAGTAATTCTAAATCTAATCTGACACATGCACAGGACCGAAATTAACCATAATTTTTCCCAAAGTGAGTTTCAGTTTTGTGAACTAGTACAACCACCATTGAAAGGTGGTGATACTACAAGATGTTTGCTACAACCCACACTGTTTAGAATAGGGAGACTCAGTTACATCTAGCCTACAGGTCTAAATTATGATTTGATCGGTTATTGTTAACAACAATGTGATGTTTATTTCACATTCCAATATGCACAGTGCACTCTTTCCTCATGAGTAGTTTGATTAAAGAACAGGTGCCAGCATCTTTTACAATGCCCAGCTTTTTTTTCATCTTCATTTTATTTTTTTCAGACACTTATTTCCAGAGCAACCCCTTCAATATTTCTATAGTTATTCAAAGAAAGGTTACTTCCTCTCCTAGCTAACAAAAAAGCCTTATTATTATTCATTTTGCAACAGTGGCATAAAACCCAAAAGTATTGCAGACAAACAGTGGTTCTACTTAGAAATATACATAATTATAGGATAAAACAAAGCAACAACGACTGAGTACAAGTATACTGTTCAAAGACATAATACACAAAAAATAAATAGTAGTCAAAGGAATATGCAAAAATTGTTATTCTTCATATATTTACATCAGGTGCATTGTGACCCTTGTGAAAAAGAGGATAGAACCAGACTAGACATTAGTACAAAATACATACAAATGACAAAAAAGAAACATGACATCTGTGTTCCTTCGAACAACAAACAACCATGTAAATATACGTATGTTACAGTAATTGTAATAGATCCGTGCCCTTGTGTCAATTAAAGGAATTTGAAAGTCGGTTTGTTTGAGTTAATTAGTGTTCACGATGTTTCAACCCTGTTTCGGATATAGGGTCTCATCAGGACCAACAAATAAAGGGACACCTTAATTGTCTCCTTCAGAGCTCATGACTGATAAGAACCAACAACGCCCAAAGAGCTTTAAAGGATGGAATTACATACTCGGGGGAATACTGACGGTGGCAACTATCCTCTGCTCCTGCCTCATGCAGACATTACTGCGGTCTACCACATTCATCTTGGATTATTAGTGTTATTCTTATGAAGACACCAGCTTCAAATTATTTTTGGGCTTTATTTGGGGATCTCTTTTTCACTATAGTGTGACCACTTTCTTGGCACAAATCTACCATATACTGGTTATTATGTATGCTTCCCGGTGGAATATATATATGTTTGTGTTTCATACATTTTCTCAGGGTTTCTCATTCTGGGTTCCCCCGAGTAAGTAATTCCTTCCTTTCAAGGACTTTGAGTGTAATTGGTTCTTCTCTGTTGTGAGCTCTGAAGGAGACAATTAAGGTGTCAGTTTAATTGTAGGTTGTTGTTCCAAGGAATGCAGAAGTTTATGTTTTTTTTTTTGTCATTTGTTTGTATTTTGTACCTTTCTCTTGTTTTGTTCCGTCTTTCCGTCTTCTTTTTCACATGGGACATGATTAACTTTATGTGTGTGTATATATATATTATCTACTGGCGGTCGCCAGTAGATAGTTATAGTTAGGACCGTGTTTCCATAGGAAATCTGAAAATTCTATTTTGAATAACTTTGGCGCCGGTTGACGAATCCTCGCGAAATTTTCAAAACTAATGGGGCGCTCCGCTCAGCTCCTACCCTAAAAGTCTCGGGGTGATTCGTCAAGCGGGGGGCGAGAAAAAAGGGGGGTCCCAAAACGCGTTTTCCCCATGCATTTTTCCATAGGACCTTTAGTCGAAGGTACAGCCCGAACGGCTGAACAGAATAACTTGAAATTTGGCAGAGAGGTAGTCCTCAGGTCAGGGAAGTGCCTTTTGCAGGTCTGGTCGGTGTCAATCTATTCAGTATTTGCTGAGAAAATAGCATTTAAAAGCATATACATATCTATAAGCGCGCACCGTGCGCGCACCGTGCGAGCACCCTAACGTGCGCGAGCGTAATTCTGATTGGTGGTTACATGTTAGTCAACGTTCGAATTGGTCGAAATCAGGAAGTGTCGGCTGCCCTTTTGTTTGTTTTCAGTGCGAGAGTGAAAAAGGAAGGTGGCGAACGTGAAAAGGGGGCAGGGTAAAGAGTTCCTGACCCCCTAGCCTTTGTCAGGGGGTCCCTGAAGGACCCCGAAGGCAGAAAATTTGTTTTTAATTTTTTTTAAAAAAAATCGCGGGGGTGCGCGCACCGTGCGCGCAAGGTGAAAAACCCCAAAAAATAAAATTAAATTTTAATACGTAGTTTATTGTAAAATAAATATATAAAAAAAATAATAATACATAAATAAATTAGCATTTAAAAAAAACATACAAATTCACTGAAAAAACCATAGGTTTCACAGACGTTATAGTTAGGAATTAGCATTTAAAAAACCTTGCAAATTCACTTAAAAAACCATAGGTTTCACACATGTTATAGTTAGGTGGATATTTCACTCGTAAAAAACCAATGAAATTCCCCCGTTATAGTTAGTTCAGATAACTATAACTCGCGCGACCGCCACTCTATCACAAGGATGATGTCATCAGTGATGTCATGAGTGATGCCACTGACCATGTCATGAGTGATGTAATATGTGACGTCATCAGCAGTGGATTGCGGGCGCGCGAGTTATAGTTATCTGAACTAACTATAACGGGGGAATTTCATTGGTTTTTTACGAGTGAAATATCCACCAAACTATAACATGTGTGAAACCTATGGTTTTTTAAGTGACTCTATATATATATATATATATATATATATATATATATATATATATATATATATATATATATATATATATATATATATATATCTCAGACAAGAAGATGTCCACTAACATTTCACTTGTATAGTTAGCTGCTCCCCATTTCTCAGTCCTTTCATCCTTACTTATTTTAGAGTATATATATCTAGAAGGACAGTGTATAACAACATTGATTTTATTCTCACGATCGTTTGAATATTGAAACATTGGCTCATGATTGACAAACAATTTGCTTACACATTTTTCTTTGTTTTTTCTTCCTCTGCTTTTCTTCCTCTTTGACTGTTATTTCTTCTCCTATCCTCTAGTTTTCTGGTCGTCAAACACATCTTTCCTGGTGTTGGTGTCTACGGCATTTCCAATTGATGTTCCACATAATTCGGCCTTTTCAGTATCTACAAGCCACAATGTATTTGGGACCATCGCCACTGAAGACACACAAACAAACATTTGTCCCTGTGTACATATATATTGAACCAGCCTCTGAATTTGGATTTATATGATGTTTATTTCAATGTATTCTAACATTTTCCACATTCAAATTTATTATTTTTCTATCGCTCTCTCTTGTTTTACCATCCTTTTATTTTTTCACATTTCGCACTCTGTCCACATTCTTTGGAAAAAACAATATTTTCATGATCGACATATTTTGTTATCAATTCTGTATTTTTCTTGTTAATCATTAGACGGATGTTTTGTATTTTTATTCATGAACATTTATGAACTAGGTCAACATCATTGTAGTGCAGATCAGTTTTGGTATTATTATTGCGTATTTTGCACAAGAATACTTCGGTATTTTACATCGTTAAGTGCCTTTTAGGCAACCATATCATGGTTTTATCGAATGCATTTTGCACTTATACAAGGTTACCTTGTGTATATACTCTGTGCGAATATTTGTATTTTGCACCTTATTGCGTATTTTGTACAAACAAAACTATTGCAATTTGCACTTTAACTTGCGTATTTTGCACAAGAAGTAATTGCACTTTACAAAGATTAATGTTCATGTATTTGCACGCCTTCACAATAATGCATTATAACAAGCAAAAAGAAATATTTCAACCTAAAGCAGAAATTTTTGTTATAGATTGGCAATGATCGTCTATATTTCTTCTATGTCGTTCATTACTGATTATCACGTGATCACAAAATGCTGTGTATATAAGGATGCTCAGTATGGTTGTTACCTTATGTGATCAAGGCCACCTGGTGGCCGAAACGCGTAATGACTTGTCATGCCGATGCTGACTTCTGAATAAATCTTCGTGAAGCACGACTGGTGTCCGTGTGCATTCCTCCTCGCCTGCCAGGAAGTGGAAGAATGCGCTAGGTACTTGTATATATATATATATATAGATAGATAGATATAGATAGATATAATTAGATATATATTTATATATATATATATATATATATCTATATAAATATTCACTAAAAAAAACATAAGTTTCAGGCCTGATATAGTTAGGAATTAGCATTTAAAAAACCTTAGAAATTCACATCAAGATCTCGCTACTACGAGATATGTATTCAATTATGTCAGTTCATGTTGTATCAGTATTGGTGACCATTTCAAGATGGATGCCAAAAACAAGGTCGGATGTAGGTTTTTCAAATTGAGTGCCTTTTCTATGTCTGTTGTCTTACAGTGTTACATGACATACGTCATGTAACACTGTAAGAATTGTGTGATCAAGACACTTTTGGTGTCGAAACGTGTAGCGGTTTACAAGAATAAACCCCTGTAGTTGGTAATGGACTTCTGAGTGTGCATCTTTACTTCGAGTAACTTTGGATTATTATATATATTATCTACTGGCGGTCGCCAGTAGATAGTTATAGTTAGGACCTTGTTTCCATAGGAAATCTGAAAATTCTATTTTGAATAACTTTGGCGCCGGTTGACGAATCCTCGCGAATTTTTCAAAATAGGTGGGGCGCTCCGCTTCGCTCCTACCCTGAAAGTCTTGGGGTGATTAGTCAAGCAGGGGGCAAGAAAAAAGGGGGGTCCCAAAACGCGTTTTCCCCATGCATTTTTCCATCGGGACCTTTAGTCCAAGGTACAGCCCGAATGCCTGAACAGAATTACTTGAAATTTGGCAGAGAGGTAGTCCTCAGATCAGGGATGTGCCTTTTGAATATCTGGGGTCAATCTGTTCAGTAGTTCCTGAGAATATTTCAGTTAAAAGTACATATATATCTATAAGAGCGCACCGTGCGCATACGGTAAGCATACCGTACGCGCACGCTGCCGTGCGCGAGCGTAATTCTGATTGGTGGTTACATGACAGTAAACCTTCCAGTCGGTCGAAATCAGGAAGTGTCGGCCGCCATTTTGTCTCTCGCAGTCTGAGGCAGTTAAAAACAAAGGTGGAGAATGTGAAAATGGGGCAGGGTGGACAGTTCCTGACCCCCTAGCCTTTGTCAGGGGGTCACTGAAGGACCCCCAAGGATGAAAAAAACAATCTTTTTTTTTTCGAAAAAGCGCGGGGTGCGCGCACGACACGCACAACGCATCGTGGGTGCTCGGTGCGCGCACGGTGAAGAACCTGAAAAAAAAAATATTAATAAATACATAACTTTGCATTTAAAAAAACGTACAAATTCACTTAAAAAACCATAGGTTTCACACACGTTATAGTTAGGAATTAGCATTTAAAAAACCTTGCAAATTCACTTAAAAAACCATAGGTTTCACACATGTTATAGTTAGCTGGACATTTCCCTAGTAAAAAACCAATGAAATTCCCCCGTTATAGTTAGTGCAGGCAACTATAACTCACGCGACCGCAATCCACTGCTGATGACGTCAGATATTACATCACTGATTAAATATGTGTCTTTCTGAAAAATAAATATTTGTAATATATATGTATAGCTAAAGATTAATGGAAGAAGACATGGGTAAATAGGTGTCTAAATACAGTGATGTAATATCTGACGTCATCAGCAGAGGATTGTGGTCGCGTGAGTTATAGTTGCCTGCACTAACTATTACGGGGGAATTTCATTGGTTTTTTATGAGGGAAATGTCCAGCTAACTATAACATGTGTGAAACCTATGGTTTTTTAAGTGAATTTGCAAGGTTTTTTAAATGCTAATTCCTAACTATAACGTGTATGAAACCTATGGTTTTTTAAGTGAATATATATATATATAGATATAGATAGATATAAATAGATAGATAGATCTATATTTATATACATATATATCTATCTATCTATATATATATTCACTAAAAAAACCATAAGTTTCAGGCCTGATATAGTTAGGAATTAGCATTTAAAAAACCTTAGAAATTCACTGAAAAAACAATAGGTTTTAGGGGTGTTATAGTTAGCTGGACATTTCACTCGAACAAAACCATTGAAATTCCTCCGATATAGTTAGTTGTACTACCTACATCTCGCGCACCCACAATCCACTGCTGATGATGTCACATATTACATCATTCATGACATGGTCAGTGGCATCACTGATGACATCTCAAATGACATCACTGATGACATCACAGATGACATCATCCACGTGACAATCAGATACACCTCATCATACACTAGTATAACCTTTCATCACTCACTGTAAAATACAGAGTGCCAGATTTAAAACCATTGACACACCAATACAAGTTTCTAAACACCCACTCAGTGATTACTAGATCTATACACACATCTAATCACTTACCTATAGATTCACTCATACATGCTGTCAATGATCAATAGAACACTATCAAATATACATATACACCTATATCGACATTACACACCAGCACACATCCTAATCACTTATGAAATCATCCTACTCACTTATGCAAACAATGGATCATACTTACTTTTACTTAGCTATACACTTATAAAAACACCACTTCATCTATTCATATAGATAATAGCTCATACTTAGTGTGTTATAAAATCACTATTACAACTATACAGTTATCCATACAGTCACTCATACAATCACAGAGTCTTATGTATACTTATTTATATACAACAACTGACACATACACTGGCTTTTATTTTTCTAGTTTGTTGGACATGTACCATTGAGACATATATTTGCTCATCGCCACAACCATAAAGATATTCACTCACCCAAACAACTGTTATAACATGTAGTTTTAATTTCATATACCTACTGAATCAACTATTCACACATCTTTGGGCAGTCACACAACCCCACCGAACCACACACACATTCACTCTCCCATACAAATACTCAGTTAACTAATCAATAAATAATATAGACTTTCACGTAGCTAGTAACCAACTAGTGCAGCAGTTTACACAACAACTGACAAAGTTATACAGATATTCACACAGTTGAGTCACTATCCAATATATTTAGTGAGACACTATACATGAGTCAAGTAAACAGTCAATCACACTGCTACTAAAGCCTCCATCCAGATATTTATATTTATATATCCACTCATTCTTCAATGCAAATTGCTATATATAATACATATTTAAATAACGAACCAAACCACGTTCACTGGATGATGTCATCAGTGATGTCATCAGTGATGTCATTTGAGATGTCATCAGTGATGTCACTGACCTTGTCATGAATGATGTAATATGTGACATCATCAGCAGTGGATTGCGGGTGCGTGAGATGTAGTTAGTACAACTAACTATATCGGAGGAATTTCAATGGTTTTGTTCGAGTGAAATGTCCAGCTAACTATAACACCCCTAAAACCTATTATTTTATCAGTGAATTTCTAAGGTTTTTTAAATGCTAATTCCTAACTATATCAGGCCTGAAACCTATGTTTTTTTCAGTGAACATATATATATATATTCACAGAAAATACCATAGGTTTCAGGGGTGTTATAGTTAGCTGGCCATTTCACTCGTACAAAACCATAGAAATTACTCTGTTATAGTTAGTTCTGCTAACTATAACTCGCGTGCCCGCAATGCACTGCTGATGATGTCACATATTGCATTATTCATGACATGGTCAGTGACATCACTGATGACATCACTGATGACATCTCAGATGACATCACTGATGACATCACTGATGACATCATCCAGTGAATGTAGTTTAGTTTGAAATTTAAATATGTATTATATATATATACCAATCTGTATTGAAGATTGAGTGGATATATAACTGTCTGGATGGAGGATTTAGTAGCTGTCTGACTGTCTGTTTAAGTGAGTAATTAAAAGTGTCTTACTTAATACATGGATTAGTAACTAAACTATGTGAATGTGTGCATCACTGTCTGTTGTTGTATCAGTTGGTCACTAACTACATGAGTGTGTATATTAGTTATTGATTAGTTGGGTGAGTATTTGTATGGGACACTGAGTTTGTGTGTGGCTGGATGGGGTGTGTGTAACTCTATGCATAGATGTGTGAATGGTTGATTGACTAGGTGTATAGGTTTAAGAGTGCATGTGGAAACAGTTGTTTGGGTGACTGAGTGTATTTATTTGTGTGTTGGTGAGCGAATATATGTTTTAGTTGTACATCTTCAACAAAGTAAAAAAATAAAAGGTATTCTATGTGAGAGTTGGTGTATATAAATAAGTATGTGTAAGAGTCAGTGATTGTGAGAGTAACTATATGAATGAGTGTATAATTGTAATGGGGATTTTTTAAACATATTAACTATGAGTTACTATGTGTTTGAATAAATGAGGTGTTGTTGGATAATTGTGTAAGTGAGTAAATGTAAGTGTGATTAATTTTTTTCATGAGAAGGATGACTGCATATCCGACTAAGATGACTGCTGATGTGTCAATGTCTATATATGTGTATAAGTGCATGTGATAGTGTTCTATTAATTAATGACTGCATGTATAAATGATTCTGTTGTTGAATGGGTAGTTGTGTGTGTAGACTTAGGAATCAGTGAGTGGGTATGTAGTAACTGGTATTGGTGTGTCAATGGTTTCAAATATGGTACTCTGTATTTTACAGTGAGTGATGAAAGGTTATACTAGTGTATGATGAGGTGTATCAGATTGTCACGTGGATGATGTCATCAGTGATGTCATTTGAGATGTCATCAGTGATGTCACTGACCATGTCATGAATGATGCAATATGTGACATCATCAGCAGTGCATTGCGGGCGCATGAGTTATAGTTAGCAGAACTAACTATAACGGAGGAATTTCTATGGTTTTGTACGAGTGGAATGGCCAGCTAACTATAACACCCCTGAAACCTATGGTTCTTTCTGTGAATTTCTAATGTTTTTTAAATGCTAATTTCTAACTATAACGTCTCTGAAACCTATGTTTTTTTTCAGTGAATTTCAAAGCTTTTTTAAATGCTAATATCTATCTATAACGTCTCTGAAACCTATGGGTTTTTTCAGTGAATTTCAAAGGTTTTTTAAATGCTAATTTTTAAATGTGATAGTAGTTATACCTATTTTTTTGTACTGATTTTCTACAGTTTTTTAACAGTTCATTTATAAATATTTTATTAATTAAATAACAAATTTTTCTGAAAATTGCAAAAAAAAATAAAAAAAATTCAAACTGAAATATTGATGAATTTTTTTGTTTTCATTTTTTATTTTAATATATTTATATTATTTTCTTTAAAAAAATGTTTTTTCCCAAAAAAATTCGGAGTCGCGCACTCAAAGCATACACATCACGGTGGGTGTGCGGATTCTAGCCGCTATTTTAGAAAAGTTGTGAAGGATCTGCGCACGGTGCGCGACGGCTGCGTGTTTTCCAGTTACATCATATACATTTAATATTACGTGATGTGTGCGATTGGTATGCGACCAGTCCGTGACTCCTGCTCCCGTGCATTTGTGACACATGCGCATTACGGTACGAGATGCTTGCGCGGTGGCGGGTCCCACGTGATGTCATATACATGCTGGGGCTCGCTGGGTGCGCAACTCCCACAAAAAAATGTTATGTTTCAAAATGATATGCATGTGCCTTTAATATACATAATAGGGCAAGAGATTATCTAAGATAGTCATAAAAATACCATATTTGTACTTATAATAAACTTATAATATTTTTAAATATATTTTCGCGCAGTCGGGTGCGTGCATCGTGAGTGCAAAGAACCAGGTCAGCAGAGGTGCTGTAGTGCCAGAGAAACCAGGTCAGCAGATCTGTTGTAGAGCCAGAGACCCAGGTCAGCAAAGCTGCTCTAGAGCCAGAGACCCAGGTCAGCAGACCTGCTCTAGAGGCCGAGAACCAGTTCAGCAGAGCTGCTGTAGAGCCAGAGAAACCAGGTCAGCAGGGTTGCTTTAGAGGGAGAGAACCAGGTCAGCAGAGCTGCTCTAGAGCCAGAGAACCAGGTCAGCAGAGCTGCTTTAGAGCCATAGAACCAGGTCAGCAGAGCTGCACTAGAGGCAGAGAACCAGGTCAGCAGAACTGCTTTAGAGCCAGAGAACCAGGTCAGCAGAGCTCTTTAGAGGGAGAGAACCAGGTCAGCAGAGCTGCTTTAGAGCCAGAGAACCAGGTCAGCAGAGCTGCTTTAGAGCCATAGAACCAGGTCAGCAGAGCTGCTTTAGAGCCAGAGAACCAGGTCAGCAGATCTGCTCTAGAGGCAGAGAACCAGGTCAGCAGAGCTGCTCTAGAGCCAGAGAACCAGGTCAGCAGAGCTGCTCTAGAGGCAGAGAACCAGGTCAGCAGAGCTGCTCTAGAGCCAGAGAACCAGGTCAGCAGAGCTGATTTAGAGGGAGAGAATCAGGTCAGCAGAGCTGCTTTAGAGCCAGAAAACCAGGTCAGCAGAGCTGCTCTAGAGCCAGAAAACCAGGTCAGCAGAGCTGCTTTTAGAGCCAGAGACCCAGGTCAGCAGAGTTGTTCTAGAGGCTGAGAACCAGGTCAGCAGAGCTGCTGTAGAGCCAGAGATCCAGGTCAGCAGAGCTGCTGTAGAGCCAGAGAAAACAGGTCAGTAGAGCTGCTTTAGAGCGAGAGAACCAGGTCAGCAGAGCTGCTTTAGAGGGAGAGAACCAGGTCAGCAGGTCTGCTTTAGAGCCAAGGGACCAGGTCAGCAGAGCTGCACTAGAGCCAGAGAACCAGGTCAGCAGAACTGCTTTAGAGCCATAGAACCAGGTCAGCAGAGCTATTGTAGAGCCAGAGAACTAGGTCAGCAGAGCTGCTCTAGAACCTAAGAACTAGGTCAGCAGAGCAGCTCTAGAGCCAGAGAACCAGGTCAGTAGAGCTGCTGTAGAGCCAGAGAAACCAGGTCAGCAGAGCTGCTTTAGAGGGAGTGAACCAGGTCAGCAGAGCTGCTTTAGAGCCAGAGAACTAGGCCAGCAGAGCTGCTTTAGAGCCAGAGAACCAGGTCAGCAGAGCTGCTTTAGAGCCAGAGAACCAGGTCAGCAAAGCTGCTCTAGAGCCTAAGAACCAGGTCAGCAGAGCTGCTCTAGAGCCAGAGAACCAGGTCAGCAGAGCCGCTGTAGAGCCAGAGAAACCAGGTCAGTAGAGCTGCTTTAGAGGGAGAGAACCAGGTCAGCAGAACTGCTCCAGAGGGAGAGAACCAGGTCAGCAGAGCTGCTCTAGAGCTAGAGAACCATGTCAGCAGAACTGCTTTAGAGCCATAGAACCGGGTCAGCAGAGCTGCTTTAGAGCCAGAGAACCAGGTCAGCAGAGCTGTTGTAGAGCCAGAGAATCAGATCAGCAGAGCTGCTCTGTAGCCTAAGAACTAGGTCAGCAGAGCTGCTCTAGAGCCAGAGAACCAGGTCAGCAGACCTGATGTAGAGCCAGAGAAACCAGGTCAGCAGAGCTTCTTTAGAGGGAGAGAACCAGTTCAGCAGAGCTGCTCTAGCTGACACTGACTGACTGACACTGACAGATTGACACTGACTGACACTGATTGACTGACACTGACACTGACTGACTGACACTGACTGACTGACTGACACTGACACTGCCTGACACTGATTGACTGACACTCACTGACTGCCACTGACTGACACTGACTGATTGACACTGACTGACTGACTGACACTGACTGACTTACACTGATTGACTGACACTGACTGACTGACACTGACTGACACTGACACTGACTGACACTGATTGACTGACACTGACTGACTGACTGACACTGACACTGACACTGACTGACTGACTGACTGACTGACACTGACTGACTGACTGACACTGACTGACTGACACTGACTGACTGACACTGACACTGACACCGACTGACACTGACTGACTGACTGACTGACACTGACATTGACTGACACTGACTGACTACTCTCTACTACTCACTCTCTACTACTCTCTACTGCTCGCTCTCTACTGCTCTCTACTACTCACTCTACTACTCACTTTCTACTACTCACTCTACTACTCACTCTCTACTAATCTCTCTCTACTACTCACTCTCTATTACTCACTCTCTGCTACTCACTCTCAGCTACTCACTCTCTGCTACTCTCTACTACTCTCTACTACTCTACTACTCTCTACTACTCTCTACTACTTTCTACTCTCTATTACTCACTCTCCACTCTCTACCTCTCTACCTCACTCTACCTCTCTCTCTACTACTCTCTACCTCTACAACTCTCTCTCTACTGCTCTCTACCTCTACACCTCTCTCTCTACTACTCTCTACCTCTACACCTCTACCTCTACACCTCTACCTCTACTACTCTCTACCTCTACACCTCTCCCTCTACACCTCTACCTCTCTCTACCTCTCTCTACACGCACACATATGCACATATATATATGCATATATACACACATACATATATAAACATATATATAATCTGCATATCTATATAAATACAAATATAAATGCATGCGTACATATACATATAGGCATACATATGCATTGTGTGTACATGAAAGTTTGAAAAACACTAATACAAGCAAAGCTAAAAAGCCACCTAATTACAAACAGAATTGCTTTAACTTAAACGAGGGCGAGACCTGTTGCATTTTCAATGCTTGTTTACTTGATTCCATCAAGAAGGCATTCAGATGTATCACACATTTGCCATAAATTCTGAATGGTAGCACTATAGTTGCTCATTAGATCACTGTAGTAAAGCTACTGCTCACCAGGGAAGTCTGCTGCTGATATTCAAAGTGCATGTTTCAGTCTGCATGTCAGAATTTTTTAATGAAATAGAAGAGGATTTGAGAAGTCAAAATGTGCACTAAATTTTCTTTCTGCAGCATTAATCATAATTTCTACGGCAAAATGAACCCCCTTATTTTGTTCCTTTGCAAATTAAATGTTTTAAGTGTTACCACTTTATTCCAATCAAGATGGCTTCAGGTGTGCCATACTATGCTCAGACGTGAGTCCCTTGCTCACTTTGCCACTGGATTCAAGCAAGCCTGGCTGAAGACGGCTGAAATGCCAGAAACTGGTCCTAGGAAGCTTGTTTCCGGTCCAGGGAAGGCATGGCTTGGCAGTTCGGGCTGCACTGTTCCCATGAGGCACAGGGTCAGATTGATTTGCATATGGCCATGTCTGCACTGGGGTGGCAGAGTGGGCTAAAGAACGGTGATGGATCAAGCCCAGATCTGTTGACTGGGTGTGAGTGTTTGATTGGTTCTGATGCTCCATCCATCACCACCCCCTTTTGTACCGCTTTGTTCGCCATAAGTTGGCAAGGTATGCTCAGACGTGAGTCCCTTGCTCACTTTGCCACTGGATTCAAGCAAGCCTGGCTGAAGACGGCTGAAATGCCAGAAACCGGTCCTAGGAAGCTTGTTTCCGGTCCAGGGAAGGCATGGCTTGGCAGTTCGGGCTGCACTGTTCCCATGAGGCACAGGGTCAGACTGATTTGCATATGGCCATGTCTGAACTGGGGTGGCAGAGTGGGCTAAAGAACGGTGATGGATCAAGCCCAGATCTGTTGACTGGGTGTGAGTGTTTGATTGGTTCTAATGCTCCGTCCATCACCACCCCCTTTTGTACCGCTTTGTTCGCCATAAGTTGGCAGGGAATGCTCAGACGTGAGTCCCTTGCTCACTTTGCCACTGGATTCAAGCAAGCCTGGCTGAAGACGGCTGAAATGCCAGAAACCGGTCCTAGGAAGCTTGTTTCCCGTCCAGGGAAGGCATGGCTTGGCAGTTCGGGCTGCACTGTCCCCATGAGGCTCAGGGTCAGACTGATTTGCATATGGCCATGTCTGAACTGGGGTGGCAGAGTGGGTTAAAGAACGGTGATGGATCAAGCCCAGATCTGTTGACTGGGTGTGAGTTTTTGATTGGTTCTGATGCTCCGTCCATCACCACCCCCTTTTGTACCGCTTTGTTCGCCATAAGTTGGCAAGGTATGCTCAGACGTGAGTCCCTTGCTCACTTTGCCACTGGATTCAAGCAAGCCTGGCTGAAGACGGCTGAAATGCCAGAAACCGGTCCTAGGAAGCTTGTTTCCGGTCCAGGGAAGGCATGGCTTGGCAGTTCGGGCTGCACTGTTCCCATGAGGCACAGGGTCAGACTGATTTGCATATGGCCATGTCTGAACTGGGGTGGCAGAGTGGGCTAAAGAACGGTGATGGATCAAGTCCAGATCTGTTGACTGGGTGTGAGTGTTTGATTGGTTCTGATGCTCCGTCCATCACCACCCCCTTTTGTACCGCTTTGTTCACCATAAGTTGGCAGGGTATGCTCAGACGTGAGTCCCTTGCTCACTTTGCCACTGGATTCAAGCATGCCTGGCTGAAGACGGCTGAAATGCCAGAAACCGATCCTAGGAAGCTTGTTTCCGGTCCAGGGAGGGCATGGCTTGGCAGTTTGGGCTGCACTGTTCCCATGAGGCACAGGGTCAGACTGATTTGCATATGGCCATGTCTGAACTGGGGTGGCAGAGTGGGCTAAAGAACGGTGATGGATCAAGCCCAGATCTTTTGACTGGGTGTGAGTGTTTGATTGGTTCTGATGCTCCGTGCATCACCACCCCCTTTTGTACCGCTTTGTTCGCCATAAGTTGGCAGGGTTTGCTCAGACGTGAGTCCCTTGCTCACTTTGCCACTGGATTCAAGCAAGCCTGGCTGAAGACGGCTGATATGCCAGAAACCGGTCCTAGGAAGCTTGTTTCCGGTCCAGGGAAGGCATGGCTTGGCAGTTCGGGCTGCACTGTTCCCATGAGGCACAGGGTCAGACTGATTTGCATATGGCCATGTCTGAACTGGGGTGGCAGAGTGGGCTAAAGAACGGTGATGGATCAAGCCCAGATCTGTTGACTGGGTGTGAGTGTTTGATTGGTTCTGATGCTCCGTCCATCACCACCCCCTTTTGTACCGCTTTGTTCGCCATAAGTGGGCAGGGTATGCTCAGACGTGAGTCCCTTGCTCACTTTGCCACTGGATTCAAGCAAGCCTGGCTGAAGACGGCTGAAATGACAGAAACCGGTCCTAGGAAGCTTGTTTCCGGTCCAGGGAAGGCATGGCTTGGCAGTTCGGGCTGCACTGTTCCCATGAGGCACAGGGTCAGACTGATTTGCATATGGCCATGTCTGAACTGGGGTGGCAGAGTGGGCTAAAGAACGGTGATGGATCAAGCCCAGATCTGTTGACTGGGTGTGAGTGTTTGATTGGTTCTGATGCTCCGTCCATCACCACCCCCTTTTGTACCGCTGGGGCCATAAGTGGCCTGAGGAGGGGGGCATCGCAGCCCCCCTCCTAAAGAATAAAAAAAAAGAGGCCATGACCTGGGGGTTGGGGTCCCCGGGGCCGATTAAGGCCTTGGGAGGGCCAAATTAATTTTTTTAAACAAAAAAATGAGGGTGCAGGCCCTGGGGGATGGGGTCCCCAGGGCCAATAAATTAGAAAAAGAAGGGGGTCACACAGCCCTCCTTCTTAAAAACATTAAATAAATAAAAGACCGGCATCATGCCGGAGGCCACGCCCCCTCCTTGCAGCACTCTGCAAATGCGCCCCCTGGCCAGTTGTAAGTTGGGGAATTATTTCCCCTTCAATACTGAGGGTCCCTGAGTGCCAACTAGCCCAACAGGTATCTCCAGTATGCGCCAGGGAGCTGCGTTGCAGACACTGTTCTGAGGCCACGCCCCTTTTTACACCTCTATGCAACGCAGCTCTGTGGCACTTACTGGAGGTACCTAGTGGGCTAGTTTGACCCTAAGGACCCTTATAATTCAAGGGGACTTAATCTCTCAATTTAGAACGGCCAGAGGGCGCGTTTACACAGTGGTGAAGGGAGGGGACGGGGCCTGAGGTGACGTGTGCAAACACGCCCTGTGGCGCGTTTTAAGTTTTTTTTTTTTTTACTTTATTTATCTTTTATAACCAAATTAACAATAAGATCTCATCAGTGGTTACATTAGTCTTTGGTGTGCAATGTACATTTCAATGTCAACACATCTGCCTCCAATTACAATATACACTCCTGGCTCTGTGACGAAGTCCCCCTTGCCTTTGCGGCGGTACTCGGACCTGCCCTTTCCTTCCAGCTTCGCTTGTGCATCTTAGTCCCCACCAATGTTGTTACCGACAGCCAACCGCTACACACCTGCTCCTGTGTCACTTGACTTCGACATTTCCCCCACTCTATACCTGTCCAGGGGGGGCAGGATGATACCTTCAACGACACAATGCCGGCTCGGCATAGCAGTGCTCCCACCACATGAACTAACCTACCCCTGTGGGCACAATCCCTGAGCTGGAGAGAGAGGAAGAGGCAGTGGGCAAGGTCTCGATATATGTTCTGTAGGGATCCCATATATCTTTAGGGCGCGCAATGCTGGGAAGTAGACTTGAATAAATCTTGCTGTTTAAGCTGCAAAAGGCCAAATCAGTGAGCCATTCCTGTGTCGTAGGAACCGCCCCGCTCCCCCATCTCCGGGCAATCCCTCGCTTTGCCAACAGGAAACCTATGGATGCTAACCTCCGCGCTGTCATGGGAAAGTTGAGTGTGTAACCCAGCAACGCCACCTCCGGCGTCGGAACCAAAGAGAGCCCAAGCATCTCCCCCAGAATTTTGTGTATCTGTACCCAATACGAGTATGCGTGGACATGACCAAGTCATATGAGCAAAATCAGCGTGTGGGGCTCCGCATTTCCAGCAGGTGTGGGGCCTCTTCGGGTCAACAGTGTGTAATCTTGCCGGTGTCATGTAGCTTCTGCGGAAAAACGTATAATGTAAAAGCTTATGGCGACTATTTAATGAAACCTTTTGGGTGACCCTACAGCAGGCGGACCATTGTTCATCTGCAATGGGACGACCCAGGTCAGCCTCCCATTCCAAACGCAGTTTATCGTCTATGCAGGGAACTTGTGCTATACACAGTTTGGAAATTATATGCGCCCCTGTTTCCTTTTCAATGATGAGAGTCAGTGGCTCGAAGGAGGCCGGCTCCAATGGGAATCCCCCTACCTCAGATCTTGCTGTTAAATAAAGCCGGCTGAGAATGAATTTGTCCATAAAAGTGGCGTCCCTGAAACGTGCCTCCTCCGAGAACGAGAATATGTGCCCGCCTGGGTACAAATCACCCATCTTTGTGATTTCAAACTTCGTCAATGTGTGTTGTACGAGTGTCTCACCGGTGACGGGAAGCCATCTTGCATTTGGTAACGGGAGAGAAGAGGAATATAAAGTGGATTGACCCATGTAGCGTAGGAGCCTGCACCAAGCCCAGCTAGTGGTCGACACCGTTTGTATGTCCACCGGACTTCTGGGTTCACCTCTAGGCAGCACCGCTGCCAAGCGGTCAGGAAGCACAAAGTCAGCTTCCAGGCGCAAAAATGGAATCCGCATGTCAGGGTGGTACCATGCATAGGCACGGACACATTGTGCGATCAAATAATATAGATAAAAATCTGGTATTCCAAGTCCGCCTCTATCGTACGAGAGAGTGAGTATCTGCCACCGGACCTGGGGCTGCTTACCTCCCCAGACCAATCTTACCAAATGGGCTCGTAACGTGGCGAAAAAACTTTTTGTGAGGGGTATGGGGATATTATTAAAAAGATGTAAAAATTTGGGGAGCACTATCATTTTTATAATAGCGATTCTACCAGTCATGGATAAAGGGAGCCGTAACCATTTGTCCACCTGAGACTCGAGCTTCGTAATTGCGCAGCCATAATTAAGTCGTATAATCTGGTCTTGGCTCAGGTTTATGTGTATGCCCTGATACCTTACCGAGTCTGTACACCATTCTAGCGGAAACTCACATTGCCAAGGGGAGGTGCAGCCGGTCAACGGAAAAATTATGGACTTATGCCAATTTATACCCAGGCCAGAGTGCCGTCCAAAGCAAAGTATTTCCCGTATAAACGGGGCAAGGTTTAGATGTGGCTCAGTATAGTATCATCAGCATATAATGAAACCAAAAGGGGACCTGTCCTGAATTGCAGCCCTCTGTGGAGATGTCGCTCCTGAAAATGCCTAATTAAGGGGTACATGGCGAGAATGAACAGGAGCGGGGAAAGCGGACAACCCTGGCGCGTGCCACGGGTAAGAGCAAACGGGCGTGACAACGTGCCATTAATACGGAGTCTCGCCGTGGGCCGACTGTATAATAGCCTCGTGGTGGCAATAAAGCCGGCTAGCATGCCCATTCGCTGCATTATGGATAAGAAGAAGGGCCATTCGAGCGTATCGAATGCTTTTTCTGTGTCAAGCAATATTGCCTCTGCTGGTGTAGCGGGATTTATTCTATGCAATACTGAGAACAAAGTCCGCAAATTCAATGAGGTCGAGCGGTGGGGGACAAAGCCTGATTGAGCCGGTGAAATAATAAACTCCATCAATTGCGAGAGTCTGTTGGCCACTATTTTGGCCAGGATCTTGTAGTCAATGTTCAGTAGTGAAAGGGGTCTGTATGACCCACACAGCGCTGGGTATTTATTAGGCTTTGGAAGTAGAATAATGACCGCTTCACTCAAAGTGGGCGGAAGGGTTTCCCGCTCCAAGGTCTCGGCATACACCTCAATAAGTTTCGGAGCTAACAAATCCGAAAAGGCCTTGTAAAACTCGCCCGTCAGGCCGTCAAGGCCCGGCGCAGAGGAGCCCCGAAGCACCTTAATCACCCCTCACACCTCGGTAACTGTTATGGGCTCCACCATAAACTCCTGCATGCCTTTTTCTAAAAAC
Organism: Triturus cristatus; assembly: GCF_964204655.1. NCBI lineage: Eukaryota > Metazoa > Chordata > Amphibia > Caudata > Salamandridae > Triturus > Triturus cristatus. Next base: position 370,676,687 of record NC_140584.1, on the reverse strand, counting down.
ACTAGCGCGACTTCTGATAAGTAGTCCTCATATGCCGTGATGTCACTATTATGTCTAGTCGTGTACAATGCCGAGAAGTAGGCCAGAAATTCATCCCTGATCTCCGAGGGTGTTGTGCGAAGTGATCCGTCCTGGCCACGGATTTCAGTGACGCACGCCTTGCTGTGCGGCGGTCTAAGGTGCGACCCAGGCAGTCGCCCTCCCCATATCTACGGGCGGCTTGGTATTTACCCAGATAAAGGATCTCTCTATCTGCCGTCTCCCTGTACTCGGAGAGGAGGCCCATCCTCCTGGCCAACATAGAGCCGTGAGGAGCGTGAAGTGCCTCTGCATCCAGCAGCGTTAGCTTAGACTCCAACTGTGTCAATGTTGTACGCAACGCCTTAAGGACCCCTGCATGTTTGGCTATACAAACGCCGCGAATGTAGGCCTTAAACCCCTCCCACAACATAGCCCAGGAGTCCACCGAACCGGTGTTAATCTCAAAATATTCCTCAATTGCCTCAGTGACCTCGTGACGGAAAAGGTCGTCCAATAGCGCGCGTCCGGGGAAGCGCCATTTTCTCTCGAAGCCCTCTGGGCGCGGTACATGCAGACAAAGTAACACAGGAGAGTGGTCAGAGTACATCCTAGGGAGGGTCTTCAATGTCCGGTACCAGGGGGACACACCTGGAGAGAGCAGCCAGTAGTCAATCCTAGTCCAAGTATTGTGTTGGCCCGAAAAGTGTGTGTAGCAAGTGGTGTTTGGGTTACGCCTGCGCCAAATGTCAATAAGGGAGAAGTGGTCACTGAGTTCACGGAGTGCGCGCCGCGCTCTGGGCTTAGTGTCCGCCGTAATCGAGGTACTGTCCAGGCCCACATCTGGCAAAAGATTGAAATCCCCACCAATCAGGAGCAAAGCCGGCCCTAGTTTAGAAAGTTGAGCGTTTAGCGCGTGGAAGTACTCCGGGGAGTCAGTGTTGGGGGCATAGACACACACCAAGATGACCCCATGGCCCATCATCACCCCCCTTACTATGACATATCGTCCCTCTCTATCACCAATTACCTAATGGCAGTGAAACGGGACTCTTTTATGGATTAATACTGCTGTGCCTCTGGCATAATTGCTAAAATTGGCGAAGTACCTGTGTGCCCCCCAGCTCGCCGCAAACCGTACTGTGTCTGTAGTGCGTAAGTGTGTCTCCTGGATAAAGGCAACGTCCGCATTATGCCGATCCAAATAGTGCACCACCTGCCTGCATTTCCGCTGATTATTAAGGCCCCGGACATTCCAAGACTTCAGCGACAAGTCCAAGGGGCATTCATTTAAGCCTATCAGAGCCATCCAGAATCAAGAAGAAACCGACGAAAGCAAGTGTCATCACTACACCCATATTTCACCCAATGCGTCACACCCAAATAAATGCTTCTGAGATCAAAACTACCTACCCCATCCCCCACCCAGCCTTACCTCAAAAAATGTAAGGCAAACCCCATCCTGCAAATCAAAAGAAACACACCATACATTTTTGCCATGGGCTAACATAATTAACAATAGAAACGTTTGAACCAGCATAAATCCCCGAGGTTTCCACCAGAGGGGGTGGCAACGCTCCGACAGCACCCCAGCAGTATATAGCGTACTTTATCAAAATATCCTGAGTCCCCAACCTGTGAACAAAGCAGCAAATCAGGCCCATACTGTGTACCACCTCAACCCACCCGGAGCCAGAAAACAGGTCCAAGCTAGCCACGGAGCCACTGTGAGTGGGAGACACGACACTCCCACCGCTCCGCGGGGGGCTCTTGTTAGGTTTGTATTCACGGCAGAAGTCCTGAAAATCTGTAGGATTGTCAAAGAACCGCACACGGCCCTCAATCTCAACACGCAACCGTGCAGGGTATAGCATGCCGTACTTAAGGCCGAGATTGCGGAGTGCCGCCTTAACCCCTGTAAACTTATGCCGGGCTTCCTGTACCATCGCTGTAAAATCAGGGTAAAATGCAATTTTTGAGCCTTGCCATGTTGTATCTCCCCGCTCTCTGGCTAGACGTAAGGCAGTGTCCCGGTCTCGGAAGTTCATGATGCGGGCTATCAGAGGGCGAGGAGGGAGTCCAGGATTAGGATGCGGCCTCAGTGAGTGGTACGCCCTCTCCACCACAAAGCCCGGTGTGAACGAGTCCCTCCCAAAAATGTCCACAAGTAACTTTTCAACAAATACATCCAGACGACCCGTTGCTGTGGACTCCGGAACCCCAAGAATGCGTACATTATTGCGACGACTGCGCGCTTCAAGGTCCTCGTTTTTAATGGCCACATCTTTTAGTATGCGCTCCATTCTGTCTAGACGCTTAGTTGTTTGCGCAGCACCGTCCTCAACGTCGGAGATCCTGGCTTCCGCCACATCCAGGCGTCGATCATGCGACTGTATCTTGGCACCCATTGATTCCAGAGTCTTATCCAGGGAGTCAAAGCGACTATCTATGGATCTGAACCCAGCTCTCATCTCCCGCAGCCAGTCCGCGGGCGGATCCGGGGCCGCCGCGCCACCAGCCGCGCTCTCAGCATGTTCTGCCATGGCAGGGGCACTCTCCGGCGGTGGATCAGAAAGTTTCTTGAATGGAAGTGTTCTTTGTTTCGGGTCCCTGCGACCCATGCCTCCGCAAAGCGACTGGATACCGCCCAGCCCCCCTGGGTGTCTCTAGAGTGTCGACAGGCACGAGCAGCACAGGACCCACGAGGCAACCCCGATCCCAAAATGATGTACTAAACACAAGAACGCCTTCACATCCTGCACAGCACCATGTATGTTCTCCTTATCTCCGAGCCGGGGACCTGGGTCACAACGCCGCAGGGGTCGGTCCACTCCACAGCTACGCCTCCGGTCAGGCCCAAGGATTACCAGCACACACCCAGCCACTGCAGGTTTAGACCACTGTCTGGAGCCAATGGAGCATTTAGGGCCAGCACCAGCCAGCGCAGGCACCTAGGCGACCATTCCATATATGGGAGGACTGGGGGTCGGGCAAAGCAGGCAGGTCTGTTAGCCACCACCGGCCAGTGAACACGACCACCGCACCGGTGGGGGGCACCTCAGGGGGCAGGAGCAACACAGGCGCCGGGCTTCCAACAGGCCCACACTCCCATCCCCCACCACCGCAGCCAGGGTGACAGGATAACACCACAGCAGTGGACACTGTCCCGGGGACTGCATGACATCCTGGCTGCAGCAGTTCAACCCTCGCGCACCCGTCCTTCAGGTAATTCTAGCATGAGGTGTGTCTGTTGATGTGTCATCTTATTGATGTCACTGCTGTGTGGAGGAAACGGCTGGCAACTGCTGCATGTGAGCAGGTGCCCAAATGTAAAGTTCAGGAGCTAAACATGCTGCACATTGTTCTGGATTACCCACAAATGGTCATTGAGAATGACATGTTGGCTCAGAGCTACCATCTGTGGTTGAAAAATATAGACCTGTATGTCTTATCACAGCTGCTGGCAGGATGAGACCACAGCAGCGTGCACCATCCCGGGGACTGCATGACAGCCTGGCTGCAGCGTTGAAACCATCGCGCACCTGTCCTTCAGGTAATTCTGGCATGAGGTGTGTCACTGGCTTCGACTCCAAAGCCATGACAGAGATCCTGATTCCCCTCTGCATGTAATCAGCAGTTGTTGTGTACAAAGTGAAATACAAATCAGGAGTGTCATGTGCCTGTCTGTCAATTGGTGATGCAGATAATTGAGAATGTTGTCTCTTCCCTCTACAGCTGCTGGTTCAGGGACAGCTAGGACTACAAAAGCCGTGAGGAGACAGGTCCAGCAGGTGACACTAGGGGGGAACACCAAGGGACAGAGAGTTGTGGCTGGAGCTGGTGAGTTTGCCTGTATCTGTGTAACACCTCAGTGCTATGGTGTGAGCTGTCATTTGTGGTGGTACCCTACACAGGTCACATGATCCTCATCTGTTGATGCAAAGTACAGTTAATACAAACCCTTGTGTTGCACCACATGTTATACCAGGTCAATCCCTAATACGGTTGCAACCTCTGTTCCAGGGGATGCTGAGGACGAGGATGACAGGCCTATGACCAGTGCGGGCCGACGGGGAATCAGAGGGGAGAATCCCCTGATCCTCCAAGCTGTGATGTCGGCTGCAAGCACTGCTCAAGAGGAGGAGGATGAATTTCCTGAGGACGTCTACTTGGTGGATGATGAGGACTACATGTCTGATGACGATGAAGATGCCAATGCGCTCTATCGTGCCAGATTGGCTAAATCGGTCAGGGCATCACATCCTCTGCCAAGCAACGTTCGTCAGCCTCCTCCCAAGCATAGCATGGCCTGTCCCCAGACTCGAGCAAACCAGCCACAGCACCCACGCATCACAACACAGACATCACTCCCTCACAGTCCTCACGTCCAGGACCAACATGGTGGTTCCCCTACCCGCTCTTCCCTAGACTGTGTATCCCTTCCATCCTCTCCACCATCTGGGGGTAGTACCAGCCCTGTTGTGCTGCCGGAATCCCCTGGGCACCATTCACCTGCCCACAGGCTCCCACCTGCCACCCCCCCTGCTGTAGGACCTGCTCGTCCCATCCATGGCAGACAGCTGCAGAGAGGGCCTGCACCTGGCTGTGATGGCCAGTGGGAGCAGGACTTCTACCAACAGCAGAGCGATGTGAGGCAGGACATTAGTGCCATAGGGGCTACCCTGTCCGACATGTCGGACTCCCTGCAGGACATGGTCCACTTCCCTCAGGTGGTGGAGAGGCTGAGCCAAGTGTTGCATAGGATGGATAGGACTTGGCAGGACATGTCCAGAAATATGCGAGACATGCTATCCATCCAAAGGGAAGAGGGTGCAAGACACCATGCCTTGGCCATGAAGATGATGGAGGGCATATTGAAAGTGAGCCAAACTTTCCATTCACGGTCAACGCAGGGAGGGGAGCCATCATATCTGCCCACAGAACAGCACATCCCCACACCTGTACCAACTGCACAGCAACAGAGCAAAGGGAGACATCCACACCAGCGGCCTGAACTGGCACTCCCAACACCAACCCCTGTACAGGCACTACCGCCACCTGCACAACCACCACCAACCCCTGTACAGGCACTCCCGCCACCTGAACAACCACCACCAACCCCTGTACAGGCACTCCCACCACCTGCACAACCACCACCAACCCCTGTACAGGCACTCCCGCCACCTGCACAACCACTACCAACCCCTGTACAGGCACTCCCGCCACCTGCACAACCACCATCAACCCCTGTACAGGCACTGCCACCACCTGCACAACCACCACCAACCCCTGTACAGGCACTGCCCCCACCTGCACAACCACCAACAACCCCTGTACAGGCACTCCCACCACCTGCACAACCACCTCCACCCCCTGTACAGGCACTCCCACCACCTGCACAACCACCACCACCCCCTGTACAGGCACTCCTACCACTTGCACAACCAGCCCTTGTCCAGGCACAACCATCAAGTGTGCACACACCATCTGCACCAGCACATGTAGATGACCCTGGACAGTCCCTTGGACAGTACCCACCTCCACGTAGGCGGCGAGCCAGAGCTGAGCACTCCGAGCGGTCCTCCCCCCCCAAATTGCGACGTCGCAAGCTCGATCCCCGGTGACAGGAACCCAGGATAATGTAACCACGTGATTGTGTGTTCACCAAATAAAGACCTAAAAAAAAAGAACTCTGTTGTGTCTCATGTCCTGTGTAACGATGTAGGTGGCCTCGAGATGTGAGAAGGTATGTGTGTGTGTGACACAGTTACAAGTGTAACCCTTCATTGCAACAAGCCATTATGTGCATAGCAGATGACTCACCAAATATGTGTCCTGATTCAGAACCCGACATTCTAAATGAAGTCAAACAAGTAGAAGTAATTAGAATTCCTCAAATATGTTTAGGTATGAACAGAACACCCGTCCGTTTGGAAGGGAGGAAGGAAAACAAATGATGGTCTTGATGCAGAGGGAGAAGGGAAACTGGATTGGGGTGGGGCAACAAAAATATAACACGTCAGGGAGCGTCAGGGAAAACAGTCTATTTACAAGGGGAAACTGAAATAATTGTTCACGTCAATGTCTCCGTCAAAAGTCAAGTGTCGTTCTGGTCATCCTCTAGGACCACAATGTCCAGATCCTCTGAGTCCGATGCAGGCACACGTCTGGCAGGTGCAGTAACAGGCACCACATGTGTTCGTGACACACGAGGAGTACGGGGGGAAACAGCATGGGGCAACGGACAGGGGGAGACATTGACGGTGGTATGGGAAGGGATTGGGGAGACAACAGATGACATGGCTGTGGTCAGTGAATTGATGCTGGTGGCGAGGGTGGCCATAGATCGAAGCATGTCCTCTCGCATCATGAGTACCTCCATACACACTTGTAGCATGATGCGAGCGGACATGTCTGGCTGACCCTCACACATCCACATCAAGTCCACTGGCACAGCCACAGGAGGAACAACACCGGGAGGGGCCTGGGGGGGACAGGAGGGATGTGGTGCCTGAGGTCTGGAGCCAATGATGTTGTGGGGCTGGTGGCGACGATGAGGGGGACTTGTTGCAGGGGATTCAGCTGGAGCCCCCGATGGCATGGGGGACTCTAGAGGTAGGGAGGGGCTGATGGCAGGCCCAGGTTGTGTGTTGGCCTGCCCCGTGGACACCTCTTCAGGGCCCACAGGTGAAGAGTCATGGGGAGAGTAGCTCTCCAACACATCATGGTCCGAGGTGTCGGGTTCACCCCCCCCTTCAATGTCCTCAGCCTCCACCCGGGATGAAGCACCAGCATCAGGGTGTCCCTTGTCAGTCCGGGTGGGCGCAATCCCCTTGCCTCTTGATGTTGAGGGTCCCTCCTCATCCTCCTCTTCCTCGCTGGTGGAAAGAGGGTGTAGCCGCCGCCGCACTAGTGGCCTCTTGCTCCGGACCTGGTCCTGCTGCCCTTCCGTTTTGCCAGCTGTGCCTGCAGAAATGTAAGCAAAATCCTAATGTTATGGTTGTGTCATGCAGGACGAGACACATACATAGAGGAGCCAAGCTCAGACTTATTTTCCTCTGATCACAGAGTCAGCGTCTATGAGCTGACATTACGTGTATGTTCACTGTCATTTACTGGATTTAGTCTGACATGGCCATCTCACGTGGATGTTTGTGGCTTACGCAACTGTATTGGCCAACCCTCAACCTGGCATTCTGGTGATCTGTGTGTCCTGCCACTGCTACATGTGCAGGTTCCAAAAGCAGTCCACCAATGGAGAACATGAAGAGTCCTGATTTCTCGGATTTTGGCCATTCATAGGGAGTCGCAGCTATTTAAGGTCTGGACAAGTGTCATCTGCTTTGTGTCATTGTATGGGACAAGACAAGTGGCGAATGGGGGTCGCACATCCACTGAGGCTCTGGGCTATTTGTGTAGCTACATTGTGAGTCTAGCCTTGGGCTGTCCCCACACATGATCTGACTATCCAGTGGCACATATTGGCTTTGGTGACTGATATGGTAATGCAGTACACCGCTGAACAGTGGGGGATTGTTGTGACAGCTAACTGTACATGTAAAATGTCAAACAGCCCACTGAGGGTGAGACGTCTGTCAGTAGACACCCCTTGCAAATTTAGAAGCGCTTAGGAGTGATGCAAGGATGTCAAAGTCTGTCTTGACTCCATGGCGCATGATGATTTGTCACAATTGGAACCCAAAGTCTACAAATGCAATGCAAGTCATAGCATCCAATGCCCTTTGGCCTGCCATGCTCACACTGGACAGTGTCTGTACCATTGCTCATCCAATGCACACATGATTTCCTAGTGCCAATTGTAGTGGTGCGTGAGGAGCAGATTTCAGTATTAATGCACTATTATGGCTCATTTTGCCAGTTTATAAAGATACGTGGTATGGAGGAAAGGATATACAAATATATTCGAACAAGGACACTTTTAATTATCCATTCACATGTGATTAAATTCACTTCTCATTTTCTTTGTATTTGTGCTGAGCATATACAAAAACATATATTTACAAAACAAAACCTCTGTACATATAACAAAACTGCGCTACTGTCCTAAACATTAATTTTCAATTGTGGGTCCAACCTTCAATAGTGTGGACAACCCCAGAGGGCATATACATTGCATGAGAAGTATCAATGTCCCCATAAATTCTAAGGCAATGCAAGGTTGTTGAATCCCAACACAATCAAATTCTTTTGGGTCCCTCTGTAAAACCAAAAGGTTGACGCGGTCGTGTTCCAGCCAATCAATTCCTTTTGGCCTCTTCAGGACAAGGAAAACCGCAGCAATCTTAGGCTGGTCCCTCTACTCAGCATACCAAGCGTAAGTACTGTACAATAGCCAGGAGTGGGACGCAGGGGATCCACGCCCTATTCCCTCTCTTTATTGAAAAGTCAGCTGGGCCCCCTGTTCGTGTTCTAAAGTCAAGATTTCTTCCGTCGTGATTACACGCTTGCTTCTCTAGCCTCTCCTTGATAGCTCTTCCGCATCTATCGGTGCTAACTCTCGCTACGCGAGTTTGTTCAGGAGAGCACTATCTGCAGCGTATACTGCAGATAGTGCTCTCCTGAACAAACTCGCGTAGCCTTAGCATTGCATTGCCTTAGAATTTATGGGGACATTGATACTTCTCATGCAATGTATATGCCCTCTGGGGTTGTCCACACTATTGAAGGGGGGACCCACAATTGAAAATTAATGTTTAGGACAGTAGCGTACTTGTGTTATATGTGCAGAGGTTATATTTTGTAAATATATGTTTTTGTATAAGGTCAGCACAAATACAAAGAAAATGAGAAGTGAATTTAATCACATGTGAAAGGATCATGAAATGTGTCCTTGTTCACAAATATTGTTATATCTTTTCCTCCATACCACGTTTCTTCATATATTGTGTTCACTCTATCCCAGGTAATGGATGGTGTAATAGTTTGGTATACCCCAGCTATCAGATTCATTTAGCCAGTTGTCATGACGAAACTAAAACTCCCAAAATGTACTCTGCCCTGTACAGTCCATATGCCACAGTGTGCCTTTTTATGCTTGGTGACTGCTGCATGGACATAGAATCCGTGAATGGAAGCATCGGACACACAATGGTACAGCACTGTTTCACTCACATCATACTCCCAGACACATTTAGCATATGATGCACTTACCATGTCCCTGCTGCTCATGCTCCTCCAGCTGAGCATGGAGGGTCGGCCAAGCTGCTCGCAGGACCCTCCTGTACAGTGGGGATAGGCGAGGACGATGCACATGGTGCTGGGAGGACTGGCCCACCATCTCCTCAGCCTTGTGCCGGGACCACCGTTTCAGGTCCTCCCAGCGCTTGTGGCATGCCCTCGCACTCCTGGTGTGGACTCCCACTGCACTGCAGCGCTCCCCGATGTTGGCCCACAGCCTGGCCCGGGCTGCATTGCTCAGCTGGTGTTCAGGGTCCCCATATATCTGAGGATATTTGCCCAGCACCCCCTCAGCCAAGATGTCTAACTCACTTTCAGTGAAAGGGGGTGCCTTCTCTTCATAACCCTCAGCCATTATGGGGATAATAAGTATGATGAGAGCAGCAGGCTGTCAGAGGATCTGATCTGTGAGTGAGGATGACTCAGAATGAACACAAAATGGCTGCCAACTATTTCCTGTGATGTATTTCCTGCCTCCAACTTCCTGTAAAACATTTCCTGAATGAAATAATGTGTTCCGGGTAATTTTCGGAGTTTACGGCCCGCGAGCGCAGTTTCCGGTTCCGGAGCAGAGGGTCCGCACACGCGCCGTACGCTCCGTAATCGGGACTTCCGCTTTTGTGCCGTAAACTCCGAAAATGACCCGGAACAGGGGGGGCGTGGTTTGGACGCCGATCGGGATGGCGGCGTGAGCCTGCAGCTCCGTGCCTAATCCCCGATATTTCTCCTGCAATCCGGCCAAAACGCGCCGCAGCTGGTGCGAGCCTGCCACGTTGAGCACCGGGACGACGGGGGACGCCGCGCACGAGACGGCGGGGGCCCGAGCGAGGCACTGGAGCCGGGACACAGAGCGAGGCGACCGGCGTAGGCTGCACAAGATGGCGGCGGCCCCGGACCGAGCAGAGTAAACAGGCTCAGACGGAGGCTGGGGACCAAGGAACAGCCGGCCGAGGGTGCAGCTGAGCGGAGCCGATAGCCTGTTGCCCGGGGCTCCGGGACCACGGTGTTGAGGGGCGGCGCTGTCCGCCACAGCGGCGACGACGGATCCTGTTGGCCCCTCCCCCCTCGAGGCGCCTAACACGCACTATTGAGGAGACGGTGGAGCCGGCGCTGGACACCGGAGCGGGGCGCCTGCCCACCGGCGAATGCGGCCGCTGGACTGCGGAGGGGGCGAGAGAGCGAGAGTGGCAGAGGGGCTCCCGAACGCCTAGCGCCCATTGATGGAGGTGGACGGGGCTGACGGCCTGACGAGATAGTGGCGCTGGGCCGCAGAAGCGCTGCGGAGCGGTGGGCCCGAGGACCGCGTGGAGGTGCTCTCCTCCTGGATGTGAGGCTGATCCGTTGAGGTGAACTAAGCGGGAGCGACTCCGGCGCTGGAGCAGGAAAGTGGTGGGCCCGCGCTGTGCGCTATCGCTGAGTGAAGCTGCGGGGGACCCGCGCACTGGTGGCGGGTGGCCTTGGCGCAAGGACGACTGACTGGCTGCGAGCCGGAGGGCCCTGAGCTGGACGGCCGGGCCCTGGGGAGCGGACTGCCCTGAGGAGAGCACTGAGAACGGGGAGCGGGTGCCGGACCCTGCCTCTTCGCTCCCGGAGTGGACAGACGGCGACGTCGATCTGCCTGCTAGTGGGGCACGGCACTGGAACTGGTGCAGGGCGGGATGCCCACGAAGGGGGTCGCGCTGCATGTGCCCCCTAGGCACGACCGGGCGGCGGAAGCGGCCGCAGATGGAGGTCCCCAAGATGACCCGGGGGACACAGCGCAGGAACGGCGCTTAAACAAACGGCTGGATGGGATCCTGGAGGCCATCACGGCGACCAAGGAGGCCCTGCATCAGGACATAGCGCAGGTCGCTACTGGGCTGGGACTCTTGCGGGCCGATCATGCCAAACTGGCGGACAGAGTCAAAGACAACGAGGTGACGATCCGGGAGCTCAAGCCAGCGGCGGCAACCGCAGAACGCACAATTGCTGAGATCCTGGGCCGCCTGGCGACGCTGGAGAGGCGAGCGGAAGACGCCGAAGGACGCAATCGGAGAAATAACGTGAGGGTGGTGGGACTGCCGGAAAAAATTGAAGGGGATGACGCCGTGGCGTACATGGAGGACTGGTTCAGAAAGACCGTGGCCCCGGAGGGCCTCTCCGCCTTCTTCTCCCTGGAGCGGGCGCATAGGGTCCCGGCTCGCCCGCCGGCGCAGGGCCGCCCTCCCCGACCCATGCTGGTTAGGCTCTTGCACTATAGAGACAGGGACCTGCTGATCCAGAAGGCACGTGCAAATGGCCCCTTCCAGGTGGCGAACAGCTCGGTCACGGTGTTCCCAGATTACACGCAGGAGGTGCAGAAGGCCAGGACCTCCTTTCTGGCCGTCAAAAAGGAACTACGGGTCGAGGGACTACAGTACTCCCTGCTGTTCCCAGCGAAACTGCGGGTAATCCTGAGTGGGACGACCCACTTCTTTCAAACCCCTGAGGAAGCATGGGCATGGCTGGAGTCGTATCGGGCGGGCACGGCCCGGGGAAGGACGGAGGAAAAAGGGAGGCAGAAACCGACCCAGGTGCGGAAATCGCAACGGATCCGCAGGCGCAACAAACTTCAGGGAGCGGAGCGGGATGGACAGATGGCGGACGACAGGCGGAGGGCGCTGGCGGCGACGGCGATCATAACCGGCTCTCAGGGGGAGCGGACCCCAGTGGCCTCGGAGTCTGGCGAGGAGGCCGGGCAGTCTGGCGGAGAGACATCGGAGGTGGAAAGTTCCGGGGGGCCGGTGGTCACCCCGCAGACGGCGGATGGACTATTCGATGGGTAATGCGGATGGGGGGACCACATTGGTGACTCCGGGTTCGGACAGGGGGTCCCGGTGCTCGATGGACTTGCAGGTATGGTGCTGAGACATTCGGGGGATGCTGGGTGCGGGGCGGAGGGCTTGGCCTGCCCTAGGTCGGCTCTGACCACCCTCGAACGGCTCCTAAGGCCTTCTGTGGAGACGACCACAGAGTAAGGAAGGTTGGGTGGGTTATAGGTTTGGATGGGGGCTGATAGTGCGTTATTAGGTCCTGTTCTGGGGAGTGGGTGGGGGGGAGTTTGGGGGGTTGTTGTTGTTGCGGGGTTCTATTGCGCTGCTGTAGGGGGCCCGGGAATGTTGGTGTGCGGGGGGGGTACTGGTTACAATGGGGACGTTACCTAATTTAAAATGCCTCACGTGGAATGTTCGCGGCCTCCGCACTATGTCGAGGCGCCACAAGGTCCATGCCCATCTGGTGAGGCGAGGTGTACAAATTGCACTCCTGCAGGAAACTCATTTAACCCAACAGGAACTCACTGCGCTGCAGAGGAGGTGGCGTGGCCAGGTGTTTGGGACTACATGCTCAGCGTTTGCCAGGGGAGTGTTGATATGGATACGGGCAGGGATCCCATTTCAGGCTGAGACCCAATTGGTGGACCCGGGGGGTAGGTTTGTGGTGGTGAGAGGGAAGCTCTATGGTCAGGATGTGGCCTTATGCAGTATATATGCCCCCAACACGGATCAGGCCCGCTTTTTTGTTAGCTTGACGGGTTCCCTGGCGCACTTCCTGGCGGGCCCAATCCTGATAGGAGGGGACTTTAACTCGATCACTGATGTAGCACTAGACCGGTCGCATCCGCCACTGGCTGACTCGCCGGTGCGACGACTAGCGGCACACAGGGCGGACTGGCAGGAGAGGTGGGGGCTGATAGATGTGTGGAGGGAGCAGCATCCGGGACACAGGGATTATTCCTTCTTCTCCGCGCTACACGCGCTCCACGTTAGGATAGATGCCGTGTTGTGCAGCAGGGACTTGGCGCCCATGATGGCTCACACGGAGTACCTCGCCAGAACGATATCGGACCACAACCCGCTGCTGCTGACGTTGCAGTGGCGGCGGCCGAGGTCGGCGGTCCCGACATGGCGCTTGAGGCCAGAAGCATTGGAAGACCCGGTGTTTGGGGATGCGATCAAGCGGGGCATAGAGCAGTATTTTACGGAGAATGAGGGTTCAACGGCCACGAGGGCGATGGAATGGGACGCCATGAAGGTGGTGACCAGAGGCATTTGCATGGGAACATTTGCGAATGTGAGAACCACTATCCTGACGGCCCTGGAGAAGGCGGAAGGGGTGTTGCGGGAGCTGGAGCAGCGTAGGCCTGAGCGACCAAAGTTGCAGGACAGGCTGCTTGAGGCGAAGGAGGTGGTAGCGACAGAAACTGAACGGCTGCGGGGCTTTGACTACAAGCGGTATCTCGTCAGAGTGCATGCGGAACGGGACAAGGTAGGCACGCTCCTGGCCAGATTAGCAAACCCGGAACCCCGGGGCTGTCCGGTTCTCAGTATTAGAACGGAGATGGGGGAGATGGTTTACTCGCAGGGGGCGGTGCTCCAGCGGTTCAGGTCCTACTATTCGGTCCTCTATGAGAGCCAGCTGGGGGTGGAGACCTCCGCGATAACTGATTATCTGGCGACTCTTTGCCTTCCCCGGGTAGATGCGGAGACAGCGATGGAGCTGGGAGGCCCCATTACGCTGCAGGAGATTCGAGTGGCTATTAAGCAGATGGCCCGAAACAAAACGCCGGGGGTGGATGGCCTGCCGATCGAGTTTTACTCGCAGTTCGTGGAGGCCTTGGCGCCCAGGCTCTTGCTGGTCTACGCTGAGGCCTTGGAGCTGGGGAGACTCCCACAGTCGATGAGGGAGGCCTTGGTGGTGCCGTTATTGAAGCCCGGCAGGGACGCCTTGGAGGTGACGTCCTATAGACCCTTGTCTATGCTGACGGTCGACTACAAAATATTGAGTCGCATATTAGCCACTAGATTATTACCGTACATGACCACACTGGTTCACGGGGACCAAGCCGGCTTTATCCCCACTAGGAGTACAGCATGGAATATTCGCCGCCTGGTCCGTATCATGGACAACGTCTGGGACCCAGCACAGCGGCCGGCAGTGCTCGCCGTGGACATCGAAAAGGCTTTCGACAGCCTCGAATGGGGATACCTCGATGCGGTGCTCGAGAAGTCCGGCCTGGGGGAGGGGTTTGGACGTTGGACGCGGGTCCTATACTCCTCCGCTACGGCCAGGGTGCGGCTGGGAGCGGTCGTGTCCGAGGCCTATCCAGTGCGCAGGGGCACACGGCAGGGTTGCTCGTTATCTCCCCTGCTGTTCGCCTTGGCGATGGAGCCTTTGGCGGCGCAAGCACGGACAGGAGCGGTGTACGGCGGGGTTCGCTGTGGGGAGGAGGAACATTATATATCCCTGTACGCGGATGACCTCCTGCTGTACCTGGAGGACTCCGGGGACGCCCTGGACGGGGCTGTGGAGATGCTCTCGCGCTTTGGCGAGCTCTCGGGCCTCAAGGTCAACTGGACCAAAACCTGCGTTTTCCCGCTGCGGGCAGGGGTCCCGTATTGCCCTCCCACTCGGGATGTGGTATGGGAGGCCAAATGCTTTACCTACCTGGGCGTCCGGATATACCACGACGTCGAAAATCTGTTGGACGGTAATGTAGGGCGTTGTATACGGGCTCTGAAGGGATGCATGGCCTTCTGGGCTGCCCTCCCGCTCTCGGTCCTGGGCCGGGTCGCGTTGCTGAAGATGGTGGCCCTGCCCCGACTGCTCTATTACTTCCGCACACTGCCGATATGGATCCCGCAGAGGATCTTTAAAGAACTAAGGTCGCAGATCATCAGCTTCCTATGGGGGACGGGACGGAGACGAGTAGCCCTGACGGTACTGATGCGGCCTAAACTAGAGGGAGGACTGGCGGTCCCCGATTTTGAGTTGTACTACCTGGCGGCGCAACTACAAGTGCTGACACAGAATGTGGCCAGAGTATTCCGGGGCCCGGAGCCGGGACGGGGGACGGGCATCCAGAGACATGTCCTGTCTTACATAATCATGCAACAGAAGTTAGACCTGAGAGACTTGTCCATTGAGGAGAGGACTCTCCGGCTATGCTGGCAGAGGAGCATGCGGAGAGCAAAGACGGTGAGACCTTATGCACCGGAGCTCCCGCTGGGGATGCTGACGGCGCTGCCGCATGGAGGCGATTGGTCCCCGCTAGCGGAATGGGAGGAGCTGGGGTTGCAGATGGTGGGGGACCTCTATATCGATGGGGCGCTGGCCCCCTTCGGGG
Organism: Triturus cristatus; assembly: GCF_964204655.1. NCBI lineage: Eukaryota > Metazoa > Chordata > Amphibia > Caudata > Salamandridae > Triturus > Triturus cristatus. The sequence continues at coordinate 370,661,329 of NC_140584.1, read as the reverse complement.
CTCTGCAGGAGCAGTTTGGCCTCCCGGATGGGAGTTATCTCCTGCACGCGGCGGTGAGCGCGGCAATACAGAAACACTGGAGGAAGGGGCTGGAGGAGCCCACTGTGGCGCTAACCTGCCAGTACGTGGCAATGGCGGCGGGCACGATCAAGGCGGTGACATGCCTACAGGCTAGACTGCTGCAGGAGGGGTTGGAGCCGCTTGCGGCACTAAAGGAGCGGTGGGAGGAAAGCATAGGTAAACCCATTCCGGACACGGTCTGGAGCCACGTCATGCGGAGGACATGGAAGGGTAGCGGGAATGCCCGCTTTCAGCAGGTGCACTTCTTCATCGTTCACAGGGCGTATTTGACCCCGGGAAAGATTAGCCGGCACTTTAAGGTGCAGGAGGCTGCTTGCCCGCGCTGCTTCACACTGGGAGCTGAACTAGAGCATATGCTGTGGGGGTGCCCGAAGCTCGGGTCGTATTGGGCTGAGGTGGGAGAGATCTTGAATACTGCGACGGATAGGGAGGTCGAGTTTGATATGGGGGCGTGCCTGCTGCTCTGGTTCCCTCACACAACAAAGACAAAAGTGACGAGTAAATTTATAGACTTGGGGCTTATGTTGGCCCAGAGAGAGATTACGTGGCACTGGAAGTCCCGGGAGGGCCCATCGATCGGGCGGTGGCTCTCCGAGTTACTAAAATGGTCAGGATGTGAGAGTGAAGTCAGAAGGCGCCAAGCGATTAGGACGGACAATGAAGCGGGGCTGGAGTGGGTAAGGGCATGGGAGCAGATCAAGCAGGCCCTGCAGGATTGCCGGCTCGAGCGAGCGGAACGGGAGCGTGAGGAGAACGGAGTTCCTTGAGGCTGAGGACAATAGATGTACCCCAGATAGCTGGCACGAATTAGAGTTAGGGACCACTGGAGGGGCCCGCAGCAGCAGCAGTTGGGGGGGGCGGGCTGGGAGGGGGGGGAGTTCCTGCGGTGGGAGGGTAATGCTACACTGAGTTGGGTGAAGAATGTAGCTGGTGGGACAGAAAAGCAGAGGCTCCCATGGGGCATGCACCAGGCACCGCTGTGAGGCGATAGTTGTGTTCCATTGCTTAACTATCCATCTACGCCGCCCGGCCTCCGGGATGTGGGCTGAATGGCTGTGTGCGTTGCTAAACCGAGGAATATGACCGGAGATTGTAGGGGGTGCCGGTTGCCCCGATGGTTATGTTGCTGAAAATGTTGCAATAAAAAACATGTTAAAAAAAAAAAAAAAAATGACCCGGAACAGATTTTTTTATACAGGATATGTTTGACAGGGAGTGGGAGGCAGGAAATACATCACAGGAAATAGTTGGCAGCCATTTTGTATTCATCCAGATCCATCCACAATCATGAATGTAATCTACTGCCATCTTGCTGTTCTGTTGTGGATAAAAAAGAAAAGACAGTGCATGTGTGAATTATTAAAATGTAACAAGAGGGGGAAGAGACCATTTAAAGACATTTCTGCACTAATGGGCGGGGGGGCTGACACAACATGAAACCCCTGTTTCACTTTCTCATGCTTTGCATCATGGTACATGTAGTCCATATTGGGTGCTCAGTAGCAGAGTTGTGTGACGTGTTACGTAACATTGGGGTGGAGAAGTGTGGATATATCACAGACACATGGGGGTAGATTTATGTTCCCTGGCACATCCCTGCAGATCAGCAGGGATGCGCCATGGGAGATGTGTCACGGAAGTTTGCCCTTGCACCACTGTAGAAGCGCCGCATTCACAATGCCGTGCATCGTGGCGCAAGGACAAACAGATGCGTGACGCATCTGGCCGGCTTAAGGTTGGCGCATTGCTGGAGTTGTGTCACAACCGCCACACAGCTCCAGCATGGCTCAGGGTGCCCCTATCCCTGACATGCTGCGTCAATCCTTAAGCCTGCTTCAAGCAGGCGCAGGGCTTTGACGCAGCATGGCCTGAAAAGTGTCTGAGTGAAATCTTGTGGATTTCAATCAGCCACTTTTTGGAGGCATTCCTGTGCCAGAAGGCCCCCCCCGTGCAGGTACGCCCACATGTGGCGCAAGCTTGACAACGTGACGCATCTCCCTAGATGCGTCACGTTGTAAATAGCACGCAGCATGGCGCTGGGTCGGCGCCGGCGCTGCGTCACTAAAGTGACGCAACGGGGGCACAAAAGTGGTGCACGGGGCGTATTCATCTGCCCCATGGTGTCTGATTCACCCATGACATCACTTACGTTGTAGGCGCATCTTTTGTGGGTGAGTCACATCTGTTGATGGCACAGGCCCGCCAATGCTATGGTTATGGCCTTTTCTGATTCAGTGACCCATCCTCATGAGGTCCGGCTGTGTCTCTCAGTACATGTATCATTTTCCATCAGCGTCAATAGATTCTTTCGGGACATCCACTACACTGATCACTGACATGGGCACATGAGCTGCAGCACGCTCAACCTTTTGACTACTGTCACCAGCTGTGATGAACATGCAGTTAGTGTGGCTTGCAAAGTTGTCTCGGAAGGAATTTATTTACACAGTCGTGTATATCCAAGTTTCATCATTGGCAACAGACAGCAATCAACATTAAGTCCATTCCACTACAGGTTGCTCATGTGAAAAATGTGGCAACGAGCTGCTCACGGACTTGCATGCCCTGACCTCGGTTATGTGCCATGGCCCGGTTTCCCAGATTCAGAGCTAGCCGAAGTTCCAGCGGTATGTGTAAGCCATGCATTAAGGCAATGTTGTGCAAGACACAACAGGCTAATATGATCTTGCACACAACTTCTGGGGAGTACTGCCGCACCCCCCCTGTACGGTCGAGACATCTGAATCGCGACTTCAACAGACCAAAAGTGCGCTCTATGATGGCTCGAGTCCGTATGTGTGCCCGATTGTACCTACGCTGTGGTACAGTGTTTGCACTCCTGTAAGGGGTGAGGAGATGTGGGGTGAGTGCATACCCAGCGTCACCTGAGGAGAGGGGAAAGGGCAGTTGGTTACATTTCCCTCTTTGACTTGCACAGGACATGATCTGTACTGTATTACATGCAGTATCTGTTGGGCCATGTATGTAGCTTTATGATTCTTATTGTACAATGGTTAATGTTGGGGGCCATTCATACATTTGCTAAACACATTTCCCTCATTTCTAATGCTTGGTACTTATCCAGTAGCCACATGTTGTCAAATTCTCCCGCAGCCATCCACCGGGCAAGAGGTGACATGCGGAATATGAAGCTGTCATGGGTACTGCCTGGGAACACCGCATGCACATTAATGAACCTCCCCCTGGCATCACAGACAGCTTGCACGTTGATGGAATGCCATCGGTGTCTGATGCAGAAGATGTGTGCAATGTGGCGGGGTGGCTGAAGGGCCACATGGGTACAATCAATTGCACCCAGCACACAAATGGGAATTGTGCAATGAGATAGAAATCTCGTGCTGCCCTTTGTCTCAGGGCCAGTGTACATGGCATTTGTATGTGGTTGTGGGAACTTGCAGTGATGCATCTCAGTACCTGATGCAGGCACCGCGACTGGCTCGCCTGGGATATGCCCACATGGTCACTGGAGACCCTTTGGAAAGAGCCAGTGGCAAAGAAATGGAGCGCAGAGAGGATCTTGAGATATGCTGGGATTGCATGAGAGCAGCAGGTCACAGAGTCAAGTTCCTGCTCCCACTCACATACCATATCCAAGATGACTTCTGGAGGGAAACGGTACCTGGCCCTTACATCTTGGCTGGAAATTCCAAATAGGTTGACCCTCTGCCTGAAGATCCTCTCTGCTCTCCTCCTCCTCCTCAAGTGGTTTTGCCGCATGGCAAGGGGCAGTGCAACAAACACATTCAGTGACATGTTGTAAGGGTTTGTGTGTGTGTCTGCTCTGCAGTTATACATGCTGCCGACCTAGGATTGGCTGGAGTGTGTCAGCTGATACACGATGGGGGATGGTAGGGACTTGGACAGGTGTTTACCCTTGGCTCAAATGATCAATGGCCACAGTTAATGTAGTCTTGCCCAAATCGGGACTTCCGGCCCGAGAGCGGAATTTCTGGCCCGCATATGGACTTTCCGGCCTGTATGTGGACTTTCCGGCTCGTATGCGGACTTTCCGGCCCGTATGCGGACTTTCCGGCCCGTAAGCGAACTTTCCGCTCCGGGTGCGGACATTCAGCTCCGGTCGCGGAAATTCCGGCCCGAGTGCGGACGTAAGTTTAGTGCTCGTAAATGCATTCTGTGAATAGCAAAAGTTCTTAGTTCATTCTGTGAATAGCAAAAGTAGTAAGTTCATTCTGTGAATACCAGAAGTAGTAGGTGCATTCTGTGAATACCAGAATGGTAGTAAGTTTAGGATTTAGTCTTAAGTTTGTTCTGTGAATCGGGCCCAATGCATTGGGGTCCCCCTGTGATTAGCATGACCTCCTCTGTAAGACCCTAGTATATAATAGGGCAGGGGATTAAAACTACCTCTTAAAACGCGCCACAGGGCATGTTTGCACACATCACCTCAGGCCCCGTCCCCTCCCTTCCCCACTGTGTAAACACGCCTTGTGGCCATTTTAAGTTGGGAGATTAAGTCCCCTTGAATCCTGAGGGTCCCTAGGGTCCAACTAGACCACTAGGTACCTCCAGTAAGCGCCACAGAGCTGCGTTGCAGAGAGATGTAAAAAGGGGCACGGCCTAGACCACCTCTCTGCAACGCAGTGCAGTGGCCCTTACTGGAAGCACCTGTTGGGCTAGTTGGCCCCCAGGGTCCCTCAGGATTGAAGGGGAAATATTTCCCTAGCTTAAAACGCGCCACAGGGCTTGTTTGCACACGTTAACTCAGGCCCCGTCCCCTCCCTTCACCACTGTGTAAACATGCCCTGTGGCTGTTTTTAGTTGGGAGATTAAGTCCCCTTGAATCCTGAGGGTCCCTAGGGGCAAAATAGCCCACTAGGTACGTCCAGTAAGCACTATTGCAGAGAGGTGTAAATAGGGGCATGGCCTGCACTACCTCTCTGCAACGCAGAGCAGTGGCGCTTACTGGAAGCACCTGGTGGGCAAGTTGGCCCCCAGGGTCCCTCAGGATTTAAAGGGAATTATTTCCCCAACTTAAAACACGCCAGGGGGGCGTGGCCAAGCCGCGAGCTGAGATGGCTGCGCGGCGCTGAAGCTCCGCCGATGACCCAGCAGGATCATCGATGTCCCCTACCTCCAGCGACAGGTGACGGACTCAGGCGATGCCTCTTTGTCCCGGGCCCCCCGGAGCCTGATTTGGGGGCGGTGTGTTGACGGAGTCGTCTGCTGCTGACACGGATGCGGCGCTCCCCGCGAGGCGGCGAGGTCAAGATGGTGGCCTGAGGCGGCGAGACGGGGGGGATGCGGTTGCGGTGGTGGCTGAGGCGGACACAGGTACCAAGCGGGGGCGGCTGGGGGTTGGATGCCTGTGCGTGGGCTGGGCGGGCTCTGCCTTGCTCCCTGCCGCTGCGAGAGCGGTGCCGGTCATGTGCTGGTCGGGATCGGCGCCGCTTAGCGGCCATGCTTGCGCTGCTCCCCGTTCTCTCGCTGCTTGTAGCGGGTTGGGCGGGTCGGGGCAGGCGCTGTGATGAGACATACAGGTCTATATTTTTCAACCACAGATGGTAGCTCTGAGCCAACATGTCATTCTCAATGACCATTTGTGGGTAATCCAGAACAATGTGCAGCATGTTTAGCTCCTGAACTTTACATTTGGGCACCTGCTCACATGCAGCATTTGCCAGCCGTTTCCTCCACACAGCACTGACATCAATAAGATGACACATCAACAGACACACCTCATGCTAGAAATACCTGAAGGACGGGTGGCGAGGGTTGAACTGCTGCAGCCAGGATGTCATGCAGTCCCCGGGACGGTGTCCGCTGCTGTGGTGTCATCCTGTCAGCAGCTGTGATGAGACATACAGGTCTATATTTTGCAACCACAGATGGTAGCTCTGAGCCAACATGTCATTCTCAATGACCATTTGTGGGTAATCCAGAACAATGTGCAGCATGTTTAGCTCCTGAACTTTACATTTGGGCACCTGCTCACATGCAGCATTTGCCAGCCGTTTCCTCCACAAAGCACTGACATCAATAAGATGGCACATCAACAGACACACCTCATGCTAGAATTACCTGAAGGACGGGTGCGCGAGGGTTGAACTGCTGCAGCCAGGATGTCATGCAGTCCCCGGGACGGTGTCCGCTGCTGTGGTGTCATCCTGTCAGCAGCTGTGATGAGACATACAGGTCTATATTTTGCAACCACAGATGGTAGCTCTGAGCCAACATGTCAGTCTCAATGACCATTTGTGGGTAATCCAGAACAATGTGCAGCATGTTTAGCTCCTGAACTTTACATTTGGGCACCTGCTCACATGCAGCATTTGCCAGCCATTTCCTCCACACAGCACTGACATCAATAAGATGACACATCAACATTCGCACATGTATGAGAAGATTACTGATAGGAAGGAATAAATGACCCGGAATCCTCCCCATTACACTGTTTTCACCTTTGCCATTCAGACTTACATATTTCCAGAGTCTCATGTTGTTTGTTGTCAAGTCAGAAAGAGTTTCATGTGGGAGATTTGCAATAGTCAGGGACATGATGTTGCTCATTTGTGCTTCCCCACGCATGAAGTCACACATATTTGTATGAGAGAACACAGATGTCTTATGTCCATCCTTTGAGTGTCCTCTCTTTGCGTACTCTATTTCCAAGATCATGGTACTACTTAGCTGACGACGATTGGTGTCTTGTACAGCAGACATCCAAACCTCATATGTCAAACACACACCTATACATGTGAATACAGTAGGAGAGGAGGCAAGCAGAATGTAACATTTGGTTTATACTCACACATTGCGGATAGGCTTAGAGGCTTTGATGCCTTCTGCCTGCACTGGATTAGTGTGTTGCTCTTCAGCCTAGTCATGTAGCAGGTGTAACTGCATGAAGATTCACCTTAGCAGCCCCTACATTCATCTCAAGGTACACTACTGGCATCAGTGTTGGCCTCAGCCATGCTATTTTCATCATGGTGTTTCCTATCATTGAATTGCAAGCCGGTTGTGTTTTGGTCACTTCATATGACTCATGGTACTATTGAATGTCCATTCTGCACTCACTTGGCATACATTTTGTGTCATCCTTTCATTAGCCACCAGGTTATGATCTTGCATGGGTTCAAATGCCATATGTGAGCATATTGTGATGCAGGACAACAGTGTTGTAATACACATACAACATACTGCGGACGTGAAAGGCACATTTCATGAGCAGTCAGCCTGATATATTCTTGAGTTCCCCTCCCTTGGCCCAGCACCGGAACAGTGTGTGGGCCCTGAACAGATGTCACAGCCAACCTTGTAGCAGAAGTCAGTGTGTGTCTTTGATTCTGGGAGGACCTCGTTGTACCTACAATGATAAGTGTGTTTTGCTACTTTACATTCCTGCAGCCAAATGTGATGCACTAGATTTCTGGCACAAAGGATGAGCACAAGCAGTTGTGGGCACCAGTGTTGCTGAAGTGTTTTATACGTAATATCATGATTGCTCCCACATAACTTCGAATGGGCCCACTACCTGGATGCAAACAATATCACAATGACATGTCTACGGATCCTGATGTGAGGTCCACTATCGTGTTTTTTTGCTGGGCAACACGAAAGCCAGACAATGTAAGTGGTACATGACCAGCTGTGTGGACTGGGAATTTGATCTATATTGGAAACATTCAAAGTTGGACAGTGTATGCATTGTCAATACTAATGACCCTGGGATCTCACTTGTTCATCATTGCCATATTTCTGTCAATTAGATTGATTGATTACGTCTACAGACACCATTACAACATAGTGGGGACACCCTTTTGAGTAGTTGTGGCACTCGATAACAGGATTGGATTGCCAGGTCTGGGGCTGAAGCTGAAAAACATGTCATGTTCCGCAATTACGAAGGTTTGATGAGCCAAGACATGTAATATATTGTCTTCAGCTGTTCACAATTATAATTAGCTAAAGGTGGATGTCCATTGACAACTCCAATAGTAATGCAGCTTTTTGTTCATCTCTGGTTGACTTTCATATGTGGGCACTATATGTCCCTCGGTCACTCCTGACAATTTATGCATTTTGACCATCTCCTGGCCACTTTGACTTACCAGTCGGTGAGGGTGGTATGCCATCACTGTACGGTGGCGATTCCTCCCAGTCGATGCAGGGACCTCTGCTGCGGCAATTGTCTGTGCTCTGGCTGAATGTGTCAATGGGTGGGAAGAGAGAAAACTAAACATATGGAATATGTGCTTGTGGAACATTTCTGTGATTTCCCCATTTCTTCTGCATGCTAACAGTGTTATGCAGTACTGCCGCAGACTGGGCAGGGAGGAGCAGTGGTGCATTGGGGACGTAATGGCGTGGCAGGGTGGGAAATGTACAACAGAATAGGTGTATGACTTTTTAGATCTGATGAATCTCTCACCTTCTGCTTTGTGCTTTAAGCTTGCACGGGGTGATTTACTTCTTTGATATTTTGTGGCATGTTTACATGCCCCTTGTAATACATTTACACCGCAGTTGCGTCACTTCTGTGACACAGCGGTGGGGTAATACAGGTGACACATTTAGACTTATTCACAATGTTATGCATCTATGGGGATGCCTCACGTCCTGCGCAACATTAAACATGCATCAGCTGTGATGTAGGCAGGGTGTGTGTTTATTTGGTTATGCCTCGTACAAGTGATGCATTGTAATCGACGGCATTTCACGTAGTCACTTTTCATAGGGTGGTGCCATGCAAACTTACACCAGCTTGAGGCACATGTAATGAGTGGCCCAGAACGTTAGGTGTAGGCGGTCCATGGACATTGTTGGAGTTGCGTCACACTTGCGACACTACTCCAGCAGAGCACCCCCCCTAATGCCATCAGTTGCGACACCCATCTGTCTATCCCAGCGCCACAGTGCACCGCATTGTAAATGTGACGCATCCGCGGTTGCACAAGAGTTGGATTGCGTGTGTCATTGTTACTGGCGCATCTCTGCTGATATTTGTCAATTGCTACTTAGCGGGCTGGTGTATTACTGCAACTGGACAGTGCCCATGTTTTCTGAAGTGGGGGAGGGATTTGCCATTTCCATCGCTAAGGATTGTGGGACTTGTAGTGCTACATACAGAGGGTGACACAGGAGTCTCTGACTGACGGATTTTTTTATACACTTTGGACTACTTCCTTATTCACACTGACAGTACAACACAGACAATCTTTTCATGCCCTTTTTGTTTTCATCCCACTTACCTGGTACCACGTAGCGGACGTCACTGACAGGCAGCCCATGGACCAAGTGGGGGTGTATCGTTGTCAGGAGATCCTCCTCCAGTGGGGTGAGGCGGATGCATGGTCCAGAGTATGCGGCTGGGAGGATCCGTTGTAATTCAATCCGGGAGTATTTCTTCTTTACCCTCAGCCGCTCATCCTGCCATTTTTTTTTTAGGTCCTGGACTGTGCGCCTCTCCTCCCCCAATGCTGTGACAGCAGTGGATAATTGCTGCCACAGGGCTGCCTTCTGTGTCCCACTGGTGCAGTAGGGTGGGAGTCCATAGAGGCGTTTGTGGTGCCTGACAATGAACTCCACAAGCATGGTGGTCTCCTCTGCTGTGAAATTCCTCTTTCTTTTCAGGAGGTCCATTTTTCTCAGCCGGTGTCAGCTTGCAAAGACAAACTCTGTATGGCCAAACCTGTTTCTTCACTGTGTGCTGCTTTTAAATGTTTTGTGCTGCTGGTCAATCAGTGTTAATTGGCTTCAGCTGGATCATGGTGGGGGATGGTAGGCACTAGCAACATGATGGCTAACTGGAGCTGTTGGCTGGGATTGGCTGGAGTGCGTCAGCTGATGCATGGTGGGGGATGGTAGGGACTTGGACAGGTGTTTACCCTTGGCTCAAATGATCAATGGCCACAGTTAATGTAGTCTGGTCCCAAATCTGACTTTCCGCCCCGAGAGCGGAATTTCCGGCCCGAGAGCGGACTTTCCGGCCCGTATGCAGACTTTCCGGCCCGTAGGCGGACAATCTGGCCGTGAGCAGACTTTCCGATCCGGAGGCGGAAATTCCGCTCCGGGGGCGGAAATTCCGGCCCGAGTGCGGACGTGAGTTTTGTGGTCGTAAATGGATTCTGTGAATAGCAAAAGTTCTAAGTTCATTCTGTGAATAGCAAAAGTAGTAAGTTCACTCTGTGAATACCAGTAGTAGTAGGTGCATTCTGTGAATACCAGAATGGTAGTAAGTTTAGGATTTAGTCTTAAGTTTGTTCTGTGAATCGGGCCCCTAGTGTTCCCTAGTGTATGTAGGTGTTTTCACTGTATTCTGAGTCTCTTTTAACATTGCACTGGCTCTAGGACTGGTTAGTCAGACTCAGTTACCACCAGTATCCGTCTGAAAAAGTTGAGGGTAAAGGATGATTTTGCAACAAGGCTTCTTTCTGCTCTTCTGTTTGTTCTTTCTGCACGTTATCGTTCTTCCTGCACTTTTCTTCCTCTTTGAGGGCTTCTGTTGCTTCTTTCTGCATTTCTTTTCTTTCTTTCTGTGCGTTTTTCCTTCTTTCTTCACATGTCCTATCTCTGTAGGCATAGTTAGAAATTAGCATTTAAAAATCCTTTGAAATTCACTGAAAAAACCATAGATTTAAGGCACGTTATAGTTAGGAATTAGCATTTAAAAAACCTTAGAAATTCACTGACAAAACCATAGGTTTCAGGGGCGTTATAGTTAGCTGGACTTTTCACTCGTACAAAACCATTGAAATTCCCCCGTTATAGTTAGTTCAGCTAACTATAACTCGCGCGCCCTCAATGCACTGCTTATGACGTCACATTTTACATCACTCATGACATGGTCAGTGACATCACTCATGACATCACTGATGACATCTCAAATGACATTACTGATGACATCACTGATGACGTCATCCTTGTGATAGAGTGGCATACCTCCTCTCCCCCTAATATAACCTTTGATACACACATTCAAAAATTGAAACTAAAATTTTCAGAACAATGGACATACCAATACCAGTTTCAACAACCTATTCAGTAATTCTAAGATCCACATATACATCCACTCATTCACCAACAGTCCTATACAGTCACTCATACATGTACTCACTCATCATATGTACTCATACACCTATACATCCTGTTACACAATGCCACTCATCCATAGAGTTACTCACACACATAGTCACTTGTGCTAATAAAGAATCAAACATCCATATACAGTTATACACACACCACCACACTTACTTCTACAGAAACTTACACATGCTTAGTCTTTTAAACAATCACTTATAGAAACACATACTTATTCATACAGGAACTCTTTCAATCTCTCACTCTCACATATACTCACTTATATACACCAATAGTCACATATACTAGTTTAAAACATATGTAGTTACTCATAAAGACACTATTGAGACAGTCATTCACTCACTAACACACCCATGCACACACACATCCAACCATACAGTCCGGCACACATGCTGTCTTCAACACATACAAACAGTGAATCACTCATTCATGCACCTATGCACTGCGTAATACCCCCCACAGAACCATACAGACACTCAGACACTCATACTGATACTCAAAAAACCAACTAATAACCTATATAGACAGTCATGTAGCTACTCACCAACCCATGCAGCCACTTATACACAAAGTGAGAGACTGATACAGATATTTACATATTTAAACATTACTCACTAAGCCATGTATTCACTAAGATACACTTAATCAGTCAGTTATACAATCAATTTTTCAAAAACAAATCATCCATTTAGACAATTATATACCCATTTATTCTTCCATCGCCCTTGAGATATACATATATAAAACATATGTAATTTCCAGAAAAACACACATTCACTGGATGATGCCATCAGTGATGTCATGAGTGATGTCACTGACCATGTCATGAGTGATGTAATATGTGACGTCATCAGCAGTGCATTGCGGACGCGTGAGTTATAGTTAGCTGAACTATCTATTACGGGGGAATTTCAATGGTTTTGTACGAGTGAAAAGTCCAGCTAACTATAACGCTCCTGAAACCTATGGTTTTTTCCAGTGAATTTCTAAGGTTTTTTAAATGCTAATTCCTAACTATAATGTGCCTGAAACCTATGGTTTTTTCAGCGAATATATATATACATACATATATAAACATATATATAATCTGCATATCTATATAAATACAAATATAAATGCATGCATACATATACATATACATATATGCATACATTTGCATGTTATGTACATGAAAGTTTGAAAAACACTAATAAAAGCAAAGCTAAAAAGCCACCTAATTACAAACAGAATTGCTTTAACTTAAACGAGGGCGAGACCTATTGCATTTTCAATGCTTGTTTACTTTGGCTCCATCAAGAAGGCATTTAGATGTGTCACACATTTGCCATAAATTCTGAATGTTAGCACTCTACTTGCTCATTAGATCCCTGTAGTAAAGCTACTGCTCACCAGGGAAGTCTGCTGCTGGTATTCAAAGTGCATGTTTCAGTCTGCATGTCAGAATTTTTTAATAAAATAGAAGAGGATTTGAGAAGTCAAAATGTACCCTCATTTTTCTTTCTGCAGCACTAATCATAATTTCTATGGCAAAATGAACCCCCTCATGTTGTTCCTTTGCAAATTAAATGTTTTAAGTGTTACCACTTTATTCCAATCAAGATGGCTTCAGGTGTGCCATACTTTTGTAATAAGTAAGACTGTTAGCGCTCTAGTTGTTCTTTAGAACACTCTGGGAAGCTGCAGTAGAACACAAAGGAATCAACTGACAGTCTCTGCTCTTGTTGGATGTACATGTTTTACTGAGAATGTCAGACTTCATTCTCACATGACTGAGAAAGATAATGTGAATTTACAGAAAATATGCTCTCAAGTTAGCTTATAGATCACCTTCCAAACCTCTGTGGGAAAAGCACGAGAAAATATTTTTCTCTCAAACATGATTCATGATATCCCAGCAGAAGGCTTTTTCACATGGTAAAATCACCTTAGAACACACCACAATTCCTAAAATGAGTATGGTACCATCAACAAATGATTTATAATGTAACTATAGTCTTAAAACCTTCTATTAACTGCAATGCTTTTTAGAGGTGCTATCATGTATATTGGTCCCAAGATGGCTGCCAACACTTCTTGGATGAAGTGCTGACAGCCAATCAGATCTCATGATGAGATGTGTGGTTAGGCTCCGCCCAGATATATATGTGACTTTGATTTTGATTTTCTCAGAGACTACTGAACAAATTGACACCATTTAAGCAAAAGGCACGAGTCCGAACTGAGGACTACCTCTTTGCCAAATTTGGTGTAATTCCGTTCAGCAGTTCGGGCTGTAGCTGCGGCTAAAGGTCCTATGGGAAATTGCATGGGGAAAACACGTTCTGGGATCCCCCTTTTTTCTCGGCCCCCGCTACATGAATCATCCAGAGACTTTCAGGATAGGAGCAGACCGGAGGTGGCCAAAAGTTTTGAAAATTTCACGAAGATTCGTCAATCGGCGCCACAATTATTGGGAACAGAATGTTGCGGATTTCCTATGGAAAATAGGTCCTAACTATAACTACCTACTGGCGACCGCCAGTAGGTAATTTAGCGCTTGGATGGATTTGAAACAGCAGTGCTCGGAGGGTCCCATCCCGGGCTTTATGCTGAGACATTTGCAGCAGGACATTGTGGCCATCACATTACGAGCGCACTGCAAGTCCCAACATTCAGCGGGGGCTGACAACTCATCTGACTGGCCCATTGGAGGGCGTATAATTGCTCAAAATGGTGGCAGTGGCGTTTGTCTGCAGGTTGTAGTGAGGCACCAAGAAGAAGAATGTGATGCCCGAAACACGTTGTGAGAAACCACAATTCCCACCATAACTGCTGGACTCCATGGCGGGTGGTCTCATGTTCGAGGGTGGGGACTCGCTAAAACATCACCCCGGGAGTGCTTCGTATCTTTTCAGATGGAGCTATGATGTTTTAGCGAGTCCCCACCCTCGAACACGAGAGCACCCGCCCATGGAGTTCAGCAGTCATGGTGGGAATACGGAGCTTGAATTTAATTTAAACTGCTTGAACTGCCGCTGACTTGATTACCCTGTCAACCATGAAGGCCGTGAGCTATCCAAGCTCAAGAACGCCGATCCATTTAATTGACGCCTGCAGCTACCTCATGTTGTTAAATCGAGCGGCTGGCGAGGGGTGTATCTGGTGTATCAAGAACTCACCACTCCTATTGAGGGGCCAACAGGGACTGCTTATTCGACACGGTCAGCTATGTGTGGTCTGCATTGCGCTGGCACTGAGTTGGCCCATCAGGAACCAATGAATGGAATCTGCCATACAGGCTAATATGTGTGACTTATAAGATCGCAGTGCCGACGTTGGTGCAGAGACACGTTGCTGCTGGGTAATACCCTGAAGAACATTGCAGCCCTGCCATTGGCTGTGATTCCAGTAATGAGAACAGGGGACACTAAATATAAGCCAATTGGACATTAGATACCGTATGTTGGCAGTTCGAACACTGAGGAAGGCATTACGCTGAAACGGGTCTGGGAGAACTGCCTTTCAATAAATATTTGTTTTCACCCCGGGAGTGCTTCGTATCCTTTCGGATGGAGCTATGATGTTTTAGCGAGTCCCCACCCTCGAACATGAGAGAACCCGCCCATGGAGTTCAGCAGTTATGGTGAGAATACGGAGCTTGAATTTAATTTAAACTGCTTGAACCGCCGCTGACTCGATTACTCTGTCGACCATGAAGGCCGTGAGCTATCCAAACTCAAGGAGGCCGATCCATTTGATTGACGCTTGCAGCTACCTCATGTTGTTACATCCAGCGGCTGGCAAGGGCTGTATCTGGTGTATCAAGAATGCACCGCCCCTATTGAGGGGCCAACAGGGACTGCTTATACAACACGGTCAGCTATATGTGGTCTGCATTGTGCTGGCACTGAGTTGACCCATCGGGAACCAATGAATGGAATCTGCCATACAGGCTAATTTGTGTGACTTATAAGATCGCAGTGCCGACGTTGGTGCAGAGACACGTTGCTGCTGGGGAATATCCTTAAAAAGATTGCACCCCTGCCATTGGCTGTGATTCCACCAATGAGAACAGGGGACACTACATATAAGCCAATTGAACATCAGATACCGTATGTTGGCAGTTCGAACACTGAGGAAGGCATTTCGCTGAAACGCGTCTGGGAGAACTGCCTTTAAATAAATATTTGTTTTCACCCCAGGAGTGCATCGTATCCTTTCCGATGGAGCTATGATGTTGCAGCGAGTCCCCACCCTCAAAAACGAGAGAACCCGCCCATGGAGTTCAGCTATTAGGGTGGGAATACGGAGCTTGAATATATATATATATATATATATATATATATTCACTGAAAAACCATAGGTTTCAGGGACGTTATAGTTAGTTGCACATTTCACTCGTATAAAACCGTAGAAATTTGGCCGTTATAGTTAGCATTGCTAACTATAACTCACGCCCCCGCAATGCACTGCTGATGACATCACATATTACGTACATCACTCATGACATGGTCGGTGACATCACTAATGACATCTCAAATGATATCACTGATGATATCACTGATGACATCATCCAGTGAATGTGTGTTTTTGTAAACTTTAAATATATTTTATATATGTTAATGCCAAGGTGTATTGAAGAATGAGTTGGTGTATACGTGTCTGGGTGGAGGATTTAATAGGCATGTGACTGACTGTGTAATTTATTGATTAAGTGTTTCTTACTGAATGCATGGGTTAGTGACTAAACTGTGTGACTGTCTGTATCAGTCTCTCAGTTGTTGTATAAGCTGCTGCATGGGTTGATGATTAGGTACATGACTGTCTATATGGCTTACTTATTGGTAGCATAAGTATTAGTATGGGTGGCTCAGTGTTTGTGTGTGAAGGTGGGTGGGCGGTGTGTAACTTTCTGCCAACATATGTGAGTGGCTAATTTACTAGGTGTATGGATTCAATAGTGCATGTGGAAATAGCTGTTTCGGTGAGTCTGTCTGTATCACTGTGTTGGAGAGTGAATGTATATCTCACTGGTATATGTGTGAGTAACTACATATGTGAAAGGCAGTATATGTGAGTTATGGAGTATATAAATGACTGTGATAGTGAGTAATTGTGAGAGTGGCTGTATAAATGAGTGTGTGCTTGTGTCAGTGATTGTATAAGAGAGTCAGTATATGTTACTATTTGTATTTATAGGTTAGATACTGAATGTATAACTGTATAGGTGAGTGAACGGCAGTGTTATAGATTCTTTACATGACTAGCTACGTGTGTCAATAACTCCATGGATGAGTGACGGTGTATGAGTGTTTGTATAGGTGTATGAGTACATATAATAGTGCTATATTGATGAGTGACTGCATGTATGAGTTACTGTATGGGTGAATGAATGAATGTGTGTGTATAACTAGGAAGTAGTCAGTCGGAATATAGTAACTGCTATTGATTTGTCTATGGTTTAGAAAATGGTAGTCAGTATTTTAGAGTGGGTTTATCAGAGGTTATATTAGGGTGTGAAGAGGTGCATCAAATTATCACAGGGATGATGTCATCAGTGATGTCATCAGTGATGTCATTTGAGATGTCATCAGTGATGTCATCAGTGATGTCACTGACCATGTCATGAGTGATGTAATATGTGACGTCATCAGCAGTGCATTGCATGGGTGCGAGTTATAGTTAGCTCTACTAACTAAAACAGCCAAATTTCTATGGTTTTGTACGAGTGAAATGTGCAACTAACTATAATGTCCCTGAAACCTATGGTTTTTTCTGTGAATTTCAAAGGTTTTTTAAATGTTAATTTGTAAGTATAACGTCCATGAAACCTTGGTTTTTTCTAGGGGTGGGCGGAATTTGCGAAGTTGCCTTTCGAAACCAAAAAATCTCCGCGAACACATGGAATTTTGCGTGCTCGCGGAGATTTCGGGGGCGGGGCTTCTTTGCTTTATTTCTGTAAGTGCTTCCTGCTGAGGTTTAATTTTTGTAACAGGAGGATCGTGCCAGAATGAATCCTGCCCTGCATATTTATCCAAGCTGATGCCACCGTTTTGTGCAATACCTCTACTCAACTGGAGTAATTTCTACTGGCTAAACAGGAAGTGCTACCTCGTTGGGTAAATGTATAGTGCTTTTCCTACACTACAGCTGCGTAAAGGGCCAGAAGAGTTGTCTCCCGTGACCATGTGTGTCTGTAACGTTGCCAACGCGCCGAAAGGTGCCGGGGTCCCATGAGTGAGCTGTCCAACATATTGGGGAAAGGGCGGGAAGCTGTTGCATACTGCTAGTGTATGTGGGGCGGGGCCAAATGGGCGGGACTTCTGGTCCAGTTCACATGCCTCTTGTTTATAAAGGGTCAGAGCAGGATCTCAGCGGCAGACGAGGAAAAGGAACCTCCTGGTCACAGTTACTACATGAGGATTGAGCTCGAGAAAATCAAAGATGCAAAGACCTCTATCAAGGATTACAGCTAACTTTTCAGTGTGGAATGGAGAGAAGGCACATCTGCTTAGCCACGCTCACAAATTCTACACGAGGATTGCGCTTAAGAAACTCAAGGATGCGAAGACCTTTCTACTGGCTAATCAGTAAGTGCTACCTCGTTGGGTAAATGTATAGTGCTTTTCCTACACTACGCCTATGCAAAGGGCCAGAAGAGTTGTCTCTCGTGACCATGTGTGTCTGTAACGTTGCCACCGCGCCGAAAGGCGCCGGGGTCCCTTAAGGTGAGCTGTCCATCATAGTGGGGAATGGGCGGGAAGCCGTTGCATACCGCTAGTGTATGTGGGGCGGGGCCAAACGGGCGGGGCTTCTATGCGAGTTTACATGCCTCTTGTTTATAAAGGCTCAGAGACCGATCAGAGCAGCAGATGAGGAGAAAGAAGCTCCTGGTCACAGGAACTAAACGGGGATTGCGCTCGAGAAAGTCATGGATGCACAGAGCTCCATCAAGGATCACAGCTAATTTTTGACAGTAGAAAAGCACACCTGCCCAGCCTCGACCTAGCTCACAAATTTTTTGGGCTGATTAATGCGTTACTGAATTTGAGCTTCAACTCGGGTACCTGCTTTATTTATATCTGTAAGTGCTTCCTGTTGAAGTTTAATTTTTGTGACAGGAGCATCATGCCAGAATGGATCCTGCCCTGTATATTTCCGTTCTGCCGCAGATCGCGGAAGTTTCAACATTTTCGCATTCCGCGCGGAATGCGAAAATGCCGAAATTTTGCATGTTCCGCGAGCAGAACGGAATTTGCCGCCCACCCTTAGTTTTTTCAGTGAATTTCAAAGGTTTTTTTAAATGCTAGTTTCTAACTACAATGTCTCTATGACCTATAATGTTTTTTAAGTAAATTTTAAAAATACGTGTATACTTTTTATCATGAAAACTAACTTACAGTAGTCTTTTATAACTTTTAATTATGGCTCCGGGTTTTATGGTATTTATTTTTTGGGCAATTCAGTCTGTTTTTATCAATTTTTTAAAATAATTCTATCTGTATTTACCCATATATATTTTGGGTTTTGTGTAAAAATGAATCTGAAATGAGTATATTTCCACATTTATTTATCTGATAAATATGCACTCATGCCTGAAGGACTGACCGTTTTTAGTCTCAGATGATAAAATATGCACAACCTTGATATTAAAATGTGCATGTTTTCTTTTACGAGCATATACATTGCTGTTTAAGGCTCTTTACTAACATTCTTTTATTGTTTTAACCCTTTTACATTTAGAACGACAGACCTATTGGCCTGGTAGTCATGATTGACAGCATTTACAATCGCTAAAAAAATAATCCAATTTCCTGTTTTTATCCACATATTCAAATAAATACAGAGAGGAAAATAAATAGTTTTCTGTCTGTATCTATCTGTTAAAATCAGTAAAAACGGAAACAGGAAGCCCTACTTATAATTTAACAATGTTTACAACTTAATTAGCAGTAATTAACATATAAGTGTAGTAAAAGTGTGACTCAGCACTTATAATACCTGACTTCGAACAACAGTGTTCACAGTTCGATTCCCGGCTCGAGTAGCATGTTAGCCCACCACTATCTCACTGTGGGCAACACCTTGCTTAATCTTCCCAATGCCCCCGAGCACCAGCACACCTTTCCGGGGGTAGCTGCACACTTTACAAATGCTGGCATTTTTAAAAATTTAACAGCATAGTGATGACTAATATTAGCACGTATTTTTTTTTCTTCTATTGTGAACGATATTTTTTTTATGTCTTCTATTTAGATATTTTAATCATGAGAATGCAAATGACACAGTTTGCTGTGTAACAGTTTTTAAACTCTCCAACGTATGTACATATTAAGGACCTTATACGTGTTTCGATGGAAATCGAAACCTTTACAGCTTCACATTTTGTAACTTTTACCAACACGTGCACAAGTTAAACAGTTACAACGTGAGCATGTGTAAACTATAAAACGTGACATCTAAATAGGCGGAGCCGCATCTTCTTTCCATAGACTACTCAATAACCAAACCAAGTATATAAACCGCACCCGTTGTTCGATTAGTTTCGTTTTGGCGAGTTATTTATCCGTGTCCAAACTGTGATGCAGTTCCCTTTTCTAGCTTCGGATTCTTGTTTTGCGGCAACAAAACATATTCCGGAGTTGTAAGTTGTTTGATTATGGCATAGTAGATATTTATAATACGTAGCTATTTGTAAATATTTAAACATTTATATCTAGAAAAAACTGTTATTGCATGTTTTTGCCTTTTTTTCTGTAACGTCAGCAGCTTGTTTTCAGAAACAGACAGATTACAGCAAACATTGCTCCTTTTCTGGCTCCTTTCAGCTTATATATTGTGACTTTCTATATTATAATATTGACACTGTACTTCACTTCAGAGATGTTTGTGATCAGTCGGCGCACACCCTAAAGATTTATAATTAACGTCACCAGCTTCCAGTTGTTAGTCTGTTTTCCCCTGGAGATCATATACTGTCAATATGTATATTACAATATCATCATGGTGATCTCAGAGGAGTTCCCAGCATTTTTTAAAAGACGAATACGCGTATACCAAACATTCGTAAAGAATTTGGAAAGTGCAAAAACGGTTGGGCCAGAAACATCGGATTTTAAAATCCTGTACATAGGTGTATATTCCCTGCCACCCAAATTCTTAATCAAGGGAAGCAGCCAATGCTTTCTGGCTGCCTTGTAGGCTGGGCAGAAAAAGATCACATGCAAATCATTTTCCTCTTTATCAACGCAAAGAGGACAGTATTTGGTGGAAGGGACTTGTAGCCAGGTGCTTGAAAAGGACCGAAAAGGCAATGTACTGTATCTCCACTGGAGAAATAACTTTCTGGTGAGTATGGGATATATGGGATCGAAAGCCTTCTCAAATCTGTAGAGATCCTTAGTTTGCAGGAATATGGAAGAGAGGGACCCCTCTGTCTGGGTAGCTAAGGCCCTTGCCCTTTTGTGTTCGTGATACAAATTCGCCAGGGATCTCTTAGAGATTCCTGGTGCTACATTCGCTGGTTCGGTCCACAATTCAGGGAGCCCCAGATCGGTGCAAATTGACTGGATGTTTTTGACCCAGGGAATACTGAGCGCCTTGGGGTGCTTTAATAGTTCGGCCAATTCCGCCCTATAGTCGGCGAGATCATCGCTGCTCCATAGCCTGCGCCAGAAGGCAATGGGTCTTAGACTTATCTCGTCGGCAAGTGGCCGTAGCCCTAGATCAAGCCTCAGAGGAAGAAGTGGAGTGCTAGGGGGAAGTGCGGTTATTTGTCTTATAAACCTATTTTCCGTGGAAGACAGGTTCCGACATGGAATGTGGCCCCACAATTCAGCCCCGTACAAGATCGCCCCCCTGGCCTGGGCTTTATATATCTGAATTAAGGCCCCCAGTGGGCGGTAGGTCGAACCAATCATCATCCGGGATATACCCCCGGTAATTTGCACTAATTTAAGGTTAGCCCTGCTCTGATGGGTCCCCCAGATCATATTTTCGTTGAGCGTCACGCCGAGATATTCAAACGTGGCTACTCTTTCCAGCCGCACTGCTCCCAGTTGCGGATTCGGGCGCTGTTTGGGGCTCGGATTCAATACCATATATTTGGTTTTTGTGGCGTTGATTTCCAACCCTCTATCCTGGCAGAAGGCCACAAAGGCATCGAGTATCCTTTGTATGCCCATGGGTGTTTTAGATATTAACAATGTGTCGTCCGCGAACATTATTGCGGGCACACTGTTGCCGTTTAATTTGGGGGCATCTGTGTAGTCGGTGGCGTTAAGATGGGCGATTACCCCGTTGACAAAGAGGCAAAACAGGGTCGGCGCCAGCACACAGCCCTGTCTTACCCCTCTGCCAACGGGGAATCTGTCAGTCAGTTCCCCCGACCTTCCACACCTCACCTGGGCATAATTGTTATGGTGCAACCTCTGCAAGGTCAATAAAATATCTGGTGGTACGCCCATCCCTGCCAAGATAATCCAAAGTTTTCCCCTGGGCACGAGGTCGAAGGCGGCCCGTAGGATATATAAGCAACGTCACCAGCTTCCGGTTTTTAGTCTGTTCCCCCCTTTTGATCATATACTGTGAATATGTATATTATAATTTTCACAGTCATAATGATCTCAGAGGAGTTTATGACCCATCGACATGAAGATCAAACATTTCGAAGTCCCGGAGAAAAGAAGCTCTGAAAATATTCACCGCTCGAAAGTATTTAGTTATTGATCTTCTGTTGTATTCATACATTTATTTTCCTTTTCTTTTTACTGTAACAATGGTGTCACTCATTATATTGTAATAGACTGTCCTATTGTTACAGAAGAGGAATTGGAGATTTGTTGGCGCCATCTGAAATACAGCTTACTAAGCTTTATTACCTACTTGATCCGATATTTTTTCAGAGAGCATATTTTACAAAATAACAGTCTAAAAAAATATAGCTTTCATACATACTTTCTTACTTGAAACATTTGATAAACCCTACATTTCTGAATGTTATTTTCTAATTTCTATTTTTCTCAGTTGCGGTTCCTATTCACCTTCTCCCTACAGAATATATAAGACCAGTACTGTATATTATAATAGTACTATCCTATATATTCTTAAATGAGTACGTGATTTGTTAGCGGGACAGTGTGCGACCTCTAAGCACTACGACAGAACGTTCCCGAATTCTATCAAATACAAACTTGAAAAATGATAATGCATACATTTCTATATAATATGAAGTCATTTGTGATAAACTGTTTTTTACTTGTTCTTCTGACCTCAAGTGATGTAGTTCGGGAGTGTTTGTTGTAGCACATCTTTTCTACTTTATCTAAAAGTAACTGATGCCCTTTTATGGGGAAACACTTTTACAAACTATAGCAGAAAAAAGGAGGGTGTGGCCGCGCTTAAGTGATATTTTATGAAATTCCATTTTTATTTGTCACCCCTTTAATATATACAGCGTCAGTATCCGAAGAAAGGTCATTTGTAATTGCTAGATAAAAACTGTTTGAAACCTAAACTGAAATTTTTGCTGTGCAACCACACCTTCCCGTCAGAAAAGTAAACACCACATTATAAGTAAATAGTGCTCCTGGTAAGTATCCCACCCGCAAACTTAAAAAAAAGAAGACCGCAACACACTCTGTTATTTTTCCGCCATGATTTTCACACCCCACGGCAATTATATAAATGGTCCTTAAAATATATAAACAACTATTTTTACCTTCTCAATCCCTCTCTACCACCTTGTGACCACTGTACATTGTTAATAGTGTTCCTACCCTCCCCTCTACTACTTTATTTTCCCGTACTCCTTTGGAAGTGCGTGAAAAAATGGCTGACAACAGTGAACCGTTACCACCCAATAAGGAGCAAACTTGTACTCGGAACACTTTAGCCAATAAAATGTCCATGTTGTTCCGCAGAGGAGGAGGGAATGGCTGCCAACAATTCTACTTTTGATGCTTCACAGCCAATGAGCATTAAGCTTGGAAAGGTCCCACTTGAAACACGTTACCCAATGAGATGTCCCTAATACTCCGCGGAGGGGGAAGGAATCGCTGACAACACTTCTACTTTCAATGGTTTACAGCCAGTCAACAATAAGCTTGGGAAAGTCCTCCTTGGAACACGTCGGCCAATCATATATCCCTCCTACTCCGCGGAGGGGAAGTGAATGGCTGTCAACACTTCTACTTTCAATAGTTCACAGCCAATTAAAATGAAGCTCTGGAAGCTCCTCCTTAGAACACGTCAGCCAATCAGATTTCCCTCCTACTCCACTGAGGAAAAGGGAATACCTACCAACACTTCTACTTTCAATGGTTCGCAACCAATCAATATTAAGCTCTGGAAGGAACTCCTTACAACATGTGAAGCAAATAGATGTCCTTGCTACTCTGCGGAGGGGAAGTGAATGGCAGGAAGCACTTCTACTTTCGATGGTTCGCAGCCAATGAACATTAAGCTTGTTGTTGGAACACCACAGCCAATTAAAAGTTAATTTTGTTCCACGCACAGATACAGAACACACCCTCCCACATATTAAATTCCTGTAACATAGTGACTCTATCCATGATAAAAGTGAACACTTCATAATAAGTAAACATTATTCCGCATTATATTAAAGGAAGGCCGCAATACGGAGCATTGTTGTTTTCACAATATAATTTCTACAGCCTACTGAACCTCCCTCCCAACATAAGGGAAGCACCGGGACTGCGGGGCCCCAGCGAGCCCCCACTTTTATTTTTTTAATAAATGCCCCCGGGACCTATCCCACCCAGGGGCCTCATTAAAATAAAACACGAGAATCCGCGACCCCAGCGCGAATTGCGCCGTTTGAGTTTTATTTAATGCTTTTTTTGGCCATGGGGGTCCTTCTGGGACCCCCTAAGCAGGCCTAGGGGGTCAGGGTGTTTCTACCCTGTCCCCTTCTCTTGTTTCATATCTTTGTTTCTCAGTGTTCTGGTGACTCACTTCTACTGAGTCACAAGATGGCTGCCAACACTTCCTGGTTTGGAGTGTTGGCAGCCAATCCCAGTGAAGCTCGTGCACGGGACTTAGGCTCCGCCTATCGAAACATTTTATTTTTCAATTTTCTCAGCAAATACTGAACGAATTTACACCATTTAAAACAAAAGTCGCTTTCTGATCCAAGCACTACCTTTCTGCCAAACCTGGGGTAATTCCGTTCAGTAGTTTCAGCTGTAGTCTTGCACAAAGTTTCCTATGGGAAATTGATTTTTCACACTTATTTTTTCAATTTCTCAAAAACTACTGAACGGATTTACACCATTTGAAAAAAAGGTTGCTTTCTGAACCAAGCTCTACCTGTCTGCCAAATTTGGGGTAATTCCGTTCAGCAGTTCGGGCTATAGCTCATCGCAAAAGTTCCCATGGAAATTAACATGGGGAAAACGCGTTTTGGGGCCCCCTTTTTTCTCAGCCCCGCTTGATAAATCACCCCCAAACTTTTAGGATAGGAGCTGACCTGGATAGACTTATTTTTGGGAAAATTTCGCAAAGATTCATCAAACGACGCCAAAGTTATTAGCAAATCAAAAAATGCTTTTCCTATGGAAACTAGGTTGTAACTATAACTACCTACTGGCGACTGCCAGTAGGTAATATATATATATATATACGTCCATCCCCACGCAGCATCTGTCCCGGCAAGGTGAACTCTGAGAGTTGCAGTGCCTGCAACACTACCTCTGATGTGTGGTCATGTGACTGGGGGCTGCAAGTGCTGCCACCAATGGGATATTACAGGACTATTTAAAACGCAGGCGGGGCAGCATCCTGTTGAACAACGGCATCCGAAGAAGGCTGTTTAAGCCGAAATGCATCATGCCTTATGCTGTGAAATAAAAGGCTTCCGAAGATACTCCCTATGTGGCCTCTACCTTTCTCGACTGGAGGGGTTTGGTGCATATATATATGTACTCGCTTATTCCAGTAAAGTTTGTTCACACACTGTATTGTGGGTAATTACTGCAATTCATTCTGGATAACATAAAGTAAGGAAGGACAATTAATGGACGCACACTTTCACCGAAGTGGCATTCATTTTGCAACGGTGAACTTGAGGTATATAGTCAAATATTACATTCATATTTAAATCCCCTCAAATATGCTGCAACCATAAATATTGCAAAATGTAAATCAACAGTATACATATAAACATAATGCTTTCTTATGTCAAATACCATGAATGCATACAGATTGTGCTCATGTACCTTATACCCCTGTTGGTACTGTAATGTAATGCTGATGTGATTTTCATGATGTGCAACGCAAAGTCAAACTGAATAAGTCTATGGCATAGTGCCAAGCGTGGTGGTATTATGTAGGTACTCAAGTCTAAGCGAGCATCCAAGACCACCCACACTCAGACGGGGTCCAACAATACTGACAAAAAATCAAGTCACCTAAGACCCAATAGTGAATGTCTTGGGAGAGATGCTTAGATGAACAGGTATGTTATCATAGAAGCAATTGCTCAAAAACTACTACCCAAGGCTAAAAAGCAACAGTACTCGGCTAGTGCCTAAAGAAATCTACACTGAATGTAGAGAGGGGAACATATACTGTGGCTAGTGCCCCAATAGATCCTCTCAACAAGCCACGTATATTGACCTTGGCAAGTGCCTGGGTGTATGGTGAAAAAGTCAGTAAATCAACTACTCTGTTATCCTGGTACTGCAGAAATCCCATCCATAAATCAGTATTCCACAATAAGAAAAAAAACGTGAAAAGGTGAAGCAGTCATAATATCTCCCAATACCACTTCACACCCCAATGGACAGTTATAAAGTTCAAATTAATGATAAAAGAAAGGATCTCTTATCTGAAGTTTGCTGCCCTCCACTGTGGTGATGTTGAAGAAAAAGTTAGGGTTGTAACGCGGAAACGGTTCCTCTATGTCGGGCCCTTACTTTTCTCCTGTGAATAAAAAAGAAAACCATGAGTTACTCTCACAGTAGGGGTTAAAAACCAACAATACACAACAAATTAATGCATACAGACAAGAACAAAATCTCTCAACCAGCGAATGTACCACCGGTAACAAGCGTCAAACAGGTCACACAAGTCAAATCAGATCAAGCGAAAAGAAACTTCCACCCATACTATTCATGAAGGTGAATGCTCATTTCTTCATCCTGGTTATGCCCCTCTGGGCTCTTGGTTTGTAGGTTGATTATGTACCAAGATTCTCTCTTACGCAGATGGAGTACTCTGATTCCTCCCCTATGGTTTTGCTGGATTTGTTCTATGACATAGTAGGTGAGAAGCAAATTATTCGAGAGTTGGTAATCTGCGAAATGCCTCACTAGCGGATAGTAAGGGTCTTTGTTGCTAATAGCCCTCATGTGTTCTAAGACCATCTTCTTTGTGTATAGTGTGGTGCTGCCTACGTATCTCTTTTTGCAAGGGCATTCAAGAATGTAAATAACGTATGAAGTGCCACAAGTGAGAAATTGGTTAATATTTCTCTCCTCATGATGCTGCTCCGGCATGATTTGCAATGGCCGCAGGGAAAAAATTCCTGCAGTACAAGATGTGTACTTTTGTTTGTAATATCCCCTTTGACCGACAAATCCCTAAGATTCTTGCCTTTCCTGTATGTGATTTATGGTTGCTCAGGTAATCTATGGCCAATGGTAGAATCACAAGATGAAATTTTCCAGTTCCGATTGAGGATTTTAGAAAAAAAATTGGATTCATTATTGAAAGTCAGAATCATACTGGTGGTGGTATCTTCTTCTGGGGTGACTTTTTCTTCTAAGGTTTCTTCTCTTTTGATTTTACTAACCTTCTCCTTTGCCCTTTCCAGTACCCATCTGGGGTACCCTCTTTCCCTGAACCTGTTCATCATATCCTCTTGTTCCTCAAAGAAGTTTTCCTTATTGCTGCAGTTTCTTCAGGCTCTCAGCAGCTCACCAAATTGAATGCTCCATTTTAATGTCTCAGGGTGACTGCTGAAAGCATGGAGAAGACTGTTGCCACTGTCGTTTTCCTATGTAGCTTGGTATTGAGTTGGATGTTTTTAACTTCTACAGCTACATCCAGGAATTCAATGGGCTCTCTATCATGGAGTATGTAAGGTTAATGTTAAACATGTTGTCATTAAGTATCTCGATGACTCTTTTTGCACTTTCTTTGCTCCCTTTCCATACGATGAAGAGACCGTCGATGTATCTATACCACTTCACCACCCTGTTCTTGGTACCATCAGAAATAAGGTTTTTCTGTACTTCTTCTTCCCATACTCCCAAGAACAGGTTGGCAAAGCAAGTACACATGGCGGTGCCAAGAACTTGCTTGTACATGGTTCCGTTAAACAGAAACATGTTGTTAATAAGACAACATTTCATCATTCTAATAACATTTCTGTATGTTCTAGGTAGCACATTTTACGGTTTCTCGGGAAATGCTAACAACATTGTATGCCCAATGAGTGGTCAATGATTGAATTAAGTGAATTCACGTCCATAGTTATTAGGAGGTAATCTTACTCCCAGTTGATATTTCTGATTTTACCCAGGAAATATTTGGTGTCTTTAATGTAAGAGGGTAAAGTCATAACATAATCCCAGAGGAAGTGGTCAGAGACACAGCCTATCGAAGAAACAATAGGTCTCCCAGGTGGTGTAATAGGGTTTTTATGGACCTTGGGTAGCAAGTAAGA
Organism: Triturus cristatus; assembly: GCF_964204655.1. Lineage (NCBI taxonomy): Eukaryota > Metazoa > Chordata > Amphibia > Caudata > Salamandridae > Triturus > Triturus cristatus. Next base: position 370,633,497 of record NC_140584.1, on the reverse strand, counting down.
AATGGGTGTTTTTAGATAGTCACAGTTGAAATAACAGTATTCTTCCCATTGGAGGATCCCATTGTCGCTCCATGTGGTAAGAATGCTCCATATGTTCACAATACTGGCATTATACTCCTGCATGCTGGTTTTGATTATAGAATCTTGTGTCATCCAGTTGTCTTTGTGCTTCTGCAATGTACGATGCTCTGTCCCAAAGCGCAATATTTCCTCCTTTATCTTCAGAGCGTATGATAAGGTTCTCATCGTCTGCCAGGGATTTGATTATTCCCCATTGATCTTTGGTAAAGTTAAGAGATTTGTTATTTTCTTTGTTTACGAAACCTCATTGAGTCCTTAGATACTGTCTCATGAAACGCATCGATGTTGTCATGCGGCATAATGGGTAGAAAGACAGATTTAGGACTGAAATTAGTTTTGGCAGGTAGGTCGGTACTGACCTCAATGTTATCTTCAATGGGATCTAATTCTGTTTCTATGTACAAGTCCTGCATGGCCTGTAGGGGATTCATGTCTCTTATATTCAGATATGTTTTGGATTCCCTGCTGCCAGCTCCTTCCTGGGAGGAACATGAAGTCACGTTATCTTGATCCGGTGTTTGCCACCCCCTGATAGTATGCCATTTTTTCAATTTGAGTTTCCTCACAAATTTGAATATGTCTATTCTGGTCTCTGGATAGTCAAAGGTGTTAGTGGGGCAGAAAGAAAGACCTAAACATAGGGTACGTTTTTCCGCCATGGAAAGGGGTCTATGGGAAAGGTTGATGCTTGTTTTATTTACCATTTCATCATCCATTAGTTCTGTGTCTTTAGGCCCGATGTTCCGGTTCCCATGAGACTCTTTCCTTGTCCTCTTCCCATTTTGTTTCCTTTGTCACTGTCGCTTTCTTCTCCTCCAGTTCCTTCCTGGCTTCTTCCTCTTCCTATGCCCCGTTATCCTCAACCTCTCCCTCGTGTCTTTGGTGGTTGTATGGTTCTCTGGGTTTGCCTCCCTGTCCATAGGAGGTGGTACTCATCTAAAAAAGTGGGCTGTACCCTTGCACCAGGTTCTTTTTCAGACACTCTGTTTTGTACTAGGGAGAGATCTCCTTGTGTGTCACTACTGGTGATTGAGTCTGTGCCACTTGCACTTCCTGCCAGACTCTCAATAGGTTCACCTAGTAAAATTTTTTCATAAAGATGATCGAATTTGTGGCTGTACGTAAGTATTCTGCCACTCTCGTAGTCAGCACAACCCCAGTGGAGTTTCCGTTGTTTGTGTGCCTTGATGTTGTCTTCGTAGAGCTTTAGTCTTGTTTTTAAATCGTCGACATATTTTTTGATGATTTCCTGCTCTTTATGGTTTTCAGTTCCTCTTCCAATGACGTGAGTTCTCGTAGGAGTCCCTCTCTATCCTCCCATGCATATTTCACCAGGATGGTTAGCATCTGTTTGGAGCTTCTGGCAGAGTTGTCTGCCCATTCCTTCAACATCTTGGGGTTGGGTGATTCATATGGCGGGTTTGTGTAAATGCGTAATCCCAGTGGCACCATGTCCTTATCAATATAATCCTGTAGGGAAATGGCTTCCCACCATTCCATTCTCACCATTTTGATGTCTCTGATTTTTTCAATTGCTCTAGTTTCCTCAGTTTGTCTTGTAGACTACTGTCCTTGATTTCTGTTTCTTTCTTTTGTTCTCATTTATTAGGTGCCCGTGCAAAGAGGCCCAGGGCAGCTGCCCTCCTCTCTGATTCTTCTTCAATGAATATGTGTTCTTGGTTGTAGCTCTAAGATGAGATGGATCTGTCTCTATGCGTGATGAACTGGAATACGTGGAATGCGTACTAAAACTGAAATGTAGGTGGTGGCAGTACCTCCCCTCCTAAGTATGGAATTTCCTGCTGCAGTAATGTCCTATGTACTGTGCGTGCTACACTAAAAAGCACATTCTCATGATATATGCCTCTGTGTTCTAGGCACGGCTCCGAGAGATAAAGTGGGTAGCTCAATGTGGGGTGCTTCAACTAGTTAAGATCTGTGAAGAAAGCTTATTGTCAACCAGAATGTTCAGGTCTTTTGACCATGCCCCATATTACCCATTCACTAGTATGGGTGGAAACGTGGCTCTGTGCTACAAGAAGTGAGAATGGTAGGTAAGATGAATAAGGTCTATATATTGTGGCTGTTTGCGTCTACAGTCTAGCAGACTTTGCTCATGCCATAAGAGGTTATATATGTGGAAATGCCCAGAGAGTTGTATTAATAGCAGCAGGGCTCCGTGCTGCTAGGCAAGGGCCTGGTTGTTAAGATGAATAGGAAGAGGATAAAGGATAAATAGTACAATAGTCAATACTAATAGTTTTTTGTGGGTACTTGGGGATCTGCCCCCTCCTTCTGTTCTTTGCTATAAATAAAGTATATATAAAGTACAGCATTTTTTTGCATATTTCTTTGACTACTCTTTCTTTTTCATGTATTGTGTTTTTGAACAGTATACTTTTACTCAACCATTGTTGCTTCATTTGATCCTATCATTAAGTATTTAACTAATGAGATCCACAGCATTTCTGCAATACATTATACGCTGGTTCTTGTTTAGTACGGGCTGCCCTTGTGCTTTGTAAGAAATACAACCCAAAAGAACATTTTTCATGGACTTTATTTCTACCATACATATTTCCACAGGTCTGAGAATCACTTATGAAAATATTAGGAACATTTTCTCTAACCAACAACATTTCATTTTTAGTTTACTCGATTCACCTCAAGGTTTCTTTATAAAGCTTACCAGCTCCCTAATTACTTTATAATTGTTCCATTTACAAAGTTATAAACATTGTTTTTGTTCTCCAAAAACAATAGGTATTTTAAAAATTACAGGACTATATAAACCAACATCCCCACTCTTCAGGGATACGTAGCTTACCTGCTGACATTGTTTGCCATTTACATACTGGAGAAGACAAGAACCACTGCTCCTAGTCTGTATTGACAGCATGTGTCTATGTACCGCAAATATTTTGAACTTTTTCACATATATGTTACAAAAAATATAAATGTTTTTATAGTTTTCTTACACATATATATAGAGACTACACTTTGACGTAAAACTCAGAATTAAACATGCTATTGTTTTTTACTGTGAGACGTTTTGTTCTCTAGACCCAATTTCTGAATCAGATTGGAACCTGATGAAGGGATCATCTGAAGAGTATTAGTTTCTGTTTAATGAACTGATGACAAGGCTCAAGAGCTAAATATTTAGATGCAAATAAGAAACATACTAGAAAGAAATGTCAGCATTTTTATCCTAGATTTGAATAATAAAATTGAAACTTTTTAAAAAAAATAGATAATAATTCCTTGACAAATTATGTGCATGCTACTTGGAAAGATAACCTAGATTTTTACTTTAACTCTCTAGTTCCACATTACCAAAGAAATACACTTCATCTGCTGAGTGAGTTCTATGTAGTCTTCTGTACTGTGTAAATATACACGGGAAAAACAAAATGTTAAAGTTCAGTTATAGTTAGCCTGGTTATAAATAGTTTCTGTTGCATGATAAAGGATAGAAGCTAGAACAGCAGCAACAGTTCAACTCAGTTAAAAGAGGCAAATTAAGCTTTTCTTGAAAACACTACTTCAATTAATTGTGAATAGTCCTTCAGGCACACAATCAAAGAATGATTGGGAGCAGTAGAATAGGGAAGGAGGGACGATGGTTATGAGTCATGATGATCTATGCAGGTGGCCATAAAAAGACTATCACTTAGTCAGTCAGCAATGTCCAAGAAACAAATAATATGTACAGGATTCTGACTATAAGCAGAGACCAGTCCTCACTTCATCTCTTAGAAAATCTCACCAAAGAGAGCAACACAAATAGCTCTTAGTGAAATTGAAGAACAAGTAAACTGTACTCCTAGCTGTAGTATGACCTAAAGGAAAGAATGCTATTACATTTAATAACACAAGGAGATGTAAGTATAGCAATAGTAATTTACTGGGAAAGGAAGATCTTGTCCTAAGGTCTAGCATCAAAATAGGAAATCAAAGATTAAGAGACAATTGTAAAGTCATAGAGCATTGACAAAAGCATAATGTGGTACATTGGATAGGGCGCGTTAGAAGGTGTCTTAACATTGTTGTGGTCAATGTAGAAGAGCAATGCAATTCAAGATCTTAGGGGGTTATACTAGAGCTTTCACCTCCTCTATTCTACTTCTCTATCAAACATAGTAGAAGGGATAATAAATGCTGACTTTTATGCAGCCCATTTCAAAGGTTCAAGCATTCAAATCATGCCTCTCAGAGTTGATGGTCACACAAGTCAATCAAGAAATCAAGGAAGGTTTATCTCGGAGCAATCTAGTTCTGATAGATAGTTATTTTACAGACCGTGCCTGCTTTTCCTGCATATCTAACAACATGCCTGGCACTGCAAGAGACCACCAAATGGGTGACTTTACTCATTCCCTTCACTCCTCTGCAGATCACTACAGACTGAAAGAACACAACTGTTACTGTTCAGAGAATCTCTTCTAATTTGAAGGCTTAATCCCATGATGGACGATCTCTTCTGTGTCAAGGAGGAATTTCCCAAAACTCTCCCATACTATTGATTGCCTTGAGATGTCACAGGCTTGTGGGCTACAGGAGGCGAACCTCATGTTGGCTTCACTTCAAACACTGAATTGCTGTAACTCAAATCCAGGACAGAAGATTCTAAGAAATAAAAGAAGCACTGGCAGAACTCACAGAGCATTTGATGTTTATTGAAATCGTATTGAATGATATCTGTAATACTATGTATTTGATTATCTGCCTTAATGTTAAGGTGTAAACATTCCACTGTTGACAAATAACTTGTAGTTTGGAAGTTAGGAGCTTTACACACAATGCCAGGAATTCTAACATACACTATCCACATAGCAAACTAAATGACTGTGGCATTAAAATGAGTAGTTTGTGGGGGGTTTGCTCTGCCCATCTAGCAGTCTAGCAACAGTGGTGTATTCTAATATTAGCAATATCAAGAGGATATAGCCATCAAGTTAGCAGCCTAGGGCTAAGAAGACAAATGGCTTACTATCTTTTCCCCCTAAACAGAATAGTCATAGGAGCAGATAGCTCCTCTTTTTAATGTAAATATTTGTTTCTGCCTTTCCTAAAAGTGACATACTCCAGGTACAAGGTGATGAGTCTAGGGCATGCTTCTCCTTCCATCAACTTAATTCTCCCAGTCCTGAGTACTCCGGTGTGTAAGTCTGCTACTTCTAGCATGATAAATTGCCTCCTCTCAGGTTTGAATGAGTCAAGATCATACCAAAACATTTTCAATTTGTTGATTAGTTTTAGGAAATTTCCAACTTTTCAATGGAGGTTATTCATTGCTGTATCTGTGATCGAAATATTTTACAAATCCCGACAGCTCTGAATGTGATTCATAATTACCAACACTTTGCGCATGGGTTCTGTTTTAGGTACAAAAACCTTTTCCTTTTAAGAGGCTGAGAATCTGTGTTCCTGTCTATATCCGCAAAGATATGTGGTTAGTTTTAAAAAAAAATATTAATTTGGGAGGAGCAAATTATTATATTCGTCCTGAAGAAGGTAGTATATTCCAATTAAGACCACCAAGACGAGTCAATGGATTTTACAAACATGACTACCAGTGCTTGGACAAGTATAATATGTCATAGAACATTTAGTGGGAGTGTAACTCTTTCTCAACAATTGATTGGTGTTTTCTAGCTATATTGCCACCACCTGGCTTTTTAACTATTTTGGATGTATTGTTTTTATCTATATGTGATGTATTGTCGGCCATTGTCTTTTATATGTGATATATTGTTGACTGAATTATTTATGTTGAATATGAGGATACACTGTTGGATTTCTTCATAATATTTTTATGGATTGTTGTTTTATTGAATATTTTGATTCTATTTTGTATGTGTGCTGCCATAAGATCCTGTAGTAGAAAAGGTGGTTGAGTGTGGAGACCGACTGTGAGGAGATTGTTTCTTTAAGGTCTCATAAGGGGAATCGTCTGGTTAATTTGTGGTTGGTTTAACCCTGTTCCCTTGTGTTTTGAGAGTTTTTCTCTTTGCTTTGAAGTGTTACATTGCAATACACCATTTTTCAGTGTTTAGCACTTACTTCAATTGTCTCCAAAAACATTGTGTTTGACATATACTTGGAGGGAGTCCTTCTCTACATTGATTTCATGAGTGTGAAGAGAGTTGTGCAGTGTCTACACTTCTTGGGTAAGTGTCCCATTTCATAAGAAAATACAATTATATTTTATGATACTTTATTTTCTCTTCTATATCTTTTTTAAATCTACAGGTTCTTCTCTCATAGGAGAGGTTCATAAAGGAGAAAGCATTAGGTCTCATTATATCTGCAAGGTATGAGTGTGCATACAAGCAGGAAGTAGCCCTGAAAAAAGTATGGAGACACATATGGGAGACGGAAATGCCAAGAAGCCCCACAGAGCTGTGAAAACGGCTATTGAATGTGCAACAGAAGACCCGTGCCGAATACCTGCAGGAGAGATCGGGAAAACATTGGGCGGAAGAAGCCTGCGCCAGGAACTGCACCCGCCCCGGCGTAAAGCAGCATCACTGGAATGTATGCCTGTCGTGGACACTGCCGCTACCTGCTGGGGACTCCAAACTCCATAATCCTTCACTCGCCAGGGGAGGAGCTGAACAGCCAGCCTCACGTTCAAAAGCATGCAACATTGCCCGCAGCGCGGGACGTGGACACTGCCGCTACCTGCTGGGGACTCCAAACCCCATAATCCTTCCGCCGCGGGATGCGTGTGGGCGGCGCCTGGGCAAAGCCCATCGACAGGAAGAGGCAGGTCAGGGCCACCCCCTTCCGTGTGGTAGACATTTGCAGGCAGAACAATTCTTCATCTGTACTATTACGTCAGGTTTGCTGAAGAGTGTTGCTATATTGATAGCCTAATACCATTTAATATTATAGCATTACATGCTGTTTCTTTTAATGTGCTGGTCCTGGGGAAGCTTAAGTTGATTACTTTGATTGCCAAAAGTGAGGTGTTGTACAGGTATCACGAGACTTAGAGGCCACAAATCCATTAAGGATTGAGTATAGGGAAAAGGAAAACAGTGGATGGGAATAGCGGAGCTCTTGGATGGGAAGAAACCGGTAGAGAACGTATGGGGAAAAGGGTGAGAAAAACGCTGAAACAGAAGATATCAGGTAATAATCGTACCATAGTTAGAATAGATATGCTGATCAGCGAATGTGAGGATATTTTAGTTAATGCCACACCCACCCAAGCTATTAGTACTGAACAAGTTGAAGGCTCCTCCCAACCGGACAAAACCAGCGCAGGACAACATGTAACAATTCCCGCAATGTTCCATAAACCAATGAGGGGAGGTACTCTGGAATCCCACACTGAGGGATCTATGGCTACGAGGGCTGAAAGAGCAGCTTTAGTGAAAGGAATAGTTGGTAACACTGAAGTCGGGGAAACAACGGTTGCTTGTACTAATAGGTTTGCGCCCCTCTTAGATCTGCAAGAGGAAGAGAGGCTGGATGATCACTTGAATAATTCCCCGTCGCTGTCCTATAGCTCTCCCCCTACATCCAATTTACGGTTGGATTCATATCCCACCGCTGATTTCCAGGGATTACCTTCTCTCATTTGTGAATTAAAAGCTGAGGTGGCTCTTATGCAAACAAAGTTAATAGAATTAACATCTAGGGTTGAACTTTTATCACAAAGGATTCCTGCACATCTAGAAACTCCCAACCCCAGGACAAGGCAGCTTGAACAACCTAAGCAGGTAAACTGTCAGGAACGGTATCCGGCTACTTTAACAAAGCTCCCTTGGAGTAAGGATAATATTCCGCTTTGTCCTAATTCAGGGGAAGAAACTAGACTTGAAATAGAGCCAGTATCATTGGGGTATCCTGCTCAAGCCCCTAATTTAAAATCAGATCTATCACAAATGCAAATCAGGCGCCCTGTGATACCAGGATCAGGGAATACTTTAAATAATTGCAGGCAAAAAATTATTACACCGTTAGATATAAATCTGTCTCAGGCACCAAAAATTTACATGGTCAATGTTCCGAAATATGCTAGTGGGAATAGCATAGAAAACGCAGATTCCCTTACTAATAAAGCAATCCACTGGATCTGCCATGTTAAGGGATGTCGTTTGATTATTAGAGAAGATATTTCCAGAGCTCGTAGACTCTCTTCCCGAACAAACCCACTGGATTGTATTGAGTTAACATTAAAAGGGCAAGTTCTGGTTGAAAACTTGCTAGCCTTGGAATTTCGTACGTCATCACCAGACCATTCTTTAATATAGTTTAGACGTTTCCCCATTGTAACTGGTAAGGGCTGCGTTCCAGGGCAAGGTGATTCCCTCTTAGGTGGATCCTCAAACCTAGAATGCAATGATTGACTCTTGAATGTGCCTCAGAAGGAACTAGGTATTGATGACTTTATTCCACCAAGTAGAAAACCCAGTATTTGTTTTTACCCTTCTAGAGAGACAGAATGTACAATGAGCAATTTACCCCCAGATAATAATATAGTGTCAACTAAAGGAAATATAGAGTTAGCTGATTACTAAGGAAAATTGTTAAACACCGTGATAGCCCAGAGCCCAGGTAAAAATCCACCGACTGGATTATCTGTGTTATCATGGAATATAGCTGGGATAAAATCCAAAATCGTATCTCCAGATTGGAAGACATTTATTGCAAAACATGATGTCTGCCTCTTTCAGGAAACCTGGGCGGTGGATCCCATCCACACTGCAGGCTACTTAAACTATTATGTCTCAGCAATCACTGGTGGAAAAGGTCGACCCTCAGGAGGGTTAACAATCTGGGTTCGCCAAGAAATTGGCTTTGCTGTGCAGGTCCTTGAGGCTCATAACAGGGATATATTAGCGATCAGGGTGAAGTGGGGAGAGCGCGAAAAGCTTGTCATCTATAACACCTATGCAACAGGAAAAAGGGTAAGAAATCTGAGGTTCTAGTGGTTCTGGACACTTTACTAGACCAATATTCTAGGGGTATAAATGTAATAATAGCGGGTGATTTCAATGTGACTTTTGAACCCCTCCTAAATGGGAATTCAAATTTTACTGATGAGGAAGATGACTTGTGGAGAATTCCTAAATTACATCTAATACCAGTAAAAAAATGGACTGATGTGGTGGTTCAGATAAATTCCATCTGTATGGAGAAAGGACTAAGGGCTGTAAATGGTAGAACCGAATCAGACAGAGATGGTGCATGTACTTTTAACAATGGCTCTAGTTTTAGCCGCATTGATTACTTATTGATTAGTTGTCAGTTTTGGCATGCATTAAGGAACATGAAGGTAAATGAGCGAATAGAGAGCGATCATAACCCCTTGTGTGCAGTCTTTGAGGTAGTGGTAGAGAAAGATGCCACCTATTCTAGAAGAGAAATGATATCCCTAGATCTAGTTCCCACAAATGATATGAGGCGCTTGAAATGGGTAAATATAATAGAGAAGCCTGAAGTCCTAGATAAAATATCACTAGATGTTGATAATGCAATATTAGAACTAGAAGACCTCTTGGTTAACCTGGCACCTCTCGAGTTGGTAACTGGATTTCATGCTGAGTTTTTTACACAGCTGCGTACCTATTTTTATAAAAATTGTGAAAGCAGAGGTATTCACCACAAAAATGGAAGTAAATGGTTCAATAAGGACTGGAGGGAGGCTCTTTGTTCCCTGGGGAAAGCAATTAAGGAAGGTGATCTGACTAAAGTGCAGCATGCCAGGCAAATTCATAAAAAAGCCCAGGAGATTGCTAAGAAATCTTGGGATGAGAACAGATGGCAGGATCTTAAATGTGTCTGTGAAAGTAAAAATCCTAAAATATTTTGGGACGTAGTTAAATGGGGCAGAGATGGCCGACCTGTAGAGCCGATAAATCATGTAAGCCAAGATCAATGGGTAACGCATTTTCAATCCCAATACGCTTTTAGTATAGATGACAAGGATGCGTTTGAGTTTGCATATACTTACTACGATGGTCCTGTTTTCAGTGAAGCGGATGTTGTTATTGCTTTCGGCTCTCTATTGGGAGGTAAAGCACCAGGTCCCGATGGGATTCCAGCTGACATATTCCTTTCCAATAAACCTAAATGTAGCCGATATATCCTGATTTTAATGAATGAAATTGCTAAAGGTGTGCCGGTATCAGATTCATGGAATGAAGCGGACATAATTCCAATATTTAAAAAGGGTGACAAGTCACTGCCTGGGAATTATAGACCCATAAGCCTAATCAAATCAACTCATCAAAAAAGAATAAAATTAAAGATTGGATTGATGAGCAGGATGTATTATCTCCATTCCAGGCAGGTTTTCGGTCATGCATAAGTACCATTGACCAAACCTTTCACTTCACATTGCTCTACTGGAAAATGGTGGTCTTAGACAAAGGCAGCTTGTATGCTGCCTTTGTGGATTTAAAGTCAGCTTTTGACCTCATTTCCCATAGTAGATTGTGAAGCGTAATTCAAGATCTTGAGATGCCTCAAAAACTACTAACTCTCATAGCCAGACTCCACGAGGGAAACCATGCAAAAATCAGGTGGGGTACTCAGGGTCAAGTTACCTCCCCTTTTCAAGCGGAAAAGGGGGTGAGACAAGGCTGTGTGATGGCACCAACGCTGTTTTCTATATTCATAAATGGTATTGTAAACTTTTTGGAAGCAAACCCAACTGATGCTCCTATATTGGCGGGCGTGAAAATCCCCATCCTCAAGTTCTGCGGGGTTTGGAGATAAACGTGTCCAAAACAAAGTTTATGACATTTAATCCCCATAAATCCTATAGAGGAGTGATGGTGCTGAATAAGCGACCCCTAGAGCAGGTAAAAGATTTTACATATCTTGGGGTCATTATGCAGGGTGACATGAGGTGGGGCAAGCAACTAGATATGGCCACACTGAAACATCTAGTAATACAAAAAGAGTACAAAGTTCCTCTGGTCAGAGAAGGATGTAAAAAAGTGAGAAAGGTAATAGTATCAGCGGGACTGTCGTGTGTCACGGAAGGGGGAAACCCTTTGTTGGAACTAGGGCTCTCACACACCCAGTAAGCTAGGTGTCATGCTTCATCATTTGAGCCTGCCCCTCGTCAGGTCGGCGCTGCAATTCCTGACGGGCTCCCAATAATGGGGCTCTGAAACATCATCAGTTAGCAGGAACTTTACTGGCTGAATTTAATGCATCATTTACAAAACCAGTTAATCCAGTCTGGAACATTTATAACATGAAAGTTGTTAGTGCAGTATTATATGGGGCAAGGCTCTGGGGATTTAAAAATCTCTCAAAACTAACTACAGCTGAAAATAGCTTTTTTCGTAAAATCACCAACCTACCACAAAGCACACCGGTACGGCCATTACCTTATGATTTAGGCAGGAAGGCTTTGGCTGATAGTGCCAGACTACGCCCCTTGTGGTTTTGGCGGAGAATCTAGTCAACACCTGAATTGACACCTTATGCTGAGGGCCTAAAAGATCTAATAAGAGCAGATCGTTATAAGAAAATTAAATGGCTGCAGGAAGTTGGATCTATCTTAGTAAGTATAGGCATGGCAGCCCTATGGGAGAATCTTAAAAACACTCAGTTTCCCTCTAAAGCACAGCTGAAGGAAAGATACTGGGGATGGGTGACTAGTAACACCTATAGGAATAGTGATCCTTCAACACTAACAGTCCAATTCCTAGATGTAAAACCAGTACAAAAGCTGGAAATATACTGGGACACCATAATGAAGCCTCACGATAGAAAGCTTTATTTCTAACTTAGAGTGGGCACATTACCCATAAAGTCATTTACTGCGAGATGGGATATTGAAGGTGACACCTCCTGCTCTATTTGTCACGTAAACTTGGAGTCTTTGGCCTACTTGTTATTTGTGTGTACTGCCTATAAAGTTCTGCGGCGTACTTGGTTGGCCCCAATTTGTAAAACTCTAGGTACACGAAAACATGTGGTAGCTCTCAGATGAATCCGCACTGAAACATGGTTACCCCTTGCCATATCCTTAGCTAAAGTTTTAGGATGGGCATGGGTCAAAACTGATTGCTGCATTGTAATGAATGTGTACTACATGCTTAACTTCTTTCTCCTAGTTGCTTAAATGACATTTTTTTTTCTTTTTATTCCTTTTAATATTAAAGGCAGTAAGCGTAAGGCTAGAGCTGAGTTGTTCACGGAATTTCGTTTTTTTTATGTAAAAAGACTCCTTTGTATATATGTTTATAACACTGAGAGGAGTTTATACATTTCCATTGTTGTTTGTATAATATTTTATGGACTTTTATCCTTATGGGAAGTTTTTTATTTTTAAAAGCTTTTAATATTTTTGTCATACATTTTGTATTGTATTCCAGCTTTTATGACTATTTGTCGAATAAAGCTATTATGATTGACTGACATATGAGTTTTCAGAATGGCTGAAATATGTTGGCATAGAAACAAGGGTGGTATCTTATCCTACACTTGAATCTGATAAGGTTTTAATCATATCTGGGATGCCCATTATTAAAGTATGAGTTGCATTTGGATTCGATTATCTAACAAACATTTATCCAAGAATTCCCAGCAATGGTTGATATCACTATGGTGGTATTCACAGACCATTGTGTGAAAATCGCCGATGATGAAGCATGGCACAAAAATTTGTGGGGAGACTATTTTTCAAAATGTTTTGAGATTCCTGTAGGTTTATACTGAATTATGAAGCACATTTTTTTGTTGGTTACCTGGCATTCTTGTTGATATTATGTACAAATTAGTGCAACTCAAACTTTTTCTAAAATTCACCATCAGAACAAGCCCTTTGTAGTGCATCTTGCCAATCTTTAATACTCAATGAAAGACTGGAGGTGCTTTGGACACTATGGGGGTCATTATCATAGCGGACGGATCACCACTGCCCATATGGCGGTGGCGATCCGCCTGCCAAAATCTACCGCCCGCATGACTTTTCCCCCAGCCACATTATGATGGCAGGGGTAACCCCGGCGGACGGGAAGACCGTCCACCGGTTTTCTGCCGGTAGGCAATCCGCCCGATTGCCTACCGGGCGGAAAAGCCCAGGAATATGGTGGCGGTGCACCGCGCGGTGCCTGTCATGTTGTGCATTCAAATGCACCACATGCCTTTTACACATTGCGACGGGGGCTACTTGCAGCACCGCCTGCCGCAATGTTTAAAATACGGGATGCGCCCGCCAGTCTGGCGGGTGCATCCTAAAGCCACTTGCGGGACCGCCACGCAATGGCGGGCGGTCCCGTTTCCCGATGTCCGCCCGCCATCGTAAAAGGCCCCTTTGTATCCTCAACGCTATTTATTGAGACATTAAAAATAATGATAATAATAATAATTCTTATAGTATTGAATACTGTGTAATACCACAGTTTTTGCTATTCCAAAGGACTATAAAGAATATATGCAGATCAATAATTAGCACTCAATGTGTCAACTTCAAAAGGATGAAGGACAGAATTGGCCCTGCCGGAATTCGCACTTGCGGCCCTCAAGTTACACATGTATATTTGCAGTGAGCGCTGAACTCAGTGAGTGCATATAGATTTTTATGAGGGGATGTAAGGTGCTTCTAAAGTGCAAACCTAACAAGAAATCAGTTATGCGTGGTACATGCTTGGCAGAGACTTCCATTCATTGTGTGGTAAAAGGTCAGTGCACTAACTCTTTCGAACATTTTCTGTATAGAGCGTTCTATAGCGTTCTGTAGATTTTACTTCCGACAGAAAGATGTATTAAGATGAAAGCCACTTTAATGTACTGCAGTGGTATGTCTGAGAATCTGTCCTCTGGGAAAGTCCTAGTATCCAAAGCCTCTGGAACAAGATTCCCTCCCAGAGATCTGACTCTTTAAATCAATTACTTACAATCTTCCTGGATTCCAAAGGTTATCTCAACTAATCTGCCCTCCTGATCAAGGCACAATTTTGTTTTCATGCCTTCGAATGGGTTCTCCAGGTTTTGCTCTGCTTCTCCCTTGGAAGGAAAAGATTCCACAAGCCTAGTCCGATAAAGCTGTCAATTATTTTCTTTGACCAAGGAAGGAGCTGTAGGTCTCTGATGATCCACTTCAAAGGATAGCTGGTGATTGAAGTTTTGCTGCCTTGCCATGATTATCACTCAATTCAGAATCCAACCTTCATGCACATACATCAGTCATAATCACGAATATAGAGGCAATAATTCTAACTTTTGACTTTTTACTTTGCAACATATTTACTCAATATAATGGCACTCGTTGTATTAGCAAGATGAAAGGCTGGGGAGACATATCCGTTATTCAGATTTGTGAGTTCCAGATCACATTAGATGTCCTTAGTGAGCATTTGACACCTCTGACCATCCAAGTGAATCAGGGAATCACAAGCAGAACGCTGTATGTCTGTGAAAAGTTTGGCAAATTGTAACAAGGTGATTGAGTTGAAATTATAAAGCTTATTTTTACGTAGGGGAGTTTTTTGGGTGAGGATAATTGAGATTTATAAATCAGGCTTGGTAGTGTGCTTCTCTGTTGATCTTCTCAGGAGGCTCTGAAACTGACTGACTCTTCCCTATTCCTGCGGATCCCTATCTTTCACCACATATGCAGGGTTACAGCAATAAAGATTCTGGGCCAGATGTACTAAACCTTTATGTAGTTGCAAAGGGTTTGGTTTGCAGAATCAGGCACTTGTAATTTCGAAAAGGCATTTTCATATGTACAAAACTGAACAACGTTTCAGAAACAAGTTACAGAATCACATTTTAGGTGTGCGACCAAATACCCATTTGGTATTTGGAAGGGGCATGGTTAGGGCGTCCCTTCCCAATAACGAATCGGATTGGTGTGCTTTAAAATCTTGCCGCCAAATTCCTGTTGTAAAACAGTAATCTTTCACCACCTTACCAAAGGAGATGATAAGCCATTCACAACCGGGAAGAGGTCACAAAGCAACCCATTCCCGTTTGTGAATGTTTACAAATTCCCTCACAACGGCCAGAGACCACTGCCTACTCTTAAATAATGTAACTTGCCCTTTTATTTGTATTAAATGCATCCCAGTTTTCTTTTAGAAAAACGAGGTCCTTAAAACCGATCCCAGACATGGTGGTCTGCTGTCCTCAGTAGGGTCACATTTCTGTGATGGCTGTGAATCCTAGTGGGTTGCAATTAGCAACCTACCTAATTTATATTCATGAAGCTGGTCAAATTGCAACCCACTAGGAATCATTAATTTGCAAACTGATAGTATATGGGTCAGTTCTAAAAATCATCACACTGGTCACAAAAATGCTTGTCGCAAATTTGCGTCCAGTATTTTGCAACCAATATTTATTCCATGACTGCGCTCAAGGCCAGGCCTAAATCCTCTAGACAATTCAGGTGTCCTTTGAGGCTTTACTCCAGACAGTGGCACCCAGGGGTAACCACTTGTGATGAATGCCCAGGAGAAGTCCTTTATTTAGGACTGTAATCCATTATCCTTTATAATACCCTTCAGTTGTGCGTGGAAGGGTACCATTAAAGGTGGTGCAAGGCAAACCTGGATCTATTCAAACTAAGGCTATGACAAAACACTGTAATAAAGCAGAGAGGTCGCTGAAGTAGCTGAGTTTGTGCACGAAAGCTGGGGTTTATGTTACTGTGCATTAGATTAACGGGTACCACAGAAGGATTGAAAAGTCGGTGCTGAACTTTAACACACACTTGAACAAACCAGACTCAGAATGTGTGTTTAAATTAAACTAATAAAAAGGGTATTTAAGAAATGACCTTTATGAAGTCATTGAATAATGACATTTTTCAATTTCCCTGTTGAAGAACAGGATATTGACATTTGTTCACTTCAATGACCTAGCAGAAAACTATTTCTGTTGCTACAAAAAAGTACATTCAGTAAAATGCATCTTTTAATTATACACACATAAGTGGAATATGTGTGAATGTATGCATGTATGTGGTATTTATGCAGAGCAAACCCATGCAAAATGCATAGGAGCGCTGTACAGGGTCAAAGGAAAATACCAGTCAATGTGTGCCTGGACCAGTAGCTGGTTTCTATGTGCCATGGTGGCCTGATACTGCATAATGATGTTGTGTACTTTAAAGAGATTTGTCTTCAGATCTATTCCTATTAAAACCAAAAGCATGATTGGAAGAGTTTGACAGATATGGGGATATTTTCCAGATCCTGTGGTCATGGAGAAGGTGTGTTGCCTTGTGTTTTCTTTTTTTTTGCACTTTTTTATCACCAATTTGATGGTGTCCTGGCTCAAGGTTGCCAAGAGCACTGGACATGGTTAGCCTGTCAGTCAGAGAAAAGAATGAGAGGGACCTTTAATTCACCAAAGGAATAGGGTTCTGTATTCAACTGAGAATGTATAAGTTCTTCCTTTGGCAAACCACTTACCATTCCATCACTTACATCCAATTTCACTCATTCCCATAAAACTCCCATGTTATACACCTACATACTCTTCCATAAGCAAATAGGGTATGTCAACATATAATGTGCCACTCAGCAAAACACGTATGTATATAAAAGTTACTTTATTTAAAAAAAAAGAAAAATCCATATGTTATTCAACACATACAAAAAAATTATCAGTTTGTTACATTTATTTAAAACCTGATTCATCAATATTACTACAGTATTGTTGTTACATCAAACATTACTAAGGTGCACAAGAATACAACAAAGAGAAAAAATAGAAAAGGAAAGAGAAAGAAGAAGGAAGGAAGAGAGTATCCACAAGACAATTCACTTTGTTATAAAAACAGCCTATCTGTGTCAATGTCTAATCATGGTTAGGACACAATGGATTGACAATATTTCATCTGTTGTGCCAACCCTTATCGCAGATTAAGAATCAAGAGCGTCAACGCATTCCAATGGAATCATTCTGTTTAACAACATCTTTATCAAGATCAAAACAATAACTCTCACTTTTTGTAAATAAGAATAAATATATTGCACCTGCATGCAAAAAAGGAAGAATTACTCAATATGTTCATAGTCCCATCCATATCATCTAAACATCCCTATATATTTAAAAAAATCCATCTAATTTTGCCATTGTGTACATTCTTAAAAAAAAAAAAAACTCCATAAAACCAAATTTAACATAACTTCTCATCTCAGTTTTTATCTATGTGTTATTTACATGCTTTGTGGCACTAAGTGTCATATATTAATCTAATTTATCCATCCAAAATCATACCCATCTCTTCTGTTCGTTCGTCAGTCAGACAGGTAGGGGTGCTTCTTGTGATGGCTTTGTATATGAGGCAGCTGGTCTTGAAGATTGTGCGGGCCACCAAGTGTCAGCCAGTTGAGTTTGATCAGGATGATGTTGATGTGGTCATATTTCTTCAGGCCCTCAACGAGGCACGCATGTAGGACCCCCTTAAAGGGGGCATTGTGGAGTCTGTGAAGACTTCCTGCAGTAAACTGACACTCTTACAAAGATAGTAGTGTGTGCAGACAGGCACTTTCCTTTCTGGGTGAGCTCTAATAATTTCGCCTGGCCTTGCTCACCCATGAATATATTGCACATTAGGGGGCTTATTTACAAGTCCCTTGCGCCGCCGGTGCGTCACTTTTTGTATGGGAAAAAGTGACGCACTGGTGGCGAAAGGGGCTTGTAAATACGCCCCTAGATGTTTACACAATGAACACGAGAATCTAAAATCTGACGGGAATTTCGCACCTTTCCCTTTGACTTTATTTTATTTAATATACAAGTTGGACTTGTTTAGGCTACTACGTTTTCATCAGAAACAGAAGATCGAAAGTAAAATCAAACAACAAATAAATGGGGGACATTGAGCGATGAAATTAATAATGCCGATTTGGATAAGAATGAACAGTAACAGTATCGTGTATTGAACCAAATGAAAGTCCTTAGGAGCATATTATCAATTACGGCGTAAAAATTATCGCCGGTTTAGCGGCAGAGCGGCGATAATGGGTTTGATAATATGCCCTGGAGAATTCCAATAGAAGCCCATGTTCTGGTGAACATGGGCTTCTATTGAAATTCTCTGCGGCATATTATCAAGCCCATTATCGCCGCCTTAGCGGCAGTTTTTTTGCCGCTAAACGGCGATAATTTTTAACACCGTTCTTGATAATATGCCCCTTTATGAGGAACAAAGACACATTTTTATTATTTATTACACTAATTGAAATAACACTTGTCATAAAATCGCTCCCAAATAACAAAGTGACTGGGCAAGATTGATAACAGTGAATTTTACAAAAACCTTTTGCACAGAGCTGGAGTCAATATTTCTTGTGATGGTTCAGAATATCTTCATGGTAAATGTTATTTCTCATTCAAGGAGGAATAGTAATATTTCAATTTATTTAAAAAAAGCTGAAATGATCTGGCAGATCTGGCGTCTTATTGATCCTTAGGCATACTCGACGTGGGTAGTGAGACCTGTTCAAAGATTTGGGCAAAACACGCAACTCCACTAATATCTTAACTAGTGTTGGGCGAACAACAGGGTCATATACTGGACAGGAATACAATGGACCATTAGAATATGTCGTTTAGAGATAGAGGAAGAGGAGCAGGTTTTACTGCCTCTTGCTTTTCAAACTCAGAAAAGGCATTCAACCATATTTATGACAAGTTCTTAACATTAGACTTTTCTGACTGGATTTTCATCCACAGGTGAATGGTTCAAACAGAACATGCCTTGCTAAAATTCTGCTCAAAGTGGCATCTTGCACTATGTGTTTTTTCAGGGTCATCCCCAGACGTGTTGCCTTCCTCCGCCTATTTTTGCTGAAGTTATTTTTGTTGGCCTTAGGACTCTGTGCTCTCTACGGTAAACATAGTGGAATTGGCCCATACCCAACTGGCATATTTAGTTTACTTATTAATCCCTAGTGAAGTGGCACTGCATGTACCCAGGGTCTTTTAATTATATGCTACTAGTGGGCCTGCAGAACTGATTGTTCCACCCACCTCAGTAGCCCCTTTGACCTGGCAAAATAATCCTTTGTGCCAGGCCATAACCTTCCTTTTTAATATGTATGAGTCTCCCCTATGGTAGGCCCCAGGCAGCCGTGTGGGCAGGGTGCAAAGTAGTTAAAAATTAGTTTTTTACTACTACAAGGCCTATCTTTCCCATAGGATAACATTGGCTTGGCAGTATTAAATTTTATAAGTGTAATTTCTAAAAGGGAAAAAATTACTGGTTCATATTTGGTGTCTCTAGAATGGTCCACATGCCTAGAAACTTGGTGCCCGACTTTAAGGTAGGGGATGACATAGTCACGTTTTTAGAGGCATATGAACAACCTCAAGAGAGTCACAGGATCCCTAAGGAGGATTAGGGAGCTGGCCTTTGGAGACATATACTTAGTGAGGGGAGGGAGGCCCGTACTTTACCCGGAAAAGGGGGACAGACTGAGGTATCCCCCCATGAAGGAGACCTTTGTCCAGATATATGGATTTACAACTAAAGTGTACAAGCTGAGGTTCTGGGACAGTCAGAAACTGTCCTACCAGTCCTTGGGGGGTTTTGTGGGATGCTTGTGTAAGGCACCAGGTGGTTGGGTGAAGGATAGTGAGGTAAACACCTTTGAGGGACTCTGCAATTTGATTGCCAGAGAGTACATGTTCAGTCACTGTTTTCTAGAGCTTCACCAACACCTGTCTGATTGCAAGCACAATGACCCCAGAGAGCTTGCAAAGGAGGCAGAACTCTGGGTGTGTACCAGAGTGTCTAGGAAGGCATTGCGGGCAATCCTAAAGAGGGTGGCTCGGGTTTCACCCATCAGAGTGAGGGGGGGGTATGTAGTGGCCCTACAGACCCCAATATAGTGTGGGGGAAAAGGGTTCCCATGTCCCTTCTAATTGTAAGATGGGAGGTTTTGGTGGACGAAAGCCCAGGGCGCCCTACTTCTAGCCCCATGGCTTATATTGCTCCCAAATGGAACACAGGCAGGGGGACTTGATGTGTACCAAGGGACTATTGTCTGATTTCAGCACCACAGTATCAGGGGAGCTGGGTGGTGAGTTTGTCCAAGGCACCCCACAAGTTCTGTTTTCTGGGGGTGCCACTTCATAGCAGAGGGCATGGAGGCCTAGATGGAGGGGGTGGAGGAGGAAACAGTCCACAGTGGGGGGACCAGACCTGTGGGTTAGGGGATGTCAGATCTGAGAATAGAGCTCCCAAAGACCAACCCTAGTGAGGCCACTTCTGACTTGAGGGTCTCCCTGTGCTGTCACAGAGACAAAGGACTAGAGACATGTGCCAGAAAGACCCCTGCATGGCACAGAATGCGTCACCCTGAGGTGGGTGGTAGTTCCCACCTAAAAGTCCAGACTCATCGGGCACCTGTTCAGCCTCAGGGTACAGACACTGGGCTGAGTGACCAGTCTCAGACTACCACCCTTGAAGTAGTGGAATGTAGAGTGGAAGTATGGTGCAAAACACCAGGGGCTATTGCTGTCACTCTTAGAGACCTCCGAGGTTAGAGAGCTCTGGATGGCTTGGAGCCTGGCTCTTGACACTGACAGCTGCCAGTGGCCTTTGTTGGCTACTGTCCCTATGGAAAGAGTTTTCGGTGGGTTTGGGACAGAAATCTGATCTAGGGTGTAGAATGGGCCACATCACTTTGTTGGGCTTGGTGGTACTGTCTGCCTACTGGGATGGGTCTGTGAGCAAGTGAAGGTCAGGTGATGCACAGATAGGGAAGAAGGGTTCTCCATGGTTCAAGTCAGAGGCACAGGAAAATATAGTTAGAGTGATTCAACTGAGTTCAGAGAGGAATAAAACTGATAAGCCCCTGCATAGCAGGACATTCATCCATATTCTATTGCCTAGTCAGGGAAGCCCATTAAGGTGTTGATTAGAATACCATGGCTTTCTGTGCTAAGAGGTGGTTTTAGACTTGGCCCTTTCTACAGGGTCATACCCAGACATTCTGCCTTCCTCCTCCAATTTTTGCTGAATTCAGGTTTGTTGGCCTTACAAGTTTGTGCACTTTGTCACTGCTAACCAGTGCTAATGTGCTTATGCTCTCAACTTTAAACATAGCGGAATTGGTTTATGCCCAATTGTCATATGTCATTTACGTATCAGTCCTTAGTAAAGTGGCACTACATGTGCCCAGGGCCTGTAAATTAATTTATACAAGTGGGCATGTAGCACTGATTGTGCTACCCACATTAGTAGCCACATAAATGGTGTTCAGGACTGCCAATGCAGAGCCTTTGTGTGCAGTTTTAAACTGCCATTTTGCCCTGGTTAAAAAAAAACCTTTTGCCAGGCCCAAACCATCCTTTAAAATTTATATAAGTCACCCATAGCATAGGTCATGTACAGCCCACAGGGCTGGGTGCAATGTATTTAAAAAGTGGGACATGTACTTTTACGTTTTATATGTCCTGGCAGTGAAAAAGTCTTACATTCGTTTTCACAAATGCAAGGCATGTCTCTTCCACAGAAGAACATTGGAGTTGCCTTATTACATTTTATAGGTGTAATTTCCAAATGGGAAGAGATAACTGGTTCATGTTCGGTGTCTCTGGAATCCTAATTTAAAATCATAACTTATGGTGAAATCGGATTTTAAATTGCAATCATAAAAATACCACTTTTAGAAAGTTACTAGTTTGTAACAACAATTGGTTCTGTGCGGAGATGCACAATTTTTTTCAAGTTCAAACATTTATTTCCTGATTAACTAGGAAATACCAATGAATGGAGTGATACATATATTTTGACGAAATAAATCGTGGAGAGACCCAAATGATACATAAAAAAAGGACTGTTCTGGAAAATGAATATTTAACATAAATGTGTTCCATACGAAGTGTGGTTCACATTTAACATAATACAAAATGCATGCCAATATACAAAAACTTCCAGTTGGGCATCAGTTTACAACTTCTTAGTATACTTAGACATATATCCTAATTTCTTGGTGGAAGATATGTGAGACAATGGTATGGAACCCCTTTTCATATCATCGACGTTTCGACTCTTTTAACAAAGTATGTTCATGAAAACATCACAATGGGTCTTCTTCAGGACTTGAGAGAGTAAATACAGCCTGTGTGATGAAGGATAATGTGTGTCAGAGATGCAACAAAATAAATTCAATGATTGAAAAAGAGGGGTTTTACAATGAAACCTCACATGGTCAAGGTGGTAGCATCCTCGTGCTTGATGCTATGTTCAGAAAAAACAACCCCGTAAGACAATATCATCAAATCAGCTAAAGATGTGGCAAAACATACATTGGTGTGATAGGCAAAGATAGGGTAAAGGCTCACCTCCTTGTGATGCCTTGGAAGGTGCTGTATCAAGCGTATCCAGAAACATGGTGGGTCCTCATTGGGGACATATACCATTAGGACGCAGAGTATAGTTAAACCACACTTGTTATCACACGAGCATGAAAACAGCAATGCACTGTAACGCTCCTACCTTGCAAACCAGAAATCTTTCAAAATGGGACTTCTGAAGGAATAATATCCAAACAGTAAGGCGTTGCAAATGTTAGGCCATGAGCAGAGGTTTCAACAATACTTTAGAAATCCACAAACAATTCTCTGTAACAAAGTAAAAATGCATTATTTCAAAGCTCTACGAGGGAGAAAGGGCGAAATGGTCAAATGTCTGGACCTCCACCTGGCAGCTCATCTTATTAAATTATGCAGAGAGAGAATCATACCTCTGGCATGTTGCCCTGTCCATACTACTGAGCAGCAATGCTGTGCCAAGATAAGTAAAAAATAAATGCGGCCACTACATGAGCGTGCCTGCCAAGAATGCAGCCACATCATTCATTGAATTGCCTCTACGATAATTAGTGTTCCAGTGGACAGCTGGTGAGGACAGGGAGACACGTGAGTACGCATTACCACGATATGCAAGGTTACGGAAGTCTTATA
This sequence comes from Triturus cristatus, assembly GCF_964204655.1. Taxonomy (NCBI): domain Eukaryota; kingdom Metazoa; phylum Chordata; class Amphibia; order Caudata; family Salamandridae; genus Triturus; species Triturus cristatus. Next base: position 370,610,505 of record NC_140584.1, on the reverse strand, counting down.
ATCCAGGCAAACCGTATGGCTCAGCACTGCATGGAAATAAAGGGGAAAAAATCAAAATCGAGAAACAGTCACAATGGACAGTCAATACAGAGAATTATTGAAATAACGTGAATCTCATGTACAGGAACTGTTCCTGTCACAGATTTGAAGTGATTTATAGTGGAGAGGTTAAATTCCGTCATTGATATAGATTTGTTAACCAAAGTTTCTGAGAAACTCAGACATAACATATGTGTTTAATTTTTGATATGGATCATCGTGTTAATACTGACAGTTTTTCATACAGTAATCTATTTAGGAAATGTGATCCATGTGCCGACTAAGCATTTGTTATAATATGCATCTACTCAAGTGATTGTACCTATAATGGAATTAGTCATTTCTTTATTATTTTTTACTAATGCACACTCATTGATATTGTACTTCTACTGCATTTAACAATTTCACCGTTCTGCCATGTTGTAAATAATCTGCTTCAAATCTCAGACAGGAACTCTTTGTTATTGTGCATCTAATACATTTCACATTTGTACCTCTCTGCTATAAATCACTTCAAATATGTGACAGGAACAGTCCCTGTACCTGAGATTCACGTTATTTCAAACATTTCGGATACTCATTTTGAAAGATTTCTGGTTTACGAGGTAAGAAGGTTACAGTGCTTCTATGTATTCAGCTCATGTGATAACAAGTGGAGTTTAACTATACCCTGCATCCTTATGGTACAGGTCCTCAATGAGGACCCGCCTTGTTTCTGGATACACGTGATCCATCACTTTCCACGGCATTACGAGGAGGTGAGCCTTTACCCTACCTTCACATATCACTCTAATGAATGTTTACTTTCCCATCGTCTTTATCTGATTTGATGATATTGTCTTACAGGGTTATTTTTTCTGAACATAGCATCAAGCATGATGATGGTACTACCTTGACCAAGTGAGGTTTCACTACAAAATCCCCCTTTTCCAACCATTGACTATATTTTGTTGCATCACTGATAAACATTATCCTTCATTACACAGGCAGTATGTACTGTCTCTAGTCCTGAGGGAGACCCATTGTGATGTGTTTTATATTAACTTACTTAGTTGAAAGGGTCGAAATATCGACAATATGAATAGGTGTTCTGTACCATTGTCTCACATATCTACCGCCAAGAAATGAAGATATACGTCTGAGTATACTAAGGAGTTGGAAACGGATGCCCAACAGAATGTTTTTGTGTTTTATGTATATTGTTATGTGTTTTGTATTATGTTACATGTGAAGCACACTTTCACATAACAGTTCTGTGTTTTTTTATATCTAACATTTCTGTCTCTCCACGATATATGAAAATTAATACACTGTGCAAAGTACAGTTTTAGAATCAGCATTGATCATTGTTCTTTCTTAGGTCAAAATATATGTGTCACTTCATTCATTGGTATTTCCTAGTTCATCGGGATATAAATGTTTTTACTTCAAAGAAAGTGTGCATTTCCCTACAGGACTAATTGTTTTTATATACTAGTAATTCCCCAGGTTCTCCCGGACACAGGGTTACCCTATTAGTGTTAACGGACTTTTAGAAAGTTGCCATTTCATTGCCTTAGGCATTTGGTACCTGGTGCCTGTCTCTCGTCACATAACTGGGTGTAGTTGGCCTTTGTGAATTCCTCCTAGGTAGGCCTGGGCGGCAAATTCCGTTCCGCTCGCGGAATTTGCGGAATTTGCGGAATTTCGCGTTCCGCGGAGAACGCGAAATTGCTCAAAAGTCTGCTTTCCGCGATTTCGCGAAATTTTTGCTTGTTCGCGTTCTCAAATGCATGTTCGCGAGATATTTCTCCTCGAGCACGCAAACAGCAATTGCGAACAGCAAAAAAGCCTCGCGAACAAGCAATTCCGCGTGTTCGCGGAATTTCTGCGTGTTCGCGGAGATTTTTTACCGTTTCGCCATTACGCAAATTCCGCCCACCCCTACTCCTAGGCAGCCACACACAATTGGAGCTTAAGTGTGACTGGATGGGCCATCAGTGGCCAGGTGGGAGAGAGGAGCTGGGCCCAGCCTCACTTACACATGAATAGGCTGTGTCTTGTCTCCACACAAGGGGCTGCATACCACCTGTAGTTAGTCTGGAGCCAGGTTCAGGAAGGCAGGACATCTGTGCACTTCAAATGAAAGACTGTAGAAGTTTCTCCCCACTTCAAAGCCACAACTTCAGTACACTTCTGGATCTGTAAATACTCTGCCAAGAAGAAGGACTGCTGTGCTGCTACAAGGACTGCCACTCTGCTGAACTGCTACTCGGAAAGGAGCTACTGCCCTGCTGTGCTGACCTGCTGCCTCTTGCCCTCTTACCTGGGGAGGAATAACATGACCTGCAAGCCCCCTTAAACTCAGCACCCCAGAGTAACTCAAAGGGTTAGTCTGCTGATCTCCTGATCTAGGCCTCAGGAACTCTAAGGTCTTCCCAACTGCACCTGGACCTATCTTCGGTGAGACCCTGACCCTCCCAAGTGGTGTCTTACAGGTCATAAACCCTTGGTGTGTCTCTTGAGCTCTAGAAATCAAGCTATTGTCCTCATTGCAACTACAAATGGGCCTGTTCACACTGTAATAGCGCCGCTAAATCCAAAAAACATCATGAACCACTGCCAGCCCATCCCTTCACACAGCAGCATCTACAGCAGTGGCGGTCCATGAAGGTAAGTGTGGTGGGTGGTAAGGCAGAGCAGGGTTGGGGCGGGATGGAAACCGACATACAACAGGACAGTGAATATATAATAAATAAAACTTACCTTGCGCTCGCCACATCGCCGAGTCAGTGATGCGGCAAGTGCAAGTTAAGTGGTTTTATTAATTTATTTCATGTTTACTATCCCGTTGTATGTCAACTTTCACCACCCCATCCCCACTCCACCCCCGCCCGGCCACACCATGCTTACCTGCACGGACCGTGGCTGATCTACAGCCCACGAGGGACCACCATTGCGAAGCTCCAGCCTCCCCATCTACAACACCCAGCCTGCTCGTAGCTTCACGCCGACTACCACCCACGACACTCTTTTCTCTTCACAATCCTCTTCAACATGAACGGGACACTTGGCACAAAACTTGAGTAGATAAACATTCAGCTGGACTTATCTGGGACTGTATCTGACCCATGCTCCATTGTGGTCGGCTGGAACTTTTGACTGTGACCTGGGACAGTGCAACCAGATAGCAGCGATTGGCACTTTATGCTTTTATGCACTAAATTGCAGTCTATTGTTCAAATACTCATAACTTTGGTTTTACTGATTGGAGTTTTGTAGCTTTGGTCTTGTTTTAGTTATTAAATTAAGCTCTATTTTTCTAACCTGGTGAGGGATAATTTTGTGTGGTGTTTTCAATGTTTTACTGTCTTTTACACATTGAGTCTAAGTTAGGCCTGACTGCTTTGTGCCAAGCTACCAGGGGGTGAGCACAGGTTAATTTCAGGTGTGCTTGTGCCCTGCCCTGACTAGGATTGTGGTTGCTTCTTGACCATGGCTCACACCCCAATAAACCATTAACCTAAATTCGGAAAGTCACACTAGCTGCTAGCCAACCACATTTCAAGCTAAAATATCAGTTTGTCTAACGTTGTAAATTTTCCATGAAATTTTGCAAACGTTCACAGAAATATTATGCAGTGTCACACACTGCTTTTGATTTGAATGCATCTCCTTCTAATCTCACTGTATCTCAGTAGTTCTTTGCAATTTACCTCTATTTATTTTTGTTCAACCCATTTCAGTTATAATTTGTTTCTTAAGGGACATGGAAAAAAATGGATGGGGAATGGCTATGCACTGTGTGGTTAGAGATTACCTGACTTTGGTCGTATTACTGGGGTCCCTTTGGCATGAGAATGTTGGCAGCTGCAGACCTGTTCCCAGTAAAGTACTGCCATAGCTCTTTTACAGCTCATTTTGAGAGGCTAATATATTGGAAAATTATGATCTTAAAATTTTGCAGACCAAACGTTTTTGAGGAAAGTGAATGGAAGCCCTCCTTGAGCCTCTTTTCTGTATGGGGAGATTTCTGCAAAGGATGTTGTGTCCCTGATTCTTCTAGGGACAGGCCCATTTAGTTTAACCTAGTCTTCCCTCGCATTGCCAGTGACCAGAAATCATTGCACTGGGCATGTATGAACCTTCATGCATTATGCTTCCTGATTTGTTCCAGTTGTCCTGCATGTTTTCACAAAATTACAATTTTGAAATGCAATCCCTACAAATGTTATATATATTTCACATATTTATATTTTTTTCACTGAAAAAACCAAAGGTTACACGGATGTTAAATAGGATATAGCATTTCAAGTAATCTTAGAAATTCACTGAAAAAAACAAATGTTACAGGGGCATTATAGTTAAGCTCAGATTTCATTGGTACAAAACTTGAAATTCAGCAGTTATAGTTACCTGAGCTAACTATAACTTACGCCCCCGCAATGCACTGCTTATAACCTCACATATTACATTACTCATGACATGGTCAGCGACATCACTGATGACATCGCAAATGACATCACTGATGGCATCATCATCTAGTGATTGTAAGTATTTTCTAAGAGTTTACGATTCTTACACAGATATACTAACCTGCTACAAAAGTTAAATTACTATACTAGGTGCACTACTAGTAAGTGATACTACTTCTACATATATTATGTGAGTGTCTGTGTGACTGTATATATCCTTGTGTGTATGGCCGTGTGAGTGGTTGAATGAGTATATACATGGGTGTGTGAGTAGGTGTGTGGGTGAATGAGTGATGGTGTGAGTGGCTCTATCGGTGGGTAAGTGGCTGTGTAGTGACTCTATGAGTGAGTGGGTGGGTGTCAGAATGACTGTATGAGTGAGTGACTGGGGGTGTAAGTGGCTGTATGGGGAGTGGCTGTTTGAGTGGGTATTTGGTTAAGTGAGTTGGTGTGTGAGTGGTTGTACTGGAGAGTGAGTGTCTGTGTTAATGGCTGTATGAGTGAGTCAACGGATGTGTGAGTGCTTGTATAGATGTGTGAATGGGTATGTAGGTGGTTGTGTGGGTGTGTGAGTGACAGTGTGAGTGTTTGTATGGGTGAGTGAGTGGCTGTGTTGAGAAGCTGTATGGGTGAGTAGGTGTGTGTGACTGTGTAGGTAAACATGTGGGTGTGTGAGTAGCTGTATGGGTGGTTGTCTGGCTATGTGAGTGGCTGTACAGGTGAGTGACTGATTGTATGAGTAGCTGCATGGATGAGAGAACATCTGTGTGAGTGGCTGTACGAGTGAGTGAGTAGGTGTGTGGGTGCCTGAGTGCAGGAGTGAGTGGGTATATGAGTACTGGTATGGGTCTGTCAATGGATATGTGAGTGGTTGTGTGGGTGTGTGAGTGGGCATATAAGAGGTTGAATGGCGTATGAGTGGTTCTGTGGATGAATTCATGAGTAATGTCATCAGTGATGTCCCATGGTGGGAACCCCGGGATGTAGCAGGAGCCGGCCCTGGTGGGTGCCGGTCTCAAAAGCTATTTTGGCTCCAGGAGGGGGTCACTGGGGCAGTGGGTGGCCTATGAGACTCCCCCAAATGTATTTCAAAACAAGCCCCAGGGAGATGGTGGCCCCTGGGGCACTAGTGAGCCCCAGGAAGGGGGGGAGAGAGAGTGCCCCCTCCTATACTATGTAAATGCCCCGGGACCTGGCTCACCCAGGGGTCGATTAATAACACAACACCATTTTGGGGGGGGGGGGAGTTGCAGATCCAGCACGACCCTACCAAGATATTCTTTTTAAAGTGCTTTTTTGGCCCTGCGTGATCCCTGTGGGAACCCACCCCCCACCCGAGAGGCCTTGGGGGGTTCTACCCTGCCCACTTTTTTATAACTTTTTTTCATTGACTTGGTTCATGCCAAGTCACAAAGTGGCTGCCAACACTTTCTGGTTTGAAAGGGTGACAGCCAATCAGATCTTATTTATATACAACAACTGACACATACACTGGCTTTTATTTTTCTACTTTGTTGGACATGTACCATTGAGAGATATATTTGCTCATCGCCACACCCTTAAAGATATTCACTCATCCAAACAACTGTTATAACATGCAGTCTTAACTTCATATACCTTCTGAATCAACTATTCACACATCTTTGGGCAGCCACACACCCCCCACCGAACCACACACACATGCAATTTCCCATACAAATACTCAGTTAACTAATCAATAACTAATATAGACTTTCACGTAGCTACTAACCAACTGGTGCACCAGTTTACACAACAACTGACAAAGTGATACAGATATTCACACAGTTTAGTCTCTATCCAATATATTTAGTGAGTCACTATAAATTAGTCAAGTGAACAGTCAATCACACTGCTGCTAAATCCTCCATTCAGATATTTATATTTATATATCCACTCATTCTTCAATGCAAATTGCTATATATATAATACATATTTAAATAACGAACCAAACCTCATTCACTGGATGATGTAATCAGTGATGTCATTTGAGATGTCATCAGTGATGTCACTGACCATATCATGAATGATGTAATATGTGACATGATCAGCAGTGGATTGCGGGCGCGCTAGATGTAGTTAGTACAGCTAACTATATCGGAGGAATTTCAATGGTTTTGTTCGAGTGAAATGTCCAGCTAACTATAACACCCCTAAAACCTATTGTTTTTTCAGTGAGTTTCAAAGGTTTTTTAAATGCTAATTCCTAACTATATCAGGCCTGAAACCTATGTTTTTTTCAGTAAATGTCAAAGGTTTTTTAAATGCTAATTCCTAACTATATCAGGCCTGAAACCTATGGTTTTTTCAGTGAATTTCAAAGGTTTTGTAAATGACAATTTATAAAGTATTAATTGTTATACTGATTTTTTGATACTGATTTACTACATTTTTTAAACAATTTATTTTTAGATATTTTATTTTTTTAATGACATTATAATTCCATTATACATTACAATACAAAATATACTTTCTCAGAATGAATTACTTTAGTTTAAATACTTTGCAAAAAGGCAATAGAATTGTAAGTACAGTAGTTCCAGTTGTTGCAATGGGCAACACAATTTCAAACACACTGCAACATTGAGCTCAATGGGAATTTCTAGTTAAATGCAATTAGTTACTTTATGGATTACTTTTCAAACCACAGGACTGGATCCTAGATTCAGTCCTTGGACATCTCCTGTAAACAATTGAGTAAAAGCATTTTGGTTACAGTAGTGATTTTTAAGGAATATTATTGTATTTTAAAAGTTGACACTTAGAAACTTTTCTGCTGAAAACCACACAATGGATTCCTATGGGAGGTAATACAAGTTACTGGTAAGTACGCTTAGAATTACTTTCCAGGGTCAGTGCTGGGCTAAAAGATGCAGCCCTGGGTTTTCTCCTGATAACAGGTGAGTAAATCGGAATTCGTAGTTCGTCTGATTTTAGAGGAATATTTGTACGTTTCAAAAATGGACACAGAAACTTTTCTGGTGAAAACCACACAATGGATTCCTATGGAAGGAAATACAAGTTACTGGTAAGTACGCCCAGAATTACTTTCCAGGGTCAGTGCTGGGCTAAAAGATGCAGCACTGGGTTCTCCCCTGATAACAGGTGAGTAAATCGGAATTCGTAGTTCGGCTGATTTTAGAGGAATATTTGTACGTTTCAAAAATGGACACTTGGAAACTTTTCTGGTGAAAACCACACAATGGATTCCTATGGAAGGATATACAAGTTACAAGTAAGTAAGCTTAGAATTAGTTTTCAGGGTCAGTGCTGGGCTAAAAGATGCAACACTGGGTTCTCTCCTGATAAAAGGTGAGTAAAACGGAATTCGTAGTTCGTCTGAGTTTAGAGAAATATTTGTACATTTCAAAAATGGACACTTAGAAACTTTCCTGGTGAAAACCACACAATAGATTCCTATGGAAGGAAATACAAGTTACTGGTAAGTACGCTTAGAATTACTTTTCAGGGTCAGTGCTGGGCTAAAAGATGCAGCCCTAGGTTCTCTCCTGATAACAGGTGAGTAAATCGGAATTCGTAGTTTGGCTGATTTTAGAGGAATATTTGTACGTTTCAAAAATGGGCACAGAAACATTTCTGGTGAAAACCACACAATGGATTCCTATGGAAGGAAATACAAGTTACTGGTAAGTACGCTTAGAATTACTTTTCAGGGTCAGTGCTGGGCTAAAAGATGCAGCCCTGGGTTCTCTCCTGATAACAGGTGAGTAAATCGGAATTCGTAGTTCGGCTGATTTTAGAGGAATATTTGTACAATGGTGAAAGAAGGGGGCGGGGCCTGAGTTGACGTGTGCAAACACGCCCTGTGGCACGTTTTAAGTTGGGGAATTAATTCCTCTTCAATCCTGCGGTCCCCTGGGGGCCAACTAGCCAACCAGGTACCTCCAGTATGCGCCAGGGAGCTGCGTTGCAGAGAGGTGTTCAGAGGCCACGCCCCTTTTTACACCTCTCTGCAACGCAGCTCCGTGGCGCTTACTGAAGGTGCCTGGTAGGCTAGTTGGCCCCTAGGGGACCTCTGGATTGAAGAGGAATTAATTCCCCAACTTAAAACGCGCCACAGGGCGTGTTTGCACACATATCACCTTAGGCCCCGCCCCTACCTTCACCACTGTGCAAACATGCCCCGTGGGGTGTTTTAAGTTGGGGGATTAAGTCCCCTTGAATCCTGAGGTCCCTTGGTGGCCAACTAGCCCACCAGGTACCTCCAGTATGCGCCAGGGAGCTGCGTTGCAGAGAGGTGTGAAGAGGCCATGCCCCTTTTTACAACACTCTGCAACGCAGCTCTGTGGCGCTTAGTGGAGGTAGCTGGTGTGCTATTTGGCCCCTAGGGGACTTCTGGATTGAAGAGAAATGAATTCCCCAACTTAAAAAGCGCCACAGGGCGTATTTGCACACATATCACCTCAGGCCCCGCCCCCTACCTTCATCACGGTGCAAACGTGCCCCGTGGTGCGTTTTAAGGTGGGAGATTAAGTCCCCTTGAATCCTGAGGTTCCCTGGCGTCCAACTAGCCCACCAGGTACCTCCAGTAAGCGCCACGGAGCTGCGTTGCAGAGAGGTGTGAAAAGGGGCATGGCCTCATTACACCTCTCTGCAACGCTGCCCCCTGGCGCATATTGGAGGTTTCTGGTGGGCTAGTTGTCCCCCAGGGATCCCCAGTATTCAAGGGGAATTAGATCCCCCTCTGCAAACGTGCCAGGGGGCGCGTTTGCAGAGTGGTGCAAGGAGGGGGCGTGGCCTCCGGCCCGAACCCATGTTTTTTTTTTGTTTTTCTTTTTTTAGAAGGGGGGCTGTGTAGCCCCCCTTCTTTTTCTAATGTATTGGCCCTGGGGACCCCATCCCCCAGGGCCTGCCCCCAATTTTTTTTTTATAAAAAAAAATTCGGGAAGGGGGCCGCGTGGCCCCCCTCCCGTGGCCCCTTTTGGCCCCGGGGACCCCATCCCGCGGGCCGTTTTTTTTTGTTTGTTCTCTTTTTTATTTTATTTTTAGGAGGGGGGCCGCGTGGCCCCCCTCCCAGGCCACTATTGGCCCCGGGGACCCCATCCCCCAGGGCCTGGCCACCTCGTTGGGGACCATGGGGGGGGTCCCTAATCCCCCCATGGTCCCAGCAGGCTCCCCGCCTCCTGCAGGAGCCGGCATTGCTTTTCCACATGGGGAACAGCTAACATGCTGCTCCCCATGTGGAAAAGCAATCAGCTTTGCTTCATTGAAGCGAGGCTCCCGTCCTGTCATTGCAGACTACAGTGTCCCGTGTCAGTGCAGGAGCCGGCCCTGGGGGGTGGCGGTCCCCAGGGCCATCATTGGCTCCGGGGAGGCCGCGTGGCCCCCCTCCCACTTAATTTAAACCCCCGGGGGTGGTGGTCCCCAGGGCTTGGGGATCCATAACGGACCCCCTATGTTAAATAATTAGTGCCCCGGGGAGGTTTCGGTCCCCGGGGCATGTAGGGGGGCTCGAGCCCCCCCACACAGGGGTTTTGGTTATTAAAAAACAAGCCCCGGGGGGTGGCAGTCCCCGGGGCTGCGGGGGGGCCGTGAGCCCCCTGCATACATTGACATAAAGCCCCGGGGGTGGCGGTCCCCGGGGCTTGGGGGGGCCTTTGAGACCCCCCACCCATATATAATAAAGCCCCGGGGGTGGCGGTCCCCGGGGCTGGGGGGGCTGAGAGCCCCCCCATAATTCAGATAAGTCCCAGGGGGTGGCGGTCCCCGGGGCTGGGGGGCCTCTCTGGGCCTCCCATTATAATATACATATTGCCCCCAGGACTTGGCCCCCCAGGGGCTAAATAAAAACAAATCGCAGGAGCCCGCTCTTGATTTTTTTTTCGGCAGCGGGATGAGCGGATCCTAAGTGCATCCCGCAATTTTTTTTTGGGGGGGGACTTTTTGTGGCCTTGGGAGTCCTTGTTGGACCCCCTGAGCAGGCCTAGGGGGTCATGGTGTTTCTACCCTGCCCCATTGTCGCGTTTTGTGCCTTTTTTGGGGGGTTTTCTTGTGCCTCAGTTCTACCGAGGCACAAGATGGCTGGCAACACTTCCTGATTCAGAGTGTTGGCAGCCAATTAGCATTCAGCTCGTGCTCGGGAGGGTGCGGGGAGGGTGCGCGGATCCTCTGACGCCATAGATATATCTATCTTTTTAACTCTAATTTTCTCAGGAACTACTGAACGGATTTACATCATTTAAGCAAAAGGCACGAGTCTGAACTGAGGACTACCTCATTGCCAAATTTGGTGTAATTCCGTTCAGCAGTTCGGGCTGTAGCGGCGTCAACAGGTCCTATGGGAAAATGCATGGGGAAAACGTGTTTTGGGACCCCCCTTTTTTTTCGGTCCCCGCTTGACAAATCACCGTGAAATTTTTAGGATAGGAGCGGACCGGAGCTGGCCAAGAGTTTGGAAAATTTTGCGAACATTTGTCAATCGGCGCCAACGTTATTCCAAATAGAATGTTGCAGATTTCCTATGGAAAATAGGACCTAACTATATCTACCCACTGGCGACCGCCAGTAGGTAATATATATATATATATGTGTGTGTGTATGTGTGTCTGTGTGTGTGAGTGTGTGTATATATATATAGATATATCTCGGTGTGATCAAGGCAGGGGATCGTGCCGAAACGCGTCATAGCCTGGAAATGTATATATATAGCAGCATCTGAGGAAGGCGATTTTTGTCGAAATGCATTACACCAATAAAAGTGAATAAATGGGCACCCCGAAACTCCCCGCTGTGTCCTCTGATTACTCAGAATTGAAGTGGTCGCTTTTTTGTGTGTTTATATATATATATATTCACTGAAAAAACCATAGGTTTCACACATCTTATAGTTAGCTGGACATTTTACTCATAAAAAACCAATGAAATTCCCCCGTTATAGTTAGTGCAGGCAACTATAACTCACGCGACCGCAATCCTCTGCTGATGCTAATACTGTATTTAGACACTTATTTGCCCAAGTCTTCTTCCATTAAATTTTAGCTATACATATATTACAAATATTTTTTTTTCATAAAGACACATATGTCATCAGCAGAGGATTGCGGTCGCGTGAGTTATAGTTGCCTGCACTAACTATAAGATGTGTGAAACCTATGGTTTTTTCAGTGAATTTGCAAGGTTTTTTAAATGCTAATTCCTAACTATAACGTGTGTGAAACCTATGGTTTTTTCAGTGAATTTGTACGGTTTTCTAAATACTAAGTTACTTTACGCCATTCGTGGCGTGTGCGCCCACCTAACGCAGTTCGTTCCGTGCGCGCACGGTGCGCTTCGCGCACCGTGCGCGCACAGTGTGCACGCGGTGCGCTACTCGCACCGCGTGCCCACGTTACGCTTGATGGGCCATATACGCACGATGCGCTTCACGCACCGTACGCACACGGAGGACATATTATGCGCATCGTTGGGAAAGGTAATGTATTAAATTTTCCATTATCTTATATGCCATGCACAAAAGGAGCCCTCCGGGCACGTTTTGCACACGGGGTGGGGAAAGTATGGAATTTTTTTTTTTTATATGTTTTTTATCGTACACGCACGGTAAGCGTAATCGGCGGATTTTCGAAAAAAAAAAAAAATTGAATTTTTGCCTTTGGGGGATCTTTTGGGACACCTTAATCAAAGCTAGGTGGTTAGGAGCAGTCTAACCTGCCCCTTTACATGATTTCAACCTTTGTTTTTCCTCCCCCCCTCAGAGTGCGAGAGAGAAAATGGCGGCCGCCGCTTCCTGGTTTCGACCGATTCGAATGTTCACTAAGATCTAACAGCCATTCAGAATCGCGCTCGAACACGTCACCGTACGCGTACGGTAAGCTTACCGTAAGCGCACGGTAAGCGCACCGTAAGCTGCCACAGATATATATATTGATTTAAATGCTATTTTCTCAGGAACTACTGAACAGATTTACACCAGACCTACAAAAGGCACTTCCTTGATCTGTAGACTACCTCTCTGCCAAATTTCAAATAGCTGTGTCTAAAGGTCCTATGGAAAAATGCATGGGAAAAACGCGTTTTGGGACCCCCCTTTTTTCTCAGCCCCCGCTTGACGAATCCCCCCGAGACTTTCAGGGTAGGAGCGGAGCGTAGCGCCCCATTAGTTTTGAAAATTTCGCGAGGATTCGTCGACCGGAGCCAAAGTTATTCCAAATAGAATGTTGCGGTTTTCCTATGGAAACAGGGTCCTAACTATAACTACCTACCTACTGGCGACAGCCAGTAGGTAATATATATATATATATATACACTATGTTCCAATGTGTTTTCTATGTTTACTCGCCTTCACAGGCACGTGATACTGCACTAGCACTTTAAATTTCAGGCTTCCCCTAACAGCGTCATGTGATTAAGGCCTCTAGTAGGCCGAAACGCGGCATGGAGGAGGTGTGTTACTGTTGGATAGAATAAAGTATTGCACTAATTTGATGGGTCCATGTTCGTGTTTGCAAGAGGAACTAGCAAGTTGGAGATGAAGTCCTTTGCATTAATTTACCGAGAGGCTTCTACGGTGTTTCACGGACCCCTTCTTCAAGTACGGGCCGAGCGGCAGGAATCTTTCTTCTGGTGACCAGGAAGTTCTGTTAGCTCCTAAACGGAATAGCTGCAGCAGCCGGAATCATCCCTACCGACAGCCAGAGGCAAGCCTGTACGGTTTTGAGGAATCGCAGGCTGCCGTGAAGACTGCAAAGGTAGGATTATCGGCGGATAGTTCAGTGACGAAGTGTGTGTGTCGCCCAGTGTGTGCTGCTATTTAGTTTCGCCAGCTGTACGTGACTTTTACAATTTATCCCAACAATACACGCCATGGCCACCAGGGCTGCGAGAAGCCGCGAGGAGGCGTCATCAGAGATGTTTGACGACTCCCCAGTTACTGAGCCTGTGGTAATAGCACATTTGGAGGCTGTCAAAACGGGTAGCACTGACTTAAAGGAACTTTTTTTTAAACTTGAAAAGGCAATGCGCACAGAAACATCCAAGTGGTGGGAACACCGGTCACTCTCACGATACCTGGAGGTGGGACGCATCCCACGTGGGTTATGTATTATGTTAGCGCCTAGCTATGAGAACCCAGACCCGGAAATGCTGGCAGAATGGGCTGAGTGCAATTTAGAATCGTCAGCCAAGTTAGTAAGAATATTAGTAAAATACGCAGAGAGTGACCGCATTGCAATTCAGAATAAAATTGATGAATTGAATGATGAAATTTCAAAGATGGGGGCCCCTGATTTGGAGAAGAAATACCGTGAGGAGATGCTTGTATGACTGTCAAAAGAGGAAGATATAATAAAAAAGCGTAAGGCTTTTAAATTCCAGAGGGACAAATTGGACTACCAAAATGGCCAGATATTTACTTTCACCAGGAAATTTGATTCCCTAAAGAAACAGAGCACAACTGGTCAAACATTGTCAGTACCATCAGACACAAGAGAAATTGCTCAATCCTCTACATCTATGTCTGACCTGAGCTCGGTACCAGGCAGCGAGTCAGAAAACGAACAGACCGTTGCAAGCTCGGGTCTGGGGTTTACCAGATTCTCACTGGCACAGGAGGTGGACTGCCTGCGCCAGGACAGAAGACAAACCTTAAGGCCCCGTTCCCAAAAACCAAAGGCAATGAAAGAGCAAACCTTAAACGAAGGGAACGAAGGCAATGCCACAAAATCAAACAGCGGAGACAAACCGCAATACAAAAAGACACAGAGGAAATGGAATCGCAAATAATTTGTTCTACTAACAATCCCCTATCCATTATCAACCTCACGGAAATGAAGCTGAGTAATAATGAAGAAAAAATCTTAGCTCTTGGGTTGTCCTTTTGTCCTGCAAACAACTTCAACTATGCGCAAGTACGTATAGATCTGTACAAATACACACGCAAGCTTAAATTACGTAAGTTTTACAAAATGAACAAAATTGAATACAAAGTTGTGCAGGAGGAAGATCCCCCTAACATTCTGAGCCTACCTATTGCCACCATAGGTGATTACAATCTAGTGCGCAACCTCTATGAACTCCACGATGAAGGGAGAGTGGATGAAGTAGTTGAAAGTGACTCCTTTTCCAGGGTGAACAAGCAAGGCATGATGCACTTTAAACCCAAGTCTACATATAATCCAATCATGGTACATGACAACATTGACATCTACAATGAACTTGTGATCAACCAATTGAAAATACTACACAGGTCTACTACGTTCACACGTTTTAAATATAACCAACGGAATCACAGCAATGGGCAACTGATGAAAAAAATACATGACAATGACAACGTGATCGTCCGCCAATCAGACAAAGGTGGGAACATTGTCCTTTGGCCACGCAAGATGAGTGGAAGAAGCACTAATCCATTTGAATGACCGATTATGCTATAAACGCAGTCATTGGAAAATGGTCAAAAAAGCATGGAGCGAATTTCACACCAAGCTATTATCATGGAAAAGTACAGGGCTGCTCAGCATGGATGAATTTAAATTCTTAAAAGTGAACTATCCAGTCATCCCGGTTTTTTATCTAATTCCCAAAATCCACAAAGATGCAACCACACCCCCAGGCAGGCCAATTATTTCGGCCAGAGACAGCATTATGGAGAAAACTTCACTGCACATTGATTATTTTCTACAGGAACATGTGAAGCTGTTGCCTTCCTACCTACAGGATACGGGGGATTTTTTGAGGAAAATTGAGAATATAAAATGGCAGGAAGATTACTTATTGATTACTCTTGACGTTACAGCCCTGTACACAAGTATACATCATCTGGATGGGATGAAAGCAGTTGGACATTTTTTAAGAACAAAACCGCTTTGCATGATGAACCATAGTAAAATGATTCTGGAGATAATTTCTACCTGCCTAAACAATAACTATTTCTTGTTTCAGAAACAAATATTTCAACAGATGAGGGGTGTGGCTATGGGGGCTTGCTTTTCCCTAAGCTATGCTTGTTTGCATATGGGAATGTGGGAAGAGCAAGTCCTCAGCACCAAATTCAAGCAAGTCATGTCTGAGAATATTATTGTTTGGTATCGTTATATTGAAGATTTATTCCTCATTTGGAAGGGTTCAGAATCAGCAGCAGTGAATTTCATTCAGGAAATCAATGTCAATCAACTGAATTTGCAGTTCACAGCCCAGTCAAGTCAGAAATCAGTTAATTTCCTAGATGTAGAAGTCTTTGTTATGAATGGTAGACTTGAGACCAAACTGCATCGTAAAGTGACAGCCGGGAACACGGTGCTTCATGTCACCAGCCACCATCCCGAACATCTCATCCGCAGTATACCCTACGGAGAGATGCTGCGCATCAGGCGCATTTGCAGTGTGGATGACGATTACTGGTTAGCCCAAGGTGAAAGTAAGAGGAGGTTTTTAGCTAGGGGTTACACATCAGCAGTGATTGACAAGGCAATTTTGAAAACCAGGTCCATACCTAGACCCAAAGTCCTGTGTCAAAGTGCTGGTATTAATATAGACAACACTTTCCCCATCACCACAACAGATCCCCCGAGACTAATAATCACATTTAGTCGCCAATATGGAGTCTTGCGGAAAATCTTCAAGAAAAACTGGGCACTGGTACGCAACAACCCAGTGATAGGTGAGTCAATGACAGAGGCCCCCAAAATCACCTTTCGGAAAGCTCGCTCCATGAGTGACATGCTTGTGAACAGTAGTCCAGAAATTAGCACCAAAAGCAATTGGCTGCAAACCGCTAAAGGATTTATTAAGTGTTCCACCTGCAAAGCCTGTAAAATAGGAAAAAGTACTACGACATACAGGTCTCCGTTTTCTGAAGTACCCCAAACAATAACTGAGAAGTTAACCTGCAAAACTGATTTTGCAGTCTATGTGCTGAAGTGTACGTGTGGCCTGCAATACATTGGTAGCACCAAGTTGCAGGCACACAAACGTATAATCCAGCACATGAGGGCCATCAGCAATAAAGATGCTTCTTACCCAGTAGCCAGGCACTTTAAAGACATTCACGACAGTAGCTTGGAACACCTCAGCTACTTTGTCGTTGACACCATCCCACCACTTAGACGTGGTGGGGATCGGGAAGCACTTTTGAGGAAATTAGAGACACAATATATTCTTAAGCTTGATTCCAAGATGCCCAACGGGCTGAATTCAAGCGAAGATTTTTATATGTGTCTGTGAGTTACGTTCCAAGCACTATACAGTAATAGCTTCAGTGCATATACCATTAAAATAAGTCAAACCAGCTGTTCTGCCTCCTTTAGGCATGCACAGAACATTTTTTATCAAGTAATTTTACCAACACAGTGTTTTTATTACGCACAATACCAGTTTATTTGTTAGCACGAGCACTTTTGCAGGCAGTAGTCTTAGAATTAACACATTGAGAAGAAGGGTCATGATATAAGAATCAGTGATGATGCCATGGAAATTAACCCATCAAAGATGTGATTTGATTTTAAATATTTATGCTGTAATAAGTAGCTAAGGGATTTAGATTTCTAAATCACTAATTTTTAAAGGGATTTTTTATGATTTTTTTACATTTATGAGGTTATTAAATAAATGTTTCAGTACAATTTTAGGCAAATATCATACACATTAGGTTTAGTCAATGTCTGACCTTTCTGAGCATTGTCTCTAGTAGTTTAATGATTTAATGAACATGACATTTTTTGTCCAAACTTTGCCTAGGTCACCATCCATCAAATCATTCCCATTCTTTTGCGCTTTTGTTGTGATCCTGGTTGGCCAAGGCAATATAGAAATGCATTAAGGCAGCATATACACATAAAAATTCTCCCTAGATGTTAATATCAATTACGTAAACACCAAGGGACTATTGGAATAATCAACCTAGTGATGAATATCACGGGAAAATGTTTAAGGTGCAGAACATAGTGACACAGGTAGATTCTCACCTGGTCAAGTAGGGTTTGTTTCTTGTGATACCGGAGACACACTAGGGTTTTATCAGGCATTTCGGTACATAGGCACCACAAGTAAAAAGGACGCCCCCTATGAACAACATCTAAACACTAATTGTCTTTATAAGGTAACGACTTACTTTCACATGATACATGTGGGCAGATCTAATCAATATCAGTCAATGTTATGCAGTACATATTGATTGCATAGTTGCACATATTAATGCTGCTACCTGTTTAAAGTCCTACACAAAGCTCATTGGTGTTCATTTCCTCTTTTTCCCTTGTTGTAACCCACTGTATATGTAATTCATGATATTTCAGCTCAATGGTATTTATACAAGACTTGGTTTTTCAAGGCGGAGGCTCCAAATATAAACCTATGTATATATATTTATATTTATAGATTTTTGTGGTATTTTATGGGCATGCTCCTTTTAATCCTGATGTACTTCATACAGGCATTTTTTACAGCTATTTATGTAAATATGCTACTATTACTGGCCACCATATTTTGATAATGTTTAGTGTTTTAATTTTGCATTATGCCGTTAAAACAACTGTTTGGTAAACACTATGTTCCAATGTGTTTTCTATGTCTGCTCGCCTTCACAGGCATGTGATACTGCACTAGCACTTTAAATTTCAGGCTTCCCCGAACAGTGTCATGTGATCAAGGCCTCTAGTAGGCCGAAACGTGTCATGGCGGAGGTGCGTTACTGTTGGATTGAATAAAGTATTGCACTAATTTGATGGGTCCGTGTTCGTCTTTGCAAGAGGAACTAGCAAGTTGGAGACAAAGTCCTTATATATATATATATATATATATATATGCATCAAAAATTGTCCAAAAGGAACGAGGCTGCACACTACAGAAGGTATCTCAATCCAGAGTTTTATTGCGTGAAGCTGGCATGTCGTCCGGTATATTTCATAATGCCTGACGCGTTTCGGGCCGCATCAGCCCTTGTTCACAGGCTGCGAAAGGAACCTTGCATCCGCTTCCCAAGTCTCCTCCATGACTGCATGAGCTCTAATTTTCAAACCCCGCGGTGAGGCCTCCCAGGTGAGTCCGTTTCTATTGGCATGCTGGGACATGTAGTGTCTTGGAAACAAACGAAAACATTTCATTTAAACCCTCCAGTGGGTATGCAAGATTCATTCCGAAATTAAAGTAATTTATTTACATTATTTAAATGAAATGTTTTCGGTTGTTTCCAAGACACTAATATT
The DNA here is from genome assembly GCF_964204655.1 of Triturus cristatus. Lineage (NCBI taxonomy): Eukaryota > Metazoa > Chordata > Amphibia > Caudata > Salamandridae > Triturus > Triturus cristatus. The sequence goes on along the minus strand of NC_140584.1, from coordinate 370,591,835 downwards.
ATATAAGTCAGTTATATAATTTAGATATACATATATAAAAATTATTTATTTTTCAGAAAGACACACATTCACTGGATGACGTCATCAGTGATGTCATCAGTGATGTCATGAGTGATGTCACTGACCATTTCATGAGTGATGTAATATGTGACGTCATCAGCAGTGGATTGCGGGCGCGCGAGTTATAGTTAGCTGAACTAACTATAACAGGGGAATTTCAATGGTTTTGTACGAGTGAAATGTCCAGCTAACTATAACATGTGCGAAACCTATGGTTTTTTCAGTGAATTTGCAAGGTTTTTTAAATGCTAATTCCCAACTATAACATGTATGAAACCTATGGTTTTTTCAGTGAATATATATATATCTCCACTTCGAAATTCGCGCAGAAACCCCCAGCCACTTGCAGCGGCGGGCCCAGACAGGGTCGCGACTCCCAAAATCCAAACAAATCGTATCCAAGTTTCAAGAAACGATGTCCAGGCCACAAAATAGTTGTCAGCGCGTTTTATTAATCTCAAACGCCCAGTCACTCGACGCGTTTCGGAGGGAAACCTCCTTGTTCACGAGTACGAGTGTATGTGTTTACACAAAGTTTATACAAATCATGTAACACCTTCTTGTGATAGTAATAGAAAACAGACTCAGTGCTAGTGCATACCTTTCTGGGGCTAGAAAACAGACTACATTATACTGTGTCATTTACATTTTTAGACCCGCGAGCGTTGTCATATTGTTGCGGCATTGGTTTTAACATGCAACTAAATTATTTTTTAATTTTTCAAACAAATCAGCCAGTTAGCACAGTAACTCACATTTTTCAGTATGCAGTTCCAATGTATTTCATTTTGATATGCCTGTGCATATCGTAGTATTACAATTAAAATTAAACAGATATATACCAACTGCTCACATTTTTTAAACTGATATTGACAGTGACGGCTTCAAGATTTTGCTATTGCACCTCTCATTATATTTACAGCAATAAATCGCTTTAAATCCAATTTATAAGTCCAATGCCTATAGGCAAAAATATCAGTTCAACCCCAGTGGGTATACTTCCACGTTCCACATTGTGCAATCCACTCACTCATATCTCCGTCTTATGTATTTCAATTTTGTAGTCTTGTCTTAAATTCTCCTTAAAGTACTCAACACTGGCCTGTAAGAGTGAAATCAAAAATAAAAAAGGTTAAAAAATATATTTGTGACTATTTACATACACTATTGCAATAAAAAAGTAGAAAAGAGTTGTACATGCATACAATATATTACGTCTACTTAATTCAGAACGGGACAACACATCCCATAGCAATGGTCATGGACACACAACTTCAGGGAGACTATATTAACCCAAATGTACTGCAAGCGCCTCATCACAATTGTGTCCCTCTGGTTGCATAGTGTGATATTTAATGATTAATCTGGACTCCAGTCGTCTTAGTTCTTGGATTCTATCACCCCTTCGTACTCTTACTGGAACACTGTCCAGGACACAAAAAGAGATGAGGCTGTTATTGCTCTTATGGTGAGCGGCAAAATGTCTCGCCACCGGATATTGACTGTCAAGATTCTTTATAGCGGGGGAGGAGCCTAGCGCTTGACCAAGATGGCCGCGTGAGCTTTGAGCTCCCGAGACCCTCGTGCCCTCCGTCGTCTATCCTGTATATAATCCTGTTTGTATGCATGGCATCGTGTAGATGACTTGTCAGGGAGGCGATCGATGCCACCCGGGGTCGAATCGCCCACCGGGAACCGGAGTTATGCATGGCGGAAGATTGAGGCCCATCTCCGAGGGATGCCAGGGGCTCGAGTTGGCAGGATGCCCGACCTCTAATTGAACAACAGCGGCCAGGCGAGGTGTGAACTGCCGGACGGAGGTCCCTATCCTTTCACTTTCACATTCTCGCCCTTTTGTCTGCCCAGCCCAGGGAGTGCTCGCGTCTGCTTTATTATCATTTGGACGCTCTGCATGCCACACTGGCGACCCATCGTAGGACGGAGCACTCCTGATCTCTCTCGCTGAGAGAGGGCAGTCCAGTTTGAACCAACTTGCTTGGGCCCACCATGTCGGGCAAAGCAGAGGTGGACCGGCCGAAGCCCAAGGCCACCAGGCGGGGAGCCTACACTCAAGCCAATAACATGGACCGCTATGCCCAGCAGAAGGGGTCACCGGGTGCACCGAGCCAGTCCCCGGACACACAGAAGACTGCCTCACCCTTGGCCCCGGAGCTCTCACTGCAGGATGTCATGGGTGCACTCGACGGGCTGCAGACTTCGATTGGGAGACAGTTTGATGCCCTGGCGCACAAAGTGGATACCATCTTGGTGGATGTTAATCTGATCCGCGCAGATTTGGGCAAAACAAATGAACGGGTCAAATCCCTGGACATCAAGACCACGGGCCTCGCCGATGATGTCTCGGACCTGCAGACCGAGGTCCGTAAGTTGCGGACCGAGAGTGATCTCGCCGCCCGTCGGCTGGAGGACTTCGAGAGCCGGGCCAGGCGCAACAACGTGCGCGTTATCGGGGTCCCGGAGTCCTCGGACGAGACTTCAGTGGACCTGCTTGTGGAGGACTTGGTGCTCAATCATCTGCAGCCTAAGGGTCTAGGGAAGTTCTTCGCAGTTGAGCGGGCCCATAGAGTGCCGGGTGGGCGGCCCAAGGTGGGAGCCACACCGAGGCCGATCGTCGCCCGGCTCTTTCATTTTCGTGACCGGGACGCTATCCTGCAGGCCTCGAGGGTAACGGGCCCGGTCCCCTTCCAGAACGCGTCGGTGAATTTCTATCCTGACTTCACCCAGCAGGTGCAGAGGCAGCGGCAGGGCTTCCTGGGGGTGAAGAGGAGGCTTCGGGAGAGGGAACTGAAATACGCCATGCTCTTCCCTGCCAGACTACGTGTGGTGTTTGACGACCGAACATTCTTCTTTGAGTCACCTGCCATGGCGGATGAATGGCTGGACGCTCTGCCTCAACGACGCACGGAAGAGGACACTGCCGTAGACGGGGACAGTGGCCGGGATGAACAAGGTTGATGTCTTCGGAACCGGACTGACTCGGACTGACTTTAGATAATGACTTGCAGTAAATACGGAGGTTGTGGGAGGACGAGGGGAGCTCTTTCCTCCCTTAGGGTACTTTTTGTAGATTTTGGGTTTGGTAGGGCGACAGGCACACTGCAAGTTGGGGGGGCTTTGTAAGCTGCAGCAGGGGTGCAGGGTGGGGGGGGTTTCCAGGATTTTGGGTTTGTTGTTGGGGGGTTTGTTTCCGCAAGGCATAGTGATTATTTCCAGGACTGTTCCATGGTGGCTCTTCGGGTGTGGGGTGGGCCTCTTTACGTTTGGGGATGGGGGGTAGGGGTTTAAGTGTTATAAGCTGGAATGTTAATGGTTTGGGGGATCGCATTAAGCGTGGGATTGTTTTGCAATTCTTGAAACGGTCATTGCCGGATGTTGCCCTGCTGCAGGAGACGCATCTTATAGGTAATACGTGCTATGCCCTGAATAGGAAGGGTTATAAATTCATAGCTCATTCGGGATTCTCCTCTGGGTCCAGGGGTGTGGGCATCCTAGTCAGAGCCTCGCTACCATTTGAGGTGGACTCCACCATTGTTGATGATAGGGGGAGGTTTGTGGCGGTGGCGGGGCGGTGGGAAGGAAGAACTTTGGTTTTAGTTTCGGTTTATGTCCCGCCGGCCCTGCAGGCCTCCACGTTCACAGATCTGGGTAGGGCCCTGCTGGATCTCCTGGGGGGTATGCTTGTAGTGGGAGGTGATTTCAACGCTGTTGGCTCCGGCCTGCTGGATAGATACCCGCCCAGAGACACTGGGGGGGCTCAGAAGTGGCTTCCAGACTTTCTAGATACGCTTGGCCTGATAGACTGCTGGAGGCTCCGGCACCCCACACAGAGCCAATACACTTTCTACTCCGGGGCGCATGGTAGCCTTTCCAGGATTGACTACCTACTCACTCTGGCTGCGCATGCCTCATTGGTGTCTGAGGCCAGGCACATGTCGCGTGGTATATCTGACCATTCGCCGGTGTGGGTCAGGCTGGATCTGGGTCGAGAGGGAGGGGGACGGGTGGCCCCTATCAACCCTTGGTATTTCCGAGACCCCAAGATGCGCAGCGCGCTGGTAAAGACAGTAGATAATTTTTTCAAGGACAATCAGGGATCCGTGGACTCGGCAGTGTCACTGTGGGAAGCATTTAAGACCGTGCTGCGAGGGGAAGCCCTCTCCCTTGTAGTGGCTGCCAAGCGGCGGAGAGATGGCGAGGTTTTGCAGGTTGAGGAGGAGATCGCGGCTTTGGAGGGAGCGCTGGAGGAGGAGGTTACAGAGGCCTCACTGCATGAGCTGTGCTTGAAGCAATCCGAGTATAAGGACCTGGTGATGAATGCCGCTAAGACCCTCGGTAGAGAACAGCAGGGCCGTCTGTATGATGTTGGTGACAAGGCCGGGAAACTCCTGGCTTGGCTGGACAAAAAAGAACGGGTCAATAGAGTAGTGCCGGAGTTGACGGGAGAGGGGGGAGAGGTGATTGTGGAACCTGAGAGGATTGTGCAGTGTTTCTCGGACTATTTCCGTATGGTTTATGCCTCAGTGTCGGACAGGCCGCCCGAGGACTCGCGTGACCTCCTGCGTGATATCGCATTGCCCTGTCTCTCTGATATAGATAGGGACGATCTAGATGGTGACATAACGGTCGATGAGGTGGCGGGGGCTATCCGCGCGTTGAACTCGGGCAAGGCCTCGGGTCCGAACGGCTTGCCGGTCGACCTGTACAAGCTGTTTCCGGATAGGGTTGCCCCTCACCTGCGCGCCATGTTCGTGGAGGCGCGGGGGAGTGGGGCCCTCCCGTTGGATCAGCGACTGGCGACGATTGTGGTTATACACAAAGAGGGCAAACCCCGAGATAAGTGCGCCTCATATAGGCCTATCTCACTCCTTAACGCAGAGCCGAAAATTCTGGCTAAATTCCTGGCGGCCCAGTTGATTAGGGTACTCGGTGACTTGGTCCACCCGGATCAATCCGGATTCATCCCGCACCGTAACACAGTGTTAAATCTTCGGCGCCTTCATGGTGTAATCGCCAGGGCGGGCACGCTGCGTGAACCAGCTATTGTGGCGTCTCTCGATGCCACGATGGCCTTTGACACGGTGGAATGGGCATATTTGTGGGCCGTGTTGACCAAGTTCGGCTTTGGCCACGGTTTTGTGAGCTGGGTGAGGTTGCTGTATGAGGGCCCTCTTGCGAGTGTGGTGGTAAATGGCCGGGCGTCGACTCCGTTTCAGCTTGGGAGGGGTACTCGGCAAGGTTGTCCCCTGTCGCCAATGTTGTTTGCCCTCGCCCTTGAGCCGCTGGCTGCGTGGATACGCTGGCACCCGGATATACGGGGACTTAGATGGTCGCCTGAACACGAGGACCGTATATCGCTCTATGCTGATGACATCCTGTTGTATCTTGCCTCACCCAAGAAATCACTTATAGTGGTCTGTGACGTACTCACATCTTTCGGTAGGAACTCGGGTCTCGTTATCAACTGGAGTAAATCGTATTTATATGTTCTTAGTGGCGAGGTTCCACCGATCCCTCGAACTTGTTCGATCCAGGTTGCTCAGCAGAGCTTCGTGTATCTGGGGATCTTTATCTCCATGGACTCTGCCGTGCGATATGAGAGGAACCTGCTCCCCCCCCTAGCGCGCCTGAGGCGGGATGTGGAGGGCTGGCGGAGGCTGCCGCTCTCCCTCGTTGGGCGCGCGGCCTTGTTCAAAATGATGTCCCTTCCCCGGTTCCTCTACGCACTGCAGAATACTTTGGATTGGGTACCGGCCAACTACTTTCGGGAGGTCGAAGGCCTCCAACGAACGTTGCTGTGGGACGGGCGGCCGCGAATAGCTATTGCAAAGTTGACGCTTCCATGGTACGACGGGGGTATTGCGCTTCCAGACATCCGACGGTACTATTGGGCCACCCAGCTGAGTGCGATTAATCATGGGTTTTATGGCCCTGCCCTCAGCCCTGGGTATGCCATGGACAGGTGGTTGCTGCGTGGTGGTAACTATTACAGGGCGTTGTATTCACGGTCCCTGGACTCGTCCCTCACGGGGCCCACTGGTGTGGCGGTGCGTGTGTGGAAGATGGCAACTGACTCGCTGGGCTGGAAGGATAGGCTCACCCTCGCTACCCCGCTGTTTGAATCTGAGAGACTGGGTAGGCTTTGGCACACAAAAGGCTTTGACAAATGGGACTTGATCGGCATCTCCAGGGTCGGAGATGTCCTGATTAAGGGGAGGGTGAAGTCCTTTGAAGAGTTGCAGAAGGAGTATGAGCTGGGGCCATCAGAGTTTTTCCGCTACATTCAGGTGCGTCACGCCCTCCGATCAGTCCTCATAGAGGGTGAGAAGGTGCCTGAGTCCTCTCCTTTGGAGGACCGGGTCCTTGATGGCCATATGCCCGAGAGCACGATCTCGCTCATCTATAAGAAACTGATCAACGTCCGGGCGGATATGCTTCTGGGGTTGAGGGACCAGTGGTCTAGGGATGGCCTCGAGTTGGATGACGAGGATTGGCAGTCTGCTGTTTCCTCTCCTAAGGAGGTTGCGATCCCGTCGCGTCTGAGGCTGGTGCAGCTTAAAATACTGCATCGAGTGTATGTGACGGGGCCAAGGCTGGTTCACATGGGATTCTCGGAGGACGGCCTATGCAGGAGGGGATGTGGTATGGTGGGTACTTTCCTGCATATCATTTGGGAATGTGGTGTCATCACGGAATTCTGGAGGAGAGTCCATGCAGTGATGGGGGAGGTGACGGGCATTGCTATGCAGCCGGAAGCGCGGTGCTGTCTCCTGAATGTCTGGGGGCCCACTGATCATAATGCGGCACAGACCCAATGGGTGACTCTGGGTAACATGGTCGCTAAGAGAGATATAGCGCGATTGTGGGGATCCGTGGGGCCCCCCACATTGACCGCGTGGAAAGAAAATATGGACTGGAGTATGCTAAGGGAGAAGACGGTATATTGCTTTGGAGGCCGCCCTCGGAAGTGGCACGCCATCTGGGGGCGGTGGAATCAATACAGGGGGGGAATTTGTCTTGCCCCTGATTTGGATCCCCCCGAGGAACAGCTTTCCTCCTAACCTTCTTTCCAGCTCAGTATGGTTTATGGACTTCTTTGGCCTCTGCTGTCCCCCTTCTTCCTCTTTTCACAGTACTGTAAATGGTAGATGATTGGGGTCCTGCCTCCCCTGGGGGGCTATCACCATGGGCATTCAGTGTTCTTGCCTTGCTGGGGGTTGTTGTGTGTTTTGTGTTTATTTAAAAAATGGAATCTTTGCACTCCTCCTTCACTGTACTGTGGACGCGTCTCTGTTCCTCTTTATCGAAGCTGCCGAACCTCTGGGCTGTCGGCTGAATAGCTGTGTCCAGACTTTTGAAAATAAAGGTTTTTAAAAAAAAAAAAAAAAGATTCTTTATAGCTCTTAGATGCTCGTACTCGTGAACAAGGAGGTTTCCCTCCGAAACGCGTCGAGTGACTGGGCGTTTGAGATTAATAAAACACGCTGACAACTATTTTGTGGCCTGGACATCGTTTCTTGAAACTTGGATACGATTTGTTTGGATATATATATATATATATATATATATATATATATATATATATATATATATATATATATATATATATATATATATATATATATATATATAAATATATATATATATATATATATATATTACCTACTGGCGGTCGCCAGTAGGTAGTTATAGTTAGGACCGTGTTTCCATAGGAAATCTTAAAATTCTATTTTGAATAACTTTGGCGCCGGTTGACGAATCCTCGCGAAATCTTCAAAACGAATGGGGCGCTCCGCTCCGCTCCTACCCTGAAAGTCTCGGGGTGATTCGTAAAGCGGGGGCTGAGAAAAAGGGGGGGTCCCAAAACACGTTTTCCCCATGGATTTTTCCATAGGGACTTTAGTCGCAGCTACAGCCCGAACGGCTGAACAGAATTACTTGAAATTTGGCAGAGAGGTAGCCATAAGGTCCATGAAGTGCCTTTTGCAGGTTTGGTGTAAATCTGTTCAGTATTTCCAGAGAAAATAGCATTTAAATCAATATATATATCTATATGCGCGCAGCGTGCGCGCACTGAGCAAGTCCTGTGCGCGCACCCTGCCGTGCGCGAGCGCACTTCTGATTGGTTGTTAGATGTCAGTAAACATTCGAATCGGTGGAAATCAGGAAGCGGCGGCCGCCATTTTGTCTCTCGCATAAAGAGGGGGTGAGAAACAAAGGGGGAGAACGTGAAAAGGGGGCAGAGTGGGGAGATATTGACCCACTAGGCATTGTAAGGGGGTCACAGTAGGACCTTGTAGGGCAAAAAAAAAGATTTATATTTTGAAAAAAAATATCGCCGAGTGCGCGCACCCAGCGCGCACCCGAAAAAACACTTTTTTTAAAAAAAGAATAAAAAATCGCATTTAAGTGTTTAGATATAAGGTGGCTCTAAAAAGAGCCCTTGTGTTTATTGTGTGTTTTTTGGTACCTACAAGTAAGTACCGATGCAGAGTCTAAAGTTCAAGAGGAAGACTCTGTTGCCTTCATCATGTTGTAACGCAAGTTGTTGTGGTATATAGAACCCATACCATAGTCTCTGAGGAAAGCAGAAATAGATTTGTTGACGTGCTTCCTTGCTTTGTCAATCTGTGGACAAAATAGGTTGGACCAGTTCCACTTTTGCCTTTGGCATATATTAGAATATACAAAGGCAGTTTGTGGAAAAAGCGACATCAATTGCACAAAGGTGTCCTTAATAAGCATTTCCAGACCTACCCCAGTTAAAGTGCCTAGGTCATTACCACCACAGTGCACAATAAAAAGGTTAGGCTGTGGGAGATGTAGAAAGGTTTTCACCAAAGGCATTAATTGGTGCCACTTTAACCCTCTCTGACCAATCCATTTAATGTCTACATTTGGCAAAGCAAGGTCTCTCACCATACCTCTTTTTTCTGCAAACTTTTCACTCCAGAAGACATAGCTGTGACCTACAATCCACACTGTGAACATCTTCCAAGGAGATCTGGATGCACTCAGGAGGTGTCTTTCAGTAGAAAGGCAAAATGAAATGAAAGACAGTTGAAATATGGAGGCACACATACTTTTTTTATAAAAAGAACTCATTGGCAGATTCAAACCATTTGACAGTTAAAACTAGGCTGTATGTTTAAATTTTTAAAAGCATGTTTTGTATTGGTTAAGAAAAATGTGTTACCACAGAACATTACTATGGATTTGCTGTTAGGTTTGAAAAGTCAAGCACTCTTGCTCTTTGGATTAGAAACATTGTGTGCTGAACTTCTGACCTCTCTCCTCGCAGCAGTGTTCCATGAGCTGTTGCTATGGAAGCAGGCAGAAGTCAAGTTGGGGGAAGGGTACATTTGGAAAGGGGTTGAAGTTTTCAACCAATAGAAATGTGTGATTTCATTTGAAAAAAAGTGGGAAGCCCTGAGATTTGGAATTAACATGTATATGTGTGAAAAAAGAGAGGGAAACATTGCCATTTACTGGTTCTGGAGAGAGGAGAGAGGTGTAGAGCTCTGATATTCTGACTCTGATAGTCTGCTGTTTGAGTGCCACATGTCTTATACAACTAACTAATTTTAAAGGTGAGTTATGAGTTTGAGAGGGAAAGTATGTGGTGATTTTTGAGATAAATATTAGAATTGTGAATCTTCTTCAAAAGTTATGTTTTACATTTTGAGGTTGGGGAGATATTTAACTGTTTTGAACTTGTAAGATATTATGGAGTATGTTTTCACCATAAGTTAATGTGTACTGGTAAAAATGAGGAATACTGTTTTGTGCCTACCATCAAACCATGAGTCTGTGTGCAGAGAAGAATTGTTGACAGAGATTTAATTTGTGTTGCTGTTGAAAAGTAAGACTTGCAGTTGAAAGAAAAGGACAGCTTCTTTTTAATTGTGATGGTTAGGATTTAGCAGAAATCACTTTGAAAGAAAAGAGAGGAAAATGGCAACACATTTGAAATTAGCATTAGTTCTGTAAGAATTGCAGTCCCAGGAAAGGGGCAGCCTGAGTTTTGTGCCTACCAACACAGCATGAGTCTGTGTGCATATAGGAATTGTTGTCTGAGATTTAATTTGTGAAGTTGTTGTTCTGTAAGAATTGCAGACCCAGGAAAGGGGCAGCCTGTGTTTTGTGCCTACCAACACAGCATGAGTCTGTGTGCATATAGGAATTGTTGTCTGAGATGTAATTTGTGTTGCAGTTGTTCTGTAAAACATGCACTTGCAGGAAAGAGACAGCTTGTTTTCTTCAAATGTGGTGGTTAGCACTCAGCAGAAAACACTAAAACGCAAATGAGTGGTAAAAGCTAAAACATTTGAAACCAACAGGGTAGATTTCCCTTTCAAAATAGCAAAGGCACAGATAGTTGCCATATGTTCTGGTAACAATGAGGAATACTGTTTTGTGCCTACCATCAAACCATGAGTCTGTGTGCAGAGAAGAATTGTTGACAGAGATTTAATTTGTGTTGCTGTTGAGAAGTAAGACTTGCAGTTGAAAGAAAAGGACAGCTTCTTTTTAATTGTGATGGTTAGGATTTAGCCGAAATCACTTTCAAAGAAAAGAGAGGAAAATGGCAACACATTTGAAATTAGCATTAGTTCTGTAAGAATTGCAGTCCCAGATAAGGGGCAGTCTGTGTTTTGTGCCTACCAACACAGCATGAGTCTGTGTTCATATAGGAATTGTTGTCTGAGATGTAGTTTGTGTTGCAGTTGTTCTGTAAAACATGCACTTGCAGGAAAGGGACAGCTTGTTTTCTTCAAATGTGGTGGTTAGCACTCAGCAGAAAACACTAAAACGCAAATGAGAGGCAAAAGCGAAAACATTTGAAACCAACAGGGTAGATTTCCCTCTCAAAATAGCAAAGGCACAGGTAGTTGCCATATGTTCAAAAGTGAAAATAACCCTTAGCACACATGCACTGTTATATACATCCCAGCAGTCTTCATGCAGTTTTGGAAGTCTCTTTGCTCATCTGTCTTGCACCAGACAATACACAGTCTCCACAAACACACTCTTGGCACACACGCAGCAGCTTTTCCAACACTCCCATGCGTAGTACTCAGCTCTGTGTGCTGTTTCAGATAGCACTGTGTAACGCAAACACATTCAACGTCACCAAGGCTCATTTCCTTTGCTCTAGTGTAGTCACTCACCCAGGTTGCACATGCTCATGGTATGAAAAAGCAGTAAGGACATGTGCTCTTTTCTGCCTCTGTAATCTACAAGGAAAATGTGTCAGGCTGTAACAGTAATTATCACTTGCTCAACCACAGTAGTAAATGTGCTTTGAAATTGCCAATCAAATTCTGTTTTCTGCTTAGAATCACACCATAAGGCTGTGTGCGCACAGGAATTGTGGCCAGAGATGTAGTTTGTGTTGCAGTTGTTCTGTAAAACATGCACTTGCAGGAAAGGGACAGCTTGTTTTCTTCAAATGTGGTGGTTAGCACTCAGCAGAAAACACTAAAACGCAAATGAGAGGCAAAAGCTAAAACATTTGAAACCAACAGGGTAGATTTCCCTCTCAAAATAGCAAAGGCACAGGTAGTTGCCATATGTTCAAAAGTGAAAATAACCCTTAGCACACATGCACTGTTACATACATCCCAGCAGTCTTCATGCAGTTTTTGAAGTCTCTTTGCTCATCTGTCTTGCACCAGACAATACACAGTCTCCACAAACACACTCTTGGCACACACGCAGCAGCTTCTCCAACACTCCCATGCGTAGTACTCAGCTCTGTGTGCTGTTTCAGATAGCACTGTGTAATGCAAACACATTCAACGTCACCAAGGCTCATTTCCTTTGCTCTAGTGTAGTCACTCACCCAGGTTGCACATGCTCATGGTATGAAAAAGCAGTAAGGACATGTGCTCTTTTCTGCCTCTGTAATCTACAAGGAAAATGTGTCAGGCTGTAACAGTAATTATCACTTGCTCTACCACAGTAGTAAATGTGCTTTGAAATTGCCAATCAAATTCTGTTTTCTGCTTAGAATCACACCATGAGGCTGTGTGCGCACCGGAATTGTGGCCAGAGATGTAGTTTGTGTTGCAGTTGTTCTGTAAAACATGCACTTGCAGGAAAGGGACAGCTTGTTTTCTTCAAATGTGGTGGTTAGCACTCAGCAGAAAACACTAAAACGCAAATGAGAGGCAAAAGCTAAAACATTTGAAACCAACAGGGTAGATTTCCCTCTCAAAATAGCAAAGGCACAGGTAGTTGCCATATGTTCAAAAGTGAAATTAACCCTTAGCACACATGCACTGTTACATACATCCCAGCAGTCTTCATGCAGTTTTGGAAGTCTCTTTGCTCATCTGTCTTGCACCAGACAATACACAGTCTCCACAAACACACTCTTGGCACACACGCAGCAGCTTCTCCAACACTCCCATGCGTAGTACTCAGCTCTGTGTGCTGTTTCAGATAGCACTGTGTAACGCAAACACATTCAACGTCACCAAGGCTCATTTCCTTTGCTCTAGTGTAGTCACTCACCCAGGTTGCACATGCTCATGGTATGAAAAAGCAGTAAGGACATGTGCTCTTTTCTACCTCTGTAATCTACAAGGAAAATGTGTCATGCTGTAACAGTAATTATCACTTGCTCAACCACAGTATTAAATGTGCTTTGAAATTGCCAATCAAATTCTGTTTTCTGCTTAGAATCACACCATAAGGCTGTGTGCGCACAGGAATTGTGGCCAGAGATGTAGTTTGTGTTGCAGTTGTTCTGTAAAACATGCACTTGCAGGAAAGGGACAGCTTGTTTTCTTCAAATGTGGTGGTTAGCACTCAGCAGAAAACACTAAAACGCAAATGAGAGGCAAAAGCTAAAACATTTGAAACCAACAGGGTAGATTTCCCTCTCAAAATAGCAAAGGCACAGGTAGTTGCCATATGTTCAAAAGTGAAAATAACCCTTAGCACACATGCACTGTTACATACATCCCAGCAGTCTTCATGCAGTTTTGGAAGTCTCTTTGCTCATCTGTCTTGCACCAGACAATACACAGTCTCCACAAACACACTCTTGGCACACACGCAGCAGCTTCTCCAACACTCCCATGCGTAGTACTCAGCTCTGTGTGCTGTTTCAGATAGCACTGTGTAACGCAAACACATTCAACATCACCAAGGCTCATTTCCTTTGCTCTAGTGTAGTCACTCACCCAGGTTGCACATGCTCATGGTACGAAAAAGCAGTAAGGACATGTGCTCTTTTCTGCCTCTGTAATCTACAAGGAAAATGTGTCAGGCTGTAACAGTAATTATCACTTGCTCTACCACAGTAGTAAATGTGCTTTGAAGTTGCCAATCAAATTCTGTTTTCTGCTTAGAATCACACCATGAGGCTGTGTGCGCACAGGAATTGTGGCCAGAGATGTAGTTTGTGTTGCAGTTGTTCTGTAAAACATGCACTTGCAGGAAAGGGACAGCTTGTTTTCTTCAAATGTGGTGGTTAGCACTCAGCAGAAAACACTAAAACGCAAATGAGAGGCAAAAGCGAAAACATTTGAAACCAACAGGGTAGATTTCCCTCTCAAAATAGCAAAGGTACAGGTAGTTGCCATATGTTCAAAAATGAAATTAACCCTTAGCACACATGCACTGTTACATACATCCCAGCAGTCTTCATGCAGTTTTGGAAGTCTCTTTGCTCATCTGTCTTGCACCAGAGAATACACAGTCAACACAAACACACTCTTGGCACACACGCAGCAGCTTCTCCAACACTCCCATGTGTAGTACTCAGCTCTGTGTGCTGTTTCAGATAGCACTGTGTAATGCAAACACATTCAACGTCACCAAAGCTCATTTCCTTTGCTCTAGTGTAGTCACTCACCCAGGTTGCACATGCTCATGGTATGAAAAAGCAGTAAGGACATGTGCTCTTTTCTGCCTATGTAATCTACAAGGAAAATGTGTCAGGCTGTAACAGTAATTATCACTTGCTATACCACAGTAGTAAATGTGCTTTGAAATTGCCAATCAAATTCTGTTTTCTGCTTAGAATCACACCATGAGGCTGTGTGCGCACAGGAATTGTGGCCAGAGATGTAGTTTGTGTTGCAGTTGTTCTGTAAAACATGCACTTGCAGGAAAGGGACAGCTTGTTTTCTTCAAATGTAGTGGTTAGCATTCAGCAGAAATCACTAAAACGCAAATGAGAGGCAAAAGCTAAAACATTTGAAACCAACAGGGTAGATTTCCCTCTCAAAATAGCAAAGGCACAGGTAGTTGCCATATGTTCAAATGTGAAAATAACCCTTAGCACACATGCACTGTTACATACATCCCAGCAGTCTTCATGCAGTTTTGGAAGTCTCTTTGCTCATCTGTCTTGCACCAGACAATACACAGTCTCCACAAACACACTCTTGGCACACACTCAGCAGCTTCTCCAACACTCCCATGCGTAGTACTCAGCTCTGTGTGCTGTTTCAGATATCACCGTGTAACGCAAACACATTCAACGTCACCAAGGCTCATTTCCTTTGCTCTAGTGTAGTCACTCACCCAGGTTGCACATGCTCATGGTATGAAAAAGCAGTAAGGACATGTGCTCTTTTCTGCCTCTGTAATCTACAAGGAAAATGTGTCAGGCTGTAACAGTAATTATCACTTGCTCTACCACAGTAGTAAATGTGCTTTGAAATTGCCAATCAAATTCTGTTTTCTGCTTAGAATCACACCATGAGGCTGTGTGCGCACAGGAATTGTGGCCAGAGATGTAGTTTGTGTTGCAGTTGTTCTGTAAAACATGCACTTGCAGGAAAGGGACAGCTTGTTTTCTTCAAATGTGGTGGTTAGCACTCAGCAGAAATCACTAAATCGCAAATGAGACGCAAAAGCTAAAACATTTTAAATTATTGAAAAGCTAAAAAAAAATTTAAATGAATTATAATTACAAAAAGGTTTTTTTTTTACAGTTTCTTGCAGGTATTGCTGAGCAACAGTGAAAAAATAAAAAAATGCCTTTAAGGACAAAAAAGAGGAAAGAAAAGCAACAACAACTATATCTGGACAAAACTGGAAAAAAAATAGGAGGAAAAGCTGGTGATGGCAAAAAGAAAAAGTCTACTGGTAAGCAGAGTAGAGATTTCTTAAAAAAGATCTTCAAAAAACAAAAAAATGGAAAAAATAAATGTAAAACAAACAGTGTTTTAGGTACAAAGCAACAACAGAGTCAACAGCAAAAAACAAAAGCTAATGTACAATCAGAAGTAAGTAAAAGTGATTTAACACGAAAATTAGATTTTAAAAACATTCGTCGAAAAATGTTTCAGAGAAGAGTGATGTTAAATTTGCTAAAGGATGTGAAAAAATATAAGAAAAAAACAAAATTTATTAAGAAAAAAAAATTTATAGAAAATATTGTAAGTAAGGCTTTGGAAATAAAAAGAAAACTTTTTATTTTAATTTTGAACAGGATGTGAGGATTAGATAAATTAGTCAATGCAATGAAGTCACAAAGCAAAAGGAAAAGAGAAGTGAAAAAAAGTAACTTTTGTAAAGTGTTCTTGGGAGAATGGAAGCACAGATCAAGTACTGAACCATTTTTTAATGAAGAGAGTTATCTTTAAAGTAATAGCTTGTTGCATGCAGTTGACACCAATGGTAGAGCATATGAAGTTAGAGATGGTTGTGTGATGGAAAAGGAGAAAATGGTTCCAAGAAATGAGGAAGAAGTGATGGCTGCTGAGGCTATGGGGAGACGTCCAAAAGCCCCAGTGTACACTTGGAATTGTAGTAGTATTTGTACTGTGCGTCAGGAATCTATTGATAAATTACGTGAGTTTCTAAGAGAATTTAGTAAAAAGAGTGTAAAACAGAAGATTAAGGTGCTTCAAAGACTAGATCCATGCAGAGTGAGAGAGAATACTGGTTTGCAAGGACATTCTCTGGCTTGTCTATCTAGGAAAGTGTGTCAAAGTGTTTTTCACCATTTTAGGATGCTGGCTGTTCATCATACTGAAATGAGAAAGCTTGTGAGAACATTGTATTTTGCTAAAAGTCCAGCAGTAAAGTTAAATGAGTTAAATAATGCTCTGTTCCGTGGATGTGTATCAGATGTAGTGAAGGTTACTGATGAGATTCAGTTTTGTTACTTCGGTCCAGAACAAGAAAGTGCAGAAAAGGATACAGTTAATGAGGAAAATGTGGAAGAGAATGTAGAACTCACTGTTACTAAAAATTTTGAGGATGAAATGACAAAATTGACAATCATCTCCAATGAAAGACCAAATATTACTTGTATTTGTTGCCGGAGAAGCCATTACAAAATTCAAACAAGGAATGTTGATCTGTATAAAAAAAGTGAAAATGAAGATAATTATAAGTGGAAGGATTTTGCAACATATATATTTCTGGAAAATAGTTTTGATTTGGATCAGCGTATTTGTAAATACTGTTATAATAAGTTAGAAGAAAATAGAATGCCGACCAGAGCTGTACATAATAATTTAGAATTGGATGCTATTCCTGCCGAACTTTCTGATTTAAATACATATGAGTCTATACTCATTCAATGTGTTCATCCGTTCCAGACCATAGTACGTATGGAGCCCAAAACTGGTAAATTACCTCCTTCAGATTTACTGAGAGGTTTAAAAGGAAGAGTGGTGTATTTGCCATTGGATTTGAAGAAAAATATGGAAACTATTGATGCAGATACTTTGGAAACTGAACCATTAGTTATTCTGGTTAATGGTGTACCTACAAGGAATAAGAAGATTTGGCAGGAGCTGGTAGATGTACGGAAAGTACAAAGAGCAAATTTATATTTGAAAAGGAATAATAAATGGTATGAATCAATTTATATAGATGAAGAAGAAGAAGATTTACAAGAAGACACAGAAACACCAACTGGGCAAATTGAAAAAGTGGACAAGTCAAAAGAAGAAGAAATTTATGAACATTTTAGCATACATCCTCTTCACTCAAAAGAAGTTATGGGAAACGCTATTGATCTGTTTCAGATGAAGAAAGCAAAAGGAACTCCCGTGAGTGTATGGGAGGAGAGCTTGGAAGCTCGATGTTTTCCCCAGCTGTTTCCTACAGGAAAAGGAGGACGATACGATGATCGTCCAGAACAGATTCCAGCTTCTGAGTATCGGACTACAAGACTATATGCAGAAGATCCGAGATTTCGTCAAAGTATTCCTTATTTGTTCCATCTTTTATTTGAAAGCGACTTGTCTGCACTATCTTATGCAGTAAATCACATTTTAAAAAGTGGAGTACATCTACATAATGTGTCTGCTAAGGATTTTATGGACAAAGTGCAACAGCGAGATGATCCTTTGGAATCTCAATTGATCAATCTTATGGCTTGTCAGCGTGGGACGAATGAATATTGGTACCGACGCCATGGAGAATTGAAATGTATGTTATGGAATTTAGGAACTCCTACATGGTTTGTAACCCTAAGCTGTGCCGAGTACGCTTGGGATGATTTATTGGATTTTCTACGAGAGGCAAATTCAAACATTAAAAACATCGAATACAAGACAGCAGGAGAACTGTGCTCATTGGATCCGGTTAATGTTTGCAGATATTTCAATCATAGATTTGAGGCTATGATGTCCTTCATCTGCAATAAAAAAAAACACCTCTTGGAGAAGTTGTGGATTTATTTTGGAGAAAAGAGTACCAGGCAAGAGGTGCTCCTCATATTCATATGCTGTTGTGGATCAAGGATGCTCCAAAATTTGGAACAGATGCTGATGAAGCAGTGTTATCTTTCATTGAAGAATATGCAACATGTGCTATCCCTAAAAGCACAGAAGAGAAAAAGTTAAAAGAGCAAGTTTTACGTTTCCAAAGTCATCGGTGTGGAAAATACTGTCGACTGAAGTACAAGACAAAAGATAAATTCTACACAAAGTGTCGATTTGGATTTCCTAGACCTGTTCTTTCAAAAGGAAGAGTCAACAGTTTTATGTCAGCTGTGCGACATACTATAACAAGAAAATCTCCAAAAAATACATACAACCTAAGAAGAAAAGAAGAGTCAAAATTTATAAAAGACTACAGCCCAGTCATTTTAACCATGTGGAATGCTAACATGGATATTCAGTATGTGGCAGACAATTCTATTGCTGTTGCTCGGTATGTCACATCTTACATCACTAAATCTGAGAAAACAGAATTGAAGGAAATGTGGGAAGAGATTTCTCACGAGAAGACTGTCAGTAAGAAGCTGTACAGTTTCAGTTTAAAGATGTTATCGCATCATGAAATTGGATCCTACGAATGTTCAGATAGGTTATCATCTGCAAGTCTTTACTCGAAATCAAGAAGAATCATTTGGGTCAGTTTAGGCCTTGCAGGAATGCGAAATCGGGTACTGAAATCTGTTGGAGAAATTGAATATTTGGCCGAGAATGACCCAGAAAGTACAGATATTTTGAAAACAAACATGTTGGACACATATTACCCAAAAAGAAGTCATCATCTTGAGAACATGTGTCTCTATGAAGTGCTGCAGAACTACATTTTTTCACGGAAAGCCACAGAAGACATCAACAATGGAAAATATAAAGTCATTGGTGAGGAAGGATGTTTGGTGAAGCAAACAAAAGGAAGTTTGATAAATCACAGGAAGCTGAGTTGCGACACTACTGACAAAAAGGAATTTTACTACTTGGCACTTTTACAGCTGTTTAAACCATGGCGTTCAGAGGACGAACTACTGGGAGAATTTCAAAGCTATGAAGATTATTTTAATGCTACCAAAGACAGCATAGAATGCAGTACTTTCACAACTTATGTCCAAATGTTAAATGAAGAAAATGAACAGGAAGCAAAAATTGCAGCTGAAGTAGCTAGAGACAGTTCTCAAGATAGCCAAAGTTCTGGAACACTCAGTCAAGATCCCCTAGGACAACCAATCGTAGAAAATGAAGCTGCAGTAGCCATGACTCAAGTAGAAACGGCTATGAATCAAGCAAAGGAAGATTCAATAGACTTACTAAATCTGGAACAACAACTGAATGAAGAACAAAAACAAATTTATGAAGAAGTCACCAAAAAAATTGATCATGGATTACTACATGAAAAAAAACAGTGCTCATGCACATCATTTGAACCAATCAGGATGTATGTGAGTGGACAAGCTGGAACTGGTAAAAGTTTCTTAATAAAAGTCATCAGAAGCTACCTACAGCAAAAAACAGCTTCAAATTTGTCTTGTGTGGTAACTGCTCCAACAGGGTTAGCAGCCTATAACATAAAAGGAATTACCTTACATCGCTTGCTAATGTTACCAGTGGAGCAAGAGAACAAAATAGAATACCACAAGCTAACTGGAGAAGCATGCTTCGAAGTTTCAAGTGTGTTGAAGAAGATGCAAGTTCTCATTATTGATGAGGTGAGCATGGTATCAAACTTAATGCTTGCCTTTGTGCATTTAAGAATGCAACAAATTCTTAAGAGAGACTATGACGTGTTATTTGGAGGAAAACACGTCATAGTTTTTGGGGATCTTTTACAGCTCACTCCAGTTAAAGGACAACCCGTGTTTAATACTGTCACACATGAAGACATGAAGAAGTCATTAGGAAGCATTGGTAATGCGAATATTTGGTCGTTCTTTGAGTACAAAGAACTCACTACCAATATGAGGCAAGCAAACGATGAAGATTATGCAAGTATTCTGAAAGATATCAGAATTGGACTACTCACAGAAGTTGGCAAAAAAGCATTACAGAGTAGGATGCTACATAATTTATTTCCAAATGAAGAAATAGTTGCAGAGAAAATATACAAGAACATTGCTGAAAAAAATACTGTAATCTGCTTAATGCCAACACTACGTGAGTGCTCAATATTCAATGAGGAACTTTTGAAATTGGAAAAGGAAGAGATTAAGAAAATGGAAGCAGAGGACAAAATTCAGCATGAAAGAATTACTATTACATTAACAGGCAAACTGAAAAATAAATTGGATTCACTACAGAAGAACATTTCCAAAACAGCTGGATTAGAAAAAAATCTATATGTTTGCATGAATTGTCGAGTGATTTTAAGGAGAAATTTGGATGTAGAAAAAGGTTTAGTGAATGGAGCTATGGGAAGAGTTGTGGGTTTTATTCATTACCAGAAAAAAGATGGAATTGAATGTTTAAAAATAAAATTTGATCAGATAGAAGAAGTTAAAGACATTTGTCGTTGTTCAGTTCGTTTCATGCTTGTGAAAGACTTATATGTGCGTAGAAAGCAGTTTCCATTTTCTCTAGCATATGCTGTAACTATTCACAAGTCTCAAGGATTGACTGTAGATAGTGCTTTTGTAAACATTGGTTCTACTGTGTTCAAAGAAGGTATGGCATATGTTGCTCTGTCACGAGTAAAAACATTATCTGGTTTATTTATGATAGACTTTGATGACTCAAAAGTTAGTGCTGATACAAACTGTGTAAAGGAATATAATAGATTAAGAAGAACCTATGCTCCTCATTTAGGTCAGTATCCTGTGATTGAAAAACATGTTGTTTCTCGGAAAAGGAGAATTGAAAATATCTGTAATGTGGATGAACAGAACAAAAAAAAAAAGGACAGTGATGTGATAGCAAGGAAAAAGAAAAAGGACAGTGTTGAAGAGGTTGTTGGTTGCCATTTTGAAAATAGCTCTGGTGTCAACTGCTATGCAAATGTAGTGCTGAATGTTGTATTTTATCTTGAAAAGTTGCAAGAACAGATAATAGTAAATCATGGAAAAAGATTGTGTTCTCTGCTGAGTCTCCTTTATGAAGAGCTAAGTAATGATAAAAATAAAATAGAAAGTGCTTCTGATGTTAGAAATCTTTTAGATGTATGTTCTGGATCTACACAGTTTAAAGAAAATGTCCAGCAAGATGCACAGGAATTCTTAATATATATACTGAGCGTACTTGAAGATGAAGGAGTAGAAGTAGAAAACTTATTTGGTGTCTCTTACAAATGGGAACATTGCTGTGAAAACTGTATGAACACATGCAGTAGTAATGTTGATTCAGAAAGGTTCATATTTTTACCATTACCACAAAGTAAATCAGTGACTTTTAGTAAATTAGTTAAAGATGCCACTCACAACATGGAATGTTCTGAATGTAAATCTGACATGTTTTCCACGTTATTTTTGCAGAAATATGGTCAGTATGTAATTTTAATGATGCAACGTTGTAGAGCTGATGGTTCAAAATTGGATACTTTAATAAAGAAGTTTATAGGACAACAATTATCAATTTCTGGAAAAACTTTTGTTACAGTTGCAATAATTTTTCATGAAGGACCTACTGTAACTTCTGGACATTACACAGTTTATCTTAAATGTGAAAAAGGCTGGACACTGTGTAATGATTCCCAATTGATTTTCAAGCAACGTTTGCCTTATGATTTACCCAATTCTTACTTAATTTTTCTGAAACCTAAATTTTGAAAACTAAAAACTGCATCTGAAGAAAGCATTTTTTGTAATTTTAAAGGATTATAATTGAAGATATCACTTAAAAAGGATTTTGAAATTACTATTTGGCCTAAAGGAAAAGTAATAAAAACAATTGTGGACTCATTTGACAGAAATTATTTTGGCATGTGTGCTTTTGCAACAAGGTTTAAAGATGGTTTATCTAGAAAAATTTTATTCATCTAGAAAAGTATTTGTAATATATATGTAATATTTCTAACAAGGTATATTTTAGTGAGGATAGTTTTGGGGCTTTTTTTAAACAATCTTTCAGATTGGTTTTTTTTTGCCCGCTGTTAAATGATGAATACAATTGTTTTCACTATTTTAAGTGAAAATTAAAAAATTCTGAAAACAGCAAAAAAAGGGCAAAAAATTGCTTTGTAAAATATGTAAAAACATGTAATGCTTTTTAAAATGTATGATTGAATATTAATACTTTTTTTCTTTTTTTGCAGAACTAGAAAGAAAAATAAAAAAAAGAAAATCTGTTCCCTTGCAAATTACTAAAAATATTTTTTTTCAAAATAAGTTATTTTTTTTAAAAAATAAGTGAAAAATATTTGTATTTCTCAATCCTCCCTTTTCATGCTTCCATTTCTTCACCTCTCTTTGTACATTAAATTTAAAAAAAAAAAAAAATTTTTTTAAAAAACATCCTTAAACGCGCGCACCCAAAAAAAAAGTAAATAAATAAATCCCCCAAAAATTTTTGGGGGTTTAGTTTTTAAGTGGCTCTTAAAAGAGCCCTTGAGTTAATGTAGGGAAACAGGAAGAGGAAAACGAAAAAAAAGAAAAAACATCTATGGCCTACTGCACTCATGCGCATCAAATTTTCTCTGAATGAGATCAAGACTGGTCTCACCCACAGAAATAAGTCGACCGCAAAAAGTGCAGCGTGTGGACAACATCGCCAAACAAGGTGGTCCAACAAGAGGTGTGGAAGAAGGCGAAGGCACCATTGCAGAAGAAGTGCTCGCCTGAGCTGCCAAAGATGTGCTCGGCTGAGCTGCTGCAGATGTCGTCGGCTGAGCAGGTGGAGGGTTTGCTCCAGAAGCTCGACGAAAAGTCACTGGATGCATTGCCTCAACATGCCTCATCATAGTATGAATACTAAAAGAATACTTCTTGTTAGCATTCCCACGTGATAAGACTTTTTGACACAATGTACAAGTAACTTTCGGTGCATTCACCTTTTTTTGTCCCTCTGGGAAAGTAAAAAACTGCCATATAAAGCTGTCTTTCTGCTTCTTGTTCCTCTGCCTCTCAAGAGTGTCCTGGTCACTGTCTGAAGATGGTTGCTGTTCAGCCATTGTCTCTCAACAACAGAATAGCTCCTTCTCCAATGGAATCAGAACTAATAATGAGAGGAGTAGGTGTGGTTTGGGAAGAATCTGGAACTGAAAGTACTTCAAACCAATCAAAAGTGATGATTCATGATCACATGACTTGCCATGAGGGGATTGGGTGTGGTGTTGAAACAATCAGAAACTGAAAGTAATGAAAACCAATTAGAAGTGTTGTTTTATTAAGCACATAACCCGAGGTGCGCGCACTGTGCAAGCTCCGAGTGCGCACCTTGTGATTACGCATGCGCGAACGCGTAGGAGCGCATGCGCATACGTCATATGCGCGTACGTAACGCGCATACGGAGCACACGCGTATACACGAACGTAAACGCGCGTAATTTAAGCGTATGCGGAAGTGAACCGCGTGGAGCACGTACGACGCACGCATGCATGCGTACGTACGCATGCATGCGTACTGGGTGCGCGCTCCCAGCGCACACTAAAACGTATGTATGCGTACGTAAATAACGTACGACGGTATTCATAAAAAACTTACGAAAACGTACTAGGTGCGCGCTCTGAGCGCGCACCCCAAGAATTTATATTAAAAAAAAAAAGTGGAGAAAAATTAATAGAAAAAATTAAATATACTGTTCAACTTTATCCTAATTGAAAGTTAAAAAAAAAAATAAAATAAAAGGATACAGATAATATATAAATGAATACATAGGATTTAAAAAAAAAAAAATATATATATATATAATTTAATAATTAAAAAATTAGCATTTAAAAAACCTTGCAAATTCACTGAAAAAACCATAGGTTTCACACACGTTATAGTTAGGAATTAGCATTTAAAAAACCTTGCAAATTCACTTAAAAAACCATAGGTGTCACACACGTTATAGTTAGCTGGACATTTCTCTCGTAAAAAACCATTGAAATTCCCCCGTTATAGTTAGTACAGCTAACTATAACTTGCGCGACCGCAATCCACTGCTGATGACGTCACATATTACATCACTCATGACATGGTCAGTGACATCACTCATGACATCACTGATGACATCTCAAATGACATCACTGATGATGTCACTGTTGAAGACATCAATGTGATAAATTACCACATCTTCTCACACCCATATAAAACCTTTGATATACCAACTGAAAATTACACAGTTCCATTGTCAAATCCATAAATAATGCAATACTAATAACTGCATACCCAAAAAATAACTTTTAGGTCTTCATTCACCTCCACACACTCACCTGTACAGTCACTCATAGTTACATTCAGACCATAAAAAAGTGATCATATGAATTTATACATACAACTATATAGACACTCACACACTAAAAATCATCCATAGAGGTACTCTCACACCTAGTCATTCATACAAATAATCACACTGCCCTTTACTCACCTATGCAGTTATACACACTCAAGTTCACTCACTCACAAAAATAGTATCATATTCTTATGCTCTATTAGAATCATTGACACAAGCACATATTCATCCTTCAGTCACTGTCACAATCACACACTCTCACATCTAGCCACTTATATACTCTTACACACATATATAATGCCTTGTACATATTTAGTTAGTCATAAATGTACCACTGTGAAATACATTCAAACCATAACACAGCCATACATACACTCACTCAACCATACAGTCCTTCAGAGATGCACTTTTAATAACATCCAGTCATAGAATCACACACTCACTCATCTATGCACACTCACACACACTTTACCCACACAAACACGCATGAACTCATACAGATACTGAGACAAGCAATCAATAATCCATATAGACACTTATAAAGCTATTCACAAAACCATGCCACCACTTATACACCAACACACAGACACATACAAAACATTTATACAGTTTACGCACTAGTCTGAAGTAAGATGCAGTTAAAGGTCTCACTTGTCGAGTCAGTTACGCAACACAGAAAATCATCCCTTTACACACTTGTACACCCACTCATTCTTTAACAGGCCTTTCCCTATATTTATAAAAAATTTTGCAAATTAAATATTCACTGGATGACATCATCAGTGACGTCATGAGTGATGTCATTTGAGATGTCATCAGTGATGTCATGAGTGATGTCACTGACCATGTCATGAGTGATGTAATATGTGATGTCATCAGCAGTGGATTGCGGTCGCGCAAGTTATAGTTAGCTGTACTAACTATAACGGGGGAATTTCAATGGTTTTTTACGAGAGAAATGTCCAGCTAACTATAACGTGTGTGAAACCTATGGTTTTTTAAGTGAATTTGCAAGGTTTTTTAAATGCTAATTACTAACTATAACGTGTGTGAAACCTATGGTTTTTTCAGTGAATATATATATATATATATATATATATACATACCCATTTTATCATCCACTGGCATTTGGTTAACTAAACCACAATACTGCACATCTGAAATTCTTGAAAGTAACCACTATTTCAATTTTTGTGGGTCTCAGTCAAGATTTTCAAGATCAATGTAGTAAATGTTCTTGAGATGTGGGCTGTGTTGTCTGAATAAATATATCATCCAGGAATTGTACGTTCAGTACTTTGTTATCTTCTACAAATAAACCTAACTGCTGAGACGTTTTGCAGATGGGATATTGTAAAAAAGGTGCATGTGTAAAAAGCGTTGGGGATAAAATTGTAATTTAATACAAATGTTGGTGATTTGGAAGGTGTCTTTTTTGCAGTTTTATATAGCACAAACTCGACCCGAAGGTATTGGAGCGCTTTACATAAGCACCAGTTACATTACACAAGGACACATTCACTTTTGGTAGGTACAGGGTGATTAAGTGAAACACAGAGGGCCTGATTCCAATGTCGGGCAGAAAGCCTCCAACCAGTGGTCGCAGGCTTTCCGCCAGATATGGTAGGTTTAAAGTCTGACCACCATATGAGGAGGATGGCGGTCGGAGTTTAAACCTGCAGAGGTATTCCAACGTGATTCCGACTGGCTCATGGAGCCCGTCGGTCATTCAGAAACACTTCATAATCCCTTAAGGACTGCGTTTCCGCTGTTGGGATTATGATGGCACTTTCCGACAGAAACTTTCCGACATGGAACTACTGTCAGAAAGTGTCTTTGGGGGCCCCTGGCAGGTTCCCATCCCTCTGCAGCCTCCGCATACTGATAGGTTCCCCCCTCAACATCCCTGCACCTTGTGGCAGGCACTGTGAGGTGCCTGCCACACAGTGCAGGGACGTTTACAAACTTCCATTTTTCAATAGGAGCATGCGCTGTGGATGTTTTCAGCCTGTCGCACAAGCTCCCATTAAAAAATTGAAAATTCCGACCGCACAATGTGAGGTCGCATCCTAAGTGGGTTGTAGGAACCGCCGACCTATGGTCGGGTGGTTCCTTCACCGCAATGGTGGAGTCCGCCTGACACCTTAATCAGGGCCAGAATGTTGAGCTGATGCCAAGACTCGAACCTAGGTCCCCAGCTTCAAAGTCAGCAGCTCTGGCCATCACACCATATTTTCTCAACCTTTAACAAATTGAAGCATCAAAAACACTTGACTCTATTGCTAGATCTTGATCATTAGAAAAATATTCCAATAGATTATTGTTTTAGGGTTGGTAAACGCCTTGTTGACTATGCATATGGCTGGACAATACCATATGAATGAATGTGTATGCTTTATTTAACCTCGCCTGTTGTGTACTGCCTTTGTCTTCCAAACTCTGGTGGTTGTCGTGGTGCGTAACTGACATTTCAGCAGTGTTTCCTGTTTGTGTGCTACAATATATATTTAATGAAGCTTCAATAAAAAAGTAAAAAAGTTTATTCAACTTGGAAAAAAAAGTAGCAATATTTTATGGTACATGTAAATGTAAAATAATTTTCAAATATTTATTTTACATGCAGAACTATAGAAAAAAACACTAAAGCACTATTAAATACATTTTGAATTAAAAATTTAATTATTCAAAATGTATTAGACTACATAAAAAAAATCTCAAGGTTAAATTAATCAATACCTTCCCACCTAAAGTAAAAAAATAAGTATTTTTTTTATGCATTGATAATTATTTAAAGTAATTATAGAATTAAAAGTAATTCCATTATATTTAAACATATTTATTGTTACATTCAAAATGAGAAAAATTACAATATACTATACATAAACTTAAAAGATGTACTATTTATAGATAATTTTTAATATTAAGCTATATTGATTTACACATTTTACTATTTTAAATACATTAATTGTATTGAGCCTTTAAGTCCCTGCCTCGTTATTTTCTGTGGGAGGGTTTTGCAGTAACAGGGATTAGCCCTCTGTGATGCTAGATTTACTACTGTTTTTTTTTAATTGTTTTTAGTAACTTACACCTCCATCCCCTACTTCCATTACTTTCTATGAGAGGGTGTTGCAGTACTGTTGGTTACACTTAACAAACTTTACACACAGATTTTGTGGCTAGCCAAAAGTAGTAAAGTTACTCAAAAGTGTAGGAGTACATTTACACATGTAAGTTACCCACAAGTGGAAAATACCTTTGTGAATAGCCCATTAGTGAATATCACAGACAAAACATAGAGACCGGGTCCAGACTGAGCAACAGTGACTCACTTGGGTGCCTCGGACCCTTCTTTACCTTTGGAAGCACTGGACTTTCTGCAAAACTCTCATTTTGCATGGTTGAGCTAAAGGCCAACTGTGTGTCCGTGTGTTGTGTCGGAAAAAAACACTGTATGGAGGTACAGCGACCTGGAGATGACCTGGTCCAAGAAAAGCACTTGCCCTATCTGTCCGACACAAGTCTGAAAAGGCCCGTATCAGTGGCAAATAATAAAACAAACACACTAAGAGGTAAAAAGGCCAGAGTGATTAGTTATTTTTAAAGGCTGTGGAATAAGTGGTCTTTGTTCCCTTATCATCCGTTCCTCCTGGAGCGAAGTGGACAAACAGGTGAACAACCTGCCCTTGAAGAGCGCGAAACTTTGACGCCTTGACAAAACTGGTATCGGAGAACTTCAATTGGTGCACTTATATAAAGAGTTTTGTGATGAATATGTTGCGGGCGCCCAACGAGCTCTATAAAAGGACAGGTTGAATCGTCGCTTCTAAATCTAGCTCCTCGTCCTCTGCTGGAGTTCACCCATACCGTGAGCACCATGAAGTTCCTGATACTTCCTCTCCTGTGCCTCCAGCTCTGCCAGGGGTTGGTGAGGTGAGTTTCCCTTGGACAGTGTGCCCTGACAAAGAGCCCAGCTCCTCGGGAGTTGTCAGAGAGGAAATATGTGCATTTCTCTTTTAAGTGAATCTTTCTCTCTGGGGACCACAGGTCTGATGTCTAGTCTTTAATTCCAACAATTATGCAGCCCTGAGGACTGATTACATGAATGTTTCCAGGTGGAGAGCACTCAGACTTCGTTATTTACACAGATAGACCGAGCAAACACCTTTGCACCAACCAAATAGTTCAAAAACGGTAATTACACCAACTGCTGCAAAACTGCACGTGCTGCAACAGTCAGGTGGTGCAAATGAAGCATTGGTACGGGCCGGTCGCTACAAAGGTTCATAGAGAAAGCCTCTGTGCAGATTTAAGTATATCGGGTCGTGGGAGCTTCCACACCTTGAATTATCACTGTTTTTCTCGATTTTGTGTGCACGCAGAAAGTCCTTTAAATAGCAGTATATTAATGCACCTCTCATGTATCCATTCATTGCATGATTGCGTGTAATCTATCGAGTGGGAACCTAGTACTGATCAATGGGGAGCTGTAAGCAAGCATTTGCAATGCAATCGGTCTCGCTTTTGGGAACCTATATGTATTTAGCTATGCAGCACATTAGCCTGGGTGCTGAACATCTACTGTTCTTTAAAATGGAGGGAGAGTAAGCACCAAACTGTGTGACACGCCAGGTATGGGAACACATAAAGATAAATATTGCCTTTCAGCAGGAAATGGTATAGCCCAAAGCTTGTTTTTAATATAAAATCAGGGCCTTCGGTGGTCATATCAATGAAAATACAAGATTTTAAAAAAAAAAATTGTCTACGGGTGCTCGTGGAAGACAATTTCTATGGACTGGAATTTACAGCATTCTAAAGTGATTCTACTATTTTACTGACCTCTGCTGGTCGTTTTCTATCAAGACAAATAGAGGCAGTTGAACACAAAAAAAAAGGCCTTAAGCAGAGGCAGACAAGTCCTAGGGCTAATCTCCAGAGCCCACATAGTACATACACATATAAGTATATAATAAGTATATGCTAAAGTGTATACAAGAGGTCTTGAATGCTCGACCTAAACACACAAAGGGGAAAGAAGGAGGATGAGAAAGACTTAAGTACCGTCACAAAGGGAGACAGCAGGAACCAGCAAGAGGAATAAACAAACCAAGAGTGTCAGGTACTGGATTAAAGAGGCCTGTGGTGGTTTCAATTCTAAAGAGCCCTAGTATTCGGCCCACCGACATTTATTTAATAGGGCTTCCGAGCAGAGCTTTGGACACCGGTACTCATTATTTGACAAATTAAGCACTGACGCATCTGAAAAATACTTTTCCTTCGAAGATGCACACAGCACTCATCTCACTGTGGCGCAGTGCTTTCCTATTCACATTCCACTCGCAGGCTCCCGCACCCCGCGTATGGAAGTGCTTTGGGCTCGTGCTCTGACCAACTTGCTCCATTAATGGACTGTAATGGAAGTGAAGTTCCTTGTGCGCTGCAGGGCTCGGGGTTTACTGCTCCGGTGTCCCGGTGGGAGAAACACCGAGCGGCTGAAGCACGAGGCAGGAAACGCAGAAATTACCCGAGAGCATAGCTGCCAAGGTTTTAGATTGCTATGTGTGACATTTTCATAATTTCTGTGTAATTATGAGTGCCATGAGAACCACTACGAGTGACACTTTTCTCGCCAGCAAAATCAACCAATAAAAGATGAGGGAAACATAAATATCAGAAATCTGACCCATTTCAGCAACGAGAAACTCTAAGATCTTAAAACTGCTGCAAATTCATGAGGTAGCTGAGTCATAATTACAAAGAAATTATCAAAATATCATGCATAGCAATCTGAAACCTTGGCAGATATGAAAGAGGGCGAGCATCACTTCACATGACATAGCATTGAACACCATGCCCATACTTCTGTTCTTGACACCGAGTCTTGTTTACTTAAATATTTCATAAAAGTGATAGGAAGTATGTGTTTTATTCTATTGCTATTTTATTGCTCATCTTGTACAATGCTGATCATATAATAAACTTGTGAATTTTGGTTGGCATAATGTATTGAGTAATAAGAATAAAAAGGCAGAAGCAATACCAATTAGACAAAAAGAAAAGAAAAGGAGCATGGTAAAACAAGGAGAATAAAACAAATCACTTTTACCAGGTGGTGGTCATGACAGCATGGTGCTGGACAAGCCTCAGGAGAGGCTGGGAGATACACACAGCGGTCACAGCAGGCTGTATTATTTCAAAATGTAACACCAGTGAAGTGAGCAGTCCAGGGGTCTTGCGCACCACAGCTACACAATTCACTTACTTGAACGAGTCAATAAACTAAGAGAACTGCATGTACTCTGTAGCAAAGAGAAACCTTTGAAGTCTTTTATTTATTTATTTATGTGTTTTATAGAGCGCGAACTTGACCCGTTAGGGTATCAGAGCGCTTTACAGGAGAGCAAAGCAACATACAGACAGACTTAGGATCAAGCCGGTACCAGCTCGAGTAGTAAGGGGAGGGATGTCGGATACATTGGGGAAGAAGAGCACGTATTTACAGTTTACATAACCAGTTACTCAAGGCGAGATACCAAATTTACAGAATACGTTTGCAATTATTCGAGCCAGGCCCCAGGTTTCTGATGGGGTGACACGGTAGTCCGAGGGGAGGTAGTGGACGGCCCTAGGTCGGTCTATGGTGGTGGTTGAGGCAATATTTAGCTGAGGAATTTGCCCATAAGGAAGGTTTTGGCATCCTTTTTGAAGCGAGCCAGTGAGGGGATACTTCTGATGTTGGGTGGGAGAGAGTTCCATATTCTTGGAGCAGCCCCTGAGAAGGCCCGGTTGTAAGTTTTCTTTTTCCGAAAGCGTGTAGGTTGGAGTACGAGGTCTCTGGCAGATCGGGAGATTCTGGTTCCTCTGGAGATCACAGGTTTCTGTGTCAGATATGCAGGGGAGTTAGAGTATAAAGCTTTGTGCGTGATGCATGCTAGTTTGAGCTGTATTCTTGCCTCCAGGGGAAGCCAGTTGAGAGCTATCAGGTATGTGGAAATATGGTCGTATTTCCTAGAGCCGGTAAGTAGTCTGGCGACCGCATTGAGGCAGGCTTTAAGAGGTGCCAGGGAGATCTTCGGTAAACCAGAGAGGGTTGAGCAGCCGTATTCCAATCTAGAGATGACAAGCGTTTGGACTGCCATTTTTAGGTCAGGAGCTTCGAGGAAGGGTTTCAATTTCCTAAAGTAGTTAAGGTGGAATCTGACTGTTTTGGCTATTGAATTTATGTGGTCCCGCATGTTCAGGTTGGTGTCAAGGGTAATTCCCAGGGATTTTGATGAGTTCACAATGGTCAGTGGGCAATTTAAGGCTGTGATAGCCTTAATCCATGATTGGGACTCGAGGTTAGTATTGGGAGGGGAGATCAGGAGAAATTCTTTGCATTGAGTTTAAGTTGATTGGATGCGAGCCATTGAACAGTGAGTTTCAGAGCTTCGTTCAGAGAGAGAGTCTCTTCGAGAGACTAGGTTTCGATGTAGATCTGGGTGTCATCAGCGTACATATGATAGGAGATGTTAGCTGCACGTAATATTTCGGTAAGCGGTTCTAGGTAGAGGCTGAAAAGGGTGGGGGATAGGGTTGATCCTTGAGGGACTCCAACCGTGACCGGGGATGGTGATGAAAGGTTGCCATTGATTAGGAATCTCTGTGAGCGGTTGTGGAGGAAGGACCTAAACCAGTCTAGGACAGTACCATCCAATCCCATCCTTTGTTTGAGGCGATCGAGTAGTTTTTCATGGTTGATCGTGTCGAAAGCCGAGGATAGGTCCAGGAGGATTAAGAGACAGGATTTGTGTTGGTCAAGGGCTTGAAGGGCATCATCCACGATGTGGAGCATGGTGGTTTCGGTGCTGTGCCCTGGTCTAAATCCGGATTGGAAGTCATCAAGTAGGTGGAAGTTATTGATGTGGTGACTTAGCTGCTGTTGCACACATTTCTCCAGCACTTTGGCTAAGAGGGGGATGTTGGAGATAGGTCTGAAGTTGTCAGGGGAGGCTGGATCCAGCTATGGCTTTTTCAGAATGGGGAGGACTTGGCAGGCTTTTAGAGAGTCAGGGATCGTTCCCTGCTGGAGGGAGGCATTGAGTATTGTAGTCCAGCTGGGAATAATGGATTGGTCGACGGCAGCTAGGCAGATGGCTGGGAGCGGGTCATTGAAATGGTTGCTCGGGTGTAAGGCAGAAAGGATTTTAGAGATGGAGTCTTCGTTACAGTCTTTGAAGACAGTCCAGTGAGCATGATTTTTGGGTGGAGCCTGAGGGTGCATCACGTTGGGAGCAGGCGGGTCAGGAGGGGGTTGAGGGTGTGTGATGGCACGGAGTTCGTTTCCAAGGGCCAAGATTTTGTCAGCGAAGAAAGAGGGGAATACCTCTGAGGATATAAGAGACTTGGGGGTTTCTTTCGATGTTTTGGCCAGTTTATTAGATTGGTGTTTGACCAGTTCGAAGAGTTTGTGGGGTCTATTCTTGGCTTTCTATAGTTCAGTTCTGAAGAAGTCTTTTTTTTTAATTGAGTATGTTCCTGTTGTAGATATTTCTGGCCTGGCAGAGGAGTTTTAGATGTGCGGTAGAGGGGTGCTGCCTCCAGGATCTTTCGGCTTGCCGGAGGGCTCTCCTCTCGTTATTAAGGGATCCTGTGTACCAGGGGTTTCTGTCTTTGATTTGGGTTCTTTTCAGTTTTAGTGGGGCTGGATCGTCAAGGATGTTTGTGATGGTCGCAGAGTAGTGATCATTGAGGCCACTGACTGTTGTGATATGCGAAGGGGGGGGGGAGGTCGGATTTGCATCAGGCCTCAAGTTCACTTCGGTCCAAGTTCTTGGTGTCTCTGATCCAGCGTTTAGGAATCGTCGGTTGCGGTGCTTTTGACTTGTGGGTGCCAGGTAGATGGAAGGTGATGGCATGATGGTCAGACCAGTCGCAAGGGTCAATAGAGATAAGTTTGACAGTTGATTCTTTGGAGATGATCCAGTCAAGGGTGGCCCCTTTTGAGTGAGTTGGTAGTGAGCAGGCTTGGGTTAGGCCTTGATCTGCCAGGAGGTCTTTGATGGCGTTGACATGTGGGTCCTTGGGATCATTCCAGTGTAAGTTAAAATCACCAAGGAAAATATCTTTGGTATTAGTGGGAAACTTAGCTGTGATGATTTCCATGAGGTGGTCGGTGAAGGAGTCATTCTTGCTTGGGGGTGGTAAAAGAAGTGTAGGTTGCATAGTTGGGTGGAGTAGCTGCAAATAGCGAGGGCAAGGTATTCGCAGGATTCGGTGGTGTCTGCTAAAAGTTCAGTGACAAGAAGGTTAGAACGGTAGATGCAGGCGATGCCTCCTCCTTTCTTTTTAGATTGTCTATCCAGCCTTGCGATGTTGTAGTTGGGAGGGACTCGAAGGTCTAGGCGTGGAGACGAGGATTCATTGAGCCATGATTCTGTTAGGATTGCTAAGTCGAGGTTTTTGCAAAGGATGAGATCAGCAATATCTGTGGCGTGTTTAGCTGCCGATCAGCAATTGATTAACAGACCAGACAGAGAAGATTTGGACTGTGTTTCTGGAGTCTGGGCGGCCAGGTCAACAGGTGCTAGATTACTCTTAACCACAGTACTGTTACGGACGGGGGCTAGCCTGTTGGGGTTGCTAATGACCGGGCGGATAGCATTCCCGTCAAAAGGATAAGGGGTAGCTGGGGTAGAGTTGTAGTCTCAGAGGATGGCCAGGATTTCCTTTTCAGTGAGGTCTAGTGAACTTGGGGCGGCAAGGGAAGAGGTGTAGGAGAGGACCAGGGCGAGGGCTTCTTCCTCTGAGAGGTGACATGGTTGCTTACGGGGACGAAGATGCCTCAAGGCTAGCGGAAGAGGTTGTTTAGGGCACTCTGTCAACTTCAGGGGAGTGGAGCTAGGCAGGAGCAAGAGGTTGGCGAGGGAGAGTTCAGCGAGGTGAAGGAGGTTCATTAATTCCAAGATAGAAATATGGATGCTCTGGGTTAGATTGGTAGCTCTGGAGAGCGGGGAAACCATTTCCCTATTGGGTGGAGGCGTTAGAGGGTGGGGGGGAAGTGGTTTGAAAACTGTTCTGTCGGCATGTATTGGAGAAAGGAGGGGAAGGCTAGTATGGCCTGTGTTGTAGGTCCTTGGATCTATGCTGGGGCCCCATTGCGGTTTGGGTTGAGGGCTGGGAGGGCAAGCACGACCTGTATCATAGGTCTTTGGGGGCGTACAGGGGGCCAGTAGGGAGGGGACCAAAGGTCTAGGAGTGATACTAATGGCGAGGCCTTGCGCAATGCTGGAGTGGATAGGGGGGTTTGTAATGGAAGACCTTAGAGGGGTTTGTGAGTGGCAGTCTAGGCTGGGTATGCTGGATGAGGACTCACCGGGGCGGGAGTTGGTTTCCCTACCAGAGTCATGCACGTGGTTTCTGAGGAGGGTGAAAAGGTCTGCAAATTTATCCATGTTTTTGGTTGAGGCTTGGATCAAGATAATGCCATCAAGAGTGATGGTGAGGTCAGCTCGCAGGGTTGGAGAGGGAGTTGTTGTTAGCTTGGTGCCGTATGGAATGTTCTTTGTTGCACGTATATTGAGGAATTGGGCAAAGGTTTTGCGCCAGGCAGAGGTTCTTCTAGAGTAGAAAATTAGGTCATTAATGACTGTGCCGTTGTCCGCACTATAACGAAGGTCAGAGATCAGTGACTCAGGGCAGGTGCCTTTTCAGGGTGGCGTGTTTGAAGGATTTAGCGGCGGTTTTGGATAGGTTGGGGGGAGACCAGAGTGTAAGAATTTGACCCTGTGGCGGAAAGGCCAGGACTTGCCATGCTGGGTCAGGTAGGCTACTCGAGGACTAATAGGGACAGTTATGCAGCGGAGTGGGCTGCTCACCGTACGGGAACTGGAATTGAGAAGTGTCAATACCATGGGAGAGTGCACTATTGAGGTAAGAGCCTGGTTCGTAGCTCTCGGGAATATCAGGCGAAGATGAGAGTGATTGGTAGGCAGCTCTCGAGGAATAATTAGTGAGGGTGAGGATAGTCCGGATGTCTTTAGTATTTTCACCATTTTGACGTCAGCCAATGAGAGGTGGTTGTATTGTCTTCAAACTGTTGCCATTTTAGGGTCAGGCGAAGAGCAATCTGCCAGATATAAGACTACTGTGGAGATACCGACAGTAAATCACGGTTGGTGATAGGCAGTATATATTTCCATAATGGTAAATGCTCACCTTTGATGATGTTTGTGTGATCAGCTCATGGGAGAACCATGGTCCCCATCTTTTACCGCGGCGCTGCCATTTTAGGTCCAGGCAGCCGTCGGTTTCAAGATGGTTTCAGTTTCCTGCAATTGATCCTTAAGGGAGATCCGGGGAGAGCAATGATCCCATTAATTATCAAGGCGTCTCCATGGGACCAGGCGGTCATCGGTTCCTGCAGTTGAAGAAAATTAGGGTAGATCGGGGAGAACAATGATCAAGTCGTCGCCATTTTAGGTCCAGGCAGCCATTGATGCATTTGTTACTCATTAAACGGAAGATGTGGCGTACTTTCCTGGCGCCGTTGCGTTGTGTAGCAAAAATCACATTCCGGCTCACGGTAGTGACCGGAGCACACAGCAAAGGCCGATCTCGGGCCTAGTGTAGCTCACGGGCACGCACGGGGGATGCAGCGCAATATCCTGGCGCCGTCGCGTTGTGTAGCAACTCACGGTAGCGCCCGGAGCACCATCAGACGATGGCATCGGCGAGTCACAGCCCCAGAGCTGGAGAAGCAGGCACGCAGAGTCCGGACAGCACCGCAGGAGCCGATCTCGGGCTCGGTGTAATTAAATTAAGTCATTTTTAAAACATACTTACTGCATATTTGGGAACTTCGTCAGGGCTGTAACAATTATGAACAAAACGTAAATAATATATAACATACTTTAAACAGACATTGATATTTACAAATGACCCACAAACTCATATGACAACAACTCACATGAATATTACATACATGGAACCAACATCCGTAAAACATGAACAAAACTCACGATTTCAAAAAGAGAATTGGTGCATAACTATAACAACTGCACAGCTGCACATAAAATATATATGTGAGCTTCCCAATAGAAAATAACATTTTTATGTGTACAGAAAGAAAAACAGATTATAACAAAAGAAGCGAAAAAATTATGCCAAAACATACAACATAGCCATATCTAAAAGAGTGTGTAAATCAGCTGGGTCAATTAGGTGCAATGACCCTCCTGAGTGGAAAAAAGAGGGAAGAAAAAAACGTTCATATCAACAATGTTATATATCACAGACTGTGGAAAACGGTAAATCTATTAATATATCAGTTGGTTAACTGTAGGGAATCCTCACCTAATTTACAAAGAAGTGAAGCCTAAAACAGTAGCGGCACTAACCGAATTGCAATTTTAAAATAAGAATAGGCTACGAGTGGGTTTACGTAATGGTATGGGCTGTTTCTCACCTCTAGCTGGTCTGAAACACTGAAAAGTGTGCTTGGCGGATTTGGACCTCAGGGGGCACAATCAGCCTCAAACGTGATATAATGTAACAGAATCTAAGACAAGAGAGAACTCAGAGTAATAAGCTTGCGGAAAACGTATCCAAGGGAAGACAAAGGAGTCAAAAGTGAGAATAATAAGCTGGCAGTAAGACTAATATTGTAACCAAGACCACCAAGATTGGTTAACATTGATGACGTATACATACAGCGACCCAATTATAAATAAGAAACTTTTTGGCTGAAAAAGCAGGCGCACCTCCCAACCAAAAGCTGTAGAGTTTTTTCAAATATCTTGATTAATGTGTTAAGAGCAAAGGAAGATCCAAGTCACCAATTGTATACTAGAGGGTCCCGATGTATGTTCTGTCAGAGAAGAATGACGAGTGTCATAAAAACAGCACTAAATATTCCATTACGTCAAGATTCACATGATATTATCATGTAGCAACCCACACCATATTCAACGGAAAACCCCCATTGTGACTGTCAACCACCACTGTGACCTAAAATTAGAAAAGGGGTTAACCACATGCCTTGTAAAGACAGGCCAAGAGCAACCCAAATAAATAAGAAAGAAAAAGAAAATGAAATACTCTGCAGAAGGAAATGCTATAACAAGTGCAGCCAAATTGGGTCATTGTATTTCCAGGAGAGATGAGACACATTGTAAAGGAGAGAAAAAGACGTGCAAAATATATAAAACAGTGTATGAAAATTGGAAAAGGAAAAATCACATGACGACCAACCGCAAATGCTAATATCAAAATGTGGCTCCCCAAAGTTTGTAAAGAATATAATATGTTGAATTTTACATCCTATAAGTAAATGGTATATCCTCATAACGCGATGAGTAACCATATTCAATGGCGCCAAGACCCAATCATGATAACCATGCCCCATGAAGATAAGTCCTTCATTAGTAACAAAATAATAAGATAATGAATGCCATAACAAATAGTAAAGGCCAGAAAACCATAAAAATATCGCAGTGTGCCTAAGCTAAATAATATCGATGTGGGTAAGATGCCAAATAACTAAGTGCAGGGGAGCTCTGTAAGTTTATATGGCGCAACCATAACACCAGTAAGTGTATATAAATTAAGGGAAAATGTAAACGATGTCAACTCCTAAAAGGCTCAATAAGAAAGAGTAATCTTAAAATGTAATGTCGGCATGTCTACATAAAGGAGCCGTAAGAGCACATTGCGGCGAGCTCATTACCCCAATAAAAAAATATATACAACATTGTAACAGGTATCGACCCCATTTAAATGACGAGAGATCTAACGACCCGACTATCTCTACTACAATGACATAAATTAAACAGAGAGCTAAAGTTAACAGTATAACCGGCGCTCATCTTACCTTTAGAACAGCGTAATGTCGTATCACGGCATGCGAGCAAAGTGGCGCCATTATTTAAAGCCCAAAGAATATGATACGTCATGACGAGAACTGCGGTCACATGGGCATAGAAAGCGTCATAGAAGGAGACATAGGAGGACGACGGCGGCCATCTTAAAATAGCTAGAATGTGCCGATTGTCAAAAACCTGAATCGTGAGAAAGTCACCGCGTGGTGGGCTTGATGTAATCGTAAAAGCACAAAGACGCCTGAATAGTGCGTCTTCAAGCCAAATAGTGGAAACATCACAAAAGACCAGAAGTGGCCATTTCCACATGTTCTCCTGATGCCGTAGTTCAGAAAGGCATATAAAAATAGAAAATACGGTATTGAAAGAGACGTGAGAGGTAGCGCTGGAGGACGACGGCGGCCATCTTAAAGTGTCTAAATTGGGCTAAATGTAACAGAATATAGAGGGGAGAGTGGTTACCCTAAATAGTGAGGGATCCACAGTCCTGTGGGCCTCTGCTATGCTACGGGCCCAGGGAGTCACCTGTGGTGAGCCCCAAACATCCACATGGTGCCTGGCACACGGGGCAGGGATGTTTGAAAACATCAGTTTTTCCATTGTGGCTTATGCTTAGCCCCTTTTCGGGCTGAAGAACAAGCCGCAATGGAAAAAGTCATGATTCTGACTGCCCACACGGAGGTTGCATCATAATTTGGCAGGTGGGACCTCCGACTACATGTCGGTCAGTCCCAATACCACTATGATGTTGGTCGAACGCTCATCGTAATCAGCCCCTAAATGTGGGAGGGACTGAGGGAGTGATTAAAAAATGGTACATGCAACAAAATAGGTGGTGATTAGTTAGAAATAATGAGTGGTTAAGGGTAGTTATTAAGAGGTTAAGGAGGGACACATACCCACTCACAAAAGAGTAATCCCATTTGTATTCACAAACTGCACTTCTAAAGTTACTGCAGCCAAAAAGCACGCAAAACAGTAGTAAATGTATGCCAAGAAAAGCAAGCACAAACTATCGGATTCACCCTGGACTCCAAACTCACATTCTAAGTACACACAACAAAGACAAAAAGATGACTCATACAAACTGTGTTTACTGAAAAAGTGGAAACATTGTTCCCATAAAGTGACTACAGAAGGACTGTTCGAGCCATTGGATGATGGTGATACCCTGCACCACAGCCTCCTCCCCAAAATAACTCCCCTTAAGGGCATCATAAACACATCAGCATGCCTCCACATTGGCTGGAAAAAAGACTATAACAGCAACACCCTGATGGAACTTCACTGGCTTCTCTTGCCAAACCACACAATCTTCAGATCCAGCTGCAAAGTCATCTTGATCGACACTTCCAACTATCTGGCTGACAAGCTCACCAGCTTCGCACCTGTAACCAGGATGCCATCGAACAGGAGGTAAAATGCAAAAAAGACAAGGCAACAGCCATTCTCCTTTTCTGCACCCAGTATCGAGAACATCCCTTTATCTATCAGGACTGCCCCAATCCTGTAATTTTGTTTTGACCTTGTACTGCACTGTGCTGCCTTTTGGCTGGGTTTACACTAAACAAATAACACAAACATACAACCATATTTCCTCTGACTTTGTACACACATCTCAAGCATGTGAAGTGATAGTGAAGATTTCCTGTGTAGGCTCACCCTAAGTTTGTATGAGTTCCCCAGCTGTTAACTGCCAGTGTCTTTGATGCTACCGTCTTTTCGAACTGAAGCCAACCCCCAAGCCTGGTGATGCTTCAAGGAGCATCATGAACTCATATGAGAAACCCTCTTCTTGGGATACAATCCTGTAGTCACTGAAAATATAGCAATGGCTGACAGAGATAGAGGGTTGATGGACTAAGGAATTAATAGTGGGCAGTGGTGGAATGATGGTGTTGAGCACAAGGGGTGGATATTTTTCTGTAGTGCTGGTTGGTGCAGTGGGGTATGTTGTGAGCTATATTCTGTGCTTCAAGTGATAGAACATAAGTTGGCTATTTAACTTGTGCTTTTCTTTTGCCCAATGTAGGGTCCCGCTTCATAAATTCAAGTCTATGCGGCAAGTGATGATTGAACATGGACTGAACGTTCCCCTGGTGGATCCAGGGACCAAATACAGAATGAATAACTTTGCGGTGGCCTCAGAACCCCTCACTAACTATATGGATGTGAGTGAAAATATGATCCCCCTCCTTGCTCTTCCTCCATTTTCTCAGCTAGTAGGGCCAAACTCAGTCAATACTGGCTTTTTCCACAGGTGTTCACACTTTACATTTGTCCCAATTTTGTGTGTCTATTAGCTAATTTCTCAATCTTACTTTTTCAGTGACTCTATCAAGAGAGTTGAGCGTGCAACAGCTGAACTGATTTGTACATAACCTGACAGTCTAATGTTTGTACATTGACATGATCGACTCAGACTTTCATCTTTCAGGGATTTATAGAATAAGCCCTATTGTATAGAACCTATTGTTTGCACCTCTGGGCAATTCAGTGTGTGTTCTATCTATATTCATCAATGCTAGTAACACTGCTGTTTCTTGCTTCTATGGCTCTGCTTCATTCTGTCTCACACCATGTTACACGGTTTGACATTACTTTCTCTATCACTCTACCTGACTATTTAGCAGTGCCTTTATAGGCTTGATTATGTGGTCCTCGGGGTTGGAAGGGAAATCTTTCCAGCTGATAACATTTAAAATAACAGGTGTATATGAGCTGTGCCCTGAAAATGGGACATAAAATCAGATTCTGGTGTATATTGCACCAAATCCTCATTTCCTGAAATGTTCAACATTTTCACTCCTTAATTTCTGGCAAGTTTGGCCTGGTGAAATTTATCGAACACTGGGGACTTTTTCGGACCAAGCTATTATCCTTGTTTGCGCATGGACTCCAATTTACAGGGTCTTACAAAATCAGGCCCCAGTGTGCTGACCATGCTCGCTCTCACTTTTTATCAATTTCAGTTTCACCATCTTTCACTGTTTCTATGTCTATGTCTTCTGTCTTTATTGCTCTGTCCCACACTGTCTCTCACCGTTTCCATTGCTGCATCCCTTTTACTCTTCCCTCTGAGCCCTCCCTCCCTTTTACTCCCATATTATATGAATCTATTCCCCTTAATGTTTCTCCGTAAAGGCCCCATAAACTTCAATATGTGTTCCCTCATTTCCAATTATAGTAAATTTTTAAAGGTAGGCAATCCTATGTCTCTTAAGAAAATGTGTGTGGGGCAGAGAGGAAGTGGGTAGGAAGGGAAGAGTAGGATGAAAGGGTTCGAAGGCATGAATGCAGGGGTGGATTTGGCCATTGCCTAGAGCATAGTACTAAAAATGCAATGAACAGACATTTATGCACAGTGCTATACTTAAAACACATCGGGGCATATTTACAGGCCTCTGCCGTCACAGGAACCACACTTTTAATGTTAAGCCTCACTTACAAGGCAGTGTGGCTTAACACTGCCTTGTAAATAAGGCACCCTTTCATGCTATACCTAGAATGAAAGGAGTGGGCAATGGGTGTTGCGTTGGGTGTTCTGACACAACACCCATTGGTTTTGATGCTGCCCCCTATTTACGAGGGTGGTGTAAATAGGAGGCAGCACCTAAATTAAGACCACAAAAACTGGGTCTTAACTTGGCAAAACGAGGAGAAATGCTTTATTTCTCTTCCTTTTTTGATGTTTCTATGTGTGCTGAATTGTGCCGCACATACAGAAACAGCAAAACGCCATGCATGATTGTTTATGTGCAGAAAGGTGTCCCTTCCTGCACATAAACAATCATTTTAAAAATGACGATTTGCAACTTCTATGTATGCTGCACAAAGCAACACACATAAAAGTTGCATATCGCTATTTAAGATTGTTTATGGGCTGGAAGGCACACCTTGATGTCCTTTCCTGCACATAAATAATAATTCCCGCCAATGCAGTGTGCCTGCATTGGCGCTAGGCA
Source organism: Triturus cristatus (assembly GCF_964204655.1). Classification (NCBI taxonomy): domain Eukaryota; kingdom Metazoa; phylum Chordata; class Amphibia; order Caudata; family Salamandridae; genus Triturus; species Triturus cristatus. The sequence continues at coordinate 370,549,882 of NC_140584.1, read as the reverse complement.
GCTGACATTAGCACCAGCGCAGGGGGAAATGCAGGGCTGCACCGTATTGTTGTAAATACGATGCAGCCCTGTATTTCAGAAGTGGCGGAGTGCGTCATTAAGCCATCACTTCTTTGTAAATCTGCCCCATCGTGCACAAATGTAAATAAGGCTGCAGTCGTGTGTTACTAAACACCATATAGTACTGAACATGGCACGTTGCAAAAAGACTATCGAACAGTATTCTGTGTTACTTTTTTACTCAAGGCATTTCCTAGTGTAAATTGATCTGCATGCCAGAATGTAAACTGCGTAATATGCATACTTTTCATGATTGTTTTGTGCATTACATGTTGAAACACCATACAAAGGGGCATATTTGCAATATGTTGCCGTAGGGCAGTGCCACAAGCCTTCTAGCTGTGCTGCCCTAGCTCAATAGAAAAAGGCAGAAATGCGCCATATCTACAAGATATGGCGCATTCCTCTCCTTCCTGCTGGTACACAAACTCCAGCCGAATGCCTCTCACATGGAAAGAGGAATAAAACAAGGAGAAATGTAAACATTTCTCCTCATTATGCCTGCTTTGGGAAGACATTAGTTGTAGCGCTGCCCCAGATTTACGCTATTGTAAATTTGGGGAAGTGTAAAAAACCATGGGTGATGAGTGGGAACACACCCATGGAATGCCTCTTCCAAACAGAGTAAGGCATTGCCTTACTCCATATTTACAAGGCCATGAAAAGCCCTTGAGGGTGGCTTTGTGTGGCTTGTAAAAATGAGCAGGCACACTGCATCTCTGGAGCATCACAAAAGTGACACTACAGTGGCATAAATGTGCCACAAGGGTATTGTAAATATGCCTAAAAATCACTCACTTTAACTTTTGCCCACTCTTTTTACCTGTGTTTTTTGGCACTAGGTTGTTTATTTACATAAGGCCTGCACCACCTGAGTGTCACTTTTTGTTATGCTCCAGTGGCGCAGGCCTCTCAATCATATCTATGAGGCAATACAATGCCACCCTGCGTTGCTTTGCATGGCCCCATAGATATGGAGTAAGGCAAGGCAGCACAAAGTGCTGCGTTGCCAAACTCTGCATCAAGGAGGCGTTCCATGGGCATTGTAGACAGTGTTCCCACACAACACCCATGGATTTTGATGCTGACCCAGATTTACGAAATCAGGGGACAGCGCTAAAACCTTATGCCTCCCCAGAGCAGGCGTAACGAGGAGAAATGTTTTCATTTCTCCTAGTTTTTTCCTCTTTCCATGTGTGCTGCATTTTGCAGCACACATAGAATGAGGAAAAAGCCTCCATGAATTGTTTTATGCAGGAGGGTGTCCCTTCCTATACAAAAGCAAAGCTGCCAACAGCGCAGACATCTTTCCACCATGGTGCAAGGGTGCCTGCTTTGGTGCTAGGCACCAAATTGTGCACCGGCACTGGCTGAAAGGACAAAAATTTACCTTGTAAATACGGTTCATTCCTGCCCTTTCAAATTGGCGTACTGCAGTGCAGGAAAAAGATTTGTGGCGCTGCCCTACGCCAATTTTTTGTAAATGATGCCCTTATTTTCCATGCAGTGATAGATGGCACTAGTTTGCTTGACCTTAGAAAAAGGTTCATGTGGATCCCTGTGTGATTTTGCACTGCTGTGACCCGCTCCCATTCACTTTTCATGCATTATTGTTTTGCACTAAGCGACACAGTGGCATTTAGCACTGCCCTCAAGGAAATTTTCTATGCAAAAAATCTTTACTATCCAAACGCTTATCAACGTTGCTGTTTTAGGTCTCATATTCATGTTGGTAAATCTTTGGTTGTGCATGACCTCTCCTCTCCTCCATAGATGTCCTACTATGGTGAAATCAGCATTGGCACACCACCACAGAACTTCCTTGTCCTCTTTGACACGGGCTCCTCCAACCTCTGGGTGGCCTCCACCTACTGCTCGAGCTCCGCCTGCAGTAAGTAGCCAATATGTTGTCACTGACACATTTCAAACTTAAACACCAGGAGGCCTGGTCCCTGTGTGGTACAGGCAGTCCCCATCCCACATACCTTTACATTGTTGAGAGTGTTGAAAGTAGGACACAGGGCCAAACAGACCTTTATTCCACTGGGCATTTCCCCGGTGGGCTGGAGCACTTGGAGACCAGTTCTGAAAGCCCAGGTCCGCTGGCGCTGCCTCTTCCACTTTCCCTGGCTCCCCATTACCCCGTGCTTGAGGCACTGGGACACTTCAAGACAGAGAGGGAGGAGGAAGAAAGTAGAGAGAAAGCAATCAGAGAGAGAGAAGAGAGAGAGAGGATAGGTGTGAGAGAAAATGTAAGGATGGAAAGAAAGAGGAAACACATGGCGAAGGGAGTGAATCTGGTTTCAGCATGTTTGCCAGGGCTGCTTTTAGTTCCCCAATCTGGCCCTGGTAGGATGTCTACGTATAATTCAGAAGCAGATATATATTTGCGAAGTGAATCAAAGATGGTGTGACGGAAGAGTCTTCTGACAAGCCCATGACCTCGAAATGCCTGCCTATAGCATGCTGTGTATGTGATTTCATCTGCACCCCCTTCCTCCGCTGAGATTTTAGAGGCACAAGTCTGTGCTTGTATCTCTCTTTGTGTTCTCCCCCTACAATGGCAGAAGTAGGGTTCGAGGTTGCTCATGGTGAAAAATAAACCCTGTTCTATTGTCTTGATGCAGCCAACCACCCACTTTTCAATCCCAGCCAATCGTCCACCTACACCACCAAAAACCAGCAGTTCTCCATCCAGTACGGGACTGGCAGCCTCACCGGCATCCTGGGCTACGACACTGTGTCGGTGAGTACCGTATGAAACACTCATCATGATGCTCAACGATTTTTAATGGGCAGACATGCAGGTGTAGTATAAATAATGGTGCTCACTAGAATGTCTGAATGCTGCTATATTCTGTCAACTCTGTGGTTTGAATTGAGCTTCTTGCAGTGTGGATTTTGATGGGCTGCCATGCATTGTTATTCTTTCTGTGAGGTGAAAAAACTCACTTGTGATTATTTTTTTTCTGAAACCTTCTCTTAGATCCAGGGCATCTCGATCACACAACAAGAATTTGCCCTGAGTATTAACGAACCTGGCTCCAACTTTGTGTATGCCCAGTTTGATGGTATCTTGGGCTTGGCTTACCCATCTATCGCAGCTGATGGTGCCACCACCGTCATGGAGGGCATGATGAACCAAGGGCTGCTTTCCCAGAACATCTTCGGCTTCTACATGAGGTGAGTGCCAAGGATTTCCCAGTGTGAAGCTAGACTCTAGCAAAGGCTAACTGGCACATGCATCAACAATGCCATTTGCGATTCCTTATTAGCGAAAAATAAGGATTCGCTAATAAGGAATAGCAAAAGGCTATGCATGTAGAAATCGCTTAAAAAATAGCGATTTCTAAACATTCCTTAATTGCAACTCGCAAATTGCGACTCGCAATTAAGGAATACCTCCCCATTCATTCCTATGGGCCTAGAGGCCCATAGGAATGAATGGGAAGACCTTCTCAATTTGTGATTCTCAATTAGAGAATCGCAAATTGCTCATGCAATTTCAAGGGTGTCAGGGTGTCAAAAGGACACCCTGTTGCACCCCTGAAATCTGCATATGAGTACATCTTGCACACACACATGCCCCAAGGGCATGTATGTGTGTAAAATGGAACTTTGAAAAATGCACTTTAGTGCATTTTTCAACGCTTTTGCAAATTACCATGAAGTTCAACTTCATGGTAATTTTCTCCCCCTATTAGTGAAATCGCTAATTTTTTTACTTTAGTGCATTGCATTTAAGGAATCTCAATTTGAGATTCCTTAAATGCAATCGCAATTTAAGTAATTTCAATTTAGATATTACTTAAATTGCGATTTTTGCATTTGGGCTGATGCAACCCAAATGCAAAAATACCGGTCGCAAAGGGGCAGATTCTGAGAATCTGCCCGTTTGCGACCGGTTTTTGCTTTGATGCATGTGGGCCTTAGGCTCTGGTCGTAGAAAAAAATTATTTCAATGGCCATTTACATTTACTGACAGTCTCCTCTCAGTGCGGGAAAGGGTAACTTTTCAGTGAGAGTGTGGTATAACAGCAGCTTTTCAGTAGAAGTAGAAGCATAGCAAACTGGCTTACAACTATTCTGATAGCCTTTTTGAAAACGTTGTCAATTTCAGAAGGTTTTTTTTTCAAGCATTGTAGGATAAAAATCTACCAAAATGTTTATTTTCTGACACAAAATTTCCCCAGAAATCTTTTTGTAGGAGAATGCTCCACATTTTTACATGGGAAAATCTCCTTTTCTATCTTGAATCTGCTGGAAACGTAACATGCAAACAGAGTTTTTGCAATATTCACAAAACTGTGAGCATCACACATTCCTGCCAGCAAAAAATGGTGCACTCTCCTTCTCATGCGTCAGTGGGGATCAGGCTGTTCTAGAACACAACAAAATATGAGCCATGTCTCTTTTGTGCACTGTTTCTCACCAGTGAGCAGGGCACGCAGCCGGGCGGAGAGCTGATCTTTGGTGGGGTGGATTCCAACTACTACACTGGTGACATCACATGGACCCCAGTCACCCAGCAGATGTACTGGCAGATCGGCATTCAGGGGTAAGTTAGTCAGAGGTGAGATGTTCTGCTTTGATTCTCTCTCTTTAACAATGCTTGTTTCGAATCCCATCCTATAATATCCCCGGTTACCATGAGATCAGTTTTGTTTTCTATTCTTCCTCACTAAAGAAGTCACAAATACTCATTCGGCAAAAAGCAAGAAGTGATAGGGAATCCTATATTAAAGGATTTGGGAAAGGGCAGTTAGAAAAGTGAACGAACCTGCATGTTGAGGAACATAAGGGAGGAACCTAAGGGATGGGCGGGTCATGTAGTAACAGTACAAAACCGTTTCTATTCAAATAATATTTGAATCACCTATTTTCTAGGCTTGCAGCAATATTTATGCAGACGTTCACAATGGGGGATAAAGTGCAAAAACGGAATTTGAGCTCAATTTGTTGACTTAATATTTGCGTCTTTGTCAACTTATGTTCCAATTACCATCAGCTGAAAGTACAATGTTGGCAGTTGTGAACTGGCTGCAATAAAAAACATGAGTGGAAATAGCACCTGCACCTGTTTCAGCACTATGACACGTGTTCAAATGTTCGTTTCAGTGCATTAAAATGACAGATTTTAAATATGTCAGGCCTCAAAGCTGGGGCTGCCACTGGTTCTGCTACACGTCTGGATAAACCCTTGATGAAGAGTGATCCTTGGGAACATGTTTGGGTCTGGAGAGTGCTTAACATGGCCTGGCTAGGGTCTGGGGTAAAGAAAGTGAACAACCTTTGTAAGAGACCTGCTACTTTTTAGGAAGCCCTGTCACATACCTGGGGTGTGGGACCATGGCTGAGCAATGCCACTGCCCAACAGGACTTCTGAATTATGAGGGAGAGCGCTACCACCATTACTTTCATGATCAATTGAAGCTAAAAGGAATAAGCATTGGCAAACGCAATAGGTTTCGCCTCTGCGATTAATAAAACGTTTTTTTGGTGTGTCAGTTTTAGCTTGTTGAGCCGTTGTGCAATCAAAGTTAAAGATACTCCGTAAAAGTGTTTTGACCTGTTTGTTGAAAAAGGGAATATATTGTGCAGTAACGGGTTTAATATATAGCGCTCCTGTACCGTCGGATGACATTGGCGCTTTATAAAACTGACCCTAAAATAAAATTGTGAAAAGCAGGTTTAAAGGTGGAGGTGCTTAGTTACCTGTGTGCTTCAATGAAGTAACTGGTGGTGATATAAAACGCTTCTGTATCTTCGGGTGATGTTGGCGCAAAATAAAAGCGCCCAAAAAATAATAAATAAAAAGCGTGTTACAGCAGCACTGTGACGTCTTTTATTTAATGAGTTTTAATTTTGAAGTAATGTTTTCTCACTGACTAAGGAATCACAAAGAGTTCTGGTTTTATTGCAGGTTCCACTACAGTTTTACATACTTTATATGCATAGTACTGATTGCTTTTACTATTGTTTGCACTATTAACATCTTTTTTTGCCAGGAATGGTGGATGTTATGCTTGATTTAAAATACTGAATGTGATATAGTGTGTGTGAAGAATAAATGCAATTAATGTACCGGTTAATGTTTTCTTGATCTAAAAGAAAATATAATTAAAAGATTTAAACAAAAAAATGTGTTTGTCTCGTATGTAGCTGTTTCTCTGTGTACAAATTAGTATGTCTCTCTTTGTGTGTATGCACATCCCTCTACATTTGTCAATATCTTGTATGCATCCATCCAAATGTAAATGGGCGTGTTAATCTTTGTCTGTAGGTATGTGATGTTATGCAGATTTGTATAGCACAGGAGGGTATCGTGGTGCTGTTTGTGCTGTTCTGCGTGCCCCTTTCAAGGTGTCTACATGCCTATCTGCCTCTGCATATCTCTCTATGCAATGCACTTGTTTGTTTAGCTCTATGTATTTATTTCTGTGTGTGTCCATCTGTTTTATTTAACCTGATGTGGAAGTTCTTTGTTCACCGTCAGCGTCCTGTTCATAAGCAAGTTTTTTAAACATCGGCCCCAGTGCTGACCTGTGACTGGATTTCGTAAATTAATGGGTTCCCTCATGCAGGGACGGAGGCTCGTTTAAAAGGCGTGTGCAAAGGGGGGAAAACTTCTCCAGGGAGAAGCTGGAGCAGCCAGTGCTGTCTTCCTCCTCCCCCGCCCGGCGAGGTCCCAGGTCCCATGGCCCGGGGCCGGAGGCCCCTCTCGGGTAGCTCCGGTGCCGGTAGCGGGCAGACCTACTGGCTTCGTTCACTTGCTGCTCAGTGGCCTCTTTCAGTTGCCAATTGGGACAAACATGCAAAGAAGGCATCGTACATTCTACTCATGTTTACATATCGGATTATTCAATGAGAGAGAATCTTTATATTTTTATAGTGGAACAATATTAGTATTTACCTTCTTTATTGCTGAAACCCTCGACAAAACGCACGGTAAACTAACGCAAACACCCCGAACTACGCGGGACGAACCGTCTGCATAAGGCTCAGACCTAGCGGCTGACTCTGAGAGAGAGGAGAGTTGCGGCCCAACACCAGAGCACTCTGTCCACTGTGAAGAGGTAGGCTGCCGCGTCCCGAGACAACCGCTGCACCTGGGGGAGGGCATCGCACCCCTACATGCGCCACGTTGCTGCATTAACTCTGGAACATGCCTGGCCTTAAAATGGCGGCCGCACGCCCGCTTTGGATCTGCGCACTGGAAGTCTCCCCCTCCCAGAAGCAATTGGCGAGGATATTATCTAAAACAGCAGGGATCAGATGGGAGAGAGCATCGCCGCCCCCTTGTTCACCTTTGCGGACTCTGCTTACTTGGTGTGGCCCAGCACAACCTATATCCAGCATGCTGCTTCCCTCACCACCATCCGGCCTTCTACCCCTATGGACATCTCCAACTCAGTGAATCCCTCCAGACCCAAGAACACCACCCTTGAATGCAACACCACCTGAACACCTGGCTGAAGGATGGCAAGAATTTCCTGCTCTGTAAATATGTAATATATAATTGTCCTAGCCTAATCACTGTTAAATTGTAATCCTGAGTGAATGCGCAATTTTTATATAATTATATCTCTAACCACTAGTATATGTAGTAGACCTTTGTACTTACTACCATTCCTATGTGATTTTAGAGTTTATCTGTTTGTATCTCTTCCTTGAGTGACTTTACAACTTGTACATTTGCAATTTTTCCCTCCTTTCGCTCCACTTATACATTTGCAATTTTTTTTCCTGTTTATATCTCTTATGTAACTCATGTAATTCAAAGTCCTTATGTAACGCAACTGGTTCTTTTGTAAAGCGCTCTGACACCTTCGGGTAATGTTCACGCTATATAAAATCGCATTAAAGAAAATAAAATAAACTCATTGTCACACACAGTTCACCCCACCCAGAGCAGATTAACAAATTCTTCACAGCGCCGTTTATGCATACATGTCAATCAAGTTCTTGTTGTGCTTTGTTTAAAAAACATGTTACATAGCAGCACTGTAACATGTTTTTTACACAGGAACACTTTCATTTTTTAAAACATGTTACACAGCAGCGCAATCTGCTGTGGCTTAAAGTAAGAAAAAACCCTATGACGCTGTCAATGCTGGGTGTGTCATAGCTATTTTTTTAAAACGTTGAGCCATGTTGTACAGCAGCTGGCGCCGCTTTGCAACATGTTTTAATAAGCACATGAAAGAACATAGATTTGAGTAGCAGCAAACAGTGCTTCGGTAGAACGACCTTGTCGGGTAAATAGGTTTACATTCATGTACGAGTTTTTTCTTTAAAATAAAGTCAAACTATTGGAAAGAAGGTGACATTAGTGGCTAGTATGAGAGCTTCTCCAGTCTGAACACCAAACAGTGGCTTATAGAGTAAGAATGCTGCATGGAGTTCGGGAACAAAAAACTAAAACAACGATTTGAGCTATTTTACCAGCTTCTGCTGTCTATCTTGTATGAATGAAAGTAAGCTACAAACCCAGGACTCGATTTGACTTGAACCACACAGAACAAGATCTTCTTGCATCATCGAGATCTGAAGCAGCCCGGATCCCATGCCCTACCACCACGTGAATCCCCAGCTCAACCTCCAAAGGCAAGAAACTGCTTTGCAATTATTTTGCAGGCCTTAAAGAGAAAGACTGAGCATCACTCACTCACACTCGGATTGTAGATTTCTCTTATATTAGAACAAGTGCGAGGGTAAAGAAATCTTCACAAGAGCGAGTGCTTGTGATGCAGTCTTTCCAGAGCTTGCGCCGAAGGTAGCCGGTGCTGAAATATAATTCTGTTAGCTTTGCAGCGTGTGGTTAAGTACAGTTGTGACAGCTACTGTAGTTATGGAAGAGGAGGCAGACTTGAGTGAGGGGACAGGGCCCAGTTGGGAAAATTACGCATTTAAGCATGACTCTGTAGTGCATGCGTTACCAAGCCGATAAATGGGCTGACGTAATGCCCATACTGAATGGGAAGGCAATCTAGGAGCTGCCGAATTTATATTAGGAACAACTGTAAACTGTGGACCAAAAGCTGTGCTTGCATGGCGTGCACCTGTCGGTATAAGCTTTGGGGGCCAAGGCACAGGATGGGCTGCACATTGAGCGCTTGAGATGCGTGCTCATGCATGGAGATTAGGTCAAAGGCATAGGACAAAAGAATGCTGGAGGCAGAACAGGAATAGTGCAAGCGCTGGGCAGTCAAAACCTAAAAGAAGTTCCACAAAAGTAGATAAACACAAGTAGGCCAAAGTGGCCATTGGACACTGAGAAAGAGAAACACACGGGGAACAACAGGAAATAGTAGGCTACAACTAATAGAAATGGAGGAAAAGTAAGTGGCAAGCACATGAAAAAATTAAAAGTAATGGTGGGCTGTAAGCCCCTTATAAGATTTGTTTTAAATACAATAGATTTCACAAGCACAGCGCAATTGCTGGGCAGGCGAAAGCTAAAAATGAACATATGCAGATTAACTACGGCACAGGAATGGGAACAGCCTATGTCAAATGAAAACAGGTGTAATTCCATGAGTTAGACTTTCCATAGAGTCATTATTGTACTGTGTAATTGTACAACCCTGAGTGTAAATGTAGCTTTTGCTCTCACATTCGCAAGGAAGTACCAAGTGGATTATAGGTCTTTGGGCATGCCATTCCACCCAGAGCTTTGGCTTTTGGAAGCCTGTGGGTGTCACTTAGAACACAGGGACACATGAAGACTCTATTCCTAAGTACCCCTGGTATGTCAGTTGAATAGTGTTCTTTGTAAGCACAGAGAGCTCTTTTATTGGTGTGACTGCATATCTTACGGAAGCATGTCTTCAGAGTTAATGTGACTTTTACTGCTCTGACAATAAAGTGCTTGGCCCCATAACTGTGGTCACTACTGGATAGGAAACCATGAGTACCCACAGGGTAATGTGCCAGCTATGCTTGGTTTTGAAGAGAAGTGTCAGTGTCTCTATGTGAAGAGGAAAGTGAGCATGTTTAAGAAACCATGAAAGACCCAAAAAGGGATGGAGAAGTGTCCTGTATGATGATGGATTTCCCTACAGTGGTGCTCTGTAGGGGGCTTTCAATCTTAACGCCTATGAGCATCAACTGGGTCATGTCTTGTCTCTGAAGGGCGGAAGGCTCTGTGGCTGTCCACCAAACCCATTTCAGCATGAGCATTAGATACTGGTAGCCAGAGGCTGCAGAAGCTTCCAATAGCCTTCTCTCTGGTCCACCCTGCACTGTCACTGCTTCTCCTTGACTAGGATCATTAAGACAGCAACTGCAAGAGAAAGTAAACAGGGTTCTAATAACCCTGTTTACTTTGAGTATTTTCCATCCGTGTGCTTCAACTAGCCCCCTCCCCACCGGAAGCAAATAATGTGTTTTTGAAGTAAGTGCATTAACCCTATGGTGTCCAAGATGGTTCATAGGATGCATGATGTCACTTTGTCTACCAATCACAATTTGTTGAATAATGTCCATGTATGTGAGCTATGACACTAGTTGTTCTTTGGAGCTTTGACTGATTGTTGCATGTTGAAGGGTCATCTGCTCTTGAGAGTGTGTATAAGGGTCCTCATCCGGTGATATTCTCGACTTCTTGTTCTTGATTGCTGTTTGTTGCTCAGCTTGGTTGTGTTGGAGCTGGTGCCTCAGTAACCCCTTGCGCACCTTTTCTTGTAATTGGGATATACCCACCCTCTTCTAGCCTTGCTTCCCTTGTTTTTTAGCCTTTGGCAGTTGTGTCCTCTCTCTGGAATTTGCAGACATGGTTTTGTTATTTGTCTTTATGTCCCACTATTCCCGTGCAATCTTTGTCCCAGTGGTATCCTCTCATTTTGTTGTAGAGGAAGTGTCATGTGATAATACCATCTACGAAAATATTGCTAAAAACAGAGTTTGATTTTTCCCCAGTGAGGTATAACATCTCTATTCTGAATTCTGTAGAACAGAATGTTGGATAACGTAGCAATCCTGCATGTGTTCCCTATTCCAGACTACAAAACTCTGAATATTGAGCAGCAGCGGTCCATGCAGGTAAGCGTGGTGTGGCGGTGGCGCAGGGCGGGGAGATGACGACAGACGACGGAATAGGAATGTTTTATTTATTTTATTTTCCCCCATTCTGTCGTCAGTTGACACCTGTGCCCATTCCCGCCCCACCACGCTTACCTGCAAGGAACGCCGCTGATATTATGTTTTTCTGTGGAACGTATTTCCCAGGCTTGAGCTGGTGAAATGTGTGCAGGGAACACTTAATTTCAGTTTCAAATGTGCACACAAACTTGTAATTCCAATTCGAGGAGCAAACACCCATTTGGTTTGAGGTGGGATTACCAACCCGATTAGAATGAGTGCCTCAATGTGTTTTCAATAATGTTCCTGTGAAAGCTCTAGGTACCAGCTTCTTCTGACCTCTATCCCTTACAAATTCATTTACTTGGTGAGAGAGCTCACAATAGCACAGTGTGAAATCTTAGTGAGTTAGATGTCAGTGGGTGTCATTTGTGGGATCTTGGCAAGTGAGGTCTTACAGGCATTGTATGTCTTGTTGAATGATCTCAGACATGCAGCACCTGAGCTTCTAGCCAGTGCACTAATACATGACTTGCATATGATTCTATTGAGTGAGCTTACACAGACAATGTGTGATCCTACTGTGAGCTTCAATTTACAGTTCTTTGGATTACGGTGAGTGAGCTATCCCTGGGGGTAGAAGGGATGATGGGGTGCAATAGAGTGAGACTCTAGTAGGGTTGTCTTAGATCCTGGTGTGTGTCATTCACTGACATTTTCTGAGTTCCTGCGAGTGATCTTTGACAGGCTATGAATTAGCGTATACTAGAATCATGCTAATATGGTGATTCACTTTATTCTGATATTGTTGGGGTTCTAATCAGCATGTTCTGTTCTCAAAATAACTCTTGTTTCTCCATATTTCTTTTCAGATTTGCAGTCAATGGGCAGGAGACTGGCTGGTGTAGCCAGGGATGCCAGGGTATTGTTGACACCGGCACGTCCCTTCTAACTGCACCCGGCCAGTATATGGCAGCACTGATGCAGGACATTGGAGCTACTCTGGATTCCAGTGGCCAGGTAGCAACCACAAACAAATCCTTTTGGCCATTCCCTCATCTTGCTCCCCCCTTAGTGGGTTATGGAAGCCTGTGAGAAAGGAGCAGTGCCTTCTTAGATTTTTTGTTCTCTTTGGTCTTACTGTAATCGAACGTGCAGTGCTGTTGCGACTGGTCTTCCTCAGAAGGATGTCACTTTTCAGGGTGCAAGGAGGTAATGTTGTTTTTGTGACTGATTTCTTCTTCTGATTTGCAGTATGTGGTGGCCTGCAGTAGTGTTACAAGCCTGCCTACCCTGAGCTTCACCATCGGAGGCACTTCCTTACCTCTGCCGCCCTCTGCTTACATCGTTCAGGTATTGATAATGCCGCCTGTCATTCTTGCCCTGTACACCCTTTAGTGCACCCAGACACACACTATTCAGTTACAGATAGTGTGCATCCTACAGTCGCTGTACACCTAGCCACAAAAAGTAACCCTTATTCCACCCATATCACAGAGGCAAACACTGTATATTCTGTATCACCAGGAGCTGCCGGTGCAGGTAAGCGCGGTGAGGCAAGGGGCGGTGTGGGGGGGAGTCAACAGACAACGACAAGGGAAAATACAATAAGAAAAAAGAAAAACACTTTCCTTGCGTTTTCCGCATCGCTGACTCGGCGATGCGGCTAGCGCAAGGTAAGTGGTTTTCTTTTTTTTATATTATTTTCCCTAATCGTCATCTGTTGACTCTCCCCCACCCCGCCCCACTGTGCTTACCTGCACCGGCCACTCCTGTGTATCACTTGTTTTTCCCTACCACACTGTGTATACCCTGCTACTCCTTTTATACATTGCAGAACGATGTACAGTTTTATTATATACACACAAACACTTACCGTTTACCCTGCCATATTTGGTATACTCTACCACCATATGTACACCCTGGCAAACCAGGTTCAACATCATTAGTACACCCACCATACGCATCACACACTAACACACCTAGAACATCCAAACACATCTGGTACACTCTGCCTTACTTCGGGTAAACCTACTTATCCATGATACTATGTGCACTCTGCCTTATATTCTACACCTAGCTGCTTCTGGTAAACCGTAAGGCACTGCCACATCTGCAACACCCTTGAATACTTGGCCAACTCTGTTGTACCACGTTCATACCTTAATAATGGTTACACCCAGATAATCCAGTTAAGCCCTTGAGCACTTAGTACATTCATCCACATATCAGACAATCTACCACCCTCGAAGCACTCTGTCCCACCTCAGATAATATATGCCAGACCAAGCGATTATATCACGTTGGGTAATGTTCAAGTCGTATACACCACAGCACACCTATTAACCTCTGAAACAGTACAGCATTCCATACTTATTATACTCTAGCACACGAGGTGCACTTTTCCATCCATACTCATAACCTTATGTCCTCCTCTTGAGCAAAATGTCAGACCCTCATTTTTTGATCCGAACTCTCTCTGCCAAGGCATTTTCTTATCTTGTTTGCAATCCCAGGAGCCCACCCCCCCCCCGGTAATACCTTAGCCATCCAAATCATTGTAAAAATTGTGCATTCATCAAATTGGAGAATACTGTGTTGCATCAACTATGTGTGCAACATGTCATGAATGGTACACAGCAGCTATGATGTAAGGGATACACGTCCATCTGTTTCCTATCTCAACAGTGGTGGGTTCCGCTATGCAGCATCTCTCTATCAAGTCCCATTGTCCTATCTTCTATAAATGATAGTATACAAGGTAGACATGCAGATGCAGTGGTTGTGGGCATCCGTCAACTTCTAGGGAGACATTTCCAGTTGATTCCAGTTACATGCTGTAACTAGAGCTAGCAGTAACCATGTGGCATTGATCAATTATCGATTCTACCAGAGTAGTCGTCGACTTCCTGGTAAGAAAAGTATTTGCAAAATTGGTAATGGAAACTCTTTTTTATTTCAACAGGGCAGCGCCGCCTGCACAGTTGGCATCATGGCTACCTACCTTCCCTCGCAGGACGGGCAGCCCCTGTGGATCCTGGGTGACGTCTTCCTGCGGCAGTACTACTCCATCTACGACGTCACCAACAACCGAGTGGGCTTCGCCACTTCCTTATATGCGTAGCAGAACATTTAGACTCATAACTTTGTATGCTTATTTTCTGGGCGGGTTTCACATTTTTGACTCCATCAATTCTTGCTTTCTGCAAGAAATGTAATGCTGTAATATTCAACATTCTAGAAATAAAGAAGGTTAATCCCCTATTTAACAACCTTTGAGTTTTCAAATGTGTAGATGGAGAGCATATAATTAATAACCAGTGAAGTGTTTTATGATGTTTTTAAAGTTTTCTTTAGGTTTAATATGCAAGTGATTAAAGCAATACTCATGTTAAGCACAGACGTCCAATGATTCTCCATTTAGAATGTACCAGCAAGTCTTTGAGAAGAGTTTGGCAATTCTCGTATCTCAAAACATTAGAGCAGTGCTAAACATTCAGTCGGTATTATGACCATCTACCTTTCTGAAACTACTACTCCAGCTATGATGTGACCAGAACCAAGTGGGCTACAACACAACATTCCCCTACCCTCAAACCTGCGGTCACATAGGCAATCTAGCAAGGCATTCACTTATTCTCACTGGCTCTCCCTTCCAATTTAATTACACAACCTCAATTAGTGATAATTCACCTTTGCCTCAAATACGGGCTGTAGTAACGTCTAATATACAAATTTGATTAATTTATCTACGGTTCAAGGTATATGCACTCATTTGTGGAATATTCACAACTGCTAAGGTCTATCATTTTGGCTGGCTTTGCTCTGTTTAAGAGATGTTATTAGACATTGAATAAGGCAAATTCCCAAGCTTGGTCCTAACCCAAATATAAATGCAAATTTGACTGTTATTTTAAAATCAGATGGCTGTCGGACACATCATGAAGAATGTTAGGATATACTCTTGTTGACGATGAGCCATAGAGTGATTAAGTAAAAAGAAAATCAGTCTTGAAATGATATGAAGTGACTTTATTGCAAGTTTCTCAAATCAAAATCCCCAAATAAACTAAAGATAGCCCAGAAAGCTAATGGACTAGAGTTTAACAGGAAAATTTGATCCCGACATGTTTTTTGTCTATCACATACTGCTTGGGATAAAGTTTAAACTCAGAGATTTCACACCTCCCCATTCACAAGATCTTCAATAGGCTACCTTTTTATTTGAAGGAATAATAAAATCAAACCATAATTGTGTTTTTCCAAGATGACTTTCATTGCTCTTCCATATAGTACACATCAGCAATCTGACCATGGGCCACACGTAAGACCATTTCACTTGCAATTAGCGAGTCACAAAATGAAATGGACAACAGTGTCTCAGATACTGTTTGTAATTCCCAATTGGGTCGCCAAGGAACTGTCTCATTAATATTCATGAGGCAGGATTCAATTTGAAACCCACTTGGAATGGCCGGCACTCAGAGGGATGGTGGCCTACTGGAATCAGCAGACCACCATGTCTGTGACTACTTTTTCAATAAAGCATTTTTTTTTAAAAAAGGAAGCCCGTTTTCCTGAAAGGAAAACAAGATGCATTTAAAAAAGAAAAATGAAATTTTTCTGTATAATTTTTTAAGATTTTCGCTGCCAATCACAAAGGGGAAGGGGTCCCCTATGGACCCCTTCCTGTTAGCAACTGACTTACCACCTACTTGAAGGCGGTAAACTGTGATTGTTTTGCGACCACATTCCGGTCGCAAAACAATCGTACATCCCCCTGCAACCTGCTGTTAGGAAAGGAAGGGATGCCCTTGGCATGCCCCTTCCGAATATCGACTCGCAAACCCTATTTTGCGAATCAGTAACAGGTTACTGTCTCGCAAAATAGGGTTGATACATGCTACAGTACATGTTAGAGGTTGCAAACAGCCCAAGTTGCTATTTGCGACCACTAAAAACCATTGTATATTTGGCCCCCTGTTACAAAGATGTACAAAATGTATCTCTCATTAGATTTAACAACTAATATATTTAAAAATGCTACTCTTAGGATGACAGTATCTCAATAATCGGATCTCATTCTTTCTGTCTAATGTGCCCTTTCTATGGAATTTTTTTGTTGCCAGTGCTTTAGAGAAAAAGTGATAGCCATGGTTGTATATCACAATAATAACCTCTTCTGTGCCCATGACGAGATAGTCTCGTCATGGAGCACGGTTGCGCTGTGCCCATGACGAGACTATCTCGTCATGAACCCCACCCACTAATGCAACGCCCGGCACAGGAGGGGGAAAGGGCGTGGCACAGAAGGGGTTAAGCAAAATAATATTGCTCAACACCAATATCTTGGACAGATTATCGACTGCTAAAATATTGTACAGGTAACTACATGTAGATAAGTACCTTTAAGATATATATAGTCATGGTGCATACATGTGTGGTTAAGTATAGCAAAGCTGTACTTACCTGTATATAAACATTAGACATACCTTCACAATAATCTTTGTTGTCCATATTCTGGGTGCAATATTTTTGTACCATGATATTTCAGACTTGATGTAGTATACCAATAGCTTATTTGATTACATTGGATAAACGATGTCCTTTCTGATAAGCTATGTTTGGTTTGGTTTATTTGAAGAAACTCACGTTTGTTTGAAGAAACTCTTAAGGCAAGAGATTCAGGGCGCAGTATTTTGGTGCTGAAATCCAGGGGAGGGGGTTCACAGCATCCAAGCCTCACACCAGAATGAGGAATAACTATCCAGACCTGGCAATTTCAGACCATTTTCTCTGGATTTCAGACACTCACTGCCTGCAGACTTGTAGAAGTGCAGGTATACATTGCTTCAGAGTCACTTTGAAATTTAGGTCCTCCTTGCCTCATTGTCTCTGCAAGTTTATAAGCTCTTTTTGTCAGAGTCCCACAGAAGTGCAGACATTCATA
The DNA here is from genome assembly GCF_964204655.1 of Triturus cristatus. Lineage (NCBI taxonomy): Eukaryota > Metazoa > Chordata > Amphibia > Caudata > Salamandridae > Triturus > Triturus cristatus. The sequence goes on along the minus strand of NC_140584.1, from coordinate 370,532,790 downwards.
GTCCTGCATAAGCGACACCTTAGGTAGCAGCAGGGCTGTTTTATAATTCGAACGTTTTCTGTTCGAGGAGATGAGCATAGAGTTAAAGGGCAGTGTGTCTGGTGAGCAGTGAGAGAAATGAAAGTTAATGTTCAGTATCTACTGAAGTGGGTGGGAGAGCTGCTACTCCCTGAAAATATGAAAACTGTTTCTTGAAAGGCTCACAAATAAAAACATTCAGAAAACCATCAGAGCTAAGAGTGAATCTATGCCATGTGGATGTCCTAACCAAATCATTGTGAGCTAGGTTGCTATTCTTTGCTACAGATATACTATAGCCTTATAACCTGCCATAGCGGTCTCTACTGGCCATTAAAGGCTCATAGGAGTAGGACTTTAATGCTGGTATAGTCCAGCTACAGAGGCTATTAGAACATTCCGCCACTAAAGGGCAGAATGCTCTAAATATAAAATAAAGGCCTCATTGAGCCCTCGGGTTCTGTGAGGACTTTGTTCACAGCAACAGCTCTGAAGGACAAAGTTGGAATGTTGGAGTTCCGGGCTTTTACCAGCCATTAGAAGCCCGGAGCACTCAATTGTTTTGAATGGAGCTCTCACCATTCCAATTTTTGAATTCTCTTTTTTGCCTCTTCTACCCTGAGATCTTATTCTCCACTTAAAGCAAAAGTGGCCAGATTGGAGCTAAACACCCATAATCTGACTCCTGGTGGTTGGGGGGACAGAAAGACTGTTGCGGTTTGAGGGGTTGAGGTTAAGCCCAGTGAGTGGGCAGGCTGCCTTTCCCCAGATTTATTTTCCTAAAACAACGCAGCGGCCTGTGCAGGTAAGAGAGGTGGGGTGGTGGGGGGGAGGGGGATTCGACAGACGACCACGAGGGAAAATTAAATAAATAATTAATCTCCCCTTGTTGTCATTTGTCGAATCCCTCCCAACCCGGCCCAACCGCCGCACCGCTCTTACCTGCACGGACAGCTACTGCTAAAAAATTCCTAGAGTTTGGTAGGCTTTCTGATCCCTCTCTTAGGGAGCAGACTGTGTAATCCACCACCAATCTGCCCTCTGAGGGAGAGAGAAGGAGTGAGGTGTCATTTAGGTGTGGGTTAAAGTCTGATGCCTGGGCATGCAGCCCCACCTCATTCTTTTTTTGCATTTAAAGGTTTTGTTTTTAAAAGGTGTCTAGTGGGCCTCCAATATACCCATAGAGAGGCAGAAAGAGTGCAGGGTCTGTTATATGGTGGGCGAGCACAGCCTGATGCCTAGGCGGGCTGTCCTCACCTATTTTTTTTAACATATAAATCCTGCAGTCTAATGATTGAGAGACTGGGGAGTGTGCAGAAACATGGCTCGTCCTATCATGAGGTGGAGTACAGTCTGATGCCTGGGCGAGCCTTCCACACCACTTCTTTTATATTTTCTATGATATAAAAATATTTCCCATTGTGCCTAGTTGGTTTTCTGACCTCCTGAGGGACCAGATTGGGGTAAAAACCCCCATTGTACCCCGGGGGAACTAAAAGACTGCACTTTTTCATATATATGTTCTCTTTTATGTATTGAGCTTTCTGCTTCTTGGAGAGGCAACTAAAGGTAAAATACCACAGAAAGACTGTTTTTTGATTTGGTGCACTAGCTTCTCCCATCTCCCTGCTGTCTAGAGCATGAATCCTTACTTGTTGATCGGAGTCCTGTGGAAGTCACCAAGCAGGGTTCCACTAGGGCATTGTTCCCTTCCAGCTGTACTTCTCCCACTTGGTTAGGTACTCAGGAGGCTGAGATATGCCCCCTGAGAACCAATCAAAAGAAAGCCAGTCAGCCCAAATGGCGCTGTCAAGTTTCACTTTAAATCAGCATGACGTAAGCTCACATCATGCACAGGCCGTCACACTGATTAAAAAATAAAACCTTGGGATGTGAGCAAAGCTCTTTCCTTGTGTCCTGGCTCTGAAAAGGTCCGCCCTGGGCAGCGTTACTTAAGGGGCTGTGTTCGGGCATGCAGCGCTCTGGAAAGGTCCGTTTTTTTCATAGCTGTACTTTTTAAATGTGAAGATTTTATCTCTGTTTTGATGTTTTAAGATTGGGAATGCTGTGGGGGGCTCGTTCATATTGTATGCTCACAGTGCCTCCACCAAAAACGTGATTGGGAATTTATTGGGGGGTGTGGAAAAATTGTTTGTGGGATTGGTTCTAGCTTTCTGGAGCTCGGAGTGTGTTAAACTCTGTTCTTCCTTTTACTTTCACCTTTTTGAGGCCAGTTCGCATCTCAGCAGCCATTTTGTGGTGCCGTTTGACTTCGGCGGTTAGCGCTCTAGTCTCGGCACGCTACACGCCACCCTGCGCAGCGGTATTAATTGGCCTCTGCTCGGACGCGCAGAGGGCGTTCCTGGCGGCGCGCCAAAGGCACGCCAAAGGCAAGCCCGTCTGCACCCGTCCGCACCGAGTCAGCGGCCAGGGCCAGTTATGCTATCCGATTAGAGCCCTCAATAGCAAATCGCCTGCAATTACAGGGGGATTTTTTGAAGTCTCTTCGACCTCCTTTGTGTCGGTCACTGGGAGGCCTTTCCTTGATCCATCAGTCGGACGCGGCGTGTCCAGAGTGTGGGTTCTCAGTGATGCAGATCAGGTCTCCTAACCAGCAGCCCAAGGGAGCTGCAAGGGCCTTACACATTAGTGCGGCCCTTATTAACGTTAGATCTTTAAGGAAGCACTATATGGATGTGTTTGATCTGGTCATTGACAATGCCTTGGATTTGCTGTTTGTGACTGAGACCTGGCTGGACTCTGCCGCCAGTCCTACGGTGGCGTTGGTTACACCAGCAGGCTACAAATTTTATCGCGTGGACCGCCCAGCTGGAAGAGGGGGCGGTCTGGCCGTTTTATATAGGGACTGCTGGGCGCTACATGGGGAGGCCTCAGTCGTTTGGGGTGAGTGTGAGGCATTGGACCTTAGTATACAGTTCTCACCGCACTTCACTCTAGGGGGCTCCCTTATTTACCGTCCACCTGGGCCCGCTGAGGCTTTTCTTAAATCTTGTGGGGATGTGCTGGCACAGCGAGTACTTCGCTTCTCTCGCTACTTGGTTCTGGGCGATGTTAATCTCCATCTTGACCAATCCGACATAGGCGACTCGGCTGATTTCCTTAGTTCCCTCCAGTTGGCTCATCTCTCTCAATGGGTCTCCCATCCTACTCATCTGGGGGGGCATATTTTAGACCCTGTGTGCTCTAATTTCCCTATTTTGGTGACTAAGGGCCATATGTAGGAAGCCAAATACCGGTCGGTAACGGCCGATTTTCGGTAAATATCCCGTTACCGACCGGTATTTAGGCTTTTGGTATGTAGGAGGCATATTTCAGGATTCGGTAATTTACCGAATCGGTAAAATTACTGAATCGGTAATTTTACCGATTCGGTAAATACCGAATCCTGAAATGATATGTAGGGAGAGTGTGTCGTTGATGTGGGGATTCGTTATTTACCACCAACTAAAAGTTGATGGTAAATGACGAATACCTGTAAAAAAGCATTTTTTTTCCATTTGAAGTGTGCAATGTGGCAGACATACATGCCCTTAGGGCATGTATGTGCGCCACATGTGCACACATGGACGAATCAGGGGTGCAACAGGGTGTCAATGTGACACCCTGCCACCCATGATGATGCCTCCCCCATTACCGATTCGGTATTTACCGAATCGGTAATGGCAACTGGCTTCCCATTCATTCCTATGGGCCTGGAGGCCCATAGGAATGAATGGGAAGCCAGTTGCCATTACCGAATCGGTAAATACCGATTCTGAAATACCGACATATACCGAATCGGTAATTATTTACCTACATTACATTTACCGATTCATAAATACCGAATCGGTAAAATTCGGTATTTAAGAATCGGTAAATGTAATTTACCTACATATGGCCCTAAGACTTTACCGGTATCCTGGTCTGACCATTTTCTTGTCTGTTTTTCTTGGGATATTACCCAGCAGACTAGACAGGCTGTGCGCAATCATCCTTCAACTTTTAGAAAAATTGACCCTACTCAGTTCACTATTGCTCTGGCTGTGTCTCGGCCTACTCCCCAGGAAGATCTTGAGGGTAATCTGTCCAATTTCACGGATTGGATTGCTGCCTCTGTGTCGGCTCTCTCTGTACTGTGCTGGCCTAAGTTGGCCAGAGATTCTCCTTCGAAATCATGGTTTACCCCCGAATTGAAAGCTCTGAAACATGAGTGTAAAGTACTGGAACAGGCATGGCGCGCTAGCAACTATGGCCTCTCGGAAAAAATATCTCTTAGAGCCAAACAAAAAAGCTACTACACCGCTATAGCAGCTGCTAAAAGTTGCTATTTTTCTCTACGGATTGACCAGGCCAACAACAACTTTAAAGACATTTTTTCTATCGTGCAAAGCTTTATGTCCCCGAGTGCCCAAGCTCGAGCTGCACCAATTTCAGAAACTTGGTGCAACACTCTTGCTAGGTTTTTTTTGGATAAGATCTGTTCTATACAAGCTAGTTTTCCTCCTGGCACTCCGGCTCTTTCGGGCTGTCTGTTGGGTGGGCTGGCCACCACTCCTACTAACACTCTTTCTATTTTTGAACCTATTGAGCCAGCTTGTTCGCTTAAAATTCTCAAAGCCTTGAAGACGGTTTCTCCAACCGATCCCTGTGCCGCTAGACTTTTGGCTGCGGTGGCGGACATAATTAATCCCGAAGTTAACACAATTGTCAATCTGTCATTGTTGGAGGGTCGGATTCTGTCATCTTGGAAGCAGGCTCAAATCCTTCCCCTTCTTAAGAAGCCGTCCTCTGACCCAATGACACCGGGTAATTATCGTCCCATATCACTGCTTCCAAGCTTGGCTAAGGTGTGTGAGACGGTTGTCTCCAAGCAATTGACTAACTTTGTTGAGGAGTCAGGCCTGTTGCATCCAGCTCAATCAGGATTCCGTGCGCTGTTTAACACGGAGTCTGCTTTGCTGGAGGTGACAGAGGCAATTTGCGGGTGTCTGGACGCCGGCGGGAGAGCGGCTTTGGTTATGCTCGATCTGTCAGCGGCCTTCGACACTGTGCCGCACTCTTTGCTTCTGGCCCGCCTTTCAGAGATTGGGATTTCTGGCTTGGCTTGGCATTGGGTTAAATCCTTCTTGGAAGACCGCTCACAGCAGATCTGGCTTCCACCTTGTGCTTCTGAGATTCAGCAGGTAGCTACAGGTGTCCCCCAGGAGTCATCCCTTAGTCCCCTTCTATTTAACATCAATGTGACTCCGCTGATTTATTTGGCGGAGTCACTAGGGGCTAAGGTGATGGCCTATGCGGATGATACCCAGCTCCAGTTTTCATGGGATAAGGCTGAAGACTCTGTCCTGGTAGCACAACACTGTCTTCTCTTAGTCTTTGGCTGGCTTGCTCAGGCACAGTTAAAATGTAATGAGGAGAAATCAGAGGTTCTCTTGTACGGGGGTTTTCCAGATAACTTCCGAGAGATGCTCTGGCCCCTGGCTTTCCCATGCCTAAGGGTATGGGTACGGCTGCTAAAAATCTGGGGGTCTGGTTCAATGAGAATCTGTCCTTCTCCGCTCAGGTTAAAAAGCTGGCAGGGTCTTGTTTTGGCATATTAAAAGCCTTGAGGAAGTTTTTGCCTTTTCTACCTAGACATGCCAAAGAAACGGTGGTCCATGCTCTGATTTTGTCTCGCTTTGATTATGCCAATGCACTTGATGTTGGCATCCCTAGCTTCCTCCTGAACAAATGACAGATTGTTCAGAATGCGGCTGCCAGACTTCTGCTGGGTTTATCTAGCAGGTGTAGTATGCGCGCTCATTTGCGCTCCTTGCATTAGCTTCCAGTGGAGGCACAAATTAAATTCAAAACCCTGGTGATTGCCCACAGGGCCATATACGGTCAGGGTCCTGTTTACCTCCAGAAGAGGTTTGTTTTTTGATAAACCAGGGAGAGAGTTGCGGTCATCCTTTCTGTTCCTGATGCTGACCCCTAGATTCAAACGCCAGAGGCTGGGTGGGAGCTCCTTTGTGCGCAAAGCTGCTTTGGCATGGAATGCCTTACCCCTGACTCTACGCAGTATTCCTGATCCTTTGAGCTTTAGAAAGAAGCTTAAAACCTTTCTATTTTGAATAGTTCTTTAGCTAGTGATTCCTCTCCTTGTAGTTTGCGCCGGGACACTCTGCTGAGTATCTGTGCGCGGTACAAATGGATTTAACATAACATAACATAACATTATGTTTTTAAAAAGAAAATCCTTCCGCTGCTTGCACCAAAATGATTTGTATCTATTTGGTGTGGTGGAGCACCATTGACATCCATTGCACTACAGAGGCAATGTGGCCAGAATGGCAGAGTGGACGTGAGTGGCTCACCAAACACATTAAAGAACTTAATAAATACAATATGGTTAGACCAAAACACAGTTCAGTGTGAGTTAAGTTTGAACAGTACCACTTGAAAAAAATAGCACAATCACATTCCAAAACCAATTTAGAAAAAGTGAGAATTATTTTATTGACAAAATGAAACCAAAATCGTTAAAATCAGATAAAGCAAACTGATGAGATGTATTTTAATGTTTCATGGCAAAAAATAGCTAGAAAAGGTAAAGCTCAAAACAGGCTGCATGTGACTGGGATCAAGACACAATTTTAGGTAGTCTACCATGGAGCAGAAGTCAGATACACAGGGCAGATTACTCTCCTTGAAATTTTTCCATAGACCCTTTTCTCTGAAATAGAAGACATAGTCCATGAGTGGAACTAGGTCTATGGCTGAGGTTGGCGAGATTCCCATCATTAAGTTCCAGCTGAACTTGTTTGTTATTTGGAATCACCAAGTCAAAGAGATAGTGCCAAGTCTGTTCTTTGTTCTTTTATCTATTCTGGGCTCCTACTAAATAGCTGAACCACGCAAAGTCGTCATTTGTTGCCAACTCTCCTGCCTTCATGGATCAAGAGCTCAGTCTATTGTCCTCTTGTAGGCAGGGCTGCTAACTCCAGCCAGGAAATATAGTGACCTCTGGAGGTGTGATGAGTGGCAGAAATGGTTTTAAGCCAGTTACGGCTCTGGCAGCACAAAATAAATTGTTATAAATGTTCTTTCCCACTAAAAGTATCAGAAATCCAATGTCAACATGAAATCAAGTTTTAAAAACTATGAGGGAAATAATGTTGAATTGTTTTGCCAGCATTTTCCCAGGTGAAGATGTGAAATACAAATGTTGAACATACCTTGGCCTGTTCCTGGATAATGCAGCCTAATTCTACATAGCTTTTTTATCCTTCAGTCACTGTTAGGTCACCTAATTCAACTATGTAGAGTGCTACTTTTTTAAATATATTAAGCATCCTGTATTGTGGGCCTACAAAGAACACTTCAGTGGTCATAAATACATATATTCATATTTTTTCATACATGGCAAAGATAATATTTGTCTTTCCAAGTGTCACTGAAGTACACTTAAACTGCAGCTCAGTCAGATGACAGTGGTGCTCCTAGTAGCCATATAGGTTTGTCATGTATGTGGGTGGTGTAAACACACAATGCAGTTCACATATGACATTTAACTTCCACACCACTGGTACATTTTCTGTGCCATTTATAGTGGTCATATGGGACAGTTAGGTGAACAAATTGGCTGAAAACAATTTTACAGATACCATTTTAGGGCCAAAGCACATGCACTGTGATACTGACTAGCAGTGGGACCGTGCACAGAGCCCTCACACCAATCAATATAGGGTCCAGAAAGAGACAAAAAAGCAAGGCTAAATTTTACAGAAAATGCACATTTCCTTTACATTGATGCACATAGCTTCTGTGCTGAGATTTCTGTTGAAGCAGATTCAGAGGTTCCCAGCTTGGGTTCAGAGGGAGAGGAAGTGTGTCAAGTGCTTAACATCAGTGTGCTGTCAGGCGCCATGCTCAGTCTATGGCTTGGCATCCTCATTGCCTAAATCATTGACGTGCATCCACACCCATCGTAATCCTAACCCGAAGGGGTGTTCCCGAAGTACTATTAAGTAGAGAGCATGAGGAAGGTGTCAGGACCTCACAATCCCATGGGGCATGCAGGATGTCAAACTAGGGATTTTTCTTCATTATCAAATGAATGCCATGAACCGGGCAAAAGCAAATCTTATAAACATTCTTTTCCAAGGTAGTGGTCTGTCCGTTGGAGGATATCTCAGGTTCCCTATCTAAGACACAGTAGAGCCCTTCCATCTGATGTCAGTTTCTGTTTGAAGCCCGTTCAAAGGGGGCATTATGAGAGGAAGATTGGCTACATCAAATTATGTTCCGTGAGTTTCTATTGTGACCTTCAGATTTTTGCCGCTAGCAGTTTGGATTGTTTTCTGGGTTCCACTCCTGGTATTGCCTGGCTCTTCTCTTCTTCCTGATGTAAGGAGGAGTTTGGTGCATTGCTGACACAAAGTTTCATCTTCACCTTCAATCAAGCAAAACAAGGTTAGCAATTTGTTTTTAACCTTTGTGTTTTTTTCTCCCTTTTAGCAAGACACTTGACAATTTTTCACCTATATTTTTCTGTGCAAGGAGGTATCATGCTACTGGAAAGTTCTGTACTTTTCTCAGGCAATCAAAAAAGTTTTTCAATGGGCCTTTTCAGTGGCCATTTTTGACACTCCTTAAGTACATACAGATTTGTTAAATAGTACCAAATTAACAGCAAAAAGGCCCTTCCTTTAACTCAGATCTTCATGAAACGTGAGATTCTTGAACTGGCCTTTACCTGCTAACAACCCAGAATTAATTATCACATGGCATGTTTTTTGCTTCCCTCTTTACCTTTGTCCCCTCTGATGGATTTGCAAACTTGTGCCTCCTCTATTATGAGCGCAGACTGAAGGGAGAGAGAAAGAAGATCCACAAGGGTTATTCATTCATAAGCAAAAAAAGTGAGGACTTTGGGAGTATTCCTCTATTGGTTGAAAATGATAAGAAAAAGGAGAAAACAGTAAAACTAAAATGCAGGAAACACTAAAGGGAAAATAGATTGTGAGGATAAGAAGGAAAAACGTTACGGGAAAGGAAAAAGGGGAAGGGTGGCTGGAGCTAGAAAAATGAATAAAATATAACAATTTATCGGAAAATATCCATATGGAGAAATAGGAAAATATTGGAAAAAAAGGTTATTTCCCATTTTTCAATGTTTTTAAATATTTTAAACTAGGCTTACTACACTTACAACACACCTGATAATCCAATCCATTTTATATGTAAGGATTCATTTCACTCTAAGAAAATATTGCTAGATGCCTGGAATAGCTTGGGGGGAAAATCCCACCCCAACAGCACATTTAGGGGCCGATTTAGATTCCGGCCGCAAAACGAACCGACCGTCACGGACCCAGACCGAAAATCGACCGACACGGCCCAGCGCCGTACGACCCGTGCAGTACGATGCAACGCAAGTGAATTACAACCGACACGTATGGAATACAAGCCGTACGATCGAGCCGAAGGGAAAATAGTGATCCGGCCGGAAAACCGACACGATTTTCACCGACCGACACGAACCCGGAATCAACCCGACTGACCCGTACCCGCAATGTACGATGAGAGCAGTACGATGCAATGCGTGTAAAACCAGACCGACTCGCACGGAGACAAAGCCGCACGACCGACACGCACAGACAACCCGGCACACAAGCAATAGAGACGGCCGCGAACGACGCCTACCAAACACAGAAGACAGGCAGCGTGAACGAGGTGGAGAAGCCCGCACGAGACAACAGCAGCGTCCGTTTCCGTCACATGAAAGTCTCCTACATGCCTACAAAACACAAAGTAAAAAACACAAAAAAAGGACCAAACAAGCAATGACTAAGCCAATAAATACCCAACACAAATTAATTGGACAAAGACACACCCACAACCACAACTATATAAAGGACTACAATCACTACCATCATCCCTTGCAAACAGGAGACACAGCCAGCAGCAAACACCAGTACACAACAACCACAGACACACTCACAACTCACCATCACACAACTCACACACCATCAGCACCTCATACAAAAGCACACACACATACACACAGCAAAACCAACACCAAACCAACATCACTTGCACCCTCACACACACATCCCTCACCACCACCACCCATCACCATGCCTCCAAAGAAGAATCCAAAGTTCACAGATAGTGAGTTAGAAGTGCTGGTAGACAAGATCATCAGAGTAGAGCCACATTTGTTTGGTACATTGGTTCAAAGGACCCCCCATCTTGTAGAAAACCAAGATGTGGGCGAGGATTGTGGACAAGGTGAACGCATAAGCACCAATGTTGCGCACATGGGACGATATCCAGAACAGATGGTATGACGTGCGCAGGAGGGTCAAGAAACTCATCGAGAAAGATTACGCCTTGAGTCAGCGCACCGGCGGTGGCCCTCCTGCCAAACCAGTCTACTTCAGGACCTGGGAGGAGAAGGTGCTGGACATCCTACCACCAGAGAGCGTCCATGGCCTAACAGACTTCCCAGAGACTGGTGAGTATTCAAACAACAAACCCAAGATTGTGTGGCAAGGGGACAGTGAAACCATGTACCCCAAGCAAACCTATACTAACCAATAGATATTCAACCCAAGATGTGTATGCCAGTCACACAAACACAATACCTGCCATCTCATAGTGACTGGGGACTGTGTCATGACATGCACCAACCTACAAACAAATAGAGCAAGCCACTGGCACTAAGCAAAATACATCCAGCAAGGCAGTTTGCCACCACAAACACACCACCTCACAGTGCAGCTGACTGTCAGGAAGGAATAGTGGGGATGCAGGTGAAGTGAGTGTAGCCAAAAGCATGATGGGGCCTGTAGTCACAGATAATGCTCCCCCTCCTGATTGGCCCATGAAGACCTCTCTGAAACATGCCCACATCACAGGGAGTGGAAAATGACTGACAAGATGGCTGACACTGGGTCCTGCTGTGGGGAGCACAAGGCCCTGCTAGGGCATGTGCGCAAATCAGAAGCAGGACACCACTGACTGACATCCTGAAAGACAACTTGCACGCCCTACAATGGAAGCACGTGTCATGATGGGAAGGAGGACTGACAGCCCTGACCATACTAATCAGCATGGGGAGACACCCCCCAACACAAACTCCACACAACTCACCGGGTAAAATGCTTTGACACACACCTCACACATACCTGCTGCTGTGTGAAGCACAGGGGCTCACTTGGGACTTGTAGCCAAACAAACACCAGGATTCCACAGTCAGCCATCTTGCCATTGCTGTCACACCCCCTCACAGGGAGGCAGATTCAAGGGGGAGGAAGCATGGGCATGCTGGGAAGGGGGGTGTAGCCAAGAGTATGATGGGACTCGCTGTCACGGACAACCTACACCCACCCACATGGCACAGAAAGATCAACCTGAACCATACTCACCTCACAGGGAGTGGGAAGGGACCGACAAGATGTCTGACACTGGGCTCTGTAGTGGGGAGCACAAGGCCATGCTGGCAAATGGACAACAACAAGATCAAACTCTGTCCGTGACAAGCTGGGAAAAAGCAGTGTACAGGCAGGCATCTGTTATAAAAGTAGAAAATGTCATGTTTGTGAACCAACGATGCATGTAGAAACATAAATCACATTGTGTGTCTCTTCCAAACACAGATCGTGCTGGGCACCCACTGACAAATGACGAGGATACCCAGTCCCAGACTCTGTTGGACACTGAGCTCTCTGGTCTGACTCTCTCACTGTCCTCTTCGGATGACGACGACCAACCTGGCCCCTCTGGTGTGAGCCATCATGCAGCACCAGCAGCAGCAACATCTGCCCCCCCTGTACCCACGCCTCCACCATCTGGACACCGACAGGGCACCCCTGCCAACATGGACAGACCAAGGACAATCAACAACCACAGCACAGGGACACAGGACCCCCCGGAAGCTACAGCCAAAGCCACCAGCAACACCACCCAAGGGGTCCCAGGGTCACCTGTGCGTACCGCCGCTGGTCTTGCCCGTGTGGAGAGCGGTGCTGGGAGGGGTGGGAGGCACAGGGCACGCCTTGCAGAGGGGTCTGGACTGCATGATGACCCCCAACTGGCACGCATTATAGATGCATACCAGGATAGCACTGGAGGATTTGGCCAGGTAGTGGGGATGCTCAAAGACATAAAACAGGAGCAGGTCACCCACCATGCCCGCATGGAGGCAAAGTGGGATGCCCTTACTGCGGTGCATCGGGACATACTACAATGCCTCCGCCAGATCAACACCAACCTGTCCCCACCCCCCTGTGTGCCCACAACATCTGTTGCAACACCATCTGCCAGCGCCACAGGGAGGTAGGAGGTCTCTGGCGGAGAGTCCCCTGTACCACAGAGGCCTGCACATGAGGATCCCCCCCGGAAGAAGAGGGGTCGTCCGAAGAAGGACATGTGAGAGGCAGATGTCCCAGCACATCCCCCAGGGCCTCTAAACCTGTTCTGGACAATGTTCTTTGTGCGCAACCCGTTCACCTTGTCCAATCGCACACAACTCGCCCACATGACATGGAGGGTTCATGTTGGGCCAATGTATCAGATGACTGTGGACTTTACTCTGGACATTTCATCTACCAGCACATCCAACTCAAATGTGAATTTGTTTCCCAAACCACTGTAAAGCACCCAACATCCTGTGCACCTCACTCATACATGTTTGTAAATAAACTCACCAATACACCATACTTGCCTCTGTTGTGATTCAAACTTGTCATGTTCAGGGCGAAGTCGATCTGCTACACGACACAGTGCATGCCAAATACTGCAACAATGTGATCAACGTAAGGTCAGTCATGGGGATGTGACACATGTGAGGGAGACACACCACTATGGCAACACAAAACATACTCACCATGGCCATGTGACTCATCCAACACAATGATGTTGACCTGAAACACATTGGCATGCACAGACACAACACCAAGCATAGTCAGTGGTAACAAGTCCACAGGTGAGGTAAGCAGATATCACTCAGATTTGGGAAGACAGACAACGCACATAACAAAGCGTAGCACAGGTTCATTACACACCAGCAACACGTTTATTCCACAATAGTTGCACGGTAATTCTACGTAACAGTGGACACACGCTCACAATGTTTTGGAGAATGGAAGTCCAGGGATTTGTGGTACATCAGTTGATGGGAATTCTCAACTTCCACACTGGTGGTGGCTTCTGGGTGTTGGGGGTCAGTGTTGACCTCACAACAGGCAAAGGACCCTGGGAAGGACATACAAGATACAGTCAAAAGCACAGACGAACAGGAGAGAAATGCAATACATTTGCACAAAACATGTTGCAAAACACCTACACAAACACAAGTTAGCAGTACTACCCTATTCTGGAGTACACACCACCTGAATGGACACATCACAGCACGCATCCAGTCAAGTTGCACACAGACATACTCAGACAGCAACAGAGCTGGCTCAACACATCTCTGGCTACCTCCATACATTCACATAACAACCCTGGAAACTCACTTTCAGGTGAAGAAGTTGTTGATGAGCTGGGAGCGGACGTCACCATCATATTCATCATCACTGGCATCCTGGCCCAGGCCGGGATCCTCCACAGGTGCCGGACGTTGGTCGTCGTCATCCTCATCCAGGATGAGAGGCACCTCCTTCCACACCGCCATGTTGTGTAGCATGCAGCAGGCCAGTATTATTTTGCACACCTTTGCAGGTTCATATGGGAGGGCCCCTCCAGTCTTGTCCAGGCAGCGAAAGCGGCTTTTCAGGAGGCCGAATGTTCGCTCAATCACCCTCCTGCTCCGACCATGTGCCTAATTGTAGCGCAGCTCGGCTGGTGTCACAGTGTTCCTGAGGGGTGTCAGCTACCACGACATGTTGGGGTTTCCAGAGTCACCTACACACACAAAAATGAACAAGTAGATGAGTTTGGTAGGAGTGTGGAATACAACATTGACAAACACACACAATGAGAAACAGTCAGTACACACCGACAAGCCAGGCACGCGGAGCTGGCATCTGTGACATCAGCGTTGCGATGTGACTACTCCTCATTATGTAGGCATCGTGTGCCGAACCAGGGAATCGTGCACCCACATGTGTGATCAACATGTCAGCAAGACAGACCACCAGAGCATTGATCGAATGGTAGTGCTTCCTGTTACGGTATGCCTGCTCATGTGCCTGTGGTGGTATCAGGGCAATATGTGTCCCGTCAATGGATCCAATGGCGTTTGGCATCCTCCCCAGTGTATAAAAGGCATCCTTAATTTCAGGGAGTTCATCTTGGCTCGGGAACTTGATATACAGGTCGAGGAATTGCAACATCCCCTCCAAGACATCGCGTAGCACCCGACTAAACATTGTTTGCGACATACCACCAACATTAGCCACAGTGTACTGGAAGGTACCAGTAGCAAAGAAGTGCAGGGCTGCCATCACCTTCACCTCTGGGGTCAGTGCTGTAGGGTATGTCCTGCCAGGTAGCAGATGTGGCGCCAACTGCTCTGCCAACTCCTCAATCAGTGGCCTGGTGAAGCGGTACCGTCTGATGCTGTCACGTTCCTGCATGGTTGCGAGGTCTGGGAACGGACGATGCACAGCTGGTGCCCTGCAGTACAGAGATGCAGAAAGGAAGATTGTCAGTACATCCCCCCCATGTGGCCATGATCACGATCACTCTCACATGCTAGTTCATGACATTACACAATGTACTGAGGTGTGTGCTGTTGGGCATGGACATATATGTCACCTACAAGACCACCACCTCACATCTCAATTCCACATGTCCACATGAGTCCCATGTAGTGCAATGGGCTAATCATCTGGCTGTGTCACCCAACCTATGTGCTGCTACAACGTTCAAAAAACCCACCCCAGTGACTAATGAGGACTCATGTCTCCCAGGCATCACAGATCTTTGCCATGCAGAAACCCAGGCTCCCTGTATTGCCACATCAACACAGCAATGGACATGGCGTAGCACGTACACACCACAAGGCAAGCGTAAGTCCCACAGGTAGTGGCCACTGTTGTCCATGCCGGCCCTACATGTACGTCTCTTAGACACACACCCCATCAAGGTTGATGCATATACCACATGGATGTGGAGACTGTTACCCATTGGTAACATGTGATCAGACACATCTGAGACATAACATGCACACAGACTGTGGGGGCACATCAGTATTGGGGCTACAGGTCTCACTGTGACGTACATGCCATCACCCCCAGGACTCAGGGTGTATGTGACATGCCCCAAACATATCCAACCTGACACTGTGGCCTTCACTCATGCCAATTACTGTCCAATTGCATATCACAGTGCTAATGTGCACAACACACAAAATACTCTCCCCCCATGTACAAGATAACAGCCTGGGAGTGGCTGCACAAAGTGTCTGACAAAAAAACTGCTGGGGCCCCCTCAAACACCCAGGGAATGCAGCCTCACATACCATGGGACACTGTGTGGCCAATGCTATAGTGTGGCAGGTATGAGCAGGTGTCCATGGCCAGTATATGTGTGTTGCATCCGTCTAAAAGTCACACTAATGTGGTCTGACGCGTGTGACAATGCGTACCCATTGCACAGGTCATGTCCGAGCCATGCGTACACCTTGTCATTGAATGCAATGAGGTCTGATGCGGGTGACAATGCGTACGCATTGCACGGGTCATGTCCGAGCCGTGCGTACGCCTTGTCATTGAATGCAATGATGTCCGACGCTGGTGACAATGGATACGCAATGCACGGGTCATGTCCGAGCCATGCGTGCGCCTTGTCATTGAATGCAATGAGGTCCGACGTGGGTGACAATGCGTGCGCATTGCACGGGTCATGTCCGAGCCATGCGTACGCCTAGTCATTGAATGCAATGAGGTCCGACGCGGGTGACAATGCGTACGCATTGCACGGGTCATGTCCGAGCCGTGCTACGCCTTGGCCATTGAATCGTATGGAGACGGATGCATGTGTACATTCAAAATACGCGTTGTACAATCAGTTGAACGAGCCGGGCGCACCCATTGGCTCAGGACTGTCATGGAGACGGATGCGGATTCAAAACTTGTACGAGTTGTGCACTGGAAATTCAGTTGGATGCCTACAACAATGTTGCAATTTCAAGTGTTCCATGAAGGTGAAGATTTGAACGATGCGGAAGGCGTGTACGAGTCGTACTCTTAAATGGATTGGCCAGATTCATAGAATGCAACCGTGTTGGACCTATCACTTTGGACACATGGCACAGAGTATGCCTCTGCAGCACAGATATAAGGCTGGCTGGACCCCAGGGAGCTCACTTGCCTGCACTACATGCTACTGGACCACATCCCTGCTACCACTGCTGCTGTCTATGCATCCCCTGGCTCCTGCTATGGCACGTACACTGGAGAGGTCCCCAGCCTTCACTGAGGAGGAGAACCAGGCCCTTCTGGACGGGCTCCTTCCAGAGTACAGAAAGCTCTATGGGACACCAGGGGAGCAGGTGAGTGTGCTGTCCACTGCCTTCCTAATTAAGCATGTTGTCTGACTAGCAGAACTAGCAGTGTGTACAGCAGTGGCAAGCATTATCACTGACTACTTTCATCCCCCAAAGTGTGTAGGGACATGTACTGAATATTTTGCCTGCTCCTAAAGTGCATTTTTGACAGCTTAAACTATCCATGCATTGTTAACATGTCAGACATGCATGTGAATTTTCATTCCCCAGGGTCGCACTACCTGTGTAATTATTTTCCCTTTGTGATGATGACATGTATATCTAATTGTGTGCTGCACAAATCTGGGGCATGTGTGTTAATGTACTTTTCACTTTGTCTTCCTCACAGGTTGATGCCCACCAGAAGTAGGAGATCTGGCTGACCATCGCCCGGGCTGTTCGTTCTGTGGGGGTCTACAAGCGCCGCATCCGCAACTGCCAGAAGAGGTGGCAGGACGTTCAGGGCTGGACCCGGAGGATAGCTAGAGTCCAGCTGAAGCTGTCACCGCCACACAGGAGGGGTGGACACCGGACCCTGACTCCCCACATGCTCTGGATACTGGCGGTGGTCTTCCCGGACCTGGATAGGCAGCTGAAGGCCAGACAGCAGCAGGAAGGGGGTAAGTCCATGCCTGATCTGTGTACTATGTCTGACATGCAAATAGCAGTCTTTTGTCCGGGTCACACTTCCACATTACGTAGGTCTTGCAGTCCCCAAATCAGGTCCCTCATCTGTGTGATGCACCCTCCTCATCTGTCCCACAGGTGTGGCCCCTACAGTCTTTGGATTGTGTCACTAGGGCACTGTGTCCCTGCAGTCAGCTATGTATCAGGTACCAGTCAGCATCAGTTCCCCTGACTCTGTTTGTGCGTCAAGGGTGGGTCAATTGTTTACACACTGCCTGAGATCTGACATGTGAACTGTGTGCGCCCTTGAGATGTGTACCAATTGCTGGTCTGACTCGCAACATGTTTCTGGGGTATTCAATACAAAACCATGCAGCAGGGTACTCCAATTTTTGGGTATCAGGAGTAGGTATGGCAAGTATGCCACAATTGCTTAACCACCTGACTACTGTCCGGGGCAAAACACTGTTTCACTTAGTCCTGCCCAGTCCTGCCCCCTCAAGGGCATTCAGAAACACTCTGTAATCCCACTTGTGTGTGTGAAATTACAGGTTGTGCTTCGTGACATGTGACCTCAGGTGTGTGCCTCTGTGTCATTAGGGCGTGGCTTGTTGCTACGTACAACTGGGGTGTCCATGAATCCGAGGGTCAGCATGACATCTGCAATGTGACTATGGGAGACAAGACCTGTGTGACATATAGGTGTGTGAGCATCTGACAGCGCACAATGGTGTATGCAACTCTGTCCCTCATGCAGCTGGGTTATATGCATGGCAGACTGTGATGTGTTAATGTACATGGATTCGTGTTTGCTGAGACTCATATGTCTGATTTTCATGATGTGGGGTCTTCTGGGTCTGGATATGTTGTTTGCATGGGATGGGCAAGTGCGCCGGTCATCTGCAGAGTCAGATTTGCCCCTGAGCTAGGCTTGTGAGTCAGTGCATATTGTTTTTGTCTGGATGCCCTGCCCCTATGACAGGAGACAGTGTTGACTGACTTACAGGGCATCCCAGTGCCATGGCATTGAACTTACTATGAGTGAGCCTGCGTTGTGTTCAAGTGTGCACCATGTAGCCCATTGTGGCCTTGCCCATCAGGACATGAGTACATCATAGTGTGTGTTGCTGGCATGCATTCCATGCATGTGAAATGAATCTCTGCCCATCCCTTCATCCGGACACCTGTGCTGAGTCAGTCGCAAGAGATGTGCTGTGGGTCTAGTGACATACTCCTACATGTTCACTTGCATGTACAACTAATGTGTGGGTGGTGCATGTTGGCACATTGGGGTATTAGCATCCAACATGCAACAGACATATGTGTGCAAGTCAAGGAGGGATATGTGTGCCATGGTTGATGTTGGAAATGACAATTGTCTTATTCTAAACAGTGTTGGCACTGTGAGCTGTGTTCAGCTGATGATGCCAGGGCTTGCCCTGTGATGTGATGTACTCATTGTGGTATGTGCAGTCGGTGCAGGTGACTGATGTTGTTCTGTTACTTCCTATTCCTATCCAGATACATCCACGGCCACAGGAGGGGACAGCTCTACGGAACAGGAGGAGCCACAGAGCCTTACAGGAACAGAAGGAGAGGAGTCAGGTGGACCCATTGGCACGGAGGGCGATTTCAGGAACACAGAGGAGTCGTCAGCACCATCCCCCCCAGCTGAAGGCCACAGCAGCTCTGAGGATGACTCCCCTGTGGAGGTGGGTGTCAGCAGCCACCAAACCCCAGCTATTGAGGCTGTTTCCGCCACCACCACCACCACCACCCCCCTCCCATCGGCTCCCATCCCAGAGGTCCCTGTGGACTCTCGTGTTCGTGAGCATGTCTCCTTTGTGCCAGGCACCGCACCCCCTGCCCCTGTGTCCCTGCTGCCCTGAGTGAGGAGTCTGAGGACTTACTTAGACAGATGCATGTGGGGCAGACGTCGATGCTGAAGGTCCTCCATGCACACACAGGTCTGTTGACACAACTGGTGTCATTCATGGAAGGCATTTCCTCGGGCATGTCTGCCCTACAGAGGACCAACCAGTCCGTGGCCTCCTCCCTGATGGCAGCAGTGTCCCTCCACCAACAGTCCCACACCCCTCCTACCCCTGCAGCGCCCACAATTCCTAGCACACTACCTGTCCAAAGCACAGAAACCCCCAAACCAAGGGCTAGACGTGCACACAAGCAAGCGCAGGGGACTGATTCCACACTCACAGGGGCTGGTTAGCTGACACACACACAGTCATCCACAACCACTCCACAGTCCTCCGAGACCTCTCCCTCCCAGCCCCCTTCCCTTGCCTCACCAGCAACCCCATCCCCCAGAAGCTCTTTCTCTGTGACCTTGGCCTCTTCCCCACCGACCCAGCAGATCCTGATTACAACGGGAAGAGGAAGCCCCCACACACAGAAGGGAGTGCCCCTCACACCCGGACACCCTCCCCCAGGCGCACTCAGACCGAGACGCCCACCCGCAAGTCCCCCCGGCGCAAGAAGAGCAAGACCCCCCGCCAGCACGCAGCTCCAAGGCAAAGTCTCCGTCCTCCATCCCCCAGGCTACCACTCCAGAGGTTCCCCCGCCACTCCCTGCCCTGGGTTCCCCCACACACAGATACACCATCCCCAAAATGCTAAGGCCACCCCCCCTAGCACTTGCTCCTCCACACCTGGTCAGACAGTTGCTGCCACTGATGTGGGGACCGTGTCACCACCCCCTGCCCTTCAGACCTCACCTGTCCCCCATTCCACTCCCATGGATGTAGGCACTGCTTTGGAGTCCCCGCCCACCCTGTCTGACTTGGGCACTGCAGTGGTGAGCCAATCCACTCCATCTGACCTGCCCACTGGAGTTGTGCCGGCAACCAGCCCATCTGACTTGTGCCCCACAGTTGTGACAGCACCCACCACTTCAGTCATCTCCACTGCAGTTGCAAGTGTCTCGCCTGCATCCCCCACCTCTTCACTGCCTCCTTCTGCTGCGCCCTGATCCTGTCCCTGCGGTGCCTTGCCTGCCCCCATGTATGCCCTTCCGAGGGGATGACCCCGGTCCGTAGCAGTGCAGGCAGGCAAGGTGTGACAGTTGTCACTCTAGTTCACTCCTTGGCAATTTGACATGGACTGGCCATTGGCCTTTTAGTTGCACAGACGTTTCGAATTTCATATACTTAATTTGTGACTCTAGTTCACTCCTTGCCCTTTGGACATGGACTGGCCATTGGCCTTTTGTTGGAACAGACGTTTCACTTTTTGTATGCTGAATAAAGCTTTTTACTTTGTCCCTGTGAACTTGATTTAGCTGTACATCATGTTGAGGTTGTTTTAGATGCCCTTGCACCTGTAATGCTTGGTTTACAATGGTGCATACTGATGTGTTGATGTGAGGTACTCCCTGTGGTCCATGAGATATGTATCCTATTCTGGTGGGTATCCATGTCATCCTTTGCAGCTACCTGGGTGTGTCTGGATCAGCCATTTGTGTACATCTCTCTGTGAGCATTTAATTGCCATGGTCACATCTGTGGCTTGCACCCCTGCACATATGATGTGCTTCCCATTGTCCAAATTGTCACTTCCACATACTTCATGCTCATCACTACTGGCCCTACAGGTGTGGGCATCATTGTAATAGGAGAAACTGGGTCCTCTGTGCAACTTGCTAGACATATGTTTGGGATATGTGCAGCTGACTTAGGGGTGACTCCCGTACCCAGGCTGTTGTGACCAGAGCCTTCATTGTGCGGTAACTGATGGCTGACTGACCAAGTGTTCTGCAGACATGAGTGAGACTTGCGGTGAATATGTTTGGCACAGCTGGGCTCCCACAGGAGTTGTGTCCCCTCAAGTTAGTGTGTTGTCCAGTGACATGGCCTGGGCCCATGGTGTGTGTTGTATGAGCATGTGTGTGTGTCCACATCCCTGTTCATACACAGACAGTGTTCCCTTGATATGTTCGTGCTGTTGATGCTTGCTGAGTGGTACTGGGTTAATCCCACTACTTTTCCAATGGGCTACCAGATGTGTGGGTGCATGACTCACTACTGTTAATTGGTGTATCATCATTGTGATTTGTCAGTTCTGAGTGTTGATGATGTTGTCAGACACAGATGGGACACAGTGAGGGTTCTTCAAGGCATTTGTTTGTTCGCAATATTATGTAGTTGTCCCTAGGTGGTAGTTTTCAGTGATTGAGACATTTGTATGTGTGTATGACTGCTCCCACTTGTCGGGTTCACGGCAGTTATGCTGGCAGGTGTCAGCATGGGTGCCTTGTGTTCCTCCTTGGCATCTGCATAGTCCTGGGACAGTGGCAGGGATTGTGAAGTTCACATGAGCTTTGAGGTCATGGCCATGTACCGCATACTGTGCAGTGTGTCTGTCATTCCCCAGGGTTGTAAACAGTCCTTGTGTGATGTGTGTGTGCACCTTAGTTCCTGCCAACATTCCTGTGTTTGTCATGTGGGCATGTGCAATGTCACCTGTCCATGTGGGCTTCACAGATACACATTGTTGCAGTTCAGGTGTGTGGTGTTGATGGTGGACTGATGTGAATGTTTGCATGGATGGTCCCTTAGTTCCCGTTTGTCCATGGATGAGGGGCCATGCTGAGTGATTTGTGTTTGTGTATGTGTGATGTACGTTTGTGGCACAGGACACATGTCTGGGTTTCCCAGTTTGTACGACATCTGCCTTTGTCATCACAGTGGAGGTGTCATGCATGCTTGTGTCACACCAATGTCTTGTCCCTGGGGATTGTTCTGTTGTGTGTCAGTCTCTTGCTGTGTTAGTTGGTGTTCATTCCAGCTAGTGTCACATGTGTCTGTTGTGCTCCCTCTCATCTCCCAACGCCTCATTGCCCACTGAGGGTGTCCCAATGATGGCTTACTTTTGTATGGCACTGTGTCCACATCTGTGTCACTGTGGTTCAGCCCCTCTCATGTGTTTTGTAGTTGTCTGTGGATACTGTGACACACACACACACACGTTGTGTCCGATGTGCAGTGTGAGTTTGCCTGTTTGTGTTTGTGCATCTGCACCAGTGCATTGGTATTGCTGTTGTGGGCCTTTGTCTGAATGCTGTTTCTGTGATTTTTGCATGCTGTCCCAGTGAGTCATTTCACATCATTGTGCACATTCATCCTGGTTGTTGGGTGCCAGTTAGTGAGCTAACACCTACAGTCTACACATGTTGTTTTGGTTGGTATGTCTATTTTCGAGATGTGTGCATGCTTGGTGATGGTCACTTCTGCTGCTGTGTCATTGTACGCTGTGTGCATTGTCAGCCCCCATGTGTGGTGCTTGTCTGCACATGGCCGAGAGTGTTATGTTTTCACAGCACTGTTTGCCTCAACACATCTCTGTGTGTATGGGACACAACCACTATTTTCCCCCAGAAGTGTTTGATGTGTTGGGAGCAGGGATCATACATGCTGTTTGTTATTTGCAGCTTTGCACCATGATGACACTTACCTTTTGGTCACTGTGTTGAGGGGGGTTTGGTCCCCATCACCACAATGCTCCACATCTGCTGCATTTTGTGAGCCCCCACTTGACTTCTGTTCTACACAGTGAGGGGGTGTTCTTTTTACATTGCCACAGTGCTATGGTGATGCTTGCCTTGTCACACATGTGCTGTTATTTAATTGTATGCTCGTAGCCATAATCACTGTTGTGGGCATTTGTCACAGACTACACACTGTTGTCATGATGTCGTGGGGGATGTATTTTGCGGACATACCTGATGTTTGCGTATGCTGGATGTGTTGGGCAACATAAGCCCTGTGAGTGGGGGTGGCAGGGGTGATGGGCAACATAAGCCCTGTGAGTGGGGTGGTAGGGGTGATGGGCAACATGTCCCCTGTGAGTGGGGTGGCAGGGGTGATGGGCAACATAAGCCCTGTGAGTGGGGGTGGCAGGGGTGATGGGAAACATAAGCCCTGTGAGTGGGGGTGGCAGGGGTGATGGGCAACAGGTCCCCTGTGAGTGGGGGTGGCAGGGGTGATGGGAAACAGGTCCCCTATGGGTGTGGGTGGCAGGGGTGATGGGCAACATAAGCCCTGTGAGTGGGGGTGGCAGGGGTGATGGGCAACATAAGCCCTGTGAGTGGGGGTGGCAGGGATGAAGGGAAACATAAGCCCTGTGAGTGGGGGTGGCAGGGGTGATGGGCAAATAAGCCCTGTGAGTGGGGGTGGCAGGGGTGATGGGAAACATAAGCCCTGTGAGTGGGGGTGGCAGGGGTGATGGGCAACTGGTCCCCTGTGAGTGGGGGTGGCAGGGGTGATGGGAAACATAATCCCTGTGAGTGGGGGTGGCAGGGGTGATGGGCAACATAAGCCCTGTGAGTGGGGGTGACAGGGGTGATGGGCAACATAAGCCCTGTGAGTGGGGGTGGCAGGGGTGATGGGAATCATAAGCCCTGTGAGTGGGGGTGGCAGGGGTGATGTGCAACAGGCCCCCTATGGGTATGGGTGGCAGGGGTGATGGGCAACAGGTCCCCTGTCAGTGGGGGTGACAGGGGTGATGGGCAATAGGCCCCCTATGGGTGTGGGTGGCAGGGATGATGGGCAACATAAGCCCTGTGAGTGGGGGGGGGCAGGGTTGATGGGCAACATAAGCCCTGTGAGTGGGGGTGGCAGGGGTGATGGGCAACATAAGCCCTGTGAGTGAGGGTGGCAGGGGTGATGGGAAACATAAGCCCTGTGAGTGGGGTGGTAGGGGTGATGGGCAACATGTCCCCTGTGAGTGGGGTGGCAGGGGTGATGGGCAACATAAGCCCTGTGAGTGGGGGTGGCAGGGGTGATGGGAAACATAAGCCCTGTGAGTGGGGGTGGCAGGGGTGATGGGCAACAGGTCCCCTGTGAGTGGGGGTGGCAGGGGTGATGGGAAACAGGTCCCCTATGGGTGTGGGTGGCAGGGGTGATGGGCAACATAAGCCCTGTGAGTGGGGGTGGCAGGGGTGATGGGCAACATAAGCCCTGTGAGTGGGGGTGGCAGGGATGAAGGGAAACATAAGCCCTGTGAGTGGGGGTGGCAGGGGTGATGGGCAAATAAGCCCTGTGAGTGGGGGTGGCAGGGGTGATGGGAAACATAAGCCCTGTGAGTGGGGGTGGCAGGGGTGATGGGCAACTGGTCCCCTGTGAGTGGGGGTGGCAGGGGTGATGGGAAACATAATCCCTGTGAGTGGGGGTGGCAGGGGTGATGGGCAACATAAGCCCTGTGAGTGGGGGTGACAGGGGTGATGGGCAACATAAGCCCTGTGAGTGGGGGTGGCAGGGGTGATGGGAATCATAAGCCCTGTGAGTGGGGGTGGCAGGGGTGATGTGCAACAGGCCCCCTATGGGTATGGGTGGCAGGGGTGATGGGCAACAGGTCCCCTGTCAGTGGGGGTGACAGGGGTGATGGGCAATAGGCCCCCTATGGGTGTGGGTGGCAGGGATGATGGGCAACATAAGCCCTGTGAGTGGGGGGGGGCAGGGTTGATGGGCAACATAAGCCCTGTGAGTGGGGGTGGCAGGGGTGATGGGCAACATAAGCCCTGTGAGTGAGGGTGGCAGGGGTGATGGGAAACATAAGCCCTGTGAGAGGGGGTGGCAGGGGTGGTGGGCAACAGGCCCCCTGTGGGTGTGGGTGGCAGGGGTGATGGGCAACAGGTCCCCTGTGAGTGGGGGTGGCAGGGGTGATGGGCAACAGGCCCCCTAATGGTGTGGGTGGCAGGGGTGATGGGCAACATAATCCCTGTGAGTGGGGGTGGCAGGGATATGGGAAACATAAGCCCTGTGAGTGGGGGTGGCAGGGGTGACGGGCAACATAAGCCCCGTGAGTGGGGGTGGCAGGGGTGATGGGCAACATAAGCCCTGTGAGTGGGGGTGGCAGGGGTGATGGGCAACATAAGCCCTGTGAGTGGGGGTGGTAGGGATGATGGGAAACATAAGCCCTGTGAGTGGGGGTGGCAGGAGTGATGGGCAACAGGCCCCCTATGGGTGTGGGTGGCAGGGGTGATGGGCAACAGGTCCCCTGTGAGTGTGGGTGGCAGGGGTGATGGGCAACATAAGCCCTGTGAGTGGGGGTGGCAGGGGTGATGGGAAACATAAGCCCTGTGAGTGGGGGTGGCAGGGGTGATGGGCAACATAAGCCCTGTGAGTGGGGGTGGCAGGGGTGATGGGAAACATAAGCCCTGTGAGTGGGGGTGGCAGGGGTGATGGGCAACATAAGCCCTGTGAGTGGGGGTGGCAGGGGTGATGGGCAACATAAGCCCTGTGAGTGGGGGTAGCAGGGGTGATGGGCAACATACACCCTGTGAGTGGGGGTGGCAGGGGTGATGGACAACATAAGCCCTATGAGTGGGGGTGGCAGGGGTGATGGGCAACATAAGCCCTGTGAGTGGGGGTGGCAGGGGTGATGGGCAACAGGTCCCCTGAGAGTGGGGGTGGCAGGGGTGATGGGCAACAGGTCCCCTGTGAGTGGGGGTGGCAGGGGTGATGGGCAACAGGTCCCCTCTGAGTGGGGGTGGCAGGGGTGATGGCAACAGACCCCTATGGGTGGGGGTGTTAGTGGTGCTGGCTATGCAACCCCTATGATGGGCTGTTGTTAGTGGCCAGGATATGTATCCCCTGTGTGTGTGTGCCATTTTGCGGGTACGTGTCGTTTGTTTATGTGGTAGGTGTCTGACTTACTGTCTGCGCCATCGACGCTGGTCCCTGATCCGGTCAGATGTAGAGTACTGGTATGACCTGCGCGATGGGATTCATGATGTGTTCGTGTCGTACACGCTGCTTGTTGCTCCGTCTCGTACCCGCTGCAAGCTGTTCCGTCTCGTAGCCGTGTATTGATTTGTGGCGCGAATTGTAGCTGATATGCTTGTTTTCCGGATGCTGTGACGTGCCATACGTGACGACCCGTCCGGCGCGTAGGAAGTACGCATCGTACTTGTCATGCCGGAAACTGCTATGGATACTGCTTCCGGGCGACACGGTTCCTCTTTGGGAGTTACGGCTCGGACGGAGAATGGGTCTTGATTCACAGCCTACGTGTCGTTCGTGGTTTTGGCAGTTATGCGCATCGTACTTACTCTACAGGACGGACCAGCTCCGGGTACGTGTCGGTCGCAGGGTAAGGCTACGGACAGCCATCGGAATCGGCCCCTTAGTGCTATTTCTTGAGCAAAATGACTTCTCATGCCCATTGTGGAAGCAAGGGTCATTTTGTGATAAGAAAATAGTGCTAAATGCCAGGGGTGAAGTTGGGGGAAAATCTTACCCCAAAAGCACATTTAGCGAGTGCAAGCTATGTTCTGTTTCATTAGCACTATTTTTTGCACAAAATGAATTCTCACATCAATTTTTGCTTTAAGAAATATTGCTAAATGCAGAATTATTCTTCTCGCGCAATAATGCGTACTATTGCAGACTTTTTGGGCAATGCCATGTAATTATGCTGTACTGAATTACGCAATTTACGACCACCACTAAATTCAGCTACCTCACTACAGGGAGCACCTTCTTCGCAACAGATACCGCTGGCACTTCATTAACTTGCAAGCTCTTTGAGATTGCACAAGATGGTTCTCAGATGCATAAGCTGCCTTTTCTGGAAGCACACACAGCAGTTACATCTTCTGTCAGTCACCTTTGCATGGCATTTGACTGATACGGATTTCAGTGACATGTGGCTCTTAAGTAAGTTAAAACATTCTCACACTGGGTTACCGGTGAATCTGGAGGTTGGGCTCTAAAATATACTCACTTAGTGCTTACTACAGCACAATAGAAAATATTACTTTAAAGTTACAACATACATATTTAGTTGATGAAGTACATTTAGTACAAAAGCACATTTAAGAAGTTTTAACTTGTCTTTGTTGCAGATTTTGCTAGGTATGATGTCTCCCTCCATCTCCTCACACCATACAAACCTCCAACCACACTACCTCAATTGAGGTACAATAGAATATACGCCCTCACACAGGCCATTATTGAAAACATATTTGGTATTCTTAAGTCATGATTCAGATGTCTTAACTGTATGGGTGGGGCTGGTGTGCCCTCCAGAATTTGTGAGCAAGAATGTTGTAGCCTGTTGTGTGTTGCACAACATCGTCTTGCGATGGAGCTTGCATATAGACATTAACCAAGATCTACAGCCATATCTTGGTAACAGGGGCACGGTTCAAGACAGAGATCTGTGTACGCTGCACCAAGATCCAGTGAAAAATGAGTTTATTAGTGGATCTTGGAGCAGCGTACACAGACCTCTGTTGCTGCATTTATGTCCTTGGGCAGTGTCTAGTTAATAATGAATGGTGAAATAGAACATCTGCAATATATTGGATCCAGAGACAACACTGACTTACTATCAAAATGTTGCAATCTAACATCCTGTACCCTATTTCCTATTATATTCACACTTCACTTTCACAATTGTTCCACCACTTTTCACTTACATTGATGTAGTACATAAATACAACGTGTCTGCCACGTGGTTACCTAACTTGTAGCGTCAGGCGCTTGATCTGTATAAAAGACGCCCTCAATGCTTTGTTGATTTGTAGTGTTGTATATGTTAAAGTCTCACTTGTGCTCTGCGAGCAGTGAGCATGGATATTCCAAACATTTAGTTCATTTACTGTTGGGATTCCTGCTGACTGGTTGCAGTGCGCTGTGGGCTTCGTATTCTGCAATAAACTTAAACTCAACTTCGTCCGTGTCACTCATATAGTATGATCACTATTTAAACATACATCGTAACACCATAATTAGTACACAATCACTACTTCAGACAGTAATTGTCTGTACCTAATAGTATCTGTTTGCTCTGCATTCGGGGAGTCCTTTTGTTGCAGAGCAGAGTCGTCTTGGGGCGGAGATCTTCGCCTACTATGGCAAATAGGAATTTCCATAAAATAACAGAAAGTCTGCCATTTTAAGGTAATTAAAGTCCATCTGTTTACTCTTGATTATTGAGAAAGATGATGCCAAATTATTGAAGGTAATCAAGAATAGAGCCAAATATTTTAACCTTAGTCTTAATAATATTTCTGAGCAGCCAAAGAGGAAAATTCTAAAAGGTGTGTTACAGATCATCTTAAGAGAACCACCTCAAAAGACAACTGCTCAATATATCTGGACAGCGAAATCAAGAGAATCCATTGGATGCATTTAGACTGTCTTCCCAAAACCTGGAAGATTTCCCAATTCTCACCTGTGTAGGCGATCCACACATGAGCACTATTCTCCCGTGGAATAGTTATGACACAGGTATGATACACAATAGATGAGAGAGTTATAATTCAGGATATTCAGAGTTATTCAGTCAGCATAAAATGGTTTTAAAAATAAGCAAATACTTACTATGTTCACTGAATTATATACCTAGTTTTTTGTAATTTACAACAAAATTACCTGAAATGATAACTGCCATCAACATTATTGAACAGAGAATTAGTAGAAAGCAGAAATCATAATTAAAGCCTTACATAAAGGCCTACCAAAATATTGTTCTTTCTCCCTAAACATAACAGCATACATCAATAATCAATTTAAAAGGTTGTTTCACTTTCTCAAAACTGATGTGCCCACATCCCACACACATTCAGCCCACTTGTCTTTCTACGGCATGCAGCCACTATGTTCAGGAAGATCAGGCATGTTCTTCTTCTGGTCTAGCTCTGCAATGCAGAACGGCGTTTATGTGATCTTTGTCTCCTTGTTTCAGCCGTTATTGTTATAGTGGACCTTATAACAATAAGGTACAACTCGAGCAATGTCCAGCTCCCTGAGGTCAAACATCAATCATGTGAAAAAAAATACCAAGGAAAAACATTTACAAATAAATAGAAAATACAAATGATGTAAAAGCAAACTAAGGGGGTGATTACGATGGCGTAACGAATGCCACCGCGTGCCGGCGGTGGCGATCGTAACGCCATCATAACCTGAATTACCCACGCCATATTACGATGGTGGTGGGTATCGCGGCAGACGGAAAGTCCGTCCAACGCTTTTCCGCCAGTCGGCAATCATTACGATTGCCGGCAGGGCGGAGCTGGGGCCCATATATGGTGCCATCCATATTATGATGTTTGGGATTTAAGGCCTTACCATGGCGGCGATGCTGCCATGGAAAGGCTGACATGGACTTGCTTTGGGGACCAGTTGCGGGCCCCTGGGGGGATGCACTTGGGGGGTACCTATGGTACCCCCTACATGTCTATTCACAAGGTGGCAGGCACCGCGTGGTGCCTGCCACGTTGTGCATGGAAATGCACAACATGGCATTTTACCATTGCCGCAATGTTAAAATGCCAGATGCGACTACCACGGTGGAGGTCGCATCATGGTCAGGGGTGCGGGACCACCGCATGGCAGGCGGGCGGTCCCGTTCCCGCTAGGATGGTGGGTGGACTCAGGTCAACCCGCTGTTAGAAGGCGACCTCAGAGGGGCCCGGAGGGGGCCCTGACTGTCCTGAGACCCACCCTCGAGGTATCGTAGCCGGCCACTGGCGGGAGACTCCTCAGGAGAGGACTCTCGTACCTAGGATTGTACATTCGGCACCACACGATAGAGAGACACCACACGAGGAGTTCTTAAGAGCAAATCTTTATCAGATCGGAGTGGTAGGATCTTTATGATCAGCAAGGCAAATATATACAAGTAGAGCGTGGGCTCACAGAGTCTCGGAGGGGGGTAGGAGGTAGCGGGACAGTCTTTGGGGATATGGATCAAATGCAGGAGCGTATCCGGCGCACAGCTCACAATCCTCGAGCTGGGGGATACGCTTGTCGTCATGGGGTCCGGCGGGACCAAGAGAGTCTGTGGGAGCCGCGAGTCACTCAGCAGGCTCGGGTACAAGTTCGGAGGTCTTACGATCTTCAGGGAGCCGCGAGTCACTCAGCAGGGCTCAAGCACAAGTTCGGAGGTCCTACGATCTTCAGGGAGCCGCGAGTCACTCAGCAGGGCTCAAGCACAAGTTCGGAGGTCTTACGATCTTCAGGGAGCCGCGAGTCACTCAGCAGGGCTCAGGTGTTTCCAAGGCGAATCTGCCGGACAGTCCCAGAGCACCCCTTGTTATAGAGCGACTCCTCTTTGATGTCCGGAGTCTGTGTAGGCAGGGGTCTTGTCACCTGGGGGTCGCTTGTTGGGGGCTTCCTGCCAATGTCCTTTGATCCTTTCAGGGCCGGGTCGGGAGGAGGCCCAGACACCCAGCAGGTGTGGAGCCAGCCCTCGGGGAGGCCGGCGGGTCGATCGAAACCCACCTTCCCAGGGAAGCGCAGAGGTGTGATGGAAACTGCTCCTCCCTTTCTCATCGCGGTGTTCTCCAGCCGGAGCGGCGCCTCTAGGCCAGGGTCGCGCTGGGGCCGGGCGGCCATCTTGGTGCATGAAGTGGGCACGCAGGCCCGGTGTGGCCGAAAGGAGGAAGGCCACGGACGGGGAAGTCCGGGTAGGGTGCGTGTGTATTCTGGTGGGAAGGATCGGCTAGGCCGTGGGTTTGGGGGCTGGTGTGAGGTGCAGGGGTCAGGTCTAGCTATGTTACGAGGGCCGGGTCTAACACCCGCCATCCTAATAGGCCCCTAAGTGAGGTAAACTTCCAAGGAAGTGAACTATATCAAAGATGTAAAAATCGCTTGCTCACTTTGCCACTGGATTCAAGCTAGCCTGGCTGATGACAGCTGATTAGCCAGAAACCGGTCCCAGGATGCTTGTTTCTGGTCCAGGGAAGACATGGCTTGGCAGTTCGGGCTGGACTGTTCCCATGAGGCACAGGGTCAGACTGATTTTCATATGGCCATGTCTGAACTGGGGTGGCAGAGTGAGCTAAAGAATGATGATGGATTAAACCCAGATCAGTTGACTGGGTGTGAGTGCTTGCATTGTTCAACACTCCGTCCATCATCCCCTTTGGTTTGGTAAAAATAACAATAAAATAAATTTACAAGGCCTTTTATGAATACCAAAATGTAAATATAACAATTAAATTCAAATATATAAACAAATACCAAAGATGTAAATATATCAAGGAATTACATTTTCAAGGTGGGGAACATACAGAGGATATCAAAATGTCACAGAAACACATTTGTCAAGGAAGGCAAATAAATTAAAGATGTAAAAATACCATGGAAGCATATTTCCAAGGAGGTAAAAAAATATCAATGGTATAAAAATACCAAAAGCATTTCCTTTAAAAAAAAGAAAATGTAATTGTTGTTTTGGTTCTGCACATGGAAAATGATAATGTTATCAGTTAAACAAATACAATTCATGTGATTCGTATTATAAGCTTTAAAGACAAATATACCTTATGTTTACTATCTTGCAGGTGGTTGAAGCAAATCTGTGTGCATTGTATACCCTTAAGACATTCAAGCTCATTATGTATCTGATCTTCTGGCGGGGGATGTCGACATCACATTTAGGCCAGCATTGCATATTAGTTCTGGTGTGTTAGTTGAGTATAGATCCTTTTTGCATGTAGGTTTTGAATGCTAGTCATGTCGAATCAAATGTGTGTGATTTATCGTGGATAATTGCTGAGTTTCTACAGGGCTAAATGTTCCCAATTTTACTTTACCCTATATGAAAAGGGGGAGTAATTTGCTGATTCCAAACCTTCGAAGGACAGTCTAGCAGCAATCAAAAGGTTTGATATACGTTTGCCGATTGGAGTGGTAAGTGGAAAGATACTGTTTTCCCTGGGGTCACCCAGAAGCATCGCCAGTGGTTGCATCGGCAGTATGATTCCCATTATTTGTGTAATGTGTGACAAGATTTCTTTTCACTGGGAAGTGGTGATTCTGCTTCTTGTGTACACTCCTTCTCCTGTGCCAACATTTACTTTGTAGATTTTTTCTCACCTTTGTGGGCTTGTGCCCTCCATGCACTTGCACTTTTCTAGTACTTGTTAGCCTCTATCTGTGCAATGTGAGTATGGCCCCCTTATCAGCCTAAATGCCTGGGTGCCTGAAGAAGCATCCCTGGGACACAATTGGGCTGTCTCCTGATCCTGCTTTGCTGAGGAAAGGTCCAGCAATTGACTGACTTGCTAGAGATCTAAATAGTATGAAGATGTTGTATTGGATGTCTTTGTGTGTCCCAGTGTGACTTTGGTCTCATACACTGATAATCCCTGTGGGCCACACACCATCTGAAGACCATTAGTACCCAGATCTGCCCCCCTACCACTGACTGTAGAGTCACTGAGAACCTAACCTGACGTTAGAACTAGCAACCTACGGTCAGAAAATATACAGTTTTCATATGACTGACAGACACAATCTGAAACCATGAGATAAACATGTCTTCCTGGTTCCTGAACTTTGACTGCTGAACAATGAGACAATGTATTCGACTTGGGGGGGAAGGACCCTGTTTGCCTCTTCTGCAGATTGGACCTCTTGTATTCTCTTTTGTTATAATTCTGGGTGCACAATTAGTTAGTGATCACATATTGTGTTCCAAGAGGTGACATCATTTGGCCAGAGGATTAGGAGCTTCCGTCTTTTCTTTGTTTAAGAAACAGTACAGTTTTTTACACACCAAATCACATATATTAAATAATGTCTCTAATTTGAGGGCCCAATGTTGCAACCTTGGCATGTGCATTACCATGTTTATTTCATTGGGGGTATGTGTATAATACTGTACCTTGACTCAACTTTCACTTCCTCCTCTGTCACCTATGCCTTGACTTCTCAACCTTACCGAGAAAGTCAAGGATGCTTGAAAGGCTAATAGTCCTTCAAACAGTGAGTGCTCAGTGCCCCGTTTACTGGAGAAAAGCTGCCATGTCACCTTTCATATTATTAAAAGGACTCTGTGATTGCGAGATCATGGAAAAGGCTGATATGGTTAATATGCCTACCACAGATATGTGTTGATAACATGCAGGTCTCATTGTCCTGAACATCGAAACCAACACCCACTACCGTCTTTAAATAGGGCAGTTACAGAAAATATTAATATTGTGTGTATGCGCATAGATAGCAAACTTGAACCCTAGTACCACTGAGTTAATGCCCTCGTAGCAGAAATCTTTGTGAGAGCTACATGTTTTAGGATTAAAGCCCTGCTACCTAGCACAGATGATTGTGGTGCCTTATACAGATCCAGGGTACAGCCAGATACATTCAGTGAGTACACCCAGACACTAGGATCCGTGAAACCTCCCCACCGCCCTGAAGCTGTACTTGCTAATAACTTACTGTCCCAATTATTCCTCTATGGTCATGTGAAGCCTCTCTTAGGCCCTCTTACCATCTACTTTAAATCCCCACCCATCATTGTTAGTGATGCACACACGGTCCTTTCAGCCTGCATCTCTATTTGTTCTTAATACAACTTTAGCTAGTTGGAGATGAAGGCAGATAAAAACCATAGGACCAATCAATTCCACTGCCTTCTGGAAAGCTATACTGTTTATTTACTCTCCTACTCTCTTTGTTCTTCATATACCCACAGCGAGCTTTATATGTTATTGATTTCTTTAATATCGATGTAGTAAATTTCATCGGTGATATCTTTTTTTAGTGGTAAATAGTGTGTTATAATTTGTTTTAATGTTATAAATGCTTATTTATTTTAATGTTTTATAATTTTTAAATATGTTTATTTATAAAACAATTTAGTTTGTAATTTAAAATGTATTAATGTTGTTTTCAGATATTTTGAAATATTTTTAGTAGCAGGATGTTGAGTTTATTGCGGATAAGGGTGGGAAGATTTTTTATAATTGAGTATTAATGTTTAGTTGCAAATATATATATTTTTATTCTAGTCTAAAATTGTATAAACATTTTTAGGAATGTGAACATTTGAAAAAAGTTAATAGTTAAATATTTTTTTTTAAATTAAAGTTTAATTAGTAAAAAAATCTTTTTTTAAATGTAGTAGTATTTTTTTTAATGTAATGAGCGCTAGAACATAATTTAAAAACATTTAGGAAATAGTTTTGTACATTTGTAAAACAATTTTGTATTGATATATTTTATAGTAGTTGTAAATAGTGTGCTATAATATGAACGTTTAGTCAAAATGGGAACATTATTTATTTGGATAGTGTGTAATATAAATTAAGTATTAAGTATTTTTTTTAAATAATATTGTCTTTAAGGAAATTAATTTTTGATTTGAATTTATTTAATTTGTATTTTTTATTTTTTTATATGTTTTCTATGTTTATTTACATTACAGTGGGAATAGTAAATGTAACCCCTTTAGTGTTCGACACCTTCCTTGAGTTGGTTTGACCTGGAGTGGGGACAGTAAAGCCTTTAGAGGTCGATTGTGATGCCATTCGGAAAGGCTCCTAATCGAGTTCGGGTCTGCCAAATCGGATTCGGAAGCCTTATTTCCGACCGATTCAGAAACATTTCCAAATGAAGATTACGATATTTGGACTTTCGGAAAGTCCGAGTCATTCGGAGCCAAATCGTGAGTGTCTATGGGCTGCATTTCTGAACGACTCGGAAGCTTTCCGACTGAGCGATTACGATGTCAGATTCATACAGCCTTTCCGAATTGGTTGTTCTGAATCAGATCGGCTGTTGGAATCTGACTTTGGGGGATCGTAGCAGGCTACCCTTCAGCCAGAGCCTTCCAAATGGGGCCCTTGGGGGTGCCTAAGGGACCCCCCTTTCCAACCAGGCACCAGGCACAGTGTGGTAGGCACCAAGTGGGGCTCGCCACAGGGTGCACAACTTTCCCCAGCCACCCCTTTCTTCAATGGGAGCCTGTGTATTTGGTTGGAACCCAGGCTCTCAGTGAAGTGAATGAGAAGTCGACCGAAACTTATTCAGAAGCATCCGGATGCATTTTAATTGGTTGGTTGGACTCCCCGGACTTGATTCACTTGGAAAGCATTCCGAGACCTTTTCGGTTGGAATACTTTCTGACCGGCATCGTAATTGACCCCCTAGTATCCAACACCTTCCCCTAGTTGGTTTGAAGTGAAGTGGTAATAGTATGTTTTATTTTTCTAGTGTCAAATACCTTCTCTGAATTTTTTTGTATTGGATTGGGAATATAACATTTTATTTTTGTACTATTATTATTTATATATTATTAAGTATAATAAATAAATCACCCACATTTTAACAAAGAACATTTATTAAATAATTTTAGTAGTTGTCAAATCCATTTGTTAAATAAAATAGTACTAACTTTTCATGTAAATACATCACATATTTCTTTTAATTGTAAACAAAGACAACATTAGTTGTTATACATTTTTGCATAATAAACGTTTTCATATTCCTTTATTCTACATATGTTTTGCAAATGTTTGGTAACTGATCTACATACATTTCGTAGGTGTTGTTGAACATAATTATTATTAGTATATATTAAATAATTGTATACATGTCATACTATTCATTAACCGCCAGACTCGTAATAAGCCCTTGTTATTGTTAGATGAGTTGGTATGTCTGTGTTCCTGTATGTTCTAGGAGCTGGTAGGGTGTCGCTGGCAACCTCTTTAGTGTGTGTGATTTGCCATTTTAAGGTGGGGATTGATGGTAGTTGGCCTGTTATTTGTTCAGGGACTTTGGGTAGTATATGTTTTTAGGATTTGGGTTATTGAGAACTAGTGCTTGCCTCTCTTATGTCTTGCAAAATCTCTGTCACATTTGTGGGGTGGTGATGCTTTCCTATGTTAATTGCATCATTTTCTTTTGTAGTTGCCCTCCTACAACTTGCATTGGAATAACATTTAGTACATTTCCAGTTAACATTTTCTCTAGATGCACTTTCTTGGCTGTAGGTGTACCCCATATGACTGAATAACTGTTTTCTTTTTTGTGAAGAGATACATTTGGTGCCTTGTGTCATTATTTCTGTGATTGCTGTAATAACGTAAATATGAAATATAGTTACATTACGCATGTTGTTTATTAATATATATTTAAAGATGTATTTACCATTTCTTTTATTTACTTATATGTCTTTTAGAGAAGTTTTGCATGAGTTTGCAGTGTTTTCTTTCAGTGTGTTTGAACGTGAACCAGGTGTTTCTTTTCTGTTGGAAGAGAAAAAATATGTTATTAATTTCATTTGGTATATTTTTTATGTTTGACGAGGTTTATGGGGTTAGGATTTTTTTGCAATGCTGTTGGGGTGAGTTTAACATTAATATTTATTTATACTTACTTTATTTTGTAATTTTACAGGTGTTGTTTTAGATGGGATTTTGTAGCAGGTTGGTTGTCTGGAAGGTTTCTCTTTGAATTTAGTTATGATGTGTAAAATGATAAAAGTTAAACATTGTGTTAGCATTTCCTTGTGAATTAATAGTTTTTTAGTTTAGCATCATTTGACTTTTTAGTTTAAATATAATTGTTACTTTTTACTTGGATATGCAGTTGTATATTTTGCACTGTTTTGTTTTGTAGCGATAGACCGGCAGAGTTTCCTCCTCTTCAAATGTTGTTTTTTTTTTTAGTTATTATTTGGTTTAATTAGGGTGCCTTTTATATCGTTTGTTTAATAGTTTAAGCTACTTGTTTGGTTAAAGTTATTTATAGTTTGATTTTACTTGTTAATTTAGTAGAAATCAATTTTTTTTGTCAGTTAAATATTTATTTGGTAAACGCTTATTTGTTTAAAAAAAATAGTTTGTATTGTTTGTTTTATTTAACTGTTTAAACAATGTAAATCTGTTTTAAATATGTGTAGTCTATATTTTATAGGTGTACTAGTTTTTTTGTCAAAGCTCTGTTTATTGATAACCAGCATAAAGAGGAAAGGCATTACAGGTGTACTATTTTTATAGGGTTTATGTTTTATATTTGGGTTATCTAAAATGTATATATTTAATTATAGATGGTTATCAAAATTGTCGGATATATTTATTGTTGTTTGTTTGTGTAAATAATTGGTGTTTGGTGTGTTTTAATTGTATTTACTAGTTGTGTTAACAATCATTTTAAAGTCAATATTGTCGATATTTTTGACATGGGAAATGTTTATTCTTAAGGCAAGATATTTGTGCTTCCAATACTTTTGGCCTCGATATATGTAAAAGTCGATGTTTTTGTTAGTGATATTTATGTGTACGATATAAGTGACTTTTATAGTTATGTATAGGGACTCAATATTTTTGTAATAGATATTACATTTTCGAGAATTGTGTGACTTGATATTTGTTGCCTCGATATTATGTCATTGATCCGGTCTGGCCTCAGTGGGGCATTGCCCTTCTCATTGTGCTCTTGTATTAACCTTAGCACACATTGTTCCTCTTCATTGTTTACTTACTTCTATCCCTCTTTTGACCAGTCCCTAGTGCTTCTTTAGCCAGAAAGATACTTCCAGAGATGCCAGAGACCAAGGGATGTTCCCTTGTACGCTGAACTGCTGGGGAAAGTAGACTATTACTTGGGACCCCTGCTTCAGCTGCGATGATGTACTGCCATGCCAGGCTAAGAAAGGATTATGCCTTTGTAGCCTCAAGACTCACACATAAGGAAATGTGGATTGTGGCATGGATCGTCCCATGCCACGATGGTTTTTCAACAGGAACTGCAATTCTTGGGAAGTTTTTCTAACACATCATGAAATCATGTTGCATACAGTGTCCTACTGAGGTCCAGAGTAATCAGGGCAGTGGAAAGGTCAGTACTGCTTTCACTGCTCTTCCTCAACCTGATTCAGTCCTGTTGCTTTTCTTGGTCCCCCACTCTGCTCCTATTCTTGTCATCTCAGGGTGTTGTGCAGGCACTGGAGTTGAACAGAGGCAATCTCTGAGATACTGCCTGGACGACCTTGTCCAAGATCCTCTACACCAGCGAGGTCTGATAGCTTCTGCCCAGATTCACTCTCAATATTAAGACTAGTCAGTGCATGGCTGAATGTTCTTTCTCTGAACTGCCTCTACTTGTTGGAGTCACACTGCTTGAATGCTCTTAATCTACTCACCCACAAGTCACTTCTCAGGGTGTTGTCCGTGAGGTGAACTGTGAGATGGTTCTGTCCAGTACACTGCTTACTGGCCCAACCTTTATCCCCCAGCCCGGACTCTATGACAATCACAGCCAAAAGGAGGCTGGGATAGGCCTCCTCTCTTGGTTTTGACTTAAGGCTTCTTTGGACTATCTGCTGTTGAGGGTTTAATGGCCAACCAATAAGCTGGTGAAAAAAACTAAGAGTAAAGTACAGTGAACTATGTATTTTCATTGATAATATGGGAAAGAGAATAACTAAAGTATCAGTACATCCCTAAAAAAAATAGTTACAAAGGAATCCCTGTTGAAGACCTTTTGCAAAAAGCTGAAGGTGGAATTAAAGATAAAGTAGCTCTGTCACAATCGTACATAGTATCATATACGTAGGATTGTATAGCCTATCACGGGAGCCACTGACTTTAGAACTAAAGGACCAGGCACTAGAAAGGCCATACTGGGGAGAAAAAAGAAGCCCTGGCAGAAATGCTCAAATCAACGCTTGTCCCTTTGTCTCCTTGCACAGCTTCTCTCTATCGATCCATTCCTTCTTCCTGTCTCTCCTTCTCTCTCTGGTCACTGTCTCTCAGCCTTTCCCACCCTCTCTTTCTCTCTCTCTTGAAGTCTGTTGGTGCCTGCTGCAAAGGCAATAAACCTCATGAAGCTAAGAAAGTGACAAAAGCACCAGGAGCGGCCCAGGGTTTTCATAGCTGGCCCCTGGGGAAATGCCCATTTGGAATAAAATGCCTGTCTAGCCCTGGGCTCTAGCCACAGAGTTGATTCCCTATTTCGTGACTCTGAGCAAATCCCTTAATTTACCTGTGTTTACAGAAAAATTAATCTGACCATGTGTAATCACTTAATTTACCTGTGTTTACAGAAAAATTAATCTGACCATGTGTAATGTTATGTTGTGCTCTTGTAAAGCACTGTAATGCAGTGGGCCAAGTTTTCTCTATAGAAAACTGCAAAACAATCCATGCAGGAAGAAAGCACATTCAACATTACTCGCCCCTTTTTGTCATGGATTGTAGTCTACAGCCAAAACTGTCTCACTGGGCGAGAGGAGAGCAGCACAGATTACATACTCATTTTTGTGTTTGAAAAAGTAAGCTTTATTGAAGACAGGTGCGCATCACATACAAAACTCTAGGCCTTTTGCCCTATGAAGCTAAACCTCATTATACAGCAATTCACCTACTGTCACTGATCCCTCCACCCCTAACACTTCCTGCCCATTCACATATTATCATGCAAATGTCTAACTCCTTTTTGCTACACTATTAAACGTGGGACTTTAACTCCCCTACCACTTAACCTACATCTATCAACATCTAACAATCTAAATTTCCTAAAGTGTAACTTTTGTTTCTTGCCTCATCCAGATGTAGCCTTGTTTACACCCTCCTATTTTTCCTGACTTGCTGAGTGTAAGAACAAAAGACAATCTAGAACCAGGGCAACTTTTCAACCAACCGCCATGCACCTGCCACAAGCGATAACACATTTAACATATCCCCACCTTGCACACCTGAATCCAACTGAAGCTAGCCTATCAAAACCTGGAAAAACTCCTAACCTGATCCCACCTATAAGTAAGGTAAGGGTGGATGGGAAAATGTTTTGCCTCACTATACCAGCTACCGTTTCACCTTCCTCCAAATGTGCTGGTGTGCTGAAAATTGGCGAATATATACTTGGGCTATCTTTTACATATGGCACAAACCAAAAATAACCCATAAAGAGCCTGGGCTGTATCACTCTCCCAATCACCCTAGGGAGCACACACCCCTCTGGTCGGCTGCTGTCCCCATAGCCCACTGGGTGAGAGGATGAGCACACACAAACCACATATTCATTTTTGGGTGTGAAAAAGGCTTAACCTACATCTATCAAAATCTAACTATCTAAATGTCCTACAGTGTAACTTGTGTTTCTTGCCTCATTCAGGTGTAGCCTTGTTTATACCCTCCTATTATTTCTGACTTGCCGATGGCAACACCAATAAACCTAATCTAGAACCAGGACAAATTATCAACCAACGGCCACTCAGAAAAGTCCTCACCCTTTTTCTGAACCCCAAGTATGCCCACCTGCTTCACTTGTGAATGTTCAATGTTCTAGCCAGAACCTCCTTCAACAGTATAGCTCCATACTGTAGTGAGACAAATGAACCCCATACAGATGCTCAACCCTACCAAATCCTTGTGCTGAAAACACGCATCTCCTGTTTGTCTCCTGGCCTTATCAATTGCAGAGGGACTCTTTGCCCACCTCCACTCTCTCCTGGGAATAAACTCCATCCAGACGTCAGAACACCCAGACCACTGCTGTTTTACCTACTTCAAATCTCTCTTCATCTCCTTCAACAACACAAAATCCTTGCAGAAGACCATGTCATTTTCTTCCAAGTGAAAAACCAACACATCTGGGCACCTATGCCTACTCAACAAGTTATTCAAACATTGTCATAGCTCTCCCAATCTCATCTCCCATTTCCCATGCTATGAGCCCTTCACCAAACCTTTGTCGAAACCCAAGTTTGCGCCTTGACCTCTCTGTTCCCTGTGCCTCTCTGCCCACTGAACAAATGAGTGTCTAACAATCCAGACGGAAAGTTTGACAGCCTCCGGAACCACGACTGCATCTGGAAATATATGTGGGTAATTCAGAAAAAACTCACCCGTATAGTCAACAACTTCCCCCATCTCATGTAACAACAAAAACAGTCAGAAGACCACCTTCCCATACTCATGATACTATCCCTGTCCCAGCCCCTCGTTGCTGCCTCAGTGGCCACCCCAATTCAAAATGAGTGCCAAATTTAACCGGAGCTTCCCATGGGCTCATCAGTGCCTTGCACAGCACTGCCAACAGCTGAAAAGGTGTCACCATTTTCCCAGTACTATGTCTAACCCCCCCACAGACATTCACGGATATTCCTTTCAGGTTTTTTCCCCTTCACACCGGAAATAGGTCCGGAACAGGACATTTCTGTAAACTCACCATGCTCTTTATTCTCTGGTCCATATTGGACTGGCATAACTGAAGTTCCAGACTCCATCCTATGCTCATGACATCGTCCCATTGCAAGCCGATACCCTTCCCCCCAACAATTCTGACATCTGAAAAGCCCCGAAAAACATCCACGACATCAGTATGGAGAAAAGAATGCCCTCTCCCTCCCCGTCACATATTGCCGGTAAAGCCTCCAATACTCTACCAAACAATTGCAGCATCAAAGGCTTTCTCTTCACACCCCTCTACCCCTCTGTTTGGCCCAACCCTCAAGCATCAACCTACCTAATTCCTCTGTCAATGGTGCATATCCCCAAAAGAGCTTGCCCATGAATACAATACCTGCCAGCTTGGCCTTTTTTAATCTTCCTCCTTGCTCCAACGTGCTGGTCTCATCCGGGAGACGTCAATCCCTATCACATGCAACCCATGCACTGTGTCACTCTGAGCGTTCCCAAGCAGAGCCACCTCGCTCAGCAGCGCTCCTGTGCATCCAGTGGGTGGCCAAGGGGTCGTAGTATGCCCTCCTAGCCACATCTCTGTGTCCTGAGAACCGGTTACTTTCCCTCACCAGGGGCCATACTAAACCTTCCGGTTTGAAGCAATGCCGAGGTCACACTAGACCTTCTTGTGGCAGCGGTGGAGATGTCTCATGCCCTGAGCCCTGCCTTCTCTTCTCCTCGAGGCAATCGAGTGGCACCAAGGTCTCCCGAGTCCATTTGGCTGCCATCGCATTGCAACTGCAATATAAAATGGAGGTCCAGAGTGCTGGTGTCAAGATCCCTACCTACCTGCCTCGCCACTGTCTTAGGCACCCAACACCATTTACCCTGACCGCTCTGGCCCTTTGCATCTGATGTTATTCCCCTGGCTTTCTGTGCAGGCTACCCAAAAAACCCTGCATCCGTGCACTCCCCCTCTCTGCCCCGAATGTCCGCTCCTGAGAAACCCCCCAGGTGTAACATTGTGCCCCCACCCCTTCCTGTTCATATGTACATTTACAGAGGTGTCTGGACCCA
This sequence comes from Triturus cristatus, assembly GCF_964204655.1. Taxonomy (NCBI): domain Eukaryota; kingdom Metazoa; phylum Chordata; class Amphibia; order Caudata; family Salamandridae; genus Triturus; species Triturus cristatus. The sequence continues at coordinate 370,490,701 of NC_140584.1, read as the reverse complement.
CCACTGGCCCCTGATCAAATACCCCGGGGGCCCAACTGTTGTCATCAACTAAAGTCACGTCCTTTCCTTTACTCTATTCCAACATAGCTGCAACAGTTGCAGAAGTGGGCCCTGCACTGGGGCCCCTTGGTGTCTCTCTGTCAGGGGCCAGGTCTGACATTCTCATCCTCCTGCTGTGCCAGGCATTCCTGATTGCCCCTCTGCCTCCAGCCAAACTCCTCTGGTGAGAACAACCTGAGCCCCTGAGAGGCTCGGTCCACCCACCCCACCCCTGCGGAACAATGACACCGGGGGCAATCTCCAGGAGGCGTGTGCTTTCCCGTGGTCCCTCTCTCCTTCTGGTGAGCCCTGTGCATGCCTTTGCTCACTCTCTGATATCAGGGGCCCCCGTGGAGCTTTCCCACCCCTCATACATCCTCTCCCCAGCTACACCTCTTGACCCACAGGTTGTCTCACCCCCTCTTTTTTCCCATCTGAATGCCACTGTTCACTCCTGGGGCACCCAGCCCCACTCATGCTTAGCGCCCGTTTGAGATCCCCTGTGGCCCAGAGCCAACACTATCTCTGTCTGCGGCCACTCTGACCGGGCCCACCTTTTGATGACTTCCAGACCCCTGCTCCTCCGTAGGCACCTGCCCTGCATACGCCCACTTCCTTAAATTTCTAAAATCGGCCTATACAGCCTAGTCAAGTGTCGCAGCTTCAGGCGCACGGCCTTAGTGAGCATTGCCTGACCTCACTTCGCCCCACCCCCTGCCTTCCACAAATACTAGCTCCTGGAGCCGCTCTCCTCCCTCTAGAGTAGCCCCATTTTACTACCTCAGGTAATGTGGTGGTAATCGCTTGACTGCGTGGTGGCGAGCATGCCTATACCGCTGCAGCAACCCCGCTCGAAGCCTGGAGTACGAGGCGAGTCATCACTCGTGCTCCTGGGGCCAGTAAATCCATTTGACTCACCTTCTGCAACAGGGGCATGGCAATAAAAACTCACTTGTCCACCATCTTATACAACTGAAATTGCTTTCCCTCACTATATCAGCTACTGTGTCACCTTCCTCCAAATGTGCTGGTATGCTAGAACTGGCCAATTATATACTTCGGCTATCCTCTAAATGTGGTATAGCCCAAAAAGAGCCTGGGATGTGCCACCCTCCCAATCCCCCTGAGAGGAACACCTCCCTCTAATTGGACCCCCAAAACCCAGTGAAGTAGAGGCAAATTAAATAAAAAATTCTGCTGTTCTCCAGTTCTGTGGGAGCGGTTAAGGTGAAACAGGTTATGGTATTTTACGCAGACATTGTAAAGGTAGTTTCTGATATTTTTAACCCATTGTCATGTAAACAAAATGCTTTCACTTATGGAGTCCATGTTTCACTTCATCGTCTCATAACTGCCGCAGACTGAAAAGAAAATAGGGACGTTCCATATTATTATATCCCCTGAAACCTTCAGATTTACTCTGTTCTTCTGTTTGAAAAGTCTCAGAAGCAAGCTGGAGTCTCAGACTTCGGTTGAATGCCTAATCAAATTTAAAATCACAGTTTTTTTCACGGTACATGGACTCTGTCATGCCATCAAATCCAGCTAGTCCTACTGAGGGCTTGAACAAATTAGTACATTAGGAGTTGGGATTCAACTCTTGAAACTATTGAAGAATATCTAATCTGTGGAAGTCAAATGTGCTGGTCTTAGTGTGACTATTGTCAGATTCTTTACCAACAGTTTTCAGGCCATGCACAAATATCTGTTGAGGTTATATATTTAATGGGAGACATCAAAATACCACCAAAGGTGCTGTAATTGCAGGGGATTTTAATTCAAAGATAGGTGTTGTAAAAAAATTATTCATGGTGGGATATAGTACTGAGACACAGTTGACACTTATGAACATGCAGTTAAATTATTTCAATGTAGAAAGAATTACCTCTATTAGAGTTGGTTGATGTTGTGTCACTGTTTGGTGACTTTAAATGGCCATTTTACATAAGACATAACTCCCAAGCTAGCATGTGTTTCTACTGAAGCAAGTGGCATTTTTGATTTTATTCTTGCCTCTTTATTTGTGTTTAGCAATAAGCATGGCCTAAAAGTAGTATTGCATATTGACCAGAGAGTGATCACGATCCATAATCCTGCATTTTCAAAAGACCAATGACAAAGTGAATCTCTAAATTATAATTCTTATCAATGTAAGAACAACACACACTGAATCTAAAACAAATAAAGTTGGAAACGATTAACAAGAACGCTTTCTTTGCCGAATTTATAAAGACTACAATACAGGAATATGTAGCTTGTTTAGCGGAAGCGGTAAAAGATACAAGGTTGTGGCTTCCTTTCCGGCAATTAACCAAACAGTATCAAATTAACTGATTGATCGCAAGTATAGGATAATAAACTGGTTGTCTACTACTAATAAGCGGCTTGATAACTCATGCGATAAAGTCAGAAAAAAAATATGGAAGATTCTGAATAACAAATAAAGATTAGAAAAAGTGGAGGTTAATAAATGCTGTAACATATGTATGGGAATCCTGAAGAATAGTAAGAAACAGTTGCAATGCTAACCCTAGCACCAAGAAACCTGCTGGTCAAGAGCACTCAACAAAGGTCAGCTTTGTAAAATATAACAAAGAATGGAATATACTATAAGCTGAATATAGGCCAAGAGATACTGCTAATGTTTGTGCTATGGAGACCTAATTAGTGCTTTAGATGTCCATACACCAGGAAACACCTGGGCTAGTCATCTCCAAAATGTTCAAGCCCTTTTTAGAAACCCAGCAGGATCCTCATGAGAAAAACTTTAAAATGTCATTAGAACTTCTATTGTCTCAATGGCAGTCAAATTCTAAAAGTCCACACACAGAAGGTATCCTCCTAGATGTGTACAGGTATAATTTGGAACTGTAGGAACCTCTGTATTGACAGGACCATCTAATGCATTGTTGATTGTTAGAAATGAAGGCTCTAGTTGGCAGAGGTTTGTACCCTGTCCAACTAGGGACCATTACTCTAGTCAGGGCAAGGGAGTCACACAGCTAAGACAACCCCTTTCCATCCCCTTGGTAGTCAGGTTTATCTCAGAGGCAACGTGTAAAGCATTTGTACAAACACACAGAGTAACACAGTAAAAACACTACAAACTGAGCCCACACCAGTTTAGAAAAACAAACAATATTTATCTGACAAAAACAAGACCAAAATAACAAAATGGAACATACACAAGCAAAGATGTTACTTTTAAAAGATTAACTAAGTTCAGTCCATAGAAAACTATGAATGTTGTTGTTTTAGCACAAAGTACCTTAGATGCATCAAAATCAAAGACGAAAACTGGCGCAGGGGAGGTGAAGTGCTGGAAAAAAAAATCAATGTGTCAATTCCTTAATCCCAGGGAAAGTGAGGCATCAGTTCCTTACTGCTAGGCAGGTGAAGTGCTGCATCAATTCCTTACTGCAAGGGGAGGTGATGCATTGATTTTCCAACACGAGGACTCACTTCCTTACTATGACCCAGTGTGGCTGAGGAGATGGGGTAGAATGACGATGCACCGAAATTCCAAATGCACGGTGTTGATGCGGCGGCAGGAATGCAGGTGTGGCGTCGATTTCACAGCCACAAAGCTGGCGATGTGTTGATTGTTCAGCCGCACTACAGGTGCTGCGTCGATTCCCCAGACGTACCACAGGGGATGTGTAGAAGCTTCAGCTGCACGGCAGTGCTTCATCGATTCCTCAGCTGCATGTCGGTGCTGTGTTGGAAAAATGGGCACTGAGAGTCGATCCATAGTTTTTCTCAACTCAGGATTCTTAGCAGAAGAGCCCAAGCACTGGTAGGTGAAATCTTTGATCGTCCTTTTTAACAGGGGGCAACCATGCACAAGCCCTTCGAGAACCTTGGAAGTAGGATGTAGAAAGGATGTAGAAAGTATTTCCAGTCCTTTCGTTCCAAAAACAAAAGCAGCAGGCCAGCACAACAAAGCCACAGGAAAAGTGTCAGCCCCTCCTACAGCATCCTGCTCTTCTTCCTAACAGAATGTCCTTTAGTCCAGATGTGTTCTGATTTGAGAGTGTCAAAGGTCCAAGGAAAGTCTTTGTAGTGCACAAGACCCTGGCTTTCCCTGACTCCAAGTATACTACAGGGGGTTGGAGACAGCTTTGTGTGAGCAGTCACAGCCCTATTCAGGTGTCAGTGACAACTCTTCCCTTCGTTCTAGCTCAGGAAGGCCCATCAGCCTGGTGATGGCCTATCCGGATATGCAAGGCACACCTCACCTTCGTTTGTGTGAATGCACAAGAGCCCACCTGTCAAACATAGCCAGACGTGGATTCTACAGACAGGAGGAGGCACAGAATGGTAAAGCAAGAAAATGCACACTTTCTAAAAGTTATATTCTAAAACACGCAATTTAAAAAACAACTTCACCAAATGATGTACCTTTAAGGTGTGAGTTCAGAGACCCCAAACTTCAAATCTCAATCTATTCCCAATTGTAAGATGTTACAAGGCACCTCTAATGATAACATAGGGGAGAGATAGTCCTTGCTGCAGTGAAAAACGAAATTAGCAGTATTTCTCTATCAGGACATGTTGGGCCTACCTTAGTGGTTACTTACATGTGGTAAAAGGGAAGGTTTGGGCCTGGCAAGTGGTTGCACTTGCCAGGTCGACATGGCAGTTTAGAACTGCACACACAGACAGTGCAGTGGCAGGTCTGAGACATGTTTGCATGGTTACACTTGTGGGTGGCACAATCAGTGGTGCAGGGCCACTAGTAGCATTTGATTTACAGGCCCTGGGTACACCTGGTTCCTTATACTAGGGACTTACTAGTAAATCAAATAGGCCATTCATGGATAAACCAATCACAAATATAATATAATAACAGGCAACACTTCCACTTTAGCACTAGTCAGCAGTGGTAAAGTGCCCGGAGTCCTAAAACCAGCAAAAACAAAATGAATGACATAGTAAAAAAAACTGGTCGGAAGCAAAAAGACAAGAGAAAAACATGCCAAAGATGCAGGTCTAACAATAATCCTACAGGCCCTTTCTGAATCTCTGGCCCACATCTAACATTATTCCATTCTTAAAACAGGAGGCAGAGAAGACCTTAGCTGCTACTGCAAGACTGCACACATGGACAGACATTAATTTTATTTCAGTTGATAGACAAGTGTGGTTATAGTAGGTCGTTCCCTGAAACTGCTGCTGTCAGAAGAAAAATAAAGAACTCTTTATATAAAAGTACGATCCAGCATGGGTTCTTGAATTTATGTGCAGCCTTTGAAATCATAATCGGAGCAAAACTCTGAGTTTATTAAAGGAAATTAGGAAGTGTAGATGGTTTATTGACCATCCTAAAAAGCATTCGTGCACAACTATTTCCTACATTAAGATTTGCCAAGCAAGGAGAAGTCCCTGAAAGATTTACCTCAATAAGCGGAGCCAGAAGGCTGTATAGCAATGAGCTTGAGAAACAACTTATGGGGAAGAAGAAATCCTTACCAGGAGTGGTGGCCACACTGTTCCCTTTCTACTCAAGGTGGCTAATGTAGTGCATTTGTACAGGGCTGACAAAGGCCTCTGAAATGTAATAGACTCCTATGTATCTTTCTTGGTTTCATTGCACATATGCAGCCATTTACAGGTTGACGGAAGTGAGAGTAATTGTGTAAATCAGCAGTGCTTTTGCTATACCAAGCATTCTAGGTAGAGTCAGAAGTGCTGGGTTACTGTCAGTGGAGCCTCTGATGCCTTCAGAAACATGTGACCTGTCTGCTCATTTGCCACAGTGCCTTCAGTTCATAGTGCATGTCCCTCCCTATTTTGGTAGAGCTTCCATTACTAGATTTCCACACTTGGCACCACTGTCCAAGGGGTGGTGATTGCAGGCAAATAAACACCCTGGGGCCCAAACAAAAATGAAGAAAGTGTTCCTCTTGGTGGGGTCACATATTTTTTTGTTTTCATGAAGAAACGCCCGGTGTGGGAGTTTATGCTTGAAAAGCAATTTACTTTGCTGAGTGGAAGCCTCAAATATAGTGTCTGCTCTGTACAGCTTCACTACCTTCAATGGTGTTTTCTGCTGGAAAGGCAGAGGTGATGGCCCCCTCTCGGCTCGGCAGACTGTCCTCACACTTTAAATCACCCCTTTAGTGACCAGTGTCTGAAAACCTTTTGTAACGGCACTTGGCCCTAGGTGTGAAAAATAAAATCCATAAGAGCTAAGGAGTCAGTTGTAAAGAAAGTACATACAATGTCTATTTCTTATATGGGGATAACTTTTGATGTTAAAGTTGGTCGACACAAAATTCTGTGTGCTATACGCTGGGTCCTTCTTTTTGCCATATTTTCACTTAGTAGTACTCTTGGCAGAAAAACCTGTCACACTAATGTTAATAATTTCTAGACCACCTTGTGTTTTGGGTTATCACAGAGTTGGTATTTGAATCTATGCCATAACTTGAGCCCTACAAATATAGGTGTTTTGGGTGATTTCCTTCCACATCACCTATTAATGCAATGCTCCACAGAACATTATTAAACTGCTCTCAGGGTTGCTTTGAATGGGTACCAGGTTCATTTGTCAAATTTTTAATAAATATGCAAGAAACTAGGCCCCTTTTTTTGGGCTATCACACATTAGAATTGGAGATCACAATAGAAGATCTGGGCAAAAAGGGAGTTTCTGCACTTACAAATGACTGAATAAGAATTTAGCAAAAACCGTAGTATGGAGGTATTTACATCATGAACTTTATTTTTTCTGAGTAAGACATTCTTATGACAGAAACATGTAGACCACATTTAGACTTGGGCTTATGCAATTCTCTAAGTGTTTTCTTTAGGATAGTTTTAAAATACTGACAAGCATTTAATCAGTGGCAGGCTGCTACGGAACAGGGCTGGTGGGGTGGGGCGGGGGGTTGAAAAAAAAAAAAGATCACTTACATGTGAACGGCTGCCGCCTCTCCTACGTCCTCTTCTTGTTCTGACTCCCAGAAGCACACAAGTTCCCAGGCTCCCCTAAGCCAATCACTACGCTGATGTCACCAGTGTGACAGCAGTGTTGTGATTGTGGTGCAGATCAGAGCTTCCAAATCCCCTCTACTTCCACGGACGGAATGATTTCACAGTCACACACGCATACACACATAATACGCTGGTGGGGCCCATTACACCAACATTCACTCCAAATCACACTATCCGTGCCCTGTAAAGGAGAAAACACCTTCCACATGTGCTCTGTCTAATCTGCCTATACTTTGAGGTCAATGCGACCAGCTAGTTGCTGAAGATCTAGAGAAATACATTTCAAAGAATACACAATAAAATCAAATAAACATGACCAGAAATAATCACCCGAGACAGGAATTCAAACAGATTGTTCATTTATCTAATATTTCAAGAAAAGCAAATTAAATGCAATTTCATTTCTCTCATATTTACCTATTCTGTCTAAATGTCAGATCCTAAGTCAGAACCGGTCCTCTGAGGAAAAATAAGAGTCTTCTGTTGTCATGTAGAGTCATCGTCCTCTCCGTCAGCATAGGGACCTCGCATCATCAGCTCGGGAAGAAGTGGCGCTAGACCTCTCTATTCTACTTACATTTCTACTAAAATTCTACATTCAAAAGTTACAAAAAGAACATTAAAACATCCGTTGAACAGGAAAAGCTGTCATCTTGTAACATTCATGAATTTTCCCATTATTGATAATTCTAAGTTTCTGAATAAAAAGTCAGATGTCCATAATTTTGTTACTTCTACGGAAGTTCCTTTCGGATTTAAAAATGTATCATCTTATGAAACCACCAAAAGTTCATGTAGTCAGATTATTTAGTTTCTACAAATTTTCACATCCAGGGGTTTTTGGCTGCCAGCCTGGATTTGTCGTCATGTTCATGGCTTTTCAGTTCAACGAGAAGTCAGGGTCGCAGTCCGTGCAAAGCCTTTTTCATTATTGCATCTACTCGACTGCAGGCTGCAGATGGTGGCCATCTTTCAGTAGGCCACAATTGTCAACTTAAGAACAAAGAAACACAAAACATAATTACTGCATAGAAAGGACTGAACAGTGTTATTCCCCAGCTAATACCCTTATGTGTGTGTATTTATCTAGCCATTTGCGACATCAGAAGCCATTAATGCATATTAATTAGAAGCGCAAAACACCATAACATCACATAAGCAACATCGTTTTTTGTCAGTTTGCTCACCAACTTAGTTCACTTGTCATTTAGCCATGCAATAGCATTCCCACGTGTAATTCTCTTGTTAATAAGATTGATTAGTCATCATTCGACAAACTTTTAATCATTAATAATTAATCAGTAATACTTTTAGTTATAACATGCGAAAATGAAACAGATATTTGGTTTTAGAGTAAAAACCCTGCTCCATCAATCCCCCCTTTGGTGATATATAATCACCACAAAAATCAAAACCCCAAAAATCAATTTAGTTTCCCCTTTTTAGAAGAATTTGAAATGTCTTCTTGTTCTTGTTTTAGACCCTAGTTTCCATCTCATCTTCCTTTTTCGTTTCTATATACATGCTTTCTCTTAATTCTTCAAGTTCTATTTCTTGTGGATCTCTTTCTGATTTCTTTTGTCTCTTTTTAACATTTTCTTTTACGATTTTCTTTTTATTTCTTCTATATCTACAACACATACATCCTAATCTAAGGATCAATAATGCAATTATTACACAAGTTAATGGAAATAATATCTTACCAAATATGGTACTACCTATCTTAGCTACAAAGTTCTTAATAGCAATCATCTTATTAGCCATTTTAGTCCAGATACTTTCAGCTTCCAGTGGTACTAAATCTTCATGCAAATCAGTAATATTTTTGATGTAAACTTTTAGATCTTTACTTTCGTCAGGAATGTAAGTGCAACAATGGTGAACTTTCAGCATTCCACAGACTCCACCCTCTTTTGCCAAAAGAATGTCAAGGGCAAGTCGATTTTGCATCGCCATAGCGCGCAAAGCAACCATTTCTGTATTTACCAAAAGAAAGCCTCCAGCGGTGCTTGTTGACAAGCGATCTACCACTGTTGACAGCTTCCGAATGCCATAGGCATTTAAAGAAATTCCCACTGCTGGAAAAATATCTCCTACAATTTCTGTCCATGTTTCTCTTTTATAGCGTGTTAATGTGTTAGAATGGTCAGCATCATCTACTCTATCCATGTGAAAAATCTTTGGAAAGACCAGGCCAACATAACATGTACCAAACCAATGGTCAGGCAAACGGTAATAAGCCTTATTCCCACAAATATAATACACTCCCGGAAAAACTGGATCTTCTCCTCCTTTAAATCCCCATCCGGTTGCAATAAAGTATGTATCATGGCACTCACTAGTCCCTATGAAATAATAATCATATTGGGATCTCTTCCTGGTAATGCACAGCTTTCCTTTCTGTGGGGCATCTATAGCCATAGTTGGACTGGCTCCATTTTTCAACTCCTTTTCTTTCTCAATATCCCACATTGTGTAACTCATGTTATGCCCTTCTGCTTTCTTGTGCATGTTCAACCTTCTTCTCTCAACCATGTCTAGAAAATTCTTCTCTTCTCCTTTCAATTTGCAAGTTAAATTGTTTCTAAAAACATAGTCTAAGGTTAATTCTTTGGTTTCTAGAAAAATCTCACCTAAAGTGTTAGCATCCTTTGCAGGATTCAATTCTTTATTCATAGGCAACTGCCCAAGAATATTATCTATATTAGACATATTGTAATCTAATTTCCCTAATTGATAAAAAATACTAATCAACACACTACAGGAAATTCCATACGTAGCCGGAAGATGATGATAAGTCACTCCTTCCGAAACAGAGGCAGGTAATTGCATGCAGACGTAGCAATCCCTTACTTCCATTGTCTTTACGTACTCATACAACAATTTAGAAAAAACATTGCTAGAAAAATCGTTAATTGACCTATCTTTATGTATATGTACATTACTAGTTCTAGTCGGAACTACTTTTAATGGACTCTTCCCTATATTAGTCTTGTTCTCAGTATGACCTTCTAAAGTGTCTATAGTGACTCTAAATGAAATCAATAGAGCAAGCACGCTCCAAAGTAGCATTAATAAACCTGTACAGCAGCAGCACATTTTGCACCATCTTTTCAGAAAGGTACATCTACTTTTATTCTCAGTGTTAGCCATTTTGTTAATTTTGAACGTGTCTTTTGACTTAGCCTCTTCTACTCCTTTACTGAACTTTTAAGGGCAGCAAGTACCCACCAGATTATTAAACTCTACTAATTTTAGTACTACTTCTTCTTTTCTCCTCCAAGTGATTTCTCTTGGATTCACTCAATTTGGATTATCATCACTTTTCACTGTCTCTTCATCATCATCAAACTGTATCAGGTCCTGAACATCCGTCTCTTCTCCAATGTCGGACAAAATAACTCTCAGGATTCCCACAGCTTCTTCTTCAGCAACCTCCTTCAGTAAAGCCTCCTCTGGACTTTCTTGGCTGTCCGCCTCTTCTCCTTCTTCAGGCAGTGCCACATACGTCCATTCCGGTGACTTGTACCTCTGGTTTGGTTTTCTTACTCTTTTAGTTCTCTCAGGTATATTTGCTTCTTCTTCTTTGGTTGGGTTTTGACTTGACACTTTGTTCACCTGCTCAGCTCTCGAAGAGTTAACTCGTGTCAGTCTGTACCTCAGTCTCTTTATCTTATTTGGCCAAAGATCTCCTTTAGCATTTCTCATTTGCTTTCCTTCTTTATTGTTTCTTTCTCCAAGCCAAGTTCTCTTTCTCAGAACTCGTCCTCCATGTATCTCATTGTCACTTTCATCAGACTCTGTTTCAGTTGCTACTGGTTCATTTTCTTTAGCAACCTTTTTTTCTCCAACAGTCTCTTTTTCCACCAATTGAGATTTCCCTGTTTCTGTCCCTCCTCGGGTCTCCGACACGCAATCTTCTTGCTGTCTACTTGTCCCTTCACCTAGCTTGTTGTTGATGTTCCCTACACCTCCTCGGGGTTTTTCCGCAATCTGTCCCTCTCTGTCTTTGTCTGTCCCTTTTTCTTCAATATTTATCTCAGGTGGAATTTGTCCAATTCCTTCATGTGACTCAGGTGTCTCTTCTGTTGGAATGTTCTTTTCTTTTCTTTCTTTCTTTTTGTGTTGGTCACTGTCAATTGGAACCTCAGGCAATTCTTCTGAGTCTGAGCTTGCTTCTGCAGTTTGCACTGTTCTCTTCAGAACCTCTTCTGGTGGGATGAAAGCTTCTCTTGACTCACTTTCCCCACTTTCAGGATTCTTTTTCCTTCTTACTGCCTCACTGTCTGCATCATCACTGGAATCTGATTCTTCAAAGTATTCTTTTCCAGTACCATCTCTTGGATTTGGAACTCTCAGTGTGTGGCTTACATGTATCCAATTCTTCACACCAGCGCACTTCACAGCAGTCGTTGTGGTCAAGATGAATTGTCTTGGCCTTCCCCACCTTGGAACCAGGCAATTTCTTCTTCTCTGGACTTTTATCCTTACCCAGTCCCCTGGGCTCAGATCATGGGCTGGTTTATTTTCAAGTGTGGTGGCGTCTTCTCCAACCTGGTGAAACACAGAATGAACTGCGTCAGCCAGGCCTTTGCAGTAATCCAAAATCATGTCATCAGTTATAGTCATCAGCTTGTTCACTGGTACATATGCATGCCTCATAGCACGTCCCATGATAATTTCATGTGGACTCAAACCTGTTGTTCTGTCTGGAGTAGACCTAATGGTCAGCAGGACTAAAGGAAAGACATCGGGCCATTTCATTCCTGTGGCTAAGCACATCTTGCCAATTCTGTTTTTGATTGTGCCATTCATCTGCTCAACAACCCCAGAAGCCTCTGGTCTGTAAGCACAATGCAACTTCTGCTGTACACTCAATGTTTCACAAATTAGACTCATGATTTCATTATAAAAATGCCCTCCTCTGTCTGATTCAATGGTTACTGGGAACCCGTACCTTGGGATGAACTCTCTTAACAGTAATTTGGCCACTGTTATCCCATCATTTCTTCTTGTCGGGTACGCCTCCACCCACCTTGAGAACAAACAGACCACCACCAGGACATACCTCAACCTGTTGACTGGGGGCATTTCAATGAAATCTATCTGCATTCTTGTGAAGGGTCCTCCCTCTCTGCCTATTGTTCCTAGGCTCACCACTGTTTTCTTTCCAGGATTGAATTGCTGACATATCAGACATCTCTGACAGAGACTTTCTGCTATCAGTCTGAACTTTGGACTGTACCAGGTTTGCTTAAAGGCTCTTATCATAGCATCCCTCCCCAAGTGTCCTTGGCCATGATACATCCTTGCCATTGTTGACAGCATGCTGTTTGGCATGACTGGTCTTCCATCCCTGTAGACCCACACATGATCCTTTTCTCTGGGTGCACAACCTGCCTTCACCCAATCCCTCATTTCATCATCTTCTGCCTCATCCTGCAGCTGTTTTACTTCCTCCCATGTCCCCACTTCATTAATAAACATTAATGAACAAGAAGACATTTCCCGTTCCTTACTCCTGTTAATTGAGTGATTGTTCCTTGCACAATATTGTGCTATGTCATTGGCAAACTTATTACCAACTGTTACAAAATCGTCACCCTGACCATGAGCAGCACATTTTACAACTGCTAGTTCTTTCGGCAGCTGTATCGCCTCTAGCAGTTTTCCAACCACTTCAGCATTCTTTATGGGAGTTCCACTTGAGGTCAGGAAACCTCTTTGTAGCCATAGTTGGCCAAAATCATGGACAACTCCGAAGCCATATTGGCTATCAGTCGTCACAGTCACTCTCACACTCCTCTCAATCTTGCATGCCTTTGTCACTGCCACCAGTTCTGCCACCTGAGTGGATTTAACTCCTTTCAAGGGTGATGCTTCCACAACTTCCGAGACTTTGCATACAGCATATGCAGCACTCAACACTCCTTCTTCTGTTCTCAGACAAGACCCATCCACGAACAACACATGATCACTTTCAGGCAGTGGCAGATCTCTTATGTCTGGCCTTGGTTTTGTGCAGTAATCAAGTACATCCAGGCAATCGTGATCAACATCATTTCTCACTCCCACACATTCAGCATCAGATAACAGTGTCGCTGGATTCACATTCACACATCTCTCCAGACTTACATTGGTTGCACCAAGAATGACTTTCTCATATTTAGTAAGCCGACTATGAGACATGAACTGTGTCCGGCTCCTTGTTAAAAGGATTGCCACATCATGAGGTACAAATACCCGTACAGGGTATCCCATTATAATTCCCTCACTTTGTTCCAAACTTTTGCAAGTAGCAGCTACTGCTTTCAGGCAACCTGGCAAACCCACAGCTACTGGGTCAAGAGTTGCTGAGAAATAGGCAATTGGCCTTCTCAGACGTCCATGTTTCTGGATTAACACTGAAAGTGCACATCCATTTCTCTCACTGCAGTACAATTCAAATTCCTTTTCAAAATCAGGCATTCCTAGGGCAGGAGCTTCACAAAGTCTGTCTTTCAGCTCTCTGAATAAAGTCATTTTCTCTGGGTTTAGTTCTAATGGGTCTTTCACCTCACTTTTGGTCAATTTAATCAATGGTTTGGCAATCAGGGAAAAATTACTTATCCACTGATGACAGTAACCCACCATTCCCAGGAACATTCTCACCTCTCTTTGTGTCATTGGGGCTCTCATTCCCCTAATGATTTTGATTCTGTCAATGGTCACTTTTCTTAGGCCTTTCTCAATATTGTGTCCCAGATACTGGACTTCTTTCTTACAGAACTGCAATTTGGCTGGAGATACCTTTAATCCTCCATCTGCCTAGTGATTCAGCAATGCAATGGTATCTACTTCACAAGCTTCACGTGTTTTTGATGCCACAAGTAGGTCATCAATATATTGGACCAAGGCTGAATTTTCAGGCATTGTCAGACTTTCCAGAGATTTCTTTAGCAATTGATTAAATATTGAGGGGCTCTCTGTATACCCCTGTGGGATTCGGCACCATGCCAAAATCCGTTCTCCAAATCTAAAAGAAAATATTGGCTGGCTGTCAAGATGCAATGGGATTGAAAAGAAAGCATGACACAAATCAATTACCGTGTACCATTCTGCATCATGAGGAATCTGATACTAAATCACTGATGGATTTGGCACAATCGGACAACATGGCACAACAATCTTGTTAATCTTTCTCAAATCTTGTACTATTCTGACCTTTCCATTAGGTTTCTTCAGTCCCATTATCAGTGAATTACATGGGCTGCTCAATATTTCTCTTAACACCCCTTGCTGGATCATTTTCCCAATTAAGGGTGTTATCCCTTCAATTATTTCAGGTGTCAATCGGTATTGCGGTATGTTTGGGTAAACCACTCCCTCCTTTACAGTAATCTTTACTGGATCTACATTTCTCATCAGGCCCACATCTTCTCCAGTAAAGTCCCAAACTGCTGCTTTCACTGTCTGTTTCAACTCTGTGGGTAATGCATCAGGATTAAATATTGCATATGTCCCCAAAGCCTCACATTCTCTGTTATCCATGGTCATTCTGTATAACACATCCTCATCAGGTGTCTCAAAGGTTATTCCATCTGGAGTACAGAAAATAGTGCAATTCATTTTGCACAGCAGATCCCTGCCTAACAGGTTCACTGGACTGGTGTCACACACCACAAATCGGTGCATGTCTGAAAATTTCCCTATTCTAACCTTTACTGGTTCAGTACGTAGTGTTTTGATCTGTGTGTTGGACACACCAACCACTTGGATCGCTTCGTCCGAGAGAGGAAGATTCTTTATATCAGTTGACCTGACAGTTGATCTCGTAGCCCCAGTACCAACTAGGAAGGTGATGCTTTCACCATTAATTTTCCCATCTACAAAAGGTCCTGCCTGGTCTATTTCCAGAGTAGCGCCAAGTACGCACTCCTCCTCCTCTCTTCGGCACCGTCAGAAGTCTCCCTCAGAGTCACTTCCCTCATTTTTCATCCAATACTGAGATACAGCGCTTGCGCGTTTTGGTTTGATTACCTGTTCTTCATCGTAGAACCCCGATTCTTGGCTGTACTTCTGGGATCCTTTTCTCTGTGGCAAGGGTGGTTTTGGCACCTGATTCTGCTGCTTATCAGCCTTCTGCTGTTGCCGATGCTGACCACACCCCTCGCTCTGCACCTGCGAATTCAATGATGAATTATCATTGTTAGTGGACGGTGGATTCTTACACTCGGATTTCCAATGCCCCAATTTTCCACAGTTGTGACACGGGAACTTCTTTTTGGCCTCTTCTATGTTCCCTTTCCCTTTTCCTGGACCATACTTGGGTTTATTTCCTGGGTTATTTGCCTGTTCAACTAGCTGAGCTTCCTGTCTTTCTGCAACTTTCACCTGTGCCCACATTGCCTTTTCTTTCAGTTTTCTCTGCTTTGCCTCAATCTCATCACTGAAGTATTTTGCATGTCTCAAAATCTCATCAATCTTCTTACTCTGCCAGTCCACGGTATGCTGCCGTATCATTTCACTGATTTCAGGCCGCAAACCATATACAAATCTGTACACAAAATGACTCAGATCCTTGTCACCCAGGTGTTCATCTCCACTGAACTGCTTAAAAGCTAGTATCAGTCTTTCATAGTAAGCATGGACTGATTCTTTTAATTCCTGATGTGTTCGGTCTATTTTAACCCAATCTGTCTCCTTGGGGGGTACTTTATTTTTCAAGAAGGCCATAACCTGCTCGTATTTCTTCATGACCTCTGGGTCTGGAGCTCCTGTCTTTTGATCTCTCGGGTCTTCTTTAGAGGGCCAGTCTATGACTATTTTACATTCTGCCCACAGGTCTGCTGGTGCAATTATATCAAACAGACTATTCAGGTCAATCCAAAGTACTTTTGACAGCTTTACAAATCTGTCGACTTGTCTGTACCACTCCACTGGCTTTTCCCTTAATCGAGGGAAATCATTCGTAAATGATAAAATATCCTGTCTGGTCCATGGGACATGTACGTACCCTCCTCCTGGAATCTCTCTCATGGGGTAAGCTGTCACTGCCTTCTCTGTTTCTGTCAAGGGAAATGCTGAGTAGGTTCTATCCACTCCATCCTCTCGCTTTCGATACCATCTGTCTTTCCATCTTTCTACATCTCCCCATTTCCTTAACAAGGTAATCATTTCCTTAATCTGTCCTGTTCGGCCTGCATTGTTCAGATTCTCAATATATTTGTCTGAAAAATCCACTCGGTATGTTTTCTGTAAAGCTTTCACCTTATCCATGTCAATTCCCACCTCACTGGCTATTCCTTTCAACCTGTCGTGTATGTTCTTTGCTCTCCATGTGATGCTCTTACATAAAAAGAGAATCTCCCCTTCCTGATAATTCTTCAGTGTTTCTGTAGGTATAGTTCCTACTATCAATTCTTCCATTTCCATACGTAGCCTAGCTACATCCATTCCCTGTGACTCTTTCTCCTTTTTCTGTAATGTTTTCAGCCAGTCATTCAAATCTTCAGCAGTTATCACAGATTTTTCCGCACCCCCTGGTTCTGCCACCCTCTGCGGTTCCAGAATTGATCCTCTGTTCCCTTCCATACATCCAGAATTCAAACTTGAGTTTGTTTGCACACTCATTTCCCCTCCACATACAGTATGTCTCCACTGATTTTCTCCTGTTCTCCATTGTGTTTCTCCCGCTCTCATTTCTACCTGTTCCGGAGGTACAATCAACCTATTGCCCACATATGGCACCGTCAAACCATTTTCACCCGTCCTCTGCTTGTCAAAAATCGGCATAACCGGGCCTATTGTCACAGGCACTGTAACAGCCTCAAGATTCTTATTCAGCTCCCTGATTTTCTCTGTTAGTTCAGATGTAGTTCTTGCTTGTTCTCTGGTCTTTTCATTTTCAATTTAATTCTCTCTCTCTCTCTATCTCTCTTTCTCTCTCTCTCTCTCTCTAACTCTCTTTCTCTCTCTAACTCTCTCTCTCTCTTTCTCTCTCTCTTTTCCTATCTCTCTCTCTCTCTCTCTTTCTCTCTTTCCCTCTCTATTTCCCTTTCTCTTTCTCTCTCTCTTTCTCTCTCTCTTTCTCTGTCTGCCAGAGAACAACCGCTTTTCAACTCAGGGGCTGGAGCCTCCGTCTTTATAATCCCCAGGGTGTTTCTCATTGGGGTAACTGCTGTTCCTACCTCTGGTTCTCTTCTATACGGGGGTGGTCTTTTGTAGAGCATGTCCTCTAAGATATCATCATCAGACTCATTTGCCCCATATCTTCTGGTCTCTATATTATGGGCTTTCTCTGTACATTTTCTCCCTCCTGATTCCTCTGCTGTTCTTACAGGATATAACCCCTCGGTCATACTGGCATCTCGCCACCTTCTCATTCTGTCGTGATGGGTTTCGCGATCATATTTTCTACCGAACATATATCGGTAGTTACCTCCACTCCTCTGTTTTTCTCGCTCATGTACTTCATCTTTCCATTCCACCAATGCCTCGAATTGTGTCGGCCTAGGTCGAGGCTCTAAATTCATCATTTTCTCTCGTAAATTTCTTAACACGGCCAAATTAAATGAACAATGTTCCGGGAAAGCCAAAACCCCATCCTCTTTAGTATACTTCGCCCAGTTGTCTAACCAAATACAGGTATGATACCCATATTTTGCAACCATAAAGGATGTGGGGGTTCTGGTCGGAGGAAGTAACTCTCCTTCTCTAGTTATGATATCTTTATCCTTGTCGAACCAGGTCTTAACCTTACTGAACAAGGATTTATTTTTATTTTCCTCAGCATGGTAATACCTTTTCTTATTTTTCCCAAGCTGTTTACTCTTCCTACAACTGTACGATCTTTTGTCCAATTGCAGCGCGACTCACACCAACGCACCAATCCTGGAGCGTCTACGTCACTGACTCAGTCCGCGAATCCTAGCGTGACTCACACTAACGCACCAATCTCTGCGCTTCCTCTGTTCTAGCTCTTTGTCCAATCACAGCGCGGTCTCCCTGACGTCAGCAGCCGCTGCAGTCGCTTCTGCTCCTGTCTCTTCCTCTTCCGTCTACCCCTCCTTTACAAGACTACTTGGTAGACTTTGTTTCAACTTCTACGAGTCTGTTAGTTACAACATACAAACATCTCCATTGTCTGCTTCGCTAGCCACAGAACAGCAAAAGACCTTTCCCACGAGAATTCTGCCTTTCCCGAGAACAGCGCTTACCTCTGCCCTACTACAGAATCGTTACTTCCGTTGATAAAGTAGCACATCCCTCTACTTTACCCTTCTAACAAGCATCAATTAACTGTTTCCCTCCGGAACGCTCCTAAGAGTTTCACAATTAACCAGAATGCCTTCTCATTCACGCACTTACACACCAGAAAATGTAGTACATTCACACAGAATTCTGTCTTTCCCGAGAACAGCGAACAGTCTGTCCTACTACAGAATTATATCATACGTTAACAAAGCAGCGCTTACCTCTGCCCTGTCCTTCTAACAAGCTCCGAGAATACCTATTACTTCTCCAGCGGTAAGCTTTAACGGCAAACCTTACGGATCCCTGGGACTTAAGACCAGAGTTTCACAGATAACCTTCGCTATCATATACACTTCTTCCACACAGAAATACGTTTCTAATGGCAACACACGGCGATGCTACCTTGTCGAACCCAGACAATGCGACGCGCAACTTCAATTGGCACACGTTTTCCCCTGTCTGCATACAGGGCCAACAATCCCGCCTTTTTCCGAGAGCAACACTCCCTCTGCTCTACTACGGAACTGTCACCTGCTTCCTACATCCCAGAAGCCGTTCACAATACATAGAACTCAACACGTCTTCAACATATAGTGTTAGTACAAATATCAATCAATAATCAACACGCCTATATACACGCAATTCTGCTAGAGACAATAGCTAACCATCAATCTGCTACCAAGAAACTGGTGCAGATCAGAGCTTCCAAATCCCCTCTACTTCCACGGACGGAATGATTTCACAGTCACACACGCATACACACATCATACGCTGGTGGGGCCCATTACACCAACATTCACTCCAAATCACACTATCCGTGCCCTGTAAAGGAGAAAACACCTTCCACATGTGCTCTGTCTAATCTGCCTATACTTTGAGGTCTATGCGACCAGCTAGTTGCTGAAGATCTAGAGAAATACATTTCAAAGAATACACAATAAAATCAAATAAACATGACCAGAAATAATCACCCGAGACAGGAACTCAAACAGATTGTTCATTTATCTAATATTTCAAGAAAAGCCAATTAAATGCAATTTCATTTCTCTCATATTTACCTATTCTGTCTAAATGTCAGATCCTAAGTCAGAACCGGTCCTCTGAGGAAACATTAGAGTCTTCTGTTGTCATGTAGAGTCATCGTCCTCTCCGTCAGCATAGGGACCTCGCATCATCAGCTCGGGAAGAAGTGGCGCTAGACCTCTCTAGTCTACTTACATTTATACTAAAATTCTACATTCAAAAGTTACAAAAAGAACATTAAAACATCCGTTGAACAGGAAAAGCTGTCGTCTTGTAACATTCATGAATTTTCCCATTATTGATAATTCTAAGTTTCTGAATAAAAAGTCAGATGTCCATAATTTTGTTACTTCTACGGAAGTTCCTTTCGGATTTAAAAATGTATCATCTTATGAGACCACCAAAAGTTCATGTAGTCAGATTATTTAGTGGCTACAAATTTTCACATCCAGGGGTTTTTGGCTGCCAGCCTGGATTTGTCGTCATGTTCATGGCTTTTCAGTTCAACCAGAAGTCAGGGTCGCAGTCCGTGCAAAGCCTTTTTCATTATTGCATCCACTCGACTGCAGGCTGCAGATGGTGGCCATCTTTCAGTAGGCCACAATTGTCAACTTAAGAACAAAGAAACACAAAACATACTTACTGCATATTAATGACTGAACAGTGTTATTCTCCAGCTAATACCCTTATGTGTGTGTATTTATCTAGCCATTTGCGACATCAGAAGCCATTAATGCATATTAATTAGAAGCGCAAAACACCATAACATCACATAAGCAACATCGTTTTCAGTCAGTTTGCTCACCAACTTAGTTCACTTGATATTTAGCCATGCAATAGCATTCCCACGTGTAATTCTCTTGTTAATAAGATTGATTAGTCATCATTCGACAAACTTTTAATCATTAATAATTAATCAGTAATACTTTTAGTTATAACATGCGAAAATGAAACAGATATTTGGTTTTAGAGTAAAAACCCTGCTCCATCAATTGCTCATCCATCCCAGACAGCCTGGCTGTAGCTCTGATGGCGTAAGTGTAACTTCTTTGTTGGCACCCTCATTGACCTACTTTTTCCACCTATTCCTTCACCACCACCCTCAATGGGAGAGGATGTAGCGTTATGGCCAAAGTTGCTGCCATCAGAACTGGGGAACCAGGTTCAAGTCTCTGTGTCAGCTCAATATTCTGTGATTCTGGGCAAAAAACTATCTACCTGTGCCTCAAAAGAAATACGACCTTGTGTAATGTAACTGGTGCTCATGTAAAGCACTTCAAGACATTCGGGTCAAGTCTCGCTATAACAACTGTAAAAAAATAAGGCTGCCCTTAACCTTTCTATAGCCCCTCTCTCACACGTATGTAATTTCTTTTACAGCACAACTCATACCAATGTAGGATGTCAGAGCATTTCACATCACTCACACATTTTAAAGAAACAATGAATCATACAAGTGTGTAAATCAATGTATAGGAAATGTTACGTTAGACAACCAAGACTACAAGGTGTGGTGGTCACATGCCATCCATTCCAGCAGGCAGTTTATTTTAAGAGTCCTTGGTCTGGAGAAGCACAACTCAGCATAGAGAAAGAAAGAAAGGGATTAACAAGGAAAAGGATTCGTGTGACAAAAGCAGTAACTTACCGAGCTATTGATGAAAACAAATCTGTGACCTGCATGTTACACGTGCTTTGCGGCAGGCACAGTAACCCTCTGCACTAGTTTTTGATGAGTTAAAGCTGTGACTAGACAAAACTCAGCTCTCTCCAGCAGGTAAATTATTCACCAGAGTTCTCTTGACAGATTTAGTATTGCTTTAAAATCACTGACCATGGAACTCTGCTGTAGGGGCTTTTGACCCAATAAAATATTACACAATTCTGTGCCCCACCACGAGCTTCACTGCCACCACAGTGGCACTGGTCATACCGCCACAAAGTCAGCACTGCGTCCTGGGCAGGAAAGTAAAGAGACAGCTGCTCTGCCCCAAAGAGAAAAGGGAAGTCCTGGGGTGACGGCCTACTGGTCAGGGGTTTCTGTTGGCGGGTATGGCCGAAGCTCTACCAATGGAGACCCATCAGTACCGCCACTTTTAAAGACAAGAGTAGTGGATGAGGGATGTCCCGCACATACCCTACCGCCAAAAGAAGACCCCTTTAGTATGTTGGGTGAATGGATACGCAGGATTTAAGGTAGGGGCTTTTATTCAAGACTAGCAGGTTCAAATGAAAACAAATTGGCGCTGAATCTGGGTTTTTTTTACTATGTATTGAAATGTTTTTGTTATTTTTTTTGTTAATTTTTTACAAATGGTTTCATGCTTTCAAATTTATTGTGTATGGCTTTATTACAAAATTTGACATTGAGTTAAATTGACTGACTCCGCCACATCCACATCAGTAAAAGGCACTGACCTATGTGTATATCTCCAGCTTCAGGTGAACTTCCATCAGCCTCTGTTTGACTGCGTGTCAAGAAGTGAAACTGAAACAATGTAAAAAAGATAAAGTTTAGCGCTGCCACAATCTACCCATCAAACCCTGAAAGGGCCTTTATCAGTGACGATTACCATACAAATATATTAAATGGAAAGTAAAAATCTACGTTCAATGGAAATTATGGAAGAGAGAGGTCAAAAGTGAATAGCGATTGACTATTATAATGGCTTTAAAATGTACACAGGCGCGCTCCTTTTCTTCCTTATCAACTTTTTCCCCTGCGGGCCCAAATATTAGCAGGCTGCCCTTGAAGTGTGTTAGACCTTGAAGGGTATTGCTGACGCACTGGTAGGTCGTTGGCTGATAGGGGTTGGTTGTGAGCAGGAGGGGGGTGGTCCAGCATTCCTATATAAGCTTGGTTGAGGCCTTTCTCCTACATCCAGCGCTTCTTTCTTCTCCTGAATTTGGCTGGTCCTCTGGGGTGCCATGAAGTTCCTCATCCTTGGGCTGGTCTGCCTCCAGCTCGCCGAAGGGCTGGTCAGGTGTGTATGCTAGAGCGCTGTGCATTCGTGAAGCCATTATGGCTGCTTGTGAAGAGTGGGGGTTGGCTTTTCAAAGAAATGTGTGGTTTATACTTTAAGGGGCTCTTTTGTAATACTCCAGGTCCCATTTCTTCCTTTATTGCAAGGCGATGCTGAACTACCACCTGCTATATCTTGCAAAATCAATATTTTAGCACCTATTTTGCCTTTATCAAAGTGGTTTGCAATGTAGATCTGTGGTTTTTTCAAAACTTTTTTTATAAAGGCTTTCATTTTCTGTAGGAATATCTATGTGCCCATTGAACGGGAGATATTGGTCAATTTGTTAAACTTGCAGGTGTCACAGGTATTAAGGAAGATAGTGACTCCTCAGTCAAAAGTATTAAGGAAGATGGCGACTCCTCATGAGAGCTGTCACATCTACTCTCCCATGTTTACAATGATGTAGACTCAACCTGGTCTCTGGATTACCTATCAGTTGCTCTTATGGGCCACAGCGCCACTTTGGTAGCTGATAAATTCTGATGAATTTTTTGCTTGAAAGGCGGTTGAGTGCTACTTTTTGTGTGAAGAGGAGTGGGACCGCAGGTGGTGGGAGAGCATACGAAGGACATTTCATGAGAGCTCTTCTTTCTCCTGATGTAGGGTCCCTCTGCACAAGTTCAAGCCCATGCGGCAGGTGATGGCTGAACATGGAGTGAAGGCCCCCTGGGTGGATCCAGGAACCAAGTATCGGTTCAATAACTTTGCAGTGGGCTATGAACCCCTGTCTAACTACATGGACGTGAGTGACACTTTATTCACATGATACCCTTCGCATACGCTCAGTCTCTCCCTTTCAACTGATCCCTTTTTCATCTCAATGTTTCATTCACCCAGTCGTCATTCTTCATTGAAGCCAGTAGGGTAACTCTAACGTTCACACACATGTTGAAAAGATCTTTGTGTAACCTTTGGGTCACTGGTTTGAGCCTCTGCCAAACTGGTTCAGTCTTTTATCTTGTTGAATCAATAACACCTCACTGGGGAAGGTAACTGCAACACCCATTCCCTGTGTGTTAAAATGAAATTCTATTTGTGATTTGTGATATGCAGGTGGTTCATATTTGAATTTGATCCTTCTCTTTCCATTATTTCTGCTTCCTCTTTTATCTTGTGATTCTCGAAGCTGTCTCTCTGGTTCCACATAATCCATACTAATGAATGTTTCTAAAAAATGAATGAATCCTCTTTTACATATGTTCGCTTCTCAAATGATACATAAAGTCACATGTTACTCTATCAATATTCATCATTCTCTCATGTGCAAACGGGATCTATCACTCAATCTCACACATGCAAACACTTCTGATTAAGCAAGGAGACTCACAGTACGGTGCCAAAAATATTGTTATTTTAGTTTTCTCCCTACAATCCAAAGATATTGGGAAAAAAATAAAAGTGTCTCCTTTTTGGGCTTTTATGGCTTTGGAAATATTCTCCTGAATTCACTTGAAATCTATCAGTCTTGCCGCATCACTGTCACTGCCTAAATCATTCTCACCATCTGATGTCTGTTTCTGTCTTACTGTTTAGATTCTTCTTTCTCACACTATCTGTATCACTATCTCTCACAATCTCACCACATTTAACCTCTTCATTTCACTTTGTGCCTCACTGTCCCTTTCATTATCTCTCTCTTCTATTGTCTCTGGCACGCTTGACCTTTCTTCTCAATTTCTACTTCTTAGCATATTTTCTTCAGCATCCCCCTCAAAATTCGTTTCCAAAAGGAATTAACATATTCATTGTGGTAAGCAAGGGAGCATGGCATCTAGGTTCAGAGTCAAAGGTAATACCTGGAGATGGGCGATGGACACCAAAGATGAACATTTTGAAGAAATACCGGGTATCTGCATTGTAACACGAGCATATTGGGCCCTGGATGGAGAAATGGAATCACAAAATGGCACCATTGTGAAAGGAGCCGAGAAATGATCTGTTGGCAAAATCGCACTCCTTAAACCACGCCAGGAATGATATTTTGGGTGAAAGATGTGGTTCATACTATCAATGAAGCCAAAAGAGCAGGGATACTTTGGATTCTAAAAAATATTTTTGAATGGGAGAAAACTGTACAATGTTTTAATACAATTTTAGGAAGTCAAGGAAGGGAATGGCAGCAGAAAGATGACTAGTGTTTTTATTTACCTAGTAGGTACCAAGGTAATCCCAGATACTAAACAGTTCTTCATTTTCAGTAGGCCTCTCTATTTTAGAGGGATTAATGGGTCTTGAAATCCATTTAGTAAAAACAAAGTAACTAAACATTGCTGTCAGTGGTAGTTGTTTTCAAACATGGATCCTCTTGAATCATTAATGTACCTGGTGCAGTAAAGGGGTTCAGAAGGCAGAGATGGAGGGGTTCAGGTGGCTTTCTGCATGACCTCTCCTTTGCTCTACAGATGTCCTACTATGGGGAAATCAGCATCGGGACACCACCCCAAAACTTCCTGGTCCTCTTTGACACCGGCTCCTCCAACCTCTGGGTGGCCTCCACCTACTGCTCGAGCTCCGCCTGCAGTAAGTATGGATCGCAGCTTTTCCTAATCAGAACAATGCATACCTACTTTTGAAAGTGAAGATATTTTACCTCTATGTTTAACCAGTTGGACATATAGTTGACAATTTTGGAGTTGTGATCCTATCTGAGTCAATGGACGAGGGATGACAAGGGCAGACTGGGCAGTAAGGAAACAAGAAGATGTTTGCCAACATGCTGGATCCTCTGATGGGTGGTTTAGATGGGGGACAGTCACCGACGTTTGCCTGGCATATGAATGCCTCTACTCCAGCAAATCTGTGTCTGCATGTTGGACAGTGCTTTATCTGTCCAAGCTGTCTACTGTTTTAGCCGTTAGAGAGGAGTCTTGAAAAGCGGTCACCTGCACCCTCCCAGTGGTAATTGACGCCTTGTTCTGTTCTCTTTATACAGCCAACCACGCAACCTTCAACCCCAGCCAATCATCTACCTACACCAGCAATAACCAGCAGTTTTCAATCCAGTATGGGACAGGCAGTCTTACTGGCATCCTGGGTTTTGATACTGTGTCCGTGAGTACCACATTTACCATCCACTAATGAATAATTAGTAAAAGAATAATGAGAGCCGCCGTCCACAATCTTCCTTAGGAGGTTGTCTTGTACCACCACTGCTGGTGCTACACTCTTCCATAACTAGACCCAACACTATGCCCTGGGTGCTCCCGACTACTGTCTACTTTGTAAGTCCTAGACCCATGTAGAAGCAGTGATGGCTGGTGAACTTTTAAAATGTCAGGGTTAAAATACCTGCCTTGAACAAGACCATGCAAGCAGGTGAAGTGTAATGTCCAACTGTTTTTAGGAGGGTTGGGGGGTGCTCTCCTCCTGAGAACACTTTGAATGAAAACAGAACCAAACAGTGACTTTTTGCAGCAGAATTTACACGTAAATTCAAATCCAGAGGCTCTAGGTTACATGAAGAAAATATCCTAATATTTGTTTGGTGTGTCGGACAGCCCTTGCACTTCCATGGGTTATTGGACCCGCCACAATAGCTGTTTCAATTATTGTTAACAATTAGCATAGCCTATCATTTATGAAAATATACATAGCATATTTAACTTAACTATGTCATCCTCCTCCTTCCAAGTAGATTCTTAGTCTTTAGTTATATATTATTACTGAGAATCTACTTAGAAGAAGCAGCGTGGAAAAGTCAAAAGTGAAACAGATCTTGAAAACATATGCCATAGACAGCAGGTGGGAACAAGAAGGTACCCGCTCATGCAGCAGTGCTTCTGTTCACCTACACAGAACTTACAAGATCAGAGAGGAAACAGGTTGCACCAAGCCTACATGCTCAGGCCATAAACAGCAGTTGTGATATGATAGAACATTTTTGGAGTATTGATGATGAAACTCTTTCACACAAGTCCCTCCCTACTAATCTCAAAGCAGCCCAAAATCTCCTTCAATTCAGAGAGATCCTGAAAACCTGACTTTTTAATCACTAATTTCCGAAACTCCTCCTTTCTTATGTGATTTCAGGGCAGCGCCAAGACACTCCTGGGGAATTCGAGCGCTATATAAAATATATTAACATAACATTACATAACAAGAAATAAGCACAGCAGTAGGTGTGACCAAGCAACAAAGATTAATAATAATCCTACCGAGCTTTGCATAAATTAGCCATCAAATACAAGCTTTAAATGTAATTGTGAAAAACAATTTTAGGATACAGTAATTTGGCCTGAAATATCAGCTTTACCACTAAGGAGGAGATAGAGGGAGATACAAATTAAGGCAGGTCCAGGCACCATCCCTATATATATACCTCATTGACAACAGACGATCTGTTATGTCATAAGTGTGTATGCTTATATGGTGGATCCTTCCTTGTCTAAAATCTCTTAGATCTAGGGAATTATATTGATGGAGATAGAGACTGATTTTAAAGGCACTCACTATTAAAAGAACCCAAAACCCTCACCCACCTAAGTGGCATGCTTTGTCCCTATGCATTTGCTCACCATCCCAGGTTTTCTCACATCGCCTGGGGTGGACTTATCTGTGGAGGAGCGCTTGACTGTTGTTTAGTTTTCACCTTGTATTCACAAGGAGATAGGAAACAGTCACATCTGTACATTTCTGAAGGTATAGGGCATGTTTATTAAAATTGTCCCTGGTAGACCAAAAGTGAAAACCTTATTGATGTCTTTACACAGCAAATTTAAAAAACCAAGAGGGTTGATTATGACACTTCATGTCGTTTAAGCCAGAATGTTTCTTGACATTTTGTGCCCACTAGACAGTCAGCGGCAATTCATCAGGACACATGGCCCTTACTTACCACCTACCCTTTGACCAGTGGCGGTCCTTGCAGGTAAGCACAGTGGGGCAGGGGTGGGGGGGTGGAATTGCAAATGATGGAATAGAGAAACGAAAATAAATAAATAAAACCACTTACCTTGCGTTCCCTGCATCACCGACTCAATGATGCGGCGAGCGCAAGTTCAGTGGTTTTATTTATTTATTTTCACTATTCTGTTGTTTGTCACTTCCACCCCAGCCCCCGCCCTGCCCTTGCCTCACCGCGCTTACCTGCACGTGCCACCACTGCCCTTGACTACCTCTCTCATGTGGCGTCTAGTAATGTGTAAGACAAAATATTTTTTAAATAAAAAAATGGCACGTATCACAGCCATCTTGTGTTGTCACTGGTGGTAATATCAATCCTGAAAACAGCAATATTCGAACTATACATCATTACAATTTCACCTGTAGCCATTAGACTGGAGCTAAGTATTCAGCCTTACTTGTTAGGGCTAAGTTAATATCCTCCTTGTACTAACTACTTGAAGTAGCTCAGTTTATGTTAGTTGTGTCTTGTTCTTCCTAAAAAAATTATAAGCAAACTCAGGACTTTTTAGTTTTTAGTGATAACCTGAAGCGCACACACTCCCAGACATAACATGCAGACATTTCAAACTGAAATTCAACAGTTTCTCTAGGGTAGATAGGTTTAACTTACCCTCTTCACCCCCCACAATTTCATGCTGAATGACAGATTAAATGTTTTACTCAATACATGTTTGAACCCAAACAACAGCATTTTATTTTCACCAGTTTCTCACATGTCACAGGGTAGATTGTACCTGTGACACAATTTAGCACCATCATCAAATACTAGGCATGTTCCTCTAATGCCAGGGATTTCCAGCACCATTACATCAGGGATATCTTGAATTATGCCATGACACTATGACAAAGATGACCACTATTTCGAGAGAGTCACTGTTGCATAATGAATAGCACCAATTATGTCAGGAACACCCACAAAACGTTAAGAATGATGTAGGAAACTGGGTTGTTGATACAGTACCACCCCACACACTTTTTGCCTAGTTTTTGATGCAACTTTGACTGTAGTGTACTGGGTACCTGCTAAGCAGGTACCAAGTGCCAGTGTTCTTTCCCAAAACTGTAAACTTGTTCCCCCAAGTGGCAATACCTTTAGCACCCTCTATAAGTCCCTAGTAAATGGGACCCTTGGTACCTAGGTTGTGAAGAATTAAAAAGGGTCCCCTAAGGGCTGGAACATTAATTGTGCCACCCTAAGAGATCCCTCGCCAAACTCATGCAGGGCTACTATCGCAGGCTGTGTGCAAACAATAGTGAAACATGACCTGACATACATCCCTGTGTGCCAGCCCCCTAACACTTCATGTACTACTTGAAAGTCACCCCTAGGGCAAACCTTACAGCCCTAAGGTAGGGTGCTTATTATTACATGTGAGAGCATACCTGCATGAACAGATATGCCCCAATGCTGGTCAGTTCCATTACTGCCAGTGCAAGTGAACAGGGAAGACATTTTAGAACATGTGCTGGACACAGGTGAAAACGAGTTCTCCAGCTACAGGATGGCTTCACTGAATATAGGGATGTTTGGTATCAAACATCTCATATTGATAAACCCAAACTAATTTGGATTTAATGAAACCAGACTCTGGTGTGGTTGGTGACTGTTTTCTGCAAGTCTGCCTCTGGAGACACTGTTCTAACCTTCTAAGGTGAGAGCCTTTTGCTCTCAGGAGACTCAGAACAAAAGCCTGTCTGGGAAGAGGGTGTCACACCCCCTCCCATTGGATGACCTGCTGATTAGCCTGCTTAGGCCGGCAAGCTTCAATGAGCTGCTGCAATTGAAATGCAAATCTGGCTACCCTCAGAGGAGAGGAAGACTTAGCAACGCCACCTCTGCCTGCCTTCCTACTGAGTTCATCTATTGCACAACAATTTGACTTGTCCTGAAGCTGCTGATACCCCAAAACCCAGGAGACCTGTCAGCCTTTGCCCTGGAACCAAGACCACCCGAGGAACAGCCGAAATGTCCCCTGCATCCTGCAGACAGCACAAGAATGACCAAAAGGACTCTGGCTCCTTCAAAACCCAACTCCGCCAAGCACTACTGTCCCTGAGCCCCCCAGCCCATGTCGAAGTAGGCCAAAGGTGTCAGCGTGGTCCCCAAGCCCTCAAGGTACAAGGTCCACTGTGTAGTGACTATTCGTGAACTCCCCAATGTCGCCTGCAGCTTCTGTTGGCAGACCCATCCAACCGTGAGTGTTGCCGAATGGAGAAATATGACTCTCGACACCCGACTACCCCAACCCAAGGAGAAGGGGCGGGTAATATTTGCGCTATATAAAATTGCATTAACTAATGTCCCCCAATATCATAAGAACAGAAGCAACTCATTGGTTTCAACAGACTGGTTCCCAGTCCCCTCCTGCAGCCTCTTTCTACCACAATCATTCTCCATAAGATAACATTGGGCATCCACTGCTGTTTGGCACCTCTGCACCCAGCAGCCCTTGTGCCACTGGTGGTGTTCTGCTGGGCTGCCTTGGACCTTGCCCACCACTCACTTTAACTCCTGGAGAAGGGTCCCATAAATCGCTGACAAGAACTGGTAAACCGCATACGATGTTCATCCCATTGGATAACATAAAATAACTTTTTGAACTAAAAAACAATTTCACATTTTAAAAACATACTGGCAGGAACAATTGTCTTCTGATGCCTAAATATATATAAAGATACTTGCCATATTTATAAATTGATGTGGATCTTCTTTTTTGAGTCGTTTGTCTCATTTGTTGACCATTTTGTGTATTTCCAGATGTCTTGCACTCCTCTGTGTTAAGCCCAAGGCTGCTCGACCACACCACCCCCTAACAGAGCACCTTGAGATTGCCATAGAAAAAGCCCCGTCCACACATAACAGAAACCATGGACTCTTTACACGATATATCTCATTATGATATATCATATAAAGAGCCAGCTTACCACAGATGGGTTACTATTTTGCCACGGATAGCCAGATTGTTTTATAAAAATGTCTACTATGTCAAGGATGGGATAATATTATGCAAGTGTAAGCCACAATATTGGCAAGCATATATACAATTTCAAAGAGGGCCACCATTAGGATAAGCTACCAACAGTGAGACTGTAGTTGGCCATTGCAAAGACTTTCAAGGAGGAAGTCATATCACCATTTTGCCATGCTGTGAGTGCTGCATTCATCTGGGGTTAAGAACTGAACAACCAGGCATTGAGTGGTTGTTGATATATGGATGGTACAAGCAGAGTCTGGGGTCAAGCATAGTGGGTGGAGTCTGGGCTCAGCTAGCATAGGAGGTATGCTTAGGCATGGACTACAAGATAGGATGCAGAAACAAGCAACACAGCAATCTGTGCATGTTCCACTTCCAAGAAATAAGATCAATCAATAGAGGCTCTTGCATGTGTCAGTCTGGGTGAGATTCTGTATCACTCAGTATATTGCCTTGAGGCATGTTGGGTGACAATGCCATTGTCAATGATAGATGGATGCCTGTGGTGGTCAAATATATCTAGGTCAAGGGACACTACTGTTGCATCATGTCTCATTGTTGGCCTGACGGTAGGGCATGTCTTTTTTTACAAAATTAGGGAACAAACTGTCTGGTTCGCATGTTGCTCCGATCACAAAATATTTCAATCTTCAGAAATGAGCTCTGTGCTCATGAAAGGAACACATTAAGCACTGTGGCTCCTCCAGATGTCATTTCTGTGAAATTTGACTTGATTACAATGTTTTTTTAATCATTCTTTAGATCCAGGGCATCGCAATCACACAGCAAGAATTTGCCTTGAGCGTCAATGAACCTGGCACCAACTTTGTCTATGCTCAGTTT
Source organism: Triturus cristatus (assembly GCF_964204655.1). NCBI lineage: Eukaryota > Metazoa > Chordata > Amphibia > Caudata > Salamandridae > Triturus > Triturus cristatus. The sequence goes on along the minus strand of NC_140584.1, from coordinate 370,459,656 downwards.
GATGGAATCTTGGGTTTGGCCTACCCTTCAATTGCAGCTGATGGTGCCACCACCGTCATGGAGGGCATGATGAACCAAGGCCTTCTGTCCCAAAACATCTTTGGCTTCTACCTGGGGTATGTGACTGTGAGCTCCTATAGCTGCAATGCATATATTGTCAAGGCAAGTAGATGTGGAGTTAAGACTAGTAAATCCATTCCTACCTATATGCTCTTACTACAGTGACATGCTGGTAGTTGATATTCTCGATACAATTTTATTGCAGGATGTTAAAAAATATATTTTGACATACAAGTGGATATTAATGCTGTATTCCTGTCTCCCTATCTTTGCTGCTTCACAATCTTGCTGTGTGGTGTTTTTGAAAAGTAGATGTATGAACTCTATGTGATATTGTGTAGTGAAAAATTCCTGTGCCCTCTCCTTTGTCATGTGAATCAGTGGCTCTTACAGTGTGTCTTAGGAATGTTGCAGGAATGCAATATTTCTACAGGTATGTTTAGTAACACCTAAATCATGTCTCATTTGTCTTTTGTGTATGTTATCTCTTGCCAGCCAACAAGGCAGCCAGTCAGGAGGTGAGCTTGTCTTTGGTGGAGTGGATTCTAATTACTACACTGGTCAAATCACCTGGACACCGGTCACACAGCAGATGTACTGGCAGATCGGCATTTCGGGGTGAGCACCTCTTAGTTGAAATTTACTAGCCTGACTCTTCTCTTTCATTATGTTTTTCTTCTGTCTCTTTTTATATGTTCATAAACACACCACAATTATCCATAATTTATTAACTGTCAGACATTGTTTATCTTCATTACATGTTAACACATGGATGGCCATGACTTAAACCTTTTTAGATTGTACTGATGAGTTTAGTTTAATATGGTTTCCATGGTGAAAAATGGTTGTCCATGGTTTATTAGCCTTGTTTATATAGTCATCCAGGGTTGACCTGATTTATATGTTTAATCATGGTTGTCTGTGGTTTATTCTTTTTTACAAAAGTTATGGCGCAAGGAAGAGATGATAGATTACCACATATGGTTACATATGGAAACAACAGGATTGCCTAGTTTGTTTACACCTGCGATAAAAGGTTCAAGGGGATTGCTTGGGTGACTGGTGAGTGAGTTTACCCTGGGGATGTATAGGAATGCTGATTCTCCTAATTTGAGTGTAAAACAATCGAGATTTAATTAATGACAAGGAGGCCAGTATTATGTATGACACCCTTCATTTACTACTCTGCAGCACTTAGAAGAAACCACAAGAACATCAGAACCATAGGTGAGCACACAATAGAACACTCCTGCCCATATAAACACTACATCCTCCTTTTTCCTCTTCTATCGTGCTGCCCTGAGGTAGATAAACATCCTATGCTGCCTTTCAATTGGTGGGTTTTAGCTATTCATTATGCATATATTTTAATGCATCAGGGTTATTTATGGACGGTTTGCTTTTATTTTCTAGTGGATTTACGAAGGTATTTTTTAATTTAAAACCAAAAATGTTTACTGGTACTTCTACAAAATGTAGATGTTTAGGTTGATAGAGTAAAGTTAAGCGATGTACTAGTAAGGTAAGAATTTAATTAAATGGTTTGGTGGTCTTACCCGATTCCGTTGAAGTGGCAGTTGTTTGACATTCGAAAATTACCCTTGCGTGCACCGTCTGATGTGCACTCAAGTGAGGTCAGCTTAAAGCTGTATCCACCATGTTGCATTAGCACACCGCATTACACATAGGTGCACTGGTGTGTTGAAGTCAAGTTTTTCACAGCCATTTGGATATGTTTTAGAGTGTCCGCGATAGGCTGTGGTATGACAGTTGAAGCGGCAACACTGCAAGCGGATATAAGAGATGCTGGTTTCTTTAGTTTCAAGGTTACTCACCGAGTGAGCTTATACTGGCGTTGTATTGGAATGTAGAGAGTGAGCTTACACTGAAGTTGTGTGTGACTCTGTACAAAAGGTACAGGGTATGGTATCATGGTAAATTAGCTTACTCTATGCAAATGTCAGATCGTGAGAAGCGCGCATGTACTATGGTTGTGTGGGAATCCAGTGAGTGAGATTACCCTATCGCTGTGTGGTCATTAACAATGAGTGAATGTACACTGGGGACATGTGGGAATGGGAGGACTGAACATACATTCTGTTGTGGGGAACCTCAGAAATCCTATACTGGACCTAGATGAGATGATGTAGTGTGCGATTGCATGTTAAACATGCACAATAACTAATTTTCTGCCATATTTCTCATCAGTTTTGGAGTTAATGGTCAACCGACTGGCTGGTGTGGCCAGGGGTGCCAAGGAATCGTGGACACCGGCACGTCCCTGCTCACTGCCCCTGGTCAATACATTGCTGCTTTGATGCAAGATATTGGAGCAACTCAGGATTCAAACGGACAGGTAGGGACCAGAGATAAACCCCTCCACTTACACCTTTACCACTTATGGGGGATTCTAATGTCCCTGAGGGTGTGATACTAATAGGTCCATCTTTAAATAATGACCCGTGCATATATATCGACTCCACAATAACCACTACCACCCTACCTCCACAGTAAGTAAATACAGGTTAGTATAGTAAATGTACACTTCCTTACGTAAGCTTACATTGCAGAGATGGTATTCTTCCATATCGTGGAGTCAATAATGTCCAGGTTAATTTTATTGACATTGGCATACAACCTGATGGATGAAGTAGAATGTGTGGGTAAGAGGGCTTCTGCACTTTGGTTTGAATGTTGGTCTACATTCAAACGAGAGAAAAGGCTTTTGTTAATGTTGTCATCTTTTTGTTCACAGTATGTGGTCAGCTGCAGCAATATTGACAGTCTACCCACCCTGAGCTTCACTATTGGAGGCACCTCACTACCCCTACCGCCCTCTGCATACATTCTCCAGGTATGGTTTACTGTAATTGCTTTCAGATATTGGTACAATTTGTCAATCCTAGAAGACCCCATTACATTGATCATCCTGCCTTACATAAAGGACCATGACACGTCTGACACATGCTTCTACACATAATGTACAGAGCCACACCTGAAGCACCCTGTCACACATAGAGCACTATGAAACCCCTGGAAGACCCTGACATTTCCAGTGTTCTCAGCATTCTTAGTTCATCCAGTATGCATGACATCAGACCTCTCATATTTCTATATTCCATGCATGAGAAGGTCCTCGGTTTCAGACTGTATCTTTGCAAAATTGTATTCCTAAATTATTAGCCGGATAGACTGGACTGGTAGCCGCAGCAGCATATGCAGGTAAGTGCGGTGGGGCAGGGCGTGGGGAGGGGGGGATGTCAACAGACGACTGAATAGGGGTGACTAAATAAATATTTAAATCCTATTCCGTCATCTGTCGACATCTCCCGCCCCTCCTCGGCCCTCCCCACCGCGCTTACCTGAACCGGCCAATGCTGCCCGGCAGTACCAGAATGCAAAGACCTGCACTGGATTACTTTTTATTGCATGCTATTTGGGAAAACTGAAAGCTCTGTGATATTGATATTACCCATAGCTAGTCAACCATGTTATTTATTCCTGGCATTTCCTGTCACATATACTGAATCTTGTCACAGCATGTAGACCTCCTGAGCCCTCTGCTGCACCTGGTACAAAATACCTATCTAGGACACACTGCCACCACGGGCAATCCCTACCCTAACAGGTACAACCGGCCATCCATGACGCACCCTTTAACGACTTTGTAACCCTGCCACATCAGCTACACCTTGCACTAGAGGAGCACTTGCTACACCTGGTGCCCAATGCTACACCATGTGAGACATGCAGCTCCAGGTACTCACTATGTCCTTTGTACACCTTGCAGCACATAGTACACCCTGGTCATCTCGGTACACTATGCTCAGCTTGATGCACTGTTCCACATTCAATCCAACCTCTCCATCCTTATAGATCCTATCACATGTGGCAAACTTGCACTCTGTATGCATCCGGCCACTCCAGTCAGACCTCCCATGCCCAGTATCTTATGCCGGGCCTTGAAGAACCACATTTGGTACATCCTACCACACTAGGCGCAGCACATTTCTCCTGAATTATCCTGACACACACTATAAACCCTGATAAACCACGCTACCCTGTTACCCAGTCTGTGCATCCACACTGGCGTAATCTGCCACACCTTTTTACCAGCACTCTTTCAACCTAGAAATCGACAACACTCTTTGCCACTGTACTACATCATTATCCACTCATCCACTCAAAGCTGCCACCTTACCATACTATTTGACCTAAGTTGCGTCGCGTCCGTGCGACACAACTCCAGCACTGCGCCAACGTTACGGCAGCAGATGCAACACTATCTGTATTTCCTTGCGCCATGATGCGCCGCATTGTAAATGCAAAAGACACACAATTGATGGACGGAATGCAGAACAAATCAAAACATTCACCCCCAGTCAAGAGATCTGGGTTAAATCCATCATTCTATTGCTCACCATGCCACCCCAGTTTAAACCTGGCTATATGCAAATCAGTCTTGACCCTGTGCCTCATGGGAACAGTCCAGCCCGAACTGCCAAGCCAGGTCCTCCCTGGACCGGAAACAAGCATCCTAGGACCGGTTTCGGGGTTTCACCCCTCTTCAGCCAGGATAGCTTGATTCCAGTGGCACAGTGAGCCCAGGACTCACGTCTGAGCACACCAGGCGCACTTAGGGCGAGAAAGCAAAAGACACACAATTGATGGACGGAATGCAGAACAAATCAGAACATTCACCCCCAGTCAAGAGAGCCATTGTTCTTTTGCTCACCATGCCACCCCAGTTTAGACCTGGCCATATGCAAATCAGTCTTGACCCTGTGCCTCATGGGGAACAGTCCAGCACGAACTACCAAGCCAGGTCCTCCCTGGACCGGAAACAAGCATCCTAGGACCGGTTTCGGGGTTTCACCCCTCTTCAGCCAGGATAGCTTGATTCCAGGGGCACAGTGAGCCCAGGACTCACGTCTGAGCATACCTGGCGCACTTAGGGTGAGAAAGCAAAAGACACACAATTGATGGACGGAATGCAGAACAAAAGGACCTGGCTTGGCAGTTCAGGCTGGACTGTTCCCATGAGGCACAGGGTCAAGACTGATTTGCATATGGCCAGGTCTAAACTGGGGTGGCATGGTGAGCAAAAGAATGAAGGATTTAACCCAGATCTCTTGACTGGGGGTGAATGTTTTGATTTGTTCTGCATTCCGTCCATCAATTGTGTGTCTTTTGCTTTCTCGCCCTGAGTGCGCCAGGTATGCTCAGACGTGAGTCCAGGGCTCACTGTGCCACTGGAATCAAGCTATCCTGGCTGAAGAGGGGTGAAACCCCGAAACCGGTCCTAGGATGCTTGTTTCAGGCCCAGGGAGGACCTGGCTTGGCAGTTCTGGCTGGACTGTTCCCATGAGGCACAGGGTCAAGACTGATTTGCATATGGCCAGGTCTAAACTGGGGTGGCATGGTGAGCAAAAGAATGATGGATTTAACCCAGATCTCTTGACTGAAGGTGAATGTTTTGATTTGTTCTGCATTCTGTCCATCAACTGTGTGTCTTTTGCATTGTAAATGCGGTGCATCCTTGGTGGCGCAAGGATTGAGATGCGTGTCGCAAGTTTCCTGGCGCATACCTGCTGATTTGCAGGAATGCGCCAGGAAACGTAAATCTGCCCCCTCGTTGAGAAGGTATTTGAAGCTTTGGGACTTGCACCAACTCCATAAATGCTAAATGACAACAGAGAGGCAACGCCAAAATTGGAACCCGTTTTTTTTCGAAAAACGCACTGGGTTCTACTCAGACTCGCTCTTGTACCCCTGCATGTTAATCTTTCACTGTCTCTCCATCTAAGAGAATTATTACGAAAGCATAAAATTGCCTTCTTGTGTCTTTCAACAGAATAATGGCGAGTGCTCCGTTGGTATCATGCCCACTTACCTCCCCTCCCAGAACGGACAGCCCCTCTGGATCCTGGGTGATGTCTTCCTGCGGCAATACTACTCTATCTATGACGTCACCAACAACCAAGTGGGTTTTGCCACAGTGGCCTAGATCTGGGTCCTCTGTGCCACCAGCCTTCATGCATTTTTCCTCTCATTCCTTAATATTACTGTTGGATTCTGGGTGCTTATTCCAACCCTCTGGTAGTATTCCACCTTGTTTGATTTAATAGATTAATGTACTGACTCTAATGTTGAATTTTTTTCTTAAATTAAAATGAAGTGTCGACCTACTCCTAACTGTCTTTGAGCTTTCTTAAGTGAGAGATTAGGCCCATCAAATGATCATTTATTTAAGCGTGAAACTTTGTTAACCCTGCTGGAAAAGAAAAAAATAGTTTGGGTTCAACAATAGAATTAACCCATCTGCTACAGACATGGATAAACAAATATCAAATATGACTTTGTATCCAGAAAAAATAGGTGAACATATGAACATACAAAGATTATTGTTAACATCTTACAAGTTCAGGGTAGTTTTGTGTTTCGTTGATCATGTTGTATTTTACAAAATATATGCATGTCAGTTCTGGGGCGGAGCTACATCAATGCAGAGCCGCACAGCGCCAGCTATCTGCGCATGGGAGCAATGTTGTTTAGGTATTTCAGATCGAGCCTGGGCATATTCTAAAGGTGAGAGATCTGTAATATCCACCAGGAAGAGCTTTACCGAAGGTAACTTGTTCTTTTTGCTACTGCTTTACAACAAAGTTTAATGATTTGCTTTTAGTTCTTAGCTCATGAGGTTGTTTGGAGTGTGGGTGGCAGACAGAGGCCACATGAAAGCTCAGCTTCTTTGGGTCTCCTGAGTGTAAGAGCACCTCGAGCTGATCCAGAGCCGGGCCTGTGACTTGAGCTTTCAATTGCCCCCCATTTATACCACGTAGAGGCACCATCCTTTTTGTGTATACTTCTGGGTTCATTGTTATTTATAATATGTGGGTTAAGCGCATACAAAAGTAAAAATGCCACAATCAGGATGGTTTTCAACCTTAAATTTGACCATGTTACTTCTTATTGTGGCCAACAATATTGGCTTCCTGTCAATACACGTGAACAATGTGAGACTGTATGCCTAATGTGCAATGCATTTTATGGGTCTGCATTGCCTTTTCTATAGGAAAAGTTTAGAAAATATGCCCACAGTTGCCAATTGAAACCCTCTTCTACTTTTACGATTCCAAATTGTAAGCTGAAAAACTGGAGCTGTAAATCACTCCTAGTATTAGGAGCATCCTTTTGGAATTCAATGGCTTCCTCTATTCAAGTGGAATTCAACCTGCTTAAATTCTCCTGAAACTTCTAAGCTTGTTTACACTTCCAGTGATAATGTGGACCAATCATGCTGATATTACCTTTGCGTTTGTATTAGCACCAAGAGAGTCTGCAAAAGAGTGATAGTGTGCTTTATAAAATCCCAAAAATTATAACATAGGTAACTTATCTGAGACCTGCTCTTTTTTAGGCCTGTGAGAAAATGGGTTGGCGGTTGAGGGGAATGTGAGCTCTTCTCCAGCAACAGCCACAATCTTGTCAGGGTGAACCAAGAAAGTCACTAAATTAATCTGTGCTTAAGCCCCTTGTAGCTTGGCACAAAATCAGTCAGGCTGAACTGAGAAGAGCAAATGTGTAATGATTTAAGAAGCACACAAACAGTAATAAAGTGAAAAAACACAAGAAAATCCCACACCAATTTAGAAAAATAAAGTAAACTTTAAAAATTAGTTGACACCAAAACTAGAACTATCCAATCAGTAGGATCAGAGATATGCAATTTCAAAGATATGGTGTCAGGATACCAGACAGCGATTTCTATAGGATCAGAAGTAGCTCCCAACTCCACTTGACCACTGTGCCGGGTGAATCTTTTAAACCCATCACAACACACCAGCTGGGGGGAAGGGGAAGTGGGTAAAAAGAGAAACTTCCACAGAGAGTCCGGCGGGCATCAACTACACCCTTCAGTTCAGGAGTCTGCTTGGTCTTCTTGATGTGCGCACTGGAAATGATGCCTTTAAAAAACAAAGTAATAACAACAATATTCAAATTAATATAAAATTGTCTAAAACTCAAAATTCTATTATTCTTTCCCCAAACTCATTACCTGGACTACATTGAGGAGTTGCTTCTGTCTTAAATACATCTAGTCAAAATTATGTACACATATTGGCTATTCTTTGATGTTCTTCCTTGGAAGAAACTGCAACAAGGGCACACTTCAATTCAATCTTTGTGTGTAGAAATTTGCTTTCTCTTCAACCTTAAAACATTGATCTATCTATCTATCTATCTATCTATCTATCTATCTATCTATCTATCTATCTATCTATCTATCTATCTATCTATCTATCTATCTATCTATCTATCTATCTATCTATCTATCTATCTATCTATCTACATATCTATCTATCTATACGCATAACTGGTTGGGGGATGCAGTCCCCTTGGCTGCAGAGGGTCATTGGGGCCCAACAGCCCCTTCTGTTACCTCCAGTAATCCAGTAAATCCCACACAGTGGGATTGGTGAGGGGTAATCAGAGACTCTGCCCCTTTCTTTACCACTCTGAAAATGCACCTCTGGGCACACTACTGGTTTAGAGATGAAGTCCCTTGGATGCTGAGAGTCCTTGGGAGCCAGGAACCACTTCTGTTAACTCCAGGAAGTCCCACACAGTGGGATTGCCGAGAGGTCTTGCCCTCTTTCTCCACCACTTTGCAAACGTGTCTTCTGGTGTACAGCTGTTTGGGGGATGAAGTCCACTTTACTCATGAGGTCCCTTGGGGGCCAATTACCCCTCCTGTTACCTCCAGTGAGTACCACACAGCAGGATTGCTGAGAGGTCCGTGGAGCCTATGCCCCTTTTCTCCACCACTTAGCAAACGCGCCTCCTGGCACACTACTGGTTGGGGGATGAAGTTCTCTTGGATGCTTAGGGACCTTGGGGGCAAATAAGCCCCACTGTTACCTCCAGTAAGTCCCATACAGTGGGATTCCTGATGGTTGGTTGGGGGGCCCATCCCCTTTCTCCACCACTCTGCAAATATGACTACTACTTAAAAAACCATAGAAATTCACTTAAAAACAAAGGTTACACGGATGTTATAGTTAGGCAACAGAATTTGAAAAACCTTAGAAATTCACTTAAAAAAACAAAGGTTACAGGGATTTTATAGAAAGGAAATACAATTTTAAAAACCTTAGAAATTCCCTGAAAAAAACAAAAGTTACAGGGGGAAGAGTTTAAGATTTCACTTATACATAACCAGTGAAATTCAGCAGTTATAGTTACCTGAGTTAACTATAACTTATGCCCCCGCAATGCACTGCTTCTGACCTCACATATTACATCACTCATGACATGGTCAGTGACATCACTGATGACATACTGATGACATCTCAAATGAGTTTATGGGTGTTAAACATATATACCAACCTACTACAAAAGTTACATTAGTATACTGGGTGCACTACTACTGAGTGATACTATTTCTAAAATATATTATGTGAGTGGCTGTGTGACTGTATCCTTGTGTGCATGGGTGTGTAAGTAGCTGTATGTATGTATAAGTGGGTGCATGAGCAGTTGTGTGGGTGAGTGAATTGCTGTGTGAGTGGCTGTATTGGTCAGTGAGTGGGTGTGTCATTGGCTGTATGGGTGCATGAGTGGTGATTTTTCAGTACAGGAGTGTACTGAACAATAAGTCTGAAGGTCTCATGTTTATACCTGGTGCCAATTTTGAACTGGAAGAAACCTCTGGAGTCTTCCACCTGCAGAAGTGTCTGGAATTTCCTGCCACTGTTCCCGGGTCCTAGTCTATCTGCAGGCACAATAGGCTAGTGATAAGCCCTTTGTGTGTGAGCTGATGCAGTGTCTCTGAAGTGCAAGTGAGACAGGTGACAGCTTCACCCCTCTGATCAAGCCAGGATGGCCCATCCTGCCAACATATATAAATGAATAATTTGTGGCACTCTTTAAGTAAACAATGTGAAATCACTGTAATAAACCAATTCAACTAGTATAGAGTGCAAGTGGGTACCACCCTCCGATCTAGGGCGTAAAAAATATAGTGTGCAGTTATCTTCAATGAGATCAACATACCCACTTGGCACTGCTTTTGGTAAATTCCCTCTAATAATTACTAGTTTGTCATGTGGATTTGATCCTCACATAATAATTTATTAAATAATAAAGTCTATTATTTTTTAATCATGTTCTTCGAGTTGCGAAATCACAATTAAAGACAAGAATCCGCTATTCATTCGATCAAACAAATTCCATTATATAGATCACAATGCAGTTTGGGACGGCGCCCTTCATCAGGGGAAATATCCTTAAAATTATCCAAAATACCAATAATCAATGATCCAGGAAATGTAAAGACCGCAACTCTTTAAATGATGTAAAATGCAAAAAAGTACATTGACAGTGAAAGATGAACATCCGTAATGCTTACAGAAACAATAGCATGTGAAATTGACTTAAAAAGTACTTAAAATAAATATAAATATGTAGAGTGAGTATCGATGCTGAGGAAAAGAAAAACAAAAGACACCCCGGTAAAACAGAAAACAGATACAATTGTCTATGCAACTGTGAAACGCCAGAAAAGTTTGATAAGGCCAACCAGTATTAAAGAAATGCCAGAAGTGAGGAAATAGCCTTATAAATCAAGAACCAGACACAATCTATTGTATGTGCGCGAACCCCAGTGCTCTACTGTAGGTGAAATTTAAGGGTCAATGTACTTTCAACAAGCCAAGGTGGATGAGCTCTAGGTTCTTACATTGTGTACGTTACATGCAAGTAATTAACCGAAGGAAAGGCTAGGTCGAAAAGTGCAGAAAAGTTGTGATTCTTGAACAGGAGCTCAACATGCATTATAGCCCAAAAGAAAACATACCGATCAACGTGGTTACTGTCTGTGCGCCCGTGCATGGAAAGTCAAACGAAGTAATGTGAGCAAAGTGCCCGGGTGAAGTACTGTGAGCAAAGCCCGGGTGAAAAAATAAAAGAAAGCGAAGTGGAAAAAGTGAAGAGGGACAAAGTGTGTGAACTTGACAACCTGATGGCGATGAAGATCCCGCCATTTTGAAATGTAACGTCTGAGAGTGGTACACAGTTACTTCTGATCCAAAAGTTCATTAAAAATAATACATCCTGCGAAAATACAGAACAATATAATCCAAACTAAATAAGAGTTAGAAAAAAATTACATTGAAAGTATCATGTAACAAAACGTCTTTGAGAAAGGAAACTGCAGTTTACATTAGCAAAGCAATGAATAACATTTCACAAATAACAACTAAAATCCAACCATTCATTTAGACCTTTGGGATTCAGAACAATTCACGTTGTAACAACCATTTTTTGGTGTCTCTCCCTTACTTAACTGGCACGGTTTCTAAAATTAAAAACCTCAGTTGCCTGACATTGTGTTTGAATATTTTAAAGTGTACAGCTACCAGTGATTTATCCTAGTGGTTGCGTATATTACTCTTGTGTTCAGTCACTCGAATTTTTATCTTATGCTCCGTTTTTCCCAGGTCCTTTTGTAGGGTATGTCATGGTATCACCTTTGATTATGTTGTTGCAATGACCGCAATTAAGACATGGAGTAGTCCCTTTGTTTACAATGGTGATAGGTTTGGTGGATTTTTTTAAACATTTAAACATTCTCTGAGATTTCTGGTTCTCTGGTATGAAAAGAGTGTAGGATTTTGAAAAATTTCCCTGAAGTCAATTTCAGTTTGCACCATGGACCAGTGTTTTAGCATCATTTCTTGATCTGATACAGCCCCTTCTGTTACCTCCAGTAATCCAGTATTTAGAGACAAATACTTGTCTGAATTTCTCAACTATTTTCTTGCAGTTAATGTCATACTTTTCCTCTTTGGATGAAATTCTCTTAATCCTTAATAATTGAGAGTACGGTAGATGCTGTTTGAGAGCACTTTGATGACAGCTGTTATAGTGAAGTCAATTATTTCTGTCAGTTGCTTTGGTAAACACATCTGTTTCCAGATTCTTTCCCTGTATAGTGATAGCCACATCTAAGAATGTAATACAGTTTTTGCTTATTGTATTGTTAAAGGTGATTCGTTCATCAATAGTGTTCAAATAATGAATAGCTGTGACAAGTTGAGATTCTTGACCCTTCCATATTAGGAAATATAATCTATGTATCTCCAATATATTACCAAATTTTGAAGCCACTCTGATTTTTGGAGAATGGTATTAATTTCGAACCGATGCATGAATAAATTAGAGTAGCAAGGAACTGTGCAATTTCCCATGGATGTGCCTGATAGTTGTAGATAAAACTGTTCGTTCCAAGTGAAATGACTGCGAAAAAGTGTCAAATGTAGTAGCTCTAAAAAAGGACTTTAAGGTCTTGGTTCATCTCGTGATGCACCAAGAAGGATTCGACTGTGTGTAATCCTTGATTGTGAGGTATAGAAGTATATAGAGAGTGCCAAATGGAGACGTTGATCCCATCCTGCCAACACCCAGACCTTCCATTATGTGGCTGCCAGGGAGGAATACACAAAGACCAACTGCCAACTACACCTAGTCATATGACCCAGGAAACAGGTTCCAGGTGCCAAAGGTTCAGAACAAGAAAATGCCAACTTTATAAAAGTGATAACAAAGGGGATGATGGACGGAGCGTTTGAGCAAATCAAACACTCACCCCCAGTCAACTGATCTGGGTTTAATCCATCCTCATTCTTTAGCTCACTCCACCACCCCAGTTCAGACATGGCCATACGCAAATCAGTCTGACCCTGTGTCTCATGGGAACAGTCCAGCCCGAACTGCCAAGCCATGTCTTCCCTGGACCGTAAACAAGCATCCTGGGACCGGTTTCGGGTTCATAACCCTCATCAGCCAGGCTATCGTGAATCCAGTGGCAAAGTGAGCAAGGGACCCACGTCTGGGCCTACCCTGCCAACTTAGGGCGAACAAAGTGATACCAAAGGGGATGATGGACGGAGCGTTTGAGCAAATCAAACACTCATCCCCAGTCAACAGATCTGGGTTTAATCCATCATTATTCTTTAGCTCACTCCACCACCCCAGTTCAGACATGGCCATATGCAAATCAGGCTGACCCTGTGCCTCATGGAAACAGTCCAGCCCAAACTGCCAAGCCATGTCTTCCCTGGACCAGAAACAAGCATCCTGGGACCAGTTTCGGGTTCATAACCCTCATCAGCCAGGCTATCTTGAATCCCGTGGCAAGTGAGCAAGGGACCCACGTCTGAGCATACCCTGCCAACTTAGGGCGAACAAAGCGATACCAAAGGGGATGATGGACGGAGCGTTTGAGCAAATCAAAAACTCACCCCCAGTCAACTGATCTGGGTTTAATCCATCATCATTCTTTAGCTCACTCCACCACCCCAGTTCAGACATGGCCATATGCAAATCAGTCGGACCCTGTGCCTCATGGGAACAGTCCAGCCTGAACTGCCAAGCCATGTCTTCCCTGGACCGCAAACAAGCATCCTGGGACCGGTTTCGGGTTCATAACCCTCATCAGCCAGGCTATCTTGAATCCAGTGGCAAAGTGAGCAAGGGACCCACGTCTGGGCATACCCTGCCAACTTAGGGCGAACAAAGCGATACCAAAGGGGATGATGGACGGAGCGTTTGAGCAAATCAAACACTCACCCCCAGTCAACTGATCTGGGTTTAATCCATCCTCATTCTTTAGCTCACTCCACCACCCCAGTTCAGACATGGCCATATGCAAATCAGTCTGACCCTGTGCCTCATGGGAACAGTCCAGCCCGAACTGCCAAGCCATGTCTTCCCTGGACCGGAAACAAGCATCCTGGGACCGGTTTCGGGTTCATAACCCTCATTAGCCAGGCTATCTTGAATCCAGTGGCAAAGTGAGCAAGGGACCCACGTCTGGGCCTACCCTGCCAACTTAGGGCAAACAAAGTAATACCAAAGGGGATGATGGACGGAGCGTTTGAGCAAATCAAACACTCACCCCCAGTCAACTGATCTGGGTTTAATCCATCATCATTCTTTAGCTCACTCCACCACCCCAGTTCAGACATGGCCATATGCAAATCAGTCTGACCCTGTGCCTCATGGGAACAGTCCAGCCCGAACTGCCAAACCATGTCTTCCCTGGACCGGAAACAAGCATCCTAGGACCGGTTTCGGGTTCATAACCCTCATCAGCCAGGCTATCTTGAATCTAGTGGCAAAGTGAGTAAGGGACCCACGTCTGGGAATACCCTGCCAACTTAGGGCGAACAAAGCGATACCAAACTTTATAAAAGTGGCATTTTCATAATTATGGCTTTAAATTGGACATCAACATTAAAAAGGGTTTTAAATTACAATTCATCAGACACCAAACATGACAGTTTCACCTTCTGCCAAATAAAAGTTATCACTTATTAAATGTAATAAGTTAACTCCATATTATCCTATGGGAGAAGTGGGCCTCACAGTAGTGAAACACGAATTTGTGAATTGTTCACTACCAGGATGTGTACACTTTGAAAATACATGTCTAACCATTGATTTACAATGCACCCTGCCCTATGGGCTGTTTATGGCCTGCCCTAGTGGTGACTTATTTATTGGAAAGGAAGGTTTACGCCTGGCAAAATGTTTATTTCACTTGGCCGAAACTGCACACAGAGAACCGAGACATGTTTAAAAAGGCTTCTTATCTCGGTGGCAGAGTAAGTGCTGCAGGCCCACTAGTAGCACATTCTAGACTATTCCTCCTTCTATCCCTCATGATTCTACTCAATCCAACTAACAGACTTGCATGTCCATCACTCAAATTTCCCTATACTAATCCACAACTATTTATTTTTGGGTTCCGCAGTAGTGTGCTACTCGCTGAAAAGCACTTTGATGCCTCATCATGGGCAGTAAGCACCATATAAACACAATTACTATTACAAAGCTGGTAGAGTACATGTATAAACCAGTGTAGTGCTTATAATTTCTGTCAAGCAAAAGGCAACACTATGGGATCGCCATCAGCATATTCAGTTATCTTTAGGTCACTGCAACCAACGACTTAAAAAATATGCAGAAGCTAAGAAAAATATGCAGTTTTACATAAAAGAGTAATATCAAACATCAGGTCATTAATAGGTTTTGTGATATAACAAGAGTAGTCATGGCACTGGCTTAATAGTACTCTGTATTTTAATTCTATGAACAGCTGCCCTTGTCATAACTTGTGAGGCCTTTTATGTATAGGTTTTGACAGCACAGTTGTGAAACAGAGCTATTGCTAACAAATTATAGAGAGTGGGCTTTGGGTCTGCCTCATTTAACAGTTGGGTTTCTTAGACATGGCACTTTCAGCTGAAGGCTTTAGACTTTGTCAATCATGTCTTGGCTCAGCCCAGTGGAGTATTCGTCTTTCAGATAATGCTATTGGCTATTTGAATGCTTCCTTCTGCCTTCGCTTGAATTACACGAATAAATTAAACTCAGACCTATTGGCTTCACCAACGCTTATTTTCAGGAGTTGTCATAGATCCCGCTTTAAGGAAGACCAAAAAATATCAGAGCTTTAATGATGGAAAATGAACCACCCACAGACATGAGCAGGAAATGTTCAAGTAGATCAGTAATTCAGGAAACAGAATACATAGTAATCACTCTCTGCCCAGTAGAGCCATTTAAAGAAAAAGTTTAAATTGCACAGCCAATTCCACCTGGCGGTCCCCAGAGCATCAGATAAATTGGCACCACTGATCAAAGGGGAGAGTGGTACCCGCTCAGGGAGGAGGCCTCTCAGCCCTTCACCTGGGTAAGGTACACACATCACCAGCGGTGAAGCTCAACCTCCATGCTACTGCGGTTCACCCAGGTAGACAATAACTAGGGGCGTGCCCCATCAGGGGAGAATTGCTACCATTATAGCACCCTTCAGCAGTCCCACCTGCCAATCCCTTTTCCCTACTATTTCTGTTTTGTATAAGGGAAAGATAAACATATTAGGAAAAACAACAATGAAACCAACACTTCGGGTTGAGGGACAACAGGACAAGTGGACGAATCGTATGTAATAATCCGGTGCAAAATAACTAATTGCACATAAAACATACTATATGTGCATAAGAGGGCATTTTCAACACTCTAGAGCTCGATCAATGCTGTGGTAGAGATATAAAAATAGAATATAATTTAACACATCATCACCAACTTGCTTATAAAGCCCCTCCCATTTTGCCTCCAGATTTCTTTCCGATTCATGTGGGCAATCTGTCAAATAGGCTGAATCCCATATATTTAAACCGTTTTCTCCACGGAAATATTTACTGTATAATTTCTTACAGCACTTTCTGCTAAAACCCGTTTTGGTAAATCCTGCTTCTACTGTCTTTTGTTCTAACCCTCACCTCACTTCCAAGCCATAGCGATGCATTTTTTCATTAGCACCTGATCCAAATGTATAAATACAGCAGTAAACTTGTTCTTCCTCTTCTTCAGCACCTGCCTCAACAAACTCTGAGGGCCTCATTTATGAAAAGTGTTGCATCACTGGTTTATTGACGTTTCTGGTGGCGCAGTAATGATGCACTGCTGGAGTGTGTGGCAAAACAGACGTAACTCCAGCAATGTGACATTAGACCTGGGTGAGACCAATGTAGAAGGGCCTGCATCAGCCCTTACGCCTGCTGTGAAGCAGGCGTAAGGATTTGAAGCAGTGAACTCGTAGAAGTGGTGCAGTGAAATCTCATGGATTTCCCTGCACCACTTCTATGAGCCTTTTTTACCGAAAAAATGCCCACCCTGCATACATTATACCTGATGCAGGTATAATGTACTGCAGCAGTTTACAAAGTGACGCATCTGCCTTTGTAAACATGGCGCAGTGTGGTACATTTTTTATGCCAACACAGCGTCAAGTGATGCTATGGCGGCGTAAGCCATTCATAAATTAGGGCCTGAGTCTGATTAAGGGTTTGAGGGATGGGTTACTCCACCACAAACATAACGGATATCCTGTCCACCTTATGACAACTGTCATATAAGTTAATGCACTTGAGTAAGATGGACAGGAAATCCGCCACGTTTGTGATGGAGTTATCCATCTGCCAACCTTTAACCCCTTCCCCGCTCATGACGGAACCGCTCCGTCATGAGCCACGGTTGCCGTGTGCTCATGACGGAGCGGTTCCGTCATGCCACGACCGTTGGCGGCCGCTCCGCCCACGCGGCGCTGTTTCCCCACCTGTGCTGGGGGACAACGCAACTGGGCGGAGTAATGACGGAACCGCTCCGTCATGAGCACAGCTCAACCGTGGCTCATGACGGAGTGGCTCCGTCATGAGCACAGCGCCACCGCGCTGCCCCACCGCACCCCCCAGCGCTGCGGCGGATTTCCCGCCGCAGCGAAATGGTTAAATAGGCCATTAGCCTTGGTGATGATGTTAACAACCAGGCAGATAATCTGGACAAGAGTTTGGTCATCTCTTACCAATAGGGTACCGCTACTAGACAAGTATCACATATGACAAAAATAACTAGCTTTCAAATGACATCCAGGACAGCATTCATCCAGAGTGTTATTCATACGATGCAATATCTGTCAGTGAACTTAGGGAAAAGAAATGGATGGTGCAGGGATATACCCGTAAAGGGCAACACAAATATTTTGTGATCCTGGTTAAAAAGGTCCACAGGCCGTCGAAGACATCATGACTCGTGGATGGGAGCGGGGGGTCACGCGGGGAGGTGCTTACCTTGGCCTCCGGTTCCGCATTGCGTCTCCTCTCTCTGCTTCTCCAGGAAGCAGGCAGCATCACTCTCCTCCCCTAAGCCATGGCAATGGCAGCGTTGTGATTGGCTAGGACGCCGACCCCACAGGCGTCTATAGGGAGGCTATTTTCACTATGTAGGCTACATGCAGCCTACATAGAAAATGCAGAGTGTGCATGACTGGTTTGGTCGGCCCTGGGCAAGCCACTCCTCCCCTGCCTGGAGCAGGAACAAAGCCCCCAACAAAACCCTGCCTACTGCTTTCTCGCAGTGTGAGAAGCAGAAAGATAAAATGGTATTTAAAATACAATTTTATGTTTCTGCTTCTCGCACTGCAAGAAAGCAGTGGGGCAACTCTCCATCGATCATGTGGAGGAGTCACCTCTGTCCACAGGGAACGGTTCTGTTGTGTAAGGCATTCAGCAAGCTCAATTAAAATGACAATTCATGACTTTTAAATAGCATTTATTCTGAAATATATCAAGGAGACAGTCGAGTAGAGACAGATTTGCCAGACAGGGTTTCCCCAGCAAGTTTTTTTCCACAAACTCGAACCATGTAACATGAGATGGACTCTGTGGCATAAATAGATATAAGGGAAGGAATCATTTTTGCACAGTTTACTTGCACATTACAGTGTTAGCATTCCTTAGGTGTTTAGCTGGTGATGATTTGGAAGAACAGTCCTGTTTTCAGTTCCTCTAAGACTAAGGTGTGGTCTTTTGTAGCCACAATGCTGAGTTCAACTAGTTAATATTTTCTTGGTTATAGAAACCCGAATGTTCTGCCCCTGAATTGCCAGAAAGTTATTGTCTGTATAGTTGCCTTGGGGATCTGGTATTTAAGAAGTTTTGAAATCATGCCTTAGGTGCAAAATGTATTTGGGTTTATGGGACCGGCAGATGTTGTAGATCAGGCACTACATGTTTCACATCGCTCACTGGTCCAGTGGGAGCAATGTAGGAGCTCCTTCACCTGTGTTATATGGTGAGAAGCCTTTAGCTAATTATTCAGCTAGTCTCATTTTCAGGGTGTGGGTCAGGAATCTCATGATCAGAATATCGAGGGACAAATTATTGAAAGGTAAGTATGTCTAGATTTTCTATATATAACTTCATATATACATACCTTAGTAATACATATATCTTCAAGGTCGGTAGATGTGCATTTAAGAGTAGCAAATCCATACCTCCCTCTGTGCATTTACCACTTCAATATTTTGCCCCTCAATGTTCTGGCTACAATATTGTGACCCTGAGATAATCTGCCTTTGATATTTCTTACAAGAATCACCTTTTAGGTTACAAGAAGCAGCCTCAGAACCTTCTAAGGAAGATGTGAATGCACAGATATTAATCATATAATCTGGAACTTTTAGTTTGAAAAGCATTTCATATGAGATCTTTAATTAAAAACACATTTAGGTCCAGATGTAATAATGTTTCATGCAACGCAGCGCAGTAACCCAATTTGCTGCTCTGCGTTGTGTAAAGAAGGAAAACACAGCGCAGAGCAATGTATACTAAGACTGGCCTGCTACCACTGTCAGCCCTATGTTGGCACTCTAAAAGGCTGCCTTGCATTTTGCACAGCCTCACATAGGTCTCTGTGTACTGATCAGCGTATGATTTGTTTTGGAAGCATACTTCTCTAGTTACACATTCATACATATATACAACATAGAAGGATCCCACTCACTAGGTGTGTGCTTTGCACTTCAGCCAATTGCAATGCCTGGATCTTTCTGCATAAATAAAACATTTCCAGTTGGATCCTGCTTCAAGGAGGTATTGTTTTGATGCAAAGCTCAGTGTGGCTGTCTTAGTAAATTTTGCATTGTGTCAAAACCCATTAGTGTTTGTTCTGATCCACCCAAGTAATGCCACTGACACAAAGCAATGCAAAGCAGTGTCAAGTTTTTTTGCTGACAATAATGGCACCTTTGCAGTGATTGATGCCTTTTGTAATGGAAAGCTAATACCATGCACTAGCACAGGGTCTTAGTGAAGACAAACCAATACTTTGTTACTCAGAGGGGCACACAATAACGGTGTGTTGAATATGACACAAAGAGCCACATGTATCAAGCAATTCTGTGCTCGTAAACAGCCCGATGCGCAGAATTGCCCCGTTTGCGAACACAAAAAAAGCTTTTCCCATGTATCAATCCCTATTTTGGCGATTCAGTAACCTCTTACCGAATCGCAAAATGGGTTTGCGATTCAGTATTCGGAAGGGGCATGTTCATGGCGTCCCTTCCAAATACTGAATGGTAAAGGTATGTATGAATGTTTTGTGACCATGAATGCAGTCGCAAAACATTAGCATTGTACAACTAACTTCAAGTTGGAGGTAACCGGAAAGGGATCTCTAAGGGACCACTTCCCCTTTGTGAATGTATGCAAAAACGTTTTTAAGAGCAGAAAGTGGTCCCATGGGCCTCTGCCTGCTCTTGAAAAATGAAAGGAAAACTTTTCATTTTTTATTTTTTATAAGCATCCTGTTTCCTTCAAGGAAAAAGGGATGCCTCACAACAAAAAACAAAATACAACAAAAAAAATATTGCTTTATTTAAAAACAATCACAGACATTGTGGTCTGCTGACCTCAGCAGGCCATCATCCGTGTGATTTTTGCGATTACTACTGGGTTACTAATTGCCCCGTACACCATTAATATTCATGAGGCAGGTAATTTGCGACCCACTGGCGATTGCAGAAAGTGTTCAACACACTTTCGTATATGCTATTTTGTGATTCTGTAATTGCGAATCGCAAGGATCCGCAATTAGGGAATCGGAAAATGATTTCTTCAAGCATCTGTCCCAAAATTATATCTTTACAGGTGTCAAGGAATTTCCCATTTTTATAGCCATTTGAATGGAAAAGAGTCTGAGCTTACCAAGTATCAGCACTTCTGGTTAAAGACATTTGTGTACAAGCAATACTTTTTCCATTCCACTGCAAATTTCGAAATAAAAAAGTATCAGTTCTGATGTTTTTTAATTTCCAAGTTAGATCAGGTTTAGTGTGTTAATTTTTCACTATTTCTTTCGTCATGAGGGAAAATCATTGACAATCTCATTCACCGCTGTTGAACCTGACCCTCTCTGTGGGGTCACCCACAAACTTTTAATTAATTTGAATACATTTATTTTAGCCTTATGACTATTCACACTTTACCACAGCTAACCAGTGCAAAATGTACTTGTGTTCACTCCCCAAAACATGATAAAATTGTCTTGCACCGGATTGGCATATTTAGTTTACTTATAAGTTCCTAATAAAGTTGGGTAGCATATAATCAGGGCCTGTAAATTAAATGCTACCAGTGTGCCGGCAGCACCTTTTGTGCACCCCACTTAAGTAGCCCTTTG
The DNA here is from genome assembly GCF_964204655.1 of Triturus cristatus. NCBI lineage: Eukaryota > Metazoa > Chordata > Amphibia > Caudata > Salamandridae > Triturus > Triturus cristatus. Next base: position 370,438,506 of record NC_140584.1, on the reverse strand, counting down.
AAGCATGTCTCAGGCTTACCTTGCAGCCTGCTAGCAGTTTTAAACTGCCAATTCGACTTGGCAAGATAACTTTTTGCCAAGTCTAAAACTCCCTTTTTAATACATAGAAGTCAACCGTAATGTAAGTCTTGGACTACAGTGTGGCTCTTAATTAAAAAGTTGGACATGTACATTCAAATTTTACATGTCCTGGTGGTGTAAAACTCCTAAATCCATGTTCACGTCTGTGAGGCTACCTCTACCATCATAACATTGGGCTACCTAAATACATGTAATAAGTGCTAACTTTTGATTGGGAGCAGGTATGAGAGTTATGTTTGGTGTCTGAGAAATTGTAATTTAAAATCCTCTTTAATGGTAAAGTTAGATTTTAAGGAACAATTTTGAAAATTCCCCTTTTAGAAAGTTATACACACACAAAGTTTCTACTGAGGAAGGGAAATTATCATACAACTTAGTTGCTTATTCACTGGATATGGGAACCATGTATCCATTCTCTTACACATAACAAACAGTCATTTATACAGCAATAATTATGGCTTGGTGTACTTTCTACTACATTAACATAAGTTTTATTAATCACAAGAACAAATATCTATGAAATGGGTCCAAAACTACGCACTATCACGATGGCTCATACCAAGTCTCTTGAGGGAAGATTGGTTTGCCCTATTGTGTTGGACTTACTTTAGCGCTTGTTGTTTGTCTGCAAAGGTTTTTTGGTTCAATTTCCATTTTTAACCCGTGGAAAGGGTTTTATATCATTGTCTGAATGTCGGAACAAGAAAGTTTAAGTTATGCGGATGATTATGTTGCAAAAGTAGCCAGTGGTCCCTCATTATTGGGAAATGTAAACACCACAGGGAGAACGACAAGAAATATTTCTGTGTTATCCAATTTGGAAGGACTACACAAGAAATTAGTAAGGACAGAACTACATGCCTAATTCCTCACAGATTGTCTTAATACAAATATTATTCCCATGGAATTACAAGTAAAAAACATCCTGATTATTTTTGCAGATGACGAAAAATTTAAGACTAGTTTCAGATACATATTGGGTTTCCCTATGTGTTAAACTTTCTTTTAGAAAGTTGCCATTTTTCTGCCTAACTATTTGGTGTCTCCAGCCCATTCCTGGGTCACATGACTAAGCGTGAGTAGCAGTTGACCTCTTTATCTTCCTCCCAGATAGCCACATAATAGAGGGAATAGGTGTGCCTTGATGGGCCATCTCAAGCAGGATAGGAGCACAGCTGGGCACAACACCACTTGCGGTTCAATAAGCTGTGCCCTGCTCACACACAAAGGATTTCACACTAGGCTATTGTGTCTGTAGTCAGGCTGGAGACAGGGCAGGGAGGCAGGAAATTTCAAACACTTCTAAAATAGGGACTACTACAATCTTCTCATACTTGAAAGAAGGCACCAGGAATAAAAAAGGGACCCTCAGACCCATTTTTCAGATCACTTCTGGACCTGTGGACTCTGCCAGGAAGAAGAATTGCCCAGCTGCCCAAACCCTGATTGGCTCACCATAGACAGCTTTGCTGCCCAGAGCCTACTGTTGCTGCACCAGGTCACTTCTGCTGCTGCAAGCTAACCTGCTGCATCCAGCCTTCCTGTGTGAACCCAGGACTCCAGGAAACCTCCAAGGGTCAATTGAGAGGCCCCTTGTTTATTCAAGCTACAGGAACATAACTGTCTTATTGAACGTCATTGCAACGCTACGCACATGGACGTGGTGCAAAGTAGCTCACCGCTGACACCATCTGACAGGCATCTAATCTTTGACGTAGACGCATTGCAGCACAAATCCTCACAAGCAACAGTGGCCTCTATGACGCCGATGCAGCTCAACCCGAACACCAAGCCAGCACAACACATCTTGTGCTGGTGCCAACGCATAGCAGCGCAAGGCTTCGCAGCCCCTCCCTATCCCTCCCAGATACTTTTTGACTAACTCCCCTGGAAAGAAAAGTATTACAAAAATGCTTTTGTCCTCTATGTTTTATCAGACAAACGGCAACTGCTTAGTTGGTATCATGGCCACCTACCTTCCCTCACAGAATGGACAGCCCCTCTGGATATTGAGTGATGTCTTCCTGCTGCAGTACTACTCCATCTTTGATGTCACCAACAACCATGTGGGCTTTGCCACAGTGGCATAGATCTGAGATCTCTATGACACCAACCCTCCTGCATTCTTCCTCTTACTACCCAGCATCACTGTTGGATTCTGGGCAGTTATTATAATCATATGGGCAAATTTCACCCTGTTTGTTTCAATGCCTGCCTATACTATGCTTGAAGTAAATAATACTTGTTGCTTGAAATAAAATTAAGCGTTTGCCTACTTCTAGTGATATTTAAGTATTTCGAAGTGAGTCATTAGTCCCATCAAAATATTATTTAAATGTGAAGTTTTGTTGGGCTCTCCCACCAACCTCCTTTCAATACTTCTCTTGCTTCCTAACATCAGTATTGGATTCTGTGAGGTTATTCTAATCATTTGTGAAAGTACTACCATATTTGGCTCTACAGTGCCTAACCTCTTTAAATAAATCATGCTCCTGTTCAATTTTTTTCATGCAAAATAATTCAGATTTGACCTCCTCGTGGCTGTCTTTGAGTTTTCTGAAAAGAAAAATTAGATCCAACAATACATAGTTTATGTATGAAGTCGGATTGGCATTTTTGACAAAGTAAAAATGTAGGTGATATTAATCAATGGAACTAAACTGTCTCCCATACACATATGGAAAAACAATGTATAGTATTATCCTGAATACAGAAACAGTGAATAAGAATGTCAAAATGGAAAAAAAATGCTAAAATATTATTCGTCATCTTGTAAGTCCAAGAAAATGTTTGCATGTACTGGGCCATGTTAACTTTTACTAACAGAATAAATACAAAGGTGGCATAGGGAATTAACTAAACGAGCTTTGTGCTGATATTTTCTGTTAAATAAAAGGCAACACTAGAAGTTGCACTCTCAGGGCACTGGGACACTTATGTACGGGAAATTGGCTCAGGGCTGCGCAGCAACTCATTTTGCTGTGCTGTCCCACACCACAATGAAAGAGCAGCAATGCACCGTATTTATGAAATATGGTGCATTTCTGTCCTTTCTCCCTGCGCTGGTGCCATTATGGCTGCCTGGCTCCAATGCAGGCATCCTTCCACCATGTGGCCTGTGTTGTCGGAAGGATTGTTTTCAGAAAAATCCTTAGTGGTGTTTTCCTCTTTCTTTGTGTGCTGACACTTCATTTTGGTATTAATGATGTTGTCGGATAACTGAATTTGCGATCTCCTCAGAAGCCGATGACTGTTCCGCAAATCCCCCACTCTGTAGCCAGCAGCAGTCTAACAAAGAACTACTACCGTATCCAGCTTAGGGGAAAGGGGAAGTGGAAGAAAAAAAAAAAGAAAAAAAAGAGACTCCCTCAGGTAATGGCCCTCCTTCTGTGGTTCTGCTCAGGGACCTGCAAAAAGCACAAACAATTAATACTGTCCCTAACCTGAAAGCTAAACATGTATTACCTAATTAGTCCCTAATTACCTGTTTTACACTGAGGGGAGCCACTCTCTTGTGAATTGATGTATTAAGATCGATTGGAAGAACTTCCTGTCAATTCACTCTGCGCACTTTTAGAAACCTCTTGTCTCTAATATATGCTTAATTTTGCGCAGTAAGGAAAAGCTGTTAAATTGATGTTGGTCAAATGGAATCTTTCCTTTTAGATAAAGTTCTCCAGAAGCAAAATTCTCTTCAATAAAACTGTCTCTCATTCATTCTCCATATCTGACTTGTGTAGATTGGGAGCTAAAGTTCCTCTCTGAATTAGCGCGGCCTGCTAACTCTCTATAACATGTGGCTTTTCAAGTCTCAGTTCTTTTCAAAGGAATATTCCAGAACTGGCATCAGAAGAACCTGTCAGGCTGCTTACCAAACTGAAAGCGCTGCTTTCGAACGTGCTGACGGAATATTGCTTTTGCGCTAGGAAAGTTCAAAATGTCCTTACTTGAATTCAGGAGATAGCCTCTCTTCACAGAAGCCTACTCCCTCACCATACTCCGGTTCCGTAGCTCTTCCTCACGGCTATGCGGAAAAAGCGGCGACTATCCTGTAGATTGAAGAAGTCACCTCTTGACAGACCTGGCATCTGAAAATATCACAAATATCAATTGCATAAGGAGCTCTTATACTGGAATCACAATATTATCCACGAATCCAACTATAAATTTGAATTCCAGTCAGAGCGGCAGAAAACAGCCGCTCCTGTCAGAAAGACGGTTGAAGTGCGCCGCGCGTGGCTCGCGCAGGCGCTTTGTTCCTGATTGGGAATCTCGAGTCAAAACAACAAGACCGAGAACCCAATCAGGAAGTGAACTAATTTCTTTTGCTGCATGAACGAAGCGGAACTCGTGTCTTCCGCAAAATTAATCGTAACGCTGCCTTCCAAACTGGACTTCGCCTCCGCCATTGTGGGTACTTATTCATGTTCCTTCTTCTTCTTGAATTGACGCAGGAGCTTACTACGGAGGTCATGACAGATGTACACCACACTTTACAATCATAAGGTTGAATGGATTTTAAGAGTATCAAGAAATAAGTTGACATAAGTACCATTTTTAATTGGGATTCCAGCTGATGTGAGGAAACCCTGTTTCATCCAGAGAAGTCAAAAGTCATGTACTACTCCAAAGGCATATTTTGAGTCAGTAAATATGGTAACAATATTTTGAGCAGCATGAATGCAAGTGCTTGTATGAGCGACCAATAAAGCAATTTGAGCGAAGTGTACTTGTGGTAAAAATCAGGTTTTAACAACTTGATATGGCACAATCTGCCACTAGTAAGCCCCAGTTATTTTTGACACATGATCCATCAATACAATTTTGATGATCACTGTTGGGTATTTGGTGGGTCAAAGAAGTCAATATGAGCAGTTACAATAAGAGAGTCATGTGACTCACCATCCTGGACAATAGCCAGCAAGGAGGTTTGATTTAAAACTGGGCATCAAATTAGGCTAATATGAACAGTGGACAATAAAAGAATTTCATATCATGATAGCCTTACCATTGACAAATGTAGGGTGTTAGTGGTGAGCATATGAGCAGCTACACCATGGTGTACATGTATTTTGACAGTGAAGCCACAGGTAATGTTTTCTTAGATTTCAAAGGGATAGCCAGAAGTCCCCATGGTCCAAAAACAAGGCAGAAGTCTTTTCACAACTGCATAAAGAGTGGAGTAGTATGACACAGGTTTCATTATATCCCTGTGACCTTGCACCAAAACCCCTGACAAATCATTATTTTCATGACATTACAAAGTGAAAGGTTTGTTATAATTAGGTAGCCCTAACAAAGGGGCAAGTAATAGGACGTGTTTCAAAGTCACAAAGACTTGGTCTGGCTCCTTGGTCCAATGCAAACCCACTGGAGTAATTTTTATTTATGCAGCCTTAGACAGGTTTACCAATAGTTCCATATACCAAGATCTTTTGACTGAAATAACCTGCTTCTCCCAAGAAAGTGTGTACCTAGGAGACGGTGACTAGTCTGTTTAACGGATGTATGCCTTCAGTGCTCTCTGCCTACAGATGTCTCTTCCTCACTGAAATATCATGGACTAGATAACAAACAGGTGGAAGACAGGGTATTTTTATAGATGCTTATTCAGTATGGAGACACATGGAGCCATTGTTATATTGATCCAAGGAGTCAAACGTCTCTAACAAAACATTAGCATATTGAACCAAAGTAGATCCTCCAGGGATGTCAAGGTTGTTGAGGAACTTTGCAAGTGCTTGAGAGAAGATAGAGGGTGACACAGGGAACCCCTGACAGAGTTAACACCATAATAAATGTCTCCCCAAGAATGACGCTGAGGGTGTCAAATATATACTACTGAAAACCACTCAGCAGTCAATGTGGGGTTAGGAACAAAAGGAAACTGGATATCACAATGAAGTAATCACTTGCAAGTCTTGCACAATTCTATACATGCTTTTGTCAGGCTTTGTGATTAGCAAGATATGAGTGCTGCACACACTTGCAGTACTCATGAGCACTCCTTATTTAACTAAAGTGATTATAACAGGCCTGATTTTGTGGCAAGAGCAGAGGCTAGCATTATGCATAACCTTTTTTTGTTTTTTTATTTAATATGATGTAATATGAGACTAGTCTTGTTTCTCCTAGGTGCAGGAACAGAGGAATGAAGTAGAGAGAGAAAGGCATTGAAATAAGCAGAGAAAAGAACAGGGATCAACATATGATATAGTGCAGTGGTTCTTAAACTGTAGTCCAGCGATGCCTTGCAGTCGGCAAAGTCTACTCAGGAGGTTCATGACTCATTACAAAATTCAATGATATTAACATATTAACAAAGTGTATTGAAATGAAGAAGCAAAATGAAAGTTAGAAGTACTCCAGCATTCGCATTACAATTAAAATGTAGATTTTTTAAAAATATTTGTTTTTGAATTAAATAAAATATGTCATAATTTGTGTGTTTGTTTGATAAATGATTGTTTCTGTATTTTTGTGCATTGTTTTTAGGTTCACTGCATCAGATGTGCTTAGGCTAGGGTCCATAGTTTCCAGTACTCAGTCAGTGAGGGTCCCTGGGTTACAATAATGATTCCATGGGCGGGCCCTAGGTTCCAGTAATAATTCAGTAGGTGTCCACAGAAGTCGAAAAGTTAAGAAGCACTAATATATATAGTGCACAAAATAAACAAACTGACCAGTACTGAGAAAACACATAGGCAAAATATTTGAGCAATCAACTTTAGTTCAATGAGAAGTTATTCATCAGGTGGGATTTCAACCTGGCTTTGGAGATCTTGATAGATGTTGCTTCACTACAGGAAGAATGGAGAGAGTTTCAAAATTATTATGTAGCACCTCAATTTAGTACCTTCAAATAAAACATAAATTAGAATCTAACAAACTTCTAATACCAGAATGTTTCTTCTATTAAGGCTTCCTTCCTTCCAACTGTCTTCCTTGTGAATTGCTCCCAAGACCACCTTGACATTTCCTTAGCTACTTCTCATCCACAATTCAGCTTTTTGCTCATAACAGCTTCTACGATCCTTCTCTTAACATGACAATAATAGAGAATATTAATAAAGAATATTCATAAATATAACTACCTATAAATACTGAAATTCTTGCCCACTCATAAGTATTTCTTTTTTCACAACCAAACTCAATTGACAAAAATATTTTAAATGTAAGCACTTCTTCACTCATAAATTGATATTACAATTATACTGTGCACCTTCCTACAAGAGTGGAGGGTGGAATAATGCTAGCCTCTGGGTTTTTAATAAAATTTCGATTCTCTTGGCATGCTTAGGAAAATCGTCATTTCCACTTCTGCCTCGGAGAGTAATGGGTATTGGAAAATCATAGCAGTCTCATCATTAAATGTACTTTAACCTTTATTGGGCCTGTCTACAGTGCCACAAAACTTCATCTGTATACCATGAAGAAGAAGGTGCATGATCAAATAAGTTAGAAACAGCTTTTGGTACATTATTTTTATATTCAACGTCATCAGAACAGTTAGTGGTATCATATAAGACAGGAAGAACATTTTCATTATTTTTTAGCACATTCAACTGAACATTATCACTAATACAGTATAGTAAAGGGTATAGTTCAATGTACATAAAGGTTCTATGTAATTATAAGTTGCCCCCTTCAACTTGCACAGGGTTGTCATATCAGATGTCATCAGTGATTTTATCAATGCTGTAATGGAACATATCAGCTATAGTTACTTCAGTAAACTATAACAGGTGAATTTCAGTGTTTTTTTAATGTAATGATGTTGTCACCCAACTACATCATCCCTTTATCCTTTGTTTTTTACAGTGAATTCCTAAGGTTTCCTGAATACTGAACTATAATTGTCATTTTAACCTCCAATGTTTTTTTTATTGGAAGTCACTATGAATATAGAAAAGGCAGACCTATAAGTTTTGTCAAGGAATCATTGCAAGCGGGTATGAGAGTTATGTTTGGTGTCTGAGAAATTGTAATTTAAAATCCTCTTTAATGGTAAAGTTAGATTTTAAGGAACAATTTTGAAAATTCCCCTTTTAGAAAGTTATACACACACAAAGTTTCTACTGAAGGAGAGAAATTATCATACAACTTAGTTGCTTATTCACTGGCTATGGGAACCATGTATCCATTCTCTTACACATAACAAACAGTCATTTATACAGCAATAATTATGGCTTGGTGTACTTTCTACTACATTAACATAAGTTTCATTAATCACAAGAACAAATATCTATGAAATGGGTCCAAAACTACGCACTATCACGATGTCTTATACCAAGTCTCTTGGGGGAAGATTAGTTTGCCCTATTGTGTTGGACTTACTTTAGCGCTTGTTGTTTGTCTGCAAAGGTTTTTTTGTTCAATTTCCATTTTTAACCCGTGGAAAGGGTTTTATATCATTGTCTGAATGTCGGAACAAGAAAGTTTAAGTTATGCGGATGATTATGTTGCAAAAGTAGCCAGTGGTCCTTCATTATTGGGAAATGTAAACACCACAGGGACAACGACAAGAAATATTTCTGTGTTATCCAATTTGGAAGGACTACACAAGAAATTAGTAAGGACAGAACTACATGCCTAATTCCTCACAGATTGTCTTAATACAAGTATTATTCGCATGGATTTACAAGTAAAAAACATCCTGATTATTTTTGCAGATGACGAGAAATTTAAGACTAGTTTCAGATACATATTGGGTTTCCCTATGTGTTAAACTTTCTTTTAGAAAGTTGCCATTTTTCTGCCTAACTATTTGGTGTCTCCAGCCCATTCCTGGGTCACATGACTAAGCGTGAGTAGCAGTTGACCTCTGTATCTTCCTCCCAGATAGCCACATACTAGTGGGATTAGGTGTGCCTTGATGGGCCATCTCAAGCAGGATAGGAGCACAGCTGGGCACAGCCCCACTTGCAGTTCAATAAGCTGTGCCCTGCTCACACACAAAGGATTTCACAGTAGGCTATTGTGTCTGTAGCCAGGCTGGAGACAGGGCAGGGAGGCAGGAAATTTCAAACACTTCTAAAATAGGGACTACTACAATCTTCTCATACTTGAAAGAAGGCACCAGGAATAAAAAAGGGACCCTCAGACCCATTTTTCAGATCACTTCTGGACCTGTGGACTCTGCCAGGAAGAAGAACTGCCCAGCTGCCCAAGCCCTGATTGGCACACCATAGACAGCTTTGCTGCCCAGAGCCTACTGTTGCTGCACCAGGTCACTTCTGCTGCTGCAAGCTAACCTGCTGCATCCAGCCTTCCTGTGTGAACCCAGGACTCCAGGAAACCTCCAAGGGTCAATTGAGAGGCCCCTTGTTTATTCAAGCTACAGGAACATAACTGGCTTATTGAACGTCATTGCAACGCTACGCACCTGGACGTGGTGCAAAGTAGATCACCGCTGAGACCATCTGACAGGCATCTCATCTTTGACGTAGACGCATTGCAGCACAAATCCTCACAAGCAACAGTGGCTTCTATGACGCCGATGCAGCTCAACCCGAACACCAAGCCAGCACAACACATCTTGTGCTGGTGCCAACGCATAGCAGCGCAAGGCTTCGCAGCCCCTCCCTATCCCTCCCCGATACTTTTTGACTAACTCCCCTGGAAAGAAAAGTATTACAAAAATGCTTTTGTCCTCTATGTTTTATCAGACAAACGGCAACTGCTTAGTTGGTATCATGGCCACCTACCTTCCCTCATAGAATGGACAGCCCCTCTGGATATTGGGTGATATCTTCCTGCTGCAGTACTACTCCATCTTTGATGTCACCAACAACCATGTGGGCTTTGCCACAGTGGCATAGATCTGAGATCTCTATGACACCAACCCTCCTGCATTCTTCCTCTTACTACCCAGCATCACTGTTGGATTCTGGGCAGTTTTTATAATCATTTGGGCAAATTTCACCCTGTTTGTTTCAATGCCTGCCTATACTATGCTTGAAGTAAATAATACTTGTTTCTTGAAATAAAATTAAGAGTTTGCCTACTTCTAGTGATCTTTAAGTATTTCGAAGTGAGTCATTAGCCCCATCAAAATATTATTTATATGTGAAGTTTTGTTGGGCTCTCCCACCAACCTCCTTTCAATACTTCTCTCGCCTCCTAACATCACTATTGGATTCTGTGAGGTTATTCTAATCATTTGTGAAAGTACCACCATATTTGGCTCTACAGTGCCTAACCTCTTTAAATAAATCATGCTCCTGTTCAATTTTTTTCATGCAAAATAATTCAGATTTGACCTCCTCGTGGCTGTCTTTGAGTTTTCTGAAAAGAAAAATTAGATCCAACAATACATAGTTTATGTATGAAGTCGGATTGGCATTTTTGACAAAGTAAAAATGTAGGTGATATTAATCAATGGAACTAACCTGTCTCCCATACACATATGGAAAAACAATGTATAGTATTATCCTGAATACAGAAACAGTGAATAAGAATGTCAAAAAGGAAAAAAATTGCAAAAATATTATTCGTCATCTTGTAAGTCCAAGAAAATGTTTGCATTTACTGGGCCATGTTAACTTTTACTAACAGAATAAATACAAAGGTGGCATAGGGAATTAACTAAACGAGCTTTGTGGTGATATTTTCTGTTAAATAAAAGGCAACACTAGAAGTTGCACTCTTAGGGCACTGGGACCCTTATGTACGGGAATTTGGCTCAGGGCTGCGCAGCAACTCATCTTGCTGTGCTGTCCCACACCACAATGAAAGAGCAGCAATGCACCGTACTTCTGAAATATGGTGCATTTCTGTCCTTTCTCCCTGCGCTGGTGCCATTATGGATGCAGGCACCCTTGCACCATGTGGCCTGTGTTGTCGGAAGGATTGTTTTCAGAAAAATCCTTAGTGGTGTTTTCCTCTTTCTTTGTGTGCTGACACTTCATTTTGGTATTAATGATGTACACCACACTTTACAATCATAAGGTTGAATGGATTTTAAGAGTATCAAGAAATAAGTTGACATAAGTACCATTTTTAATTGGGATTCCAGCTGATGTGAGGAAACCCTGTTGCATCCAGAGAAGTCAAAAGTCATGTACTACTCCAAAGGCATATTTTGAGTCAGTAAATATGGTAACAATCTTTTGAGCAGCATGAATGCAAGTGCTTGTATGAGCGACCTATAAAGCAATTTGAGCGAAGTGTACTTGAGGTAAAAATCAGGTTTTAACAACTTGATATGGCACAATCTGCCACTAGTAAGCCCCAGTTACACATGATCCATCAATACAATTTGGATGAACACTGTTGGGTATTTGGTGGGTCAAAGACGTCAATATGAGCAGTTACAATAAGAGAGTCATGTGGCTCACCATCCTGGACAATAGGCAGCAAGGAGGTTTGATTTAAAACTGGGCATCAAATTAAGCTAATATGAACAGTGGACAATAAAAGAATTTCATATCATGATAGCCTTACCATTGACAAATGTAGGGTGTTAGTGGTGAGCATATGAGCAGCTACACCATGGTGTACACGTATTTTGACAGTAAAGCCACAGGTAATGTTTTCTTAGATTTCAAAGGGATAGCCAGAAGTCCCCATGGTCCAAAAACAAGGCAGAAGTCTTTTCACAACTGCATAAAGAGTGGAGTAGTATGGCACAGGTTTCATTATATCCCTGTGACCTTGCACCAAAACCCCTGACAAATCAGTATTTTCATGACATTACAAAGTGAAAGGTTTGTTATAATTAGGTAGCCCTAACAAAGGGGCAAGTAATAGGACGTGTTTCAAAGTCACAAAGACTTGGTCTGGCTCCTTGGTCCAATGCAAACCCACTGGGGTAATTTTTATTTATGCAGCCTTAGACAGGTTTACCAATAGTTCCATATACCAAGATCTTTTGTCTGAAATAACCTGCTTCTCCCAAGAAAGTGTGTACCTAGGAGACGGTGACTAGTCTGTTTAACGGATGTATGCCTTCAGTGCTCTCTGCCTACAGATGTCTCTTCCTCACTGAAATATCATGGACTAGATAACAAACAGGTGGAAGACAGGGTATTTTTATAGATGCTTATTCAGTATGGAGACACATGGAGCCATTGTTATATTCCAAGGAGTCAAACGTCTCTAACAAAACATTAGCATATTGAACCAAAGTAGATCCTCCAGGGATGTCAAGGTGGTTGAGGAACTTTGCAAGTGCTTGAGAGAAGATAGAGGGTGACACAGGGAACCCCTGACAGAGTTAACACCATAATAAATGTCTCCCCAAGAATGACGCTGAGGGTGTCAAATATATACTACTGAAAACCACTCAGCAGTCAATGTGGGGTTAGGAACAAAAGGAAACTGGATATCACAATGAAGTAATCACTTGCAAGTCTTGCACAATTCTATACATGCCTTTGTCAGGCTTTGTGATTAGCAAGATATGAGTGCTGCACACACTTGCAGTACTCATGAGGTGCAGGAACAGAGGAATGAAGTAGAGAGAGAAAGGCATTGAAATAAGCAGAGAAAAGAACAGTGATCAACATATGATATAGTGCAGTGGTTCTTAAACTGTAGTCCAGCGATGCCTTGCAGTCGGCAAAGTCTACTCAGGAGTTTCATGACTCATTACAAAATTCAATAATATTAACATATTAACAAAGTGTATTGAAATGAAGAAGCAAAATGAAAGTTAGAAGTACTCCAGCATTCGCATTAAAATTTTGATTTTTTTAAAATATTTGTTTTTGAATTAAATAAAATATGTCATAATTTGTGTGTTTGTTTGATAAATGCTTGTTTCTGTATTTTTGTGCATTGTTTTTAGGTTCACTGCATCAGATTTGCTTAGGCCAGGGTCCCTAGATTTCAGTACTCAGTCAGTGAGGGTCCCTGGGTTACAATAATGATTCCGTGGGCGGGCCCTAGGTTCCAGTAATAATTCAGTAATAATTCAGTAGTAATAATTCAGTAGGTGTCCACAGAAGTCGAAAAGTTAAGAAGCACTAATATATATAGTGCACAAAATAAACAAACTGACCAGTACTGAGAAAACACATAGGCAAAATATTTGAGCAATCAACTTTAGTTCAGTGAGAAGTTATTCATCAGGTGGGATTTCAACCTGGCTTTGGAGATCTTGATAGATGTTGCTTCGCTACAGGAAGAATGGAGAGAGTTTCAAAATTATTATGTAGCACCTCAATTTAGTACCTTCAAATAAAACATAACTTAGAATCTAACAAACTTCTAATACCAGAATGTTTCTTCTATTAAGGCTTCCTTCCTTCCAACTGTCTTCCTTGTGAATTGCTCCCAAGACCACCTTGACATTTCCTTAGCTACTTCTCATCCACAATTCAGCTTTTTTCTCAAAACAGCTTCTACGATCCTTCTCTTAACATGACAATAATAGAGAATATTAACCCCTTCGGTGCTCATGACGGAATGGTTCCGTCATGACCCACGGTTGAGCTGTGCTCATGACGGAACCATTCCGTCATGACCACGCCCGCGCAAGATTCCGTCAGCACAGCGGCGGAATCTGCGCAGCATCGAAGGGGTTAATAAAGAATATTCATAAATATAACTACCTATAAATACTGAAATTCTTGCCCACTCATAAGTATTTCTTTTTTCACAACCAAACTCAATTGACAAAAATATATTAAATGTAAGCACTTCTTCACTCATAAATTGATATTACAATTTTACTGTGCACCTTCCTACAAGAGTGGAGGGTGGAATAATGCTAGCCTCTGGGTTTTTAATAAAATTTCGATTCTCTTGGCATGCTTAGGAAAATCGTCATTTCCACTTCTGCCTCGGAGAGTAATGGGTATTGGAAAATCATAGCAGTCTCATCATTAAATGTACTTTAACCTTTATTGGGCCTGTGGACAGTGCCATCAAACTTCATCTGTATACCATGAAGAAGAAGGTGCATGATGAAATAAGTTAGAAACAGCTTTTGGTACATTATTTTTATATTCAACGTCATCAGAACAGTTAGTGGTATCATATAAGACAGGAAGAACATTTTCATTATTATTTAGCACATTCAACTGAACATTATCACTAATACAGTATAGTAAAGGGTATAGTTCAATGTACATAAAGGTTCTATGTAATTATAAGTTGCCCCCTTCACCTTGTACAGGGTTATCATATCAGATGTCAGCAGTGATTTTATCAATGCTGTAATGGAACATATCAGCTATAGTTACTTCAGTAAACTATAACAGGTGAATTTCAGTGTTTTTTTAATGTAATGATGTTGTCACCCAACTACATCATCCCTTTATCCTTTGTTTTTTACAGTGAATTCCTAAGGTTTCCTGAATACTGAACTATAATTGTCATTTTAACCTCCAATGTTTTTTTTATTGGAAGTCACTATCAATATAGAAAAGGCAGGCCTATAAGTTTTGTCAAGGAATCATTGCAATGTCTGTCAATAAAAATGTAAATAAGGCATTTGTAATCAAAACAACAGTAAACAGGTCTTAGAGTCTTTGTTTTACATTGCTCAAGACATACGGTGCCACCTTAGGTCCAACAACAAGCGATCCTGGAAATTCCAAGCTGGGAATGCATAAAAATAGCATCACATTTTCCTGAGTTCCTGTTCTAAAGACCACAGAAAACAGCGTTAAATATTTTGAGTATTGCTGGTAGCTGCCGCACTCCCTGCAGCTCCACACAACACTTAACAAAGATGTGGTTGTGCCACTGACCAGGGCACCACCATGCAGCTGAATATATGTAAATTAGCCCATGAAGGGCACTATGGGTTAATCTTTGGTAGGAGCAGTGAATAATAATTGAGCATCTCCGGTCATTCATTTATTTTTCTTTCCTGTTTTTTCTTTGGGTGTCCTGGTCCCACCAGGGACACACAGAGCTTTCTTTGTTGTTGGATGCTGCAGGAGGAGCGCCAGGGCCCATGCAGCCCCACCGGCTACCGGCAAACAGCACCTTCAGTGGGTCTGTGCAGGAACCACTCCAAGCTTTTAGTTTTGTTGTTTTTGTTTAAAGAGTGGGTGTCCAGGTCCCACCCAGGGCGCCCAACAACATTTATCTCATTGGGGGCCACTGTGAGAGGCCCATGGCCCCCCGTGGCTCCACCAGCTCCCATGCTAACACCCATTCCAAGTGTTGGGAGACCCTTCTTTACTCCTCCTCTTGGTCATGAGCAGCTTTTATCTCTGCTTCCACTGGACAGGAGGCATCCTAGGTTCACTGCCTGTGAGACCATGGGAAGGGAGAAACACTCATCTCACACCCTGTGGGAACCTTTTTGCTTGCTCCTGCCAGGTGGGTGTGCAGAAATATTCCTGCACAGTGTTGTCATCAATGAATAATTTCAAATGTTGCATTGATGTTATCAATGATGTCATGGAACATGCCTTGAGTGATGTAGTATGTGAGGTAATAAGCAGTGCATGGTGAGGGCGCAGTTATAGTGACTTCAGTTAACTATACCTGGTGAATTTCATTGGTGTTTCGAGTTTAAAATGTTACATTTTAACTGCTATTATCATTCTCACCGAGCTATCAATTTACCCTTTATTTTTTTCTAGTGAATTTCTTTTTTTTTTTTTATGTAAAGTAAGATATTGTCATCAGACCCAACTATAACGTCACTTAAACCTTTCTTTATACAGTGAATTTCTGGGGTTTTTCAACATCAAGTTACAATGTAAAGATATGACATCGTAAGTAAGATTTGTCTTTGTCAAAGCATCAGATACCCAAAATATAAAAGCCTGACCTACTGGGTTTAGCAAGCGGTCAGCACATCAAACTTTATAAAGCAGACCTATTGGCTTTGTCAAAAAGTTACCACAATAATTTATCAATATCAGATTCCAAAATAGCCCCTATAACTACACACTAATCGGAGAAATGAAGATCACCGGTAAGTAACAAGACATTTCTGTGGCAGCTTGGCCAATCGAGGTGAAACTGTGACATATTTCTGTCCCGAATGGCACTTTCTCTAAACCTATGTTGAAGGAAGGTTACAGAGTCCCCCTCCCCATGCCCCAGTGCGCTCGCTCCAAGGAATTGCACCTGAATGAGCATTTGCCAACTTCTTATTTGGTTATCAAAGCAGAAAGCAAGTGGCCTGCGTTTACACACTTCACCTCTGCAGAGCCCAGGGCCTGGGCAATGCTAGCATGTTGGGCCGAGAGAGGGTCCGGAGTTCGCAAATGTAGCACAAATTTCCAACCATCAGACTCAACGTCTTGGTCTAATTTTGCATGATCTGCTTTCTCTCGTGTACATTTTGAAAATCAATCATACTAATATTACTTGTCATGCAGAGACAGGCAGAAACAGTATAAACACAAAAAATTATATATGCACATCTGCATTGTTCAGATGGATACCACGGGGCAGATTTTCAAGCCCCGTGCGCCACCGTTGCGTCACTTCTGTGACACAGCAGCGGCGTAAAGCTAGCGCCATGCTGCGGGGGATTTACAACGTGACGCATCAAGGGAGATGCGTCATGTTGTAAAGCCCTGCGCCACATGAAACCTGCGTCAGGTTTCATGTGGGCGTACCAGCGCAGGGTGGGCCTCGGAAAAGTGCCTGAGTGAAATCTACAAGATTTCACTCAGTCACTTTTCCGACCCCGCTGCGGCAAAACCTTACGCCTGCTTGAAGCAGGCGTAAGGTGTGACGCACCATGTGGAAGCTAGGCCGGGTTGGCACAGTGCTGGAGTTGCATCGCATCTGCGACACAACTCCTGCACTGCGCCAACCTTACGCGGGCAGATGCGACACGCATCTGCCTATCCTTGCGCCATGGCGTGCTGCATTGTAAATGCGGCGCATCCGTGGTGGCGTAAGGATGGCATTGCATGTCGCACATTTCTGGGCGCATCCCTGCTGATTTGCAGGGATGCGCCAGGAAACGTAAATCTGCCCCCACATTCTCACATCGAAAAGGAATATGGGAATCCAACATTTCAGAAGTGGAATAGGCCCCTGAAAGGGGTGTGAAGTGTATACTCCACAGAGTGGTTTGAAGGACCCAGGAAACAGGGCTATGACTCAAAATCTGCTCTTTCTACGTAAAGCACAATCCTGGATTTTTTTGTAGAGGAACTTAGTCATTACACCATCAACAGGCATTCAGGTCCATTTATAATGCAGCGTTCTGAAAACGTCCTTGAGCTAGCATCTGAGTGTTGCACAGGGATGCCGGTGTGCACACTCGCAGTCTCCCATAACCCTGTCGGTTTCTTGCAGAGATGGATTGCAGTCTTTTAATGCTCACGCGCTGTAGTGGCACCTCAGGGCTATAGTTACATCTTGAAGGTCAGACTGCGGATAACTGAACGCTAAGCTGTGTGAGCCCAACCTCGAGCCACAGGAGATGATGCTGTGTGAGAGGTCACCTAGCCACTGGGCACATCTGTTCACAGAAGCACATTGGGCGGATTCCTAGATTGATGGTGCAATTTCTGTTCAGGATTTACCTCCTATGTCAAGGTAGTGTAAGGGCCTCTGACTACTTAGAGTTACGCACCATGCTGGTGACGACTTCTCATCTAAATTGGCTGAATCTATTATTAAAGGAGCCCACCGGTGTAGAAATCTTTCAGGTAAATGTTTCAGGAAAATCAGCACAATACTCAGGATCAGAGCAGCATGTCACTTCCTGAAAGGGGGGGGGGGGGGAGGGAGTGTGCAGAACAGACCTCTGTGAAAGTCTCTTTTGATTGGCTGTAAGGGATCACTCTAATTGTCCCCACCCTCATCCTTTTCGCCATTTAGCGTGGAGGTTTAAGGTCCAAGTTGCTGTCTCTAGATATGCCCCTTGCAGTGAACCTCATCAGAACTCAATTGAAGCCATTTAAAAAAAAAATTATCCAACAGGGCGAGATTACAGCAGAGAAACACCTCAAACTGTGTTTACATTGTCGTTCCCAAAATAACAAGTCTTTAAAATATGCTGATGCATGTTTCCCTAAATATCTATGATCAAGTTCACGGCCATTTCTCACAAAACTGCTTCTTCCAGACATGGACAGATTCAAATCACCATTTATAGGGCAAACTCAAATGTGGCGATCATCCCGCTGGCAGAGTGGAACAGAACAGTTCTCGGTTTTTGGAGGGTTTAGCATTACCCCCTTTTCTAAATCAGTCCTCATAATATTGCAGGCTGAATAGGGGAGCAACACCTTTAAAATGACGTGTGGCTTTGAGCTGTAAATAGCTGCATATAGCCATGTATGGTACATTGCTCACTCCCAGCTTCAGGCAGCAGGACAGCGCTCTAGAGAGAGAGGTTATTCTGGCATCTCAAACACTGGCAGTTGTAAGGGTGACCATCTGCCACGGAGGCAAGTTCTGGGCACTGATTGTAAAATGCAAAACAAGGTCAAACTTTTAGGACTAGAGGTCAGTTTAACAGACCCATCAGCACAGGTGAAACAATACTATAAAAGTAAGTAAATGAATGTCTGGCACAGTCAAAATAGGTTACGTTCTTCGGGTTGTAAATCGCCAAGGTGGTACTAAGCAGATATTCACATGTAACTGTGCTCATTTAAATATTAAAAAACATATGCACATAACTCCTTACCTGCTCACCTATCTTATCTCTTTTACGAATCACAGAACACTTTAAAACTTGACTTTGTTTACCTAGTGTAGGTTTAGAGGCGATGGCTTACGATTTTCTCTATCCTTGTGGTAACCTCCCAGAGAGATAAAACACCGAGTAAACACCATGAGGGGAATGATCTGGTGGCCCCTCCAATGGTAAAATGCCAGGCTTGAAACGTGAGCCAGATAACTCACTAACCAAGGACGGTGAACTGGGTGACTCACCTACAGCTGAATGCACCTATATAATAGCAAACAGGGATATTCACACCATGCCTTCACTTATACTGGAGTTCAATGGAGTTCAATGTAGGGAAGCAATCAACACATTCCAGGGAACGAACAAGCAGCTAGACACCTGCCAGAGAACTCTCATACAGGTCAATATATGCTAGGAAACCACCAACAGAGAAAAACACTCAAAGTAAGTAACACAAAAGGAAATGTGCCCTTAAAAGCCCACCAAAGACACCTATGCTGTGTAATAGCCAATAGGATAGGAGTCCCACCAAAATGTAAACAGAGAAATATACACCTGGTAAACAGTCAACAATAAAATGGTTCCAGGTTACCCACTTATGTGAAACCATGCCCTGCCTATTCAAAAGGTAAACAGCAGGGAAACATGCACCAGGTAAAACCATGTCCCGCAAATTCACCAAAGCAGAAACATACCCCATGGACCTCATCAGTATGAAACTCATCAGCACAATACTCAGGATCAGAGCAGCATGTCACTTCCTGAGGGGGGAGAGGTGCAGAACAGACCTCTGTGATAGTCTCCTTTGATTGGCTGTAAGGGTTCACTCTAATTTGTCCCCACCTTCATCCTTGTCGCCATTTAGCGTGGAGGTTTAAGGTCCAAGTTGCTGTCTCTAGATATGCCCCTTGCAGTGAACCTCATCAGAACTCAATTGAAGCCATTTTTTAAAAAACAAACTTGTTTGCATTTTCAAAAAGTATTACAGCAGAGAGATATTTTCCACACGCATATGTGACAATAGTCAGATCAAATAATTTGGATACTTCAACAATAGTACATATGTGATTGGACAAGGCCACCTTTCTCATGCAATATTCAAACATAGGTATTAAATGTCCCCTCAACCTGGATTCCAAATTAACCGTGATGTGTCACCTAGTAAGTGATCTATATGTTGTCAGCAGTCTGTGACTCTTTAGCCGATTTCTTTAAAGACAACGTGGCAACTATTTTTAATACATTGGCTTCTTTCAATTACATAAGCGAACGACCCAGTTTTAAGCTGGATTGTCCCACCCGTAAGTCATTCGAAGCACCTACTTCAGAACAACTACCAACTCTCATCCCCAAAATTAAATCAGGTTCCCCTCTGGATCCTTGTCCACCAAGAATCATGCATGTGGCCTGCGAACCAGATGCACTTCAGCTAGCTGATATATTTACAGCGATGTGCAAGTCTGGGGATTTTCCATCTCCATGGAGATCCACCTCGGTTCTACTCCTGTTGAAAAAAGTTAATCTCAATGTACTTGACTAGATTAGTTACAGACCAATTGTGAGACTCCCCTTTCCTGCTAAAATAGCAGAAAAAAGTATGAATGAGCATCTCAATCAATCAATCAGGAGCTTGTATAGCGCGGCTACTCACCCGTAAGGGTCTCAAGGTGCGGAGGAGGTGCGGGGGGCCTGCTGATCCGTCTTGGTGTGGAGGTTCAGTCAAAGAGCCAGGTCTTGAGGTCGTACCTGAATTGGGTCAATGACGCAGATTGACTGAAGTGGTGGGACATTGTGTTCCAGGTCTTGGGGGCGAGGTAAGAGAAGGATTTCCTCCAGTTCTGGACTTGTAGATCCATTTGATGGAGGCCGGGGTGAGTTGGGTGCATTGGAGTTGTCTGGTGGGTGTGTGGAATGCGAGGTGGTGGTTCAGATATTCTGGTCCTGCATCATGGAGAGCTATGTTGACATGTGTGAGGAGCTTGAAGGTGATTCTCTTGTAGATTGGGAGCCAGTGGAGCTGTTGGAGGTGTTGTGTTATGTGGCTGCGGCAGAGGATGTTGAGGACCAGTCTGGCTGCGGCGTTTTGGACGTTCGGTAGTTTCCTGAACTGTTTCTGGGTGATGCCTGCTTAGAATGCGTTGCTGTAGTCAAGTCTGCTGGTGATGAGTGCATGGTCTTTTTGGATTCTGTGGGGATCCATCTGAATGTCTTTCAAAGCAGGTGGAGCATGTGCAAGCAGGATGAGGATACTGCATTGATTTGGTGGTTCATTGTGAGCGAGGAGTCTAGTATGTTGCCGACGTTGCATGCGTGGTCCGTAGGGGTGGGAGGGGTCCCCAGTGTGGCAAGACACCATGATCATCCCAGGCTGAGGGGATAGGTCCCAGCATGAGTCTGTCTGAGTTGAGTTTGAGGCAGCTGTCTTTCATCCAGGTATCAATGGCCTTTATTCCACTATGAAAGTTGATTCTGGAGGCTGTGGGTTCTTTGGTGAGGGAGAGGATCAGCTGGGTGTTGTGGGTGTTGGAGGCAATGTTGAGTCAATGGCTTCTGACTCTGTCTGCGGGGGGCCATGTAGACACTGAAGAGGGTACGGCTCAGGGAGGAGCCCTGGGGCACTCCACAGCTGATCTCTGTAGGTTCTGAGAGGAATGGGGGAAGTCCGACTCGCTGTGCTGGCGCTGCGGAGTCTTGTGATTAGGGTGTGGTGGGAGATGGTGTTGAAGGTGGCTGGGAGGTCCAGTAGGATGAGGGCTACGGTTTCTCCCCAGTCGAGGCGGGAGCGGATGTCATCAGTGGCAGCGAGGAGTGCAGTCTCAGTGCTGTGGTTGCTTCGGAAGCCGGATTCGGAGGTGTCCAGGACGTGGTGCTCTTCGATGAGCTCACATCCTGTATTGACACAAATCATCTTCTAGATGACATCCAATTTGGGTTTAGGAAGGGTCACAGCATTGAATATGCTCTGATTGTGGCAACGGAGGAGATCAGAGCAACCTTGGATAGGGGGAGTAACTCCGCTATGATCTTGTTAGACCTATTTCTTGACTGCTTGAAGGGGTTTGGGATCGAGGTCGCGCCCTTGCCCTGCTTCAATTGTTTTTATCCAATTGGACAAATGGTGGCAATGGGAGAGATTAAGCCAAAAGCATTCTCCCTGCCTTGTGGAGTCCCGCAGGGATCATCCTTGAACCCAACAATGTTTAACCTCTACGCAACCCCATTAGCCACGCTTATTGAATCACTTGGCCTGTCCCTAGCATCATATGCGGATGACACCCAAATTGTGGTTTCACTCGCCAAGAATGAGTCTAATGCTGGAGATGCCTTCAGGAATTGCATGAATGAGGTCAGCAAATAGATGGATGGGAATTGCTTAAAGCTTAACTCCTCTGAGACGGGAGTGATACTATTTGGAAATAGCCCATCTTTTTGGACACCTTCATGGTGGCCGCCCCAAATGGTCCCTCTCCTCACCCCTATGGCAAAGGTCAATAATCTAGGTATAATGATAGTTAGTAAACTAAAGCTCAAAGAACAGGTGAACAAGGTAATGAAATATTCCTTGCTTTTGAGCTTCTCAAAACGGTGGTCATCTCGTTGGTATTGGGGACCCTGGATTATTGTAACAGCCTCTGCTCTAATCTCCGGGTCTCCTCTCTTAAGAAACGTCAGACGCTGCAAAATTCCGTGGCTCACTTCCTACTACAAAATTCCCAAGTCCCAGTCACCTAAAGTGGCCATAAAAAACCTACACTGGCTACCGGTTAGGTAACAGATTGCCTTCAAGACCCTTTGCATGGCTTACAAGACCCTTCATGGACAGGGCCCTCTATATTTCAGGGAACATTTGAGATGGTATATCCCCAATAGGTCACTCGATTGAGCTTCCACAAAAAATGTGGTGGTACCTGCCTTTCAGAAAACCACATGGGGAGGAAAAAGCTTTTTTAGGTCCTTCTGTGGAACAGGCTGCCTCTTGATCTCAAAGCAGCCCCATCCCTGATTAGATTCAGGAAGGTCTTAAAAATGTGTCTCTTTGCACAGACCTAGCTAGTCTTTCTGTACTCCTAAACTAATCATTAATTTCAGGAGACTAATTCACGCCTTCCTATGGCAACTAGCGCTAAGATGCCTATGGGCATTTGTCTGCGCTTTAGAAATATTTTCATTCATTCATTCAGGGGTAAGTACAAGTGAAAAATTAATGGAGACCGAGTACGGATAATGGGGAGCCCCTGCTATGCGAACATGAAAAGTAACCGGTGACCTAAGGGTACAGATAGGATTGATAATATTTGCCCATGATGATCTCTGTATCTAAGTTCCTCAAGGCTCCAGTTCCTGCGCCTTGAAGCCATCCAGTAGTATATACCAATCCATTGAAATGGGCGTCTTACGCAAGCCCCTGTATTTCTCCCACCGAAGGGCTTCACTTTCAGCAAGGCCCCAGTGCAAAACCTCTCCCTGCCAATCATCCACAATAGGGGCCATTGGTCATATCCAGTGCTTAGTTATTAAATATTTCGCAAACAGAAGTGCTATGTTAGTGAATCGAGTCCCTGTCTTAGAACCTTTGGGTCTTGAGGGCAATCCTAGTATGCACTGTTCAGGATTATCACCGTGGTGCAGCCCTGTCAGCTCTGCCAATGCCTCCGCAATTCCCGCCCAGTTTTGTGATATCTGAGGGCAAGTCCACAGCATTTGTAGCAGGTCTGCTTCCTATGCAAGGCAGCGGGGACAAACCGAGGACACTGTGGGGTGCATTTGGTACATCTATGGTGTCAACTATGCTCTCTGTAGTATGGAAAATTGAATGAATCAAAATCTCGGGTTATGAGATATTTTGGGGGGACATTCCAACATATAGGCCTACTCCTTATCTGAGAGTTCCTGAGTTAGGTCCACCTCCCACCTGGTCTTAGTAAAGTGAGTGGTGTCAGAAGATGTTCCGAGAGTCCAATGTACAGCCAGCGTATTAGTAGTTGACCTTGTTCCACAATATGAATTTCCCTAAGGAGCTCATGAGTCACGGGTTCTTGCCCATCTACTGCCCAATATTTATGTACTTACCAGAGAATACTGGCATGCATTAAGAACAAGGCTTCTAAGAGACAATCAGCCTCATGCATCAACCCAAAATCCAGTCGGTAAAATACCGATTCACTAATAGCTCCCGGTATTAAGTTAAAAATACCCAATCCCAATGCATCAACCCAAAAGCAGAAATCGCTATTTAAGGAATCCTTAAATAGCGATTCTTTAAATAGGGATTCCTTAAATACCGATTCCTTAAATAGGGATTGCATTTAAGGAATCCCAAAGTGAGATTCCTTAAATGCAATGCATCAAAGTTAAAAAATTAGCGATTTCGCTAATAGGGGGAGCAAATTACCATGAAGATGAACTGCATGGTAATTTGCAAAAACTTTGAAAAATGCACTTTTGTGCATTTTTCAAAGTTTCATGTTGCGCACACACATGCCCTTAGAGCATGTGTGTGTGCAACATATGTGCATATATCATTTTCAGGGGTGCTATAGGGTGTCATTTTGACACCCTTGCACCCTTGCAATTGCATGAGCAATTAGCGAGAACCTACTGGTACTCGCTATTTGCTCATGCAATCTCCGATTCATTCCTATGGGCCTGGAGGCCCATAGGAATGATTGGGACGGCATTCCTTAATTGCTACTCGCTATTTGCTAGTAGCAATTAAGGAAAGTTAAGGAATCGCTATTTGAATAGCGATTCCTACATGCATAGCCTTTTGCTATTCCTTATTAGCGAATCCTTATTTTTCGCTAATAAGGAATCGCAAATGCTAATGTTGATGCATATGCCCCAATGTGTGTGAACAAAATCAGTGTGGGACAACAGTGTGCCATTCGCCTGTTCCCAGGGGCCCAGTCTCCACATCGCCAATGTGCCAGAAGCTGTAGGCAAGCGACATAAGGGTATATTAAGTGCATATGGTGACTGTATAGCTGTGTATTTCATCGCCATCTTCCAGTAAGCTAGGGCTATGTGCAATAAAAATGTGTGCGACGGTGGGGCATTGAGACATAGTAATCTGTATAACTGGCCTCGGCAAAGTTGAGCCGCCATGTAATCTATTTCCAGCAGATTGTGACCAGCCAAACAGTATGATAACAATTGTAGTTGTTCGGCTTTACAATAGGCCTTGAAACATGGGGCCTCCATTCCACTCTTGTCCATTGGTAATTGTAATTTTGCTAGGCTGACTTTGCGGTGCTCCTGTCCCCACACAAGGACAAATAGTATGGTATTCAATAATTTAAACATCCATGCCAGTATTATGATGGGTAACTTAACGAAATGGTACAACAAGTGCGATAATATCACAATCTTTGCCAGGGCTAGCTTTCCAGCTACAGACAGAGGCAATGTAACCCAAAAGGCCACCTGAGATTTGAGAGCTGTGACAGTATGAATTAGGCTACCTTCCAATAGGTCAGGACCGTCCCAATAGATTTGAACTCCAAGATACTGAAAGCTACTCAGGCCAGAACGGCAAAGGAGAAAGCACATGATTTGTCAGCATTGATTCGGAGTCCAGGTGTATTGACAGCAACTGAGCCGCCTCTACTTGCCCCTCTCGAATATCTTTGAAAACACAAACTCCTATCGTCGGCATAGAGCAATACAGTATGCACAGTATTGCCTTTAGGAATCCTGCCTCTTGGCAAATCCTTTGTGCTATGCAGTCAATTGCAAATATGAAAGGTAGCAGGAAGGGAGCAAGTCTTTCACGTACGTCACCACACTGGGTACGCATTCTATATATATGGGCCTGTTCTCGCTCTAGCCATGAGTGCATTATAAAGTACCTTCACCCACTGAGTGTAGGCTGAAGGTATCCTGAATCATGCCAAGGCCACTAGCATGTAATCCCAACCCAGGGAATCAAAAGCTTTGCAGTCATCCAGGGAGAGGAATCCGGCATACGGGTAGTTGTCTCAGACTGCATTCATTATCCTAAACAGCAGGCATATATTAAGAGAGGTGTTAGGGCGGGGATTGAACCCACGCTGGTCCATGTGGATAAGTTGTAAGAGCAGCGGAAGCAACCGTCAGACCAGGATCTTGCTGAGGATTTTGTATTCTGTATTTAGTATCAACAATGGTCGATACAAGAATAGCTCATTTGGGGGCTTGTTGAGAAGCAATTATGACATCTTTGTTGAAACCCTAGAGGAAGAGAGTAGCAGGCCCGTCTCAACGGAAGTGTTACAGAGTTTTTCTAAATGGGGGACCATTCTAGTGACATATATGGTATAGAATTCTACTAGGAGTCCATCAGACCCAGGCCAGTTCTTTTAGGGCAGCACTAATTTCATTTTTCATAATAGGATTTGCAAGAGCCTCCCGATCAGTCACCTGCATAAGTCTTTATCCATGGAAGTAAGTACATGGAAATTGTAGTTCACCCTACCAACCGGGTACATAAGCTTACAAAAGACTCACAGTCGTTACCCCAACAATTCATCTGCAGTCTGCGGGGTAATGGTCGGGAACAGCTCAATACTTTCATTTGTATCAGAGTCTGAGGCACTGCCCTGTGATGTACTGGATCTGATGGACTGGATCTAAGCCACGGCTTAGGTGTCCAGAGTGTGGTTGCCAACAAGATTGCAGCCAGTTGTCCCTCCAAGGCCTGTTGTGGGGAAGTGGTGCCCCTACTGCCATCCCGTTTGAACCTTCTGTGTCGCCGTCGTTGTGGGGCACATCTCGCCTTGGGGGTGCCGACACAGCACGGTCGTACCGCTGGGAAACTAGAACGTTTTGCTCTAGCCACTCCCAAGTCATTTCAGGGGTCTCAAAGAAATGGGTGGCTTGGTCTTGCATCCCTTCAGGTTTTGCCAGGAAGAGCAAAGCATAAGTTAGGACTGCTGCACTTAATGCCTTTTAACTTCTTGAAAGGATTCCCATTTGCGCAGCACAGCAACAATATAATCTGAGTAAAGGGAGACCCTCACATTGTCTACAAGGATGGGTGTTTGTTCCCAGGCTGCTTGTAATAACACATCCCAATCTTTGAAATTGAGTATCCTGGTTACTATATTTCTTGCAGGTGGTCCAAGGATGGGTTTTCAAGTGGGCACCCTGTGAGCCTGTTCAACTGCAAGCAGATCTGATAGTCCAGCTGGGGCCACCACCTTCTGGAAGCCAATACTCCACATACTGAGTGATGTGAGAGCCTTCCGTCCCTTCAGGGAGGCCAATCCTCACATTGTTCTATCTGATCTTACTTCTGCAACCTCTGCCCGTTCTTGAAGGGGATCCACCTCTCGCCTCAGCTGCGCATTCTGCGCGGTGTGTTGTTTGTGGCCTGGGGACAGTGTGGAAAGTGCCAGGTCATTTGTCTTGACACTGTCTGATAGCTCACAGTGGTCATCCTTCAATAGGCTAATATCTGTAGTGATGGCCCCCCAACCATTGTTCAATGACAGCTCTAGATTCTATAATCTCCTAAAGGATGATATCTAATTTATCCATTGGGGGTGTTGCCATCGAGGAGGGCAATCCTTCACTTGGTGTCTTGGCCGGAAAGTATTCTGATGGTGTGGAGCACGAATGGGGCACCTCTCCATCACTTTTGGCCTTGGTGCGCCCCATGGGTATCACCAACTGAGATGGGCAGTTATGTTCACTGGGGCAGGGAGAGACCGGCTGTAGTCTCATGTGTCACTGTTCCCTCAGCACACATTCAGCAGGGGTAGATTCCACTGCTCCAAGGGAGCACCCGCAGTAACTCACGTCCCCATTGCATTGGCTCCCAGCAGCAGGGAGAGATAATCACTCCTCAGGGATTGGGAGGGAGGCAAGAAGGCCTCTGGTGTCCCACATGAGCCCACAGTCCCACAGAGTTTGGAGGGGAGTCAATCGGTAAACACCTCACCACTCGTCAGGCTGACCCATCCAGGATGTACTGAGCAGTAGTGGGGTTGTCATGATGGTACTCCCCTCACTCAAGCTGCAGCAATCAGTGCCCCTCACTCTCTCCCCCAGTGTAGGCCTCTGTGGCAATGCAGGGAAAAACAATTGTGCCTTGGTGCCGAGAGCGCGCTCCAAAGCCCTCCAATATGGCTCGCACTGCAGTTTTCAGGCCCGAACCATGGAGCTGGCCATTACCAGGTAGTAGGGCCAAGATATCCAGAGCCTCACAAGGGCCACAGGAGGTATGCCTCAGCGACACAGATACCTCCACCTGCAGACTCGGGGCCCATGCAGGTAATACAGCCTGCCAAGGCTGCTTCTGGCTGCTCCCCCATCAGGTAGACTTGTAGCACACCTGGGGGCACACCAAATTGAATTGTCTCCCTCTCTAGCTGCAGCAAAAAGAGGGGTAGAGTTTTTCAAGGCTGCGTGCCACTTATGTAGGGCCCCGCTCACCTCTAGAATTGTCTTAGATGCCAACCACAGGGCCGAGCGCCTCCTCCTCCAGCTGCCAATCAGCCTGCTGTCCATTTGCTTGACACCAGGGCTCCCTAGAACTCCACGCTCACAGGAGGCTCTGGTCGCAATTGTTTCTGGGCTCCCCTCTAACATCCACCCTGGGGTTGACCGTCATCTGTCGCCATCTTGGCAGCGTGACGCGACCTCAAGCAGCTCGATTTATGGAGCTGTCTCCGTATCTCGGCGACTCTCCGGGCACAGCCGCTGCCAGGACAGTCACCCATGTCGGAAACTCAGGGCTCTATGCAGCAGCCAGATGGGTAAAATGAGGGACCGGGAGCCTGGCAGCTATGCGTCCAACATGTTAGGCTGTTGGCCACGCCCCATTTGAGGCATTCCTAATTCTACCATCACCCTTGGCACTCAGTTCCCAGTGGTTAACCACTGATTCTGCATTCTTGGACATCTCCTCATCCAAAGATAAACAAGAGAAGTAGTCCACCTTGAACTCCCAGCTAAGTTAATTCAATCTACTCTGAACTGACTAGACTGCCAACCTCCCACCACTAGATGATCCAGAACACTGTTACAGTGGTGGTGGGGAAGCAGCACTAGGATGCCATCCGACTGACACTATAATCTCTTATCAAGCTCCCTATTAGTTCATGAGCCACCTAAAAAAAATCCCCAACAACAAATTATAGCACCACAGCGCTGGATGCACCTTATACTTTTCATAGAAAACCCTTCTCCAGATTTCATGAACCCCCAGCAGGAGGCAAACACTTTGCAGTTCAAGAGCCTTTATTATAGAATGTCATCACAATTAACATCTTCAAATATGGCAACAACCTCACTGCAAAGCTGGCCAACCTGCAACAGAGCCATTCATCTTGAAGCAAAGTCACCACCACAGTTGAGCCACCCCTTGTAACCAAGCAATTCCCCACCCTCCCTACGATGCTGACAACCTCACAGCAAAGCTAACCACCATGCAAAAAGGACAATGACCTTGAAGCCAAACCAGGCATTTCACAAAAATGACTGCCACCACACTGCAGAGCCACTCACAGTGAAGCAGAGATGACCACCTTGCAACAATGTTCAAAACGACTCACCAAAGCCAAGATCCTCATCCTTGGAGTACAGCTCATAACGTGTTTTCTGGACCATTTTAACCAATCACAACCTAAATTGAATGTAGGTGTCTAGTGGCCTTCTGTGGTATGGAAAGAGAAGAACAAGCCAGTGCAGTGTAAGAACCACGCCTGGTAGTGAAGTGAGGCCCAAAACTATCACTGCAAGGTTAGGGTCCAGTACTTCCACTACATGCTGGAGATCCTGGCTGGAACTGCAGGGTGTGAGCATTGTGAGGTGAGGGACTTCTGGTCTGAACAAAATGTAGGCCCCTAAGGACCTAGGATGGTATTAAGAGAGCTGAACCAGTGAATTGTGAGTGCCATAGCTGGCAGTGGACAGCAAAGGTTCAGTGCTGTCACTGCATGCTGAGGGCACTGGACTGGCACTGCAGTGCAAGGGGCACTGTTTTAACTCTCGATGAGGAAGACCCAGTGCTACCACCCACTGGAGATGATCTTGTTCTGGCACTACAGGGTAATGGTCCAGTGCTGGCAATGCATGCTGAGGGCACTCCTTAAGCAACAGTGATTGCACACTATTTGTCATGCTTGTGAAAAGCAGGCAGGGACTGGTCTGATAATGTGTTGGGGCTTTGGCGTGGTGAGCAGTGAGCTGGGGTTTTGGAGGAGAACAGAGATCCCTCTGCCCCTTGAGCCCTATACCAAGGATGGTTGAGGTGTGACACCAGACTGTCGCGGGTACCACCAGTGAATCCTTCACCCTTAGAAGCTTCATGGGATCACTGAATGGTTTTGTATATATATCATTACGTTGTTTGTTGAATTATTTTGAGCACACTTTAGCAGCAGCACCCACGGGTCCTAAAGTAAGCAGCAACACCAGCTGGATCATCTGCAGAAACATGTCGACCTCTGTGACACATGAGCAGGTTTAATTAGTCCTGCAATGCCATGCTGTTTTTTTAAACCTAGCCCAGTTTTTTAAACCTAGCCCAGGGTCACCCTATTAATGTTTTTTAGCAAACCCTGTAGTTAGTTTTAATCACTTTTTTCTTTCATATGCTCTGCTGCCCTCACCACCCTGAGGTCTACTATTGTATATATAGTATATACCTCCCATAGTTTCAAAACGTCCCTGAGCTCCTCCCTCTCACAGAGAGAGTTGTAGCACATATCATGACTAGGCTTCACGACATGAGGAGGTTCCCCAATAATGAAGCAAGCCACCTTTTGGTGGGTGAGGGAAACCGTCCTAAGAAAAGAATTCTCCTGGGTGTTGGTTCCTACATCAGCGAGTTTAATAATGTTCCCAGACCCAAGGGTTTACTTTTGTGTTTTGACTTATTACATTGGGGAGCTAACCCTTGCTGGTCTTTAAACCTCCTCAGACCCTCTTTTGTGAAATAACGTACAAGGCAATCCTTGCTAAACTCACACAGTGAGGCCACAATTGGATGGTTTATATAGACACATAAATGACTG
Organism: Triturus cristatus; assembly: GCF_964204655.1. NCBI lineage: Eukaryota > Metazoa > Chordata > Amphibia > Caudata > Salamandridae > Triturus > Triturus cristatus. Next base: position 370,407,855 of record NC_140584.1, on the reverse strand, counting down.
CAGTGCTGGAAATGGAAAAAATGTACTCCAGGATCCCTTAAATTGGGGATCATGGTGGGGTTGTGGAAAGGGAGGTGGGGCCACAAGGGACAGAGTCATGAAAACCGTAATCTGGCAGCCATCTTATACATTTATTAAAAACTCTCCCACAGTGAAATTGGTCTCGAGGACAAATGTGACAGGAAATCTGTTCTGGTTTACTTATTTGTCTCAAACGGGCTGCATTTTAAAAATCGTATGGGTTAAGGCACCAGCTGAAAAGATCTTTGATATCCCCAGTAATTGTCAGGTGATTATAATGGCAAGGTAACTCTGCTGGTTAATGCACATGCCAGAGAGATTTTTCTTCTGTCTAGTCACAGTTTTTAACACTTCATAAAGTAACATATAAGGCTAATGTACCTGCTGCAAAGCAGAACATGTATCATGCATATTACAGAATTGAATTTTATGTGGATAGCTCAGTGGGCTACTGCTTTTGTCATGGAGATCCTTTTGTTGCTTGTAGTTCCTGAGTTACAATCCTTCTAATAAACCACAGTGACCTATGTTATAGCATGAAAGAGCTGCAAGAAAATTGAAAGTCAAAGGATTAGAACCGTATTGATTTCCCCTAATCAATCTTTCCTTATTCTAAGGTTTCTAATAAGAATTCCTTTGGGTAGTAATAAAGTCTTATTAGTACAGACAACCCCGGCCACTGCATCATGTTGTAAATCCTGCCTTTGTGTTTTTCCACACCAAGCACTCATAACATTTAATATCTATCTTTATGCGTAATATGGGTCTTGTAGACTTTGCAAACCCTCTTTGTCTTATGTAACATTTCATAAACATTGATTTACATATTTATATCATTTGTTGTCTTTGTATAATGTGTGTCAATGAAGTAATGAGCTGCAACACTCTACATTGAGACAAGTAGCACTATAAAAGAAATTAAATAAAAAAGTAGTACATTCTAGTTTAAATCCTTATTAGTGTAATTATTCATGCAGCCAGATACTATTGGCATTCTTACGGTTCATGCATATTCTCTGATGCTGATCAAAGTCAAAAACCTGCCTCCAAATTATAACATCTGTAAGCACTTGGGAGGTGATAATGAGCTGAGTGCCTTTATTTCCCTTAAAGGCAGTGATATGTGAGTATTCGGGTCCAGATTAAGCCTGGGCAAAGCACTACGCTACGCTCGCGTAGTTTGCGAAGTTCGCGCTACTTCGCACTACGCGAACTGCACGTAGCACAGTGCGAACACGCGTAGCGTAGTGTTGCGTAGTGCTGCGGTCATTTTTTGCTTTCTCGCGGTCCTCAACGTCAAGTTGGCGACCGCGAGCAAGCAAAATGACATCCCGGCGAGACTTTTTCCTTGTTCGCGATCAGCAACTTCAAGTTGGCGATCGCGATCATGGAAAATAAACCTCCCGGCGAGATTCCCAACGCAGGAGGTCAGGTTTCTCATTGTGAGTGGTCGCGTATGCTCGCGACCGCTCGCAATGAGAAACTACCAGTTCGCGTTGAGAAAGCTGAAGCTCGAGTAAAAATCTACTCGAGCAGCAGAAAACTACAGCTCGCACTGTGCAAGATGCCATTTTCAATGATTGCACAGTGCCGGTTGCTTGTCCGCACTGTGCAATCATTGAAAACGACATCTGGCACAGTGCGAACAAGGTACTACGCAGTTCGCGAAGTGCTACGCGTAGCTCGCGTAGTGCGAACTTCACTTTGCGTAGCTTCGCGAAGTGCTACTTCGCGAACTACGCCCAGGCTTAGCAGAAATGCACAAAAAAGCGTTTTCGAGAAGGGTCTATGTTGCTCGCGAGATATTGTTTGCCAGATTGCAAAAGCTGCGTGTTCGGGATCGCGAACTGTACAAAAAGGCTTTCTCGCGTGTGCGAACACGCATATTGCGAGCGCAAAAATGACGAAAACTGTAAGTCCGCGTTGTCGCGCTGTGCAGAGTTACCGAAAGTTCGCGAGCTGAATCCTTTGCCTTACATGCAGGCCAAAATAGCCCAATTTGTTTAGCACACACCCAAAAAATGCTATTGCACCCCAAACACACCTTTTGCAATAAAATCCAAAGCCATCCATGGAGTAAAGGAAAATCACCAGACAACACCAACTGTACATTTAAATCACGCACCACAGGTTGGAGGCTGACTACCTCTGGGCCTAGTGGAAGACTACTAGGCCACAAGCTTGGAACCGGATGGCAAAAGCAAGCACACTGCTTGGATGGCTTCACAAAATGGCTGCCACACACCCACAACAACCACAAGAAATGGGAGACAGTCAATGGACGCCTATGGCAAAGGCACAATGCATGCCTTCCTAAAATGGCCGCCACACACATGCTCAGCCCACCCACCACAATAACAAACAAAAAGTGATTGCAAAGGACAGGAAGAGGAATTTGTAGTGTCTGTGGATCTTAATCCCTCTCATAAAAATGTTTTCCAGACAAATAACAGCTTCTCCTTGCTCCAAACCTACAGCTCAATGACAGCCTGAGGAGTTTTTTGTGCAGAAATGCACAAAAAAGCGTTTTCGAGAAGGGTCTATGTTGCTCGCGAGATATTGTTTGCCAGATTGCAAAAGCTGCGTGTTCGGGATCGCGAACTGTACAAAAAGGCTTTCTCGCGTGCGCGAACAAGCATATTGCGAGCGCAAAAATGATGAAAACTGTAAGTCCGCGTTGTCGCGCTGTGCAGAGTTACCGAAAGTTCGCGAGCTGAATCCCTTGCCTTACATGCAGGCCAAAATAGCCCAATTTGTTTAGCACACACCCAAAAAATGCTATTGCACCCCAAACACACCTTTTGCAATAAAATCCAAAGCCATCCATGGAGTAAAGGAAAATCACCAGACAACACCAACTGTACCTTTAAATCACGCACCACAGGTTGGAGGCTGACTACCTCTGGGCCTAGTGGAAGACTACTAGGCCACAAGCACACACATCCAACAAAGGTAAATCACACACACACACCAACAGTGAAATACACCACAGCCACGTTTAGCATTTCAATCCTATGCCATCCATGCCCTACAAGATGTAGAAATTCTACAGACACCACAAAACATGGACCCATGGGTACCCTACTGGCTGAAATTGCAGAGAAAAACAACTAGGCCCCTATTGAAAGTAGTACAGGCCACCCACCACAACAATAATTTTTAAAAACAATAAAAATCCCAGAAAAATGTAGGTACAAACAAGCCCCAATGAAACAAACACACCAATTCTCCAACTTACTTGTAGTAAATTAAAACTCAAATCAAAAATTCCTCAAATAAATCCAATCCAATGGTATGATGCAGCAGACAGACACAAAAAGTGATCCTTCCAGCTCCAAATCCAAATGAAAGTGAACAACACATGCACAAAGCACGTGGGAGGAGCCTGCTGGACAGGAACAGGAAGTTGTAGACTCAGGGGCACTTCCTTCCTCTTGAAAAAAAAGAGTTAAAAAAATTAAAGGACTCTTTCTTACACAAAAGACTACAGCAAGATCACAATCTGAGGAGTTTTCTGAGCAAAATGATCATTTTAGAGAAGGTTTTATGAAGCTCGCGAGATATTCTTTGCCAGATTGCAGTTTTTCCATGTTCAGGATCGCGATCTTACCAAAACAGCCGCCGGAAGTCAGCTCTCGCGCACCAATGACGTGTTCGGGGTCGCACACTCTCACGGGCTTGGGCAGCCATAGTACAAATCTCATGGCGCTCGCAAACAGACAGAAAAGCAAGTTGGCGATCGCAAACTCAAGGTAAGACGTTACCGTGCGCGCGAGAATGAATATTGAGCGCGCGAGTAAGCAAATTTACTACGCTACGCGCTAGATTGCGTAGCAATCTGCAACTTCGCGCTCTACGCGAAGAGCGAAGTTACCTAAACTTCGCAAGCTCCGCGAACGGAGCGTAGTTCAACGCCCAGGCTTAATTTCTGCACAAAAAACTCCTCAGGCTGTCATTGAGCTGTAGGTTTGGAGCAGGGAGAAGCTGTTATTTGTCTGGAAAACATTTTTATGAGAGGGATTAAGATCCACAGACACTACAAATTCCTCTTCCTGTCCTTTGCAATCACTTTTTGTTTGTTATTGTGGTGGGTGGGCTGAGCATGTGTGTGGCGGCCATTTTAGGAAGGCATGCATTGTGCCTTTGCCATAGGCGTCCATTGACTGTCTCCCATTTCTTGTGGTTGTTGTGGGTGTGTGGCGGCCATTTTGTGAAGCCATCCAAGCAGTGTGCTTGCTTTTGCCATCCGGTTCCAAGCTTGTGGCCTAGTAGTCTTCCACTAGGCCCAGAGGTAGTCAGCCTCCAACCTGTGGTGCATGATTTAAATGTACAGTTGGTGTTGTCTGGTGATTTTCCTTTACTCCATGGATGGCTTTGGATTTTATTGCAAAAGGTGTGTTTGGGGTGCAATAGCATTTTTTGGGTGTGTGCTAAACAAATTGGGCTATTTTGGCCTGCATGTAAGGCAAGGGATTCAGCTCGCGAACTTTCGGTAACTCTGCACAGCGCGACAACGCGGACTTACAGTTTTCGTCATTTTTGCGCTTGCAATATGCGTGTTCGCGCACGCGAGAAAGCCTTTTTGTACAGTTCGCGATCCCGAACATGCAGCTTTTGCAATCTGGCAAACAATATCTCGCGAGCAACATAGACCCTTCTCGAAAACGCTTTTTTGTGCATTTCTGCACAAAAAACTCCTCAGGCTGTCATTGAGCTGTAGGTTTGGAGCAGGGAGAAGCTGTTATTTGTCTGGAAAACATTTTTATGAGAGGGATTAAGATCCACAGACACTACAAATTCCTCTTCCTGTCCTTTGCAATCACTTTTTGTTTGTTATTGTGGTGGGTGGGCTGAGCATGTGTGTGGCGGCCATTTTAGGAAGGCATGCATTGTGCCTTTGCCATAGGCGTCCATTGACTGTCTCCCATTTCTTGTGGTTGTTGTGGGTGTGTGGCGGCCATTTTGTGAAGCCATCCAAGCAGTGTCCTTGCTTTTGCCATCCGGTTCCAAGCTTGTGGCCTAGTAGTCTTCCACTAGGCCCAGAGGTAGTCAGCCTCCAACCTGTGGTGCGTGATTTAAATGTACAGTTGGTGTTGTCTGGTGATTTTCCTTTACTCCATGGATGGCTTTGGATTTTATTGCAAAAGGTGTGTTTGGGGTGCAATAGCATTTTTTGGGTGTGTGCTAAACAAATTGGGCTATTTTGGCCTGCATGTAAGGCAAGGGATTCAGCTCGCGAACTTTCGGTAACTCTGCACAGCGCGACAACGCGGACTTACAGTTTTCGTCATTTTTGCGCTCGCAATATGCGTGTTCGCGCACGCGAGAAAGCCTTTTTGTACAGTTCGCGATCCCGAACACGCAGCTTTTGCAATCTGGCAAACAATATCTCGCGAGCAACATAGACCCTTCTCGAAAACGCTTTTTTGTGCATTTCTGCACAAAAAACTCCTCAGGCTGTCATTGAGCTGTAGGTTTGGAGCAGGGAGAAGCTGTTATTTGTCTGGAAAACATTTTTATGAGAGGGATTAAGTTCCACAGACACTACAACTTCCTCTTCCTGTACTTTGCAATCACTTTTTGTTTGTTATTGTGGTGGGTGGGCTGAGCATGTGTGTGGCGGCCATTTTAGGAAGGCATGCATTGTGCCTTTGCCATAGGCGTCCAAACTTGTGGCCTAGTCGTACAGTAGGCCCAGGGGGACAACTCAGCAATCATCAAGGCGGGTTTTTGTTCCTTGCTATTCTTCTTCCTAAGTGTACACAGTACAAATACAACAGGATCCCTGGCCTTGTCAGTCTCTTAATGGCTGGCTATACTGTTGATGTTGTTCACTGACTTCATGAAATTTAATAATTGTGATGACCACCCACGAGACACTAATAAGTTATATATTATATTATGGATCTTTTGACTGATGTTCTTCTGGCTTTTTTGCTTTTAGGTGCACAAAAGACAGAGGTGTGTCATCATCATCCACTGTTGTGGTGCCAGACCGACGTCCTGCTGCTGTAGTGTACACAACGTGACGTGTCAGTGACCTGACCAGGCATCTCTGCAACTTGTGCAACTGAGTGCTGTTTTGACATCTGTTGAAGATGCCCCCAAAGAAAGCAGGTAGCAGGTCCTCCGGTACCAAGAAAGTTGCCATGGAGAAGAAGGAACAGAAGAAGAAGGAAGTGTCACTTAAGTCTGGTCTGCCTCCCAAAACCTTTTTTGGTTCACCAAAAATGAGGCCTGCAGCAGCGGTGTCGGGGGGGCAAGCTGGGGGCAGCACCTCCACATCAGTGGGCCCAACCCACCAACCCATGCCCAAGCAGATGAGTGTGGAAGAGGTAGCCAGCCTTATGGTAGAAAGCAGTGATGCTGAGCCTGAACTAAACTTATCGCTATCTCAAAGTAGTACACAATCAACGCAGGAGGGAACATCATCAACACAGCAGATAAGTGGTCAACAGCCGCAGACACCGCCCGCAATAGTAGCTGTTCCTCCCGAAGTAGGGGCAGTTCAGGAAATTGAGCCTCATGCAGAGGAAGAAGAGGAAGCCACTCCTTTAGAAGTTGCATTGGCTTTTAAATCCCCAGCAAGGAAAAGGAGGGTTAGTACATCAAGTTCTTCACCAAGCCCCCCTTCTGATGATCTAGATGTCACTTGGAAGCCACAAACTGAGTCTGAGAGGGAAACACATCACAAGAGCAGGCATGGGAAAAGGAAGGTTCCAGAAAGCCTTACACTTATGGATGTTGATGTAGAAGAGCAGGTTGATGATGATGATGATGATGAGCCAGTCATCACAAACATCACTCCCGGGCCTGAGGAGATGGAGAGCAACATTTTTACATTATCCAAAATGGATGCGAGGGATGTAGCACGCATACCTCCAACACAGGTAACACCAACACGACCTCCAGCTTCCATACTTACATTAGCAAAGGGCCGGCAGCGTCCTACATCCAGCACAACAAGCACCACCTCAGCAGAAGTATGTAGTGGTCCTGCACAGAGTCAAATTCAACACACACCCTCCAGTTTATCCGGCATTGGAAGTGGGAGTGGCACCTCCAGCAGGAGACAAAAGTTAAGCTCCCCAGTGTGGGACTTCTTTACGGTTAGCCCAAAGGAGGAGAACATTGCTGTATGCTCCGTTTGTCATTCCTGTGTTAGCCGTGGAAAGCTTGGTACAAACTATGGTACCGGAGGCCAAATGACCCATCTGAAAAAACACCACGCAATCCAGTGGGAGGAGCACCTTAGGCTCATCAAAACTGGAACCATTGCTGTTGGGCATAAACGAGTAGAAAGTCCGCTCACGGTGGAACAGGAAGAAGAGGGAGACATTCTCTGTGCTAGTGGTACACAAAGTAGCCCTGTCCCCAGCACTGCAGTGGTAACGCCCACATCCTCAGCCACATCTCATTGGCACAAGAGTAAGAGCCAGCCTGAGACACCAAGGAGTACTGCTGGCCCAAAAAGTGTGACGTCGACCACAGGAAGGAATACCATGCAGCCTACCATTCTTAGCATGTTTAGTAGGCCGGAGGGGCAGTACGAACGCAATCAACCAATAGCACGTTTGTACAATGCTAAGCTGGCAAAAATGTTAGCACTGGACCTTCTCCCTTTTTCTTTTGTTGAAGGGGTGGGTTTTCTTGAGTTTGTGACCACCATCTGCCCAAAATGGAAAGTTCCCAGCCGCTACTATTTTGCAAGAGTTGCTGTTCCAGCACTACATCACGACGTGCTGGAATTGCTTGGAAAAGCCTTAAAAAAGAGTGCTGTTCAGAGTATACACCTGACAACAGACATGTGGACCAGTTGCCAAGCCACTGATTACATGTGCATCACTGCACACTGGGTCTCTTTTTTGGGTGTTAAAGATAAGATATCTGACGGCGTTGTTGACACCGCTGAGATTTTTAAAGACACTCACAAACATGCAACTGTAGCCATGTTTGCAATGGAGAAATCTCATACTGCTGCTAACATTTTGGATGAGTTTAACAGCAAGGTGTTTGAGTGGCTGCGACCAAGAGGTCTTACCATTGGTTTTGTTGCCACGGACAATGGCAGTAATGTAGTTCGGGCCATGAAAGATGGTGGCTATTTCAGGGTGCCATGTTTGGCACACTGCATTAACATTGTTGTGCAAGACTTTCTGAAAAATGAAAGCAAAGTCAGCAGCTTACTGACCACCTGCAGAAGAATATGCACACATTTCAACCATTCTTTTAAAGCCCGGAAGGAGCTGAGGGTGATTCAACGTGAGCATAAAATGCCAGTCAAAGCACTCATCCAAGAGGTGCCAACACGTTGGAACTCAACGTATTACATGCTTGAGCGTCTGTTTGAGCAGTACATACCACTTAATGCTTATGTCATGAAAAGGTCAGGGGATCCTACAGTGAAAGGCATGAGAGTTGAGATGGCCCAATGGGACCTTGTCAAAAGCTTGACAGAGATGCTACTTCCTTTTGAGGTCTTCACCCGTGAAGTGAGCCGGGAGGACTGTATTATGGGCCAAGCTATCCCATTGTTGTACATGCTAGAGCAAGAGCTGAAGGAGGTGGCAGAAATGTACGCAGGTGTGGATGACAAAGTAGACGCACATTCTTTGGCAGACACCTTATCCGCTCGCTTATCTCACAATACAAGGATTCAAAATAACATTCTGTCAGATCCACATTACATTACTGCCTCAATTTTGGATCCACGTTACAAATTATTGCTGCGCAGTAATGAAGTCATTCCTTTTTCAGAAGTGAATGTTGCCCAGTACAAAACTTTGATAGCTGAGGAAGCCACTGAGTTTGAAAACGAAAGGATCTTCATTAAAGGCCCGCCCCTCCAGGGCAGAAAAAGTACTGCAGGGCACCCAGAACGAAGTTCTACTTCAGAAGCCAAGAGCAGTGCATTTGCCTCCCAGCAGTCAACACTGCCAGCAGCAATAACATCAACAGCACCAACAGGATCATCAGGCACATTTACAAAAACGGCAGGTGATTGGTTTCTACGGAAAGGGTATTGCACATCAATGACTGATGCAAAGGCAAAAGAGGCCCAGGAAATCGGAGCACCCCTGAACATTGAGCGGATGGTTCAGGCCTATCTAGATGACACAACAGAGGTCTACATGGAGCAAAGCCCATTGGTGTATTGGTATGGGAAAAGAAGCCAATGGCCAGTGCTCAGCAGGCTGGCGATAAAGTATGTGGCTTGCCCTGTTGCAAGTGTCTCTTCAGAGCGTGTTTTCAGTGCTGCTGGTGCCATTGTTACTGTCAAAAGGACCAGTCTCTCGCCCAAAAGTGTTGAGAGGTTAACCATGATCAAAATGAATCAACACTTTATACCACCGGAGTACAAAATACGTGAATCACAGGAGGAAGAGGAGAGTGACTTTGATGACATAAGTAGTAGATTGTTAGACGTACTGCTGTCCGAACCACCAGAGTTTGAGGACGAGCTCCTCTTCCCTGACAACTAGGCTTTCAAATTGTTCTCCCTTCCTTTATTTGTGTGTGACTGTGTGTATCTGTTTTTCTGGTTCAAAATCAACATTCACAACAAAGCCATCAACAGTCTCCTCTTTTTATTTCCCTATTGGAGTTGCACGTCTGTGCATAACTGTCCACTCCACTCCTCAGGGTCCTGCTCCATGTTCCTTACTCTCCCTAAGTACATTTCAAGCAAGTCAGACATTGGATGGAGATGGAGAATAGTACAATACATGTTGCCTCTAACAGTCCCTCCATAAGAAGTGAAACGTGACTCCACCTATATTCCATTTTGTTTCCAATCCGAAAGAAACTCATCACTGACTGGCAGAAGGCTAGGCAGGCATCAGATCAGACAGCCAAAGAGAACACCAAGACAGGTAATGAGTGATTATTGTGAATGATGGTGGCATGCATTGCATTGGATGCTTGCTGACTACGAATTGTGCATGCCATGAAGTAGAACTATACTAGTTTATCGACAAAGTACAAGTGACTCAGGTGTGGTGACAGTTAATGTTTCCTTGTTGTTTAATAATGACCACATTGTACTCCTACCACTGCAGGTGCCGGCCAATATCCGTTGCAATTTGGTAATATGGAATATATTATAAACTTAATCAGTCACTACAGACTGAGTTGGTGTTGGAGAATACGTACCACACGGTCACCATCATTGAGGATGCTGAGCATACTATCTTTGCACACAGTCAGTTGGATTGGAGAAAATTTATGGAATAACTGCGTTTCATGGGCTGACATAAAAGGTAAAAAGTTTGAACAAGAACCACAGCAGACCTAGGCTAGATGTCCGTGTAGTGGTGTGGACTGGAGTAGAGTGTAGTGGTATGACGGACAGTGGCGCATTGATTTAGTCACTTCATTGGGAAAATTCTAGGTTGCTGCAGTGCATTTGACATTTCTCTGGCTCGGTCAAAATGTAAGTAAGGGGTAGAGTGCCTGGCCTGTGCCGCGGTTCTCCTGTTCTGTGGCTGTGCTGGCTCCTGAATCCTGTCCCGTTGTTGTTATACCTTAATGCTGTAGAGTAGACACACTATGTAGCCTATCCAAGCTGCCTCAGTCTGAAAGTGTTCTCTCCAGAGTGTTGTCTTGCACTCCACTGTAATTGAGTTTATTGTTGTAAAGGCTGTAATTTTTCAATACCCCGTTTGTTTTTCCATCTACACTTACAGGCCGGCCTTTACCCTGTGCTACAGTGGGAGAAACGACTCACACGTACCTTACCAATCCGCATCAGGCGTTTCATGGGCTGACATAAAAGGTAAAAAGTTTGAACAAGAACCACAGCAGACCTAGGCTAGATGTCCGTGTAGTGGTGTGGACTGGAGTAGAGTGTAGTGGTATGACGGACAGTGGCGCATTGATTTAGTCACTTCATTGGGAAAATTCTAGGTTGCTGCAGTGCATTTGACATTTCTCTGGCTCGGTCAAAATGTAAGTAAGGGGTAGGGTGCCTGGCCTGTGCCGCGGTTCTCCTGTTCTGTGGCTGTGCTGGCTCCTGAATCCTGTCCCGTTGTTGTTATACCTTAATGCTGTAGAGTAGACACACTATGTAGCCTATCCAAGCTGCCTCAGTCTGAAAGTGTTCTCTCCAGAGTGTTGTCTTGCACTCCACTGTAATTGAGTTTATTGTTGTAAAGGCTGTAATTTTTCAATACCCCGTTTGTTTTTCCATCTACACTTACAGGCCGGCCTTTACCCTGTGCTACAGTGGGAGAAACGACTCACACGTACCTTACCAATCCGCATCAGGCAGGCAGTGATACCCAAGATTGATGTGCGGAGTGTCCATGGAAGGGAGGACCAAGAAGAATGGCGAGAATGATGCAACTGGACCAGGATAATACAGTAACTTTAGTATCATCATTCGTCTTTACATTTATTTGCTTGCTTTTTTCTCTTAAATCATTACGACTGTGTGTTGTGGTTTGTTTGTTAATTGATCCAACTTTTTTTTAGTTTCCTTAGCTAGCTTGAAAAATAAAAGTAAGCCCGGTACAGCATGTAATTGGGTTCGGTCTGAGCTCTGAGGGCGTCAGACAGGCAAGGCAAATTTCAATTTCGTCCCTGACTGTACTGTCTCATTGGGTCATAGTAGTTATAGTACAACTCATTATCATTAACCATCAAGTTATCCTCCTCAGCATGCATGCATTTGCTTTCTCTCACTTCATACTTTGATTTCTTTGATAATGGATCATGGTCGTCTTACAAGATTGTGTTTTACTTTTGTTGTGTCCATGCATATTGTCTGTTTTTCTTTCTCAAACCTTTCCCAAAACCCCACTTCCCATCCAATCATCAATCCCTAACCCTCTTCCCCCGGGCTGTGTGATTTATATTGAGGTGTGATGTGATGACTATGTACACCAATTGATCACACGCTTGCTGGGGCAGATGTGGTGAAAGCAACACTAATTGAATTTCAACTAAGGCAGGGCAAGGATCTTCTTCTGCTTGACCACCCATGCTGTAGTTTACTTTGTGTTCTGTTCCACTCCTCCTCCCAGAGTCTCAGTCAAGTGACTTTCTCTTTCTTTTTTCAAACGCTATTGCCAGTGTCTACTACTACCACCACTATAATGGCATCTACTCCGTCAATTTGGGAAACCAACCATGCAGCCATCAGTGTGCCGAACTTCATCATCAATCACAGGTAAGATAAGTTTGGTGGGAGGTATGGACTAGGAGGAGAGACTGACAGTACTATTATGACAATTAAAAATAACTCAGTGAGGGGTACTGCATCTATCGGTTTGTGTGTTACAAAATCGGCAGATCTTTTAAATCAAACACTGGCTGTGGGCATGCAGCAGCACGGAAACAAAGTAAACAACCATGTAACTTACATTGAATTCGGAAAACTGTAACCCACCACAAAAAACATTAACATCGTATAAATAAATAGTAAGTATATTTTTAATGTCCCCTAACAAAAATAAACTATCCTGCTCTGACCTAACCCACCCCCCTCCCTAACCCCAACGAAACGAAACGAAAGTCCAAAGTCCCAATGTCCGTAGAAATCCCCAACGCCCACAAACCCACCCACCAACAAAAGTAATTAAAAAAGGGGCAAACGACGAGGTCCTCTATTGTCGACGGGCCTTAAGATGTTTGTCCACCAGGATCTTTACCCGCTCCTCCATGTTCTCCTCCCAGCGGGCCATCCGGCGGAGCAGCTGGCGGCGAAATGCCCTAAAGTTGCTTCCAGGGTGGGGGGCAGCAGTGCTGGAAATAGAGGCGCGGCGGCGGGCGAATGCCGGACCACGGCGCCGTGAAAGTGGAGGCCGGGCCTGACTGGGGCCCGGGGCATTGGAGGAGGCTGCAGCTGCAGCCGCCTCCTCCTCCTCCTCCTCCTGAGCCACCAGCCGGCGATAATGCTCGCAGATGGCCTCCAGTTTCCCGCGCCGGGCCCTAGCGGCCAACTCCTTCCTTGATGGTTTAGTGGAAGGAGTATCATCTATATCAAGAAAGAAAAAGAACATGTTGGAGCCAATACTCTTAGCAAAATAGGAACACTAAAATCATTCAACACATAGTGTCACAGTATCACTAGCAAGCACAGTTCATAACATTTGGGATTTGGTGCTGGGGTAAGTATCTCTAATCCTACTTCCTTGGACTCTAACATTTGTGACCGTTTCAGACATTATTTATAAATATAATCGTACTATGTATGTACTCCGGTACACCAGTCGTGCTGTTCTTATCTGTAGTTTAGCCCAATTACATAACCTTGTTGTAGGCGGCATGCCAGGTCCATCAGCTAAGCTTGCACCCAAGAGAAACAGATATGAGCCACATGATGCAGACTCACGTTAGTTTTATTTACTACTACTGTCTGCAGGTGGGGAAGCTCATCTTTTTGGCTGACGCCTTACGGCCGTTGGCACTGGTCATACACTGTTACATGAGGGCAAATGGCATGCACAATTTCACTTACACCCTGCCATGGGTACTACAAAAAGGCTGATTATTTATTTATCGGATCCAACGATCATTGCTTATATTCATATTATAGATGCTGCTAGTGCTAATACGATATACGACATCAGGTCGGTAGCGGTCGGTGGTGGGAGTGCTGCCGGTCGGTGACGTGGGAAGGTGCAGGGTGGGGATAGTAAACGATGGATTAAGGACATTCACAGGTAATTAAAGAATACATTAAAAAAAAAACATTGCTGCACACAGTAGCACACACTGCATCGCATTCGGCGGTGCAGTGCGCACCTTGAAAATAGTTTTATTTATTTTTATGTTGATTACCTGTATTTGGCCGTAACAGTAATACACAGTTTACTCGCCAGTGCCACCCACCCGTCCCCTCCCGATGTCACCGCCCACCAACAATCCCACCACCAAACGCTACTGCAGAGGGTACTTTGCTTTCATTGATTGTGTAACCAATATACATAAACATTAAACAACAGATAGGCCACCCTTTGCAGGCTGGCTGCCCCAATCGAAAATACATTAATAATAATAGGTAGGGAGTGGTCCCCAGAGTGGGAGGAAGGGGTTTCCGCTTGATAATATATGACGTGCTTGCAAACTACTGCAAGTGTACTGTATGCTCATAATACTACCTTGATTCCTCTAGGCTTTGCTACTGTCGCGCAGTTTCTGTTACATTTTCTTCAAAGTAAGAATCTCCAGTGACACTTTCCACCTATACTGTCTCTTGGTGATAGTACATCCAGGCATACATCCATTAAAGTAAACGTCTATCCTTTTGTATATATCTCTTAACAAACCTTAGTTGGTTTCACCAACAAACACCCATGCTTCTGCTCCTTCCTTCCTTGCCTTGGCTTTGAGTTTGAACCAAAAACACCGCTGATTCTTGCTATCTAGTACTATCCACCCATACTGTGTCGCCCACCCAGGCAGGCATTCTTTCACCTTCCACCCATCCTTCAACAACCCATGCATCTGATCTTATTACTACCAGACTCCTATACATGCTTCCAACAACATATCCTTCTCTGCCGGTCAGTCATATTGTTTATCTCGCCCTTCCTTCCACCCTTAGTGCTTTCCCTCTATGTTCAACACATCCATGAAGGTCATCTGATCTGAGTTTGTCTTCTCCATAAAACATTCACAGCTGATTTTGGAGTCAAATAGAAGAGGCCATTGGTTACTCTACTCACGCTGGTAATGCTACGTAAAGGGTGTCTTCTTCAACCGTTGTATAAAGTCGCACAGTACAGTGAAATAGTGAACACAGTTCCATCTAGCTGTAATGTCAAGAAGTAATGAATATAACTTACCGCCGCCGGCCACTGCTGCTGGATCCCCCCTGGGCCCTGTGTCTCCTGCAGGTGCCGCCAGTTCGCCTGCCCCCTCCGGAATGGCCGCATCGCTGGCCCCGACGGCACTGGTGGATGGTAGTGTGCCTAGAAAAAAGCATCACAAATTTTTTAGATGCCTGTAAACCTCCCCCTATTTTAAGTGTTCACTTGGAACATTGAAAAAAAAGTTAATGCGATGCAACATACATCAGCACTAGACAGTAAGTACAGCCAGTAGACAGACACTAGTAGGATATGGTTCCACTTCCTAGGGTCATCTAGTCCTACTCTACTCTTTTGAAAGTTAGCCTGAGCCATGAGTAACCCTTTTAGATTCATTATGTCGACTACTACTCTTTTGGTGCATAATATACCTGCCAGCCTATTGACATGTGCAGTAGATGCCTTTAAGGCCGCTTGACTGTTGCGTACAAGTGAAGAGGTCGAAAAAAAAACAACATATTGACTTTGTTTAGTTTATATTGCTTAGCCATCACACATACATGTTACACTTTTTGGCATGACTGCAAAATGCTAGCATCATTCACCAGTATACTATCTAACGGCTAACTCGCAGCGTTTTTCTCATATATCATAGGCGGAAGATTCCCTTCTACAAACCAGAGATTTACAGAGCATATTGGATGCAAGATGATGTAACCAGTATTTCTACGTTCTACGGTGAGGGATCTTCCAGAATTATAAAGATCTTGGCTCTTGTTCTTGTTGTCAATCATACACTTGTAAATGTTTACTGTTTTAATGTTAGGCTTTTTGCTGGCTTATTGACTATGGCTGTCGTAAATTAAATTTCATATTAAGGATGTACAGAGTTTGATACTTGTTTCAAATAAACCTTTTGAACTTACACATAGACTCTGTGGTATTTGGTGTGGTGGAGTGGACTTACACAAGTGTGTGAGCAAAATGGTGTTTGTTATTATGTTCTGGGTTGTCTCTGTCTCAGTCATCATCAACATTGTGTATCGTCTTCGTGGGGGGGTCGGGAGTGGGACCCTAATGTGAGACACTATAGCTAGTCTGTTAGGGGATCCTGGGTTCTTCGGACTGAGGTGTGATCAGTAAGATCCAACCTCCCATCAGCACCATCCTATTTTGTTGTGCATAGTTCTGTATGTGGCTCTGCAGAATCCTAGACAATAGTAGTATCATGTACTATCCGATCAAAAATACTAGTCAAATATCTGGTTGGGCATTTTGTTTGTGGTAATTGTCAAAGCCTCAACATTGAGAAGACTTGAAGAGGACAACCCAAAGGACAGGACCCAGTGGCTAGAGCTATTGGTCAATCAGAGTTTTATTGTTGCAAAGAAAACCTTCTATTAAAGAGTGGGCAACTGTGCAAGCTTCGCTACACACAGAGTAATAATAGTAATAGTAGTAGTAGTATTAGTAGCACAGAGAGTCATAGCAGAGGGAGTTAGAAGCAACTTCGAGGCAGGGATAAACAGAATTAGTAAACAGATAGTCAAGGTCAAAGAAGTAAGCTTTTGTAAAAAAGAGATTCAGAAAGTGGAACCATAATTTAGAGTTTGGGAAAAAAAGATGCAGTAACATAACATTTAGGGAAATATAAATGTCAATCTAACCAATGGAGGACTTACTGGGGCCAGCTGCAGGAGCCTCAGTAGAGGAGAGGTCCTGGGGTTCCCCCGCCGACTCCGACCCCGTCTTCTTGCCCCTGGGTGGTGCTGATGATCATGTAAAATATAATAAAGAAAGAGACCAACATTAAGGAGTGCTGTGAGAAAAATAATAAATCATTTGGAAAAACAATAAGTCAAAGAACATTTTAGGAAACAACAAGTGCAATAAAATTGACCTATCTAATCAGATGGATCGACTACTGGCTGCTTCCTAGTGCATTTACGAATCGTCTACTTATTTATGAACACTCCAGTGTTCCTTGATCATTCTGATTCCAAATACTAACAAAGCCTAGTAAGTACCACCTGACCTACACCACCTATTCCAGACGGGCCAATTGTTCACTAAGTCTGCACTTCAATTTTTTTCAGCCATCAAATGCATAGATGAGATGGAGGACACATGCATAGTTGCATACATTAGTGCATACATACAACAAATTGTGGGTTGGTTGCATAATGCTGATCTAGTACTGCTACTGACTGACCATGCTAAGCCTACCACTCACTAAACAAAGTACAAAAGGTTCGACGGAGGACTGGGGTAAGCAGCACTCAGTGACAGAGGATGCGTCACGCAGACCGCATACAAAAATTAGTAACTACTACTAACAAACTAAACCTAGTATCCAATATCCATCCACCACTATTTCACAGTAGGGCAATGGAAGGACTAGAGTCTCTCTAGCAAATCGCATTACCTAACTTCAGTTCTGTAAAGTAAACTCTTACATAATCAGCATCAGCACAAGCTAGCGCAAACTACGTTGCAAACAAGTAAGAGTACCACCGTGCACCTGGGTCCTTAAATCAAAGAACATTTTGCTTTTTGGAACGTAATTTACCAGCAACGCTTGGCACGCAGCAGTAATCTTGTTGTTCATCTAATTTAATATACACAATCAGTTACTCACCAAGCCCGATGACCTCGACACCTAGCAGGTCCAACAGGTCCTGCTCCTGGTCCAGGATGTCGGACCACCGGTGAGCTAGCTGGTTGTGGGTGCGCCGGATCCCAGTGCACCGGAACACAGCCCGGCGCACCTTCGCCCACCGACGGTGCCGCTCCTGGGTAGCGTACCCGGAGCCGGGCCTGCCGCCTGCTGCCAAGGTCAAGGGGAGGAGGCGCTGGATGAAGAAAACAAGAGCCGCCACCTCCTCCTCCCCAAACAGTTGCCGGGCCTGCACCCCTGCAGGACGCATTCTGCCGCAAGGCAGGCGCCGCTTCTCTGCGCCTGCAGGTCCCTTGCCCTTGGGACTTGGTGTGCCCCTGGCCATGGTTCTGGGGTGGGTGGGAGGCGGAAAAGAAAAGTCCGAAGGGGAAAAAAAGTTAGGGGGAAGAAGATAGAAAGAACTTTATAAAAGTAACAAAAACACAGTAAAAGTAGAAATAAAATGCAAAATATAAACTGAGGCAAACAGAGAGATAGATAATAACTAAAAAAAAGTCAGGAAAAAGGCTTTAAAGACAAAGGATTGCTATGATAAAGGGAGGATACAAAAGTAGGCCCAGAAACATGGCATAGAGTGAAAAACAAGATGGCCGCGCCCATTCGCGACCGCGTGGGTAAGTTTGCGCGATATTTCTCGCGAACATGTACTATTTATCGCGAACAAGTAAAATGCGCTCCCGAACACGTCACTGCACATCGCTAACACGCTATCCGCGACCCGGAACAGGAAATAAGGCATCGCGAGCGGGCGGGACTATAGAAAAACAAGATGGCCGCACCCATTGGCGACCGCATGGGTAAGATCGCGAGATATTTCCCACGAGCATGCAAACAGTTCCCCGAACATGCTTACCGCGCGCGCGAACAAGAAAAAGCCATCGCGAACAGGTTGCCACAAGCAACTACGCAAGCTCGCGAAGCTTCGCGAAGGTCGCGTAGTGCAATGACATCTTCGCGAAGCTTCTCGAAGCTTCGCGAAGCGCGACTACGCGAACTACGCCCAGGGTTAGTTTTAATATTCTAAGAGGCACTCGGCAGGGGTGCCTGTAGTCCCCCTTCTTTTTGATATCTATATAGAGTCTCTTGCTCAGCAGTTGCATTTGGATCCCTTAGTGGTCCCTGCTCGTCTTACATTTCCAAAGTTGCGCTCTATGCTGATGACTTATTAATTTATACAGCAGATCCCTTGACTTCGGTCCCAAGAGTAGAAGAACTACTGGAGGAATTTGGTTCTCTCTCTGGCTATTTGGTTACCCCTGCCAAAACTGAGGTCATGTGTTGGAATATTACTGACTGGGAGAGAGAAGGAAGTCCTAAGTTTAGATATTTAGGTATCACAATAGTAAAAGATATTGAGAAAATCCCACAATTGAATCTTTATAGGGTTTTCAATGAGATTGAACGTTTATTAAATAGGTGGAGGAACCTCCGGTTGACAATCTATGGACAGATTAATCTGATAAAAATGGTTATCCTTCCCAAATTAACTTATCTTTTCAACGCTATCCCGCTAGGATTCCCCAAAAAAGATATCAATGAAATCCAGGGGAGGGTGTCGAGTATTATTTGGGCCCAGGATGTCTTGGAAAAAGCTTAGACGTAAATTGAATAAAGGGGGGTTGACCCTACCTGATTTTAATTTGTACTGTCTTGCCTTTCAGTTTAAAAATATTCGAATGCTTTTGGGTAAAACAGATGATTCTACTTGGGGGAATATTTTTTGGGAAATGATAAGGCCTGCAAGTGCAGAGGGTTTCTTATATAAATGTGGTGCTCCTAAGTTTTTTAAGAAGGACTGGCTAAAGGTTCTGAGAGCAGCTTTGGATCTTTGGTATGGACTTAGGAGGAGGTGGGGTATTGGATATTTTTCTGATTTTGCTCCAGGTTGGGACTCCTCCGGAACACCAGAATGTCTAAAAGATGCCCACAGTGTTCCACTCAAAAGGGGGTCTCAACTTGGTCAGAATTAATTTTGTTGGAAGGAGTTCAGCCCTGGGAAGTACTGAGTATTAAAACTGACCATGAGCTGTCCAGATTTAAGTTCATCCAACTATCTTCTTGGTTTGTAGCATCAAAAAGGGATATTGGTGGCAACTTTTAATTGGAGTTGCTCTTTCAAGATGTTAGACCTAAGAACAAGGAAGTCGCAAGGTGATATGATGGACTCTCAGGGGCAGAAGAGAGGAAGTTATTACCCCTGCCTGCGGCCTGGAGAGAAAGCCTCCCAGAGGAGAGCTTCAAATTAATTTGGGATAGCTCTCTGAAGACTCTTTATTCAATGGTTAAACCGGCCAATTTGAAGCGTAACCATATTTTTACTATTAATCGTCTATATTGGACCTCGTATAAAATATCCAAGTTTGCACCTCAACCTCCCCCCAAGTGTGTGAAATGTGGCTGCATAGGAGCCAGCGATGTTCATATTTTTGCTGAATGTCTATGCTTGAAGATCTTTTGGGACACTGTAGAACTATCGCTTAAGGGAATCTTTGATCACGAGATCAAACTTAATACAACACTGATTCTTTTGGGGGTTGACGGCGCATCAACTTTGTTGTTAAGGAGGCCTTGTAGAGGGTTGATTCTTTATTTAATTGTTATTGCTAGAAGGGAAATCTGTTTGAAATGGAAGGATCCTCTGCCTCCGATAGGAGAGGACTGGGTCAGGGCTGCGTTCAGAGTCTGTGGCCTCGAACAGAGAACATCTAAGAGTCCCGGACTATCTATCTGCTCTCCTTTTTATGTCTCGCCTGACCCAGCACATGCGCTGGTCTGGCGAGACTTTTTGAGAGGGCTCCCTAAAGTGCTATCAGGCCAGCCTAGAGCTACAGTGCATGTGTGCGGGCGCACGCGCGGCGCTTGACCACGATTACTTTCACTTTTGCGGCCGCTTTGATGTGCGATCGCGATCACTTTCGCGCCAGCACGGCCGCTTGGCATAGCCAATAGGTCTCGTTTTTGGGACCTTATAAGCATTTAGTTATGCAACTGCTGCATGGCTAAACACTTATAAGGTCCCAAAGGCGAGACCTATTGGCTATGCCAATGCTTGTTTGATTTGGTCTCAATCTTTGGGTGTTGGTCAACCGTCCCTATGATTACACCGACTCACTGTCAAAAGGTGAGGGTCCAGATGGAATAGACCAGGGCGAGTGCAGTGACCGCTGGGTGGACAGTTAGACAATTCGGTTTTTTCATTGCTTTGCAGACGCTTCTCGGTGACATGAGGGGGGAAAAAAAAAGGAGATCCATGAAGAGGGCTGTGGCATTTTACTGGAGAACTCCTCTTTACTCCTGGGAAAAATAAATAGGGGTGGGTGTAACTGGAATTCTGCAGTTTCAGAAAAATTGCTCAAGATTCCACGTTCCACCAAGGGCGGAAAATATGCAGCTTGTGCTGCAATTTTGCTCTGGTTGTGCTGAAAAATCAGCGCAAACTGCACCATGCGATGCGCAAGAGCATGTGGCCATGCGAGTTGATTGTGCTGCAACTCTACTAGAAAATCGACTTGAGCGACAGCAAATCTAGTCGCGTTACAGCCCTCTCACCGTGATCGCACGCGACTGCCTGCAACCGCCTGTGTAAGAAAATCACCCTAGGGGATGTCAGGTCTAGCTTGCCAGCTTGCATTTCTAGATCCTCGCAGGAGAAAAATTCCGCCACGTGGTGTTTGACGGAATTTGGCTTGTACTCTGCATTAAAGAGTAATGCAGAGAGATTAAAATTCTGCCAATTCCATGTGCAAATGAAACATTTCGTCCACCCCTACAAAAAAAGGAGACTAATCGTATTGCATGTTTGATCCCATTTGGTACCATGATTAATACAGTGACTAAAATCCTTAAACAAAAAATTGGCCTCTAATCACCTCAGTTGGACTAACGAACCAATTACCCATGGTTTCATTTTGGAAAGAGAAAATTTACGTGACCATTTGGCCCATGGCAGCATTCCATCTCCAATGACACATGCATATGTTGACACTTACTTTGGTCAAGATCGTATTGTCGGGTACTTTCAGTGTGGAAAACATACAAAAAACTGTAAGGACTTCTCACATGGCAGTTTTGCACATACCCTTATGGACTTCTTTAATTGCATTTCCAACAATGTCTGTGCTTTCTCTTGTCCATGCTGATTTGTCTAGATAGGGCAAACAACACAAAAGGTGGAAATCTGACCTTGTCAACACCTAAGTAGATTTAGGTGTAAAATCATTATAGCACCACCTAATCAGCCACTTCATGGAACCTAAGTATACTGAGGATGACATGGAACGGCAAGTGGTTGAGGTAGTGACAAAACCACAACGTGGCGGGGACATCCAAATCCTACTGAACAGGGCTGAATGCATATGGATCTTTAAGTGTGATAGCATTACTAATGGTCTTAACACCATGGAGGAACGCAACTTATGTTAATGAGGCCTATTTACAAGAAAGTGATGCAGCGAAGTACCGCAAGCCATTTGACTGTGCTGCACTGCGTCACTTTCAAAGCACAGGGATGTGTCATATTTACAACAATAATTCATATCCCTGTGCGTTCCCCTGTGCTGGCGCACCACTGGCTGCCATGCACCAATGCAGGAACCCTTGCGCCATTGTGCAAGGGTGTCTTGCATTTTATGGGAGAATATTTTTGTGCAGGAAGGGATTCCTTCCTGCTCAAAAACAATAAGGGACAGCTTCCAGCACAAAAACAATCATGTGAGGTGTTTTCATCTTTCTAAGTGTGCTGCAAAATGCAGCACGCATAGAAAGAGGAAAAAAATATTCTGACGCATTCCCAGGTTTACGAAATGTAGTAAATCTAGGAATACAGCCGAATCCATGGGTGATGCGTGGGAACACCCACAGCAACAACCCTGGCAGGCCACTTTCACACAAAGTGCTGTTTAAAAAGGGGCGATTTACAAGGCCACGAAAAGACATGCAGGGTGGCCTTACATGGCTTTGTAAATATGGAGCACCTCACTGAGCCACCTATGTTTGCATTTGCATTGTAAATTTCTCACTGAATTGTTTTTTAATCATATTTTTTATATACAAATTGATTGAGTAATCTTCTCTTGTATATATGTAAATAGTCATAATGTTCTTATCAACTCTATGGCTTTCTTATTTTTTTTTACACATGTACTTATTTTTCCTTTAGAGTAGCTGCCCATAGATATGTGATGATTTAGTCAGATGTAGAAGGTTTGGACTGCACAACATCGCTGAGACAATTGATTGTCCTGTCTCCTTGATGTACCCCAGTATGCTCAACTCTAACAATGTAACCTCCCTGCCTGTGTTTTTTGATTCAGTCATCTGCTTTTTATTGAATTATCATTTGCTTTTTTATGATTTTTTTATGTACACAACTTTATTAACGATGGTTGTCTTTTTGTTATGGATTGCTCACTGCTCACTACTTTTCGGCACACATCTGATGCAGTTATCGAGTGTACTAGACAAATGGTGCCCATAATTTGCAATTATAAATTGAATGTTTTGTATGTTTACAGTATTGTTCAATTCCAGCCTTGGCGAGTCGGGACTCATTTTATTATCTGTTAGGCCCTTGTCCCCCCTCCTTTGCAGCACTGTTCACTTGCCATAATCTTTCTTCCCTGTTTTATAGGATATAAGCGACTTGTCACCTGTGCACTCTTCATATCTAGTCCCCTTCGGGATGCCGACTCATGCGATTCCTCTGGCAGACTCTGCGGTCACTTACTTACTTACTGTGGCTTCTCTCTGAGCCAGTGGCATAAGATTCCTGGGACTGGTGGTCCCTTTGGACCATTCAGGTAACAATTTTGGCTCTGCTAGTTTTCGAGGACCTTCCTGCCCTTGTATTTACATTTAGATTAACTCAACTTTAATAATTTTTCTAGTGATTCTCCTTCTAACATGCAATTTTTTTATGCAGCTCCTACTCTTCTTCTTTTTTTTTTATACAGAGTTTTATTTAGCGCGAACATGACCCGAATCGGGTATCAGAGCGCTTTACATAGCACCAGTTGCATTACATGAGGACACATTCATATTTTTTGTTAGGCACGAGGAGATTAATTGATTTGCCCAGAATCACAGGATGTTCAGCGTCATCGCCAAGACTCAAACACAGTTACCCGGTCGATCGCCCTGGAAAAGGCGCGGGCTGACTAGGACGCGCCGCCATTATGGCGGTCGCACCAGTCATCGGCCACACAGAAGGGGGAGGGAGGCCGCGTCAGCGAGTGACGCGGCACTCCCCCCCGCAACAACCAATAGGTAAAGTGGTTGTTTGTGCGCTCCAGTGCTTCCGGCGCAGAAACGTCCAGCTTGCGTCCAGGCTGACCGGTCTCAGCCGGTCGGCCTGGGTGCCCTCTTTAAAAAGAGGTGATGGGGAGCAGAACAGTCTCTTGTTCTTGCTCCCCACAGATAGGGTCACCGGGCCGGCTGCGGGCCCGTAACGTTTCTTTCTTTCTTTTGCCCACCCACCATCCCCTAAGGCAGGTATTGTTTGAAGGTTTGGTTTTCCGGTTTGTGTATTGTGACTGATTATTTTTGTCCCCCTTTCCCCAATGTATTGGCAGGGAACAAAGCAATGGTATGCACAGCGATTCTGTAGTAATGTATAAAGAAAAGCACAAATTCGAATTTCTCTTTCAATTAGATATTGTCGTATTTAGAGTGTCTCTGGGTAGGCGGTAAGGTCATGATTGGTAAGCATAGTCTTCGGTCCTCAACGGTCAGCACCATCTAACTCCAGGGGGTAGTGACAGCCGGTAGGTAGGCTGTCAGGGTGCGGGGGCCGGGGGTGTCATCCTTCCCAGTGGGCCACCCCCGCACGCGCATGCGCCTGAAGGCGCCACTATACAGAAGTCTGCAGCCCCCACGTAATGGCACAGGGCGTAGGGGGGACCCGGGGGAAAGTATCCATCCGATAAGCTGTAACCCCCTGCGCACCTTATTAGTACACGGGGACCGGGGGAGCTGCCAGTCATTGACTTTGCCGCAGGCTCTAGATGGGACACGCAGAAAGTAAATACATGCATTGATAGATTTACGGTAGGAGTGTATTAGACTGTGTTAAGGTTAGCCGTGGAATATCTGACTATCAAAATGTATCTGTACTTTCTGCGTAAAGTTTCTGTATATAATGTTTTAATTTGTTTTTGTTAATGTTAATAAATACTCCCCCCTAATCAAAAAAAGTAAAACTATCTGTGTGGTCTCACAAGTGTTATGCTGAAGGGGAGGGAAATGTCATCCATAACCCCAGGGTCGGTAGTTAGAGTAGGGGACATGGGTAAGTACCAGACCATATAGACGTTAGGCCAACTCCTCTCCCTAATCTTGGTAAGTACTAACGTTTGGTTGGGGATAGGCTCGCCTTGTGGTTTTCCATCACTTTTAATTCCGCGTTTCTGGATCATTGCAGATTCGTTGTTACTGATCAGATTCAATGAGTAGATCGATTGTATGTCTACCTTAAGGCTTTTATTTTTGCACACACTTCTTATCTTTTGGTAGTAGATTGCTCACTGCATTCCATAAACTCTAGCAATCCTGATGAAGACCCATTACTTAGCTAGGGTTGACATGCCATTGACTCACACCGCAGATGGAACCTTCTCGAATTGAGTCACTCACTGACTCATAATTTACTGTACATGCAGTGTCATTGATTTTTTAGTGATTTGGTTCTGTTGCTTACTTGCTTTGCTGTTTTTTTAATTATAAACTGTACTCCTTTTATTGATTACTGTGTGAGCACCACGAGCACTGAGCACGGTTTTATAGTGTAAATATGTAATATCCGCAAAGTGTGTGCTACTCTTCTTTTCCATGAATTGGACAGTTTTCTTTTCATTCATTGAATTTTTAATTGTATCGTTTTCATTAATTGGATACTTAATTGTATTGTTTCTACAACAATTGTTTTGTTTTACCACATGGAATCATAGTTCTCTGTACATAATAATTGCACCTGGTTTCTGGTGGTTCATTGAATTTGGGCGCTCCGTATTTTGTTACAGTGATGAGACCCAGGGTGTGCTTTGCTTTTGCTGGTGGGCTCACATGACACATGACACTGATTCACCCCTCCTCAAAACCTGTTGTGATTAGCCAATGAGGCAAGGCAGCATAGCAGGAGACTCTTTGAAGAATTCAGCTGCTCCTGATGAGAACAGGGCTGATCAAAAGGCAAGCTTGTACTAAAGTCTAATTAATGTACACTCTCACTCTGTCCTTTCTAAAAAAAAACACAGGATATGTATTCATTTACACGAAAAGTATCAAGATATCAGGATAGTCCTTGACAACCGGGGACTGTCCAGGAAAATCAGGGATGTCTGGTCACCCTACCCTAATTATAGCTCATCTACTCATATTCCTGCCAACTTGCACAATAACTTCACTGTGTGAGGAGGGGACGTGGTCTTGGAGGGGGCGGCCTGATGCTAAGAGCTATCTAAGAGATACTCTGCCTCTCACCAAGCCCTCCAACCTCCACCCCCTAAAAAAACAGGGGGACATGGAGGCTGTTGCCGATGTCCTGAGGTGTTTTCACATCTTTTAATGGACAACGGTTGCATACAACATGCGAAAACGGACGCAAAACCTATTGTTTACAGTGGTTTTCATCTAGTTTTCCCTGCAACTGTCTGATTTTGACTCCTCACTGGGTGACCGTGTGAAAGGAGACGAAATCGTGTGACACGCGGTGGCACTGTGTGAGTTGGCAACACTGGTGTGTTTTAGTGTGGTGCCCAAAGTTCAAAGGATATGACCAGGCATGGGCCCCCTGCTCGCTGTGCCACATGCGTTAAGCTAGGCCTCACTGATGAGACCCAACAAGGCTGAAACCAGCTTGGGTTGATTGCGTTGCCGTTTAGAGGGCCCTGTGTGAAATGGAATATCAATAACAAACAAAGGTGGCGTTTAGGAGCACAAGAAAAAATGCTGATTTGAGACTGAGTGCGGTGCTAATTGCAGGAACGAGCCGTAACACTGATTGGCAAGAGTGCAGTGGAGCTCATTGGGGTTCTGAGGAGCAGTGCTGAATGGGGAGTGAACAGCAATGCTGATTCGTTTATTAAGTGGCAATGCTGATTGGTAAGTGACTGTAATGCTGGTTAGGGAAATAAGGGATGACTGCAATGCTGTTTAGGGAAATAAGAAGCAATGCTGTTTGTGAGGCGTAATGCTCCTTGTGGGAGAGGAGATACTGATTTTTAGAGCTCGAAAGTCAATGCTGATTGTTAGTGTAGGGAAACGCTGATTGAGGGAGTGTGAGGCAATGTTCATTAGGTTCTTAAAAGCTAATGCTTACTGGGGATAATGGAAACAATGCTGTTTAGAATTTATTTATTTATACATTTTTATATAGCGCAGACTTTACCCAAAGATGTCAGAGCGCTTTACAATAGGACCAGTTACGTTACATGAGGAGAATGTTACAAAAGAACATGTTACAGAGGCAAAGGAGATGTATAAAGAAGAGGTATAATACAGCTATAGATGACAGTCACTCACAAACACACTAGGATGACACTTGTTCATAGTGAAAGAACTTCCTTGGGGGCTTGAAAGGGTGTGTATTAGTTCTGCAAGTGTCTCTGGAAGAGTAGAGATTTGAGGTCAGTTTTGAAGGTCCGGGTAGAGGTGGTGGTACGGAGCTGTGGCGGAAGCGAGTTCCAGATTCTCACCGCGTTGCCTGAGAAGGATTGAGCCATTGATCTTTCCCTTTTAAAAGTGGGGGGCTCAAGCAGTAGTTTTTCCGCATTACGAGATGGTCTAGAGCCTCCAGAGATTTTCAGTTTATTGGCCAGGCAGCGAGGGGACGAAGTGTGCAAGGCTTTGTGGGTGATACAGACAGTTTTGTAGATTGATCTTGCCTCGATGGGAAGCCAACGAAGGGAAGACAAGGGTGTGATGTGGTCACTTCTTTTGGCCCAAAAAATAAAACGAGCTGCTGAATGGAGAACGTTGAAGGGTGAAGATTAGTGACATGAGGAGAAATGTTCATTAGAGCATAAGTTGCAATGTAGGTTGGAAAAAGAAGGGGCCCTGCTCATTTAAATAGTAAGAGAAGATGTTGATTGAAGGAGCGAGGTGCAATTATGCTTCCAGTGTGGTAACACTGCCTATCAGGGTGGACTTAATGACTGGAGGAGGGACACGCAGCATTTGATTAGACAAGCAGGTGCCGGGGCTGTTTCCGCTCTGGAATCAACGAATCGTGGCCTCGGTTCGCGCCGAAGAATGTTTCTCTTCTGTGCTGCATTGCTCCACTGGAAGAACACAAAATGTCCTCTGTTCCGCAAATGACTAGGCTTGTGCGAAGGAGTTACAAGCACGTCACGTCACCTTCTCCCAACAAACAAAAGCGGAATCTAACTGGCTAATTTGCTTCGTTTTCATTCTTGTCTTCTCTTGCGTGGAAGTTGAATCTAAAATAACTAACGCTTCTGTCTAAAACCCCCACCATCCCACCATGTCTAACAAACTGAAATTACCCGAGTTCCGCGATGCACGACAGAGGTGCTCAGCAGATGAAGTTTGGGAGTCTATTTAATATTCATTTAAATTATTTGCATCCATCTCCCTAGTGTCCCAATTTGCATTTAAATTTGACTGTCTAATATAATTCCTTTCTTCATTACTATTATTTGCTTTGGACCTGGGTGAAGTTCCAACCTCCCGCTTCCTGACGCCAGGCACAAACAACAGACCTAATACAATTTACTTGTTTCCATTTCAGGCGGTGCGGGGGAAATGCGATGCTAGGATATCCGGAGTCTTGGAGTCCTGGTGTATTGCTTACCTAATCTTTCTCCTGAATCCTCACCACCGGCTCAAACTGAAAGAAGGAAAACAATGATTCTTTGTGTGTGCTTTGTCCAAACAGTAGCAATTGATTCAGAATGTGTTTCTTGAAAAATGGAGGGAAATAGTGTTAGTATTGGATGCATATCATTATCAGAGTACCAAGGTCATAAATGTAAAAACATTAAATGAGGAATGTAGACTACCATTAATTCTTCGAGGTAACCATATATAAGGGTGGTAGAAATTAGGTTTCTTTTTGGCAAGAGTATGCTCGTAAGCCTGGCAGAACCCACCACTCCAGTCTGGGAGCTATTTTCACACCCAAGATAACATCTGCTCACCCCCTTGGTAGCTTGGCACGAGCAGTCAGGCTTATAGCAGAGTCAATGTGTAAAGCATTTGCACAACACACACACACCGGCGACACAATAAATACACCACAACAAAGAATCAACTCAGTAGTATATAAAAATACGTATCTGTATTGCATATAAACATAGACCAAACCACCATAAACCAGTAATCATTTTGCCAACTAGAAAATTGTCAAAACATCACAGTTAATGTAATAATATAACAACTTAAATGTTGCATAAAAACACCATCACTGCGCACACAAATGCGAATCCTTAAATAACAGTCGCTATCCTGACAATGCAAGGCAAAAACAGCATATACCATAAATCTGGGCATGGGATGCAACGGTTAGGTAAGGGAGAGAAAACACATAGATCACCAAACATCATTGTAGAACACAAATCGACAACTATGGTCATAACATATACGTAATACCTGGATTACAAAAATGCCATCATAAATGCAGATACCATTCAGAGTCACCTCTATTATATGTTAGGCAGTAATGTGAGCACCTAGCATAGGTTACAGGACACCTGAAAACCTACTACAGTGAATATGGTAATGTCCGGCAGTTTTCCCTAAAATGCGGTATGTTCCTACAGGGAGAAGGGTGGCTGTCCAGGGCTCACCCTGCAATGCCACCAAAAAACAAGTACCCAAGTTCAGCACGTCCAAAGCCCTCCTCGGCCTCTCGGACCACAATAGCAGAGACAGAAAAATGCATCCAGCAATATTAGGCCTCAGGAGCACCTACTAACCTACTAGAAGTAGTATGGTATTTTTTGTCTCTTCCATGTAGAGCAATGTCCTAGAGTTGATCGGCACCTCTGTTGAGGGGGTCCCCGTAATGCTGACTGAGCTTGAGTGCCCCCAGGTATATTCTAAAATGGATATACTGGATGCAGCGGGGAGACCTCGCTGAGTCTCTCATGTTCGCAAGAAGACTCAAATGCAGCTGCCGGTGAGCGTGTGGTGCAACTTCTATGGCCCAGCCCCTTTTGGTCTTGCTGCCTCTTCCGATCTGGGTGACCGGGTCCTGGAAAGGAAGGGTGCTCCTCTGATCAAAGCCTCGCAGGGTCCTCCCTCACGATAGCGCAGCAGTGGGGACACTCCCGAACATTAAAGATGCAGCCCAGAATAACTGGGCAAGTCAGAGCGCAACTCTGAATAACACAGCGGTATCAGGCAGTATCAGGCCACAGCTCGCTGAGTAGGGTGAAATCACAATGCCTCCAACAGCGTTCACCCAACGCTGAATTGGATGACATCGATGAAGTTCTCCAACTGTGCTGTTCATGAGCCAGCTATAAGAGAGGGAGCAATCTTTTGGGATCCTGAGGTTACAGAGAACACGTGGGCAAGCCAGCATGCCCTTAGAGATCACTGGGGGGCACGAAGGCATCAAACATGCAGCAGACTAACTTACCAAGGGGCATATTATCAAGGACGGCGTTAAACATTATCGCCGGTTTAGCGGCAGAAAACTGCCGCTAAAGCGGCGATAATGGGCTTGATAATATGCCCTTGAGAATTCCAATAGAAGTCCATGTTCTGGTGTGAACATGGGCTTCTATTGGAATTCTTCAGGGCATATTATCAAGCCCATTATCGCTGCTTTAGCGGCAGTTCTCCTCCTATCTTTTAAAAAGGAAAGCCGATAAACTGAAAAAGGATATCAGGCAATTCTCTCAGGAACGGACATATCCATATCTTATGTCCAATTTTTATAATATGTCGGACATGAATGGACCCAACAACAGTAATACGAGATGGGGCAACAACAAAAAAGTCATCACCTTTTCGGATACTACTGATTCCGAAGGTGAAGGGTCCACTGATTATGAGACTAACTACAACCCCAACCTCCAACCACGACATGAATCCTTTGACAAACCAACGATGCCTGACCATCATTTTTTAGGCAATCGCAGAGGCAACTTCCGCCCAAGAACCAGAACCCCTCGCATGAGGAACTACCATCAGGCTCAGGGCCAACCACAGATGTATATCCAAACCAGGCAAAATCAGTACTGGAAAACACAGTGAATATACCAGTGTTTAATCTCTCCACCACCGACGTTGACACTGAATCCTTGACTCTCCTCTCCAGGGGTTTATCGTTTGTTCCTACCTCTTCGTTCAATAAATTTGAATGCATGAAGGATCTACACTCATTTTTCAGGAAAATCAGGTTAAAAAAATTCTTTCTGAATACACCTACCTCAGACACGGGGGATAATTATTCTGGACTCAGAACCCCTTCTGAGTTTACTCCATGTTTAGAGCTTGTTGGCCCCGATGTAGGCATTTTTCAGAAGGTTGTCTCATCCAAAATTTCAAAAATCTTAAAGAGCGTACCCAAACCTACTAACAACCTACCCTCCACTGAACAGAAAGCACTGAAATCCTTACAAGACAATAAGCGACTGACGATCAAGCCTTGTGACACAGGAGGTGGTATCGTGGTTTTTGATACTTCTACCTATATTGAAAAAATGAATACACTCTTGTCTTCCACCAGACACTATAAATGTATCATGAGAAATCCCGAGACCAATCTGAAACAACGTATCTTATTGATGGTGAAGGCGGCAGTAGATGAGAATTTCATCTGCACCAAAGAAGCTGAGTTCCTTACACCGAGCTATACTCGTATGCCTATTATTTATGGGGTGCCTAAAACCCACAAAAACATCTTGGACCCCCCCTTAAGACCCATTGTCTCCACTATTGGCTCGGCCATCGAAACCCTCTCTAAATATGTCGATTGCTTTTTGAAACCCCTAGTCAGCAATCTCGAATCCTGTGTCAAAGATACCGGTCATTTCATCTCCAAGATCGAGAACACCCCGTTTGACCCTGAAAGGGAACTCCTGGTCACTCTTGACCTGGAATCCCTTTATACTAACATACCCCAGGAGGGAGCCTTATCTGTGCTCCAAGAGATTTTGACCTTAGAAACTGAAATCATCAATGCCCCTTTCATCATTCAATGTTTAAAGATGGTTCTACATGAAAACTATTTCGAATTCAACGGTAAATACTTTCATCAGATCCAGGGCGTCAGTATGGGGGCGTGCTGTGCCCCCAGTATTGCATGCCTCTACATGGGAAGATTTGAACACATTAACATCCACAACGACATGGCGCCTTTCTATGAGAACGTTCGAGCATGGTCACGCTTTATAGATGATATTTTTTTCATCTGGAGTGGGGACCATAACTCCCTGAATGAATTTATCGCCTGGCTGAATGCAGCTGATGCCAACCTAAAATTTACTGCTCACTTCAGCAACACCAGGGTTGAATTCCTGGATGTTTGGGTCGAACATCACCAAAATAGTCTGTTTGTGTCTCTATATATAAAACCCACCGCAAGAAACACACTGCTACAATATAGCAGCTACCGACCTAGGAGCCAGAGGGATAATATCCCTTTTAGCCAATTCCTTCGTATCCACAGGAATTGCTCCCACATGAAAGATTTTCTTTGTCAGGCTGAAACCCTCAAATCTAAGTTTCTGAGTCGTGGATACCCTTATAAATTGATCAAGGACT
Organism: Triturus cristatus; assembly: GCF_964204655.1. NCBI lineage: Eukaryota > Metazoa > Chordata > Amphibia > Caudata > Salamandridae > Triturus > Triturus cristatus. The sequence continues at coordinate 370,375,674 of NC_140584.1, read as the reverse complement.
CTTTCAATCGAGCCAGATATTTCAACAGAGATTCCATGTTTGAACAAAGGACCATCAACCCTATGGATAAACTGGTATATATTACCAAACACTCTAATATCAACAACAGAATCAGACAAACCATCAACTCATCCTGGCACATACTGAATACGGGCAATGATGAGATGAAAATCTCTAAACCTTTGTTTGCCTTTAGGCGAAACAAGAATCTGAAAAACGTTCTCATTAGAGGGAAAACCACGGAGGAAAAACCGTTAACTCAGACTTCTATTTCTGGATCCAAACCCATTGAAGGGAACCACCGATGTGGTACATGCCAGGCATGCCCCAACGCCATAGTTGGTAATACCAAAAATACCAACAACCGAACCATCACTCTTCAAGGTATGTCTAATTGCCGTACATCCAATGTTGTCTATATCATCTTTTGTCCGTGCGATCTTATATACTTCGGTGAAACTGGCCGTGAGATCCGAACTAGGATGTGTGAACATAAATCTAATATCCGCACCAAAAAAACTGCTGCCCCCCTGGTCAGCCATTGGCTGGATAAAAACCACAACGATAAGGACCTTAGATGGTCAATTCTGGAAAGAATACGCACTCCCCCTGGAAGAGACCCTACAGCCATTAGAAAGAAGAGAGAGACCTTCTGGATCTTTTTTCTTAACTCAGTTCAGCAGGGACTTAATGAAATGATTCAGTGGGAGAATGCCATCATTTAATGCTTTTGCCATTCTTGTCTCTTAGTAGAACAAGGTGGCGCGCTCTGCATGTACTTTTTGGATCCCCCTTTGTAATGTTGAGTTAGATTACATCTTGCTATATTTATATGCGTCCCAATTGATAGTCTGACGTTATGTCTTTCTCTACATATGCATTTCTGTTCACTATCTGCCGCCACTGACGGGCTTCATGCTCCTCTCAAATATGGCCGCTGATATGTGCTTTTATCACTCCTTGATTCTATCTCCTCAGTCCTCTTTCTATTTTTGCATCTGCCCCTTTAGCCACGGATACTTTCATTGGCCTTTGGTAATTCCCTCCCATCTTTAAGGAAGTTCGTCGTTCAGCTCTACCAGCTAAGACGTCCGGACGGGTGTTTCCTGACGTATCGCCGACGGGTCCAATGACTCCTTACATTGAATCATCGAACAGGTAAGCAGCCCGTAGATTCCTGTGCGGTTACATTGTACCATTCTAACTGCTGGACGTGTATATACATACACATAAAAAAAAAAAAAAATCCCCCTGCCATGGTTGTCAGCTGCCTCCACCCCTTTGGAGTTAGGTCGTGCATTGTTGTCCCGCTTCCTAACGTGAACGGTCTGTTCAGGCCGAGATTGAGTATTTCCACCGGTTTTCCCCCCCCACACAGCGGCAGTTGCTACTGTTGAGTTCTTTTTAGTTGTTTAGCCCATTTAGCGAGTTTTATTTACCTCTTCCTCCATTTGACTTGATAACATCAACCTTTATTGTTCCGTGAATCCTGACATTCTCCACTCGCTGTTGTGTTGATTACTTTTTTATTCACTATGTAACGGTTTGTCTCATTATTGTTTGTGTTTCAGGAGCGTCATGAGACTTAAGTGATGCCCTGCTACCTTAATGGTCTTACGCTACCGTTGCGCTACGAGCCTTCCTACCCTAGAAACCCTGCAAATCTGTATGAATCTCTCTGTTTTTCTAGCAGGATGACGCTCTGACACCTAAGTACGTGCCTTTTCCATCTAAGTGTGTCTTTTCCTTCAGTAGTTTAAAGACCATTACCCCCCAGTTCATCCCAGGTATTGGTCACTTGGTAATCTGTTTTCTCCCTAATGTTTTGTTTTCAGACCTGAAGGCATTTCCGCACGCCCCCTGCTTTGCATCTTGTCTTGAAACGGCTGATTTCGTCCGGATTCTTGCATATATATATGGGATCTAACCCGGGAGTCCACCTGTACTGAAGTGTAGTACTCCCTGTACACTTTTTGAACAATCCCAACCTGTTGAAGACTTCTACTCTGACCCCCATCCAATGGGGTGTATTTTTAGTACGTAACGGCCAGTGTTTCTAGCTATTCTACACATTTACTTTGATATTCTTTTTGCATGTACCTTCTCTTGATCCCGCGCTAGGGGTCAGCTCACTGGTGTACCTATACTCTGTTTTTTATCTATGCTCCAGGTAGTTAATTCCGCCATGCTCCCTTGTCTAAATCATTTCCTGGATAACACACTTTTAAATGGTTCATTCACGGTGAAATATTATCTCTCCTCTGGAGGCCTGCTGGCTTATAGTCTCCCCTAGGTACCTTGTTGGACCTCCCCTATATATGGGAATTAATATCCTTTAGTTATTTTTTTTGTATACTTACACCCATTTGAGCTTAACGCAATCGACCAAGCCTATAGCCTAGATCTAATACATCAGTTGTCACATATATAAATTTGCTATTACCTACGTGAATTTTCTGTTGGTTGTTCATGTTTGTTTTATTGATTTTAGGTATTTTCATTGTCCCCCACCTCCTATCGGTCTTCGCCCTGATGAAGGTGGGACCCACGACTGGGTCCAATACCGAAACGCGCGTTGGCGTCTGATTTTCCGGTTCTTTGTACATACAGTATCACCCTTTGACAACCTGATGATATGTGAATGTACCATCCGTACAATTATAATTGGATGTTTCTTTCCATCTTGACCGGATTTTGTGTGCAGTATTTTTGTTGAATGAGTGTTGGTCATATGAGTTGAGCTGTGTGTGGGGCATTGAATATCTTTTAGATATGTTTTCTTGTCGTCTGTATCGTTGAATATTTAATGTGCATATATGTAAACATCAACAAAAAATATCTGATAATACTCTATGTGTTTAAAAATATTAAAAACAATATAAATTAAAAATATATTTGTACAAAACATTTTTTTTCACCTGATGTTTTTTATTGGTCTGTTCGTTCTGCTCCTATTGAGTGTTCGCTGAATTTAGGGACCTATTCTTTAGGCCCTTTCATTATATTGCTGGGTAGGTGGTCAGTTTTGTTTCCAGAATTGCCGTATTTACCCCGATACCACCCACCCTTTATCGCTCCTTTGGGGTCCCCCTCTCGTAATTGGTTTGTCTGGAAAGTATGCACAAGCCCAGCTGTCACTCTACCCAAGACGGGAATTGGAGTAAACTGCAAAGCATGAAGAGTCATAAGCACATAGAACTGCCCACTTTCTAAAAGTGGCATTTCTAAAATAGTAATGAAAAATCCTTCACCTATAAGCAGGATTTATCACCACTATTCCAAATATACCAAACATGGCAAAACTACTGTAGGAAGCTGGCTCTGTACATACTATCCCAAAGTAAGGTATAGTGTGCACAGAGTGCAGTGGAACCCCAAAGGTAGGCATAGGTGAAAGTAGATAATACCTTACTCTCTATTTGTGGTAGTGTGGAGGAGCAGTAAGGCTTTATCAGAGGGTAGTGCTAAGCATTTATTGTACACACTCAGGCAAGAAATTATATCACACACTCAAAGACTGTACAGGTAAGTGTAAATGGTACTTTTCAAGTCAGGTTGAACAATACAAGCAAGCTGAATGAAAATACATTTGTTACAGTTTGTAAATACTGAGAATACAGTTGAAATTTCTGTTAGATTACTTGTGATTACTTTGCAGATTACTTTATAGATTACTTTTTCCACTCAGCGTGATATGACTAGATATCGCACTGGGACATTTCCTAGAGAAATGATAAGTAAATCAGTTTTTGTGTATCTGCAGTTTCTTAGAGTTCCATACAAACCAACTCCACACTTAGAACAAATTTAAAAGAAAAGCAGTCAATGCAATCCTATGGGAGGAAATGGAGTTATCGGTTTACAGGTAAATACTTAGTTGTGGGAGTTGGGTTCGGGGGTTAGAACCAGGGTTCCCTCAGGGCCGAGGATGCACTCTTAAAGCACCTTCAGCGGCACTAGGGTGGCCGGGTGCAGAGTGCTGCGGCCCAATATTATCCACTAAGGATTGGGGCCCTCCGGTTGGTGGCTGCTTACGAGCAGGCCACAAGGTTGTGGGAGCAAAGCCACTGGGGTTTAGCTCAGGGCAAAGGGAGATCCGAGTCAGTGCACAAGGTGCACCCACAGTGGTACAGGGGCGGCCAGGTGCAGAGTGCTGATTGTGCGTCAGGTGCCCTGTTGTTTTCAATGGGAGTTGCCGGTTTGGGATTTTGGCTGCAGGCTCGGTTCAGGAAGAATCCCGGGAGGAATCAACAGCTGTTGGAGGGCTCGGGGACGTAGGTGTCCTCTTCTCCAGGGCACTGGGCGGCTTGATGCAGGGGTGTGTTTTGAGGTCAGATTTCACCTTGCCGGGCCACTCACGTTTATGGGGGTCTCAGTGCAGATGCTGCAGGCGACGTCGGGGTGTCCTGGAGGGGTCAACCCACAGTGGACTCGGACTCTGGAGTGCTGGGGGACCTCGCTGGGACTGGTGAGCCACTCTGACTCGGGCCGTAGGCGACGGGTACAGTGGTGGTTCCAGGCGTTGGTTTTCTTTGTCCTCAGCAGACTCAGAGTCTATATGGGAGAACTGTTCACAGGAGCTGCAGTCTTTGTTGAAAGCAGTCAGTCCTCCCAGGGTTTCTGGAGGTCACTGGCTGCAGGACAAGGTGACCTTTGGCACAGGATCTCTGGAAACTGCAGACAAGCCGGTAGGGCTGGGGCCAAGTCATTTTTTCTCTGCAGTCTCCTCTGCTGGGTGTCTTCTTTCATCCTTCTTCTTTGTAGCTTGCGGGAATCTGTCTTCTTGGTTTAGGGATGCACCCTAAATACTGTATTTAGGGGGCGTTTTAGGGGTCTCGAGGTCAGTGCCAATGGGCTACTCACCTTAGGGTGACTACACCCTTGGTGTGCTCAACCCACGTGGGGGAGTGAGTACAATCCCCAACTCTGATTGGAGATTGCCTGCCGCAAGATGGCGGGCTTCCCCTCGCCTCCCCCACCTGCGGGGTGGAGTTGGCAGAGGTGGGCACACCTTCTGGGCTGTTCTAATTTATCCCACCTGTCTTCCCTCCGAAAAGGAGGGGAGACAGGAAGGGGTCCTGCTCTTGGTAGCAGGGGAGGCTGGGGTCGCTTCACAAAGGCGGCAAGGCCTTTGAAGCTCCCCTCCCTTCTTGACCTGAGATGTGAACACCTCTCCCCAAGAAAAGCTTTTTTTGTGGGCTCTTAGAGCAAAGACTCCCACCCCAGGGGTCCAGAAACATGTCTCATAATGTCAGGCTGGTGTTTACCAGTCTGGGAACCCACCAGAAGCTGGTCATTTTTCAGGGGGCATCTCTAAAATGCCCTCTGAGTGCATTGTATAATAAATCCCACACTGGCATCAGTGTGGGTTTATCATGCTGAGAAGTTTGCTACCAAACTTGTACCATGTGTTTGCACTGGGCTAACCAGCGAACTCCAGACTGGGCCCAACAGCTGAGGGAGCGGGACTGATGCTGGGCTGATCGAGGGCCCAGTGTGCTACTGGCCGGATCCTGGAAGGGATGTTGATGGTGGTATCCCCGTAATGACGAAAGACGTGCACGGCATGCAGCGGCTAGGTCGGAGGGATGGTGAAAGGTGACACTGGGGCACTCCTGCCGGCTTACACTGTGGCCTGGCCCAAAAAACACTCCGTTTATCACCTTTGGGTCTGCGATCAGTGGCCTGCAGGGAGATTGAATCCAGACATGGAGGGGGGCGCATTGGTGAATAGTGACTTCGGCCCTGTGTGTTCTTTCGACAATCCTTCTCAATGGTGCCCACCATATCCAATTGTTCAGCGGCTGCAGGGGCAGACTCGGTGGGCCCTTTGACTCCTTGGGCCCCAGCGACAAGCCCTTTATCTGCCCAGAGCCTACAAGGACTTTTCTTCCCTCCTCAAAATTACGGAGCCTGCCCTGAGAGGCGAATGATGCTGGAGGCTCTCACTACCGCGGTGCTGGCTGCACAGAGACAGGGTGGTGGCTACAGTCGGAGGCGTATTCGAGCTCTGTGGGACCTCTATCTCAATTTTTGCTGGTGGGGGAGACAGAGTCAGCAGCACATGTGACCTTAACCTGCTTGGGGACTATGAGGCCCCCAGCAATGACAACTACTACCACAGCCCTTTTGCCCTACCTGACACAGTTGGGCTGTTGCAGCCATGAGCCTGCCCCCGGTTTTGCTGGGCCATAGCCCCCTTCTTGCCTACCGACCCAGTGGTGCCACAAACAGGGGTGATTGATCGGCACTGTGGTGTAAGGCAGTTTTGGTGTCATACTCGAGCAGCTTGGCATGGATCCCTCTGTTTGCACTTTGACGGAGCGAATCGCACGACATGGGCCAGTCCGACTGTTGCAGTATGGCCTATATTGACTCTGGGCATACCTTCTTTACCTGTACTCCAGCGGCTATTGGGGGTGCCAAACTGCTGTCTGCTTCCTTTGCCACACCCCACCTGCTTCTGGACCTGCGGTTTTGGAAGCAATGTGGGCCTTGGCTGGGGACGACCCCCTGTGGTCTTTTCCTTCCATTCCCTTCTCCAGTAACTGTCCCCCTTCAACTACAGACATGGCATGAGACAAGTCAACTGGCTGTGCCTCCCAACAGGAAATTAATACATTCCCTAAACCAGCAACACCAGCAGATGATGCTGGAGTGACTAAGGGAAAAATACAGCTCACTGAGGAGTTATAGACATCCTCTATTCTGCCGGCCTTCTGGGACCTCAAAGACACCATGGAGGGCAAAAAGGGGAAACTCAAAGTTGGTCTTGCTCTGATTCATAAAGACCTGAGGAATACTGTACATAGAGTTACTGAGATGGAGGCCAGGGTTTCTGATATTGAAGACACAGTCAAATCGCACAAATCCCGCCTGGTGACTCTGCAACTCAGGGTGGGGCTTTTGAAGGCCCGAGTGGAGGATGCAGGAGGCAGGTTGAGACGTAACAACTTATGCATTGTGAGGCATCGAGGGGACTGCCCCCACCTCATTAATCTTCGAAAGGCTGAAAACTGGATACTCACTGCAGATCTCAGTTGAAAGAGCACACCTTTCCCTGACCGCTATGCCCCCAGTGGGTGCCCTGCCCCGGTCCTATATTGCCCTAATTCTCAACTAAGCAGACCTAGATGCCGTCTTGTGAATGGCACGCAAAGCTGGATCAACATCTTTCCAATCCTCATCCATGATGATATTTCTCAACTACACCCTTAAGGTCGAGCAGCAGTGGCACTTCTTCCTGGAGGCGAAGCAGAAACTACGGGCCATGGACATTGTATACATGTTCCTCTTTCCGGCCTGCCTGAAAGTTATCTTTCAAGATAAAACCTTTTTCTTTAATACTTCTGAGGCCGTTTGGGACTAGCAGGAGTAGCGCCCTACCCTGCACACTGAAGGGTAGTCCTCCTCTGGGGGAGGCGGGAGGAGGAGAGCAAAGCGGGAGGAGCTGATGGATCACTGGGTGAGTGGCACATGGCCCTGTGACGGCTGCTGTACCTCCAAGAGCAGCAGACTAGAGTCCTTGTATCAGAGGGATCCTGTAACCAAAGGGATGCTTCTGCGAGGATTGTTTACCCGCCTGAGAACGCAGCCTCTGCTGCACCCTCAGCAGAGCCCCCCCCACCCTCGGACCTTACATAGGGACCTATCAGGTTTCAGCTGGCAGGTATCTTAGCCCATTGGAGTCCAGATGCACTTGAATTTCCCAATTATCATTGCACCACCACCCCTCACCATAATCATTATTAATTTTCCTTTTGTGAGTTGTGTTTGTTAGTTAGTGATTAGGCTTGTCCTTTTGGGTAGCTGGGGAGGGGGTTTGCTCATAGGGGAGACACACATCTCAGGTTATCTCAGTTGAATACTGTCCCTAAGTGCATCACAACAGGTACCTCTAGTTTGGGAACTATAGGGAGGGTGTTACGGGTGAGGGGCCTGGGGCAGGGGGTTTTTTCGTTTGGTTGGCTCCACTTTGGGTACTTCACGCAATCGCTTCATATTCAGCACATACTCATCCCATACTGACATAGCTTATCGCCCCACACTATGCCTGACAGGCCCAAAACCATAGGAGAGGTGAAGGGAGGCAAGCCGCCAGGTCAATTATCAATCCTCTCGTGGAATGTGAATGGCATGCTCAACAGAATTAAACGTGGGGCAGAGTTTAAAGCAGCTTGCAGAATTGACTCTGATGTCCTCCTTACAGGTCTTCTATTCAGGGATTCATCGAGGTTGGCAGGGTTTGGCCATTTTGGTTTGCACATATGTCCCTCTGGTGGTGCCCAGGGTGTGGCATGATGGCTTAGGTTGTTACGTGGCAGTAACGGGCACTCTATGGAGCTTACTGATTTCGATACTCTGCATATATGTGAAGGGCAAAGCCTGTCTTGGGTTGCTCGTGTTCCGTTTCAGGGAGGACCTGTTTTGGCAGTTTAGGCTGGACTGTTCCCATTAGGAATAGGTTCAAGACTGATTTGCATATGGTTGGATCCAAACTAAGGTGGCATGTTGAGCAAAAGAATGATGGGTTGGAGTGCTGCCCCGAGCAATTGCCAGTGGTTAGACTTATTGCAAGCAGCCTCCCATCACCTTTAGTGTGTTCCATGCCTGCCCTAAGTGGCATGGGTATGCCCAGATATGGGCCCCATGCTCACTGTATCACTGGAGCCAAGCTGGAACCAAGCTGTACACGGCTGATGACCCCACAATTAGGGCAAAACCGGTCCTGGGTTGCTTGTGTTCCGGTTCAGGGAGGTCCTGGCTTGGCAGTTTAGGTGACTGTTCCCATGGAGAACAGGGTCAAGACTGACTTGCATATGGTTGGGTCCAAACTGGCATGATGGGCAAAAGAATAATGGGTTGGAGTACTGCCACGAGCGATTGCCAGTGGTTAGACTTATTACAATATACACTGTGCCAACTGGCACTGGGCAATATTTACAGGGGATTAAATACACATGACAGGGCCAATTGGGCCACTGTTAGAACCATCACTTACTAAAGATAGTAAATGTAGAACATGTAATAAACGTAGAACACAACCAGTAATTACTGGCAAACACTGTACTAAGCATCATCCTGTAACACAAACCATATTATGCACAGTATCACCTTAGGCTTGAAAGATATTCTGCGCCAACCTCATAAGCATAAACACATTATGAAATCTTCTCATAAGTCTAAATGCGTTAGACCATAACCTCCTAAGCATAACTCACATTAGGAAATAATCTCACTAGCATAAAGCACAGTAGGCAAATAACCTAATACCTAAACCATATTAGAGAATAACTCAAACATAACACAGTATGCAAAACTTCATAATCATAAAACCGTATTAGAGGCATGAAACAGGGTGAGTAAATTATAGTAGATAAATCACATTTCCTAGCACCACATAAATAACATTTAGGGCCTGGCGCCCTATAAAGCTAACAGTCCCCCTGGCCAACTGGACTTCTGAAAGGGGCTCAAATGCCCTATGTCCAACAAAGTCAGGGCAGCTGCCAAGGCAGCAATATCCAAAAAGCGTGCAATTGCGAGGGGGGCAGAGTAGTGCACCTCACTCCTTTCCTACTCAAGCTTGTCCCCAAAGAACTGTGGCCTAAACATTGCAGCTGACACTAAGTGCTGCGCAGCTGTGAATGAAAGGGAGGCCTGGGCACTCAATGTGCCTCCTGAATAAGGGTGCGCAAAATGTTGCAGCTGCCCTCTGTCAAGCAGGGCAGCTGGGGCAGGAGCACGATCACCGACAATGTGCTCCGATTAGGGAGGACCCCACTGGTCCTGATGGGATCAGGGGAAAGACTGCCCCCTAACGTGGGAGCGGCCCACGACGGCGGGACCGCTCAGGGAAATGGCCAAACTGGTAGGGGCATGGGCCCATCTGGGCCCTCTCAAAACAAACATGACCCCTCAGAGGAGCGGCCCACAACAACGGGACCCCTCAGGCACGGACAATGTGCCTCGGTATGCACCATCAACAAACAAATGGCGATCTCTGCGACCTTCCTCCCCCTCTGCCAGGTGGGGGGAGGCTAAAGCACCGCCACTGAGGCCCACGAGGCTCCTCTAGTGCCGACCTTGCCACTAAGTTCACACGGAGCCCATTGGCCCCAAGACCCACAGCGGCCCCCAGGGCAAGGAACACTCACCTGGTCTTCTGCGGGACTCTTCCTGTGGCAGTCACCGGGTCCCGTGAGGCTCCAGTCTCCTTCCTCGGCGCCTCCTTCTCCGGGCTGCAGGCTCTGCAACCTGCGGGGCTCTCTTCAGCTCATGAGAGCCCTGCCAACAACAGAAGCAGTTCTCCGCTTCCCAAATGCAGCGGAAAGGGCGGAAATGGAGCCCTCGAGGCTCCAGCACCATACTGAACGCAGGCCCCGCCCACAGTCAGGCGGACGCGCCTGGCTTCCGGGTTGCACTGACAGCGGCCCGGCGGCTTGTCTTCATCGGGCCGCAGCGGTGATTCGGCAGCTTTCTATTCCTCCTTGGTGGCAATGAGGGGTAGGCTCCCTCATAAGCAGACACATGTGGGGTGGACACCCGCTTACACCATTACAGCGCGGGGTGGGCACCCGCTGTAAATTTAAAGCATACGGCGGGGTGGGCACCCACTGTATCAAAATCACTAATAATTTGCGGGGTGGGCACCCGTTTCTTCAGCATCACAATGCAGCCAAAACAAACATAAAGCGGGGTGGGCTCCCGCTCCTCTGCATCACGGGGGAATCCCTACGATGGGGATTCCCTCTCAAAGGGGTTGCAGCTCAGTGCTGCGCAGCCCACGCTTCTTTTCTGGCAAATTGAAATGAAAGCGCTCCCAGGCGCTAGATACACAAAGAGTCCTGTAGTTAAGAAGCATGAGCCCCTGAAAATGTTCCTCCAGGGAGCATAACTGGGCCCATGGAGGCCAGCACACAGGGCCCTCCAGCAGGGAGGTAAGCCCACATGGCGGTTCCTCCTGGGCCCCAGCAGCAGCAAGCCCCCAGTAGCACAGAACAGGAACAAGAGCCCTCTCATGGGATCACAGCCCCTATACTTATACTCCCTTTCTCTTTGTCTGCACAGCCCAGGGCTTGGGGGAACCAATCCCAACTGGTTCTGGGGGGATTTGGAGCACTTTGTTTTGGAAGCTCCTCTTCCCCTTTGTCAGGTGGGGGCTCGCAATCAGACACACCACAGGGGGCGGAGCCAGCATTCACTAGGGCAGGCACCATCCTATTCAGAGTCAGGGGATTATCCCTCCCACTACTCTTAGTCCAGATGTCCTATTCAGCCCAGCGCTGACTCACCCTGCCCCTCCTGGAGCCACCCACACCTCTCAGTTCCTGTCACTCACAAGCCAGACATGCAATTCACATCAGGCAGGCAGACACATAGCACACAGAAATGCCAACTTCTAAAAGTGGCATTTCTAAAATAACCACAATAAATCTGCGCACACCATTGTGCAGCATTTATTCACACAGTTTCATACATACCAGACTTGACCACACTGCTCCTCTCATAACAGAAATTACCACTGACACACACTGATCAGGGAATCCCCAATGCATTCCTATGGGAGGGCAGGCCAACCTTACAAATGTAACACAGAGAGCGCACACACTTTACACTGGACCCAGAGGCCTAAAACCACCAACACCGTTTCAGAGCTAAGGCAAAAAGTTTAGGGGTGAACCTACCACAAAGGGCCAAGTCCAACACCTGCGTTCTTGGGGGCATATTATCAAAAACGACAATAAAATGATCACCGCTTTAGCGGCAGGAAACTGCTGCTAAAGCGGCGATAATGGCATTGATAATATACACTTGAGAATTCCAATAGAAGCCCATGTTCATACCAGAACATGGGCTTCTATTGGAATTCTCAAGGGCATATTATCAAGCTCATTTTCTCCGCTTTAGCGGCAGTTTCCTGCCACTAAAGCGGCGATAATTGTAAAGCCGTTCTTGATAATATGCCCCATGGATCCTTAAGCTTAGGCTGGCTGAGTGAAGGGTCTACCTGCTGTGTAAGGAATATTTTGCTGATCAGACTGAGTAAACAATATAAAGCAATGGGGTAGCCCAGTCTAGTGCAGAACCTGGGGATTACTAATATGTGTGAAACGGTGGTTCTGCCACTCTTAAAAAATCAAAAGAACATTTTCACAATTGTATCTCTCCAAAAGGATGAGAACGATCACCAAATGAAAGAAAATAAGAAAAGGGAAAAAAACCTTTTATCCAAACCAAACAGCGCAAAACTCACGTCTTGTGTTCAATGATATTTTATCTGTTTTTTGAAAAGTCCTAAATGTTAGCCCAAATGGACTTATCTGTGTGTATGTAGGTATATGAAACGTAATGAGTTCACACAGACTTTTCAAAATACAGATAAAATATAATTGAACACAAGACGCGAGTTTTGCACTGTTTGGTTTGGATAAAAGGTTTTTTTCCCTTTCCTTATTTTCTTTCATTTGGTGATCGTTCTCATCCTTTTGGAGAGATACAATTGGGAAAATGTTCTTTTGATTTTTTAAGAGTGGCAGAACCACCGTTTCACATAGATCATACTGAGTAGGCGGGTATTGGGCATTTGGAAGTGGGAGCAAGTATTTTCATGTTGTTCTTTGAGACACTGTCATTTTCTCAATGTGGGTGATAACCGTGTAACTTTCCTTTCAATTTTCAGAATAGATGTTTGGCGTCTTAGTGGATATCTAGCTGAAATTCTGTGAGGCAAGTGTGTTTGTACTGTCCAGATTAAATCCTGTGAGGTGCCCACTGCTTATCTGACATAGAGCTCCGGGGTAGGGCATGGGAATCATCATCTTAGTTTTCCCATCTGGAGGCCTCCATTGGCCTCTATATTTACATAGATGAGTACATTTAGGTCACTATCCAGTCAAACATCCAGAATTTTTGCAAAGGCTGCTGATTGGTGAATGTGGGGGAGCTATGAAATGGTCATTGGTATGCAAACATGGAGGCCACTGACATGACACATGGCAGGCCATGGCCTGTAAGGAGCTGCTGCATAGGCTGTGGCTACTTGAACATAGTCTTTCCACAAAGTCTTTGTCATTTTCACTTAGGCATGCTCATGTGATGTCACATGCGCATCAGAACAGACAGTAATTGGTGTACTGGTAGAGTGGTGCAGGACCTAAAAATAGGAGAGATGTGTACCCCATGCACATTCTCTGTTGTAGCCTCCATGATTTTCGGTGCAACGCAACTGTCAGTGCAACATCAGTGATGTGTTCAATATGGCGATGCCCATCCAATACGATGCTGTCAGTATCAAATGTTAACGTTAACCTATGCTCATCCTGGTGAAGTTCTTTTAGGAGTTGGGCAATGGAAACCTTTATTTACATACAAGGTGTTGTCACCCCCTCCTTATGTGAGGCTGTGTTCTTGCTTCTCAACAAAAGAGCAGAGAGCCTGCATTGCATTGACCGCGGCTGAGTGAGGGCTGTTCATCAGCACTGGCTACAATTCACCACCCCTGGCCGATCTTCACCGACCCTCTCCTGACATGGCAGACAGTGTTTGCAAGAGGGCCACCTGCCTTCCCTGGTCTTTCTCCAGCCTTCCTCCAGAGTGCGCTGGTGGAGTCGGCGACCCAAGGGAGTCCGTGGATCAGCGTCCACAGAGCAGTGTGTTTCCAGCACAGTATTTTGATACTTTAATCTCTGAGCAGTGGAAAGAAGAAACATGTTTGTTTTACTGCCCTTACACTATAGCAGTGAATAATTGGGTATTGACTAGAGGTGGGTGAGCCAACAGAGAGAGCTCAGCTAGAGTCGAGCCCAAGGGTCGGCTCTGGCTCTCAGTGTCCGTTCAGAGCCAATCCCAAGAAAATATTTAGCATGGAAATCAAACAGTAAAGACCATGATATACTATGATAATGTGTCTTCAGAATTTAATTCATAAACCTGTTATTCATTAACACGCCCAAGCCCAATATTATTTGAGAAGTGTTTATTAAAAATGAGAATTTTTAAACATAAACTGAGAAAAATTCCTTCCCCCACCCTGAAGACAATGCTTTTAGTGAACTAAGAGGCAAGTCACTTGTCAGGGGGAGGATGTGGCACAACGGCTAGAGCTGCTGGGCAAATCACTTAATGTCCCCATGCCCATGGACAGTGCCTGGTTACCCTCACGGATTATAAGCCATGCTATATGAATCAACAAACTTAAACTGTGTGAACCCTACATGTGACCCAGATTCTTATTATAGATGGAGCAACATTATATGATATTAAACATATGCGATTTTTGTGCAGTACAATCTTGAACTCATGTTTTTAAAAGGTGCTCTAATATGTAATAGTAAACAAAAAACAGAGAGTCAGTGAATTTAAGTACTAGCAGGGATGCAGGATTTTTGTCAGATTTTCCAGTTTCCAGTGCACTGCAGCCACTAGATGGGTACATCTTTCTGACATCAAATGTTACTGTGTTTTCCTTATTCTTTGAGGGTTACAGTAGAGTGTGGGTGACAGGCAGAATCTACATTTTGTTCTTGGCAGTTTTACATAGTGCAAACCTTGGCAGAGAACATAAGAGTGTTTCACAACAGACACAGACTGCATTATACTTTTTTTTTCGGCACAGGGAGTTTTGTCGGGATTCACAGGATGCTGACCAGGCTCGCATTTAAATCTGATTCTTCTTGTCTAGTGGTTAGCAGCAGTGGCCAAGTTGCATCACCTCCCATGCATGAAAGGTTGGCTCGTTTTGGGCTCAAAGTTTCAAGAGGACCTCGTGCTGTGCCAGAGCATGGCATCTGGCTCGAGCTTTCCTTGGCTCACCCACATCTAGTATTGACCAGTGGCGGCTGGTGTTAAGGGGCGAAAGGGGCATTGCCTCACTAGCTTCGGTGTCAGTCGGGACTAGGATCGGGGAGGAGAAGAAACTGTAAACAATGCAGCAGCTGCAGCTCCCTTCCTAAAAAGAAAACGGAATTTGTATTCAACTTGAAGCAGTGAGCATTTCATTTGATTCAAATGAAGTGCTCACTGCTTTATGTTGAATACAAATTCCGTTTTCTTTTTAGGAAGGGATGAGGTCAGAGACCTCCTGCGCATGTGCTAGTCAGGGCGAAGAATATTGCTCGCCCTCGAAGCACATACGAGAACAGTGATGTCAGCCTGAAGGGAGTGGCCAGCCGCGGTGCGTCCATTGGGGCGTAGGGGCGTAGCCCCACCAGCCCTGCTGATTGGACCCGCGTTAAATAATACCCGCGTTAAATAATTAAAATATAATGTCCAAATTACCATTTACTGCGCACATTATTCCGGCGGCGCCGGGCAGCACCCGACTTTATCGGGAGTGTGCAGGGGGGCGGGCTGGCTGGTGTGGTCATTGATTTGAAGCCGGATGATTGACAGGTCTAAAAACTTTTTTTTTCCCCTTTCCCCGCATGTATACTTCGGGCAGCAACTTGCCCGAGCATGCGCACCCAGGCCGGCCCCATTAGCTAGTAGGGGGGGGGGGGGTGCAGGACCTGCTGGCGGCAGCGCTGGCAGCAAAAGGGCGACAGGGCGAGCAGTCACTATGCCCTCCAAGCCAATCCTGGCGCTGCATGCAGCGCCACTGCGCCAGGATTGGCCGGTCACCGCGCAGCATGAGCAGGGGCAATCCTGATTGGATGCCGAGCTTGACGTAAGGTAAGCGTGCTGCTTGGATCCGGTAACGGTCGGGTTCACTTCGTGCGCGTCGCCTGAGCCTCGTGGTCGTCGTGACTCGTGGACTGGACGGTGGCTGAGGACTGAGGACACACAGGTAGGATCGGTTGGGGAAACATGGGGAAATGCTGGGCCGGCTGATTTGTAACTGCTGTCATATACCGTTTTAAGTGTTTATTAAAGTCCTTTTCGTATCAAATTAAAGCAGTGAGTTGGACCTACAATTTTGTGCTGCGGAGCGTTCAGTTTGTACACCCCTGCCCTACTTTCCTGAGAAGCCTGTGGCTGTTCACCAGCGGTACCACTGAAATTCGTGTTGAAGGGGTTGTACTTGGCCTAGTTTGCGAAGCCATAGTAGGACAGATTACAGGAGATCTGAGGTGAACCACCCCTGCCCTATGGCCGTGGCTCAGCCCCTAAACTGGGTCTGGCACATGCCTTCAACCAGAAAGGTTATGTATTCAGAGTGACCAACTTTACTCGTTGTGCCACCCAAGTCTATATAGTCCGTTAATCACTATTCACTGAATTCTACATTTCATTGGAAGTCAAGGGCACAGTGTGTGCAGGTAGAAATGCCGCACTAAAGGCATTAAAGGAAAAGAATGAAAACCAGCCTAGATGCCGGTCTACATCATTTCTTCAAAAGCTGCAAAACAGCACTTGTGGCTGTAGGTGACCTATTCCTTCCTTCATAGTGGTCGTTATGAAATCCATTGGGGCTCAGTGTTGGGCATGGGATTTCTTCCACCCCACCTGCGCTATACCCTTAGCGATCAGTCCCTGCTCGATTCCCACACAAGCTCACAGCCACAGTTGCAGTGCTTGAACCTCATCTGTTGTGCTGCTGCCCTCCAGCAGCCTTTGCCTGCTTTATCTACTCCCTTTTGGCTGATTCCTCAGGGCCTAAGACTAATCCCACCTCCCACTCAGCCACCTCTGGTTCCCACTCAGTCTTCTTTCCTGTGCTATTCCTCAGCGCACTCTTCCCCTCTTGCACTGGTATTTTAGTTACGGAGAGTAGGCATGCACTAATGCAGGAAGAACAGATATTCAAAGTATGTACACTTTCACGAGAGTTGGGTAATTAAATGTATGCTGTGTTAGGTGTGCCTGTGTAAGTGCTGGGTGACACGGAGTGAGCAGTGTGAGTGCAGGGTGAAAGGTATGCCTGTGGAAGTACAGGGTGAGTAGTGAGTGCAGGGTGAATAGGGTGCCCATGTGAGAACTGGGTGACCAGTGTGGTCTTGTCTCAGGACGGGAAGCGTGAAAGATGAGCTGTGTGAGAAATGCGTAACCGAAGTACCAGTGCGAGTGCTGGGGGAATCGTGAACCAGTGTGAGTGTAGGGTCATTCGTGGAGCTGTGTCCATGCAGGAGGATTCATCCCTCGACAGGAAGAAACCGTCATTGACAGTTTAGGTGTAATTGGAACTATAATTATAATGATTGTGAAGCTGATCCTGCAACAAAATGTCAGTATTTTGGATATTTCAAAGTTACTTTTGTAGAGGTAGGTGAGCCTTTGAAGGCCAGAGCCAGATGTTGAGCTCTGGCTCTGAAAGAAGTGTTCTTGGAACTTCACGCCAAGTCTTCTTGTGGTTTCTGTCACCCACACACTTATGTTTGTCACTACGCCGCCTCATCGAGAGGCTAAATGTTGCAACGTAAAACCAAGAAACCTGGTTTCAAATGGTATATCTGCTTGGCAAAATGTGTGTTTCCCTGGCCCATTAACTTATTTCACTGTGCCTTCTTTTCTGTTATCATCCTACCTTAAAACTCAATTAAGGATGTGTCATCAACAACCTCATTTGTTTAAAAGACTTTAATAATACCCCCTATGTTATAAAAACCTATGCAGTGTTCACATGACGGCTGACTTGCCTCTTGGTTCACTAAAAGCATCGTCCTCGCAGGCATGAATGTTTCAAAGTTGACATTTAGAACCAATAACTTCTCATAAATTCCAGTCCATGCAGAAATTAATTCTAGGTCTCTGAACTAAAACGCATCCAAGTTAAACAAATCTACCTTTTTAAAATTTGAGCCTTTAGCATAGGTTTACATGGCAAATTATACACCACACAGAGCACTGCCTGGACTCTGGCTCGGCACTCTTTTAATGTTCTGCTTGCCTAGCTCTGTATTGTTCCTGAAATGTATTCTTCCACTGTGGCATCAAGGGTCCTTAACAAGAGCAGGGACAGCAGGGGGGCCTGTAGTAATTAAAACACACAGACTGGTGAACTGAGAGCAGTCATGCGAAGGTGTGGCTAGAAGCGAAGAATACACTTTGACACCGCATAATCATGATTGCACTTAAGCACTTTAGGGTAATGCTTTAGTTGTGATACAATACATATATCATGCATTTATGTATTTCCATGTCTTAAGGTACCTTTCTTAGATTTGCGAATGAGAGAATATTTTATACTGGATTAGGTATGTGTTAAATATGTTATATTCTAAATCTCTGCTGAATGGGATTCATTCAAAATGTACACTTTATGATTAGGGTCAATCTGATGGCAGCGTAATCAAAATGACTTACTCCGTGACTCTAGGATTGTCGACAATGAATCTCTAGTATTGTGTGCTTTATTGCACCTTTCCTAGTGGGCTTCTGATATATTATGCATACTGTGAGACACTGCACTTCAATATCTGTGATTGCCTGTGTTTGCCTTAGCTTCTGCTTTGCAGTTGTCTCATTGGGTGATGAACTGAGCTATTACCCTTTTGCACTTGTTTTCTTGTCACGTTTGCTGGTTATTGAAATACAAAGGTCAAATGTCAGCCGCTTTCATTCTGGGAGCCTGGTGTTTACTTTTCTTTCTCTGACTTCGAAGTGAGAGAGTTATGTGAAATCTTGCTATGAAATGGAAAGGGTTTTTTCTAGCACACAACAAATATGAAAAGTGCTGATATTTCACACTATATTAGAATTATAAATAGATAATGAAGTTAATTTTTGTATTGGAGTCTGGAAACAAATATTTGAATACAATGAAAACACAATACACTAGCCAATGCTATTTCCACACATTATCATTTATGCGCTAAAAATCTGCATGTCTGTACCAATGTTATGGTCATTTCAATTGGAAATGTGTTGTCTGTAAAGGCAGTGTGCTACCACACGATGGATACTCCACATTACGCCGCTCCACTCTGCAACACTCTCCTTCAGTCTATGCCCTTTGATTCAGAGACATGCCCCTCGACTTTGACATGCCACTCTATGCCACTCCAATCTAAGCCACTCAACACCATTTGACCCTCTTAACTCTACCCACCCCACTCTTTACTAATCTATTTCAGTCAACTCTATCTCACTTCACTACAGTCTACCCCACTAGGGTCTACCCAACTTTACCCCTCTCCACTCCTGGCCAATCCACCCCAACCTGCCTCATTCCACTACAATCTACATCACTACAATCTACTCCAATCCACTCAACCACAATCTACACCAGTCCAGTCTGCCTATCTACCCTACTGCAATCTACCTCACTGCAATCCTCTCAATGTTTTCCACTCTACTACAATCTACCCCACTCCACTCTCCCACAATCTTGCACTCCAGTCTACTCCACAGCAAACTACCCCACCCCATGCCTTCCCCGCTCTGGTCTTCTCAAGTCTACCCCAACTCCACTTCACCCCAACTCCACTCGCTCTTCTCAAGACTACCCCAACTCCACTCCAATGTACCCCACCCCTTTCTGCCCCGCTCCAATCTACCCCTTTCCAATACACCAGTCTACCCCGCTCAACTCCAGTCTACCCCACCCCACTCTAGCCCACTTCACACCCATGTACCCCAATCTACTCCAGTCTACTACAATCTACCCCACTCCGCCCCAATCTACCCCACTCCGCCCCAATCTACCCCACTTACTCCAATCTACCCCACTTACTCCAATCTACCCCACTTACTCCAATCTACCCCACTTACTCCAATCTACCCCACTTACTCCAATTACACTGCTGTGCAACTTCTTCTACTCTTAGAGCTGAGATTTCCATGAGTCTTATAGTCTGAATTCAGCACCTGAGCATAATAGGACAGAATGTATGAAGCTCTGTGGTAATACTGAATAAGCAGCTACCTATGTTATGCCATCTATTAATGTAATAACTGCACTTTCACAATTGCTTTATTAACCTTCCTGCTTTCTCAAATTTGCTTGAAAATGCCTGATTTTTCTTCTTTTTTTTCAATATTTTCTAGGGGGGGGTAACCCCCCCAAACCCCCCTTTTGGGGTTCGGGCTCGCTCGCTGCGCTCGCTCGCTACGGTGCTGTATGCTAATTCGTTTGCGCCCCACCACTTTAAAATCTCACCCACCGCCCCTGGTCCGAGTGGCCAGAGAAAGGGAAAATGGTTCGGTTTAAATGGGGCGCCTATGCTGTGGCCCAGGCAGTTTTAGCAGCGCGCTATTGAAATGAATGGCAAGGGGCAGGGCTTGACTATCTAAAGACAGAGTAGTGGTGGGTGGCAACAATTGGAGCTCCCCTTGCATTCGCGCGACTTTTAGGCCTCCTTATTGGATAATGGGAGCTGGGGGAGTGGGCTGTGGAAGCGTTGGACTGCGTAGCTCTGATTTCGGCATAATCGGATTCGGCACCCTCCTACCCCTCCACGCTCGCGGCCCTGCTGCTGCTCCTGTCCTCCACCGACACAGGTAAGGCAGATCAATGATGAGTTTTGTTAGCCATGCCAGGCCCTGCAGCGAGCCTCCGTGCAGCTGTGCACGACTCCGTGATAGCCATGGTATCTAGCCTGGGTGTCATCACTTGGAATGCCCGACTTAGCCTTTCAGCCGCTCAAAGCCTCGAGGTCGCGTCCACATCCAGTGATTCTGGGCAAATCACGTAATCTCCCCGTGCCTGAATATGTAATGTAAATACGGTGCTATGTAAAGCGCTCCAATACCTTCGGGTCGAGTTCGCGCAATATAAAAGATGAAGAAAAAAAAAGAAAAAAACAAAAACTGAAGAACCGATTTGCTTAATACACTCACCGACCGGTTAAGCGCCAAGAGACAACAAATCACTTAGTCATGAGTGCTGTATAATCGGTTTTACTTAACTCTGAGCTGATAGATTCCACTCTACGCACAGCACTTTAGCTATGTCGTCCTTTGCCCGATTCCCCCTCCAGCCCCCTGCCGCGGTCTATCGCACAGCAGAGTTCACTGCCCTTTAAGGTGGGCGTAAGATGTTGCAGTCCTCCGTGTGCTTCAGTACAGGGCTGTGGTAATGCACGAGGGGATGTCAGTGCAGCGCTCATTCACGCCGGCCCCCGCCAGTGCCTTAATTCCGGGAGAGATCAGTGGAGTCAGTATGGCGCCTGGGCTCTGTTATATCTCACGCTGGGCTCCGAGGGCCACCAACTAGGCCT
This sequence comes from Triturus cristatus, assembly GCF_964204655.1. Taxonomy (NCBI): domain Eukaryota; kingdom Metazoa; phylum Chordata; class Amphibia; order Caudata; family Salamandridae; genus Triturus; species Triturus cristatus. Next base: position 370,354,576 of record NC_140584.1, on the reverse strand, counting down.
GGGCAAAAATTTCGTTCCGTTCGCGGAAATTGCGATAATTTGACATTTTTGCGTTCCGCGGAGAGCGCGAAAATGTCAAAAATTCCGGTTTCCGCAGCTTGGCGATAATTTGTTTCTTGCTCGCGCTGTAAAATGATACATTCTCGCGCGCGCGCGATCGCCTTACCTGAATCCCTGCGTTCGCCGACAAGTTTTCTTGATCCGGTCGCGTTCTCCATGAGATGTTGTATTGTTTTTAGCCATTTGCGCTGTCTCGCGACAGTTCGCGCCCGCAGTGACGTCATGCGTCGCGCGATCACGTCTTTCTTCTCGCGATCATGCACCGCGAGAACAACTCAAAACAAGATGGCCGCGCCCGCAAGCAGCCACATGGGTAAGTTGGCGACCCGCAACCATGCAGAAAATCGCGCGAACATGCCGGAAAAAAACTTCCGCATCTTCGCGATATTTCTGCTTGTTTGCGATAATTTTAAACATTCTCGCGATAATTTGCGAAGGTTAATTCCGCAAATTCCGCCCACCCCTACCACCAACAGTGTCCCTGCTCCGGAGCTGCCCCTGGTGTAGGTGAAGTGAGGGCGCGCTCGTGGGTGGACTCAAAAGACTGTAGACTGGAAGTTTTAAAGGACGACTCTCCTGTGCCCTACTCAGAGGCCCTTAGAGTAGACTGGAACGTGCCGCGAGGACTTCGGACCCAGGAGAGGTCACCAGCGGTCAGCCAGAACCCAGGCATAGGAGTTCAGTGCCCAGACCCACACATAGGGTTGCTGGTCCTGTGCGGTGAACCAGAGGCCTGCCTATTTACTTCTCTTGCCCTGGAGGCCATGGCAGTACCTTGTCAACCAGCCCTCAGCTAAACCGTCTCTGTGCGTGGTTGAACCAGGTACCCCAGAGAAATAGTGTTTAGATGCCCACTCTGGGCCACCTAGTCCATGCCTGTGCTGCATCTGTATCTGCATCTGCTGTAGGTGCACATTACTATCATACAAAGAGACTTACTCCTCATACACAACTCGCTAAAAAAGATGATGCCCGAATCACAGAATACTGCAGGTATGCTGTATTCCATGTCTGTGTTTATTGCTTGGGACGGACACTGGCACCGGCTGCAGTCACAGCATAGCACTGCAGATTATTGACAGGCTGGGGTGTGACAACAGGTAAGTAATTTCTGGGCAAGGACAATCTCTCACTGTATTTGAGCCGACTTTTATTTATAATTTTCAGCAGCTACGAGAAGCCTCTGAGTCCGAGCAATTACTCTTAACTCGGCTCTCCTCCTGCACTGAAATAACTTTTAAAAGTTTGTTGCTGAAACAATCAAAATTCTACATTAACCACATAGGCTACCATGGCATTAAGCATCTTTTGTTTGTTGCATTGAATCCTCACGTGGGGATTATTGATCGACGATTGAAATTTTTTTCACTCGTCGGGTATCACATTTTCATATGCTGCTTTTCGACTGTGGAACTACATTTATTCCCTCAAAGCATCGTCGTTAAAAGCAGTGCATGTTTTTTATTGATCTTTAGCGTGAATTTTGAGACTCGCTGGGTCTTGTGTTGCCTCTATTTTGTTTTTTATATTTGCAACAGAGGAAATCTGTGTTTTTTCCAACATGGCTTTGATTGTGGCTCCTGTATGTGATACAAAAAGGCTGAGTTATTATTTGACTTTCCCATTCCATTTTGTTTGAACTATCATGTGTTGTGTGACTTTTTTGGCAGTTGCTATTGCCTAATTGATGTTTCAAAGCAATTTATTGATCATTAAAAGCAGATTCATTTTCTATTATCTTTGTTGTCGTGCGGGCTTTGAGGATAGTTTGGGTGTTAACCAAAGTGAGAGGTGAAACAACAAATACTCATTGTCCCATATCAACCCTCTATATTAACAAAAGCAGCTCCAGTGAGTATGTAACAGAGTGCTTGTTTGTATAGTTAGTTGATTCAAAATTGCTTTATTAACCTTCCTGCTTTCTCAAATTTGCTTGAAAATGCACAATTTGACCTTTCTTTATTTAAAATTTTCTCCATGGGAGGAAATCGCCCCGAAGGCTGTTCAAGTTCGCTCGCTCACCGCAGTGCAGTACCACAATCATTTTACGCCTGACCACTTTCAAATGTCACCAGCTGCCCCTGGTATTGACGTCTGTGTTTTCGATAATAGATTCCTATGGAAGCCATACACAACAAGGATTTAATTTGCAGCTTTTTATATAGATAGTGCAGCAATCTATTTGGACAACTCTTGTGGAAGAAGAAGAACACCTCAAGTTTTGCAAGAAGGTAAAAATGTTGCTCTTCCAAACGTGCTTCTGTTCATTCTATTGTTGTATCTGAATCTTTCTAAAGCTGCCTGTGCTCGGACGTGCCCTTGTGGCATGTACCACGTCATCTGAAACATAGCTACCATTAGTGCTGTAGGTACCTGCCACCGAGGCCTCAGGGGTCAATTGCACCCCCGTTATCTCTTTCACTGTTGAAACAGTATCCATAGAGCCCTTTTTACTTGCTTGCATTATAGCCCATGGCACCCTTGCTCTGCCACTTCGTGAAGTTTAGAAATAACAGTGCACTGTAAAAACTGCAGAGTTGAGTTTGCAGGACGCTTGTCAGCATCAATAGAAAAATCCATATTATGGATTATGTAAATTATATATCACAGTTACATAGAACAAATATGGCAGTAATTCTTCAACTTTTGAACTACGCAGACCCCACTGGATCACATCTGGAAGCCAGGGTCCCCTAAGACATATCTATGAGTACAACCTGCACAATGACATACAAAAAAGTAGACACTATATGTACACCGCATATCTATTTTGCTCTGCATATATTCAAATATGAAAACGACTAGGCATCGTTAAAAGACGCATGCCATAGTCACAAATGGGGTATGTAGATAATCATGTGAAATCAGAGCTCGCAGCAGAAGCGATCAGGAGAAATAGTAAGTGGAATGACATGATCCTCAAACAGAGCAGCTACTGAGGAGAAAGCTGGAGACCATCCTAGGGCTTTTGCTTAAAGGCTATATGGCCAGGTACACATTGAGCCAAAGTACATGCTACCTACTGGAAAGTTGTACTCTGGATTTGGAAATATTTAATCCCTGCTAGAAACTACAGGCAGGCCTCCTTTCCAATACAAGAATTATAGTTGCTTCGCGACTGTAAGTGCCTAATCATGTAATGTAGAGGACAGAAGAATGTGCATCCCAGAAGGACCTTCTGGGCAGTCTACCTGTGTGTACAGGCATGGATCACTGATTGGTAAGAGCACTTTTTCTTTATGAGTGAAGATGTGCATGTTTCTCAAGAAAATCATTAACAACACAACAAAGATTTTTTTTCAAGAGCTGATTGCTAGTTCAGGTCAGAGCGTGTTTGAATGCGAATACTGACTATGCGCATTCACACAGTCTCCATCTTGAACTAGAAAACAGCTTGTCTACAACTATTTCTAATTTATAATCAAACATATCTTTATTACTATTATTAATAAATATATCAAAAACATTGGGGAGGCAATATAGTAGACTTCGAGTCAATTAAACAATCAATCAATCAGTATTTGCAAAGCACTGCTAATCACCCATGAGGGTATCCAGGCACTAGGTTGCTGGGCTCAGTTGAAAAGCCAGGTCTTGAGTCTCTTTCTGAATTTCACTAGCAAGGGTGATGTCTGGAGGCGGAGGGGGAGGCCATTCCAGGTCTTGGCGGCAAGGTGGGAGAGGGAACAGCCTCCATGTGTGTCTTCGGGGGAAGTCCGGTGTCTGTGCGATAGTGAGGGAGGTCAAGCGAAGGTCTCTGGATGGTTGGTCGAAGTTCAGGCGGTAGTTGATGTATGCTCATCCTAGGTCATGGAGGACTTTCTAGGCATGTGTTAATGTCTTGAATTGGCATCTCTCCTGGACGGGGAGCCAGTGGAGGTTATTAAGTTGTAGGGTAATGTGGGTCCGTTTAGGCAGGTTGGGGAAGAGTCTGGCTGCTGCGTTCTGTATCGTCTCGAGAATCCTCATGAGTTCAGTGGTGGTTCCTGTGTATAGTGAGTTGCCGTAGTCCAGCCGGCTGGTGACTAGGGCTGTCGTGTAGTTCCTATATATCCTATACAGAACCTGCGCATTCGGATAACATGAACCTGTGGATTTGGTGGCAGACTGGTTCTGAGCACCCCCACCGAGAATGGTAACCTGTTTGCATTAGCTAGCTCACAGGACCACTAGTATCTCCTCTTATCGGGGAGAGAATACATGACAACCCTGATCCCTCAGGATCGTGGAAACAATATACTACCTTTCACTCAGCCACTCGTGCTCACTTATTCGGTCTCAGAGAGTTACACAGAAGAAACAGCCGGGCGTGTTAAAATAAGAATTTATTGCACAGTTGTTCTCCTAGTGTAAAATAGATGTGCTGCAACAACCGTTAGACAGTAGCAGATATTTATGATTAGCAGTACAGTGAGAATCAAAGGATAGTAGTTTTACCATCTTGCAGTAATCATGAATACATACATGAATATAAAATGCATGATGAAAGTGCGCGTACCCCTCCGATGCCTATCTGGATGTACCAAACTGTACCTAGCATGTGAGTAGGTGTGAAGCTAAGAATCCCTCTAGGATTTAGTCGAACCCCATTACCTGAAGTGAGAGAGTGTGGGACCCCGTCCTAGTCTCAAGTTGGACACCCGGCAAGGGATGTGTTAGACCGCTGTTAGCTGGAGTGTCTGCATGCAGGAGTCTCAGCATCTCTGGGTAGTGTTTCGGCTTAGCCTCCGTTCCCTCTACCAACCCTAGCAAGATGTGTTGTATTTATACAAAAAGTATCTAGGGTTTCTTTCTCCCTTGTTTCTTGTATTAGCCATTATTGGATTTGAGGATGACTTATGGGATGAACCTTGTCATTAGATATTGTGCAGGTGGTGTAGCCCTGCTGGTTTCCAAGAACCCTTGTGAATATTCATTCATACTGTATGAGTCCATTGATGAAGTTATAGGACACTATTGCTTAGGGAAAACCCTCCTTCTGTGCCCATGACTGGAACTAGGTAAAGGTTCAACCCTAAAGGCTCATTACTGTGTAGTATAAGGGAGATAATGTATGTGAAGGTGTATGATGTTACCCGGGCCTATATTAGGGTACCTATAGGAAAAATAACACCCATTCTTCTTTCGAACAGTGAATAATGATAAAAATGCTAGTGAACTACTCTTTATACTGGGTAGCAGTGCATACAATTATCAGTGAGCCTCAGAAAATATTGTCTCTAAAAACCATTTAAAAATAGTCTAATAGTGGGGGGGGGAATTATTCTCGAAAGTCAGTATTGGAAATGTCACTTTAAGCCAAAGTCCTAGTTGAGTTCGTTTATATAAGTCGAACCACTACAAGCGTCAGAAGGCCATGCTTTTCCAGCGACAAGTGTACATTTTTAGGAAATGTTCCAAATTTAGTCAAGATTTGAAACCAAAAGGAAAAATCCAAATTCTTTCCCAGCACACGATGAGCCAATTATAGATTAAGTGTTCATGCTGGGAGTCGCAACATCGTTTTTGCTCGCAGCTGCAGAGGATGGTCCCTGTAACACCTCGCAGAGTACGTCAATGGATCATAGATGATATTCAGAACTGCCAATAGCTGGTGCAGAGGGAGCTGGTGCTGTAGTCGATACCTGAGTGCTAGTGGAAGAGCTGATGCTCAACCCAGTTGTGTAAAAGGCACCTGCGGGGTTTCGAGGAATTCAGCTATCAATATAGGAATACGCAGGGGCCATTGACGAGCATGGGACCTCACGGGTTCCAGTCTGATTTTCAAGTCTGCAGGCGTCTCCGATGAAAGTGTCAGACAGAGATCCAACTCGCATTCTTTGCCGCAAAACAGGCATCGAAGAACAGGGAAGATGCAGTCCATCCAGACTGGTCTAAACAATAGGAACCAAGAGGCGCTCAGTTCCCGCAGGCTAGGTGTGCCCAGATGTTGTACCATGCGCTCACGATATTTATGCTCCGGGAGTGCTTTTGCCATCTCTTTGGTGATTGGGCCATCCATTGCATAGCAGAAAAATGACAATCAGGATTCCTGCTATAGAGAGCAGGATCAGCGGAAGACCTCCAAAAATGCTTCCCAAAACGGAGTTTATGAAATTTGGAAAAACTCAGAGGATTGTCTAAAAGGTGCTAAGAAATCCTGACCCTATGGTCTTAAATAGGTGTACAATACCACTCATATCAGACATATTAAAGATAAGACCCACCATTTCTGCAAAATGAAAGGGGCAGTTTGTATGTATAAGTGCCTGTATCTCAGTCGAGGTCCTTGCGATTTGAAGATCAAAGGTTTCTCGAGCGGAAGTTATGGGTACGGTTTGCTGTAAAAGCATGACTTTCAGTCTGCTCAAAGTATCAAACTGTATAAAGGAAACATTCAACGAAGGCCATAATGGCGCCTCCCTGACTGTATTCATTGGGGGAAACAATACTTGCATACAGCAAGTAACCCTGGAGTTCACAGTTACCAGATAGGCAATGCCCAGAAGCATCCCACAGCAACCTTGATTGTTCAGCATCAAGTAACTCCCATTTGAGAGCAGCTCGAATACCGGAGTAATCCCGCCCACCGGAGTCCCTTTCATGTGGCAGGACAAGTTCTCTACTGAACCATTACAAGCTCCGTGCAGGGAAATATCCTGGCACATGAGAGAACCGCTCAAAGCGCTCTTGCAGTATGTTCTGCTTAGAAACACTTCTCGATCCCCACTCCGGCATCGAAATCTGTATGGTATCTCCCAAGGTTCCTTAATGTATTCCTTACCCATTCTTTCATATTTGCCCACCTACCTTTGCTCAAGGCAATATTGAAACTGAAAAGTAGTGACCGGTAGAGTTATGTGGCCATGGATTAGTCATTCTGTTGATGGTGATTCCGCTACCGTAAATGGTAATCTATCCAGTTTTTCACTACTCAGCATTGTATATTTTGCTCCCCTTTGTGCCATTTCTACCTGTTTATCTATTGGATTGTATTCTGAAAACAGAGACGTACTGTTGATAAAACGCCAAGGCACATAGCCTGCATGCAAAGATTTCAGCGTCCAGCTCAACAACATAATAAGACATAACTGAGATTGCCCGTGTTGTAATATGGTCAAATCTTGTTCAAGTATGTCTATCTTAGAAGATACAATGTTGCCTAAGGAATATATTCCTGGAGGTCAAAGTTGTTAACCCATAGTCTACCGCTGCTAGAGATTTCTCTAAGTTAATACGGTCTATTTCCCTAATTCTCTCTGTGGTCTCTTGTTGGGATATTTTCCAAATTTCATTGTAGGCAGCATAAATGCCAGCATATATGAAATGTTTCTGACTTGATTTCCTGGGACCTAGTAAAAAATCCCTAAGATCTATGTCATGTGTGAGTAAGGATAAGTGCTGTTTCACTTCTGTGAGTGTTGAGGTTTCTAGCCAATCAAGGCACAACTTCCCAACACTGTAGGATGTCACTACTCCTGGGTGTCCTCTTTGTACATAGCGTGGGTCTGGCTTATGGATACTGAACCCTTCAGTGGTACCCCAGAATCTTCTCTGACATCTGTCCCTGTCTAAGGGCCAAACCAACCATTCTTTACAATTAGGGTCTGATCTATTGCACTGTAAAATGTCATCTACTGTTGCCCCTTGCTGTGAAGTTGAATTCTGCCACCCCTTCATCTGTGATAGTGTTGGAAACCAAGGTGTGTTCAGGTCCTTGTTCTTGGCTAGTCCAAGACAGGATGTTTGTGTACAGTGCCATTTAGAAATATCTGCTGTGGAATGAGACATGCTCTAAATAGCAGTCAAGTCAAAGTCAGTCAAAGTATGCTTTATTTGAATATTATTCATAAAAGCAGGAACATTTTACAATAAAAAATTCATACATGGATAAAAAGGAATTAAATTGAGATCAGTATATACAAAGCATACATATATCTTGTACATGACCATAACATGTCGTTCTTCGACGGTAAAGAGTTAAAAAAAGGTTTTAAAAAAGATAAAACATAAGAGAGAATAATCAAAAGACTAGCAGTCTCTCCTAGATCACGAGAGTAGTCAAGTGACTAGCAATCTCTGTCTGATTGTCCACGCCCAGCCTAAATATTTTGCAGTGGCTACTGTGATCCATGGCAAAGTATTAGTACGTATTATACGCAGGGCCACAGTGCCACTAGTTGTTCCTAAATTTTTGCACATCGGAGACAACCAGTAACGCCTTGGGGCCGCGTAAGACCTGCAGACAAATAAAAAGTGTCCAATAGTCTCCCTGTCTGCACCAAAAGCAGGACATCCATCACACGAACCCCCTGCCCACTTAGATGTCAAAGATTTGAGGGGAAGAGCGCCTACTCTCAATTGGAAAAGGAGCTTTCTTTCCAGGGGCCTCGTTATGATATCCCAATATGGTTCCAGACAGGGATACATCTTGACCTCCATAAAGTCTGCAGTCATGGAACCAGCACACAAGCTGCTCCAGTTCCGTCTAGCAGCCGACTCCCAATATATGTTCTTTAAGGTGATTTTAGACGGAAAGCTTGCTCCCGCCGGGTCATCCCAAAGTGTGCGCAAACCAAGTTTACACAAAGATGTCCTAAGTGCCTTTAACCATTCTATTTTATGGAAAGCATCTGACCTTATAATATCTAGAAAACCATCTACATAGTGAGAAAGGGCAGGAGTTGTCCATATCCTGCGCCAATACAAAATAGGGCGCAGTTGTACCAAGTCTGAGATTGCTTTTCTGCCCAAGTCATATTTAAGAGGCAACAATGGGGTACTTTTAGGTAGGCCTGTTATTGCCCTTAAAAATTTATTTTCTGAAATTTGAAGAGCAGCAACCTTCTCCAAGCCCCAGAGCTCTGCACCATATAAGGCGGAGCCTATAGCTTTAGCTTCGTACACCTGTAAGACCGGTTTTATAGGTTTGGTCAATGATTTTCTATGCTCTGAGGAAATAGCACCTGCCAATTGTCTATGCCTAAGTGTAGCTATATCAGTGTGATGCCGCCAATTTTGCTCGGTAGAGATATGCATGCCCAAGTACGTGAAGGTGTTCACTACTTCCAGCGGGCGATCATTCAAAATAATTTTTGATTTAAAGCTACAGTGAGGATTGAATGTCATTAACTTTGTTTTGGCAGTGTTAATTTCTAATCCATATTCCCTACAGAATTGGTCAAAGATGGATAAGGCACGCTGGAGTCCACTCGGAGTTTTAGATAGGATGAGCGTGTCATCAGCAAACATTAAAATGGGAATTTTAATTCCAGCTAAAAGAGGGGCGTCCACTTGAGCAGAGGTCATGCGGGCTACAACATCATTAATATATAGGGTGAAAAGAACAGGAGCCATCGAGCATCCCTGCCGCACTCCCCTTTCAACAGGAAAGTCCGTGGTTACCGAACCGAGTCCTCCCCACTGGATTCTGGCATAGTTAGATTTGTGCAATCTCATAATCAAAGACAATAAGTCGCTAGGAAGCCCCTGCTTATTTAAAACCAGCCAGAGCTTGGAACGGGGAACGAGGTCAAATGCGGCCCGTAGATCGACAAAGGCAGCATACAAGCTTCCTTTGCCCAGCGACACCGTCTTCCATTGTATTAGAGTGAAGCGGAATGCCTGGTCCACCGTACTTGTGGACCGTCGGAAGCCAGCCTGGAATTGTGAGAGAGCATTGGTCTCATCCACCCATTCCAGGAGCCTATTGACGATCACACGTCCCACGACCTTCTGAATGGTGTCAATAAGGCTTATTGGCCTATAATTGCCTGGCAGGGATCGATCGCCTTTCTTGAAAATAGGAATAATGACTGCACCCTGCCAAGATTTTGGGACCGTAGCACCCAGGGCAATAGCGTTAATAAGGAGAAGAATATACTGGCACCAACGGTCCTTATCATTTACAAATAAATCTGCTGGGACACCGTCGAGACCAGGCGCACGGCCACGGGCAACCGTTTTCAGGGCCGACATAATTTCATCTATATCGAAGAGATTCACTTTGGGAAGGTCTAACCTGAGCTCCTCGGCCGTGCTATCATTATTATTATTACTTCTGTTCCCTGGAGTTGCCAGTCTCTAGAACCCCAGACTGATTTTAAGTCTATTGTGTCTTTCTATAGATCAAAACCCTGTTCAGACAAGTGGGCAATAAAGGAGGCAGAGTAAATCTGTTTGGTGTTAGTCAGCATAATTTTCTGGACCGCTGTGGATGCCACTTTGTAATAAAATGACGTCGGGTCAGAAGTGTTAAACCCTGAAAAATATGAGAACTTCTGTCCAAATGTTTGCGAACTACCTTTTGGAGGTGTAGGGCAATGTTCCCATTGGTGGTACTCAAAAACATTTCTAGGTGATATAGATTTGTGCAGGAAATGATGACCATAATGTTGCTAACAGTACAAAGTGTCATAGTCTGAAGTACCTTCTAACATTTCAGTGTTCGGAAATGCGGCAGTTTTCTCTAATTCATACAACATGTTATTAACAGTTTTAGAGTCCCAATCATCAGAAAATGTACTGTAGGTAATGATATCACTCAATGAAATTTTAAATACATGAGAAATTGTTAAAAGTTCAGTAGGACCGAATATTTCGAAATCAACTGTGTCCCAAACTATACCGTCCGGTATAGGAACTGCTGTAATGTTCACTGATGACAAGTCCCTTTGTTCACGATATGAGGACTGATGTGGCTTCAGAATTAAATTAACTTTTTGGGCTGTAGAGCTTTGTTGAAGGTATCCTCCATTAATAATCATGCTAAAAGTTATAACTAAGCCTAGCCAGTAAAGAAAAAACAGTATCCCAGTAATTACCCTGAGTTCCACCCAAGGCGATACCAGGTAAGTCTTTTTTATAAAGTTCAGAAAGTCTTTAACTTGCTGCTGCGCGATTTTTGGGCTGGCGTTGTTTTCGGTTCACTTGGATCCAAGGAAAACGTATCAAAGTTCATGAAGTAGCCAGAACCAGTTTGATCAATTGTAGGAATTGCATCTGCATTTGGTGAAATCATAGTTTGCTCTTGTCGAGGCGTGTTGATGTAGACGTCTGTATTGGGTCTAATTGCAACTTGTTTGTTATTTTGAGTTTCATTTTGAACTTGAATTTCTGGTTTGAGGGAAACAAGTTCCATAGCATTGTTGCATAGTCCTTCCGCAAAGGAGGCTCTTCAAACGTGATGAGTCTATCTGTTTGAACTTCTTGAATTGTAGCTAGAGGAGGGCGTCTGCTACTGTGGAGTCCACAAGACCTACTGCTTAGTATCGGTCACATAGTGTGGTTTGATTAAGTCGATTGAGACAAATCGTTTCTCCCTTTTCCCGGCAAGAGGTGGCAAAAGTACAATTCTTGTTCTTGGAACTGCTAGGACAGGTACAGGCTTTCTGTATGATGGTCCAAATTCTTTTTTGTCCGCTATTTTCTCTCTGACCAAATCCCTGACTTTTGGGATCCAGACAGGTCTTGCTGTGACTACCTTGACTTTCCCAGTGGCGGTCTGTTTCAGGAGGACGTTACTTGGTTGTGTTGTGGATTAATTTAGATCCTGAAAACAGCCAAACGATCATCGATATTAAATGGTTTCTCATCCGCCACTGTGCCTTCACAATCAAGATCAGGTACCGACATTCTCATCCCAAATAGGACCTTATATGGAGTGAAACCCCATAGAGAACTTCTTGGCTGGTTATTGAGAGCTCGTTGTACCCCATATAAGTGATTGACCCAACTACCGCCCTTGTCTAATACCCTAGCTGTTAAAGATTGCTTTAGGTCCTGGTTTTTCCTTTCCACAACCTAATTTCCCTCAGGATGGTACGGAGAGGAGTACAACAATGCTACGCCCATACTTCCTATGGCCTCTTTGTAAGCCCAAGAGCTAAACGCTGAGCCACGGTCAGAATGTAACTTGCCAACTGCGTATGTCCCTATAAAGACTCACAAACCTTTGATAACAGTTTGAGCGTCAGCCGAGCGCTGAGGCCAAACCCATAGGAATCTTGAGCATGAATCCACTGCAACCATAATATACTTGTAAGGCTAATCAGATTGTAAGGGGCCGCAGTGGTCCAGATACACACAAGTGAGAGGTTTGTCTGATTTCAATAACGGTGTCTGTGCCAGGCGTGTTATGGTGGAGTCTTTCATCTGCTGGCAGATGTCACATTTCAAGACATAGGGCCTCATGTAGGTAAATAAATTTTACCGTTTCTTAAATACCGAGCCGTACCGAATCGGTAAATTAGAATCGGTAAGTTATATGTAGGTAAAAATTCGGTAACAGTTACCGATTCGGTAACATTCGGTAATCACGAATCGGAATTCACCGAATCGGTAAATACCGAGGTGGTATTTACCGTATCGGAAAATACCGAGGTGGTATTTACCGAATCGGAAAATACCGAGGTGGTATTTACCGATTCGGAAAATACCGAATCGGTATGTACGGAATCGGTAAATAAAATCACATGACTTGACGAAACAGCTAATCCCGTGCAACCACAGCCCACCCAACCAGGAAGTGGCCACACCCAGGCAGGTGTACATAATTAGCCGACCCTGGAGAGGCTTGGAGTGCAGAGGAGAGGCAGGGAGCCGGTGCCTGTGCGAGCGGGAAAACGAACATCATGTCCAGCCAGAGAACACAGAGAGACGGAGGGGAAAGGAGGAGGAAGCTGAAATTTAGCCCCAAGGAACTCCAGGTGCTGGTGGAGGAGGTGGTGAAGCAGCACCAGAAGCTGTTTGGAAGGCAATCCCTGCAAGTGCCTGAGGCTGAAAAGCGCAACATATGGCTGGCCATCCAGGCCCATGTGAATGCCGTGGGAGTGACCCACAGGGACATAGAGGTCCTAAAGAAGCGCTGGTATGACCTGAGGATTGTAACCAAGAGGAAGATGGGCGACATCCAGAAGGAGGCCAGCCAGACTGGAGGTGGAACCAACAGGGCACCTGCCCTCACCGAACTGGAGGAGCTGGTGGGGGCCACAATCGAGCAAGAGAGCGTCGTGGGTCTTGGGGACGACGACAGCTCTGCCAGAGCCGCCACACAACAAGGTAAGACGAAAGCACAGCAATGTAGCACCCCCTATCCCTATCCCACATCCCCCAATGTGAAACGAGAATCACACTGCAGTCCACACGTGTCAGTGCAGACAGGCAATGCATTCCGGGAGATGTAGTCAGGGAAACACCAACCATGACGTAAATGTTACAGGGCAACAAGGCATGTCACGCACTCGAGGCACAAGGAGACAGAGGACATATTGGAATGTGAAATTATTAATTGTGACGCTTGCAATGCAGCCCTTCGGGGACACTGAGCCAATGTTGTATTTCTGTCCACAGATGTGACATCATGCAGGACAGGGCATGCTGCAGGAGAGACGGCACACCGGCCACAAATATCACCTCTAGCCAGCACAAGTTCAGACCAGGGAGCAGGCCCACTGGCAGCCGCACCACCAACACAGGCAGCCTCGCCGCAGCCAGAGCCAGCATCACCTCACCCAGAGCCAGCATCGCCACTCATGTTTGAATCACCGGCCACATCTCCGCTTGCAGGTGTGGGAATGAGGAGGCGTCCAGCAGCCAGGCTACGAGCCTTAGACACCTCGTCAGACGACAGCATGGGCCCTGAAGAACTCACCAGGCCCCAGGAAGGGAGCCATGCCACTGTGCCCCACACCTCACAGGCAGCACAGACGGGAGCAAGAGGGCGCCGCAGGTCGCGTGTCCAGAGTCCACCAGCACCCATTGACGGCCATGGTGTCTTCTTGGGTCTCGAGGGCCAAATGTTGAAACAACAGCGCCTGCAAACAAAGGCAGTCATGACAGTCCAGAGGCACATGCGGGTGATGAAAACTACATTACTCAACATGGACAATAACATCAGCGGCATGGCTGCGGGCATTCGGGACATGTCCCAGTCAGTCCAGCAGTTGTGCAGCAAATTGGATGCTGACATCGAGGCACGGCGCCGGGAACGGCAGGGAAGGGACACCACCAACAGGGCACTCAACCGTCTGGCAACTGCGACTTCTCTACTGTGCCGGCGCTCTGTGACGATGCAGGAGGGCCTAACACACTGCTGCAGCGACCTGTCTCGGGGGATGGTGCAGGTGACAAGTGCACTAGGGGTGCTATTGACTAGTCAGGCGTCGACAACTGCTGCAGGGGATGCTGCGGAGAGCATCGACACCAGCAGCAGGAGCAGCATCACACCCCCCATCCCAGAAGCACGCAGGAGCAGCAGGCGGCTTGGGGTTGGCTCTAGTGAGGATGCACAGGCCGTGCCATCCACCAATGCAGCGCGTATGCGCAAACATTGATGTGGCCCTGCTTAGCCACTTCCCAATGGGTGACGTAACCCTGGACATACTCCTTGTATAGATGTCATATTGCCAGATTGGCTTGTTCATGTGTTCATGGCGTGGTGCCACATTAAAACCACGTCATGACTAATCACAACTGGCTGTGTCCCCTTACTTACTCAGAAATAGTTGCATGTGATCTCTGCCCGACTCTCTCTCCCATCGATTGCAGTTGGCACTCTAGCTGCGTTGCCCTGTGGCTGGCCTGACTCATCCTCGTTGTCCTCAAAATATGTTAGTTCCACATCTGTACCTTTTTTCGTGGCAAGGTTGTGCAGCATTGCACAAGTGGCAATAATCTTGCAGCAGGTGATGGGTGTGTACTGGCGTGCGCCTCCGCTCTTGTGGAGGCAGCGGAACCTGCTCTTCAGTAGTCCAAACGTGCGCTCCACCACATTGCGTGTTGTTTTGTGTGCCACGTTGTATCGTCTCTCACTCTGGGTTGCTGGGTGTAGGTAGGGAGTGAGGATGAATGACCGGCATGCATATGCACTGTCGCCTATATGAGTTGAAGGGAAACATCAGTCACATGCCTCTTTACACTATGATTTGCAGGTTGCAAGGGGCGTCACTGTTACTCACCTAGCAGGTATCCCTCTCCAAATTCTCCGGCACTCAGTCGTGTGTAGATCGCACTATTCTGGAAGATGTACGAGTCGTGGGTGCTCCCAGGAAACTTTGCAACAATATCTGTGATGATGTTCCCTGCATCACAGATCACCTGCACATTGATGGAGTGGGTGGACTTCCTGTTCCTGTAGATGTGCTCTGTGTCAGCTGGTGGACAGATTGGGATGTGTGTACCATCAATACAGCCGATGACATGGGGGAACTGTGCCATGTGATAAAAGTCTGTTTTTGTTTTCTGCAGTGCAGCCTGTGTGTTGGGGAAGCTGATGTAGTGGTGCATTCTCTGCATCATGGCATCCAGGAACTTCCTGAAGAAACGTGACAGGCAACTCTGGGATACACCACCCACCGCAGCTATCACCACCTGATAACTGCCAGATGCCAGCAGATGTAGGCTGCAGAGCACCTGCACATGTGGGGGTATGGCGTGCGCCCTTATTGGCTGGTCCAGGAGTGGGTGAAGGTCCCTGATTAAGTCCATGATGGTTTCGGTGTGTAGCCTGTACCTCTCATGTATCTCTGCATCAGTCAGGTGGAATAGTGTGATGCGCTGTCTGTAGATGCGTTCCTCCCGTCGCCAAACCCTCAGTCCTGCTGCCTGTAGACGTAGGCGCCTTGCAATGACATACATAGCGGCCATGTTGTCCACGCTGTTGCATTTTGGGATTGCTAATATGCACTGTTGATGGTTACCACCTGCTTTCAATCCGTGTTAATTACCGACTCTTATTTACCGATTTTCTTGGATTTCTTAATTACCGAGTGCTCCTACATGTCATTATAATTTTTACCACTTCATATTTACCACTTCATATTTACCGATTCGTTAAGTATGTATTCGGTAACTCTGATTCGGTATTTTAGAATTCGGTAAATATGATTCGGTATTTACCGCCTCATATTTACCGAATAGTCGTTTTTGGATTCCTACATCTCACTTGTCTGAATACCGGTCGGTAACGGCATATTTACCGAAAATCGGCCGTTACCGACCGGTATTTGGCTACCTACATGAGGCCCATAGTCTTTAGTTTGCTTTGTTAGTCCTGGCCACCAGTAGTGTTTCAACAATGAAATGGTCGCTGTCACGCCTGTATGCGCAGAGCCCAAACCCTCATGTGCTGCAATAATCAAACCTTGCCTACGATCCATATTTGGTATTACTCTGTCCCCCACTCCAGAAATCTGAGCATATGGAATGTTGTTTGCATCTAACTTGTAGGAGTACTTTAGTGGAAATTTCTTTGGTACTGCTGAGCTGCCTTTGTGCGTAGCAATGACAGCAACCATAATCTCACCGTCTATCCTCATTTTTGAATGAGTGATTGCAGCTACGGAAGCCGTGCATACAGCCCCCTTTGCGGCTTCATCAGCCAATGAATTCCCTTCAACGTGAACGCCATCACATTGATGACTCAGTGTATGAATCACGTGAGCCCGTGGTAGTTCGTTTCTCAACTCAACTACCTGTTCTCATAGCATTTTATGTCAGTGTGGGTAATTTGTGATCCATATTCACCAGTGCCAGTATCAGGGCTTTTAACTCTGCCAACTGAGCCATGCAGTCTCCTGGAGATTGCGTTTTGGTGCAACTTGGATGGAACTTTCCATCCCGCATGCAACCTTTAACGATAGCACATGCTGCGCTGTATTGTCGCTTACTCCCTATGGCCGGTTGAGCAGATTTGTCAGTGTAAATTATATATTCATACTGATTTAGAGGCAAGATTTTATTCGGTAGAGGATATTCTTGTCGTATTGCAGAAATGCTTCAGTTTTTAAACTTGGATCAAATCTGTATTCAACATCTGTTGCAGAAAGAGAATTAGCCTATTGTATCCATCTTGGATGTAATGCTTTGGCATTCGGAATGCTAGCCTTTGTAACAGCTTCCAAAGCTGGTACTGTAGTTACGACAATTATGTGGTTCCCTGAGCCAGTGCTCTTTCTCTTGCTACAGCGGTCTGAACTACTGTCAGGATTTTATCTGTTGAAGTGAAACGCATTTCTGTGTTTGTGTACAGGTGTGAATTGTAAGCGATTGGTACCGTTTCACCATCATTGAAGGTACAGTAAGTGTACCCGCATTGACCCTCTATTACACAGATCACTAAGTTGCATACGTTTACCTGCGTCTGGAAGTGTTTTCAAGCTAGCATGTCTTCTTCTAGTGAACGTAGGATGTTTGTGTGTTCCTGTGTCCATTGTCTTACTAAAAAGTCAGGTTTTATTAAGTCGCAGAAATGTTTTATTCTTTCAGCGTAATCCAAAATGTATGTTCTGCCGAAATTTAGGAATCCCAGTATTGATTGCAGATTTTTCAAAGATCTTTGAGGTTGGAGCAGCGTACATTTTTCTAAAAAGTTAGCTGCCAGACTTACCCCTTCACTTGAAAGCTCATATCCTAAAACCAGGACATTGAGGTGGGCGATTTTAGATTTTTTTTAAATTAAATTTGTAGCCCTCAGAGGTGAATCCCATAATTATGGTACTTACCCTGGTCAAGTTCCTTTTTAAATCATCGTCCATCAGATAAATATCATCCACATAGGACAATGCTTCCTCATCAAAATTTTGGAGTAACTCAGTTACTCTTGCTGAAAATACCCCCGGGCTGTACTTATACCCTTGGGAGGGACGTCAAAACTGTGTCAGGGACCCCAACGCTGAGAATGTGGTCAAATACCTGCTTTAAGGCGCTATGTTTTTGCAGAAAACTCCATTTGAGATTTCAAGTGTAGTTTTGTATTTTTTCCGCACTATGTTATTCATTAATGCAGCACTGTGTGCATTTTGAACAGCGAATGTCTTTGTGCATGTGTTTAAATGTCTGTAATCTAAAACTAGACGATATGTATTGTCAGGTTTCATGACAGGAAACAAAGGTTTGTTCTTTGGTGTGGTGCATGTTTCAATCACCCCTTGGTATTTAAGTTGAACTTAGATCTCCCTGACCTGTTTTTTTAGCTTATTGCTTTATTGGATATTGTCTCTGTGCATTTGGTGAAACTTTTAATGAGATCACGTGGTGGGTTGAATTCTCATCCCATCCGGCATGATTTTTGTATAATGCTGGAGCTAGGGCAACTGCTAACTCCTGTGCATATGTGTGTTTTAGATGAATGGGAACGAGGTAGGAGAAGGCTGGAAAAATGATAGTTTCACCCCTAGGGCACTCTGTAACGAATGCTGGTGGCCAATCTTGTTCAGCTAATAGGATGTCATAACCAGATGACAGGTTTATCCAAAAAAGACCTTTAACTTTCCTGGGCTTGTCTCCCTCCATTTGGAGTGTAATCATTCAAGTCTGCTGTCACCAGAAATTCCATCAGGTTCTGGCGAGCTATTGTTACTTCTGTCGCACTGTCTAGCATCATCTGAGCCCATTCCCCATTCAGAAGTTGTGTCCTCAGAATTCTGGGCATGTCTGATCTTCAGGCCTGTAACTTTCTTCTTCTTAAACTGAGGTTTTGATTCTGGCTTTTCTTCTTTTTTTGGAAGTATAGTGCTGTCTGTCTCTGGACTTTGTACGCTCTTCTTTGTGTTCTGACCACCCTTCTCTTTCTGAGTTTTTCGTCGAGCCCTGAAAGGAACAAGAGGAACGTGTATCAGTATCCTGATACCTGTCAGGTTTCCTAATATTATCCCTATTCCTGAGGTTATGCCTCTTTTCAGAGGGCTCCTGTGAAGGCGATCCACCTCAGGATTGAGATCTGTTTCCTTTAAAGTTTTGTTGTTTAGGCCTCGCCTGACCCAGCGCTTGCGCTGGTCTGGCGAGACTTTAAGTAAGGGCTTCAAAAAATGGTACTGCCGGCCACATGTTGCAGTGCATGTGCGCGGGCGTGCACCTGAGCAGAGGCGCCATATGGCGTGATTACTGCTGCGCGCACACATGCACTGCAAGCTGTGGCCGGCGGTACCATTTTTCGCCATCTTGCTTGCTGTAATGGCTCATTAAGACTTACAGCGCGCGCGTGAATCCACTCCCCTACCCCCTCCCTTCTCCCGCGCGGCCAAAGCTTGTTACACTTGCACTATTGTTGCCTTGTCTTCTTGTTGTGCCTAGTGAAGAAATCTCCAGTGTCTCCTCCTGCCTCTGGTTTTCTCCTGCTTAAAGCATTGGCACTGTTCCTTGTCTAACCGCTGCTGTCCCTCTGCTACTGCTGTCACCGGACTTCACACTGAAGCTTCCCTGCTTGCAAACATTTTGCCCCTAACCGTGTGTCTCGCCATCGGGCTTCTCCTACTCACCTATTCTCGTGGGTGGGGGGCACAACCCACGGGTCGCGCAGAACCCCCGCTGGACACAGAGCACGACTCCGTAGAAGAGCAGCCTTCGAGCACCCAGCATGGTGGCACTTCTGACAGCTTTCAGGGAGGGTCAGCAACCGCTCTTCTACAATGGTGGTGGTTGAACGAGGCTGAGTGACAAATGACGCTGCAGGCGTCTTTACGCAGTACAAGTGAGAGTGATGAGGAAGTAGGCTGGAGTGGAGGGTTGCGGCTTTGCTTTGGTAGGGATGGGGCGGGGCGAGCTGCGGAGTGGCTGAGAGCGGAGGGGGCTACTTGAACTTGGGAGTAAAAGGCAGACACGGAATGTTACAAATTGTAATTTTATTGATATAGCTCTTACTAACCCCTGACGAGGCGTCGTCATCCTGCTTCCAATTGGTGTCCATTTTCAACTAGTCTCACATTCTGTGTTCGTACGTCTCTTCTTCTGTTCTGCATTTTATTTTCGTTTTTCAAAGCTGTCGAAATGTATGAAAAGTATGTTCATGAGAACAATGGACATAGCTGCCAAGGCTTCAAATTGCTATGTGTGACATTTTCATAATTTCAGTGTATTTATGAGTGACATTCAAGCGACTACGAGTGACACTTTCTCACGAGTAAAATCAAGCAATGAAGACAGGGGAAACATACAAGTTACAGCCAGCCAGGGCGCTCATTGCTGTTCTCAAACCTGTTAATACTGGTCGAATGCTGAATCAACAATGGAGTCACTAAGACAGAAAGTAATTAAATTCAGTTGTATGACTTTGGCCATTGCAGAAGAGCACTCCGCTTGTTGTCAGCTCTACGTATTTTATATCTAGGGCCAGCTTGTTTGTTTATTGACGCCCCCAAATGACCACCTTTGCTACTGATTCCCTCTTTAACAGTGCCCCTTAAGAATCCATAACCACTCTCTTGCTCACTCAGATCCATTTAATTAGGTTTATAGCGCCACTAATACCAGTGTAGGGTGTCAGAGCACTTTACATCACACACACATTACAGAGACAACCAATCAAAATGTGTAAATCAGTATAAAGGGATGTTACATAAGACAGAGAACTACAAGGTGTAAGAGTCACATGTCATCCATACTGATAAACAGTATAGTTTGAGTGTTTGGTCTAGAGAAGCACAAGTTACACTGTGGTTAAGGGTTCTCTTTAATTACAAGAACTTTTTTTTTTTTTACCAAAATGAACCCTTTTTGCAACATTTTAATAATGAAAGACTGGAGGAAAGATTCATAGCGCTCTAATCTATACCTTGCAGGTTGCATGCAGCTCTATTATGACAGTTATTAGCTCACTGGTCTATATTAGGACTTTAACTTATACAGTGCAAGTAAAACAAGCATTGGCATAGCAAATAGGTCTCGCTTTTGGGACCTCATAAGTGTTTAACCATGCAACAGTTGATGTTGTTGCACCAAGGATATTGTGCTGCATACCTAAATACTTATATGGTCCCAAAAGCGAGACCTATTGGCTTTGCCAATGCTTGTTTTTATTATCTCAATAATTTTTAGAAGAAGCAGGTGTCTGCTTAGAAGTGTCCTTTTCAGGACTGCCCATCAGTTGTGGTTTTAAAGCTTTCCCACCTAAACTGTCTAATTCTGCAAACGCAGTTTCAATTATTTTGGGTAGTTCGTGTTGTTGATCTATAGGACTGTACTCCCTTAGGTGTTGGCGGATTGCCACTGAAGCTGCTTCCCTTTTAATATTAGCTAGTATTATGGCTGACACCTGTTCATAGTTACCTAGTAACTTCATCCCTAAGCGCAGGGCAGGTTCTGCTCCGTACTCATTTTGTATGTGCCTTAATACATCTGGTACTACTGCTAATGAAGGAATACCATGGGTCCTGGGATACATGGCTGCAAAGACTGTACCCCAAGTCGTGCAATCCTTTACTTGTGGTGTTATTCCCAGGGGCAAGCAGATAGTTAGCATTCTGTGTTTTTTCAAACTGGGTAGTATTCGAGAGTACTGCCTCGAGCTGAGTTATTTTCTGAGCTACCCAGAATGGCATTTGTTCATATTTCGTGGGCATTTTGCCCATTAATGCGTGTAACGTTTGTGGTGTGATTTTAGTTGCTGTACCCTGAGATTTAGTTCCATTTGTTGCAACTGTTGTTGATTGGGCTGTGAAAGTCCTCATGATGCATTGCATCAAGTTTCTGTAGATTTTAATTAAATCTTTGTGTTGTTTGAGTAAGTCTGCCTGTGGCATTGTTTCAATGTCAGGATGTGGTGTTTAGGCCGCTAATATCGGCCATGTTGCCCCTTCTCTTCCGAGCGCGCCTAATATTACTCTATTTCTTATGTGGGGTAGGGCGCCTTTAAACCAGTATAAGTGTTCCTGGTACGTGAGTGGAAGCTCTATGTCCTCGAATGGACCACATTCCACTGGTGCATCTCCCTCTGTGTAAGAGTGAAATGTCTGTGTTCTCGCATCTGCTTCTGGGAACGTAACCCACAAATAAAGACCTTTATTTTGTTTGATTTGTGTGCCTCAATCACGAAAGCTACTAAGCCACCCCTAGCTGATAATCCAATTTGTAATAGCTTCAGGGTGATTGTATGTCTGAACTTAGGTGCAATTTGAATTGCGTTTGCATCTTCTTCTCCTGTTGTGAGCTGCAGATCCCCTCATGAGTTACTTCTGTTCTCAGTCAGTTTGTAAAGAAGAACTTTTTATTCAAGGGAACTAAGATAAGTTTTTATTTGCAAAATTTTAGGAACACTGTGTCCTTCAAGCTTGATTACCCAACAGCTAATAAATAGGAATTTTTCGCCTACTGAGCTGTGGCGGAGTTTGTGCCCACCCACTCCAGACGTCTCTGATGTTTTGTGATTAGTGGTCTCTAAGGAATAGCACGACTGAACTACTCAGATTGTACTGTTAAATAAGTACCCAACCAACGTTGGAGGTACCATGTCGTGTAGTTCCTATATATCCTATACAGAATCTGCGTGTTCGGATCACATGAACTGTGGATTTGGTGGCAGACTGGGTCTGAGCACCACCATCAAGAATGTTAACCTGTTTGCATTAGCTAGCTCACAGTGCCACTAGTATCTCCTTTTATCGGGGAGCGAATAGTTTAGGGCAACCTTAGAACATGACAACCCTGATCCCTCAGGATTGTAGAAACAATATACCACCTTTCGCTCAGTCACTTGTGCACACCTATTCAGTCTCAGAGAGTTACGCAGAAGAAACAGTCAGCCGTGTTACAATAAGAATTTATTGCACAGTTGTTCTCCTAGTGTAAAATAGATGTGCTGCAACAACCGTTAGACAGTAGCAGATATATATGATTAGCAGTACAGTGAAAATAAAAGGATAGTACAGTTCTACCATCTTGCAGTAATCATGAATACATACATGAATATAAAATGCATGATGAAAGTGTGCGTACCCCTACGATGCCTATCTAGATGTACCTAAGTGTACCTAGCATGTGAGTAGGTATGAAGCCAAGAATCCCTCTAGGATTTAGTCGAACCCCATTACCTGAATTGAGAGAGTGTGGGAGCCCATCCAGGTCTCGAGTTGGACACCCTGCAAGGGATGTGTTAGACTGCTGTCAGCTGGAGCGTCTGCATGCAGGAGTCTCGGCGTCTCTGGTCAGTGTGTCGGCCTTGTCTCGGTTCCTTCTACCAACCCTAGCAAGATGTGCTGCATTTATACAAAAAGGATCTAGGGTTTCTTTGTCCCTTGTTTCTTGTAGTAGCCATTGTTGGATTTGAGGTTGGCGCACGGGATGAACCTTGTACACAGACATTATGCAGGTGGTGTAGCCCCTGCCTGGTTTCCAAGAACCCTCATGAATATTCATTCATACTGTAGGAGTCCATTGATGAAGTTATAGGACGCTATTGTTTAGGGAAAACCCTCCTTCTGCGCCCAGGACTGGAACTAGGTAAAGGTTCAACCCTAAAGGCTCGTTACTGTGTAGTATAAGGGAGATAATATAGGTGAAGGTATATGATGTTACCCGGAATATATTAGGGTACCTATATGAAACATAACAGGGCTTGAGTGATAGTTTTCCTCATGCCGATGGGGAGTTTTTTGGAGGCTCTTCGAAGCATGTGAAGAGTGTGGAAGCAGGTGGAGGATACTGTGTTGATCTGTTGTTTAAGTATAAGTTAAGTATAAGTGTTATTGTTACTTGATGAAACTATTTTCCCCATCGGAGGCACTTCTTTTATGTGGTTATTTATCTCAAAATACATAAGAATATTGACAAAGCTTTGTAATTAACGTTCATATGGGTCCACAGACCCCCTGAATAGGTTCTGTGGATGCCCATCGGTCCGTGGATCACAGGTTTAGAACCCCTGGTCTAGTTGTTAAGCTTCTAGCCATGGAAATCAATGTTTTGAATTTTAATACCTAAATTACTTACCTGTCATAGCATTACTCTGGGTCAAATTCACTCGCTTAAAGTCATAGTCCCTTTCACCCTCCCTATGTACAATAGGCAAATTAGATTGGCTGGACCTTGTTTACTAACGGGAGATGTGGTGTGGGGGAGGGGTTTTTATTCCTCAGTATGGCATGGGATTGGCGGAAGGGCCTCAGTAGTAATGACTTCAAGTGAGGGAAGGACTAGGTTTCTGCATTCAACCAAAAGGTTGTGTTTTTTTTGGGAAGCTTTATTTCACTTTACATAGAATTTGAAATATGTGGAATTTAATCTATGCATATAACAATATTTTATGCCATGTCACAACATAATATTACATGCTTAGCACAGCTACTATAAGGCTATCATTTGCTAAATCATGGGAAAGCGAAAGTACCTCCATTTTGGAGAATGGTGGAATGAAGGTCAGTAAATGTGAAACATGGAATTTCTATCAC
Source organism: Triturus cristatus (assembly GCF_964204655.1). Taxonomy (NCBI): domain Eukaryota; kingdom Metazoa; phylum Chordata; class Amphibia; order Caudata; family Salamandridae; genus Triturus; species Triturus cristatus. Next base: position 370,330,379 of record NC_140584.1, on the reverse strand, counting down.
CATAAGAATAAAAAAATTTAAAGTGTGGAAGAAAATAAGAAGCTGGGAAAGATATGTGCGCGGTTTGAGTGATTTGGTGTAATAACACGATATGGGGATATTCTCAAGAACGTGTGATAACCATTGCAAATTTAGCTTAACGCAACTTTGCATATCACAGTCTATCGGGGGAAAACATCGCCGTGTTAACGTAGTATTCTCAACATGGCGGCACCATGCGATAGTCCCACAATAATGCATCAAATGACCGTGTTAAAATCAACGCGACGCCGCAAAAAGTGAAACACAAACGCAAATAAAGTTGCGATGAGGCCAACCGCGATACAAAAATCAGCGATAACCAGCGACAGGCCTGCAATTCCCATGCGTCATGCGGGAAAATGCACCTTAAGAGCTGAACAAGAAAACCAGATCATAAACAAAATAAACTGCGTAGCAACATGGATGCACACGGAACGAGTGCCCAGGTCAATGCGAACCCCACAAGCCCCCCAGACCACCAGCAAGGAACCCTGGTGTCGGGGAAGGCCAAGGAGAAGAGGAAGAGGAAGACGGGGTACAGTCCGCATGACAGCCGGATCGTCGTCACGGAGGTGACAGAGCACTAACAACAACTGTCCGTCATCTCCACCGTGTCATTGGCAATACAGCTGAAAAAATGGCATTCCATCATGAATGCAGTCAGAGTGTCGAGGAGGCCAAGATGCGCTGGCATGATGTGAAAAGCCAAACCAAGCAGAAACCCGCTGCCAACAGAAAGGCAGCAACAGTGAATGGAGGTGGGAGTCATGCGCCACAGGAGGAGCAGGAGCAAATGGTGGCCACAGTCACCAGTGTGGAGACGGTGCAAGTAGTCGGGAGTCTGGACACTGCTCGACACGACACGACCTGACACAACATCAACAGGGTGAGTAACAAACAAGGACTGGGGGACGAGGGGGTACGGGCAGAATGGCACACATGCACAATGACGTTTAGCACACCACACACCCACAATGACCCTGGGTCATGTCCCTGATCCCCGTGGCACACTGCAGCACACATACTAACATCAAGTAGGCCCCCGTCCACCATGTGCCCGAAGGGGTCACTCCCCACTCATCACCAATTCCACAACACACACATGCACCCGTGCGAAACACAGCAAAGAAGCGTATGTGAGAGCCACGCTGACAATGCAAGTGACACCACATGTCTAGCAGCATGGCTGGAGTACAATCACCATGACATTGGGCAAGCCACAAGACTGAGGTGGCTAAGTGTGGACTACATCCGGAAATGAGCAGGTCACATTCTGACACAACCACGTGCACAAACAACCACTGACGTCAACAATACCTCTGCAGACAAACAATGCACAAGAGTACAAAAACCGTACAAGAGCACAAATGACCCAAGTGGCCAACATCACAGCACCTTAAAGGCAGAAAAGCCAAAGGCACACCGCTTCCAAGGGATAAGGGGCAGCAAAATCACAGCTGCAGGTGCGACTCTCCCACAATGCAGCACACACATATAGCAATGACAGCACATCCACATGGATGACAATGTGGCACACAGTGCAACACTTACACTGCAGAACAGAGGACACAACTGGGTCTGCCTGTGCATAGAAAATGGCCAATCACATCTGACATAGCAGGCAACTGTGAGATGAAAATGTACGTGTACAACCTCACCTATGTCATGTAGTCCAAATGTCAACTGTCCCACATCAAATAGTCCGCTCCTCCCAAACAGTCGCAATGTACATTAACATGCAGTCCGTATGTAAACTTGAACAATGCGTCAACATACATGCCAACATAATGTCAACAAGCATCTCTCCTTCACATTGCAGAGGGACAAACAACACCTCCAGCAGAGCAGACCAGACAACGCTACAGTGATGCTGAAGAGGACATCCACACTTCAGACACCGACACCCTACAACAGTTCATGGAACTCTTAGGCAATCGACCTCCAGGAGCAGGGCAGCCTAGCTGCCTCGAGGATACCCCACCCCCTGCGCAGACAACACAGCTGGACCACCCACCACCCCGGCTGGCTCCCAGCAGCCCACCAAAGCACACATCGCATTCCAAGGCCAGGTGTCAGACTGCCAGAAGGGGGTGGCTGAACAGGTGCAGGTGAGGTACTACCTCATGGAAGCCGAACCAGATCACATACGTGGGTGTCTAAGTCTCATCAGGGACCACCTACACTCCCCATTGGAGACCTACACTGCGACAGAGACACATGCCTTTGCACAGTTCCAGCACTGAACCACACCCAGAGCCACGGGATAATCATCCACACCCCCACGCTGGACTGGCGTATGCCGGGCCAGCCCACTCCGCACACGCTTACACGGGGGGACATCACAGGCTCCATTTCCGTGATCTTCCCCACAGGCTGGGGTGACATGGTTGCGTCCACTTTCCACTACACTCCAAACACCAGCAGTGCATATAAGACATGGATATGTCTGTGGTCTGCATACTACAGTCTGCCCAGCACAACTCCGCCACACTTGGCATTGTGTACATTCTCATCCATGGGTCACTTGCCTCCTTCGCACATACCTGGTTCCCACCTCTCCCCACATTCCACTATTGTGGGGCTGAGTTGCCATGCCATTGATGGCTGATGTACATGGCTCACCGAGGTTGCCACAGTAAGTTGTGCTGTCTTGTCTGGTGGGAAGGCATGTTGTTTGGCATGTTGTATATGATTTGGTGATGTGTGCATTGCCAGAGTTGTGAGTTGCATGATTGTGAAGTTGAGGTGTGTGGTGTGTTCCTTTGGTACTTGCCAACGAGCAGTGCATTCCCATAGGTGCCCTCCTGGAAGCGCCGGTTGATGATGGACTGTCGTAAGATGTATGAATCATGCACACTGCCTGGGTAGTTGGCGACGACATTGGTGAAGAGTCCCCGGTGGTCCACTATTGCCTGCACATTGATGGAATGCATGTGCTTTCTATTGCGTTAATTGTGTGCAGTGTCGGCAGGGGGCACAAGTAGGACATGTGTGCAGTCGATTGCCCCCAACACATGTGGGAATCCAGCTATGGCGTATGGTCCTTGCTTGTTCTCCAGCTGTTCGTGCGCATTGTGGGGGACATATGGGTACTGGGGGACCTAGCTGATGATGGCATCCAGGACAGGTGTGAGGAACTTGGATGGGGCTGGCTGTGAGACTCCTCAGACAAAGCCAGCAGCTTTGTCTGAGGTGGGATGTTGGTTAACCGCTGTGTTGGTACTGTCAGCCTGTGGGCAATGATGGTCAGGATGCGGAGGATGGTTGTCCCTTTGAGCCTGTAGTGGGCATTGACATTGTCTGGTGTTGGGTCTGTGAACTGGTGCATTTCCAGAAGGTCCACTGTCTTTGGCTGTGCTGCCTCTGTGGTGGTACCCGGGGAGGAGGGACTGGGGGGGACGTTCCTGGGGGCGATGGCGGTGGGTGTTGTTGCCTTATTGGGGCTCCAGGATGCATGGTCAGTGGCGCCATGGTATCTGTTGTTCTCCATGTGTGGCTCTGGGCTGGGCTCCCTTGTCTGGTGCAGGTTGTCGTCCCACGTTACACCAGGTCAGAGCAGGTGTTAATTTCCTGCTGCTAACGCGCCTTATCATCTGTTTCGTGGTCTTATCACCGATGTGGCTGGTCGTTGAGAATGTTGAGGTGTGGTGTTGTTGTGGCTTTTTGCTTGGGAACGCCTACTATGCATCTCATTAGCGATAGTTGCTGGGGTCATCTGCGGCGATGTTTTTTGAGGATGCTTTCGCAGAAAAAATGGTGGTATCGACTGTTAGCACCAGCTTGTGAATGGGGTGATATATTTTTCGTGACTGTGGCTGCGATAAATTGCTGATAACTCAGCGATAGGTCCTTGAGAATATGCCCCTATATCTTCTACATGCCATCTACCACTTCAGTAATAATGTTAGATCATTCTCATATTTCAATTTTGAACTATATCCATTAAAAATGGGGTTCTGGCTTTACATAGCTGAATTGCTGCTTTTCTTATATATGATTGGACTGAAACCTCTGGGTAGCTGTGCTCCTTATGAAAGTAAATAACAATAACAATTAGGGTTAAGCAAAGGAAACTGTAGGGTCGGGGTTCATGGTAATGTATGATGGCTTCTATATTAAAGGGATATTATGCTACACTCACTTTTTTATCACTTGTTATTTGAATGGTCTTGTAACACTTTGAGAGGCAAGGTGCTCTTTGTGGATCCGGGGCCTGTCTGTGTTAAGCAGGAAACATCCATTACAACGCAGTCATTACAACGACCTACCTTTACAAAGCAACTGTTACAACGCAACATCCTTTAGTATGAGGGTGGGTATGGGTTTTGGGGTACATGGGAATAGCACATTTTACCCCTACACTATCCATCACTTTCCCTACTATTGCACTCACTGGAGTGGGAATAGTAATTTTTACCCCTACACTATCCAAAACTTACCCTACTGTTGCACTCGCTGGAGCGGGAATAGTAATTTTTACCCCTACGCTATCCAACACATACCCTACTGTTGCCCTAAAAGTATTATGCGTTGTAATGGTATGCGTTGTAATGGTATGTGTTGTAATGGAATGCTTTGTAATGGTAGTTTTTAAAAATGCGTTGTAATGGCAAGCGTTGTAAAATCATGCAATGTAATGGTAGTTGCGATGTAAAGACTGCGTTGTAAGAGCATGCGTTGTAACATCATATATTCGTGTTAAGCAATTAACCAGTTATGCTGCACCAAACCAATGCCATTTCTCTGTTCAATAGTATTCTGGAATCATTTTATATAAACTGTGTTGGTCATGGGAATTTTTGTACTTGTACCCAGCAAATTTACTGTGACAATTGTGCTGACCACTAGTGAAAGGCTTTTGTATTTATCCCTCAGTACAAATGTTAATTCAAGTCTCGTAAAACAATTGCCAGCACAAGTGCAGTGTATTTGATCTAGCTCCAGGTCTCAATTGCCAGAAAGCACATAAAATACTTTTTTATGTTTGACACCTACAGTGATCGCTTGTCTGTTATTTCAGATGAGAGTCCCTTAAACGTAAATCGTCGTTTTATGCTCAGGGTTGTCTGTAATTTTAAAGCTGCTGAACTGATCTGAGAGCAGCTTGATCACAGCCAGTGCTGGAAATGAGCAGAATCAAGCTGGTCTCAGTGAAATATGTTGAACGCAATCAGCAGCCCCCGACAATATCTGCTTTCCATTCAGAGCAGCAACCTGCAGGAGCGAAGGCACGGCCGGACTGGGAACAGAAACCAGTCCTGGCAATACCGCACGACTGGCCCTGGGAGGGTCAAGTGGGGGGCTGATATTGCAGCACTGCTGCAAAACTGGCCCCTCAGTAACAAAACTGGCCCTCACAGGTCAAAAACCGGCCCCCACTCTTCTGGCTCACTGGGAAAACGCCTCATACCCGCTATGGCCAGTCCCTGACTGAAGGGGCTTTATTATGTTAATTCCCAGCTGGACCCAAAGCAGCGCCTCACTTAAAGGTACATCAGCCCTTCTTTTTTTGGAGTCACATCATGGCTGCGAGTTATCTGGACCCGAATACTCACATGTCACTGCCTTTAAGGGAAATAAAGGCACTCAGCTTATTATCACCTCCCAAGTGCTTAGAGATGTTATAATTTGGAGGCAGGTTTTTGACTTTGATCAGCATCAGAGAATATGCATGAACCGTAAGAATGCCAATAGTATCTGGCTGCATGAATAATTACACTAATAATGATTTAAACTAGAATGTACTACTTTTCTATTTAATTTTTTTTATAGTGCTACTTGTCTCAATGTAGAGTGTTGCAGCTCATTACTTCATTGACACACATTATACAAAGACAACAATTTATATAAATATGTAAATCAATGTGCATGAAATGTTACATAAGACAAAGAGGGTTTGCAAAGTCTACAAGACCCATATTACGCATAATGATAGATATTAAGGTGCCGATTAGGATCCTGGAAAAACCGGGTATGAACCGTCGGTCGGAGCGTTTTCTCCGTCCGACTCGTACCCGGGACAAAAACATTACAAACATGGAAGTACGATTCGCACGGAAACACCATTTCCGTACGAGTCGTACAAAACACCGACCGACGAAAATATACATACGAATGTGATCCGGGAATGCTCCGACGTGATGTCGGGATGCTTTCAGGCAGCGTTTCACGACCCAGGAAGTACGAATCGAACCGACAGCAGTCCGGACGGCAATATTTTTACGGCACCCAAAAAGTGCCGGAAAAGCGAAGTACGCCGCGAAACGACCAGATTAGGGGGCCCGGTATGCGCCGTACCCCCCCAGCCCCCGTGAGTATGCGCCGAACCCCCGTGTATGTACACTCGTGTACGTACGAGTCGTACCCCCACCCGTGTATGTACACCTGTGTACGTACGAGTCGTACCCCCACCCGTGTATGTACACCCGTGTACGTATGAGTTGTACCCCCACCCGTGTATGTACACCTGTGTACGTACGAGTCGTACCCCACCCGTGTATGTACACCCGTGTACGTACGAGTCGAACCCCCACCCGTGTATGTACACCCGTGTACGTACGAGTCGAACCCCCACCCGTGTATGTACACCCGTGTACGTACGAGTCGAACCCCCACCCGTGTATGTACACCCGTGTACGTACGAGTCATACCCCCACCCGTGTATGTACGAGTCGTCCCACCCGTGTATGTACGATGCGTACCCCCAGCGCTACGCCCGGTACGCGCCGTACCCCCCCAGCACCCGTGAGTACGCGCCGAACCCCCCGTGTATGTACACCCATGTACGTACGAGTCGTACCCCCACCCGTGTATGTACACCCGTGTACTTACGAGTCATACCCCCACCCGTGTATGTACACCCATGTACGTACGAGTCGAACCCCCACCCGTGTATGTACACCTGCGCTGGGGGTACGCACCGTACATACACGGGTGGGGGTACGACTCGTACGTACACGGGTGTACATACACGGGTGGGGGTTCGACTCGTACGTACACGGGTGTACATACACGGGGGGGTACGGCGCGTACTCACGGGGGCTGGGGGGGTACGGCGCATACTCACGGGGGCTGGGGGGGGTACAGCGCATACTCACAGGGGCTGGGGGGGTACGGCGCGTACTCACGGGGGCTGGGGGGGTGTTCGGCGCGTATGCGGGCACATGTCTCCATGGTTGCTATGGGAGTTCGGTCCGTACGGTGCATTTTCCATACGGTTGTAACATTGGACGCACGGGATGGATCGTACTTGTGCGGTCGGACTTCACTTTTCACATTTGTATGGTAAATCATCCGGGGACGTGTCGGACACATTTTCCGACCCGAGGACGTGTGGGGAATTATTCCCAATGCGATTCGTATGGACTTTTTCCCATGCGAATCGTACTTGGCAGTTTGTACGGCACTTGTACGATTGGTACGGTAAAAAGACCGGATACGAGTCGTACGGGGAAATTTTTTCCAGGATCCTAATCGGCACCTTTATGTTATGAGTGCTTGGTGTGGAGAAACACAAAGGCTGGATTTACAACATGATGCAGTGGCCGGGGTTGTCTGTACTAGTAAGACTTTATTACTACCCAAAGGAATTCTTATTAGAAACCTTAGAATAAGGAAAGATTGATTAGGGGAAATCAATACGGTTCTAATCCTTTGACTTTCAATTTTCTTGCAGCTCTTTCATGCTATAACATAGGTCACTGTGGTTTATTAGAAGGATTGTAACTCGGGAACTACAAGCAACAAAAGGATCTCCATGACAAAAGCAGTAGCCCACTGAGCTATCCACATAAAATTCAATTCTGTAATATGCATGATACATGTTCTGCTTTGCAGCAGGTACATTAGCCTTATATGTTACTTTATGAAGTGTTAAAAACTGTGACTAGACCGAAGAAAAATCTCTCTGGCATGTGCATTAACCAGCAGAGTTACCTTGCCATTAAAATCACCTGACAATTGCTGGGGATATCAAAGATCTTTTCAGCTGGTGCCTTAACCCATACGATTTTTAAAATGCAGCCCGTTTGCAGAAGGACGAGGAGCCCCAATATTCACCCCAGGATCAAAGCTGGTCTGATTAATAGTCGCTCTTTAGTCAAACATCACCAGGACATCTTTGACCTGATCTTGGACTATCAGCTTGATATACTGTTTGTCACTGAGACCTGGTTGAACGACTCGTCAAACCCCTTGGTTCAAATGGCTGTTCCAACAGGCTATTCTATCTGCCGTGTGGACCGTCAGCTGGGCAGAGGTGGTGGGGTCGCTTTTATCTTTAGAGATGTTTGGCAGGCGACATTTAGTAATAATACCTCACTTGATCAGTGTGAACTTCTCGATTTTACCATCACCTTTTCACCGCACTCCACACTAGCTGGCACTCTTGTTTATAGACCACCCGGCTATGCCGGCCATTTTCTCAATGGTCTCGGAGAGCTGCTTGTCTCTCACGCATTGCGCTTCTCTCAATACCTCTTTCTTGGTGACTGTAATATTCACCTTGATCAACAGGATCTTAGCGACTCTAATGCTTTTCTGGAGGCGGTTGATTTGGCGCAGCTTACCCAATGGGTCAATTCTCCTACCCATGTGGGCGGCCACATCCTGGACCCTATTTGCTCCAACTTCCCTATCTTTTTGGACGACCCCCAGCCTGTTTCGTGGTCTGACCATTTTTTCTCTTGTTTTACCTGGTCCTTAGGTCCGACAACCTCTGATTCACTTGGCATTTCCTGCCCGCCCGCAGCTAAAATCGATCCTATTGCTTTTCGGCGCTGCCTAGATAATTCTAGGGTTACCCTTCCGGCGGATCTGAAAGGTGCCCTTGCATGCTTCCTGAACTGGATTGGACGAGCAGTCGACAGTTTGTCTCCCCTGTCTTGTCGCCGTCGTAACAGGGAGTCTCCTTTACATCCTTGGTTTACTCCCGATTTGAAGCGGCTCAAACAACACTGTAAAGGCTGGAACGGATATGGCGTTCGGCCTTTTGCCCAATAGCTAAGGGACTGTTGAGAGATGCCCAGAAAATCTACAACCAGGCTATTCGGGAAGCAAAAAGTCTTTACTATTCCTTTCGAATTGAGTCCGCCAGTAACAATTCGAAAGAAATCTTTTCCGTTGTTCAGAGCTTTATGGCCCCTAAAGCTATGGCTACGAAACTTCCTGTCTCTGCATCTTGGTGCGACAAACTCTCGGATTTTTTTATCTCCAAAATTCGGACTATCCAGGCGACTTTCACCTCTAAGGAGAGACCTTCGGTGGTTTGCGCCGCTCCGTTGGCTCCATTCTCGTTGTTTTCGCCGGTGACTCTGTCTGATTCCCTCAAATTACTTCAGTCCTTAAAGTCTGGGTCTCTGTCTGACCCTTGTCCGGCCAGGCTCTTGGCCTCTATGGCCGAGACAGTCAATTCGGAGGTTAATACTCTTGTCAACTTGTCCTTTACTGAGGCCTTAGTTCCTCAGGAATGGAAACAGGCGAAAGTCATTCCACTCCTAAAAAAACCTACTCTCGATGCCGGCAATCCCGCCAACTATAGACCAATCTCTCTTCTGCCTTGTCTGGCCAAAATATGTGAAAAGGTAGCAAACAAACAACTGTCTGCTTTTGTTGAGAATGAAAGTCTTCTCCATCCGGCTCAATCGGGCTTTAGAGCCTCTTATAGTACTGAGTCTGCCTTAGTCGAGATGTCGGAGGCGATCCGCGATTGTTTGGATGCTGGGGGGCACGCTGCCCTCATCCTTTTAGACCTGTCGGCGGCCTTTGACACCGTCCCCCACGCTCTGCTTCTATCTCGGCTTGCTGCTATTGGTATTTCTGGTTTGGCCTGGAAGTGGCTTGATTCTTTTCTTACCCTCCGGTCACAACAGGTTTGGCTCCCGCCATTTGCTTCTTCTCCCCAGCCTGTTTCCACAGGAGTTCCCCAAGGCTCTTCGTTAAGCCCCCTGATTTTTAATATCTACATTACGCCTCTGGTTCAACTGGCAGAGGATTGTGGGGCCAGGGTGGTGGCATACGCGGACGACACTCAGCTCCTGTTCACGTGGGATAGATCTGATTTTGCTACCCACAGAGTACAGAGCTGTCTTGCTGCCGTCTTTCATTGGCTCTCTGCAGCCCAACTAAAGTGTAATGAGGAAAAGACGGAAATTCTACTCTTTGGCACTTTTCCACCTCACTTTAGGGACTCTCTTTGGCCCTCAGCTTTCCCCCGACCCTCCTGCTCGGGTCTTCCTGTAAAAAATTTGGGGATCTGGTTCGACGAGCAGCTGTCTTTTATGACTCAAATAAAAAAACTCACTGGCTGCTGCTTCGGTATTCTCAGATCCTTAAAAAGATTTTTACCTCTGCTTCCCAGATCAGCTAAGGAGACTGTGGTCCGGGCGCTTATTCTCTCCCGCCTCGACTATGTTAATGGTCTGTATGTTGGTCTGCCGGACTACCTGCTAAGGAAACTGCAGGTGATTCAGAATGCCGCAGCCCGGCTGGTGGTGAACCTTCCCAGCAGAGCCTCCATTTCTTCCTCACTTCGCACACTGCACTGGCTCCCTGTCAGGAAACGCCTTGAATTTAAAGCGTTGGTTCTTGCGCATCGTGCTCTCCATGATGGAGGCCCTTCCTATCTCAAAAAACGCTTCTCTTTCTACCAACCATCTAGGACTCTGAGATCTTCGTCTCAGTTGCTGGCCTCCATCCCCACGTTCCGCCTTCAACGCATGGGGGGCAGATCGCTTACGGTCAATGCCTCCAGGCTGTGGAATGCATTGCCTTTATCTTTGCGTGCTATTCAGGATGATCGCCTGTTCAGGAAACATCTTAAGACCCATCTCTTCTAATCTGTGTTTTGTCTACTGCTCTCTTAGCTCGCGCCGGGACACTCTTATGAGTAGCTGAGCGCGCTATAAATTTCAGTAACATAACATAACATAACGTTTGAGACAAATAAGTAAACCAGAACAGATTTCCTGTCACATTTGTCCTCAAGATCAATTTCACTGTGGGAGAGTTTTTAATAAATGTATAAGATGGCTGCCAGATTACGGTTTTCATGACTCTGTCCTTTGTGGCCCAACCTCCCTTTCCACAACCCCACCATGATCCCCAATTTAAGGGATCCTGGAGTAAATTTTTTCCATTTCCAGCACTGCAGTCATTTATGTGTCTATATAAACCATCCAATTGTGGCCTCACTGTGTGAGGCAAGCAATGATTGCCTTGTAAGTTATTTCACAAAAGAGGGTCTGAGGAGGTTTAAAGACCAGCAAGGGTTAGCTCCCCAATGTAATAAGTCAAAACACAAAAGTAATCCCTTGGGTCTGGGAACATTATTAAACTCGCTGATGTAGGAACCAACACCCAGGAGAATTATTTTCTTAGGACGGTTTCCCTCATCCACCAAAAGGTGGATTGCTTCATTATTGGGGAACCTCCTCATATCGTGAAGCCTAGTCATGATATGTGCTACAACTCTCTCTCTGAGAGGGAGGAGCTCAGGGACGTTTTGAAACTACGGGGGGTATATACTATATATACAATAGTAGACCTCAGGGTGGTGAGGGCAGCAGAGCATATAAGAGAAAAGTGATTAAAACTAACTACAGGGTTTGCTAAAAAACATTAATAGGGTGACCCTGGTTTAGGTTTAAAAAACTGGGCTAGGTTTAAAAAAACAGCATGGCATTGCAGGACTAATTAAACCTGCTCTTGTGTCACAGAGCTCGACATGTTTCTGCAGATGATCCAGCTGGTGTTGCTACTTACTTTAGGACCCGTGGGTGCTGCTGCTAAAGTGTGCTCAAAATAATTCAACAAACAACGTAATGATATATATACAAAACCATTCAGTGATCCCATGAAGCTTCTAAGGGTGAAGGATTCACTGGTGGTACCCGCGACAGTCTGGTATCACACCTCAACCATCCTTGGTATAGGGCTCAAGGGAAAGAGGGATCTCTGTTCTCCTCCAAAACCCCAGCTTACTGCTCACCACGCCAAAGCCCCAACACATTATCAGACCAGTCCCTGCCTGTTTTTCACAAGCATGACAAATAGTCAATCAAAGCAATCAATCAAAGCATTTGTATAGCGTGCTACTCACCCAGAGGGTCTCAAGGCGCTTGGGGAAGGGGGAGTCCGCTACTGCTCGAACAGCCAGGTCTTGAGTTGCTTCCTGAAGGCGAGGTGGTCTTGGTTCAGGCGGAGGTGGGTGGGGAGGGAGTTCCACGTCTTGGCGGCTAGGTAGGAGAAGGATCTTCCTCCCGTTGTGGCTCTTCGGATGTGGGGGACGGCGGCGAGGGCGTGGCTGGTCGATAGAAGCTGGCGGGTGGGAGTGTAGAAGTTCAGGTGATCGTTGAGGTATCTAGGGCCTTGGTTGTGGAGAGCTTTGTGTGCGTGGGTGAGGAGTCGGAACGTGATTCTCTTGCTGACGGGGAGCCAGTGCAGGTTTCTCAGGTGTGCGGAGATGTGGCTGCGTCGGGGGATGTCCAGGATGAGTCGTGCTGAGGCGTTCTGGATGCGCTGGAGTCTTTTTTGGAGTTTTGCAGTGGTTCCGGCGTAGAGGGAGTTGCCGTAGTCCAGTCGGCTGGTGACGAGGGCCTGGGTGACCGTCTTCCTGGTTTCGGTGGGGATCCACCGGAAGATCTTACGTAGCATGCGTAGGATGTTGAAGCATGACGAGGAGACGGCGTTGACTTGTCTGATCATGGAGAGGGAGGAGTCCAATATGAAGCCCAGGTTGCGTGCGTGGTCTGTTGGTTTGGGAGTGCTGCCCAGGGCAGGGGGCCACCAGGAGTCGTCCCAGGCGGAGGGCGACGATCCCAGGATGAGGACTTCCGTCTTATCTGAGTTCAGTTTCAGGCGGCTGTTCTTCATCCACTCGGCTACGTCTTTCATCCCTTCGTGTAGGTTGGTTCTGGCGGTGGCGGGGTCGTTGGTGAGGGAGAGGATCAGCTGGGTGCCGTCGGCGTAGGAGATGATGTTGAGGTTGTGTTGGCGTGCGATGGCGGCGAGGGGGCTCATGTAGTTGTTGAACAGCGTGGGGCTGAGTGATGATCCTTGTGGTACGCCGCAGATGACTTCGGTGGCTTCTGATCTGAACGGGGGGAGGCGGACCCTCTGTGTCCTTCCGGCGAGGAAGGAGATGATCCATTCCAGTGCCTTCTCCTGGATTCCGATGTTGTTGAGGCGCTGCACTAGGGTGCGATGGCAGACCGTGTCGAACGCCGCGGAGAGGTCCAGGAGGATGAGGTCCGCTGTTTCCCCGTTGTCGAGCAGGGTTCGGATGTCGTCGGTGGCTGCGATGAGGGCGGTCTCGGACGGTGCTGTGGTTGGTCCAGAAGCCGGACTGCGAGTGGTCGAGGGATCCTTTAGTCTCGAGGAAGGCGGCCAGCTGTCTGTTGACGGTCTTCTCGATGACTTTGGCAGGAAATGGGAGGAGCGAGATGGGGCGGTAGTTTATGAGGTCGGTGGGGTCCGCTGATGGTTTCTTCAGTAGGGCGCTGAGTTTGGCGTGCTTCCAGCTCTCAGGGAAGGTTGCGGTGTTGAAGGAGGCGTTGATGATGTCCCGTAGATGGGGTGCGATGACGGAGTCGGCCTTGTTGAAGACGTGGTGAGGGCAGGGGTCGGTGGGTGATCCGGAGTGGATGGAGTTCATCGTGCGGATGGTGTCTTCGGCGTTGACACTAGTCCAGTCGCGGAGGGTGGTGGTGGGGGGCGTTGGTGCGGTTGTAGGGTGCGTCGGCTGTGTGCTGAAGCTGTTGTGAATGTCTGCGATCTTGCTGTGGAAGAATGAGGCGAGCGAGTTGCAGAGGTCTTGCGATGGGGTGATGTCGTTGTTTCTGGCGCTGGGGTTGGAGAGCTCTTTGACGATGTTGAAGAGTTCCTTGCTGTTGTGGGCGTTGTTGTCCAGTCGTTCCTTGAATGCAGTTTTCTTGGTGGCGTGGATCAGTTGGTGGTGTTTTCGAGTGGCGAGCTTGAGGGTGGTCATGTTGTTTGGTGTCGGGTCTCTGCGCCAGGCTTTCTCGAGGGCTCGGCAGTTCTTCTTGGAGCTCTTGAGTTCGTCGGTGAACCAGGATGCTTTCTTGCTGCCGGGTCTGCTGGGGGGGTCTGCAGTGGAGCGAGGTCGTCTGCGTAGTTGTTGATCCACCTTGTGAGGTTGTTGGTGGCTTGGTTGGCGTTCGCTGAGCTGGCGGGAGGGTTCTGGCTCAGGGATGCGGCGAGCTGGTCGGCTGTGATCTTGTTCCAGCATCTGCGGGGAACCTGTTGCTGGTGGTGGTGGAGCGTGGTCCTTCTGAAGCTGAAGTGGACGCAGCTGTGGTCCGTCCAGTGGAGTCCGGTGGCGTGGCTGAAGGAGATGTCCTTGCTGGAGCAGAAGACAGGGTCGAGCTTGTGGCCGGCGTAGTGGGTGGGGGTGGTCACCAGCTGCTTGAGTCCGAGGTTGGCAAGGTTGTCCAGCAGGGTGGTGGTGTTGCGGTCGTTGTTGTTCTCCAGGTGGAAGTTGAGGTCCCCGAGGAGGATGTAGTCAGCGGAGGGGAGGGCGTGCGGACTGATGAAGTCGGCGATGTCTTCGCTGAATTGTGTGCGTGGTCCCGGGGGTCTGTAGATGAGGGTGCCTCTGAGGGTGGTCTTGGGGTCGGTGTGGATCTAAAAGTGCAGGTGTTCGGCGGCTGTGAGGGTGTCGTCGGAGTTGGTCGTGATGCGGATGCTGTTCTTGTGGACGATGGGGATGCCTCCTCCGGTCTGATTGACGCGGTCTCTCCGGGTGATCTTGTATCCGTCTGGGATGGCGATAGCGATGTCGGGCCCTGAGGAGGCGTTCATCCAGGTTTCCGTGAGGAAGGCGATGTCTGGAGATGTGGTGTCGAGCAGGTTCCAGAGTTCCACGGCGTGTCTGTCTACGGATCGGGTGTTGAGCAGGATGCACTTCAGGTGGTTGCTGCTGGTGCTCGGCTTGGTGGGTGCGGTGCAGGTCCGGATGCAGGAGAAGTTGCAGGAGAGGCAGGTGAAGGGTCCGTGGGTGCGTCTTGGGGTGGCTCTGCAGCAGCCGTGGATCCGGCCGGTGTTGAGTGCGATGAGAGTGGCGGCGTCGTACGTCCGGCGGGTGGGCTGGTATCTGCGGGGACCAGGGGGTCGGGCGCTGGGCGCGGGCCAGACGCGGACGGGCGCAGATGGGCTTGCCTTTGGCACGCCTTGCGCATAGTGTGCAATCACTGTTGCTTAAGGAGTGCCCTCAGCATGCATTTGCCAGCACTGGACCATTACCCTGTAGTGCCAGAACTAGATCATCTCTAGTGGGTGGTAGCACTGGGTCTTCCTCATCGAGGGTTAAAACAGTGCCCCTTGCACTGCAGTGCCAGTCCAGTGCCCTCAGCATGCAGTGACAGCACTGAACCTTTGCTGTCCACAGCCAGCTATGGCACTCACAATTCACTGGTTCAGCTCTCTTAATACCATCCTAGGTCCTTAGGGGCCTACATTTTGTTCAGACCAGAAGTCCCTCACCTCACAATGCTCACACCCTGCAGTTCCAGCCAGGATCTCCAGCATGTAGTGGAAGTACTGGACCCTAACGTTGCAGTGATAGTTTTGGGCCTCACTTCTCTACCAGGCGTGGTTCTTACACTGCACTGGCTTGTTCTTCTCTTTCCATACAACAGAAGGCCACTAGACACCTACATTCAATTTAGGTTGTGATTGGTTAAAATGGTCCAGAAAACACGTTATGAGCTGTGCTCCAAGGATGAGGATCTTGGCTTTGGTGAGTCGTTTTGAACTTTGTTGCAAGGTGGTCATCTCTGCTTCACTGTGAGTGGCTCTGCAGTGTGATGCCAGTCATTTTTGTGAAATGGCTGGTTTGGCTTCAAGGTCATTGTCCTTTTTGCATGGTGGTTAGCTTTGCTGTGAGGTTGTCAGCATCGTAGGGAGGGTGTGGAATTGCTTGGTTGCAAGGGGTGGCTCAACTGTGGTGGTGACTTTGCTTCAAGATGAATGGCTCTGTTGCAGGTTGGCCAGCTTTGTAGTGAGGTTGTTGCCATATTTGAAGATGTTAATTGTGATGACATTCTATAATAAAGGCTCTTGAACTGCAAAGTGTTTGCCTCCTGCTGGGGGTTCATGAAATCTGGAGAATGATTTTCTATGAAAAGTATAAGGGGCATCCAGCGCTGTGGTGCTATAATTTGTTGTTGGGGATTTTATTTAGGTGGCTCATGAATTAATAGGGAGCTTGATAAGAGATTATAGTGTCAGTCGGATGGCATCCTAGTGCTGCTTCCCCACCACCACTGTAACAGTGTTCTGGATCATCTAGTAGTGGGAGGTTGGCAGTCTAGTCAGTTCAGAGTAGATTGAATTAACTTAGCTGGGAGTTCAAGGGGGACTACTTCTCTTGTTTAGCTTTGGATGAGGAGATGTCCAAGAATGCAGAAGCAGTGGTTAACCACTGGGAACTGAGTGCCAAGGGTGATGGTAGAATTAGGAATGCCTCAAATGGGGCGTGGCCAACAGCCTAACATGTTGGACGCATAGCTGCCAGGCTCCCGGTCACTCATTTTACCCATCTGGCTGCTGCATAGAGCCCTGAGTTTCCGACATGGGTGACTGTCCTGGCAGCGGCAGTGCCCCGGAGAGTTGCCGAGATACGGAGACAGCTCCATAAATCGAGCTGCTTGAGGCCGCGTCACTCTGCCAAGATGGGGACAGATGACGGTCAACCCCAGGGTGGATGTTAGAGGGGAGCCCAGAAACAATTGCGACCAGAGCCTCCTGTGAGCGTGGAGTGCTAGGGAGCCCTGGAGTCAATTCACTGTGGGAGGCCTGTCCACTTGGCTGTGTCAAGCCAATGGACAGCAGGCTGATTGGCGGCCGGAGGAGGAGGCGCTCGGCCCTGTGGTTGGCATCTAAGACAATTCTAGAGGTGAGCGGGGCCCTACATGAGTGGTACACAGCCTTGAAAAACTCTACCCCTCTTTTTGCTGCAGCTAGAGAGGGAGACGATTCAATTTGGTGTGCCCCCAGGTGTGCTACAAGCCAACCTGATGGGGGAGCAGCCAGAAGCAGCCTTGGCAGGTTGTATTACCTGCATGGGCCCCGAGTCTGCAGGTGGAGGTATCTGTGTCGCTGAGGCATACCTCCTGTGGCCCTTGTGAGGCTCTGGATATCTTGGCCCTACTACCTGGTAATGGCCAGCTCCATGGTTCGGGCCTGAAAACTGCAGTGCGAGCCACATTGGAGGGCTTTGGGGCGCGCTCTCGGCACCAAGGCACAATTGTTTTTCCCTGCATTGCCACAGAGGCCTACACTGGGGGAGAGAGTGAGGGGCACTGATTGCTGCAGCTTGAGTGAGGGGAGTACCATCATGACAACCCCACTACTGCTCAGTACATCCTGGATGGGTCAGCCTGACGAGTGGTGAGGTGGTTACCCATTGACTCCCCTCCAGACTCTGTGGGACTTTGGGCTCATGTGGGACACCATAGGCCTTCTTGCCTCCCTCCCAATCCCTGAGAAGTGATTATCTCTCCCTGCTGCTGGGAGCCAATGCAATGGGGACGTGAGTTACTGCGGGTGCTCCCTTGGAGCAGTGGAATCTACCCCTGCTGAATGTGTGCTGAGGGAACAGTGACACATGAGACCACAGCCGGGCTCTCCCTGCCCCACTGAACATAACTGCCCATCTCAGTTGGTAATACCCATGGGGCGCACCAGGGCCAAAAGTGATGGAGAGGTGCCCCATTCGTGCTCCACACCATCAGAATACTTTCCGGCCAAGACACCAAGTGAAGGATTGCCCTCCTCCATGGCAACACCCCCAATGGATAAATTAGATATCATCCTTTAGGAGATTATAGAATCTAGAGCTGTCATTGAACAATGGTTGGGGGGCCATCACTACAGATATTAGCCTATTGAAGGATGACCACTGTGAGCTATCAGACAGTGTCAAAACAAATGACCTGGCACTCTCCACACTGTCCCCAGGCCACAAACAACACACCGCGTAGAATGCTCAGCTGAGGCGACAGGTGGATCTCCTTCAAGAACGGTCAGAGGTTGCAGAAGTAATATCAGATAGAACAATGTGAGAATTGGCCTCCCTGAAGGGACGGAAGGCACTCACATCACTCAGTATGTGGAGTATTGGCTTCCAGAAGGTGGTGGCCCCAGCTGACTATCAGATCTGCTTGCAGTTGAACAGTCTCACAGGGTGCCCACTTGAAAACCCATCCTTGGACCACCTGCAAGAAATACAGTGACCAGGATACTCAATTTCAAAGATTGGGATGTGTTATTACAAGCAGCCAGGGAACAAACGCCCATCCTTGACAATGTGAGGGTCTCCCTTTACTCAGATTATATTGTTGCTGTGCTGCGTAAATGGGAATCCTTTCAAGAAGTTAAAAGGCATTAAGTGCAGCAGTCCTAACTTATGCTTTGCTCTTCCAGGCAAAACCTGAAGGGATGCAAGACCAAGCCACCCATTTCTTTGAGACCCCTGAAATGGCTTGGGAGTGGCTAGAGCAAAACGTTCTAGATTCCCAGCGGTACGACTGTGCTGTGTCGGCACCCCCAAGGCGAGATGTGCCCCACAACGACGGCGACACAGAATGTCCAAGCGGGATGGCAGTAGGGGCACCACTTCCCCACAACAGGCCTTGGAGGGACAACTGGCTGCAATGTTGTCGTCAACCACACTCTGGACACCTAAGCCGCGGCTTAGATCCAGTCCATCAGATCCAGTACATCACAGGGCAGTGCCTCAGACTGTGATACAAATGAAAGTATTGAGCTGTTCCCGACCATTACCCCGCAGACTGCAGATGAATTGTTGGGGTAATGACTGTGAGTCTTTTGTAAGCTTATGTACCCGGTTGGTAGGGTGAACTACAATTTCCATGTACTTACTTCCATGGATAAAGACGTATGCAGGTGACTTTTCGGGAGGCTCTCGCAAATCCTATTATGAAAAATGAAATTAGTGCTGCCCTAAAAGAACTGGCCTGGGTCTGATGGACTCCTAGTAGAATTCTATACCATATATGTCACTAGAATGGTCCCCCATTTAGAAAAACTCTGTAACACTTCAGTTGAGACGGGCCTTGAGGAACTTCGATTTCTGATCGCAATCGAATTGACCCGCCATTTTATGCTCCGCCGCCATTTTATGTTGCCATCACTCAGGCAGCACGGCGAACAAAGTCTATTCTGCTTTTTCTGCAACCTGGTGTCGAAATACGCTTTCTGCCTCTATTTGCAAAGCTGGTGTTAGGACTGGCTGAGTACACTAATCCCTGTCTGGCTTTCCTAATCCCCGTCTCAACTATCTATTGATTCACACCATTCTTTCCTGACTTTATCTTATCCCCTGGCCTTCACTGTCTTCTGCTAGCATTCTCTCGTTTCACAACTGTCCTCCAACACACACAAACGTATCTCGCCACCTGCAAGTTAGTTATGAGTCTGTTAATGAATAAGCTTGAGGGAGGGGTGACAAACATAGTTGGAGGAGAGGTTTCTTCGAGTCATCTGACACTTTTGTTTTCCAATCTCTCCCATTGGTTCTATCCTGTTTTCCAACTTTCCTTATTGGCTCTTTCTTGTGTGTTCTGGGAGGGCTTTGGGTTAATATGTCTGAACCTTATATAGTATAAAACCCTGTACGCCACAGAGTGAAGTGGCAGTCTCCTGAGAACCTACTTTGTGTACTTCTAGGATAAATGTACTAGCTGCAGCTAAATAAATCTGATCTTCTAACGCTGACAGAGTGTCCCGTGTCTCTGTGTAGCTGAGCAGGAGAAATCCAGGAGATTAAGGCGTACCCACCAGGCCCAAAAGGTTCTGATTTTTCAACTGGCGCCCAACGTGGGGCGGCTTCAGTGGTACCAGTTCTACCTGAATGTCGTGAGGAACCCCGCAAGAAAATTCCGGAGGGTTCGCGAGCCACATTAAGCGACCCCTGTATGTCGAAAGTGGTCCAAAGGTCTTTTGCAGCGCGGTTACTCCTTCCTGACGGCTACTGACGACCACTGCCCTGACTGCCGCCCTGCTTTGGCCCTTCCTTTGATGATGTATGGTAAGGCGAGACGATAGACGGGCCTCTGTTGGTGGAAGAAGACGTCCTTAGTTAAGTATCTTCGTGGGTCGCGCCCACAATTTTGGTTCTTTGTTTTTCTTTGGTACTTAGATTTGTCTATTGCAATAAACAAAGCCGAGGGTAAGTGCATTTGTGCTGCGTAAACTGAGTTTTACTCCCTTGAAGTTTGTGAACAGACAGGAAATATCGTGAGATGCCTGGTCTGACTAAGTTTGGAAGAATTTGTTGTCTTGGTTGTAATAGGGATTTCCGACTTGAGAACTCTTGTCCGATTCCTTCGGTTGGAACTCCCACATACGAGCTCTATTCAAAACATGGTATTGGCCCCATTGCCTTTAACGAGACATGGACCCGATACACAAAGAAAGATGGTGTTCTAAAATGGCCAGAAAATGGTAGCTTTGATTCTGATGTGTTAGATAATTTGGAAGCAGTTTTATTCAAAAGAAAAGCCCGGCCGGCAATGTTTGACTCTCTCCGCCTTTGGCGTAAGGAAGCCAAACAGAAAGAAATTAAGCAAGCAAAACGAGATAGGAAAGCACAGGGTATGACGATTATACAGGCTGCCCAACAGTTTAAAGACGATGAAATTGACAATGCGACTGAAATCTCAGAGAGACAGCATCGCATGGCGATAGATAAATGCTATCCGGTGTTGCCTGTTTCCCCCTCTGAAAATAAGAAAGATATAGAAGAAGATCCCCTAATGTCCCACTTATTAAGGTTGCCTCCGCCCTATGCACAAAATGCCAATGCACCTCAGCCTTTACAGCCTGTCCAGCCGCCAGCGGTACCTCCGCCTGTTCCGGCTCTTCCGCATTTGCCTCCTCCAGTATTACAGCCCTTGCCGGTTTTACCATTAACTATGGCTTTTTTGCCCTCATCTCCTGATCTTAGATCTCCTTTGCCTTCTGCTCCTCCTGCAGTTATCAATTCTTCTCCTGTCAGTTCTCCTAATACTTTGTCTCCAATTCTCATGTCTAATTCTCCGTCTGTGCGTAAGCGTCTCACAGACACTGTTACTGGTATTCTATCTCCTTTCTTTGGAGCTTTAAGTGTGTCTCCGGCTTTTGCTCGAAGACAGTCTCGTAGTCAGTTCCCAGATTTTGAAGAACGAGAGAAGTTGGACTCTCTTGCACGAAAATGGATCAAGAAGGGTCCACAATACAGTGTGCTTGATATTATGCCTACCTTCTCGCAATGGAATGCGCCTACGCAAAGATATGTTTTTAATGTAATGTGCGACATTTTCATTCAAGAATGGGAAGATGTGAGTTCGAGTCCGATCCCACAAGACCTGTTAGATGTTCAGGCTGATTTTGATAAAGGACTTATTGTGGGTTCTAAGGTTGAGAGAGCTATAAGGACACCTATTTCTTATAGATCCTTGTTGTTCTCTCAGATTTTTCTTGATTCTGATCCGTCGGTTAGACTGACGTCGAAAAACTATCCCATGAGAGAGGTTCCTCCAGTATGGAAGGAAGAGGTTGCGGCAGTAGGTGCTAATGCAGCTATTCCTGCTCATTTCCAACGTATATGGGTGCATGTCCCTTGGAAGAGATCTGAAGTCTTGGCCCTTAAGCAGACTTTACCAGATCCTCGTAAAAACCCTGCAGGTTATTACAAAGAATTATCACAGACAGTTGATGCTTGCATCATGAATTTAGCTGATATCGACATGTTAATGGGAAATGTTTAGTCCCACAGACAATATGGGCTAAGATTCGTAGAGAGGATCACGCGCAGGAACTAGGTGCTACTTGGGATGTTATAACTACTACAGATAGAGATCAAGTGGGTGGTGCAAAGCCTGAAGCTTTGATTTCGGAACTCCCTGGTAGGATTATTACATTAATGAAAACTATGATGCCTGCATTGAGAGTTAATTGAGATAAATTAGCAGCATGCAAGCAAAAGAAAGATGAAAGTGTTTCTGATTTCTTCACTCGTTTCGAAGAGACCTTTATTGATCACAGTGGTCAAGATATGGCTACAGAAGGTGGACAGCGATTATTTGTGGACAAATTCGTATTCAATTTGCTTCCCGAGCTGTCACACAAATTAAAAGATTCTGAAAGTTCATGGGTTGTTTCTTCTTCTGCCCAGATATTGGCTACTGCACAATATTACGAAAACCGAGATAAAGAAGAGAAGGAAAAGCAAGAGAAAAAGACGAAAGAATTAAAAACGATGGTTCTCTTGCAACAAGCCTATCCTCCTCGCTATGTTCAGCCTCAGTTTCAACAGCCTCCGCAGTTTCAGAGGTTGTATCAAAAACCTGAGCCATACATTCCGCGACCTTTGTTGGGACCTGATCAATGTGCCTATTGTAGAGAGGAAGGTAATTTTAAGAATAGTTGTCCGGTTTTATTACAGCGCAATGGAGCGTTATCTGCTCCACGAGGTCGTGCTGGCCTCCAGTCAGCAAACAGAGGCAGAGGTCGAGGTATGTTGACTCAAGAACAGCGTGCCCTTTCTTCTCCCAATTCTGTGAACTGTTTTGATCAGCAAAATGTTAGGTCTACGCAATATTATAATGAAGATTATTATGTTGAAAACAAAAGTGAAAGTCTTCATGCCAACTAGGACAGCCATAGACAAAGTAAGGGAGTTGTGCCGATCCCAGTAGATCAGAATGGACCTTATGTTAACGTCACTACAATGGGTGTTTCAGAGCCATTTCTTCTAGATACTGGGGCAATGAGAAGTTCTATCATTCATTCCAAACTCCCTGGGGCACCTTTGTCTGGCTTAACAAATGTTTCTGTAGGTTTCTCTGGCGACCCTGTTTGCAACCCAGTTTCTTGCCCTTTGCCTATTTCAGTTGGCCCTTATGACTTGGAAGCTCCACTTCTGTTGACGAATGGTTGCGGTGAGAATCTGTTGGGTTTAGACCTATTGAAAAGAATGCATGCTACGATATATTGTTCCCCTTCTGGTGTACATCTTACTTTGGGTCAGAAATTGATCTCTCCAATGTATTTGTCCAAAGATCAGTTTCCACCTGAATTACTTTCTCTTCCAGCAACACTTTGGGCCACGGGTCCAAACGATGTGGGTTGTCTTGAGATTCCACCTTATGTTGTCACTCTCAAGCCCAAGATTGAATTACCGCGCATCCCGCAGTATAAAATTTCCACTGAAGGTGAAAAAGCGCTTTTGGAAATTATTCATGATTTGATCCAGAAGGGTGTGGTTGAAGAAACAAGAGTTAACACATGCAATAGTCCTATTCTTCCTGTTCTCAAACGCACTGATCCTTCTCAACCACCTATATATCGTTTCGTAATTGATCTGCGGGAGGTAAACAAAATTGTTGTCCCACAATTTCCTGTTGTTCCAGATATCACTGCTCTGTTGACAATGATACCTTCCACAGCAACTTGGTTCTCTGTTATCGATCTAAAGAATGCCTTCTTTAGTATCCCCATTGCAGAAGAGAGTAGGGACATTTTTGGCTTCTCTCTTGGAGGCCGAAGCTTCCGGTTTAAGCGTGCACCTCAAGGCTATTGTGAAAGTCCCTCTATTTACAGCCAAGCTTTAAAAAGTCATCTTGATACTTTTCATTTGCCGTCTGGTGCTGCTCTTATCCAGTATATGGATGACTTGTTAATAGCTGCTGATTCAGAAGAGATCTGCAAAAATGTCACTGTTGCATTGTTACGCCATTTGTTTAATCTGAATCATAAGGTTTCACCCTCCAAACTACAATACGTTCGTCGAGAGGTTACCTACTTGGGTCTACTCCTATCAAAGGAGGGACGGCGACTAACACCAGAACGAATACAGGCGATTGCACGAATGTCTGTACCATCCACACAAAGGGAGGTACGTGCCTTTCTGGGTATCACCTCTTATTGTAGGCAGTGGATCCCTAACTTCTCTCTGATAGCCAAACCTTTGTTGACACTCACTTTAAAAGATACGCCTCAGCCCCTTCCTTGGACTGATGAGTGCCAAAAGAGTTTCACTGATTTACGTACCGCTCTGTGTTCTGCTCCTGTATTGGGTACCCCTGATTACACTAAGCCTTTTACGCTCTATGTTCATGAGAGAGAAGGTTGTGCATTGTCAGTTCTAACACAGCAATTTGGAGACAAACAGCGGCCATGTACCTATTTTTCGGCTACGTTAGATCCTGTAGCTAAAGCATTGCCCAGTTGTCTCAAAGCGACAGCAGCAGCCGCAATTTCTATTCGACAGTCTGCTGGAGTAGTGTTGGATAACACTCTCATTGTCATGGTGCCACATGCAGTGGATACCTTACTAAATAGAACGAAAACACAGCATCTTACGAGCGCGCGTCTAACTGGATACGAGCTGACGCTGTTGTCTAGCCACGTATACATCAAACGATGTAATACCCTGAATCCAGCTACTCTTATGCCCCTTCCAAATGAGGAAAGTGTTGAAGAACGGCATGATTGTTTCTTCCGTACTGAGGAAGAGACGAAAGGAAGGATTGACCTGAAAGATGCACCACTAGAGAATCCGGATGGAACTCTATGGGTAGACGGTTCTTGTTTTAAAATGCCTAATGGAGATACAGTTTCAGCCTATGCTGTGACTACTTTGCACACAGTGGTGGAAGCTGCACGTATCAGACATAATTCAGCACAAGCAGCAGAATTGATAGCTTTAACAACAGCCTGTGTATTGTCGAAAGGGAAGAGAGTGAACGTGTACACTGACAGCCAATATGCTTTTGGTGTAGCGTTCAACTTTGGGCGTCTCTGGAAGGAAAGGGGTTTTCTCACCTCACATGGCACCAAAATACAACATGGTCAGTTAGTGACTGATCTCCTCGAATCACTTGCCTTACCCACCCAAATAGCGATCGTGAAGTGTAGTGCACACAAAAAGATTACAGATGATGTTGGTCGAGGAAATGCATTTGCAGATGAAACAGCGAAAGAGACAGCAAGAGATTCTACAAGTCGAATGTATGTGGCAGGTCCTGCGAATTGGGTCAGAGAGAGAGGAATGTATGAGAATACAGTAGAAAGTGTAAAAGCGATTCAGAAAGAGGCTTCAGAGAGGGAATTGAGCAAGTGGAAAGAAAGTACAGGAATGTTAGATGAGATGGGTTGTTGGATAGAATTATCTGAACATCAACGTTGGCTGTTACCAGATGCCTATGTACTCCCAGTGGTAACTATGGCACATGGTCCAGCCCACTTAAGTGCGAAAGGTATATGCAAGCTTCTGGCTCCAGTGTGGCAAAATGACACAATCCCAAAATGCGCAGACAATGTAGTGAAACATTGTATTATTTGTCTGATGTACAATCCGGGAAAGGGAACCCCAACTCCAGCAGGTCACTTTGCTCCTCCGACATATCCATTTGAGGTGTTGCAGATCGATTATATTCACATGGAACGATGCAACAACCTCAAATATGTTCTGGTGGTAGTATGCACCTTTTCAAGATGGATAGAAGCATACCCCCTAAAGGATAACACAGCCTTATCCACAGCTAAAGTTTTACTAAAAGAATTTTTCCCCAGGTTTGGTTTGCCGCGCATTGTCTGGAGTGACAATGGGAGCGAATTTGTTGGCCAAGTCATGCAGAAAGTTTGTGCAGGTCTCGGTATTAAGCAAAAGTTCCATGCGGCAAATCATCCACAATCAGCGGGTTTAGTAGAATGTTACAATGGAACCTTGAAGTTAAAGCTAGCAAAGGTTCAAGCGAGTACAGGACTCAATTGGCCCGATGCTTTGCCATTAGCCTTGCTATCCACCAGAACTGCAGTACACTCGAGTTTGGGACTTAGCCCTTACGAAGTGGTATTTGGACGCCCAGCTAATGTATGGGGAGTCCCTCGCCCTAAGAAATACTCAGACTTGCCGTATCCAATGTTGATTGACTATCTGCATGATCTTACTACTAAATTGCGTGTTCTCCATCAACAGGTTCAGAGTGCTTTACCGGAGGCTTCCACAGACCCAGGTCATTCCATCCGACCAGGTGACTGGGTCTGCATCAAAAACTTTCGGAAAACAAGGAATTTGGAACCCAGATGGCGGGAGCCCCGGATGGTCTTGCTGACCACGAGAACAGCAGTTAAAGTCGAGGGGAAGAAAAATTGGATTCACGGTGTGCATTGCAAGAAAGTGCCTTTGCCTTTGCCCTTTGATCAGTGGGTTCGTAGAGGTGTTGGTGACTATGAAAGTGAAAAGACTCCACGATTCGTGCCTTTTAGTGATGCACACCTGAATGAGACACTGTCTGAGAAAGAGGACGATGACGTTTTGCAGGAAGCAATACCACCACATCGTCGTTTAGAAGCGACTAATCCACGAACATTGTTCCAAGACCAAAGCGTACCTGGGAAGGAACGATACAATTTAAGACATAAACCAAAGAACTCTTAAGAATTTTCTCTCTTGTGTAGTATTCTGTCCCGGTTTCAGGGTCACGGTAGGAGTCTGAGTCACGACCTGAGTAGTGGCAATAGGCCTGCAGGACCTACAGTGTCATAGGACGGTACACAATCGTGATTTAGCAATTGAGGAAGATTGCCGTGAGCATCCATTAGTAAGATGGAAACTACACTAGGCAAAAGAGAGAGAAAAGAAGAAATAAAGAAAGAATCCTGTAAAATAATGTACAGTCGTTTCAGTATAACTTCATGTGTTATTATATTATTGTGTATTGTTTTGGCATTTATAGGTTGGATTATTTATGCTCTGCAGCCAAAAGTTGTCTCTCCTTCTTTTTCGTCTTCTTCAACTGTCTCTCCACATCTCTTTCATACTCTTCCTCAACATGAACTCATTAGAAGAACTGAATATTATAACAATTCCTTTATCCAGTTATTACATCAGCATCAGTTAGTGGTCAATACGACTGATTGTTGGGTGTGTGGACTTATGCCACACACCGCAGAGAAAGGAATGCCATATTTAGTTCTCCCGTTTTCTTATGAGGGTTCTGCTTGGGCTTATTTCATCATATTCTCCAATGCTTATCAAAGCAAATTCAGACGATCTGTTAGTTCACATGTTAGCGATCCGGATTTTAGTCATAGTTCTTTGATTAAGGGAATGGTAGCTATGGCTAAAATCATGGAAAATAGTAAAATCTCCATTGACGAAAGAAAGGCGTACACTAACTGGAATGTCACCCAATATATGTCTAGTCTTAGTGATAAAGTTAGAAAAGGAAAGTCTTCACCGATTTGGACTATACCACATCAGGGCAACTTCTGCTTACAGATAAACGATCATTCTTCTGACACTATACAAGGGAGTAACTGCTCCTACACGTACGTTTATTCCTCTCAGAACTCGCCTCCTCTAGTGCCATCTCAAGGCACCTATTTCATTTGCTATAATAGAGCTTACACATGGTTACCAACGGGTTTTTCTGGCACCTGTTATATAGCCTTTCTTCTTCCCCCTACATACACCGCTTCTGCAAACCATAATCGAAACAGATACGGCAGAGGGATTATTGATTCGAAGGACACAGTAGGACAAGAGGGAGGAGATTTCCTCAAAGGTTTTCTTCCTTTTTGGGGTCCAATGGCCAACAGCAGAAATATAAGGCAACTGGTTTGTGTCGTAAAGACCACAATAGACATCACTGTAGGTGCCTTAAGTAACATCACGGCAGAACTACAGGCGGATCGTCTTATGACATTACAAAATCGAGTTGCCTTAGATTTTGTTCTCGCAGATCGTGGTGGAGTGTGCAAATTGATCGGGTCAAGTTGCTGTATTTTCATACCTAATGACGTTCCGACAGTATACCAAGCTATCTCCAAGTTGCACATAATCTCTGAGTCTATTCACCAGGACGAAGGAGATTGGTCTAATATGGAGTGGTTTTGGTGACTACTGTCCAAATGGGGTTGGAAAGCATTGACATTCCTTGGTATAATTCTGACCATTATTTTCTCCTGTTGCCTTTGTATGCACTGTGTTCCCGCTATCTGTGACCTTTGTGCTACTATGTGCATCCCAAAACCCAAACCACAAATAACAGAAAACATAAGAATGATGTTACAGCAACAACTCGATGACCTCATGACTATCGACATTGACTCAGATTAGCATGAGTCTATTTTGCCTGAGTTCTGGCAAAAGGAGGGTCTGAGGAACTTCGATTTCTGATCGCGATCGAATCGACCCGCCATTTATGCTCCGCCGCCATTTTATGTTGCCATCACTCAGGCAGCACGGCGAACAAAGTCTATTCTGCTTTTTCTGCAACCTGGTGTCGAAATACGCTTTCTGCCTCTATTTGCAAAGCTGGTGTTAGGACTGGCCGAGTACACTAATCCCTGTCTGGCTTTCCTAATCCCCGTCTCAACTATCTATTGATTCACACCATTCTTTCCTGACTTTATCTTATCCCCTGGCCTTCACTGTCTTCTGCTAGCATTCTCTCGTTTCACAACTGTCCTCCAACACACACAAACGTATCTCGCCACCTGCAAGTTAGTTATGAGTCTGTTAATGAATTAGCTTGAGGGAGGGGTGACAAACATAGTTGGAGGAGAGGTTTCTTCGAGTCATCTGACACTTTTGTTTTCCAATCTCTCCTATTGGTTCTATCCTGTTTTCCAACTTTCCTTATTGGCTCTTTCTTGTGTGTTCTGGGAGGGCTTTGGGTTAATATGTCTGAACCTTATATAGTATAAAACCCTGTACGCCACAGAGTGAAGTGGCAGTCTCCTGAGAACCTACTTTGTGTACTTCTAGGATAACTGTACTAGCTGCAGCTAAATAAATCTGATCTTCTAACGCCGACAGAGTGTCCCGTGTCTCTGTGTAGCTGAGCAGGAGAAACCCAGGAGATTGAGGCGTATCCTGCGCCGCCAGGCCCAAAAGGTTCTGGTTCTTCAGCCTGCTACTCTCTTCCTCTAGGGTTTCAACAAAGATGTCGTAATTGCTTCTCAACAAGCCCCCAAATTAGCTATTCTTGTATCGACCATTGTTGATACTAAATACAGAATACAAAATCCTTAGCAAGATCCTGGCCTGACGGTTGCTTCCGCTGCTCTTACAACTTATCCACATGGACCAGTGTGGGTTCAATCCCCGCCCTAACAACTCTCTTAATATATGCCTGCTGTTTAAGATAATGAATGCAGTCTGAGACAACTACCCGTATGCCGGATTCCTCTCCCTGGATGACTGCAAAGCTGTTGATTCCCTGGGTTGGGATTACATGCTAGTGGCCTTGGCACGCTTCAGGATACCTCCAGCCTACACTCAGTGGGTGAAGGTACTTTATAATGCACTCATGGCTAGAGCGAGAACAGGCCCATATATATAGAATGCGTACCCAGTGTGGTGACGTACGTGAAAGACTTGCTCCCTTCCTGCTACCTTTCATATTTGCAATTGAACCCATAGCACAAAGGATTTGCCAAGAGGCAGGATTCCTAAAGGCAATACTGTGCATACTGTATTGCTCTATGCCGACGATAGGAGTTTGTGTTTTCAAATATATTCGAGAGGGGCAAGTAGAGGCGGCTCAGTTGCTGTCTATACACCAGGACTCCGAATCAAGGCTGACAAATCATGTGCTTTCTCCTTTGCCGGCACTCATGTGGAGCACATGCTCCAGTTCTGGGATTCACAGATACAAGTGGCCTGAGTAGCTTTCAGTATCTTGGTTTCAGATCTATTGGGAAGGTCCTGACCTATTGGAAGGTAGCCTAATTCATACTGTCACAGCTCTCAAATCTCAGGTGGCCTTTTGGGTTACATTGCCTCTGTCTGTAGCTGGAAAGCTAGCCCTGGCAAAGATTGTGATATTATCGCACTTGTTGTACCATTTTGTTAAGTTACCCATCATAATACTGGCATGGATGTTTAAATTAATTGAATACCATACTATTTGTCCTTGTGTG
The DNA here is from genome assembly GCF_964204655.1 of Triturus cristatus. Taxonomy (NCBI): domain Eukaryota; kingdom Metazoa; phylum Chordata; class Amphibia; order Caudata; family Salamandridae; genus Triturus; species Triturus cristatus. The sequence goes on along the minus strand of NC_140584.1, from coordinate 370,300,403 downwards.
GGGACAGGAGCACAGCAAAGTCAGCCTAGCAAAATTATAATTACCAATGGACAAGAGTGGAATGGAGGCCCCATGTTTCAAGGCCTATTGTAAAGCCGAACAACTACAATGGTTATCATATTGTTTGGCTGGTCACAATCTGCTGGAAATAGATTACATGTTGGCTCAACTTTGCCGAGGCCAGTTATACAGATTACTATGTCTCAATGCCCCACCGTCGCACACATTTTTATTGCACATAGCCCTAGCTTACTGGAAGATGGCGATGAAATACACAGCTATACAGGCACCATATGCACTTAATATACCCTTATGTCGCTTGCCTACAGCTTCTGGCACATTGGCGATGTGGAGACTGGGCCCCTGGGAACAGGCAAATGGCACACTGTTGTCCCACACTGATTTTGTTCACACACATTGTCTCTTAGAAGCCTTGTTCTTAATGCATGCCAGTATTCTCTGATAAGTACATAAATATTGGGCAGTAGATAGAACCCGTGACTCATGAGCTCCTTAGGGAAATTCATACTGTGGAACAAGGTCAACACCTAATACGCTGGCTGTACATTGGACTCTGGGAACATCTTCTGACACCACTCACTTTACTAAAGACCAGGTGGGAGGTGGACCTAACTCAGGAACTCTCAGATAAGGAGTAAGCCTATATGTTGGAATGTCCCCCCAAAATATCTCATAACTCGAGATTTTGATTCATTCAATTTTCCATACTACAGAGAGCATAGTTGACACCATAGATGTACCAAATGTACCCCACAGTGTCCTCGGTGTGTCCCCGCTGCCTTGCATAGGAAGCAGACCTGCTACAAATGCTGTGGACTTGCCCTCAGATATCACACAACTGGGCGGGAATTACGGAGGCATTGGCAGAGCTGACAGGGCTGCACCACGGTGATAATCCTGAACAGTGCATACTAGGATTTCCCTCAAGACCCAAAGGTTCTAAGACAGGGACTCGATTTACTAACATAGCACTTCTGTTTGCGAAATACTTAATATCTAAGCACTGGATATACCCAATGACCCCTATTGTGGATGATTGGCAGGGAGAGGTTTTGCACTGGGCCTTGCTGAAAGTGAAGCCCTTCAGTGGGAGAAATACAGGGGCTTGCGTAAGACACCCATTTTAATGGATTGGTATATACTACTGGATGGCTTCAAGGCGCAGGAGCTGGAGCCTTGAGGAACTTAGATACAGAGGTCAGCATGGGCAAATATTTTCAATCCTATCTGTACCCTTAGGTCAGCAGTTACTTCTCATGTTCACATAGCAGGGGCTCCCCATTATCCATACTCGGTCTCCATTAATTTTTCACTTGTACTTACCCCTGAATGAACGAATGAAAATATTTCTAAAGTGCAGACAAATGACCAGAGGCATCTTAGCGCTAGTTGCCATAGGAAGGTGTGAATTAGTCTCCTGTAACTTAATGATTAGTTTAGGAGTACAGAAAGACTAGCTAGGTCTGTGCAAAGAGACACATTTTTAAGACCTTCCTGAATCTAATCAGGGATGGGGCTGCTTTAAGATCAAGAGGCAGGCTGTTCCACAGAAGGGCTGTTGACCTAAAAAAGCTTTTTCCTCCCCATGTGGTTTTCTGAAAGGCAGGTACCACCACATCTTTTGTGGAAGCTGAATCGAGTGACCTATTGGGGATATACCATCTCAAATGTTTCCTGAAATATAGAGGGCCCTGTCCATGAAGGGTCTTGTAAGCCATGCAAAGGGTCTTGAAGGCAATCTGTTATCTAACCGGTAGCCAGTGTAGGTTTTTTATGGCCGCTTTAGGTGACTGGGACTTGGGAATTTTATAGTAGGAAGCAAGCCACTGCATTTTGCAGCGTCTAACGTTTCTTAAGAGAGGAGACCCGGAGATTAGAGTAGAGGCTGTTACAATAGGCCAGGCTCCCCAATACCAACAAGATGACCACCGTTTTGAGAAGCTCAAAAGCAAGGAATATTTCAATCCTTTTCACTAGCCTTAAGGAGTAAAAGGAGGTTAATGTTACCTTGTTCATCTGTTCTTTGAGCTTCAATTTGCTAACTATCATTATATCTAGATTATTGACCTTTGCCATAGGGGTGAGGAGAGGGCCCATTTGGGGCGGCCACCATGAAGGTGTCCAAAAAGACGGGCTATTTCCAAATAGTATCACTCCCGTCTCAGAGGAGTTAAGCTTTAAGCAATTCCCATCCATCTATTTGCTGACCTCATTCATGCAATTCCTGAAGGCATCTCCAGCATTAGCCTCATTCTTGGCGAGTGAAAACCACAATTTGGGTGTCATCCGCATATGATGCTAGGGACAGGCCAAGTGACTTAATAAGCGTGGCTAATGGGGTTACGTAGAGGTTGAACATTGTTGGGTTCAAGGATGATCCCTGCGGGACTCCACAAGGCAGGGAGAATGCTTTTGGCTTAATCTCTCCCATTGCCACCATTTGTCCAATTGGATTAAAACAATTGAAGCAGGGTAAGGGCGAGACCTCGATCCAAAGCCCCTTCAAGCAGTCAAGCAATAGGTCTAACTAGATCAGAGCGGAGTTACTCCCCCTATCCAGGGTTGCTCTGATCTCCTCCGTTGCCACAATCAGAGCATATTCAATGCTGTGACCCTTCCTCAACCCAAATTGGGTGTCATCTAGAAGATGATTTGTGTCAATACAGGATGTGAGCTCATCGAAGAGCACCACGTCCTGGACACCTCCCAATCCGGCTTCCGAAGCAACCACAACACTGAGACTGCACTCCTCGCTGCCACTGATGACATCCGCTCCCGCCTCGACTGGGGAGAAACCGCAGCCCTCATCCTACTGGACCTCCCAGCCACCTTCAACACCATCTCCCACCACACCCTAATCACAAGACTCCGCAGCGCCAGCACAGCGAGTTCCTCTCAGAACCTACAGAGATCAGCTGCGGAGTGCCCCAGGGCTTCTCCCTGAGCCTTACCCTCTTCAGTGTCTACATGGCCCCCCGCAGACATAGTCAGAAGCCATTGACTCAACATTGCCTCCAACACCCACAACACCCAGCTGATCCTCTCCCTCACCAAAGAACCCACAGCCTCCAGAATCAACTTTCATAGTGGAATAAAGGCCATTGCTACCTGGATGAAAGACAGCTGCCTCAAACTCAACTCAGACAGACTCATGCTGGGACCTATCCCCTCAGCCTGGGATGATCATGGTGTCTTGCCACACTGGGGACCCCTCCCACCCCTACGGACCACGCACGCAACGTCGGCAACATACTAGACTCCTCACTCACAATGAACCGCCAAATCAATACAGTATCCTCATCCTGCTTGCACATGCTCCGCCTGCTTTGAAAGACATTCAGATGGATCCCCACAGAATCCAGAAAGACCATGCACTCATCACCAGCAGACTTGACTACAGCAACGCATTCTAAGCAGGCATCACCCAGAAACAGTTCAGGAAACTACAGAACGTCCAAAACGCCGCAGCCAGACTGGTCCTCAACATCCTCTGCGCAGCCACATAACACAACACCTCCAACAGCTCCACTGGCTCCCAATCTACCAGAGAATCACCTTCAAGCTCCTCAAAAATGTCAACATAGCTCTCCATGATGCAGGACCAGAATATCTGAACCACCTCCGCGCATTCCACACACCCACCAGACAACTCCAATGCACCCAACTCGCCCTGGCCTCCGTCAAATGGATCTACAAGTCCAGAACTGGAGGAAGATCCTTCTCTTACCTCGCCCCCAAGACCTGGAACACAATGTCCCACCACCTCAGGCAATCTGCATCATTGACCCAATTCAGGTACGACCTCAAGACCTGGCTCTTTGACTGACCCTCCACACCAAGACGGATCAGCAGGCCCCCCGCACCCCCTCAGCACCTTGAGACCCTTACGGGTGAGTAGCAGCGCTATACAAGCTCCTGATTGATTGCTTGATTGGTTGAGCTGCTCATTCATACTTTTTTCTGCTATATTGGCAGGAAAGGGGAGTCTCACAATTGGTCTGTAACTAATCTAGTCAAGTACATTGAGATTAACTTTTTTCAACAGGAGTAGAACCGAGGTAGATCTCCATGGAGATGGAAAAACCCTAGACTTGCACATCGCTGTAAATATATCAGCTAGCTGAAGTGCATCTGGTTCGCAGGCCACATGCATGATTCTTGGTGGACAAGGATCCAGAGGGGAACCTGATTTAATTTTGGGGATGAGAGTTGGTAGTTGTTCTGAAGTAGGTGCTTCGAATGACTTAAGGGTGGGACAATCTAGTTTAAAACTGGGTCGTTCGCTCATGTAATTGAAAGAGGCAAATTTATTAAAAATAGTTGCCACGTTGTCTTGAAAGAAATCGGCTAAAGAGTCACAGACTGCTGACAACATATAGATCACTTACTAGGTGACACATCACGGTTAATTTGGAATCCAGGTTGAGGGGACATTTAAAACCTATGTTTGAATATTGCATGAGAAAGGTGGCCTTGTCCAATCACATATGTACTATTGTTGAAGTATCCAAATTATTTGATCTGACTGTTGTCACATATGCGTGTGGAAAATATCTCTCTGCTGTAATACTTTTTGAAAATGCAAACAAGTTTGTTTTTTTAAAAATGGCTTCAATTGAGTTCTGATGAGGTTCACTGCAAGGGGCATATCTAGAGACAGCAACTTGGACCTTAAACCTCCACGCTAAATGGCGACAAGGATGAAGGTGGGGACAAATTAGAGTGAACCCTTACAGCCAATCAAAGGAGACTATCACAGAGGTCTGTTCTGCACCTCTCCCCCCTCAGGAAGTGACATGCTGCTCTGATCCTGAGTATTGTGCTATTGAGTTTCATACTGATGAGGTCCATGGGGTATGTTTCTGCTTTGGTGAATTTGCGGGACATGGTTTTACCTGGTGCATGTTTCCCTGCTGTTTACCTTTTGGATAGGCAGGGCATGGTTTAACATAAGTGGGTAACCTGGAACCATTTTATTGTTGACTGTTTACCAGGTGTATATTTCTCTGTTTACATTTTGGTGGGACTCCTATCCTATTGGCTATTACACAGCATAGGTGTCTTTGGTGGGCTTTTAAGGGCACATTTCCTTTTGTGTTACTTACTTTGAGTGTTTTTCTCTGTTGGTGGTTTCCTAGCATATATTGACCTGTATGAGAGTTCTCTGGCAGGTGTCTAGCTGCTTGTTCGTTCCCTGGAATGTGTTGATTGCTTCCCTACATTGAACTCCATTGAACTCCAGTATAAGTGAAGGCATGGTGTGAATATCCCTGTTTGCTATTATATAGGTGCATTCAGCTGTAGGTGAGTCACCCAGTTCACCGTCCTTGGTTAGTGAGTTATCTGGCTCACGTTTCAAGCCTGGCATTTTACCATTGGAGGGGCCACCAGATCATTCCCCTCATGGTGTTTACTCAGTGTGTTATCTCTCTGGGAGGTTACCAGAAGGATAGAGAAAATCGTAAGCCATCGCCTCTAAACCTACATTAGGTAAACAAACTCAAGTTTTAAAGTGTTCTGTGATTCATAAAAGAGATAAGATAGGTGAGTAGGTAAGGAGTTATGTTCATATGTTTTTTAACATTTAAATGAGCACAGTTACATGTGAATATCTGCTTAGTACCACCTTTGCGATTTACAACCCGAAGAACGTAACCTATTTTGACTGTGCCAGACATTCATTTACTTACTTTTATAGTATTGTTTCACCTGTGCTGATGGGTCTGTTAAACTGACCTCTAGTCCTAAAAGTTTGACCTTGTTTTGCACTTTACAATCAGTGCCCAGAACTTGCCTCCGTGGCAGATGGTCACAACTTACAACTACCAGTGTTTGAGATGCCAGAATAACTTTTCTCTCTAGAGCGCTGTCCTGCTGCCTGAAGCTGGGAGTGAGCAATGTACCATACATGGCTATATGCAGCTATTCACAGCTCAAAGCCACACGTCATTTTAAAGGTGTTGCTCCCCTATTCAGCCTGCAATATTATGAGGACTGATTTAGAAAAGGGGGTAATGCTAAACCCTCCAAAAACCGAGAACTGTTCTGTTCCACTCTGCCAGCGGGATGATCGCCAAATTTGAGTTTGCCCTATAAATGGTGATTTGAATCTGTCCATGTCCGGAAGAAGCAGTTTTCTGAGAAATGGCCGTGAACTTGATCATAGACATTTAGGGAAATATGCATCAGCATATTTTAAAGACTTGTTATTTTGGGATCGACAATGTAAACACAGTTTGAGGTGTTTCTCTGCTGTAATCTCGCCTTATGGATACATTTTTAAAAATGGCTTCAATTGAGTTCTGATGAGGTTCACTGCAAGGGGCATATCTAGAGACAGCAACTTGGACCTTAAACCTCCACGCTAAATGGCGACAGGGATGAAGGTGGGGACAATTAGAGTGAACCCTTACAGCCAATCAAAAGAGACTATCACAGAGGTCTGTTCTGCACCTCTCCCCCCCCCCCCCCTCAGGAACTGACATGCTGCTCTGATCCTGAGTATTGTGCTGATTTACCTGACAGATTTCTAAAGCGGTGGGCTCCTTTAATAATAGATTCAGCCAATTTAGATGAGAAGTCGTCACCAGCATGGTGCGTAATGTTGGACTTGGCCCTTCTGGCAGGTTCACCCCTGAACTTTTTTTTGCTTTTTATTGGTGACTTGGTGTGGTGATCTTTCGTTTCTGCGCACTTTCCCTGTGTCCCAGGGTAAAGTGCGTGCGCACTCTGAGTGCATGTGGTGAGATAGGCCTGCCCTCCCATAGGAATGCATGGGGAATGTATGTGTCCCTAGTAGTTCCTGATGCGTGGGGTGTGCAGGCCCGAGTTTGGTATGTGCGGACTCGTGGGATTGAATGCTGCGCGATGATGTGTGCGGCGTGCATGTACCTAGTGTGGAAGTGCCACTTCTAGAAGTGGGCACTTCGGTGTGCAGTGTAAAAAGTGTGCCTTGTCGCGTGATTGGCTGGCTGAGGTCATGTGACGGGCTAGGGATTCCCCAGAGTCAGGATGAGTCACCCAGTGGTGAATGGGGAGATCAGCAGCTAGATGGGGGGGAGGAGTACACCTGGGTCATGAATAGGGCAGGGTTTTCCCCACACAATGCTGGCTCCGCCCCCTGTGGTGCGACTGATGACCCTAGCCCTGCCAGTGAATAGAGTGAGGGGCTGAGCACATCAAGGGTGCTCCCCAACCAGCTGCGACTGGTTTTCCCCCTCACCCTGAACCCAGAACAAAGGGAAAAGATGTATAAAAATGGGGCTGTGTCCCCACAGAGGTTGTTCTCTTACAGGATCCTGAGGGGGCTGCTTTGCTGGAGGCCAGGAGGAACCGCCACTTTGGACTGCCTTCCTGCCTGGAGGGCCCAGTGCCCACCTTACTAAGGACTTTGCTGGATTTGGTGGTTATTTCACCCCTAAGCGCCTGGGAGCGCTTTTCTCTGCCTTATAGCGCTAGGAGCGCTCTCTCTGTGGCCCCAGCAGCGCCGAGCTGCAATATTTAGCGAGGGACCCCCGGCGTGGGATTCCCCGCTTTTCGGCCGTGTTCTAAAGCGGGTGCCCACCCCGCATTGTGGTGCTTGCGGGTGCCTACCCCGCTTATTTAATTATTTTCCTACGGCGGGTGCCCACCCCGCCGTAGATTGCTTATTGCGAGGGAGCCCACCCCTCTTGTGAAGCTAAAATCACCGCCGCGGCCCGAGCCGCGCATTGGATTCCCCCGAGCAGAGAGAACGACCCGGGAGCCTACCCCGCATTGTGTGCTGTTGTCATATCCCTAGCGGGTGCCCACCCCGCCAGGGACTTTGTGACATTCTTATACCCCAGCGGGTGCCCACCCCGCCAGGGACTTTTATGCAGGGATAACGGGAGCCTACCCCGTGTTATGCTGGCGAAAGTCTGGGTCCCGAAATAATCACCGCCGCCGGCCCGGGAGCTTCCGTGGAAAGGGCCGCGCTGCCATTGGTTGATGTGCTCCTGAGCCTGGAGGCTCGTCGCCGGGGCCGCGCTGCCATTGGAGGAGGCGTTCCTGAGCCTGGGGGCTCACCACGAAGGGCCGTGCTGCCATTGGCTGGCCAGCAACCCTGCACCTTGACCCTGGGGAGCTTCCGAGGAGCGGAGCAGCGTCAGCCCGGGAGATCACGAGTGCCAAGACAACGCGGAGAGAGCCGGTAAGAGGGGGGGCGTCCACGCAGGCTTCTCCCCGGCCCCGCGCAGCGCTGATGAGTGGCGTAGAGCCCCGAGAAGGCTCCAACGTCGGGGGCATTTCTTTTGCACCCAGAGCGGCCCCGGAAGGCAGCGGGCCGCTCTCACGACCGGGGGCATTTCGATAGAGCCTGTGAGGCTCCAACACGTGGGCACCTTTGTTTATAGAGCCTGCGAGGCTCACGAGTCCCCCGCGTGGGACTCCAACGGTTGGGGGCAGTATTTCCGAGTCCAGAGGGACTCCAACGAGGGCGCATTGGTTGCTTAGAGCCCACGAGGCTCCCACCACGTTTTAGGGGCACATTTGTTTATTGAGCCTGTGAGTCTCTACCGGGGGCATTTCTTTATTGTTCAGAGCCCAGAGGGGCTCAGGGGACAGTCCGTGGACAGAGCCTGCCAGGCTCCAGCGTTGGCCCCATCATTGTCCGCCAGCTGCCCAGCACTTAGTGGGCAGCTGCAACGTTTAGGTTGTGGCCTCTGCGTTTTGGTTTACGCTTTGCCCTGACTGTGTGCGCAGTCTTGCCCTGGCTTTGCTGGACACAGGGTGTCCTAGCCCGACAAGACCAGTAGGCCTAGGGACTGCCACAGTGGTGGCTAATGTGAGTTTGGCGTTATTGTCTCCCTTCCTGCACCTCTGAATGTGTTTATGCGTCATGTGCTTTGCTTTACACCGCTGAATGTATTTTATGCATCATGTGTTTCCCTTGTTCTACACCTCTGAATGTGATGCATCATGTGTAATGTGCGTTTACCCCTACAGGTATTGTGATACTTAGGTGGTTGCTTTTCTCCTAGTACAGGTGGTACTAGTGAGGTCCTGATTCCCTGCGCAGTATTTTCCTAAGGTGGTTAGGGTTGCGTAGGTGGTACTTACCTGATACCAGTAGTTACTGGTTGTGTGCTACATTTGCTATTTTGTACTACAGTATTATTCCTATGTTCCAAAAGTGCTAATTCCTGACAGTGGTCCATGTGGCCCTGTCCCCTGTACATATAATCCCTTGTAAATTCTTCCCGTGCCTGTTGACACATTGTAGAGTGTGTGGGTTTATCTAATGTGTTGTGTATAATACAAAGGCTATTTTTATAGAATACCTTGTGTGGAGTTTCCTTTGTGGTGGGCCTTGGGTGTTGTTGCTGGGTGCGCGCGCAAACGCTTTACACATCGCCTCAGAGATAAGCCTGACTGCTCGTGCCAAGCTACCAAGGCGGTGAGCAGGGGTTATCTTTGGCGTGTAACTTCCTTGCCCTGACTAGAGTGGTGGTTTCTGCCTGACTTTGGCGCAAGCCTTAGCCAACCAGAAATCCCATTTCTAACATTGGTGATCAGCGGTGGGATTTGGACTTGCGTTTGCGCTGTACCGCAGCAGCAACTGGCCGCACTACAAAACTCTGCATTTAGATAAATCACATGGTATAGGGATTATTGTTCTAAGTTTGTTTTTAATTGTCATTTCTTTGGAAATGTGTTTTTGTGCACTGTGAGTTAGGTGTCCCTAGCTCGGGAGGGTAGATCATCCCCCTTAGTGCATTGTGTTTCTGGATTCACCAGAGGGTGGGATCCAGTGGTGGCAGCGTAATAGTGTCCTGTACATTTGTCCCCCGCCCTGCGCCCAGAGTTGGTACCTGTGTCACGTGGTGGTCAGGTTGAGGAATCAGGGGTGGTAGAAACTGCCTTACCAGTCCGAGGGGAGGGTTGTGTGTGTGGATGGATGGTGTGTGGCACTAGGCAAGTGAGTGTGAGTAATCTGGGTTAGAGAGCTTGCTGAATCTTTTTGTGAATTGTGTGCTCCTGTTAGGCTCAGACCCCTAGGTCCCCTGTATAATCTTTTTACCATAACGTCCGCCAGAATGGAGCCTGCTTGTGATCCCTATGAGCTAGCTAGGCGCCAGAGGCAGGAGTTAGAAAGGTCCTGTACAGGGAGAGAGTCCGACACTCGGTAAGAACTTCAGGACCAACTGGTCCTATGGCAAAAGGGTCCATGGGATCTTGAGCACAGTATGGAAAGGGCCCGGGCCTCACACCTGGAGGGTGGTGGGTCTGTGGGGAGCCCTGAAGATTCAGAAGAGGAGGTAGAGGATGACAATACCTGGACGTCAGTGGAGAGTGAAGACCCCATAGGTAGGGAGTCCCTTGCTGGGTCCAGAGTAGGAGGCAGCGCCTCATCCCTTTCCCTGTCCCCAGAGGAGTGGGAAGATAGGAGGAAAGAAAGGGAGCACCAGCTGACGTTAGAAAAGCTCAGGTTGCAGCATGCCCAGGCTATGGCGCAGCTGGAGGTCAAAAGACAGATGGCGGAGGCTGAGAGGGCCTTTGCCAGAGAGAAACTAGCTCTGGAGGGTAGGTTATCCACTGAGCGCAGTTGTGGTTTTCTGGACTCCCCAGGGAGGGTCGAGTCCAGTGGTAGCAGCCAGATAGATTCCAGTGTAGGAAATCCCAGTCCCAGTTCCCCCAGTCTGGTACCTGTTTGCCAGGAGGAGGAGTTAAGGTTGAAATTCAGGGGCAGTAGGAAACTGTCTCACCAGTCTTGGGAGGAGTTTGTGGATAAATGTGAGGATGCACTGGCTGATTGGATAAGAATTCCCGCCGAAACTGATTTTGATAAACTGTTTGATCTGGTTCTCAAAGAACACCTGCTCAGTTGTTGTGTGCTGGGGTTGCGCCAACACCTGTTGGGGTGTGGATTGTCTGAGCCATTTGAGCTTGGAGATGAAGCAGAGCGCTGGGAAAGGGCTAGAGTTTCTCTAGAGTCATTAGGGAGTGAATCCAAAAGTAGTGGTTCAGGTATCTTCCAGCCCAGCGTGGTGGAAGAGGCTCGGTGTAGCCCAGCTAGGTCCCAGGATAGTGAGGAGGGTGTAGGGGCTCACTGCCTGGCTCAGTGGAGCAGGAGTGAGAGGGTGACCGAGGGTCCCCAGACGCACGAAACCCTGCCTCAGGACTTGGATGGTTTCTTGAGGGAACACCAAGTTGGGGACCTAGGCTGTCCTGTTACTCCACTTGAGGAAGATCTCTTAGTGAGTAGAGGACCTGGAGCACCTGTAACCAGGGCTCCTGTGGTTCTAGAGTCTGGCAGTACCGCTCCGGTAGGGAGGGTACAGGAGTCCAGCGTGGGGAGTGATTGGGGGATGAGTTCCCCAGTGGAAGAGCCTGTGGGTCAGGGACTACCCAGTTGGGCTAGGATCCCGTGTAGTGGCCAGGGTGGCACCACTTCTGTTCTGGGGGATCTCCGCGCACTGTCAGGTGGACAGGGGACGGGAGATCAGCGCCCGACAGACAGTCGCTCGACATATGTGTCATTTGATAGCCTCAGGGGGATGGAGTGGAAATCCCCAGAAGTCCTGGAGTGCCAGGAAATTATTCCACCAAAGGTTCTAGGCCGGAGGTTGGAAGGCCAGGTTCGGGATCAGCCTGACCTGAAGGGTGGGACGTCTGTAACCAGCGTCCCGACCAGTTCTTCTTCCAGAGGTACCGCCCCAGTTGGTAGGGAGCAGGGCTCTGGAAGGGGGTGCAGAGGGTGGGAGAGCCCACCTCTGGCCCTGGTACAACCTGATGGGTTAAACCCTGGGTTGGAATGGCGTTCTAGGTGTACCCCTCGCCGGAGGAGGAGGAACCCTAGGAGAAGAGGTGGGGGGAGGAGAGCCTTCCCTGAGACTCCTGGTCCGCCTGAGGGTGTAGACCCTAGGCTGGAGAACCAGTGGCAGTCTAGTCCTGTCTTGCAGAGAGGAAGAGTGGAGAATGGCCGCTATGTGCCAGGGGTTACTACCCCCCAGTCTGTGATTAGGCAAAGACCGGTGGCACCTGGGTGGCCTAGGGCCTGGTCTTGGCCGCGGACAGCTTGGGAGTACCAGTGGGGTAGCCCAGTTGGTCCAGACAGTGGTGTTAGAAAGAATTCCATGGGTTCACCGTGGCGTAGAACCGGAGGGTGTCCCTGCAGTTGCGGGCCCGCATCCGTGTTCTATCGCCCCAAGCAGGGAAGTCCATCACGGTGGTGATTGGTCTGCCCTGCGTTTTTGCTGGAAGGGGGTTGTGTTGGACTTGGCCCTTCTGGCAGGTTCACCCCTGAACTTTTTTTTGCTTTTTATTGGTGACTTGGTGTGGTGATCTTTCGTTTCTGCGCACTTTCCCTGTGTCCCAGGGTAAAGTGCGTGCGCACTCTGAGTGCATGTGGTGAGATAGGCCTGCCCTCCCATAGGAATGCATGGGGAATGTATGTGTCCCTAGTAGTTCCTGATGCGTGGGGTGTGCAGGCCCGAGTTTGGTATGTGCGGACTCGTGGGATTGAATGCTGCGCGATGATGTGTGCGGCGTGCATGTACCTAGTGTGGAAGTGCCACTTCTAGAAGTGGGCACTTCGGTGTGCAGTGTAAAAAGTGTGCCTTGTCGCGTGATTGGCTGGCTGAGGTCATGTGACGGGCTAGGGATTCCCCAGAGTCAGGATGAGTCACCCAGTGGTGAATGGGGAGATCAGCAGCTAGATGGGGGGAGGAGTACACCTGGGTCCTGAATAGGGCAGGGTTTTCCCCACACAATGCTGGCTCCGCCCCCTGTGGTGCGACTGATGACCCTAGCCCTGCCAGTGAATAGAGTGAAGGGCTGAGCACATCAAGGGTGCTCCCCAACCAGCTGCGACTGGTTTTCCCCCTCACCCTGAACCCAGAACAAAGGGAAAAGATGTATAAAAATGGAGCTGTGTCCCCACAGAGGTTGTTCTCTTACAGGATCTTGAGGGGGGCTGCTTTGCTGGAGGCCAGGAGGAACCGCCACTTTGGACTGCCTTCCTGCCTGGAGGGCCCAGTGAGCTGGCCCCTGGCCCAGCCTTGCCCCCTGCCCACCTTACTAAGGACTTTGCTGGATTTGGTGGTTATTTCACCCCTAAGCGCCTGGGAGCGCTTTTCTCTGCCTTATAGCGCTAGGAGCGCTCTCTCTGTGGCCCCAGCAGCGCCGAGCTGCAATATTTAGCGAGGGACCCCCGGCGTGGGATTACCCGCTTTTCGGCCGTGTTCTAAAGCGGGTGCCCACCCCGCATTGTGGCGCTTGCGGGTGCCTACCCCGCTTATTTAATTATTTTCCTACGGCGGGTGCCCACCCCGCCGTAGATTGCTTATTGCGAGGGAGCCCACCCCTCTTGTGAATCTAAAATCACCGCCGCGGCCCGAGCCGCGCATTGGATTCCCCCGAGCAGGGAGAACGACCCGGGAGCCTACCCCGCATTGTGTGCTGTTGTCATATCCCTAGCGGGTGCCCACCCCGCCAGGGACTTTGTGACATTCTTATACCCCAGCGGGTGCCCACCCCGCCAGGGACTTTTATGCAGGGATAACGGGAGCCTACCCCGTGTTATGCTGGCGAAAGTCTGGGTCCCGAAATAATCACCGCCGCCGGCCCGGGAGCTTCCGTGTAAAGGGCCGCGCTGCCATTGGTTGATGTGCTCCTGAGCCTGGAGGCTCGTCGCCGGGGCCGCGCTGCCATTGGAAGAGGCGTTCCTGAGCCTGGGGGCTCACCACGAAGGGCCGTGCTGCCATTGGTTGGCCAGCAACCCTGCACCTTGACCCTGGGGAGCTTCCGAGGAGCGGAGCAGCGTCAGCCCGGGAGATCACGAGTGCCGAGACAACGCGGAGAGAGCCTGTAAGAGTGGGGGCGTCCACGCAGGCTTCTCCCCGGCCCCGCGCAGCGCTGATGAGTGGCGTAGAGCCCCGAGAAGGCTCCAACGTTGGGGGCATTTCTTTTGCACCCAGAGCGGCCCCGGACGGCAGCGGGCCGCTCCCACGACCGGGGGCATTTCGATAGAGCCTGTGAGGCTCCAACACGTGGGCACCTTTGTTTATAGAGCCTGCGAGGCTCACGAGTACCCCGCGTGGGACTCCAACGGTTGGGGGCAGTATTTCCGAGTCCAGAGGGACTCCAACGAGGGCGCATTGGTTGCTTAGAGCCCACGAGGCTCCCACCACGTTTTAGGGGCACATTTGTTTATTGAGCCTGTGAGTCTCTACCGGGGGCATTTATTTATTGTTCAGAGCCCAGAGGGGCTCAGGGGACAGTCCGTGGACAGAGCCTGCCAGGCTCCAGCGTTGGCCCCATCATTGTCCGCCAGCTGCCCAGCACTTAGTGGGCAGCTGCAACGTTTAGGTTGTGGCCTCTGCGTTTTGGTTTACGCTTTGCCCTGACTGCGTGCGCAGTCTTGCCCTGGCTTTGCTGGACACAGGGTGTCCTAGCCCGACAAGGCCAGTAGGCCTAGGGACTGCCACAGTGGTGGCTAATGTGAGTTTGGCGTTATTGTCTCCCTTCCTGCACCTCTGAATGTGTTTATGCGTCATGTGCTTTGCTTTACACCGCTGAATGTATTTTATGCATCATGTGTTTCCCTTGTTCTACACCTCTGAATGTGATGCATCATGTGTAATGTGCGTTTACCCCTACAGGTATTGTGATACTTAGGTGGTTGCTTTTCTCCTAGTACAGGTGGTACTAGTGAGGTCCTGATTCCCTGCGCAGTATTTTCCTAAGGTGGTTAGGGTTGCGTAGGTGGTACTTACCTGATACCAGTAGTTACTGGTTGTGTGCTACATTTGCTATTTTGTACTACAGTATTATTCCTATGTTCCAAAAGTGCTAATTCCTGACAGTGGTCCATGTGGCCCTGTCCCCTGTACATATAATCCCTTGTAAATTCTGCCCGTGCCTGTTGGCACATTGTAGAGTGTGTGTTTTTATCTAATGTGTTGTGTATAATACAAAGGCTATTTTTATAGAATACCTTGTGTGGAGTTTCCTTTGTGGTGGGCTTTGGGTGTTGTTGCTGGGTGCGCGCGCAAACGCTTTACACATCGCCTCAGAGATAAGCCTGACTGCTCGTGCCAAGCTACCAAGGGGGTGAGCAGGGGTTATCTTTGGCGTGTAACTTCCTTGCCCTGACTAGAGTGGTGGTTTCTGCCTGACTTTGGCGCAAGCCTTAGCCAACCAGAAATCCCATTTCTAACACGTAACTCTAAGTAGTCAGAGGCCCTTACACCACCTTGACATAGGAGGTAAATCCTGAACAGAAATTGCACCATCAATCTAGGACTCCGCCCAATGTGCTTCTGTGAACTGATGTGCCCAGTGGCTAGGTGACCTCTCACACAGCATCATCTCCTGTGGCTCGAGGTTGGGCTCACACAGCTTAGCGTTCAGTTATCCGCAGTCTGACCTTCAAGATGTAACTATAGCCCTGAGGTGCCACTACAGCGCGTGAGCATTAAAAGACTGCAATCCATCTCTGCAAGAAACCGACAGGGTTATGGGAGACTGCGAGTGTGCACACCGGCTCCCCTGTGCAACACTCAGATGCTAGCTCAAGGACGTTTTCAGAACGCTGCATTATAAATGGACCTGAATGCCTGTTGATGGTGTAATGACTAAGTTCCTCTACAAAAAAATCCAGGATTGTGTTTTACGTAGAAAGAGCAGATTTGGAGTCATAGCCCTGTTTCCTGGGTCCTTCAAACCACTCTGTGGAGTATACACTTCACACTCCTTACAGGGGCCTATTCCACTTCTGAAATGTTGGATTCCCATATTCCTTTTCGATGTTCGAATGTGGGGACAGATTTACGTTTTCTGGCGCATCCCTGCAAATCAGCAGGGATGCGCCAAGAAATGTGCGACATGCAATGCCATCCTTACGCCACCACGGATGCGCCGCATTTACAATGCAGCACTCCATGGCGCAAGGATAGGCAGATGCGTGTCGCATCTGCCCGCGTAAGGTTGGCGCAGTGCAGGAGTTGTGTCGCAGATGCGATGCAACTCCAGCACTGTGCCAACCCGGCCTAGCTTCCACATGGTGCGTCACACCTTACGCCTGCTTCAAGCAGGCGTAAGGTTTTGCCGCAGTGGGGTCGGAAAAGTGACTGACTGAAATCTTGTAGATTTCACTCAGGCACTTTTCCGAGGCCCACCCTGCGCTGGTACGCCCACATGATACCTGACGCAGGTTTCATGTGGCGCAGGGCTTTACAACGTGACGCATCTCCCTTGATGCGTCACGTTGTAAATCCCGCGCAGCATGGCACTAGCTGTACGCCGCTGCTGTGTCACAGAAGTGACGCAACAGTTGCGCACGGGGCTTGTAAATCTGCCCCGTGGTATCCATTTGAACAATGCAGATGTGCATATATAATTTTTTGTGTTAATACTGTTTCTGCCTGTCTCTGCATGACAAGTAATATCAGTATGATTGATTTTCAAAATGTACACGAGAGAAAGCAGATCATGCAAAATTAGACCAAGACGTTGAGTCTGATGGTTGGAAATTTGTGCTACATTTGCGAACTCCGGACCCTCTCTCGGCCCAACATGCTAGCATTGCCCAGGCCCTGGGCTGTGCAGAGGTGAAGTGTGTAAACGCAGGCCACTTGCTTTCTGCTTTGATAACCAAATAAGAAGTTGGCAAATGCTCATTCAGGTGAAATTCCTTGGAGCGAGTGCACTGGGGGATGGGGAGGGGGACCCTGTAACCTTCCTTCAACATAGGTTTAGAGAAAGTGCCATTCGGGACAGAAATATGTCACAGTTTCACTTCGATTGGCCAAGCCGCCACAGAAATGTCTTGTTACTTACCGGTGATCTTCATTTCTCTGATTAGTGTCTAGTTATAGGGGCTATTTTGGAATCTGATATTGATAAATTATTGTGGTAACTTTTTGTCAAAGCCAATAGGTCTGCTTTATAAAGTTTGATGTGCTGACCGCTTGCTAAACCCAGTAGGTCAGGCTTTTATATTTTGGGTATCTGACGCTTTGACAAAGACAAATCTTACTTATGATGTCATATCTTTACATTGTAACTTGATGTTGAAAAAACCCCAGAAATTCACTGTATAAAGAAAAGTTTAAGTGACGTTATAGTTGGGTCTGATGACAATATCTTACTATACATAAAAAAAAAAAAAAGAAATTCACTAGAAAAAAATAAAGGGTAAATTGACATTATAGTTCGGTGAGAATGATAATAGCAGTTAAAATGTAACATTTTAAACTCGAAACACCAATGAAATTCACCAGGTATAGTTAACTGAAGTCACTATAACTGCGCCCTCACCATGCACTGCTTATTACCTCAAATACTACATCACTCAAAGCATGTTCCATGACATCATTGATAACATCAATGCAACATTTGAAATGATTCATTGATGACAACACTGTGCAGGAATATTTCTGCACACCCACCTGGCAGGAGCAAGCAAAAAGGTTCCCACAGGGTGTGAGATGAGATGTTTCTCCCTTCCCATGGTCTCGCAGGCAGTGAACCTAGGATGCCTCCTGTCCAGTGGAAGCAGAGATAAAAGCTGCTCATGACCAAGAGGAGGAGTAAAGAAGGGTCTCCCAACACTTGGGATGGGTGTTAGCATGGGAGCTGGTTGAGCCACGGGGGGCCATGGGTCTCTCACAGTGGCCCCCAATGAGATAAATGTTGTTGGGCGCCCTGGGTGGGACCTGGACACCCACTCTTTAAACAAAAACAACAAAACTAAAAGCTTGGAGTGGTTCCTGCACAGACCAACTGAAGGTGCTGTTTGCCGGTAGCCGGTGGGGCTGCATGGGCCCTGGGGCTCCTCCTGCAGCATCCAACAACAAAGAAAGCTCTGTGTGTCCCTGGTGGGACCAGGACACCCAAAGAAAAAACAGGAAAGAAAAATAAATGAATGACCGGAGATGCTCAATTATTATTCACTGCTCCTACCAAAGATTACCCCATAGTGCCCTTCATGGGCGAATTTACATATATTCAGCTGCATGGTGGTGCCCTGGTCAATGGCACCACCACATCTTTGTTAAGTGTTGTGTGGAGCTGCAGGGAGTGCGGCAGCCACCAGCAATACTCAAAATAATTAACGCTCTTTTCTGTGGTCTTTAGAACAGGAACTCAGGAAAATGTGATGCTATTTTTATGCATTCCCAGCTTGGAATTTCCAGGATCGCTTGTTGTTGGACCTAAGGTGGCACCGTATGTCTTGAGCAATGTAAAACAAAGACTCTAAGACCTGTTTACTGTTGTTTTGATTACAAATGCCTTATTTACATTTTTATTGACAGACATTGCAATGATTCCTTGACAAAACTAATAGGCCTGCCTTTTCTATATTGATAGTGACTTCCAATAAAAAAAACATTGGAGGTTAAAATGACAATTATAGTTCAGTATTCAGGAAACCTTAGAAATTCACTGTAAAAAACAAAGGATAAAGGGATGATGTAGTTGGGTGACAACATCATTACATAAAAAAACACTGAAATTCACCTGTTATAGTTTACTGAAGTAACTATAGCTGATATGTTCCATTACAGCATTGATAAAATCACTGCTGACATCTGATATGACAACCCTGTGCAAGGTGAAGGTGGCAACTTATAATTACATAGAACCTTTATGTAGATTGAACTATACCCTTTACTATACTGTATTAGTGATAATGTTCAGTTGAATGTGCTAACAAATAATGAAAATGTTCTTCCTGTCTTATATGATACCACTAACTGTTCTGATGACGTTGAATATAAAAATAATGTACCAAAAGCTGTTTCTAACTTATTTGATCATACACCTTCTTCTTCATGGTATACAGATGAAGTTTGATGGCACTGTCCACGGGCCCAATAAAGGTTAAAGTACATTTAATGATGAGACTGCTATGATTTCCCAATACCCATTACTCTCCGAGGCAGAAGTGGAAATGACGATTTTCCTAAGCATGCCAAGAGAATCGAAATTTTATTAAAAACCCAGAGGCTAGCATTATTCCACCCTCCACTCTTGTAGGAAGGTGCACAGTATAATTGTAATATCAATTTATGAGTGAAGAAGTGCTTACATTTAAAATATTTTTGTCAATTGAGTTTGGTTGTGAAAAAAGAAATACTTATGAGTGGGCAAGAATTTCAGTATTTATAGGTAGTTATATTTATGAATATTCTTTATTAATATTCTCTATTATTGTCATGGTAAGAGAAGGATCGTAGAAGCTGTTCTGAGCAAGAAGCTGAATTGTGGATGAGAAGTAGCTAAGGAAATGTCAAGGTGGTCTTGGGAGCAATTCACAAGGAAGACAGTTGGAAGGAAGGAAGCCTTAATAGAAGAAACATTCTGGTATTAGAAGTTTGTTAGATTCTAAGTTATGTTTTATTTGAAGGTACTAAATTGAGGTGCTACAGAATAATTTTGAAACTCTCTCCATTCTTCCTGTAGCGAAGCAACATCTATCAAGATCTCCAAAGCCAGGTTGAAATCCCACCTGATGAATAACTTCTCACTGAACTAAAGTTGATTGCTCAAATATTTTGCCTATGTGTTTTCTCAGTACTGGTCAGTTTGTTTATTTTGTGCACTATATATATTAGTGCTTCTTAACTTTTCGACTTCTGTGGACACCTACAGAATTATTACTGGAACCTAGAGCCCGCCCACGGAATCATTATTGTAACCCAGGGACCCTCATTGACTGATTACTGGAATCTAGGGACCCTGGCCTAAGCAAATCTGATGCAGTGAACCTAAAAACAATGCACAAAAATACAGATACAAGCATTTATCAAACAAACACACAAATTATGACATATTTTACTTAATTCAAAAACAAATATTTTAAAAAAATCTAAATTTTAATTTTAATGTGAATGCTGGAGTACATCTAACTTTCATTTTGATTCTTCATTTCAATACACTTTGTTAATATGTTAATATTATTGAATTTTGTAATGAGTCATGAACCTCCTGAGTAGACTTTGCCGACTGCAAGGCATCGCTGGACTACAGTTTAAGAACCACTGCACTATATCATATGTTGATCACTGTTCTTTTCTCTGCTTATTTCAATGCCTTTCTCTCTCTACTTCATTCCTCTGTTCCTGCACCTAGGAGAAACAAGACTAGTCTCATATTAAATCATAATAAATAAAAAAACAAAAAAAGGTTATGCATAATGCTAGCCTCTGCTCTTGCCACAAAATCAGGCCTGTTATAATCACTTTAGTTAAATAAGGAGTGCTCATGAGTACTGTAATTGTGTGCAACACTCATATCTTGCTAATCACAAAGCCTGACAAAGGCATGTATAGAATTGTGCAAGACTTGCTAGTGATTACTTCATTGTGATATCCAGTTTCCTTTTGTTCCTAACCCCACATTGACTGCTGAGTGGTTTTCAGTAGTATATATTTGACACCCTCAGCGTCATTCTTGTGGAGACAATTATTATGGTGTTAACTCTGTCAGGGGTTCCCTGTGTCACCCTCTATCTTCTCTCAAGCACTTGCAAAATTCCTCAACAACCTTGACATCCCTGGAGGATCTACTTTGGTTCAATATGCTAATGTTTTTGTTAGTGACGTTTGACTCCTTGGATCAATATAACAATGGCTCCATGTGTCTCCATACTGAATAAGCATCTATAAAAATACCCTGTCTTCCACCTGTTCGTTATCTAGTCCATGATATTTCAGTGAGGAAGAGACATTTGTCGGCAGAGAGCACTGAAGGCATACATCCATTAAACAGACTAGTCACCGTCTCCTAGGTACACACTTTCTTGGGAGAAGCAGGTTATTGCAGACAAAAGATCTTGGTATATGGAACTATTGGTAAACCTGTCCAAGGCTGCATAGATAAAAATTACCCCAGTGAGTTTGCATTGGACCAAGGAGCCAGACCAATTCTTTGTGACTTTGAAACACGTCCTATTACTTGCCTCTTTGTTAGGGCTACCTAATTATAACAAACCTTTCACTTTGTAATGTCATGAAAATACTGATTTGTCAGGGGTTTTGGTGCAAGGTCACAGGGATATAATGAAACCTGTTCCATACTACTCCACTCATTATGCAGTTGTGAAGAGACTTCTGCCTTGTTTTTGGACCATGGGGACTTCTGGCTATCCCTTTGAAATCTAAGAAAACATTACCTGTGGCTTCACTGTCAAAATACGTGTACACCATGGTGTAGCTGCTCATATGCTCACCACTAACACCCTACATTTGTCAATGGTAAGGCTATCATGATATGAAATTCTTTTATTGTCCACTGTTCATATTAGCCTAATTTGATGCCCAGTTTTAAATCAAACCACCTTGCTGCCTATTGTCCAGGATGGTGAGCCACATAACTCTCTTATTGTAACTGCTCATATTGACTTCTTTGACCCACCAAATACCCAACAGTGATCATCAAAATTGTATTGATGGATCATGTGTCAGAAATAACTGGGGCTTACTAGTGGCAGATTGTGCCATATCAAGTTGTTAAAACCTGATTTTTACCTCAAGTACACTTCGCTCAAATTGCTTTATTGGTCGCTCATACAAGCATTGTATTCATGCTGCTCAAAAGATTGTTACCATATTTAATGACTCAAAATATGCCTTTGGAGTAGTACATGACTTTTGACTTCTCTGGATGCAACAGGGTTTCCTCACATCAGCTGGAATCCCAATTAAAAATGGTACTTATGTCAACTTATTTCTTGATACTCTTAAAATCCATTCAACCTTATGATTGTAAAGTGTGGTGTACATCATTATTACCAAAATGAATTGTCAGCACACAAAGAAAAAGGAAAACACCACTAAGGATTTTCTGAAAACAATCCTTCTGACAACACAGGCAACATGGTGCAGGGAGAAAGGACAGAAATGCACCATATTTCATAAATACGGTGCATTGCTGCTCTTTCATTGTGGTGTGGGACAGCACAGCAAGATGAGTTGCTGCACAGCCCTGAGCCAAATTCCCGTACATAAGGGTCCCAGTGCCTTGAGAGTGCAACTTCTAGTGTTGCCTTTTATTTAACAGAAAATATCAGCACAAAGCTCGTTTAGTTAATTCCCTATGCCACCTTTGTATTTATTCTGTTAGTAAAAGTTAACATGGCCCAGTACATGCAAACATTTTCTTGGACTTAAAAGATGATGAATACTATTTTTGCAGTTATTTTCCTTTTTGACATTCTTATTCACTGTTTCTGTATTCAGGATAATACCATACACTTTTTTTTCCATATGTGTATGGGAGACAGGCTAGTTCCATTGATTAATATCACCTACATTTTTACTTTGTAAAAAATGCCAATCCGACCTATGTTGGATCTAATTTTTCTTTTCAGAAAACTCAGACAGCCACGAGGAGGTCAAATCTGAATTATTTTGCATGAAAAAAATTGAACAGGAGCATGATTTATTTAAAGAGGTTAGGCACTGTGGAGCCAAATATGGTAGTACATTCACAAGTGATTAGAATAACCTCACAGAATCCGATAGTGATGTTAGAAAGCGAGATGAGTATTGAAAGCAGGTTGGTGGGAGAGCCCAACAAAACTTCACAGATAAATAATATTTTGATAGGGCTAATGACTCACTTCGAAATACCTAAAGATCACTAGAAGTAGGCAAACTCTTAATTTTATTTCAAGAAACAAGTATTATTTACTTCAAGCATAGTATAGGCAGGCATTGAAACAAACAGGGTGAAATTTGCCCATATGATTATAATAGCCACCCAGAATCCAACAGTGATGCTGGGTAGTAAGAGGAAGAATGCAGGAGGGTTGGTGTCATAGAGATCTCAGATCTATGCCACTGTGGCAAAGCCCACATGGTTGTTGGTGACATCAAAGATGGAGTAGTACTGCAGCAGGAAGACATCACCCAATATCCAGAGGGGCTGTCGATTCTGTGAGGGAAGGTAGGTGGCCATGATACCAACTAAGCAGTTGCCGTTTGTCTGATAAAACATAGAGGACAAAATCATTTTTGTAATACTTTTCTTTCCAGGGGAGTTAGTCAAAAAGTATCTGGGAGGGGTAGGGAGGGGCTGCAAAGCCTTGCGCTGCTATGTGTTGGCACCAGCACAAGATGTGTTGTGCTGGCTTGGTGTTCGGGTTGAGCTGCATCGGCGTCATAGGAGCCACTGTTGCTTGTGAGGACTTGTGCTGCAATGCGTCTACGTCAAAGATGAGATGCCTGTCAGATGGTGTCAGCGGTGAGCTACTTTGCACCACGTCCAGGTGCGTAGCGTTGCAATGACGTTCAATAAGCCAGTTATGTTCCTGTGGCTTCAATAAACAAGCGGCCTCTCAATTGACCCTTGGAGATTTCCTGGAGTCCTGGGTACACACAGGAAGGCTGGATGCAGCAGGTTAGCTTGCAGCAGCAGAAGTGACCTGGTGCAGCAACAGTAGGCTCTGGGCAGCAAAGCTGTCTATGGTGAGCCAATCAGGGCTTGGGCAGCTGGGCAGTTCTTCTTCCTGGCAGAGTCCACAGGTCCAGAAGTGATCTGAAAAATGGGTCTGAGGGTCCCTTTTTTATTCCTGGTGCCTTCTTTCAAGTATGAGAAGATTGTAGTAGTCCCTATTTTAGAAGTGTTTGAAATTTCCTGCCTCCCTGCCCTGTCTCCAGCCTGGCTACAGGCACAATAGCCTAGTGTGAAATCCTTTGTGTGTGAGCAGGGCACAGCTTATTGAACTGCAAGTGGGGCTGTGCCCAGCTATGCTCCTATCCTGCCTGAGATGGCCCATCAAGGCACACCTAATCCCTCTATTATGTGGCTATCTGGGAGGAAGATACAGCGGTCAACTGCTACTCACGCTTAGTCATGTGACCCAGGAATGGGCTGGAGGCACCAAATAGTTAGGCAGAAAAATAGCAACTTTCTAAAAGAAAGTTTAACACATAGGGAAACCCAATATGTATCAGAAACTATAGAACAGAGATGAGAAGATCAGGGCACTAGAAAACCTGCACCAATCAAACTAATACAATGTTGTAAATGAACAAAAATATGGTGCAAAGAGCCAGGGACGTGACCTTCATGCGTCCCTAATATTTGGTGTCACCCAAAAAATGCACAAGACAGAAATAGCTCAGCACACAACTTAAATACAAATATTATAGACAGAAATATTTGTCAGAATCAATGAACAAACAAATGTGTGATGTATCCCCAAAGATTCACGATAAACTTCGTAGTCTTGATGATGAATTTTTCTTTATTTGGTAGTTCAAATTTTTCGATTTAAAAATACAGCATACAGTTCATAGCCAATTCATAGCCGACGCGACGCGTTTCGTCCCTACGGGACTTCTTCAAGGCTATAAAGATACATATATAGGACATACATTATTATATACAATTAAAATTACATAAAAAAGAAAAGACACAATTATCACTTCAAGATCTATCTTAATGCATTTCTTATGTCCAGTATGACCCGTGAATCTATGCGGACTAGGGGATACATTCAAGAACAGGAACGAGAATATAAAAAAACAATTTTTTGAAGCAATTTTTTGGAGGTTCTAACAGGATTACCCTGATCTTTTTTAACACTATAGACAAAATGTATTTATGTCCATTATTATCTTACTAACTCTTATGTATGTATATTTCAATTTTGTTCAAATTAATCAATCAGTGTTGCAAACAGATTATATACAGAAGTTCTACAGGCAAAGTGTGCCACAATTAACAATGTTCAATGATATCCAGCATGAGAAAGAGTCGATTATTTTCTAATTTTGTACATACCTCGCGAATAATACTTAAAAAATCCAACACGAGTTAAAGTTTTCCCATTTTTTTCTTTTCTGTGATTATATGGTCAAATGTCTAAAATCTATAATGAGGGACAAAGATATTATGTCAATTTATTGTTCTAATGAAGATTGAACAATACATAATATACAGAATTATCTTATCTCGTCTAGAGAAACAGATAGTGTGTAGCATAAACAGTTGATATATGGTTGTACTTATACCAAAGTCCAAGCAGCTAAATCATATTTTAACTATATTATTTAGACTAATTAACCTGATAAATTTGGTAGACATGTGATCTGATCAATAAAACCATTTGCTTAGAGCGTTAGCTTTAGACATGTATGGTACATGAAACATACCTCAATATTGACAAAACCTCAGTATTTCTATGATGTAGAGGTAGAAAATACAAGGTACGATGGCCTTGATCCTACAGAAGAAAGGAGTTCATGCAAAAAATAGTTACAATTTTTTGAAGTTTCGTTGTTATATTTAATATTTTAGTTTTTTAATATTGCTACTCTGTACGGTAATAAAGTTATTCTAAACAATATAACATGTCGGGTTGTCAATATAAAAATGATTGGTTGAGGCTTACAATTCAAAAAGCCATATTCAAATTAAAACAAGCCATGCAAGGCAAAAAGCCATATTCAAGTTAGAACAAGGCAGTATGCAGACGCGTTCATCTATTAGATCATGGAAATTCCTATTGTCCAGTAAATGCTGTTCCATTGGAGCTTAAGATATATGCGTCAATTTGCATCGTTCATATTTAGATCTAAGACTGTATGCCAAAGACAACATAATACATAGCGATACCTTTAGAAAGTCGACTGCCTGCAATAGCGTTCTCTCGTCTATCTCGTCATCTACAAAAATAATCAGGATGTTTTTTACTTGTAAATCCATGGGAATAATATTTGTATTAAGACAATCTGTGAGGAATTAAGAATGTAGTTCTGTCCTTACTAATTTCTTGTGTAGTCCTTCCAAATTGGATAACACAGAAATATTTCTTGTCGTTGTCCCTGTGGTGTTTACATTTCCCAATAATGAGGGACCACTGGCTACTTTTGCAACATAATCATCCGCATAACTTAAACTTTCTTGTTCCGACATTCAGACAATGATATAAAACCCTTTCCACGGGTTAAAAATGGAAATTGAACCAAAAAACCTTTGCAGACAAACAACAAGCGCTAAAGTAAGTCCAACACAATAGGGCAAACCAATCTTCCCCCAAGAGACTTGGCATGAGACATCGTGATAGTGCATAGTTTTGGACCCATTTCGTAGATATTTGTTCTTGTGATTAATAAAACTTATGTTAATGTAGTAGAAAGTACACCAAGCCATAATTATTGCTGTATAAATGACTGTTTGTTTTGTGTAAGAGAATGGATACATGGTTCCCATATCCAGTGAATAAGAAACTAAGTTGTATGATAATTTATCTCCTTCAGTAGAAACTTTGTGTGTTGATACAAATTTTCAAAATTGTTCCTTAAAATCTAACTTTACCATTAAAGAGGATTTTAAATTACAATTTCTCAGACACCAAACATAACTCTCATACCCGTTCCAAATCAAAAGTTAGCACTTATTACATGTAATTAGGTAGCCCAATGTTATGATGGTAGAGGTAGCCTCACAGACGTGAAAATGGATTTAGGAGTTTTTCACCACCAGGACATGTAAAATTTAAATGTACATGTCCAATTTTTAATTAAGAGCCACACTGTAGTCCAAGACTTACATTACGGTTGACTTCTATGTATTAAAAAGGGAGTTTTAGACTTAGCAAAAAGTTATCTTGCCAAGTCGAATTGGCAGTTTAAAACTAGCAGGCTAGCAGGCTGCAAGGTAAGCCTGAGACATGCTTCAAAGGGCTACTTAAGTGGGGTGCACAAAAGGTGCTGCAGGCACACTGGTAGCATTTAATTTACAGGCCCTGATTATATGCTACACAACTTTATTAGGAACTTATAAGTAAACTAAATATGCCAATCCGGTGCAAGACAATTTTATCATGTTTTGGGGAGTGAACACAAGTACATTTTGCACTGGTTAGCTGTGGTAAAGTGTGAATAGTTATAAGGCTAAAATAAATGTATTCAAATTAATTAAAAGTTTGGGGGTGACCCAACAGAGAGGGTCAGGTTCAACAGCGGTGAATGAGATTGTCAATGATTTTCCCTCATGACGAAAGAAATAGTGAAAAATTAACACACTAAACCTGAGCTAACTTGGAAATTAAAAAACATAAGAACTGATACTTTTTTATTTTGAAATTTGCAGTGGAATGGAAAAAGTATTGCTTGTACCCAAATGTCTTTAACCAGAAGTGCTGATACTTGGTAAGCTCAGACTCTTTTCCATTCAAATGGCTAAAAAAATGGGAAATTCCTTGACACCTGTAAATATATAATTTTGGGACAGATGCATGAAGAAATCATTTTCCGATTCCCTAATTGCGGATCCTTGCGATTCGCAATTACAGAATCACAAAATAGCATATACGAAAGTGTGTTGAACACTTTCTGCAATCGCCAGTGGGTCGCAAATTACCTGCCTCATGAATATTAATGGTGTACGGGGCAATTAGCAACCCAGTAGTAATCGCAAAAATCACAGGGATGATGGCCTGCTGAGGTCAGCAGACCACAATGTCTGTGATTGTTTTTAAATAAAGCAATCTTTTTTTGTTGTATTTTTTTTTGTTGTGAGGCATCCCGTTTTCCTTGAAGGAAAACAGGATGCTTTTAAAAAATAAAAAATGAAAAGTTTTCCTTTCATTTTTTCAAGAGCAGGCAGTGGCCCATGGGACCACTTTCTGCTCTTAAAAACGTTTTTGCACACATTCACAATGGGGAAGTGGTCCCTTAGAGACCCCTTTCCGGTTACCTCCAACTTGAAGTTAGTGGCAAAATGCGAATGTTTTGCGAC
The DNA here is from genome assembly GCF_964204655.1 of Triturus cristatus. Classification (NCBI taxonomy): domain Eukaryota; kingdom Metazoa; phylum Chordata; class Amphibia; order Caudata; family Salamandridae; genus Triturus; species Triturus cristatus. The sequence continues at coordinate 370,272,665 of NC_140584.1, read as the reverse complement.
TGCATTCATGGTCACAAAACATTCATACATACCTTTACCATTCAGTATTTGGAAGGGACGCCCTGAACATGCCCCTTCCGAATACTGAATCGCAAACCCATTTTGCAATTCGGTAACCTGTTACTGAATCACCAAAATAGGGTTTGATACATGGGAAAAGCTGTTTTTGTGTTCGCAAACGGGGCAATTCTGCGCATCGGCTGTTTACGAGCACAGAATTGCTTGATACATGTGGCTCTTTGTGTCATATTCAACACACCGTTATTGTGTGCCCCTCTGAGTAACAAAGTATTTGTTTGTCTTCACTAAGATCCTGTGCTAGTGCATGCTATTAGCTTTCCATTACAAAAGGCATCAATCACTGTAAAGGTGCCATTATTGTCAGCAAAAAAACATGACACTGTTTTGCATTGCTTTGTGTCAGTGGCATTACTTGGGTGGATCAGAACAAACACTAATAGGTTTTGACACAATGCAAAATTTACTAAGACAGCCACACTGAGAGTTGCATCAAAACAATACCTCCTTGAAGCAGGATCCAACTGGAAATGTTTTATTTATGCAGAAAGATCCAGGCATTGCAATTGGCTGAAGTGCAAAGCACACACCTATTGAGTGGGATCCTTCTATGTTGTATATATGTATGAATGTGTAACTAGAGAGGTATACTTCCAAAACAAATCATACGCTGATCGGTACACAGAGACTTATGTGAGGCTGTGCAAAATGCAAGGCAGCCTTTTAGAGTACCAACATAGGGCTGACAGTGGTACAGGCCAGTCTTAATATACATTGCTCTGCGCTGTGTTTTCCTTCTTTACGCAACGCAGAGCAGCAAATTGGGTTACTGCGCTCGTTGCATGAAACATTATTACATCTGGACCTAAATGTGTTTTTAATTAAAGATCTCATATTAAATGCTTTTCAAACTAAAAGTTCCAGATTATATGATTAATATCGGTGCATTCACATCTTCCTTAGAAGGTTCTGAGGCAGCTTCATGTAACCTATAAGGTGATCCTTGTAAGGAATATCAAAGGCAGATTATCTCAGGGTCACAATATTGTAGCCAGAACATTGAGGGGCAAAATATTGAAGTGGTAAATGCACAGAGGGAGGTGTGGATTTACAACTCTTAAATGCACATCTACCTACCTTGAAGATATATGTATCACTGAGGTATGTATATATGAAGTTATATATAGAAAATCTAGACATACTTACCTTTCAATAATTTGTCCCTCGATATTCTGATCATGAGATTCCTGACCCACACCCTGCAAATGAGACTCTAGCTGAATAATTAGCTAAAGGCTTCTCACCATATAACACAGGTGAAGGAGTTCCTACATTGCTCCCACTGGACCAGAGGGCGATGTGTAGTGCCTGATCTACAACATCTGCCCGTCCCATAAACCCAAATACATTTTAGACCTAAGGCATGATTTCAAAACTTCTTAAATACCAGATCCCCAAGGCAACTATACAGACAATAACTTTCTGGCAATTCAGGGGCAGAACATTCGGGTTTCTATAACCAAGGAAAAATTAACTAGTTGAACTCAGCATTGTGGCTACAAAAGACCACACCTTAGTCTTAGAGGAACTGAAAACAGGACTGTTCTTCCAAATCATCACCAGCTAAACACCTAAGGAATGCTAACACTGTAATGTGCAAGTAAACTGTGCAAAAATGATTCCTTCCCTTATATCTATTTATGCCACAGAGTCCATCTCATGTTACATGGTTCGAGTTTGTGGGAAAAAACTTGCTGGGGAAACCCTGTCTGGCAAATCTGTCTCTACTCGACTGTCTCCTTGATATATTTCAGAATAAATTCTATTTAAAAGTCATGAATTGTCATTTTAATTGAGCTTGCTGAATGCCTTACACAACAGAACTGTTTCCTGTGGACAGAGGTGACTCCTCCACATGATCGATGGAGAGTTGCCCCACTGCTTTCTTGCAGTGCGAGAAGCAGAAACATAAAATTGTATTTTAAATACCATTTTATCTTTCTGCTTCTCACACTGCGAGAAAGCAGTAGGCAGGGTTTTGTTGGGGGCTTAGTTCCTGCTCCAGGCAGGGGAGGAGTGGCTTGCCCAGGGCCGACCAAACCAGTCATGCACACTCTGCATTTTCTATGTAGGCTGCATGTAGCCTACATAGAGAAAATAGCCTCCCTATAGACACCTGTGGGGTCGGCGTCCTAGCCAATCACAACGCTGCCATTGCCATGGCTTAGGGGAGGAGAGGGATGCTGCCTGCTTCCTGGAGAAGCAGAGAGAGGAGACGCAATGCGGAACCGGAGGCCAAGGTAAGTTTCTTATTAACCCCCCCAGCCCCTCCCCGCGTGACCCCCCGCTCCCACCCACGAGTCATGCTGTCTTCGACGGCCTGTGGACCTTTTTAACCAGGATCACAAAAGGTTTGTGTTGCCCTTTACGGGTATATCCCTGCACCATCCATTTCTTTACCCTAAGTTCACTGACAGATATTGCATCGTATGAATAACACTCTGGATGAATGCTGTCCTGGATGTCATTTGAAAGCTAGTTATTTTTGTCATATGTGATACTTGTCCAGTAGCGGTACCCTATTGGTAAGAGATGACCAAACTCTTGTCCAAATTATCTGCCTGGTTGTTGACATCATCACCAAGGCTAATGGCCTATTTAAAGGTTGGCAGATGGATAACTCCATCACAAACGTGGCGGATTTCCTGTCCATCTTACTCAAGTGCATTAAATTATATGACAGTTGTCATAAGGTGGACAGGATATCCGTTATGTTTGTGGTGGAGTAACCCATCCCTCAAACCCTTAATCAGACTCAGGCCCTAATTTATGGATGGCTTACGCCGCCATAGCATCACTTGACGCTGTGTTGGCATAAAAAATGTACCACACTGCGCCATGTTTACAAAGGCAGATGCGTCACTTTGTAAACTGCTGCAGTACATTATACCTGCATCAGGTATAATGTATGCAGGGTGGGCATTTTTTCGGTAAAAAAGGCTCATAGAAGTGGTGCAGGGAAATCCATGAGATTTCACTGCACCACTTCTACGAGTTCACTGCTTCAAATCCTTACGCCTGCTTCACAGCAGGCGTAAGGGCTGATGCAGGCCCTTCTACATTGGTCTCGCCCAGGTGTAATGTCACATTGCTGGTGTTACGTCTGTTTTGCCACACACTCCAGCAGTGCATCATTACTGCGCCACCAGAAACGTCAATAAACCAGTGATGCAACACTTTTCATAAATGAGGCCCTCAGAGTTTGTTGAGGCAGGTGCTGAAGAAGAGGAAGAACAAGTTTACTTCTGTATCTATACATTTGGATCAGGTGCTAATGAAAAAATGCATCGCTATGGCTTGGAAGTGAGGTGAGGGTTAGAACAAAAGACAGTAGAAGCAGGATTTACCAAAACGGGTTTTAGCAGAAAGTGCTGTAAGAAATTATACAGTAAATATTTCCGTGGAGAAAACGGTTTAAATATATGCGATTCAGCCTATTTGACAGATTGCCCACATGAATCGGAAAGAAATCTGGAGGCAAAATGGGATTGGCTTTATAAGCAAGTTAGTGATGATGTGTTAAATTATATTCTATTTTTATATCTCTGCCACAGCATTGATCGAGATCTAGAGTGTTGAAAATGCCCTCTTATGCACATATAGTATGTTTTATGTGCAATTAGTTATTTTGCACCGGATTATTACATACGATTCGTCCGCTTGTCCTGTTGTCCCTCAACCCGAAGTGTTGGTTTCATTGTTGTTTTTCCCAATATGTTTATCTTACCCTTATACAAAACAGAAATAGTAGGGAAAAGGGATTGGCAGGTGAGACTGCTGAAGGGAGCTATAATAGTAGCAATTCTCCCCTGATGGGGCACGCCCCTAGTTATTGTCTACCTGGGTGAACCGCAGTAGCATGGAGGTTGAGCTTCACCGCTGGTGATGTGTGTACCTTACCCAGGTGAAGGGCTGAGAGGCCTCTTCCCTGAGCGGGTACCACTCTCCCCTTTGATCAGTGGTGCCAATTTATATGATGCTCTGGGGACCTCCAGGTGGAATTGGCTGTGCAATTTTAACTTTTTCTTTAAATGGCTCTACTGGGCAGAGAGTGTTTACTATGTATTCTGTTTCCTGAATTACTGATCTACTTGAACATTTCCTGCTCATGTCTGTGGGTGGTTCATTTTCCATCATTAAAGCTCTGATATTTTTTGGTCTTCCTTAAAGCGGGATCTATGACAACTCCTGAAAATAAGCGTTGGTGAAGCCAATAGGTCTGAGTTTAATTTATTCGTGTAATTCAAGCGAAGGCAGAAGGAAGCATTCAAATAGCCAATAGCTTTATCTGAAAGAAGAATACTCCACTGGGCTGAGCCAAGACATGATTGAAAAAGTCTAAAGCCTTCAGCTGAAAGAGCCATGTCTAAGAAACCCACCTGTTAAATGAGGCAGACCCAAAGCCCACTCTCTATAATTTGTTCGCAATAGCTCTGTTTCACAACTGTGCTGGCAAAACCTATACATAAAAGGCCTCACAAGTTATGACAAGGGCAGCTGTTCATAGAATTAAAATACAGAGAACTATTAAGCCAATGCCATGACTACTCTTGTTATATCACAAAACCTATTAATGACCTGATGTTTGATATTACTCTTTTATGTAAAACTGCATATTTTTCTTAGCTTCTGTATATTTTTTAAGTCGTTGGTTGCAGTGCCCTAAAGATAACCCAATATGCTGATGGCGATCCCATAGTGTTGCCTTTTGCTTGACAAAAATTATAAGCACTACACTGGTTTATACATGTACTCTACCACCTTTGTAATAGTAATTGTGTTTATATGGTGCTTACTGCCCATGATGAGGCATCAAAGTGCTTTTCAGCGAGTAGCACGCTACTGCGGAACCCAAAAATAAATAGTTGTGGATTAGTATAGGGAAATTTGAGTGATGGACATGCAAGTCTGTTAGTTAGATTGAGTAGAATCATGAGGGATAGAAGGAGGAATAGTCTAGAATGTGCTACTAGTGGGCCTGCAGCACTTACTCTGCCACCCTGATAAGAAGCCTTTTTAAACATGTCTCAGGTCTCTGTGTGCAGTTTCGGCCTAGTGAAATAAACCTTTTGCCAGGCGTAAACCTTCCTTTCAAATAAATAAGTCACCACTAGGGCAGGCCATAAACAGCCCATAGGGCAGGGTGCATTGTAAATCAATGGTTAGACATGTCTTTTCAAAGTGTACACATCCTGGTAGTGAACAATTCACAAATTCGAATTTCACTACTGTGAGACCCACTTCTCCCATAGGATAATATGGAGCTAACTTATTACATTTAATAAGTGATAACTTTTATTTGGCAGAAGGTGAAACTGTCATGTTTGGTGTCTGATGAATTATAATTTAAAACCCTTTTTAATGTTGATGTCCAATTTAAAGCCATAATTCTGAAAATGCCACTTTTATAAAGTTTGGTATTGCTTTGTTCGCCCTAAGTTGGCAGGGTATGCCCAGACGTGGGTCCCTTACTCACTTTGCCACTAGATTCAAGATAGCCTGGCTGATGAGGGTTATGAGCCCGAAACCTGTCCCAGGATGCTTGTTTCCGGTCTAGGGAAGACATGGTTTGGCAGTTCGGGCTGGACTGTTCCCATGAGGCACAGGGTCAGACTGATTTGCATATGGCCATGTCTGAACTGGCGTGGTGGAGTGAGCTAAAGAATGATGATGGATTAAACCCAGATCAGTTGACTGGGGGTGAGTGTTTGATGTGCTCAAACGCTCCATCCATCATCCACTTTGGTATTGCTTTGGTCACCCTAAGTTGGCAGGGTATGCCCAGACGTGGGTCTCTTGCTCACTTTGCCACTGGATTCAAGATATCCTGGCTGATGAGGGTTATGAACCCGAAACCGGTCCCAGGATGCTTGTTTCCGGTCCAGGGAAGACATGGCTTGGCAGTTCGGGCTGGACTGTTCCCATGAGGCACAGGGTCAGACTGATTTGCATATGGCCATGTCTGAACTGGGGTGGTGGAGTGAGCTAAAGAATGATGATGGATTAAACCCAGATCAGTTGACTGGGGGTGAGCGTTTGATTTGCTCAAACGCTCCGTCCATCATCCCCTTTGGTATCGCTTTGTTCGCCCTAAGTTGGCAGGGTATGCCCAGACGTGGGTCCCCTTGCTGACTTTGCCACTGGATTCAAGATAGCCTGGCTGATGAGGGTTATGAGCCTGAAACTGGTCACAGGATGCTTGTTTCTGGTCCAGGGAAGACATGGCTTGGCAGGTCGGGCTGGACTGCTCCTATGAGGTACAGGGTCAGACTGATTTGCATATGGCCATGTCTGAACTGGGGTGGTGGAGTGAGCTAAAGAATGATGATGGATTAAACCCAGATCAGTTGACTGGGGGATCAGTTGACTGGGGGTGAGTGTTTGATTTGCTCAAACGCTCCGTCCATCATCCCCTTTGGTATTGCTTTTTTCGCCCTAAGTTGGCAGGGTATGCCCAGACGTGGGTCCCTTGCTCACTTTGCCACTGGATTCAAGATAGCCTGGCTGATGAGGGTTATGAACCCGAAACTGGTCCCAGGATGCTTGTTTCCGGTCCAGGGAAGACATGGCTTGGCAGTTCGGGCTGGACTGTTCCCATGAGGCACAGGGTCAGACTGATTTGCATATGGGCATGTCTGAACTGGGGTGGTGGAGTGAGTTAAAGAATGATGATGGATTAAACCCAGATCAGTTCACTGGGGGTGAGTGTTTGATTTGCTCAAACACTCCGTCCATCACCCACTTTGGTATCGCTTTTTCGCCCTAAGTTGGCAGGGTATGCCCAGACGTGGGTCCCTCGCTCACTTTGCCACTGGATTCAAGATAGCCTGGCTGATGAGGGTTATGAACCCGAAACCAGTCCCAGGATGCTTGTTTGCGGTCCAGGGAAGACATGGCTTGGCAGTTCGGGCTGGACTGTTCCCATGAGGCACAGGGTCAGACTGATTTGCATATGGCCATGTCTGAACTGGGGTGGTGGAGTTATTTTATTTTATTTTATCAATTTATAGGGCGCAACAGCTACCCAAAAAGGGTTTCCCGGCGCCTAGACACAGCTAGAATGAGGACAGAGAAAAAGGTGACTGTTAAGTGGTTATTGTTCATACAGCCAGGTCTTTACAAGCTTTCTGAACCTACAGTAGTTCTCTTCCTTCCGGATACCGGGGGGAAGCGTGTTCCACAGGGAGGGTCCCAGATAGGCAAAAGATCTGCCACCTGTTCTTGCACGTTTAAACCTTGGTATGCAGAAACAGGCTGCTGTCTGTGACCGGAGGTTTCTCTTGGGCGTATAGAGGCAGGCAAGAGATTGGAGATATTTTGGTGCTATTCCTGCTTTTATTCTGAACATGTAGTTCAGGGCCTTGAAGCGGATTCTGCTCTCTATCCTGAGCCAATGAAGATTCCGACGATGGTTCGAGACTCCAGAGTTCTTCGGAATATTACAAAGGAGTCTGACCGCAGCGTTTTGCGCTACCTGTAGTCGTCCGATCACAGATTTATTTGCACCCAGATAGAGGATGTTGCCGTAGTCAAGCCTTGATGTGATAAGGGCATTGACTACGGTCTTTTGCGTTGACACTGGCAACATCCACAGGATCTTCCTCAACCATTTAGCTATGGTGAGACAAAGGCCGGTTACTTTGCTAGCCTGTTTGTCCATGGATAAGGCATTGTCCAATATAAAGCCCAGATTTCGAGCATGGGATACCGGGGTAGGAAAAGTGCCCATCTGGTCCGGCCAATGTGCAGGGTTCCAGAGAACTTGATCCTTACCCAGAATCAGTATTTCCGTCTTGTCGCCGTTCAATTTTAACTGGTTTGTAGTCATCCAGTTCAATATTTTTAATAGTCCTTCCTTGAGTAACGACGGGGAGTGGGGACAAGATTCAGATAGGGAAAAAATGATTTGGGTGTCGTCGGCATAATTCATAAGCGTTAGACCTAACTTTTCAACAAGTTCTGCCAGAGGTTTAAGATAGATATTAAAAAACAGAGGGCTCAGGATGGACCCCTGAGGCACTCCATGTGATGCAGGTAGGGTGTCTGACACGGCTTGTGCAGATGCGATCTGAAAGGTTCTATTTGCCAGGAAGGATTTGATCCAATCCAGAGCCTTTCCTCTTACACCATTTGTATAAAGCTCTTTAATAAGCGTTTCATGAGAGATGGTGTCGAACGCCGCACTTAGGTCTAATAACACAAGTGCGACCGTCTGGCCTTGGTCAAGAAGTTTTCTGATATGTTCAGTGACACCTAACAGGGCGGTTTCAGTCGAGAAACCAGCCCTGAAGCCAGATTGCGAAGGATGGAGTAGGGAATTTTCTTCTGCAAAAGTGGCTAAAGTAGAGTGTACGTGTCTCTCAAGACATTTAGAAAAAGCAGGGAGCAGAGATATAGGTCTATAATTGGCCAGAATTTCTGGATTTGCAGTAGGCTTTTTCAAAAGGGGCGTCACCATGGCATGCTTCCATAAGGTTGGGACAGTGGCGAGATCAAGAGATAAGTTTAAGAGATTGGCAATGATTTCCAAAGACTGGTCATCCAATTTTTTAATAATTTTAATAGGGATGGGGTCCCTAGGGGAGCCGGATTTAACAGTTTTTAGGATTCCTTTCAATTTCTCTAATGAAAGAGTCGGCCAGGCTTCCAGTAAATTTTCACCCAGAGCAATGGGTTGAGGCAAAAATGGGTCAGGAAGAGGGGGAGGGTCAGGATCAGAATTTTTTGTCTTGATGTCTGAGATAATTTTATCGATTTTCTCAGTAAAGAAACAAGCTAACGCCTGGCATTGTTGTGTGCTTAGTGGGGGTGCAACAGCTGTGGTATGTGCGCCCGCCAATTCCTTGACTTTGGAAAAAAGAGTTTTAGGCATGTTAGTTGCTTCGATAATTGTTTTGAGTGAGCTAAAGAATGATGATGGATTAAACCCAGATCAGTTCACTGGGGGTGAGTGTTTGATTTGCTCAAACGCTCCGTCCATCACCCCCTTTGGTATCGCTTTTTCGCCCTAAGTTGGCAGGGTATGCCCAGACGTGGGTCCCTCGCTCACTTTGCCACTGGATTCCAGATAGCCTGGCTGATGAGGGTTATGAACCCGAAACTGGTCCCAGGATGCTTGTTTCCAACCCAGGGAAGACATGGCTTGTCAGTTCGGGCTGGACTGTTCCTATGAGGCACAGGGTCAGACTGATTTGCATATGGCCATGTCTGAACTGGGGTGGTGGAGTGACCTAAAGAATGATGATGGATTAAACCCAGATCAGTTGACTGGGGGTGAGTGTTTGATGTGCTCAAATGCTCCGTCCATCATCCCCTTTGGTATCGCTTTGTTCGCCCTAAGTTGGCAGAGTATGCCCAGACGTGGGTCCCTTGCTCACTTTGCCACTGGATTCAAGATAGCCTGGCTGATGAGGGTTATGAACCCGAAAACTGTCCCAGGATGCTTGTTTCCGGTCCAGGGAAGACATGGCTTGGCAGTTCAGGCTGGACTGTTCCCATGAGGCACAGGGTCAGACTGATTTGCATATGGCCATGTCTGAACTGGGGTGGTGGAGTGAGCTAAAGAATGATGATGGATTAAACCCAGATCAGTTGACTGGGGGTGAGTGTTTGATTTGCTCAAACGCTCCATCCATCATCCACTTTGGTATTGCTTTGGTCACCCTAAGTTGGCAGGGTATGCCCAGACGTGGGTCTCTTGCTCACTTTGCCACTGGATTCAAGATATCCTGGCTGATGAGGGTTATGAACCCGAAACCGGTCCCAGGATGCTTGTTTCCGGTCCAGGGAAGACATGGCTTGGCAGTTCGGGCTGGACTGTTCCCATGAGGCACAGGGTCAGACTGATTTGCATATGGCCATGTCTGAACTGGGGTGGTGGAGTGAGCTAAAGAATGATGATGGATTAAACCCAGATCAGTTGTCTGGGGGTGAGTGTTTGATTCGCTCAAACGCTCCGTCCATCGTCCCCTTTGGTATCGCTTTGTTCGCCCTAAATTGGCAGGGTATGCCCAGACGTGGGTCCCTTGCTCACTTTGCCACTGGATTCAAGATAGCCTGGCTGATGAGGGTTATGAAACCAAAACTGGTCCCAGGATGCTTGTTTCCGGTCCAGGGAAGACATAGCTTGGCAGTTCGGGCTGGACTGTTCCCATGACGCACAGGGTCAGACTGATTTGCATATGGTCATGTCTGAACTGGGGTGGTGGAGTGAGCTAAAGAATGATGATGGATTAAACCCAGATCAGTTGACTGGGGGTGAGTGTTTGATTTGCTCAAACGCTCCGTCCATCATCCCCTTTGGTATCGCTTTGTTCGCCCTAAGTTGGCAGGGTATGCCCAGACGTGGGTCCCTTGCTCACTTTGCCACTGGATTCAAGATAGCCTGGCTGATGAGGGTTATGAACCCGAAACCGGTCCCAGGATGCTTGTTTCCGGTCCAGGGAAGATATGGCTTGGCAAGTCGGGCTGAACTGCTCCCATGAGGCACAGGGTCAGACTGATTTGCATATGGCCATGTTTGAACTGGGGTGGTGGAGTGAGCTAAAGAATGATGATGGATGAAACCAAGATCAGTTGACTGGGGGTGAGCGTTTGATTTGCTCAAACGCTCCGTCCATCATCCCCTATGGTATCGCTTTGTTCGCACTAAGTTGGCAGGGTATGCCCAGACGTGGGTCCCCTTGCTGACTTTGCCACTGGATTCAAGATAGCCTGGCTGATGAGGGTTATGAGCCTGAAACCGGTCCCAGGATGCTTGTTTCTGGTCTAGGGAAGACATGGCTTGGCAGGTCGGGCTGAACTGCTCCCATGAGGCACAGGGTCAGACTGATTTGCATATGGCCATGTCTGAACTGGGGTGGTGGAGTGAGCTACAGAATGATGATGGATTAAACCCAGATCAGTTGACTGGGGGTGAGCGTTTGATTTGCTCAAACGCTCCGTCCATCATCCCCTTTGGTATTGCTTTGTTTGCCCTAAGTTGGCAGGGTATGCCCAGACGTGGGATCTTGCTTACTTTGCCACTGGATTCAACATAGCCTGGCTGATGAGGGTTATGAACCCGAAACCGGTCCCAGGATGCTTGTTTCCGGTCCAGGGAAGACATGGCTTGGCAGTTCGGGCTGGACTGTTCCCATGAGGCACAGGGTCAGACTGATTTGCATATGGCCATGTTTGAACTGGGGTGGTGGAGTGAGCTAAAGAATGTTGATGGATTAAACCCAGATCAGTTCACTGGGGGTGAGTGTTTGATTTTCTCAAACGCTCCGTCCATCACCCCCTTTGGTATCGCTTTGTTCGCCCTAAGTTGGCAGGGTATGCCCAGACGTGGGTCCCTCGCTCACTTTGCCACTGGATTCAAGATAGCCTGGCTGATGAGGGTTATGAACCCGAAACTGGTCCCAGGATGCTTGTTTCCAATCCAGGGAAGACATGGCTTGGCAGTTCGGGCTGGACTGTTCCCATGAGGCACAGGGTCAGACTGATTTGCATATGGCCATGTCTGAACTGGGGTGGTGGAGTGAGCTAAAGAATGATGATGGATTCAACCCAGATCAGTTGTCTGGGAGTGAGTGTTTGATTTGCTCAAACGCTCCGTCCATGATCCCCTTTGGTATCGCTTTGTTTGCCCTAAATTGGCAGGGTATGCCCAGACGTGGGTCCCTTGCTCACTTTGCCACTGGATTCAAGATAGCCTGGCTGATGAGGGTTATGAAACCAAAACTGGTCCCAGGATGCTTGTTTCCGGTCCAGGGAAGACATAGCTTGGCAGTTCGGGCTGGACTGTTCCCATGACGCACAGGGTCAGACTGATTTGCATATGGTCATGTCTGAACTAGGGTGGTGGAGTGAGCGAAAGAATGATGATGGATTAAACCCAGATCAGTTGACTGGGGATGAGTGTTTGATTTGCTCAAACGCTCCGTCAATCATCCCCTTTGGTATCACTTTGTTCGCCCTAAGTTGGCAGGGTATGCCCAGACGTGGGTCCCTTGCTCACTTTGCCACTGGATTCAAGATAGCCTGGCTGGTGAGGGTTATGAACCCGAAACCGGTCCCAGGATGCTTGTTTTTGGTCCAGGGAAGACATGGCTTGGCAGTTCGGGCTGAACGGTTCCCATGAGGCACAGGGTCAGACTGATTTGCATATGGCCATGTCTAAACAGGGGTGGTGGAGTGAGCTAAAGAATGATGATGGATTAAACCCAGATCGGTTGACTGGGGGTGAGTGTTTGATTTGCTCAAATGCTCCGTCCATCATCCCCTTTGGTATTGCTTTGTTCGCCCTAAGTTGGCAGGGTATGCCCAGACGTGGGTCCCTTGCTCACTTTGCCACTGGATTCAAGATAGCCAGGCTGATGAGGGTTATGAACCCGAAACCGGTCCCAGGATGCTTGTTTCCGGTCCAGGGAAGACATGGCTTGGCAGGTCGGGCTGGACTGCTCCCATGAGGCACAGGGTCAGACTGATTTGCATATGGCCATGTCTGAACTGGGGTGGTGGAGTGAGCTACAGAATGATGATGGATTAAACCCAGATCAGTTGACTGGGGGTGAGTGTTTGATTTTCTAAAACGCTCCGTCCATCATCCCATTTGGTATCACTTTGTTCGCACTAAGTTGGCAGGGAATGCCAAGACGTGGGTCCCTTGCTCACTTTGCCACTGGATTCAAGATAGCCTGGCTGATGAGGGTTATGAACCCGAAACTGGTCCCAGGATGCTTGTTTCCGGTCCAGGGAAGACATGGCTTGGCAGTTCGGGCTGGACTGCTCCCATGAAGCACAGGGTCAGACTGATTTGCATATGGCCATGTCTGAACTGGGGTGGTGGAGTGAGCTAAAGAATGATGATGGATGAAACCCAGATCAGTTGACTGGGGGTGAGCGTTTGATTTGCTCAAACGCTCCGTCCATCATCCCCTTTGGTATTGCTTTGTTCGCCCTAAGTTGGCAGGGTATGCCCAGACGTGGGTCCCCTTGCTGACTTTGCCACTGGATTCAAGATAGCCTGGCTGATGAGGGTTATGAGCCTGAAACCGGTCCCAGGATGCTTGTTTCTGGTCCAGGGAAGACATGGCTTGGCAGGTCGGGCTGGACTGCTCCCATGAGGTACAGGGTCAGACTGATTTGCATATGGCCATGTCTGAACTGGGGTGGAGGAGTGAGCTAAAGAATGATGATGGATTAAACCCAGATCAGTTGACTGGGCGTGAGTGTTTGATTTGCTCAAACGCTCCGTCCATCATCCCCTTTGGTATTGCTTTGTTTGCCCTAAGTTGGCAGGGTATGCCCAGACGTGGGACCTTGCTTACTTTGCCACTGGATTCAACATAGCCTGGCTGATGAGGGTTATGAACCCGAAACCGGTCCCAGAATGCTTGTTTCCGGTCCAGGGAAGACATGGCTTGGCAGTTCGGGCTGGACTGTTCCCATGAGGCACAGGGTCAGACTGATTTGCATATGGCCATGTCTGAAATTGGGTGGTGGAGTGAGCTAAAGAATGATGATGGATTAAACCCAGATCAGTTCACTGGGGGTGAGTGTTTGATTTGCTCAAACGCTCCGTCCATCACCCCCTTTGGTATCGCTTTGTTCGCCCTAAGTTGGCAGGGTATGCCCAGACGTGGGTCCCTCGCTCACTTTGCCACTGGATTCAAGATAGCCTGGCTGATGAGGGTTATGAACCCGAAACTGGTCCCAGGATGCTTGTTTCCAATCCAGGGAAGACATGGCTTGGCAGTTCGGGCTGGACTGTTCCCATGAGGCACAGGGTCAGACTGATTTGCATATGGCCATGTCTGAACTGGGGTGGTGGAGTGAGCTAAAGAATGATGATGGATGAAACCCAGATCAGTTGACTGGGGGTGAGCGTTTGATTTGCTCAAACGCTCCGTCCATCATCCCCTTTGGTATTGCTTTGTTTGCCCTAAGTTGGCAGGGTATGCCCAGACGTGGGATCTTGCTTACTTTGCCACTGGATTCAACATAGCCTGGCTGATGAGGGTTATGAACCCGAAACCGGTCCCAGGATGCTTGTTTCCGGTCCAGGGAAGACATGGCTTGGCAGTTCGGGCTGGACTGTTCCCATGAGGCACAGGGTCAGACTGATTTGCATATGGCCATGTCTGAACTGGGGTGGTGGAGTGAGCTAAAGAATGATGATGGATTAAACCTAGATCAGTTCACTGGGGGTGAGTGTTTGATTTGCTCAAACGCTCCGTCCATCACCCCCTTTGGTATCGCTTTGTTCGCCCTAAGTTGGCAGGGTATGCCCAGACGTGGGTCCCTCGCTCACTTTGCCACTGGATTCAAGATAGCCTGGCTGATGAGGGTATGAACCCGAAACTGGTCCCAGGATGCTTGTTTCCAATCCAGGGAAGACATGGCTTGGCAGTTCGGGCTGGACTGTTCCCATGAGGCACAGGGTCAGACTGATTTGCATATGGCCATGTCTGAACTGGGGTGGTGGAGTGAGCTAAAGAATGATGATGGATTCAACCCAGATCAGTTGTCTGGGAGTGAGTGTTTGATTTGCTCAAATGCTCCGTCCATGATCCCCTTTGGTATCGCTTTGTTCGCCCTAAATTGGCAGGGTATGCCCAGACGTGGGTCCCTTGCTCACTTTGCCACTGGATTCAAGATAGCCTGGCTGATGAGGGTTATGAAACCAAAACTGGTCCCAGGATGCTTGTTTCCGGTCCAGGGAAGACATAGCTTGGCAGTTCGGGCTGGACTGTTCCCATGACGCACAGGGTCAGACTGATTTGCATATGGTCATGTCTGAACTAGGGTGGTGGAGTGAGCTAAAGAATGATGATGGATTAAACCCAGATCAGTTGACTGGGGATGAGTGTTTGATTTGCTCAAACGCTCCGTCAATCATCCCCTTCGGTATCACTTTGTTCGCCCTAAGTTGGCAGGGTATGCCCAGACGTGGGTCCCTTGCTCACTTTGCCACTGGATTCAAGATAGCCTGGCTGGTGAGGGTTATGAACCCGAAACCGGTCCCAGGATGCTTGTTTTTGGTCCAGGGAAGACATGGCTTGGCAGTTCGGGCTGAACGGTTCCCATGAGGCACAGGGTCAGACTGATTTGCATATGGCCATGTCTGAACAGGGGTGGTGGAGTGAGCTAAAGAATGATGATGGATTAAACCCAGATCGGTTGACTGGGGGTGAGTGTTTGATTTGCTCAAATGCTCCGTCCATCATCCCCTTTGGTATCGCTTTGTTCGCCCTAAGTTGGCAGGGTATGCCCAGACGTGGGCGATCTTGCTTACTTTGCCACTGGATTCAACATAGCCTGGCTGATGAGGGTTATGAACCCGAAACCGGTCCCAGGATGCTTGTTTCCGGTCCAGGGAAGACATGGCTTGGCAGGTCGGGCTGGACTGCTCCCATGAGGCACAGGGTCAGACTGATTTGCATATGGCCATGTCTGAACTGGGGTGGTGGAGTGAGCTACAGAATGATGATGGATTAAACCCAGATCAGTTGACTGGGGGTGAGTGTTTGATTTTCTAAAACGCTCCGTCCATCATCCCATTTGGTATCACTTTGTTCGCCCTAAGTTGGCAGGGAATGCCCAGACGTGGGTCCCTTGCTCACTTTGCCACTGGATTCAAGATAGCCTGGCTGATGAGGGTTATGAACCCGAAACTGGTCCCAGGATGCTTGTTTCCGGTCCAGGGAAGACATGGCTTGGCAGTTCGGGCTGGACTGCTCCCATGAAGCACAGGGTATGACTGATTTGCATATGGACATGTCTGAACTGGGGTGGTGGAGTGAGCTAAAGAATGATGATGGATGAAACCCAGATCAGTTGACTGAGGGTGAGCGTTTGATTTGCTCAAACGCTCCGTCCATCATCCCCTTTGGTATCGCTTTGTTCGCCCTAAGTTGGCAGGGTATGCCCAGACGTGGGTCCCCTTGCTGACTTTGCCACTGGATTCAAGATAGCCTGGGAGATGAGGATTATGAGCCTGAAACCGGTCCCAGGATGCTTGTTTCTGGTCCAGGGAAGACATGGCTTGGCAGGTCGGGCTGGACTGTTCCCATGAGGCACAGGGTCAGACTGATTTGCATATGGCCATGTCTGAACTTGGGTGGTGGAGTGAGCTAAAGAATGATGATGGATTAAACCCAGATCAGTTCACTGGGGGTGAGTGTTTGATTTTCTCAAACGCTCCGTCCATCACCCCCTTTGGTATCGCTTTGTTCGCCCTAAGTTGGCAGGGTATGCCCAGACGTGGGTCCCTCGCTCACTTTGCCACTGGATTCAAGATAGCCTGGCTGATGAGGGTTATGAACCCGAAACTGGTCCCAGGATGCTTGTTTCCAATCCAGGGAAGATATGGCTTGGCAGTTCGGGCTGGACTGTTCCCATGAGGCACAGGGTCAGACTGATTTGCATATGGCCATGTCTGAACTGGGGTGGTGGAGTGAGCTAAAGAATGATGATGGATTCAACCCAGATCAGTTGTCTGGGAGTGAGTGTTTGATTTGCTCAAACGCTCCGTCCATGATCCCCTTTGGTATCGCTTTGTTCGCCCTAAATTGGCAGGGTATGCCCAGACGTGGGTCCCTTGCTCACTTTGCCACTGGATTCAAGATAGCCTGGCTGATGAGGGTTATGAAACCAAAACTGGTCCCAGGATGCTTGTTTACGGTCCAGGGAAGACATAGCTTGGCAGTTCGGGCTGGACTGTTCCCATGACGCACAGGGTCAGACTGATTTGCATATGGCCATGTCTGAACTGGGGTGGTGGAGTGAGCTAAAGAATGATGATGGATTAAACCCAGATCAGTTGTCTGGGGTTGAGTGTTTGATTTGCTCAAACGCTCCGTCCATCGTCCCCTTTGGTATCGCTTTGTTCGCCCTAAATTGGCAGGGTATGCCCAGACGTGGGTCCCTTGCTCAGTTTGCCACTGGATTCAAGATAGCCTGGCTGATGAGGGTTATGAAACCAAAACTGGTCCCAGGATGCTTGTTTCCGGTCCAGGGAAGACATAGCTTGGCAGTTCGGGCTGGACTGTTCCCATGACGCACAGGGTCAGACTGATTTGCATATGGTCATGTCTGAACTGGGGTGGTGGAGTGAGCTAAAGAATGATGATGGATTAAACCCAGATCAGTTGACTGGGAATGAGTGTTTGATTTGCTCAAACGCTCCGTCCATCATCCCCTTTGGTATCACTTTGTTCGCCCTAAGTTGGCAGGGTATGCCCAGACGCGGGTCCCTTGCTCACTTTGCCACTGGATTCAAGATAGCCTGGCTGATGAGGGTTATGAACCCGAAACCGCTCCCAGGATGCTTGTTTCCGGTCCAGGGAAGACATGGCTTGGCAGTTCGGGCTGGACTGTTCCCATGAGGCACAGGGTCAGACTGATTTGCATATGGCCATGTCTGAACTGGGGTGGTGGAGTGAGCTAAAGAATGATGATGGATTAAACCCAGATCAGTTGTCTGGGGGTGAGTGTTTGATTTGCTCAAACGCTCCGTCCATCGTCCCCTTTGGTATCGCTTTGTTCGCCCTAAATTGGCAGGGTATGCCCAGACGTGGGTCCCTTGCTCACTTTGCCACTGGATTCAAGATAGCCTGGCTGATGAGGGTTATGAAACCAAAACTGGTCCCAGGATGCTTGTTTCCGGTCCAGGGAAGACATAGCTTGGCAGTTCGGGCTGGACTGTTCCCATGACGCACAGGGTCAGACTGATTTGCATATGGTCATGTCTGAACTGGGGTGGTGGAGTGAGCTAAAGAATGATGATGGATTAAACCCAGATCAGTTGACTGGGGGTGAGTGTTTGATTTTCTAAAACGCTCCGTCCATCATCCCCTTTGGTATCACTTTGTTTGCCCTAAGTTGGCAGGGAATGCCCAGACGTGGGTCCCTTGCTCACTTTGCCACTGGATTCAAGATAGCCTGGCTGATGAGGGTTATGAACCCGAAACTGGTCCCAGGATGCTTGTTTCCGGTCCAGGGAAGACATGGCTTGGCAGTTCGGGCTGGACTGCTCCCATGAAGCACAGGGTCAGACTGATTTGCATATGGCCATGTCTGAACTGGGGTGGTGGAGTGAGCTAAAGAATGATGATGGATGAAACCCAGATCAGTTGACTGGGGGTGAGCGTTTGATTTGCTCAAACGCTCCGTCCATCATCCCCTATGGTATCGCTTTGTTCGCACTAAGTTGGCAGGGTATGCCCAGACGTGGGTCCCCTTGCTGACTTTGCCACTGGATTCAAGATAGCCTGGCTGATGAGGGTTATGAGCCTGAAACCGGTCCCAGGATGCTTGTTTCTGGTCCAGGGAAGACATGGCTTGGCAGGTCGGGCTGGACTGCTCCCATGAGGTACAGGGTCAGACTGATTTGCATATGGCCATGTCTGAACTGGGGTGGTGGAGTGAGCTAAAGAATGATGATGGATTAAACCCAGATCAGTTGACTGGGGGTGAGTGTTTGATTTGCTCAAACGCTCCGTCCATCATCCCCTTTGGTATTGCTTTGTTTGCCCTAAGTTGGCAGGGTATGCCCAGACGTGGGACCTTGCTTACTTTGCCACTGGATTCAACATAGCCTGGCTGATGAGGGTTATGAACCCGAAACCGGTCCCAGGATGCTTGTTTCCGGTCCAGGGAAGACATGGCTTGGCAGTTCGGGCTGGACTGTTCCCATGAGGCACAGGGTCAGACTGATTTGCATATGGCCATGTCTGAACTGGGGTGGTGGAGTGAGCTAAAGAATGATGATGGATTAAACCCAGATCAGTTCACTGGGGGTGAGTGTTTGATTTGCTCAAACGCTCTGTCCATCACCCCCTTTGGTATCGCTTTGTTCGCCCTAAGTTGGCAGGGTATGCCCAGACGTGGGTCCCTCGCTCACTTTGCCACTGGATTCAAGATAGCCTGGCTGATGAGGGTTATGAACCCGAAACTGGTCCCAGGATGCTTGTTTCCAATCCAGGGAAGACATGGCTTGGCAGTTCGGGCTGGACTGTTCCCATGAGGCACAGGGTCAGACTGATTTGCATATGGCCATGTCTGAACTGGGGTGGTGGAGTGAGCTAAAGAATGATGATGGATTCAACCCAGATCAGTTGTCTGGGAGTGAGTGTTTGATTTGCTCAAACGCTCCGTCCATGATCCCCTTTGGTATCGCTTTGTTCGCCCTAAATTGGCAGGGTATGCCCAGACGTGGGTCCCTTGCTCACTTTGCCACTGGATTCAAGATAGCCTGGCTGATGAGGGTTATGAAACCAAAACTGGTCCCAGGATGCTTGTTTCCGGTCCAGGGAAGACATAGCTTGGCAGTTCGGGCTGGACTGTTCCCATGACGCACAGGGTCATACTGATTTGCATATGGTCATGTCTGAACTGGGGTGGTGGAGTGAGCTAAAGAATGATGATGGATTAAACCTAGATCAGTTGACTGGGGATGAGTGTTTGATTTGCTCAAACGCTCCGTCAATCATCCCCTTCGGTATCACTTTGTTCGCCCTAAGTTGGCAGGGTATGCCCAGACGTGGGTCCCTTGCTCACTTTGCCACTGGATTCAAGATAGCCTGGCTGGTGAGGGTTATGAACCCGAAACCGGTCCCAGGATGCTTGTTTTTGGTCCAGGGAAGACATGGCTTGGCAGTTCGGGCTGAACGGTTCCCATGAGGCACAGGGTCAGACTGATTTGCATATGGCCATGTCTGAACAGGGGTGGTGGAGTGAGCTAAAGAATGATGATGGATTAAACCCAGATCGGTTGACTGGGGGTGAGTGTTTGATTTGCTCAAATGCTCCGTCCATCATCCCCTTTGGTATCGCTTTGTTCGCCCTAAGTTGGCAGGGTATGCCCAGACGTGGGTCCCTTGCTCACTTTGCCACTGGATTCAAGATAGCCAGGCTGATGAGGGTTATGAACCCGAAACCGGTCCCAGGATGCTTGTTTCCGGTCCAGGGAAGACATGGCTTGGCAGGTCGGGCTGGACTGCTCCCATGAGGCACAGGGTCAGACTGATTTGCATATGGCCATGTCTGAACTGGGGTGGTGGAGTGAGCTACAGAATGATGATGGATTAAACCCAGATCAGTTGACTGGGGGTGAGTGTTTGATTTTCTAAAACGCTCCGTCCATCATCCCATTTGGTATCACTTTGTTCGCCCTAAGTTGGCAGGGAATGCCCAGACGTGGGTCCCTTGCTCACTTTGCCACTGGATTCAAGATAGCCTGGCTGATGAGTGTTATGAGCCTGAAACCGGTCCCAGAATGCTTGTTTCTGGTCCAGGGAAGACATGGCTTGGCAGGTCGGGCTGGACTGCTCCCATGAGGTACAGGGTCAGACTGATTTGCATATGGCCATGTCTGAACTGGGGTGGTGGAGTGAGCTAAAGAATGATGATGGATTAAACCCAGATCAGTTGACTGGGGGTGAGTGTTTGATTTGCTCAAACGCTCCGCCCATCATCCCCTTTGGTATTGCTTTGTTTGCCCTAAGTTGGCAGGGTATGCCCAGACGTGGGCGATCTTGCTTACTTTGCCACTGGATTCAACATAGCCTGGCTGATGAGGGTTATGAACCCGAAACCGGTCCCAGGATGCTTGTTTCCTGTCCAGGGAAGACATGGCTTGGCAGTTCGGGCTGGACTGTTCCCATGAGGCACAGGGTCAGACTGATTTGCATATGGCCATGTCTGAACTTGGGTGGTGGAGTGAGCTAAAGAATGATGATGGATTAAACCCAGATCAGTTCACTGGGGGTGAGTGTTTGATTTGCTCAAACGCTCCGTCCATCACCCCCTTTGGTATCGCTTTGTTCGCCCTAAGTTGGCAAGGTATGCCCAGACGTGGGTCCCTCGCTCACTTTGCCACTGGATTCAAGATAGCCTGGCTGATGAGGGTTATGAACCCGAAACTGGTCCCAGGATGCTTGTTTCCAATCCAGGGAAGACATGGCTTGGCAGTTCGGGCTGGACTGTTCCCATGAGGCACAGGGTCAGACTGATTTGCATATGGCCATGTCTGAACTGGGGTGGTGGAGTGAGCTAAAGAATGATGATGGATTAAACCCAGATCAGTTCACTGGGGGTGAGTGTTTGATTTGCTCAAACGCTCCGTCCATCACCCCCTTTGGTATCGCTTTGTTCGCCCTAAGTTGGCAAGGTATGCCCAGACGTGGGTCCCTCGCTCACTTTGCCACTGGATTCAAGATAGCCTGGCTGATGAGGGTTATGAACCCGAAACTGGTCCCAGGATGCTTGTTTCCAATCCAGGGAAGACATGGCTTGGCAGTTCGGGCTGGACTGTTCCCATGAGGCACAGGGTCAGACTGATTTGCATATGGCCATGTCTGAACTGGGGTGGTGGAGTGAGCTAAAGAATGATGATGGATTCAACCCAGATCAGTTGTCTGGGAGTGAGTGTTTGATTTGCTCAAACGCTCCGTCCATGATCCCCTTTGGTATCGCTTTGTTCGCCCTAAATTGGCAGGGTATGCCCAGACGTGGGTCCCTTGCTCACTTTGCCACTGGATTCAAGATAGCCTGGCTGATGAGGGTTATGAAACCAAAACTGGTCCCAGGATGCTTGTTTACGGTCCAGGGAAGACATAGCTTGGCAGTTCGGGCTGGACTGTTCCCATGACGCACAGGGTCAGACTGATTTGCATATGGTCATGTCTGAACTGGGGTGGTGGAGTGAGCTAAAGAATGATGATGGATTAAACCCAGATCAGTTGACTGGGGATGAGTGTTTGATTTGCTCAAACGCTCCGTCAATCATCCACTTCGGTATCACTTTGTTTGCCCTAAGTTGGCAGGGTATGCCCAGACGTGGGTCCCTTGCTCACTTTGCCACTGGATTCAAGATAGCCTGGCTGGTGAGGGTTATGAACCCGAAACCGGTCCCAGGATGCTTGTTTTTGGTCCAGGGAAGACATGGCTTGGCAGTTCGGGCTGAACGGTTCCCATGAGGCACAGGGTCAGACTGATTTGCATATGGCCATGTTTGAACAGGGGTGGTGGAGTGAGCTAAAGAATGATGATGGATTAAACCCAGATCAGTTGACTGGGGGTGAGTGTTTGATTTGCTCAAATGCTCCGTCCATCATCCCCTTTGGTATCGCTTTGTTCGCCCTAAGTTGGCAGGGTATGCCCAGACGTGGGTCCCTTGCTCACTTTGCCACTGGATTCAAGATAGCCTGGCTGATGAGGGTTATGAACCCGAAACCGGTCCCAGGATGCTTGTTTCCGGTCCAGGGAAGACTTGGCTTGGCAGGTCGGGCTGGACTGTTCCCATGAGGCACAGGGTCAGACTGATTTGCATATGGCCATGTCTGACCTGGGGTGGTGGAGTGAGCTAAAGAATAATGATGGATTAAACCCAGATCAGTTGACTGGGGGTGAGTGTTTGATTTGCTCAAACGCTCCGTCCATCATCCCCTTTGGTATCGCTTTGTTCGCCCTAAGTTGGCAGGGTATGCCCAGACATGTGTCCCTTGCTCACTTTGCCACTGAATTCAAGATAGCCTGGCTGATGAGGGTTATGAACCCGAAACCAGACCCAGGATGCTTGTTTCCGGTCCAGGGAAGACATAGCTTGGCAGTTCGGGCTGGACTGTTCCCATGAGGCACAGGGTCAGACTGATTTGCGTATGGCCATGTCTGAACTGGGGCGGTGGAGTGAGCTAAAGAATGATGATGGATTAAACCCAGATCAGTTGACTGGGGGTGAGTGTTTGATTTGCTCAAACGCTCCGTCCATCATCCCCTTTGTTATCACTTTTATAAAGTTGCCATTTTCTTGTTCTGAACCTTTGGCACCTGGAACCTGTTTCCTGGGTCACATGACTAGGTGTAGTTGGCAGTTGGTCTTTGTGTATTCCTCCCAGGCAGCCACATAATAAAAGGTCTGGGTGATGGCAGGATGAGATCAACGTCTCCATTTGGCACTCTCTATATACTTCTATACCTCACAATCAAGGATTACACGCAGTAGAATCCTTCTTGGTGCATCACGAGATCTACTTTTGTTAGAGCTACTACATTTGACACTTTTTCGCAGTTATTTCACTTGGAACAAAGAGTTTTATCTACAACTATCGGGCACATCCATGGGAAATTGCGCAGTTCCTTGCTACGCTAAGTTATTCATGCATCGGTTCGAAATTAATACCATTCTCCAAAAATCAGAGTGCCTTCAAAATTTGGTAATATATTGGATCTACATAGATTATATTTCCTAATATGGAAGGGTCAAGAATCTCAACTTGTCACAGCTATTTATTATTTGAACACTATTGATGAACGAATCAGCTTTAACAATACAATAAGCAACAACTGTATTACATTCTTAGATGTGGCTATCACTATACAGGGAAATAAACTGGAAACAGATGTGTTTACCAAAGCAACTGACAGAAATAATTTACTTCACTATAACAGCTGTCATCAAAGTGCTCTCAAACAGCATCTACCTTACTCTCAATTATTAAGGATTAAGAGAATTTCATCCAAAGAGGAAAAGTATGACATTAACTGCAAGAAAATAGTTGAGAAATTCAAAGAAAGAAAATATCCTAACAGTGTCATCAAAAAAGCAGTTAAAAGAGCAAAAACAAAAGACCGAAACCAGTTGATACCCAAACAAAAAGCTGCAAACACACCTGAAAGACAAGTATTTGTCTCTAAATACTGCACCCAGAGCTATCAGATCAAGAAAATGATGCTAAAACACCGGTCCATGGTGCAAACTGAAATTGACTTCAGGGGAATTTTTCAAAATCCTACACTTTTTTCATACCAGAGAACCAGAAATCTCAGAGAATGTTTAAATGTTTAACAAAATCCACCAAACCTATCACCATTGTACACAAAGGGACTACTCCATGACTTAATTGCGGTCATTGCAACAACATAATCAAAGGTGATACCATGACATACCCTACAAAAGGACCTGGGAAAAACGGAGCATAAGATAAAAATTCGACTGACTGAACACAAGAGTAATATACGCAACCACTACGATAAATCACTGGTAGCTGTACACTTTATAATATTCAAACACAATGTCAGGCAACTGAGGTTTTTAATTTTAGAAACCGTGCCAGTTAAGTAAGGGAGAGACAACAAAAAATGGTTGTTACCACGTGAATTGTTCTGAATCCCAAAGGTCTAAATGAATGGTTGGATTTTAGTTGTTATTTGTGAAATGTTATTCATTGCTTTGCTAATGTAAACTGCAGTTTCCTTTCTCAAAGACGTTTTGTTACATGATACTTTCAATGTAATTTTTTTCTAACTCTTATTTAGTTTGGATTATATTGTTCTGTATTTTCGCAGGATGTATTATTTTTAATGAACTTTTGGATCAGAAGTAACTGTGTACCACTCTCAGACGTTACATTTCAAAATGGCGGGATCTTCATCGCCATCAGGTTGTCAAGTTCACACACTTTGTCCCTCTTCACTTTTTCCACTTCGCTTTCTTTTATTTTTTCACCCGGGCTTTGCTCACAGTACTTCACCCGGGCACTTTGCTCACATAACTTCGTTTGACTTTCCATGCACGGGCGCACAGACAGTAACCACGTTGATCGGAATGTTTTCTTTTGGGCTATGATGCATGTTGAGTTCCTGTTCAAGAATCACAACTTTTCTGCACTTTTTTACCTAGCCTTTCCTTCGGTTAATTACTTGCATGTAACTTACACAACGTAACAACCTAGAGCTCATCCACCTTGGCTTGTTTAAAGTACATTGACCCTTAAATTTCACATACAGTAGAGCACTGGGGTTCACGCACATACAATAGATTGTGTCTGGTTCTTGATTTATAAGGCTATTTCCTCACTTCTGGTATTTCTTTAATACTGGTTGGCCTTATCAAACTTTTCTGGCGTTTCACAGTTGCATAGACAATTGTATCTGTTTTCTGTTTTACCGGGGTGTCTTTTGGTTTTCTTTTCCTCAGCATCGATACTCACTTATTTATATCGACTGACCGGTTCAGAGTGGTCAGAGCGCGCTGCGCTGTTTGCTGTTGTTTTGCCGTTTTTGAGGCATTTTTTAAAAATCTCCCGTTTTGTATTTATTTTTATTTTTTGTTTTGTTTTGCCCTTGTTCTTACATTGTGTCCACTCACCTGCACAATAATTGTGATTTCACCGCGCTTTTGCGGGCCCTTTCCCTGTTACTCGCGACTTTGGCGGCCATATTAGGGGAGTGTAGGACGGCTGGAGGTGCCATCTGATTGGACGGTGGAGCGTCACAAGGACGCTTGACCTCTCTTAAGGAGGGTAAACCTCAGGGTCAGTCTTCCAAGTGGATCGACTGACCGGTTCAGAGTGGTCAGAGCACGCTGCGCTGTTTGCTGTCGTTTTGCCGTTTTGAGGCATTTTTTAAAAATCTCCCGTTTTGTATTTATTTTTATTTTTTGTTTTGTTTTGCCCTTGTTCTTACATTGTGTCCACTCACCTGCACAATAATTGTGATTTCACCGCGCTTTTGCGGGTCCTTTCCCTGTTACTCGCGACTTTGGCGGCCATATTAGGGGAGTGTAGGACGGCTGGAGGCGCCATCTGATTGGACGGTGGAGCATCACAAGGACGCTTGACCTCTCTTAAGGAGGTCATGCGGACGCGCAGTGGATACGCCGGATCACCGCCGGAGTCACGCCAGAGTCCAGCCCGTCTGTGCCCATCCGGGCCCAGACGGGCTTAGGGCCAGGGCCCTTGGCAAAGGTGCCTGAAATAAGGATTACATATTCCCGTGAGGACATCTTGTTATTACGCCCCCCGAAAGATACAATATGTAAGTATATTCACAAAGGCCTAAAACTGTTCTCGGGTTGTAGGATTTGTCAGTCGACTCAGTCAGCGAAGGGCAGGAATGCCCTGTCCATGGCTCTGTTGAATTGTAGATCCCTTCCTAGCCATGCTTTAGAAATTAGTTTTCTTATACAAGATTTTGATCTGGATATTTTGTTTCTGACGGAAACCTGGATCACATCTTGTGCGGGGGTGGATATAGTTCGAGCCCCCCCCCCCAGGCTTTCTAATATACCATCTTGATAGACCTGTGGGACGAGGGGGCGGCATTGCCATTATATACAGAGATACTTTCGTGTGTAGGGCTCAGCCTGGAGGGGTGCTAGATTGTGAGAGCTGTCAGTTTTCCCTGCGTATCTCACCTACGTTGTCGGTGTCAGGTCTATTGGTCTACCGCCCCCCAGGTGGTTTGGGCAATTTTGTTAGTTCACTGATGGAAGCAGTTGCTTTTGGCTGCCTCCACGGCCAACTTTTTAGCGTTAGGAGACTTTAATCTCCATTTTAATGATCCGGCAGATCTAACAGCGGCAGACCTGGAGGGTGATCTTAAAGCTTATGAGTTGAGTTTAATTAATACGGGAGCCACGCATATTAAAGGTCATTTGTTGGACCCCATTTTTTCTAACATGCCCCTTCTCCTCTCCCGTGGTCAGATCACTTTTTGGTGCCTTTTACTTGGCAAGTGGAGCGAATGGTGATCCCTCTCCCAAAGGTTCATACTCTGGAGAGAGCCTGGTCTAGGCTTGCGGTGGACAGCTGGACTACTATTCTTGAAGGTATGTGTCCTTCTCCAGTCGCGGACCCGGTATGCGCAGATGTGAATATCAACCAGTGGCTGACCAGCTGTCTTGATGTTATCATTCCTAAAAAGAGAATGTTAAAAAGGGAGAAAAGGTCGGTTTCTGCCCCATGGTACACTCCTGATTTGAGATCCCTCAGGAGGGGATGCAAGAGGTTGGCGAGGGCATGGAGAAAGGAAGGGGTGGAAGCTAAGCGAGTGGAGTATCGCACGGCAATCAGGGCGTATAAATCTGCTCTTCGTCATGCTAAGGCCCAATTCTTTGAGGAGAGAATAAAAAGCTCCGTCAATTCCTCCAGAGAAACTTTTAGAGTGGTAAATGAACTTCTCAAAGTCCCCGAGCCCCTGGTAACCCACGACAGCCCAGGTGAGAAATGCAAGGAGCTGGCAAACTATTTTAATATGAAAATAGTTAATATTCTCAGCGCCTTACCACAGGATGTCCAAAGAATAGATATGGGTAATTAGTCTCGAGAAGTTTTTGTTCATTTGGATACCTTTGGGCCAGTTTCAGTTGATGAAGTCCGTAAGGAACTGGGCTCTTTGAAAAGTGGTTCCCCTAGGGACCCTGTCCCTATGAGATTCCTGAAACAGGTAGCAACCACTATTGTGGCTCCGGTCACGGATCTCATTAATGCATCTTTTGCTCAGGGCTTGGTGCCACCGAGCTGGAAGAGAGCAGTGGTAAAGGCTCTTCTGAAAAAACCAAATTTAGATCCTTCTGATTTGGCAAATTTCAGGCCTATTTCCCTGCTTCCTGGTCTCGGTAAGATCGCTGAAAGGCTGGTGAATCTGCAGCTGTCACACTTCTTGGAGTCCAATGGCTTGCTGCGAGGTTCTCAAACCGGATTCCGGCCTGGTCAGGGCACTGACACCGCTCTTCTGGCAGTCGTTGAGGAAGCTAGGAGCATTTTGGATTCAGGAGGGTCAGTGGCAGTGATCCTCCTGGACCTTAGTGCGGCGTTCGACACGGTAAACCATCAAGTGTTGATCCAACGGCTGGCAGATATAGGGGTTGCAGGAGTGGCTCTGAAGTGGCTTAGGTCATTTCTCCGTTATCGGACATATCAGGTTTGGGAAGGCAGTGAACGGTCAGTGTCTATCCCCCTCCAGTGTGGTGTGCCACAGGGCTCTTCTTTGAGCCCTACATTGTTTAATGTATATATGGCCCCCCTGGAGGACGTGGTGGCCCCATTTGGTATTAAAATCGTCAGCTATGCCGACGATACGCAGCTGGTGGTCACCTTATCCCAACTTGTGGATAACCCCGATTCGCCGCACTCCTGCATGTCCAAAGTTCACACCTGGATGTGCGAATCAGCGTTAAAGCTGAACGGTTCAAAGACCGAACTAATACTGATAGGACACAAAACTCCTTCTCTCCCTCTGACTAGCTGGCCCAGCTGTCTGGGAGCTCTGCCGAGCCCTAAAGAGGAGATCAAAAGCCTGGGGATCTGGTTGGAACAAGATCTTTCTTTCAGGACCCAGGCGAAAAAAATGGCAGGAGTATGTTTTGGTCTTCTTCGGTCAGCTCGTAAAGTTCTCCCCCTGCTGCCTTGGACATCTAGGAAGTTACTTATTCAGGGGCTTATTGTATCTAGATTAGATTACAGTAATACCATTTTTTTAGGTGCCCCTGAAGCTACGTTTAACAAACTTCAGCAAGTTCAAAATGCTGCTGCTAGGCTGCTTATGCATACACCAAGGAGACAGTCAGCCAGACCTGCACTGAAGGCCCTGCATTGGCTTCCGGTGCGGGAAAGGGTCAAATTTAAGGCTCTTTGCACCGCGCATAAAATTCTTAAGGGGAAGGGACCTCCTATCCTGCGGAATCTAGTTGTGCCTTATAAAGCCAATAGGGCCTTGCGATCTGACCAAAAACATCTCCTTCAAGTCCCCAGGGTTAAAAGGGCGCGGGCCGGTGGGCGAAGATATTCGGTTAACATAGCCATTTTGTGGAACAGACTTCCCCTGAGCCTGCGCTCTGAGACATGCATCTTACGGTTCCGGAAATTTCTTAAAACTTACCTTTTCCCTGCCTAACGCTGCTGAATTGTCCGCTTTGTATGGTTGTCTCCCTGGACAAGCACTGGGATGCCCGAGGGTAACTATGCGCTATATAAATCTCTTATTCATTCATATTTATTTTAAGTACTTTTTAAATCAATTTCACATGCTATTGTTTCTGTAAGCATTACGGATGCTCATCTTTCACTGTCAATGTACTTTTTTGCATTTTACATCATTTAAACAGTTGCGGTCTTTACATTTTCTGGATCATTGATTAGTGATATTTTGGATAATTTTTAGGATATTCTCCCCTGATGAAGGGCGCCGTCCCAAACTGCATTGTGATCTATATAATGGAATTCGTTTGATCAAATGAATAGCGGATTCTTGTCTTTAATTGTGATTTCGCAACACGATGAACATGATTACAAAATAATGGACTTTATTATTTAATAAATTATTATGTGAGGATCAAATCCACACGACAAATTAGTAATTATTAGAGGGAATTTACCAAAAGCAGTGCCAAATGGGTATGTTGATCTCATTGAAGATAACTCAAACTGCACACTATATTTTTTACACCCTAGATCGGAGGGCGGTGCCCACTTGCACTCTATACTAGTTGAATTGGTTTATTACAGTGATTTCACATTGTTTACTTAAAGAGTGCCACAAATTATTCATTTATATATGTTGGCAGGATGGGCCATCCTGACTTGATCAGAGGGGTGAAGCTGTCACCTGTCTCACTTGCACTTCAGAGACACTGCATCAGCTCACACACAAAGGGCTTATCACTAGCCTATTGTGCCTGCAGATAGACTAGGACCCGGGAACAGTGGCAGGAAATTCCATACACTTCTGCAGGTGGAAGACTCCAGAGGTTTCTTCCAGTTCAAAATTGGCACCAGGTATAAAAATGAGACCTTCAGACTTATTGTTCAGTACACTCCTGTACTGAAAAATCACCACTCATGCACAAATACAGCCAATGACACACCCACTCACTCACCAATACAGCCACTCACACAGCAATTCACTCACCCACACAACTACTCATGCACCCACTTATACATCCATACAGCTACTTACACACCCACACACACAAGGATACAGTCACACAGCCACTCACATAATATATTTTAGAAATAGTATCACTCAGTAGTAGTGCACCTAGTATACTAATGTAACTTTTGTAGTAGGTTGGTATATATGTTTAACACCCATAAACTCATTTGAGATGTCATCAGTATGTCATCAGTGATGTCACTGACCATGTCATGAGTGATGTAATATGTGAGGTCAGAAGCAGTGCA
This sequence comes from Triturus cristatus, assembly GCF_964204655.1. NCBI lineage: Eukaryota > Metazoa > Chordata > Amphibia > Caudata > Salamandridae > Triturus > Triturus cristatus. Next base: position 370,242,639 of record NC_140584.1, on the reverse strand, counting down.
TTGCGGGGGCATAAGTTATAGTTAACTCAGGTAACTATAACTGCTGAATTTCACTGGTTATGTATAAGTGAAATCTTAAACTCTTGCCCCTGTAACTTTTGTTTTTTTCAGGGAATTTCTAAGGTTTTTAAAATTGTATTTCCTTACTATAAAATCCCTGTAACCTTTGTTTTTAAGTTAATTTCTATCTTTTTTTAAGTAGTAGTCATATTTGAAGAGTGGTGGAGAAAGGGGATGGGCCCCCCAACCAACTCTCAGGAATCCCACTGTATGGGACTTACTGGAGGTAACAGTGGAACTTATTTGCCCCCAAGGTCCCTAAGCATCCAAGAGAACTTCATCCCCCAACCAGTAGTGTGCCAGGAAGTGCGTTTGCTAAGTGGTGGAGAAAAGGGGAATAGGCTCAACGGACCTCTCAGCAATCCTGCTGTGTGGTACTCACCGGAGGTAACAGGAGGGGTAATTGGTCCCCAAGGGCCCTCATGAGGGGTCTCTGATTACCCCTCACCAATCCCACTGTGTGGGACTTACTGGATTACTGGAGGTAACAGAAGGGGCTGTTGGGCCCCAATGACCCTCTGCAGCCAAGGGGACTGCATCCCCCAACCCGTTATGCGTATAGATAGATAGATATGTAGATAGATAGATAGATAGATAGATAGATAGATAGATAGAGAGATAGATAGACCGACAGATAGATAGATAGATAGATAGATAGATAGATAGATAGATAGATAGATAGATAGATCAAAGATCAATGTTTTAAGGTTGAAGAGAAAGCAAATTTCTACACACAAAGATTGAATTGAAGTGTGCCCTTGTTGCAGTTTCTTCCAAGGAAGAACATCAAAGAATAGCCAATATGTGTACATAATTTTAACTAGATGTATTTAAGACAGAAGCAACTCCTCAATGTAGTCCAGGTAATGAGTTTGGGGAAAGAATAATAGAATTTTGAGTTTTAGACAATTTTATATTAAGTTGAATAGTGTTGTTATTACTTTGTTTTTTAAAGGCATCATTTCCAGTGCGCACACCAAGAAGACCAAGCAGACTCCTGAACTGAAGGGTGTAGTTCATGCCCGCCAGACTCTCTGTGGAAGTTTCTCTTTTTACCCACTTCCCCTTCCCCCCAGCTGGTGTGTTGTGGTGGATTTAAAAGATTCACCCGGCACAGTGGTCAAGTGGAGTTGGGAGCTAATTCTGATCCTATAGAAATCGCTGTCTGGTATCCTGACACCATATCTTTGAAATTGCATATCTCTGATCCTACTGATTGGATAGTTCTAGTTTTGGTGTCAACTAATTTTTAAAGTTTACTTTATTACTGTTTGTGTGCTGCTTCAATCATTACACATTTGCTCTTCTCAGTTCAGCCTGACTGATTTTGTGCCAAGCTACAAGGGGCTTAAGCACAGATTAATTTAGTGACTTTCTTGGTCCACCCACACAAGATTGTGGCTGTTGCTGGAGAAGAGCTCACATTCCCCTCAACCCCCAACCCATTTTCTCAGAGGCCTAAAAAAGAGCAGGTCTCAGATAAGTTATCTATGTTATAATTTTTGGGATTTTATAAAGCACACTATGACTCTTTTGCAGACTCTCTTGGTCCTAATACAAACGCAAAGGTAATATCAGCATGATTGGTCCACATTATCACTGGAAGTGTAAACAAGCTTAGAAGTTTCAGGAGAATTTAAGCAGGTTGAATTCCACTTGAATAGAGGAAGCCATTGAATTCCAAAAGGATGCTCCTAATACTAGGAGTGATTTACAGCTCCAGTTTTTCAGCTCACAATTTGGAATCGTAAAAGTAGAAGAGGGTTTCAATTGGCAACTGTGGGCATATTTTCTAAACTTTTTCCTATAGAAAAGGCAATGCAGACCCATAAAATGCATTGCACATTAGGCATACAGTCTCACATTGTTCACGTGTATTGACAGGAAGCCAATATTGTTGGCCACAATAAGAAGTAACATAGTCAAATTTAAGGTTGAAAACTATCCTGATTGTGGCATTTTTACTTTTGTATGCTTTTAACCCACATCTTATAAATAACAATGAACCCAGAAGTATACACAAAAAGGATGGTGCCTCTACGTGGTAGAAATGGGGGGCAATTGAAGGCTCAAGTCAAAGGCCCGGCTCTGGATCAGCTCGAGGTGCTCTTACACTCAGGAGACCCAAAGAAGCTGAACTTTCATGTGGCCTCTGTCTGCCACCCACAGTCCAAACAACCTCATGAGCTAAGAACTAAAAGCAAATCATTAAACTTTGTTGTAAAGCAGTAGCAAAAAGAACAAGTTACCTTCGGTAAAGCTCTTCCTGGTGGATATTACAGATCTCTCACCTTCAGAATATGCCCAGGCTCGATCTGAAATACCTAAACAACATTGCTCCCATGCGCAGATAGCTGGCGCTGTGCGGCTCTGCATTGATGTAGCTCCACCCCAGAACTGCCATGCATATATTTTGTAAAATACAACATGATCAACGAAACACAAAACTACCCTGAACTTGTAAGATGTTAACAATATTCTTTGTATGTTCATATGTTTACCTATTTTTTCTGGATACAAAGTCATATTTGATATTTGTTTATCCATGTGTGTAGCAGATGGGGTAATTCTATTGTTGAACCCAAACTATTTTTTTCTTTTCCAGCAGGGTCAACAAAGTTTCACACTTTATTAAATGATCATTTGATGGGCCTAACCTCTCACTTAAGAAAGCTCAAAGACTGGTAGGAGTAGGTCCACACTTCATTTTTATTTAAGAAAAAAATTCTACATTAGAGTCAGTACATTAACCCATTAAATCAAACAAGGTGGAATACTCCCAGAGGGTTGGAATAAGCACCCAGAATCCAACAGTGATATTAAGGAATGAGAGGAAAAATGCATGAAGGCTGGTGGCACAGAGGTCCCAGATCTAGGCCGCTGTGGCAAAACCCACTTGGTTGTTGGTGACATCATAGATAGAGTAGTATTGCCGCAGGAAGACGTCACCCAGGATCCAGAGGGGCTGTCCGTTCTGGGAGGGGAGGTAAGTGGGCATGATACCAACGGAGCACTCGCCATTGTTCTGTTGAAAGACACAAGAAGGCAATTTTATGCTTTCGTAATAATTCTCTTAGATGGAGAGACAGTGAAAGATTAACATGCAGGGATACAAGAGCTCGTCTGAGTAGAACCCAGTGCGTTTTGGAAACAAACGGTTCCTATTTTGGCGTTGCCTCTCTGTTGTCATTTAGCATTTATGGAGTAAGTGCAAGTCCCAAAGCTTCAAATACCTGAAGGCACAGGGTCAAGACTGATTTGCATATAGCCAGGTCTAAACTGGGGTGGCATGTTGAGCAAAAGAATGATGGATTTAACCCAGATATATTGACTGGGGGTGAATGTTTTGATTTGTTCTGCATTCCGTCCATCAATTGTGTGTCTTTTGCATTTACAATGCGGCGCATCATGGCGCTAGGAAATGCAGATAGTGTTGCATCTGCTGCCGTAACGTTGGCGCAGTGCTGGAGTTGGTTTGCACGGACGCGACGCAACTCCAGCACTGTTCAACCTGGCCTATCCTCAACATGGTGCGTCAAGCCTTAAGCCTGCTTCAAGCAGGCGCAAGGTTTTGACGCAGCGGGGTCGGAAAAGTGCCTGAGTGAAATCTTGTAGATTTCACTCAGCCACTTTTCCGAGGCGTTCCGGCGCCGGAACGCCCCCCCTGCGCCAAAACGCCCACATGAAGCCTGACGCAGGTTTCATGTGGCGCAGGGCTTGACAACATGACATATCTCCCTAGATGCGTCACGTTGTAAATACCCCGCAGCATGGTGCTGGCTTTACGCCGCCGCTGCGTCACAGAAGTGACGCAATGGTGGTGCAAAAGTGGCGTACGGGCCTTGTAAATCTGCCCCATGGTTGCTAAAGACATATATAGAGATAGATAGCGTCAGAGAGAGAGAGAGAGAGGGCTACTTTGCCTTGTGCTCATGAAATACAAATATGAAGTGCAAACCAGGTAAAACTGCACATGCAATTAGAGGCATAATAAATAGATGTAGCCAATGGAAACTGATATGGTTGCGAGAGAGTGCCTGCCATTCAAGGTATTCCAAACTAAAATGGTAGTTTTCATGATTAGGCCAAATAGTATGGTAAGGTGGCAGCTTTGAGTGGATGAGTGGATAATGATGTAGTACAGTGGCAAAGAGTGTTGTTTTGAATAAAAGTCGATTTCTAGGTTGAAAGAGTGCTGGTAAATAAGTGTGGCAGATTACGCCAGTGTGGATGCACAGACTGGGTAACAGGGTAGCGTGGTTTATATCAGGGTTTATAGAGTGTATCAGTATAATTCAGGGGAAATGTGCTGCGCCTAGTGTGGTAGGATGTACCAAATGTGGTTCTTCAAGGCCCGGCATAAGATTCTGGGCATGGGAGGTCTGACTGGAGCGGCCGGATGTATTCAGAGTGCAAGTTTGCCACATGTGATAGGATCTATAAGGATGGAGAGGTTGGATTGAATGTGGAACAGTGCATCAAGCTGAGCATAGTGTACCGAGATGACCAGGGTGTACTATGTGCTTCAAGGTGTACAAAGGACATTGGGGCAGATTTATGACGTCTGGCGCATCTCTGCTAATCAGCAGAGATGCGCCAGAAGAGTTGCAACGCATCTGCGGACCCGTGCGCCACCATTGATGCGCCGCATTTACAATGCAGCGCACCGTGGCACTCGGATGGGCGGATGCGTGACGCATCTCCTGTCAGAAAGGCGGCGCATTGCTGGCGTTGCGTCGCAAGCGCGACGCAGCTCCAGCAAGGCTCGGGAGTGCCCTATCCCTTACATGCTGCGTCAATCCTTACGCCTGCTTCAAGCAGGCGCAGGGTTTTGACGCAGCATGGCCTTAAAAGTGACTGAGTGAAATCTTGTAGATTTCATTCAGCTACTTTAAGGAGGCGTTCCTGCGCCGGAACGCCCCCCCCTGCTCCGGAACGCCTACATGTGGCGCAGGGCTTTACAACGTGACGCATCTGCCAGATGCGTCACGTTGTAAATACCCCGCAGCATGGCGCAGGATTTGCACCTCCGCTGCGTCACAAAAGTGACGCAACGGCGGCGTAAATGAGGCGCAAGGGGCTCATAAATCTGCCCCATAGTGAGTACCTGGAGCTGCATGTCTCACATGGTGTAGCATGGGGCACCAGGTATAGCAGTGCTCCTCTAGTGCAAGGTGTAGCTGATGTGGCAGGGTCACAAAGTCGTTAAAGGGTGCGTCATGGATGGCCGGTTGTACCTGTTAGGGTAGGGATTACCCGTGGTGGCATTGTGTCCTAGATAGGTATTTTGTACCAGGTGCAGCAGAGGGCTCAGGAGGTCTACATGCTGTGACAAGGTTCAGTATATGTGACAGGAAATACCAGGAATAAATAACATGGTTGACTAGCTATGGGTAATGGCAATATCACAGAGCTTTCAGTTTTCCCAAATAGCATGCAATAAAAAGTAATCCAGTGCAGGTCTTTGCATTCTGGTACTGCCGGGCAGCAGTGGCCGGTTCAGGTAAGCGCGGTGGGGAGGGCCGAGGAGGGGCGGGGGATGTCGACAGATGACGGAATAGGATTTAAATATTTATTTAGTTTCCCCTATTCAGTCGTCTGTGACATCCCCCCCTCCCCATTCCCTGCCCCACCGCGCTTACCTGCATATGCTACAGCTGCTACTAGTCCAGTCTATCCGGCTAATAATTTAGGAATACAATTTTGCAAAGATACAGTCTGAAACCGAGGACCTTCTCATGCATGGAATATAGAAATATGAGAGCTCTGATGTCATGCATACTGGATGAACTAAGAATGCTGAGAACACTGGAAATGTCAGGGTCTTCCAGGGGTTTCATAGTGCTCTATGTGTGACAGGGTGCTTCAGGTGTGGTTCTGTACATTATTTGTAGAAGCATGTGTCAGACGTGTCATGGTCCTTTCTTTAAGGCAGGATGATCAATGTAATGGGGTCTTCTAGGATTGACAAATTGTACCAATATCTGAAAGCAATTACAGTAAACCATACCTGGAGAATGTATGCAGAGGGCGGTAGGGGTAGTGAGGTGCCTCCAATAGTGAAGCTCAGGGTGGGTAGACTGTCAATATTGCTGCAGCTGACCACATACTGTGAACAAAAAGATGACAACATTAACAAAAGCCTTTTCTCTCGTTTGAATGTAGATCAACATTCAAACCAAAGTGCAGAAGCCCTCTTACCCACACATTCTACTTCATCCATCAGGTTGTATGCCAATGTCAATAAAATTACCCTGGACATTATTGACTCCACAATATGGAAGAATACCATCTCTGCAAGGTAAGCTTACGTAAGGAAGTGTACATTTACTATTCTAACCTGTATTTACTTACTGTGGAGGTAGGGTGGTAGTCGTTATTGTGGAGTCGATATATATGCACAAGTCATTATTTAAAGATCGACCTTTTAGTATCACACCCTCAGGGACATTAGAATCCCCCATAAGTGGTAAAGGTGTAAGTGGAGGGGTTTATCTCTGGTCCCTACCTGTCCATTTGAATCCTGAGTTGCTCCAATATCTTGCATCAAAGCAGCAATGTATTGACCAGGGGCAGTGAGCAGGGACGTGCCGGTGTCCACGATTCCTTGGCACCCCTGGCCACACCAGCCAGTCGGTTGACCATTAACTCCAAAACTGATGAGAAATATGGCAGAAAATTAGTTATTGTGCATGTTTAACATGCAATCGCACACTACATCATCTCATCTAGGTCCAGTATAGGATTTCTGAGGTTCCCCACAACAGAATGTATGTTCAGTCCTCCCATTCCCACATGTCCCCAGTGTACATTCACTCATTGTTAATGACCACACAGCGATAGGGTAGTCTCACTCACTGGATTCCCACACAACCATAGTACATGCGCGCTTCTCACGATCTGACATTTGCATAGAGTAAGCTAATTTACCATGATACCATACCTTGTACCTTTTGTACAGAGTCACACACAACTCCAGTGTAAGCTCACTCTCTACATTCCAATACAACGTCAGTATAAGCTCACTCGGTGAGTAACCTTGAAACGAAAGAAACCAACATCTCTTATATCCGCTTGCAGTGTTGCCGCTTCAACTGTCATACCACAGCCTATCGCGGACACTCTAAAACATATCCAAATGGCTGTGAAAAACTTGACTTCAACACACCAGTGCACCTATGTGTAATGCGGTGTGCTAATGCAACATGGTGGATACAGCTTCCAGCTTCCAGCTTACCTCACTTGAGTGCACATCAGACGGTGCACGCAAGGGTAATTTTCGACTGTCAAATAACTGCCACTTCAACGGAATCGGGTAAGACCACCGAACCATTTAATTCAATTCTTACCTTACTAGTACATCGCTTAACTTTACTCTATCAACCTAAACATATACATTTCTTAGAAGTACCAGTAAACATTTTTGGTTTTAAATTAAAAATACCTTCGTAAATCCACTAGAAAATAAAAGCAAACCGTCCATAAATAACCCTGATGCATTAAAATATATGCAATTATTTTTGCATAATGAATAGCTAAAACCCACCAATTGAAAGGCAGCATAGGATGTTTATCTACCTCAGGGCAGCACAATAGAAGAGGAAAAAGGAGGTTGGAGTGTTTATATGGGCAGGAGTGTTCAATTGTGTGCTCACATATGGTTCTGATGTTCTTGTGGTTTCTTCTAAGTGCTGCAGAGTAGTAAATGAAGGGTGTCATACATAATACTAGCCTGCTTGTCATTAATTAAATCTCGATTGTTTAACACTCAAATTTGGAGAATCAGCATTCCTATACATCCCCAGGGTAAACTCACTCACCAGTCACCCAAGCAATCCCCTTGAACCTTTTATCGCAGGTGTAAACAAACTAGGCAATCCTGTTGTTTCCATATGTAAGCATATATGGTAATCTATCATGTCTTCCTTGTGCCATAACTTTTGTAAAAAAGAATAAACCACAAACATCCATAATCAAACATATAAATCAGGTCAACCCTGGATGACTATATAAACAAGGCTAATAAACCATGGACAACCATTTTTCACCATGGAAACCATATTAAACTAAACTCATCAGTACAATCTAAAAAGGTTTAAGTCATGGCCATCCATGTGTTAACATGTAATGAAGATAACAATGTCTGACAGTTAATAAATTATGGATAATTGTGGTGTGTTCATGAACATATAAAAAGAGACAGAAGAAAAACATAATGAAAGAGAAAAATCAGGCTAGTAAATTTCAACTAAGAGGTGCTCACCCCGAAATGCCGATCTGCCAGTACATCTGCTGTGTGACCGGTGTCCAGGTGATTTGACCAGTGTAGTAATTAGAATCCACTCCACCAAAGACAAGCTCACCTCCTGACTGGCTGCCTTGTTGGCTGGCAAGAGATAACATACATAAAAGACAAATGAGACATGATTTAGGTGTTACTAAACATACCTGTAGAAATATTGCATTCCTGCAACATTCATAAGACACACTGTAAGAGCCACTGATTCACATGACAAAGGAGAGGGCACAGGAATTTTTCACTACACAATATCACATAGAGTTCATACATCTACTTTTCAAAAACACCACACAGCAAGATTGTGAAGCAGCAAAGATAGGGAGACAGGAATACAGCATTAATATCCACTTGTATGTCAAAATATATTTTTTAACATCCTGCAATAAAATTGTATCGAGAATATCAACTACCAGCATGTCACTGTAGTAAGAGCATATAGGTAGGAATGGATTTACTAGTCTTAACTCCACATCTACTTGCCTTGACAATATATGCATTGCAGCTATAGGAGCTCACAGTCACATACCCCAGGTAGAAGCCAAAGATGTTTTGGGACAGAAGGCCTTGGTTCATCATGCCCTCCATGACGGTGGTGGCACCATCAGCTGCAATTGAAGGGTAGGCCAAACCCAAGATTCCATCAAACTGAGCATAGACAAAGTTGGTGCCAGGTTCATTGACGCTCAAGGCAAATTCTTGCTGTGTGATTGCGATGCCCTGGATCTAAAGAATGATTAAAAAAAATTTGTAATCAAGTCAAATTTCACAGAAATGACATCTGGAGGAGCCACAGTGCTTAATGTGTTCCTTTCATGAGCACAGAGCTCATTTCTGAAGATTTAAATATTTTGTGATCGGAGCAACATGCGAACCAGACAGTTTGTTCCCTAATTTTGTAAAAAAGACATGCCCTACCGTCAGGCCAACAATGAGACATGATACAACAGTAGTGTCTCTTAGCCTAGATATATTTGAACACCACAGGCATCCATCTATCATTGACAATGGCATTGTCACCCAACATGCCTCAAGGCAATATACTGAGTGCTACAGAATCTCACCCAGACTGACACATGCAAGAGCCTCTATTGATTGATTTTATTTCTTGGAAGTGGAACATGCACAGATTGCTGTGCTGCTTGTTTCTGCATCCTATCTTGTAGCCCATGTCTAAGAATACCTCCTATGCTAGCTGAGCCCAGACTCCACCCACTATGCTTGACCCCAGACTCTGCTTGTACCATCCATATATCACCAACCACTCAATGCCTGGTTGTTCAGTTCTTAACCCCAGATGAATGCAGCACTCACAGCATGGCAAAATGGTGATGTGACTTCCTCCTTGAAAGTCTTTGCAATGGCCAACTGCAGTCTCACTGTTGGTAGCTTATCCTAATGGTGGCCCTCTTTGAAATTGCATATATGCTTGCCAATAGTGTGGCTTACACTTGCATAATATTATCCCATCCTTGACATAGTAGATATTTTTATAAAACAATCTGGCTAGCCCTGGCAAAATAGTAACCCATCTGTGGGAAGCTGCCTCTTTATATGATATATCAGAATGTGATATATCGTGTAAAGAGTCCATGGTTTCTGTTATGTGTGGACGGGGCTTTTTCTATGACAATCTCAAGGTGCTCTGTTAGGGGGTGGTGTGGTCGAGCAACCTTGGGCTTAACATAGAAGAGTGCAAGACATCTGGAAATACACAAAATGGTCAACAAATGAGACAAACGATTCAAAAAAGAAGATCCACACCAATTTATAAATATGGCAAGTATCTTTATATATGTTTAGGCATCAGAAGACAATTGTTCCTGTCAGTATGTTTTTAAATGTGAAATTTTTTTTTAGTTCAAAAAGTTCTTTTATGTTATCCAATGGGATGAACATCGTATGCGGTTTAACAGTTCTTGTCAGCGATTTATGGGACCCTTCTCCAGGAGTTAAAGTGAGTGGTGGGCAAGGTCCAAGGCAGCCCAACAGAACACCACCAGTGGCACAAGGGCTGCTTGGTGCAGAGGTGCCAAACAGCAGTGGATGCCCAATGTTATCTTACGGAGAATGATTGTGGTAGAAAGAGGCTGCAGGAGGGGACTGGGAACCAGTCTGTTGAAACCAATGAGTTACTTCGGTTCTTATAATATAGGGGGACATTAGTTAATGCAATGTTATATAGCGCAAACATTACCCGCCCCTTCTCCATGGGATGGGGTAGTCGGGTGTCGAGAGTCAGATTTCTCCATCCGGCAACACTCACGGTTGGATGGTCCTGCCAACAGAAGCTGCAGGCAACGTTGGGGAGTTCACAAATAGTCACTCCACAGTCGACCTTGTACCTTGAGGGCTTGGGGACCACGCTGACACCTTTGGCCTAATTCAACATGGGCTGGGGGGCTCAGGGACAGTAGTGCTTGGCGGAGTTGGGTTTTGAAGGAGCCAGAGTCCTTTTGGTCATTCTTGTGCTGTCTGCAGGATGCAGGGGACAGTTCGGCTGTTCCTCGGGTGGTCTTGGTTCCTGGGCAAAGGCTGACAGGTCTCCTGGGTTTTGGGGTATCAGCAGCTTCAGGACAAGTCAAATTTTCGGGCAATAGATGAACTCAGTAGGAAGGCAGGCAGAGGTGGCGTTGCTAAGTCTTCCTCTCCTCTGAGGGTAGCCAGATTTTCATTTCAATTGCAGCAGCTCATTGAAGCTTGCTGGCCTAGGCAGGCTAATCAGCAGATCATCCAATGGGAGGGGGTGTGACACCCTCTTCCCAGACAGGCTTTTGTTCTGAGTCTCCTGAGAGCAAAAGGCTCTCACCGTAGAAGGTTAGAACAGTGTCTCCAGAGGCAGACTTGCAGAAAACAGTCACCAACCACACCAGAGTCTGGTTTCATTCAATCCAACACTGAAATCAGTGTGGGTTTATCAATATGAGATGTTTGATACCAAACATCCCTATTTTCAGTGAAGCCATCCTGTAGCTGGAGAACTCGTTTTCACCTGTGTCCAGCACATGTTCTAAAATGTCTTCCCTGTTCACTTGCACTGGCATTAATGGAACTGACCAGCATTGGGGCATATCTGTTCATGCAGGTATGCTCTCACATGTAATAATAAGCACCCTACCTTAGGGCTGTAAGGTTTGCCCTAGGGGTGACTTTCAAGTAGTACATGAAGTGTTAGGGGGCTGGCACACAGGGATGTATGTCAGGTCGTGTATTCACTATTGTTTGCACACAGCCTGCGATAGTAGCCCTGCATGAGTTTGGTGAGGGATCTCTTAGGGTGGCACAATTAATGTTCCAGCCCTTAGGGGGCCCTTTTTAATTCTTCAAAACCTAGGTACCAGGGCTACCATTTACTAGGGACTTATAGAGGGTGCTAAAGGTATTGCCACTTGGGGGAACAAGTTTACAGTTTTGGGAAAGAATACTGGCACTTGGGACCTGCTTAGCAGGTACCCAGTACACTAGAGTCAAAGTTGCATCAAAAACTAGGCGAAAAGTGTGTGAGGTGGTACTGTATCAACAACCCAGTTTCCTACACCATCCTTAATGTTTTGTGGGTGTTCCTGACATAATTGGTGCTATTCATTATGCAACAGTGACTCTCTCGAAATAGTGGTCATCTTTGTCATAGTGTTATGGCATAATTCAAGATATCCCTGATGTAATGGTGCTGGAAATCCCTGGCATTAGAGGAACATGCCTAGTATTTGATGATGGTGCTAAATTGTGTCACAGGTACAATCTACCCTGTAACATGTGAGCAACAGGTGAAAATAAAATGCTGTTGTTTGGGTTCAAACATGTATTGAGTAAAACATTTAATCTGTCATTCAGCATGAAATTGTGTGGGGTGAAGAGGGTAAGTTAAACCTATCTACCCTACAGAAACTGTTGAATTTCAGTTTGAAATGTCTGCATGTTATGTCTGTGAGTGTGTGCGCTTCAGGTTATCACTAAAAACTAAAAAGTCCTGAGTTTGCTTATAATTTTTTTAGGAAGAACAAGCATACAACTAACATAAACTGAGCTACTTGAAGTAGTTAGTACAAGGAGGATAGTAACTTAGCCCTAACAAGTAAGGCTGAATACTTAGCTCCAGTCTAATGGCTACAGGTGAAATTGTAATGATGTATAGTTCGAATATTGCTGTTTTCAGGATTGATATTACCACCAGTGACAACAGAAGATGGCTGTGATACGTGCCATTTTTTTATTAAAAAAACATTTTGTCCTACACATTACTAGACGCCACATGAGAGAGGTAGTCAAGGGCAGTGGTGGCCCGTGCAGGTAACCGCGGTGGGGCAAGGGCAGGGTGGGGGCTGGGGCTGGGGTGGAAGTGACAAACAACAGAATAGTAAAAATAAATAAATAAAACCACTGAACTTGCGCTCGCCGCATCATTGAGCCGGTGATGCAGGGAACGCAAGGTAAGTGGTTTTATTTATTTATTTTCGTTTCTCTATTCCATCATTTGCAATTCCACCCCCCACCCCTGCCCCACTGTGTTTACCTGCACGGACCGCCACTGGTAAAAGGGTAGGTGGTAAGTAAGGGCCATGTGTCCTGATGAATTGCCGCTGACTGTTTAGTGGGCACAAAATGTCAAGAAACATTCTGACTGAACCGACATGAAGCGGCATAATCAACCCTCTTGGTTTTTTTAATTTGCTGTGTAAAGACATCAATAAGGTTTTCACTTTTGGTCTACCAGGGACAATTTTAATAAACATGCCCTATACGTTCAGAAATGTACAGATGTGACTGTTTCCTATCTCCTTGTGAATACAAGGTGAAAGAAAACTAAACAACATTCAAGCGCTCCTCCATAGATAAGTCCACCCCAGGCGATGTGAGAAAACCTGGGATGGTGAGCAAATGCATAGGGACAAAGCAGGCCACTTAGGTGGGTGAGGGTTTTGGGTTCTTTTAATAGTGAGTGCCTTTAAAATCAGTCTCTATTTCCATCAATATAATTCCCTAGATCTAAGAGATTTTAGACAAGGAAGGATCCACCATATAAGCATACACACTTATGACATAACAGATCGTCTGTTGTCAATGAGGTATATATATAGGTATGGTGCCTGGACCTGCCTTAATTTGTATCTCCCTCTATCTCCTCCTTAGTGGTAAAGCTGATATTTCAGGCCAAATTACTGTATCCTAAAATTGTATTTCACAATTACATTTAAAGCTTGTATTTGATGGCTAATTTATGCAAAGCTCGGTAGGATTATTATTAATCTTTGTTGCTTGGTCACACCTACTGCTGTGCTTATTTCTTGTGATGCAATGTTATGTTAATATATTTTATATAGCGCTCGAATTCCCCAGGGGTGTCTTGGCGCTGCACTCCAAAAACGTTCTATCATATCACAACTGCTGTTTATGGCCTGAGCATGTAGGCTTGGTGCAACCTGTTTCCTCTCTGATCTTGTAAGTTCTGTGTAGGTGAACAGAAGCACTGCTGCATGAGCGGGTACCTTCTTGTTACCACCTGCTCTCTATGGCATATGTTTTCAAGATCTGTTTCACTTTTGACTTTTCCACGCTGCTTCTTCTAAGTAGATTCTCAGTAATAATATGTAACTAAAGACTAAGAATCTACTTGGAAGGAGGAGGATGACACAGTTAAGTTAAATATGCTATGTATATTTTCATAAATGATAGGCTAAGCTATTTGTTAACAATAATTGAAACAGCTATTGTGGCGGGTCCAATAATCCATGGAAGTGTAAGGGGCTGTCCGACACACCAAACAAATGTTAGGATATTTTCTTCATGTAACCTAGAGCCTCTGGATTTGAATTTACGTGTAAATTCTGCTGCAAAAAGTCACTGTTTGGTTCTGTTTTCTTTCAAAGTGTTCTCAGGAGGAGAACACACCCCAACCCTCCTAAAAACAGTTGGACATTACACTTCACCTGCTTGCATGGTCCTGTTCAAGGCAGGTATTTTAACCCTGACTTTTTAAAAGTTAACCAGCCATCACTGCTTCTACATGGGTCTAGGGCTTACAAAGTAGACAGTAGTCAGGAGCACCCAGGGCACAGTGTTGGGTCTAGTTATGGAAGAGTGTAGCACCAGCAGTGGTGGCACAAGACAACCTCCTAAGGAAGATTGTGGGCGGCGGCTCTCATTTTTCTTTTACAGATTATTCATTAGTGGATGGTAAATGTGGTACTCACGGACACAGTATCAAAACCCAGGATGCCAGTAAGACTGCCTGTCCCATACTGGATTGAAAACTGCTGGTTATTGCTGGTGTAGGTAGATGATTGGCTGGGGTTGAAGGTTGCATGGTTGGCTGTATAAAGAGAATAGAACAAGGCGTCAATTACCACTGGGAGGGTGCAGTTGACAGCTTTTCAAGAATCCTCTCTACCGGCTAAAACAGTAGACAGCTTGGACAGATAAAGCACTGTCCAACATGCAGCTGGAGTAGAGGCATTCATATGTCAGGCAAACATCGGTGACTGTCACCCATCTAGACCACCCATCAGAGGATCCAGCATGTTGGCAAACATCTTCTTGTTTCCTTACTGCTCAGTCTGCCTTTGTCATCCTCCCCACCCACCCACTCGTCATTGACTCAGATAGGACCACAACTCCAGAATTGTCAACTATATGTCCAACTGGTAAAACATAGCGGTAAAATATCTTCACTTTCAAAAGTAGGTATGCATTGTTCTGGTTAGGAAAAGCTGCGATCCATACTTACTGCAGGCGGAGCTCGAGCAGTAGGTGGAGGCCACCCAGAGGTTGGAAGAGCCGGTGTCAAAGAGGACCAGGAAGTTTTGGGGTGGTGTCCCAATGCTGATTTCCCCATAGTAGGACATCTGTAGAGCAAAGGAGAGGTCATGCAGAAAGCCACCTGAACCCCTCCATCTCTGCCTTCTGAACCCCTTCACTGCACCAGGTACATTAATGATTCAAGAGGCTCCATGTTTGAAAACAACTATCACTGACAGCAATGTTTAGTTACTTTGTTTTTACTAAATGGATTGCAAGACCCATTAATCCCCCTAAAATAGAGAGGCCTACTGAAAATGAAGAACTGTTTAGTATCTGGGATTACCTTGGTACCTACTAGGTAAATAAAAACACTAGTCATCTTTCTGCTGCCATTCCCTTCCTTGACTTCCTAAAATTGTATTAAAACATTGTACAGTTTTCTCCCATTCAAAAATATTTTTTAGAATCCAAAGTATCCCTGCTCTTTTGGCTTCATTGATAGTATGAACCACATCTTTCACCCAAAATATCATTCCTGGCGTGGTTTAAGGAGTGCGATTCTGCCAACAGATCATTTCTCGGCTCCTTTCACATTGGTGCCATTTTGTGATTCCTTTTCTCCATCCAGGGCCCAATAGGCTCGTGTTGCAATGCAGATACCCGGTATTTCTTCAAAATGTTCATCTTTGGTGTCCATCGCCCATCTCCAGGTATTACCTTTGACTCTGAACCTAGATGCCATGCTCCCTTGCTTACCACAATGAATATGTTAATTCCTTTTGGAAACGAATTTTGAGGGGGATGCTGAAGAAAATATGCTAAGAAGTAGAAATTGAGAAGAAAGGTCAAGCGTGCCAGAGACAATAGAAGAGATAGATAATGAAAGGGACAGTGAGGCACAAAGTGAAATGAAGAGGTTAAATGTGGTGAGATAGTCAGAGATAGTGATACAGATAGTGTGAGAAAGAAGAATCTAAACAGTAAGACAGAAACAGACATCAGATGGTGAGAATGATTTAGGCAGTGACAGTGATGCGGCAAGACTGATAGATTTCAAGTGAATTCAGGAGAATATTTCCAAAGCCATAAAAGCCCAAAAAGGAGACACTTTTATTTTTTTTCCAATATCTTTGGATTGTAGGGAGAAAACTAAAATAACAATATTTTTGGCACCGTACTGCGAGTCTCCTTGCTTAATCAGAAGTGTTTGCATGTGTGAGATTGAGTGATAGATCCCGTTTGCACATGAGAGAATGATGAATATTGATAGAGTAACATGTGACTTTATGTATCATTTGAGAAGCGAACATATGTAAAAGAGGATTCATTCATTTTTTAGAAACATTCATTAGTATGGATTATGTGGAACCAGAGGGACAGCTTCGAGAATCACAAGATAAAAGAGGAAGCAGAAATAATGGAAAGAGAAGGATCAAATTCAAATATGAACCACCTGCATATCACAAGTCACAAATAGAATTTCAATTTAACACACAGGGAATGGGTGTTGCAGTTACCTTCCCCAGTGAGGTGTTATTGATTCAACAAGATAAAAGACTGAGCCAGTTTGGCAGAGGCTCAAACCAGTGACCCAAAGGTTACACAAAGATCTTTTCAACATGTGTGTGAACTTTAGAGTTACCCTACTGGCTTCAATGAAGAATGACGACTGGGTGAATGAAACATTGAGATGAAAAAGGGATCAGTTGAAAGGGAGAGACTGAGCGCATGCGAAGGGTATCATGTGAATAAAGTGTCACTCACGTCCATGTAGTTAGACAGGGGTTCATAGCCCACTGCAAAGTTATTGAACCGATACTTGGTTCCTGGATCCACCCAGGGGACCTTCACTCCATGTTCAGCCATCACCTGCCGCATGGGCTTGAACTTGTGCAGAGGGACCCTACATCAGGAGAAAGAAGAGCTCTCATGAAATGTCCTTCGTATGCTCTCCCACCACCTGCGGTCCCACTACTCTTCACGCAAAAAGTAGTACTCAACCGCCTTTCAAGCACAAAATTCATCAGAATTTATCAGCTACCAAAGTGGCGCTGTGGCCCATAAGAGCAACTGATAGGTAATCCAGAGACCAGGTTGAGTCTACATCATTGTAAACAATGGAGAGTAGATGTGACAGCTCTCATGAGGAGTCACCATCTTCCTTAATACTTTTGACTGAGGAGTCACTATCTTCCTTAATACCTGTGACACCTGCAAGTTTAACAAATTGACCAATATCTCCCGTTCAATGGGCACATAGATATTCCTACAGAAAATGAAAGCCTTTATAAAAAATTTTTTTTAAAAACCACAGATCTACATTGCAAACCACTTTGATAAAGGCAAAATAGGTGCTAAAATATTGATTTTGCAAGATATAGCAGGTGGTAGTTCAGCATCGCCTTGCAATAAAGGAAGAAATGGGACCTGGAGTATTACAAAAGAGCCCCTTAAAGTATAAACCACACATTTCTTTGAAAAGCCAACCCCCACTCTTCACAAGCAGCCATAATGGCTTCACGAATGCCCAGCGCTCTAGCATACACACCTGACCAGCCCTTCGGCGAGCTGGAGGCAGACCAGCCCAAGGATGAGGAACTTCATGGCACCCCAGAGGACCAGCCAAATTCAGGAGAAGAAAGAAGCGCTGGATGTAGGAGAAAGGCCTCAACCAAGTTTATATAGGAATGCTGGACCACCCCCCCTCCTGCTCACAACCAACCCCTATCAGCCAACGACCTACCAGTGCGTCAGCAATACCCTTCAATGTCTAACACACTTCAAGGGCAGCCTGCTAATATTTGGGCCCGCAGGGGAAAAAGTTGATAAGGCAGAAAAGGAGCGCGCCTGTTTACATTTTAAAGCCATTATAATAGTCAATCGCTATTCACTTTTGACCTCTCTTCCATAATTTCCATTGAACGTAGATTTTTACTTTCCATTTAATATATTTGTATGGTAATCGTCACTGATAAAGGCCCTTTCAGGGTTTGATGGGTAGATTGTGGCAGTGCTAAACTTTATCTTTTTTACATTGCTTCAGTTTCACTTATTGACACGCAGTCAAACAGAGACTGATGGAAGTACACCTGAAGCTGGAGATATACACATAGGTCAGTGCCTTTTACTGATGTGGATGTGGCGGAGTCAGTCAATTTAACTCAATGTCAAATTTTGTAATAAAACCATACACAATAATTTACAAAAAAATAACAAAAACTTTTCAATAGATAGTAAAAAAACCCAGATTCAGCGCCAATTTGCTTTCATTTTAACCTGCTAGTCTTGAATAAAAGCCCCTATCTTAAATCCTGCGTATCCATTCACCCAACATACTAAAGGGGTCTTCTTTTGGCGGTAGGCAGGTGCGGGACATCCCTCATCCACTACTCTTGTCTTTAAAAGTGGCGGTACTGATGGGTCTCCATTGGTAGAGCTTCGGCCATACCCGCCAACAGAAACCCCTGACCAGTAGGCCGTCACCCCAGGACTTCCCTTTTCTCTTTGGGGCAGTGCAGCTGTCTCTTTACTTTCCTGCCCAGGACGCAGTGCTGACTTTGTGGCGGTATGGCCAGTGCCACTGTGGTGGCTGTGAAGCTCGTGGTGAGGCACAGAATTGTGTAATATTTTATTGGGTCAAACGCCCCTACAGCAGAGTTACATGGGCTGTAATTTTAAAGCAATAATAAATCTGTCAAGATAACTCTGGTGAATAATTTACCTGCTGGAGAGAGCTGAGTTTTGTCTAGTCACAGCTTTAACTCATCAAAAACTAGTGCAGAGGGTTACTGTGCCTGCCACAAAGCACGTGTAACATGCAGGTCACAGATTTGTTTTCATCAATAGCTCGGTAAGTTACTGCTTTTGTCACACGAATCCTTTTCCTTGTTAATCCCTTTCTTTCATTCTCTATGCTGAGTTGTGCTTCTCCAGACCAAGGACTCTTAAAATAAACTGCCTGCTGGAATGGATGGCATGTGACCACCACACCTTGTAGTCTTAGTTGTCTTACGTAACATTTCCTATACATTGATTTACACACTCGTATGATTCATTGTTTCTTTAAAATCTGTGAGTGATGTG
Source organism: Triturus cristatus (assembly GCF_964204655.1). Lineage (NCBI taxonomy): Eukaryota > Metazoa > Chordata > Amphibia > Caudata > Salamandridae > Triturus > Triturus cristatus. Next base: position 370,223,462 of record NC_140584.1, on the reverse strand, counting down.
AAATGCTCTGACATCCTACATTGGTATGAGTTGTGCTGTAAAAGAAATTACATACATGTGAGAGAGGGGCTATGGAAAGGTTAAGGGCAGCCTTATTTTTTTACAGTTGTTATAGCGAGACTTGACCCGAATGTCTTGAAGTGCTTTACATGAGCACCAGTTACATTACACAAGGTCGTATTTCTTTTGAGGCACAGGTAGATAGTTATTTGCCCAGAATCACAGAATATTGAGCTGACACAGAGACTTGAACCTTGTTCCCCAGTTCTGATGGCAGCAACTTTGGCCATAACGCTACATCCTCTCCCATTGAGGGTGGTGGTGAAGGAATAGGTGGAAAAAGTAGGTCAATGAGGGTGCCAACAAAGAATTTACACTTAACGCCATCAGAGCTACAGCCAGGCTGTTTGGGATGGATGAGCAATGAACAACACTGCTGTCATACTGGTGACATCAGCGTAGCGATTGGCTTAGGGGAGCCTGGGAACTTGTGTGCTTGTGGGAGTCAGAACAAGAAGAGGACGCTGGAGAGGTTGGCGGCCGTTCACATGTAAGTGATCTTTTTTTATTTTTTCAACAACCCCCTGCCCCACCCGCCCTGTTCCTTAGCAGCCTGCCACTGATTAAATGCTTGTCAGTATTTTAAAACTATCCTAAAGAAAACACTTGGAGAATTGCATAAGCCCAAGTCTAAATGTGGTCTACATGTTTCTGTCATAAGAATGTCTTACTCAGAAAAAATAAAGTTCATGATGTAAATACCCCCATACTACGGTTTTTGTTAAATTCTTATTCAGTCATTTGTAAGTGCAGAAACTCCCTTTTTGCCCAGATCTGCTATTGTGATCTTCAATTCTAATGTGTGATAAACAAAAAAAGGGGCCTAGTTTCTTGCATATTCATTAAAAATTTGACAAATGAACCTGGTACCCATTCAAAGCAACCCTGAGAGCAGTTTAATAATGTTCTCTGGTGCATTGCATTTATAGATGCTGTGGAAGGAAATCACCCAAAACACCTATATTTGTAGGGCTCAGGTTATGGCATAGATTCAAATACCAAAACTGTTAAGTATCCCTCTGGACCTATATTGCTTTTGCTTAACAAATAACTTATTGTGGGTTCACATAAAGAAAAGACCACCAATTGTATATTAACATTTCATCTGTTAGATTTATTTTTATACATTATTTTTGATTTTTACTTATTTATATACATTTTTCTCAGATATACATCGGACTCTTTTCTTGTTACTGAAAACAAACTATGCAGAATTAATCTTTATTCCTCTGTGTTTACTTGACTGTATCAACACAGTGCATATAAGTATAAACTATTAGTCATTCTGCAACGTCTTTCCAATGATTTGAGAGAAATCCCCACAGCAATCACTCCTCTACTCATACTTCATACATATCACTGTCGTACAACACATTCACACTACACCCCAGAAAAGCACCAACATTTTTCTACTGGACTAGCCAGGACTGGGCCAGATGCTCGTCCCTCTAATTGTGATGCAAAATACTAGGGTGTGTCACTCTGTCTGGTCGATGCACGTTTCGGTGGCTCTGTCTTCTTTTCTTGCCACCTTCTTCAGGACCTGTCGTTTACGGATTTGTTATCGCGGGCAAGGGTGGGGGGATTGTTATTCTGTTCTGTGCTGTTATCAGGATAATAAAGATCTTCTTCTAAAATGACATTTCATATACCACTCTTCTTAGTTCCTGATATGGCCTGTGGTTCTGTGATAACCCAAAACACAAGGTGGTCTAGAACCTATTAACAGTGTGACAGGTTTTTCTGCCAAGAGTACTACTAAGTGAAAATATGGCAAAAAGATGGACCCAGCGTATAGCACACAGAATTTTGTGTCGACCAACTTTAACATCAAAAGTTATCCCCATATAAGAAATAGACATTGTATGTACTTTCTTTACAACTGACTCCTTAGCTCTTATGGATTTTATTTTTCACACCTAGGGCCCAGTGCCGTCACAAAAGGTTTTCAGACACTGGTCACTAAAGGGGTGATTTAAAGTGTGAGGACAGTCTGCCGAGCCGAGAGGGGACCATCGCCTCTGCCTTTCCAGCAGAAAACACCATTGAAGGTAGTGAAGCTGTACAGAGCAGACACTATGTTTGAGGCTTCCACTCAGCAAAGTAAATTGCTTTTCAAGCATAAACTTCCACACCGGGCGTTTCTTCATGAAAACAAAAAAACATGTGACCCCACCAAGAGGAACACTTTCTTCATTTTTGTTTGGGACATAGGGTGTTTATTTGCCTGCAATCACCACCCCTTGGACAGTGGTGCCAAGTGTGGAAATCTAGTAATGGAAGCTCTACCAAAATAGGGAGGGACATGCACTATGAACTGAAGGCACTGTGGCAAATGAGCAGACAGGTCACATGTTTCTGAAGGCAGAGTCATCAGAGGCTCCACTGACAGTAACCCAGCACTTCTGACTCTACCTAGAATGCTTGGTATAGCAAAAGCACTGCTGATTTACACAATTACTCTCACTTCCGTCAAACTGTGAATGGCTGTATATGTGCAATGAAACCAAGAGAGATAAATAGGAGTCTATTACGTTTTAAAGGCCTTTGTCAGCCCTGTACAAATGCACTACATTATCCACATTGAGTAGAAAGGGAACAGTGTGGCCACCACTCCTGGTAAGGATTTCGTCTTCACCACTGAGTTGTTTCTCAAGCTCATTGCTGTACAGCCTTCTGGCTCCTCTTATTGAGGTAAATCTTTCAGTGACTTCTCCTTGCTGGGCGAATCTTAATGTAGGAAATAGTTGGGCACGAATACTTTTTAGGATGGTCAGTAAACCATCTACACTTCCTAATTTCCTTTAATAAACTCAGAGTTTTGCTCCAATTATGATTTCAAAGGCTGCACATAAATTCAATAACCCATGCTGGATCGTACCTTTATATAAAGAGTTCTTTGTTTTTCTTCTGACAGCAGCAGTTTCAGGGAACGACCTACTATAACCACACTTGTCTATCAACTGAAATAAAATTAATGTCTGTCCATGTGTGCAGTCTTGCAGTAGCAGCTAAGGTCTTCTCTGCCTCCTGTTTTAAGAATGGAATAATGTTAGATGTGGGCTAGAGATTCAGAAAGTGCCTGTAGGATTATTGTTAGACCTGCATCTTTGGCATGTTTTTCTCTTGTCTTTTTGCTTCCGACCAGTTTTTTTGACTATGTCATTCATTTTGTTTTTGCTGGTTTTAGGACTCCGGGCACTTTACCACTGCTGACTAGTGCTAAAGTGCAAGTGTTCCCTGTTATTATATTATGTTATATTTGTGATTGGTTTATCCATGATGGTCTATTTGATTTACTAGTAAGTCCCTAGTATAAGTAACCAGGTGTACCCAGGGCCTGTAAATCAAATGCTACTAGTGGCCCTGCACCACTGATTGTGGCACTCACAAGTGTAACCATGCAAACATGTCTCAGACCTGCCACTGCACTGTCTGTGTGTGCAGTTCTAAACTGCCATGTCGACCTGGTAAGTGCAACCACTTGCCAGGCCCAAACCTTCCCTTTTACCACATGTAAGTAACCACTAAGGTAGGCCCAACATGTCCTGATAGAGAAATACTGCTAATTTCGTTTTTCACTGCAGCAAGGACTATCTCTCCCCTATGTTATCATTAGAGGTGCCTTGTAACATCTTACAATTGGGAATAGATTGAGATTTGAAGTTTGGGGTCTCTGAACTCACACCTTAAAGGTACATCATTTGGTGAAGTTGGTTTTTAAATTGCGTGTTTTAAAATATAACTTTTAGAAAGTGTGCATTTTCTTGCTTTACCATTCTGTGCCTCCTCCTGTCTGTAGAATCCACGTCTGGCTATGTTTGACAGGTGGGCTCTTGTGCATTCACACAAACGAAGGTGAGGTGTGCCTTGCATATCCGGATAGGCCATCACCAGGCTGATGGGCCTTCCTGAGCTAGAACGAAGGGAAGAGTTGTCACTGACACCTGAATAGGGCTGTGACTGCTCACACAAAGCTGTCTCCAACCCCCTGTAGTATACTTGGAGTCAGGGAAAGCCAGGGTCTTGTGCACTACAAAGACTTTCCTTGGACCTTTGACACTGTCAAATCAGAACACATCTGGACTAAAGGACATTCTGTTAGGAAGAAGAGCAGGATGCTGTAGGAGGGGCTGACACTTTTCCTGTGGTTTTGTTGTGCTGGCCTGCTGCTTTTGTTTTTGGAACGAAAGGACTGGAAATACTTTCTACATCCTTTCTACATCCTACTTCCAAGGTTCTCGAAGGGCTTGTGCATGGTTGCCCCCTGTTAAAAAGGACCATCAAAGATTTCACCTACCAGTGCTTGGGCTCTTCTGCTAAGAATCCTGACTTGAGAAAAACTATGGATCGACTCTCAGTGCCCATTTTTCCAACACAGCACCGACATGCAGCTGAGGAATCGATGAAGCACTGCCGTGCAGCTGAAGCTTCTACACATCCCCTGTGGTACGTCTGGGGAATCGACGCAGCACCTGTAGTGCGGCTGAACAATCAACACATCGCCAGCTTTGTGGCTGTGAAATCGACGCCACACCTGCATTCCTGCCGCCGCATCAACACCGTGCATTTGGAATTTCGGTGCATCGTCATTCTACCCCATCTCCTCAGCCACACTGGGTCATAGTAAGGAAGTGAGTCCTCGTGTTGGAAAATCAATGCATCACCTCCCCTTGCAGTAAGGAATTGATGCAGCACTTCACCTGCCTAGCAGTAAGGAACTGATGCCTCACTTTCCCTGGGATTAAGGAATTGACACATTGCTTTTTTTTTCCAGCACTTCACCTCCCCTGCGCCAGTTTTCGTCTTTGATTTTGATGCATCTAAGGTACTTTGTGCTAAAACAACAACATTCATAGTTTTCTATGGACTGAACTTAGTTAATCTTTTAAAAGTAACATCTTTGCTTGTGTATGTTCCATTTTGTTATTTTGGTCTTGTTTTTGTCAGATAAATATTGTTTGTTTTTCTAAACTGGTGTGGGCTCAGTTTGTAGTGTTTTTACTGTGTTACTCTGTGTGTTTGTACAAATGCTTTACACGTTGCCTCTGAGATAAACCTGACTACCAAGGGGATGGAAAGGGGTTGTCTTAGCTGTGTGACTCCCTTGCCCTGACTAGAGTAATGGTCCCTAGTTGGACAGGGTACAAACCTCTGCCAACTAGAGCCTTCATTTCTAACAATCAACAATGCATTAGATGGTCCTGTCAATACAGAGGTTCCTACAGTTCCAAATTATATCTGTACACATCTAGGAGGATACCTTCTGTGTGTGGACTTTTAGAATTTGACTGCCATTGAGACAATAGAAGTTCTAATGACATTTTAAAGTTTTTCTCATGAGGATCCTGCTGGGTTTCTAAAAAGGGCTTGAACATTTTGGAGATGACTAGCCCAGGTGTTTCCTGGTGTATGGACATCTAAAGCACTAATTAGGTCTCCATAGCACAAACATTAGCAGTATCTCTTGGCCTATATTCAGCTTATAGTATATTCCATTCTTTGTTATGTTTTACAAAGCTGACCTTTGTTGAGTGCTCTTGACCAGCAGGTTTCTTGGTGGGCTAGAGTTAGCATTGCAACTGTTTCTTACTATTCTTCAGGATTCCCATACATATGTTACAGCATTTATTAACCTCCACTTTTTCTAATCTTAATTTGTTCTTCAGAATCTTCCATATTTTTTTTCTGACTTTATCGCATGAGTTATCAAGCCGCTTATTAGTAGTAGACAACCAGTTTATTATCCTATACTTGCGATCAATCAGTTAATTTGATACTGTTTGGTTAATTTCCGGAAAGGAAGCCACAACCTTGTATCTTTTGCCGCTTCCGCTAAACAAGCTAGATATTCCTGTATTGTAGTCTTTATAAATTCGGCAAAGAAAGCGTTCTTGTTAATCGTTTCCAACTTTATTTGTTTTAGATTAAGTGTGTGTTGTTCTTACATCGGTAAGAATTATAATTTAGAGATTCACTTTGTCATTGGTCTTTTGAAAATGCAGGATTATGGATCGTGATCACTCTCTGGTCAATATGCAATACTACTTTTAGGTCATGCTTATTGCTAAACACAAATAAAGAGGCAAGAATAAAATCAAAAATGCCACTTGCTTCAGTAGAAACCCATGCTAGCTTGGGAGTTATGTCTTATGTAAAATGGCCATTTACAGTCACCAAACAGTGCCACAACATCAACCAACTCTAATAGAGGTCATTGTTTCTACACTGAAATCATTTGACTGCATGTTCATAAGTGTCAACTGTGTCTCAGTACCATATCCCACCATGAATACTTTTTTTTACAACACCTATCTTTGAATTAAAATCCCCTGCAATTACAGCACCTTTGGTGGACTTTTGATGTCTCCCATTAAATATATACCCTCGAAAGATATTTGTGCATGGCCTGAAAACTGTTGGCAAAGAAACTGATAATAGTCACACTAAGACCAGCACATTTGACTTCCACAGATTAGATATTCTTCAATAGTTTCAAGAGTTGAATCCCAACTCCTAATTTACTAATATGTTCAAGCCCTCAGTAGGACTAGCTGGATTTGATGGCATGACAGAGTCCATGTACTCTGAAAAAAACTGTGATTTTAAATTTGATTAGGCATTCAACCGAAGTCTGAGACTCCAGCTTGCTTCTGAGACTTTTCAAACAGAAGAACCAAGTAAATCTGAAGGTTTCAGGGGGTATAATAAAATGGAACTTCCCTATTTTCTTTTCAGTCTGCGGCAGTTATGAGACGATGAAGTGAAACATGGACTCCATAAGTGAAAGCATTTTGTTTACATGACAATGGGTTCAAAATATCAGAAACTACCTTTACAATGTCTGCGTAAAATACCATAACCTGTTTCACCTTAACCGCTCCCACAGAACTGGAGAACAGCAGAATTTTTATTTAATTTGCCTCTACTTCACTGGGATTTGGGGGTCCAATTAGAGGGAGGTGTGCCTCTCTGGGGGATTGGGAGGGTGGCACATCCCAGGCTCTTTTTGGGCTATACCATATGTAGAGGATAGCCGAAGTATATAATTGGCCAGTTTTAGCATACCAGCACATTTGGAGGAAGGTGACACAGTAGTTGGTATAGTGAGGGAAAGCAATTTCAGTTGTATAAGATGGAGGACGAGTGAGATTTTATTGCCATGCCCCTGTTGCAGAAGGTGAGCAGAATGGATTTACTGGCCCCAGGAGCACGAGTGATGACTCGCCTCGCACTCCAGGCTTCGAGCGGGGTTGCTGCAGCGGTATAGGCATGTTCGCCATCACGCAGTCAAGGGATTACCACCACATTACCTCAGGTAGTAAAATGGGGCCACTCTAGAGGGAGGAGAGCGGCTCCAGGAGCTAGTATTTGTGGAAGGCAGGGGGTGGGGCGAAGTGAGGTCAGGCAATCCTCACTACGGCCGTGCGCCTGATGCTGCGGCACTTGACTAGGGCTGTATTGGCCGATTTTAGAAATTTAAGGAAGTGGGCGTATGCAGGGCAGGTGCCTACGGAGGAGCAGGGGTCTGGAAGTCATCAAAAGGTGGGCCCGGCAGAGTGGCCGCAGACAGAGATAGTGTTGGCTCTGGGCCACAGGGGATCTCAAACGGGCGCTAAGTATGAGTGGGGCTGGGGGCCCCGGGAGTGAATAGTGGCATTCAGGTGGGAAAAAAAGAGGGGGTGAGACAACCTGTGGGTCAAGAGGTGTAGCTGGGGAGAGGATGTATGAGGAGTGGGACAGCTCCACCGGGGGCCGGGCATACCAGCAGAGCCCCTGATATCAGAGAGTGAGCAAAGGCAGGCACAGGGCTCACAGGAAGGAGAGAGGGACCACGGGAAAGCACACGCCTCCTGGAGATGGCCCTCGGTGTCATTGTTCCGCAGGGGTGGGGTGGGTGGACCGAGCCTCTCAGGGGCTCAGGTTGTTCTCGCCAGAGGAGTTTGGCTGAAGGCAGAGGGGCAATCAGGAATGCCTGGCACAGCAGGAGGGTGAGAATGTCAGACATGGCCCCTGACAGAGAGACATCAAGGGGCCCCAATGCAGGGTCCACTTCTGCAACTGTTGCAGCTATGTTGGAATAGAGTAAGGGAAAGGACGAGACTTTAGTTGATGACAACCGTTGGGCCCCCGGGGTATTTGATCAGGGGCCAGTGGTGGGTCCAGACACCTCTGTAAATGTACATATGAACAGGAAGGGGTGGGGGCACAATGTTACACCTGGGGGGGTTCTCAGGAGCGGACATTCGAGGCACAGAAGGGGAGTGCACGGATGCAGGGTTTTTTGGGTAGCCTGCACAGAAAGCCAGAGGAATAACATCAGATGCAAAGGGCCAGAGTGGTCAGGGTAAATGGTGTTGGGTGCCTAAGACAGTGGCGAGGCAGGTAGGTAGGGATCTTGACACCAGCACTCTGGACCTCCATTTTATATTGCAGTTGCAATGCGATGGCAGTCAAATGGACTCGGGAGAGCTTGGTGCCGCTCATTTGCCTCAAGTAGAAGAGAAGGCAGGGCTCAGGGCATGGGACATCTCCACCGCTGCCACAAGAAGGTCTAGTGCGACCTCGGCCTTGCTTCAAACCGGAAGGTTTAGTATGGCCCCTGGTGAGGGCAAGTAACAGGTTCTCAGGACACAGAGATGCGGCTAGGAGGGCATACTATGACCCCTTGGCCACCCACTGGATGCACAGGAGTGCTGCTGAGCGAGGTGGCTCAGATTGGGAACGCTCAGAGTGACAGTGCATGGGTTGCATGTGATAGGGATTGACGTCTCCCGGATGAGACTAGCAGGTTGGAGCAAGGAGGAAGATTAAAAAGGCCAAGCTGGCAGGTATTGCATTCATGGGCAAGCTCTTTTGGGGATATGCGCCATCGTCAGAGGAATTAGGTAGGTTGATGTTTGAGGGTTGGGCCAAACAGAGGGGTAGAGGGGTGTGAAGAGAAAGCCTTTTACGCTGCAATTGTTTGGTAGAGTATTGGAGGCTTTACCGGCAATATGTGACGGGGAGGGAGAGGGCATTCTTTTCTCCATACTGATGTCGTGGATGTTTTTCGGGGCTTTTCAGATGTCAGAATTGTTGGGGGAAGGGGTGTCGGCTTGCAATGGGACAATGTCATGAGCATAGGATGGAGTCTGGAACTTCAGTTATGCCAGTCCAATATGGACCAGAGAATAAAGAGGATGGTGAGTTTACAGAAATGTCCTGTTCCGGACCTATTTCCGGTGTGAAGGGGAGAAAACCTGAAAGGAATATCCGTGAATGTCTGTGGGGGGATTAGGCATAGTACTGGGGCAATGGTGACACCTTTTCAGCTGTTGGCAGTGCTGTGCAAGGCACTGATGAGCGCATGGGAAGCTCCGGTTCAATTTGGCACTCACTCATTTTGAATTGGGGTGGCCACTGAGGCAGCAACGAGGGGCTGGGACAGGGATAGTATCATGAGTCTGGGTAGGTGGTCTTTTGACTGTTTTTGTTGTTACATGACATTGGGGGGAGTTGTTGACTCTAAGGGTGAGTTTTTTCTGAATTATCCACATATGTTTCCAGATGCAGTCGTGGTTCCGGGGGCTGTCAAACTTTCAGTCTGGATTGTTAGACACTCATTTGTTCAGTGGGCAGAGAGGCACAGGGAAAGAGAGGGCAAGGCACAAACTTGGGTTTCGACAAAGGTTAGGGCTCATGGCATGGGAAATGGGAGATGAGATTGGGAGAGCTATGAAAATGTGTGAATAACTTGTTGAGTAGGCATAGGTGCCCGGATGTGTTGGTTTTTCATTTGGAAGAAAATGACATGGTCATCTGCAAGGATTTCGTGTTGTTGAAGGAGATGAAGAGAGATTTTAAGTAGGTAAAACAGCAGTGGTCTGGGTGTTCTGATGTCTGGAGGGAGTTTATTCCTAGGAGAGAGTGGAGGTGGGCAAAGAGGCCCTCTGCAATTGATAAGGCCAGGAGACAAACTAATAGAGAGATGTGCGTTTTCAGCACAAGGATTGGGTAGGGTTGAGCATCTGTATGGGGTTCATTTGTCTCACTACAGTATGGAGCTATACTTGTTACTGTTGAAGAAGGTTCTGGCTAGAACACTGAACATTCACAAGTGAAGCAGCTGGGCATACTTGGGGTTCAGAAAAAGGGCGAGAACTTTTCTGAGTGGCCGTTGGTTGATAATTTGTCCTGGTTCTAGATCAGGTTTATTGTTGTTGCCATCGGCAAGTCAGAAATAATAGGAGGGTATAAACAAGGCTACACCAGAATGAGGCAAGAAACACAAGTTACACTGTAGGACATTTAGATTTTGATAGATGTAGGTTAAGCCTTTTTCACACCCAAAAATGAATATGTGGTTTGTGTGTGCTCATCCTCTCACCCAGTGGGCTTTGGGGGCAGCAGCCGACCAGAGGGATGTGTGCTCCCTAGGGTGATTGTGAGAGTGCCACAGCCCAGGCTCTTTATGGGCTATTTTTGGTTTGTGCCATATATAAAAGATAGCCCAAGTATATATTCGCCAATTTTCAGTACACCAGCACATTTGGAGGAAGGTGAAACGGTAGCTGGTATAGTGAGGCAAAACATTTTCCCATCCTCCCTTACCTTACTTATAGGTGGGATCAGGGTAGGAGTTTTTACAGGTTTTGATAGGCTAGCTTCAGTTGGATTCTGGTGTGCAAGGTGGGGATATGTTAAATGTGTTATCGCTTGTGGCAGGTGCATGGCGTTTGGTTGAAAAGTTGGCCTGGTTCTAGATTGTCTTTTGTTCTTACCCTCAGCAAGTCAGGAAAAATAGGAGGGTGTAAACAAGGCTACATCTGGATGAGGCAAGAAACAAAAGTTACGCTTTAGGAAATTTAGATTGTTAGATGTTGATAGATGTAGGTTAAGTGGTAGGGGAGTTAAAGACACGTTTAATAGTGTAGCAAAAAGGAGTTAGACATTTGCATGATAATATGTGAATGGGCAGGAAGTGTTAGGGGTGGAGGGATCAGTGACAGTAGGTGAATTGCTGTATAATGAGGTTTAGTTTCATAGGGCAAAAGGCCTAGAGTTTTTGTATGTGATGCGCACCTTTCTTCAATAAAGCTTACTTTTTCAAACACAAAAATGAGTATGTAATCTGTGCTGCTCTCCTCTCGCCCAGTGAGACAGTTTTGGCTGCAGACTACAATCCATGACAAAAAGGGGCGAGTAATGTTGGATGTGCTTTCTTCCTGCATGGATTGTTTTGCAGTTTTCTATAGAGAAAACTTGGCCCACTGCTTTACAGTGCTTTATAAGAGCACAATATAACATTACACATGGTTAGATTAATTTTTCTGTAAGCACAGGTAAATTAAGTGATTACACATGGTCAGATTAATTTTTCTGTAAGCACAGGTAAATTAAGTGATTTGCTCAGAGTCACGAAATAGGGAATCAACTCTGTGACTAGAACCCAGGGCTAGACAGGCATTTTATTCCAAATGGGCATTTCCCCAGGGGCCAGCTATGAAAACCCTGGGCCGCTCCTGGTGCTTTTGTCACTTTCTCAGCTTCATGAGGTTTATTGCCTTTGCAGCAGGCACCAACAGACTTCAAGAGAGAGAGAAAGAGAGGGTGGGAAAGGCTGAGAGGCAGCGACCAGAGAGAGAAGGAGAGAGAGGGAGAAGGAATGGATCGATAGAGAGAAGCTGTGCAAGGAGACAAAGGGACAAGCGTTGATTTGAGCATTTCTGCCAGGGCTTCTTTTTTCTCCCCAGTATGGCCTTTTTAGTGCCTGGTCCTTTAGTTCTAAAATCAGTGGCTCCCGTGATAGGCTATACAATCCTACGTATATGATACTACGTAGGATTGTGATAGAGCTACTTCATCTTTAAATCCATCTTCAGCTTTTTGCAAAAGGTCTTCAACAGGGATTCCTTTGTAACTATTTTTTTTTAGGGACGTACTGATACTTTAGTTATTCTCTTTCCCATATTATCAATGAAAATACATAGTTCACTGTACTTTACTCTTAGTTTTTTCATCAACTTATTGGTTGGCCATTAAACCCTCAACAGCAGATAGTCCAAAGAAGCCTTAAGTCAAAACCAAGAGCGGAGGCCTATCCCAGCCTCCTTTTGGCTGTGACTGTCGTAGAGTCATGGCTGGGGGATATAGGTTGGGCCAGTAAGCAGTGTACTGGACAGAACCATCTCACAGGTCACCTCACAGACAACGCCCTGAGAATTGACTTGTGGGTGAGTAGATTAAGAGCATTCAAGCAGTGTGACTCCAGCAAGTAGAGGCAGTTCAGAGAAAGAACATTCAGCCATGCACTGACTAGTCTTAATATTGAGAGTGAATCTGGGCAGAAGCTATCAGACCTCGCTGGTGTAGAGGATCTTTGACAAGGTCGTCCAGGCAGTATCTCAGAGATTGCCTCTGTTCAACTCTAGTGCCTGCACAACACCCTGAGATGACAAGAATAGGAGCAGAATGGGGGACCAATTAAAGCAACATGACTGAATCAGGTTGAGGAAGAGCAGTGAAAAGCAGCACTGACCTTTCCACTGCCCTGATTACTCTGGACCTCAGTAGGACACTGTATGCCACAGGATTTCATGATGTGTTAGAAACACTTACCAAGAATTGCAGTTCCTGTTGAAAAACCATCGTGGCATGGGACGATCCATTCCACAATCCACATTTCCTTATGTGTGAGTCTTGAGGCTACAAAGGCATAATCCTTTCTTAGCCTGGCATGGCAGTACATCATCACAGCTGAAGCAGGGGTCCCAAGTAATAGTCTACTTTCCCCAGCAGTTCAGCGTACAAGGGAACATCCCTTGGTCTCTGGCATCTCTGGAAGTATCTTTCTGGCTAAAGCAGCACTAGGGACTGGTCAAAACAGGGATAGAAGTAAATAAACAATGAAGAGGAACAATGTGTGCTAAGGTTAATACAAGAGCACAATGAGAAGGGCAATGCCCCACTGAGGCCAGACCGGATCAATGACATAATATCGAGACAACAAATATCAAGTTACACAATTCTCGAAAATGTAATATCTATTACAAAAATATTGAGTCCCTATACATAACTATAAAAGTCACTTATATCGTACACATAAATATCACTAACAAAAACATCGACTTTTACATATATCGAGGCCAAAAATATTGGAAGCACAAATATCTTGCCTTAAGAATAAACATTTCCCATGTCAAAAATATCGACAATATTGACTTTAAAATGATTGTTAACACAACTAGTAAATACAATTAAAACACACCAAACACCAATTATTTACACAAACAAACAACAATAAATATATCCGACAATTTTGATGACCATCTATAAAAATAAATATATACATTTTAGATAACCCAAATATAAAACATAAACCCTATAAAAATAGTACACCTGTAATGCCTTTCCTCTTTATGCTTGTTATGAATAAACAGAGTTCTGACAAAAAACTAGTACACCTATAAAATATACACTACACATATTTAAAACAGATTTACATTGTTTAAACAGTTAAATGAAACAAACAATAGAAACTATTTTTTTTAAACAAATAAGCGTTTACCAAATAAAGATTTAACTGACAAAAAAATTGATTTCTACTTAATTAACAAGTAAAATCAAACTATAAACAACTTTAACCAAACAAGTAGCTTAAACTATTAACCAAACGATATAAAAGGCACCCTAATTAAACCAAATAATAACTAAAAAAAAAACAACATTTGAAGAGGAGGAAACTCTGCCGGTCTATCGCTACAAAACAAAACAGTGCAAAATATACAACTGCATATCCAAGTAAAAAGTAACAATTATATTTAAACTAAAAAGTCAAATGATGCTAAACTAAAAAACTATTAATTCACAAGGAAATGCTAACACAATGTTTAACTTTTATCATTTTACACATCATAACTAAATTAAAAGAGAAACCTTCCAGACAACCAACCTGCTACAAAATCCCATCTAAAACAACACCTGGAAAATTACAAAATAAAGTAAGTATAAATAAATATTAATTTTAAACTCACCCCAACAGCATTGCAAAAAAATCGTAACCCCATAAACCTCGTCAAATATAAAAAATATACCAAATGAAATTAATAACCTATTTTTTCTCTTCCAACAGAAAAGAAACACCTGGTTCACGTTCAAACACACTGAAAGAAAACACTGCAAACTCATGCAAAACTTCTCTAAAAGACATATAAGTAAATAAAAGAAATGGTAAATACATCTTTAAATATATATTAATAAACAACATGCGTAATGTAACTATATTTCATATTTACGTTATTACAGCAATCACAGAAATAATGACACAAGGCACCAAATGTATCTCTTCACAAAAAAGAAAACAGTTATTCAGTCATATGGGGTACACCTACAGCCAAGAAAGTGCATCTAGAGAAAATGTTAACTGGAAATGTACTAAATGTTATTCCAATGCAAGTTGTAGGAGGGCAACTACAAACGAAAATGATGCAATTAACCTAGGAAAGCATCACCACCCCACAAATGTGACAGAGATTTTGCAAGACTTAAGAGAAGCAAGCACTAGTTCTCAATAACCCAAATCCTAAAAACATATACTACCCAAAGTCCCTGAACAAATAACAGGCCAACTACCATCAATCCCCACCTTAAAACGGCAAATCACACACACTAAAGAGGTCGCCAGCGACACCCTACCAGCTCCTAGAACATACAGGAACACAGACATACCAACACATCTAACAATAACAAGGGCTTATTACGAGTCTGGCGGTTAATGAATAGTATGACATGTATACAATTATTTAATATATACTAATAATATTTATGTTCAACAACACCTACGAAATGTACGTAGATCAGTTACCAAACATTTGCAAAAAATATGTAGAATAAAGAAATATGAAAACGTTTATTATGCAAAAATGTATAACAACTAATGTTTTCTTTGTTTACAATTAAAAGAAATATGTGATGTGTTTACATGAAAAGTTAGTACTATTTTATTTAACAAATGGATTTGACAACTACTAAAATTATGTAATAAATGTTCTTTGTTAAAATGTGGGTGATTTATTTATTATACTTAATAATATATAAATAATAATAGTACAAAAATAAAACGTTATATTCCCAATCCAATACAAAAAAATTCAGAGAAGGTATTTGACACTAGAAAAATAAAACATACTATTACCACTTCACTTCAAACCAACTAGGGGAAGGTGTTGGATACTAGGGGGTCAATTATGATGCCGGTCAGAAAGTATTCCAACCGAAAAGG
Organism: Triturus cristatus; assembly: GCF_964204655.1. Lineage (NCBI taxonomy): Eukaryota > Metazoa > Chordata > Amphibia > Caudata > Salamandridae > Triturus > Triturus cristatus. The sequence continues at coordinate 370,208,140 of NC_140584.1, read as the reverse complement.
TCTCGGAATGCTTTCCAAGTGAATCAAGTCCGGGGAGTCCAACCAACCAATTAAAAAGCATCCGGATGCTTCTGAATAAGTTTCGGTCAACCTCCCATTCACTTCACTGAGAGCCTGGGTTCCAACCAAATACACAGGCTCCCATTGAAGAAAGGGGTGGCCGGGGAAAATTGTGCACCCTGTGGCGAGCACCACTTGGTGCCTACCACACTGTGCCTGGTTGGAAAGGGGGGTCCCTTAGGCACCCCCAAGGGCCCCATTTGGAAGGCTCTGGCTGAAGGGTAGCCTGCTACGGTCCCCCAAAGTCAGATTCCAACAGCCGATCTGATTCAGAACAACCAATTCGGAAAGGCTGTATGAATCTGACATCGTAATTGCTCAGTCGGAAAGCTTCCGAGTCGTTCAGAAATGCAGCCCATAGACACTCACGATTCGGCTCCGAATGACTCGGACTTTCCGAAAGTCCAAATATCGTAATCGTCATTTGGAAATGTTTCTGAATCGGTCGGAAATAAGGCTTCCGAATCCGATTTGGCAGACCCGAACTTGATTAGGAGCCTTTCCGAATGGCATCACAATCGACCTCCAAAGGCTTTACTGTTCCCACTCCAGTACAAACCAACTCAAGGAAGGTGTTGAACACTAAAGGGGTTACATTTACTATTCCCACTGTAATGTAAATAAACATAGAAAACATATAAACAAATAAAAAATACAAATTAAATAAATTCAAATCAAAAATTAATTTCCTTAAAGACAATATTATTTAAAAAAAATACTTAATACTTAATTTATATTACACACTATCCAAATAAATAATGTTCCCATTTTGACCCCTTGGTATTTAAGTTGAACTTAGATCTCCCTGACCTGTTTTTTAGCTTCTTGCTTTATTGGATATTGTCTCTGTGCATTTGGTGAAACTTTTAATGAGATCACGTGGTGGGTTGAATTCTCATCCCATCCGGCATTATTTTTGTATAATGCTGGAGCTAGGGCAACTGCCAACTCCCGTGCATATGTGTGTTTTAGATGAATGGGAACGAGGTCGGAGAAGGCTGGAAAAATGATCGTTTCACCCCTAGGGCACTCTGTAATGAATGCTGGTGGCCTATCTTGTTCAGCTAATAGGATGTCATAACCAGATGACAGGTTTTTCCAAAAAAGACCTTTAACTTTCCTGGGCTTGTCTCCCTCCATTTGGAGTGTAATCATTCAAGTCTGCTGTCACCAGAAATTCCATCAGGTTCTGGCGAGCTATTGTTACTTCTGCCGCACTGTCTAGCATCATCTGAGCCCATTCCCCATTCAGAAGTTGTGTCCTCAGAATTCTGGGCATGTCTGATCTTCAGGCCTGCAACTTTCTTCTTCTTAAACTGAGGTTTTGATTCCGGCCTTTCTTCTTTTTTTGGAAGTACTGTCTGTCTCTGGACTTTGTACGCTCTTCTTTGTGTTCTGACCACCCTTCTCTTTCTGAGTTTTTCGTCGAGCCCTGGAAGGAACAAGAGGAACGTGTATCAGTATCCTGATACCTGTCAGGTTTCCTAATATTATCCCTATTCCTGAGGTTATGCCTCTTTTCAGGGGGGTCCTGTGGAGGAGATCTACCTCGGGATTGAGATCTGTTTCCTTTAAAGTTTTGTTGTTTAGGCCTCGCCTGACCCAGCGCTTGCGCTGGTCTGGCGAGACTTTAAGTAAGGGCTTCAAAAAATGCTGCCGCCGGCCACAGGTTGCAGTGCATGTGCGCGGGCGTGCGCTTGAGCAGAGGCGCCATATGGCGTGATTACTGCTGCGCGCACACATGCACTACAAGCTGTGGCCGGCGGTACCATTTTTAGCCATCTGGCTTGCTGTAATGGCTCATTAAGACTTACAGCACGCGCGTGAATCCCCTCCCCTACCCCCTCCCTTCTCCCGTGCGGCCAAAGCTTGTTACACTTGCACTATTGTTGCCTTGTCTTCTTGTTGTGCCTAGTGAAGAAATCTCCAGTGTCTCCTCCTGCCTCTGGTTTTCTCCTGCTTAAAGCATTGGCACTGTTCCTTGTCTAACCGCTGCTGTCCCTCTGCTACTGCTGTCACCGGACTTCACACTGAAGCTTCCCTGCTTGCAAACATTTTACCCCTAACTCTGTGTCTCGCCGTCAGGCTTCTCCTACTCACCTATTCTCGTGGGTGGGGGGCGCAACCCATGGGTCGCGCAGAACCCCCGCTGGACTCAGAGCACGACTCCGTAGAAGAGCAGCCTTCGAGCACCCAGCATGGTGGCAATTCTGACAGCTTTCAGGGAGGGTCAGCAACCGCTCTTCTACAATGGCGGTGGTTGAACGAGGCTGAGTGACAAATAACGCTGCAGGCATCTATACGCAGTACAAGCAAGAGTGATGAGGAAGTAGGCTGGAGTGGAGGGTGGCGGCTTTGCTTTGGTAGGGATGGGGCGGGGCGAGCTGCGGAGTGGCTGAGAGCGGAGGGGGCTACTTGAACTCGGGAGTAAAAGGCAGACACGGAATGTTACAAATTGTAATTTTATTGATATAGCTCTTACTAACCCCTGACGAGGCGTCGTCATCCTGCTTCCAATTCGTGTCTATTTTCAACTGGTCTCACATTCTGTGTTCGTACGTCTCTTCTTCTGTTCAGCATTTTATTTTAGTTTTTCAAAGCTGTCGAAATGTATGAAAAGTATGTTCATGAGAACAATGTACATAGCTGCCAAGGCTTCAGATTGCTATGTGTGACATTTTCATAATTTCAGTGTATTTATGAGTGACATTCAAGTGGCTACAAGTGACACTTTCTCACGAGTAAAATCAAGCAATGAAGACTGGGGAAACATACAAGTTACAGCCAGCCAGGGCACTCATTGCTGTTCTCAAACCTGTTAATACTGGTCGAATGCTGAATCAACAATGGAGTCACTAAGACAGAAAGTAAATAAAATTCAGTTGTATGACTTTGGGCATTGCAGAAGAGCACTCCGCTTGTTGTCAGCTCCACGTATATTATATCTAGGGCCAGCTTGTTTGTTTATTGATGCCCCCAAATGACCACCTTTACTACTGATTCCCTCAGTACCACCCTTTAACAGTGCCCCTCAAGACTCCATAACCACTCGCTTGCTCACTCAGATCCATTTAATTAGGTTTATAGCGCCACTAATACCAGTGTAGGGTGTCAGAGCACTTTACATCACAAACACATTACAACGACAATCAATCAAAATGTGTAAATCAGTATAAAGGCATGTTACATAAGACAGAGGACTACAAGGTGTAAGAGTCACATGTCATCCATACTGATAAACAGTATAGTTTGAGTGTTTGGTCCAGAGAAGCACAAGTTACACCGTGGTTGAGGGTTCTCTTTAATTACAAGAACTTTTTTTCTTTTACCAAAATGAACCCTTTTTGCAACATTCTAATAATGAAAGGCTGGAGGAAAGATTCATAGCGCTCTAATCTATACCTTGCAGGTTGCATGCAGCTCTTTTATGACAGTTATTAGCTCACTGGTCTATATTAGGACTTTAACTTATACAGTGCAAGTAAAACAAGCATTGGCATAGCCAATAGGTCTCGCTTTTGGGAACTTATAAGTGTTTAGCCATGCAACAGTTGATGTTGTTGCACCAAGGATATTGTGCTGCATACCTAAATACTTATATGGTCCCAAAAGCGAGACCTATTGGCTATGGCAATGCTTGTTTTTATTATCCCAATAATTTTTAGAAGAAGCAGATGTCTGCTTAGAAGTGTCCTTTTCAGGACTGCCCATCAGTTGTGGTTTTAAAGCTTTCCCACCTAAACTGTCTAATTCTGCAAACGTAGTTTCAATTATTTCGGGTAGTTCGTGTTGTTGATCTATAGGACTGTACTCCCTTAGGCGTTGGCGGATTGCCACTGAAGCTGCTTCCCCTTTAATATTAGCTAGTATTATGGCTGACACCTGTTCATAGTTACCTAGTAACTTCATCCCTAAGCGCAGGGCAGGTTCTGCTCCGTACTCATTTTGTATGTGCCTTAATACATCTGGTACTACTGCTAATGAAGGAATACCATGGGTCCTGGGATACATGGCTGCAAAGACTGTACCCCAAGTCGTGCAATCCTTTACTTGTGGTGTTATTCCCAGGGGCAAGCAGATAGTTAGCATTCTGTGTTTTTCAGACTGGGTAGTATTCGAGAGTACTGCCTCGAGCTGAGTTATTTTCTGAGCTACCCAGAATGGCATTTGTTCATATTTCGTGGGCATTTTGAGCATTAATGCGTGTAACGTTTGTGGTGTGATTTTAGTTGCTGTACCCTGAGATTGAGTTCCATTTGTTGCAACTGTTGTTGATTGGACTGTGAAAGTCCTCATGATGCATTGCATCAAGTTTCTCTAGATTTTAATTAAATCTTTGTGTTGTTTGAGTAAGTCTACCTGTGGCATTGTTTCTATGTCAGGATGTGGTGTTTAGGCCGCTAATATCGGTCATGTTGCCCCTTCTCCTCCGAGCGCGCCTAATATTACTCTATTTCTTATGTGGGGTAGGGCGCCTTTAAACCAGTATAAGTGTTCCTGGTATGTGAGTGGAACCTCTATGTCCTCGAATGGACCATATTCCACTGGTGCATCTCCCTCTGTGTAAGAGTGAAATGTCTGTGTTCTCGCATCTGCTTCTGGGAACGTAACCCACAAATAAAATACCTTTATTTTGTTTGATTTGTGTGCCTCAATCACGAAAGCTACTAAGCCACCCCTAGCTGATAATCCAATTTGTAATAGTTTCAGGGTGATTGAATGTCTGAATTTAGGTGCAATTTGAATTGCGTTTGCATCTTGTTCTCCTGTTGTGAGCTGCAGATCCCCTCATGAGTTACTTCTGTTCTCAGTCAGTTTGTAAAGAAGAATTTTTTATCCAAGGGAACTAAGATAAGTTTTTATTTGCAAAATTTTAGGAACACTGTGTCCTTCAAGCTTGATTACCCAACAGCTAACAAATAGGAATTTTTCGCCTACTGAGCTGTGGCGGAGTTTGTGCCCACCCACTCCAGACGTCTCTGATGTTTTGTGATTAGTAGTCTCTAAGGAATAGCACAACAGAACTACTCAGATTGTACTGTTAAATAAGTACCCAACCTACTTTGGAGGTGCCATGTCGTGTAGTTCCTATATATCCTATACAGAATCTGCGTGTTCGGATAACATGAACTGTGGATTTGGTGGCAGACTGGTTCTGAGCACCCCCATCAAGAATGTTAACCTGTTTGCATTAGCTAGCTCACAGTGCCACTAGTATCTCCTTTTATCGGGGAGCGAATAGTTTAGGGCAACCTTAGAACATGACAACCCTGATCCCTCAGGATTGTAGAAACAATAAACCACCTTTCGCTCAGTCACTTGTGCTCACCTATTCAGTCTCAGAGAGTTACACAGAAGAAACAGTCGGCCATGTTACAATAAGAGTTTATTGCACAGTTGTTCTCCTAGTGTAAAATAGATGTGCTGCAACAACCGTTAGACAGTAGCAGATATATATGATTAGCAGTACAGTGAAAATAAAAGGATAGTACAGTTCTACCATCTTGCAGTAATCATGAATACATACATGAATATAAAATGCATGATGAAAGTGTGAGTACCCCTAGGATGCCTATCTAGATGTACCTAAGTGTACCTAGCATGTGAGTAGGTATGAAGCCAAGAATCCCTCTAGGATTTAGTCGAACCCCATTACCTGAATTGAGAGAGTGTGGGAGCCCATCCAGGTCTCGAGTTGGACACCCTGCAAGGGATGTGTTAGACTGCTGTCAGCTGGAGCGTCTGCATGCAGGAGTCTCGGCGTCTCTGGTCAGTCTCGGTTCCTTCTACCAACCCTAGCAAGATGTGCTGCATTTATACAAAAACGTATCTAGGGTTTCTTTGTCCCTTGTTTCTTGTAGTAGCCATTGTTGGATTTGAGGATGGCGCACGGGATGAACCTTGTACGCAGACATTATGCAGGTGGTGTAGCCCCTGCCTGGTTTCCAAGAACCCTCATGAATATTCATTCATACTGTAGGAGTCCACTGATGAAGTTATAGGACGCTATTGTTAAGGAAAAACCCTCCTTCTGCACCCAGGACTGGAACTAGGTAAAGGTTCAACCCTAAAGGCTCGTTACTGTGTAGTATAAGGGAGATAATGTAGGTGAAGGTATATGATGTTACCCGGAATATATTAGGGTACCTATATGAAACATAACAGGGCTTGAGTGATAGTTTTCCTCATGCCGATGGGGAGTTATTTGGAGGCTCTTCGAAGCATGTGAAGAGTGTGGAAGCAGGTGGAGGATACTGTGTTGATCTGTTGCTTAAGTATAAGTGTTATTGTTACTTGATGAAACTATTTTCCCCATCGGAGGCACTTTCTTTATGTGGGTATTTATCTCAAAATACATAAGAATATTGACAAAGCTTTGTAATTAACGTTCATATGGGTCCACAGACCCCCTGAATAGGTTCTGTGGATGCCCATGGGTCTGTGGGTCAGAACGCCTGGTCTAGTTGTTAAGCGTCTAGCCATGGAAATCAATGTTTTTAATTTTAATACCTAAATTACTTACCTGTCATAGCATTACTCTGGGTCAAATTCACTCGCTTAAAGTCATAGGGGCAGATTTATGTTCCCTGGCGCATCCCTGCAAATCAGCATGGATCCGCCAGGGAAGATGCGTCACGAAAGTTTACCCTTGTGCCACAATAGATGTGCCGCATTTACAATGCAGCGCATCGTGGCGCACGGATAAACGGATGCGTGACGCATCTGATGGCGGAAGGTTGGGGCATTGCTGGAGTTGCGTCGCAAGCGCGACGCAACTCCAGCAAGGCTCAGGGTTGCCCTATCGTTACAATGCTGCGTCAATCCTTACGCCTGCTTCAAGCAGGCGCAGGGTTTTGACGCAGCATGGCCGGAAAAGTAACTGAGTGAAATCTTGTAGATTTCGCTCAGCCACTTTTCGGAGGCGTTCCTGCGCCGGAACGCCCCCCCCCCTGTGCAGGTACTCCCACATGTGGCGCAAGCTTTACAACGTGACACATCTCCCTAGATGCGTCATGTTGTAAATGGGGCGCAACATGGCGCAGGGTTTACGCCGCCGCTGCGTCACAAAAGTGACGCAACGGCGGTGTAAAAGTGGCGCAAGTCCGTTATAAATCTGCACCAAAGTCCCTTTCACCCTCCCTATGTACAATAGGCAAATTAGATTGGCTGGACCTTGTTTACTTTTTTTTTTTTTTTCTTTTTTTTTGTCCTCATCTCACCTATAAACTGTATGCAGGACTTATCCGGTCTGCGGTGTTAACGAGGCGCCCTCCGACCGCCTGCACTGGTTTAGGTTGTCCAACCAATCCCCTTTTATCATCCGGGATTTAGGTGTTAATCATAGGACCGTGATGTTTGTCAGCCCTAAGGATCAACCCAGTCTCAGTTCCTGACTCAATCTAATAAATGGTGCCCAGAGCTTTGGAGGGCTAGGGCTAGAACTTATAATTTCCAGCCGAGCCATAGCCAGTGCAGATTTTAACCAGTCTTCAGCTTTCAGGGGGAGGGGGTCTTTCCATTTAAGACAGATTTCCCTACGGGCCAGCAGGATCAGACATAACAGCAGACCTCTGTGTGACTGTTCCAAATGAGCCGTAAATGCCTGATCGTTGGCAAAAAAAATCAGAGATCTATTCAAAACAATTTCGATTCCAAAGATCTTACAAAGATACCTACACAACCCTTCCCAGTATATTCCTAATTTAAGACATTCATAGAAAATATGTATATCGTTAACTTTAGGGAGTGAACACCTGGGGCATCTCGGTTCAGGCATTGGGGCAAATTTCAAGATCTTGTCCGGAGTGCAGTAGATTCGATTGGTAACAAAAAAATGTTTTTTCTTCAGACTAGCCGAGTTGGTGTATTTATAAAGCAGAGTCATAGAGGGTTCCAAGAGATTTCCGATATCTGCTTCAAAAGGGGAGTTATTCCAGACTACCACCTGTTGTGGAATACCTACATTGTCTGCGTTAATCAAAAACCTATACCAGATTGAAATTTCCTTCTCCAGATGTTGAATGGTTATAAGCACATCTTCCACCTCTCCGTTGCCCCTAAAGTTCTCCTTTTCAGTTTCAAACCAAGATTTTAATTGGATGAACTTAAACCTTGAGAACCCCGGGCCTATTCTTGCTTTTAAAACCTCCCAAGGGTGTATACCGTTTTCATCCCCCAAGTCGGACCATTTGAGGACCCCCGCTCTTTTTATAGGGAGAGCCATACTGTCCTGAAGATAGGGGGGGTCCCGGGGGAGTCCCAAATCGGAGCCTGGACAGAGTAATAGCCTATCCCGCATCTGGAACAGAAGTTATACCAGACTTCCAAGGCATTTTTGATCACCTTACTCTTACTCTTACTCTTTTAAAGAATCTTGGTGAACCGAACTTGTAGAGAAATCCACCCTTGCCCCCCTCCTTCCGAAATGGCCGCTTCCCCCAACAGTATGCCCCATGCACTAGCTGTTGGTTCACCCAAAAGCATCCTTATAGCCTTAAATTGTAAAGCAACCAGATACATGCGGATATCAGGGAGGGCCAACCCCCTTTGACTAGACGGCGCCTCAATTTTTTCAATGATAACCTGACACCTTTCTCCCCCCAGATGAATCTCCCGATTTTACTTTGCACCATAGAGATGGAGTGTTTAGGGAAACCAAGGGGGACCGCATTAAACAGATAGGTTAACTTCGGGAGGATGATAATTTTTACTAGGTTCACTTTCCCGAAGATGGTCAGAGGGAGATTTCTCCATCTTGCGAACAACTGATCTATTTCTTTTATTATTTTTTCCAAATTAATTGAGGGGATTTTTTCAAGATCTTTCACAATAATAATCCCAAGGTATTTAAATTTAATGCTGGTGGCCCCACTCCACTGATCAATGTTCCAACACATGACCTCCGTCTTTGTGGAGTTAGCCAAGTACCCGGAGATTGAACCAAAATCTTCCAACAGGGACCCAACCTTAAGCATTGTTATCTCGGGATTGTCTGTATATATAACTATGTCGTCCGCATATAATGCAATTTTAGACTGATATTGCTGAGTCTTGAACGGTGGGATAGTCTCATCTAACCTTATAGCCTGAGCGAGAGGCTCAATATACAGATCAAACAATAGGGGTGAAATGGGGCAACCCTGCCTAGTCCCTCTTTGGATTTCAAAGCTAGAAGTGAGTAGGCCGTTAATAAGGATTTTGGCTGAGGCACCCTGATAGCACCCTCTCAAGGTGTGAATGAAAATTGGACCAAAACCCATCTCCTCTAGAACCTCCCAGAGGTAAGTCCAGCACACCCTGTCAAATGCTTTGGCAGCGTCTAACGCGACCACTGCCAGGGGTTCCGCTCTAGTGGTCGCCAGATCGATATTACCAATATGGAGCTGGGTTTGTTCCTGAATATGTCTCCCGTTGATAAACCCTTTCTGGTCAGTATTGACCAGTCCGGGGACTAATTTCCCCAATCTCCCTGCCAAAATGCCCATAAAGATCTTATAATCTGCATTCAGCAGGGAGATTGGACGATATGAGTCCGCTTTAGCTGGGTCCTTCCCGGGCTTAAGGATTAAGACTATGATTGGCTCCCTCCACGAGCTAGGGGTATGGCCTGTTGGATTGTAGATTGAGTGGAACAAGGATCCCAAGACTGGGATCACTTCTTCAGAGAGGGACTTGTAAACTTCATTTGGCAGGGCGTCCATACCGGAGGCTTTATTATTTTTTGAAATCTTTATTTGTGTCCTTATCTCCTGCAACGTAATTGGGGAATCGAGAAAATCTTTATTAGCCTGGGTTAATGAGGAGAGGGATTTTGAACTCAACCACCCACGAATTAGTTGTTTAGAGGGGGATAAATTCTCCCTATATAATTCCGAAAATAGGGTTAGCATGGAATTTTGTATATCCCCTATATCGGATGATCTGCCCCCTTGACTATTTATCTCCAGCTCGGTGATATCATTTTTCGAACGATCGGTTCTAGCCTTCCATGCCAGAAGAGCACTAGCCTTCTCCCCGTATTCGTAGTTCTCCATCTTGTTCCTCTCCCATTGGATCTTACACTTCTTATCTAGGATTCCTCGATAATTTTGTCTGGCCTGTTCGAGTTCATCCAGCACCTTTCTTTGTCCTTCAGGAGAATTTGAAAGCTTAAGAAGCTCGGATTCTAGTAATCCGATCTTTTCTTCACCCAATTTTAATTCACGTCCTTCAGCACGATTTTTAAAGCATATGAGGCTGTGTAATCTGCCTCTCAGGCTTGCCTTAAAGGCGTCCCACACAACCTCTATGGCTACTGAGCCTAAGTTAAGATCGAAAAACTCCAAGGATGATGATTTGACTGCCTGAATTAAATCAGGATCGTCTAACCTACCCCTGCTAAGTGTCCATCTTGATTGAATTTTTTTTGTTAAGTTTTAAATGGCACAAAAAACAGGGGAATGATCCGATAGATGGCTAGGGAGGATAGAAATATCTGAGCCCTTATCGAGTAAGCTCTTACTGACTAACAAGTAGTAAATCCTGGAGGAATGATGAAATCTCTTACTGTGGAATGTGAACCCAGCCCTCGCCCCTTTCTAGAACCTCCATGCATCTGCCAGGCCAAGATCGTGAATCATATTCTTCATTGCCCGTCTAATGAGAGGTGTCGTGGAGGGACGCCCCTGATTCGATCTATCTGCATGGGGGTCTAACAAAGCATTGAAATGTCCTCCGACAATTATCGGGGGAGCCACCAGCATAAGCCTAGACTGCAGTTTTACAATATATGAGGGGTCGTCCACATTCGGACCGTAAAATGAGGCACACGATAAAACAGGACCTCCAAAATCCAACTGCGCAATGACCCACCTCCCTGATTGGTCGGTCTGAATGGATTTGATCGAACAGGTTAGCCCCCGTTTAACCAAGACTGCCACCCCATGACTATTAATATTTTGGTTCGAAACACAATAAGCTTTAATCCAGGATACTCCTGAAAATAATTGATCCGACTCCCTAGCAGTTAGAGGAGTTTCCTGCAGGAGGCAGACCCGAGCTTCTGCGAGTTCCAGGTACTTCATTATCAACCTTCGCCTCCGAATGCATCTTAAACCATTTACATTCCAGGAGAGAAAACCCAGACCAGCCTGACCTATTACTGCACCTGCCATCCGTTTACCAAGCCCTTCCCCTTTGTTGTCCCTTCAATGAATAAACACAAAAAGTAAGATGAAGTAGTTTTTTTCCCCCCTTTTTTATACCTCACCCAGCTCTGGTGAACCCCCCCCAGTGCTCCCCCCAAACCCCTACTTCCCATCCTGAAACCCATACGAGTCCCTAACCCCTTGAGGAACCCTCCCTTGAAGATGGGTAAACCCATTTGGTCACCCTCACCTCGGGCATATCTGAGAAAAAAAAAGAAATAAAACAAACTAAAGAAAAAGAAAAAAGAAAAATGGGGGGATAAGGGCAGGAAGAATAACGAAAAATATGTTTTATCCTAATAAGGGCACATCTCTGTTTACTTCACTTTGCTTTCCTTAAACCAGCCATAAAGAGATCCACCTCCTCGACTGTATGAAATAAATGCATCTGATTATTATGCATAGCACGCAACTGAGTCGGAAATTTTAATTGCGCCTTAACTCCCAGGGACCTCAATTCCTCCAATCTGCTTCCCATCTCCCACTGCCTTGTGGCCGTTATATGGGAAATATCTGACCTGATCTGAAAAATGAAGGCAACTGACCCATTAGTGGAGAAAGTCACAGACCCCTCCTTAAGACCCAAAGACAGAACTAGTTCCTTTCCTGAATAAGAAAGAAAATTGACCAGGATCTTCCGGGGTTTTCGTTTTTTTCGGGTTTTTCCTAAAGGGGTCTCTGTGAATTCTTTGAATTTCTGTTGTCAGGTCAATATCAGGCTGATCTTTCAAGACCGACCCCTTTAAAATGGAAATGACAAACCCCTTTAAATCGGATCCTTCTAAATTCTCGGGGAAATTGAGGAGTCTTAAGTTGTTCTTTCTCGAGTGGTTTTCCAACCTTTCGATGTCGTCCTTCAAAGCCTTTTGTTGTAAAGTTAACATCCCCACATCCCTTGCGGCCTCACTTATAGCTTCTTTGATCTCGGGAATTTCTGCTTCTAGGAGACCCGTCCTTACAACCACCTCATCGATCCTCTGGGACAAAACTTCACAGGACGCCATAATTGCCGCCTGATTGGCTTCAGAGACCGAAAACCTACTGGCGAGCTCTGCTTGGTTTAACTCCGATACCTTAAAACCACTTAGCATCTCCTTTTTCATGGTAATCAATATATCGGACAATGAGTGCACTTCAAGACCATCTACTACATCAATATTCCCCAGAGGCTTTCCCGTTGAAAGGCCCTTGGTGGGGTCCTTGGACGGTACCGGCAGCTCCCCGTCTAAAGCCCCCAGAACCGAAAACTGATTTGAGAGAGTCACAACTTGCTGCGAGGCCTTAGGTGCCGGAGGATCCGTGGAAAGCCCAGTGGGTCGCTTGATGGTTTGCTTAACCCCCCTTTGAATGCATTGTGCAAAAGGGGTCATGGGGGAGGAAGCACTCCCGTCACTTACAGCAGATTTTTGTTTAATCTTCTGCTTTACTGTGGTGAAGACTCCCTCTAGTTCATCTGGATTTACCGCAGTTGTTGTTTCATTAAGCTCTGTGGTGGTGGCCATAACTCTATAGTAAGTCTTGAGGGAGGGGGTAACTTTTGAGATAAAGGCAGGTTTCTTTTTTGCTCTAATTTTGGTTTTAGAAACCACTCTTTGTTTTAATTCCTCGTCTTCCTCCTCCTCCCCAAATTTGGCCCCCGACCTTCTTAACTTTGCTTTAGTTAAATTAACGATTTAGGGGTCACAATGGCCTGAGTAATTTCAGAATTTTGTAATGAATAAGCAACCCTGGTTTCTAGGGTATACCGGCCCACTCTGGGAGGAGATGATATATCCTTTGGGTATCCCCCCTCTTTCACCTCCATGCAATTGCTAGTGGAATCGATATTCCCCCCCAGGCCACAGCCCCCCCAAACAGACTGGAGAATCTTCTCTGCCTTACCGGCACTTGTGCTCCCCCCGAAATTCGATCAGCTCCTCCGCCTTCACCTTCGCCGAGAAAATGGCATGCAGCTCTTACTTTGGGTACTAAAGCTGTATGCTCCTGCCGAAAGTCACCCAGCAGCTCCAGCAAACCGCATACCTCGCCAGCCACCGCTGTAGGTGCTATCTCTGCCCCCGGAACCAGAAGCAGGCGGCGTTGCGGCGTCTACGATGCCTCGCCACAGAGGAGAGGAACATGGCGGCCACCAGATAACGGTCGCGGCCACACTCACCTCGGGTTCTTGTTCTCGTTTTCTTTTTCGAAGAATGGTCGGAGGGCAGGAGGGCGCACTCTTGAAGCCATGAACCAATTCTAGGTTTGATTTTTCCATCTCGCCAGTCTGATCTCGGTGGCTTCCCCATCAGCTGCCCCTTCTTCCCCCACGTCTCCCCGGCCTCGCTTGCCTAATGTGGACGAGCCTCGGAACTGACGGTACACGAGCGCTCTCTCAGAACAAACGGAGGAGAACTCTACCCTATTTATCAAAAAGGTACACAGTATCAAAAAATATCTTAAGATGCCAGCTAGAGACACACAAGGAGAAAAAAACAAAACGACCAGTAATAATATGCAAACATTTATTTCATTACTTTAAATGAATGTTGTGGATAAATATGATACATTAATGGCTATTTAATAAGACAAATTCAGGGAGACAAAACAAATACAAATACAAAATGGCAAATATCAAAATACACACACAGGTTCCCACTGAAAGGAAGCAAATTCTACTCATATACACCTTCATTCACACCCAATCACATACATTCATCAAGGTATATATAACTGTGCTATTGATGCAAAAACTGAATAAGTGGTAAACACCAAGGACCCAGCCCTCAGGGAGGTCTTCACAAAGATACTCAAGGACACAAATAAGTATGGAAATTATAGATGGAATATAAATTTCAGGGGAAGACGATGTATCAGAATATTAAGTCCAAGCTCAACAATCAAGGGGGCGGGGCTCTTGGGAAAAACGCCGACGCGCGTTTCGGTGAAACAGCTCCGAGGAGCGGAGAACCACCTTCTTCAGGGCGAGAAACAAAACCACACAAATCAAGAACGGGACCTGGGATAAAAACAGAAAGGACAATGTATGTACATAAAAAGAAATAGAAACATTCGAAATGAAGAACAATTTCAATCTGTGATTTTCACACAAAAAAGGTGTCTCTACTGCATCAATGAAATGATATATACAATATTGCTATTAAAATCAGGGGATTGAGCGTGTGCACTAGAGATAAAAGAAAAAATGAAACAAATATAACAAAGAAAGACACCGGAACCTGAAAGAAAAACACAAGAATGTATGTACAGATAAACTAAAAACAAAACACGACAGAACTTCAAAAGGCCAATGTGCAAATAAACATATAATTAAAGCAGACAGGTTACCTGAATTGATAGAAGTAACAGAAAATCCAGGAGGTGACTTTTACAAGATTTGGGATGATTTGAAATGATTTCACCGATTTGCAGGCTGAACCAACAAATAAATAAAGGCAAAAGAAAAAGTAAATGTAGGCAGCGTAAATGTATGTTAACATATTAACGGACTGACAATGAATGAATGCTGAATGTATTTACCAGGAAGAAATACAGATCCAGGAAAGCCCAGGGATAATAACGTCAGATAGTCTACATTCCAGAAATTAAAGAAAATCGATGCAGACAGGAAGTGCTGCAGCGAAGAAACCTGGTGTTTTTCAGATCGCCGCTAATATAGAAAGGATAAAGAAAAAAGAAGAAGAAAAACAGATCATAAGGTCAATGATAAAAACCAGGTCCAAAGGATCGGTAGGGTCTAAACTCACCTATATTCAAAACACACTAGTGAGTATCTTTATATTCCGTGCGGGAGAAGGCAGAAATACTGCACGGAGTAGACCAGATTCCACGGTGGATGCGTGAAGCTGGTAACAAGCAGCCGAAAGTCGATGAATAAACTAAAAATTAAAGTAAACAAATACCGATCAAAAGTGTGACACAGAGAACCCTCGCGCTACGCAAAAGCGGCATAGAGGAGCTAACAGTGCAGGAATACCTCAGTCGTCAACAAGCCCTCGGAATTTTAACTCTACGTAAAAGCGGCTTCGAGATGTTATCAGAGCAGGAATACCCCAGTCATAAAAGCAGCCCTTGGAATTCTAACGCCATGCGAGAGCGGCAGGGAGGAGCTGACAATCATAAAAAAGCCCTCGGAATTCTAACTCTAAGTAAAAGCGGCTTCGAGGAGTTATCAGAGCAGGAATACCCCCATCATCAAAAGAGCCCCTGGAATTCTAACGCCACGCAAGAGCGGCAGGGAGGAAATTACAGAGCAGGGATACCTCAGTCATTCGGCGGGCGTTACACACGGATAGAGCAACGTCTCTGAAACGGCGTCCGGAACAATGCAGTCACTAACGAGTGAAAAAACCGGAAAAGGTCAGACAATTTAAACCCTCCAATCAGAAGAGCATCAATAGGGGGTGTGCACAAAAGGACTATGGCCTCAGATTTAAAGGGGAAGAATTCCTGTCAATTAGAAAATGCAAACACGAAAAAAAGGAAGAACCAAATAAAACAAAACTTACTAAGAAAATGATAACAGGAAACCAGAAGCTAATTTAAAACAATAAGTGACCAAACAACAATACATGGATAAACAACAAAGTAAGGACACCACGATTTACGAATAAAGTAACATTTTGCACAAGTAAACTCCAGAAAGAACAGTTAATGATCAGAGAAGGCCAGATATTGTTACAGAAGCGCATTCTCCCAAGGGAGGGACTCATTAAGTCCCCTTTCCTTAGTGTTAAGGATAAAAATCCAAAAAACTTCGCGTTTTTTGCGGATGCTATCTGGATTATATCCTTTATGGGGACGTATTCTTTCAAGGATAGACCAACGCAGCTCACTTTCTGTATGATTTTTCTCCATCCAATGGGTCACAATAGGTGCAGTGTGTTTGGAGCATCTTATATTAGATTTATGTTCCCCTATTCGGACCCGGACCTCTCTGGAGGTTTCACCCACATAGGAGAGGAGACAAGGACACTGAATCACATATATGCAGTTAGATGTTCTGCAATTAGTCATCTCCTTCAGGTCAGCGGTATAGCCATTAATGCATATGGTGGTGCCAATAATGGCATTGATGCAAGCATGGCAGGAGCCACATTTGTGGTTGCCTATAACAGGTGATGAACCATCAATGGATTTTTGTATCCAGGTGTTTCGATCTGAATCTTTAGCTCTGACTAACAGGTTTCTGAGGTTTTTGTTTTTGCGAAATGCAAAGATCGGTTTCGGGATAGGGGTAGTTTGTTCACCCAAATTTAAAAGATGCCATTCTGAGTTAATGGCTTGCCTTACTTTGTTGTTGAATGGAGAGTGTTTAGTGACACAGACGAGTTTATCGACTATGTTTTGCGGTTTAGGTTCAAACATAGCATCGCGGTTATAGAAACGCGCCCTTTTGGAGGCATTTCTCACCAATCTGGGAGGGTAGCCTCTGCTGATGAACTTAAGCTTCATTGTTTCCGCATGGATAAGATAATCTTTGACGGTAGTACAATTTCTGCGGAGGCGCAGAAATTGACTAAACGGAATCCCATCTTTTTGACTCCTAGGATGAAAGCTTTCAAAATGAAGCAAGGTGTTTCTCGCTGTGGGCTTCGTATATAGCGATACAGTAAGCTTACAATCGTGATGTTCAATCCAGATGTCGAGGAACTCAAGCTTGGTAGTGCTGACATGGGCGGTGAACCTGATGTTATGGTCCGCTGCATTCAGCCATTCAATATAGTCGTTTAGAGATGATTGGTCGCCTGTCCAAATGAAGAAAACATCATCGATGTAACGCGACCAATGCCTGACGTTCTCAAAAAAGGGGGCTACTTCGTTAAAGATGTTCTTCTTCTCATAATCGCCCCTGAGGCCTATTGTCTCTACGATCAGCTCGGCGACGGAACCTCTGTCCAAGTATTTGGATAAATTCCTTCAACCGATCGTGGGAAGTTTACCGTCTTATGTGAAGGATACCGGTCATTTTATATCTAAGATCGAGGGCCTTGACTACGACCCGGAGCGAGATATTCTTGTCACTCTGGATGTCGAATCCCTTTACTCTAATATTCCTCAAAGGGAGGCCTGCCAAGTGGTTAGTAACATCATTGCTACCGATCCTTCTTTGGTTAACGGCCTTTTTCTGACACATTGCCTTGAGATTGTTTTGGAAGAAAACTTTTTCGAGTTTGACGGACAACTCTACCAACAGGTGCAGGGAGTTAGCATGGGCGCTGCCTGTGCACCGAGTGTTGCATGCCTGTACATGGGCGATTATGAGAAGAAGAACATCTTTAACGAAGTAGCCCCCTTTTTTGAGAACGTCAGGCATTGGTCGCGTTACATCGATGATGTTTTCTTCATTTGGACAGGCGACCAATCATCTCTAAACGACTATATTGAATGGCTGAATGCAGCGGACCATAACATCAGGTTCACCGCCCATGTCAGCACTACCAAGCTTGAGTTCCTCGACATCTGGATTGAACATCACGATTGTAAGCTTACTGTATCGCTATATACGAAGCCCACAGCGAGAAACACCTTGCTTCATTTTGAAAGCTTTCATCCTAGGAGTCAAAAAGATGGGATTCCGTTTAGTCAATTTCTGCGCCTCCGCAGAAATTGTACTACCGTCAAAGATTATCTTATCCATGCGGAAACAATGAAGCTTAAGTTCATCAGCAGAGGCTACCCTCCCAGATTGGTGAGAAATGCCTCCAAAAGGGCGCGTTTCTATAACCGCGATGCTATGTTTGAACCTAAACCGCAAAACATAGTCGATAAACTCGTCTGTGTCACTAAACACTCTCCATTCAACAACAAAGTAAGGCAAGCCATTAACTCAGAATGGCATCTTTTAAATTTGGGTGAACAAACTACCCCTATCCCGAAACCGATCTTTGCATTTCGCAAAAACAAAAACCTCAGAAACCTGTTAGTCAGAGCTAAAGATTCAGATCGAAACACCTGGATACAAAAATCCATTGATGGTTCATCACCTGTTATAGGCAACCACAAATGTGGCTCCTGCCATGCTTGCATCAATGCCACTATTGGCACCACCATATGCATTAATGGCTATACCGCTGACCTGAAGGAGATGACTAATTGCAGAACATCTAACTGCATATATGTGATTCAGTGTCCTTGTCTCCTCTCCTATGTGGGTGAAACCTCCAGAGAGGTCCGGGTCCGAATAGGGGAACATAAATCTAATATAAGATGCTCCAAACACACTGCACCTATTGTGACCCATTGGATGGAGAAAAATCATACAGAAAGTGAGCTGCGTTGGTCTATCCTTGAAAGAATACGTCCCCATAAAGGATATAATCCAGATAGCATCCGCAAAAAACGCGAAGTTTTTTGGATTTTTATCCTTAACACTAAGGAAAGGGGACTTAATGAGTCCCTCCCTTGGGAGAATGCGCTTCTGTAACAATATCTGGCCTTCTCTGATCATTAACTGTTCTTTCTGGAGTTTACTTGTGCAAAATGTTACTTTATTCGTAAATCGTGGTGTCCTTACTTTGTTGTTTATCCATGTATTGTTGTTTGGTCACTTATTGTTTTAAATTAGCTTCTGGTTTCCTGTTATCATTTTCTTAGTAAGTTTTGTTTTATTTGGTTCTTCCTTTTTTTCGTGTTTGCATTTTCTAATTGACAGGAATTCTTCCCCTTTAAATCTGAGGCCATAGTCCTTTTGTGCACACCCCCTATTGATGCTCTTCTGATTGGAGGGTTTAAATTGTCTGACCTTTTCCGGTTTTTTCACTCGTTAGTGACTGCATTGTTCCGGACGCCGTTTCAGAGACGTTGCTCTATCCGTGTGTAACTCCCGCCGAATGACTGAGGTATCCCTGCTCTGTAATTTCCTCCCTGCCGCTCTTGCGTGGCGTTAGAATTCCAGGGGCTCTTTTGATGATGGGGGTATTCCTGCTCTGATAACTCCTCGAAGCCGCTTTTACTTAGAGTTAGAATTCCGAGGGCTTTTTTATGATTGTCAGCTCCTCCCTGCCGCTCTCGCATGGCGTTAGAATTCCAAGGGCTGCTTTTATGACTGGGGTATTCCTGCTCTGATAACATCTCGAAGCCGCTTTTACGTAGAGTTAAAATTCCGAGGGCTTGTTGACGACTGAGGTATTCCTGCACTGTTAGCTCCTCTATGCCGCTTTTGCGTAGCGCGAGGGTTCTCTGTGTCACACTTTTGATCGGTATTTGTTTACTTTAATTTTTAGTTTATTCATCGACTTTCGGCTGCTTGTTACCAGCTTCACGCATCCACCGTGGAATCTGGTCTACTCCGTGCAGTATTTCTGCCTTCTCCCGCACGGAATATAAAGATACTCACTAGTGTGTTTTGAATATAGGTGAGTTTAGACCCTACCGATCCTTTGGACCTGGTTTTTATCATTGACCTTATGATCTGTTTTTCTTCTTCTTTTTTCTTTATCCTTTCTATATTAGCGGCGATCTGAAAAACACCAGGTTTCTTCGCTGCAGCACTTCCTGTCTGCATCGATTTTCTTTAATTTCTGGAATGTAGACTATCTGACGTTATTATCCCTGGGCTTTCCTGGATCTGTATTTCTTCCTGGTAAATACATTCAGCATTCATTCATTGTCAGTCCGTTAATATGTTAACATACATTTACGCTGCCTACATTTACTTTTTCTTTTGCCTTTATTTATTTGTTGGTTCAGCCTGCAAATCGGTGAAATCATTTCAAATCATCCCAAATCTTGTAAAAGTCACCTCCTGGATTTTCTGTTACTTCTATCAATTCAGGTAACCTGTCTGCTTTAATTATATGTTTATTTGCACATTGGCCTTTTGAAGTTCTGTCGTGTTTTGTTTTTAGTTTATCTGTACATACATTCTTGTGTTTTTCTTTCAGGTTCCGGTGTCTTTCTTTGTTATATTTGTTTCATTTTTTCTTTTATCTCTAGTGCACACGCTCAATCCCCTGATTTTAATAGCAATATTGTATATATCATTTCATTGATGCAGTAGAGACACCTTTTTTGTGTGAAAATCACAGATTGAAATTGTTCTTCATTTCGAATGTTTCTATTTCTTTTTATGTACATACATTGTCCTTTCTGTTTTTATCCCAGGTCCCGTTCTTGATTTGTGTGGTTTTGTTTCTCGCCCTGAAGAAGGTGGTTCTCCGCTCCTCGGAGCTGTTTCACCGAAACGCGCGTCGGCGTTTTTCCCAAGAGCCCCGCCCCCTTGATTGTTGAGCTTGGACTTAATATTCTGATACATCGTCTTCCCCTGAAATTTATATTCCATCTATAATTTCCATACTTATTTGTGTCCTTGAGTATCTTTGTGAAGACCTCCCTGAGGGCTGGGTCCTTGGTGTTTACCACTTATTCAGTTTTTGCATTAATAGCACAGTTATATATACCTTGATGAATGTGTGTGATTGGGTGTGAATGAAGGTGTATATGAGTAGAATTTGCTTCCTTTCAGTGGGAACCTGTGTGTGTATTTTGATATTTGCCATTTTGTATTTGTATTTGTTTTGTCTCCCTGAATTTGTCTTATTAAATAACCATTAATGTATCATATTTATCCACAACATTCATTTAAAGTAATGAAATAAATGTTTGCATATTATTACTGGTCGTTTTGTTTTTTTCTCCTTGTGTGTCTCTAGCTGGCATCTTAAGATATTTTTTGATACTGTGTACCTTTTTGATAAATAGGGTAGAGTTCTCCTCCGTTTGTTCTGAATTAGTTTCCCCATCGTCTCTACCTCTATTTTTGCTTCTTTGGGGGCCCCTTTCTGTTGATTGGCTTGATTTCCCGGCCCTGTGCCGTGGGGTGTTCGTTGTTCTTTCCCCTGGAGACTGCGTGCTAGCACTTATTATTGTTCTTTACCTTGGTTGTTGCACAATTTTTTTTCCTTTTTTGTAACCGTCTGTTATTTTTTATTTGTTTCATGGATAGCATTAAGACTTTTGGATTCTCCGATGATGACCTTGCCCGCCTCTTAGGTCAAACCCTAGAGGGTGATCGCCCGCTTTCTTCTTTTTCTTCACTACAGGGCCCGAATGAGGATTGGTCCAAACTTTTCAATTTGAAAAAGAAAACAAAGCGTACAGAATCCCATGCCAACTTTATGTTGGAGTACCTTAGAGCAGGAACCATCCCCATCGGTCTCCGTGTGAAAAATATACCAGGACTCTTTGTTGACATCAAAAAATTTCTTGAAAAGTGGGCGCTTATCTCTAACAGGTGCTCCAGAGATTGGATGATCCTCATTATTGAGACAGCTAGAGAGGTCATCCAACTCTTAAATAAAGAAATTCAAGAGCTTGAAGAAAAGCTGAAACAGCTGCACAGTGTAGAGATCTGTAAGAAGAAACTGGAAGATATTACCACTGAACTTAACTCTTTCAGTGAGTACCTCCTCAAGAGAAAGACCGACAAACTAAGAAAGGATATCCGTAATTTCTCTCAGGAGCGTGTGTACCCTTTTTTGATCGAAAACTTCTATGCAAATAGTGGCGAAAATACATCTACTAACAACTTTTCGAACTGGGGCAACAGACGTGTCACTACTTTCTCTGACACCACAGATTCGGGTAGTGAGGGTTCCCCGTATGATAATCCGCAACAAGGATCGTCCCTTGATAATTCTGAACAGGGACAATCTTTTGAACGTCCTCTGCAAGGCAACCGTTTTTTAGGCAACCGACGGGGCAACTATCGCCCGCGATACCAAAATCATTTCCAATCCCGCCCCCAGGGCTTTCATCAGAGAGGTCAATACCAGGGCCAAGCTAAGCCTCAACGATATATTCAAACTCGCCAGCACCAATATTGGAGGACATGAATACCATCCCTATCTTCAATCTATCGAAAAGAACCATGGACTATCCCGTTGTGACCCTTCTCACAAAGGGTCTGTCCTTTATTCCCTCCACTACCATCAACAAATTTGAACTTTTTAAAGACCTACATGCATTTTTTCGTAAAGTGCGTCTTAAAAAGTTTTTTATGAATGAAGAAGCTAGCGCTAATCAAGAGAACCTGTCTGGGCTAAGGCCTCCGTCTACTTTTACACCGTCCTTAGAGACTGTAGGCACGGAAGTGAACCTGTTTGAGAGGGCTGTCCTTAATAAAATCCAAAAGGCAGTCAAATATGTTCCTAAGCCTGCATACAACACCACTCGTGAAGAAAACCTTGCTCTTAAAACATTGAAGAATGACAAAGCACTTACGATTAAACCCTGCGATAAGGGAGGTGGCATTGTCATTTTTGACACCATCAGGTATAAAGAAAAAATGCTTGACCTCCTTGGTTCAACAAGACACTACTGTAAGATTCTGACGAATCCTGAACCAAGGATCAAGCGTCGTATCCTGCGGGCAGTGGAACAAGCGGTTGAGAGAGGTGACATCTGCTTGGCAGAGGCCCTTTTTCTCACACCAACTCATACCCGTACACCTATTATCTATGGTATACCTAAGACACATAAGAATCAACTTGACCCGCCCCTGAGGCCTATTGTCTCTACGATCAGCTCGGCGACGGAACCTCTGTCCAAGTATTTGGATAAATTCCTTCAACCGATCGTGGGAAGTTTACCGTCTTATGTGAAGGATACCGGTCATTTTATATCTAAGATCGAGGGCCTTGACTACGACCCGGAGCGAGATATTCTTGTCACTCTGGATGTCGAATCCCTTTACTCTAATATTCCTCAAAGGGAGGCCTGCCAAGTGGTTAGTAACATCATTGCTACCGATCCTTCTTTGGTTAACGGCCTTTTTCTGACACATTGCCTTGAGATTGTTTTGGAAGAAAACTTTTTCGAGTTTGACGGACAACTCTACCAACAGGTGCAGGGAGTTAGCATGGGCGCTGCCTGTGCACCGAGTGTTGCATGCCTGTACATGGGCGATTATGAGAAGAAGAACATCTTTAACGAAGTAGCCCCCTTTTTTGAGAACGTCAGGCATTGGTCGCGTTACATCGATGATGTTTTCTTCATTTGGACAGGCGACCAATCATCTCTAAACGACTATATTGAATGGCTGAATGCAGCGGACCATAACATCAGGTTCACCGCCCATGTCAGCACTACCAAGCTTGAGTTCCTCGACATCTGGATTGAACATCACGATTGTAAGCTTACTGTATCGCTATATACGAAGCCCACAGCGAGAAACACCTTGCTTCATTTTGAAAGCTTTCATCCTAGGAGTCAAAAAGATGGGATTCCGTTTAGTCAATTTCTGCGCCTCCGCAGAAATTGTACTACCGTCAAAGAATATCTTATCCATGCGGAAACAATGAAGCTTAAGTTCATCAGCAGAGGCTACCCTCCCAGATTGGTGAGAAATGCCTCCAAAAGGGCGCGTTTCTATAACCGCGATGCTATGTTTGAACCTAAACCGCAAAACATAGTCGATAAACTCGTCTGTGTCACTAAACACTCTCCATTCAACAACAAAGTAAGGCAAGCCATTAACTCAGAATGGCATCTTTTAAATTTGGGTGAACAAACTACCCCTATCCCGAAACCGATCTTTGCATTTCGCAAAAACAAAAACCTCAGAAACCTGTTAGTCAGAGCTAAAGATTCAGATCGAAACACCTGGATACAAAAATCCATTGATGGTTCATCACCTGTTATAGGCAACCACAAATGTGGCTCCTGCCATGCTTGCATCAATGCCATTATTGGCACCACCATATGCATTAATGGCTATACCGCTGACCTGAAGGAGATGACTAATTGCAGAACATCTAACTGCATATATGTGATTCAGTGTCCTTGTCTCCTCTCCTATGTGGGTGAAACCTCCAGAGAGGTCCGGGTCCGAATAGGGGAACATAAATCTAATATAAGATGCTCCAAACACACTGCACCTATTGTGACCCATTGGATGGAGAAAAATCATACAGAAAGTGAGCTGCGTTGGTCTATCCTTGAAAGAATACGTCCCCATAAAGGATATAATCCAGATAGCATCCGCAAAAAACGCGAAGTTTTTTGGATTTTTATCCTTAACACTAAGGAAAGGGGACTTAATGAGTCCCTCCCTTGGGAGAATGCGCTTCTGTAACAATATCTGGCCTTCTCTGATCATTAACTGTTCTTTCTGGAGTTTACTTGTGCAAAATGTTACTTTATTCGTAAATCGTGGTGTCCTTACTTTGTTGTTTATCCATGTATTGTTGTTTGGTCACTTATTGTTTTAAATTAGCTTCTGGTTTCCTGTTATCATTTTCTTAGTAAGTTTTGTTTTATTTGGTTCTTCCTTTTTTTCGTGTTTGCATTTTCTAATTGACAGGAATTCTTCCCCTTTAAATCTGAGGCCATAGTCCTTTTGTGCACACCCCCTATTGATGCTCTTCTGATTGGAGGGTTTAAATTGTCTGACCTTTTCCGGTTTTTTCACTCGTTAGTGACTGCATTGTTCCGGACGCCGTTTCAGAGACGTTGCTCTATCCGTGTGTAACGCCCGCCGAATGACTGAGGTATCCCTGCTCTGTAATTTCCTCCCTGCCGCTCTTGCGTGGCGTTAGAATTCCAGGGGCTCTTTTGATGATGGGGGTATTCCTGCTCTGATAACTCCTCGAAGCCGCTTTTACTTAGAGTTAGAATTCCGAGGGCTTTTTTATGATTGTCAGCTCCTCCCTGCCGCTCTCGCATGGCGTTAGAATTCCAAGGGCTGCTTTTATGACTGGGGTATTCCTGCTCTGATAACATCTCGAAGCCGCTTTTACGTAGAGTTAAAATTCCGAGGGCTTGTTGATGACTGAGGTATTCCTGCACTGTTAGCTCCTCTATGCCGCTTTTGCGTAGCGCGAGGGTTCTCTGTGTCACACTTTTGATCGGTATTTGTTTACTTTAATTTTTAGTTTATTCATCGACTTTCGGCTGCTTGTTACCAGCTTCACGCATCCACCGTGGAATCTGGTCTACTCCGTGCAGTATTTCTGCCTTCTCCCGCACGGAATATAAAGATACTCACTAGTGTGTTTTGAATATAGGTGAGTTTAGACCCTACCGATCCTTTGGACCTGGTTTTTATCATTGACCTTATGATCTGTTTTTCTTCTTCTTTTTTCTTTATCCTTTCTATATTAGCGGCGATCTGAAAAACACCAGGTTTCTTCGCTGCAGCACTTCCTGTCTGCATCGATTTTCTTTAATTTCTGGAATGTAGACTATCTGACGTTATTATCCCTGGGCTTTCCTGGATCTGTATTTCTTCCTGGTAAATACATTCAGCATTCATTCATTGTCAGTCCGTTAATATGTTAACATACATTTACGCTGCCTACATTTACTTTTTCTTTTGCCTTTATTTATTTGTTGGTTCAGCCTGCAAATCGGTGAAATCATTTCAAATCATCCCAAATCTTGTAAAAGTCACCTCCTGGATTTTCTGTTACTTCTATCAATTCAGGTAACCTGTCTGCTTTAATTATATGTTTATTTGCACATTGGCCTTTTGAAGTTCTGTCGTGTTTTGTTTTTAGTTTATCTGTACATACATTCTTGTGTTTTTCTTTCAGGTTCCGGTGTCTTTCTTTGTTATATTTGTTTCATTTTTTCTTTTATCTCTAGTGCACACGCTCAATCCCCTGATTTTAATAGCAATATTGTATATATCATTTCATTGATGCAGTAGAGACACCTTTTTTGTGTGAAAATCACAGATTGAAATTGTTCTTCATTTCGAATGTTTCTATTTCTTTTTATGTACATACATTGTCCTTTCTGTTTTTATCCCAGGTCCCGTTCTTGATTTGTGTGGTTTTGTTTCTCGCCCTGAAGAAGGTGGTTCTCCGCTCCTCGGAGCTGTTTCACCGAAACGCGCGTCGGCGTTTTTCCCAAGAGCCCCGCCCCCTTGATTGTTGAGCTTGGACTTAATATTCTGATACATCGTCTTCCCCTGAAATTTATATTCCATCTATAATTTCCATACTTATTTGTGTCCTTGAGTATCTTTGTGAAGACCTCCCTGAGGGCTGGGTCCTTGGTGTTTAGCACTTATTCAGTTTTTGCATTAATAGCACAGTTATATATACCTTGATGAATGTGTGTGATTGGGTGTGAATGAAGGTGTATATGAGTAGAATTTGCTTCCTTTCAGTGGGAACCTGTGTGTGTATTTTGATATTTGCCATTTTGTATTTGTATTTGTTTTGTCTCCCTGAATTTGTCTTATTAAATAACCATTAATGTATCATATTTATCCACAACATTCATTTAAAGTAATGAAATAAATGTTTGCATATTATTACTGGTCGTTTTGTTTTTTTCTCCTTGTGTGTCTCTAGCTGGCATCTTAAGATATTTTTTGATACTGTGTACCTTTTTGATAAATAGGGTAGAGTTCTCCTCCGTTTGTTCTGAATTAGTTTCCCCATCGTCTCTACCTCTATTTTTGCTTCTTTGGGGGCCCCTTTCTGTTGATTGACACGAGCGCTCTCTGTCAGAGAGTTCCGAGGCTGGAGGTGGGAGGAGGCGGCGTGGACCTTGTTTACTAACGGGAGATGTGGTGTGGGGGAGGGGTTTTTATTCCTCAGTATGGTGTGGGATTGGTGTCTGGTAGAGGCGGAAGGGCCTCAGTAGTAATGACTTCAAGTGAGGTAAGGACTAGGTTTCTGCATTCAACCAAAAGGTTGTGTTTGTTGGGAAGCTTTATTTCACCTTACATAGAATTTGAAATATGTGGAATTTAATCTATGCATATAACAATATTTTATGCCATGTCACAACATAATATTACATGCTTAGCACATCTACTATAAGGCTATCATTTGCTAAATCATGGCAAAGCGAAAGTACCTCCAGTTTGGAGAATGGTGGAACGAAGGTCAGTAAATGTGAAACATGGAATTTCTATCACCATAAGAATAAAAAAATGTAAAGCGTGGAAGAAAATATGAAGCTGGGAAAGATATGTGCGCGGTTTGAGTGATTTGGTGTAATAACACGATATGGGGGATATTCTCAAGAACGTGTGATAACCATCGCAAATTTGGCTTAACGCAACTTTGCATATCACAGTCTATCGGGGGAAAAAATCGGCATGTTAACGTAGTATTCTCAACGTGGCGGCACCATGCGATAGTCCCACAATAATGCATCAAATGACCGTGTTAAAACCAACCCGACGCCGCAAAAATGTGAAACACAAATGCAAATAAAGTTGCGATGAGGCCAACCGCGATACAAAAATCAGCGATAACCAGCGGCAGGCCTGCAATTCCCACGCGTTATGCGGAAAAATGCACCTTAAGAGCTGAACAAGAAAACCAGATCATAAACAAAATAAACTGCGTAGCAACATGGATGCACACGGAAAGAGTGCTCAGGTCAATGCGAACCCCTCAAGCCCCCCAGACCACCAGCAAGGAACCCCGGTGTCGGGGAAGGCCAAGGAGAAGAGGAAGAGGAAGAAGGGGTACAGTCCGCATGACAGGCGGATCGTCGTCACGGAGGTGACAGAGCACTAACAACAACTGTCCGTCATCTCCACCGTGGCATTGGCAACACAGCTGAAAAAATGGAATTCCATCGTGAATGCAGTCGGAGTGTCGAGGAGGCCAAGATGCGCTGGCATGATGTGAAAAGCCAAACCAAGCAGAAACCTGCTGCCAACAGAAAGGCAGCAACGGTGAATGGAGGTGGGAGTCATGCGCCACAGGAGGAATTTGAATTTAATTTGAATTTAAAATTACTTGTAAAGCGCACGTCTACCAGCGGTTTCTTGGCGCTATAGTTAACAGGGTCCTGGGCTAGAAGACTGGGGGGGAGCTGCTGATGTATTATTCAAAGGACTTCATGAACAGGAAGGTCTTGAGGTGTTTACGGAATTGCGGGTACAGAGTGATCGAGCGAAGTTCATAGGGTAGGGAGTTCCAGAGGGTCGGGGCAAGGGTGGCAAATTTTGAACCTCCCCACTTCTTTCTCCGGTAGCGTGGGATGGAGAGGAGGGACTGGGAGGACGAGCGTAGTTCCCTGGTGGGAAGGTAAGGAATGATCTCGGAAGAGATGAATGCTGGTGTCAGGCCAAGTCGGGCCAAGAAGGTGATGGAGGCGAGCTTGAATTGAACCCTAGCTTGCACCGGGAGCCAGTGTAAGGATTTCAGAAGAGGGGTAGAGTGATGAAATTTGGGGAGTTTGAAGGCCAGGCGGGCCGCCTGGTTTTGTATCTGTTGTAGGCGTCGCAGGCTATATGCGGGGATGCCAGCATATAGGGCGTTGCCGTAGTCCAGGCGGGACACCACCATGGCCAAGATAATAAGCTTGAGGGCGGAGAAAGTGAAGAAGCGGGACACCCTGCGTATGGTGCGCATTGAGAGGAAGGAAGAAGATACCACAGAGCTAACCTCGGAGTGAAGGGTGAGTTGAGAATTGATTTTTATGCCTAATGTTTTGACAGAGGAAGAGGGTACAGGAGAGGGGCCAAGGGAGGGGGGCCAGAAAAGAGGAGACCAGGGGCTGGATGAGCCACCCGTCAATACCAGCTCGGTCTTGTCGGGGTTAAGTTTGAGATGATTGTGGTTCATCCAGTCCCTGATATGGAGCATGACAGACTGAAAGTTAAGAACAGAAGAGGGGGAAGAGGATAGATTAAAAACAAGCTGGAGGTCATCCGCGTAATTGAACACGGCGACCTCCATCTGTTGGAGGGAAAAGATAAGAGGGGCGACATACAAATTGAACAAAAGGGGGGAAAGGGAAGAGCCTTGGGGGACCCCGCACTGGACTTTCCGGACGTCCGCTGTAAAGTCACCCAGGCGGACAGCCTGGGTGCGGTCCCTCAGGAAGGAGGAGAGCCAGACCAGAGCGGTCCCCCCGATCCCCGCCGCCCTGACACGGGAAAGCAAGATGGTATGGTCCACCGTATCAAAGGCGGCAGAGAGATCGAGGAGCACTAGGGCCTGGCGCTGATTGGTATCCATACCCTCCCTGAGGTTGTCAAGGACCAAGATGACAACGGACTCCGTGGAGTGTGCGGGGCGGAAGCCGGCCTGACGGGGAGCAAGAGCTCCATGCATCTCCACAAAGGAGCTCAGGGCGCAGGTGACATGGCGCTCGAGCACCTTAGCCAGGAAAGGCAAGAGAGAGATGGGGCGGAAGTTTGCAGGGACAGAAGGGTCTGCCCCAGGTTTTTTCAAGATAGGCACAATAACCGCAGACTTCAAGGGTTTGGGAACTACACCTTGAGCGAGAGAGCTGTTGAGGAGATGCAGTGGAGGGTCTGGGCAGGTAACAAAGATATGGCGGAGAATATGGGCAGGACAGAGGTCAAGCGGAGATCCAGATTTGACCAGGGGAACTAGGGAGGTCAGAGATTCCCTAGTGATGGGGGGGGAAGGAGATGAGTTCGCCCTTGGGAGGGGGACATTGGGGGTCAACAAAGGAGGGAGAAGGGGGGGAATGTTGGCCTTAATGGTAGCGATTTTTTGAATGAAGTAGTTGTTTAGGGAGTGGCAGAGTTCTTCGGACGGTGCAGGCTTAAGGGTGGTTCTGTCCGAGAACGCCAGGTTGTGGACGATCGTAAATATCTCCCTAGACTGGTTTTCCGCGTCTAGGATTTTGGAGGAGAAATATGATGTTTTAGCCTCCAGGATGTCTTTTTTATACTGGGCAAGGATGGTGATGTACTCCAGTTTAAGGGTGGGGCAATAGTTTCTCCTCCAGGCCCGTTCCGCGCGGCGTACTTTTAGTTTGGTGGACTTAAGCTCTTCATTGAACCACCTATTGGCGTCCTTCTCATGCTTGGAGGAGATGCGCTTGAGCGGGGCGACGAAATCGCGGCCGAGGGAGAGCCACTGGTCTATGGCCTTAACCTGGGAAATACTGGAAAGACTCTGCAGGGAAGGGAGGGAGGAGGTAAGACGGGAGGAGAGATTTTCCGGATTGACTCGGCTCCATGATCGGACCCAGGTGTTTTTAGGGCAGGGGGCCTTAGCTGCGGAAAGAATAGGAAGGGAGAATGAAATCAAGTGGTGGTCAGACCAGGGGCAGGGCGAGATGGATAGAGATTCCACAGGGCAGTTCAGGGACCAGATCTGGTCCAGCGTATGACCTTTGATGTGGGTGGAGGAGTGAACGTAGGATGTGAAGTTGAGGGATTGGAGAGTGTCGGAAAATTCCTTAGAGGAAGGACATTCAGCGGGGTCAGAGGGCCAGAAATTAAAGTCGCCAAGAAGCAGAATGGAGGAATTATTGACAGTAATAGTGGCTAAAACATCCAAGAAGTCAGAGAGAAACTGTAGAGGGGATTGAGGGGGGCGGTAAATGAGAAAACAGGTCAGAGGGGGAGAGGTGGAAGTGGTGCGGATCACCAGATATTCGGTGGTAGCGATCTCAGGCAGGGATAGGATTTGAAAGGGAAGATCGGTATGTGCGAGGACCGCTACACCGCCCCCTGCTCTGCCAGTAGGGCGGTCGGCCCTAAGGGCATAGTAAGTGGTCGGTAAGGTGGATAATAGGGCGGGGAGGGAATCCTCGCAGAACCAGGTCTCCGTTAGGAAAAGAAGATCCGGGGCATGAAGATCCAGCAGGACCGAAAGTTCATGCGCGTGGGCGACTGCAGACCGGGTGTTGAGATAAAACACCGTAAGAGCTTTAGGGGCTGCAGGAAGAGCAATGCTGCCAAGCGAAAGAGAAGGGCCGACTGTAGGAAGGAGGATACGGGGGGGAGCGGCCGGGGAGAGACCAAGGGAGGAAATACGAGAACGAATAGAGGCTGTGATAGGCCAGTGTCCCTGGTGACTGCGTAGTTGGTCCGGGGTATAGGTGATAAGCGGGGCAGAGTGGTGTGCCCCTCGCCCCGGACAGGCGCGGACGGGCGCAGACGGGCTTGCCTTTGGCGCGCCTTCGGCGCGCGAACGGCGCGCCCGCTGCGCACGTCCGCTGCGCGTTCTGGGGATGCACATTTAAGTAGTAGACCGTTGGGGCGGGAGGGGGGCGTGGCCAAGAAGTGGGCGTGGCCAGCGGCGATGGGAGCCGGTAGAGGGTGTCACGTGGCAACGCTAGGGCCGCTGCACGTCGCCCCAAAGTGCTGGAGTGCAAGAGATCAACACACACAGTAAAAATACAAAGTTTTAAAAGCACAAATGTAGCAGCTCCCGGCTTTGCGCCTCAGGAGACAGAAAACCAAACGAGCGCTCGTAATTCAGCGCTATAAGTAGGGTGGGAGGGGGGCGTGGCCAAGAAGTGGGCGTGGCCAGCGGCGATGGGAGCCGGTAGAGGGTGTCACGTGGCAGCGCTAGGGCCGCTGCACGTCGCCCCAAAGTGCTGGAGTGCAAGAGATCAACACACACAGTAAAAATACAAAGTTTTAAAAGCACAAATGTAGCAGCTCCCGGCTTTGCGCCTCAGGAGACAGAAAACCAAACGAGCGCTCGTAATTCAGCGCTATAAGTAGGGCGGGAGGGGGGCGTGGCCAAGAAGTGGGCGTGGCCAGCGGCGATGGGAGCCGGTAGAGGGTGTCACGTGGCAGCGCTAGGGCCGCTGCACGTCGCCCCAAAGTGCTGGAGTGCAAGAGATCAACACACACAGTAAAAATACAAAGTTTTAAAAGCACAAATGTAGCAGCTCCCGGCTTTGCGCCTCAGGAGACAGAAAACCAGGAGCAGGAGCAAATGGTGGCCACAGTCACCAGTGTGGAGACGGTGCAAGTAGGCGGGAGTCTGGACACTGCTCGACACGACCTGACACAACATCAACAGGGTGAGTAACAAACAAGGACTGGGGGACAAGGGGGGACGGGCAGAATGGCACACATGCACAATGACGTTTAGCACACCGCACACCCACAATGACCCTGGGTCATGTCCCTGATCCCCGTGGCACACTGCAGCACACATACTAACATCAAGTAGGCCCCCGTCCACCATGTGCCCAAAGGGGTCACTCCCCACACATCACCAATTCCACAACACACACATGCACCCGTGCGAAACACAGCAAAGAAGCGTTTGTGAGAGCCACGCTGACAATGCAAGTGACACCACATGTCTAGCAGCATGGCTGGAGTACAATCACCATGACATTGGGCAAGCCACAAGACTGAGGTGGCTGAGTGTGGACCACATCCGGAAATGAGCAGGTCACATTCTGACACAACCACGTGCACAAACAACCACTGACGTCAACAATACATCTACAGACAAACAATGCACAAGAGTACAAAAACCGCACAAGAGCACAAATGACCCAAGTGGCCAAGATCACAGCACCTTAAAGGCACAAAAGCCAAAGGCACACCGCTTCCAAGGGATAAGGGGCAGCAAAATCACAGCTGCAGGTGTGACTCTCCCACAATGCAGCACACACATATAGCAATGACAGCACATCCGCATGGATGACAATGTGGCACACAGTGCAACACTTACACTGCAGAACAGAGGACACAACTGGGTCTGCCTATGCGTAGAAAATGGCCAATCACATCTGACATAGCAGGCAACTGTGAGATGAAAATGTATGTGTACAACCTCACCTACGTCATGTAGTACAAATGTCAACTGTCCCACATCAAATAGTCCGCTCCTCCCAAACAGTTGCAATGTACATTAACATGCAGTCCGTATGTAAACTTGAACAATGCGTCAACATACATGCCAACACAATGTCAACAAGCATCTCTCCTTCACATTGCAGGGGGACAAACAACACCTCCAGCAGAGCAGACCAGACAACGCTACAGTGATGCTGAAGAGGACATCCACACTTCAGACACCGACGCCCTACAACAGTTCATGGACCTCCTAGGCAGTCGACCTCCAGGAGCAGGGCAGCCTAGCTGCCTCGAGGATACCCCACCCCCTGTGCAGACAACATAGCTGGACACACCCACCACCCTGGCTGGCTCCCAGCAGCCCACCAAAGCACACATCGCATTCCAAGGCCAGGTGTCAGACTGCCAGAAGGGGGTGGCTGAACAGGTGCAGGTGGGGTACTACCTCATGGAAGCCGAACCAGATCACATACGTGGGTGTCTAAGTCCCATCAGGGACCACCTACACTCCCCATTGGAGACCCACACTGCGACAGAGACACATGCCTTTGCACAGTTCCAGCACTGAACGACACCCAGAGCCACGGGATAATCATCCACACCCCCACGCTGGACTGGCGTAAGCCGGGCCAGCCCACTCCGCACACGCTTACACGAGGGGACATCACAGGCTCCATTTCTGTGATCTTCCTCACAGGCTGGGGTGATATGGTGGCGTCCACTTTCCACTACACTCCAAACACCAGCAGTGCATATAGACATGGATATGTCTGTGGTCTGCATACTACAGTCTGTCCAGCACAACTCCGCCACACTTAGCATTGTGTACATTCTCATCCATGGGTCACTTGCCTCCTTCGCACATGCCTGGTTCCCACCTCTCCCCACATTCCACTATTGTGTGGCTGAGGTGCCATGCCATTGATGGCTGATGTACATGGCTCACCGAGGTTGCCACAGTAAGTTGTGCTGTCTTGTCTGGTGGGGAGGCATGTTGTTTGGCATGTTGTATATGATTTTGTGATGTGTGCATTGCCAGAGTTGTGAGTTGCATGATTGTGAAGTTGAGGTGTGTGGTGTGTTCCTTTGGTACTTGCCAACGAGCAGTGCATTCCCATAGGTGCCCTCCTGGAAGCGCCGGTTGATGATGGACTGTCGTAAGATGTATGAATCATGCACACTGCCTGGGTAGTTGGCGACGACATTGGTGAAGAGTCCCCGGTGGTCCACTATTGCCTGCACATTGATGGAATGCGTGTACTTTCTATTGCGTTAATTGTGTGCAGTGTCGGCAGGGGGCACAAGTAGGACATGTGTGCAGTCGATTGCCCCCAACACATGCGGGAATCCAGCTATGGCGTATGGTCCTTGCTTGTTCACCAGCTGCTCGTGCGCATTGTGGGGGACGTATGGGTACTGGGGGACCTAGCTGATGATGGCATCCAGGACAGGTGTGAGGAACTTGGATGGGGCTGGCTGTGAGACTCCTCAGACAAAGCAAGCAGCTTTGTCTGAGGTGTGATGTTGGTTAACCACTGTGTTGGTACTGTCAGCCTGTGGGCAATGATGGTCAGGATGCGGAGGATGGTTGTCCCTTTGAGCCTGTAGTGGGCATGGACATTGTCTGGTGTTGGGTCTGTGAACTGGTGCATTTCCAGAAGGTCCGCTGTCTTTGTCTGTGCTGCCTCTGTGATGGTACCAGGGGAGGAGGGACTGGGGGGGGCGTTCATGGGGGTGATGGCCGTGGGTGTTGTTGCCTTATTGGGGCTCCAGGATGCATGGTCAGTGACGCCATGGTATCTGTTGTTCTTCATGTGTGGCTCTGGGCTGGGCTCCCTTGTCTGGTGCAGGTTGTCGTCCGACTTTACACCAGGTCAGAGCAGGTGTTAATTTCCTGCTGCTAACGCGC
Organism: Triturus cristatus; assembly: GCF_964204655.1. Classification (NCBI taxonomy): domain Eukaryota; kingdom Metazoa; phylum Chordata; class Amphibia; order Caudata; family Salamandridae; genus Triturus; species Triturus cristatus. Next base: position 370,173,483 of record NC_140584.1, on the reverse strand, counting down.
CTTATCATCTGTTTCGTGGTCTTATCACTGATGTGGCTGGTCGTTGAGAATGTTGAGGTGTGGTGTTGTTGTGGTTTTTTGCTTGGGAACGCCTACTCTGCATCTCATTAGCGATAGTTGCTGGGGTCATCTGTGGCGATGTTTTTTGAGGATGTTTTCGCAGAAAAAAGGGTGGTATCGGCTGTTAGCACCAGCTTTTGAATGGGGTGATATATTTTTCATGACTGGCTGCGATAAATTGCCGATAACTCAGCGATAGGTCCTTGAGAATATGCCCCTATATCTTCTACATGCCATCTACCATGTCAGTAATAATGTTAGATCATTCTCATATTTCAATTTTGAACTATATCCATTAAAACAGGGGTTCTGGCTTTACATAGCTGCATTGCTGCTTTTCTTATATATGATTGGACTAAAACCTCTGGGTAGCTGTGCGCCTTATAAAATTAAATAATAATAACAATTAGGGTTAAGCAAAGGAAACTGTAGGGTCGGGGTTCGTGGTAATGTATGATGGCTTCTATATTAAAGGGATATTATGTTACACTCACTTTTTTTATCACTTGTTATTTGAATGGTCTTGTAACACTTTGAGAGGCAAGGCGCTCTTTGTGGATCCGGGGCCTGTCTGTGTTAAGCAGGAAACATCCATTACAACGCAGTCATTACAACGACCTACCTTTACAAAGCAACTGTTACAACGCAACATCCTTTAGTATGAGGGTGGGTATGGGTTTTGGGGTACATAGGAATAGCATATTTTACCCCTACACTATCCATCACTTTCCCTACTGTTGCACTCACTGGAGTGGGAATAGTAATTTTTACCCCTACACTATCCAACACTTAGTCATTTTTTCCCCTACACTATCCAAAACGTACCCTACTGTTGCACTCGCTGGAGCGGGAATATTAATTTTTACCTCTACGCTATCCAACACATACCCTACTGTTGCCCTAAAAGTATTATGCGTTGTAATGGTATGCGTTGTAATGGTATGTGTTGTAATGGAATTCGTTGTAAAGGTAGTTTTTAAAAATGCGTTGTAATGGCAAGCATTGTAAAATCATGCAATGTAATGGTAGTTGCGATGTAAAGACTGCGTTGTAAGAGCATGCGTTGTAATTGCATGCGTTGTAACGTCATATATTCGTGTTAAGCAATTAACCAGTTATGCTGCACCGAACCAAAGCCATTTCTCTGTTCAATAGTATTCTGGAATCATTTTATGTAAACTATGTTGGTCATGGGAATTTTTGTACTTGTACCCAGCAAATTTACTGTGGCAATTGTGCTGACCACTAGTGAAAGGCTTTTTGTATTTATCGCTCAGTGCAAATGTTAATTCAAGACTCGTAAAACAATTGCCAGCACAAGTGCAGTGTATTTGATCTAGCTCCAGGTCTCAATTGCCAGAAAGCACATAAAATACTTTTTTATGTTTGACACCTACAGTGATCGCTTGTCTGTTATTTCAGATGAGAGTCCCTTAAACGTAAATCGTCGTTTTATGCTCAGGGTTGTCTGTAATTTTAAAGCTGCTGAACTGATCTGAGAGCAGCTTGATCACAGCCAGTGCTGGAAATGAGCAGAATCAAGCTGGTCTCAGTGAAATATGTTGAACGCAATCAGCAGCCCCCAACAATATCTGCTTTCCATTCAGAGCAGCAACCTGCAGGAGCGAAGGCACGGCCGGACTGGGAATAGAAACCAGTCCTGGCAATACCGCTCGACTGGCCCTGGGAGGGTCCGGGGGGGGGGCTGATATTGCAGCACTGCTGCAAAACTGGCCCCCAGTAACAAAATTGGCCCTCACAGGTCAAAAACCGGCCCCCACTCTTCTGGCTCACTGGGAAAACGCCCCATGCCCGCTACGGCCAGTCCCTGACTGAAGGGGCTTTATTATGTTAATTCCCGACTGGACCCAAAGCAGCGCCTCACTTAAAGGTACATCAGCCCTTCTTTTTTCGGAGTCTCATCCTGGCTGCGAGCTAAAACTGGAGGACAATGTGCAATTAAGAAAGATCTTAGCCGAAGCCCTGGTATAAATAGCCTTAATTGTATTAATAAAGTTGGTGCCGAACCCCATCAAGCTCGAAACCTCCCAGAGATAGACCCAGCATACGTGATCAAATGCCTTTGCGGCATCAAGTGCCACTACGGCAAGAGAGACAGATCGCTCCCTGGCAAGATCTATCGTGCCAATTAACTGCTGGCTCTAGTCCTGTATAAACCTCTTAGGGATAAAGCCCTTCTGGTCAGAGTGGATAAGCTGGGGGCAAGCATGGCCAATCTCCCCGAAAGAATGCTCATAAAGATCTTATAATCTGCATTAAGCAGAGGGATTGGACAGTACTTGTCAGCTCTGACAGGATCCTTAGAAGGTCTTAAAATAAGAACTTTTGAGACCTCCTTCCAGGACTGAGGAACCTTGCCACCCTGTCTATATATATAGTTGTACAGAGCTTCCAAAACAGATATCAGCTCATCTATCAAAAGACTATAGACTTCATTTGGAAGGGCACCAGTGCCCACAGCTTTACCCCTTCTACCTTTACTTATGCTCAACTGAATCTCCTCCTTAGTAATTGGATCATCCAGAGCCTTACAACTTACATCTGTTAGATTAGGGACCTGCAGCTTCCCCAACCAGCTCTTAATATACTCTGGATCAGGAGAGATCTCTTCTCGATATGAGCTGGAAAAAAGAGACAATAAACAAGCCTGCATATCCTCCTGCTTCCCTGAAGTGTCACCCATGTCATTAACAACCAGTTTTTCAATAAAGTTCCTTGACCTGTCTGTCCGAGCCTTCCCGGCAAGTAGTGCGCCTGCTTTCTCCCCATACTCAAAATCGTGCATGGACTTAGCATCCCTCTGAGCTCTATATTTTTTGTCAATAAAGACCCTGTATTCCATCCTCGCATCCTCAAGTTGCTTCCGCAACCTGAGCTGAACATCGGAGGTTTGCATTCCAGCTTGAAGCAGGCCGCCTTCTAATAAGCCCACTCTGCCCTCTAGAGTTTTAAGAGTTAACCGTTCAACCCTTTTCTGAGCGGAAGACTGACTCTGCAATTCTCCTCTAAGGAAGGCCTTAAAAGTATCCCAGATTATGTCTAGGGAGGCAGATCCCAGGTTGTCCAGAAAAAACTGCCTACATACTTGTTTTAATACCCGACCTGTCTCAGGATCAGATAAGGTAGCATTCCTTAGAGTCCATCTAGATCCAACAGAGCTAGAATACCCAACCAAGGAGAGAGTCATAGCTGCATGGTCAGAGATATGGGCTGGTAATATATGTATAGACAATATTTTTTCCCCCATGGTCTTATCAACAAAGAAATAGTCCAATCTACAAAAGTGGCCATGTTTCTTGCTATGAAACATAAAACCCTGCCTAATATCCATCTTATATCTCCATATGTCCAACAATCCCAAATCTAGCATGATGTTTTTTTGCGTCTTCCTAACTCGAGGGGTGTTATCATAGTGACCATTGTTGGAGCTATCCTGATCAGGGTCCAGCAAGACATTAACATCTCCCCCCATAATGACAGGGGCAGTGGCCTCCATTAGATTCCATTCTAGATTGTACAAATGAGAGGGGTTGTCACTATTCGGACCATAAAAGACCAAGCATACCAATTACGCCCCCCGTAGTCTAAAGTGGCTATCAGCCACCTCCCAAATTTATCAGACTTAGAGGCCTTAATAACACAACCAGCTCCTTTCCTGATTAAGATCTCAACTCCCCTACAATGTGCAGACTGTTCAGAAACCACAAAACGATCTATCCATCGACATTTGGAAAATACCTTGTTGCCCTCTGGGGTATCTAAATGAACATGGCGGCCGCAATGTAAACAGCTGCCGGTCTCCAGTCGGTTTCTCCATGACTTAATGAGCTGGGCTCCCTTCATCCATATGCCTACCCCCCTCCTCCATACCTCAGTGTTCTGATGCGACGGCTTTTTTCTAACTCGCTCTGACTTGCCTTTACACTTTGCAGGAGTGCGAGGTAGCACGAGTGGTGCCTCGTTTTTCCCCTCAATGGTGCTGGGGGCAGTTTGTGCTTGCGTCTTGCCGTGGTGCTGGGTCCCCTGCTGGTAGGGAGCTGCCGGGAGACCACACTATCGCCGGGTTGCCCTGTTCAGTTCCTGGGGCAGGGGTGCACCTGCAGGGACATTTTGGATGGACCGGACTTTCAGAAGTATGCCGGTTGGATCTGTGCCTTTAGATCGGATGGCGGTAAGACCTCTCCATTAGGGGAGTGTGCAGAACACGGCAATACTTTTAGCAAGCTGGACAGAATTATTAGAGAACAAGCTGCGATATTTGGCAATTCTGGACAATTTTTAAGTGTTCTACCCTGTACCACAAACAGAAGGGACTACAGAAGGGGCAAGTAGGAGTCTAAGCGGGCCTATTCAGTAGAAAGGTCTGCACCTTATGGAGAGTGGGAAAACTCCACAGGAAAGGCTTACTACTACATCTGGGAAAGTGTGTAGATATACCCTCCGCACTAGAGGGGGGCTGGCAACTTCTTTTCAAGGGCTGGAACCCCTGCCCCCTCCCTGTTTGGGTTCCGATCTAAATCTTGCAAAAAAAGGGGAGAATAAGTCTCTGGCCAAGGAGCGAGAAAAAGCAGGAAAGTTACATCCTCTGCTACTACGGTTGGGAAATCTCCTAGAAGTAGGGGCAGAGGGAAGAAGGCTGCGGTTCCTAAGATTAAGGTTACCCCCTCTCTGAAGTCGTTTTAGCCTCCCCTGCTGTTGTTACCTCTGAAGCTCCTAGACCCCCCAATATGGAACCTCTAGGAGGAGCACCTCAAGGCCTCAATGTGATAACTCCTGCCCGGGTTATTTCGACAGAGTTACGTCAAGATGTTGCTTCCTCTGCAATCTCGATTCCTACATCAAATCGATTTCAGGCTTCAGAGGTAGTAGAGGGAGCGGGAGCGGGGGCATCTGGAGAAGATTTTCATGTTGGGGTGGAGTCTTTGCAAACTATGCCAGTAACATCTGCGGCTAATCAACCCTTACACACAAACTTGGGATCTGATTCAGAAACACTGGTGGGCATTCTTCTGGCCTTTAAAGAAGAAATGAAAAGCAGATTTGCAATTTCGGAGCAGAATCAGGTCGCAATACAGGCCTCCTGTGCTGCTTTAAAGCAAAAGCTTGAGGAGGTCTCTTTGAGAACTGAGGCCTTAGAACAAGAGGTTCCTAAATTAAAGCAAACCATCGATAAAACGTCACTTGAGGTGTGTTGTCTATCCCGTCAAAATAAGGAGATGAGGGAGGACTTGGAACGTCTCGAAAACCACAGCCGGAGACATAACCTCTGACTTATAAATATCGCAGAGGATGAGGAAGGTTCTGATATTAAAGCCTTTGTGATTAAATTACTACAAGATACCGCCCTAAAAAATCGACCAGATGTAGATCTTTCAAAAGAAATCCTGGAAGGCAAAGGCCAAGGCGAATTTTAATCAATTTCCTTACTTTTACTATTAAGGTGGCTGTTGTCCTCCGCTCTAAAAGAAGGGTCTTTTTCAGTAGGTTCCTACTCATTCTCGATTAGGTCAGATCTGTGCCAAACTACCTCACTAAGGCAGTGGGAATTGGAGAAAAAGGCGGAAGAATTGAATAAACTTGGCGCAAGAGCTCAGTTAAAGTTTCCAGCTTCTCTCTGCATGATGTGGAACAACCGTATGTATATATCATTCGGTGGAGGAAGCTGATTTGTTGATTGAGGAAATTAAGAAGGGGGCAAGCAAATATTGACGCAGGTCTGGGGCGGCGGGGAGGAGGGGAGGCCGGATGTATTTTTTTTTTCTTAGCTGACTGGGAGACCAATAGGCTTCATGCCTAATTTAGTTTTGGGGGTTCCCCTAGGGAGGGTGAGGGGGGGGGGGTCACGTGGTGGGGAACAGTGGGGAAAAAAAGAAAAAAAAATGTTTTTCCTCTAGGCTGCTTATGTTGTCAGTCCATGGGTATGGTTGTCTTTGCTAGGTCAGATGGGGGTTTAATGAATTAAAAATCCTTTCCTGGAATGTCAATGGGCTTAGGTGTAGACATAGACAGAGGTTGGCATTGAGCTATTTGGAAGAGAGTGGTGCTCATATCTGCCTAATACAGGAGACTCATTTAGATACCTCTTCATGGATCTCTATACCAGTTTTCTAGGGTATCCTCTGGCCACTAGTTTGGTAATGAGGCTTTCGGCCTCCCTAAAATAATCACCTTTCCACTTACAGTAAGTAAGTAAGTAAGTAATTTTTGTTGTTTAGTTAATTAAAACCATATTCATTTTCCCACAAGTCTCAGATACAAATAAGAAGAAATAAGATAACAGAAATAAGTTACAATATAAAATTCCAGAATATAATACATGATTCAGGTGATGCATATTTATTTATGTAATCCAAAAGTTCGTATACGTCTAGATGAGCTTGATTTTACATTACGAAATCCTAAATTGTCAGGTAATACTCTGGGCTATTACAATCCTAGTCAAGTATGAATTAGCCTATTTAAATAATTTTTGGTTCAGAGGGACCAAGGCACACTATATAATCCAACAATGTCCTTATAGTATTTTTCTAGTTATTACTTCAGGTAGGTGACCTGTTTGATCAGTATAAGTAAAAAACTTTCTCTCATTTAAAAAACATAAAAGATTAAATTAAAAGAAAGTTGGATTTTAAATTGAACAGAATAAGTTTTCGTGTAGATTCTAAAAACGAGTAAAAAACCTTCATCTGTTATAAAATTCCAGTTTAAAAAATGCAATGCATAAAACCACCTACAGGGCCACGGTTTTCAGAACCTGTTCATGAAGACGGAGGAATATTATCAGTTTGCAATCCATTTGGGGGTCAGACGGGTCTAGCCTTTAGTTAAAACAGTTAGGCAAGTCCTTATTCGGCTGTCGTGCAAGGCTTTTCTTAATAAAGTGACTCGTACTGTATGCAGTTTCGACATATGCATATCCAATGAATGAGATCTTCTTTTTGACTGCCACTGAATCGGCATGCTATAGACCCTATGTTTTTCCAGCTTGGATAATCCACTAATGAGGTAAGCTTTCCTTATTGAAGTGCCATTAATTTTTTTTTTTTAGGTGGCCCGAAAATATTTGATCCAGATATGCAGCTGGTTTAAGAGCTTTAAAATTGTTGATCACAATCCAGGCGTGGGATCTAAGGCTAAAGGTGCTTTTGTCATGTATCAAAGAATGAACTATTTATTGCTAATTTAGATGTTGTGAAAGGCAGATTTTTATACCATAGGTCAATAGTGCAAGTTGTTCTAAGCGTGTTGTAAAGGAATTGATTGTACAATGATTGTTTGTCATTCTCAAGTTCAAACCATAATGCTTTATTGAGTACGGAACTCTCCGCGTTTTGTTTTAGTCAACACCAGACCTTTATAGATGTGTACGTTCTGCCAATTGTTTCATTCATGAGGCCGAATTCAAGTCGCACTTGTGCAGGTGATACTCTCTGGGGGAGTTGTAAAAACTTTTTATAGGTGCTTGTTCTCAATTTATTAAGGAGGGTCGATTCTTTACAGTGTAAAGCAGTACTAGCGTAAGTTATGGGTGGAAGTGTTTTTGCTGCTATTACAGAGAGTAATGCTCTAAACGATGGACCCTCCAGTTTTTTTGCCAGTGACCTATATGCAAAGATTAGTTCACTCGCTCGCCGGGCCATATAATTTTTCTGCTCTTGATGGTTTAGTTTGTTGCCAATATAAAATCCCAGGTATTTGCAACAGGTTACTTCCTCCACGGGTTTGGCATCTATCCAGATGTTCTGATGGGGACTGGGCGATTACTAATGAGCATTGTTTTGGTTTTTGATACACTGATTTCTAGATTACTTGCTGTTAAAAATGCTGTCATTTTGAAGAGTAAACTGCGAAAGCCAACCTTGCTTAAACTCATTAAAATGACGTCATCTGCGTAGGAAAGGTGCAATAGAAGTAACGGACCCAAATGTGGTGGGTGAGAATTGTTCTTTATAAGCTTACGGGACAAGTCTGACATAAACAGGTTAAAAAGATGTGGGGCCAGCACACATCCTTGTTTCATGCCCTTATTTGTATTAGATTTTCCTGAAACTCTAGAGCCTTTCCACTTACAGTTCCTGCATCAGGAATTAGCCAAAAGGGCAAATCATCTTTCAATGATTTGGGGTGATAGCCAGTGTAGTGGAGTAAAGTGTTCTACTCAATGAGTTTGTGGAATAGCTTAGCCCCCAACAATCCATCCGCTGCACATATATTGAGGTCTAAAATATTAGAGGAGGTCCTACTGTGACTATGTGTGAAACAAAGATTAGGAAGAGGGAATCAATCTACGTAAGGAATTCAGTCAACTTGTTTTCATCACCATAACAAATTATGCAAATGTCATCTTTGAAGCTTTTCCACAAACGGACTTGTTCATGAAAGGGATTGATCACGACATCATAGATATAATGACATTCGAAAAATTCATAAACAAAATAGCAAAATGTGGAGTGAAGAAAGCTCCCATTGAAGTGCCCTTTATTTGTAAGTAGCATGTCCCATCAAACTCAAAGGACTTTTGTTTAAAAGCTACTTCGAGGAGTGACATTATGAATTTGGTAGAGACCCCGATGAAGTCTGGCTGTGTGTCTATCAAGTGGTCTGTAATCACTCTCATACCCTCAGCCTTCGCTAATTTTATGATAAGGTATTCAATATCTAGGCACACAATGATCCCTCTGTCGCTGTCAAAAGCGCTGTCTTCGTTTCTGTGGAAAAAATCACCGCTGTTTATTTTACAGCTATTCGTGTGTGTCACAAAGTTCTTGAGGAAGAAGTTGATGTATTTTCCAAGAGGGTATAGAACTACAGCCAGAACAATGGGTCTGCCCAGCGGTGTCTGTGGCTTCTTGTGAATTTTATGTAATGTGTTTATTGAGTCTTACTATAGTGGCCACTATGGAGTTTGGGTTATATTGTGAGTGAAAGCATCTCACAAAATGTGACGGACTGGTCTCACACACCACCTGGTGTCATGCTTCATCCAATAACCAACCAATAATGATTTTTACTCACACTCACTTTCTCACTGGCCCCCACTTAGTTTAGAAGTGCATCCCAGTCGTCAGGTGCATGCCCACCCTCTGTCAAACCAAGGTTTTAGAGGGCGAGGACTGGTCAATGATGAAGCATGACACCAGGTGGTGTGTGAGACCAGTCCGTCACATTTTGTGAGAGGCCTTCACTCACAATATAACCCAAACTCCATAGAGGTGAGGAAAAAATAGGAAGAAGGAGGCAGTAAAGAAAGATGACAGGAAAAACAAAGAACGGTAATACAGATATTTATTTTTTTTTAAAAACGTTCAAATTAAGAATTAGAGCAGGAAAGCGAAAGAGAGAAGAGGGAGGGAGGGAGCCAGTTTGATTGGTAAAGGCCAAGGGGTAACACAGGCCCATGCACTGCATGGTGTCCCCAAACCCTTCAGGGGCCCCTCATCCTTTCAGGGGGCCCCCATTTATCCAAGACCAATGAATATCTGTGAAATATGGAAGACTAGGGGACCCCCTCTTCACATTCTGCAGGGGGAGGGAGGAGGGTACCATTATGCGTTATGCCACTGACAAAGGTAAGGAGTGGCAGTGATTGTTGGTGTGCGAGGAAAGAAGATTGAGAAAATAAGGACGGGGAGAAAGGGTACAAGAGAATTAAGAGGGGGCCGAGGTTCGCTGGCTGAGTAGTGTGCCCTTCAGGTAAAAGTATCTCAGAACAATACAACAGAATACTGTCTCAAAAAAGCCAAAATTAAGGAAGCAACTCCTGTCCCATTTTAAAGGCCCAGTAACGTAGTCCCCCGCAGACCAACTTTAAAACATGGCTCCAATTTCCATAAGATGAGTCTGACAGATGCCGAATGGCACTTATCTCTGCCACTGGAGAAATTGATGAGATAACGTCCAGACGTCAGCCGAACGTTCTTACATAGAGTCGCACGCTGCCCTCGCCTCTTCGGGAGCGCCACCTCGACACCTGGCTACTTTACATGGAAATATGCAAGCCCTGGTGTCTCTTGGCTAATCAAGAATGTCATAATGTGTGTTTTTAGTGAGTGAGAGCTGCTCAGTAAATGATTCCCGCTCCCCACGGAAGCCCACAGTTGACACTCTTGATTAGCCGAGAGACACCTTGCCATGCATATTTATGCCCCAAACGCCATTATCGCTTTCCAACTGCGCCACTAAGTTCTCATTTTTTAAATAAATCTGCTCAAGTTTTCAAGCTCTCGATTCAATTTACGCAGGAGCATTTGGAATTAAATGTAATGTTTTTGACATAGTAACAACGTTTTTCATGAGGCGACTTTTCCAGGAAAGACCTGCTAAGTGCTTAATTTGAGCCAGTGGTTGCCAGTGGAGGCATCCAGCGCTCATTTTTGGGGTCCAGCACTTATTTTCGGCATTACGGAGAGCAAGAGAGGAAACACATAAATCAAATACGGAGGGAGGGAAACACGAAAAAAAAATCATAAAGTGAGAAAGCAGGAACCGGCACCAGAGAGATGAACGAGTAGGGTGTATTTGATAGCGGATTAAAGAGGCATGGGGTGGATCTAAGACAACCCGCCGTGGTATCTGTCACACCAACTTAAGCAGAGCTTTGGACATCAGCAGGGTCGGATTGGGATACAAATTAGGCCTGGGCACCCACAGAAAAAGTGGCCCACATTTATGGATAATTATCTTTCATTAAACGTTTCTAAGGGCCCGATTCCAAGTATCAGAGGTGCAGGACGAACGAGCTGCCACAGCCACGCTCCTGCGCCACTGAGACTAACCGCCGCCTGCCCACCAAATTACAATTTAAAAGTGGTCTGGTAGGCAGGCAGCCCACAGCAGTGCCTATTTCAAAGGCAGAGGTGCCTTTGCGGCAATGGGAAGGCGACACAATGTTCCTCCACAGCATGAACTTGGAAGTCCCTGCCATACAGGAGCTGGTGTGCATACACATAGGGGGACACATGTTATTCCCCCCCCTGCGAATCCACATGCGGAGAAGGCTCAGGAGGCCCTATAGGGCCCCCTTTGTTTCCACTCCACCACCGTTTTCATGGCAGTGGATCAGCCATGAAAACCGCGGCGGAGAGAAAACTCATAATATGCTTGGCGGGAAATGGCGATGCCGCTAGCATATTGCGGCCTCAGGACCACTGTGCCACCTCCAGGGAACGGCGGTCCCATGGAGGTTCAACTGCCTAAGTCTTAAAAGGGAGGTCGGACTGCCTGTGCGACAGTGGATGGACATCCACCGCCGTCCCACCACAAGTCCGGTGGCCCTTGGACTGCCAGACTCGTAATTGGGCCCATAGTATCAAGGGGAGTCATTTTTATGGTTTACATGTTTTTATTGTATTTTCAGAACAAAAACCACCACCTACATCCTACAGGCCAGTGGGGAAATATCATGAAATAGATGAGGAAAAGAAGGACACTGACTAGGAAAGAAAGAAGAAGAGAGTAGGGGGGATGCGAAGCCCAGCACTGGAGTCCCGTGCTCACTACACCACTGGAGTCAAGATATCCTGGCTGAAGAGGGGTGAAACCCCGAAACCGGTCCTAGGATGCTTGATTCCGGTCCAGGGAAGACATGGCTTGTCAGTTCGGGCTGGACTGTTCCCATGAGGCACAGGGTCAAGACTGATTTGCATATGGCCATGTCAGAACTGGGGTGGCGTGGTGAGCAAAATAACTATGGATTAAACCCAGATCTGTGACTGGGGGTGAATGTTTTGCCAATGTCCAACATTCCGTCCATCATCTTGCGTGTTTTGCAGCACTGGCTATGGTTATGTGTCGCCAGTGGGCATCCTCTTATCGTTTGAGTTCCTGTTGCGGGATTATCTTCGGGTCATAGGAGAGATCCATAGTATGTCTGTGCACGCATGGGGCATGTAAGTTCGTTAAATTCAGTTGATAAGAACTCCAATGTGGATTTCTAGGTTTTATCAAAACGAGGGAGTCTGTTTTATATGCTAGCTGTTATCTTCTCCATTCCTACTACCTCCCATAACTTATGTAGCCATTCCAACCTGGTTGGGATGCCCTCTTTATCCCACCTGGTCAATATCACCTGTTTGGCCGCCCCAAAAGCCAGCGTAATAGCTCTTCCCCGGCATGATCCCAGGGGGTTCGTTAAAGCGTTCAGAAGGCCTAGTAATATCTAACCTGGAAATTGTGACAGGTCGGTGTCATAGGTAGTGTTTATGTCAGGTAGTATGGATTCCCAGAAGGGCCGTATCTTGGGGCATTCCCACAACAGATGAGTCAAGGTGCCTATTTGGCCGCAGTGGCGCCAACTGTGAGCGTCTTCCCCTGGTTCGTCTCCCCCTGGTTTCCAATGCGCCACCTTGTCTGGGGTATAGTACCAGTAATGCACTACTTTGAGGAACATCTCCTTGCCTGCCGTGCTGCAGGAGGAGGCACTAGCTCTGTGTACGATGTCCTGTCATTCTTTTGGGGAAAATTCCAAGCACATTCTGTCTCCCATCTGCACTGCGCTAGTGTCTTACGTCGCTGTCTGGGTGTAATTAAAAAGGCATATATGTCTGACAATAAACTTTTGTCCGAGAGTCTGGTTATAAACCATTTTTCAAATTTCGTTAAGGGGCGTCCTGCGTGTATGCTAACTTTTGGTTGTGTGTCTTAGGGCAAGGTACTGCCAGTATGATGTTTTAGGGAGACCATATCCCGCTGACAACTGGGGGAAATCCATTATCCCATTCTCATCAAAGAGGTCTCCCACTCTTTTGCAGTTAGCTTCTTGCCATGTGAGGTAGCCTTGTCCATAACGCGCTGGCGGAAACTCCGGATGACCTATGAAAGGGGTCAATGGGGATGTTGGAGTAGATAGACCTTGTGCCACCTGAACCCTGTCCCATGCAATCAACACCGGGGAAATGTATACCCCCACTGAGCGGTAGCGTCTGGGTAGCCATGGAACCTTCCACATATGTATGGCCACTATTGCCCGATCAATGAAGCACCAATGCTTTTCGGACATTGGCCTGTACCATTCTACCATATATCGCAATTGGGCCGCTTGATAGTACCGCACTAGGTGCAGAATTTCCAGTCCACCTGTTTAAAATAAGTTTGTTGGAGTGTCATGCGAGCTTTCTTCCCACCCCAAATGAAATCCACCAAGAGGTGCTGCAGTTTGGCGAGTACCTGGGGGGAGGGGCTGCAGCGGGAGAGTCTGCATTACGTACAGTATGTAGGGCAATATAGTCATCTATACGGCGGCCAGCCTACCCAGCCAGAACAGTGTGAGTTGTCTCCAACGCTGGAGGTCTGCCCTGGTGTTGGTCAGTAGGGTACTATAGTTCTCGCGTACTGTACGGTTAGGTGTGGAGTCCACCCAAAGGGAAGTCCGCTTTTAATCACCCTAGGTCAGCACTGGGTATGGTGAGGCTAAGTGCTTGTGTCTTTTGAATATTAATCTTAAAGCCTGAGACCTGGCCAAATTCAGCAAATTCCTGCATGAGTTGAGGTGAATGGTTGAGTGAGAAAGAGCTGGACTGTTCCCATGAGGCACAGGGTCAGACTGATTTGCATATGGCCATGTCTGAACTGGGGTGGCAGAGTGGGCTAAAGAACGGTGATGGATTAAACCCAGATCAGTTGACTGGGGGTGAGTGCTTGCAATGTTCAACACTCCGTCCATCATTTCCTTTGGTTTTTGCTTTGTTCGCCATAAGTTGGCAGGGTATGCTCAGACGTGAGTCCCTTGCTCACTTTGCCACTGGATTCAAGCAAGCCTGGCTGAAGACGGCTGAAATGCCAGAAACCGGTCCTAGGAAGCTTGTTTCCGGTCCAGGGAAGACATTGCTTGGCAGTTCGGGCTGGACTGTTCCCATGAGGCACAGGGTCAGACTGATTTGCATATGGCCATGTCTGAACTGGGGTGGCAGAGTGGGCTAAAGAACGGTGATGGATTAAACCCAGATCAGTTGACTGGGGGTGAGTGCTTGCAATGTTCAACACTCCGTCCATCATTTCCTTTGGTTTTTGCTTTGTTCGCCATAAGTTGGCAGGGTATGCTCAGACGTGAGTCCCTTGCTCACTTTGCCACTGGATTCAAGCAAGCCTGGCTGAAGACGGCTGAAATGCCAGAAACCGGTCCTAGGAAGCTTGTTTCCGGTCCAGGGAAGACATTGCTTGGCAGTTCGGGCTGGACTGTTCCCATGAGGCACAGGGTCAGACTGATTTGCATATGGCCATGTCTGAACTGGGTTGGCAGAGTGGGCTAAAGAACGGTGATGGATTAAACCCAGATCAGTTGACTGGGGGTGAGTGCTTGCAATGTTCAACACTCCGTCCATCATTTCCTTTGGTTTTTGCTGAGTGAGAAAGAGCACCACATCATCCGCGTAGTGGGAAATCTTGTGTTCCCTATCCCGCAAAAGGCTCCATATACAGAGCAGATAAGAGGGGTGATAAGAGACACCCCTGCCGTGTTCCTCTCCAAATTTTAAAGGGTTGAGACCTAACCCAATTCACATTAATTATTTCCTCAGGTGCTTTATATGTGCTATTGACCCACTGTAAGAAACGCAGTTCCAGGCCAAATCTCACCAAGACCAGGCGCAGATATGACCACTGGATCTGATCAAAAGCCTTCTTGGCATCTACCGACAGGAGCAAGGTCAGTTTCTGAGAGCGATGGGTCTTGTCGATGAAGTGACATATTCGTCTGGTGCCGTCGCTGCAACCTCTTTCGGCTAAGAATCCCGACTGGTCGGGGTCCACCAACCCCTGCATGTGTGGTGCTAACCGAGCCGCCAGTATTTAAAAAAAACAACCTGTGATAAGGTTACTGAGAACTATGTACCCCTGAAAGGCTCTGACTCCACTGTTTATTCTCAGGCCAAATCATCAGGTGCTCTGCTCACCCTAGGGACCTGAGGCTCCTGTTCTCTTCCAGTTCCTACAGGGGACAATGAGGCAAGCAGGAGCTTCAAGGGCATTGCTCAGTTTCGATATCTGAGGCCCCAGTTTGCCTCCATTTCCCTGAAACAATTGCTCAATCTCATGTCCCTTATGTTCTTGCTTGTCCGAAGGCTCACTTCACTTTCATGTCCCTGAAGTACCTGGTCACTCTTGAACCAGTGGCTTTCTTGGTCACCTTCAGATCCTTTGTAGCTGCCACTCGCCCTTAGGGGACTGCCAAATTCCCTGGGAAGTTGCAGCAATACATCCACGGTCATACACATCAGAGTTGTGCAAGGCTTCCTCTTTTAGTTGGTACCCAGGAGCCTCTCTGCAAGTGATGTGTCTGGGCATTGCATACAGCTTGGTGCTTAATGTCCTTTGTATTGTGGGGAGAGATTAGATTTGGATCTCGAAAAGCTACAGGAATTCACTTCAAATGCAACCTTTCAATTAATCTCCTAGGAATTATCCACCCGATCGCTCACTCTCAGAGAAACACATATGCATCCCTTCTTTTCTCTCACCCCTTTCTCTATTCCCTCATTTCACCTCCACTATCACCAAGTGCAACTATCTGTTAGATTTTCTAGCTCTCTGTATTTCATGTGGGTACATCTATAACACCAACTTTTCTTTTCTTTCCTTATGCATTTCTTTCCCTCTGTTTCCATAACCTTTTCCTCTCTGTGGTGTCTATCATTCTAGATATGTTCTTCACTCTGTCTCATTTTCCCTTGTCCTTAACTATCTTTATCTCTGAGTCTACAAATTCCCTTCCCCTCTCTCTAACTCCTGTGTCTCCTTTGTAGGCTTTACTACAGTTCTTGTTCTATCTCTTATACCCTTATTCCTCCTCTCATTTGGCGTCTCTTCTTGGAGTTTTATTTCATTTCTCTGTCTTGCAAAACTTCACTTTTTTCTCCAGTCGTGCTCTCTCCTGTTAGTCCCACTCATTTCACTTCCCTTTGCCCCTTTAACTCCTTTGTATCCTGTACTACACATAATGCTATATTCTGTTGTGTCCCATTTATTACCTTGCTACAGAAAGAAATGGAATGTGCTCCTGTGTTTGGAGGTGGCGCTAGAACCAAAGGAGAATCTTCTGGTGGAATTTTCTTTATCATTCTGCACATTTCATGAAGGAAACTCCACAGGTGGATGGGACTCTACGTTGCACGCTACCTCATAGAATGCCAGCAACCTCTAAACTAAGCCATAGACTGAGGGAGAACTAGATTAGTGCTTGTAAGGCGGTATCCATCCTTAGTATTTCAACTTCCTGTCTCTATCCTCTCCACGTTTACTTTCCAGCGTTTGCTCTTTCTCTATCCTCACCAATTTCTGCCCTTCTCTCCACTTTCTTTCATCACTTCTTCTCTCTAATCTCTTCCCCCTCCCTTTCTCTGTCTGCATTTATGGTATTATTATCCTCTCTGCTCTACCTTTACTTTGTTTTCTCCCTTCATTTCCTTTTCCTCTTACCCTCTTTTTGTCATACTTCTTCATTGTGTCTCACGTCCCCTTTTGTCTCCCCATATTGCACCCTTCAATCAATCTATTTTGTTACACTCCCGTCCATTTCTATTCTCCATTTCCTTTGTCATAGTGTCCCTGGATTAATATATTTCACAGTAATGATTTAAAAAGCGAAGGCGGGTATTCTCAAGAACGTGCGATAACCATCGCAAATTTAGCTTAACGCAACTTTGCATATCACAGTCTATCGCGGGAAAACAACACTGTGTTAATGTAGTATTCTCAACCTGGCGGTACAATGCGATAGTCACACGACAACACGTCAAATGACGCGTTAAAATCAACGCGATGACGCAAAAATGCAAAACACGAACGCGAATAAAGTTGCGATGAGGCCAACCGTGAAACAAAAATCAGCGATATCCAGCGACAGGCCTGCAATTACCACGCATATGCACTATAAAAGGCAACAAAAAAAAAAGGGAAAAAAAAAACAAACTGCTTAGCACCATGGATGCTCCCGGACCGAGTGCAGAGGCCAACGCGAACCCCACAAGCTCCACAAACCACCACCAAGGAACCTCGTGGTCGGGGAAGGCCAAGGAGAAGAGGACGATACAGACGGGGTGCAGTCCGCATGAAAACCAGATCAGCGTCACAGAGGTGACAGAACACTACCGTCCTCTGAACGTCAATATGACAAACGAGAATGCAGTCGGAGTGTCGAGGAGGTCTATGGAGGAGGACAAGAGGTGCTGGCATGATGTGAAAAGCCAAACCAAGCACAAACCCACTGCCAACAGGAAGGCAGCAACGGCGACAGGAGGTGGGAGTCCTGCGCCACAGGAGGAGCTGGAGGAAATGGAGGCTGCAGGTTGGAGACAGCGCAAGGAGTTGGGAGTCTGGACACAGCTCGTTAGGACCTGACACAACATCAACAGGGTGAGTAACGACCAGGGACTGAGGGGACGGGGGGAGATGGGCACAATGGCACACATGTAAGACGGTGTGTAGCACACTGCACAACCACAATGACCCTGGATCATGTCCCTGATCCCCGTGGCACACTGCAGCAAACACACATAGCAATAACAGCATATCTGACGACAATGTGGTACAAAGTGCAACACCAACACTGCAGAACAAAAGACACAACTGGGTCCGCCCATGCACAGAAACAGGCCACTCACATCTCACATAGCAGGAAACTGTGAGATGGAAATGTATGTGTACAACCTCACATCTGTCATGTAGTCCAAATGTCCACTGTCCCGCATCAAATAGTCAGCCCCTCCCAAACAGTCACAATGTACATTGTCATACAATCTGCATGTAAACTAGAACAATGCGCCAACATACATGTCAACACAATGTCAACATGCATCTCCCCTTCACATTGCGGAGGGACAAACAGCACCTCCAGCAGAGCAGACCAGACTACTCATCAGTGATGCTGGAGAGGACCACCACACCTTCAACACCAACCACCTACGACAGCCCATGGACATCTCAGGCAACCCACCCCCAGAAGCAGGGCAACCATGCTACACAAAGGAGACCCCAGCCCCTGCACAGACCACACAGCAGGAAGCACCCGTCAGCACGGCTGGCTCCCAATACTTCACATATGCACACATCACATTCCAATGCCAGGTGTCAGAATGCCAAAAGGAGGTGGCCGAACAGGTGTGGGTGGGGTCAGAGCTCATGGAAGCCGAACTAGATCACATACGTGGGTGTTCAAGTCCCATCAGGGACCACCTACACCCCACAAAGGAGATCCACACAGCGACAGATACACATGCATTTGCACATTTCCTGCAATGATCCACGCCCAGAGCCCCGAAATCATCATTCACACCCCCACGCTGGACCTCCGTATGACGGCCCAGACCACACCTCCTACGTATTGAATGGGTGATGACAAAGCTACATGTCCAAGGTCTTACTCGCTGCCAGCGGTGACTTGGTTGCATCTGCTGGACACAGCACAATGTAATGTTGTAGGCCCCAGGGCCCTCATGCATACATCATGACCACACGGACACACGCAGATAGTTTGTGGAACTGGCTACGGGCACGTGCGCCCGGCCTCTTTATTGGCAGGGTCACATGTACAGTGACGCCGGTTCTGGATGGGTGTGGGGTGAGTGTAAGCCAATCCACACAGAGTGGTTGGTGCTGGCAACAACTTGAACAGTGAACACCCTTAAAACAGAAATAGAAAACACCAGCATTACAGAGACAACTGCGCAGCATCATGGAGGGAGCCGGAGCAAGTACAGAGGTCACCCAATCTGCAAACAGAAGTGTCTGTGAGGTTGGGGCACTAGAGTTGAGCGTGCTCATGTGAAGAAAACGTCTAGGATTGTGTCCCTTCGGTTTATTCCTGATGCAGCTGCAGTGGGGTGTGTTACACATGCATCATCTCCCTCATCATCATCCCAGATCTCCCACACTGCCTGAGGTGACATTGCTGCATGAGCTCACCACAGCACACAACTCATTCAGAAATGGTCCATGAGTCGTGGTGCACTGAGTTAGTGGCACCTGGAGTGCTGAGCAGGGTATCAGGCAGATGATGGCATCCACCACAGGTGTGAGCAACTCCGTTAGTCTGCCAGTACGGCTGCTTCGACTCTGGCAGTTGGCGTTTGGAGGTGGTTCTGGCGGTGGTGGTGTGTGCCTCCTACGGTGATGCGACGTCCAGACCGATCAGAACTTGATTTGATGTATGAGCCCTGGTGGACCGCAGTTGAGGCCGGAGGCGCGGACAGCGCAGGGCCACAGACACATGGCGTTGATGAACCCAAGGCCATTGTCGCAGATGCCATCCAATATCTCACCGGACAGGGTCCCTGATTTGAGCTGCATAGAGTTAGTGGCCCTGGATGCACTGCGGCCGGCACAGGCACACCGCCACGGGACGGTGACTTGCAGTGCAGTGAGATGGGCCATGCGAGCTGAGCGGGTCCTCATCGATGTCCAAGGTAAATTTGGTGGACGGTTGCGGGGGACAGTGGAAGGTGTCCTCCAGGGTATGATGCAGAGGCTAGAAGACATCTGGAAGCAGCAAATTGAGGAGTGGAATGCTACAGCCTCGTTTTTGCCATAAAATCAGTATCACCAACATGATGAGGAAGACAACCCCCAGTCCATAGACTCAGTCGCCACCAAAGTTCTACCAGAAAGTGTCCATGGATGTCAGGGAACAGACTTAGTGGCACCGGAGCTGAAGGGGTATGCAATCTGCGATGAGGCCAATACAATGATATCAAAGCTGCCATAAATAAATCAAGACTGAGTTCCCAATGTGTGACATACTCGACTGCAGTGTAGGCCTGAGGCAGCGGTCAGCAGGGGCCCACAGCCACGTGTCGTTGGCTCGCGATGCACAGAGTTAATGACACCAGAGCAGTTGCTGGCAGTGTTCGATCACCTCTGTAACGAGGATCCTTTTTTCCAACGTAATGATCCACGTCTTCCTCTTACTCCTCTCCATGCGTTCAATGAGATTAACTCTGCCAAACACAAATCAAGACTCAGTTCCAACTGTGTGACCTACTGGACCGCAGTGTGGGCCGAAGGCAGTAGTCAGCAAGGGACCCCAGAAAGGTGCCTTTCGGATGCTAGGCACAGAGTTGGTGGCACCACATCGAAGGGAGTACAGTGACATCAAATCTACTATAAGGTGTGTACTCTGCCATTGCGTAATCAAGACTCAGATCCAAATGTGTGACCGACTTGGCAGCTGTGTAGGCCGGTGGAGTATGTAAATGAGAAAGGAGTACAGCAGTCCTGAGTCGCGGAGGCCGTGATGGTCTGAGGAGGCTGCCAAGGTCGCGGGCCTCGGGCTTGGAGCTTGCGCCGGCATGTGATGGGCCCTCTTTGACACACACCGGTGTCATCAGGTGAGCAGTGAGGCCTGGCTGCGCAGGGGCGGGCATGACGGGTTCGGGGACCAGCGACCCGGGGTGCAGCATGCTCACAGGATCACAGGCAACACCGCTCATGGCGACGGCGTTGGCCTCATGGTGGGTTGGGAGGCGCCGCCCTGGCAGACACGTTGGGCATTCCGGAAGAGAACCACGCCCAGAGCTATGTGCTTTTTATACACACCTCTACGCTGGCCTGGCGTGCGCTGGGCCAGCCCACTCTGCTCATGCTTGCAGGGGGGGAAGTCACAAGCTACATTTCCGGGATCTTCCCCACTGGCTGGGGTGACATGGTTGCGTCCACTGTCCACTACACTCCATACACCAGCAGTACATGTGGACATGGATATGTCTGTGGTCTGCATACTTCAGTCTGTCCAGCACATCTCCGCCACACTTGGCATTGTGTACCTGCTCATTTGTGGGTCACTTGCCTCTGTCACACATGCCTGGTTCCCGCCTCTCCCCGTATTCCGCTATTGTGTGGCGGAGGTGCCATGACGTTGATGGCTCATGTACATGGCTAGCCCGGGTTGCCACAGTAAGTTATGCTGTTGTGTCTGGTGGGAGGGCATGTTGTTTGGCATGTTGTGATTCTGTGTGAGTCTGTGATGTGTGCATTCCCAGAGTTGTGAGTTGCATGATTGTGGAGTTGGAGGGTGTGGTGTGTTCATTTGGTACTTGCCAACGAGCAGTGCTTTTCCATAGGTGCCATCCTGTTTGCGCTGGTTGATGATGGCCTGTCGGTAGAAGTAGGAATCATGCACACTGCCTGGGTAGTTGGCAACGACATTGGTGGCAATTCCCAGGTGGTCCACTGTTGCCTGTACATTGATGGAATGCATGTGCTATCTGTTGAGGTAATTGTGTGCAGTGTCACCTGGGGGCACAAGTAGGACATGTGTGCAGTCAAGTGCCCCCACACATGTGGGAAGCCAGCTATGGCGTAGACGCCATGCTTGGTCTCCACCTGATCCTGCGCACTGGGGGAGGGGGGTATAGGTACTGGGGTACCAGGCTGATGATGGTATCCAAGACAGTTGTAATGAACTTGGATGGGGCTGGCTGTGAGACTCCTCTGACTCTGGTGGTTGTTGGTTTGGAAGGTCCCAGTAGCCAACATGTGCAACACAGCCAGCAGCTTTGTCTGCGGAGGGATGTTGGTTGTCCGCTGTGTTGGTACCGTCAGCCTGTGGACAATGGTGGTCAGGATGCGTAGGATGGTTGTCCTTTTGAGCCTGTAGTGGGCAATGACATTCTCTGGTGTTGGGTCTGTGAGATTGGTGTGTTTTCTGGAGGTCCGCTATCTTTGTCCGTGCTGCCTCTGTGGTGGTCCAAGAGGGTCCGGGTGGGGGTGGCGGGCCTGGTTGTTGTGGCGGTGGATGTTGTGGCCCTGTTGGGTCTCCGAGCTGCATGATCAGTGGCTCCATGGCATCTGTTGTTCTTCAGGTATGGCTGTGGGCTGGGCTCCTTTTTCTGTTGCCGGTTGTCGTCCGACTTTGCACCAGGTCAGAGCAGGTGTTAATTTCCTGCTGCTAACGCGCCTTATTGCATGTTTTGTGATTTTATCGCCGTTGTGGCTGGTTGTTGAGAATGTTGAGGTGTGGTGTTGTCGTGGCTTTTTGCTCAGGAATGCCTACTCTGCATCTCATTAGCGATAGTTGCCGTGATCATCTGTGGCGATGTTTTTTGAGGAGGCTATAGCCGGAAATCTGGTGATATGGGCTGTTAGCACCAGCTTGTGAATGGGGCGATACATTTATCGCGTCTTTGGCTGCGATAAAGTGCCGATAACTCGGCAATAGCTCCTTGAGAATATGCCCCGAAGGGTGTTGTCAACAAAAAGGTTTCTTTTTGCTCCTATCTGTTGTTATCTGTAATTTTTTATTTTCATTCAATGGAGAACCAAAGCCCCCTAGCAATTTTTAAGTTGACAAGGTGCTAGCAGGCACCCAGGCTAATCTAGCTGTTGCTGGAGACAAAGGCAGAGCCTCTTAAAAGGCCACCACTCGTAATCTGGCTCATTGCACTACCCCTTTCCCCTGTAACGTTAGTGCTAGCTGTGAATCATTAGTGCTGGCTCTGATGCTCAAAAATAGCACTGCCACTCCACGAGTCCTCACTGTTGCACTCAGGATGGGAGGAGACCCACCATGTGCTGTGCTTCCCCAGTTTGGGTCATTATCCTACTGCACATGACAATGAGCCAGCTAGGCTTTGTACTTGGTCTTACTGACTTCTGCTGTAAGGCTGGAGAAGCCATTTCAGGTGGCGCTCCAGTGGCCAAGCTGTTCCAGGCAGTTGTTGGGTTATTTACAGCCAAAGAAAATGAGCCACCTGCTGGCCTTTCTTACAGGCCCCTTGGGTAATGGGCGATTGCCCACAATGCCAATCCGACCCTAGGTATTGGCACTCAATGCCATATGTATCAAATTGCACTGCATTACAGGGAAAGGGCAGGATTGCACCTTCTTTATCACAATGTGGTGCATTTGTGCCTTTTCCCAGCGATGGAGCACAATGTGCTACTTAGCACCAACACATGCACTCTTGCACCATGGTGAAAGGGTGCCTGCCTTGTAAGATGGAATATTTTCGTGCAAGTAGGGCCACCTTTCCTGCACAAAAAACAATCCTCTGAGACATTTTCATAATGCAGCACACATAGACAGAGGAAAAAATAGGAAAAAGAAAGATATTTGTCCTTGTTACCCCTCCCCTGGGAAGGCGTACCATTTGGTGCATTCCAGGGTCTATCAGTAATGGTAAATCAGACAATGGGTCAAACTCCATGGCTTTCAAGTGGGAACACACATGTACCACCCATGGAATGCCTCCCTGGAGCTGAGTAATGCAATGCAGCGTTTGGCGCTGCGTTGAGTTACTCTGGATTTATCAAGCCACTCAGGGCCATGCAAGGTGGCCTTGCATGGCTTCTTAAATCACATTTCAAGGGGTACATCACTTTTGTACCTCACAACGTGATGCAAAAGTGACGCAACCCCTGATAAATATGGCCCTCATTCAGTTAATAAACTAGGCACTGTCTGTGATAATAGTGCTGGGGTACCTATAGTGATGGGTCATGTGTCTCCATTGCTCATTAGTTGGCATTTGTTTGGGGGGCTATTCGTCTATGGGTACCTAACTGCAAATGTTTGCATCTTGGCCAGGTAGAACACCTACTCTACTGATCGCAACAATGAGAAATAGCCCAGAACTCTGAGTTATCTGAGACATGTAGATGCATAAAAGCAATATCGCTTGAAATAAATAATTCTAATTATCAATCACGCACCAAACACCACTGCAACCTCCCTTCAAACTCCTAGGAGCACCCCTTGCTCCTTTCATGCTGCTGATAGATGCACCAGTTAGATGCCTTCCAAAAGGCCGGGGTCTGTTGCGTGGTGGATTGGAGAGAGGGTTGTCCACTGTCTGATTCACCTTTCCTCAGAGATGTTTATGTTTATCAGTTGCAAGAAAAAACGAGCTTTCAAAGAATATCTTCCACTAGTCTGTCTTCCTCGCCAGGATAGGAGGACTTGGCATCTAACTGTATTTATTATCAACAATTCACTCTAAACAAGATACCACAAAAACATACGTTCACACGTACTGGAGTAGAGGAATTCTAGGGTATGAGCATGCAGTTGAGATATAGTTGGGATGAGTCAGTTCCAAGGGTTTCCCCCTAACGATGGTTCTCAATGAGCTCAATTCAGAAGAAGAAAAATGCACAATGTCCTAAAATGTCTGGCAGCTTCTTCATGGTGTTGAGTCAGGGAGGTGCTCAGTGCTATGTCTGTACTTGTTGATTTGCCTCTGGAATGATAGTGGTTGAGACTGGCTGTGGATTGAGGAAGCTCTCAACTACATTGGCTTAAACATGGATTGCTCTGGAAGGCCTCCATGTAACCCCCTTTCTGGAGACGCTTCTTTGGATCACAACACCTCTCCCATTGTATTTAACTAGACCCATGGCATGAAAATATTACCTGACTGAGACCTCAAATTTATAGCATGTTCATGTATGAGTGTGAATGTCTTAGGGAAGTAGACTCCCTTTCACGGAGGCCCTGTGTCACCACAAAGGCAGTGAGGTTTTCCAGTGCACACTGACGAAGAAGTGAGCAAGGGTGCCTGCCTGTCAAGGTGCATAAGAATGATATGAGCTTCTGCATGCCTTTTGGTGATACAGCTTTACCACCAGATAAACCCTTGTTATTTGACAATATAGGTTTAGCACATCAAGGTGTACATTTACTAACTAACGATTGTGCTTGTGTTTGTGAGGAGCAACGAACTGTGGTGCTGTGCGGCTCACTGTTTTGATTTGTTGTGTTCCACACTAGACACACACAAAACTTTAGTAAATGCTAACAGGTTTCTCTGGTCAAGAACTTGATCCAATGGGTTTTCAGACAGCTCACACAAATCTTTAAAAGATGAAACAGAGAAAAACAAGCATTGTCATAGCCAATAGGTCTCGCCTTTGAGACCTTATAAGTTGTTAGTGATGCAGCAAGGATAGGAGAGAACAGGGGCAGTGCGCTCAGGTACTGTACTCAGGGAGGGTAGGGAAGAGGTAGATGAGCTCGTGAGCAGGAACACGGATTCACATTGAGGGAACTGATGCAGTAAGTAGTGGCTCGCGTACATGGTAAGTGGGAGAGGAACATTATGGAACACCTATTTTGCAGGACAAAATAGCATTATTAAAGCCAACAGGCTCATTGGTACACACTGACATGCACTAACTCGCACGCAATAATTGCTTGTGTCTAGCTACCAGCTGAGCTCCGATCATAGTTAACCAGGAAAAGAGTGTGATATTTATCAAACCAACATACTGCTTGTTTATTTAGGACTTGTTTCCTGCTTTCACGCCTGCCTCGAGAGTTCAGTCACATGCCCTCTGTTTCCTGACTGCTTGAGTCAGGTGCCTTCGTGTTCATGTACATGAGTAGTGCTGTGTGTTGTGTTTGGGTTGTAGAGGTCGTACTCAATTCGGATAAATGCCAACTGCCACTGCGAAGACAGGCATGTATCCGATAATTTGGTAAATAGATTAGAACTGGCAAGTTACTAAATATAATCAAGGAATATGTCATAAACTTTCAAGCACTATCTTTGCCAGCTGAAATAATTGTAGTGTGTGGCAGATCTTAAACTACAGCCCCCGGCTATGGCGATTAGAGCTTCTGCCACATTAAACAGAGTTTCTCAAAAAATGCAGAAGCGCCACGAAGGGATTAAACAGCAGGCTTTCAGCCACTGTGTTCCAAACGTTAAACCGAGAGTAACACAAAGAACAGTTACTGTTTTGAACTATTTGAAACTGAAATCCAGGCGCAGGCCTAGTGCACAAAGCCGGCGCCAGCGCCTCCACGCGGTCATAAAAACACAGCCGTCAGGGCTTTTGAACCACCCTTCAGAGCAGACGAAAGGACGGTGTAATAATATGGTGGGATATGTCGGCCTCAGCCTGCGTAGTTGGGCCTGGTGAAAGGAGTGTCTGTCCCACCCACGCATTCCCCCGAGGGAGCTTTATCCGGGATGATCTCTGCAGATAACACCGGGGAGGGGTTATTAGCGGGGAGTGCCCAGAAAAGACAGTCTTCATCTGCACGCTGTCAGTTATTGCCACACAGCAGGGTGCTACTCTTGACGGTGCCGCGGGCACCCCGTCCCGCTCTCCTCTGTGAAATGGTAACAATAATGTTACAAAGATCTGAATAGCGCTCTGCTGCCGCTAGAGTGGCCTTGCTGCGCTGTTCGAGTTCGAGCTCCTTAACTCCCTGATCTCCAGGATAGCCAGACTGTTTTCTGTTTTATTGGACGGGCTCAACAGCAGCGTTGTGGGTGTAATTAATTAGGCGGACTTGGAGCACTTGCTTTGTTGGGTAACTGTTGGAGGTGTTTGCAGTGCCTGAACAGGAAACAATAGCACACCCCCTTCCCTGCGAGACAGAGGTGCCAGCAGCGGACCCGGGCTTTCAAAAACTGTTTTGGCATACTATACCTCCGCCCGCCCTTCCCGAAATGTCAGGCAAAAGAAATAACCGCCCAGGAGAGGGGGGGTTGTCACCAATTCACGTACATGCCATTTGGGGAGCGTAATATGTGCGCTGTTAGGATTGAAGAATGTATCTTTGGTAATGCAGCATAATGCCTCCTCTAAATTACCCGCATACACACTTAACGAGACATGCGTATGAAGCCACTACAGCCCTACACACGGCTGCCGTATAGACTGCAATGCAGCTGGCAAAGGAAGGCGCTAGTCTGTCATAGATGCAGACTTGTGAAGTATGCAAGCAGATATATTTCCAATGGACCCACTGGGTTAACAGTTAACACATCGGAGGAGAAAGATTGTGACAGGGAAGGCCCCTTTGGAAAGGTTGTGTTCTGGTGGCACGGGGTCACCTGGTACTTAACTCTGTGTAGGAAGGTGTCTCAGCCTGTCCGCTCTACTCTTCTCCCCCAAGCACCACCAGCCTGTCGCACAGTGGGACCTAGGACCCACTCCAGGAGCCTGCCACACGGGTAAGGACCGAGACAAAGAGGGGAAAGATGGAGATCCCGCATTGTGAACAGGAGTCTGGTCTCCATGGTCCAAAGTCTGAAACCGCCCTACCCCATGCGAGCGAAGAGCAGCGACTGAGAAAGGGAAACATGAACCCAGAACTCCCTGCACCCCCCACCCCCAGACAACAAGCGCACGCGCCTCGCTCTGAAAATAAAAAAAATAAAAAAGTTTGACAAGGAGAGGAGGAGGCAGCAGGGGGAGGGAAGGGAAGAGGGGGCCTGCACCTGTTTCCCTTGCGGGAGCGAGCAGGAACCCTCTGTTAATTACAAACAGATGGTTTCAAAGCTCACTCCCTCAAGGGAATCGCCAAACGTGCACGTGTTGGCATTGGAAGCAATGCAAAGCATGCACATTTTTGGCAGAAAAAGGGAATCGATTACTAAAGGTCTGCTCCTATGCGCGCATGCGCGCTGCGTAGGCGAGACCTAATGAAGTTATGCAGAAAAAAACCTCTACTGAAGTACCCATACAGTGCTTTTGAACACGTCCGAATAAATAAAGTAGAATAAATAAGAAGCCACAAATGCTACAAAAGGCAGCATACATTTGCACTAGATTTTGGGAACACAAGGCAAAGTATCACTAGTAAGACAGAATCACCACTGAAAGTGGGCCATCACCAGCAGAGGTGTCACATTCACACCTGCACTGAATGTCCACCTCCCACTGTCGGTGCTTTCTATCATTATTTTAGCCCTGGCTCACTCATCTCACTCTTTTTCTTTCCACCCATTTTCTTAGGACTTATCTCATCTTGTTCGGCCATTAACTCGCAAATAGAGGAAGATGCATTACTCAGTGTTGAGAATCACTTTACCTAGAGTGCTCTTGACCCGAATCAGACTAACAACTAATGCAAAGACAAATGCAGTTGAATATACTCACACATAGGACCCTCATCCCTATTGTCATGATGTACTATGCATTTATGAGGTGGCAAAGCGTGGAATTTGAAAAGGAACATGCTATGTGACCACAAAAAGTAGTCACAATATTCTAAAGATGGACAACATGTAGGAAAGGGTTATCTGCCTCGTAATGTACACATTGCGACTTTTTGAAATTCAGAAGGAGGAAGGTGCATTAAATAACATCCCTCTTCTTCCTGAATGGCAGAGCAGTGCATCAGTTGTTTGCTACATGTGACTGCAATTGTAATGGCAAACCATCGAATGGATACAGACACCTGAAAAAAGGGTGGTATAAATGCACAAAATGAAAGTTATCCTTGAGAGACAGTTTTCAATTGGTTTCCAGCTACATGCTATGTTATGTTATTGTCATTTATAGCGCGCACGGCTACTAAAGAGAGTCCCGGCGCGAAAGCTAAAAAAAAAGGGAAGGAGCTAAAAGACAACTGTGGACTAAATGAAAAGCAAAGTTTTTAACCGTTTCCTGAACATTTTAGGATCTTGAGTGCCATGCAGATCGAGGGGAAGGGAATTCCAAGCCTCCGCTGCCTTATAAGCCAAGGAACTGCTCCCCATTCTTGCCAGGCAGAAACGGGGGATCACCACTAGACACTGCGCGGCTGAGCGCAGCTGTCTCCATGCCACATAGAAGCTAAAACGTTTCCTGAGATAAAGCGGACCAGATCCGTAAAGGGCTGCATGAACCAGGGTAAGGGCTTTAAATTTAACTCTTTGGGCCACGGGGAGCCAGTGAAGGACGTGCAGGTGTTGCTTTCTGCGGGATCTTCCAGGGATATTAAAAAGAGCCCTGGCAGCAGCGTTTTGTATTACCTGCTGTTTCTCCAGCTGGTACCCTGGCAAGCCGATGTACAAGGCATTCGCATAATCAATGCGTGAGAGAATAAGGGCGCGGGTAACCATTTCCTTGGCTGCCCTGGGTAGGAGGGGTAAAAACTTCCTGAGTGATTTCAATGTAACAAAGCACTGCCCTGCTAGTTTCTTAATCTGAGTGGAGAACCGGAGATCTTCGTTAAACAAGATCCCCAGGTTTTTGACTGATTGACCCGCAGAGCTAGGAAGAGGATAATCTGCCGGCCACAGCGATTCCCTAAACTGAGGAGGGAAAGTCCCATACAGAAGGATTTCTGACTTGTCCTCATTACACTTGAGCTGAGCAGATAGAAGCCATTTAAAGACAACTGTAAGACAGGCTTTGGCACGAGTCAGGGTAATGTAATTTTTTTCCCAAGTGAAGAGGAGCTGGACATCATCCGCATAAGCGATAATCTTAGCCCCCAGCTCCTCCTCCAAGTAGATTAGAGGAGTCACATATATGTTAAAAAGGAGAGGGCTCAGCGTAGAACCCTGAGGCACTCCAGTAGTCACCCTTTTCGGAGCTGATGAGGACGGGGGCAGCCACACTTGCTGCGATCTATCTTCAAGGAATGATTTAAACCGATTCCAGGCAAATCCAGAGACACCAATGTCTGAGAAACGGGCCAGTAGCTGGGAGTGTGGCACCGTATCAAAGGCAGCAGAGAAGTCTAATAAAATCAGCGCCGCTCTGCCACCAGCATCCAAACACTCTCCAATAGCTTCTGAGATTTCAACAAAAGCTATAGGTGGCTCTGAACTCTGATTGGGCTGAATGGAGCAAGCCAGATGTTTCAACAAAATTGGAAAGCTGTTTGTTAACAGCTTTCTTGCAAACTTTCGCCACGGCCGGAAGAAGGGAGATAGGGTGGTAGCTAGCTGGAATGGAAGGGTCCAAAGATGGCTTTTTCAGCAGAGGCAGAAGTTTGGCCTGCTTCCAATCCAGGGGAACAGTGGTGGTCTGAAGAGACATATTAATAAGAGTATAAACCTCTGGATTAACTACCTCGGCAAAAGAGGCTAACAGCCTGGCCAAACAAGGGTCAGATGGAGAGCCAGATTTCAATGATTTAAGGATTGTCAGTGAGTCTTGCGGAGCAATGTGTGAGAATGACATCAGGGAGGGTGATAAGGGTGAACTAGATATAGGAATATTTGGGAAGGGATTCCCTACCTGAGCTGTGGTTTTAACACCAAACTTCGGCTGAATCAACTGGATCTTGTCAATAAAGAAGCTAGACAGTTTCTCACACCAGGTGTCCGAGGCAGGTAAAGTGATAAACTCAGCGCCAGGGGCTAAGAAGCTCTGCACGATTGAAAAAATGTCTTTGGCATTGTTTTTAGAGAGAGCAATACGCTCAGCATAGTATAGGCTTTTTGCTTGATGTGTGGAAGCGTAATAAGCTTTCTGTGCCTTCCTTAATGCCGCTTTAGCAAGAGGACAGTAAAGCCAGTCTCCAACAGCATTCTAATTTTTTGCAAAGCTGTTTTTGCTCTTTTAACCATGGTTCCCCAATACCATTTTTTCAGAATGCCTCTTTATGTTTTTTGATCCTAAGCCCTTTCCCTTTTAGACAAAGGTACAGGTACAAAAGAAATAGTACACATTCAGCCAATGCGAATGCAGGGATGCTGTCCTTTGAATGACCTCCAGTCTTAAATTCACAGCTGGTTTGTAGTTGGATTCTCCCAAAATATATTGACCCATTTCACTTAATTATGCAGGATTTTTTTTAATCCTGCTGAAAGATCATTTTGTACTGCAACATTTTTGTGCATTAGTGCAACGTGGAAGTCGGCTCCAAAGCAGTCGTCGTGCAAGTTATTGTTAAAGTTTTGCCACTCAACCTTGTACATTAGGCCCTAAGAGTGAAGACACATTTTCAGCAACTAAATCAAAAATTGCAACAGATGAAGAGGAAGCAGCCAGTTTAAAATGGCAGCGTCCTCGGTTTTTGTGTCTGAAATCAGAAGGGAACAGTGTTTCAGTGACGGCCACCGTGTACTGTAAGGACAACAAAGGCAACTGAGGAGCATATTATCAAGCCGGGCGATAAAATTATCGCCGCTTTAGCGGCAGACAACTGCTGCTAAAACGGCAATAATGGGCTCTATAATATGCTCTATGGAATTCCAATTGAAGCCCATGTTAGATGTGAAGGACGTCTAACCTGGGCTTCAATTGGAATTCCATAGAGCATATTAACAAGCCCATTATCGCCGTTTTAGCGGCAGTTTTCTGCCGCCAAAGCGGCGATAATTTTATCACCTGGCTTGATAATATGCCCCCGAATACCAAAGACCTGTGTTGTTGACGGATCCAAGAACCAAAATAGCCACAATAAACATGACATAAAAAGTTTACTGGAAAAGAAATATTTTAGGCAACTAACGGTTATAAGGATGGCAGCTACATTTGATCGAAGTGGCACCAATGTTTTGTAAGATCAGATCTTGAATGAAAGTCTTTTCTGCAGCGGGATAGGAAGCAGATGGCAGAGAGGGTAGATGGGTCCACCTTACCAAAGAAATAAAGGCCCAGATTCCCAAAGGGCTTGCATTGCCGTTGCATCATGCAAGGTGATGTAAGCCAACTCAAGTCCTATAGTGCGATTTACTATACCACACAAAGCCACCCTGCGTGGCTCTGCGTGGTTTAGGAAATCCAGAATAAGGCAAGGCAGTGTAAATCGCTGCCTTGCGTTACTGTGCATTTCAACGGTATTCCATGGGTGGAGCCTGGGCATTCCCATGCATCCACCTGTGGATTTTGATGCAATCCCAGATTTATTAAGGTTAGTAAATTTAGGATTAATAAGGAAAAATATCTTTATCTCTCCTCATTACTTCCTCTTTCTACATGTGCTGCAGGGGAAAATGACTCAAAGGATTGTTTTTTGCATGAACGGATACCTTCCTGCACAAAAGCAAGGGTGCCTGCATTGGCACCAGAAAGCACACAGTGCTCTAGCGCAGGGAGAGAACAGTAGTAGAAAGGGTGCACTTCTATGGTCTCCCTGTCATGCAACACAGAGCAGCAAGTTGTCTAGCCGCATTGCATGACTTTTTGGTAAATCTGCCCCAAAATGTCACCCTCAACTTTATGTAATTAAATAAAGAAGCAAAGTAATAAGCGCATACCCACGATCGAGCATTTGCTTACCTTCACCTCTGCTGGCAGTCTTTCCTCCGCATCTAGATTTATAACTATACGTTTTGGTGGAAAAATTGATGTGGTAACTGATCTGTTCGAAAAATTACAGGTTGTCATAGCACATTGGCTACTCACTCAGTCTTTAACATTGAAAATAGTAGAAGATGGCATGGTCACAGCTTTGGTAAGGTTAGGAAACTTTTCCCTGCATCCTGGTATGTCTTCCTACATTGGAGCTTTGGAAACACAATATCTCAGTAAATTTGAGAGATGGCGGAGGCTCTGCGGTCGTGGCAGACTCTTCGCACTGCAGTTTCTCATTGCGGAAAGCCCACCATGAGTGGGGGATCCAGCCACAACTGCAGACCCTCTGCCACGAGTGCGGTAGCTTTTTGTGAATCGGGCCCTGAGTGTACATCTAAATTGCTGACACTAGTTAGCAAGGGCTACTCAGAGAGTCACTGCTACTGAGTAAGTTGTAATTATATCACAACTTTATTCTCTGTAGACTAAACATGTTGGCCTCACCTGTTGGGGCTCCGACTTGCATAAGCTAAATCATCTGTATGACTTCATATGGATGTCACAGAACACACAAAGAGTTAAATGAGTACCTGAAAGGGGGTTTCCTTTCAATTGTTAAATGGGAACAGAGGACATGTGTTCTCCTGATCAATGTCCATTTTTGCACACTAAATTATTGGTCAATAGAAGAGAGACCAAATGAGATTCTGATATCAACCAATTGGGAGACATAAAAATTACCTTCTCAACGCATTCACCACCACACATTGTACCCTTACGGCACATAATGTTGTTCTAATATGGTACGATAGTATTAATGCCCCGATTTCCTATCCTATCGCTAGCTGCTACCCTCATTTCAAAGCCTAGTAAAACTTGCAAAGACTCAAGAAACCAGTGCCTCTATACAGTGATCTCCAGACTGCCCTCTGAACTTCCATATTTTGCTACCAGAGTCAGCTGCCACTGCCAAACCTACAATCTTTGCTGGGAACTCCACAGATAATCTCAATGTGATGAGCATTGAATACAAAGAAGCACTGGCAAAGTCAATAGGTCTGGCTTCAGAAAGCTAGTGTGATGGTTATTTGTTATGCTTTGTTACAATTATATGCCACAAAAAAGAAGAAAATAAAGAAAACATGACGCTACTAAAATTTGGTGACCATTAAATTGCACAAAAAATGTAAAAAAATACCCATCACATATTTTTTATACAACATTACAAAGTGCTTTCTAGGTTGCAGGTGCAATTAAAACATGCATGGAAATCCTTTGCTTAGTTTTAATGAACATCACAGGAAAATGTGTGCCTTATAAGCTCAAAAAAAGGTACTACTTACAGTCTTTGAATTACAGTCACCTAAAGACATATTTTAAATACACAACTAAGACTAAAAAAGTTTTTAAAAAAAGCAAAAACTAAAATATGGAAAGAAAAAATCATTGGTAGCTTAAATTGTTACCCACCAGAGGTGGTACTAAAGTTCACTTCCTTTTAGGCGTGTATGGATATCTGATCAGGATGTAAAATGCTTCCATGCTGTCACTCACAGTGCACAAGAAGCAATGGCTAAAGTGTTCTGAGACATTGCACTATTCTCTATGCTGTGGTGGGCAAAGAAATGTGAATGACCGGTGAACAGACCAATGGATGAAGAGGGATAGTCCAGATCTCCTCAATGTATGCACATGTATATACATTTATGATTTTTTTAATACAGGAGTCTGGCGAAAAGCTGACTCTAGGTCAAGTCTAAAACGAGGCTCCACTTGGCATACCCGCAGACAGGGATATATGTTCAAACATATTGCTGTCAATCAAGCATGTTTAAGTTATGGGCACAAATAAGTTATTCACTTACTAAGTATATTTAATTATTGCACTTAATCAGTGGTGGCTCGCACAGGTAACGCTATGGGTCGGTGAGGTGGGGCGGGGTTGGTGGGTAGTGGAGTTTGACATGCGACAGCACAGATGAAAGTAAAGAAAGAAAGAAATAAAACCACTTACCTTGCACTCACCGCATCGCCGACTCGGCAATGCGGTGAGCGCAAGGAAAGTGGTTTTATTTATTTATTTATTTACTTTAATCTTTGCCGTCGTATGTCGAACTCCACTTCCCCCCACCCTGCCCTGCC
Source organism: Triturus cristatus (assembly GCF_964204655.1). Lineage (NCBI taxonomy): Eukaryota > Metazoa > Chordata > Amphibia > Caudata > Salamandridae > Triturus > Triturus cristatus. The sequence goes on along the minus strand of NC_140584.1, from coordinate 370,139,364 downwards.
TCACCTCAGCGCCCCACAACATTACCAGTGCGAGCCGCCACTGCACTAAATGTCACACAGTTCAGGGTTGACAGTCTGGGGAAACCTTGGTGGTACTCAAACTAGTACAACTCAGATTAACACACTGATAATTGTTGGTATCAACAAAGGGACCCATTTTATCAGCATAAATTGGTGGGTCGCGAAATGGCTGCTCAGTAAACAGAGTGCATTCTCCTGTGATGCAAATGAAATGAATGAACTGGCACATCAACGCTTGCAAATAAACAAGAACACAACAGCAATAGATCATTTTTACAAGTCAATCTAGATATTAATACAAATAAAAAATGCTGCCAGACAAGGGGATATTAAGTGGCGGGCGAATAAACACTGCTTGCCGTTGCCAAATGATCAATAAACTGTGCTTTATAGGGTTCACGATACCAGCAGAAGAATAAGGTCTGTTCAATAACAGAGCTCCAAAGTTCACAGAACACTTTCCACTTACTTTTTGGCACACACTGAAGTGTGCGCAAATAAGACATGCATAAAATGCAGGTTTTTATAAACAGACCATGCTGGAGATTTACTGCAAATACCAATGTATATACATAAGCATATATTATTTGTCTTACAATGTGATGAACGTGTGTATGCCTATGTGTATATATACAATAAATATGCTATATATGTGTGTGTGTATATATATTTAGATTTTGATATAGTGAAAAAAAAGATTTAAAGTAACTTTCCATAAACGCATACACACATACTGTGAAGAATGTGTTATTGTTGCCCAACACAGTGAAACCTAATTTAACAAGGAATGTAAGTTGAAAAGCCCATCATGAAATTTCAGCACTTGGGTGCCGATCACGATCCGGTAAAAAATTCCCCCGTGCGACTCGTATCGGGTCTTTTTACCGTACGAATCGTACAAGTGCCGTACGAACTGGCAATCACGATTCGCATGTACACCCCCCCACCCCTGTACGTGTCGTACCCCCCGTGTACCTACACCCCAGTACGTGCGAGCCACACCCCCACCCCAGGACGTGTCATAGCCCCGTCTACCCACACCCCAGTACGTTCCAGTCGTACCCCCACCCCAGTACGTGTCGTACCCCCGTGTACCTACACCCCAGTACGTGCGAGCCACACCCCCACCCCAGGACGTGTCATAGCCCCGTCTACCCACACCCCAGTACGTTCCAGTCGTACCCCCACCCCAGTACGTGTCGTACCACCGTCAATGTACACCCCCCCACCCCAGTACGTGTCGTACCATCGTCCATGTACACCCCCCCACCCCTGTACGTGTCGTACCCCCCGTGTACCTACACCCCAGTACGTGCGAGCCACACCCCCACCCCAGGACGTGTCATAGCCCCGTCTACCCACACCCCAGTACGTTCCAGTCGTACCCCCACCCCAGTACGTGTCGTACCACCGTCAATGTACACCCCCCCACCCCAGTACGTGTCGTACCACCGTCCATGTACACCCCCCCACCCCTGTACGTGTCGTACCCCCCGTGTACCTACACCCCAGTACGTGCGAGCCACACCCCCACCCCAGGACGTGTCATAGCCCCGTCTACCCACACCCCAGTACGTTCCAGTCGTACCCCCACCCCAGTACGTGTCGTACCACCGTCAATGTACACCCCCCCACCCCAGTACGTGTCGTACCACCGTCCATGTACACCCCCCCACCCCTGTACGTGTCGTACCCCCCGTGTACCTACACCCCAGTACGTGCGAGCCACACCCCCACCCCAGGACGTGTCATAGCCCCGTCTACCCACACCCCAGTACGTTCCAGTCGTACCCCCACCCCAGTACGTGTCGTACCCCCCGTGTACCTACACCCCAGTACGTGCGAGCCACACCCCCACCCCCACCCCAGGACGTGTCATAGCCCCGTCTACCCACACCCCAGTACGTTCCAGTCGTACCCCCACCCCAGTACGTTCCTGGCGCACCCCCAACACAACCTCCTAAGTACGGAGCGCACCCCATGCCCCAACATCACAACCGCATGTACGAGTCGTACAAAGCCACACACAAGGACATAATCGTACAACCAAATGGCCCATGTACACACCGTACACACGCTCAAAACGCACGTACACAACAAGGACAAAACAAAACAACACAACAATACACCATTTGAAAGGCACACAGCCACTAAACATGGCCAACAACCACTAAAATAACACAATCACTGACCTGCAACTGTCAAAAAACAAACAGAGGCCCAATACACCACCACTCCTTATAACACACCCACCCAAAATTCAAACACTGCCACACCCACCCATGGACCAATGAAAAGGGCCCACACACACAAACCATGAGCCTTTGCAACAGACCCACTGCTGCCAGACACCACAGAACCAGACTACAAGCGACACCACATCTTACACTTGCACACCTTCACACGACCACCCTCACAAACACCCTCTCATCACATTCACACACACACACAACCATCCACACCCCCCCCCAACATCCACACCCCCCCCACACCCACACCATCCCCACCCACACCCCTCACCATGCCCACTACCAAGAATCCAAAGTTCAGTCACCGAGAGTTGGAGGTCCTTGTTGATCAAATCCTCAGAGTCGAGCCACAGATCTTTGGAACATTGGTCAGAAGCACCAGCAGGGCAGCCAAAACAGCCATGTGGCAGACCATCGTCGATGCTGTGAATGCTGTTGCGGACACCAGGAGGACCAAGCAGGATTGCCAGAACAGGTGGTACGATCTGCGGAGGAGGGTCAGAGCCAAGAGACAGGAGGAACACGACCAGGCCAACGCCACCGGAGGAGGGCCCTCCCGCAGAGCCGTACAGTACCATCCCTGGGAGGAGAGGGTGATGGCCATACTGCCGGTGGAGGCAGTTGAAGGAGTAGAAGGACTCCGAGACCCGGGTGAGTACACAAACAACGCACCTCACATGGGGGGAACTGCAACCACAACCAAAATTAATAACAGGCACGCAACCACCACAAGCCATCGCATTACTCAACCACACTCCATGAGCAGGAACATGCCACTGCTGCCACCATGCCCCATGCACCCAGCTGGACAATGTCAAGTCACAGGCCACAGAAGACAACAACACATGACACGGTAACCCGGATGGCGGGAGGCTGGGCACCAAGAATCACATAGTGCGACTCCAAAGCAGACAACAATGCCCTCTGCCCATATGGCCTAGGTCACAGCCAGACAAACACTGTGTCCCAACACAGGAATGACTTGCCAGCAAATGGCGGACGCCTTGCATCAACACATGGGGGTGAAGGCACTGTTTTGCACATGCCAGCAGCTAATGATCAGCCAACAGTGTGAAAGAGTGGCAGCACACACCACCACAGCAGCAGCGCACAGACACACAGCAGACAAAATGGGTGCCTGGAGATCAGAAACAAACTCACATCAACAGGCCAAGGGCCACTCAAAGATCTGCTAACAGTGTGTGCCCAGGAAGCTGGGCCAAGGTGACAGAGGGTGACACACGGAGGGAGGGAGAGGGGGACACAGAGGGAGGGAGAGGGGGACTGAGAGGGAGGGAGACGGACAGAGGGAGGAGGCTGACACACGGAGGGAGGGAGGAGGCTGACACACGGAGGGAGGGAGGAGGCTGACACACAGAGGGAGGGAGAGGGGGACAGAGAGGGAGGGAGAGGGGGACAGAGAGGGAGGGAGACACAGGAAGATGGACACAGGGAGGAGGCTGACACACAGAGGGAGGGAGAGGGGGACAGAGAGGGAGGGAGAGGGGGACAGAGAGGGAGGGAGACACAGGAAGATGGACAGAGGGAGGAGGCTGACACACAGAGGGAGGGAGAGGGGGACAGAGAGGGAGGGAGAGGGGGACAGAGAGGGAGGGAGACACAGGAAGATGGACACAGGGAGGAGGCTGACACACAGAGGGAGGGAGAGGGGGACAGAGAGGGAGGGAGAGGGGGACAGAGAAGGAGGGAGACACAGGGAGAGCAAATCAGTCCTTTGGTGTGTGGGAATGTCTGCTCGTCAGCAGGTGGACTGCGTGCATGTAGACAAGGGTGGCCAGTGCCAGAACCCCCCCTCTTCATCATGGCAAAACGCAGGGCCATGTCACAACCTGTACACGAGCACAAGGACAGCCACCTGCATCATATAAGTGTGTGGATCCACTCCATGTGCACATGTACAGTGCTACAAGGAAGGCGCAAATGCATAGCTCGGCACACATGCACACTCCACTGCTGACTGCAGTCACACTTGACGCAGCAAGTAAGACTGTGCCACACATAGTTAAAGGGGCCAAATTGGTGCCCAAGGGACACACACATGCACAAGTGCACTGTGAGTGGAATGCAAGACAGATCCTAATTCCAAGAGGAAATGTGCCAACTTTGTAACGGATGAAACATGGATGTTGCATGGATCCAAATTAACATTTTCTCTCTCACACACAGGTCAACGTCGTGCTGCACCCCCCAACACTGGGGGGGAACACTCACAGGACCCGGATCTGCAGGAGACCGATCCCACCGGCAGCGACCACTCTCACCACTCTGCGGACGACCCCGACCGACCTGGCCCCTCTGGTGTCCAACCACCTGCAGCACCTGCGTCAGGTTCAACCGTGCCAACCACCACCCCCACTCCTGCCACATCCCAGGAGACACCCAGGATCCCTGCCCCAACACCACAATGCAGCCAGGCTCGCCAGGAGGGACACGGTGTCCCGGGCACCCAGGAGGAGGCAGGCGACAACGCCAATGCCACCCCTCAGGGGTCCCGGAGACCCGATGTGCCCACAAGTGCAGGCCAGACGCAAGTGGGCAGGGGTGGTGGGAGTGGAGGACGGCGGAGGCGCGAGCCTGACCAGTTGGCTGGGGATCCGGTATTTTCCCATGTCCGTAACATCCTGGACTCATACCGGCAGGACACCACGGGCATGGCCCAGGTTGTGTCCGTCCTCGAGGGGATCAAGGTCCAGCAGGCCCAGCAACATGCGGAGCTAATAGCCTGTCTACAGGTACACCAACGGAGGATGGAGGACAGACAGGCTGAGCAAGTGACGGCGTCCCAGGGGATTCACGCTGAACTCCGTCGGATGGCCGACACCATGGCCGACCCTCCCTGTGCCAGAAGGCGGAGAACATCACCACCCACAGGGAGGGATCATGAGGAGGAGGAGGAAACATCCGACGGAGCATCCCAGACGTCGTCACGGCCTGCTGCTGAGGTTCCCCGCAGGAAGCCGGGTCGTCCACGGAAAGGACCGTGAGGGTGGCTGCTACATCACCATCTCCCAGGACACCTGGCCTGGCACCTGGCCCACTGGAGCAACAGCATCACAGCATCAAGAGACATTCTCTGCCACATGGCCCTGCTGGTCACTGGCTGACCAATGTTGACAAAGACTGTGGCATGGACTCTGAGGATTTCCAATGGCAAGGACACCAACTCCCCTACTGAACTTTGGATTCCCTAATCCCGGAAAGCCCCTCACTTTGTCCCCCCCCCCCCAATAATAAATCACACTATTAAGAGTAGATGCCTGCTGGTAGCATTATTACCTAACATGTGTCTTGTACAGTCTAAACATGCCTGAGTCATCTGTTCACTTCAACCATCCACACCCTGGGGCCTGAGTCTGGCACAGGACACATGGGTCACAGTTTATTAGGCAAGACAGACATGGAGCACCATACACACCCGTGATGGTCAGAACCAGCTGAGGGGGTGGCCGAACAACCGTGCTGACAGACACATTGAGTACAGCAACAGTCATGCGCAGAGGTCAGGGATCCTGGCCCGTGTCCTGGGGGGCACCCAGGTATGTGTAGACAGGTGGCAGAACCATGTCCTGCAAGCTTGAGTCCGGTGGATGCAGAGAATGGGGTCATGGACAACGTTGGATGCATGGGGATGGCACATGTCACAATACCCACACAGTCATGGACATCATGCCCAATACACAGTCTCAGCACACACACACAGCTTGCATCTTGCCACTCGACACATTGACACATAGCCACAATCAGGGAATACCATGCCAGACATGCAGGATGCACCGTGCCAACACACCAGCATTGACTGAGAAGAGGTACCTTGGAGGCATAGGGACACCTTTAATAGTCATGTTTTTGGGATTGCAGAGGCAACTTGAAGTACACATGAACACATCATGTGGAGTAACATGTGGCTCCAACACTGGCACCCCCCTTCTGCAGCACAAATGCGTGATAGCCATGGAACTGGCACACAAGTGTCGGCTAACAGCTAAATACCCACAGCTGCTCACGGAGAGACTGCCATACACCATACATCCGCTGATGTGGAAGTCCCACGCCATGTCAAGACAATGTTAACCGTATGTGTCCGAGGGCAGTGTCACACACATTGATGCCTTCATCACAATCCACTATCCCATCACTGATGACTGACAACCAGGCAGCCCATCTATTCAGGTGTACCCAGCTGCATGTCGTGTCCCATGGGGATGCCACATGTCTGCAGAGGAACCAAACCCCGACCGGGGCAGTGTGCACACATCGTGAACAACTGCCACACCCAATACACCCCAGATGCATCCCTTACCCCATGGAGACTTCCAAACGTGTCCGTGCCTGTAACGCTGAGTCAGCCCACGATGCCATGTCCATGAGGAATAGCAGTGCCACAACAATGCAACCAGAAGACGGCATGCGCAGGTACCTGGGGAAGAGAGACACACAAGAAGTCAGCCACAAAAAGCACAGCCACTTGCATGTGCATTGACACGACACATGTATGGATGACAACATGCTAGGTCACAATTATGAGTGGGGAAATACTACCATCACTGCCACCATCACTCCAGTGACACACCCACACACACCTCTGACTCACGTGCCATACATGCAGGTGGAGACACGCATCACAACACATGCCACACGGGGACCAAGGCGTGCACACTCAGACACTGGTACTCACCACTAAGCAAAGAAGTCGCGTATGAGCCGAGTCCGGATGTCCTCTTGCGGCTCCACATCCTCCACATCACTAGCCCCATTGCCAAGCCCTTCGTCCTCCACGGGTGGATGGTCCTCGTCATGTTGATTCAGGATGAGTGGCACAGCTCTTTCAACTGCCATGTTGTGCAGCATGCAGCAGACCATGAAGATCTTGCAAACCTTTGCCGGGGCATATGGGAGTGCGCCGCCGGTCTTGTGGAGGCACCGGAATCGGCTCTTCAGCATGCCAAACGTCCTCTCTATCACTCGCCTTGTCCGGCCATGGGCGGTGTTGTAGCGGAGCTGGGCCGGCGTGATGGGGTTGCGGAGAGGTGTCAGCAGCCAAGGCATGTTGGGATAGCCAGCGTCCCCTAAATGGAAAGCACATGGATATCGTTAGAACTGGCGAAGCGGTAGTGCTGCTCGGCCAAACAGAATACAGGACAGACAGACTGTACCCACCAACAACACATGCCCGTTCGTTGCGCAGCTGCATCATCATATCAGGCATCCCGCTACGCCTCATGATGTAGGCATCGTGTGCTGATCCTGGGAAACGAGCACAGACATGTGAAATCACCATGTTGGACAGACACACCACAAGGGCATTGATGGAGTGGTAGTGCTTCCGATTGCGGTACGCCACCTCCCGTGCGTGTGGTGGTACCAAACCTACATGTGTCCCATCTATGGACCCAATGACATGGGGCATCCCTCCCAGGGCATAGAATCCACGCTTGACCTCAGTCATCTGTTCAGGGGTTGGGAACTTGATGAAGTCATCCAGGTGAATCAACATGGCCTCCAAGAAATCATGTAGCACACCGCTGAACATGCTCTGGGACATGCCACCAACATGAGCTATGGTATTTTGGAAGGTACCCGTGGCAAGGAAATGTAGGGCAGCCATTACCTTCAGCTGGGGTGTCAGTGCCGTAGGATACCTGTGCTGCGGTTGCAGGTGTGGTGCCAGTCTCGCCGTCAGCTCCAGAATCAACGGTTGGGTGAAGCGGTAGAGCCGGATCCTGTCATTCTCCTGCATGGTGGCCAAGTCTGGAATTCTTCGGGCAACAGGAGGCGCTCTGCAGTAATTTGGAAGTGACAAGGAAGAGTGAGTGCACTACGAGAACAACTCATGTCTACTGAGCACATGTAAATCTGGCAATACACACATGCCACATAGGGAGTCAGGCATGTGCTACATGCCCAGGACACGTATGGATGCAAGGTGACACTCCTTCCAAGACCCAGCTACACACGGTGATTGAGAACCTCCCCATGCCACGCCATGGAAATAGCTGTGTCCCAGTGCAAGTGCACTGCCCGACGCAAGACAGGAGTGACATACACCCACACATCAGCAGAAGTGTGATGCCGATTGCAGAGACTGGTAGCGGAACACTTGAGCCACAGGTCACATGACATTACACTAGTCCAGCCCACACACCTTGCCATGAAGGTGCACATGTCATGACTCACCACACATTCCTTGTGAGTTTGCTGACATGGCCTTGTCACGCTACTCCGTGTCCCTTGCATACATGTGCACCTCACATCCGATAACACATGTGGCATGGTGTTGGGAACAGTGTGCAATGACAATCTACACACAGCCACATGTTGGTTGCTGCAACGGCTGCAGCTTTTGAGGGTGCTACAACATCAACCTGATGTAAATCCCGGACACATATATGGCATAGTCACATTGTGCACTGTGGGTAGTGACAAGTCATGTGTCATGACCCCTGTACCGGGCATCATGGGACACTTCCGTGTGTTGGTGTCCGTGCCATGCCAGTGACGCTCACCCCAAGTGCGCAGTCCCACATGCACACATGTCAAAGGAGTCAAGGGCATGCCTGGCACACATTGCACCCTCACACAGTAAACATGTACACATCTCATCATACATCTGGTGCCTTCTCCACTCAGGAGGCATGTTCCACATCACAGCCTGTGACACCTGTGCCCCACACATGTGGTAATGCACAGACGATGCCTTGATGTCCATTCCTGGACAAGTATGTCCATCCATGGACAAGTATGTCCGCCCTATTCCTACATGTGTGTCGCCTATCACCACAGTGATGTGTAAAAACCGCCGTACTGCTGCTGAGAGGGCCTGTGCATGTTCCCAAATCACTGTGGGAGTGCTGCCGTATGTGTACCCATCGTGATGGCGAGCGTAGATGCGTGTGTACGGCCCTATCACTATGGGTCTGCACGCGTATGCGTACCCGTAGTGGTACGGACCGTACACTCACATCTACGCTCACTATCACTATGGGTCTGCACGCGTATGCGTACCCGTAGTGGTACGGACCGTACACTCACATCTACGCTCACTATCACTATGGGTCTGCACGCGTATGCGTACCCGTAGTGGTACGGACCGTACACTCACATCTACGCTCACTATCACTATGGGTCTGCACGCGTATGCGTACCCGTAGTGGTACGGACCGTACACTCGCATCTACGCTCACTATCACTATGGGTCTGCACGCGTATGCGTACCCGTAGTGGTACGGACCGTACACTCGCATCTACGCTCACTATCACTACGAGTACGCATACGCGTGCAGACCCATAGTGATAGAGAGCGTAGATGCGAGTGTACGGTCCGTACCACTACGGGTACGCATACGCGTGCAGACCCATAGTGATAGTAAGAGTAGATGCGAGTGTACGGTCCGTGCCACTACGGGTACGCATACGCGTGCAGACCCATAGTGATGGAGAGCGTAGGCATGCATGTACGGGCCGTTGCCATGCATTTGGGGTGCCCTAGGGCCCCCAAACGCACCGTACCTGTGTGTGATGCTCCAAATTACATAGGGGACAAGTATTAAGGCCTACATGCATGCTGGTTGTCATGGAGACCAAGTTCAAAATTCGAAATTGTTCTGGAAGGTGCACAGCAGAAGTCAGTTGGAATTTGTCTACTTTGTTGCAATGTGTTTGTGGGGCTGACATCATGCAGGAGAATGAAACCGATAGAGAACCCACAGACTGCTAGGTTTGAAGGGATTGGTGGAAACATAGGATGCAAATGTGAGTGACCAATCTCTCTGTACTCCTGTGCATGAGACTGGGCAGAAGGGCACATATAAGGCAGCCAGGTCCCATGAGGGAGCACTTGCCTGCACATCTTTGCATTCGTCGACCCAGCTGCTGCTACTGATTCCCTGGAACCATGTCAAGGGCTGTGGAGAGGACACAGCCATTCACCCTGGAGGAGAACATGGCTCTGCTGGATGTGATCCTCCCACAGTACTCCATGCTGTATGGGCGACCAGGGTATCAGGTGAGTGCATAGGCCACTGCCACAGACTGTCCCTATGTGGTGACTGTGACTTCTGCCATTGCGTCCAGGTGTAACACACATGCCATGTACTGTTGGGGGGGTCCCAGGGGGGGGGTGCCTGATGTCTCCCAGCAGTGCCCTGAGACAGGAGGGGTGGGGGCCTATCACTCACAGCAGTGCCCTGAGACAGGAGGGGTGTGTGCAGAGTCCTCCCAGCAGTGCCCTGAGACAGGAGGGGGGGGGACTATCACTCACAGCAGTGCCCTGAGACAGGAGGGGTGGGGGCCTATCACTCACAGCAGTGCCCTGAGACAGGAGGGGTGGGGGCCTATCACTCACAGCAGTGCCCTGAGACAGGAGGGGTGGGGGCCTATCACTCACAGCAGTGCCCTGAGACAGGAGGGGTGGGTGTGATGCACAGTGTGAGCCTTGATCATTGATTGTGACATTGCCATCATTCCACCTGTGTACCCACTGTGGCACGTAGTGCTTTTTCCCTCACCAGGGGATGATGTCCCTATGACAAAGGTGCAATGCGTTGGCTGCATGACATGCCTTGTTGTAACCAGCTAATTTGTACCCATATGTCTCTCTGTGACATGTGGCTGGTGTATTGATGTGGTGTCACTTGTTCCTCCTCACAGGTAGGCGCCACTGCCAAGGAGCAGATCTGGCTGACCGCCGTCAGTGCCGTGAGGGGTGTGGATGGTCGGAGGCGGAGCCTGCCCCAGGTGAGGAAACGCTGGCAGGATATCCGGTGCTGGACGCGGAGGATTGCACGGCTCCTGCTGGGGGACTCACCTGAGAGCCACAAGAACCGCGGCCGCCGCCGTCTGAGCCACCTCCACAGGCGTGTGCTGCCGGTGGTCTTTCCAGACCTGGAGAGGCGCTTACAGGCGATGCAGCAGCCGGAAGGGGGTAGGTACATGTGTGTTTGTTGTGTGTCACCGGCATTTGTAAGAGCACAGTAGCATGAATTCACTGGCAGGGTTTAAAGGTGCTGTGCAGATCCTGTTTGCCCCAGTATAGCGCTGTGCCCCTGCCACCCTTCCCCTCCTTGCAATGTGTTCCCTGGTCTGTGTGTAGTCACTCCTTCACAGGGTAATGTAGGCTGGCGCTTTGTCCACGGGAACAATGACTGTAGCATCATGTGTGGGGGTGGTGTGTAACAGGTTGTGGGACCTTGCCTGTGCACTGTCAAGTTCACTGCATGTGGGTTCCATGTCAGTTGGCACTGATGCTGACTCCAGACATGGGAGTTGGTCTCTCATGTGTCATGCCTTACAGCGCGCATGTCCCATGTAGTGGCCTGTGACATGATGTGCATGAGTGTGCGATACACATAGTGCAGGGATGGTGACGTGTGTTGCAGTCATTACCATTCAGTAGCATGTAGTTGCGTGCCCACTACTGTCCCCTGGGGCACCTTTTCCTCAGTGGTGTATGTGTCATCATAAACGTGGCCACTGTCAGTGTCTACAGCGTAAGTTGTGCTCTGTGCCATTGTCCCCTGTCACCATGTATATAGACGTGCTATTTTGTACAGGTGTCCACTGTGCAGCCTGACCTGATTGTCCTTCTTCATACTCACAGTTGCCAGTGCCTGTGTGTCTTGTTATACTCATCTGAGGATGGGCACTGGTACCTCATTATTTGTACAGGCGCACCTTGGCTGTTTGGCGTCCAATCTTGCTTTTTGCCTGCCCCTGTGTGTATCACCCAGACTATGAGATGTTGGTGCCACCTGTGTCTCAACAATTTGCCTCGTGTAGGGTCTTGTTGGGGCGGGCAATGCCTATGTGTTAAATCCTGATTACCACTTGCTGGGTCTGGGCAGTGTGTGATGTGTCTGGACACACACGCAATGTGCAGTGACCGAGTCATGTTATGCATGTTTTCAGCATTACCTATGCAGCATGTGTCTCAAGTTCATGGATATGGTCCCTGGTCATCGGTATTTTCGCCAACGCTGTGTGGTGCAGATGCAGTGCTGGATTGTCCCCAGGGCCTGGGTGCTATGTCAGACTCCTTTTCCTGTGTTTAGCTATTGTCTCATGCTCTCCATGGTATTTCAGTGGCATGGTGGCTCAACCAACTGTGTGTTTCATGCCCTACATCGGTACCCTGTTCAGTAGATGTTAGGGATCTTCCTTTTCAGGCCATGCAATGTTACCTATGTAGATTGGACTCATGTGACAGATGTGTACAGGTGTCTGATTAATTTCTGTCTCTCCACCCTGCCCACAGCATCGTCGGGGAACACAGAGGGAGACATGGACATAGACCAGGCGGAGGGACCGAGCACCAGTGCCAGCCGTGACATCGGGTCTGGCACATCGAGTGGGACAGAGGCGGAGGAGAGTGTGGCCGAGGACCTGTCGACTGGCACATCAGACTACGAAGCTGACAGGTCCGAGGACGATGTCTCCGAGTGGGCGGAGGCTGCACCAGCAGCTGACAGCGGAACAACACCTCGCACCGCCCCCTCAGTTTCCACCAGCCGCCTCCCACTTGCTCGTGTCCCTTCCCAGCGTGCCCGGTCACAGCATGTCTCCTTCCTGCCAGGCACCGCACCCCCTGCCCCTGTCTCCACTGCTGCCGCCAATGCAGAGTCTGTGGACATCCAGCGGCAACTGCAGGTTGGTCAGGCTGCGATCCTTAATGTCCTCCATGCCCACGGCAAAACCCTCACCAACATCGAGGCTTTCTTTGAGGGCATTCATTCATCGCAGGCTGACCAACGCAACTTGCTGAGGTCCATAGACTCCACACTGACTGCAGCAGTGGGTCTCCTGCAGCGCGACCTCCCCCCACCTACCCCTGCCCCATCCACACTTCCCACTCCCATGCCTGTCCCACGTACACCCAGACGTCGGCATGCACCCACATCAACGGACACGGGCACCACACCAGCAGGGAAGGTCCACCGCACTCCTCCTGACACGCACACACAGGGTGAGGTAGGCACACCCACTGGGTCGGGGGGCAAACGTGTGACACGCAGCCATAGTGGGAGTCCGCATTCTACCCAGTCCACTCCCTCCAAATCCCCTCCCCTCAGCTCTCCTGGCCACATCTCCCCCAAGGACTCCTTCATGGCCGCTCTGTCCCTGAGCCCCACAGTTACACCACCACGCAAGCGGTCAAGGAGGTCCCCGGTCAGGGTGGTTGAGTCTCCCCCCCTGTCTCCACCCTCCCCCGGTGGCGCTGCGACCCATCCCTCTGACCCCCCCCCCCCTCCTTGGGGCCTGAGGTCCCTTCGGGTGCAGGGGACTCCCTGGAGGACCTTGCAAAGGTGTGTAGTGCCATCCTGGCCTCCGCCTTTGGCACTGACCCACCCCCTGTGGTGGAGTCCTCCATCCCTGCACCCACAACGCCGCCCCTTTGCCCTGATGTCCCTGCGGTGCCTGTTGCTTCCCCCCCCCCTGATGCCCTCACCAGTGTGGAAGACGATGCCATTTGACTGTGCAGGCAAGGTAGGGGACACGCATCCCACTGTGTCCCCCATCCAGCTGAGAATCATTGACCGCCCTATGGGCTTTGTGAAGATTGAACTGCCTGCGATCCACGGACATTGTGCTCATGCTGAATAAAGCTTAATTTTGTTTTCATTATCACACTACTGCTATGCTGGTATTGGTGTTGGTGGGGCTGCTACATGGTTTTGGGTGGTGTGTAAGGGTTTGGGTGTGTGGGATATGTAGTAGTGTACTGCTCATTGGTGGGACCCTGTGATCTGTGTGCCATCACAAGGTGTTGGCTAACTTTCTTTGTTCATGTAAGCAGTTACTGCATGGTGCACTTGTCCCAGGGTGTATTCCTTCCTCTGTGTACCCAGCTTTCTTCCCTGCAGGGTGTTCCCAATGTTTAGCGCAGAGCTGTGTCTACATGAGCTGTGTGTGTGACGGAGCCCTTCTACTTTGGCCATGCATGCAGGGCCATGTCTCCACCTGCAACAATCGTGGCATCCTTGGTGATCACTGTACTTGTGTGTGGAGTCTGTTGACATGAGTTCATGGGGACATGTTCCCTTGTAGCCAGTATGCATGTGGATAATTCTGGCCTCACACACATGTGTTACACCCCTCCTGTCTCAGGGCACTGCTGGGAGTGATGGGCACCCACCCCTCCTGTCTCAGGGCACTGCTGGGAGGACTCTGCACACACCCCTCCTGTCTCAGGGCACTGCTGGGAGTGATAGGCACCCACCCCTCCTGTCTCAGGGCACTGCTGGGAGGACTCTGCACCCACCCCTCCTGTCTCAGGGCACTGCTGGGAGGACTCCACACCCACCCATCCTGTGTCAGGGCACTGCTGGGAGGACTCCACACCCACCCCTCCTGTCTCAGGGCACTGCTGGGAGGACTCTGCACCCACCCCTCCTGTCTCAGGGCACTGCTGGGAGGACTCTGCACACACCCCTCCTGTCTCAGGGCACTGCTGGGAGTGATAGGCACCCACCCCTCCTGTCTCAGGGCACTGCTGGGAGGACTCTGCACCCACCCCTCCTGTCTCAGGGCACTGCTGGGAGGACTCCACACCCACCCCTCCTGTGTCAGGGCACTGCTGGGAGGACTCCACACCCACCCCTCCTGTCTCAGGGCACTGCTGGGAGTGATAGGCACCCACCCCTCCTGTCTCAGGGCACTGCTGGGAGGACTCCACACCCACCCCTCCTGTCTCAGGGCACTGCTGGGTGGACTCTGCACACACACCTCCGATTTCAGGATATGTGCGCTTGGCACATACACGGTGGGGGTACGCTCAATGCATTCGAGGTGAGGGTACGAGTCTACTGACACTGGTGTGGTGGGGGTACGCTCCGTACGTCCGCGGGTGTGGGTACGGGTCGTACTTACACTGTTGGCATGGGGGGTACGCTCCTTGCATTCGCGGGTGGGGGGACGGGTCGTACTTACACTGTTGGGCTGGGGGGTACGCTCCTTGCATTCGCGGGTGGGGGTACGGGTCGTACTTACACTGTTGGGCTGGGGGGTACGCTCCTTGCATTCGCGGGTGGGGGTACGGGTCGTACTTACACTGTTGGGCTGGGGGGTACGCTCCTTGCATTCGCGGGTGGGGGTACGGGTCGTACTTACACTGTTGGGCTGGGGGGTACGCTCCTTGCATTCGCGGGTGGGGGTACGGGTCGTACTTACACTGTTGGGCTGGGGGGTACGCTCCTTGCATTCGCGGGTGGGGGTACGGGTCGTACTTACACTGTTGGGCTGGGGGGTACGCTCCATGCATACGCGGGTGAGGGTACGGGTCGAACTTACACTGTTGGGGTGGGGGTACGCTCCATGCATACGCGGGTGGGGGTACGGGTCGTACTTGCACTGTTGGGCTGGGGGGTACGCTCCTTGCATACGGGGTGGGGGTAGGGTCCGTACATATCCGTCCCCACGCTATGTGATGTTTGTGCGGCCCGTACCCAGCCCTTTGCCACGTGGGTGCGATCCGTCCCGCCATTGTTGGGGTGACGTGTGTGGGCGTGGTCCGACTCGTACCCACGCTCTTCAGGCGTGGGTACGGGACGTACCTGTCTGGTTGTGTTGCCGGTTCGCGTGGTGACGGACTTCCGTTGTGGCGGTCGCTGGCTTATCAGGACACGCCCCCACCCCCTCGTGGTGACCAGGGCATGGGAGTCAGGTATGTCCAGGCCATGTGTGGTGTGTGACTTATGTGGTTGTTTTGTGGCCTGCCCTGGTCGTGCCACCCCCACCCCACCCCACTTTCCCCCCTCCCTTAGTTATTCTGACCTTCTGCGGCGTCTGCGTCGTAACCTGTAGAGGAGGTGTACTGCTATGAGGGCAGGGATGACTCGTAGGTTCGGGTCCATGTCTGTCCGTCGCGTACTGGTACTCCTTGCTCGCGTCGTCCTGTCGCGTACGGGTCCTCCTTGATCGCGTCGTCCTGTCGCGTACGGGTCCTCCTTGGTGGCGTCGTCCTGTGTGTCCGTCACGTACTGGTCCTCCTTGTTCGCGGCGTCGTCTGTCCGTCGCGTACTGGTGGTCCTTGTTCGCGTCGTCCTGATTTCCCGGCAGTTTTTGGCTGCCGCAAAATATTCACCGTGCGGGGTGACATCGGTGCGAATCGTGATTCCTGGGTCGTGAATGGCTGGCTGCGAGCGTCCCGACGTCAGGTCGGCGCTTTCCCGGATCGCATTGGTAGGTGTTTTTTGTTCGGTCGGGCTTTTTTACGAATCGTACGGTGATGGTGTACCCGTGCGAATCGTAATTCCTTGTTTGTAAAAATTGACGACCGGGTACGCGTCGGGCGGAGATTATGCTCCGTCCGACGGTTCGTACCCGGTTTTTGCCGGATCGTGATCGGCACCTTGGTCTTCAAGTTTTTTCAGACAAATGAATCCCTCATTACAAGTTTATCGGAATATAGTGGGTGTTACAAATGGGGTTTCTGCTTGGCTAGGGTATGCACCTAAGCCGGGCAGAACCCAACACTCTTGTCAGGGTAAATGAGTTACACACCAAAGTTTGATAGCTTGGCACAGACTAGTCAGGCTTATCCACAGAGGCCATGTGTAAAGCGTCTGCACAACACACTCGCACCAGTTACACAATAAATACACCACAAAAGAGACTCCACACATGGTTATGTAAAAATATATCATATATTGCACATAAAACATAGACCAAAAATGGCATGAGTCATAAATACTTTGCAAACTAGGCAGTTGTCAAACATCACAATGAGTGTAAAAAGAGAAAGACTTATATGTTGCAACCATCATGAAACAACATTATTGTGCATATTATGCAGTCCTTGAAATAGCACTAATTATCCTGGCAGTGCAAGAATAAAAATGAACATACATCATCACATCAGGGCATAAAATGCAGTAGTTAGATGCAGAACATATAAGAATTACTAAAGTATCACCATATACACATCGGTACCAACGATATCACCATAAAGTTGTAGGGCACAGCACTCCTGTGCTTCTTTTATACACTATTCAGTAATGTTGCACATAAAAAAAGGTGTAGGGGCAGAAAAATTTGTTCTCCTACTACCTGGAATGTGGTAATTTTACAGGCGGCAAAATTGGACCTCTGTCAAGGTTATACCCCATCCTGCTATCAGATCCGGCCAAGCCGTACCCCCAAGGTATGTGTGTGAATGGGGACAGACACCAATAGCAGGATCACACAGGGGGGTCCTTTCCGGGCCAGGTAGCTCCTTCTTTCTGCCCGCAACACCTGTCCCCAGGCATCCTCGGGGAGGGCGAGGCCAACAACGCTGGTGTCCCGAGGCTTTCCCCTGTTTCTCCTGCCATGTTATGTTGGGAAAGGCAGGCCGTGCAGAATTAGCCGAGCGGAGTAGAGATGGGCCGTAATACCAGCGGGCCTTGGGGATGGGGCCCGTTTTCTCAATGCACCGTCTTGCCTCGTTTTTAGGTCTCGGCTAGCGAAGGCTGCGCTTGCGCAGTCTCGCTTGCGAGATTTAATGACTTGGAGAAGAGGGGCTTGAACCCGCCCCTCTTCTCCCCTGTTTTCCATTGGCTGGCCTCTTGAATGCTGGCCAGCCATTGGAGAAGAGGTCAGTCATTCCGATCAGGCCCCGTCCTTTTCGGATCGGGGGGCGTGTTTTTAGCAAGAAGTCTCATTCTCTCCTCCAGCCAATGGCTGGAGGAGAGAAAAGACAAACACGCCCCCGAATCCGAAAATGCCGCTGCGTTTCTCCGAGGCATTTCTGCTCTGCCTCGGAGAAAGGCGGTGGTGTGCCTTTTGCTCTGCCTTGTTTTTTCTCTCGCCATCATCATGAACCATATATGACCTCGATGATTTAACACCCTTCCCCGGTCTTTTGGGGAATTTTTTTCAAGGAGACTACTTTGTTATGTCTGAAGCCTCAATCGGGAACTATAGGCACCTGGTAGTGCTCGGAAAGCGCGCGCCGCGGACTCTGCAGGGGGCCAGAAGGGGTAGTGAGCAGAGCGCGAGCGCTACGTCACCGAGGCAGCGATTAGCGCGAGCTCTGCCTGTAACACCGAGGCAGCGATTAGAGAGAGCTCTGCCTGTAACATGCCCCCGCCCTGTAGTAAAGACTGGACACAATGAAACGATTCTTCTTTTCATGCAGTTTTCTCCTCCACTAATCCCGCCATTCAGCAGTTTAGCTAGCTTGCAAATTCAAGTTGCATGCTGCCTTCCATCCTGCCAACCCCACCCCCCCCAACCGACACCCCCTCACCCTCGCTCAAAAAAAATCTCGCTATTCACCGATGGACACCATCTTCAGTGCCGAGCAGTCAGTCTTTTCAGAAGAGAACGTTTCTCCCAATGGAATGGATAACTCAGGGGGCTAATGCACACGCTGCTGTGATCTGTGTGTGACACCGTATCTACGCAAAGAAGGGCGCGCTTGTTTGCTGTTCCTTCCGAGTACGACACAACGGTCGCCATTTTCTAGGGAAGCAGCAGCCCAGTTCATACTTGTTGGCCGGCAGGTCTGAGGCAGCGGTTCTCAGTCACTCCTCGGACAGACACTTCTGTTCATTCGTGCTGTGTTGTAGTGTCGGGAGGGGTGGGGGACACCGTGCCAACACCTCTTGACCCTTCCCTCGCCCCAGCCCACATCCTTTCACCCTAAAGTCTGTTCTAAACTTTCATGAGGGGACAGCTGGCAAACTCCTCTTTTCTCATTTTGTAAAAACAAAACCGAAACTATACAAACTTTCTTACAAAAGGCTCAGGCTATGTATAGCAACCTTTTCATGGGGGCTAGCGTCGCAAATGTACAAACTGTTTTTGTGTTAGTCGGCGCAAATACAGATATAATCTGAATTACTGCACTTGGATGCTGTTTTTCACTCTGAGTAGTTTCTGTTGCCTCAGAGGGCGAAGAGCACCCAGTTTGGACCTGGGGGCCCTGGGTACACCAGAAAAGTAATACTAAGACTGTTAGAAGTAACGGGCCACTAAAGTTGCATAGAAACAGCTGTAGCGAGGGCATTAACCCACTGAGATATGTTTCCAGCACTGATGCAGTTAGGAAATGGAAAGAAACTATATTTAATGTTGGTAAAGCTTCCCTTTCGATTTGCCCTCTACTCCGGATTTTAGTGTGCTCTATCTTGGTCAATTTGAAGAGAACAGGGTTAGCAAGAGCCAGTGTAAGTGGGCGCTATAATACAGGCGTGCTGTTTCAATAGGCCTCCCTTTTCGAAGTGCTGCGAGCCTTAAATGCTATAGCGCTACATACCTGCGAAGAGCGCCAGGAAGTGTGTTTTTGCCTCCCTCTGTCCCAATTATACAACTGCCAACATCGGGGGATTCAGAATGTAAAATTAGTAACTATGCAATTCCTGATGCAACCAGGTGTCGAATGCATCCCTTATGGACTGCAGTAGTAGTACTGGCCCTTCAGAAGAGTACCGTAACTCCGATACTACGTGCCATAGCAGGTGCGGGGAAAGGCAATATTGAAAGTATCCTGGGCAAAAAAAATGTGGATTAATAACCTGTGGTGGTAAAACGAACTGTCGGTGACCCGCTCCCTTCCCCAAGAAAGTCCTCGTAAATAGTGCAAGAGCCTCCCCCCTCCCCCCCCCCTCCCATCTATCGGGGAGGCTGTGGTTCTATTGTGAACCCCGGACAGCCACCCTGTTTTCTTTGTGAAGCCGCTCATGCGTGCACGGAGTTGCTGCTTTGACGTAGGCCGACAAGCCGCCTTTCATCACCCCAGATTTCAAGAGTTTAGACTTTAATAGCAATAAAGACCACGCAAAAAGCATAAATAAAATCAATTTCACTTCCCCGCGGGCCGCTTTGTTTGCATGTATTACGCGAAGAGCTGGATCTTAAACGTGTTAAGCTTCCCTCAACTTGTGGGCAGCGGGGGCTGAGTTTGGGGAACTCGACAGCAGTTCACAGCTCCGAACACGAGGGCACCACATCTCCAGGCTGCGAGCCGTGCCCGCTGCATGCGTGTCCGTCAGTCAACGCATGTCAGAGATCAAGTGGACACATCGGGCACCTTTAAAAACACTAGTAGAACTCGAGCCGTGAAATAAACATTTTATGACCGCTCCTGGGCAGATGAGGGGAGGGGTGCAGGGTGCAGGAGGGACACGTGGATTTGCTACACTTTCATTCTCTAAAGCAAAGGAGCGGATAATTATTTCAGCCTGCTGGAAACAGCGTCCACGAGGCGAGGTGCCCGCTGCAAGAACGCGCTCTACCCCCAGCGCAGACATCCGCGTTACTTTCACAAATCACTGGGATGCAATCCATGGAGGGGGGGGGGTCCTGGGGGTGGCAGGGGCTGGAAATCCACTTCAGAAAATAAGGTGTTATTTTACGCCATTGGGATTCAAATTAGAGTTAAAAGATAGTTTTTTCTCAATGTGTACCGCATTATTAAAAATATTTTAGTTAATTCGATTTCCCCAGACTGACATGGAGAAACACACAATAAAACGTCTAGCAGCATATAGTATAGGCCCATGAACACACCCAGTTCGCAGGGGAGAGCGAGGGTGTGTCAGTTTATGAACTCAATCTGTTTGTTTAGTAAAGCGCCAACTTGCGACAACAATAAGCTTGACGTTGGAGCGCTGCAAAGTAAAGTGGCTTTAGCAAAGGATACTAGTGACCCTTGGGAGCCACCCTGCAAACCTTCCCCACTGTCAAGATCTCCAGCGCCGTGAAGCCAACGGAGAGAAAGGGAGACACACACATACAGAGCGAGAGACAGAGAGAAGTGTGAAGTATGGGAGAGTAAAAAACAATATATACACACACATATATATACATACAAGCATACATGCAGGGAGAAGCTAGATAAAAGACAATTGTTTACAAGTCCACGCAAGAGGAAGTGTATTTTAACTTAAAGGGCGACCTTGGAGTAGCAGAGAAAGAGGGCAGCTCCCAGGCTCCTTGAAGGGCGCGTAGACCGGTTTTGGCGCTAGCACAAGGGCGTGCACGGGGATGGGAAAGTAAATGAATGAGCAGGGACTGGAATGCGTTACCGAAGCCTGGCGGTGGGAGGTGGGGGGTGAGTAGTAGGTGAGACAGGGACTGAAGGAACACTGTGGCAGTGTAGGTGAGAGTGGCACAGAGAGGGTTTTTGATGGGTATTTGAAGGTATATTTGGATTGAGAGAATAATGGTTGATGCCCGGGGTCCTACGTGAAGTATAGCGCTCTCCTCCTCAGATCACCGAACCAAAAAAAGAACAAGCATTTACAATGCAACGGTCTCGGCATTGCTAAAGTTAGAGCTATTGGCATTGCTCATGACATTTTTTTTGTTTATGTTTTTGTTTTTAAAACATGTAGAGAAACTGCATTGTTGTTTACAATGTCAATAGCTTAATCAGTGTGTGTGTAGGTGGCTCTGTGTGTGGGTGCAAATGCAATAGGTCTCGCATTTGAGAGTGATTAAGCTATTGACATTGTAAATAACAATGCCGTTTCTTTAAATGTTTTAAAAACAAAAACATAAACAAAAATAATGTCATGAGCAATGCCAATAGCTCTAACTTTACCAATGCCGAGACCATTGCATTGTAAATGCTTGTTCATATTAAACGCGGCTCTGGGGGCAGGTCACCACCACGAGGCTGTACTTCCTGGTTGCCGTGGTGACCGTCTAGGAAGAGTCCGCCCTGCTGGGGCAGCCACCCAAGCCCGGCAAGCCAAGAGAGGGTGGTCTTCTATGTTGCAGCACAAAACACCCGGTCTTACCACTCAGAGGGCATGATGATCAACGCGGTGTTTTAACACATGCTGATCCAGACTGCCCCTTGTAAATAAAGTAATCCAGGAGCGCTGTGGCTCAATTTTTACGCACAGAACCCACAGCATTCGGATAGTGCTGCAGTTTGAAGAAAAATGTAGTCAGGCTCACTGTAGACAGGATGGTGCAGGAGAATTTGCAATCACACGCTGCTCTCTGTCCAATAGCAGCGCTGCCCTTGGATCCTGCAGACGTCCTTAACTGAGCAGTAAGGGGGCATGCCCACCCATCCCTGGAGAGCAATGGTGGCGCAAAGCAAAGAGCAGGCAGCAGGTCAGCACTACCAAGCAATTAGACTCTTCTTCATCAGAAATATAACTCAGTGAGTTAACCACTTGACTGCTAACACGCAGATTAGTATTGGAAAACAATTTTACCATAGTTTCTGCGTTTTTCTAAAAGGTACTTCAGTTTCTCTAAATGTAGACACAATTCTCGATGCAGCAAAGGATCATTTGACTAGATCCCTCAAGTTTTGTGTTAAAAAACTAATTGTTGAAATAAAAAAGTAATAAAAATTAGAAGGAAAAAATTGTCATTGGTGACTACATGTTCATCTGTAATTTTGTGTCACGATGGTCGATTTACAAAAGCGATATACCATTACGAAAGATAGACCCTTTTATTTGAGAGGATAGCAGGATTTGTAGGTTCTCCGAAAATGTACGATACTCAACTGAGTTGCAGATTATAATAACTTTTCATTATTTACCGACCATACAGCAATTCATATGGTAAAATATAACGAAAGAAAAAGGTTCATAAAAGAAACACATGTGTTAGACGTGTCAGCCTTAGGGTGGTCTTCCCTCCAAATGTTTGCCTTACTCCTCCATTAAAAATAAATGTTTTATTAGTTTTTATTAAGTGGAAAAATCATCCAATAACTCAGATAGCTGTGCCCGGATAATGGGATTAACAAAATAAAGGTATATGATCAACTGCAGGGAGGGTGTGTCAGTTTTAAAGTAGGAGAACATATATATGGTCATCACTACTTGAGTACAACACAGTGAATTACATGTGTATGGTCAATTACAGCTTATTCAAACTGGCATCTACGCTCAGTGTATACTATACATTACAGTGGCAATGGAAAATTGCATGTCAGACTCAGAGTGAACAGGAGGTCAGTACATTATACATTTCAACAGCTCATCCCTAGTACTGGTACACATCTGGGACCGTGGGCACTCCGTTGCGTTTGCTCCAACCACAGCGTGGAGTTCAGAGACGAGGATTCTGCATTTTTTACGTGCAGCCAGGCAGGAAAGGGACCCAGATATCTTTGGGCCTGGATGTGAGAGAAGTGAGTTCTCAGAAGATGGTTAATAGTTAGGTAATATCGCATATCCAGTTCCCAATTATGGTACCTGTTGTCTATCCAGTGCATAGCCACCCTGTGTTTAGCTAGAAGTAACATCATATGAGGCGACGATATGACTCCTCCATTTTTGTTGATTTTGTTTATTTGGCCTTAGGACTCTGTGCACGTTACCACTGCTAACCAGTGTTGAAGTGTGTATGCTCACTCCCTAAAAGATATCAGTATTGGCTTACACCCAATTGGCACATTTATTTTACTTATAAGTCCCTAGTAAATTGGTACTACATGTACTTAGGGCCTGTAAATTAAATGCTACTAGTGGGCCTGCAGCACTTATTTGGCCATCCACTTAAGTAGCCCTTTATTTAAACCTGTTTTAGGCCTGCCATTGCAGCTTGTGTGTGAAGCTTTAAATTGCAATTTCGACCAGGCCAAATGATTCTGCCATGCCTAAATTTACCTTTTTAATAAACATAACTCACCTTTAGGTATGCCCTACTCAACCCAGAGGGCAACGTGCAGTGTATTTGGAAAGTTGGACATGTACTTTAATTTTTACATGTCCTGGTAGTAAAAAACTCTTAAAGTGTTTTTTTCACAGCTGCAAGGCCCGCCTCGCCCACAGGATAAGATTGGGTTAACTTATTACATTTAATAAGTGATATCTTTCAATTGGGAGCAGGTGGGAATGTCAAGTCTGGCATCTAAAGAATTGTAATTTAAAACCCTCTTTAAGGGTAAAGTTTGATTTTAAGTCACAATTCTAAAAATGTCACTTTTAGAAAGTACACATTTACTTGTCTCAACCATTTGGTGCCTGCAGCCTGCATCCTGAATATGTATGTATGTATGTATGTATGTATGTGTCTGGCTAGGTGTAGGTGGCAGTTGGTCTTTGTGTATTGCTCCCAGACAGTGAGACAATAGGAAAATCTGTGTTGGCAGGATGGGCCATCTCTTTACTTGACTCTGACTTGATAGGAATAAGGAGCCGTCACCTACCACATTTGCACATCACAAAGCCTCTGCCTCAGCACAGTCATAAAGGGTTTCACACTGATCTTTTGTGCCCCCAAACAAGCTAGGGCAGGGAGGCAGAAAATTCCAAAAACCTCTTGGGTGGAAACCTCTAGAACCTTCTCCTTCTTCAAAGTTGGCACAAAGTATACATTTTGGATCCTCATACCCAGCTCTTGAGTACACCTCTGGGCCTGTGGAGACTCAGAAGAACTGCTGTGCTGCTCTGCGAGAAGGACTGCTACTCCAATGCCCCCCAAGTGGTTCCACCCTGGTCCTGGACCCTTGGAAGTGGGCCTGAAGGTTCTCTGCCAGCCCAGCTGTGGTCTTTGGGGCAGAACCGATGCAGTGCGATGCATCTGCTCTCGGCTTCACCTCAGAACCGCCGCTGCACAATGTAACCTTGATACAGGACTTCGTATTCCAAGCCTGCATCAACAGAATCCTCAACAATGACACATCACCTCACATGCAAGCCCAGTTGATGGCTTCATCGGAACCGCTGCTTCGCAAGGCATCTCCAATGGAACACCTCACATTGTGCCCCAGCTCTTTGGAACTGCTGCTGCACAAAGCAGCCTCAAAATGGGATCTTGCAGCACTCCCAACCAGCATTTCAGGTACTTTGGACATATAGCCTAACTTGATCCCTATAAAATAAACCCACGCACCAACGCGGTCGGCCTGAAGTTGTGACTTTGTCCCGGTCAGGCGTGACCAGATAACCACAGTTTGCTTCTAAACACTGTTTTCACATAAATCTTTAAAATTGCATTTCTCCGGTTCTACCGATTAGATTTTTGTCATTTTGGTGTTGATTAATTTATTACATTTCACTCAGTTTTTCTAAATTGGTGTGGAAATGTTCTTGTGTTGTGTTGTCACATTAGTATTGTTTGAAGTGCTGCATAAATACTATATGCATTGCCTCTAAGTTAGGCCTGTCTGCATTAGCGCCAAGCTTACAGAGGGTTAAGCACAAGTTGATTAGAGGTTTGCTTGTATTTCACCCTGGCAAGGACTGTGGTTACTGCTTGAGTAGGGTTTTACCCTCTTCGACCAGTAACCCATTTTCCTACAATAGGTATTTCTGAAATGTACATAAGATACTGAGTTTAGGAACAGTGGTTATTTGTACACTTCGGCATTTAGGGTTGCCCATAATATCATGTGATTCAGAAGACATTTTATGCAAAATGTCTTCATCATTGCACACTGGCTTATACTTGAAAGGTAGAAATGCAAAGAAACCCAATTGGTAATAACAAATGTTTTA
Source organism: Triturus cristatus (assembly GCF_964204655.1). NCBI lineage: Eukaryota > Metazoa > Chordata > Amphibia > Caudata > Salamandridae > Triturus > Triturus cristatus. The sequence goes on along the minus strand of NC_140584.1, from coordinate 370,113,683 downwards.
CTATTCTTTGTTCCCAAATGCCTCCTGATAAAACGGTGCCCCACTTCTGTTGGCTATGCTTAGCATGCAGCAAAACCAACACTTCTTTTTTGCAATGTGAGCAGCTGTGGCACTAGAGCCCTAGCTCAATCGCCACCTAGGGAAACCTATCAAGTACAGATATTTCTGAAAACTAGACAGACACATTAGGGAGTCCAGGGTGGTGTGACTCATCTGTAATGCTGTATAACATATAGGGTACAGTTTGAGCCCCAGGGTGATTCACCCCACCACATGGGGGGTGAACTATTATACAGCAGTTATCACAACCTTAACGTTAAAAGTTGCTGTGCACGTGTCACCTTCTCTCTTTATTTCATCTGTAATGCTACATATATTTTTACATTGTGAGATTGTGGTGTACTTTGACTCTATGTGTTGTTTGTGGTGACCTTTGACTCTATGTGTTTTAATTGACTCCATTTTGAAGGTACAACATTATTTTTGTGCTCTTGCATGATTTCATTTCATGCCTTTTGCACCTTCAGAGTGGGATGTTTTCTCTCTTCTCAGCATAGAGCAAAACAGTTGTGCTAGAACAGAACGTGTGGTATGTGCGTTTGAAAGCATGAGAGAGGAATGTACTTCTCTGTCTCAGAGTCAAAACACAGACGGTTGACCAGCTTCTGTCTTGCCCTCGAAACAGACCAGTACGGTCAGCCTTGGTTTTGCAATAGATTAAGGTAGGGGGTAATTTCTAGAAGACTCTCTTTCTCTCTCTCTCTGTTAGTAAAAGGTATTAAAGATAGGAAGTTTTGGTGCGCATAGAGAAGCTCACTCCTGGTGTGGACGCACCATCGCAGGCACATTTTTGCTGTACCATTGAGACTTCTGGGTGACTGAAAAGGACTTCCTAGCCAAGATGGCCAGATAGGTGGTGTATGAGCTAAAGTTCCATTGCTCTGTGATGTTTTCATATTGTGTTTACATGCTCTTTATATTTGAGTCTTTCATTTGACAGTGTTTGTTCTTGGCATTTGACAGTGTGTGTTTCTTGCACTGGACATCCATTATTATCTGCTTATGTTTTGCTCCCTTGCATTTGACTTGTGAGTGTTCCATTATTACTATTATTTGCACGTGTTTTACTATTATTATGTGCTTGAGTTTTATCTCATGCATTTGATTACTTGTGAGTGTTTTATTATTATTTGCTTGTGCACACATATATATACATTAGCATGTTGTTTTACCTGTTTCACTTGACATCTGGGAAAGTCTTTCTGTTAGAGAGTGTTGCATTAATAACAACCCCACACTTTATTTTGATGTGCCTCATTTTGTCAGTGCTGAGTCTCCTTTCCAAGTGTTTTTTTCCTGTTTTACCTAGTGCCTCATCTTGGGAATACTGAATTTATTTTTATTTGGTAGTGTGAAGCAAGACACTCCTACCAAGATGTGTTTTTACCCAGAAGGACTTGAAAACCCCAACCTTTGGCTAAATGCATCAATATTCCTGGTGTTTATGTGAAAGAAAGGTCCAGAATCTGTGGGGATCCGCAACTTTGCTCCCATCCAGCATTTCCACACATCTATCGACATAAACAGTACCCCACTTGTGTGGCTGGGTCTAGCGTCCATGATAGAACGCACTCCAAAATACGACATGGAAATATAGAAAAATATGACAGGAAAATGTCCCGGTTTGGGGGATTTTAGGCCCCTGCTCGCCCATCAGCAAGGGAAACCTACAAACCCAGACATTTCTGAAATCAGACAGGGGTGCTCAGGATGCTGTGATTTGCGTGGATCTTACAGCTCTTTTTTACCCAGAACACCTTGCAAACCTCAAACACAAATTTTCCTCACATTTCTGTAACGGAAAGTTCTAGAATCAGCAGGGATAAAACAGATATCCTTCCCACCAGCTAACAACCACACATCTCCTGATAACAAAATATAACTCACTTGTGTGTGTGGGCCTAGCGCCAGTGACAGGAAAGGCTGTAAAAATACAACATGGACACATCAAATGTTCCCACTAAAAAGCAACCTTATATTGCAATGAGCTTAGCAGTGGATTTTGGGCCTGGGGTTGCCCCAGCCCAGGGAAACCTAAAAAAACCCAGACATTCCTGAAAACTAGACTCTCAGGGGAATCCAGAGTGGTGTGACCTGTGTGGATCTCCCAAGTGTTTATTTAACAGGAAGCCCTTCAAAAACAAACATTTGGTTAAAAACACACATTTTCCTCAAAGTTTAGGAATCTGTGGGAATAAACAAATTTCCTAATATCCAGAATTCCCACATGTCTCCCAATAAAAATGATACCTCACTTGTGTGGGTGGGCCTAGCGCCCATGACAGGAAAGGCACCAAACATAATATGAAATTCCATTCAAAACTGACCCTTTTTTTCAATGTGGGTAGCCGTGGAGTTTGGGCCTTGGCTCTTCCACCAACCATGGAAATATACCAAATCCAACATTTCTGAAAACTAGACATCCCAGTGAGTCCAGGGTGGTGTGACTCGATGGAACTAACAAGGCGTTTTTACCCAGAAGCCCTTGCAAACCTCAAACCTTGCCCAAATACACATATTTTCCTCACATGTCTGTGAGGTAAAGCTCCGGAGTTGTGGAGGTCAACGAATGTCCTACCACCTAGCATTTTCACATCTCTCCTAATGAAAACAGCACTTTGCTTGTGTGGGTGCACCTAGTGCCCGCAACAGGCATGACCCCAAAATGCAATCCGCAAGGAGTGATAGGATATAAAAATAAGGATCCTGTCAGACTCCCGAGCTTTCTATCAAAGAAATATTAGTACAATCGTTTTTTTTGTCAAGTTTCTTGTTTAAAGGGCACTATAGGTAAGTAAGCATAAGGGATACACACAAGCCACACATACCTAGACACCCTGGGTGTCTAGAATCCAGAAACAATACAAGTTTGGTAGGTTTCCCTGGGTAGTGGCTGACCCCAGGCTATCCACATTATAAAAAAGGATCAACGTTGAGTGGAAACATTTGATCTATCCATGTAGCATTTTGGGGTATTTTCTGTGTACAGAACTTGCACCCAGCCCACCAGCAGGCACCAAACCCACTGCAGCTCACTACTTTTGGCCTTTGGCCATGTGAAGCTTGGGGTTAGGCCAACACCCACAGCATCTTTGGCGAGGTCCTAAAATAGCAGCTCCAACATTTCTCTTCATGTTTCAGCCAGCCATTCACATCTCTAGGACTCACAGGACTGGTGTCAGTCCCACGGGACTAGCCAATAGGCCAATGCTTCATTTTTGTTATTTTTTTCATCGTTACATAACTGGGTACTCCATCTGTAGGTGAAAACTAAGCTGATGTTGCACAATGCAGCAAGATCGATTAGAGGCCCTAATTATATCTGTGAGCAAATCTTGTGCATATATTTGGGTTTGAATCAATATATTGATGATTTTAAATATAAAACTTGACCATTGTATGGATAATTAACTGTGAAAAAGATGCAAAATAAATTTAAAGTTTAACTTTAACAAATGCATTCATTTGTTTTGATTCAAAGTTTCTATTTGTATAGTTCCACAAACCTATAACCTTGAAAAGGTTTTGCACACGAGTGGCGGTCTGACTCCGGCATTTGTGCTGCACCTGTTCAAAATGTGCAGGGCCGCCAGTTGTACAGATGCTAAAGACTTTGTCCTGAAGCTTTGGACTGCTTTATAAATGGAACTAATTGCCAGATGTGCGAAGATTTCATTTTGCAAGTCTCTAATTTTGATTTGCTTTGACACGCAATTAGAGACTCGCAAATTAGAGACTCGCAAAATGAAGGTCCAGATGTGCAACCATTTTTGCAGTCGCAAATGGGAAATCGGCCCGTTTGCGACCGCTAAATAGGTCTGCCCTATGTAGAAACCCTACTTTGCGAGTCGGTAACCTATTACCCACTCACAAAATAGGGTTTCAACTCGCTATTAGGAATGGGCTTGCCAAGGGCGTCCCTTCCTAATAGCGACTCGCACTTCAATGTACGATTGTTTTGCGACTGCTATTGCGGTCGCGAAACACTCGCAGTTTACCACCCATTTCAAAAAGGTGGTAAGCCTCTCGCAAACAGGAAGGGGCTCCCAGGGGACCCCTTCCCCTTTGTGATTGTTAGCAAAATATTTTTTAAGAGCAGGCATTGGTCCCACGGACCACTGCCTACTCTTAAAAAATGAAACAGAAACGTTTAATTTTCTTTTTTAAATGTATCCCGTTTTGAGTAAGGAAAACGGGCTGCATTTTTTTTCTTTGACATTCGCAGTGTGGTGCCTATGAAACAGGCACCGCAACGGGATCGTCAAAGGCAGTACCTGCACGGCATGGACTGCTGCAGTCCATGCCTTGCAGGTACTGGTGTGCATGCACACGGGGTGCACATGTTGTGCCCCCTTAGTGTGCATCCACATGGCACAGAAGCACAATCGGTGTCTGTAGGCCCCCTTTGTTTCCTCACCACCACACTTTTCATGGCAATCGCACCACCATGAAAAGTGTGGTGGTAAGGAAACAAATAATATGCTTGGCGGGGACACAGCGGCCCCTCTAAGAATATTGTGGCCTCAAGACGGCTTCAGCACCACCAGGGATCTCTGATCCCTAGCTGGTACAGTGGTCCCAGGGCGGTCTGATCAGCCCGGTCATAATGGGGTGATCGGAAGACCACCACCGACATGGCCCGCCAGACTCGTAATAAAGCCTTTACACCGTTTACAGGTAAGGTGTTTGGTAAAGTGTCAGCTGTGGTTTGGGTTGTCTCGAGGTATTTTGTACCATTGATTTTTTTACATTTCTTTAATATTATCCTTTGCTTTTGCCCTTCATCTCTCCTTCACACTTGAAGTCTTTCTGCCATTTTGTTACGGGATGTCATCCAGTCACCTCCATCTATTTTGCATTTGTTAGTATATCGCCTCAAATTGTTTTTATTGTGTAAATCTTCTGGTGAGACAAAACTCATGCTATCGTGAGTTTGCCTGTCACTTGTATTTATGCTTTCACGTCCCCAAGGCCCAGCGAAGTGGTATACTGTTGTATGCAGTCTGATGAACATCTGTACCTGATCAAACAAAATGCAATTTACTTCCAATGAGATTTATCCTAGACTATATCGTTAGCATGTTATTACAACAATCTCGATAAACAATTTCGCTTCTGCTATGCAAAAACAGGATTACCACATTCATTGAAAGGTTGAGAGCGGGACAACCAGTCAGAGTCTTCATATGCAGTCTGTAACTCCCTGTATGGGAATACTCTGGTATCTCTGTAAGAACACACGGCTCACTAGAAGCATTGACAACAGGCAGAGAAAAACTGCGAAAGAGAGGGGATGGTAGGACGAAGAGAGACTGGAGGGAGCCGGGGGCAGTGCTGGCATAGGCATGTGATAACAGCATTATTGACCTTGGAGTAGGTTAAAAAAATGCAGATCATTTTCCTTATCCACATTATGCCCACTTGTCAGTGGCTTAGGCCATAGGGCAGGGAGGGACAAGAACTATTTACCAGCAGTACTGTTTTAATACTTCAAGAGAATAGATTATGTCAATCTCGCAAAGACACGCATTTTACCATTTCTAAATAGCTACCAATTTACATTACCTGAGGTGCACTGCTCCTGCCTCAGATTAGGTTAGGTTACTTTATACCATGTATAAATTCTTACCATGGTTTTGTAAAACAGACACTTTGAAAAAAACACTAAATGCATAAGGGGCGGCTCCTCCGCCATGGCGGAGGTGTGTTGCTCCACTGGCTCAGAGCCAGCAGCTAAAAAATAAAACTATGTTTCATTGTTGTTTTATTTTTAAAAAGCTGGCTCAGCCAGCGTGTGCAGTGTGGGACAGGGGCATGGGAGGGGGGAGGAGGAGTGCTGTGTGTACTCCCTAAGTGTGGATGTGTATTTTGCCAGCCGTCTCAGGCCGGCCAAACACACATGCGCACTTAGGTTTCTCTAACCTGGCTGTATTGAACAGCTGGGTCAGAGAAACAGCACAGATTCCCTGGTCTGAGAAGAGCTTCTTCTCAGCCCCTCAGGCCTATTCCTGCACTGCTCTCATAGATTGAGAGCCGCACGGAGATTGGACAAGGAATTTGTGAGATAGTCCCAGTGTCTGCTGGGACAAGGAAGAACCAACACCGAGGTGCAACGCGGTCGGCAGCAGGTAAGTTTTACTTTTTTTCCAGTATTATTATTGTTAACCCCTTCGACGCGCATGACGGAACACGTCGGTTGCGCTGTGCGCATGACGGAACCGTTCCGTCATGGCCCCGCCCGCGCACGGAACCTTCAGCGTGGCGCGGAAATCCGCGCCGCGCTGAACGGGTTAAACTCCCTCGTCCCCCCATGCCCTCCCTGCACCCCCATCACGCCCCCACCCACCACTTTTTTGCATGTGATGGCCGCCACTGTAAATGCACCCGATATGTGACGTTCTGGCCTTCTTTCGAGTTCCTCCATAATCTGAAGTTTACCAGCCCCATTGGAATTATGAGATCAGTGGGAACACCACAGCCCCTCTGTGTTTCACATGGAGATGTTGTCGGCTTAAAGCAGCCAAAATCCCTGGGTGGAACTACATGGACACATCAGGAATTCCCAATAATTCCTCATTTATAGGGGGAACCATCTGGGACCCGCTAGAGACCCACCGGATTTAACCATACCACCGGAATCGCAAATTAGGGGTGCAACATACCGGAAGGCATAATAGGGCAGAATATGGTCCTATATGTGGGGGGACCCATGTCAGAGCTTCCTGCTTGCTATGGTGCGCCTACCTAGCTGTTGTTTTTGTCTTGCGGTGATTAAATATACAGTGCACATTATGATTCACTTTCATGATTTGCATCTTAGATAAAGCTTATTGCTGTAATAAACAAACTAAATTACTCGGTTTCTGATAGATAAAGCTTTCATGCATAAATGATTCAGAGGAAGCAGTCAGAATCCAGCATATGTCCCCAGGATTCGGCTGCTTGAACAATCTTACTGATTACACAGTTAGGTTTCATTAATTCTTATTATAGTTTGTTCCTGTTAAGTGTTACAAATGGAGCACATTTTCGCATCCATGCTCCACCTGTTCTCACCACACGCCTCGTCAATGATTGCTTTTCAGAGAATTTCTTTGGCATGTTGGCAAACAGCCACTATTTTCAAGGGAAGTTTTATGAACTTTCGCAACAGACAATTAGTTTTTGATGTTTTGATGGATCCAAAAGGCAAAGCTGGTCACACCAAGTACCACAGGGATTAGGCTGAAATGGGCCCTGCTGAAGGAGTCCAACAGGCAACAATGTTTTGTGAAGCAAATCTAGATCACGGCAAAGAAAAACTGTCGACTTCTAGTGGGAAGGCTAAGATTTCACGACCTACAGAAGTTTCACGACTGAAAATTATCTGTTATTGTGCTCTCCTGTTCTCCGTCATACTAACCTTCGAAGGCCTTGTATTTTAGAGTCAGTTTAAGCTTGTGTCTAAGCATAAAATTTGTTATTGCATAAAATCAAGGGCCCTGTCCCACACTTCAGTGAAATCTTCAGTGAAGTGAAAGAGGGGAACTAGGTGACTTTTATTAGCAAACTGGGGCCTCATTTATGAGACCCGACCGGCACTTTTGCGACGCAGGAACGTCACTTTTTTTACGTTCTGGTGGTGCAATGAGCCACTGGCATATTTATAAGGCCACGTAAAGCCATGTTACGTTGCTTTTCATGGCATTATAAATATGTGCCCCTTCCATGCAGAAAACTTCATGAAAGGGGTTTTCCATGGGTGTTGCTGGGGGTGTTCTCAGCAACATCCATGGCTTTTTGACACTGCCCCAGATTTATGAGAAATCGTAAGTCTGAGACAACGCCAAAAATGTACGCCTCCCCAGGAGAGCCGTCAGGGAGGCACGAGAAGAAATATTTGTATTTCTCTTCGTTTTTCCTCTTTCCATGTGTGCTGCATTTTGTAGCACACATAGAAAGAGGAAAGAGCCTCTTGTGACTGTTTTTATGCAGGAAGGTTTCCCTTCCTGCCCAAAAATAATCATCCCCACAACACAGCCACCCTTGCACCATGGTGCACAGGTGCCTGCTTTGGCGCATGGCAGCCCATTGTGGGCCAGCGCAGGGAAAAAGGACAGGAATGCGCCGTTTCTAATCGATACGGCGCATTCCTACCCTTTTCTTTTGCCATGGGGCAGCGCAGCAGCAAGGCCTGCTGCGCTGCCCCACGCCAAAAAAACCCATAAATAAGGCCCTTGGTTTCTGAGGGAAACTGGATTAGACCCACATGATAAAGATAGAACAGCTTAATTCGTCAAGGGTTTCACCGGTTTGGTAAATTTATATATCTTTCCCCAGGTAAGATGAAAATCAAAGAATGGGTTACCTGGATAAGTAATTTTGATGTGGTAATGTTGCAAGAAACATGGTGCACATGCGCTCAACTATTGGAGGGTTTTTTTCTGTCATAATCTTATCGTACCATCTCCTGCTTTGGGGCGACCAAGTGGTGGTCTATCTATCTGGGCAAAAATTTCTAAGGACGTGAAAATTGAACCTCTACATGTGGTCAGTAAACATCTGATAGCCGTGAAATATGTTGCAAGGTTAAAGATCTGTTTTATAAACTTTTATAACAATGATTTCGTTAACCATCCCAACCCCACTTTTTTAGAACTGTTTAAGTTTATCGATGAAGTTGCGAATGGAGAAAGGTTTGGCCAATTTGATGGCATTTGTGTTGGCGGAGATTTTAATGCCCACATTCATTCTATATCTCCGCCCTGTAGACGAGGTTCTGAATTATTGGACTTATTATATAGTAGGGATCTAGACGACGTTATGGGCTATAGTGGAACCGCTGAGGGAAAGGTACCGGCCCCCACTTATATTGGCCGTGGTAGCTCAACCACGATTGATTATATGTTTACCTCCTCCCTCCTTAGCGAAGTGCTACTTAAATCCGAGGTTGTCAGCAGCTCATATAGTGATCATCTGCCAATAGTAATCCACCTTAAATCTACTAAAAAACCCGTAGGCCCACATGTGGTTGGAGCCCAAAACATTACTGTATCTACTGATAGGCTTAGGATTGTTTGGAGAGGGATTGACAATCGAGAGATCCTAACTAATGTGATTAGGAATAACCCTTTGCTGATCTCTAACTGCCTAACACACGGTGGCTCCGATATAACTAAGTCCTTCTGTGATTTATGCACAGTCATAAAAAGGGCAATCTCCAGACCATTAAAAGAACATAATATAAATAATCAAAGATGGTTTGATACCAATTGTTCGAGGGCTAATAGAGAACTTAGAAAGGCCTTGGAAGCCAAACCCAGAGACGTGTCCCTTGTCAGTTCATTACGTTCCAAATATAAACATGTATTAAAAGTTAGAACTGAGGAGCTTTTAATAAGCCACATGCTTTTGGGCCCCCTTACTCTGTAACCTTTTTAATAATTTGAGTAAGAAATCCATCCCTTCGACATGGTCTAGTAGTACTATTGTACCCATTTTTAAAAAGGGAAATAGGTTGGACCCGGGGTGTTATCAACCAATATCTTTGATCGATAACACCCTGAAGGTCCTTGGTAGGGTTCTATTTGATAAAATTAGTACCTGGGCAGATGAAAACTCCATTATCCACCGCTGCCAGCTAGGCTTTAGGAGCAAGCTTGGCACGGTGGAACAATGTTTGAACCTTAACCTCATAATGGCCAAATACACGAGAGCTAAACAATCCCCTTTGTATTTTGGTTTTATGGATCTAAGCTCAGCATTTGATTTTGTTAATCGCTCTCGCTTATGGTCCATTCTTTTAAATTATGGCTTAGATGAACCCTTAGTCCATTTTCTGGCCAACCTCCATCGCAATTTGAAAGCCCGAGTTCGACTAAACAACGAAGGCGAGGTTTCAAACGAGATTTTAATTGGCAAGGGGGTGAGACAGGGCTGCGTCTTGGCCCCCTTGCTTTTTATACTATACATCAATGAATTAACTCATTCTTTATGCAATTTGACAAAGGACGTTCCTATTATCAACAAGAAACCTATCCCGGCGTTACTCTACGCGGATGATGCGGTCCTTATGGGCCGCACCCCGAATGCCCTGCGTATTTTAATATCGGGATTTGTCAATTATATGTCTGATTTAGGTCTGTGCACTAATTTTAGCAAATCTTTCATAATGACTTGCGGCCCTAAAAATGATAAAATCTCAAAGATTGCGATAGGTCAAAACATTTTAAAAAGCACTTGCACTTTCCCTTATCTGGGTCTGCTATTCTCTAATAGCGGCTCGTGGCAACCCCACGTTGCGAGGGGGAGAAATAAACTCTCCAAATCGATTAATTCTATTACCTCTCTCCGCCAACCACGTCAGGCCGATGTGGTTCCCAGTTTACTACAAATTTACCGGACTCAATGTCTTCCAACTGGAACATACGGTGCAGAAGTCTGGGGGTTCTCGAACTGCTCAGAACTACAGAGAGAAGAGAATAGATTTTGTCGGAAGATTTTGGGGGGAGTTATTAGTGCACCGACCCTTGTATGTCACAATGAATTAAAACTGCATTATGTTGAGGACTTTATAAGAGCTAGACCTGCATTATTTTGGCTAAGGAATTGGCAAAACCCGGCAGCTTCCCTGTCCCGTGAGATTATTATAGATTGTTTGAAAAGTGAGAATGCCGGTTTAATCCCATGGATAAATGCGGTAGAAAGGAGCCTTGTGAGTGTCAACTATGGTCATCTTTTTACATACCCCGACCAGATTGACGGCTCCCATAAAAACCTGGTGAGAAGGGCACTCTATCAGTATTTTCACAACGAGAGGGAAAGAGCAGACTCCGTGAAACAATCTACAATCAACTACTTATTAATCCGGGAACCACATATAGAATTTCCGATGTCACCCCAGCCCTATCTATGTAAAAAATTGGGCAGGTGGAATAGGATTCTATTATTTAGATTCAGGGACAGGAGCATTGTAAATCTTATCTGCTTCCCACTGGGTTACATTAAAAACTTGGAAAAATTAAATTGTCCTTGTGACCATGGTGGAACCCAGAGTATGCTCCATTTCATTTTTGGCTGTGGTTTCTACATTAAATTTACAAGGCACTACCTAATTCCATACTGTAGGAAATATGACTTGACTGACCACAACTATGCTTATAGACACTTTTTAATGTTGGGATCAGACAAATTAATTTTTAGAGTTAGTAGCTTTCTTAACGCTATTGTACGCTCACGCAGGTCTTTGAAAATCGATTAATTTTGTCTAGACATTCATTTTGCACTTTAAAGCATGATTTGCACAACTTAATATATTGCATTTGTCTTGCCTTCATAAAATTTATAGCCATCTTTTCTGCATACCCCTATATATTGTATGTATGATGGTCTTATGTACAGCTTAGCAAGAAGGTCAATTGTGTTTTCACTGTTGTTTTTATAAATTATATTTTTACATGTAACAAGCTGTGGCCCAAAATTGTAGTACCTAATGTGTATTTTAAAATTTAGTTTTTGTGCTTTTATGGATGGTTTTTTGAAATCCGAATAAAGTCTATTTGAATTGAATTGAATTGATATCTTTCCCCACAAAATCTCCAAACCATCCATCCAAGGACTCAACTGGACTGTTGATCTAGATAGCTTGCTTTTCTGTTTGTTGACATGCTGCCTGCTGCTCTCTGACTCTGCTGAAGTAGTGCTGGACTCTGCCTTCCCTCCAAGTGCTCTCCAAGGGCTTGTTGGCTTACCTTCTGATGCTTGAGACTCAGGTATCTCAAAGTCTCTACCCTTGCTCCTGTATCTGACTCACTAGAAGCAGCCCAGATACTTGCACCGCAGATTTTGCTGTATTTCCTGTCTGTGTGTAACAGGACCGGCGCATTGACCTGGTTGCGGGAGTAAAATTGGTGCATCGCATCAGAACCAGTGCTTTGCCTTCAGAGATTGACGCATTGGGTAGCGTATTGCCGCTGCTGCAGCTTGGTGAGATCAACGCATCCCCTCGACTCGATTTTCATCAACCTGTATGGAGTCTTTTTGTGATGTTTGCATTGTGTTACTGTGTGTGTGTGTTGCAGAAATACTTTACATATTGCCTCTTTAGATAAGCCTGACTGTTCTGTGTCAAACTACCAGAGGGTGATCACAGGTAATCTTTTAGTGTGTATCTAGCTTACACCAACTAGAGTGGTGGTTTCTGCCTGGCCTAGGTGTACAACTCAGACAACCAGAAATCTCATTTCTAACAGAATCTATTTGTGATGTTGTCATCATATGTAAGGTGAAGTGAAGGGTATTGGGGGAATAAAAGTTGAATAGCCCTCTATAAGTAACAGCTTGCGGGGTTTATAGGTTTTGTACCATTACTTAAGAGCTAATAACAGAGCCAGAGGTCCTGTCCTATGCCCTCCTCTTATTTCCCATTAACCTGCTTTGAATGGCCAAAAGCAATATACTGCTGACTAGTTGTGTAGGCTGCACCTAGCACTTTTCCTTCAAAATCACCTCCGCATAGTCAAAGGTGGTACTAATTGCAGGAAAGACCTCCCTGATCACTGAGCCCGGTGCTCATGCCCCAAGAACCTGATCGAAACCATCAAAGGCTTTGGGCATTCTGAGATCTCATGTTCCCCAGGAGGGTGTGCCCCTTGCTCATAATTGTCTGCCTTTGTTTTTTCCCCAATGCATGTCTGAGAATTGTTCTTAAATATTGTAGTGGTAGCTGGAGCAAACCTTTAAATCTGACCTTCACTTACACTGTGATGTTTCTCAAATTCCACTTACACCATTATAGAACCACAGGCCTTAATGGAAAAGCAACAAGATGCCACATCCAGCTTCCACCTCCATTTTCCCCAGATCCCACTGCACACAGTCAGTAACCATGCACATCTGGCATTCTGGGAACAGGCCATGACTGGTGGACATGCTCCTGCGCTGCCCTCATGACTAAAGAGCCCACTATACAATGAGGTGTAGGCACAGTGCGTGGCTCATGTCTTTGCTTGTTCCCAGCCTCCACTCCTCCAGAACCCTACTGTATGTTGTTAGAGTTCTTATGTGATTTTTTCAACTGTTCTTTTTTTGCAATTCTTCAACAACCATTTTTGGAACCTAGTGTACCAATGTGAGCTTTTATTTTGGAATGTTAGGGTGAAATGTATCCTTTTGGATGTCCTCTGTTCAACCCTGGGATTTAGGTGTGACATTTTGCCCCACATGGCTCCCTGTAAGATTTTTCCATGATGCAGAGCAAAACCGCCAATCAATGATACCCATTCAGATTGCGGCAGTCTTTAAGCCATTTAAGAGAACCTTAGGAGTGATGAGAAAGAAAGTTGTTTAGCAGATTCGGTTCTCAAAGGGCATTCCAGAACAATACTCCAAACCAACCGTCAAAATATGCATGTATTTACCTTTCAAAACCCACCTGACATCCTTTTTAATGCCTATATCTCTAAACTGCTGAATGGCTTTCCACCAGACCAAAAAAGAACCTATTCATGCCAGGTTTGGTGTAACTCCATATAGTGGCTGGAGCTGCAGTGAAGAGCAAAATTCCTATGGAAATTAAATGTGAAAATTCAAATTTTAGAACACTCCAAAATACTACACTTACACTTGATCGATTAGCAAAAAACCTTTCCACGAAGACGCTAAACCAGATAAGTAACTGCCAAATTTCAGACAGCCTTGTCATACTGTCCAAAGTTATTGGCAAATTAAAAAAAAAATCCTCTTGACAGTGCTGCTTAAATATAACAATTATTGTTGACTGTGACTTTCTAACTTTATTGACCTTTTCAATAAAGCATGCAAAAATGTATCCACTATCCAGAAATAAGCCAGTTAAATAGCAAAATGTAATTTAGTCACATAATTCTGTAATTTAACTTCACTCTATAAAAAACATTATAACATCCCCATTATTCCCTTTACAAGCTGCTTCACATAATAAGTTAATCTCATAAGTATCATTCCTTGTCTCCCTTCCAACCATGGTAAGATCAATTAGTTTTCTTTTCCGACTTGATAGTGCTGTGCAACTAATCAGGATGTGTAGTGTTCCCTGGTTTCCGCAGCAGAGGCACACTATCCACTAGGCCTGGGCTAAAATTCTGTTCTGCTCGCGGAAATTGCGATAATTTGACATTTTCGCGTTCCGCAGAGAGCGCAAAAATGTCAAAATTTCCGCAATCCGCATTTTACCGGAAATTTTTTGCTTGCTCGCACTGTAAAATAATACATTCTCGCATGCGCGCGATCGCCTTACCTGAATCCCCACGGTCGCCGACAAGTTTTCCCGATCCGGTCGCGTTATCCACGAGATGTTGGATTGTTGGTAGCCATTTGCGCTGTCTCGCGACAGTTCGCGCCCGCAGTAACGTCATTCGTCGCGCGATCACGTCTTTCTTCTCGCGATCATGCACCGCGAGACAAGTGAAAACAAGATGGCCGCGCCCGCGAGCAACCGCATGGGTAAGTTGGCGAGCCGCGACCACGCAGAAAATACCGCGAACGGGCGGGAAAAAAACTTCCGCATCTTCGCGATATTTCCGTGTGTTTGCGGAGATTTTTTAACATTTTCGCGATAATTTGCGAAAGTGAATTTCGCAAATTCCGCCCAACCCTACTATCCACAAAGAGTTATATCTTTCACTATTCCATATAATGCCCCTTGTACCATCAGCACTAGTAGGAATCCCTTTCAGGCATTTGTAAGCATCCTTCACAGGTAGTCAGGTAATATATTTTAATACAGGACTACTCTCACAGTGATGGCTCCTTATCAGGGGCTTCAGGTAGCAGCCCTGTCTCCTGAGAGGCCCTACATTCTGCCTCTTGCCCCTCCCTATATTGCACATTAGTTAATTTAGTAGTGTTCATGAAAACACAACTTTCGTGTTTTCAGGAACACTGCCAGTATGCAGGTCAGCCTTCTCTGCCTCATCCCTAAGATCCTGATGACAAGAGGCGGAGCAGGAGGTAGGCTGAACGACACTTCTTCTACAGCAGTGGCGTAGCAAGGTGGGGGCATTCCGCCCCAGGCGGCACAAGTTTTGGGGGCAGTGGCCAGTGGCCCCCTGCTCTTATCTGAGGCCATCACGGGCGGGAAACGCAGGGGACGACACAGGCGACCTAAGGCCTAGCTTCGCCACTGATCTGCAGTGTTGTTTAAAACACTTCACTCTGTAGGTGGATGTCTGGATTGCCAATATTAAGGGAATAGGTCAACTGCGATCCCCTCACACAGGCACTAGCTATTTTATTTAGCAGAAATACTGCACAATGCCTCAGGCAGTGCAGTATATCTGCTAAATGTGACTGCCAGGGCATACATTAGTTCATCCTTCAAGCCAATGAGAAGCCACACAGATTAGCAGAATCCCCAGCCCTGTCCCCTCTTTTTATTCGAGTTGTGCTTCCAGCCCTATTAAGAAGTTAATAGAGGGATTGAGGTAGGTCTTCCCTTTTCAAACATAGCCTCAGCTCTGCTGCTGCCATGAAGCCTCCGAGTTGCCAACAAAGGAAGCAAGGTCAGTAAAAAAAACATACTTAGTTTCTCTGTGCATGTGCGTATGTGTTTGTGAATGTGTTAGTGAGTGATTCAGCGTGAATGAGATTGAGTGAATATGTGTGTGTGAGTGTGTTTGAGAGTAAAAATGAGTGAGAATTTTAGTTTGTCTGAATATGTGAAAGTGAATGCAACGGACTGAATGAAGGAGTGAGTGCGTTAGAAGGAGTGAGTCATTAGATAGTGTGAGAGGGAGTGGATGTAGGTCAGGGGTGTAGCTATCAATTGTGTATCAGGTACAGTTGCACCAGGGCATAGAGCCAGTAAGTGTGGAGAGATGAGTGTGTGTAAGTGTGTTTGTAAGTGAGAGTATGAACCAGTGAGTATGAGTTCATTTTGTGTAAGTAACATTGAGTGGGAGCATTAGTGAAAATTAGTAAGTGAGTTACAGTGAGAGAGAGTCAATGTGAGAGGGAGAGAGTATGAGTGAATTAAAGGGTGTTACTGAGTCATGGTTGTTTGCATGATTTATGATTGTGATCCTGCTGCTGACCATGGCATAGTCAATATAATTTTGGGCTTATGGCGACACCAAAGGTAAGATGCTGCATAGTAAATATTTATTTGCACAAGGAAGACAACCCATGACAAAATGCAGGCCCTGCCACACTAGGAGCAGTTTCAGGCATGGGGGCCCCTGTAGAAAATGCTGGCACTTGCATATTGGAGGATATTTTTAGTAGGTGGGCACCCATGTCAAAAGGATGCATGGTGACATTGCAGGTAAATCTTGGCATAAGGGATGGCACTCACTGAAAAATGCAGGCCATGAAATACCTATGGAAAAAGGGTGGTGCTGGCATACTGGAGATAACCCTTTGCCTCACAGAGGGCCACTATGGCATATTGGGGCAGAGGGTGTGGGTTGGTGGAGGTAAAACATGATAAAATGCTGGCTGTGAAATACTAGAGGTCATATCTGACATACTGGCCATCTATGGTATATGGACAGTATCAAAGGCAGAATTCTGGTACTGGATTATTGAATTTAATTTTTGTCATGACATAATCAAAGGCAAAATGTTGCCACTGGCACAATGAAGGCAATTGTTAACATATGGGGTACTCTCAGGGCAAACGTTGAAAAATGGGGTGAACTCTTAGCAAGTATTACTCACCATCACTTTCAAAGATCTCCAGCTGCCCCTGCTCTAGAGTGAACTGCATATTTCTAGTACCATTGGCCGATGGCCTATGTTTCAAAAGGAATACACTGTAGAGTGGTCACACAAGACGTAATTATGTCCTTAATAGACTGCCTAAACACATCATTCATACTAAAATTATTCTAATGGTCTCTGCCTAAACCAAACCAGTCTTTAATTTTAATAAACAATTCTTATAAACAGTCTTTTGTACCCTCAGTGTGCCCTGATGGCCTTAAAGTATCATAACAAGCCTAAAGTTAAACTCATAATAGCGTACCAGCAATTTGAGAACACAAACCAATCTAAATTTAAATTCAATTTTAAGGGCCACTGATGTTAAGTGATTCACATACAGGCATTCGGCCCCATATAGCATACCTTGAAGAACCTTCTGCCTAAACTTTTCATTTCAAGGCCATCATAAAACCTTGGAAGGATTTACTTTCTTTTCAAGATCTAGCCTATTTGTGGGTGCCTGGCCACTATATTCCCTAAGCATGCAAGGTCTTTCACCATCTAAATACAACATCTTTGCTCAATAAATCAACCACTTCTAACTCTAAAAATCATGCTGCTAGATTTCTCATAGTTTACAAACATATGAATTCATAGGCAATGGGCTCAAGATTAATCATATCATAGCCCTAGCATTCTCCTTCAGACAATCCGACTGGGTGAAGCAATATTACCATGGAACCCTAGGATCTTCTGATATCTGGGCACACAGATCTTCCACACGCATAGTGACCGCCTGGAAGGAAACTTGAGTAAGGCTGTACAGACTCTCAAATCTCATGTTGCATTTTGAACCACCTTGCAGTTATCCTTGTCGGGACGTGTAGTGGATGCTAAGATGGTAATGCTGCTGTAAATTCTTTATTACTTTCTCAACATCATACTCATCATGCTAAGATATTCAGGGAGCTAGATGCCTTCCTCACCAATCTGCTCAGGTGCACACGATGGAGGTAGAGTGTTCTCTCCAAGATTCGACTGCTGAATGTTGAGGCTGGCTTGGGAGTCCCTGATTTTCTGGCTTGTTATTTTTCTGTGCAGTTTCAGTGATGGGTCTGTTGGCTAGCAGGACTTTACTTACATGAAACAGGCTTTTCTCAAGCCCAGTTTTAGAAGGGCGGTCTCCACAGACTACTCTTCCTTGGCCCTAGGCCCCCAAAGTGGGTGTCCTTGCTCCTCTCCCTGGCCCTGAGCTGTTACAAGCGTAATTTTTCCCTTGTGAAGATTCCACACACTTATGCTCCAGCAACCCTCCTTGTGGGCTGCCTACGGGGACCTAGAGCTTGTGGAGGGACGTGGGTCAGGAGATGGTGGGAGACCTGTTTTCAGATGCGTTCTTATCCCCCTTTTTGGGCCTGATGACCCAGTACTCTCTGTTAGGGGGTATGTTCCTTATGTATGTTTCTGTGCAGGGAGCGCACTGGAAACATTGGAAGGTCCATTGTGTCAATCTTGAAATAAATTAGATTCTTCAAACATCATACACTATTGGACATGCCTTTCACCCTCTTTGAGGCAAGGACTGGAAAAGAATTTTAGAATACCCCCAAGTTTTCTCCGAATACCATGTTCAAGTGTATAAAATTCCACATCCTACTTTGGGCTTATCTAACTCCACATAGGGTGCGCCTCGTTTGCACAATAGCAGTTGATGCTTGCCCTAGTTGCCGTGCCTCTCTGGCTGACCTGTTCCACAGGCCCTGGGCCTTCCTTGAGTTTCTCCTGGGCAAAGGTACTAAGGGACATCGCTCATTTCACTGATAGCACAGATATTGATGGTCTCAGGGCTTGACTTGTCAGACTTTTCCTAAGGCCAAAAGCTAAGATGGTTACCATGATCTTTGCTGAACTTGCCCTGATAATTGCCAAACATACCATATCCATGAGATGGAAGTCTTCCATGCCACTTCTACTGGTCACCTGGAGGAGAGAACTCCAATGATGGGTGCTAGCTGAGCGCACTGCCCTCTACACTGAGGAGAGTGATCTGTAGTGAATAACTGGGATGCAGTCACTCTTAGAGAGAATCAAGGATGATAAGAGGCTCCCTTGTTTGCCCCTCTAAACAACAGAGACGTGTATCTTTATTAACATGGACCGCTGATGTCCTCCCCCTTTCTTTGTATGTCCTTAGGGTCCTACCCAGAGATAGTTCTCACCCCCACATTATCTCTCAGCCTGATAAACAGCACCCAAGGCCCCATATCACAGATATCTGAAATATGCACTCAATTAGATTCAGTCTGTTACTCTAACACATTCTTGGGTGCTCCCCTCTTCCCCACACAATAAGGCACCTTCCTCATTGAGCAGGAGGGGTGGTTGAGGGGATATTGGTTTCACTTCTTGATATTTCCTTACTTTCTCTCTTCTCTTGTAACAGTCCAATACCTTTGTTGGAAATACTAGGCATACTAGTTCATGAGGTACCTTCCGCTCCCCAGTGGTTCCTTGGTCGCTGAACTACATACGGTCTATGCAACAATGGGATCCTGAATACAATTCTGGGCCAAGTGACATTGCTTATAATCATTATGTATTGTAGTTCACTTAATTTGACAGTATAACGTGACAGACAATCATCTCCATTTACATATTGTGACTCTGTTTTTAGTTTTCATGGAAAACAACAACACAAATATTTAAAAAAAAATAGATTGATTGGCAATAAATCTACAGATCTGCAAGAGATCTTTGGAGATCTGTTGACACGAGGCCAAAAATTATTTTATTTGCATAAAAGATCAATATGCAATGAGCGTGCCCAGTTTTGCAGTAATATAATACACCTGAGAAAGGACTGCAGGCATATCTCTGTTGCATAAATCATGTAGGAATGAAGCCAATTAATTTTGGCAGGAAATCTCAGAGCAGGAGAAATTCAAACTACATACCCAAAGAATGTCCCTCGCCTGCAGGATACTTTTGGCTCCTTCGCCTGGTGAAGATATCTATCTTCGTGCATAGACCCTTTTTTGGAGCTCGGATTCCTCCAGCGAGGCAAGGCTGTAAGCTGTAGCAGAACAGGGCTCCATGAGGCAGATACCTTCTCCACAACATCCTTGTTAAATGGATTTACTGCTGCAGAAAAGCTCAGAACAGGAGCAACCTGAATATTGGGCTCAGAGCAATGGACCTTCATTGGATTAACCTGGCAGGTTTTTCCTGGTCTTCTCTCGGTTTCTTAGGCAAATGTTTTTAAAAAGATTCTGAGACCCAGGTTTCGGGGTTAGGCAGGAGTGCAGTCTGGTGGGGTGCCTCTCGTAGATCCCAACAGGTTTTCTTACCCAAATGCCCTTCAAACCTCAAAATGTGACTACAAAGGGCACCAGGACACTACTTAGAAGTCAGGACTCACTCCAGTAGAAGCCACCAGCAGGGTCTAGGGCAGGTACAGTTGGTACTGATCAGCTGAGCTCTTCACTAAAGTGGATTTCTTGCAGCTTTTGTGTCCCAGTAGCATACCAGGAGGTCTGCCAGCTGACCCTTGGAGTCTGCTTCTCAGTCCTGAGTTCAAGTGGAATCAGGTCCAGCCTTTAGGGTTCTCCTCACAGGTCAGTCCTTCTTCTGTCTTCCACAGGTCCATAGTTGTTCTGAAAGGTACTAGGGGTGTATGCCCAGTGTCAGCCCGTGGGAGGGAGAAGCTCCTGGCCACCGCTAACCAATTGGGTAACAGATCCCTGGGAAGAATGTGGAGCAGGGATCCCACTTATCCACAACTCCTCCAGCAGGGGCTGGGATGTATATAGTTAATAATGCGTGACCATGCTGATGTGAGGTGCCATTGAAAGAGAATTTTAGAAAATAACTCTTTTTCTCGGGAGTAACATGCAAAATTATTGGTCCATACAAATATCTCCTGCCATTGGTGTGCATAAAGGGAGATACATTGGTTTTTTCACATTGCATCTGAAAGAGGAGCTTGTGTGTGCTAGGCTGGAAATTGAGAATTACATATATTCTGGAGACAAGGTGTTTAGTGGAAGAACTGTTTGACATGTGTTAGTTTCCTAGTTGCCCAGTCCTTAACACAAGTCTTGCATATCTAGTGTCTAATTTGTAGTTGAGAGCCCTCTGACTCTAGAATCTCATAGCCTAGCTTATTTCCTCAAATGAATTCAGGTGGAGCAAAAATCTTGAACTATAAAGCGTTCCCTCCACCTTCAGATCTGGAACTCACATGTTTCCATCACTGGTGTGAAGTTGGGGTTGCCAACTATCACCTTGAGGGAAGATTGTAGTCAGACAGTCTCTGTGGGCAATCGAGTCCCATACCCCTAAAGAAGCTCCAGTTTTGGGAACACATAGAGAAGGCAGACTTGAATGTTCGCTGGGACCCGTGGTATTTTGCCCAGTGGTCTGGATGCCAGGTTCTGGTTGATAAAGCACCATTTCTTATCCATTTCCTTTTTCAGGCGTACAATCAGACTAACTGCTTTGATGTATTGGCCTGCTACTTCTTGCCTGGGACTGAGAAGGACTTAAGCTGCTCTCTACATCTTTAAACCCAAGTTTCTCCAGAGCTTGCTGGCTTGTCCCCTGTTTTGAAGTCCCAGGGCCATCAAAGATTTCCTTTAACTCTGCAACAGCCCCCGGGCTCAGCCATCTGTGAGTCCTGACCTGCCAAGTGGTGCCAACCCAGTCCTAGGCCCTTGAAAGGTGATTTCTGCTGTCCAGAAAAATCAAAACCAGCACAGTGACGACTTGCCAATCAGAGCCGACACATTGCCCTTCGACGCAGGAGCTAATCAATGACATCGTCTCAACGGACTGTGTGGCTCAACGCCAACAGACTGCACTAGAGACCCAATTTCTAACAGCTACAATGCTAGTTTATTCTATAAACAAAACAACAAATAGAAGTCACCACCATCAATCAAGTGTCAGAAACAAGTGCTCCTAAAATAGTGGGAAGAATTACAATGTTGGAAGGTGTGATTTGCACAGAAGCTTCTGAAGTGTTATGAACGAGAGACCTGCAGAAGCTGTGCTTATAAGGCAGTTGAAAGTCTTACGGCAGAGAATGCAGTGTGTTGGATAGAACTCCATCAATTCTCATTGACTAGACTCAGGAGGGCAAGACCTGGAGGACAGAACCATGGAGGAAAGGAGGAGGAGTGATAAAAAAGAAAAAAATAGCAGATTATTTGTATTCACCGATTTAAGTATTTGTGCTACTGGATTACGCCCATGGTTGAAACTCTAAGTATAGAAGTAGAGTGAAGACTAGTATGCACTAGCTGCACATCCCTAACCATGAGAACTGATAGATAGCAAAGCATGATTATCGGTCGAACGGATGACCAATAGCAGACGAATACTGGTAGATTTCTTCCCTTTTTGGACCAACAATGCTAGGGTTTGGGGAATCATACTGAAATGTATGCCACAGAATGAATCACCCATACATTTTTTATTGGGTTTTATTTGATACCTTGGCAGCTAAGACAGAAAATAACTTTGAATACATTTTCAACTAACATCAGTGGTGACTGACCTTCTTGGGATTAGCAACATTGGCCTCAGGACAATTTGCAACATCCGGGCTTTGGTTAAATGTCACAGCTGACTGGATCCTGGCATGTAAAAGTTGAATTTAATGTGGAATCTAAAAGTCCTCAAGTTGAGATTTTCATAAATATTCTTCAAGTGAACAGGTTGAAAAGTGGCCTTGTGGCCATAAGTACAAACTCCTCTGGGGGAAGGGTTTCATTTGCATGTTAGCATTGGTCTGCTTAGTGATGGGCTACAGGATCTGCTAAAGCTCCACCAGATCCCCCGTGGTCAGCCTTCATCAGTTCCAAACTGTAATAAGGCAAATGCACTGTGTTTAAGTTTTGCACATATACATTTACAGTCTTTCAATGGCCGCCACAAAGCTGACATAGCTACTAAACCGACTTTTTGTAATAGGTTCTACAAGCACCAGTGTGAAAATAGATAATTAAAACGTATTTGAAGATTTTCAGATTTTACCTCAAGATGAAATTTACCACTGTGAGACTCTAAGTATCTTATTTCCCTTTTCTTGCTTAATTAACTAAGTCAGTTTTACCACTTCATTTCCATCATTAGTTTAAGGAAGAAAGTACATTTTACATATAATGTGAATTTAAAATAAGGCATGCACTTGAGATGTGCGCATTCCTCCAGAAGCATATCTTGATGCTAGAGGAGATATGTATTGTTACCCAGCACATTGCAAAGTTCACTCACAAGGATTTGAACCTGTGACTATGAGGTGAAACACTTTTTTTACCGTGGATGCATTTGTCCAATAAACCATCAGAACCCACTTTTTCAAACCTGAATTTTGATGCTGCAATTGTCATGCTTCCCTATTGCTCACAATATATGTACAGAATTAGTCTGCCCATTTAAACCATTACATTTCTTTGACCAGCCTCTTTCAGTCACCGACTTGAGACCTTGTCAATCACATCTTTGCTGAGCCCCATATGGTATTCATTTCTCTCTTAATGCTTGGTGTAGCTTTGCACATCCTCTCTGGTATTTGAATTGAACTACGTGAGGGAGTACTTTACAACTATAGCCCTCTCTGTCCCCTTCTGCTCAATTTCCTACTGTGATTCTCACTCGGATCCTCTTCTGTTCATCCTCTTTTGGCCTTCCCACCCCTCCTTCCTTCCCCTGTACACACCTCGATCCCCACCACCAGCCCCACATATATCGGTCTGCTGTGAACTTCTTGTTCCTCCCACCTACCTTTCCCTCCAAGCAGTTTCTCATAAGTGTCACTGGGACCAGGTATTTGTTTTTTTTTTGGGTTCATAGAAACAAAAGACAGGCTATACTGCAGGTTCCGGTGTCTTCAACAGTGTATATTTTTGTTTATATGTCAACAAAGTTTGAGTTGGAAGTGAGCCTTCATTATTGTCCATCCTTTCTTTCTATGTCATAGAAACTAAAGAATGACTATAATGATGGCATTCTTGAAATCTGGCCTTTATTTGAAATAAGAACAAGCATAAGGCAGTCTCGAAGGCAAATAAACCATCAATATAGTCTACCTTTTATTTCTTGTCTGGCTTTAATGTGTCTACCCTGTATGTATTAGCAGGTTAAATGTAGACCTATTGCCTTTACCAGTGCTTATTCTGATACACTCTGAAGAGAGATCCACGTTATATTTGTTCAGCAAATACATAAAGAGAGAGCAATGGGAAAGAAGCATCGATTTCAAGACAAAGCTTTGGTGCAGCCCCAAACTTTAATTATTGGAGCTCTGCTGAATACACTAAAACTGCATTGCTCTTATATGCCTGGCAGAGAATTTACAGTCTGCGTGTACCAGAGAGCTCCTCGCAACCTTTGAGCGGCCATTCCATTCACCTGCCTCTGGCGGTGCATCAATCACCCTATAGGGGACACTTTCACAATCCGCCATAAACTGGGCAGCGAGTGTTTGATTTCAGAGGCCTTTATTTGCAGGCTCAGTCGCTTTTATCTGTGCAGGAGAGGATACTATTAAAAGCTGTCCAAGGGTTTCTGCAAGTAGAAGTCAGGGGAAGGGAAATGGTTAGTTCTAAGACCTCACAATAACTACCTGGGTACATATGGGGCAGCCTTCTACAGGGGGCACTAGACTGTCTCTGCAAGCAGTAAATGTAGACCCATTGCCAAGAGAAGAGGACAGTAAAATATCACTTTGTTCACGGTAACAAAATTCCTTGTGCCGGTCCTGAAAGGGAACCCTTTTTGGGGGGGAGATTTATACAGCACGAACTGAAGGGATCAAAGCGCTTTACATGAGCACCAGTTGCGTTACAAACGGACACAGGGCCAGCTTTAGAGCTGGTGGCGCCCGGTGCAACAATCATTTTTGGCGCCCCCCACACCCTATGATCGCCTACTCGGATTCTCTCACTACCCTCACTACCACCGTGCAAAAGTGCCCCTCATCTATCCACTCATAAGTTATTGCTAAACATACTGTCCCTCCTGAGGTCAGCGCCCCCCTCCAAAGGTCAGCGCCCAGTGCGACCGCACCAGTCGCACGGCCCTAAAGCCGGCCCTGAACGGACACATTCATTTTTGTTAGGCATGTGGATTTTAAGTGATTTGTCCAGAATCCCCGGATATTGAGTGTTCTTGCCAAGGATGGAACCCGGGGGGATATTTAAAAGAAACCCAGCGATAATCTCACGCAATGTGGCGTTAGCTTGTTGATAGGGCCCCACAAACCTAGCCATGATATCCACCTTCCATAGGATATCATGGCTAAGTCAGTCCTGAAGCAGGCATAAGGAAAGTAGCGATAACAGGGGTTATCGCTACTTTTCTTGCCGCTATGCTTCATAGCGTGGAGCTTGATGATAGGAGAAATGTCGCTTAGCGACATTTCTCCTGTCATGTCAGGTCAGGAACGCCCACTTTGCATCTCGTTAGAGATGCAAAGCTGGGCGTTAGGAATTCCTACGCTAACGCAAGTTTTCACGCGTTAGCGTGGCCTAGCTAATTAGGCGATAAAATTATCGCCGCTTTTCAGCCGAAAACGCCCGCAAAAGCGGCAATAATTCTATCGCCTCGCCTTGCTGATATGCCCCATAAACCTTACAAGCTGTGTTACAGCTGGGCGCAGTGGTGTCTTTGCAGGAGAGATCACCTCTCACAATTACAAGTTTACCAGCCGTGGACTTGCACCAGGCAAGCACTCACCTGTGTGTAAGCGCTGTTGTTTCGCGCTAAACAAACCCTCCATATTCTGCAAAACGCCTTCCCCTCCAGCGCGGCAAAGGTGTAGCCACGCCCACTGTGAGGCCACGCCCACCGACCTATTACTTAAACGCTCGGAAAGCGCACCGATCACCACTAACTGGAACCCCTCTGAGGCGGAAAGCCGGAGGTTTTGCTAATCACCTCGCATCTCTTCTTTTAAAAATTGTTACCTTTGTGCTGTGTTTTAATTACAAGTGTTATCTACTCACCTGTGTGTAAGCGCTGTTGTTTCGCGCTAAACAAACCCTCCATATTCTGCAAAACGCCTTCCCCTCCAGCGCGGCAAAGGTGTAGCCACGCCCACTGCGAGGCCACGACCTCAACAACTTGTACAAATGTGCCGACCCCCCCAGCGCAGCGGACGAGCGCAGCGGGAGCGCCGTTTGCGCGCCTAAGACAAGCCCGTCTGCGCCCGTCCGCGGCAGCCCGGGGCCTGGGGCCATAACCCCTGGCCACTTTTACAGTTACTCCACTCTCTCATTGCTTTCACTTAGGCCTACTGACAGCGCTGGACCCGCACCACCCGCTTTTGTTCTAAAGCGTGCTGCCACTTACGGCATTCTGAAGCCCGAATTCTCTCTCGGTAAGGCCCCTAAGCCCAGGTCTTATGCACTTCATCCTACTTCCAATGAATCTGAGGCCATTCTCAAATGCCTATACCTAAATACTAGATCCATGGTTAAACATCATCTGGATATCTTTCTCCTGCTTCAGGAGGAACAACCTGATTTTTTGTTTCTTTCTGAAACATGGCTTACTGAGGGCTCCTTACCCGATATCTTAGCGGCAGTTCCCTCAAACTACTACATTTTACACGTCGACAGACCAGCCGGTAAAAGAGGCGGGGGAGTTGCTGCAATTATTCGCAGCACCCATAAAGTCTCCTCTCTACCATCTTTTGACATATCAGGAACAGATAACTTGATTTTTAAAATGGATACTGATACTGGATCATTACTCTTCATCCTTATATACCGCCCCCCCCAAATTACGCCCTCTTTCTCGGCCTCCCTAGCTGAACAACTTGCTCCTCTGATAATCTCCCATAAGAAAACTTTGCTGTTAGGAGATTTCAACCTTTGGCTGGACTCCGCCGAGTCCGACTCTCAGGCAGCTACGCTGAAAGAAACCCTTCTCGACATGAACCTCTCTCAACATATTCACCTTCCTACTCATGTCAAAGGGCACAGCCTAGATCAAATCTGGTCCCAAAACATTTCCTTGGCTATTCAGTCTATCACGCCCTGTGTTTGGTCGGATCATTATTTGATCAATTTTACTATGACTACCGGGAGAAGTAGAAACCCCCTGCCCAAACCAGGAGGAAAAACTAGAAGGTGGAAGAATGTTGATGTCCCTGCTTTTATTTGTTCATTAACTTCTTCCCTTCCCTCGTTTGACCGGGACACCGAAAAGATGGAAGAAGCTTTCTCAGGGTGGTTACTTCAGGCAGCGGACGCTCACGCTCCATGTACCTACTCTTCACGCTCTCGCCCCAATGACGCCCACAGGTGGTTTACACCTTTTCTGAAAACCCTCAAACTTGAGGTCCGTCAATTGGAGCGTAAGTGGCGTACAGCCTATTCAGAACAAGATAAGATTAACTATTGCAAGGCTCGCAAAAACTACCAAAAGCTTATCCTAAAACACAAAACCGACTATTTTTCGGAAAAGATTCTCAAGGCTCACAATCAATCCAAGGAACTG
This sequence comes from Triturus cristatus, assembly GCF_964204655.1. Classification (NCBI taxonomy): domain Eukaryota; kingdom Metazoa; phylum Chordata; class Amphibia; order Caudata; family Salamandridae; genus Triturus; species Triturus cristatus. The sequence continues at coordinate 370,086,458 of NC_140584.1, read as the reverse complement.
TTCAACATTGTGGAAGATCTCAGCACCAGTGACAGAACCTCCCTCCCGACAGTTCCCACTCAGGAACTTTGTAATTCATTAAACTCCTTTTTCTTTGACAAAATCTGCACCATTAAACAAAACATTCCTACCACTCAGTCTCCTCTTTTATTTGCAGACACTTTTTACAACCCTGCTACTTTGCACTCCTACCCTCCCATTGATAACGTTATTCTATCTTTACTTTTTTCTAAAATTAAATCCGGCTCCCCTGATGACATCTGTCCCCCTTACATCCTGAAAGAAGTGGGCACCATCATCCCTGGGGGCTTACTTCCCATGCTGAATGGCTCACTTGCTCAGGGTAAAGTTCCCAACAACTTTAAGAAAGCCCTCCTTATTCCCCTCATAAAAAAGGCAGGAGCCAACCCATTAGACCCACTCAATTACAGGCCTATATCTTTGCTGCCATACTGTGCTAAACTTTTGGAATCTCATGTATGTGACAGCATTTCCTCATTCCTTGAAAAGTCGGAATATCTAGCACCTAATCAGGCCGGTTTCCGCCCTTGCCATTCTACTGAGGCGGTTATCCTCTCGGTGCAGAATACCCTTAGGCGGAATGCGGATGAAGGGATCCATCAAGCTCTGGTACTCTTGGACCTTTCTGCCGCCTTCGACACGGTCGACTATACCATCCTGGTCGACCGTGTCGAACAGGCAGGCCTTAGGGGCCCTGCGCTGAGTTGGATCCGTTCTTTTATTACTGACCGTACTCAATCGGTCAGACTGGGCTCCTTCACAGCTCCCACCATACCTACCATCTGTGGGGTACCCCAGGGCTCCTCGTTGTCTCCCTTGCTTTTTAATTTGTATCTACGCCCTCTTTTGTATTCCCTTAGGCACGCTAAGGTTACCATTTTTAACTACGCCGATGATTTGCAGCTCATCTTTCCTCTGAACACCAAGGACTCTGTGGTAGAATTTCAAAACACCATGTCCCACATTTTGAGTTGGATGAGCTGCAATCACCTGAAACTTAACCCAGGCAAGACCGAACTGGTCTTGCCTGGACAGAGCACCCTCAGCTGGAACCCCAGTTTCTGGCCCGCCTGTATGGGTGCCCCCCCATCCAAATCATCCTCGGTTAAGAGCCTTGGTGTTTTCATTAGTGAGGATCTCTCTCTGAAAAAACAGGTCGGAGCGGTTGTTTCCTCTAGTTTCTTTCAGCTGAAGAAAATAAAAAAAATCGCCCGCTTCTTCTCCCAAGCTGCTCTCACTCAGATCGTCATCTCCCTTGTTTTGTCCAGATTGGACTTTTCCAACAGTCTTTACCTCGGGCTCCATACTGGAGAGCTAAAACGCCTCCAGCTGGTTCAAAACCAGGCAGCCAGACTTCTCTTGAACATCCCTAGAAGGCAATCAGTCAGATCTGGCTTGAAACAGCTGCATTGGCTCCCGGCTGAGCAACGCGTGACCTTCAAAGCTGGGTGTATTCTCTTCAAGTCTCTACATGACGTCGGCCCTATTTTTATCAGAGACCTATTTAAAAAATACAGCCCCTCCCGTAACCTCCGGTCTGCTCATAAAGCCCTTCTGACTATTCCCTCGTATAAGAAGAAGCGGCTCGGAGGCAGCTGCTTTGACCTTCTTGCAGCTGCCTTCTGGAACTCTCTTCCTCTTCATCTGAAACTTAGTGACAACATCCTTAGCTTCAGACATTCTCTGAAGACCTGGCTCTTCTCCCAGGCGCATCACTAGTTGTCTTTTTCTTCACCAACCGATGGCTTCGCCTGTTCCTTCCTACAGCGCCATGAAGCCTCCGGGCGTACGAGCGCTTAATAAATTTCATATAACATTAACATTAACATTAACATTAACTCCTTCCTTTCCCCTCACAAAGTCCAAGTGCTGAAATCAGATGAAATTTGGAAGCAGAAACTGCTGAATTCAGGAAACAATGCAGGAAAGGGCCCAGTAATTCCAGGATCTATGTGTTATTCCCAATTTTGGGGCTTGCCAAGTCATAATTGCCTGGTTCAGGGGCGGGAATACCGTTTGGAGACAGTAATTTGAAACTCGAAATTGCTGTGCCCCCAGGACTGGGAGACTGCGAACTGTGTTATCGCTAAACCCATTCTTAATCAGCTTGTCAGTCTCAATTACAAGGAGAAGGAGGGTAAGAAAACATATTTGAAGAACAACATGATTTGGATCCTGTATGGTCTTTAGCTGTCTGTCTGTGTATATGTAATGAGATTGGGGAGCTATTATAAATTGTGTAGCACATTACGAGGCACCATTGAATAGTTTTGTAAAATTGTAACAACTATTGTCAAAGAATAGAGACCAAAACTCCTAAAACAAGCATTGGCAAAGCCACTAGGTCTCACCTTTGTGAGCTATTGGCTTTGCCAGTGGTTTAAAGCCATGCCTAGATGCTGTGAAGCGTAGCTAACATAAAGAAAAAACTTTGACACAGGGCCAGTGCTTGATTTGTAAAAATAAAATAAGTGCCAGGGCTCTCGTCAGGAGGCCACTGCAGCTTGCACCACACATTGCCCCTACCATGCTGCCAGTGATAGTATCAACACAGCTACTAACCAGCACACTCCTACAAGTGAGACAATTCAGACTATTCCAGGCCCCAAAGCTATAGAAAGGGCTTGGGCGGCAGGTAACAGTCATTTTTAAAGTATACTAAATGAATAATTGATTGTTGTTGTTCTCATCTCTAAACTTTCCAAACAGCGCCACCTTGTGACAGACTGTCACAGGCGCCGGTGTTGACAATTAAGTACCAGTGCCGAGCACAGGAAACCACTTGCTCAAATTAGCCACTGGACACGGCCATCCATGTCATACTGTAGGTGCTTTTTTGCTTTTTAATTAACAATAGAGTTGGATTGGTAATTAAAAAGAAAAGAAAACTTGCAAACATGCTTTTTAAAGTGGGCGGGGAGCAGAAGCAACAAATGGGAAGGTGTGAGAACATGAAAGCAACACAGGGGTGAGTCAGTGCAGAAGCACCATGGAAGGGAACGCAAAAGCGATAGGGGGTAGGGCTGAACGAGTCGCAAAAGCTACATAGGGTTTGAGAGAAGCAGCATAGAGGTTGCTGGGTGGGGGAAAGCAATGGTGAGAAACATACAGGCGAGCCCAAGAGGGAGGGGGTGGGGAGAAAGAAGCACACAGATGACAGAGAGAAACATTGAGTGGAGGGGGAGAGAAGAACATGAGGGAAATAGCTTGAAAAGACACAAACTTTCGTGGAGTGCTTAACTCAAAAGAGGTAAGTTAATGTTAATGTTAATGTTAAACCATTTATAAAGCACACAGCTGCCCCAGCGAAGGGGCGTCCCAGCGCTGACAGCAGTTTCCAAGTGGAGTCAGGTTAGACCATGGGAAAAAGAAAAGTTTTGATAGCCTTACGGAAGGATATCAAACAATCTAAGCTGCGGATCTGCAAGGGGAGGGAGTTCCACAGCTTAGCGGCAAGAAGACGGAAGGACCTGCCCCAGCTCTAGTTCGCTTAACTCGGGGGACAGTAGCCAAGATCAGTTCGGACGAACGCAATATGCGGGCAGGGACATAAGGAGTAATCAGGCCCGACAGGATCTCAGGAGTGGAAAACTTTAAAATTTTAAAGGTGAGGCATAAGGTCTTGAATTCGACCCTTTTTGAGATAGGGAGCCAATGGAGGCGGCGTACGGCACCCGTTCCAGAGCATGTTCTTGAGAGTCCGAGTAGGACTCGTGCAGCTGTATTCTGGACACGCTGCAGACGGCTCAGTTCCGCTTTATTGGCGCCCAGCAGCAAGGAATTTGCATAATCAAGTCTAGATAGAATGGTAGCCTGGACTATTAGTTGACGTGTCGTCGAATTGAAAAACCCTAGAATAGGCCTCAGACCCCGTAAAAGACCAAAGCAGGTGCCAGCAATTTTCTTGGTGTGATCTTGGAAACCCAGGGTAGAATCGAACCAAAGCCCAAGATTCTTTACCACCTGCTTAGGGGTAGGGGCAGGGCCCAGAGAAAGAGGCCACCACTGAGTGTTCCAAAGCCCCTTATCCTTCCCCACCAGTAGCACCTCTGATTTACTGGCGTTGAGCTGGAGACAGTTCTCCGTCAACCAGCCTGCAACCGCCTCGAGGCCCTTCCGAAACTGGGTGGCGTCGTTGGCATGATCATCCGAAAGGGCCACCACCATCTGGGTGTCATCCGCGTAAGAAACCATGGTAAGACCATGGTCACGTGCGACTACTGCCAGGGGTTGCACATAAAGGTTGAACAGAGCCGGACTTAAAGCCGAGCCCTGCGGGACCCCCTGCTCAATGGGCTGGATGGAAGAAGCGAAAGGGGGGGCATAAACCTGAAATGATCTATCTGACAAGAAAGATCGAAACCATTCCAGAGCAAGATCTTTTACTCCAGCTTCTTCTAGCCGGCGCAGTAGGATCTGATGGGAGACCGTGTCAAACGCGGCACTCAAATCAAGCAATATGAGTGCCGCTGTATGACCTTCATCTAGAATGGAACGCAGATCCTCACTCACTGCTAAAAGAGCTGCTTCGGTACTGTGGCCGGCGCGGAAGCCATTCTGAGATTGGTCTAAGACCTTATTATTATTTAAAAAGTCTGAGAGGACTTTATTGACATGGGCCTCCGCCACTTTAGCAACCCAGGGCAAAAGAGAAATCGGTCGAAAGTTCTCGGGCTTGGTGGGGTCCAGTAACGGTTTCTTTAGCAGTGGAAGCACCTTGGCCTGCTTCCAGGACAAGGGGACCATTGCCTTGCCTAAGTAGTGCTTGAAAAGCAAGCACTGGAAGCAGCAATGCCAGCCAAAGAAAGCAACGGTGAGGAAGCACTGCTCCTTGGGAGGGACAAACACATGATTGGCAAGCTGAGACATGAATAAGAAGCAGACAAATGAAAGTGACAAGGAAATCTAACCAATGGTAGGCAATGGGAATCTTAAGAAAGAAAAATGTATGCTTTCAGCTCTACATTATTCACAATGTTATTCACTAACAATTGGTAAATATGTCTTCACTCACTTCCTATGATGTGAAATGACACTCATTTGTTCTGTGCATCCAAGTAATGCTCAAACGTCTGTCTGTACTCAGGCTTCCAGTGAAAATAGCCCTGCAGAAGAGAAAGGCACATTCCATAGTCATTATGTACCATCCGAACAAGAGGGAACTTCAGGTGTCCTTATATTAGACCTTGAACAGAACTAAAGTCCTTTTACTAAATTAGTATCAGTGGAGTAAACCTGAATTTGTGTTAAGTGGTGAAGCCGTCTTGATACATAAGGGAACTATTTTCCACTCTTTTAATTTCATTTAAATACTTTAGGTTATTGTTTCTCTATTTCAGACAAAATCCTTCCTGTAGGTAATATTTACACCAGTTGGAAAATAGTTCATCTCTTAAACTGAATGAATACCGCAATCAACAGCTTTCTACCAACAATGTACATATAAACGTTTCAGCATTTTACTGAAAGCAATAGAAAAGCTTTATTTGTTAACGTTTCTAACCAGGCTGCAAAACAAACACGGAAACATAGCTCTATACATTCCAAAGACCATAAACAAAAGACTTGAGGTTGAGAAGTGCTCAGATATGAAGTAAAAAATCTCCCACAGGTCACTCTTGTAGAGCCCCAGGAGAATTAGGATGGTAAATTGAAAAATAGTAGAGGGACTCTCCTGGGTATTGGGGCCTGCCACTTCTCCTGGATCCCCCCAGGACAAGCCTGATTAATGAGCCATGCCCCTACCCTGCTGGGGCACTGTGGTTGCAATATGCCAATTATGGCAGCTAAAGTGCCTTCTGGAGCATGCCTATAGCCTTTGGCTTTCTTTCTGAACCCAGCCATGCCAGAAAATATTTCCCTTTTGTTACGTTTCTTATTGCTCAGAAAAGGGGTGCCCTTGCCCCACATGTAGAGCACTTGGGTGATCTTTCCTGGTCTTGCAGAAGCCCAAGTCCAAACAGCCAGGCCGGCTCACCCTTCCTTCACCCAGCGCACTTTCCTCTGCACTGGTGGGGGATTCAGCATCATTCCTCTCTCCTGCCTCTCCTTCTCTACATGCTGCTTGACTCCCAGCATGGGGAATGAGGCAGGAAAATACGTGCTGCAGTGGCTGGGTTGGGAGAGCCCCCTCCCACCTTCAGGGCTACCCAGGAAGACACAGGTGTAAGACATTGGGTTGTTGGCTGACTGGGGTGTGAGTTCTGGTCAAGCAACAACCACAATCCTTTTCAGAGTAAGTGGCGCTCCGCCAAGGCTGAGGAACGTCGCACCAGTGCTCTGCGAGCAGTGTAAAAAGGAAAACGATAAGAAGAACGTTTTCGTTTTCTTTTCTGCTCGGGTGCAGGGGAGATGCGGGAGGGCCAGGCAGGCCAGTGCGGGGGGCAGGGGACGAGTGTAAAGCACACTCTAAAGTGCACATGACGGTTTGACTGGCACAAGAGGGTCAGTCAAACCGTCATGTGCACTTTGCATCTTCCCCACCAGGCTGCATTACACAGCCTGGTGAGGAACATGCAAAGCCTCCAAGCCTCTGTCTGAGCGCCGAACCAATAGCGCTCAGACCAATCACAATGCTGCTTAAGGCAGTGCTGTGATTGGACAGGGGCTTCTGGGAGGCTGGGAGTTCCCTGTTGCGGTGAGGAGACGGAGCAGAGGTTGCAGTACCCAGCGGCATTCAGGTAAGTGAGATTTTCTTTTTTTCATTCATCCTTCTGCTTCTCCCCCACCCCCTGTCCCACCACCTGTGCTTAGTAGTGTTGCTACTGGGTATGGCACAAGCATACCCCAAAGTAACCTGTGCTCAACCCCTTGCTATCTTAGCACAGAGCAGTCAGGATTAACTTAGAAGCAATGTGTGAAGTATTTGTGCAGCCGTATACCACTTTTTCTACTTACATTGACCTTTCATAACAAGGTTTTTCACAGCCTAACTTTCTGATATCAGGTTATTGCGGGTTAACTAGTGACCACAAGGGACAGCATTTCCACTAATTTTAAAAACTCGGGGATCCTTCGGAGACGCATCTTTTTGCCACACACTGAGTAGGTTTTTTATGTCAGCATGACTAACATCATCATTGTTCACGATGCAAGTTACAATATAGTTTCCCACACATTTTATTTTAGTCTGATTTCGTTCTCGTGCCATTGGATTGAAGGTAGTTCACCTATAATTCCGGCTGCAAATTACTATTCATTTAAGAATGTTTGGCTTTACAGCAATTACAGTGCATGCTGGGCACCGTAGTCACTTTAAATAGGACACGCACATCCAAAGACATAGTGGTATGCACATGGCATAAGTGAATGCTGGCTTAAGTCCCCGTTTGGGTTCCGGATTGATATATACAGCATTGCAGCTATTGATGCTTTTGTACGAATAATCAGCGCAGTCCGTGCAGGTAACAGTGGTGAGGCGGTGAGGCCGCGTGGAGGGGAATTTTGAGGGACCATACCGATGGAAAATAAATTATTTATTTAATTTTCCCTTGGCATCGTCCCTCGAAATCGCCCCCATGCAGCCCCACCGCCCCACCGCTGTAACCTGCATGGACCATGGCTGCAAATAATTAAATGACTACCCCCTTCCCCGAAGGCCACGAAAACTACCACGGATAGGGCACGCTCTTCCTCTCTGGAAGCACTATGCAGTTTGCATTTCTCTGACAGACACATCTATTTTTCAATAACTCATTTTCTTCTGAGTGTGGTTTGTTTTTACTAACGCACCGGTCAATTTCAGGAGCTGGTCAGCCGATAAAGCACTTTATGGATATATAAGTAGAAGGTTCCTTCCTTCTTGTATCTTATCCCGCTATCTCTAAAGTTCTTGCTTCTTGTTTAAATAGGGTTTCACTTTCTCAGTAAATTATATTGACATAGCATTGTTCTGGTGATTCACCTATAGCTACCCCTGATGAAGGGTGCAATCCCCCAAAATCCATTGGGTTTCTACAACCAAGCTGCTATAACAGCATTAATCTACATCTGAATGTACATTGACAGCACGGCGAATGTGAAGGAACATTTGTACGACACTTCAGTTAAAGGAATAATGTACAAGAATTTCCTATGATGTTATTAAATATTGATATATGTTAACATTTTTTACTTTTTGTTAAAATTAATTGAATTTGAAATACAATGTGTGAATCTTAGCCTATGAGCTTTTTAGTTGTGCGCTTTGGCTCTAGCTAAGTGTTTGGTTGTCTAATTTCTTTCAAGTTTTTCATGGCGACAGGCAGGTTCTGTTCCAAGGCAGTACACTCTCACAGTTTACCTTGATTAAGTTGAACACAACCAGTGAAATTTGAGTGTACAATATCACCACAGTTTTTTAATATGTTTATTTTGCCAGGTCAAAATTGGCAGATTGACCTGCACACATGCTCTGCAATGGCACGCCTGAGGCATATTTTAAGTGCTTCTTAAGTGGGTGGCACAATCATTGCTTCAGGCACGCTAGTAGCATTTAATTTACAGGCCCTGGGCACACATAGTGCCTCTTGACTAGGAACTTATCATTGAATTAAACATGCCAATTGGGGAAAAGCCAATATTACCATGTTTAGAGGAGCACAAGCACTTTAGTACTGGATAGAAGTGGTAACGTGTGTAGAGTCCTAATGCCAGCAAAAACAAATCAGAAAAAATGGGGAGGAAGGCAAAAGGTTGGTGGGAAGACCACCCTAAGTCTGACAGGTGTAACACCAGAGGTCTCCCAGACAAGGAAGTCAAGCCCTGTGGTGGTCCACACATCTGCTGCTCGGGCATAGTGTATCTTCCCACCGGTATGCACCTGTAGATTAGGCAACACATGGGGCCATGGCCAGGTGCAACCCCAATGGTCCTGGTGGAGACTGGACAACAAATAGCAGTGCCCCTTCACCACAGAGCACCACTGCTACAATGAAAATCACTATTCACAAATGGAACACAAAAATAATAACATCTCCAGACCCAGTGGAATGAGATAGGGGTTTCACTGTTGTGCTTGTGGTGGTGTAGCAAGGAGGGTTGGGGAGCGGTCCGCCCCGGACGGCACGAGTTTTGGGTGCCTGCCCCCGCTCTTCCATCTGTTTGCTGTGGACGGCAATCGCAGGAATATCGCCAGCACCCTCACCCCCACTCTTACGGCCGCTGCTGGGCGGCAAAGTGGCTAGCTACGCCACTGTGTGCTCCTGGTGGCATGCTCTAGCTATTTATTTAGAGAGTCTTCTGTCCTTAATATACTTTTTGTAAATTTCTGGAGCATATTTTCCACTGCTCTCCCTCAGATGAGGGTGAACTCACAGCCTCCCCACCTACCCCTTTAGCTCCTCAGCCTGATTTGCAAGGCTCCTTTGCAGCTCTAGCATGCAAATGCCTGTTACAGCAGCAGGGAACTGTACAGAATCTATAACCTGCCATTCTGTCCTGGTAATATCCTTGACCTCAAATCTCCCTTCAGAAGCACCTGTGGCCCTCAAGGCCATTTGCACAGCTTGGCTGCGCTTCCCAGTCCCTACTTACAGGCTGCCTGTGTGTCCAACAGGAGTAAGAGGTCCACCTCCAGGTATCCCCACCACAGGTCCGGTCCACAGAAGTTCCAGAAGAACTGTTTCTTCCAGGACACCCAGCAAGTCCACCCTCCACTGTCCCCCAAAGGAAGAAAGGAGTGCAGTGTCACTGGCCCTGAAGACAAGGTCCCAACAGAGTCCAAGAAAGTACAAGTTCACAGTGTACCACCACTCCAGGCAGGGGTGCGTCCATGCAGAGTATTTGCTTCCTCTTATACTCCAGTTCCCAGTACCTCTCAGCACTTCTTCTCTTGTGCATGGGCTTAAAAGTGGAGGGTCCTTAATACATCCTCTGCACGGTATCCTGGGGTTTTCCAAAATGGTGAATTCATGCTGTTGTCAGTCACAGTTGCCCCAGAGCCTGTAGCTGCTCCCATAGCTGACACAGCAATCTAGTTCCTGCCCTCCAAAACGTCAAAAGGGAGTCCCTCCTGGGAGTGGTGCTAGAGACATGGCTGCTCCTCTCTGTTTTGTGAGAAAGTGCTTGCCCAGGCTTGTCAGTAAGTGTGAGTTAATTAGCTGATGTAAATTCCTTCTTACCCTCTTTCTCCCCCGGGAGACCCCCCCTAAATGGGCCTATTGTCTGAGTGAGGCTTTGAGCTATCTGCTGGGCCACATAGTAATTACCTTGAGCCAGCAGGGTAGTGCGAAACATGAATCTAATTAAGGGCTAACTCAGGAACATATTTCAACACTCAAAATAGATGAAGATTCGCAAATAACGACCTTTTGACATATGGCATATTGTGTTATGAGCTTTTGTATAGCCTACTAGCTGTATGCTACTGTAGTGCGTTCATGCCCTTTCCATAAGTTTCTGTGATTTCCATTCATCGATTATATGTGTTTGTGTTTAGTTAACTAGAGATGTGTTTGTTAAATGCCTAGTTTAGTAATGGGTTGTAATTGTATTGGTTACCATGAGGGTACAATGGGGGATTTTTCCACTGCTAAGCTACACAAATGCATATAATATGGTATATATCAAAGGGTTCTGAAGAATGGCTTTTGGTAGTCTGTTAAAAAAATGACATAACTAAATAATTAGAGGAGAACAGTAAGTAAGGGAATTGGAAGCACGTGACCTGTAACAAACTGTGCCCTGAGGCATAGGTTTGTTAGGCATACTCCACTTAACTTAACATGCACTGGTTAGGGTGGCACATTCCAGGTTGATGTAGTAACGTTGTTGGGGGTAAATAAGCCTCCGACACCGTTTAAAGTATTAACATGTTTAACTATTCCCGAGTGCTGGGAATACGTCCGCTCGCTACCATTTACCCGCGGCATCTAAAATGGCCACCTACATTCCCGGCATGCCTCGGCGCGCCGCTCAAACAACAAGAGCGCAACACCACATATCTCCCCCCTTTGGACACCCACCAATTAACAAGTAGGAAACAGTGAGCAAAATTACATTACAGTCTTACTTGACTCTCATGTCAAAGTCTTCAAACCTCTTGGGCACTTTGACCAGTCTGCCCAGCCTTGTTCTGGAGTGTGTAGGGGGGATGGCCGCACTCTGGTCACTTATTGGAAGTCCTCCTCCTACCTTTGCTTCCCCTTGCGGCTCTCTCTCACTCACTCTGACGCCTGGGTTCCTCGGTGTGAGCTGACTGGTTGTTTCTACGTCTCCGCTCTCTCCTGAAGTGTATTGGTCTTCACTACTTCGCTTGGTAGTGGTGGGCCCTTGTACTGTGTACTCCAACTCCGGCACCGTCCCAGGCTCATTTCCTTCCTCTGGGGTAGACGAACTTCCACTCTCCGGATCTTCCCACTTCATGATTCTGTTGCATCATTGTCACAGGTAATCACCCGTGGAATTCCCTCCCTCAAGAATGTGGAGGTGAAAAATGACAGCACCGCCTCGGTGTCAGCTACTTCACACACTTCCACTTCAGGCCACTTAGAGTACCTATCCACCAGTACTATGGCGTATTTGGACACGCCTTCTATGTCCAGAATGGGACCCAGTATGTCTACTGAAAGCATTTCCCATGGACTGGAAGGACAGGAGAATTTCCCTAGTGGCGGGCGTAGTCGTACTTGGGTTTTGTCTGCCCGGTTGCATTGTTCGCACGTTCTGACGTGTTTCTCTAGTAGGCTGTCCATGGCTGGCCACCAGTACGCCTGCTTTGCTCTTGACATGGTCTTCATGATCCCAAGGTGCTCTTCATGTAGGATGTTTAGAAGATGATTCACCAAGGGCAGTGGAGGGACCACCTTGTCTCCTCTTAGTAGGAACGTGGGATTGTCTCCAATAGATAATTCCTCTCGGACTTCCCAGAATTTCCTCAGATTGCTATCTAGATGCTTCTTATCTGGCAACCCTTGCGTTACGTAACTCTTCACAGTCTCTTCACAGTCTCCAATGTATCGTCCTTGTTGTACGCTTCCTCTCACTCTTGTGCACTGAGCACTCCTTTGTGGTCTTGTGTGAATGCCACCATGTAGCCTTCCCATTCTGAGGGTTCCTGACCTACTGCCGGCTCCATCGCGGCTGCTCTGCTCAAAAAATCAGCAACTCTGTTTTTGGTGCCGGGAATGTACTCCACCTCGTACACATAATCAAGTAGTCTCAGGGTCATCTTCGCTATATGGGGGGTCGCGTGTGCGTGTCCACAAGATGTCAGGACTCTCACCAGTGGTTTGTGATCGGTGCGGAGTAAGAACTTCGAACCCCACAAAAACTGTCTGAAACGTTCCATGGCCCAGACTGAGGCTAACATCTCTTTTTCTATCACACTGAATTTCTCCTCATTGGGTGCTAGAGATCGCGAGGCAAAGCTGATTGTGGTGAGTTCTCCTTCCTGAGATCTCTGCATTATCTCATCAACAAAAAGAGGGGGGGACCGGGAGCGTAATTAGAAAATAGGTCCAGTACCCATGCTCCCTCCAAGTCACGTATTTAATTTTGAGAGGGTAGCTGTTCCTAAAAAAAGGGGTAGAGAGAGCTGCTATGTGTGCTTGAAGCTTGGTTGGGCCGGAATGAGTGTGGGGAATTTCTCCTTTGAATTTTAGTGCCCTCACACACCCTTTCAGGTGTCCTGCTTCATCATAGGGCGTTGCTCCTCGTGGGGGTGGCGCTGCAGTCCCCCACGGGCCCCGCGAGAGGGCTCTTTGTCGGAGTTCTTTTTTAGGAGACGCCGCAGTTGTGCATGTGGGTGTGTGGGTATGTCTATAAGGGATGTGAGTGGTGCGTTAAAATAGCTAGGTAGGAACCAAGACCTTTATTCGCGGCTCTATCCAGCATGAATTAAAAAATGATCCTGGAGGTCCTCAAGAATAATATATAATGAGGGCAGATATAAAATTTACTGCAACTCTCAGGATGGGTGAGTGAATGGGGAGTGTGAGTATTAGAAAAATAGGGTCTGTCTATAAGGGATGTGAGTGGTGCGTTAAAATAGCTAGGTAGGAACCAAGACCTTTATTCGCGGCTCTATCCAGCATGAATTAAAAAATGATCCTGGAGGTCCTCAAGAATAATATATAATGAGGGCAGATATAAAATTTACTGCAACTCTCAGGATGGGTGAGTGAATGGGGAGTGTGAGTATTAGAAAAATAGGGTCAACATGTTTCGCGCATATGAGTAGGTCCTTAAGGGATCCGATTGCGCTTCGTCAGGACCAAATGAGACAGGTGGATCTAAAAAGTATATGAAAAAGACAAAGATAAGGTTCCAGTGAAAGTGAGGTACTGTGAACCAATTGTACCTTTATAGTAAGGGGAATTGCGTCGTTGCGCTGGTAGGTGCTCCTTCTTATTGGAAAACCTATACCCAACCCTCCGAGATGAAAGGGACGGGCTCCGTCAGCGGATCGGGTGAGGCGAGCAATGAAAAAGTGTTCAGTCGCCTGCAGAGTGGAAACCTACCCCTCCTCCGTAAATCCGGCGTGTTACGGAGGAGGGGTAGGTTTCCACTCTGCAGGCGACTGAACACTTTTTCATTGCTCGCCTCACCCGATCCGCTGACGGAGCCCGTCCCTTTCATCTCGGAGGGTTGGGTATAGGTTTTCCAATAAGAAGGAGCACCTACCAGCGCAACGACGCAATTCCCCTTACTATAAAGGTACAATTGGTTCACAGTACCTCACTTTCACTGGAACCTTATCTTTGTCTTTTTCATATACTTTTTAGATCCACCTGTCTCATTTGGTCCTGACGAAGCGCAATCGGATCCCTTAAGGACCTACTCATATGCGCGAAACATGTTGACCCTATTTTTCTAATACTCACACTCCCCATTCACTCACCCATCCTGAGAGTTGCAGTAAATTTTATATCTGCCCTCATTATATATTATTCTTGAGGACCTCCAGGATCATTTTTTAATTCATGCTGGATAGAGCCGCGAATAAAGGTCTTGGTTCCTACCTAGCTATTTTAACGCACCACTCACATCCCTTATAGACAGACCCTATTTTTCTAATACTCACACTCCCCATTCACTCACCCATCCTGAGAGTTGCAGTAAATTTTATATCTGCCCTCATTATATATTATTCTTGAGGACCTCCAGGATCATTTTTTAATTCATGCTGGATAGAGCCGCGAATAAAGGTCTTGGTTCCTACCTAGCTATTTTAACGCACCACTCACATCCCTTATAGACATACCCACACACCCACATGCACAACTGCGGCGTCTCCTAAAAAAGAACTCCGACAAAGAGCCCTCTCGCGGGGCCCGTGGGGGACTGCAGCGCCACCCCCACGAGGAGCAACGCCCTATGATGAAGCAGGACACCTGAAAGGGTGTGTGAGGGCACTAAAATTCAAAGGAGAAATTCCCCACACTCATTCCGGCCCAACCAAGCTTCAAGCACACATAGCAGCTCTCTCTACCCCTTTTTTTAGGAACAGCTACCCTCTCAAAATTAAATCTCTGCATTATCACCACGCCCAGACCCTTGTCGCTGGCGTCGGTGGTTAGTATGGACAGGGCTGCTTGGTCGAACCCCTTGAGAGGGATGGCGTCACAGATGTCTTGCTTTAACTGGTCAAATTCTTTTTGCTCTTCGTGTGTCCATTTGAAGGTGATCTTCTCCTTCAGGAGTTGTCTCAAGTGGTGTGTTTTGGACGCAAAGTGAGGGACAAATTTGCTGTAAAACTCCACCATGCCTAAGAAGGGATGGACATCTTCCTTCCTTTTGCGCGTAGGTGCTTCTCTGATGGCTGCTACTTTGGCTGGTTTCGGTTCTATCTCCCTTCCGCTGATCTCGTGGCCTAAGTAGGTCACCGATCCCACGCCGAACCTGCATTTTTCCCATTCTGCAGTGAGACCATTTTGTGCCAGCATGGTCAGAACAGTGTGCAGCTAGCATCATGGCCTTCCTTTGATTTCCCCATGACGAGGATGTCATCCTGAAAGTACTGCACCCCTTCCACCTTCTGGAACAAACGGTGCATGATCTTTTGGAATACCGCTGCAGCCGATGCTAGTCCGAACGGCATCCTAAGGAACTTATAGCATCCGAAAGGCATGATGAATGATGCCAGGTGATTGCATGATGGGTGCAAGGCGATTTGGTGATACGCGGAGGTGAGGTCCACCGTCGAGAACCACTTGACTCCCTTCGTTCTCGCCAGCATCTCGTTTATCCTGGGTAGTGGGAACTTGTCCACCACGATGTTCTTGTTGAGCTCCCTTAAGTCCACACATAGACGCACCTTCCCATTGGGTTTCTGTGCGACCACTAACGGTGCAAGCCACTCTGCACTTTCGATGGCTTCTATGACGCCGTTTCTCTCCAAGCGTTGTAGTTCTTCCTGGACCGCCTCCCTGCTCCTGAAGGGAATGTTGCGAACTTTGTGGCTTACCGGTTTCGCTCCGGCCTTAAGGCATATCTTGAAGACTTCTGGGTATTCCTTCTTCCACACGTTTTCTTCGTATGCTTGGGCTGCGTCCTTCATCAACACCTGGGTGGTCCCGCTGGGATTGAGTTGAATTCCTAGAGCTCCTTGGTCCATCCACCCTAGAACAGAGGGACCTTTCTCTGCTACATACAGCTTTCCTTCTGCAGCTCGTCCTTTGAACTCAAACTTCAACGGTCGATACCCCACCATGGGTATAGGTTCCCCCATGAACGTGACCGGGTGTATGTCCGTGGGGTGTAGGTCTGCGCCCACTCTGGTTTCAAAGTCTCTTTCCCATATGGTTCGTTGAATAATGGTGTACGGGGAGCCGGAATCCGCCACCATGTCCACTTGTACCCCTCCGATCGACATCTGTAGCGCCGGTTTCTTGGACCTGGTGCAGTTTACTCCAAGAACTTGGTCGTCTATACACAAGACTTCGTCCTCTTCATCGCCTCCTTCCTGAGCTTCCTCGTCTCCGTCCACTCCCTGGGTGACGTACTTCACTTCCATTCTACTGAGCTTGCGTCGGCACACCTTTTCGTAGTGTCCCATTATTCTGCAGAAAGAGCACTTGGCCCTAAACGCTGGGCATGCTTTGTCGTTGCTTGTGTGTGTTTGGCTGCCACACCTGTAGCATGCGTGTCTGCCTTCTCCCTGCGGTCTCTGGGTTCTCGTGGACTTCTGAGGGTATTTCTTCTGGTACCTTGGGTTTGGTGGTGTGTGTGTCTGTGTTGTTTCAAGCCTGTTTTTGTCTGACACCTTGCATACTGGAGTCCTGCTGGCGCTCTCCCTTTTTGCCGCTTCTGCGCACCTCTTCGACAGTTCTGCTTTCTTCACTAGAGCCACTACTTCTTTCAGGGGCGCATCTCCATTAACCCACAACTTCTCTTGGATCGCTGTATTGGCGGTGTGCCTTATGATCTGATCCCGGATGAGTTCATCGTGCAGGGTACCGAATTTGCACGTCACCGCCAACTTCTGTAGTGCTGCCACGTACTCGTCTATCGATTCTCCACTGCTTTGTTTCCTTTGGAAGAAATTGCATCTGTCATGGCTGTGCACACTATTGTGCGATAATGGGAGTCTAGATCTTCCAGTGCGTGTTGGAACTCGTCGGTTTCATCTGGGGCTCTGGTCTTCTTCACCAGGTTGTCATACACTCTGATGCCTTCTGGGCCTAGGTTGTGCAGGAGTATTTTCTTCCTCCTTGAACTGGAGAACGCCCCTTTCCCTTCTTCCTCTAGGGCTGCTAAGTAGTTTAGGAAATACCGCTTCCAGTCTTCCCATGGCATGGCTGGCTCGCCCCTCTTGGGTAAGAAGGGAACTAGGTTGGTGAGCGAGGACGACTGTGCGCACATTTTGCCCTTGTTGCGTTGGGCAGGTACTTGTGCTTCTACCCCTGGCGGGCTCCCTGGGGCTTGCCTCTCTCTTGCCCCACCGGGTGGCGTAGGTGAAGGGGCTCCTCGCCCTACTCGGGATGAACCTGAGGCCTCCAGAGCTATGCTCCCCCCTGGCGTGTTGCCTAACTATATGGGCCTCCTCTGGCTTGCGGAGGGATGTGCTTCCGTGCTCTGCCGTGCTCTGCTTTGCTACCGGTTGCTCACTGTGAGGAAGTCCTGCCGATCTAGGCCTTGGGCTCCGCAGATTGGTTCGACTGAGGCGTGTCCTCTCCCTGTGGATGTCACTCGACCCCTGGTAGTGCTCCTCTCTTTGGCACAGGCTGTTGGCTACTGCCGGAGGGCCCCTGTGCTTTCTGGGATGCTGTGGCCCCCGCACGCCTCTGCAGGATGGGTAACGTCGCCCTCTGGGGACAGGCAGCGTCCGTGCAGCGCGTTCGTGGCTCCCCTGTCTGTTTTACAGCACGTGGTGTGGCGCTCTCCGCTGCCGCGCTTGGGGCTGTGATGGGGCTCTTGTGGGTTCTTGGCCTGTGCTGGTCGATAGGCAGTCTGGGCGCCTATCCCGCCTCATCGCCACTTTTTGTAGTAATGTTGTTGGGGGTAAATAAGCCTCCGACACCGTTTAAAGTATTCACATGTTTAATTATTCCCGAGCGCCGGGAATACGTCCGCTCGCTACCATTTACCCGCGGCATCTAAAATGGCCGCCTACATTCTCGGCATGCCTCGGCGCGCGCTCAAACAACTAGCATGCAACACCACATATGACCCCGTTGGTTGGGCAATTCCCGGATAATCATGCACCAGTTAGTCGCGCAGCCCTCAGCTATTCATCCAGGCACTACCTGGTAGCGCAACCCCCAGAAAACTATGCTCTTGACTGTTGCCCCGTCTCCAGTCATTCTCTCATGCACCAGTTTGGGTGCAACTGCCAGTTATCCTGTTGTGCACGGATTATCCTAAATGCACTGGTTCTCTGGGTAAGCGCCAGTGACGTCATGCACCTATGTCATGTCCAATCTTGAATTCGTCAGTCTTCCAGCCACTGCCGTTTATACTAACATCCACACTTTCATGTGGCACTCTCCAGTTATTCTACAATGCATTTGGTTCACGGGTCATCAGTGCTTAGTTTCTAAATAAAACAAGCATTGGCATAGCCAATAGGTCTCGCTTTTGGGACCTTATAAGTGTTTAGCCATGCAACAGTTGATGTTGTTGCACCAAGGATATTGTGCTGCATAACTAAATACTTATAAGGTCCCAAAAGCGAGACCTATTGGCTATCCCAATGCTTGTTTTGGTTTATCCTCTGGTGAATTGTCTACCCTGTCATCCCAGACATCTACTGCCCAACTTCTGATGTTGGAAAACATTTGTTAGGACAGTAGCCTATGAATTTTCAGCATTTCTAAGGGTAGCGCATGGCACTTTATGATTTAGCATTTTCAAATAAAGTACGGCCCTTGTCCAATTCTTTGCTTTTTAGAAGGTACAAACAATTATGAAACGCTTTATGCTCCGCTCCAGATGTTTTAAATTAACAACAATTTGAACCATAATCCCCGTTAGTAGAGTAGACTGTCGAGCTCTCTCATCCTCCAGCAGCAGTCATTGGAAACTGTCATGGGGTCATCTAGTGAGGCCCAGGCCGTTTTAACAGGTGATGTGAATACACCGCCGCATGTCCTGAAATCTGACAGATGTTTCCGCACGCTCGGTGCCGCTGGCGTCTTATCTTTTTATGAACTGACTGTGATGTACACGGTGACAATGTTTTTATGCATTTATTTTACTCCTTCACATTATTATTTTATGCTGCTCTCACTTTAATGTCTAAATACAGTATTTAATCTGTTGAATCTAACTGAATCTGGCGCAGAGCTGTAGAACAAATTTGTCAATGTATGCAAACATTCAGACATCCCCAATGGTAACTTGGTATTAATATAAAAGTTGAAACAAAACGTTTTTAATAAACAATATTTAACCCGGTTGGGATTTTTTCCTACCACCTGTAATGAACATGTGAGCAGATGTCAGCAGCGAGCGCTTAACCCAATCAGCTAGGATACACAGGCAGGGCCGCGGGATGTCGAGGGACAGCCTGTCCTCGTTCTCTTAAGCCCTGCTAAGTCTCTCTTCTGAACCCTAGTACATCAGGGCTGAGCAAACTGGCAGCAGAGAAAGACGAGGCACTGGGGACTCGTGTGTTTCACAAGCAGTCATCACTGGGCCATCCTAAGGAGTTATGGGGCCCTGGGCCAGACATACTTTGGGGTACCCTGTTTGGAACAATTGTAAATTTATGACACATTTTCAGCTCAACCTAACCCCCTTCAGCACAGCTGGGGAGAGAAAGGCGGGTTTACTGATTGGTGAGGTAGAAAGAGGCGAGAAACAACGATATAGAGGTGAAGAGAGAACAAGCGTTGGCCGCTTTCGCAGCGATTGACCGTAAGTGGTGTGTGCGAGTGTGTAGCAGGAAGTGGGATAAGGGAGGGGGGTAGCATGGTGAGCACTTTTGCGGCTGCTTTGATGTTCTCAGTGGCCGCGCGGCTCACTGAGAACATCAAAGCAGCCGCGAAAGTGATCACGATGGATGACAAATGGTGCGCGCGCCCGGCGCACATGCACTGTAGCTGGAGGCCTCAAAGAAGCACTAGTTTGCACTTCCAAATGCCGCTTACTAAAATTCTCGCCAGAGCAGCGCTAAAGCGCTGGCTCAGACGAGACCTAAAAAGATGATTAAGTGCCAGGGCCCTCGTCAGACGGTCACTGCATTTTGCACCACCCATTGCCCCCGCCAGAGCTGCCAGTGACAGTATGAACAGAAATACTAACCACCATCCTACAAGTGTGGCGATTCCGACCATTCCTGGCCCTAAAAAGTTATAAGAATGGTTTTGGCGGAGGGTACCTGAGTTCCTCTAAAATAAGACAGACAGCGCCACCATGTGGTAGAATATCGTAAGGGCCTTTGTTGACAATTACCTGCTGGTACAGAGCACAGGAATCACGTGCTCAGATTAAAGCACTTATTCTGCAGGTTATATTGAACTCGTTTGTCGAGCACTCTCTGGTTACTCTGTCACTCGCTTGTTTGTTGGGCAGATTCGAGTCAATCGTGCACAGGTTTGTCAGCAATATTCTGCTGTCCTTTCATGCACTCTCCAATTAGCCTATCATTCAAGGCACATGTAAATTGCCACATGATCAGAGACGTTTTAAGGCATGGGCAAAGTAGGCTCTGGCCCAGGGCCCCATCTTATAGGGTCCCCCCTTATATACCGATCTATATTCTGCTGAGAGTCTTGCCCTGATAGCCTTGAATAAACAGATTGTTGCAAATAGCGTTTTCCTCAAAAAAAAAAACCATTAAATCTGGGTAGTGTGCGAGTCCATTATAGACATTATACAGACAAATGTTGTATTTGTGTTTCATGCAACATCCATACGAAAAGTTTCTTTTAGATCCAAACAGGGTCTCACATAGGCAAAATGGGAGCGTTTTACAGAGATTATTTATTTGTAGTAATATTAGTGAGTTGTTTCTGTGTTATAATTTTGAAAACACACATCACTTTCCCTGAATATTGAACGAGTGTTCTTGTGCACTGTCAGTGACCTGGCCAAAGAGGGTACATGAAAGAGCTGAAACTGCATCATAAATTCAAAGCTGATCCGAACGGGGGTCCCCAAAATACGTTTGGCCTAGGACCCCGAAAATCCTTAAAATGTCCCTGGAATTACTTTATCATTGAATGAAGGACGTATTGATGGAGCACTTTAAGATGATGACCAGCACAGCTGGTTTTGCCAAAACGCCTTCTTTTGGGGTAGAGTTAGTAAGGTTATGAAACTAGACCGGTCATCCACATGCTACACTAATGCAAGCGCGCCGCTTACATCTGGTTGCCTGTTTCGATACAACCACAACCCCTTGTTACTCGTGGGTGCACGTGTGTGTGCTTATGTGTGCAAACCTAATAGTAATAAAGCCCAGTGCTCAAAAAAAGTAGACGCTTCCAAATATTTTATGTGTAGTATTATTTCATTAAGTATATAGAAATATTCCCCATATGTTCTGTTGCTCCACAGGGCGCCTTCTTTACAGGACCATTTGGGTTTAAGTCAGGAGCTCATATAAGTGTAGTAAGTAAACGTCCAAAGCCATCGAACACCCAGAAAGTTATCAGTTTATCATTGCTCGCCACATGTATTGCGACTCCTCTGATGCACCCTTAGAAATACCCACTTCTTTTATTCACGGAGGTTCATAAGAGTCTAGAAACGTGTCTAAAGAGTTCCATAGTGTCCTGGCTGTCGGTTTCGTGTTATCCATTAAGGCGCATCACCCTCACGTTATGCATGCACATGTAAGATGTTGCCTTGGATACCCTTGCGTACCCTGCTATACGCTTTCTGTATACCTTGTGAAAACCAATAAAGTATTTTGAAAAAAAGAAGGAAAAAAAAAGAAATACCCACTTCTGCGCAGCCATTTTGAAATCACCTTTATGCATACATTATACAGACACACAAAATGCTACCAGCACAAGTTATACTTTTACAAGAAATACACGCATAAATTGCACATTTTTTTTAGCATTATTCTGTATAATAGAACATCAGCATTTGTAAAGCGTGACGTTCACCCGAGGGCATTTTAGTAAGTCAGAGCTAACAGTAGATAAACCAGGCTCACATCACCTACTCAGGCATGTAACGAAAGTTCCCCAATGCACTAGCAACGTCTTTAAATTTAATCCGCTTTATTAAAAGGAAACACTCATAAATGTGGAATACAATAACAATAAATACGTATATTAAAACAACGAGATTATTATACTTGCCTGTTTGCTGTTTGGGGTTGCCTGTTTGCTGTTTCCTGAATTGACCTTTGCTGCTCTGTGTGCCCAGTGCTTGGCGCATTCTGTTCCGCTGCACCCTTCGTCCCCCGCCGCCGCAACTACCACCAGCGGCCGCCGAGTGGGGTCGAACTACGTTACCCAGCAGCCTGCGCATCAAGAGACCCGCCCACAACCTTTCCCGCGCCAGGAGGCGCTTTAAAATCCGCCGCTTCCTTGGCAGAGCGGGTTGCCTGTTTGCTGTTTCCTGAATTGACCTTTGCTGCTCTGTGTGCCCAGTGCTTGGCGCATTCTGTTCCGCTGCACCCTTCGTCCCCCGCCGCCGCAACTACCATCAGCGGCCGCCGAGTGGGGTCGAACTACGTTACCCAGCAGCCTGCGCATCAAGAGACCCGCCCACAACCTTTCCCGCGCCAGGAGGCGCTTTAAAATCCGCCGCTTCCTTGGCAGAGCGGGTTGCCTGTTTGCTGTTTCCTGAATTGACCTTTGCTGCTCTGTGTGCCCAGTGCTTGGCGCATTCTGTTCCGCTGCACCCTTCGTCCCCCGCCGCCGCAACTACCATCAGCGGCCGCCGAGTGGGGTCGAACTACGTTACCCAGCAGCCTGCGCATCAAGAGACCCGCCCACAACCTTTCCCGCGCCAGGAGGCGCTTTAAAATCCGCCGCTTCCTTGGCAGAGCGGGTTGCCTGTTTGCTGTTTCCTGAATTGACCTTTGCTGCTCTGTGTGCCCAGTGCTTGGCGCATTCTGTTCCGCTGCACCCTTCGTCCCCCGCCGCCGCAACTACCATCAGCGGCCGCCGAGTGGGGTCGAACTACGTTACCCAGCAGCCTGCGCATCAAGAGACCCGCCCACAACCTTTCCCGCGCCAGGAGGCGCTTTAAAATCCGCCGCTTCCTTGGCAGAGCGGGTTGCCTGTTTGCTGTTTCCTGAATTGACCTTTGCTGCTCTGTGTGCCCAGTGCTTGGCGCATTCTGTTCCGCTGCACCCTTCGTCCCCCGCCGCCGCAACTACCATCAGCGGCCGCCGAGTGGGGTCGAACTACGTTACCCAGCAGCCTGCGCATCAAGAGACCCGCCCACAACCTTTCCCGCGCCAGGAGGCGCTTTAAAATCCGCCGCTTCCTTCGCGTCGCGGGACGCGCGCGGGCGTCGCCGGGCTGAGCCCGGGCAGAGGGCGGGCCGTCTGTGGCCGTCAGGGGCAGGAAGAGGCTGGGCGGGCCCACCTCCCTGACGATCGGACCAAAAAGACGAGAGGTAGCCATTGACCTACGGACATGGTAGATTGTATTTGTTGTATGATAACTGCGTAACACCTATTCTCTCCCAGGCTTGACCCACTCACACTAGCGTGTGATATAACCCAAGCTTACTGTAGCATAACTAAACACTCATTATGGCTACACCCAGCACAAGGAACAGAACTTCACTGGGAGGCTCTGTGCGTGGCACCCTAGATAGCTTCATTACCAGGGCTGCCTCTGTCCTGGAGCAAGAAATTGCTATAGTAGAGAGACGCCTCTCGGCTGAACTCATACAAAATAAGCGTTCCTCACTCGGACCCATTCGATCCGCATTGTCCCCGAATCCAACAATTTCTGTTCCCTCCATAATACATGATACGTCTAGCGACTCTACGACAGCTTCACTTATCATCGAGTCTACATCTTTAGTTCACTCTCACGCTTGCTCACCATCATTGGCTCCTAAACCACATTCCAAAGATCCCTCTGACAGCGTACCATCCACCGCATCACCCCTCAGGTTTATTGCCACCATTCCTGAACAGATTAAGCCTACACAATCAATCACCACTATCCTCCCTCCTCCCTCAAAGAAAAGGAGGAGATGCTCAAAAAACGTCAACCAGAGCAAAAAAGTTCAAAAAGAGGTTATTAATCCTCGGAGCACAAAACACACCAATGACCTCAGTTCTCTAGGCAATACTCGTACTCACGACGTAATCACCAACGAACTGATGGGCCGATTAGAAACCCTGGTAAAATCCCTCGTTCTTCCTGTCTTAGAAAGAATAAAGGGTTTGTCTACACAATTAGATTCACTAGCAAAGCTGGCGCAAACAAATAGTGATCAACTTGAATCACTACTATTACATCCAACTATCCCAGCAATGAAAAGTCCTGTTGACCTTATTTCATCCCGAGCAACAAATAAAAGTAATTTAGCTGTAAAAAGATCCATAAAGCCATCTACTAAGGAAACTCCAAATCACTCGCAGCTAGGTACAAAGAACAATATCGACACTGCTCAAAGCCAGAGCACTGATAACACCAAACCTACCAACCCAAGTAAGAAACGGGATATTGTAGCTGCTGACACCCCTCTCAGTCACAATCAAGATTTAAATTGCAAACACATAAATCTACCCCCAGAAGCAGTACCCTACGTCGTAGTCTTGACAGGAGTCCCGCCATTGGACTTAGGGAAAAGGGAGGGCTACTATGATTTAAAAAACAAGGTGATGCACTGGCTGAGACAGCATAGGCCGCTCCCTCCTAATATCAACGGGGAAATTCTGAACGTCCGTCGACTAATCTGGGTAGGCCCACGGCCAAAGGAAACATCAGGTGACATAATAATCGTCAATTTTAGAGATCATAGGGCAACTACTTATATAACTAGCTGGTTACAAAATCAAACTCAAAGCTCTATAAAAACCTATGATTTAACATATTTTTACCCCCAGCCCCTAGCTAGCAATCTGGTCAACTCAAACTCCCCTCCTCGTAATAGACCGAGATCTTTCAACTTTAATATCCCAATATCAAATCGTTTTTCGACCCTCGAAGGACTTGAGGATATAGATTGACTCCCTGTAGAGGTTCATGGTCAGGGATTTTTTCATGATATAAGGAAGGGGCAAGTACCCATCCTTCCTCCCTATCCTTTATCTCTACGTAATGGTCAAATTTCTGAGGGGCTACCTCATACAGCTCACAACAACGCTGAGACTCCTAGACCAGCAAGTCTGGCTTCCTCGACACCTGTAACATATTTTAAAAATACCAGTGCCCAAATTCATAACACACAAACAATCGCAGTTCTATTCTGGAACGTGGCGGGTCTACGTTCGAAACTAGAGAACGATATTTGGACTAATTTTATCGTAGATTTTAATATATTATGCCTTCAAGAGACTTGGCTAACTACAGAAGTCCACCTTCAAGGCTATAGAACCTATTTCTCACCAGCTGAACATTCCAAGTTCGGCAGGGCCAAAGGAGGCTTAACCATTTTTCTATCAAATCTGATTAAGCTAGAAAATATTAAACTTATAACGCTCGACCCTAACTTTCAACTACTTAGTATTACACCAAATTCCAGAGACTACTTCCTTTTGGTTAATTTTTACAACAACCTATCGGATCGGGATGCAATGGGGAAAATTAATTCAATCTTTACCATAATAACAACTATAACAAAAAAGTCTACCCGAGAAGTAACCATCATATGGGGCGGCGATTTTAACCAGTCTATCTGTGCTGCCCCAAACATTCATTTGTGCGGATTAATCGATGAGGACGAAAACCCCATTCTACATTTTTCCCATTCACAGTTGGGTAGCCTTTTAAATGAAATAACTTTCAACTTAGATCTAAGAATTGCATCAAAATTAACAGATGGTAAACCGATGCTGGCTCCAACTTTCCACGGCAGAGGTTGCAATTCAACGATAGATTTCATTTTACAGACAAATGGCCTGATATCAAAGGATTTCACTTTTGAAACCCATCAGGTAGCTCTAAGCGATCATTATCCGATAAGTACAACCTTTTTAATCTCGACAGGGCCCACCAAAAAAACCTCCAGCGCCCTCACCCAGAACAATTTAGAATTAGCAAGATTAAACGGATACTCGCTAAAATGGGCCACAGTTGATCCGGGAAAAATAACTTCTACCGTGATCACTGAAGCCTATCTACCCATAATGAAATGCTTGGACATGACCACCCCCAACCATGACGTTGTTGCTAATTTTGGGCTGGTGATACAAACCATTAAAAATGCCCTAATGGTTAAAAAAAACGGCTCAAAGAAGAGCAGCCAGGGCTGGTTCAATCACTCGTGTACCATCGCCCATACTAATTTAAAACTCGCCTTACATAAAACGCCCAGGGATAGGGCAGAAATAGCTACTCTAAGGAGAGTATATAACACCGCCATTAAGGAACGGAAGACGGAACTAAGACGACAACTCTGGGATCAACTACACGAGAGTTGCCTTAGTAATAACAATATCACTTTCTGGAAGGTAGTAAAAACACCATCCTTAACTGACAAGGGCAGCCTCCCTAACATAGAGGTTGCTATAGACGAAAGACAATGGGTAGAGCACTTTTCTCAAATTTTTAAGTCTTACTCGACAGTAAAAGACCTTGGAGGAAATGACTCTCACGAGCACCAGTCTTCGACCTTCCCTATTGATATGACCATTACTTGTGACCAAGTTGAAAGGGCGCTGAACGCAAGTAAAAAAGGCAAGGCACCCGGCCCTGACTGTGTCCCAATAGACTTCTACAAAATGTACCCCGAGCTATGGATTCCCTTTCTGACCAGGGTTTTTAACGCATTGACTTTTACTGGCATCCCTGAGTCTTGGAAGAGCTCCATATTAGTCCCTATCTTTAAGAAGGGAGACCGCAACCTACCCTCCTGTTATCGTCCCATCTCCCTTTTAGATTCCACAGGAAAGATGATGGGTCGAATACTACTTGATGGTTTGCAGGAATGGGTCGCGAAAAATAACATTCTATCTGACCTACAATACGGGTTTCGAGAAGGATTGGGGACCGTAGACCAAGCCCTAAATCTATCATTACTAATTGATAAGTATGTTAACATTAAAGAAGGGGCTCTATATATGGTCTACGTAGATTTATCATCTGCCTTTGACTGCGTTAGCCACTCCAAACTCTGGCCCATCCTACTAGACATAGGGTTGGAACAAACTGCAGTAACTTACATCAGAGAACTCTACGCCGACGCGTCAGCTAGAGTAAGGTTTGGCACAGGGGGAGAGCTTACAGCGCCGTTTGGGGTGGAGAAGGGCGTGAGGCAGGGATGTGTTCTGGCCCCGTTTCTATTTACCCTTTATACAAACGGCTTAGAGAAAGAGATGCTGAAAGGGGCCCAAGATCTCCCAATGGTAGCAAACCGCCCTGTCCCGGCCCTCCTGTATGCCGACGATGCTGTGCTTCTAGCCCGTACTTCTAATGAAATACAGAAGGCCTTAAATAGTTATGCTTCATTCATGGCAAGCCTTGACCTCAAAATTAACGTTGGGAAAACTTTTGTCATGAAGGCAGGAGTTAAAAGGAAGAATAAAACTAAGTCCATTTTTCTGAATGACGAAAGACTAGCAACAACGGACAAATATCCCTATCTTGGCGTCATGATGGACGAAAAACTCAGTTGGAAACCAGCGGTAGAAGTAAGGAAATTGCAATTTGCAAGAACCACCTCAGCACTCACTAACTTCTCTAGGAAGATAGGGAAAAAAGCCCCCCCTGAGATGATCAAAATTTATAAAGCCAAATGCCTCTCAGTCGCCCTATACGGAGCAGGTGTATGGGGCCACGTAGCGGCTAATTCTATCCAAGTGGTTGAAAATGGCTTTTTGAAATATTTACTAGCCCTACCTACGGCAGCCTCCAATTACGCTTGCCACTTGGAATTGGGACTTTCATATGTTACTGACCTGGTGAGAATACAGCCTCTGTTATTATGGCACAGGATTTGGTCTTCCGAACACACAGTCTTTACACAACAAATCATCCAAGATTGTAGGACCCTAGATAACGTACATAGATCAAGGTGGCTAAATTACATTAAAAATTTTCTAACTGATCTAGGCCTAGAAAACCACTATAAAGACCCGACCAAGATGCAGCAAATAGCAAGGAAAGCTTTCCACAAACTTTGCCAAAACCACCTTGATGAGCTTAGACTCAATTTAGAGGTCATGAAACAAACAACTAGACATTGTTTATTAGTTCAGTCGACATTTGGTATCCAGCCATATCTGACATATAATATAACTTCCTATGAACAGTACCTTCTAGTCAGGTTTAGACTGAACTTCTTTTTCCGCCTCGTTACCTTTCCGTTTAAGAATAACTGGGATAAAACATTACCATCATGTCCCTGTGATGAGACATCACCCCAGTCAACTCTTCATACCATTCTTTTTTGCAAGTACTACACGCATCAACGGAGGAAACTCTTAATCCCCCTATTAAAGCGTAGGGGCCTTCGTACATGCCGCCCTGCTTTATTATATTTACAGCTACTTGAGGGGGAAGAGGTGGTTTATATTGTTTCAAACTTCCTGCAATATATAGTACGGCATAGACCTAATCTAGGGTAAAGAAACTGTGAAATAATTATATTATACTAGATCAAATATGCTACTTTTATATACTCTTTTAGGCCAACTAATGCTGCAAATATATATGTCAAAGAAGGAGATGATTTTAAATTTTTATTCTTTTTAACAACGTGATGAATTTACTGTAATTTACTGTAATTTACTGTTTTTTATATGACGATTTTATAACCTGTAAATTCTGTAATAATATCTTTTATGGCTTTTTATGAATTGCCGAATAAAGAAATATTGATTGATTGATATACTATGTCAAAAAGAAACTAAGCTGTTTGCGTTTTATAATTATTATGGGAAATAAGGCGAAAGGGAGGGGGGAGAAGAAACTCCGTACTGAAGACCGAGTAATAACAATACGTATTCAATAAAAAATACAAGCATTTGAGAAGTGTGATAAGACAAAGTAGAGCTAAGAATAAGCAGGGATTGCAACAATTTATGGTGGTTTAAAATATGAATCACTAGCAAAGTCTTGTGCAGTATTAATCCTGGATAAAGCTTTGTGAATGTGGATTGGAAGGCCGTAAATCCAGAAAACATTACATTCACAGACGATGCTTCCGGTCTGCCATCTCCTTCTTGGCAGCTTTGCCGTGGGATGCTGTTTACACTTGTTTGTTTCTTCAGAGAGTTAAATATACTGAAATCTCAGGACTTTTTTCTCAGCCTGTGTGCTTAAAACTCTTCGGCACATGTATGGAAAACCAATCCCCATCAAAGAGGGGACCCCCGCCCCCTGCCCCCGCACCTGCACCTGCAGCACTTCAGTGTGGTGTGGTCAGGAAGGCTCTGCTGCCAGGTGATTACTAGGTGCATCTTAACAGAGTATTGGTTTCACCCGCCGCTATTTAATTTACAGAGTCCTAAAGTCTCCCTCATTGTGCGTGAGACTCACACATTTGGAAATCCGACTGAACTATCACTCCTAGCGGGAAAGGATCACACCTGCTGAGAAGGGCTGATAACTGATCTATATATTAATCTGTTCGAAGCTCTGCTGGGTGCAGAGCAGCTCACGGAAACAATGCAGCCTCTGCAGGAACCTCCCTACTGCTCCTACATATGACGGGGGAGGCACTTTGGGAGCATGGGAGTGTGCTCCCCAACCTTTGCCCGCCATTCTTGCACCTTGGTGAGGTTATTGTGTTATTCAATTTAGTTTACATTCATTTTGATTTTTCTATCAGTTAACTGTTGTTAGCCTTATGATGTAATCGAAATGAACGTTTCACATCACTTCCTGTGGTGTCATCAAATGCGATAATTAGTTCTCCCAAGAATGTAAGGCTTGAGAGACCTGTTGATGCGACAGGTGCAGTGGCACTGGGTCCCAGGCGACCGAAGCGCCCCACTACACCTATTACTGGTGTAATAATGTATAATTAGAACAGCCACCAAGGGGGCATTTCCTCCTGTGCACTAGCCTCCATGACACACTGATTACCTACTGATTTCAGTCTCACAAAGCACACCCCTGTTATTTCAGTTACCCTCTGGTAACTGAAATTGTACACCCGTATTGCACACTGTACAAAGTGCTGTTTACGCAAGGAGAACTGTTTTTCTTAATGAGGCGCATTATTTGCAAAAGTTCTTCTAACAGTGACATCGGCCTGTATATTAGTGAGTCATAGATGCCTTTCCTGTTAGTGACCCTCAGCGCTCCGTCCCCACAGCTTTGAAGAGGGCGAGCTACGGCGGCCGAGGGAGGCCACAGTGCACCGAGGTTACACTAGTTCCCCTCAGGGTAGGCATAAAAACAATTATACGCTGAAAGCACAATACATTACCATTGAGTCGACCACAAGGCAACAAAACGAAAATGTAGAGGTCACAGGAGTTTGACAGTTTATAAATCATAAGCTCACCCGGGAAACAATTTCCAGTCTTACAAGCAAGGCTGTAAATTTAGCGTTTTACGCATGGCATATTAACATGCGGGGTCATGTCCTAGGGTAGGCATTTGGCATTAATAGTTTGGAAATCACGGGTTACAACACAATTTTTGCCTGGGCTCACATGGACATGCAATAAATCTAAAATGTCTGGGCTTCTAATGCACTTGCTCGTGCAGCGACCTTCGAAGTCCGATCAATGACGTTTCTCTGGCTGATCTTTGATACGCAGGTTCCGTTCGTGTTGTGGCAGTAAATGACCTTCGAGTAGAGCTGCAGTGCTTTTAGCAATGCTGCGTCATACCTATGGCTGTCTATCTCTTCCGGGTCAAACAAATGCCTGGCTATTCAATGTCCTTCAAGCTAATGTCTGACCTGGAGGTTCTGGTAGTTGAGAGCAATGTCTACTTCATGGCACACTGGAAGGTAAAATGGCTGCTCGTTGATTTGAGCCGCTCGCATGTGTGCGGGCGCATAAGTATGGTTGTGAGTATAAGTATATGGAGTCTGATAGCATGGGGATGCATTGTTATTGGTGATTGTATAGAACTTTATTACCCCTGAGAAGTCAAAAACACTGGGAGGTCGAATAAGTAGCTACTGCGCCTGTATCTTTTTGGGAGTTTTACATAACACAAGCTCACCCCAAGAACAGTGGAGCACTTTATATGAGCACCAGATTAAATTTATTACACAAAATCAGATTCAATGCTATTTTTTATGTACAGGGGGATTACGTGATTTTTTCAGAACCACAGGATTACTAAACCATTGCCAGGACTTGAACCCATGTCTCCAGAGAGAAAGTCTACATACAGCTCTGACTCTTAGGCTACGTTTTGTGGTGTACCCTCTGATGTGCACTTGGTTTCTGGGAGCTATTTCTGAGTGTATGGCTGAATGGTGTGGTAGCTGAGCACATGTTGGCTGTGCTGAACGGGGTTCCATGACAGACTTCAAGCATGCTGCATCGAGCATTGTAAAGCAAAAGCACAAGTACGGGAGTCCTGCTGCAGTACAATATAGGCCAAGCAGTTAACTCCGTTCCATTCGTGGAGTTTGAGGAGTTTTTTGCACTCCGCGGAGCTCGTGGAGTTCCAAAAAAATCAGCAGGGCGGAGTTTTTTCCTTGCTCGTGCTTACCAACGGTACGTTGGCTAGCATGAGCAAGGAAAATTCAGCACTAGAGTGCTTCCCTGCGAGATTTCACAACGCTGCCGGACACAGATGCCCGCTTCCGCTCGCGTTGAGAAACTTCCATTCGTGTTGAGGAAGCTGCCGCTCGTGTAGAACTTCTACTCGAGTGGCAGAAAGAAGCAGGGCTGTCTTGCGCTACACTTGATGCCATTTGCGCTGATTTTACTGAGCGGGAAAAACACATGGCACAAAAATTCTGTGCGAGTGACGCATCATAACGCACTCCGCCACTCGCGGAACTCAGTGTAGCTTGGCGAAGTTTTCTTGTCGCGCGGAATTCCGCGAACTCCGCCCAGGCCTAGTACAATATTAGGAGCGGAGTGTAGCAAAGACATGTGAGAGATATCATTGCTGGATGCATATACAGACCAGTAGTTCTGTTTTGTATGAAGTTGTCTTAATAGGCCTGCTGAATTCCAAGTGATGGTTAATTAACCTGATTTTCTTCGGAAGCTGATTACAGAGCTTGCATGTCTGTACCTGAAATGAGCCCAGTCGAGCTGTTTTTTTTTTAAAGGGGCCACCTGAGAAAAAATACAAGAAACAAATGAACTCCTCTTGTGGCTTTTTCTCAGATATTTTATATTTTAGTTTGATTTCCTGGTTTCTTTGAAATTTTCCCCACTTGGCACGTCACCATATTTACCACATTTATTGCATTAGGAAAATATATATTTCCAATCAAATTTTACACATATCACAGAAAATACTACAGCTCGTATATTGGGGAATTTCGTTAAACTGGGACATAACTAGATATGTTGGTAACTCTTTCACCTCACAGAAGGCGGAGAGAAGCCATCATTTTTCAACGTTAGTGCATGCATTCAAATACTCCCAAAACCCTACTAGCTAATGTTTGTAAGAAAACGCCTGTCAACGGATATATGTTTTCGTGTGCGTGATGATGGAAGTGCAATAGGGTTGTATTTGATTTAGAATTTGAAACAACAGCTAAATCAACCGCACATCCTTGACGGTGAAGTTGCTGCCCATATGGGTTGTATCATGAATAGCTGTGCTCAGGTCTTTAAGTGGGATGAAAAAACTGTGGGAGGCTCGCAAAGGGGCGTGGCTAATTTGTAAGGGTGTGGCTTAAAAACACTTAAGCTAAAAATCTGCACTAGCATAGAGTGCTGCCCGACTTGTATTTTGCTTTTTCTGTCGTTGCATCCAGATATATGATACAACAAGTAACATCATACCCACAAGAAGTCAGGACTATTGGCTTTATCAATGGTTGTTAGTTGCATAAGATAAATAAGCAGCAAGCATGGCTTGTATATAATACTGAAAAAGTTTCCACCTAAAGCCCTGGTGACACCACGACAATGTTGCTGCTCCTGAGTTTCAAAAAGACAAGGTAAATCCAAAGAGAAAATAACTCTTTAAAGGATTTCCATTCCCCTATAAACCTCACCTGGCATAATGTCATGCCGTAACTTTTCCACTAGTGAGAAGTGAACAGTCTGAGCACGCGCACATCGATGTGTCTGCTGTCACTGCAGTCCGGAAAAAAGGACCGCCTGTGCCAGGGCACGATAGAAACCCGTTTCGAGTCCCCCTTTAAAAAACTACCGGTGCTCAACACCGCTGAGACCCGGCCCACTTAAAGCCCTGGCTGTGCTGGCTCAGAGTGTGGTACTGGTGTTCATGTTTATGTCTGATATTTATGAAGCACAACTGGGACTTTCAAGCGCTGATGAAGAACCATAAAAAATCCTGTGGTTGGTATTTAAAAGAACAAGGTCTTTAACTGTTTTCTGAAATGTTCTTCCTCTGGACAGCGACAAGGCTGATGTGGAAGAGAATTTCATAGTCTGGAGATGAGGAATCCAAAGGACCGGCCTACCTGTCTAGTTCTACTGAAACGAGGAAAAATGGCAAGTCTTAGGTGAATATGTGACAATACAACGCGGTCGTTAGACCACGTTGCGTTACATCCCAGTTATTACAATGCAAGTCGTTACAACGACTTGCGCTGGAGGGCGCTGGATTTAGGAATAGTATGATTTACTATTCCAACTCCAGCCTACGTAACAGTAGGGAAGGTGTTGGAATAGTAAATCATTCTATTCCTTAGTGTATAGCGCCATCCAGCGCAGGTCGTTGTAACGACTTGCGTTGTAACGACCGCAATGTAAACATACCGCGGTGTAACGACTGCGTTATAAAGGTCGTTCGCCGTCTTAGGTTTGAAGGCATGAAAACCCTAGCAAGAACACAGGATTGCATTAGATGTCTAAGAAATATTGGGGCCTGAGTTGTCTGTCTACTTTTTGTTTTACTCTGGGATAGACAAATTCATTCTGATAGGCAGCTTGCTCATCTTCTATTGTAGCATTATTGAATGTTGTGGAGGGCATTATCGTCAGATAACTGCCAGGCCTCAACTTACGCACCTCACACCCAAGGAATGGGCAACGATCGCCCAACAATGCTATCAATACCGTTCTTTAATCCTAATATGTTTGCTGGGTATAGCAAGACTTTACAGACCTATGTTCGAGGCTTCAGTTTAATTAACAAAAGCTAACAGAC
This sequence comes from Triturus cristatus, assembly GCF_964204655.1. Taxonomy (NCBI): domain Eukaryota; kingdom Metazoa; phylum Chordata; class Amphibia; order Caudata; family Salamandridae; genus Triturus; species Triturus cristatus. The sequence goes on along the minus strand of NC_140584.1, from coordinate 370,052,709 downwards.
GGTGTGTGTTTTAGTCTTATGTGCCTCCGAGGTAATATTACTTGACTGGCAGTGTGGTGTGACAACAAAGCGGATAAATTGACTATTTCAACGTGCCTTTGATCATGGCCATTAGCTTTTTATTTCCTCCACTTGTAAAAACTGTATTTTTTTCCAGTAAAAAAACGTACTCCATTTGTCTAAAACAAAGGCTCCTGGGTATAGCTGCACAAACTACCAATTTCCTAAAATAGGCTATTTTATTTTTTTCTCTTTGTGCTGGGTCGTTAAATAGCCTCATAATAAGGAAAAACGCATTTAGGCGCTCAGTCAAGATCAATAAAGCATGTCTATAATCACCTAATAGTTATGGCTTAAGGAGTAAAACATGCAACTCAGCTGGAGCGGTAAATTACAGTAATGTGTGCCGCCATGAATGGGCTGCAGAAACATGTGTGCAGAATGGACATAAAATGGCGGTTTTATGCTGTGCACAAAGCAGGTGAAATAAGGCCACGTGGTGAGCGTCTCCGCGACGACGGAAGTGAAATTTACTTTAGCTCCGATATTGTTATATAAGTGAGAGCGGTTGCATAGTTAACTGTAGGGAGACTGGCGAAGGCACAGCTATCAATGGAGAGGCAGGAGCAGTGGCACCGGGGCCCAGTGATTTGAGGGGCCCAGTGCACCCCAATCACGGCTCTTTTTACACAACTGATTGTGGGTTAGTAAGGCAATTCCTTTGTTTTCACTGAGCTCTGTGGCAAGTCACAAGTTAGGCAAATATGAAATGTGGCTGTTTTTAGTCTCCAACCTTACAGACCCAGTATAAGCACAGGCCTGTAGGGGAATCACAAATGTGCCCTTTGCCATTTGAGGGGGAGGGCTCTTCTGTTAGCAGATGGGCGGTTGAGGAGATGGGGGCATTTGAGAAAGAGGTCCGAGGGGTCCGAGAAGGTACACTCCCATTTGGTATTTCTGTTTTTGAAATTATATATCAATCAATCAATCAGGGGAATTGTAAAAGGTGCGGGTGGTGGGGGCGAGTGAGCAGCTCTGTTCAGTCGAAGAGCCAGGACTTGAGCGTCTTCCTTAAGGTGTTTAGGGAGGGGTGTTAAAAATGGGATTTCTGGTTGGCTAGGGCTTGCGCCAAGGCCAGGCAGAAACCACCACTCTAGTCAGGGCTGGGAAGTTACACGCCAAAGATAACCCCTGCTCACCCCCTTGGTAGCTTGGCACTAGCAGTCAGGCTTATCCCGGAGGCAATGTGTAAAGCGTTTGCGCGCGCACCCAGCAACAACACCCAAGGCCCACCACAAAAGAAACTCCACACAAGGTATTATATAAAAATAGCCTTTGTATTATACCAAAACACATTAGATAATATTCACACAATTTACACTGTGCCAACTGGCACTGGGCAGGATTTTACAAGGGACTATTTACACAAGACAGGGCCACGTGGACCACTGTCAGAATCATCACAAATCACCAAATGTAAATGAAGAAAGGTAGAACAAATAAATACTGTAGCGCACAACCAGTAACCACTGGTAACAGGTAAGTACACCCTACGCAATCCTAAAACCCTTAGGAAAATATTACGCAGGGAACCATGAGCACGCTAGCCTAATCTCTACTGGCAAAACAATCTCCTATGCATAAACACAGTTTATGAATGAAAATAGCATAAAGGCAAGGTGCAGGCGCAAAATTATACATGTTAAAAATCACCACGTACCCTAGGTGAGGGCACAACACAGGGAATCTGTCCCCAGGCCAACTTGGCCTTTCAGGGGCTCAAACGCCCTTTGACCAGCAGAGTCAGGGCTAGACTGCGCAGGCTGCGCAAGACAAAGCGCAAAGGGCCACAACCTAAACGTTGCAGCTGCCCACTAAGTGCTGGGCAGCTGGGTAAATGAGCCGGGGCACCACTGCGCCTTTTGAGCCCTCTCTGGGCTCTGGAATGCCCCAAAACAACGTGGGAGCCTCGTGGGCTCTAGAACACAAATATGCCCTGGGACAACGTTGGAGCCTTGTGGGCTCTAAACAAACAATGCTGCGTTGGAGCTTTCTAGGCTCTTAAACAAATATGCCCCGTTGGAGCCTCACTTGGGCTCTGAACAATTCACAGCGCGTTGGAGCCTCACTCGGGCTCTACACAAAGCAGCCAAGCATTAGAGCCTCACAGGGCTCTGGGAACAATTGGGCCCCGTTAAACATTGGAGTCCCGCTCGGGGGACTCAGCAAGATCTCAGGCCCTAGCGTTGGAGCGACCCCCCCCCCCCTCACTCACCGGGACACTCCAGGCGCTGCGCGGACGTCTCCGGTGGCGGCGGGGCTCTTCTCGGCGCGGGGCTTCCCTCGACCGCACGGGAGCCCCGTGCAGATTCACCACTCTGGCGTCTCTGGGGCATAAGCAGGAGCGCGGGGTAGGCTCCCGCCTGCTTCCGGCCACGACTTCCGTCCTGCGGCCCGCCCCCAGAGGGTGCCTGACTTCCTGGTGAATCCCGGACCGGGCTGCAGCGGTGATTTTTCTTCGGCTTTCACCGAAGTGCGGGGTGGGCTCCCGCCTTCGTTTTCAAGGTAAAATATACGGGAATAAGCGGGGTGGGCACCCGCCAACGAGCGCCACAATGCGGGGTGGGCACCCGCTTTTAAGCACGGCAACAGCGGCGGAATCCCTACGTCAGGGTTCCCTCATAATTGATCGTAGCGCAGCGCTGCTGGCCACAACCAAGGCGCTCCTCAGTCCAGACAAGGCACTTCTCCCCAAGGAAAAAAAAGGCAACTAAAGCGCTTCTTCCAGGCGCTAGGTTCAGGGAAAGTCTTCCGGGAAAAGGCCCTAGATGCAGGGGGGCAAAGACTGGGCCCAGGGGCCAGCTAACAGGGTCCTCCAGCAGGGAGGCAGTCCCCAGTGGCTTTCTCTCCTGGCACCCAGCAGCAGCAGGCCCCCTCAAGTTAGGATTAGAAGAAGACATTTTACATGGGGTCACAGCCCCTTCTTATTCACAGGTTTCCTTTGTCTCAAGGTGCAGGGAAGGGGAAAACCAGTTACAAATGGTTCCTGAGCACTTTGTTTTGCTCAGCCCCTCTCCCTATTCACAGAACAGGCCAGGGTCATCAGTCGCACCACAGGGGGCGGAGCCAGCATTGTGTGGGGAAAGCCCAGCCCTATTCAGGTCCCAGGTGTACTCCTCCCACCCATTTGGCTGCTGATCTCCCCATTCACCACTTGGTGACTCCTCCTGACTCTGGGGATTCCCTAGCCCATCACATGACCTCAGCCAGCCAATCGCCAGACATGGCGCTTATCTCACACTGCACACAGAAATGCCAACTTCTAGAAGTGGCACTTCCACACTAGGTACATTGACGCCGCACACATCATCGCGCAGCATTTCATCACACGAGTCCGCACATACCAAACTCGCACCTGCACTCCCCACGCATCAGGAACTACCAGGGACACACACATTCCCCCATGCATTCCTATGGGAGGGCAGGCCAACCTCACTACACGCATGCACTTTACCCTGGGACACAGTGGTAAAGTGCGCAGAAGCCATAAATCACTAACACCAGGTCACAGTAAAAAGCAAAAAGTTTCAGGGGTGAACCTGCCAGAAGGGCCAAGTCCAACAAGGGGGTGTTGGAAATTGCACTTTTTGCAGGGTTAGCCCCAGACTTTTTGCTTCTTCCTCCTACTTTTTCCTGACCTGTGGTTGTTGGCATCAAGACTCTGGGCACTTTACCACTGCTGATCAGTGCTAACGTGCATATGCTCTCTGTGTCAATTGTTATTGTGATTGGTTATCCATGATTGGCATATTTGTTTTACCAGTAGGTCCCTAGTAAAGTGCACTGAGTGTGCCAGGGCTGGTAAATAAAATGCTACTAGTGGGCTTGCAGTACTGATTGTGCCACCCACATGAGTATCCCAGAAAAAATGTCTCAGGCCTGCCACAGCAATGCATGTGCGCAGTTTGTTAACTGCCATTTTGACCTAGCCAGTGTACCCACTTGCCAGGCCTTACCCTTCCCTTTTCTTACACATGGGACATCCCTATGGTAGGCCCAGGGTACCCCACTGGGCAGGGTGCATTGTATGTAAAAGGTAGGGCATGCACTGGTGTGTGTACCATGTCCTGATAGTGAAATTCTGCCAAATTCGTTTTTCACTATTGAAAGGCTATCTTGGCAATAGGACAGAATGAGGAATACTGTGTAACATTTTACAAGCAGATCTTCCCATAGGAGTAAGATAGAAAATTGGAGTCTGGTATCTCTGAACTCAGAATTTAATAGCAAATCTTTTAGGAAGGATGGTTTTTAAATTCTGTGTTTGAAAATAGCACTTTTAGAAAGTGGCTGTTTTCTTGTTCAACCTTTCTGTGTGCCTCTGCCTGGTTGTGGATTGACTGTCTGGCTGGGGTGGCTCCAGGAGTCTGGGTGAGTCAGCCTGGGCTGAATAAGCCAATCTGAATTTGGAGTGCTGGGAGGAGCAGTACCTGTTCCTGATTAGGGCTGTGCCTGCCTTCCACAAAAGACTGGCTCCACCTTCTGCAGTGCGTCTGAAGACCCTGGCCACCATTGACAAAGGAAGAAGTTGTGCACTGGCAGAGTGCACCCAGGACTGGTTTGGACTGGGTTCAGGACCCCTTACACCTAGAGAACAGAGACATTTGGTGTATAAATATGTGAGCTGAAAACCCTGTATTTTAGACTACTTCGTAATCAAGAGGAACCTCTGCCAAAGAGGACAGCTGAGGAGACTGAGGAGGAGTACTGCCCTTGCTGTGTGTCTGGAGCTGGCCTGCAGTTTGCTGCTTCTGCTGAAGGAGAGGACAAGGGACTTTGCTGTGTGCTGTGTCCCCCCTGCTTGCAAAAGGACTTAATTGTGTGCTGTGTCCTGAAAAGTAAGTCTCCAACGGCCTGAGAAGAGCTGGCCTCCTGTTGTGGAAACTCAGGAACATCAAAGTTTCCATCTTCGTCTCAGCAACGCTGTGTGCGTGTGCCCTATCTGCAACTGAGACCATCGTGAGGCCTGCATTGGGCCCGTGTGTCTGAGCACAACCTTGACGCACTGTGACCTGCAGTGTGACCACCGAAGCACTGCAATCCTCACCTCCACCGGCCCGAGCCATAATCCGAAAGAAGCTGCGTGTGTGTCACCGCCACCGGCAAGAGCCGTGACTTGCAAAGAGGGACGGCGAGCCATCACTGCCACCAGCCCGAGTCAATTACCCAAGATCTACCAGCACCCGAGGAGAAGAAGCGCCGTAACCCGATCATCTGTGAGGCATCGCCCAGAAATTGGGATTCCCCACCGAGGACCAGCTGTTGCCGCCGGAGCTGCCAGTGGGACATCGAGCCACGAGGAGGAGAGGGAGAAAGCAACCCCCAGGTAAGGCTCGGACCGATGTCCAGAGCCTCTGTGTGTGTCGCCACCTGGGGTGGGTTGCATGTCTGGTCGAGACTGCTCTCCGGTCCCCTTCGGAACAGAGCTGCCGCTTGAGTGATTCCAGCGGCCCGTACCTGCCTGAGAGGAGCGGCAGTACCGGGTCCCGTATTGTGCTAGTACCTTGATTTCCAAGCATTTAGGGGCATTAGCTTTGCAAACGCTGACCGCGGAGTCAGCAGTCGTGGTGGAACATCCATAACCACAATTGCACCGTGTACCAGTGTCGAAGAGAACTGGGCTTGTGACATTTTGTTTTATTGCCCAACAGAATACAGAACCTACCAGTTATTTTTTTATAACAAAGTCGTTTACACTGAATTCGCATATGTTGGATTTTTGTCGTTTTTGGTCTTGTCAGATATAGATAAACATACTTTATTTTTCCAAACCTGTGTGATGTTAATTTGTGGTGTTATCACCGTGTTAATGTGAGTGTTGGTAGAAATACTTTACACATTGCCTTCGGGATAAACCTGCCTGCTCGTGTCATGCTACCAAGGGGGGGAGCAGGGGTTATCTAGAGTGTGTTTCCTCCTTACCCTGACTAGAAGCAAGGGTCCCTATTTGGTCATAGGTACCTACCTCTGCCAACTAGAGACCCCCATTTCTGACAGGGGGCATGTCTGATGTTGAGAGGGAGCGCGTTCCAGGTCTTGGCTGCGATGTAGGAGAAGGTTCTTCCACCTGTTCTGGCTCTGTGGATGCATGGGATTTCGGCAAGGGTGAGGTCGGCGGATAGGAGGCTTTTCTTGGGTACATGGAGGGAGATTCTCTCGTTGAGGTATTGGGGTCCAGTGTTGTTGATGCATTTATAGGCGTGGGTGAGTATCTTGAAAGTGACACTCTTCTCTATGGGGAGCCAGTGGAGGTTCCATAGGTGTTGGGTGGTGTGCTTGTGTCGAGGAATGTCGAGGATGAGTCTGGCTGCTGTGTTCTGTATGGTCTGGAGCTTGTAGATGTGAGACATGTTGATCCCGGCATAGAGGACGTTTCCGTAGTCCAGTCTGCTGGTGATGAGCGCGTGGGTGATAGCCGTCCTTGATTCATGGGGGATCCTTTTGAAGGTCTTTCAGAGGATTCGAAGGGTGTTGAAGCAGCGGGAGGTGATGGCGTTGACCTTTTGGATCATAAAGAGGGAGGACTGGAGTACGATGCTGAGGTTTCAGGCATGGTTCATTGGGTGTGGGGGGCCTGCCGAGGGCGGTAGGCCACCAGGTATTTTCCCATGCCGAGGGGGAGGGTACGATGATGAGGACTTCTGTCTTCTCTGAGTTGAGCTTCAGGTAGTTTCTGCTCATCCAGGATGTGACGCCCTTCATTCCTTCCTGGAAGTTGAGTCTGGTGGTGATTGGGTCCTTGGCGAGGAAGAGGATGAGCTGGGTGTTGTCGGCGTAGGATACTATGCTGAGTCCGTGCTGTCTGACAATGGCGGCGAGGGGTCCATGTAGATGTTGAAGAGTGTGGGGCTGAGCGATGATCCTTGGGGCACTCCGCAGTTGATTTCCAGGAGTTCGGAAAGGAAGGGTAGTAGTCTGATTCTTTGGGTTCTGCCGGTGAGGAATGAGTGGATCCAGTCGAGGGCAGTTCCTTGTATGCCGGTGCCATGGAGTCTGGCGGTGAGTGTGGGGTGGGAGACGGTGTTGAATGCTGCAGAGAGGTCAAGTAGGATCAGGGCAGCGGTGTGTCCTTGGTCGAGGAGGGTGCGGATGTCGTCTGTGGCGGCGAGTCGGGCGGTTTTGGTGCTGTGGTTGCTGCAGAATCCGGATTGGGAGGGGTCGAGGATGGAGTTTTCTTCGATGAATTTGGTTAGTTGTGCATTGACGGTCTTCTCTGTGACTTTGGCCGCGAAGGGGAGGAGGCAGATGGGTCAGTAGTTCTTGAAGTTTGTGGGGTCTGCTGAGAGCTTCTTGAGCAGAGGTCTGACTTCTGCGCATTTCTAGCTGTTGGGAAAGGTGCCGGTCTTGAAGGTGGTGTTGATGGTGTGTTGCAGTTTGGGAACTTTGGCGGTGGCAGCTCAGTGGAAAATGTGCGGGGGTAGGGGTCCGTGGGGGCTCCTGAGTGGATGCCTTTCATGGTCAAAGTGGTGTCTTCGGTGGTGACTGGGTGCCAGGCGGAGATGGTGGGCTGGATGGCGTGGCTGGAGCAGGAAGTGGATTCAGAGTTGGGTGTCTGGTCACTGAAGTTGTCATAGAGTGCCTTGATTTTCCGATGGGAGTAGGATCTGAGCTTGCCGCGAAGGTCCTTGGAAGGGGTGATGTCCATGGTTTCGCTAGGGGGCTTGGTGAATTGCTGGATGACGCTGACGAGTTGCTTGGAGTTGCTGGCGTTGGCGAGGATCTTGTTTTGGATGAAGATCATTTTGGTGGATCTGATGCTTGCGTGGTATTCCGTCATGGCATTTTTGTAGGTGGTGTGGTCTTCTGACGTTTTGCTTTTTCTCCAGTTCTTCTCAAGACGTCTACAGGTGTGTCTGGATTCTTGGAGGTCGGCGGTGAACCAGGTGGCTTTTCTGGGCCGTTGTCTGTCGGGGTTGCGTAGTGGTGCAAGCTTGTCTGCGCATCTGGAGATCCATGTGTGGAGTCCTTTGGCTGCGAGGTTGGCGTCGGTCGATGTGGTGGGGGCGTCGCGGTTGAAGGTGGAGTTGAGTTGTTCCTCAGTGACTTTGCTCCAGCTCCTTTTTGGGGGGCGCGGTACAGGTTTGGGCGGCATGGAATTGTCGACGTGGAAGTGTACACCATGGTGGTCTGTCCAAGGGGGTTGCGTGGTGTGGCTGAAGCAGATATTGTTACCTCCAGCGAAGATGGGGTCGAGGGTGTGTCCTGCCTTGTGGGTGGGCGTGGTGGCGAGCTGTTGCAGTCCAATGTTGGCGAGGATGTCCAGGAGGGTGGTGGAGTTGGGGTCGCTGGGGTTGTCAAGGTGGAAGTTCAATGTCTCCGATGAGTATGTAGTCCATGGAGGCGATGGCGTGGGGTTTGATGAGGTCGACGATGGTAGGGGTGAACAAAGCGTGGGGTCCGGGGGGGTCAGTAGGCAAGGGTGCCGCGGAGTGAGGCTCTGGGGCTGGTCTGAATCTGGATGTAGAAGTGTTCGGTGGTGAGAAAGGGGAGTTGGAGGGAGCTCTTGTGTAAAATGGTGAGTCCTCCTCCTGGGTGGTTGGGGTGGTCCTCCCTCTGGATCTTGTATCCGTCAGGGATGGCGGTGGCGATGTCGGGCGCAGAGGAAGCGTTGGTCCAGGTTTCCGTAAAGAAGGCGACGACTGGCGAGAGGGTGTCGGGGAGGTCCCAGATTTCTACAGCGTGTCTGTGTAGGGAGCGCACGTTGAGGAGGATGCCCCTCAGGGCTGCTTGGTACAGTGTCACTGTAACATCACTAGACTAACTGCAGTATTCACAACAATTGCGGATATGAGGCGGAGGACAGTAGAAGCTCCACATCCGACGTCTGCACAGGGATATTAACTCAAATCTCCTGCTACCCCTGGTCAAGATAACTTATGTGCACTCTCCACGTGCTGCCCCCTTCATCGACACATCACCGTAGCACAACAACTCACCCGCTTGCTCACTGTTGCATGCCGCAGACATGCCTTAACTCCCTGCGCCTGCCCTACGCCAGAGAGCAATCGCCGCCATGCCCCTACACTGACAGCCACCTCCGACCATTCCAAGCCAGCCGCTACCAAGGCAACCGGGCAGCACATCCAATGCTGTGGGGCCAATCAAGCACACCATAGGGATTATGAGGAAACACAGAACAGCGTTACCACCTTCTACAAACCCCACCCGCTGAATGCCCTGGTCTGGTGTAATCTCTGTAGTGCTGACTAGCAGCTTGGATGTTGAGAGTGTCAGATGTTATGATTGATTACCAGTGAATGGCCAAATTCCTCAATAGTAATAATCTTGATGTGATAATGTTGAGGTTTCATGCTAATACACCCTAAAGGTCAGATGTTTACATTGCTGAACCTCAAGATAGCTCCTACCCAGCTTACCTCATTGGTGGTGAGACACTGGTGTGCTTTACTCTACTTTTCCCTTCATTGATAGCAACCACCCTCAGTGGATGCTATATGTCGCATCTTAGCACTTTGTCTTTAGTGCAAAACACAAACTCAGGATTTTGGTTTTTGATAATGGGATGCTACACTAACATTTATGCGATTGGCTAGACATAGCAAAATCAGCCCAATCGCAATAATTAAACGATCAGGTATTGGCTAAAGATCCTAATCAAATAACATTTCATTAAACAATGCATCCATATATTAAAAGATAATATAAACTGTCCTTACTATAACAGACCATTCACAGTCAAAATTGTAGAAAGTGTACTGTTACCATATAACAAAATCACAGACCATTGTAATAAGGTAGGCGTTCATTAAACCATTCAGATACATTCTACCAGTTATCAAAGAGCATCCTGAATTGACCACTATCTTTAAAGATTATAGACTACAGCTCAATGAAATATGCATATTTTTTATACCAGAGTTTAAAATCAGGGAGGAAGTCATTACCTAGGATACAGAGCATGGCAACAGCAACTGCAAATAATACTAGTTTTGACTCTCTGATGGCGTAACCTGCTTGCCTCCCAGCATCACAATTCTGGCCAACAATTTCATTTCAACAACTGTGAGGATCCTTACTTCAAAAGTCTAAATTCCAAAGGGTATGTGAACATGTCCATGAAGGAAGTCAGAGGTTGTTTTTGAAAATGTATAGAGCTGTGAACTGTTTTTGCCCGGGATATGCCTGGTTCTGAATCTCTGCTAGGAATGTAGTCCTTTGTAGGTCCCTCATGGCTCACCTCAAACGCAAGAAGAATGTCCCTAATTCTAAGCTAGAAGAGAGAAAGCTGTCAATGCACACCACACAATTAGCCACTGAGTACCCACAGAGAGTTACAAGAGACGCATGTCACAAACATCTGCCTACCAATCACTCAGTACACTTTGGAGCCTGGTGGTGTACATGTCATCTTCTCATATAAACCACTACAAATACATCCACTATAATTGAACTTCAACACCAGTGGCTACCCTTTCTCTCCACAGGGGCCATGGTACACACACGCCATGCCTTCAAGAATACTCCACAGGCAAACTCTAATCTACTTGAATACAAAGAATACACCAGTCTAGACATTCCGTTGCTGTGTGAGGTCAACCTATGCTTTCGTTCATGTGGTCAAGCTGTGCTTCCCTACACAAGGTCAGCCTATGCTTCCCTTCATGAGGTCAAGCTATGGTTCACTTCATGAGGTCAACCTATGCTTCCCTTCACGAGCTCAAGCTGTACACCCCGTCATGACTCATGAGGTGAAACTGTGCTTCCCTTCATGAGTTCAACCTATGCTTCCCTTCTCTTGGCATAGAGTGGCCGCCTTGGATGCCAGTATAGTCTCTGCAACCATCTAGCATTCAAAGATGCAGGTGTTACAACTATCCAATGATGCATAGCCATAGACCACCTGTATGCAAAGCTCCAAGCATTTAAGTCTCCCTTTTAATACCACAGGCAACAGAACATACTCTGAATGCATGATTGAAGGCACCCTAGGCTACAACAACCGAGAGTACAAAGCAGTGCTTTAAATGGTAAAAAATAAGTGCAGGTGCTCATCTTAGATGTGGACTAGGGGGCGGGGTTAGGGGGGGGCAGGGCTATGGGGATGGGGCCACTGGCAGTGCTATGGGATGGGACCAGAGGCACACATTTAATTTGATTGAGATTTAATTGGGGTGCAAATATGCACACTACATACAACACTCACTCATACAAGAGCATGCACAGGGACATAGAAGCACTCATGCATTCAGACAGGGTATTTAGTTCTTGTGTTTTAGAAACCCATATTCGCTGATGTCCACATTACTAAACCTTAATTCCTCACCCCCCCCCCCCCCCTGCTGTGGTACAATGCCAGGATCACCACCTCCTTCCTCGATCTGGCTCCAATCAAGTGCTGCCCTGCTCTGCTATGCCAGCAGGAAGCCTTCTGTTAGGTTTCCCCAAGTCATAAGATGTGCCTGTTAGCAGGCCCTTCTCGAACACTTACAGTGCCATTGTCTCCACAGAGCCTGAGTGGACCATGTGTCAATAATCACAGTGTGACTTGGTCCCTCCCAAACTCCCTGCCAGTTCTGAATAAATGCATATGGCCGTTGCTCAAATAGCACATAATTCGCTTCACGAAAACGGACCGACTTGTCAGCTGTGTCACACTTCTTTTTTTACATGCCAAATTGCACTGAGTTGGCTTGCTGCCCCATGAGTCCTGGTACTCTCTTTGGGACAAGAAGAAGTTCCGGTACTCAAGCGCAGAAAATTTAGAAGTGCCTGTACTTAAGTACCGGTAAGCACCGTTCCATTTAAAGCACTGGTACAAATGAACAACAGGTTACATATCGGAACACTATGCACTATTCAGTATGTCGCTGGGGTGCCCACAAAGATATAATGTCTACATCAGAGCATAGGCCACCCATGTCAAGCTACCTAAATTACTCATACTTCCCTTTACCACTACCCACCCCATAACTTAAATTAATTTATCATTTCATTTATTATTTTTCTTTTTTGGTGGATATTCCTATAACCGCATTATTACTTTTCTCCTGACCTCCCTTTACCGCTACCTACCCCTAAACCATAAAGGGGCATATCAACAACAACCGGCGATAATTATCTCTAAGCGCACTTAGCGCTAGGATAATTATCGCCGGCTAGCGTGAATTTTTATCGCTGAGATAGCGTGCTATTAGCAACGCTTATCTCAATAGCGATAAAAATCCTCACGCTAACAGGCTAACGTGAGATCATCGCTGGAAACCCAGCGATAATCTCACGTTACCTTGTTGATAGGGACAGGCAAACTTAGCCATGATATCCTCCTTCCATAGGATATCATGGCTAAGTCAGAAAAATACCAGACGTAAAAAAGCAGCGTTAACCGCGGTTAGCGCTGCTTTTTTTGTCTCTAACAGGGTTAGCGACATTCTTGATAATAGGAGAAATGTCGCTTAGCGACATTTCTCCTATTATTTTACTCTGGAACGCCCCCTTTGCATCTCATTAGAGATGCAAGGGGAAGCGTAGAGTAAAAGGGTGCTAACATGCAAATTTGCATGTTAGCACCCTGTTGTTGAGAGGGCGCTAGTTTTATCTCTCCTTTTTTGGCTTTTAAAGCCAGAAAAGCAGAGATAAAGCCCTTGTGGATATGCCCCAAAGTGACCTATACCTCCCTTTACCACCAACTACCCCTAAACTCTAATACTACCCATTCCACCCTTTCCCACTATCCACCCCTAAACCCTAAAACTACCCTTACCTTCCTTTACCACTACCCACCCCTAAACTTTAAGTTTAGCCTTACAGTTATATGAAATATATATATATTTATATACTTACCTTACATATAATCCATGCATGGCAAAGGCATGCATGGTAAAGGCACAAATACTTTCTTGTGTGGTAAAGGCATGCTTGTAACGAATGCATGGTAAAGGCAATGCATGGTAAATGCATCGTCGCCAGGGCTGCCTTACTTCTATCCAAGACATATCAGGTAAGCATTTATGCACAAAAACTCTCGAGCAGTCCTCTATCCATCTTTATGCAGGTGTGCTAGAATAGCTGAGGAAGTGTGAGAAATTGAAAACAAATTTTCTGCCAACCCATAAATTGAGGGTGCGGTGGCTCAGGAAGATTGGTGGAGTCATAGGGAACAGAGTTCATGACAGTTAGCCTGTATATTGAGATTTTTTTGTAAACTCTGCTGCCAAAAAAATAGCAGCAAGAAAAATCGGATGGTTCATTCTTACTCCATTGGCCGTATACAGTCTCGCTTTCAGGGATTCCATGCATTTTATGACACATATAAATGTCATAAGGGCAGTGAAAGGGATATCTGAGTTTGGCCACTTCCCATAGAGTTCTGTGCATCCAGCAGTTTGGCTGTTGGCTACATCTCGGCTACACCAGCTACGGCTATTTGCTGTCATGAGCCACTTGTAAAAAAACCTATGGCTTTGAACGGGATAAGAAAATAAAGAAGGATAATCTCATACAAGATTTGGACTGATATCTGTTTGGATTGACTCATTGTTGATATGAATTTGTTTTTTGCTCGGGAGCGGGATCTTGTTTTCTAAAACGTTTTAGGCTTGAAAGTAGCCTTAAATATGCACTTTTTGAGGCGGCGTTCCATGGATTGTACATGGGCATTCCCACGCAACCACCCATGTTTTTTGATGTAAAGCCCTATAAGTACCTCTCCTTGAGGCAGTCGGAAAGACGGAGAAAAGGTTTCTTTTCTCCAACCTTTTCTAACTTTGCACGTGATCTACACTGTACAGCACACAAACAAAGTGGGAAAAGTTTAAAAGTAAGTGTAAGCAAAGTGTTTTGAATTGTCAGGGTACCACTTAAGTACAAAACTAGGCCTGGGTAGAAGTTTGATTATGCCGAAGTAATAAGGGTGATTTCGGTAAATTCAATGTTACTCTTTGATGCTGAATAGCTGAAAATTACACGATTACTCCTGTAATTAGGAATGATTTTGTGGAAAATATCTTACCACTAGAGCACCTTTAGCGAGTACGAGCGGCCACTCGCTATTCATGTTCTACTGCATGTAGCATTGTTTCTTCCCAAAAAATGCATCCTCGCACCCATTTTTGATGTGAGGGCACATTTTACATTAAGCAAATAGCGCTAAATGTAGGTAGTAAATTGGGAGAAAATCCTACTCCAAGAGCATTGTTGTATTCAGCGCTATTTCTTCGCACAATATGCATCCTTCCGTCCATTTTGGACGCAAGGGGGAATGTTTGCTATAGGAGATATCGCTACACGCAGAATTACTCTTCTCAATTAATTCAAGTGTAATATTGCAGAATACTTGGAGAATTCCATGTGATTACAATACACAGAATTACATGAGTTACGCCCACACCTATACAAAACCTATGCTAGACTCATGCCGACACTTTGCACTATGGTGCAAAGATGTGTGCATGGCGCTAGATAGCAGGAAAGTATGCCAACTTGGGGGATAACAGAAGCAGTACTATATATTAGTGGATATTGAGCTGTCCTGCTCTCTTCCTTTCACGCAGGGCTGCAACCTTTCTTTTCTACAGAGTATGAAAACAACACTACATACATACATAGACCCAGATCCAGAGAAAGTCAAATAGCCTTTATAATCGGTTTATTTCTTAACAACCTGTGAAGTAACACTGCACAATGTGCATTTTGTTTACTGTGATGGGCTGCAGGGTGCATCAGAAAGGTACCTCCTATGCTTCTTTATGACCCCCCAATGCACCTAATCAGAACACCAGTGTGCACAAAAAGGCATTAGATTGTGATATACATGCACCCTGTTATGCTGGAAAGAAAAATAAGAACCCCCTGCAACACTTCTCAGAAAAGCACACAGTGTGTTCAAAGGTGGCCCTGTCTGTGTCACAGTGTCAGCACACAGCACATGGAATTGACGTCCACCCATGTCTGTCTTATGCGTCCTATGGCAAGATGGGGGTGGCATGAGAGTGAAGGGTAACCGTTGCATGGTAATACCATAAAAAGGTTCATTACAGTTATTATAAAATGCTCAATGTCATAAGCAGATATTTAGAAAATCCCTTCTGATGCTTTCATTTAAAGAAAAAGTTTTAAAAAAATAAATGATTTTTGCCTCATGAATTTTCAATGAAATATTGCTAACAGGCAGTGGAGGGTCAGACGAAAAAAGATCTGAACATGTACAAGGAAAAAGCTTGCAAGGAATCAGACTGAAACTTCCTAGGGAAGTAGTAGTAAATTACATAATCAAAGGGATGCAGAGTGGTCCGTTATTGCTAGTTAACGCCCTCTGTATAAACGAGCCGGTTGGTCAACACAGCAATTGTATGTGATATATATGACTTCTCCCCGTTTGATTACCTTCCTACCCTTCCATACTCCTTCCACCACATTATTTCTTTATATGCCCCTCCATGTGAAAATCCAGGAAAAGCGATTTTAACAAAGAAAGGTCCTTCTTTGGTGGGACGCCTGCTGCGTGGTGCACGATACAGCGCGCAGTTATCAGGGCACAACACACCGTGCTGACGACTCTGAGCACCCCACAACATAAGGCCCGGCAGAGTGATAAGCGACAGACAGCGTCTGCTGGCGCTGCTCTGTGATGGATGGCAGGCACGAATAATCGTTTGACGAAGTCCCCAGAAAAGACTGATTAAAAATGGATGATGAATGCGCCGGGCCAGCGCTGGCTTTAGACGCCGAAAAGTCAATTAGCGAACAGCAATTCACTGAAAAGGAATGAACGGATAAAATGACTCCGAAGCAGAACGCTTGGAGAGATCGGCTCTTTGTTTATTTGCTTTTAATGACAAATAGTGTTCAAATGAAGCCTGAGCGCTACTACACGGCGCCCATTTGTCATCCATTAGAGCTCTGATTATCTCAATAATCCGGAGGCTGGGTGCCTCGAGGCTTTGGCAGCGCTGCAGCCGATCAGCGACGGTGTGCGGATTCGGGCCTAGATTATTAGTGGTTATTGCACGGCATCACCTGCCGGGGGCGGGGCAGACTGTATAGAATGCACAGATGCAGCTGCAGCTGTGCACCAACGTTTCTTAGTTGGATTCATCGCTCTGTGCAGCTGGCATCTCTCACTAACATTTGTGGATTACACAGATTGTACCGGAACAATCTTGCACCAAAATCTGTGGATTACATAGATTGCACTGGAGTATTCTTGCACCAGCATCAGTAGATTACATAGATGGCACCGGAGCAATCTTGAACCTGCATCTGTGGATTACATGAATTGCATGGGAGCAATTTTGCACCAGCATCTGTGGATTACATTAATTGCTTGGGAGCAATTTTGCACCAGCATCTGTGGATTACATTAATTGCTTGGGAGCAATTTTGCACCAGCATCTGTGGATTACATCGATTGCACCAGAGCAATCTTGCACAAACTTTTTTCTACTGACAGGTGCGTGCATAATTGGCCAGGAGTCCACCATTTAGCCTCTCCCTGGTGCGACCCAGCAGCGCCTTCATTGGCAATCGCTACAAGAAAACCACCGACCAGATATACAAAGTATCATAATGGTCGCAAAAGCACCAATTCAGTATTTACAACCTTTAGAACTTTTTTCTAATGTACACAGCACATTCCGACTCCAAAAATGGGATTCCAAATGGATACCACTTTGTTGTCTAGAAAGGGCATGTTGTAGACATCCCTTCCAATTACTAAATCACAGTGGCGCCTCCTCTGCTAAGGCGGAGGAGCGTCACCCCACTGCTTTGCAGCAGTGAAATAAAGGAAAAATATAATGATAATAACTTGATGTTATTATAATTGTATCTTGTCCTGCTGCGGCAGCTTGGCGGGGCTGGCCTGCTGTGCTCTCAGAGTAGGGGGAGGAGTGGTGGGCACACTCTGTAAGGGCGCATGAATGTCTGTCCGGCCGTCTTGAGCCGGCCAAACATTCATGCACACTTAGCATGTTCACCACCCAGGCTGTATTGCAGCCTGGTGGAGAACATGCCTGGGATCCCAATGCCTGTCTGAGCACCGAACTATGGCACTCAGACCAATCAGAACGCTGCATTGCAGCGTTGTGATTGGCTTAGGGGAGCCTGGGTGTGCTTCCTGTTCTGGCTGGAGCGAGGGACTACGGAGGAGAAACATGGCACGGAAGAGGCAAGGAGGTACGTTTTTTCTTTCTTCTTCTTTTACACCCCCACTACCACGCCACACCCGATCTGTGCCGGCCGCCACTGCTGAATCAGTATTTTACGTTTCAATCTTTTCCAATTGTAATCTAATAGCAAAACGCTGATTTCTTACCAACAACTCAAAGTGGGTGATAATGCATATGCAAAAGGGAAGGGGTCACCTTGGGACCTCTTCCTCTTTGTGAATGTAGAAAAATAGTTTGTTGAAGAGTAGAACCACTGACAACGCTTAAACAGACAAAAAAAAACAATCTTTGCTTTTTAAATGCACTCCCATTTCCTTAAAGGAAAATAGGCAGGATTTCAACAAAAAAGTTTGTTAAGAAACAATCACAGACATGGTATTCTGCTGACCCGTGGAGGCCATCATCCTTGTGATTTGCTCTAATTCTAATGAATCGCAATTTGAGATGTACTGCTTTAATATACGCAAGGTAGGTCAGATTTTAACCCACTGTGACGTGGATTTTTAAGAACCAACCTATTTGTAAAGAGGTTGATTCTTAAAAATCTTTAAAAGTAGCAAAAATGCTGGTCGCAATTTATGACCAGTATTCGGCGACCAGATATTCATACAACTGTTCCCCATTTTTAAAGTGGGATGATACAAAAAACTATCTCTTGTATTGATCTGGTCTGATGCTGACTGGTGGGTAGTAAAACAAATTCAGGAGGTGTGTGAGATGTTTTCAGTGTTCTTATATAGGGCCGGGTGAAACATTAATTGATGTTGTAGAGCAGAGGGAATCCTCTTAGAACTGCCCATGTGTGGTAGCTAGTTGAACAGACTGAATGGAATTTCATACTTTCTGTGCTTTACCTTATGAATTCTGTGTGTGGGGTGAATTAAGTAAAAGATAAATGGAATAAACATATTTTTAAAAAGACATAAGCGTGAGCTTACTCTGATCATTTTGAACAGAACCTATATAATCCTGAGGTTTTGCAAGGCTTTCTTTTTAGCTGTATCACCATTGCAGCAAATGTTTAGCTCACTTGCCTTTTCTTGACAAGGATTGCAATCATTGTCACCTGCCCTCCAGTTAGCCTTGTATATTAATATTTTATCAGATCTGCAGATCCTTTAAACAAGCGTGGGGCTTTAGATCAACCGTAATAAACCATGGGGCCTACTTTAACTTTAATTGGTGAAAACAACAAGGTGATGGAAGAAGTGTATGTATTAATCTCAACCACCAGTAATCGCTTGGGGTCCCATTCCAGTACATTATTTTATGCTCACTATGGCACTCTACACAGAGACCAGTCACATGAAGTCTTGGTCCTGCTCCAGTAGTAACAGTATGGCCTAAACTGCCAGACCTGATCCCCTCCAAACAGGAATACAAGCACCTCCAGAAAGGTTTCAATTTATTTAGGTCTTATCATGAGGTATAACTTGAGTTATGTGGCACAGGGCGCACGGGACACTCCTCTGGGCATACCCACTGCACTTAGGGCATTTACAGCAAAAACAGCAAGATGATGGAAGGAATGCTGTAAATGACCTCAGCCACTGACGATCCCTCAGGCCGCATTCCAGTCCATTGTTTGTTGCCCACTATGCCAGTCTAGACAGAGACCAATCATATGCAAATCAGTCTTAGTCTTGCTCCAATAGGAACAGTCCAAGTCGAACTGCTAGACCATGTCCCCTCCAGATAGGAACACAAAATACTCTAGACCGGTTTCAACCTGCTTGCGTCTTATCAGTGAGGTACAACTTCGGCCTTGTGGCACAATAAGCACAGGACCTATATCTGATATCTACAACAAAAACAAGAAGGTGATGTCACCAGACTAACTTACATATAGTGAGTGGTAATGGTGTGCCAAAACAAATGTTTGTTTAAGCGGCTCATTAGGTCTCAGCTATAGATTGTTTTGCAGACAGCAGATCTTTACATATACTTAACGTGATTCAGTGGCTTTGATCTCCAACTGTGATATCTTCTTTTAATTAGATGGGCTGCCTCCCTATTCATGTGTCTGTTCCACCCAGATTTATTTTGGTCTTTCAGTGTTCTGATTAGAAGAGTTGCATTCTTCCCCTGCTGACACCAGGGAACTCATTTCTCTCATTTTAAGTCACAAAGTATCCCTCGACTCTCCCCTTCTTCACTTTCGCTCTTCCTGCTTACATCTCCATACTTCCTCATGCTGCATGCCTGTGAATCTGTGCCCCAGTGCCACATATTGCTATCCATGAAAACCTTGCCCTCTCCTCGCCCATGTGACTGTGGTTTTATATTTCAGCTGTTCTTTCACATACCTTTTTCCAGAACTACACACCTAGTAACTTCCTGAGCCCGCGATCGACTCAAAGTCACCTTCTACAAAACAGCAGAAAGAAAAAAACTTGCTGTGGTAGAAACAGAAGGTACAACACCTTGCTTCAGAAAACGATTGTGTCTGCCTTCAGGGAACCTGCTTCAGAAAAGATTTATCACCAGCCTCAGGGACCTCTTGTAATACATTTGTTACAGCAGTCTGATTACAGCACAGACACATGTCTGGCTTGGGGGCCCTATAATGATGGCCTATGGTACTGCACCCTGCTTCAGTAAAGATTTCTTCCTGACACTAGGGACTTCTAGTTATGACCTAAGGTATTGCAGCCTGCGTCAGAAAGGCCTTTTTTGACTCTATGGACCTGTAATAACGGATACATGTATTGCAGCCTGCAACAAAAAATCATTTGTGTCTTGGAAGCCTGCTAAAGAAGAGATGCGGACCGACAGCATGGACCACTGGTATCTTCTAGTACTTTAGCCTGCTACAGCAAGAACTTATGTCTGATTGGATGGCTCACTAGTAACCTCCCTAAAGCCTGCATCAGAAAAGTGCTGATTCCAGCTTTTCAGAAGTACTAGGGCATGTGTTATTTATATTGTGTCTCTGGCTGGTGCAGAGTAAATACACGGGAATTAGTGAGACTGAGTATGCAGCATGAACAAGCATTAGCAAAACTGGTTGATCTGGCTTGCAGTTTCAGTTATTAGCCAAATATATTGGCTTTTGAAATCTTTGTTTAAAGAAAAGAAAGAGATATTGGCTTTGCCAGTGGCTGATGATTTGGCTTTCAACACTCCACAGAAGTGCATGTATCATCTTGATCCTCCCAACACCCATACACCACTGTTCTCTCTGCTTTCTCTCCCGTCTCAAACTCTTGTTGCTCCACATTCCTCTTTTCATCAATTCTCTACGCACTATCTGCTTTGTACCCTCTCCAGCTCATTCATCGCTCCCCAGCCGTAACCCCTGAGAGTGCTGTGCTTTATGGAGAGAATGTGTTTACTTGCCCCGGATCTGTACCACTTCCTGTTTTAAGTGTGTTTATTTATATATTTGCTGGGGGTGTGGCGGTTTCAGTGCTATTAGTATTCTCACTTCCTTTTTGCACTTGTGCACTATTTGATTAACATTTCTTACCTTTTAATTTACCATTCTAAAATGGCCACAGGCCCTGTTAAGAAAATTAAAAATTATGGCTATGGGTCACTAGGCATGCGCCACATGCGTCATGATGCGTGTGCGCCAGCATCACAAATCATTTGTGTGAATGCATGATAAAATATGCGTGCTTATATGTCATAATCCTTACATGCACATCAGAAGCCATCTTGGAATTATTTTTTAGTAGAAAACCCATTGAAAAATTGCCAGCCACATGTGCATGCATCCTTAATAAAAACATTGTTAAAGTCAATAACTTGTCCTTTTAGATTTGAGGCCTACGGGCTTTGCCAATGCTTGTTTACCTGCTTCTCTTTAACAAACAGGGCTCCAGTGGGAATCATCTGACAGCCACTCTATATCTAATTCTTGCCACTGACATATTGTGTTAAACATGGTTCCAACAATCATAACCATTTGATGGCTAGTTTTCTTTTTAACATTGTTTCTTTAGAGATAGCCATGTAAATCATGTATGTCTAGGGCGAAGATGATCCCAAAGAGAGAGGCATTATCATTAATACTTACTTATTTTTCCATTCCCAGCTTGTTGGGTACTCTCTGGTGCCTCCAAATTTATGGTCTTCTGAAAAGATTTTGCTATGCTATCACAGTACGAGCTTGACTATCTCCCACAATGTGGAAGACATAAGGCCATGAATGCTGTGAAAAAAAGACCCCTTTTTGCATCACTCTCATTTTTGGGGACTAATGGTGCTGGGTTTTGAACTCTGTGTACTAGTTCACTGCTATCCCGACTCCAGTGTATGTGCTCTCACCCCAACAACATGACAGAATTAGTTAACTCCTGTTTGGTGTCTTTAACTTTCTAGTAAGGCTACGGTACATGGTGCTGTAAATACACCAATGGCATGGACAGTTAAATGCTACCTATGGACTGCAGCACACATTGTGCCATCCGCTAGGCTGACAAAGAAAATATGGCTTCAGGCCTACCTGTGTATTCTGGCTGCTGCAGCTTTTAAATCCGCATGCCAACCTATCAAAGTAACCCTTTTTTAACAGGAACAAACCCTACTTTTAAATATTATATAAGTTACTCCTGGTTGGGCCCTATAGTACACAAGCCAGAATGTTTAGAATATAAAGGTGGTACATGCAAGAATTTAATATTGGCACATATTCCTTAACTGAACAGCCCCCAGATACTATTTTCACTGTACCCGTAAATCTTATAAGGAAAACTAAATTGCAATTAAAAGAAAACATTTCATAACTCTGGTTTGGGATACACCACAGAAATAACTCAACCATTGTTTTTAATATTTAATAAAAATCCAATCCAGAAGTGCCACTGGATTTCTTATATGAACAATAGCCTGCCAGCAGCTACCCCCTGCCAGAATTGTGAAAACAGATCAGAAACAATTGCTTAGACCTTTTGGCAGGAAGGCCTGGGAGTGAAGTATGTGTCTCCTCTGAACTCAGGTAGGGCAGATGAGGAGGGATCAGGAACTTCATTAACTTTAAAAGGGACCTACTCGTACTTGAGTTTAAAGGGAGACTTTGCTCCCTGGGCCTACTGTAGACAGCTTGGCACCAACCCAGTGGGAGGGGTTAGTTGAGGAAGAGGGGGCTGCTCATTTCTGTAAGCATACCTCTGTCTGTAACAACAGACACCGTCAAGGGCAGAAGTGTTCTGGCATGTTGGATTTTATTGAGAATAGTTCCCTTTCTAATAGTTTACAGTAAAGCAAACAGAATGTGCTGCAATAGTGGGAAGGCTTGCCCTTGAGTACTTTTTAATCATTGGTTGGGGAGAGTCCAGGAGTCACCCTCATCCAGATGCTAGTGAATCCCACAAAAGTGGCATCTCACTCCAAGCTCATCAGAATGCATCTTGACCTGTGGACGAACAGAAGGGTAATGGACCTTCTATATGTGTGGAGACCTTAGGGGGTGGACCTGCTCCCTCTTGTACCCAGGATTGAGAAGTGGACTCTGAGGATCAGTTGGCTATTCTCTTGATGTGGTGACAGGAGCAAAACAGGCTGCAAGAGGCCTTTTTCTTGAAGTGACCAGCTGACCATCAGCAAGTGAGCCTAGACTGTACCCTATTGGTGGCCTCTGCTGGATTGAGCCTTGCCACGAAGTGCTGTCCCTGAGGTCCCGGGAGCCATAAAAGTGACCAAGAAGAACTCCTCCTGAAAGTCCCAAAAATTGTAACTTAAAACCTTTTGGGACTTCCAGTACCTCAGGAGCGGTGTTTACACAAAATATTGGAACAAAAATATTGTGAAACAAAATATTGTGTCAAGAATATCGAGTTCAAAAATATTGTGAAGGTAAGTTTCTATAGGTAAGTAAAGTTTTACTATATATAATACCACATTTATGTACCTTTAAAATGTGTATATATCTTTAGGGTACGTAGATGTGGAGTTAAGAATAGTAAATCCATACTTACTTATTTACACTTACTGTCTGGATATTTTGGCCCTTGAAATTTTTGGCATGATATTCTGTCCACACAATATGTTTGATTCCTATTTTCTGTCAGTTACCATACCGGAGCATCAACAGCACTGCGACAACTCACTTAGTGCATCTGATAACCACTCCATTACAATCAGCCTGAAATTGTGCTGAGGTCCCAGTCAACCAAGAAGTGGGACTTCTAATCAGTGCTTTAGTCTTGACTCATTTTGCTAAATACTTTATATACTTTTCCATAAGGTAAACCTGTCTGCTCTGTGCCATAGCTGGCAGGGTTTATTTATTATCATTGTGTCTCAGACCTTTTTGGACTTACTATTGGGAAGGATTCACATTCTCCCTAGTTAATAACCCATTCTCTTATGCAAGTGTTGAGAGTCCAGGGCAGATCCCAGATCTTCTTGAGGTGATTGAGAGGCAATGGAATGGAGAAGCTGCAGGAGGGACGGAAGGGCCAGAAACCAAAGTTAGTGGAGTTTTGCCAAGCATCACATGGACATTTAGTAACTGTATTGTTTTAACTTGTTATTTGTGGGTATACATCAAAAAGCAAGGCTCAGTTCCCTGTGTTCCAGGTTATGGCTCATTGATTTGTCTGCTCCTCAGATGTAGTGGCCTAGTATCATCTCAATTGACTGTGCCTCTTGCTAATGTTCTCAGATCAACAATTCGGGGTCCATGGCATTTTTGGAACTTTTTCATAGCTCTCTGGGCTCTCTTTGTCTTTAGATTATCATCAATTATGTAGTCAGAAGCAGTTGAGAGTAGTAAAATACTTTAATGTATTAATCAATCGATTACAATAAAAATTCAAACATTTAAAAGAAGGATTGTCAATAGTTTAAAATTTCAATAATTAAAACTTACTATCATGGTCAATACAACACTTTGTAATACAAAGATTCTATAAATTTTCACAATGGTTTCTTTTCCTTGTTCATCCGTCTACCACTGTATTACAGTATTCTTTACTTCAGTCTATTTCTTATTCCAAGTTAAAGTGCTAATGTGCTGATTATGCAAAATACATGCATCTGATTTACCATTAGAGATTCTATACATACGTTTCCCTGGTATAAATGCAATTCATATTCCTTTTCCTACAGTAATTTACATATAATATTTAATCATTTGCCTATATTATAAACTTTTTCTGCTCAATCTATGATTTCATAGATATACTAAAGTGTTAATGTGTCAAATGTGAAAAAAATGTCACCCTTCTATCTCTGTATTATGTTCTTTTATTTCACTTTATTACTTTGCCAATATACTAAGGTGCTAAAGTGCCAGAAATATGAGATACATATTTTTCTCAAGATTATGCAAATAAAGTTTCAATTCTCAAATGGTAAAATATGTGTTGCTTCTTACTATATGGGACATCTACGCTGTAGATGTTTTATATGCATGATCTAGAAACGTTATCATTATTGTTATTGCACCATCTTCTGTGAGCCCAAAACACTATCTAACGGCCCCAGAAGTTGTCCTTATTTTAGCAATTTTAAACATGGAGCATAAATACATTCTCTACATGGGCAACAGTTTAGGACAGGTATATATTAAATGAAGAGATTCATCAGAAGTTCCTCAGAGCTGACATGTTGGTCTGCCTTTAGTGCCTAGATCCATTTCCCTTCAAACTCCCAAATCGGTATTTAAAATAGTCTGAATCTTAAAATTTTAATTTTTATATAGCCAGGTAGGCTCCATCCTAAATATTCTTGACTCTGTACAGTATAATCATCGATTACTGAATCCATATGATTGTATTTTACAGCTTGTAGAAGGTCTAAGTTCCAAAGCTTAGTACTATGAGTACTGCGTACTAAGTTTTATTTGCAAAGATCCGGTCATTTGCCCCATCTCCTGTATGTCAGGCAATCGTAAGATCCAAATCCCATCAATGTACTATACAGTTCTGTATCTCTGTATTTGGATCTCCCTAACTCTTCAAATATTAGATGTTTCAATGAAGATGAGTCAACCTTGGCACAATCAATAATGTAATTCACACAGCTTTTGTTGTGCAATAGTACCATGGATTTTAGTAAGAGTTCCAATCTTATGATACAGTGTGGAGTTGCCTGTCGTAGATCTAATAAGGGGCGTACACATTTCATAACACATTTCTCAAACTCAAGAATGACCTTCGTACTCATTACCGGGGATGCATATAATAAATATGGAACCAATTTCATTTGTAATGCTTTAAGTGATGAGCTAATCGCTTTCCCTCCAAACATTTTCATTTATCTTTTAATTGATTTAATAATGACAGTTGATTTTGAATTTCTACTGGCGGAGTGACTTGACCAGGATAACTTATTATCAAGAATCACTCCAAGATAATCGTCTTGCCCCACTACTTCGATTGATGTTTCTCCTAGTGTCCACCTTTAGGTTTTATAGGCGGTCCAAAGGTCACAATTATTGTTTCGGACATACTGACTATCAATCCATTCACTGTATTGTAGGTGTGTAATTGTTTCAGTTGATGCTGGATTCCTTTCGGGGTTAGAGACAGGATCACTAAGTCATCAGCGTACGCTAGGTATGGTATTTTTATACCTCCTAATTTTGGTGCGATACCCATATCAGACTTCAATGGCATATCTATGTCAGTAATGTAAAGAGAGAATAACAATGGTGCGAGAGCACAACCTTTCCTAAGGCCATTTACAGTCCAAATGTTTGGTGATGGCGTATTGTCAAGTGTTAATTTTACCTGTAGCCATGTTTTCGAATGTAGTCTGATAATAAAATTAAATTGTTGCTTCTGCTTGTTCATAGTTGTGTGTCTCTGGTTCTTGTATTTGTGAGTCTCTGTTAAGAATGGGGTTTCTGGTCGGCAAGGATATGCACCTAAGCCAGGCAGAACCCACCACTTTAGTCAGGGCAAGTAAGTTACACATCAAAGATAACCTGTGCTCATCCTTTGGTAGTTTGACAGAGCGCTGACAGGCATATCATCTGCAGCAATGTGTAAAGCTTGTGCGCAAAACACTCACACCTGTAACACAATAAATATACCACAAAAAAAACTTCACACAGGATTATATAAAAATATAAATTGTATACTGTGCATAAAACATAGACCAAAATTACATGAATCATAAGTATTTTGCATATCATGCAGTTACTGAAATAGTACTCTTTATCCTGTCAATGCAAGAATCAAAACAACCTACATTATACTATCAGGGCCTGAAGTGTAACAGGTTAGGAAATGCAAAAATGAATCATCACATGAGTGGAAGAACATAAATCAGGTTATGAAAAGTCACCTGAATTACCAAAAACCTATAAATACTTGGCAGGTAATGCAGAACGTATAGGCTAGAGCTCCCAACATTGCAGTAAACACATATCCCCAGTGCATCTGTGCTCCTATCACCAGTTTTATGCTAAACGAGCACCAGCATAGTGCACCAGGGCCCCTGCTATAGTTATCATGGTAATCCACACTGTCTAAACATATAGTTGCCTCCCTTTGAGGCTTTACGGTCACCTGAAATGCCCCAAATCACTATCCGGCTATTTAGGGCAATCTCCTAGTGCCCATGAATTGTCTCTCTCCCTGGGGGAGCATAAAGCAAAGTGCCCCCAAAGGTATGTGCCAACACGGGGGCCACACAAATGCTTCAGAGACCTCGCTGTGTCCCCCCACCACACAGTAAAAGGCAGCTGCCCACGAACGTGCAGCTGCAACCAAGAACAGCCTTTATTTTTTGTAAGAAGGGGGTCGAGCCACCCGCAAAGGAGCGTGGAATGGCTGAGCCCCTGTTTCAGCCTCACAAAGTACCTTTCTCCCATTTTAATTCAGGCTGCGACAGTGGCCTGTCCCTTGCAAGACCTGACAGTCCTACAACACCGGTGGGAGCGGGAAACCAGGTGGCACACTTCTGGCTGAATTAGGCAGACTGTGCTGGGCTTGTCTCACAGAGGTAGTCTCTGGGGATTGATGCAGATGTGAGAGAGCGGAAATCAAGATTTCTCCACTGAGTCCAGCACAGCGCACTGAGCCCTGCTTATGTGGTGCATGTTGAAAAGAAGGTCAACCCAGTCCCAGACATGAGGCGCTCACCACGCGCTGGTTGCATAAATGAAGGGAAAATATAAAGTGCTCTCCATGTACTATTTTAAAGAGGTAAGATCTATTAGCCTCAGAACCCCACGACAGTCCCACTGGCACAGGGGCTCTGAGGCAGCAGCCACTAGAGAACACTAGGTGCAGGGCACAGAGGGAGATATCAAGCAGCAGGTCCGCACATAGTTACCCTTAGCAGAGTGGCAGTCCCTTCAGCACCCTAGCAGTAAGCAGGTTAGCACAACAAGGCAAGTAGTCCAAAATGGCAGTTCCTCTTAGCAGCATAACAGTCCTCTGGTGCAGTATGTAGAGCCAGCAGTGTCTGGTTACAAGTCCACGCAGTGTCTGAAAACATGAGGTCAGGATCCCTGTTCATACACACCAAAAATGTTTTGTTCAGGAGGTGACTTCAAAAGAAACCTTAGAAGTGCACAACACCCCCTTTCAACCCCAGCCTTGGCTCCAGACATCAGTAGGGGGTAAATCACTCCATGTGTGACGGCAGTACACTGCCGATACAAATGTAAGTGTGCCCCTCTCCGCTCTCTCCCAGCCCAGGAAGACTATCAATATGCAAATGTATGCAAATGTAACCCTGTCACACCCAACCCTTCTTGTTTGGTGGCTGTCTGTAAAGTAGGCACAAAGTGTAGCTGTCACCCAGGTCTAGATATGGATTGGAGTAGGCTGCAGAGCTCATAGAGTTATAAACACAGAGAAATGCCCACTTTCTAAAAGTGCAATTTCTAAAATACTAATGTAAAATCCACCTGCACCAGTAAGCAGGATTTATCACTATGATTCTAAAAATACCAAACATGGCAACACTACTCATTCCAGATCAGGAATTACCACTTAAACATGTATAAGGGAATTCCCAATGCTAGCCTCTGAGGGGAGGAGGCCTCACAGTAGTGAGAAACAAATTAGGCTGTTTGTCACTACTAGGACATGCAACACAATAAAGCCGCATGACATAGCTTTTACTGACACATCACCCTGCCCATACGGCTACCTAGGCCCTACCTTAGCGGTGACCTATATGTAGTATGAGTTTAAGGTTTGGCAAATAGTTTTAAATGCCTAGTCAATATGGGAGTAAACTGTGCACACAGGCCATGCAGTGGCAGGCCTGAGACAGGTTTGAAAGGCTACTTCCGTGGGTCCTGGGTAGATGGGATACCACTGTACAAGGGATGTTCAGGTAAATTAAATATGCCAAACAGATGTAAATCAATCAGACCATGTTCAAAGGAGAGAGCACATGCACTTTAGCACTGATTAGGAGTGGTAAAGTGCCCAGAGTCCTAAAGTCAACAAAAAGAAGGTCAGAAAAATAGGAGGAAGAAGGCAAAAAGTTTGGAGATAACCCTGTGAAAAGGGCTAGGTCAAACAGTCTCCTTCAGATATCTAATATCACAAGGTGGACAATAGGGATCTGGCATCCTTACCACCCCAAATCAAACTTCTATTTAATTCCAGTATCACATTCAGCTTGACAAGTAATTGCACTCTTACCTGTGCCTCCAATTGCCAAATTATCCTTTTACCTCAGCTTAGGACTTCTTTTTGACCCAGTGACCACTCTGAGGAAAAATAGATGAGGAGAGCCCATATGTTGTTTTTTCAGCAAGTGTCTCATATCAAGTCATTGATAAGCCCATCTCTCAGCATTACCATTTTAGTTGTCCCTCCTAATGTCTCTCCGTGAGAAACAGTAAATAATTAACAGGATTTCTGATAGGCATTTCTCTAAACTAAAAATCTCACCTAGTCACCCTCTTCCACCTCTTGATTTCCCAAAATGAGCACATTTGGAGTTCTCCATTTATTTTCTATGTGCCCCATTTCTCCTTCAGTCACCATTATTACTCACTTCCACATTTTGTTGACACCTGATTTAAAGGGGCTATCTAGTGAATGATACAGCACCAAAATCCAGGGACCAAACCATCCAAAACTGTAAAACACATATAAAAGTAAAGGCCAGCCCCAGAAAAACCAAAAATGTAGGAGATGAGGTGAGTGAATTCTTCCAAGAGAATTTGTTTTGTGACACATTTATTGTATAAGGTACCCTGTCTCTTGGATTAGTGGAGCCGCTCTCTTTCTTTTGAGACTTAATCTAAATTTGACAAACTCAAATGAAAGTAAACAAATGAACCAGACAAAGTGCAAAATTGAGCGTGGGGTGCTTTTAGCTGGGGAGACTTCTGACAGCCCCTTACCGGCTAACATTCGAAATCTAGCTCCCCCACCCAATACCAAAACCCCACAAAACAAAATAGAAAATTAGAAACCAATACAGGAAAACTGAAAAGAAGAGGGAAGGAGTGGTTTTGCTAGGGGAAACCAAACCCAAGTGAAAACAAATCCAACCCCCCCCCCCCCTCAGACATACCAAAATAACCAAAGATGATCCCTTAATGAAACCCAATCCATCTATCTCTGCAGTAAACATACTTTAAAAAACTACTAATTAAAAAAAAAGTGACTTACCCATCAGCAGTAACAGCACTAGTCTGCTCTTGACTGTAATGCTCCACTGACTAAAGAAAAAGGTGCACCAACTGTATAGCCAGGTATCACTGAGACCCAGCCACTCCCATGATAGACCACGGATCCTCCCACGGCACCATCAACATCCCCCATTACTTAAGACAGCTCACACCACACTTTAAAACTTTTGGGTTAGGGATTGTAAATCCCCGGCTGTATTTATTATGATAACAACCAAATCACATTAAAAATGCATTCATTATCACTTTACAAAAATTATAAACAAAAACTCCATAAAAAAACATACAGTATTATTTACAATTTTGATGGGTGGCTGACCTAAACATAGACACTAATACATAGAAAATTCCTAACCATATCTAGCCTTGTCCTGCGTATCCAGTGTCGAGTCTACAAGTGAGATTAAAACTGATCAGCCTGTGAGGGCCCCTCAGGGGAGGGGCTGACCTCCTTGCCTGTCAAGCTATTTTTCTATGGAAATTCAGGAGTCAAAAATCCATTTTTGTAAATGAAAGCATCAGAAGGGATTTTCTCAATACCTGTCATTGAATATTTTATAATATCTTTAATGAAATCGTCATTTTTTTATGATTGTTTATGTGCAGGAAGGGACACCCCCTACACAATCATTAATGGTGTTTTGCTCTTTCTATGTGTGCTGCAGAAGAATTCAACACACTTGGAAAAAGCAAAAACGGGAAATAAAATTATTTTTCCTCATTGTGCCATTCTAATGGCTGTTCTTTCATGGCATTAGTTTTTGGCACTGCCTCAGATTTACACATATTGTAAATCTGGGGCAGCACGAAATTCAATGGGTGTTGCACTGAAACACCCACAGTAACACCCATTATACGCCCCTTTCACGCAAAGTGTTGTGTGTAAAGCCGCCATATTTACAAAGCGGCGTCAAGCCACAAAAAGTGGTGTAACAACACTTTGTAAATATGGAGAAGGGCATAGCGCCACCAGAACTTTGCTTAAAGTGACGTACTGGTGCCACTATACCCATGTAAATATACCCCTTAGTCTTATGCAAATGAAGGAACAGCTTTGCCACTTCCCGCTGCCTTATTACTCAAGCACAAGCGCAGGGGTAAAAAGGTGCTCAGGAGGCACACGCACAGTTTACCACCTAGTAAGTGCAGGAGTGTAAGCATAACCCCCAGGGGTGGCATTTGGAGATGAAGCCCAGCTGGTCCTTGGACACCCCACCTTTAAAAGCAAGCAGCCCCCCCTGCTGTGAAAGACGGGGGTGATTTGAAACCACTGCTCCATCTTTCACTCCGCATGTCCCCGGTGCAGGCATGGGTTTGCAAGCACAGCGAGGATAGCACGCTGTTTTTGTAACAGGTTGCGTGGAATAGGTCTGCGCGCAGCACACTGACTGACGTTTCTCCATGCGTCAGCCAGGAGCCCATTGATATAGTAGAACGATGGCTGGGCTTTGGGCAGTGTTGCATAATTTGTCGAATTCTCTTCATTGCCTTAAATCAATCTGCAGAATTTCTAGGTATGGAATTGCTCAGATGTCATGTCATTGTTTGTTGTGAGAGTACCCCTGGTGACAGGCGACAGAGGAAAGGATTAGGAAATAAGTAGTTGCAGAAAGCAAGTGCTCCCACACCCAGTGTTCAAATAATCCATCCAGGACCTGCAAGCGCCTGGATACCATATCGGGTGATTAGCAGGCCGTATAAAATGTATATTAATTCCAACTACAGGATAGACGATATGTAAGAACATTTTCGGGTATATAGTGTGTATTCGCTTCAGTACATTCTGCCACATGCCTTTTTCTTGCCAAGACCTCAGCTGCTGTGTGCCTAGAGAAGCATACCCCACTGCGTTTGTGTAATTATGCAACTCGCTTCATCTTCATACATTGCCCAGAAACTCATTAGATTGACTTACCAATATCCAAGGCAGAGACGCGGAAGGACACATGGGTAAAATTCTGTCACTTAGATTTCCACTCTGCTGCTCTACCCGTCCCAGACCCAACCCAATCGTCCCCGTTTTGTGACCCTGAAATGGTTTTAATCCTGTATTACTACTGTTCCACTTACACGGCGCTTTAACGCGGTTGGGTGGTTCCAGTAATATTTTACTGTTGTACTATAGTAACATTGCTCATACTGTCCTGTCTACTCTTAACCAATCAGGCGTGGGCCTAGTTTGCATCCGGTAAGAACTGTTGAATAGACTTAGGGGCATATTACCAATCCTCTTGTGCCACCACAACCTCACTTTTTATGACGTTGTGGTGGCGATAGGGTCAGCGCCATATTACCAAGGCAGCGTTAAACCACATAAAGTGGCTAAAAGCCACGTTAAGTGGCTTAACGCAACCTTGGTAATAGGGCCCCTTTCAAGCTAAAATTAGCGTGAAAGGGGCATGCAGTGGGTGTTGCGGTGGGCGTTGCACCGCAACACTCATTCACTTAGACACTACCACCTATTATCAAGAGAGACGATAATAGGTGGCAGCGCCGAACTTAAGACCAGGAAAATCCTGGTCTTAAGGTGGCGAAACGAGGAGAAATGCTTTTTTCTCCTCGTTTTTGCTTTTTCCATGTGTGCTGCCTTGCGCAGCACACATGGAAAAAGCAAAATGCCAAGGTTTGTTTATGTACAGGAAGGTGTCCCTTCCTGTACGTAAACAAACCTTTTTTTTAAATGCCATTTTGTAACTTACATGTGTGCTGCATAAAGCAGCACACATACAGTGCAGCGTGGCACTTCCGAAGTGGCGATGAGAGGCGTTAAGCCAAGGAGGCAAACGCCTCTCACCGCCACTTCCTAGATAATATGCCCACAGATTTTAAAATAACTCGGCGATCCTTTCTTTATCAACTGCTCTTGTTAAAATAAGTAAAGTTTTTAACAATTTTGAAATGTGTGAGCCATTAAAAAATACGATATGTAACTATGGGGCATATTAACAAGCGGCAGCGATAATTATCTCTGGCCGCTCTTAGCGAGAATAATTTTATCGCTGGCTATCGCAGGTAATTATCGCCATGCTAGCGTTGCATTAACAACGCATAGCGCAATGGTGATAATTTCCCAGCGATAGCGATGTTTACCATGGAACATCGCTGGTTTTCCAGCGATGTTCCATGGAAAACGGTGATAACCTTGCTGATGCGACCCTGTGGTTGTATCAGCAAAATCCAACCCCAATGGTAAGTATAGATAAGTCTGCATTTTAGCAGACGTTAGTTTTTGGAGAAAACAGCTGTTATCTCCAAAAACTAATGTCTGCTAAAATGCGTGGGCAGCCTTGTAAATATCGCAATGTGTACATCAGCGATATTTACAAGGTTATACTGCCCAGTGACGCCCACTTTGCATCTCAGGGAAGCGTCGGGTAAAAGGGTGCTAACATGCGCTAATGCATGTTATCACCCTCTTGTAAATAGGGCGATATTTTTATCTCCGCTTTTTTGGCTGTAAAAGCCACAAAAGCGGAGATATGGCCCTTGTAAATATGCCCCTATGTAACTAAAAAACGTTTTTTAAAGAAAAAAACTAAACGCAGAACAATAATTTCATTGTTTATCTTGCCCTTAAACAATGACGAAATATGGCAACATTTTTTTTTTTTGTGTGCAAATTTAGCTCCTACCACTGATAAGCCTGATCGTACTGAATCTGGGGAGGATTAAATGTGTACGACACTCGCTTCCTCCCCTCCCAGCGCCATCCGCAGGCCACAAATCCACGCGCAGCCAGCTCTCCTGCAGACCTTGACAGCAGCTAAATCCTGAAGGCATTAGTGATGGAATTCACTAACACCAAGTACATCATGGTGACGGCTACAAGTGCCGCGAGGTGCCATCAAGACACTGCCGAGAGATAATGGATCGCGCCTTTTGCGCGTCGTCAGGCAGGTGAGGTCAGGAGCCGCACCGATAAAGAAACAGGCTGTCGCTTGACCTCAGTGACGTCTCTGGCTTGACAAATACCGATTACAGTCCAGAAGCGCTCAGTGTCAGCAACTTCCTGGTGCTTGTTAAGGCTTCATGACAGCCATCAATGGATGATTCAGGTACTTGCCAACAGAGAGCTCACACACCCCGATGGCAGAGGTGACTTACTCTGTCCCGCACAAGGAGAGATGAGCAGCAGATATCCAGGATTAAATGGACCATCGGTATAGAATTCTGTGCAACTTTCCTCTCTCTTGATTCAAAGAAATCAGGTATTATTTTTGACCAACTCAATTGCTCTCCTTTGATCAGTTTCAGAAGCTTCTACAATTCCGTTCAAAACTACAAATGAATGGAAGTGCATCATTAAAAGCCTCATGCACCCCTGCAGGCCTTGGAACCTGAGGCCCACAAGCAGGGCCTACCTAGCTTGTCTTACTGAACAATTCTGAGCGTGCCTAAGGCAAGAAAGTGAAAAAGTAGTAAATACCAGAGTTTTTGTGGACATGGGGACCGCCCAATATTTAGGATTCATGTACAACGAGTGGCAGGCAGGCTGTTGCAGCTCAGCACAGAGCTTTAGTGTAATTCTGAGAGTAGGCTAAGTATGACTTGGTGTGAATTCTGTAGCTCAGTGGAGTAGAGACCTTCGGGACACATCATCCGCTGCGCACCTGCTTGTATGCACCTATAGGGGCATAATATCAAGGACGGCGTAAAAAATTATCGCCGGTTTAGCGGCAGAAAACTGCCGCTAAACCGGCGATAATGGGCTTGATAATATGCTCTATGGAATTCCCATAGAAGCCCATGTTCTGGTGTGAACTTGGGCTTCTATGGGAATTATCCAGGGCATATTATCAAGCATATTATCGCCGGTTTAGCGGCAGTTTTCTGTCGCTAAACCGGCGATAATGTTAACGCCGTCCTTGATAATATGCCCCTTAGTGTCTGGAGAGTTTACTTTGACTTGGCGTGTCTCAGAGTTAGTGCATGAGATGCAGACAGAACAGCTTGGATGCAGAGGGGCATATTTACAACGAGGCGATAAAAAATTATCGCCGCTTTAGCAGCCGTTTTTGGCCGAAAAGCGGCGATAATTTTATCACTATATTAGCAAGGTCACGCTAACGCGTGAAACCTTGCTTTAGCGTGGGGATTTCTAACGCCCAGCTTTGCATCTCTAATGAGATGCAAAGTGGGCGTTACTGACCTGACATGACGGGAGAAATGTCTCTAAGCGACATTTCTCCTATCATCAAGCCCCACGCTATGAAGCATAGCGTCAGCAAAAGTAGCGATAACACCTGTTGTCGCTACTTTCCTAACACCTGCTTCAGGACTGACTTAACCATGATATCCTATGGAAGGAGGATATCATGGCTAAGTTTGTGAGTCCCTATCAACAAGCTAACGTGAGATTATCGCTGGGTTTCCAGCGATAATCTCATGTTAGCCAGTTAGCGCTAGGATTTTTATCGCTGATGAGATAAGCGTTGCTAATAGCACGCTATCTCAGCGATAAAAATCGGCGCTGGCCGGCGATAATTATCCGAGCACTAAGTGAGCTCAGCGATAATTATCGCCGGTTGTTGTTGATATGCCCCTTTATTTGTCGGAAGTGACATGGGGCATATTATCAAGGACGGCGTTAACATTTTTTGCCGGTTTAGCGGCAGAAAACTGCAGCTAAAGCGCCCATATCGGGCTTGATAATATTCCCTTGAGAATTCCAATAGAAGCCCATGTTCTGATGTGAACATGGGCTTCTATTGGAATTCTCCAGGGCATATTATCAAGGCCATCATCAACGGTTTAGCGGCAGTTTTCTGCCACTAAACCGGCGATAATTTTAACGCCGTCCTTGATTATATGCCCCAAACTTTGTATTCAAGCCATCTGCTCCATGAAACTGGCCAGAAATTTACTCCAGGCAAAGATGGCGTGTCTTCTATTCTATAGTGGCAAGTGAGGCAGATTATCTCCAGATTTTGTGAGGGCGCATAGAGGAAGAGTGAAGGGGAGATTTGCTAAGATTTTACGCTGGGTTTGCATCAGAAAAGTGACGCAAATCAGCGTGAAATCTTCTTATTCTGATTTACTTTCTAGCACTAAACTTGTTTCACGCTGAAAATAACTTGAAAGTAACATGAAGCAGCGCTACTTAGCAGCAAGGGGGTGTACAATGGTGGTGCATGGGCGTTTCCATGCAACCACCCATGGTTTCTGATGCTAAACCCTCTTTACTAAAAAAAGTACTCACAGTTCAGCATCAGAAAACTGCACGCTTTTGAAGTTGCCTCAAGGAAGGAGAAATGCTTTAATTTCTTCTTCCTCTCCTGACTTTACAGCACACATACAAAGAGGCAAAAAGGGTTAAAGATAGTCTAAGCATGGTATTTTTTATTATCTTTTGACGGAGTTTTATATAGCGTGAACTTGACCCAAAGGTATCGGGTATAAGAGCGCTTTACACGAGCACCGGTTGTATTACATGAGGACACATTATTTTTTTGTTAGGCACAAGGAGATTAAGTGATTTGCCCTGAATCACAGGATGTTGCGCGTCCTTGCTGAGACTCAAACCCGGTTCCCCAGATTTGAAATCGACCACCCTAGCCGTTAGGCCAACTCCTCTCTTTTACTGAAAGGCTATCCTTGCAGTATAAAACTATGCTAGACTCATGAAGACACTCTATCGCAAAGGTGACTCTATGGCGCATGGCAGCTGATTTCAGCCCCAGTGCTAGAGAAAGGGGAGAGCAATTTTTCTGTATTGTGTGGCGCTCTCCTCCGCACTCCTTTTCATGCAGTGCAGCATTTGAGGCTGCTGCACTGCGCTGAACGACTAAGTGTTAAATCTGGCCTGAAGTGTTTTCTCTGTGTAGAAAATCAAAAAGTGTCCATTTGCACAGAGAGCTCCATTCCCCTGTACAGAATTCTATACTAAGGGGCCGATTACGATGCCATAGGAAACGGCTCTGATCCTCGGTCGGAGCCATTCCTATAGCATCGTAATCAGCAGTTTAGATTAATTTCTGACTGACCCATTTGGATGGATTCGGTCAGAAATTAATCCAAATTGGATTTCAGAATGGATTCCAACGGGCGCGGAGAGGCCGTCTGCCATTCGGAAAGCCTCCTGTAATCCCATGGGCGGCTCTTTCTGCCCGAGGGATTACAATGTTGGATTCCAACAGCCTTTCTGTGCTGGCCTTTCCGGCACAGAAAGGCTGTTGGAAGTCGATTTTTGGGGGCCCCAGCAGGGCCCCTATGGGTGCAAAGCCTCCAGATGGTAGTTGAGGGGGCACCTACGATGCCCCACTGTTGATCCCTGCACTCCGTGGCAGGCACCTCAAGGTGCCTGCCACGGGGTGCAGGGATTAACTGCCCCTCTTTTCTTTACAATGAGAGCATGCATTCCTGTCAGAATACATGCTCCCATTGTAAAGAATAGGACTGCGACCGAACAGTGTTCGGTCTCATCCTAATTGCTGGTTTGAGACCGCCGACAGGAGGTCGGTCGGTCCCAGTACACAATCGATGTTGGACGAATTCAAGTCTGTCCGACATCGAAATCGGCCCCTATGTAGAAATGTGAACAACAGGAATAGGAGCCTGTGGGATCAGCCACATGACCTTAATAGCAATACACTTGGATGCATGTGCCATGTTTCTAAACATGCTAATGCAATGTTTATGAATAGGGAAAAAAGCTGAAAAGTACATTCTGGCAGAGATGTAAATCTCTGCCTATACTTACAAATTTGTATTTGAAACTCGTCCTTGGTGTTTCATTTCTGTCACCATGTGACAGTGAAGGAGCCAAAGAACGAAATATGCATCTGGTAAATGGAGGCCGGAAAACGCATTTAATTTCAATTTATGATGAATTAGGTTTGCATACGTTTTGCTCTAACTCATGTCATGCAGCAACAGTTTAAATGGAGGGTAAGGCTCTTATTCCAAGTTCATTGCAATACACGAATCAGAATACCAAGATGTGCAGTAATTTAGCACCTCAGGGTTCGAAGTGGAGGAATTTGCACAGGAGAAAAGGTTGGTAATCTAGAAAATGGGGGGAAACTGAGTCCAGACAAAATGTTCCTTTGTGTAATTCTCCATTCTAATCTAAAAACAGGAGAATGGTGAGACCGCCACTGGTACATTGCCGTATTGGGTGCAAGGGTGTGTTTATCCTGGTATTCACAGCGAGGTCAGACTGAGGGCGTAAGGAGGTCACTTCAAGTTTGATAAAGTGGTTGGTCTGCCATACATTGGTGGCACTGTTGCTCTGCCAAACCCAGCCTACTCTGCCCCATTTAGGAAGGGGTGTACCACTGCTAGTCTGATGGTGGAGCCCCTTCTTTTATGGAAGCCCATTTGTTACAGGGATACCACTATTTCTGCATTGAGAGGCTCACCCTGCTTATGGCAGGCCCCTTGAGACAGATCCTCGCCCCTCCTCAAAGTCCACCAAAGCATGGTCGGCCCTGGAAGAGAAAATCCTTTTTGGCCCTGATGCACAGAAAGAAAAGTCCCTCTCAGAAACAAACCTCCATCACTCGGGCGGAGAGGATGGTATTATGTATGGTGGAATTTTGCACACCCTAAATAATTTTTATTTTCACTGTAATAATGTATTTTTATGTTTACCAGTGGACCTTGTGTAGAGATATGCAAGGGAAGGTGTGGTTTATCTATGTGTATCCCATCTCAAGTCCTTAAGACATAACCAAGTGTATCTGTACTCACTTCATCTGACTTGCAAGTCAGAATCTACTCAGGGGCAGATCAAACATCGCCTATCCTGTTACTATTGAGGCAAACAGGACACTTTTTCAGTTTGGATCTATACGATCAATGTTATCCGTGTGGTTCACTCCAGCACGGCTGTTTACAAAGATTTAACTCACTAGTGACCATTATGCAGCCCCCAATGATCAGAAGGGGGAAAGTCCATGTTGAATACTCAAGAAGAAACAACTGTTGACCTCAGCAAAGTAAATGATATTAGGATGTGATATTTACCAGTTTCTCCCATGAATTATGGTAGAGGTTCATATACCAATGAGAGCACATCGGGCTTTTAGTTCTCAAAGGGTTATTGAAGTGAGTGTTGTTGTTCTAGATTATTGTTATATTTTATCAATGATTTGAACTAGACCAACACATTTAAGGCTGAACATAAAGAAGTATAATGTCCTTTGAAAAGGGTTTGACTCACAGTAGGTTGATTGGAAGTCAAAACTATCCTTATGGAGACATTAAGAATGAAGGCCAATAGGGATTTTACACCGATGAATTATTCCCTGTAATATGTGACTAGAGATCAATGAACAGCCCATTAGCTCATGACAGCACTTTATGGGAAAATACAGTAAGTTAACTGCACAGACTAGAACAATGAGCAGGCATGACCTGTGGCTTTGTATATTCTGCTATATGAGGCTATAGCGAATCCTTTTATGTATTCATTGAAAAATAGTGCATCACTTGCTATGTAATCTCTGCAATCATTACATCAATAAATTAGTCAATCCTAGATAGAGACTGTTTCTGTTATCGAGCCACAATCCCTACCATGGAAAGACCATGTAAGTGTGAGTAAGTCTCCAGGGCCTCAGATGAAAACCACAGACAAACCACAGCCTTCACTGGCTGATGACTGTCAATGAAAAATCAAGGTCCTACGTGGGAAACCCTGAGGTCCACTGACGCTGATTTACGAGGGGCTGAAGAAACTCAGCCCACCTTTGAAATATAGCTAGGTGGTCATGCCCCACCGGGATTAAAGGGTAACATTATAAAAACGCATTGTTGGCTGCTCAAGAATACTATTTTTTAAGTTCAAGAAAAGGTTTATTGGAAAGATGATTATGATCATAAAAACAATACTTCATATATGCAGGTATTTGTTAATACATAAATACATGAAGGTTAAAATAGTAAAAAGATAATATAGAAGATGATATGAATACAAGCAAAGGTTCACAGAAATCGTAAATAACAGTACATGTCAAAAATACACAATTACAATTTAAAAAAAAAAATATATATAGATATATATAATAGAAAATGATAAATTAAACATAATTATAAATAAACAATAGGAGGTCACGGAGGCTTGGTCACTTCTTGTTGTGAGGGAGCAGGTAAAGGAGTTTTCTTCACGATATCTTCTAGAAATTGTGTGAGTGGGCCCCAAAGGTGAGAACGTTTAGTAGCAAGAGAGATAGGATGAACGAGTGCTGTATCAAGGCGATGATTGTGACATACAGCATACCACCAAGCTAAATTGGACAATTTAGAGGAATCTTTCCAGTTTTTTTATATTTGCTGAAAAGCTACAGCTATTAACAAATCAATAAGTGGTAACTGAGAACTCAAGAATACTATTGAGCTTATTCAGGCCTGAAGACAGTCACCTACAACAAGCCTCTGAGAGATAAAAGCACTATTAATGTATTTTTTTCTTAGTTGGGCATTTATGCAGGGCAGGAACATGTTTTACCTACTTACCCCCAGTCTTGAGGAGATGAGGGGGTGCAGTACACATGCCAAGGCAAACATCAACATTCTGTTCTAGGAATAAACCTGCCAGATGCCTGAAGACTGTGACCAAAGGCAATGCTCCACAATTGTAGACGGCAGGCTGAGGTCAGTATTGCCAGATGTGGCTTTTTCTTGCACAACTGAGCTAATATTCAACATCTGTGCAAGATATGAATAACTTGTGAGGTTGGACAAATGCTTTCTTTCAGCAGGCAATGGCAAGCCAATAGATCTGGCGTGGGCTGCCAGGCTTTTTCCTTTTTCAATGCTTGTTTCGTTTTGTCAGGTTTTTGCAAAACTTTATTGTTTGGGAAGCTGGCGGACACCTATCAATCTAAATAAAAAGTTGGATAAATCCAAAAATATCTTTTTGGTCTCAAAACAGGACACTTCAGGAGATTTACA
Organism: Triturus cristatus; assembly: GCF_964204655.1. Classification (NCBI taxonomy): domain Eukaryota; kingdom Metazoa; phylum Chordata; class Amphibia; order Caudata; family Salamandridae; genus Triturus; species Triturus cristatus. The sequence continues at coordinate 370,012,065 of NC_140584.1, read as the reverse complement.
AAACACACTACGCTACTGGTTCCCCTCCTATAAACTTTGTCTGACGAGGTACTCTCACACTCCTGCCTTCCCCAATCACTTCAGGAAGCCTAGATTGCTTCAATCCCAGTTCATATAGACCTTTAGCGATGCTCAACGCAGGCAACAAAATACTTGGTAAATTGCTGGCAGACTGGCTGGCGCCAGTGATTCTGCAATTAGTACGTAAGGACCAGAATGGTTTTGTACTGTGTCATGGAACCTCTCTGAACCTTCGTTGTCTCTTCCAGGTTCTGGAACAGATGCCGGGCCACTCCCCAGAATTCACCTGCTGGGTGCCTGATCTGGAGAAGGCCTTTGACTTTCTGGAGTGGGGCTACCTCTTCATGGTGTTGACCAAATGTGGTCTATTTCCTCACATGCTTGGGCTCATCAAACTCCTATAGACAGAGCCGCAAGCCCGAGTCAAGACTGGTAGATACATCTCTGAGCCTATAGGCATAGGCAGACGCACTCTCCAGGGCTTCCCTCTCTCCTCTCTTCTCTTCTCCTTGGCCATAGAGCTCCTGCCATATAAACTAAGAGAGCAGGGACGGGATTGGGGGTTCCTGGCAGGAGATGGCGTGCATGTCGCCTTGCTTTATGATGATGACATGCTTCTCTATGTGCAGGACATTGCTGAGCCCTTGCCAACGGTCGAGCGCCTGCTCACCTCTTTTGCCGATATCTCAGGTTTGCAAATTAATTGGAAGTCTTATCTCTTCCCACTAGCTACTGCGGAGGCTGATCCGGCCCTCTGGCTGATAAGTTGGTGTAATGGCAGCCTGATTTGGCCACCGGGATCTATCACGATGCGGTGGCAATATATACTGGGCACTATCCTCCCTCCGTGGGCAAAAGCATTCTGGAAGACCCTGCTGCTGTTGGTGGCAGGATGCATTGCTCTGTCTAAAACGGTGGTACTTCCACTGTTATTATATTACTTCATGAACATTCCAATATATCTACAGAAATCTTTCTTTGTAACACAATTGTGAGCACTACTACCTCCCTCTCCAGTTGCAGTGGGTGGCGTGGTGGTTTTCTAAATGTAAACTCGATGACATAGCAACACTGACGTCTCCTCCATGGAATTTGGAGCGCCTGCTGCTCATTTTTCAGCCACTTGCCTGCGTGCCCATTCCACCCATGCAGCTGATGTCTGTGGCACTGCGGTGTTTTCGCCGTTGCTTACATCTCACCAATACATCAGTGCCTTATGCCTCTTTGCTGCAGCTGCTTGGAACAACCAGAGGGCACACACACATCACAATGACAGCTATAGCCCCCCGGCATGAAGTGGGCCTCCATACCCTAGGTGACCTCTTTTCTGATATTGCATTCATTCCAGTTAACGACCTACGGGACGAAACTGGACTCCCCCCTGGGAAATTCCTCACATATAACTCGATCATTGATAGGTTGAGAGTGCATCTGGGGAAACTGCAGCCCGAAACAAACACCCATCAGGTGTTACAACATCTACATTTGTTAGGCACAGTGTGCCACCTGGTCAGGTGATTCACCAAAGCGCTGCGCTAAAACACCTGTTTGTCCCTACCAATGTTCTGTGACTAGTTGAATGAGGATTTGGGCTTGGTATAGCGGTACAGAGTGGGCTGCGATTTTGGCCTACACCGCCACTGTCTCACGGAATGCAAAATGCAAGCTGATACTGAGAGGAGAGGAGTTGGTATAATGGCTGGGGCGGTCAACCTCAAATCCGGGGAACTGGGTTTGAGTCTCGGCAATGAGGCTGAACATCCTGTGATTCTGGGCAAATCACTGACGGGCATATGTATCAAATACCGTTATTGAGATTCTCAAATAGCGATTTTTAGAGAATCGCTATTTGAGAATCGCAAAACGGGATGTAATAAAACATTTTCAAATATTTTGCGGTTCCTTGGCATTCGTTAATTGCGATTAGCAAATTGCGAATCACAATTAAGGAATTCCTTCCCATTCATTCCTATGGGCTAGGAGGCCCATAGGAATGAATGGGAAGACATTCTCAATGTGCAATTCGCAATTAGAGAATCGCAAATTGAGAATACAATGTCAAGGGAGCCAGGGTGTCAAAAGGACACCCTGTTGCACCCCTGAAATATGTATGTGTGCACATGTGGCGCACATACATGCCCTAAGGGCATGTATGTGCGCCACATGGCACTTTGAAAAATGCAAAAAAGTGAATTTTTCAAAGAAATCGCAAATTACCACCAACTTGAAGTTGGTTGTAATTTGCGATTCCTTAAGGCCAAATCACACTTTTTCTGTGCTTCATACATTGCATTTAAGGAATCGCAATTTGCGATTCCTTAAATGCAATCGCAAATTAGAGAATCGCAAATTTTGCGATTCTCTAATTTGCGAAGCCCTTTTGGGAGGATACATCCCAATAGGCTTTTTCGCGTTCGCAAATGGGCAGCGTCTTTGCGAACGGGAAAAGGGCTTGATACATATGACCCTGAGATTCCTTAGAAATCGCTATTAAGGAATCGCAATTCCTTAGCTTCATGCATGTGCCCCCTTATCTCCCTGTGCCTAACAAAAATGAATGTGTTCTCATATAATGTAACTCGTGCTATGTAAAGCTATCTGATACCCGATACCTTCGGGTCAAGTTCGCACTATATTAAACTCTTTGCCTAAGAGGAGGATCACACTTTTTTGGAAATCAAGAACCCCCGCAGCCACGTGCATGAGCTTGGTACATGGAGGTATGGGTGACGACTGAGGGCGCAGCCCTACACTCGGAGGAAGAACGAGGTCTCCTGTAATATCCCATCTCACAACACTGGGACACTCTGTTTGATGCATTTGAAGCCTTTAAATCTGCGGTGGGCACCACTGACCCACTCCCGATAGACCAGCCAACGAAATCTGCTAGCAGAGTCCTCTTCATAGGCCTGCGCCTTCGGTCAGTTGCATGACATAGATGCTCTTATTGCTGCCTTACTTGAACGTTTGTAACTGTAAGCAAGATTTTGCCCCCCTCCCCGGTTCTGTCATTTGTGTGCAGTAACTGTACCTGACCTGTGCTGCCTCATATTGGCTACAAAGGACATTTGTGTATGTGTAAAAATAAATCAAACGCTTTTTATGTGTTGTCAGTGTTCGGGCTCAGGGTTTATTTTCCCCTGGATCTTCTTTCTTTACCTATTTCCAGAGCTTTAAGTGGGATCAAAAAACTGTGGGGGTCTCTCAAAGAGGCGTGGCCAGTGTAATTAAGGGCATGGCTTAAAAACATGTAAGCAAAAAATCTATGCTGAGCATAGTGTGCCGCCCGACTTGTATTTTGCTGTTTCTGTCATTGCATCCAGATATATGATACAATAAGTAACATCATACCTACAGCATGTCAGGACTATTGGTTTGTCAATGGTTGTTAGTTGTATAAGATAAATAAGCAGCAACTATGTCTTATATATAATATTGAAAAAGCTTCCATTTAGAGCCTTGGTGACACCAGGACTATTTTGCTGCTCCTGAGTTACCAAAAGATAATGGAAATCTAGAGAGAAAATGACTCTCTAAAGGATTTCCCTTCCCTACAACGCTCACCTGGTATGACGTCATGCCGTAACTTCTCCACTAGTGAGAAGTGAGCAGTGTGAGCATGCGCACCTCCATGTGCCTGCTGTCGCAGCAATCCGGAAAAAAACCAGACCGCCTGTGCCAGGGCACAAAACAGAGCCCGATAGAGACCTGTTTCGATCCCCCCTTATAAAACTGCCGGTGCTGAGCACCGGTGAGACCCGGCCCACTTAAAGCCCTGCATATTTCTATATACGTTGTTACTGTTTGGATATTGTTAAGGGATGCATGTATTATGTGTATCATCATACTGGCTCTCTCTTTGCCATGACGAAATGTTTTACACTGCTGTGGTAATGATATTATTTCTAAAAATGCGCAATAAAAATAAGTAAAAACAATAATAATAAAAAAGTCTTGGCTAACACCAGACCTAAACATGACTGTGCTTTCTCTGTGTATTGGGTTAGGCATTTCTGATCACATTTGGGAGAGGGCTTTGATTTGGTGCTTGACTGGTAAACCTGGTGGGGTTGTGGCAGTTGCCATGCAGTCTTAGTAGATGTAGCCAAGTGTATAACTGTTCAGGTTGCAGCTCTTTCGTCAGAAATCCTGAGTTTTGAATGTTGGACAAATAACATTGCCTTCTTACGCTTTAGCTCCCATTTGTTATTATGAGTGCATTGGGAAAGTCATTGTGGTATTATAAAGAACATTCCACAGGAGCTAAAATATCACAGCAAACCAGCAGGCATGTGACCATGACAAAGGAACATGCTCAAGAAGAAAGTTGCTAGCACACACTGAATTGTTTTTGCAAGATAAGGCATTGCATTTTACAACTTCTAAACTTTCGTTAGCATGTCATAGAGCACTATAGCTTTCACAGTGCTTCATAACAGCAGAAGGAATTACTCATCTTACCCGATCACATTTATAGTAAAATAAAAATAGAGACGTTGCAGTTTTTAAGAGTTATTAGAGACTTATTTTCAAAGAATAGGGTTTTATTTTTTGTTTGTTGACAAAGAAGTTCTTATAATTGTTATGGAGATGTAGCTAGCTGCAGAACGGTTTTGCGTATTTGTGGGTTCTGCTGCACATTTGGTGGTTCTCCTGCATATTTGTTTTTGCAAGTTTGGCTGCTGAAAGTGTAAATGAATAAGTCCTTCCTGGAAATGAGTATTACAATATGTGTACTCTCTCTTAGACGCTTGCACCCCAGCCCAATGGTATTGAGCTCTCCATCATCTCGCAAAACCCCACCTCATATGCATCTCTCCTCTGACCCATCTGTTCCAGGTTCATGTTATGTAATATCTTGAGACAGTATTGACACTTTACTCAATAAGACTTCCCAGTCCGGGACATATTGTTTCACTTTTCTCATTAAATGTATGGACCTAAAAGACTTATCCCGCCAAAAATTAAAGCCAGGACTGTTTGAAGTTACTACATTAAATGTAGGAAATGCTAAGTGCAGAGTAAATATAGATTTCTGTCACAGAGCAGTTAATAACAGCAGTTAAGAGCTTCTGTGACATGTTTCTGTAAAGTGATGTTGTTGGAAATCTGTTTTCTGCCCTGATGATTTAAAACTTCCTTTCTACTTGTCCAGTGCCTTCCTTGGTGCCGTATAGCTACCAGTGATACCACGTTCTATGACACCACTTTTTGGGACGTAGGAGAGGTCAAAGGTTGTGTATTATAGCTGAGTACATCGTGGAAAATTTGCAAGTTGGCTTCCTTGCCGAAGTTCAATACAATCTGGAAATATAATGCCTGACCCAGTACCTGCCCGATGCACAACTTATTAGTATTGTCACGGTAGTTTCTTGGTGATACAGACAAAGCAACACAACTCCATAAGCAAATAGAATGAAAAAGCTACGGAGTCTGGAATCCAAATATATAATTGAACTATCAAACAAGACCCCACAGGGCCTTAACAACGAAGAGGTATGGGTCCATATAGAGCAATAGGAACTATAGGTATTCCAGTAATTCAGCATAGCTTTTACCTAGTATGGATTTGTAGGATCATTTTAGCCCTCTTTCCACCTCCAACCTTCCTTCTTTCTTTCTTTCTTTCTTTCTTTCTTTCTTTCTTTCTTTCTTTCTTTCTTTCTTTCTTTCTTTCTTTCTTTCTTTCTTTCTTTCTTTCTTCCTTTCTTTCTTTCCTTCCCTTTCTCCTATTTCTGTTCTCTCCATTTTGTCTGTTTGACAATTGACAGCTGTAGGAAGTAGCCCCTTGCACCCCTGCGCCCCCACCCCTCCCCTTGGCCCATTCAGGGCTTGATTGCACAGTAGCAAGATTGAAATATGGGCGATGTTTTAATTATACATCTGAATGTGAACATACATGGTTGACTTCAGATTAAGTTATAATTTGGTGATCTATAAAAGAGAGAAGTCACATGACCAATATTACAATGAAAGTAGTTTAAATGAATTGGCCATATTGATTCCAGCACCTCCGTTTCAAGGCAGTGATCGCATGATACAACACATATCTTGTTGGTTTTTAGGAACAAATTATTCGTACTGTTGATTTGATGATGTTCTTTGCACATTGTACAGACTGGCGCACATCATGATGAATTATTATGTAAATTAGTATATTTTAGAATGGCCACCATTTTGCAGCAATAGATTGCAGTACACTTTGAACATCATTGATTTCCATGAAATTTTATGTGACGTATTCCTCTAATGTTTAAATGCTACTTAAAATGTGTACGAAACTGACATTGAAAAAGGCGTCATGCCGAAACGCGTCTGTCAGTACTTTGTGATTTAGCCTAATAAATCAACTTATTTACTTTCCCTGAGGAGTGCACCCATTACTGTCACCGCGATTGCGGGAGGTTGATTGGTGGATATATATATATATATATATATATATATATATATATATATATATATATATATATATATTCAGTGAAAAAACCATAGGTTTCACACATGTTATAGTTAGCTGGACATTTTACTCGTAAAAAACCAATGAAATTCCCCCGTTATAGTTAGTTCAGCTAACTATAACTCGCGCGCCCGCAATGCACTGCTGATGACGTCACATATTACATCACTCATGACATGGTCAGTGACATCACTCATGACATCACTGATGACATCTCAAATGACATCACTGATGACCTCACTGATGACATCATCCAGTGAATGTGTGTTTTTCTGAAAATTAAATATGTTTTATATATGTATATCTCAAGGTCGATGGAAGAATAAATGGGTATATTACTGTCTAAATGGATGATTTCTTTTTGAAAAATTGATTGTGTAACTGACTGATTAAGTGTATCATAGTGAATACATGGCTTAGTGAGTAATGTTTAAATATATAAATATCTGTATCATTTTTTCACTTTGTGTATAAGTGGCTGCATGGGTTGGTGAGTAGCTACATGGGTGTCTATATAGGTTATTAGTTGGTTTTTTGAGTATCAGTATGAGTGTCTGCATGGTTCGGTGGGGGGTATTACGTAGTGCATAGGTGCATGAATGAGTGACTCACTGTTTGTATGTGTTGAACAGAGCATGTGTGCAGGACTGCATGGGTGGATGAGTGTGTGTATGGGTGTGTTAGTGAGTGAATGACTGTCTCAATAGTGTCTTTATGAGTAACTACATATGTTTAAAACTAGTATATGTGACTATTGGTTTATATATGTGAGTATATGTGAGAGTGAGAGATTGAAAGAGTTCCTGTATGAATAAGTATGTATTTCTATAAGTGATTGTTTAAAAGACTAAGTATGTGTAAGTTTCCGTAGAAGTAAGTGTGGTGGTGTGTGTATAACTGTATATGCAAGTAAATGTATGTTTGATTCTTTATTAGCATGAGTGACTATGTGTGTGAGTAGCTCTGTGGATGAGTGGCATTGTGTAACAGGATGTATAGGTGTATGAGTACATATGATAAGTGAGTACATGTATGAGTGACTGTATTGGACTGTTGGTGAATGAGTGGATGTGTATGTGGATCTTAGAATTACTGAAGAGGTTGTTGTAACTGTTATTGGTATGTCCATTCTTTTGTAAATTTTAGTCTCTATTTTTGAATGTGTGTATCAAAGGTTATATTAGGGGAAGAGGAGGTCTGCCACTCTATCACAAGGATGATGTTATCAGTGATGTCATCAGTGATGTCATTTGAGATGTCATCAGTGATGTCATGAGTGATGTCACTGACCATGTCATGAGTGATGTAATATGTGACGTCATCAGCAGTGCATTGCGGGCGCGCAAGTTATAGTTAGCTGAACTAACTATAACGGGGGAATTTCATTGGTTTTTTACGAGTAAAATGTCCAGCTAACTATAACATGTGTGAAACCTATGGTTTTTTCACTGAATTTCTAAGGTTTTTTAAATGCTAATTCCTAACTATAACGTGTGTGAAACCTATGGTTTTTTCACTGAATTTCTAAGGTTTTTTAAATGCTAATTCCTAACTATAACGTGTGTGAAACCCATGGTTTTTTCAGTGAATTTGCAAGGTTTTTTAAATGCAATTTTTTTTTTTTCTTCTATTTTTTTAAACATATTTTTATTTTAATTTTCTTACCTTTTATAAAGACTATGGTTACATTTTTAAAATTCTTTAATATGTTTTTTTAATATATTTTTTAAAATAAACATGTAAAATTTATTTGCAGTACATTTTTTCTATTTTTTTTATTTTTTTTTTAGTACGCGTACCGTAAGCTTACGGTAAGCGTACGGTTTACACAACGCCCATAATTTTTCTACGCTGCTTGCGTATAGTTACGCAATTTGCGTAGCCGCGCGTACTCCGCGTGGGACGCGTGCGCGCGTACGCTACACGCGCACGTTACGCGGAAGTGTCGGGTAGTGACTGTTATGCGCATGCGCGCAAGCGCGTGTCTTTTTTACGCGCATGCGCACTTTTGCCGTAAGCGTACCGTAAGCGTACCGTAAGCGTACGGTAGGTCATGTGATCTTGAAACACAACTTTTGATTGGTTGAAACTACTTTCAGTTCTAGAACTCTCCTACACCACACCCATTCCTCTCATTTCTGCTTGTGATCCCTTAGGAGAAGGAGCTGGGTTGTCTTTGTGATACGATGGCAGAACAGCAGAACTCTTCTGAGAGTGAGGCTAGCACTAGCAGCACTACCTTGAGGCAGAGAGCGAGGAAACAAAAGCCCTCTTATGTATGGGATTATTTTACTTTTCCTGAAGGCCAGCAAAAGGTGAATGCACCCTTAGTAACTTGCAAGCTGTGTCAGCGTGTACTTTCAAGAGGTAATCCTGACAGGAAGTATTCCTTTGGGAATCATACCATGAAGAGACACCTCAAGGATGTACACAGAAGGACACATGGTCATCTTTTTGGAGGTAACTCTTCAGAAAGACAAGCAAGTACATCCACAGCAGCTCAGCCTGGACCATCATCTGCAGAGCTGACTCCTTCTTCTGCAGGTCAGGTGAGCCCTTCATCTGTGGGGGGAGCATCTCCTTTTGCTGGCCCTCTGGAAATTAACCCTCGATTTCGGAGGGTTGATATTCGATGCGCCTCTTGTCATGATCTAATTTGTCATAGGGAGACCAGTGTTTCCCTAGTGAACAACAAAATAGATCAGCACACTTGTCGCTTTGACTAATTTTCCCATTCTTTCTTTCCTCTGTCCCTGCATGAACACAACGGCTCTTTTAAGAGCCAACCTTATCTTTCATCTTTTTTTTTCATATGTTTTTAAAAACTTTTTTTTTTTTTTTTTACCGTACGCGTACGGTACGCGTAATTTATTATTATTTTTTTTTTTAAAAACACTAAAAATCAATTATCACATTACAAGGTCCTTGAGAGACTACAATTATTATTATTGACTTACCATACCCACTCAAAAAATATTTATTCATTTGTTTTTTAAAAAAATTGCTTTAAAAATGGTTCTAGTTTTCGAAATTTTTCTATATCAATCTGAAAAAAAAAAAAGAAGTATTAATATTTTTAAAACATTTTATAATACAGTACACATATTTACATATTTTTCAAAAAATATTTTTGCCTTATTTTTGCTGTTTTCAGAATATATTGCATTTCACTATAAATTGTGAAAGCAATTTCATTCATCATTTTACAGCGGGCAAAAAAAAATAACAATCTCAAAGATTGTATTAAAAAAGCCCAGAATCTCTTTTTACTTAAACTTAACATTATAGAAATGCATAATATTCTAAAAAAATATCATCTAATACCAATACTAATTTCTTTAAAATACCGTCTGATATGTTTGTTTCAGAAGTATAATCACAATATTATATCTCAAATAACTCCACAATACATCTGATTCCATTTCCTTTAGGCCAAATAGTAATTTAAAAAAAATTTTTGGATTAAATTTCCAACGGTAATCCAATAAAATTCTAAAGTTTAATTTGTCCAGATCTCACCGATTCTCTGTAACATTTTGGTTCACGAAAAGTTTTTGAATAATTTATTAAGTCCACAATAGAATTGGTTACTTTTCCGCATGGCCAAATAGTAATTTTTAAAATCATTTTTGAAAAAATTTCCAATGGCAGTCCAATAACATTCCAAAATTTAAATTGTGCAGATGTTACCGATTATCTCTAAATTATTGGTTTTTGAAAGTTTCATTAAAAATTAAAAAAGTCCACATTACAATTGGTTATCTTTCCATTAGGCCAAATGATAATTTAAAAAATCTTTTTTTTACAAAATTCCAATGGTAATCCAGTAAAATGGTAAAATTATTTTGTCCAGATCTTGCCAAATCTCTCTAAAATTTAGGTTTCAGGAAGATTAGATAGGAATTTGCTAAATCAAAAGGCAAACGTTGCTTAAAAACCAATTGGGAATCATTACACAGTGTCCAGCCTTTTTCACATTTAAGATAAACTGTGTAATGTCCAGAAGTAACAGTAGGTCCATCATGGAAAATTATTGCAACAGTTACAAAAGTTTTTCTGAAATTGATAATTGCTGTCCTGTAAACTTCTTTATTAAAGTATCCAATTTTGAACCATCAGCTCTACATCGTTGCATCATTAAAATTACATACTGTCCGTATTCCTTTAAAATTAATGTTGAAAACATGTCAGATTGACACTCACCGCATTTCATGCTATGATAAGCATCTTTAACTAATTTTGCAAAAGTGACTGTTTTACTCTCTGGCAATGTCAAATAAATAAACCTTTCATTATCAACATTAGAGCCACATATATTATAACAATTTTCACAACTATGTTCCCATTTATAAGAGAGACCAAAAAAAATTTCAATGGGAACTCCTTCTTCTTCCAGTACCTGAAGAAAATACATCAAAAATTCATGTGCATCTTGCTGTTCATTTTGAGAAAACTGTGTTCGTCCTGAACATATATCTAAAAGTTTTCTAATTTCAGTAGCACTTTCTATTTGAGTTTTATCTTTACTCAGCTTTTGAAAAAGGAGACTCAGCTCTGAACAGAATCTTTTTCCCTGATTTACTATTATCTGCTCTTGCAAACTTTCCAGATAAAATGCAACATTCAGCACTACATTTGCGTAGCAGTTGACACCAGAGCTATTTTCAAAATGACATCCTACAACCTGTTCTTCATTTTCCTTTTTCTTTTTGCTTGCAATTACATCACTCCTCTTTTTTTTCCTCTTCTCTACATCTTCATTACAGATATTCTCATTTTTTCTTTTACGAGAAACTACACGTTTCTCCAACACAGGATACTGACCTAAATGAGGAGCATAGCTTCTTCTTAATCTATTATACTCCTTTACACAGTTTGTATCAGCACTAACTTTTGAATCATCAAAGTCTATCATGAATAAACCTGATAATGTTTTCACTCGTGACAAAGCAACATATGCCATACCTTCTTTGAACACAGTTGAACCAATGTTCACAAATGCACAATCTACAGTCAATCCTTGAGACTTGTGAATAGTTACAGCATATGCTAGAGAAAACGGAAACTGCTTCCTACGTACATATAAGTCTTTCACAAGCATGAAACGAACTGTACAACGACAAATATCTTTAACTTCTTCTATCTGATCAAATTTTATTTTTAAACATTCAATTCCTTCTTTTTTCTGATAATTAATAAAACCCACAACTCTTCCCATAGCTCCATTAACTAAACCTTTTTCAACATCCAAATTTCTTCTTAAAAATACTCTACAGTTCATGCAAACATATAGATTTTTTTCTAATCCAGCTGTTTTGGAGATGTTCTTCTCTAGTGAGTCCAATTTATTTTTCAGTTTGCCTGTTACTGTGACAGTAATTCTTCCATCCTCAATTTTGTCCACTGCTTCCAATTTCCTGATCTCTTCCTTTTCCAATTTCAAAAGCTCCTCATTAAATATTGAGCATTCACGTAGAGTTGGCATTAAGCAGATGACACTTTTGTTTTCTGCAATATTCTTGTATATTTTCTCTGCAACTATTTCTTCCTTTGGAAATAAATTATGTAGAAGCCGACTCTGTAATGCTTTTTTGCCAACTTCTGTGAGTAGTCCAATTCTGATATCTTTCAGAATACTTCCATATTCTTCATCGCTTGCTTGCCTCATATTAGTAGTAAGTTCCTTGTACTCAAAGAAGGACCAAATATTTGTATTTCCGATGCTTCCCAATGACTTCTTCGTGTCTTCATGTGTGACAGTATTAAACACTGGTTGTCCTTTAACTGGAGTAAGTTGCAAAAGATCTCCAAAAACTATGACGTGTTTTCCACCAAATAACATGTCATAGTCTGTCTTCAAAATTTGCTGCATTCTTAAATGCACAAAGGCAAGCATTAAGTTTGATACCATGCTCACCTCATCAATAATGAGAACTTGCATCTTCTTCAATACTCTTGAAACTTCCAAGGATGCTTCTCCAGTTAGCTTGTTGTATTGTATTTTGTTCTCATGCTCCACTGGTAACATTAGCAAACGATGTAAAGTGATTCCTTTTATGTTATATGCTGCTAACCCAGTTGGAGCAGTAACCACACAAGACAAAGTAGAATCCGTTTTTTGCTGTAGGTAGCTTCTGATAACTTTTATAAGGAAACTTTTTCCAGTTCCAGCTTGTCCGCTTACATACATCCTGATTGGATGAAATGATGTGCATGAGCACTCTTTTTTTTCATGTAGAAATCCGTGATCAATTTTGTTTTTGATCTCTTCATAAATTTGTTGCTGCTCTTGATTCAGTTGTCTTTCCAAATTTTCTAAGTCTATAAATTCTTCTTCAGCTTGATTCATAGCCGTTTCCACGTCATTCATGGCTATTGATGCTTCATTTTCAATGATTGGTTGTCCTAGGGGATCTTGACTGAGTGTTCCTGAACTTTGGCTGTCCTGAGAACTGTCTCTAGCTATTTCTGCTGCAATTGTAGTTTCCTGTTCAATTTCTTCATTTAACATTTGCAGATAAGTTGAGAATGTACTGCATTGTATGCTGTCTTTGCAAGCATTAAAAGAATCTTCATAGCTTTGAAATTCTCCCAGTAGTTCTTCCTCTGAACGCCATGGTTTAAACAGCTGTAAAAGAGCCAAGTAGTAAAATTCCTTTTTGTCAGTAGTGTCACAACTCAGCTTCCGGTGATTTATCAAACTTCCTTTTGTTTGCTTCACCAAACATCCTTCTTCACCAACGACTTTATATTTTCCATTGTTGATGTCTTCTGCGGCTTTCCGTGAATAAATGTAGTTCTGCAGCACTTCATAGAGACACATGTTCTCCAGATGATGACTTCTCTTGGGATAATAAGTGTCCAACATGTTTGATTTCAAAATATCTGTACTTTCTGGGTCATTCTCGGCCAAATATTCAATTTCTCCAACAGATTTCAGTACCCGATTTGTCATTGCTGCAAGGCCTAAACTTGCCCAAATTATTCTTCTTGACTTCGAGTAGAGACTTGCAGAAGATAACCTATCTGAACATTCGTAGGATCCAATTTCTCGATGCGATAACATCTTCAAACTGAAACTGTACAGCTTCTTACTGACAGTCTTCTCGTGAGAAATCTCTTCCCACATTTCCTTCAATTCTGTTTTTTCTGATTTTGTAATGTAAGACGTTACATATCGAGCAACAGCAATGGAATTGTCAGCAACATACTGTATATCCATGTTAGCGTTCCACATGGATAAAATGACTGGGTTGTAGTCATTTATATTTTTTGATTCTTCTTTTCTTTTTAGGTTGTAGGTATTCTTAGGTGATTTTCTTGTGATAGTATGTCTCACAGCTGACCTAAAACTGTTGACTCTTCCATTTGAAAGAACAGGTCTTGGAAATCCAAATCGACATTTAGTGTAGTATTTATCTTTGCTCTTGTGTTTCCTTCGACAGTATTTTCCACACCGATGACTTTGGAAACGTAAAACTTGCTCCTTTAACTTTTTCTCTTCTGTGCTTTTTGGTATAGCACATGTTGCATATTCTTCAATGTAAGATAACACTGCTTCATCAGCATCTGTTCCAAACTTTGGGGCATCCTTGATCCACAACAGCATATGAATATGAGGAGCACCTCTTGCCTGGTACTCTTTTCTCCAAAAGACATCCTCTACTTCTCCAAGAAGTGGATTTTTTTTATTGCAGATGAAGGACATCATAGCCTCAAATCTATGATTGAAATATCTGCAAACATTAACCGGATCCAATGAGCACAGTTCTCCTGGTGTCTTGTATTCGATGTTTTTAATGTTTGAATTTGCCTCTCGTAGAAAATCCAGTAAATCATCCCAAGCGTACTCGGCACAGCTTAGGGTAAGGAACCATGTTGGTGTTCCTAAATTCCGTAACATGCATTTTAATTCACCATGGCGTCGGTACCAATATTCATTTGTCCCACGCTGACAAGCCATCAGATTGATCAGTTGTGTTTCCAAATGATCATCTCAGTGCTGCACTTTCTCCATAAAATCCTTAGCAGACACATTTTGTAAATGTACTCCACTTTTTAAAATGTGATTTACTGCATAAGACAGTGCAGACAAGTCGCTTTCAAATAAAAGATGGAACAAATAAGGAATACTTTGTCGAAATCTGGGATCTTCAGCATATAGGTGCCGATCACGATCCGGCAAAAACCGGGTACGAACCGTCGGACGGAGCATAATCTCCGCCCGACGCGTACCCGGTCGTCAATTTTTACAAACAAGGAATCACGATTCGCACGGGTACACCATTACCGTACGATTCGTAAAAAAGCCCGACCGAACAAAAAACACCTACCAATGCGATCCGGGAAAGCGCCGACCTGACGTCGGGACGCACGCAGCCAGCCATTCACGACCCAGGAATCACGATTCGCACCGACGTCACCCCGCACGGTGAATATTTTGCGGCAGCCAAAAACTGCCGGGAAATCAGGACGACGCGAACAAGGACCACCAGTACGCGACGGACAGACGACGCCGCGAACAAGGAGGACCAGTACGCGACGGACAGACATGGACCCGAACCTACGAGTCATCCCTGCCCTCATAGCAGTACACCTCCTCTACAGGTTACGACGCAGACGCCGCAGAAGGTCAGAATAACTAAGGGAGGGGGGAAAGTGGGGTGGGGTGGGGGTGGCACGACCAGGGCAGGCCACAAAACAACCACATAAGTCACACACCACACATGGCCTGGACATACCTGACTCCCATGCCCTGGTCACCACGAGGGGGTGGGGGCGTGTCCTGATAAGCCAGCGACCACCACAACGGAAGTCCGTCACCACGCGAACCGGCAACACAACCAGACAGGTACGTCCCGTACCCACGCCTGAAGAGCGTGGGTACGAGTCGGACCACGCCCACACACGTCACCCCAACAATGGCGGGACGGATCGCACCCACGTGGCAAAGGCCTGGGTACGGGCCGCACAAACATCACATAGCGTGGGGACGGATATGTACGGACCCTACCCCCACCCCGTATGCAAGGAGCGTACCCCCCACCCCAAAAGTGAAAGTACGACCCGTACCCCCACCCGCGTATGCATGGAGCGTACCCCCCATGCCAACAGTGTAAGTACGACTCGAACCCCCACCCACGAATGCAAGGAGCGTACCCCCCAGCCCAACAGTGAAAGTACGACCCGTACCCCCACCCGCGTATGCATGGAGCGTACCCCCCATGCCAACAGTGTAAGTACGACTCGAACCCCCACCCACGAATGCAAGGAGCGTACCCCCCAGCCCAACAGTGTAAGTACGACCCGTACCCCCACCCGCGAATGCAAGGAGCGTACCCCCCAGCCCAACAGTGTAAGTACGACCCGTACCCCCACCCGCGAATGCAAGGAGCGTACCCCCCAGCCCAACAGTGTAAGTACGACCCGTACCCCCACCCGCAAATGCAAGGAGCGTACCCCCCAGCCCAACAGTGTAAGTACGACCCGTACCCCCACCCGCAAATGCAAGGAGCGTACCCCCCAGCCCAACAGTGTAAGTACGACCCGTACCCCCACCCGCGAATGCAAGGAGCGTACCCCCCAGCCCAACAGTGTAAGTACGACCCGTACCCCCACCCGCAAATGCAAGGAGCGTACCCCCCAGCCCAACAGTGTAAGTACGACCCGTACCCCCACCCGCAAATGCAAGGAGCGTACCCCCCAGCCCAACAGTGTAAGTACGACCCGTACCCCCACCCGCAAATGCAAGGAGCGTACCCCCCAGCCCAACAGTGTAAGTACGACCCGTACCCCCACCCGCAAATGCAAGGAGCGTACCCCCCAGCCCAACAGTGTAAGTACGACCCGTACCCCCACCCGCGAATGCAAGGAGCGTACCCCCGACCCGTACCCCCACCCGCAAATGCAAGGAGCGTACCCCCCAGCCCAACAGTGTAAGTACGACCCGTACCCCCACCCGCAAATGCAAGGAGCGTACCCCCCAGCCCAACAGTGTAAGTACGACCCGTACCCCCACCCGCGAATGCAAGGAGCGTACCCCCCAGCCCAACAGTGTAAGTACGACCCGTACCCCCACCCGCGAATGCAAGGAGCGTACCCCCCAGCCCAACAGTGTAAGTACGACCCGTACCCCCACCCGCGAATGCAAGGAGCGTACCCCCCAGCCCAACAGTGCAAGTACGACCCGTACCCCCACCCGCGTATGCAAGGAGCGTACCCCCCATGCCAACAGTGTAAGTACGACCCGTACCCACACCCGCGGACGTACGGAGCGTACCCCCACCACACCAGTGTCAGTAGACTCGTACCCTCACCTCGAATGCATTGTGCGTACCCCCACCGTGTATGTGCCAAGCGCACATATCCAGAAATCGGAGGTGTGTGTGCAGAGTCCACCCAGCAGTGCCCTGACACAGGAGTGGTGGGTGTGGAGTCCTCCCAGCAGTGCCCTGAGACAGGAGGGGTGGGTGCAGAGTCCTCCCAGCAGTGCCCTGAGACAGGAGGGGTGGGTGCCTATCACTCCCAGCAGTGCCCTGAGACAGGAGGGGTGGGTGCCTATCACTCCCAGCAGTGCCCTGAGACAGGAGGGGTGGGTGCCTATCACTCCCAGCAGTGCCCTGAGACAGGAGGGGTGGGTGCCTATCACTCCCAGCAGTGCCCTGAGACAGGAGTGGTGGGTGTGGAGTCCTCCCAGCAGTGCCCTGAGACAGGAGGGGTGGGTGCCCATCACTCCCAGCAGTGCCCTGAGACAGGAGGGGTGGGTGTGGAGTCCTCCCAGCAGTGCCCTGACACAGGAGTGGTGGGTGTGGAGTCCTCCCAGCAGTGCCCTGAGACAGGAGGGGTGGGTGCAGAGTCCTCCCAGCAGTGCCCTGAGACAGGAGGGGTGGGTGCCTATCACTCCCAGCAGTGCCCTGAGACTGGAGGGGTGTAACACATGTGTGTGAGGCCAGAATTATCCACATGCATACTGGCTACAAGGGAACATGTCCCCATGAACTCATGTCAACAGACTCCACACACAAGTACAGTGATCACCAAGGATGCCACGATTGTCGCAGGTGGAGACATGGCCCTGCATGCATGGCCAAAGTAGAAGGGCTCCGTCACACACACAGCTCATGTAGACACAGCTCTGCGCTAAACATTGGGAACACCCTGCAGGGAAGAAAGCTGGGTACACAGAGGAAGGAATACACCCTGGGACAAGTGCACCATGCAGTAACTGCTTACATGAACAAAGAAAGTTAGCCAACACCTTGTGATGGCACACAGATCCCAGGGTCCCACCAATGAGCAGTACACTACTACATATCCCACACACCCAAACCCTTACACACCACCCAAAACCATGTAGCAGCCCCACCAACACCAATACCAGCATAGCAGTAGTGTGATAATGAAAACAAAATTAAGCTTTATTCAGCATGAGCACAATGTCCGTGGATCGCAGGCAGTTCAATCTTCACAAAGCCCATAGGGCAGTCAATGATTCTCAGCTGGATGGGGGACACAGTGGGATGCGTGTCCCCTACCTTGCCTGCACAGTCAAATGGCATCGTCTTCCACACTGGTGAGGGCATCAGGGGGGGGAAGCAACAGGCACCGCAGGGACATCAGGGCAAAGGGGCGGCGTTGTGGGTGCAGGGATGGAGGACTCCACCACAGGGGGTGGGTCAGTGCCAAAGGCGGAGGCCAGGATGGCACTACACACCTTTGCAAGGTCCTCCAGGGAGTCCCCTGCACCCGAAGGGACCTCAGGCCCCAAGGAGGGGGGGGGGTCAGAGGGATGGGTCGCAGCGCCACCGGGGGAGGGTGGAGACAGGGGGGGAGACTCAACCACCCTGACCGGGGACCTCCTTGACCGCTTGCGTGGTGGTGTAACTGTGGGGCTCAGGGACAGAGCGGCCATGAAGGAGTCCTTGGGGGAGATGTGGCCAGGAGAGCTGAGGGGAGGGGATTTGGAGGGAGTGGACTGGGTGGAATGCGGACTCCCACTATGGCTGCGTGTCACACGTTTGCCCCCCGACCCAGTGGGTGTGCCTACCTCACCCTGTGTGTGCGTGTCAGGAGGAGTGCGGTGGACCTTCCCTGCTGGTGTGGTGCCCGTGTCCGTTGATGTGGGTGCATGCCGACGTCTGGGTGTACGTGTGACAGGCATGGGAGTGGGAAGTGTGGATGGGGCAGGGGTAGGTGGGGGGAGGTCGCGCTGCAGGAGACCCACTGCTGCAGTCAGTGTGGAGTCGATGGACCTCAGCAAGTTGCGTTGGTCAGCCTGCGATGAATGAATGCCCTCCAAGAAAGCCTCGATGTTGGTGAGGGTTTTGCCGTGGGCATGGAGGACATTAAGGATCGCAGCCTGACCAACCTGCAGTTGCCGCTGGATGTCCACAGACTCTGCATTGGCGGCAGCAGTGGAGACAGGGGCAGGGGGTGCGGTGCCTGGCAGGAAGGAGACATGCTGTGACCGGGCACGCTGGGAAGGGACACGAGCAAGTGGGAGGCGGCTGGTGGAAACTGAGGGGGCGGTGCGAGGTGTTGTTCCGCTGTCAGCTGCTGGTGCAGCCTCCGCCCACTCGGAGACATCGTCCCCGGACCTGTCAGCTTCGTAGTCTGATGTGCCAGTCGACAGGTCCTCGGCCACACTCTCCTCCGCCTCTGTCCCACTCGATGTGCCAGACCCGATGTCACGGCTGGCACTGGTGCTCGGTCCCTCCGCCTGGTCTGTGTCCATGTCTCCCTCTGTGTCCCCCGACGATGCTGTGGGCAGGGTGGAGAGACAGAAATTATTCAGAC
This sequence comes from Triturus cristatus, assembly GCF_964204655.1. Classification (NCBI taxonomy): domain Eukaryota; kingdom Metazoa; phylum Chordata; class Amphibia; order Caudata; family Salamandridae; genus Triturus; species Triturus cristatus. The sequence goes on along the minus strand of NC_140584.1, from coordinate 369,992,792 downwards.
ACCTGTACACATCTGTCACATGAGTCCAATCTACATAGGTAACATTGCATGGCCTGAAAAGGAAGATCCCTAACATCTACTGAACAGGGTACCGATGTAGGGCATGAAACACACAGTTGGTTGAGCCACCATGCCACTGAAATACCATGGAGAGCATGAGACAATAGCTAAACACAGGAAAAGGAGTCTGACATAGCACCCAGGCCCTGGGGACAATCCAGCACTGCATCTGCACCACACAGCATTGGCGAAAATACCGATGACCAGGGACCATATCCATGAACTTGAGACACATGCTGTATAGGTAATGCTGAAAACATGCACAACATGACTCGGTCACTGCACATTGCGTGTGTGTCCAGGCACATCACACACTGCCCAGACCCAGCAAGTGGTAATCAGGATTTAACACATAGGCATTGCCCGCCCCAACAAGACCCTACACGAGGCAAATTGTTGAGACACAGGTGGCACCAACATCTCATAGTCTGGGTGATACACACAGGGGCAGGCAAAAAGCAAGATTGGACGCCAAACAGCCAAGGTGCGCATGTACAAATAATGAGGTACCAGTGCCCATCCTCAGATGAGTATAACAAGACACACAGGCACTGGCAACTGTGAGTATGAAGAAGGACAATCAGGTCAGGCTGCACAGTGGACACCTGTACAAATTAGCACGTCTATATACATGGTGACAGGGGACAATGGCACAGAGCACAACTTACGCTGTAGACACTGACAGTGGCCACGTTTATGATGACACATACACCACTGAGGAAAAGGTGCCCCAGGGGACAGTAGTGGGCACGCAACTACATGCTACTGAATGGTAATGACTGCAACACACGTCACCATCCCTGCACTATGTGTATCGCACACTCATGCACATCATGTCACAGGCCACTACATAGGACATGCGCGCTGTAAGGCATGACACATGAGAGACCAACTCCCATGTCTGGAGTCAGCATCAGTGCCAACTGACATGGAACCCACATGCAGTGAACTTGACAGTGCACAGGCAAGGTCCCACAACCTGTTACACACCACCCCCACACATGATGCTACAGACATTGTTCCCGTGGACAAAGCGCCAGCCTACATTACCCTGTGAAGGAGTGACTACACACAGACCAGGGAACACATTGCAAGGAGGGGAAGGGTGGCAGGGGCACAGCGCTATACTGGGGCAAACAGGATCTGCACAGCACCTTTAAACCCTGCCAGTGGATTCATGCTACTGTGCCCTTACAAATGCCGGTGACACACAACAAACACACATGTACCTACCCCCTTCCGGCTGCTGCATCGCCTGTAAGCGCCTCTCCAGGTCTGGAAAGACCACCGGCAGCACACGCCTGTGGAGGTGGCTCAGACGGCGGCGGCCGCGGTTCTTGTGGCTCTCAGGTGAGTCCCCCAGCAGGAGCCGTGCAATCCTCCGCGTCCAGCACCGGATATCCTGCCAGCGTTTCCTCACCTGGGGCAGGCTCCGCCTCCGACCATCCACACCCCTCACGGCACTGACGGCGGTCAGCCAGATCTGCTCCTTGGCAGTGGCGCCTACCTGTGAGGAGGAACAAGTGACACCACATCAATACACCAGCCACATGTCACAGAGAGACATATGGGTACAAATTAGCTGGTTACAACAAGGCATGTCATGCAGCCAACGCATTGCACCTTTGTCATAGGGACATCATCCCCTGGTGAGGGAAAAAGCACTACGTGCCACAGTGGGTACACAGGTGGAATGATGGCAATGTCACAATCAATGATCAAGGCTCACACTGTGCATCACACCCACCCCTCCTGTCTCAGGGCACTGCTGGGAGGACTCTGCACCCACCCCTCCTGTGTCAGGGCACTGCTGGGAGGACTCCACACCCACCCCTCCTGTCTCAGGGCACTGCTGGGAGGACTCCACACCCACCCCTCCTGTCTCAGGGCACTGCTGGGAGTGATAGGCACCCACCCCTCCTGTGTCAGGGCACTGCTGGGAGGACTCCACACCCACCCCTCCTGTCTCAGGGCACTGCTGGGAGGACTCTGCACCCACCCCTCCTGTGTCAGGGCACTGCTGGGAGGACTCTGCACCCACCCCTCCTGTGTCAGGGCACTGCTGGGAGGACTCCACACCCACCCCTCCTGTCTCAGGGCACTGCTGGGAGTGATGGGCACCCACCCCTCCTGTCTCAGGGCACTGCTGGGAGGACTCCACACCCACCCCTCCTGTCTCAGGGCACTGCTGGGAGTGATGGGCACCCACCCCTCCTGTCTCAGGGCACTGCTGGGAGACATCAGGCACCCCCCCCTGGGACCCCCCCGACAGTACATGGCATGTGTGTTACACCTGGACGCAATGGCAGAAGTCACAGTCACCACATAGGGACAGTCTGTGGCAGTGGCCTATGCACTCACCTGATAACCTGGTCGCCCATACAGCATGGAGTACTGTGGGAGGATCACATCCAGCAGAGCCATGTTCTCCTCCAGGGTGAATGGCTGTGTCCTCTCCACAGCCCTTGACATGGTTCCAGGGAATCAGTAGCAGCAGCTGGGTCGACGAATGCAAAGATGTGCAGGCAAGTGCTCCCTCATGGGACCTGGCTGCCTTATATGTGCCCTTCTGCCCAGTCTCATGCACAGGAGTACAGAGAGATTGGTCACTCACATTTGCATCCTATGTTTCCACCAATCCCTTCAAACCTAGCAGTCTGTGGGTTCTCTATCGGTTTCATTCTCCTGCATGATGTCAGCCCCACAAACACATTGCAACAAAGTAGACAAATCCCAACTGACTTCTGCTGTGCACCTTCCAGAACAATTTCGAATTTTGAACTTGGTCTCCATGACAACCAGCATGCATGTAGGCCTTAATACTTGTCCCCTATGTAATTTGGAGCATCACACACAGGTACGGTGCGTGTGGGGGCCCTAGGGCACCCCAAATGCATGGCAACGGCCCGTACATGCATGCCTACGCTCTCCATCACTTTTGGTCTGCACGCGTATGCGTACCCGTAGTGGTACGGACCGTACACTCGCATCTACGCTCTCCATCACTATGGGTCTGCACGCGTATGCGTACTCGTAGTGATAGTGAGCGTAGATGTGAGTGTACGGTCCGTACCACTACGGGTACGCATACGCGTGCAGACCCATAGTGATAGTGAGCGTAGATGCGAGTGTACGGTCCGTACCACTACGGGTACGCATACGCGTGCAGACCCATAGTGATAGAGAGCGTAGATGTGAGTGTACGGTCCGTACCACTACGGGTACGCATACGCGTGCAGACCCATAGTGATAGAGAGCGTAGATGTGAGTGTACGATCCGTACCACTACGGGTACGCATACGCGTGCAGACCCATAGTGATAGAGAGCGTAGATGCGAGTGTACGGCCCTATCACTATGGGTCTGCACGCGTATGCGTACCCGTAGTGGTACGGACCGTACACTCACATCTACGCTCTCTATCACTATGGGTCTGCACGCGTATGCGTACCCGTAGTGGTACGGACCGTACACTCGCATCTACGCTCTCCATCACTATGGGTCTGCACGCGTATGCGTACCCGTAGTGGTACGACACGTACTGGGGTGGGGGGGTGTACATTGACGGTGGTACGGCACGTACTGGGGTGGGGGGGTGTACATTGACGGTGGTACGACACGTACTGGGTGGGGGGGTGTACATTGACGGTGGTACGGCACGTACTGGGGTGGGGGGGTGTACATGGACGGTGGTACGACACGTACTGGGGTGGGGGGGTGTACATTGACGGTGGTACGGCACGTACTGGGGTGGGGGGGTGTACATTGACGGTGGTACGACACGTACTGGGCTGGGGGTACGACTGGAACGTACTGGGGTGTGGGTAGACGGGGCTATGACACGTCCTGGGGTGGGGGTGTGGCTCGCACGTACTGGGGTGTAGGTACACGGGGGGTACGACACGTACTGGGGTGGGGGTATGACTGGAACGTACTGGGGTGTGGGTAGACGGGGCTATGACACGTCCTGGGGTGGGGGTGTGGCTCCCACGTACTGGGGTGTAGGTACACGGGGGGTACGACATGTACTGGGGTGGGGGTACGACTGGAACGTACTGGGGTGTGGGTAGACGGGGCTATGACACGTCCTGGGGTGGGGGTGTGGCTCGCACGTACTGGGGTGTAGGTACACGGGGGGTACGACACGTACAGGGGTGGGGGGGTGTACATGGACGGTGGTACGACACGTACTGGGGTGGGGGGGTGTACATTGACGGTGGTACGGCACGTACTGGGGTGGGGGGGTGTACATTGACGGTGGTACGACACGTACTGGGGTGGGGGTACGACTGGAACGTACTGGGGTGTGGGTAGACGGGGCTATGACACGTCCTGGGGTGGGGGTGTGGCTCGCACGTACTGGGGTGTAGGTACACGGGGGGTACGACACGTACTGGGGTGGGGGTATGACTGGAACGTACTGGGGTGTGGGTAGACGGGGCTATGACACGTCCTGGGGTGGGGGTGTGGCTCGCACGTACTGGGGTGTAGGTACACGGGGGGTACGACACGTACTGGGGTGGGGGTACGACTGGAACGTACTGGGGTGTGGGTAGACGGGGCTATGACACGTCCTGGGGTGGGGGTGTGGCTCGCACGTACTGGGGTGTAGGTACACGGGGGGTACGACACGTACAGGGGTGGGGGGGTGTACATGGACGGTGGTACGACATGTACTGGGGTGGGGGGGTGTACATTGACGGTGGTACGGCACGTACTGGGGTGGGGGGGTGTACATTGACGGTGGTACGACACGTACTGGGGTGGGGGTACGACTGGAACGTACTGGGGTGTGGGTAGACGGGGCTATGACACGTCCTGGGGTGGGGGTGTGGCTCGCACGTACTGGGGTGTAGGTACACGGGGGGTACGACACGTACTGGGGTGGGGGTACGACTGGAACGTACTGGGGTGTGGGTAGACGGGGCTATGACACGTCCTGGGGTGGGGGTGTGGCTCGCACGTACTGGGGTGTAGGTACACGGGGGGTACGACACGTACAGGGGTGGGGGGGTGTACATGGACGGTGGTACGACACGTACTGGGGTGGGGGGGTGTACATTGACGGTGGTACGACACGTACTGGGGTGGGGGTACGACTGGAACGTACTGGGGTGTACCTAGACGGGTGGGGGTATACATATACGGGGGGTACGTGTCGGACGTACGGGGGCTGGGGGGAGTGTTGGGCGCGTATGCGGGCACATGTCTCCATGGTTGCTGTAGGAGTTCGGTGCGGACGGTGTTTTTTCCATACGGTTGTAACCTCGGACGCACGGGATGGATCGTGATTCCTAGGTCGGACTTGGTTTTTCACGTTTGTAAGGTAAATCGTCCGAGGACGTGTCGGACACATTTTCCGACCCGGGGACGTGTGGGGAATGATTCCCAGTGCGGTTCGTATGGACTTTTTACCATGCGAATCGTGATTGCCAGTTCGTACGGCACTTGTACGATTCGTACGGTAAAAAGACCCGATACGAGTCGCACGGGGTAATTTTTTACCGGATCGTGATCGGCACCTATGTCTTGTAGTCCGATACTCAGAAGCTGGAATCTGTTCTGGACGTTCATCGTATCGTCCTCCTTTTCCTGTAGGAAACAGCTGGGGAAAACATCGTGCTTCCAAGCTCTCCTCCCATACACTCACGGGAGTTCCTTTTGCTTTCTTCATCTGAAAGAGATCAATATTGTCTCCCATAACTTCTTTTGAATGAAGAGGATGTATGCTAAAATGTTCATAAATTTCTTCTTCCTTTGACTTGTCCACTTTTTCAATTTGTCCAGTTGGTGTTTCTGTGTCTTCTTGTAAATCTTCTTCTTCTTCTTCTTCTATATAAATTGATTCATACCATTTGTTATTCCTTTTCAAATACAAATTTGCTTTTTGTACTTTCCGTACATCTACCAGCTCCTGCCAAATCTTCTTATTCTTTGTAGGTACACCATTAACCAGAATAATTAATGGTTCAGTTTCCAAAGTATCCGCATCAATAGTTTCCATATTTTTTTTCAAATCCAAGGGCAAATACACCACTCTACCTTTTAAACCTCTCAGTAAATCTGAAGGAGGTAATTTACCAGTTTTGGGCTCCATACGTACTATGGTCTGGAACGGATGAACACATTGAATGAGTATAGACTCATATGTATTTAATTCAGAAAGTTCAGCAGGAATAGCATCCAATTCTAAATTATTATGTACAGCTCTGGTCGGCATTCTATTTTCCTCTAACTTGTTGTAACAGTATTTACAAATACGCTGATCTTCACCCAATTCAAAACAATTTTCTAGAAATATATATGTGGCAAAATCCTTCCACTTATAATTATCTTCATTTTCACTCTTTCTGTAGAGATCAACATTCCTAGTTTGTTTTCTATAATGAGTTCTGCGGCAACAAATACAAGTAAAATTTGGTCTTTCATTAGAGACAATTGCAAATTTTGTTATGTGATCATTAAATGTGTAACTTACAGAGGGTTCTACATTCTCTTCCACTTCTTCCTCATTTAGTGTATCCTTCTCTGCACTGTTTTGTTCAGGACCAAAGTAACAAAACTGAATTTCATCAACAACCTTCTCTACATCTGATACCGTTCCTCGGAACAGAGCCCTATTCAATTCATTTAACTTTATTGCTGGACTTTTGGCAAAATACAACCGTCTCACAAACTTTCTCATTTCAGTATGATGAACAGCCAGCATCCTAAAATGATGGAAAACACTATTGCACACTTTTCTAGATAGACAAGCCAGAGAATGACCCTGCAAACCAGTATTCTCTCTCACTCTGCATGGATCCAGACTTTGAAGCACCTTAATCTTCTGTTTTATACTTTTTTAACTATATTCTCTTAGAAACTCTCGAAATTTGTCAATAGATTCCTGACGCACAGTGCAAATACTACTACAGTTCCAAGTGTACACTGGGGCTTTAGGACGTCTCCCCATTGCCTCATCTGCCATCACTTGTACCTCATCTCTTGGAACCATTATCTCCTTCTCCATTATGCAACCATTTTTTACTTCGTATGAACGACCTCTGGTGTCAACTGCATGCAGCAAACTATCACTTTGAAAATAGCTCTCTTCATTAAAAAAAGGTTCACTACTTGAACTATGCATCCACTTTCCTAAAAACACTTTACAAAAGTTTGTTCTGTTCACTACTCTTTTCCTTTTGCTATGTGATTTCAGTACATTAACCATTTTGTCTAATGTACGCATCCTATTCAAAATTAATATGAATAGTTTCCTTTTTAATTCTAATGCCTTTGCTGCAATGGCTTCAATTTCTTTTTTTCTCTTATAAAACTTTGCCTTTTGCTTATATTTCTTCACATCCTTTATCAAATTGGACATAACTCTCCTCTGAAACATTTTTCTACGTATCTCTTTAAACGCTGTTTTTCTGTTTAAGTTTATCTTTTTAGTTGCAGAAGGTATATTTGCATTAACTAAATTCTCAATTTTTTCCTGTCCTTTTCGATTGAAATCATTCTTTCCAGTACAGACATTTTGTACATTTTTCCTTTTTTTGAAAATGTTCCTTAGAAAATCTTTTGTTTGCTTACCAGAAGATTTTTTCTTCCTCCCAACATCAGCATCTTCTACTAACTTTGATCCTCTAGTTGTCTTCAAATATAGTTTTTTTTTTAGCGTTTTTTGAACTCTGGATTTTGTAGGCATCTTAAATTTTGTTCACTGCTCTTCAGCAATACCTGAAAAAAACTAAAAAAAAATTTCCTTTATTTTATTTAAATATATTACTACATTTCTTTTCACAATAGTCACAAAACGAAATTTCTTTGCCAATTTGAATGCACACTTACTGCTCTTTTTTTTGGGCAAGTGAAAATCACTTTTACAGACTGACACATTATGAAACCACTTTTCAGATTTTTTAAAAAGCCCATGTCCAGACTGCTACACTCCAGCAAGGGCAACCAGCCTTAGTGATGCTGAATGTATTTGCATTACAGACTGAAACCTCAAAACCCCACTCGCTTCTAAATACTGTGCATGATTATACATGGAAAGGAGCTGGGTGTGTGCTAAGAGTCTGCTTCTTCCCCCAAAAAACCGCTCCCCCTTTTTCCTACTAATGCAACTGTGAAATCACCAGAGCAAAACGCAATAAATCTCTGCCTGTAATTCCTATTTCCACACAGAGTCATGTTTTCACATTAGTCCCAAAACGAAATTTCTTTGCCAATTTGAATGCATACTTACTGCTCTTTTTTTTTCGCAAGTTAAAATCACTTTTACAGACTAACACATTATGAAACCACTTTTCAGTTTTTTTAAAAAGCCCATGACCAGACTGCTTTTTCAGACCACCACCATGTGTATCCTCAGTTACTGCCTACACTCCTTCAAGGGCAACCAGCCTTAGTGATGCTGAATGTATTTGCATTACAGACTGAAACCTGAAAACCCCACTCGCTTGTAAATACTGTCCATGATTATACATAGAAAGGAGCAGGGTGTGTGCTAAGAGTCTGCTTCTTCCCCCCAAAAATCGCTCCCCCTTTTTCCTACTAATGCAACTGTGAAATCACCAGAAAAAAACGCAATAAATCTCTGCCTGTAATTCCTATTTCCACACAGAGTCATGTTTTCACATTAGTCCCAAAACGAAATTTCTTTGCCAATTTGAAAGCACACTTACTGCTCTTTTTTTTTGGCAAGTGAAAATCACTTTTACAGACTGACACATTATGAAACCACTTTTTTGATTTTTTTAAATGCACATGTCCAAACTGCTTTTTCAGACCACCACCATGTGTAACCTGGGTGGCTGCCTACATTCCAGCAAGGGCAACCAGCCTTAGTGATGCTGAATGTATTTGCATTACAGACTGAAACCTGAAAACCCCACTCGCTTGTAAATACTGTGCATGATTATACATGGCAAGCAGATGGGTGTGTGCTAAGAGTCTGCTTCTTCCCCCAAAAAATCGCTCCCCCTTTTTCCTACTAATGCAACTGTGAAATCACCAGAAAAAAAACGCAATAAATCTCTGCCTGTAATTCCTATTTCCACACAGAGTCATGTTTTCACATTAGTCCCAAAACGAAATTTCTTTGCCAATTTGAAAGCACACTTACTGCTCTTTTTTTTTGGCAAGTGAAAATCACTTTTACAGACTGACACATTATGAAACCACTTTTCAGATTTTTTAAAAAGCACATGTCCAAACTGCTCTTTCAGACCAGCACCATTTGTAACCTGGGTGGCTGCCTACATTCCAGCAAGGGCAACCAGCCTTAGTGATGCTGAATGTATTTGCATTACAGACTGAAACCTGAAAACCCCACTCGCTTGTAAATACTGTGCATGATTATACATGGCAAGCAGATGGGTGTGTGCTAAGAGTCTGCTTCTTCCCCCAAAAAATCGCTCCCCCTTTTTCCTACTAATGCAACTGTGAAATCACCAGAAAAAAACGCAATAAATCTCTGCCTGTAATTCCTATTTCCACACAGAGTCATGTTTTCACATTAGTCCCAAAACGAAATTTCTTTGCCAATTTGAAAGCACACTTACTGCTCTTTTTTTTTGGCAAGTGAAAATCACTTTTACAGACTGACACATTATGAAACCACTTTTCAGATTTTTTAAAAAGCACATGTCCAAACTGCTCTTTCAGACCAGCACCATTTGTAACCTGGGTGGCTGCCTACATTCCAGCAAGGGCAACCAGCCTTAGTGATGCTGAATGTATTTGCATTACAGACTGAAACCTGAAAACCCCACTCGCTTGTAAATACTGTGCATGATTATACATGGCAAGCAGATGGGTGTGTGCTAAGAGTCTGCTTCTTCCCCCAAAAAATCGCTCCCCCTTTTTCCTACTAATGCAACTGTGAAATCACCAGAAAAAAACGCAATAAATCTCTGCCTGTAATTCCTATTTCCACACAGAGTCATGTTTTCACATTAGTCCCAAAACGAAATTTCTTTGCCAATTTGAAAGCACACTTACTGCTCTTTTTTTTGGCAAGTGAAAATCACTTTTACAGACTGACACATTATGAATCCACTTTTTTGATTTTTTTAAATGCACATGTCCAAACTGCTTTTTCAGACCACCACCATGTGTAACCTGGGTGGCTGCCTACATTCCAGCAAGGGCAACCAGCCTTAGTGATGCTGAATGTATTTGCATTACTGAGTCCAACCTCAAACCCTTAAACTATTCTTTTTTTTTCCAGTACACCTTAATTTATCGTGAAAACATAGTCCATATTATTTTACATGTTCCTCACATTTAAATTTCTCCCAAAACAGAAAATGATAAACGCAACTTCAACAAAAAGAATTTCCATTTCTATTATTCATTTCTTAATTTACCATATACATCTCCTCTCAAACTCTAACCTCACCTTTAAAATTAGTTAGTTGTGAAAGAAATGTGGCACTCAAACAGCAGATTATCAGAGCCAGGATCTCTGTTCTGTTCACCTCTCTCCTCTCAGCAGAACCAGATAATGGCAAACTTTCCCTCTATTTTTCCACACATATACATGTAAGTTTCAAATCTCAGTGCTTCCCCCTTTTTTTCAAATGTAATCACACATTTCTATTGGTTGAAAACCAACCCTTTTCCAAAAGTACCCTTCCCCCAACTTGACTTCTGCCTAGTACCCTTCCCCCAACTTGACTTCTGCCTGCTACCATAGCAACAGCTCATGGAACACTGCTGTGTGGAGTTAGGTCAGAAGTTCGCCACACAATGTTTCAATTCCACAGAGCAAGAGTGCTTGACTTTTCAAACCTAACAGCAAATCCATAGTACTGTTCTTTGGTAACACATTTTTTTGTACCAATACAAAACATGCTTCTATTAATTTACACATACAGCCTAGTTTTTATTCTAGAATGGCATGAAACAGCCAATCAGTTCTTTTTGTTTTGAAAAAAATATGTATGCCTCCATTTCCAAACTGTCTTTCTTTTCATATTGCCATTCTACTGAAAGACACCTCCTGAGTGCATCCAGTTCTCCTTTGAAGATGTTCACAGTGTGGATTGTAGGGCACAGCTATGTCTTCTGGAGTGAAAAGTTTGCAGAGAAAACAGATATGGTGAGAGACCTTGCTTTGCCAAATGTAGACATTAAATGGATTGGTCAGAGAGGGTTAAAGTGGCACCAATTGATGCCATTGGTGAAATCCTTCATGCAAATCCAACACCCTGACCTCATAATAGTGCACTGTGGTGGCAATGACCTAGGCACTTTGACTGGGGTAGGTCTGGAAATGCTTATGAAGGACACCTTTGCACAACTGTTTTCACTTTTCCCTAAAACTGCCTTTGTGTTTTCCAACATATGCCAAAGGCAAAAATGGAACTGGTCCAATCATTTCTGTCCGCAGATTGACAAAGCAAGAAAGCACGTCAACAAATCTGTTTCTGCTTTCCTCCGTGACTATGGTATGGGTGCCATTTACCACAACAACTTGCGTTATGACATGCAAGACATTTATAGAGGAGATGGTGTGCACTTCAATGATGAAGGGAACAGAGTCTTCCTCTTGAACCTTAGACTCTGCATCGGTACTTACTTGTAGGTACCACTAAAAAATGACTTCATAAACACAACAGCTCTTTTTAGAGCTCCCTAATATCTAAACTCTTAAATCTGCATTTCATTTCTTTTTTAATTTATTTTTTCTTCCGTACGCTTACCGTAAGCTTACCGTACGCGTACCCCGTGATTTTTTTAAAAATCAATAAATGTTTTCTTTGTACTTTACAGTCCTTCTTTGACCCCCTCACAAATGTAAGGGGGTCTGTAACTCTCCTCATTGCCCCCTTTTCTTGTTTTCACTCTTTTTTTTCTGAGTGAAACACACAAAATGGCGGCCGCCGCTTCCTGGTTTCGGCCGATTCGAATGTTTACTAAGATCTAACAGCCAATCAGAATCTCGCTCGCGCACGCCATTTTTCTTCCGTACGCTTACCGTAAGCTTACCGTACGCGTACCCCGTGATTTTTTTAAAAATCAATAAATGTTTTCTTTGTACTTTACAGTCCTTCTTTGACCCCCTCACAAATGTAAGGGGGTCTGTAACTCTCCTCATTGCCCCCTTTTCTTGTTTTCACTCTTTTTTTTCTGAGTGAAACATACGAAATGGCGGCCGCCGCTTCCTGGTTTCGGCCGATTCGAATGTTTACTAAGATCTAACAGCCAATCAGAATCGCGCTCGCGCACGCCACCGTACGCGTACGGTAAGCGTACCGTAAGCGTACCGTAAGCGGGCTCAGATATATATATTGATTTAAAGGCTATTTTCTCAGAATCTACTGAACAGATTTACACCAAACCTACAAAAGGCACTTCCTTGACCTAGGGACTACCTCTCTGCCAAATTTCTAGTAATTCTGTTCAGCCGTTCGGGCTGTAGCTCTGTCTAAAGGTCCTATGGAAAAATGCATGGGAAAAACGCGTTTTGGGACCCCCCTTTTATCTCAGCCCCCGCTTGACGAATCCCCCCGAGACTTTCAGGGTAGGAGCGGAGCATAGCGCCCCACCTATTTTGAGAAATTCGCGAGGATTCATCGACCGGCGCCAAAGTTATTCAAAATAGAATGTTGCGGATTTCCTATGGAAAAGGGGTCCTAACTATAACTACCTACTGGCGACCGCCAGTAGGTAATATATATATATATATATATATCCAGTTATAGGTACATTTCCTTTATGAAATAAACATCCAGCTCTCCAAGGTCAAATCTGGGCACTCGGTCTTTATTCTGATGAACGAGGTGTAACATCTACGCATTTCAGCAGACTCACGCTGCCTTGTTCACGATGTTTGTGCGCCATTTTTTTGTCAATGAAATACACAACAATAGGTGAACGACATCAAAGAGGGACTCAACATATTACACTTTTTGCATTTTGGCCGCCATTTCTTAACATGTTAATTATCATTTCTTTCACATGTTTTTTATTGGACATTATATATATTTACCTCTCCTCCCTTAATATTTTCTCCACAATCATATTAGAGGGAGAAAGAAAAGAGAGAAGGGGTATTTTTCAATGACCCAATACTTAAAACTATTCTTTATACAGCAGGAATTTTTACCTTTCCTTGCATATATTCTTAATAGTTAATTATGGTCGGATATGTCCACAAAGTGCAAGTGCAAATGTTATTCATTCTTAACGGTCATATTTGGCAAGTGCCTTTTTCATTTTGGTACAAAACTTGGGAATTTAAAGTGCTAGTGCTTATTGTGCAAATTACGCGAAAGATCCCCATTCTACTATGTACAAATAATTGATATATATATAGCATATTAAGGTTTTCTACTATTAAGACAAAACCAAAAAACATTTTTTTATACATTCTGTAGAAAAAGTTAAATAAACAAAACAATTTCTCCTAATGATAAATATCATGAGAGATTTAAAGTGCAAGTGCTTATGTAAACATAGGAAATTATCAAATAAAATGCCCATTTACTTCCTTCAACCCAACACACTTAAATAAAACAAAATATGGACTATTACCACATGCACATACATATTTGCAAATATTAAGACCAAAAGGTAAGGTACTTTTTTCAGCAGAGCGGTTGATTATGTTGAATTCACCTCTACATTGATAAATATTCACCATTAAAAACAAAAAGGGCAAGAAAAACCATATCATCAATGGTTTATCATGTGTGCAGTTTCCTACTCTCTATTCCTCTTTGAGTATTTCAAGACAGACAAGTATAGAGATCCTCATCCACATTTAACCCCTGTGGTTCTTTACAACTGAATTCTAGGATAAAATATGCTTCCAATCTCCTTAATTCCTTTTCCCTGTCCCCTCACCTCTTTTTCCTCGGGACTTCAGCTATACAGGAATATTGTAAGAATACCGGGTTACTCTGATGATGGGTCTCAAAGTGTCGTGCTATGGGATATGTTCTGTCTTGGTTTACGATTGCCCTCCTATGCTGTAGAATTCGTTTATGTACAGGAAGGGTTGTACTCCCTATATATATTTTCGGACAGGGGCATCGTAACGAGTAAACAACAAAACTAAATTTACAGGTCAAAAAGCTCTTAATAACTATGGTTTTATTAAAAAAAAATTTCAAGTCAGAGCAATTTACGCCATGCTGGCACGCTTTGCATTTTGGGCACTTCCTGATATTCGCTCCTTACAACCAAGTCTTTCAATGATTTTGATCTTTTATAGGTAATGTCAGGGTGTTTCTTCATTTTGGGACCTAACACAGGATCATTCCTCACTAGATGCCAATGTCTATTTATATCTTCGATCAAAATTAAAGCACTGCACTCCAGAAGTTGCCTTTGGTGGTGGTAATGGTGGCGGTAACTATGCTTTATTAAAAGCTTTTCTACAATCTACACGACTTTTGGAGTGCAGTGCTTTAATTTTGTTCGAAGAAATTACTGTGAGGTATGGTCTGACCTCGACAAATGCATGCACCAGCTTACTTCAATGTGCGCACTGACCACAGACTGTTTGTTTAAAAAAAAATATATATATATATTTTTTTTTTCACTCATAGAAAACCATAGAAATTCCCCTGTTATAGTTAGTTGAGCTAACTATAACTCATGCTCCCGCAATGCACTGCTGGTGATGTCACATATTACATCATTCATGACATGGTCAGTGACATCACTGATGACATCACTGATGACATCTCAAATGACATCACTGATGACATCACTGATGACATCATCCAGTGACTATGTGTTTCTATAAAATGTAAATATGTTTTATATATATATATATGCCAAGGTGTATTGAAGAATGAATGGGTGTATAAGAGTCAGGATGGATGATCAAGTAGGTTTGTAACTGACTGTATAAGTGAGCGATTAATTGTGTCTTACTTAATGCATGTGTTAGCAACTGATACAGACATTCACACAGTTTAGGTTGTCAGTTGGTGTGTAAGCGATTGCATGCGTTGGTTAGCAGTTAAATAAGGATCTCTATGGGTATTGATTGGTTGTCTGAGTATCTGTATGGGTGCCTGAGTATCTGTGTGGATGGGTGGGGGTGTGACTCTGTGCATAGATGTGTGAGTGGATAATTCACTGGGTAAATGTGTTCAAGTCTATATCTGTGAAGGGCTGTATGGCTCGGTGAGTGTGTGTATGAGTGTATTGGTGAGTGAATGGATGCCTCAGTGGTAAATGTGCGAGTAACTGCGTATGTGAAAGGCAGTATATATTAGTGTTGGAGTGTATAAATGACTATATGTGAGACTGAGTGATTGTGAGAGTGCCTGTATGGATCAGTGTGTGCTTGTATTAGTTATTGTATTAGAGTGGAAGTATGTGTTAGTATATGTTTAAATAAGTGAGGTGGTATATGCGTAACTGTACAGGTAAGTAAATAAAACTCTAATTGATTATTTCCATTACTGACTACATGTGTGAATAACTCTATCGTTGAGAGTCGGTGTGTGAGTGTCTGTATAGATATGTGACTGGATATGATAATGCTGTATTAATGGCTGACTGTGTGTATGAGTGACTGTAGGGGTGAATGAATGGATGTGTGTGTGTAGACCTAGGAATTAGTGAGTGGATATGTACTAACTGGTATTGGTGTGTTCATGGTTTTGAAAATTATAGTCTCTATTTTAGAGTGGGTGTATCAACTGTTATATTAGGGTCTGATGAGGTGCATCAGATTTTCACATGGATGATGTCATCAGTGATGTAATTTGAGATGTCATCAGTGATGTCATCAGTGATGTCACTGACCATGTCATGAATGATGTAATATGTGATGTCGTCAGCAGTGCATTGCGGGGGCGCGAGTTATAGTTAGCTCAACTAACTATAACAGGGGAATTTCTATGGTTTTCTATGAGTGAAATGTCCAACTAACTATAACGTCCCTGAAACCTATGGTTTTTTCAGTGAATTTCTAAGGTTTTTTAAATGCTAATTTCTAAATAAAACGTCTGTAAAACCTATGGTTTTTCAGTGAATTTCGAAGGTTTTTTAAATGTTAATTTCATATTTTGATATTTATAAAACCTATATTTTTTCTAATTTTTTAATAATATTTTCGAACTCTATAAACCTTTTTTTAACTTTAAAAATTATGTAATGTTTTATATCTTCAAAAAAATAATCTATATACTTTTTTTTTCTGAGAAAACTAGAGTCCCGTACCGGTAGTATACCAAGTTCCATCAGCACACAAATCCTATCCACCATAATCAAATGATGCGCATTTCGTATCCGACGAGTTCGTGGCACCACGTCCCGCGTAAGAACATATATGTATGAGGTCGCACCAGCTGCTACTTTGGTATGTGACGGGTACGCAATACCAAGCCGCGCGTTAAGTCATGTACATATGGGGTCGCGCCCGCTTCACGTTGCGTATGCGACGACTGCATGCTGCCAGGCCCTGTGTTACTTCATAGACGTATGGTGTCGCGCTGGGTACGCCACTCCCTCATTTTTTTTGTATGTCTCAAAATTATATCGACATAACTTTAAAGTGTATATGAGAGCAAGCGATAATCTAAAATATTTTAAACATTTGTATATTTCTAACTGTAATAAACTTATATTATGGTAATATTTTCTCAAAATCACGTCGGGTGCGACCTCCCTGCGCGCTCGCTGCGCGATTCCCATGTGACCTTAAAGAAAAGCATTTGATTGGTTCATAACATTTCCCATTGTAACAGTTGGAGGACCCCACCCATTTTCGCCATTCTCTCTACAGCGTTTGATGAGAGACTCCTCTTCTGCTTACAGAGCTTTTTTGAAAACCTTTTGCTATGTACACATATCTGACAGTACACACAACATGCAACCATCGTCTTCTTCAATATTCATGCTCTGTAAAGCAGCCTTCCACCTGTGCTAGCCATGCATCTAAAAGCTACATAGCAGAACTTTTCCCCACTGCCAGAGGTAACATGGTTGCATATGCTGTCCACAGCACAATGTCATGTAGTACATCCCAGGGGCCGTATCATGCATAGATAATAAACACACAGACACAGATAGATAGTGGAAGTGGGTACAGGCACGTGCGCTCGACTCCTTTTTATTACCAGGGTCACATATCCAGTGACGTCTGTGCTGGATGCGTGTGCGGTGAGTGTAAACCAGCCCTCAGGGAATGGTTGCTGCTAGCATAAACTACAACAGTAATCATTGGATCACACACAGAGATTCAATAATAAAAGGGTCAATAGTTTGTGCTGCAGTAAGGTAGGGACAGCAGATGTAAAATAATACAGAAAAGAGTCTTTCGTAAAAGAACCATAACTTGTGGTATACTGAGATACAGGCAGTAGATCTGAAATAATACACAAAAAGATTGTATCATAAAGGGTCCAGCCATTCTAGTGCACTCAGATAGCCACATCAAAAGCATTCAGCATGTGCACAGCCAGCGATGAAGCGTGCTGCGAGCGGGCCGCACTAGCAGCAATGTCTGTTGCCATCAACACTGCATCATCTGCAATAGCGACTCGATCTCAATTGTGAACACTGCTGTCTGCAGTGTAGGCCAGAGAGAGCGGTCAGCAAAGACCCACAGCTACGTAAGGTGGACTTGAGCTACACAGTTTGTCGTACGCGAAGCAAAAAAAAGCATGTGCGGAGCCTGCGATAACGTGTATGCATGGTGCGGACAGAGCGCACTGCAGCAATGTCTTTTCCTACAGGACTGCATCACTACAATACCGACTTGATCTGAATTGTGAACACTTCTGTCTGCAGTGTAAATTGAAGGCATTAGTCACACAGACATCCGTTAATACTTTTTCTCACTTCTTCTTCCCAAAATACAACAACATAAATTACAGAAAACTCTGCAATAAATAAATCAAAACAATTCGAATTGCGATTTCTATTGTCCACAGTGTAGACTATTCAGTGTTCCTTTGAACTTGCAAGATGAATTTCATCATTGTACTAAACATATAACTCATCTAAAAAAAAATCTTCAAACAAATATACTAAAAGAATATCCTGTATATTTCAAGACGTTGTGGTTAGTTGCCTACTGAAATCTGTAATTAAACAATCACAACTCGATCTGAATTGTGAGCCCTGCTGACCGCTGTGTAAGCCAGAGGCAGTAGTCATTAACACCTCACAGCCACGTGCCGTTGTATTCGGATGCACGGAGTTGGTTGCACCTGGTCGGAGGGGGTACACAGAAATCATCACAGACTTTAACTTCTGACATCCTCAATCATATAATCAAGAACCAGTTCACTGTTCGGACCTTCTGTACCACGGTGTAGTCCTCCGACTACAGTCAACCAAGCCCAATAATCATGTGCAGCAGTTAACTATGGAAGCACAGACACTGACTGATGCACCTCAACGGAAACAGTTCTGTGAAAAACAAGCAGCAGTTAATATCGGACACTGTCCATTGTGGTATCAAGACACCGTTCCACTGTTAGGACCTTGAGTTGATTGCACCTGTTCGAAGGGAGTACCTTCATCTCCACTCTCAGATGCAGTTCTAACATCATCCATTGTGGGATCAAGACACCGTTCCACTGTTGGGACCTAGAGTTGGTTGCACCTGGTGGAAGGGAGTACCTTCATCTCCACTCTGAGATGCAGTTCTAACATAGTCCATTGTGGGATCAAGACACCATTCCACTGTTGGGACCTAGAGTTGGTAGCACCTGGTCGAAGGGAGTACCTTTATCTCCACTCTCAGATGCAGTTCTTACATCGTCCATTGTGGGATCAAGACCCCGTTTCACTGTTCGGACCTGCTGTTCCGCGGTGTACTCCAGCCACTACAGTCAGCCAAACCAAATAATCATGTGCAGCAATTATCTACGGAAGCACAGAGTCTGATGCACCTCAACGGAGGGAGTTCTTTGAAAACCCAGCAGCAGGTAATATCGGACGTCGTCCATTCTGGGATCAAGACACCGTTCCACTGTTGGGACCTAGAGTTTCTTGCACCTCATTGGAGGGAGTACCTTCATCTCCACTCTCAGATCCAGTTCTAACATCGTCCATTGTGGGATCAAGACACCGTTCCACTGTTGGAACCTAGAGTTGGTTGCACCTGGTGGAAGGGAGTACCTTCATCTCCACTCTGAGATGCAGTTCTAACATAGTCCATTGTGGGATCAAGACACCGTTCCACTGTTGGGACCTAGAGTTGGTAGCACCTGGTCGAAGGGAGTACCTTTATCTCCACTCTCAGATGCAGTTCTTACATCGTCCATTGTGGGATCATGACCCCGTTTCACTGTTCGGACCTGCTGTTCCGCAGTGTACTCCAGCCACTACAGTCAGCCAAACCAAATAATCATGTGCAGCAATTATCTACGGAAGCACAGAGTCTGATGCACCTCAACGGAGGGAGTTCTTTGAAAACCCAGCAGCAGGTAATATCGGACATCGTCCATTCTGGGATCAAGACACCGTTCCACTGTTGGGACCTAGAGTTTCTTGCACCTCATTGAAGGGAGTACCTTCATCTCCACTCTCAGATCCAGTTCTAACATCGTCCATTGTGGGATCAAGACACCGTTCCACTGTTGGAACCTAGAGTTGGTTACACTTGGTCGAAGGGAGGACCTTCATCTGCACTCTGAGATGCAGTTCTAACATAGTCCATTGTGGGATCAAGACACTGTTCCACTGTTGGGACCTAGAGTTGGTAGCACCTGCTTGAAGGGAGTACCTTTATCTCCACTCTCAGATGCAGTTCTAACATCGTCCATTGTGGGATCAAGACCCCGTTTCACTGTTTGGACCTGCTACAGCGCGGTGTACTCCAGCCACTGCAGTCAGCCAAGCCCAATAATCATGTGCAGCAATTACCTACGGAAGCGCAGAGTCTGATGCACATGAACAGGAGGAGTTCTGTGAAAACCCACTAGCAAGTAATATCGGACATCGTCCATTCTGGAATCAACACAAAGTTCCACTATTGTGACTTAGAGTTGGTTGCACCTGCTCCAAGAGAGTACCTTCATCTCCACTCTCAGATGCAGTTCTAACATCGTCCATTGTGGGATCAAGACACCGTTCCTCTGTTGGTACCTGTTCGACTACTGTGTTAGTAGTATACAGAGCACTCCACGCTGCTGGGCCTCAAACTGAACGCTGTGTGCCTGTGTCGCGGTAGCCAGCGTTGATCTGAGGAACCTTCCGACCTCGCAGACCTCGCCCCAGGAGCTTCCGCCGGCACGTAGTGGGCTCTCTTTCACATAATGCGGTAGCGAAAGGTGAACTGTGGAGCATATGTGCATCGCAGCGATCACGACGGTTTCTAAGTACCAGCAGACTGAGAGCATTATTCACGCAGCCACCTTCACTCACAAGGTCAACCTCGTGGCGATGTAAGCTGCGCAGACCTGGCAGACATGTTCGCCATTCCGGAAGAGAACCACACCCAGAGAAACGTGCCTTTTATTCATACCCCTACGCTAGCCTTGCGTACGCCGAGCCAGCCCACTACGCTAAAGATTGGGGGAGGTGGGAGGGCACGTACGCGCTATGTTTTTGAAATCTTCCCTACTGACTGTACTATTATGGTTCCGTCCACTATCTACTACACTCAATAGACCATCAGTGTATGTTCACATGTACATGTGTGTGCTCTGTATACTCAAGTTTGTCCGGCACATCCCCTCAACACTTTACATTGTATACTTTTATAATCGAGAATCCCTTGCCACCTTCGCACATACTTTGCTCCCATCTCTCCCCTCATTCTGCATTGTGTAACAGAGGTGCTATGCCATGTTTGCTTTGTGTACATGGCTAGCCACGGTTCCCACAGTACGTAGTGTCGTTGTGTCTGATAGGTGTACATGTTGTTTGTCATGTTGTATGCGATTATATAAGGTAGCGCGTTTATTCACGAGCAGTGGTTTCTCCCATTTACGTATCGCTGTCTTAAAGAGCATACAGAAGTTTTTCTCACAGGTGCAAACTGTGACCACAATGGCAGTCATTCATTACTATGCAAGAATTTCCAACTGCACGACACTTCTAAGCCTACAGCCCCCAATCTTGTCTGCTTTCTTGAAATCACGCAAACTCCCACAATCACACCAACATTCACACAGCTTTCTAACGGCAGTTATCTGCTTCTCAATAACATGCACTCCTACAGAATGTGAGGTGGCATACCGTATGTCCTTACTGTTTCAAACCGAGTAACTTCCTGTAGCAATGTCTATTCCCACCCACACAAACTAACTCCCAAACTTCAACTTGGCCTTGAATCTCTACTTTGCAACAGATTTCATTAAACTAACCAAACTAAAGCGCTTTTCTTCAGAACAGAAGTGTCCCTCACTTCTGCAAAAGAAATGTATCGCCTGCAGATAGCACGAACTTCCAGTAAAATACAGTCCCTTTTTTAAATTCGAACCTCCCATTACACTTTGTGAATAGTTACCCAATTTCAACACATCTCACACTCAAGGTCTGGCACACTTTTTTAATACGGTCTCCTCCGGCCTTCTCACAGCCTTTCAAACAGTTTTTGGTATAATACCACACTTCATTCATTCGATCATCTCTGGAATAACAGGAACAGTGCCCAAAATTCTCGCTCTTTTTGCGGCCATCCTACCACTATTTTTGCTTGTAAAAAATGGCTGCGCTCCCTGTGGTAACAAGCATCTCCGACAGAATACGCCTCTACGTGAAGCTACATCAATACCGTGAAAAAATGGAACAACTTTTCGGCTGCCTGCCTCTATCTATTATCGGAGCCAGCTACAACATGACATTTATTTACACATTTACAATCTGCGTGCAACCATCTTTCTATTGCAAAACTTGCCCATTCGACTGGCGAATGGATGTATGCCTTGCCAACATCCCAGCAAACGCTCCCGATATCCAGCAGGTAAGGTAGTATCTTGAAAACCATGAACTTGATTGTTCGGGCAGTGGAGAAATGGCGGATACAACGCAAAAAGGTATTGTGGTGGAATGGGATTTCTGCGCAGCTGCAAAAGATCTACTGCAACGTACAACCTTTGACAACATCGCAGATTGCCTGCCAATTCAAATTGCCGCTCCAACATTCGAGGAACATTACTGTCCCTTCGAAGATATGAATTGGATCGCTTCCCTTTTCTCACACAATGGCAACAATGACCTCTTGGAACGTTACGCATCTCAAGCCGCTGAAGAACTTCCGGACTGCAATCTCCAAGACTTCTAAGAAATCCACGTTCTTCTTGGATTGATTTTTACCAACTTTTTTGAGTTTTTCCTTTCAATTTTTTTAATACACTTCAATTGAACTATTTTCATATAATAACTTTCTAAGTATGCTCAGGCATTTGAACTCTGTTTTCAATATTGCCCCTTACGTCTCCAGTCTAACCAGGGATGGGTGATGTATGGGATATCCAAATACGCCATTTACTTCTAAATTAGCCTAAACCCAACATCCATTTTTAAACCATCTCTATTCTTTGTGCACACTACTCTCTGCCTGTCTGTTATCCACGAAGCACTTTTACACAAATTTACTCATCCTCAGCTTCTACTCACGAGCTGGCGATCAACATCAAAAAACACGACATTGTTTAGGAACTGGTTGGCACAGTGTGCTAATCGTATCCTATTTTTATTTTCATTATAGAATTGAGTCATTCATGTCTAATAGTTATTGTTTATGTCACATGGAACTGTTACATGTAATGTGGAATTCACTAATGCAGCAGCTTCAGATTTGAATATAACAGAATCGGTTGGAGTTTGCCTCAGCTCGGTGCCTTAGCTCTTTGCACAAGAAAGAGCTGAAGACAATAATGTATGGTTTGACAAGAAGGGTACCTAATGTGCTTCTCAAAAGCACAATTTTGTGTTCCTCCTCCGTATATACACCCACTCACAGACCCGCTCAGAGTCTTATGCACTCAGTCACTCATATACTCAGAGACTCATGTACCCACTTACAGTCCCACTCAGAGACCAATGCACCCAATCACAGAATCACTCAGACACTCACGTGCTCAATCATAGACCCACTGAGAGACATATGCACTCAGCCACAAACCCATTTAGACACTTATGCACCCACCCACTCACTCACCCACTCACACACACCCTTAGACACTCATGTATGCACTCACAGATCCAGAAAGACAGTCATATACGTACTTACAAATTCACAAAGGCACTCATGCACCTACTCACAGATTGACTGAGATATTTTATGAGAAACCTTGATAGACTGAAATGTTTAGCGGATTGCCAATTGAGGTTAGCACGTTTCTTACCTTCCCTTTGATTTTAACTATAATTGTCGTATTATTAACTGTTTTTATATTGTACTGGTAACCACTTCACCTTTTTGCATTGTACTGTAACTTATTTTATGTTTCTTGTACTTTTATGGTCTATCTCGAAAAATCGAATAAAGTTTTTTGATGATGACTGAGAGACTCATGCAACCAATCACAGACCCACTGAGACACTGATACCCTCCCTCATAGATGCACGCAGTTCACACAGAACCATTGATAGACTGATGCACCATCTCACAGATCTACTGAAATACTTATAAAGTGAATTAGAGACTTACTGATACAGTGATGCATGCAGTCACAGATTCCACTGAAAGAGTTATACACTGTGTTATAGAGAGATTAAGGGAGCTATACATGCTATACATGCCATTAAAGAGCTTTTTAGATAGTAATGTGTTTAGTATGGTAATCTATTTTGCAGTTATATGTTTTGTGTGTGGTGGTAGCTATTGAATGTGTGCTTTTGTTTTGTTTTCGCTGTGATCATGGCTACCGATATCATCGCGGCACCTGGCATCATCTCGAAAAAGGAAAATCGGTTTTAATGATGGTTTATTTGGTAGTTATGTCTTATTTGGGACTACCGCTGCGGAGAGTAATTTTTTTAAACTGTTGTTTTTTTACAAATGCATGTTAAAATAACGTTAAGACAATATGTTACTAAACAGCTAGACTGAAATTTTATGTAAAATATGTCCATATATGTGTATATATTGAATTTGCGACTACTGATGTCAATGCGACCTCCGGTTCCGATCACGAACAAGATAAATGCATTTTAGAGATAGTTTTTTCAACAAATCAATATAAAAGAGAAAGTGAAATGAATATCTTACTAAACAGCGGACTCAAACTTTATGTAAAACATGTCTAGATAAGAGTTTAACACTTTGTCAAAAACACACAGTATTCGCAATCACCTACGCCATCGTGAATTTCAGTGTTGCCGCAAACAAAGAAAATACAATTCGAATGTAGCTTTCTCGACAAATGAATACAAAGGGGAAAGTTAAATTAATATCTTAGTGAACAGCTAGACTCAAATTTTATGTAAAATATGTCAATATGTGTGATTTACACTTTGGTAAAAACATGCGATATTAGCTTTGTGTATTCGGAAATCGTGACATGATTGCGAAAAGAAAAAGTATCTGGAAATAAGATGATTAATTAACTTTTTAAATAAAAAGATGACAAATACAACAATAAGTGGTGCACTATGCATATGTAACATTCAATATCTAATTATTGAAAAAAATATAAGGATGTTATAGTTCTAAAATAACATTTTAAAATCTTAGAAATTTACTGAAAAAACAAAAGGTTACAGGGATGGTATAGTTAGGAATGAACATTTAAAAAACCTTGGAAATTCACTGAAAAAAACAAAGGTTACAGGGATGTTGTAGTTAGGAAAAAGATTTTAAAAAACTTTAGAAACTCAGTCAAAAATTTTTTACAGGGACGTTATTGTTAGACTGACATTTCACTCGTATGAAATTCAGCAAATCACGCCCCCGCAGTGCACTATGACCTCACATATTACATCCCTCATGACATGGTCAGTGACATCACTGGTGCCATCACTAATGGCATTTCAAATGACATCACTGAATCACTGATGACAGCATCCACAGAATTTTTGACGCACCCACTCACACCCCAATATAACCATTAATACACCCACTCCAACTTCCACACTACCATTGTCAAACCATGAACACATGCATACTAGTACTTACACACCCACTCAATGATTAACAGTCTACACACACATCCACTCACTCTCTCATACAGCCACTCATAGGCTCACTCACTCACTAATAGAGCCACTGGCATATCCACTCATACACCCATGTAGCCACTCACATACTGTCAGACGCTCATCGAGCTATGGAAAACGCACAGGACCCCTGAAAAAAGGATAAAACCCTTACAGGGAAATCAACTGCTTTGGAAAAGCTATAGCACCGGGCTCAGTGCTGATTGACAATAGAGTAGCGCGCAAACTCTAGACACACAACCACATGATTTAGAGAAATATTTTTGGTTTTATTGATCTTTTTCTATTTTTTGTAGATAGAAGAAATATGTATATAAATAAATTCAATTTGTACATGATTCGCTTCAAAGCATAAATAAATATACATTACAATCTACATTGCACTGATTAGAACCGCATGTTAATATCCATTATAATGTCACCTGAAAAAAGTTTGTATTTATGTACAAATCGAACCACAAACTTGTATAAGGTGGACGGTTGAACAGCATATTGTATTTATGTTGTCAGAACACAATTTATAATAAAATTGAAGTCATAGATACAAAATACTGGTAGTGATTTGAGGAATACCACCAACGCGTTTCGGCAAATGCCTTCTTCAGGATTTTCTTTACCAGTGAATACTAAAAGTAAAAGAGTATACAAATAACAGTTGTCATCTAGAGTTTTAACGCACTAATTCAATATACTTTTGATATACAAACATTAAGTACATAACGGATGGTTCTGGAATGCGGTCTAAGAGAAATGAAATTGAACAGTACTGTGAATTACAAAAGTGAAGTGAATAACAATACACTCTTGAAAAAGTGATTTGTGCTGCACATTCTATCACAAAACTTTTTAGTTAAACTGTCAAACAGAGAAGGATATGGACAGGAGTTTAAAAAGCTTGCTGAAACCACGCAAGTGTTACCTACCATTTGATCTTAGAAGTTTATCTAACTTCATTTACTCTGCATCATCATTTTATCCCAATATTATCTAATTTGCTAAAGCTCTCTCTATCTTTGAGATTTCAGGAAAACATTTATTCCTGCTTTACGAGGTTACAATATAAGTATGGATTACCTGTGCTGGATTCTTCAATGGTATTATCAGTACCCGCCCTTCATCATTTGTTAGGTTATGGACTAAAACTGGCAGCTCTGTTCGGCACTAAACTAAAAAAGCTCCTCATTTGTGTTGCCAGTATTTCAATGCTGTCTAGTATCTTGCGTGATATAAGTTTCTGTATTTCCACATGACTTGGTCTATGGGTACCTTTATCTTAACAAAGACGTTTCTTCTGTATTGGAAATAGTATTCAGGGTGAGTTCGACGTATTCGTCCTGTCTAAAAATACAAGATATAGGGCCTCATGTAGGTAGCCAAATACCGGTCGGTAACGGCCGATTTTCGGTAAATATGCCGTTACCGACCGGTATTCAGACAAGTGAGATGTAGGAGTCCAAAAACCACTTTTCGGTAAATATGAGGCGGTAAATACCGATTCATATTTACCGAATTCCAAAATACCGAATCAGAGTTACCGAATACATAATTAACGAATCGGTAAATATGAAGTGGTAAATATGAAGTGGTAAAAATGAAAATGACATGTAGGAGCACTCGGTAATTAAGAAATCCAAGAAAATCGGTAAATAAGAGTCGGTAATTAACACGGATTGAAAGCAGGTGGTAACCATCAACAGTGCAGATAAGCAATCCCAAAATGCAACAGCGTGGACAACATGCCCGCTATGTACGTCATTGCAAGGCGCCTACATCTACAGGCAGCAGGACTGAGGGTGTGGCGACGGGAGGAACGCATCTACAGACAGCGCATTACACTATTCCAGCTGACTGATGCAGAGATACATGAGAGGTACAGGCTACACCCCGAAACCATCATGGCCTTAATCAGGGACCTGCACCCACTCCTGGACCAGCCAATAAGAAGGGCGCACGCCATACCCCCACATGTGCAGGTGCTCTGCAGCCCACATCTGTTGGCATCCGGAAGTTATCAGGTGGTGACAGCTGCGGTGGGTGGTGTATCCCAGAGTTGCCTGTCCCGTTCCTTCAGGAATTTCCTGGATGCCATGATGCAGAGAATGCACCACTACATCAGCTTCCACAACACACAGGCTGCACTGCAGTAAACAAAAACAGACATTTCTCACACGGCACAGTTCCCCCATTCCATTGGCTGCATTGATGGTACACACATCCCAATCTGTCCAGCAGCTGACACAGAGCACATCTACAGGATCAGGAAGTCCACCCACTCCATCAATGTGCATACCGAATTGAATGATTATGTGAATGGTCCTGTGGGTGGCACAACCAAAAGGTGGGCGTATGCTATTTACAACGAAGTCTGCAAGTTGTCGCACAGTGAGGCGGCTTCCAGATTGAGAGCTATTGACCAAGCAAACATGGAGAAGGCTTTAGCCGTTATAGATAATAGCTTTAGCACTCTCTCTTCTAGGATTCATACATGAGACAATAGGCACATGCAAGTACACGGCGCATGCAATGTACAAGCCCCGAATTTGGCGTGCGTCCTACGAGGTATCCCAGTGCCTGTGATTACACCTCCTTTCACTCTGCTTGCAAACGGTATTTATATAATGTTGAATAATGAAGCTTGCTGCGGGATGTGAGTGGGAATCCCGTACATAACTGTCTCGCATAAAGTTGTCTGCTGCAATACTGTTCTTCTTCCACCCCCGCATGTGCGGCTGGATGTTTCCATCTGGCCTTCCATCTGAATACTGACCTCCCCCTGCATTTCGGCTCTTTGATCCAAACTATTTTCAATGCCTCGTCCACGACTGGCCTGGCTCTTTTTTTTACACATGTGGGCTCGGGTCTCGTGACCTCTTTCCAACCTATTTTTGGTGTAATTCCTGCATTTGTTCATTCACTGTTCTCGAGCATCTTTGGAGGTGTCCCGCTGCTCCTGGCGCTAGTGGCAGGTGTGCTGCTTTTCCTTTTCATACTCCGGAATGGCTGCTTCTTCTGTGCCACACGAGCACCTGTCCCGTCTGCATCTTCTTCGTGATCGGATGCTTGACTTTTATGGTACTCTGCCATTGGCGACTTTGAGCCTGGCTTATGGATTATCCTTCAGGTATTCCTACTTCACCTGCGTACAACCTGTATTACACTGCCTGGATTGTCCCTTTGAATGGCCTCTGGATTTGTGCTTGACCAACATGGTGTCTCCGGTGCCGGATTTCGATCGACTGATGAGGCCCTTAGTGTCTCACGAGTTGTCCTGTTCTGGTGTCCGGATCATGGCGTGTGGTGCGGCGCATGGTATCCTGGGTAATTGGGACATCTCAGCGGCAGCCTACGACTTCTTGTCCATGAGCTATTTGGAGGAACATTCCGGGTGCCCTCTGATTGTGCTAGAGGCTCCGTTGGTTGGAGAACACGTATGTTCCTTTTCTTTACTTAATTGGATGGCTGAGACTTTTAGTGGCCCTGCAAACTATTTTTTGTTGGAAGCCGTGGCCACATATGCTGCCTATACATTCATGGATTAACTGGATTGTCGTCCATTGCGCCTGTGCTACTGGACAGCACCCTGGCGCAACATTTATTTCTTTTCTATCTCTTTTTTCTCTTCCTGATGGTCGGCTTGAGTTTTTTTCTATACTTGCATTGTGTTTTTTGGAATTTTATGCTGCAATTAATTGGACTTTAGGACTTTGGCGCTGCATTGGTTACGCCTTGTTCTGCTCTGACGAAACTGAACTCTGCGTTCTCTCTTTTCTTGCCTATTAAATATTGCTTCGCTCAAGGGGGCGTGTAGTGAGTTCTCCCTGAATACGTACATACATTGTTCAGTTAGCATAACCACGTTGAATGTTATGTAGCCATCTTTTTGTCTTTGCACATGACACTGCGTTTACATGTTCTTTCTTGAATAAACTGCTGACTCGAGACTTCCTTCAGACGAGTGCATTCTGTTGTTCCCTTCCCATGCTCTGCGCAGCGACCTTGGTCTGTACATGCTGTGACACACAGTCTGGAATTTTACACAATGCATGTTTTCCACTCTAGGTTGTTCGACCCACTATTTAGCCATGACACACGCGCAGCTGCAAATACCTGAATGTTGGTGCTTTTCATATCACAGACATCATGTTTATTATTCAGACCGAAGACAAGCCTTCCTGCGAGACGGCTCCTGATGCTCCTGTGATGTGATTTCACTGAGCTGATTTTTGAGGTATGGGGTCCCCTATTCAAGCCTATGAGACCTTCTATTATGACATAATTATGATATTAGCTACTTAGTTAAGGGAAGGTGGTAGTATCCTCGGTATTTTCCGAATCGCTAAATACCACCTCGGTATTTTCCGATTCGGTAAATACCACCTCGGTATTTACCGATTCGGTGAATTCCGATTCGTGATTACCGAATGTTACCGAATCGGTAACTGTTACCGAATTTTTACCTACATATAACTTACCGATTCTAATTTACCGATTCGGTACGGCTCGGTATTTAAGAACCGGTAAAATTTATTTACCTACATGAGGCCCACAGTCTATAAAAATTCAACGTCTAAAGCAATTCGGTAGCTATACGATTTACAGGTGCTACTAATCCTATTTGCTGTTACTTACTTTATATCGTCTTTTTATCCCTTTGTCAGCCCTTGATCGTATATCTTGACTATTTCTAATGGTCGCAGGTCTGTTGAGTATATATATATCTCTTCTGAAACAGTGATAGATTGACAATTAGTCTTCTAATGTTGTCTTTGCAATTAGTTTGAATCAGTCTATATCTATTATACAAATTCATGTATACCAACCTAACATTGGCAGGAGCATGTCCACAATGGCATATTCCTATTTTCGTTGCCCCACAGATGAATAGAACTATATGATAAAAGTTTAAGGATCCTATACATACAAGAGAAAACAAGAAAAAACCTTTGGTCATACCTGATTAATTGTATATCGGACTCAAAACTATTTACACTAGAATGAACAAGAGTAAAATATAAATTCACCTAGATTTTCATGTACCGCAGTTTCCTACTTCTTTAGTTGCTCTAATGTTGATATTTAGCCAGTTTTCAGACCCTCCGTGGGCCACCATTTTTATATCAGAGCCACTGTGAATAGGAAATATAGAAAGAAGATGCTCAACCCAAATTATGAGTCGCACAATTCTTGAAAACTAACCATTCTTTTATCTATGTGTTGTAAGGTAGCATATAATTCCTCCTTGTCTCTCTAGGTAGCATATAATGCCACCTTGTCTCGCTAGCGTAGCATTTAATGCTTCACGATTCTCAATTTGAAATATAAGAGAACGTGAATGACCAGTAAACTTTTTACTTTATGCAAGAAGGATACAGACCTAATTTACCATATAACCAGACTAGGGCTCTTAAATATTGCCTAGAGTGTGCTAGATATCTCTAAGGAGGTTACGGACCTACTTTACCGCAAAGACAGACTTAACAGAGATCTTTACAATGTTACGCGGCGGCTCTCAAATGATACGATTATTGCAAACAATGCGCTTGATATGTTTAAAGACGTTTTAGAGCTAATTTACCAAATAAACCAACTAACAGTGATCCGGGCAATATTAGGCAGATACCTAGACACTGTTACGCAGAATCTTACGCACTAATGGGCTAGATTATAACTTACCGATGTTATGGCATTCCCTATTGCTACCTCCGACCAGCTTTTCCATCTAACAAAGCGTACTGCTATCACTTCCGGGTTAAATATTCTCCCGCGACCCGATCTAATGCTATGCCATCATTACGGTACATGCTCCCCGTGTATCATCATTGTTATCTATAGCCGCCATCATAGAGTGTTTAATAACCGATCTATTAACTATGCTTTACTATTAAACTACGACACATTGGGCCTTCTTATCTATGCTAATCTAGTTATGGGCCCTACATCGTAAATATCGATCTTAACATTCATTGCAACTAACGGCTACTAAAGCCTGATTTCATTACCACGCACCATCCTGTGTGTGTAAGATAGTTATTGACTGAGCAACCATAATAGACTGCCTTACGACTTTCTAATATCGGAGATTTAATGTTTAGCACTAAACAGAGGCACACCATGCCTGTTTATGTGAATCATTTACAGTAATTTACTCTGAAGTGACAACCTCGGTCCTATTTTACATAAAGCTAGTGCTCAGTTTGTTAGAAAAACATACACATTATTTAAGTAATATTTCTTTAGATCTCTTCCACCTCTTTAATTGGATTTTAAATGTAAGGTGACCAAGGATATGTCGACATAGTCACAATTCATTGTCTAACACTAAAACTATTAAGTTATCTACATTAAGTAGTCCCTACCTCCATTCCACACCACTGTATTTTGGCCAATTAGATTAATTACACCATGAGTCTAATACATGGACTGACAATATTTTAGTAGACTACCACTAATCCCAACTCTTGGATCTCGACGATATCTATCTATGTATTTTAAAGGAACCCTAATAGTTCATACATATGTTAAGGGACCAAGTTACCTAATTCTTAGGGGTATATGTCAAAGTCTGTGCCTAGAGTCTTGGAGATATTTTCTCTTACTCTATAAATGGGTAGTGCTTAATGTGTATAAAAGATCTTCCCCAATGTTTCCTAATTCCTCCAGACTATCAATAAATATTATAACTACAATCCTGCAGTTTTGATGAACCTCAATATTTAAAGACCGGGAGAAAAGGGGACTCTTTTTTCTATATGGTCAATCTCTATTTAATTGCCTGGTCCCAGGGTATCTCGAGATTAAGACCTTTAATTGAAGTTCCCAAAACAAAAATCCAGTAAACTTCTCTGAGTTTTCTGATTTTGTCTATGTGCAGCCCCTCTCTCTGACTGATTTTTTCCAAGATGTACTATTGCATATCTTCCGGGGCATGATTCTTTTCAATGTAGTGATTAATCATAGGTGCTGCCGTTTTCTTTGTTCTGATCGCTGACCTATGCTCTGTTCATCTAACATTTAGCGCTCTACCTGTCTCCCCTACATAACCTAATCTGCAGGGACATATTATTGGGTAAATTACATTGGATGTCTTGCAGTTGTTAAGACTCTTAGGTGAAATTACCTGATCATCAAAATGCAGTGTTGACGCTTCTATGGCTGTTGCACAAGATTTACAGCTCTTGCATTTGTATGTCCCCACCACTGGTTTATTGCCACTGATACTCATTTGTTGAGAGACATTGATTTTCCTCATACGCGAGTGTACCACATGGTCTTTTATGGATTTGTTATGTCTATACGCAAACATTGGTTTGGGGATCTGCTCTGCATTGGATGTATTCACATTCAGTATATGCCAACTTGCACATACTGCCTGCCTAATTCTCTCATTTAACATGGAGTGTCTGGTGACAAAGACTAATGCAGGATCCTTTTTCTCTTTAGTGGTCATTAACAAATGCTGTTGATCATAAAAGCGAGCTCTTTTGTAAGAATCTCTTATGATCTTTTTGGGCTAGCCCCTAGCCGGGAACTTCCTTTTCATTGTTTCAGCCTTAATGTCAAAATCCTCAACATTGGTGAAATTCCGTCAGAGACGTAAAAATTCACTGAACGGAATGCTGTTTTTCTGTGTCGCTGGATGGTAGCTGTCATAATGTAATAAGGTATTCCTGGTGGTAGGTTTAACAAATAAATCCACCACCAGGATACCTGTCTCATGTTTTATCAACACATCTAGATACTCAACCTGTTCTGTACTTATATGGTTCGTAAAGTGTATGTTGGTATCACACAGATTTATCTACTCCAGAAATTTTTGTAAATTCTCATAGGTGTCATTCCAAAAAAGAAAACGTCATCTATAAATCGCGACCATTTGGTTATGGATTCATAGAACGGGGCTATCTCGTTAAAGACATATTTCTTCTCAAATTGTGACATAAAGATGTCAGCTTCCTTTGGTGCACATGATGCCCCCATGCTGACACCATGTTTTTGTTTGTATAACTGGTTGTTGAACTCAAAGATGTTGTCACATAGCACTATTTTAAGGCACTCCAAAATAAACAAGGATGGGCATTTAATGTTATAAGTTTGAATAAACCAGTGCACCGCTGCTATGGCTCCATCAATGGGGATATTACTATAGAGAGCCTCTATGTCCATTGTGACCAAAAATTGAGTATCTGGGCAAAACGTTATGTTTTCCACAAGGTTGATGATATGTCTTGTGTCTTGCACAAAGGCTGGTGTCCTAGATACGTGGGCGCATAAAATGGCGTCAATATATTTGGCTAAAGGCTCTGTAGCTGTGCCTATCGTGGTTATTATGGGTCTTAGTGGTGGATCCATTACATTCTTGTGCACCTTAGGTATGCCGTATATACTGGCCATCCGAGCTTTCTCTACATTTAAAAAGGCCCATTCCTTTTCACAAATCTCTCCATCTTTCAATGCTCGGTTAGTGAGCTTCCGTAACTTGTTAACTGTGTGCATCGTAGGATCTCTGGTAATTGGTACATAAAAGTGCGTGTCATTCAACATATTCTCCATTTTTGTCACATAAGTAGGGGTGTCATATACAACGATTCCTCCCCCTTATCGCATGCTTTAATAGTCTTATCTGTACTGCTTTTTAGATCCTCCAAAGCTTTATATTCATCTCTATTCAGGTTAAATGGGGTCTTCTGAACATATTTGGTAATGTTGATAAATTTGTTATACAACACTTGTTCAAATATAGGCACCTCTGGTGGTAGCTGCTCCACTGTAGGCGTGAAGATTAAGTTTGGTGCAAGGCCCGATAGATTCAGCCTATCACTTTGACCTTCATGATTAGAGAAAAAAACTTTTAATCTAATTTTTCTCAAAAATGCTTGAAGGTCTCTAAATAATTCAAATTTATTAAGACCCGAGTGAGGCGCAAATGTAAGGCCTTTAGATAAGACTGACATGATCGTTGGAGATAACTGAGACCAGCTTAGGTTGAAAATAGGTATAGTCTCTACTCCCTCCAGTATCTTTTGTTCCGTGTTTCTAGGTATTGATTGAAGCCCATCGGTGGATCGGCCTGGAATTGGTTGAAGTCCATTTGTGGGCTGGCTTGGAACCTCGGTTGGTATTGAGGTCTCCAATTTCCCCGTCTGGTAAAACGCCTCCCTAAAAAGGGTTGCGTACCAAGTTGTCTACTATTAAATCTAAAGCCCTGGTATCCATTACCTGCATATTGGCCTTCATTTTCGGAGTCTGAGGAGTCAGAGAAAGTGGTGACTTTTTTACCATAGTTATACTGTTTATTCATGAATTGATCATATTGGCCTCCTTCCGGTTGGTTATAATATTGTTCTGTCAAATAGGGATAGGTAGTTTCTTTACTGAAAAACCTTACATCTTTTTTTAGATTTTCTATTTTACGTTTGGTTAGGTATTCTGTATAGGAGTGAAGATCTTTTTCTATATCTTCTAACTTTTTTGGGGTATCTTCCACTATGCCTGAACTTTTAATTTTATTTTCCAGGTCCTGAATTTCTGCTGCCATTTGTTCTAGGACCTCTTTAGCTGTTTCAACAATTAACATCATATAATCACATGAGCAGCGGTTAGATATCAAGGCCCATCGTTCTCGAAATTCTTTAATTTGAATAAAAAGCCCAGGGATATTCCTAACACGCAACCCTTGAGGTATTACTCCCGCTTTCAAGTATTCGAGCATATACTGCCCGTGTAGCTCTATACGTTTCATTTTCTTTTTTAATGCCAGTAATGTTATAGCATCTTCATTTTTATCTGAGACAGTAGATGTTTGATTACCAAAGGTTGCTGTACTTCCCACCATATTGGCAAATTGTTCATCCGTAAAACCAAAGGTGGGTAAATTAGACATGATTGGGGGAAATTTCTTCAGGAGATATGTGTATAAATGATAAACTTACACAACTTCAACTTACAGTTGTGTAACACCTTATTACCGTCACCAAGTGTTCACATACACACTCTCATACACAATGACAACACAACACAATAATTATTCAAATTCAAGATCTCAGACCTTCCAGAAATCGATACAATGAACTTAGAGACCGGACTATACACGATATCTATTAAACCCCTCACAGACAGGCTGTGAGATACTAACTTTGGAAAACGCACGGGGCCCCTGAAAAAAGGATAAAACCCTAACAGGGAAATCAACTGTTTTGGAAAAGCTATAGCACTGGGCTCAGTGCTGATTGACAATAGGGTAGCGCGCAATCTCTAGACACACAACCACATGATACACACTATAACAAACAACTTAGAGAAATATTTTTGGTTTTATTGATCTTTTTGTAGATATTTAGGTACAAATCGAACCACAAACTTGTATAAGGTGGATGGTTGAACAGCATATTGTATTTATAACATTCCATGTTGTCAGAACACAATTTACAATAAAATTGAAGTCATGTATACAAAGCACTGGTAGTGATTTGAGGAATACCACCAACGCGTTTCGGCAAATGCCTTCTTCAGGATTTTCTTTACCAGTGAATACTAAAAGTAAAAGAGTATACAAATAACAATTGTCATCTAGAGTTTTAACGCACTAATTCAATATACTTTTGATATGTGTTCTGACAACATAGAACGTTATAAATACAATATGCTGTTCAACCGTCCACATTATACAAGTTTGTAGTTCGATTTGTACATAAACACAAACTTTTTTCAGGTGGCATTATAATGATATTAACATGCGGTTCTAATCAGTGCAATATAGATTGTAATGTATATTTATTTATGCTTTGAAGCAAATCATGTACAAATTGAATTTATTTATATATATATTTCTTCTATCTACAAAAAATACAAAAAGATCAATAAAACCAAAAATATTTCTCTAAGTTGTTTGTTATAGTGTGTATCATGTGGTTTTGTTTCTAGAGTTTCCGCGCTACTCTATTGTCAATCAGCACTGAGCCCGGTGCTAAAGCTTTTCCAAAGCAGACACTCATCGAGCTACTGACACACCTACTCACTCACCCATACAGTCAATCACATAGCCACTTATCGATACAGTTACACAGACACACTAACTTACTCATAATGATACTAACGTGTACTCACTCCCCTATACAGTCTCGGACACAAGCACATACACCCATACAGCAACTATCACAATCCCTCACTCACACATGCAGTCAATCACATACTCCAAAACTCATTATACTGCCTTTCATATATGCAGTTACTCACCCATATACCACTGAAACACCCATTCACTCACTGACACAGCCATACACATACTCAGTCACCTATACAGCCCCTTACCTATGCACTCACTATCCTATACAGCCACTGAATCACCCACTCACTCATCCATGCAAGCAGTCATATTCCTTCTCACCCCCCCACACAGATACTCAGACACCTTTACTGGTACTCAGACAATCAATCAATCAATCACCCATACAACCACTCATGTTCCCACTCACCAACTTATTCAGCCACTTAGACACTGACTTACAGACCAATACAGATATTCCCACAACCTTCATACATTTACCCATACATTTACTGAGACACCCAATCGCTCACTTATACAGTAAGTAATTCATTCCCTGAATCACCTTGGTATATATATTTAAACTCACAAACCTTTTAAAAACACTCACAGACACTGGATGATGTCATCAGTAATGTCATTAGTGATGTCATTTGAGATGTCATCAGTGATGTCATCAGTGATGTTACTGACCATGTCATGAGTGATGTAATATGTGAAGTGATAAGCAGTGCATTGCGGGGGCATAAGTTATAGCTAGGTCAGGTAAATATAACTACTGAGTTTCACTGGTTTTGTATGAGTGAAATCTGAGCCTAATGATAATGTTGCAGTAACCTTTGTTTTTTTTAAGTGAATTTCTAAGGTTTCTTTAATTCTATTTCCTTACTATAACATCACTGTAACCTTTGTTTTTAAGTGACTTTCTAAGATGTTTTAATTTTATTTCCTAACTGTAACCAGTAACCTTTGACAGTGACAGTGTGTGAGTGAGTGCATGAGTCTCTCAGGAGGTCTGTGAGTGGGTGTGAAAGTATCTGAGTTTGTCTGTCAGTGGGTGTGTGAGTGAATGTCGCAAAAGGTACCTCCTATGGATTCTTCTAGTCCAGGAGTCAGGGGGAAAGGAAAACAAAATCACATATGTGAACGCTCTTGTCAGATCTATTTCACTGTACAGTGGCCTATAGAGGGCTCAACAATAGGGCTATTCCACAATAATCAGTCTTTCCATTGGAAATTATACCAAAGATAATACATTTTATTAATACATTTTTTCCTTTTTGTTCATATTCATCATCTTATCATTTTTAAGAATTTTTCTTTTTATAGTGTCTCAATTTATAAAGATATTGACATTTCTATTTAGAGATCTCAATATGCAAAGGTACAATCAAGTTAATAGTAAACATTTCATTTATAACATGTGCAAGATTTATTATTTACAAATAAAATACATGGAAAGACATATGGAAAGACATATGTGTGCATTCTGTTAATTCAGTGTGTGAGTGTCTGAGTGGGACTGGGAGTGGCTGCAAAAGTGTCCACTGGGTGCGTGAGTGGGTGTGTAAGTCACTGAGTTGGTTTGTAAATGGTTGTGTGAGTCTGAGTGGGTCTTTGAGTGGGTGTGAGAGTCTCTAAGTGTGTCTGTAAGTGGGTGCCTTAGTCTGTGAGTGGGTGTATGAGTGGGTGCATGAGTCTCAGTGGGTCTGTGAATGGATGCCTGAATCTGTCTGGGAGTGGGGGCATGAGTCTCTGAGTGGGTCTGTGAATGGGTGCATGAGTTTGTGAGTGGGTTTGTGAGTGTGTGCATGAGTTGCTGAGTGGGTTTGTGAGTGGGTGTATGAGTGTCTCAGTGGGTCTGTGTGTAAGTGCTAGAGTCACTGAGTGGGTCTATGTGTGGGTGCCTGAGTGTTTTAGTGGGTCTGTGAGTGGGTGTGTGAGTGTCTGAGTGGGTCTGTGGGTGGATGTGTGAGTCTCTGAGTAGATCTATGAGTGGATGTGTGAGTCTCCCAGTGGGTCTTTGAGTGGGTGCATGAGTGACTGAGTGGGTTACCAGCTGAGCTTTGAACTGTGTGCTTTTTAAAAGGGTTTAACAAAGGCCCCTGTGCCGAAGGGGCTGAAGGGGACTGTGATACGCTCCTAGTTATTCTCCTCTTCTCCAAACAGGTTTTAATTCTGTAGTTCTCTGGTTACAGGCACAGACCTCTGTAGTGCATCAACTAAGAGAAATTTAATGAAGTACGAGAGTACATTTCACACTGATTAACTTAACTTGCATTAATTTTACATTTAAGATGTGTGTTCTTTTATAATTACTTATTTTTTCCATGCCTTTGACAGTGCCCCCATTTGCACAGCATTACAATTCCCTTAATTTTATTTAGGCACTTTGTTCGCTGGGAGGGGACTGTGCGCCCCCCTCACTGGGACGATTCGGCCATAGGGATCTCATCCCCTGGGGCCTGGCCTTCATTGAATATGGGAGGAGAACCGCGCAGCCACCCACCCGAGGCCAATTTTGGCCCCGGGGGACACATCCCCTGGGGTCCAGCTTTAATATATTTATAATGTAAAGGGGAAGGGGGCAGTGTGGCCCCTTTTCCTGGGCTGAATCCGGCCCAGGGACCCCATCCCCTGGGGCTGGCCATAAACAAATTGGGGAGGGGCCCCCTCCCTGCTGGTTTTGGCCCCAGGGACCTCATCCCCTTGGGCTCAGCCTTAAAAGAAATATATTTTTAAGGGGGAGGGGGCCATATGACCCCCCCAGGCTGATTTTGGTCTCATGGTCTCCATCCTTGGGACCCAGCCATGTCATCTGTGTGCCCTGCGCACCCACTGTTCAGCATGGGTCCGCGGGGGAGCCTCAAAGCGCCTACGGTCCCAGCCGGCTCCCTGTCTCTTGTGAGAGCCAACATTGCACCTGCATGAAGAGAGCTACTGAAAAGGCAGCTCCCTCCATGCAGGAGCAAAATTGTCATCTCTTTCCCTGCCCACATGTCTGCGGGCAGGGAAAGAGATGAAACCTCAACTTCCAGCTGACAGAAGCACTTTGACAGCTCCTGACCACTGGAACCAGAGTGTTGGCTTTTGCTTGGTGAAAACTGTCAAAGTGCCCACCAAGCAAAAGCAAACAGCCATATCCCAGGAGTGGACACCCCAGGACATAGCAGGAGCCAGCCCTGGGAGGTGGCAGTCCCCAGGGTCATGTATGGCTCAAGGAGGGGGGCTGTGGGCCCCCCTCCTCCTGTAATCACATGTTGGTCCCCAGGAGGTGATGGTCCCTAGGGCTGTACATGGCCCGGGAAGGGGGCCACCTGACCCTACCCATTTGTAGTATTTTATTAGGCGCCTGGGAGGTTTTGGTCACCGGGGCCCTGGGGAGTACGCGTGCCCCCATAGAATGTTTTTAATGTATCCCCAGAGAGGTGATGATCCCTGGTGCATGGGAGGATCCATGCGGACCCCCACTACATTTTAACAGTAGCTCCAGGGAGGTGGTGGTCCCCGGGGAGGTGGTGGTTCCCAGGGTCCAGGGGGTTCTGCGCAGCTCCATATTATTTTTTTAATGGTGGTCCATGGGGCACAGAGTGGGTCTGTGCAGCCCCCACATATTTGTAAAATGTAACCCTGGGGAGGTGGAGGTCCCTGTGTGCCCCGTTTCCTTTTTTATACAATGCCCCCAGGGACCTAACCCACCCAGGGGATTTTTCCAAAACATGCACAGGAGCCCACACTTGTTTTTTTATTTTTGTATTTTCACCAGAGTCACAGATCCGCCTCAATTTTCGGCAAATATTTAAATTGGATTTTTTGCCCTGGGTGGGTCCCTCTGGAACCCCACAACCAGAGCTAAGGGGTTAGGGTATTCCGACCCTGCCCCTTTTCTTTTTTTTTTTAACGTTTCCCAAGATGGCTGCCAACACTTCTTGCTTGAAGTGTTGGCAGTGAATCAAACCTCAGCACGAGATTGAGGCGGTTTACGGTGCCTAAGCGACCCTAGATATACAATTTCGTTTTTTCTTAAATATCCCCAAAACTACTGAACGGATTTACACTAAATAACAAAAATAGTTCTTTCTGGACCAAGAGCTACCTTTCTGCCAAATTTGGTGTAATTCCGTCCAGCGGTAGGGCTGTAGTCATGTCTAAAATCTCTATGGAAGTTAACTTTGGAAAAACACTTTTTTTGAGCCCCCCTTTTTCTCGGATCCTGCTTGACAGATCACCCTGAAACTTACCATGACCAACAATAATCACTGGTGTTACTTTTTGGGAAAATGTACTGAAGATTCTTCAAATGTCGCCAAGGATATAGGTAACACTTTTCCTATGGAAACATGCTCCTAACCTATGTTCTCCCCAGTGTGCGCATGCACCCTGCTTCCTTGAAGCGCTGAAAGATTTATGGAGCACACAGGTCACTCCAGCAACCATTCAAGGGCATTTCGTAGCTAAACGCACATCTTTTAGAAAGGCGTGTGTGTGAAAGGCATTAAGTCTGTTGTTGGATGGCACGCCAACAAAGATTC
The DNA here is from genome assembly GCF_964204655.1 of Triturus cristatus. Taxonomy (NCBI): domain Eukaryota; kingdom Metazoa; phylum Chordata; class Amphibia; order Caudata; family Salamandridae; genus Triturus; species Triturus cristatus. Next base: position 369,952,077 of record NC_140584.1, on the reverse strand, counting down.
AGGAACCCAGCTGGGAAGGGGGGCAGAAATGTCCTGCACTGTGACAGGAGCAAGCTGTGCCATTAGACTGAAGATGCAGTGGGTGAATGTACTGCCTTCTAAGAGAAGAGAAAGGCAGCTGTGCCTTTGGTTCACAATAAGAAGTGCATGAGCCAATAAATTAAGAAGTAGAGCAAAGACAAGTTTATGGTATGACTTCACTGTGAGAGCCAAGCTTTGAAAAAGTTAGAGATAAATGTTAATCATGCAACAAACACGGGTTAGAAATGTGATAAAGCCTTTTAAAATTAAAGAAAATATATTTCTTTAAAGTTTCAGTTTAGTATATTAGATTACATGACTGCAGTGAAAGATGTTTATTAGAAGTGATAGTTTTTTTTTAATTAACTTAGACACAATCAGGGCTCTAGCTCTGACAGCAAATCAAGAGGCAAGTCAGTTAGTTGTCTTGTCCATCCAGTAAGTAGCCTAGACTCTTGCTACACAGAGAACAACATTATACTCTAATAAATCAACACAGAAGAGGATGTTGTGCAGTGCACATACTGAACTCATGTATTTGAAAGTGCTTTCATATATCATAATGGAGAAAAAGGAGGCTCAGAGAAATACAATATTTGCTTAGAATCCAGTGCTAGAACTAGAAAAAATCTACTATAGGAACTATACATTAGGGGTTAAAATGTGGCAAAGGAAAGTAGGTGGAGTCATGAGGGGCAGTACTTGAAAAACACATTTGTATTTGATTAAGAGAGGTAAGTGAGCTACTGCTTTTGACGCCGAGATCATTTTGTTACTTCCAGTTCATAAGTTGCAAGCCTTCTAATATAGCACAGTGATATATTTATCGGCATCAAGGAGCTGCATGAAGGTCAGTGGTATAGATCCTCATTGAATTTTTCTCAATCTTTTATTCGAAGATTGCAAAAAAGAGTTATTTTGGGAATTAATCATCTTGTTAGAGACAACAACAATCACTGTTATGCTTTATATCCTGAATTCGTTTCTCTGACCATTTATTCTTAATGTATAATGTTTACAAGTATGAATAATATGGTATTCCTACACCAATAACCTTCATTCTTTTATGTAACATTTCATGTACATTGTTTACACACTTAAGTGATTTATTCTGCCTCTGTGCGTGAGTAAGGGCCATTTAAATAAATGTTTGTATAAATACTCATTCAGACCAATAAAGCCTCCATTCTTACAGTGCAAGCCCATCTCATACACAGGGAGTTGAACAGAGTTAAAAATCTGCCTCCAATAGTTTCTCTTAGGCACTTGTGAAGTGGTAGCAAGTTGTGCACCTTTGTTTCCTTCTATTTTAGTAGCATCTAGGTGTTAGGCTACAGAAGCTCCAAGCCAGGAGGATAAATGAACAAAAGGAGGGCTGATGGCCCTTTAAATCAGGCCTTTGTTTTTGGCTCAGTTAAAATCTAGAATCGGGAAAGCCGCCTGACAACTTGCAGGCAGTGCTGAATGTGTTATCGTGTCAAAAAAATGACATCAGGACAAATTCCGCATTTTTCCCTTTGCTGTCCACATCCAGCCCAGAAATAGTTGCCAGAACCGGGATCCTTCCTACTTTCCAGCACTAACAGAATCACGTTATTTGGTGATACTGGATCCACATTGTGCAGCTCAGCAATAAGATGGGTATCTCTTTCTCTCAGCTATTTTACATCTGTTTACCATGGTTCACATAGGGAAGTCTGGCTGTCTAAGCATGTGGTTTAGCCCAGGGTCAGAGAATTCAGAAGTCCGCAGGGAAGGGTTTTTTTAGGTGAGGGGAAGAAAGCTTGGCAAAATGCCTATACCCATGCTCTCTGCTACAGAGTGCAATACATAATATCACAGGTAAAATATGGAGCACTGAAATATTGAGACGGTAAGTGAACATTGGTAACCATAGACTTACTATTCTTAGCTCCACAATACCTTAAAAAAGTATGTATATATCAGCTCCTTCATTTCACCTCTTTCGCGCACTCTCATGCGGGTGCTTTTTTGCGGGTGGTGCGCCCGCAATTATAACAGCTTTGACTTCGTATTTTCCTTCAAACACAAAGAAAGCACTCACAGGGGCGAGTTCAAAGTTTTATTTAAGGACTCACGGTAACCAGACGCATTTCGGCAAGCGCCTTTGTCGATGGTAATATGACGCGCCAGAAATGGCCCTCCTTTATGTCATTTACATGTTTACTAAACACTGAGAAAGGCAAATTCAGCCAAAAATGTCGGACATCTTGTAACGTGCAATTACATTTTTCAATGACATTTTTCAAACGCGTGATTACACAAATACGTAAATGTGCCTGAATAAATATGTAATACATATGTCATACACTCGTAAACATTATATATTAACATTAGGTGAGAGTATATTGCCCGTGAATGGGCCCAGACATATAATCACCGCTGCCCAAATGTCAGATAATTCCAAATATTCGATCCTTTCTCCTGCCCTGAATGGGCGTTCAAACAATTATCATGGCATTAGGTAGTTGCAATTGCTCACACGTTTGATAATTTCATTAATGTCAAACATTTCATTCTTCATCCTGACAATACTAGATTTAAGCACAATCAAAATGCTAAATAAATTCACCGATGCTTTTCCCAGTATAAACATCGAACAACAATACATTTTTCTCTTTGTATAATCATAAGTAAACCCAAAACATTTGTTAATACCTTCCAAACCTTCACGAAGTTCAAAACCAGATTCGGATACTAATTTGTACTCATACAATTGTACCTCTATTCCCCCAAATGTACAGCAAGTTCTTCATTAGAATTCAGACCGCCAGGTACTTCGGTCTGAAGATCGATAGTGTACCTGGATTCTAATCTCCTCACACTGCTGACCCTGTCACCACTACAAATGCGCTATATTACCATCGACAAAGGCGTTTGCCGAAACGCGTCTGGTTACCGTGAGACCTTAAATAAAACTTTGGACTCACCCTGTGAGTGCTTTATTTGTGTTTGAAGGAAAATACGAAGTCGGAGAAACACCTGTTTGTGGACATAATTCACGGCAATGCCCAGTGCCGGTAGGAGCTTGCACCACCTCGAAAATGACAGGACTGTCATAGACTCTCATGGCAGTCAAGACAGGCCCTCACCACACAGAAATCTGCGATGACACGTACCGCTCGTTTTGAATTCCTCCAGGCGGTGCAATGTCATTTTCGAAGTGCTGCAAGCTCCTGCCGGCACTGGGCTGTGCCGTGAATTATGTCCACAAACAGCTTCCCACGAAGCCCCAAAAAGCATGAGCTCTACTCCCAAACTGGCAAAATCTTCTTTAATAAAATTTAGAACACGGAACCAAGGGGCATATCTACAAGGCGGCGATATAAAATTATTGCCGCTTTTGCGGCCGTTTTCGGCCGAAAAGCGGCGATAATTTTATCGCCTAATTAGCAAGGCCACGCTAACGTGTGAAACCTTGCTTTAGCGTGGGGATTCCTAACGCCCAGCTTTGCATCTCTAATGAGATGCAAAGTGGGCGTTCCTGACCTAACATGACAGGAGAAATGTCGCTAAGCGACCATTCTCCTATCATCAAGCCCCACGCTATGAAGCATAGCGACAGGAAAAGTAGCGATAACCCCTGTTATCGCTACTTTCCTTACGCCTGCTTCAGGACTGACTTAGCCATGATATCCTATGGAAGGTGGATATCATGGCTAAGTTTGTGAGTCCCTATCAGCAAGCTAACGCCACACTATGTGAGATTATCGCTGGGTTTCCAGCGATAATCTCATGTTAGGCAGTGAGCGTGAGGATTTTTATCGCTGAGTAGATAAGCGTTGCTAATAGCACGCTATCTCAGCGATAAAAATCCACGCTAGCCGGCGATAATTATCCTAGCGCTAAGTGCGCTTAGCGATAATTATCGCCGGGTGTTGCTGATACGCCCCCAAATACGCCTCCCCTACACGTTTCAGCGGTGTGCAATGATCACGGGTACCAACGGCAGTTTGTTTCCAGTTGCTAACAGGACTATTGCACCTGGAATTAATTTTTAGCCCTCCAATGAGCCTCCCCAATGAGAACGCAATGCATTGTGGTCCTGGTAGTTCTGTATATAATTATAATCCTTCAATAGGTTCAATTTACATGGTTCATGTTAAATAAAATAATTTCAAAAGTCCAGTAGTCCAGTCATAGACTCTCATGGCAGTCAAGACAGGCCCTCACAACACAGAAATTTGCGATGAAACATACCGCCCGTTTTGAATTCCTCCAATATCGTTTTCGAGGTGGTGCAAGCTCCTACAGGCACTGGGCTGTGCCATGAATTATGTCCACAAACAACTTCCCACAAAGCCCAAAGAAGCATGAGCTGCACTCCCAAACTGGCAAAATTGTCTTTAATCAAATTTAGAACACGGAACGCTTTTTGGGAAGTTGTTTGTGGACATAATTCACGGCACAGCCCAGTGCCGGTAGGAGCTTGCACTACCTCCAAAACAACATTGCACCGCCTGGAGGAATTCAAAACGGGCGGTACATGTCATCGCAGATTTCTGTGTTGTGAGGGCCTGTCTAGACTGCCATGAGAGTCTATGCCGGGACTACTGGACTTTTGAAATTATTTTGTCTTACACTGACCATGTAAATTGAACCTATTGAAAGTATTATAATTATATACATAACTACCAGGACCACGATGCATTGTATTCCCATTGGGGAGGCTCATTGAACGGCTATAAAATGATTCCAGGTGGATTAGTCCTGGTAGCAACTAGGAAACAAACAGCCACTGGTACCCGTGATCAAGGCACACCGCTGAAACGCGTAAGGGAGGCGCTTTTGGTTCCGTATTCTAAATTTGATTAAAGACGATTTGATATCCACCTTCCATAGGAAATCATGGCTAAGTCAGTCCTGAAGCAGGCGTAAGGAAAGTAGCGATAACAGGGGTTATCGCTACTTTTCCTGCCGCTATGCTTCATAGCGTGGGGCTTGATGATAGGAGAAATGTCGCTTAGCGACATTTCTCCTGTAATGTTAGGTCAGGAAAGGCCACTTTGCATCTCATTAGAGATGCAAAGCTGGGCGCTAGGAATCCCCACGCTAAAGCAAGGTTTCACGCGTTAGCGTGGCCTTGCTAATTAGGCGATAAAAATATTGCCGCTTTTCGGCTGAGAACGGCCGCAAAAGCGGCAATAATTTTATATCGCCGCCTTGTAGATATGCCCCTTGGTTTCGTGTTCTAAATTTTATTAAAGAAGATTTTGCCAGTTTGGGAGTGCAGCTCATGCTTCTTGGGGCTTCGTGGGAAGCTGTTTTTCGACATAATTCTCCGCACAGCCCTGTGCCAGTAGGAGCTTGCACCACCTCGAAAATGACATTGCACCGCCTGGAGGAATTCAAAACGAGCGGTACGTGTCATTGCAGATTTCTGTGTTGTGAGGGCCTGTCTTGACTGCCATGAGAGTCGATGACGGGACTACTGGACTTTTGAAATTATTTTATTTAACACAGACCATGTATATGGAACTTATTGAAGGATTATAATTATATACAGAACTACCAGGACCACGATGCATTGTGTTCCTATTGAAGGGCTATAAATTGATTCCAGGTGGAATAGTCCTGGTAGCAACTGGGAAATAAAGTGCCGCTGGTTCCTGCGATCAAGGCACACCGTTGAAACGCGTAGGGGAGGCACATTTGGTTCCGTGTTCTAACTTTGATTAAAGATGATTTTGCCAGTTTGGGAGTGCAGCTCATGCTTCTTGGGGCTTCCTAGAAAGCTGTTTGTGGACATAATTCACGGCACAGCCCAGTGCCGATAGGAGCTTGCACCACCTCCAAAACGACATTGCACCGCCTGGAGGAGTTCAAAAAGGGCGGTACGTGTCATCTCAGATTTCTGTGTTGTGAGAGCCTGTCTTGACTGCTATGAGAGTCTATGACAGGACTACTAGACTTTTGAAATTATTTTATTTAACACGGACCATGTAAATTAAACCTATTGAAGGATTATAATTATATACAGAACTACCAGGACCACGATGCATTGTGTTCCCATTAGGGAGGCTCATTAGAGGGCTATAAATTGATTCCAAGTGGAATAGTCCTGGTAGCAAAAGGGAAACAAACTGCCGCTGATCAAGGCACACCACTGAAACGCGTAGGGGAGGCACATTTTGTTCCATGTTCTAAATTTGATTAAAGACGATTTTGCCAGTTTGGGAGTGCAGCTCATGCTTCTTGGGGCTTCTTGGGAAGCTGTTTGTGGACATAATTCACGGCACAGCCCAGTACCGGTAGGAGCTTGGACCACCTCCAAAACGACATTGCACCGCCTGGAGGAGTTCAAAAAGGGCGGTACGTGTCATCTCATATTTCTGTGTTGTGAGAGCCTGTCTTGACTGCCATGAGAGTCTATGACAGGACTACTGGACTGTTGAAATTATTTTATTTAACACCGACCATGTAAATTGAACCTATTGAAGGATTATAATTATATACAGAACTACCAGAACCATGATGCATTTTGTTCCCATTAGGGAGACTCATTAGAGGGCTATAAATTGATTCCAAGTGGAATAGTCCTGGTAGCAACTGGGAAACAAACTGCCGCTGGTACCAGTGATCAAGGCACACCACTGAAACGCGTAGGGGAGGCACATTTTGTTCCATGTTCTAAATTTGATTAAAGACGATTTTGCCAGTTTGGGAGTGCAGCTCATGCTTTTTGGGGCTTCTTGGGAAGCTGTTTGTGGACATAATTCACGGCACAGCCCTGTACCGGTAGGAGCTTGCACCACCTCGAAAATGACATTGCACCACCTTGAGGATTTCAAAACGGGCGGTACGTGTCATCGCAGATTTTTTTGTTGTGAGGGCCTGTCTTGATTGCCTTGAGAGTCTATGATGGGACTACTGGACTTTTGAAATGATTTTATTTAGCACAGACCATGTAAATGGAACCTATTGGAGGACTATAATTATATATAGAACTACCAGGACCACAATGCATTGTGTTCCCATTGGGGAGGCTCATTGCAGGGCTATAAATTGATTCCAGGTGGAATAATCCTGGTAGCAACTGGGAAACAAACTGCTGCTGGTACCAGTGATCAAGGCACACCGTTGAAATGCGTAGGGGAGGCGCATTTGGTTCGGTGTTCTAAATTTGATGAATTCACTTAAAAACCATAGGTTTCAGGCACGTTATAGTTAGAAATTAGCATTTAAAAAACCTTGGAAATTCACAGAAAAAACCATAGGTTTCATGGACGTTATAGTTATTTGGACATTACACTCCTACAAAACCATAGAAATTCTGCCATTATAGTTAATTCAGCTAACTATAACTCACGCTCCCGCAATGCACTGCTGATGACATCACATATTACACCACTCATGACATGGTCAGTGACATCACTAATGACACCATTGATGACATCTCAAATGACATCACTGATGACATCACTGATGACATCATCCAGTGACTGTTAGTTTCTTTAAAGTTTAAATATGTATTATATATATACCAAGGTGTATTGAAGAATGAGGGGGTGTATAAGTGTCTGGATGGAGGATTTAGTAGGTGCGTGACTGACTGTTGAAGTGAGTGATTACATGTGTCTTACTGAATGCATGGGTTAGTGACTAAACTGTGACTAAACTGTGCGAATGTCTTTTGTTGTATAAGCTTCTGAATGGGTTGGTCAGTAGCTATATGAGTGTTTATATGGGTTATTGATTGGTTGCCTGAGTATTTGTATGGGTGCCAGAGTATGTGTGTGGGTGGGTGGGAGGTGTGTGACTCTGTCCATAGATGTTTGAGTGGTTGATTCACTGGGTGTATGGGTTCAAGAGTGCATGTGGAAACAGCTGTATGGGTGGGTGAGTGTGTGTATGGGTGTTTTGGTGAGTGAATGGATGTCTCAGTGGTACATGTCCAAGTAACTTCATATGTAAAAGGTAGTGTATGTGAGAGTTGGAGTATATAAATTACTATATGTCAGAGTCAGTGACTGTGAGAGTGGCTGTATGGATGAGTGTGTACTTGTATCAGTGATTGTAAAAGAGAGTAAGTATGTGTTTCTTTCTGTTTGAATAAGTGATGTGGTGTGTGTATAACTGTGTAGGTCAGTAAATAGAAGTGTGATTGTTTCTTTGCATTACTGACTAGGTGTGTGAGTAACTCTGGATGAGTGGTAGTGTGTGATCTGTCTGTATAGGTGTATGAGTGCATATGATAGTATTGTATTAATGAGCGACTGCATGTATGAGTGATTATATGGCAGAATGAGTGGATGTGTGTGTAGACCTAGCAATTAGTGAGTGCGTATGTAGTAATTGATATTGGTGTGTCGATGGTTTTGAAAATGGTAGTCTGTATTTTACAGTGGGTGTATCAAACTTATATTAGAGTGTGAGGAGGTGCATCAGATGTTCACGTGGATGATGTCATCAGTGATGTCATCAATGATGTCATTTGAAATGTCATCAGTGATGTCATCAGTGATGTCACTGACCTTGTCATGAATGATGTAATATGTGATGTCATCAGCAGTGCATTGCGGTGGCGCGAGTTATAGTTAGCTGAACTATTACGGCAGAATTTCTATGGTTTTGTAGGAGTGAAATGTCCAACTAATTATAACGTCCCTGAAACCTATGTTTTTTTCAGTGAATTTCTAACGTTTTTTTAAATGCTAATTTCTAACTATAACGTGCCTGAAACCTATGATTTTTCAGTGAATTTCAAAGGTTTTTTAAATGCCAATTTCTAAGTATAACATCCCTATTAACTCCCCTTGAATCCTGAAGGTCCCTTGTGGCCAAGTAGCCCACCAGGTACCTCCAGTAAGCGCCACAGAGCTGCGTTGCAGAGAGTGTTCCTAGGCCATGCCCCTTTTTACACCACACTGCAAACGCGGCTTCTGGCGCACTGCTGCTCAGACGATGAAGTCCACTTGTGTCTTGAGGTCCTCAAGACACAAGAGGACCTCAATAGTCCCACCAGCAGTGCACCAGAAGCTGTGTTCGCAGAGTGGTGTAAAAAGGTTCGTTGCCTCAGACCACATCTCTGCAACACAGCTCTGTGGCACTTACTGGAGGTACCTGGTGGGCTAGTTGGCCCCTAGGGACCCTCAGGATTCAAGGGGACTTAAGCCCCCAATTTACAACGCACACTTGTCATATCAGGCCCTGCCCCCTCCCTGCACCAGCATGCAAACACGCCTCCCGGTGCGTTGTAAGTTGAAGGATTAAGTACCCTTGAATTCTGAGGGTCCCTAGGGTCCAACTAGCCCACCAGGTATCTCCAGTAAGCGCCACAGAGCTGCCTTGCAGAGAGGTGTAAAAAGGGGTGTGGCCTCAGACCACCTCTCTGCAACGCAGCCCTGTGGCGCTTACTGGAGGTACCTGGTGAGCTAGTTGACCCCCAGGGACCCTCAGGATTTAAGGGGAATTAATTCCCCAACTTACAACGCGACAGGGGGCGCGTTTGCAGAGTGCTGCAGGGAGGGGGCAGTGTCATGGTTCCAAGTCAATCGTTCCCCTCAATTAATCTATTCCCCGATTAAAACCCACCCCTGTCCAGTGCATCCAGCACTCCAAAGTGTACTACAGTAAATTAGAATTGTGTATGTTAACTACTATTTAAAGACGAATTATATTCAGTATTTTGTGTAGCAATGCTTATTTAATTTTGTTCACATATTCACTGAGGTTTGGGACTTCATTCATTGTAGCGCTTTGTTATTCATTGTGATTTGGGACTTTCATTCATTGAAGCGCTTTGTTTATCTTTGAGTTGTGACCTGGGTATGTTTCCGCTTTAGCGTTTTGTTTTGACAGCCTTAAAAGCACGCTCGCTCGCATTTGCCGAGAAAGCTCTGTAACTGTCTGAGGGCCCAACACATAGAGACGCGCTCTTCGTAACGGCTGCTTTTTGGGTGTGGTAGGTATAAAACGCCACACCCAAGTTCAGGAAGACGCTTTGCCCTACGGTTTGGTCCCGTGAAACAGCTGTGTTCTCCTAAGTGGCTTACCTGAAGGACGCTGACTCTTCTGATTTGGAGAAAACAATCTTCTGCGATGAAACTGGAAACCTGAAAGAAAAGAAAGAAAGATAAGTGCACATTTCTAACTTTCTGAAAGGCACCCAGCGCAAGAGAGCAGCAATAGAAACGCAGCAATTCTAGAGACTTTTGGAATAATTTTTGGAACAACTTTCTGATACAAGAAAGGACATTTAAAGACTTTTAGACATTTGTTTAAAATCGTAAAATCTTTGTATTATTGTTTCTGGTGACTCTTTTCAATTTACAACAGCGTGAAGGAAATCTTGACAAGGGGCACATGATGAGTAAGTCATTATTGTAAAAGAAAGGTGTTTAAAAAATGAAAGTATAAATAACGTTGGATCAAAAGAATCAAAGTACTTATTTATATTTATTGATTACATAGAAACTTCACATCTTTCATTACATCACCCACACCCTGCCTCTTGAGAAATACCTTCTTGCCTACACCTTCACGACAACAACAGGACGCAACGTAATAGAGTGTTGATCGCAGGTAGGATTTTACTCTTCACTTCTTGTCGAAAATAAGTAGAACTAAATGACTAGGAGCATAGCATTAGATTTCAGCCTTGAACATATTTCTTGTTGCCTCGCAGGTCGACAACAAGAATTTAACTAGCGTCCGAAAACCGGCCCTCCTCCCTGAACTTCTGTTTGAAAAGCCATAGTGAATATAAAAACTTGGGTTGTTGAATAGGGATACTGGGAGTTTGGTCTGTAGCGTCTCACAGGTAAGATTACAGAACCTTGCAGGTAAGAGTGCATTGGTAACCTTGACACGCGGGGCCTCTGGCAGCTTTTTGGTTCCTTTTTTTAAAATTAAATCCCTTTTTTTGGGAGGGGGGCTGCATGTCCCCCCTTCCCAGGGCCACTTTTTGCCCCGGGGACTCCATCACCCGGGGCCTGGCAGCCTTTTTAGAAAACAAAAAAAATGATTCTGGAGGTGGACCACGTGGCCCCATTCCCTGGGGCCTGGCCACTACTTTGGGGATCGTGGAGGGAGCCCCAATGCCCCCACGTCCCGCCGTCTCCCCGCCTCCTGTGGGAGCCAGCATTGCTTTTCCACATGGGAAAAGCAACTGCTTTGGATTTTGGAAGCAAGAGCAGGAAACCTACTCTAGCTTCCAAAATCCAAACCAGAGTATGCTATGACAGGGCGGGAGCCGCACGGCTCCCACCCTGCCATAGCAAACAGCAGGGTCCCGGGGTGGGTACCCCGGGACCCTGCAGGAGCCTGCGTGGTGGCGGTCCCCAGGCCCATCAAGGGTTCCAGAAGCGGGGCTGTGTGGCCCCCCTCCCAACATTTAAAGCTTCTAATGAACCCCAGCATTTGAAATCAGAGTGCCCCGGAGAGGAGGTGTTCCCCGGGGCAGTGTGGAGGGGCTCAAGCACCCCCCACACTAATTAGTAATTACAGCCCCGGGGAGGTGGTGGTTCCTGGGGCATGGGGGGGGCCGTGATGCCCCCACCCTAAATTAATGAAGCGGTCCCCGGTGCAGCGTGTAGGGTTGGGACCCCCCACGCTTTATTTATTTAAATAGTCTCAGGGAGGCTGCTGTCCCCTGGGCAGCGGGGGGGCCGCGTGCCCCCCGCATTAGATTTAATAAGTCCAGGGAGGTGGCGGTCCCCAGGGCTGCGGGGGCCCCAGCGGGCCCCTGCTATTACTTTTACGTATGCACCCGGGACCTGGCCCACACGGGGGCTCAATAATAATGAAGTGCGAAGCCTGCGCTTCATTCTTTAAAAGTTGTATTGGTAGGATCGAAGCACCCAGCACAAATTCTGCCGTTTAAAAAAATATATGCTTTTTTGGGCCCTGGGTGTCCTTGTGGAACCCCCTAAGCAGGCCTAAGGGGTCAGGGTGTTTCTACCCTGCTCCCTTTTCTTGTTTTTTAACCTCTTTTTTTACTGTTTTCTTGTGACTTGGTTCTACCGAGTCACAAGATGGCTCACAAAATTTCCGGGTTTGGAGTGTTGACAGCCAATTACAATGAAGCTCATGGTCGGGAGTGTTTGCCAACCAACCGCTGCCCCAGATATCGAAACTTTTTCTTTTCTAATTTCTCAGGAACTACTGAACGGATTTACACCATTTAACAAAAAGGGCTCTTTCTGAACCAAAACCTACATTTTTGCCAAATTTGGTGTAATTCCGTTCAGAAGTTCAGGCTGTAGCTTTGTCTAAAGTTTCCTATGGAAAATAACATGGGGAATTTGCGTTTTGGGACCCCCCTTTTTTCTCGGCCCCCACTTGACAAATCACCCCGAGACAGGAGTTGACCGGAGCGGTCCACAAGTTTTGAAAATGTTGTGAAGATTCGTCAAACGACTCCAAAGTTATTGGCAAATCAAAAACGCTTTTCCTACAGAAACTAGGTCCTAACTATAACTACCTACTGGCAATCAGCAGTAGGTATTATATATATATATAAAGTTTCACAAGTGTCCACACTTAGGATGCACTCCCCATTGGCAACTTTCGTTTATCTAGGCAGCAGCACAGACGATAAACCATAGGCTCAATCAATAAAGCCTTACGCGTTTCAGATACTTCATATATCCTTGTTCACAGGCAGCGTGCAGCAGTGAAAATAAAGGTACAAAAACTGCTGTTGGAATCGCTTCAATACCTTTATTGGCCTCAGGTGGGGCCTCAATACCCCAGTGTCTCATGGGAACAGTAGTCTTTGCATCAAGCCCTGATTCCTGGTACAATCCCCACTGCTGCTCGAACATAATTTGAGTAATTTCGCCATTAGTGGGCCTTCTATGGAAAACGTACTGTACTGCCAAATATACTCGCCATACCAAAGGTCCGATAGCAGCTTGGATATCACCAGGCCACCGGCCCGCTTCCCCTGCAGTGGTGCAATCCCCACGGCTGGACTGCCGTGTTAATTATAAAGTTTCACAAGTGTCCACACTTAGGATGCACTCCCCATTGGCAACTTTCGTTTATCTAGGCAGCAGCACAGACGATAAACCATAGGCTCAATCAATAAAGCCTTACGCGTTTCAGATACTTCATATATCCTTGTTCACAGGCAGCGTGCAGCAGTGAAAATAAAGGTACAAAAACTGCTGTTGGAATCGCTTCAATACCTTTATTAGCCTCAGGTGGGGCCTCAATACCCCAGTGTCTCATGGGAACAGTAGTCTTTGCATCAAGCCCTGATTCCTGGTACAATCCCCACTGCTGCTCAAACATAATTTGAGTAATTTCGCCATTAGTGGGCCTTCTATGGAAAACGTACTGTACTGCCAAATATACTCGCCATACCAAAGGTCCGATAGCAGCTTGGATATCACCAGGCCACCGGCCCGCTTCCCCTGCAGTGGTGCAATCCCCACGGCTGGACTGCCGTGTTAATTATAAAGTTTCACAAGTGTCCACACTTAGGATGCACTCCCCATTGGCAACTTTCGTTTATCTAGGCAGCAGCACAGACGATAAACCATAGGCTCAATCAATAAAGCCTTACGCGTTTCAGATACTTCATATATCCTTGTTCACAGGCAGCGTGCAGCAGTGAAAATAAAGGTACAAAAACTGCTGTTGGAATCGCTTCAATACCTTTATTGGCCTCAGGTGGGGCCTCAATACCCCAGTGTCTCATGGGAACAGTAGTCTTTGCATCAAGCCCTGATTCCTGGTACAATCCCCACTGCTGCTCGAACATAATTTGAGTAATTTCGCCATTAGTGGGCCTTCTATGGAAAACGTACTGTACTGCCAAATATACTCGCCATACCAAAGGTCCGATAGCAGCTTGGATATCACCAGGCCACCGGCCCGCTTCCCCTGCAGTGGTGCAATCCCCACGGCTGGACTGCTGTGTTAATTATAAAGTTTCACAAGTGTCCACACTTAGGATGCACTCCCCATTGGCAACTTTCGTTTATCTAGGCAGCAGCACAGACGATAAACCATAGGCTCAATCAATAAAGCCTTACGCGTTTCAGATACTTCATATATCCTTGTTCACAGGCAGCGTGCAGCAGTGAAAATAAAGGTACAAAAACTGCTGTTGGAATCGCTTCAATACCTTTATTGGCCTCAGGTGGGGCCTCAATACCCCAGTGTCTCATGGGAACAGTAGTCTTTGCATCAAGCCCTGATTCCTGGTACAATCCCCACTGCTGCTCGAACATAATTTGAGTAATTTCGCCATTAGTGGGCCTTCTATGGAAAACGTACTGTACTGCCAAATATACTCGCCATACCAAAGGTCCGATAGCAGCTTGGATATCACCAGGCCACCGGCCCGCTTCCCCTGCAGTGGTGCAATCCCCACGGCTGGACTGCCGTGTTAATTATAAAGTTTCACAAGTGTCCACACTTAGGATGCACTCCCCATTGGCAACTTTCGTTTATCTAGGCAGCAGCACAGACGATAAACCATAGGCTCAATCAATAAAGCCTTACGCGTTTCAGATACTTCATATATCCTTGTTCACAGGCAGCGTGCAGCAGTGAAAATAAAGGTACAAAAACTGCTGTTGGAATCGCTTCAATACCTTTATTGGCCTCAGGTGGGGCCTCAATACCCCAGTGTCTCATAGGAACAGTAGTCTTTGCATCAAGCCCTGATTCCTGGTACAATCCCCACTGTTGCTCGAACATAATTTGAGTAATTTCGCCATTAGTGGGCCTTCTATGGAAAACGTACTGTACTGCCAAATATACTCGCCATACCAAAGGTCCGATAGCAGCTTGGATATCACCAGGCCACCGGCCCGCTTCCCCTGGGGTATTGAGGCCCCACCTGAGGCCAATAAAGGTATTGAAGCGATTCCAACAGCAGTTTTTGTACCTTTATTTTCACTGCTGCACGCTGCCTGTGAACAAGGATATATGAAGTATCTGAAACGCGTAAGGCTTTATTGATTGAGCCTATGGTTTATCGTCTGTGCTGCTGCCTAGATAAACGAAAGTTGCCAATGGGGAGTGCATCCTAAGTGTGGACACTTGTGAAACTTTATAATTAACACGGCAGTCCAGCCGTGGGGATTGCACCACTGCATGGGAAGCGGGCCGGTGGCCTGGTGATATCCAAGCTGCTATCGGACCTTTGGTATGGCGAGTATATTTGGCAGTACAGTACGTTTTCCATAGAAGTCCCACTAATGGCGAAATTACTCAAATTATGTTCGAGCAGCAGTGGGGATTGTACCAGGAATCAGGGCTTGATGCAAAGACTACTGTTCCCATGAGACACTGGGGTATTGAGGCCCCACCTGAGGCCAATAAAGGTATTGAAGCGATTCCAACAGCAGTTTTTGTACCTTTATTTTCACTGCTGCACGCTGCCTATGAACAAGGATATATGAAGTATCTGAAACGCGTAAGGCTTTATTGATTGAGCCTATGGTTTATCGTCTGTGCTGCTGCCTAGATAAACGAAAGTTGCCAATGGGGAGTGCATCCTAAGTGTGGACACTTGTGAAACTTTATAATTAACACGGCAGTCCAGCCGTGGGGATTGCACCACTGCAGGGGAAGCGGGCCGGTGGCCTGGTGATATCCAAGCTGCTATCGGACCTTTGGTATGGCGAGTATATTTGGCAGTACAGTACGTTTTCCATAGAAGGCCCACTAATGGCGAAATTACTCAAATTATGTTCGAGCAGCAGTGGGGATTGTACCAGGAATCAGGGCTTGATGCAAAGACTACTGTTCCCATGAGACACTGGGGTATTGAGGCCCCACCTGAGGCCAATAAAGGTATTGAAGCGATTCCAACAGCAGTTTTTGTACCTTTATTTTCACTGCTGCACGCTGCCTGTGAACAAGGATATATGAAGTATCTGAAACGCGTAAGGCTTTATTGATTGAGCCTATGGTTTATCGTCTGTGCTGCTGCCTAGATAAACGAAAGTTGCCAATGGGGAGTGCATCCTAAGTGTGGACACTTGTGAAACTTTATAATTAACACGGCAGTCCAGCCGTGGGGATTGCACCACTGCAGGGGAAGCGGGCCGGTGGCCTGGTGATATCCAAGCTGCTATCGGACCTTTGGTATGGCGAGTATATTTGGCAGTACAGTACGTTTTCCATAGAAGGCCCACTAATGGCGAAATTACTCAAATTATGTTCGAGCAGCAGTGGGGATTGTACCAGGAATCAGGGCTTGATGCAAAGACTACTGTTCCCATGAGACACTGGGGTATTGAGGCCCCACCTGAGGCCAATAAAGGGATTGAAGCGATTCCAACAGCAGTTTTTGTACCTTTATTTTCACTGCTGCACGCTGCCTGTGAACAAGGATATATGAAGTATCTGAAACGCGTAAGGCTTTATTGATTGAGCCTATGGTTTATCGTCTGTGCTGCTGCCTAGATAAACGAAAGTTGCCAATGGGGAGTGCATCCTAAGTGTGGACACTTGTGAAACTTTATAATTAACACGGCAGTCCAGCCGTGGGGATTGCACCACTGCAGGGGAAGCGGGCCGGTGGCCCGGTGATATCCAAGCTGCTATCGGACCTTTGGTATGGCGAGTATATTTGGCAGTACAGTACGTTTTCCATAGAAGGCCCACTAATGGCGAAATTACTCAAATTATGTTCGAGCAGCAGTGGGGATTGTACCAGGAATCAGGGCTTGATGCAAAGACTACTGTTCCCATGAGACACTGGGGTATTGAGGCCCCACCTGAGGCCAATAAAGGGATTGAAGCGATTCCAACAGCAGTTTTTGTACCTTTATTTTCACTGCTGCACGCTGCCTGTGAACAAGGATATATGAAGTATCTGAAACGCGTAAGGCTTTATTGATTGAGCCTATGGTTTATCGTCTGTGCTGCTGCCTAGATAAACGAAAGTTGCCAATGGGGAGTGCATCCTAAGTGTGGACACTTGTGAAACTTTATAATTAACACGGCAGTCCAGCCGTGGGGATTGCACCACTGCAGGGGAAGCGGGCCGGTGGCCTGGTGATATCCAAGCTGCTATCGGACCTTTGGTATGGCGAGTATATTTGGCAGTACAGTACGTTTTCCATAGAAGGCCCACTAATGGCGAAATTACTCAAATTATGTTCGAGCAGCAGTGGGGATTGTATCAGGAATCAGGGCTTGATGCAAAGACTACTGTTCCCATGAGACACTGGGGTATTGAGGCCCCACCTGAGGCCAATAAAGGTATTGAAGCGATTCCAACAGCAGTTTTTGTACCTTTATTTTCACTGCTGCACGCTGCCTGTGAACAAGGATATATGAAGTATCTGAAACGCGTAAGGCTTTATTGATTGAGCCTATGGTTTATCGTCTGTGCTGCTGCCTAGATAAACGAAAGTTGCCAATGGGGAGTGCATCCTAAGTGTGGACACTTGTGAAACTTTATAATTAACACGGCAGTCCAGCCGTGGGGATTGCACCACTGCAGGGGAAGCGGGCCGGTGGCCTGGTGATATCCAAGCTGCTATCGGACCTTTGGTATGGCGAGTATATTTGGCAGTACAGTACGTTTTCCATAGAAGGCCCACTAATGGCGAAATTACTCAAATTATGTTCGAGCAGCAGTGGGGATTGTACCAGGAATCAGGGCTTGATGCAAAGACTACTGTTCCCATGAGACACTGGGGTATTGAGGCCCCACCTGAGGCCAATAAAGGTATTGAAGCGATTCCAACAGCAGTTTTTGTACCTTTATTTTCACTGCTGCACGCTGCCTGTGAACAAGGATATATGAAGTATCTGAAACGCGTAAGGCTTTATTGATTGAGCCTATGGTTTATCGTCTGTGCTGCTGCCTAGATAAACGAAAGTTGCCAATGGGGAGTGCATCCTAAGTGTGGACACTTGTGAAACGTTATATATATATATATATATATTTATATATATATATATATATATATATATATCAGTGATGTCATTTGAGATGTCATCAGTGATGTCATGAGTGATGTCACTGACCATGTCATGAGTGATGTAATATGTGACGTCATCAGCAGTGCATTGCGGGTGCGCGACTTATAGTTAGCTGAACTAACTATAACGGGGGAATTTCAATGGTTTTGTACAAGTGAAAAGTCCAGCTAACTATAACACCCCTGAAACCTATGTTTTTTTCAGTGAATTTCTGAGGTTTTTTAAATGCTAATTCCTAACTATAACGTGCCTGAAAACTATGTTTTTTTCTGTGAATTTCAAAGGTTTTTCAAATGCTAATTTCTAACTATGCCTACAGAGATAGGACATGTGAAGAAAGAAGAAAAAATGCACAGAAAGAAAAAAAAGAAGTGCAGAAAGAAGCAACAGAAGTCCTCAAAGACGAAGAAAAGTGCAGGAAGAAGGATAACGTGCAGAAAGAACAAAAAGAAGAGCAGAAAGAAGCCTTGTTGCAAAATCATCCTGTGCCCTCAACTTTTTCAGACGAATACTGGTGGTAACTGAGTCTGACTAACCAGTCCTAGAGCCAGTGCTATGTTAAAAGACACTTAGAATACAGTGAAAACACCTACATACACTAGGGAACATTATGTGTTGGGGTCCCCCTGTGATTAGCATGACCTCCTCTGTAAGCCCCTAGTATATAATAGGGCAGGGGGATTAAAACTACCTCTTAAAACAGGCCACAGGGCATTTTTGCACACGTTAACTCAGGCCCCGTCCCCTCCCTTCACCACTGTGTAAACACGCCTTGTGTCTGTTTTTAGTTGGGAGATTAAGTTCATTTGAATCCTGAGGGTCCCTAGGGTCCAACTAGCCCACTAGGTACCTCCAGTAAGTGCCTCAGAGCTGCGTTGCAGAGAGGTGTAAAAAGGGGCACGGCCTGGACCACCTCTCTGCAATGCAGCTCAGTGGCGCTTACTGGAAGCACTTGGTGGGCTAGTTAGCCCCCAGGGGCCCTCAGTATTGAAGGGAAATTATATCCCCAATTTAAAACGTGCCATAGTGCGTGTTTGCACCCGTCACCTCAGGCCCCGTCCCCTCCCTTCACCACTGTGTAAACGCGCCCTGTGGCTGTTCTAAGTTGAGAGATTAAGTCCCCTTGAATCCCAAGGGTCCCTAGGGTCAAACTAGACCACTAGGTACCTCCAGTAAGCGCCACAGAGCTGCGTTGCAGAGTGGTGTAAAAAGGGGCTTGGCCTCAGAACACCTGTCTGCAGCGCAGCTCCCTGGCGCATACTGGAGATGCCTGTTGGGCTAGTTGGCCCTCAGGGACCCTCAGTATTGAAGAGGAATTAATTCCCCAACTTACAACTCGCCAGGGGGCGCGTTTGCAGAGTGCTGCAAGGAGGGGGCGTCGCCTCCGGCACAATGCCAGTCTTATATTTATTTTAATTTTTTAAGAAGGAGGGCTGTGTGGTTCCCCTTCTTATTCTAATTTATTGGCCCTGATGACCCCATCCCCCAGGGCCTGTCTCCTAATTATATTTTTTTGACCCCAATCCCCAGGGCCGGCCACTGTTTTTTAATATTTTAAAAAAATATATATTTATAGACACACCTAGGACATGCTGGACAAACCGTACGTACCTATCACAATGACGATTTGCATGAAATTCATTAAAAGGCGACTATGCATACAATGAATCCACGTGGAATGTATTTACACCACTAGTGAAGCTCTGACATGTCTGATGCCCTACCGTGCCTAATCCCGGTAGACACCCTTGTCGTTTATTTATACAAACATGGGTAGCTATTGACGGGCACATTTAATACACATGCACACCAAGCCATTCAAAGGGGATTCGACAAAAATTCAACCAAAACTATGCCAGAAACCCCCTCATGATTAATAAAATACACATCCACTGCCCGATGTGTAATACTTTTTATTTTACTCTCTGGAAAGGGGGTGAACATCACTTGAGAGTCACAGCGCGCTCCTGGCAGAGCCCAATGCTGTGTTACACCCACCATTGCCTGCTGAGTGCCACACACCTCTGTGTTGTATTCCATTAGCTAGTGCATATGCTATGACACTCTCTAGCCCATGTGCACTGTAACACCACCCCGTGAATATGTCATGCCACACTTGTCTTCGCACAGGTTATATTGCCCCATCTAACGTGCCTTCCTCGATGCCTATGTTATAACGCACAGTGCTATGCCATACATATTACTATCTGGGATCCATATCTTTGTCACAGTGCATATGCAACGTTACACTCCCCAGCACATATTTGATATTACAACTTTAGAGACTAGTTAGGTTACACAACACTGCCCTGTGCATATTACACTCCAAGGCGCATATCGCATAGCACGCGCTAGTGCCTGTGCTATCTCGCGCTCTCCAATGAATCTGTCATTGCGCACAATGTATTGCATATTATATTTCACGCCCGGTTCATCTTATATCACACTTTTTGGTGCATAGTTTATACCATACACTATATCTAGTTTTCATTTTCAATCGTGCTCTCAGGACTATGTTCTATATAACACTGTGTTCACCTACCCTTTTCATGGGCATTACATTTTGCGATAGGGGGTGGAGGGTCAGGGGGTGTTTCTGCCAAGTGAGCCCGGATTCACAGTCACAAACGTCCTCTTCTTCCTGAATAAAAGTGAGATTATGCTGCATACTTGTTCATATTTTAAGTAGTTCGCACAGACACACGTTTTAAAAGCAATAAAGTTCCTAATACTCGCCTTCTCTGAACAGTTAGCTTGCTGCCCCATCCCCCTCCTCCCTATCCTCTGTTGTGTGAATCCATGGACTAGCCTCCTCCCTCCTGCCATGCATGGTCTGATGTGCTGCCACTGCCCTCAATTTAGTATGATGTACCAGTCCACTCCTCTTGCCCTCCATTGCCCAATTCTATGTCCCATCATTGACCTCCTGCTTAAACTCTGTGCTTAGCTTGCTGCCCCTATTCTCCTTCCCACTGCCCTCCGATGTCTTTGTGCATGCCCCTGCTCCATCCTTTTTGCCCACCATGTTCCATGGACCTGCCACTCCTATCTACTCTGAGTGTTCTGTTGAGCTGCCACTCCCCTCCCACCTGCCTAGCATTGTCAGATGACTGTAACCTGTCCCTGCCACCTCCACCCTGCCTGTCCACATGCCATGCCCCTATCCTCTTCCTCCTGTCCACATGGTCCATTGAACTGCCACACCCTTCTGCCCTCCCTGGTCTGTTGTGCTGCAATTGCTCCTCCTGCCTGCCCCGTACGGTCTGTTGTGAGGCCCCTTCCCCTGAACTTTGTCTGTGCACAGGTCCTGACCCTCCCTTCTATCCTCCATCGTCCTTTGTGCATGGCCCTGCACCCTCCTTCTTGCCCATCATAGCCATTGTGCTGCCACTAACCCTCCCACTTGCCATGCATGGTCTTCTGTGCTGCCATGGCCCCTCCCACCTTCCCTGTGTGGTCAGTTAGCTGCCCCTGACCCCCTCCCACCTTCCCTCCATGGTCTGTGTGTATGCCATCACAGTCTCACTGTTGCTCTTCATGGTGTGTCTTGCTTCTAGTGCCCATCCTGCTTGACCTCCATGGCTATCTTGCTGCTCCTGCCCTGCCCCCTTTCCCCCAGCCCTCTGTTTACATGTGCAGACCCCTACTCCCTCCCTCCTGGCTTGTCTGTTCCATTGTAATGCCCCTGATCCGTCCCTCCTGCCCTTTATGGTCTGTTATGCGGCAGCTTTCTCTCCTGTCTGTCCATTATGGTCAGCTAGCTACCATTGCCTCTTGCCCCTCTGTTCTCTGTTGTCCATGTGCATGGTCCTGTCCCCTCCCTCTTGCTTTCTATGGATTGTTGTGCTGCACTCCCGTCCCGCATGCCCTGTGTGGTGTATTGTGCTGCTGCAAACCCTGATGCCTGCCCTGCAGGGTCAGTTTGGTGCACCTCTCCATGTCCCTCCTGTCCTCTGTTATCCAAGTCCATGTCCCTACCCCATTTCCTTCCATGATCCAATGTACCATACTTGCGAACATTTTGAACTTGGTAAGAGGGAGAATTTGAAAAAAAGCTGGGGTATTGATTTTCCCCTTTGAGTTACATTGAAAAAGAGGAGATTGTAGACAGGAGACAGATCAAATAAAGCCCATTTGAGCTTAAAAACATTGGACGTTTCCTGGCTGAATCGGGTCTGTTGGCATGTATGGTTGTACTACCATTGCCTCTTCCTTCCGCCCACAATGGTCTATTACATTGCCACAGCCTCTCTTGCAAGTCCTGTATTGTTGGTTTGTTGCCCCTGCCCCCCTTTCCACTGCCCTCCATAGTCTGTTGTCCTGCCACGGCCCTTCCTGCCTGCTCAGTGTGGTTAAATTGTTGCCTTTGCACCCTCCTACCTGCCTTCAATTTTCAGAGTCCGTGCCCCTGGCCTCTGCCTCTCAACAGTATCCTAATAAACAACTAGATTGCTATCATTCTATATTTATTACAAAAGTGTGGAACGCCTGACGTCATCTTGATGTAATCAAAACTGTAATACCTAGAGCATTTCCTTTAGAAATTACATATATGAGAGGGTCTTATTGGCATCAAAATTATGGTTAGTGCTCAAAAAGACTAAAATAAGGACATATTTTCTGAGTTTTCAAATAGCGACAAAGCACTTTTAAATTATTTGTAATCGTTATGTTTTTTTATCCAGTTGACCACTTGATTAACTGTTGCACTTAGGGGAGAGGATGTGGTGTTACTTCCAGAACTGCAGACTTTGCAACTGGGGACCAGGTTGGAGTTTCTGCTTCAGCTCGACATTCTGTGATTCTGGTCAAATCACTTATTCTCCCCATGTCTACAACCAAAATGAATTTGTTCTTGTGTGATGTAACCAATGCTCATGTAAAGCACTCCAATACCTGACAAGTCTGCACTATATAACACTGCAAAAACACAAAATAATAAGTGTTTTGTACACTTCTGTCATTGGGCTATATTTGGGCTACATCTGGGTGATTTTGGGCTACATTTGGGCTCTTTTGTCTCCGGTGGCCATTTTGGGAGATTTATTTGTTATGAAGTTTCCTAATTTCCTCATGTACTGCAGTCTCCTCAGTAGGAAATGCTTTCAGTTTTTTACTTTGATTCCATCATGAAGGTATTCAGATATGTCACACATTTGCCATAAATTCTGAATGTTAGCACTCTAGTTGCTCATTAGATCACTGTAGTAAAACTACTGTTCACCATGGAAGTCTGCTCCTGGTATTAAAAGTGCATGTTTCAGTCTGCATGTCAGAATTTTTTAATGAAATAGAAGAGGATTTGAGAAGTCACTCAAAATGTGCCCTCATTTTCTTTCTTCAGCATTAATCATAATTTCTATGGCAAAATGAACCCCCTCATTGTGTTCCTTTTTAAATTAAATGTTTTAAGTGTTGCCAGTTTATTCCAATCAAGATAGCTTCAGGTGTGCCATACTTTTGTCATAATGAAGACAGTAAGCGCTCTAGTTGTTTTTAAGAACACTCTGGGACATTCTGTCATTGGGCTATACTTGGGCTACATCTGGGTGATATTTGGGCTACATTTGGGCTCTTTTGTCTCTGGTGGCCATCTTGGGAGACTTATTTGTTATGAAGTTTCCTAATTTCCTCATTTACTGCAGTCTCCTCAGTAGGAAATACTTTCAGTTTTTTACTTTGATTCCATCAAGAAGGCATTCAGATGTGTCACACATTTGCCATAAATTGAGAATGTTAACACTCTTTTTGCTCATTAGATCACTGTAGTAAAGCTACTGCTCACCTGGGAAAACTGCTGCTGGTATTGAAAGTGCATGTTTCAGTCTGCATGTCAGAATTGTTTAATGAAATAGAAGAGGATTTGAGAAGTCACTCAAAATGTGCCCTAATTTTTCTTTCTGCAGCACTAATCATACTTTTTATGGAAAAATGAACCCCCTCATTTTGTTCCTTTTTAAATTAAATGTTTTAAGAGTTACCACTTTAATCCAAGCAAGATGGCTTCAGGTGTGCCATACGTTTATCATAAGTAGGACTGTTAGCGCTCTAGTTGTTCTTGGAACACTCTGGGAAGCTGCAGTAGAACACAAAGGAATCAACTGACAGTCTCTGCCCTTGTTGGATGTACATGTTTTACTGAGAATGTCAGACTTCATTCTCACATGACTGAGAAAGATAATGTGAATTTACAGAAAATATGCTCTCAGTTTAGCTTATAGATCACCTTCCAAACCTCTGTGGGAAAAGCATGAGAAAATATTTTTCTCTCAATCATGATATCCCAGCAGAAGGCTTTTTCACATGGTGAAATCACCTTAGAACATACCACAAGTCCTAAAATGAGTATGGTACCATCAACAAATGATTTATAATGTAACTAAAGTCTTAAAACCTTCTATTAACTGCAATGATTTTTAATGAGGTGCTATCATGTATATTGGTCCCAAGATGGCTGCCAACACTTCTTGGATGAAGTGCTGACAGCCAATCAGATCTCAGGATGAGATGTGTGGTTAGGCTCCGCCCACATATATATATGATTTTACTTTTGATTTTCTCAGGAACTACTGAACAGATTGACACCAGACCTGCAAAAGGCACTTCCCTGACCTGAGGACTACCTCTCTGCCAAATTTCAAGTAATTCTGTTCAGCCGTTCGGGCTGTACCTTGGACTAAAGGTCCCTATGGAAAAATGCATGGGGAAAACGTGTTTTGGGACCCCCCTTTTTCTCGGCCCCCGCTTGACGAATCACCCCGAGACTTTCAGGGTAGGAGCGGAGCGGAGCGCCCCACCTATTTTGAAACTTTTTTGCGAGGATTCGTCAACCGGCGCCAAAGTTATTCCAAATAGAATGTTGCGGATTTCCTATGGAAACACGGTCCTAACTATAACTATCTACTGGCGCCCGCCAGTAGATAATATATATATATATATATATATATATATATATATATATATATATATATATATATATATATATATATTCACGCTCCATGACTCCTTCAGGTTTACAAAAAAGGATCGAGCACTCACGGGTAAGTAGTATGGCAGCTTCGTTTAATTCGGAGGAGTAAACAACAGACGCGTTTCGGAACTAGTCCTTCCTCAGTGTTGTTACTAAGTTCATTACAAGCTACTTCTTATATACATCATTCAAAATTAAACATAGAAGAGGTCGGAGGGGACAGCGGTCCGGGATTTTCGGGCGCCATCTTTGAAGGGTCAAAAATTGATTGTTCAGATACAAAGTATATAGGTGTATGATTACGGATTAACTGTGAAATTTAACAATTAATGTTTTTCGAAACATATAGACATTTCATCAGTTTAAATGCAAAACAATATTATCACATTGGATATATTTCACAGTACAGTCTCTTAGTTATGGAGCCGTGGATCGGCAGTCCGCCTATATTAGGCGATTTGTGACCCCGTAAACGGTGCCAACCAAAATTGTCCATTTGACCATAGTCATGCAATTATTTGTATTTGCCGTGTATCGGCTTGATGCTGACTAATAAATCAAATGGTAAAGGGCAATCAGTTTAAAGAAAGGAGGAAAGGTGCAAGAAAAGAAAAAAGGTAAGGAAAAGGGGAAAAATTAGGAACAGAAGAAAGATGATGTGACACATATTTCGAGAGTCAATGCTAACCAGCATATTCAAATGATGCACATTGGGTCACAATCAAAATTACAATTAATGATTGGTAGGTCAAGTATTTCTGAGTGGCAATGACTCCTGGAGTATCTACTATCTAGGTCCCTAGATGAACTATCAGCTCTTTTCCTGAGTTCAACCCATATGGGGTCTTAGTTTGGAGATCGATTATATATCTTGACTCCAGTCGTCTTAATCTTGCTACTCTGTCACCTCCTCTGGCATGTGCCAAGACACAATCAATCGCAAAAAACTGCAACAGATCCCTGTCGCTGTTATGTTTTATAGCGAAGTGTCTGGCTACGGGATAGGTAAAGTCTTTTTTTGCTATCGCCCGCATGTGTTCCAGGATTCTGAATTTGACACTGTTCACTGTACTTCCCACATACATGAGTCCGCATGGGCATTTTAGACAATATACCACATATGGTGTTTGGCAGGTCAGAAATTTTGAAATGACTCTTCCTTTTGGTAGGCCCTTAACATTATAGTGATAAACTCTTTTGCTAAAGGCGCAGGCTTTGCACTTCCCACAGGGAAAAAGCCCTTCATTTCTTTTAAAGTGCCCTGTTTGCGGGGAATGGGGTCTAGATGGCTATGTACCAGGTTATCTTTCAACGATCGAGCTTTTCTGTATGTGATTTGGGGGGTCAGTGAGACATCAGATCCAATGATGGGATCAGTTTTTAGTACATGCCAGTGTTTTCTGAGGATAGACCTCAACCTCAATGTGTCGCTGGAGTAAGTTGTGATAAGCCGAAATTGGCCCTCCGTAACTTTTTCAGATTGTTTAGGTTGTAAGATTTGTTCCCTGGGTATTTTTCTGACTCGTTCAAGAGTGTTCTCTAGAAGATTCGTGTTATAGCCTCTCATCTCGAATCGTCTGAGACTGCTCTCTGCTGCTGATTCAAAATCGCACTGTCTTGAGCAATTTCGTTTCAGTCTCAGGAGCTCGCCGTATGGAATGCTATTTTTTAGTTTTTCAGGATGAGCACTCGAGGCATGGAGGATACTATTCCCTGCTGTAGGTTTGCGATAAAGGTCAGTTGTTAGTTTCCCTGCTTTGACTTCCACCTTCAAATCTAGATAGTTTACTGCCACTAAACTAATCTCCCCTGAAAAGTGTAGATTCACGGTATTCTCATTAAGGTGTTGGATGAAATCATTTGCTTTACCCATGGAACCTCTCCAGATTATAAAAAGGTCATCGATGTATCGATGCCAGGATACTATCTCCTTTGTCCATTCCGAATTTTACGCGCTCCAGACCACCTGCTCCTCCCACCAGCCTACGAACAGATTCGCATAGCTGGGGGCGAAGCAGGTGCCCATCGCGGTTCCGGAGATCTGTCTAAAATATTCTCATTGAAAGAGAAAAATATTATTATAGAGACAGAATTCAATGAGTTCCAATAACATTTTGTTATGGGTAGCAAATTTCAAAGCTCTTTTCCTGAGAAAATGTTCAATAGCCTTTAGCCCTTGGTTATGGTTAATGCATGTATAAAGACTGGTAATGTCTAATACAATCATACAGAATGACGAGTCCCACTCAATTTTTGCAAGTTGGTGAATGAAATCAGTCGTGTCTTTTATATAAGATGGTAATCTCAGTACAAATTCGAAGAGAAAGTGATCTAAAAATCTAGACAAATTTTCCGTTAGGCTTCCCATGGACGAAACAATTGGTCTTCCTGGTGGTAGTGTTGCATTCTTGTGGATTTTGGGTAGATGGTAAAAAGTAGGCGTGACAGGATTTGTTGTTCTCAAGAACAGATATTCTTCCAAGTCCAACATTGTTGTGTCGTGCCATTTCTTAATGATGGAATGCAGTTGCTTGATGCTCTCTAGGTAGTTTTCCTTAGTAGTTGGTTCATAACAATTAGCATCTTGTAATTGTCGTAGGGCTTCATTTATGTACTGGTCACGAGGTATTAGTACGATGTTGCCCCCTTTATCTGAGGGTTTGATAATCATGGCAGTGTCCTCTTGTAGATTTTTTACAGCTTCTTTCTGTTTTAGAGTCAGATTCTGTTCAGTTTTGCAATTTCCTGCTCTCGCTCGTAATTTGATTAGGTCTTTGATTACCCCTTCAGAGAAGACATCAATGGCGTCCATCGGCATTTGGGGTAAAAATTGGGAAGGTTGTTTGAGGCCACTCGTTGGTGCTTCCTGTGTCACATTGCTTGCTTCAATCCTTTGCGTTGAGGTCATATATGTCGATGTTTCTTCTAAGGTTCCCTCTTTCCTTATATTTTCCAAGACTTCCAAGGTGGAAAATCTAAGGAAAGAGGGAACCTTAGAAGAAACATCGACATATATGACCTCAACGCAAAGGATTGAAGCAAGCAATGTGACACAGGAAGCACCAACGAGTGGCCTCAAACAACCTTCCCAATTTTTACCCCAAATGCCGATGGATGCCATTGATGTCTTCTCTGAAGGGGTAATCAAAGACCTAATCAAATTACGAGCGAGAGCAGGAAATTGCAAAACTGAACAGAATCTGACTCTAAAACAGAAAGAAGCTGTAAAAAATCTACAAGAGGACACTGCCATGATTATCAAACCCTCAGATAAAGGGGGCAACATCGTACTAATACCTTGTGACCAGTACATAAATGAAGCCCTACGACAATTACAAGATGCTAATTGTTATGAACCAACTACTAAGGAAAACTACCTAGAGAGCATCAAGCAACTGCATTCCATCATTAAGAAATGGCATGACACAACAATGTTGGACTTGGAAGAATATCTGTTCTTGAGAACAACAAATCCTGTCACGCCTACTTTTTACCATCTACCCAAAATCCACAAGAATGCAACACTACCACCAGGAAGACCAATTGTTTCGTCCATGGGAAGCCTAACGGAAAATTTGTCTTGATTTTTAGATCACTTTCTCTTCGAATTTGTACTGAGATTACCATCTTATATAAAAGACACGACTGATTTCATTCACCAACTTGCAAAAATTGAGTGGGACTCGTCATTCTGTATGATTGTATTAGACATTACCAGTCTTTATACATGCATTAACCATAACCAAGGGCTAAAGGCTATTGAACATTTTCTCAGGAAAAGAGCTTTGAAATTTGCTACCCATAACAAAATGTTATTGGAACTCATTGAATTCTGTCTCTATAATAATATTTTTCTCTTTCAAGGAGAATATTTTAGACAGATCTCCGGAACCGCGATGGGCACCTACTTCGCCCCCAGCTATGCGAATCTGTTCGTAGGCTGGTGGGAGGAGCAGGTGGTCTGGAGCGCGGAAAATTCGGAATGGACAAAGGAGATAGTATCCTGGCATCGATACATCGATGACCTTTTTATAATCTGGAGAGGTTCCATGGGTAAAGCAAATGATTTCATCCAACACCTTAATGAGAATACCGTGAATCTACGCTTTTCAGGGGAGATTAGTTTAGTGGCAGTAAACTATCTAGATTTGAAGGTGGAAGTCAAAGCAGGGAAACTAACAACTGACCTTTATCGCAAACCTACAGCAGGGAATAGTATCCTCCATGCCTCGAGTGCTCATCCTGAAAAACTAAAAAATAGCATTCCATACGGCGAGCTCCTGAGACTGAAACGAAATTGCTCAAGACAGTGCGATTTTGAATCAGCAGCAGAGAGCAGTCTCAGACGATTCGAGATGAGAGGCTATAACACGAATCTTCTAGAGAACACTCTTGAACGAGTCAGAAAAATACCCAGGGAACAAATCTTACAACCTAAACAATCTGAAAAAGTTACGGAGGGCCAATTTCGGCTTATCACAACTTACTCCAGCGACACATTGAGGTTGAGGTCTATCCTCAGAAAACACTGGCATGTACTAAAAACTGATCCCATCATTGGATCTGATGTCTCACTGACCCCCCAAATCACATACAGAAAAGCTCGATCGTTGAAAGATAACCTGGTACATAGCCATCTAGACCCCATTCCCCGCAAACAGGGCACTTTAAAAGAAATGAAGGGCTTTTTTCCCTGTGGGAAGTGCAAAGCCTGCGCCTTTAGCAAAAGAGTTTATCACTATAATGTTAAGGGCCTACCAAAAGGAAGAGTCATTTCAAAATTTCTGACCTGCCAAACACCATATGTGGTATATTGTCTAAAATGCCCATGCGGACTCATGAATGTGGGAAGTACAGTGAACAGTGTCAAATTCAGAATCCTGGAACACATGCGGGCGATAGCGAAAAAAGACTTTACCTATCCCGTAGCCAGACACTTCGCTATAAAACATAACAGCGACAGGGATCTGTTGCAGTTTTTTGCGATTGATTGTGTCTTGGCACATGCCAGAGGAGGTGACAGAGTAGCAAGATTAAGACGACTGGAGTCAAGATATATAATCGATCTCCAAACTAAGACCCCATATGGGTTGAACTCAGGAGAAGAGCTGATAGTTCATCTAGGGACCTAGATAGTAGATACTCCAGGAGTCATTGCCACTCAGAAATACTTGACCTACCAATCATTAATTGTAATTTTGATTGTGACCCAATGTGCATCATTTGAATATGCTGGTTAGCATTGACTCTCGAAATATGTGTCACATCATCTTTCTTCTGTTCCTAATTTTTCCCCTTTTCCTTACCTTTTTTCTTTTCTTGCACCTTTCCTCCTTTCTTTAAACTGATTGCCCTTTACCATTTGATTTATTAGTCAGCATCAAGCCGATACACGGCAAATACAAATAATTGCATGACTATGGTCAAATGGACAATTTTGGTTGGCACCGTTTACGGGGTCACAAATCGCCTAATATGGGCGGACTGCCGATCCACGGCTTCATAACTAAGAGACTGTACTGTGAAATATATCCAATGTGATAATATTGTTTTGCATTTAAACTGATGAAATGTCTATATGTTTCGAAAAACATTAATTGTTAAATTTCACAGTTAATCCGTAATCATACACCTATATACTTTGTATCTGAACAATCAATTTTTGACCCTTCAAAGATGGCGCCCGAAAATCCCGGACCGCTGTCCCCTCCGACCTCTTCTATGTTTAATTTTGAATGATGTATATAAGAAGTAGCTTGTAATGAACTTAGTAACAACACTGAGGAAGGACTAGTTCCGAAACGCGTCTGTTGTTTACTCCTCCGAATTAAACGAAGCTGCCATACTACTTACCCGTGAGTGCTCGATCCTTTTTTGTAAACCTGAAGGAGTCATGGAGCGTGAATAGAGATTGCGGGGCACCTCCGCATTTGAAGCACCCGCCTTTAGCGTGCCGCGCTTCTCAGGTGCAGTTGAGCGGGATATATATATATATATATATATATATATATATATATATACACTGCTTTCCGTAACTCCGTCGAGTCCGCCCGCTTCAGGCGTCGGTCCCCAATAGTACAGACACGGGCCTCAATCTTAGTGCAATTTTTTATTTAAAAATCTTGCGTGCAAGTCGCCATAACGTTTCGGCTCCACCTGAGCCTTGTTCAAGAAGTAGCTTGTAATGAACTTAGTAACAATACTGAGGAAGGACTAGTTCCGAAACGCGTCTGTTGTTTACTCCTCCGAATTAAACGAAGCTGCCATACTACTTACCCGTGAGTGCTCGATCCTTTTTTGTAAACCTGAAGGAGTCATGGAGCGTGAATAGAGATTGCGGGGCACCTCCGCATTTGAAGCACCCGCCTTTAGCGTGCCGCGCTTCTCAGGTGCAGTTGAGCGGGATATATATATATATATATATATATATATATATATATATACACTGCTTTCCGTAACTCCGTCGAGTCCGCCCGCTTCAGGCGTCGGTCCCCAATAGTACAGACACGGGCCTCAATCTTAGTGCAATTTTTTATTTAAAAATCTTGCGTGCAAGTCACCATAACGTTTCGGCTCCACCTGAGCCTTGTGTCACTTGACAACGTGAATATCAAAGACACACCCTTTTTGTAGACGGAACACACTCTGCACGTGATACCAGTAACATCGCATAGGCATAGTAGAAAGACTGTGCATGGCAAACCTATTCCATTTACAATGTTTTAACATTTTGCCAAATGTATATGGTAGGTCTGAATGTTACAAACAAAATGTCATAATTAATTCATAATGTTGGCGCAAGCATTATTGGCAAATCAAAAACGCTTTTCCTATGGAAACTAGGCCCTAACTATAACTACCTACTGGCAATCAGCAGTAGGTATTATATATATATATTTATATATATATGTATATATATATATATATATATATATATATATATATATGACACTCCGTAGATGGGCAGTAACAGAGTCCTCGCCACTTCCCCAGCATACTCGGACCATCACAAATAGGTGCAATTATTTTATTCTGTCCAAAATACCGCCATAACGTTTCGGCTCCTCCGAGCCTTGATCACATGACAACGTGAGCCAATTAAACCACATCTTATAAAGTGACAGTGCAATAGTTGAAACAGACCATGTGACTGGATTAGCAATGAAAATAAAAGACATACTGCAGCATTATACAACGATAATAATTAAATGAACTCGAAAGATTAACAGTCCATATTTGTAATGCTGATCTGTGGCTGTTGGATATGTAAACAGTCACAATAAATGTGCAAATATGCAATTTAAGTGCAAAAAATACGCAATATAGGTGCAAAATAGGCATTTGTGCAAAAACAGTGCTTTAAACATTCATAACATATTAGAGGCTTATGGTAATCAATGGATAAATGCCAATTTGTTTCCAACAAAGCCTAAAACGTAATCATTGTTACACCTGAACAATAAAATTACTAAGAAATTACATTGTATATGTAGGGATATCTTTCTACATGATATTATGAATAGGGCTCCCGGTTTTATGGTATTTATTTTTTTAACATTTCCGTCTGTATTTATCCGTATTTATTTTTTGGTCATTTTATCTGTATTTATCTACATTTATTTTTGATGCAAGAAAGAAAAACGCTAAAGCTTGTATTTTTCCACATTTATTTAAATTGACATGCACACTTGCACTAGGCTGGTATAGCTGTTTAATTTAAATTGGAGCTATGCTTAGTGCACTTTACATATTGGGAGCCAATTTCTTCCCTGTCCTCTAAGAAAAGATACATGTATTTGTTATTTTGATTAGGTCCCATTTGCGCAGATGTCTTGCAAAATGTCAACACATTACAACCTCTTTTACTCACATTTAATCGGCCATCACAGAGTGTCTGCTTGAAGAATAGCAGATCATTCTCAGTGTGCACTAGAAGACGACCTACCCCACAAGACATGGTAAATCGCATCTTCATCTGTACAGAATAGTGCTTTGATATGGACATTATGGGGAAAATGTAGAGCACAGGTGGTGCAACAGTCATTTCTGTTCTTGTTTTTGAAGAAAAAATCAGAATACATTTAATAAAGAAGCATATGTGAATGTGTGCAGCTTAGCAATTAATGCACAAGTGTATGCACCGTCTGTAAGGCACAGACCAGCGCAAGAATCGAGGAGAGGCACCTAAGTGGCCATTGTGTCAGGGACGGCTTTAGGGCGGTGCGACCGGTGCCACCGCACCGGTTGCTGGCTTCCTGGGGGTGCCGTGTTTGAAAGTTTATTATGCTTTTGAAGCAACTGCTGCAGCGTTTCTTTCCCCCGGCAATAACAGGCCTCACATAAATGTCAAGATAACTCGTGTGATTAATTATATTCCTGGAGAGAGATCAGCATTTTGTAGAGTTGAGGTTTTGACTTAGGTGAAGTTAGTGCAGAGGGTTAATATGCCTGCTGCAAAGAACGTGTCCAAGCAGATTACTGAGTGCGTATGATGTAAACAGATCAGCAGATTACTGCTTTCAAAAGAGACATCCTTTTGTTACTTGCAATTTAAAACTTAAAGTCCTAATATAGAATAGTGAGCTATTAACTTTCAACCTAGAACTGCATACACACTGCAAAGTATACATTATTAGAACATTGATTAATGTTGCAAGAAGGGTTAATTTGGCTAGAAATCGATTCTTATTATTAAAGAAAACTCCCAAATATGCTGTTTCATTTTCGACTCTGAGTTTGTGCTTCTCCACACCAAGCACTCTTAAACTATACTGCCTACCAGTATGGATGACATGTGACTCCTACACTTTTAGTCCTTTGACTTATGTAACATTTCCTATACACTGATTTGCATACTATGATTGATTGTAATGTGCATGTGATGCAAAGTGCTCGGACACCCTACACTAGTATGAGTGGCGCTATATAACTAATTCAATGCATCTGAGAGAGTGTGGTTAAGGAGACTTGGTCACTGTTAAAGGGTGCTAGTGAGAGAATCCGTGGTGGAGGTGGTCATTGGGGGGGGGCACCAAGAAACATTGTTGCACAGGGCGCCACCAGCACTAAAGCCGGCCCTGCATTGTGTATTGCCAACCAGTGTGCTGGCGAAAAAAAAACACTGAGTAATAAAAAGCAGCCTTACTTGTCAGTGTCTCCGCAGGCTGCCAGTGTCCGATTTCGGATCGCTGTTGTTCTCTTCCTTGTTTTACACAAGTGCTGGAAGGGAAGGAGAGGGGAGGGGAGGGGAAGGGTGGAGCGAGGGCAGAGGGCTGAAGCGAGGAAAGGCACCAGAGAGGCCATTGTTATCAAGCCACGCACTTTACTTGTTGAACCACAAGCCCAGATTGTCATATACAGACAAGACCCCACGACAGTGCGCAGCCTTGTCTGTTTACTAAACTAAAAAAAAATGGTTAAAAATAAAATACAAAGGGTGAAGTTCTTCTGAACCCTAAAAGCATTATGCTAATAGTTGTTGGAGGCATTTCTGCCCCCTGCCTTGCCACATCAACCTCCTTCACCCTCCCATACAACACAAAGCAAAATGTTGTGGAGCTGCAGCCGAAGTCCTGGGGTGTTTTCACACCTCTTAATGGACATTGGCTGCTTGCACTGCCCCAACAATTATCTAGCCTGAACTACCGCTGTGAGAGGTGCTGGAGTGTCTCTGCACACACGGCGCTTCCAGTCCCCCCCTCTCTCCCCCGTCTCTGGAGCAGTTTCAGGGCAGCAGTTTCCTGTTTATTTTGGCTGTCCCTGTGCACCTCTGACTAGGATTTTTACAGAGGAGCATTTGTTTTGTAAGTATTTTCCCGTTTTTACATATAAATACAGGCAAAAAACAAAAGGTTTTCTGTCTGTATTTATATGTAAAAATCCGTTTAAACGGAAAACCGGGAGCCTTAATTATGAACCAGCTCGAGGTGGAATTCCTCTTAAAATTATATAGGTTGCGCTGATGTATATGCGATTGTCACATTGTCCAAAAAGCCACTACAGAAATGTCTGATATTGATAAATATATAATTTTATCAATCATGAGTTAAATCCCTATATTGATCTATCGTTGCCGCCATCATATAAGCCTGTTTCGTCGATCTGTGTGCAAAAAGTGCCACTAAAACTATATAAATTATACCAATAAAACCTATTCACCGTGGTGAGAAACAATAAAATTGGTTTTATACTATAGGGGGAACATACCTCACATTATGTGTATGTTTGACTGAGCCCAGTCATGTCTATCAAAAGATAGATCTTGTATTCGTATGTTGACTAACCCTGACATAATAATCTTAAACTTTATCAGACTTGTTCTCAATTGAATGGGGCATAAATCTCAGCACTATAATGTTTCCTAAAAAGTATTTTGTCAAAAAACAGCGAACCTAGACAAATGGGGAGAATGGAAAGACCCGAATTATCTCATATTTTCCCCTAATTCTGCTCATGGGACAACACAAAAGACTTGCAATAAATATAGCACTGATATCATGATAACAGAAACTCCAGTTGGCTACATTGCAATGCTAAGAGCGTAAAAGAATATTTATGCGCTCACTCTCTATGGTTTAGAATTTTTTTTCAAAATAAATAATTATCAAAAGGATAAAAGCCAAACTAGGGAATAACCTTCTACAATAAAAATTCCCAACCAGAGCTACGATAAACATGTATGCAAATCCTCTGTGATGTTCAATCCACCCGGATGTTTAGTATCCAATTGCAATATATATTTGGTTTCAAGTTTGCGGAACTTAGACTCCCTGTCGCCTCCTCGTCTGCTCGCGACTACTGAATCAATGACAAAGAATTTAAGGCCCTTATTATCACTGTGGTGAAATTCTCTAAAATGTCTGGCCACAGGATAGGTGTTGCCCTGGTTGGCTATTGCTTGAAGATGCTGTAATATGCGTTTGTGAACCGCATGCTTCGTACTGCCCACATATCTTAATTTACATGGACTTATAAGAACATAGACAGCAAATTCGGTCTTGCAAGTGAGTACCTTATTAATGAGATGGTCTTTGTTACTGAAACCATCTCTATAGGTTTTCATGTTGGTACCATGAATACATGACTTGCAAGTTTTGCACTTAAAGAAACCACTGTTAGTGTGTAGCCATGTAGTTTTTTAAATTGTTTCCGGACTGGTATTAACCAGCCGGTCTTTCATGGCCGGGGCCCTACTGTATGTAATGGAGGCTCTCTGTGGTAGGGTGGGACCAATTACTGGATCACTTAGGATGGTAGAACAATTGTGGTTAATAATCTTATGCAATTCCTTATGCTGCTTGCTGTAACCAGTTATGATTCTGAACGGGCTAATTTGTTTGGATGACTGGTCAGAAGTTGCTGTGCTGACTGGTACTTCCACATTTGTTGCATGTTTGTATGTGTCTAGTAGTTCCTGCCTACTGAATCTCATCGATTTGGCCATGGTGCTATCAATAACTTGTTTAGTATAACCCCTCTCGAGAAACCTGCTTTTGCTGGCCTGTTGTGCTGACTTTAAATCCGGTGTACTGCTACATATTCTCCTCAAACGGAGCATCTCCCCGTAAGGGGTACCAGTTATTAAATGTGCAGGGTGAGCATTGCCAGCATGTAGGATAGTATTACCTGCCGTACTCTTCCTGAACCGTCTGGTCTCTATTTTGTTATTACAAATGTACACTTCTGTGTACAAAAACGTAACAGAAGACTGGCTCATGGTTACAGTAAACTTAAGTTTTAACTCATTTTCATTGATTACAGCAATAAAATCAACAGCCTGTTCCTTGGTTCCTCTCCATACCACAAATAGGTCGTTAATATAACGTAACCAAACTATCACATTGGCATCAAAGATAGCCCTGTGTTTGACTTTGAGGACCAGTTCCTACCAAGCACCCATATGAAGACAGGCATAACTTGGAGAGAAACTGGCCCCCATTGCCACACCTTGCAATTGACGATAAAGCAAATTGTTATACATAAAGATATTGTTTCGTAGGCAAAATTCAAGCATTTGAAGTAACATTGTATTATGGTCTTTGTTTTTTTCTGATCTTTAACCTAAATAATAGTTCACTGCAGTTAGTCCATCAGTATGCGTTATGCTCGTATAGAGCGCAGATACATCAAGGGCCAGCATCCAATAATCATCTTCCCATGTGACCAGTTGAATTTTTAACAAAAAGTCTCCAGTGTCTTGTACATATGACTTTAAAGATCTCACATGGCTTTGCAAAAAATAATCAATATATACTGATGTTTTCTCCAGCAGACCACCCCTTGCTGAAATAATTGGTCTGCCAGTTGGGATGGCCAAATCTTTATGGACTTTTGGAATAAAATAAATCAGAGTGGTTACAGGATTAACCGTTTTGAGATATTTAAATTCATCTTCTGATAGCATTTTATTATTTTTCCACTTGATTAACTTTAAATGATATTCCTGCTATGTTGTTTTCATGGTGGCCGCATTGATGCGCTCATAACATTGTCTATCATTCAGCTGCAGATAAGCCTCTCTGTCATAATTGGTTTGTGTCAACAATACAATGTTGCCTCCCTTATCACTTCCACGGACAATCAGATCTTTTTCCTTGCTTATTTTATTTACCAACGCCTCATATTGTTGAGTTTGCTTGTCGTATTTAGCCTTTTGATTATAAATCTTTTTCTGAAGGCCTTTCAATTGTATCGTGACATTCTCATGGAAAATATCCAAAGCATCTCGGGGCATTAAGGGATTGAAAGTTGAGGGTGGCTGAAAAGGCGTCCTGGGGGCTACTTGTTTAATAGGTAATGTGAATACTTCACATCTGATGTCTTACCCAGACTGATAACCATATCCTGCCCCCTCAGTTTCCCATAATTCCACAATATCACTTGACATGAGTGAACCTGAAGCAGTGATTTCATCTGGATCATGCAACGCTGTGTTTTTAGTAGCCTTGAGTAAATGAAATTTCCGAAGCTTGAGCTTTCTAACCGTTTTGTACACGCCCAACCTGGTATTTGCATAATTAAGATTGTTATTCGGTGCAAAAGATAAACCCAGCTTCAAAATATTTTCTTCCTCAACTGAAAGTTTCATGGGTGTCAGATTAACAATAGTGCGGTTAGAAACAACATTTGATATTATTTCTTGGGAGCCCATTGGCCCCTGCCCCTCTTTTTGTTTTGCTGCGGCGCGCCTCCTCCTCGCATTATGCCTCTGCCTCTGTTTGTAATTTGAGTGTTTTCGTTGTAATTTCGTTGTACCCTCGGTCGGAGTGATTGCATTCTTTCGTGGCATAAAAAACCTATTTCCTCCCCAGGAGAGGGCTTCACCAACTGACCCTGCATTTCTCCTCCTCGGAGCTCAGATTCTGATTCACTTCCTCCTGCCGAGCTGATATCCGACAGGGTAGAGTCAATTTGGTCCTTACTTCTTATTGATACTTTTACTTTCGTGTGTGATTTTATCGCGGGACCGCGCAGGGCATCATATTTCTTTGAGAATGTAAATATCTGGCCAAGCTCATAATCGTTGCGATCTCGTTGGAATTTAAATGTTTTTTTTCTTTTCCATTATTTTCGCCTCCTCTTTTTTTAGTCTTATATTCATTTCATTTGTGAGCTTAGTTTTTTCTTCAATGTCACTCACTGTCTCTAGGTCTTCATTTATTTCGGCTATTTCTTTGAGCAATTGGGTTCTATCTATGTCCACATATTTGATTAGAATTAATACCAACCGTCGAGACGATTCAAGATTGCTTTCGGCCCATTCCCGTATAATATCGGGGTTAGGATTTTCATAGCTGGGGGCCGTTGAGATTCGCAATCCTCGAGGTATGCGGTTTACATCAATATAACTTTGTAGGGATTTGGAGTCCCACCATTTGCTTTGTTCGCTTTTTAATTTCTTTTCCAATATTCTAAATTTATCTTTTAACGTGCTGTTACTGGGGTTAGTATCAATATTGGTTCTTCCCCGAATGTTGGAAGGTATCGGGAGGCTGTCGGAAAACATTGTCATGGCCGCCGCCTCCCAGTCTCTCACGTAGTCGACCGACATATTTGCACTTTCAATCCTTATCTGGCAACTTGTTCACTATTCCTTTAGTATTTAGGATTTTACAAGAGCCAATGCACATATACTTTATATATATATATATATATTACCTACTGGCAGTCGCCAGTAGGTAGTTATAGTTAGGACCTATTTTCCATAGGAAATCCGCAACATTCTATTCCCAATAAGTCTAGCGCCGGTTGATGAATCTTCGCAAAATTTTCCAAACTTTTGGCCAGCTCCGGTCCACTCCTATCCTGAAAGTCTCGGGGTGATTCATCAAGAATTTTCCCAATGCATTTTCCCATAGGACCTTTAGCCGCAGCTACAGCCCGAACTGCTGAACGGAATTACACCAAATTTGGCAAAAAGGTAGTCCTCAGTTCAGACTCATGCCTTTTGCTTAAATGGTGTTAATCTGTTGAGTAGCTTCTGAGAAAATTACAGTTAAAAGTACATATATATGTATGGCCTCGGAGGATCCAAGCACCCTATACGCACCTTGAGCGCACCCTCTGTGCACCGTGCGCGCACCCTCCCGATCACGCACTGAATGCTAATTGGCTGTCAACATTTGAAACCAGGAACTGTTGGCAGCCATTTTGTGCCTCGGTAGAAGCGAGGCTGAAGAAGTAAGGGAAATAAGTGTGTAAAACATATAAAGGGGGCAGGGTAGAAATACTCTGACCCTCTAGACTTGCTTAGGGGATCCCAGAAGGACTCCCAGGACCCCCTTTTTTTTGTTTTTTAAACGGCAAAATGCATGCAGGGTGCGCGGATCCTGCCGTAAAAAAAAGAAACCAAAGCGCTGGTTTTCTTAATAATTAGCCCCCGGGGGGGGGCCAAATCCTGGGGGCAAACACTGTACCATTTATTGGGGGGCCAAGGGGGGCCCCCCAGCCCCGGGGACCGCTACCCCCGGGGCTAGAAAATAAATAGGGTGGGGGGCTGAACGGCCCCCCCAAGCCCTGGGGACCACCACCCCCGGGGCTTTGTTTATTGAGGGAGGGGGGCTGCCTGGCCCCCCTCCTGGAGCCCTCAAGGGCCCTGGGGACCGCCACCCCCCTGGGCCACCTCCTGCAGTGTCCTGGGGTGCCCACCCCCAGGACACTTGTTTGCTATGAGAGGGCGGGAGTCTCCCACCCTCCCATAGCAAACTTAGTTTGGATTTTGAAAGAGAGCGCAGGGAAACCTGCTCTCTCTTTCAAAATCCAAACCATATTGCTTTTCCACACGGGGAGCAGCATGTCAGCAGCTCCCCATGTGGAAAAGCAATGCCGTCTCCCGAAGGACGCGGGGAGCTGGCTGGGACCGTGGGGGCGTTGGGGCTCCCCCCACGGTCCCCAATGTTTTTTATAAGCCCCGGGGGATGGGTCCCCGGGGATAATACAAATTTGTGATAGGAGCTATTTTTTTTTTAGGGTAAAATTAGGAGTCACCCATCCTATCTCGTTGGGTGCACGATTTCTCTTGCGTAGGGTGCGCGGTCCCTAACGCCTTGGGTGCGCAACTCCAAGCAAAAAATGCCTGAAATGTTTTGGAGATAAACATCAAGCTTATGTGTTTTGTTCTTGAGTGGCTCTAAAAAGAGCTGTTGTGTTCATTGAGAGTTTTTGGTACTTATAAGTAAGTACCTATACAGAGTCTAAAGTTGTTGAGGAAGACTCTGTTTCCTTCATCAGTAAAGTGTACACCATCTCTCCTATACATCTCTTACATATGAAAACGCAGATTGTTATTGTAAATGGACCCCATTCTATAGTCTCGGAGAAAAGCAGAAACAGATCTATTCACAAGTTTCCTAGCTTTCTCAATCTGTGGACAAAAATGATTGGACCAGTTCCATTTCTGCCTTTGGCATATGTTAGAATAGACAAAGGCAGTTTGGGGAAAAAGTGAAATCAATTCTGCAAAGGTGTCCTTGATAAGCATTTCCAGACCTACCCCAGTCAAAGTGCCTAGGTCATTGCCACCACAGTACACTATTATGAGGTCAGGGTGTTGGAGATGCATAAAGGATTTTACCAATGGCATCAATTGGTGCCACTTTAACCCTCTCTGTCCAATCCATTTAATGTCTACATTTGGCAAACCTAGGTCTTTGTGAATGCCTTTGTTTTCTGCATACCTTTGGCTCCAGAAAATATAGCTGTGTCCCACAATCCACACTCTAAGCATCTTGAAGGGAGGTCTGGATGCACTCAGATGGTCTCTGTAAATGAAATGGCAGTTTGAAAAGTAAGATTTTTCTAAAATGGTGGATAAGATGCAGTTTTGAAAAAAGAAAAGAAATGATTGGTTGTTTGACAACCTTCTACACTGAAAACTAGGGTACATGTTTCTGTTTTTTAAACACATGATTCTTATTGGTTAACGAAAACTGATTGAAAGGAACATTATATATGAAAAGTCAAGCACACTTGCTGTTTTGATTAGCAACATTGTGTGCTGAACTTGTGACCTGTGTGCTCAGTTAAGTGTTCCATGACCTGTTTCTATGTGAACAGGCAGAAGGCATATTTGGGGTAGGGTTCAAATTTATGTCATTTGGAAAGGGTTGAAATGTGTAACCTACAGGAATGTGTGTTAGCTTTTCAATTATTGTGGAAAAGAATGTGATTTGATGTTTACATGTATATGTGTGCAAAATGAGAGGGAAACTTTGCCATTCTTTGGTTTTGCTGACAGATGCACAGTGCAGAGATTCTGTATAAGAAAATCTGGTGTGTGACTGACATACTTCTTAAGCTACAAAACAACTTGAAAGGTGAGTTATTTAATTGTGAGGGGATGTATGTGGTCTATTTTGATTTTAATCAGACTAATGTATTTCTCCTGCTAAAGTGCAGGGAGTACTTTTTTTTGTCTACAATCTTATCGACAGTGTGTGTGCATGTAGAAACCATTCTGTGATAAGCATTTGTGTTTTTCATGTGTTTGCAGACAGATAACTGTGCTGTGTTCATGTTTTGGTAGAATTAGAAACCAGTCATTGTTTATGTATTTGCAAAATGAGTCACGTTTCTACACTGAAATGTAGTACTCCTTCTAGATTAAGAAATGTGTTTTGGTACAGTGCAAGGGATAAGTGTTGTTTGTCTAGAATGCATTTAGGAATCATTTTGAGAGAAGCATTTTGGTACTAATATGCAGTAGAAAATTTTCTGCAATGTGTGCAGTCACCTTACATCTTGTAGACTAGTAAATTTATTTTTTACAAGGGATAGTTGGTTGTCTACAATTACACTGTGAGTCTATGTGCATTTGGGCAACTATTGTGTGAAAAGCATTTGGTAACATCATGTATTTGCTGGCAGATAACTGCTTTAAAACCTGTTTTGTTGTCAAGTTTTAGTAGCATTAGAGGCCAGTCATTGCTTATGCAATTGCAAAATGAGTCCGGCTTTCACAGTAGTGTGCAGTATTAAAATATGTAGAATGTGTGCAGTCACCTTACCCCTTCTAGACTAGGGATTGTGTCTTGGTAAAGTACAAGGAAGAGTGTTGCTTGTCTAGAATCACACTGTGAGTCTATGTGCATTTGAGAATCATTGTTAGAGAAGCATTTGGGTACTTCGTATATTTGCATACACATAACTGCTTAAAAACCTTTCCTGTTCTCAAGTTTTAGTAGCATTAGAAG
The DNA here is from genome assembly GCF_964204655.1 of Triturus cristatus. Taxonomy (NCBI): domain Eukaryota; kingdom Metazoa; phylum Chordata; class Amphibia; order Caudata; family Salamandridae; genus Triturus; species Triturus cristatus. Next base: position 369,909,474 of record NC_140584.1, on the reverse strand, counting down.
ACAGTCATTGCTTATGCTTTCATAAAATGAGTCAGGCTTTGGCACTAAAGTGCAGTACTGAAATATGTAGATTGTGTGTAGTCCCCTTACTCCTTCCAGAGTAGTGAATGTGTTTTGGTAAAGTCCAAGGGATAGTGTTGCTTGTCTAGAATCACACTGTGAGTCTGTGTGCATTTGGGAACTAATGTGAGAGAAACATTTGGTTACATCATGTATTTGCTGATAGATAATAGCTTAAAAACCTGTCATGTTGTCAAGTTTTAGTAGTATTAGAAACCAGTCATTGCTTATGCATTCACAAAATGAGTCAGGCTTTCATAGTAGTGTGCAGTATGAAAATATGTAGAATCTCTGAAGTCACTTCAGTCCTTCCACACTAGTGAATGTGTTTTGGTAAAATAGAAGGAATAGTGTTGTTTGTCTAGAATCACACTGTGAGTCTGTGTGCATTTGGGAACTAATGTGGGAGAAGCATTTGGGGGTATCATGTTTTGCAGACAAATAATTGCTTAAAAACCTATCCTGTTATATTTTTGTAGAAATAGAATCCATTTATTGTTTATGTGTTTGTAAAATGAGTCAGGTTTATACACTAATGAGCAGTAGTAAAATATGTGGAATGTGTGCACTCAAATTACCTTTTCAAGAATGGTAAATGTGTTTGTGTAAAATTCAAGGGATTTTGTTTGTTTTCTAGAATCACACTGTGTGTCTGTGTGCATTTAGAAACTGTAGTAAGAGAAGGATTTGAGTATTTTATGTGTTTGCCGATATACAACAGGTTAAAAACCTATCCTATTCTCATACTTTGGTAGAATAAGAAACCAGTCATTGGTTAGGTATTTGTAAAAGAGTCAGGGTTCTACAATTATGTGCAGTAGTACAATGTGTGGATTGTGTGTACTCTGTTTACCAATTTCGGAAAAGAAAATGTGATTTGGTAATATGTATGGGATAGTGTTTGTTGTGTAGAATCCCACTGAGAGTCTGTATGTATTTAGGAAACATTTAGAGAGAAGGTTTTGGATACTTTATGTCTTTGCATACATATAAGTACTTAAAAAACTCTAATCATTTAGTCAGTACCAAAGTACTCCTACACTGAGCCAGGCCTTAGCTCATGGACTGTTTCAAACGCCTATCAACTATGCATGCAGGCTCTAACCACCTACACACTTTTCTTTCACTTATTCAATTAACTAGTCAGTATCTATATACTTCAATAAACACCCTGCCACTCATCTTGCACACCTCCAGTGACTGATCCAGTACCATGTACTAATCTATTCACTGCGCCAACACCAAAAAACTTAAAAGTTTCACCCCGGCACTCTCCTAGCAGTAGTCTAATGATTCAGTCAGTACCCAGGTACTCATGCAGTGAACCATGCATTACCACATGGACTGCTTCAAATGTCTATCTACTATGAATGCAGGCTTCTAACCTACTATACACTTGTCTTTAACTCCTTGAATTCCCCAGTCAGTATCCATATACTTCCAGCAAACACCCTGTCACTCCCCTTGCACTCCTCCAGTGACTCATTCAGTACCATGTAGTAATCCATTTACTGTGCTAAAACCCAAACACTTATAAATTCACCTTTGCACTCTTCTTGCAATACTCTAAACATTCAGTTACTATCCAAGTACTAATGGAGTGAGGCAGGCCTTAGCACATCGATTGATTCAAACGCCTATCCACTATGCATGCAGGCCTCTAACCACCTACACACTTGTCTTTCACACCTTCAATACCTCAGTTAGTATTCATACAGTTCCCGCAAACACCTTGTCACTCTCCTTACACTTCTCCAGTGACCCATTCAGCACTATGTACTAATGCATTCACTGCGCCAAAACCCAACCAGTAATAAATTTACCCAGACACTCTCCTTGAAGTATTCTAATGATTGAGTCAGTATTTAGGTACTTATGTAGTGAACCCAGGTTTAGAAAATGCACTGCATCAAACGTCTATGCACTATGTATGCAGGCCTCTAATCACCTACACACTTGTCTTTCACACCTTCAATACCCCAGACAGTATTCATAGAGTTCCTGCAAACACCCTGTCACTCCCCATACACTCTTTCAGTGACTCATTCAGCACCATGTAGTAATCCATTTACTGCGCCAAAACCCAAAAACTTATAAATTCACCCAGGCACTCTTCTTGCAATACTGTAAACATTCAGTTAGTATCCAAGTACTAATGGAGTGAGGCAGGCCTTCGCACATGGATTGATTCAAACGCGTATCCACTATGCATGGAGGCCTCTAACCACCTACACAATTGTCTTTCAGACCTTCAATTTCCCAGTCAGTATCTATAAACTCCAATAAACACCCTGTCACTCCACTTGCACACCTCCACTGACTCATTCGGCACTATGTACTAATCTATTCACTGCGCCAAAACCCAAAAACTTAAAAAGATTCACCCAGGCACTCTCCTTGTAGTACTTTAATGATTCAGTCAGTACCCAGGTAGTCATGCATGGACCCAGGCCTTAGCCCATGGACTGTTTCAAACGTCTATCCACTATGCATGCAGGCCTCTAGCCCCCTACACACTTGTCTTTCACACCATCAATATCCCAGTCAGTATCCATACAGTTCTTGCAAACACCCTGTCACTCCCTTTGCACTTCTCCAGTGATTTATTCAGTACCATGAAGTAATCCATTAACTGTGCCAAAAAACAAACACTTATAAATTCATGCAGGCACTCTCATTGCAATACTTTAAACATTCAGTCAGTACCCAAGTACTAATGGAGTGAGGCAGGCCTTAGCACATGGATTGATTCAAACGCCTATCCACTATGCATGTAGGCCTCTAACCACCTACACACTTGTCTTTCACACCTTCAATTCGCCAGTCAGTATCCATACACTTCCAGCAAACCCCCTGTCAATCCCCTTGCTCTCCTCTAGTGACTCATCCGGCACCATGTACTAATCTTCACTGCACAAAAACCCAAACCTTTAAAAGATTAATTCAGGTACTCTCCTTGCATTACTCTAATGTTTGAGTCAGCATCCAGGTACTCATGCAGTGAAGCATGCCTTTTCACAAGGACTGTTTGAAATAACTATCCACTATGCATGTAGTGGTCTAACCAGTTTCACACTTGTGCATCAGGCCTACATTTCCACAGTCACTATGCATACACTCCAGCAAACACACTGTGACTGCTGTTGCAAACCCATAGTGAGTCTTTTAGTAGCATGTAGGGATCTATTTAATAAAGTAAAATTCAAACAACTGTGAATTCACCCAGTGTCTCTCCTTACAGTACTATAATCATTCAGTCACTAAGCATGTATTCTTTCAGTGAGGCAGGCTTTAGGGCATGAACTGCTTCAAAGTAGTATGCACTATGCATGTAGTGGTTTAACCACCGTCAAACTTGTGCTTCAGGCCTATAATTTCTTAGTCAGTATTGATATAAAATGTGTTTGTATAATAATAGAAAAGTATCATTTATAAAGATATTAATATACATTTATTTGTGATTAATTTTTACAGATACTGTTTATCACCATTAAAATAGAGAAATCATGCCGGACAAAGTAAAAAAAAGATAAGAACAGAAAAGGGACAGTTACTTGAAGAAAAATCAACCACAAGTATTAAATGAACAACATAATGTGGCGAAAAAGAAAAAATCTTCCGGTAAGATCACAAAGCAATTTATTAAAAATGTTTGTAGGACCAGACAGAATGTACAGAATGCTGAAACCTCTGAGAATGCTTCAACTAGAAAAAATATTCAAAATAATAGGAAAAGCAAAAAAGCAAATGGACAGTCAAAGGAGACGAAGTATGGTAAAAGAAGGCAAAATCAGTATAAAGAAATACGCAAACAAATATTTTACAAGAGAGTAGTACATAATTTGCTGAAAGATGTAAAGAAATATAAAAAGAGAGCTCAATTTTATAAAAAGAAGAAGCATATTGAAACCATTGTTGAAAAGGCTTTTGAAGTAAAAAGGAAACTATTCATTTTAGTATTAAACAGAATTCGATCACTAGATAAACCAATCCATTTAATGAAGGCCAAAAGTAGGAGGAAAAGAGTAATTAACAGAACACATTTTTGTGATTTTCTTTGGGAGAATGAAAACACAGTTCAAGTTCAGAGCCTTTCTTTAATGAAGAGAGTTATTTACAGAGCAATAATTTATTGCCTGCAGTTGACACCAGTGGTAGAGGTTAAGAGGTTAGAAATGGTTGTCCAATTGACAAAGAGAAAATGGTTGAGAGAAATGCAGAAGAAGTGATAGATGATGAAGTTCTAGGGAGACATCCTAAACACCCTGTGTACACTTGGGATTGCAGTAGTATTTGTATTGTATGACAAGAATCTATTTATAAATTATGTAGTTTCTTACGAGCATTGTAGGAAGGTGGAATCTGACTAATGTTTGCCCCCAACTTTTTGCCTGGTATTTGAGTGGTTTTTGACTAGTCTGGCTGGGATCCTGCTATCCAGGACCCCAGCCTATATGCTTTCTCCCTAAAACTAATGTCAAGTACCCTAGGTACAAACCAATTGGATGCTGAGGGTGCCCTGACAGTCCCTTGTAGATGGTACCCTAGGTACCCAGGGCATGGGTCCCTCAGTAGGCCTACCAGGGCTGCAGCACTTATTGTGCCACCCTGGGACAGCCATACAAGCTGACACAACCAGACCACTACTGTAGTCTGGGTAAGGTGGTGCTAGCACCCTTTACAGGGATATAGGTAGCCTATATCCCACCCCATTACAACACATGTACTCTCATAGGTCACCCCTATAGCAGGCCTTGCTAATCCTACAGGGCAGGGTGCTGAGATATGTGTGAGGGGGGACCCCTACCTGAGTAGGGCCTTTCTGCAACCCTCATAAAATCATTGCTGGGTTGTTTGTAGTGTAGCCATACCATATACTCTTAACCGCATTATAAGTCTATCGCGATAGCGTGATAACTTGAGAATGGCTACACAGAACCATATCGTGTTTGGTGTCAAACATGTAGGAATCATACCCCCAGTCCAGCCATGGGCATGAGGGTACGATTCCCCCCTGCTAGAGGGGCGATATGGGAAAAGCGGCAGAATTGAGACACCAATTTAAAAGTGCACATGTAGTACAAAATGGCTACTACCCGCCACCCACACGACTCTGGCTGGCTGGACAATAGGGCTCCTGTGGCAGGGAGGTGCTAGCATCTCCCCAGACAGGATAATGTGGATTGGAACAGGGTGGGTGCACCAAATGACCTTTCAGAGTTGCACGTAGGCAGCTGCAGAGCCCTCATTCTGCATACAACGCTTGGAACCAGTTCAGGGGCATCCTGCCCCTCGCCCAGGTGGGAAACACACAAAGGGGAGAGGGTGTAGCCACCCTTTCCCGCCTCACCACTCATTGGTGGACACTACTCTGGACACTCCCCGAATCTTGGAGATAAAGGTCAATAACGTGGCCCCAGAGCCTCAGATTAATCTTGAACTAGTCTTGACCTTTGACTTGCTGCTGCCCAGCTGACAGAAGAAATCTCCCTTGGGATAAAGGAATTATCCCCCTGCTTGGCAGGCACCTGAAACACTACAAGTGACCCAGTTGGAACCTTGCTGCTCCTACGGACTTCGACGACTTCCAGCACCCTTGAGGAGGGTTTCCAGCGCATCCCAGAGGGCCGTGAGTGTGCTCAATGAGTTTGGGCACCGTGGACTGCGTGGGTGCCGAGATTCTCAATACCCCAGGACACCGGCCACCTCTTGCGTAGCACACGACCCTGACCAGTGGGGAAGTTGTGCTTTGGCCCGTTTTTGAGCCAACCAGCCTACAGCAATTGTGCCAAAGACCAGCACCCTAGCCCCCTCCGGAGGCCCGTGGGTGCCCTTTTATGCACTCCAAATTGACGCCTCCCGGGGTCCCTTGTCTCTCAACTTGTGGGCCCTAGCGGAGGTCTATTTATACAATGAAGAGTTCCCCTGGTTGCTCCAGGCCTGTTCTACAGTCTCTCCAAAGGAGACCTCTCCCAGACCTCGTGTGTCTGTACTGTAGCAGATTTGTTTATCTTTCATGGGTTGTGGTTGCCAAGGCTTTGTGGATCCAATCTGGACACTAACACCGCAGCGACCCTCATCCGACGCGGGGCAGTCGCCCTCCAGAAGCTGGCCTTCCTTGAAGCCTCCCGGAGCCCGTGGCTGCAGATCCAAGCTACACCACTTCGCACCTGAAGCACCCGACATCAAAGGGCTCTTTGCTTTGAGCCTCCTGGTCACTTTGCCATGACCCAGACTCTGTCCCCTCTGCTTTCAGGTTCTTCTCTATAATCTTCACATCTTTGATCTTCACTGCATCATCGACGCTTTTGGCTAGCAGCACTTTTGAACATTTTCCTATAGAAAATCAGCCCGCGACCCGACACCAGAATCGACCTATGCACCCGGCTTCCCTGGGGCAGGTAACAGTGGTACCTTGGAACTCTCGTGGTAGTGGGCTCCTCAAAAGCTTAAGTCTAAAGTTTTAACTTTGTACTCCTGCTAGAAGTGACTTTAATCTGTGTAATTTCAACCGCGACATTCTCCATAGACTATAATAGAGATCCCGATAGCAGCTATTTCCACTGCACGCGCCTCCCGTGGGTCCCCTTCCTCATAACCTGGGGTAGATTCTTAAGGGGCCAGCGATCCTAAATGTCCTAGGCATTGTCTGTAGAATTGTCGTGGTTCTTATTAGGGGTGGGCGGAATTTGCGTAATCGCGTTACGCAAATCTCCGCGAAACGGTAAAAAATCTCCGCGAACACGCAGAAATTCCGCGAACACGCGGAATTGCTTGTTCGCTATGCTTTTTTCCTGTTCACAATCGCTGTTTGCGTGCTCGGGGAGAAATATCTCGCGAACATGCATTTTGAGAACGCGAACAAGCAAAAATTTCGCGAAGTCGCGGAAAGTGGAATTTTGGGCAATTTCGCGTTCTCCGCGGAACGCGAAATTACCCAAATTCCGCAAATTCCGCGAACGGAACGAAATTTACCGCCCAGGCCTAGTTCTTATACCACTTTTTTGAGATATGGTTTGGTCCCCCCCTGGGGCCCTGTGATTCCTGTGCTACTTATTGTGTTTATAAATGCTTGTTTGAATTGTAACTTTGCCACTAGCCTCATAAAGAGACTGTGGGATTCTGTCTAGAATAAATACATATATTTTATATATATACCTGTGTGAGCTACTCTTTCATTTGGTTATTCAAGAGGTTATTATGGTAAAACAATAAGCTTAACACTCCTTCAAAACTTAGCCTGAAGGCTGCTCTCCACAGCTACCACTAGGATAGCTTTCTTTAAAGGTTGTCTTAAACCTATCATCAATAAGAGTCGAATTGGACTGGTGCAAGGTGTCCCTATAACTAGGAGACAGCATATGCCAGGTCAACTTCTCACATTGGTGTGCAGCGGTTGGATTCAAGCTTGCCATTGTTTTACCAGATAACAAATTGAATTTCTAAAGTGAAAGCCACTTGGTACCAAAGGTACATATAAATTCAAGCTTAGAATACAATAAGTTCTACTGAACTTAGGAGTTGTGTGTAGAGGGTTTAGCACACCTTGACTACAACTCAAGAAAGGGTTTAGTAGGCCACACCTAGAGTAGGTAGATACACCACTATCACTACACTAGAAATGTCTTTAGGTTCAGGTGCCCATAAGGCTCTGGAAGGACCCCAAAGGGTTCCAGCCGACAAATATGATCATCTCTCCTTTGCTGATCTTAGGGAGATGTGCACCTCTAGGAAACTTAAGACAAACAAAGGTGCCAATACTCAACGCCTCAGGGAGATCCTGCTCCTAGCAGACTTTAAGCAGACCTTAGGGTCTGATGGGGTAAATAGGTTGGGTGGGCACCCCTCAGAAGAGGACCCTCCTAGAGAGGACTCTGATGAGGACCAGGAAGAGGATGATGATCCTGACCTGGAAGAACCAGAGCACTCACAACATGGAGGTGATGGCCCAAAAGGCACTCTCTCCATCCCTAAAGGGAGAGTGGTGGATCCAAGTAGAAGGAACAGATCCCCCTCAGGGGGTCCAACCATTCTAGGAGATCCAAAAGGACCTCTGCCTCTCCTCAGAGGAGAGAATCCTCCCAAGAGAGGAAATGCAGACTGATCCAGTTTGAGCAGGCAAAGCTACAGCTCAGGAGAGAACAGTTAGCATTAGACAGGGAGTCCCTGGAGCTTCAGAAAGCTTCAAGAAAGTGGGGTCTAGAGACCTCTGGTGGCAGTAATGAAACCCTAGAGTTAGAGAGAAAGTCCCTGACAATAGGAACCTCCACAAGATTGTGCCCCCCTATAAGACAGGGGATGACATCCACAAATGGATCTCTGCTCTTGAGAAGGCCTGTAAAGTACAAAGGGTCCCAGTAGAGCAGTGGGCAGCAATCCTGTGGCTCTCCTTTGCAGACAAAGGTAGAGACAAGCTCCTCTCTGTAAGAGAAGAGGATGCAGATGATTACTATATCTTGAGAGATGCATTAATAGATGGGTTTGGCTTAACCACTGATCAATACGGACTTAAGTTCAGAGACACCCAAAAAGCACAGGATCAAGATTGGGTAGACGTTGTTGATTGTGCTACCAAGGCATTGGAAGGTTGGTTAAATGGCAGTAAAGTAAATGATTACCAAGGATTGTATAATCTCATAATGAGGGAGAAGATTCTTAATAATTGTCAGAACCAACTCTTACACCAGCACCTGGTGGACTCTGATCTGACCTCTCCCCAAGAATTGGGAAAGAAGGCAGACAAATGGGTCAGAGCCAGGATCAGGCCCAAGAACCAAGGTGGTGACCAGAAGAAAGATTCTACCAAGCCCAAAGAGAAAGGTGGGAATAATAAAACCGAAAAGTCCTCTGAAGGGCCCCAAAAACCCAGTGCTGGCGGTGGGTCCCAAAATCATTCCTCTACTAACAAGAAACCATATTGCCATGTGTATAAGCAACCTGGACACTGGAAAACTGACTCCAGCTGTCCAAAGAATGGCAATAAAGAAAATGTTCCTCCCATTGCAGCTCCAACACCTCCTGTTACTACTAGTAGTAATCCCCCAGGTGGTGGGAGTGCACCCAAAAATTTAGTTGGGCTTTCTTGGGGAACACAGGTGGACTCTGGCCTAACCAGGTCCCCTACACAAGCAACTCTAGTCTGTGATGGTGGCTTGGGGTTTGCCAACTTTACCATGGATCCCAATATCTTGGGCAGGTACAGACAAGAGCCCAAGATCAATGGTCAGAAGGCTGTGGCCTACAAGGACACAGGGGTAAGTGTCACCATGGTGACCAAGAGGCTAGTGCCCCTAGAACAGCTTTTACCTGGGTTTAGCTACCAGGTGTCCAACATAGATGGAATTAGGACAGACCATCCCATGGCAGTGGTAAATCTCAGCTGGGGAGGGATCACTGGCCCAAAGAGAGTGGCAGTGTCCCCAACCTTGCCTGTAGATTGTCTACTGGGGAATGATCTGGAAATCTCAGCCTGGGCTGAGGTAGATCACAAGGCCCACTTGAAAATGGTAGGCATCCCTGAGAGAGTGGATGAGACCTTAAAGGCCTCACCTCCACCCCAGGAGAAAGTAAAAAGAGTGCAGCCTGAAATTATGGATCACTCCACCCAAACAGAGAGCATAGGGGGAAAGGAACAGTCCTCCCCCCACCAGACTAAAGGTGAGGGTCAAGTTTCTCAGGGAACTGATCCTGCCCCTTGTGAAGTAACTGTCCCAGAAGTGGACAGGCCTGGCCTGGCCACCTCTCTGATGGCAGGGGATCCTTACAAGGTGGTACCCAGTCTGGAGCAGGTATCCTGCCCCTCTCTACCCTGCCTCAGTCAGCCCAGGGCTGCAGAGGTCAGGGAGGTCATTGGCCCCTAATGGGCCCCTGCCCAGAGGAACCCCCTCATCAGCAGATCAGGGACACCCAGCAGAATAGTTTTAGCCAGGTGAATATTCCTCTACAAACTGAGGGATCCCCCTTACCCCTAGGTATAGCTACCCCTCACATGGATGTTGTTGGGCACAGGGAAACCTGGGGCATAATTGCCCCAAACCTTCCAGTGCCCTCCACTATTCCAACCAAAGGGATCCAACCCCCAGCTGTAGGCAGACAGAGGTTGACCCTTAGGGCCAGATATGACACAGTCATGGGCAGAAAGGCTTCCATGGTGACCAGTGACCTGAGGAGGTTGAGACCACCCCAAATAGGGCCTCACTTCCAGACTCAGACACCCCACCAGCCCACCTCTGTACCAAAAACCAATACAGGTAATTCCCCTAGACTTTGGAGAAACTCTAGAACCCCTTGGGGTAGGATTTCCCAAGTGGACCATGAGACAGGGAGCAACCATGCTAGTGCAGGTTCTTCCTTATATGGCCACTCAGGAAATAAAGGCTTATCTGGACAAGGTTAGCCTTATCTCCTTTTGTTTGGGGGGGGGGGGTTATGTAGGAAGGTGGAATCTGACTAATGGTTGCCCCCAACTTTTTGCCTGGTATCTGAGCAGTCTGGGAGGTCTCCCAGTGGTACCTTGGAACTCTCGTGGTAGTGGTCTCCCAGACTGCTCAGGGTCCAGCTCGAGGTCTCGACGGATAGAGCGGTGCCTCCTATACCGAGCAATCTGCCGGGTGAGGTGAGGCTTTTCTCCCACAGAACGTTGGGAAAGAAGAAGAGGTGATTACACCTAATCCAAGCATAAACCATGCTAGTCTGGTAGGGTGGCTATGGCCACATAACATTTTTTCACGAGAATTTTTTATTTGATTTACACCACTGTGCACCAAATTGATCCTGCAGTAGCTTTTTTTGACATCATTATTATTAGGTCCTGAAGAAAGCCGGGTGAAACAACCAGATCGGCTGAAACATGTCGACCTAGACAGACCAAGTCAGGAAGTAGTCATATATAAGTTTTTGACTAATTTGTTTTTTTTAGACATGACACCTGGTCAATCCACATTAAACAGATTTTTTGACCACGTAGTCATTTTTAAAACACTATCACACTATCGCACTGCACTTTTTGTATTCTTTGAAATATTGTTGCACACTTTTGGCAGGAGATTTCCTTTGTTGGGGATCATTGGGACGGGTACCCAGTAGAGCCGGGTGGCTCAAGAGAGTAGGGGCCCTGACTCTGATCCTCGAGGGTCTTACATGACGAAGCTCCGCCATTAAGGGTGGCCCGATAGACTCTTAAATCTTCCTGCCGAGTGATGCAGTAATGCTTTAATGTTTTGACGTAAGGGGCAGCACATACAGCATCATGCGGCATTTTGTTTACTTTTCGACTTAGGACCTTCTGTTAGTGTTTGTAGCCTATATCCCACCCCATTACAACACACGTACTCCCATAGGTCACTCCTATAGCAGGCCTTGCTAATCCTACAGGGCAGGGTGCTGAGATATGTGTGAGGGGGGACCCCTACCGGAGTAGGGCCTCTCTGCAACCCTCGTAAAATCATTGCTGGGTTGTTTGTAGTGTAGCCATACCATATACTCTTAACCGCATTATAAGTCTATCGCGATAGTGTGATAACTTGAGAATGGCTACACAGAACCATATCGTGTTTGGTGTCAAACATGTAGGAATCATACCCCCAGTCCAGCCATGGGCATGAGGGTACGATTCCCCCCTGCTAGAGGGGCAATATGTGAAAGGCAGCAGAATTGAGACACCAATTTAAAAGTGCACATGTAGTACAAAATGGCTACTACCCGCCACCCACACGACTCTGGCTGGCTGTTGCTGGGGAAAACCCCAGCCTCGCCAGCTGGACAATAGGGCTCCTGTGGCAGGGAGGTGCTAGCATCTCCCCAGACAGGATAATGTGGATTGGAACAGGGTGGGTGCACCAAATGTCCTTTCAGAGTTGCACGTAGGCAGCTGCAGAGCCCTCATTCTGCATACATCGCTTGGATCCGGTTCAGGGGCATCCTGCCCCTAGCCCAGGCGGGAAACACACAAAGGGGAGAGGGTGTAGCCACCCTTTCCCGCCTCCCCACTCATTGGTGGACACTACTCTGGACACTCCCCTAATCTTGGGGATAAAGGTGAATAACTTGGCCCCAGAGCCTCAGATTAATCTTGAACTTTACAGTCTTGACCTTCGACTTGCTGCTGCCCAGCTGACAGAAGAAATCTCCCTTGGGATAAAGGAGTTATCCCCCGGCTTGGCAGGCACCTGAAACACTACAAGTGACCCGGTTGGAACCTCGCTGCTCCTACGGATTTCAACGACTTCCAGCACCCTTGAGGTGGGTTTCCAGCACATCCCAGAGGCCAGTGAGTGTGCTCAATGAGTTTGGGCACCGTGAACCACGTGGGTGCCGAGATCCCCAATACCCCAGGACACCAGCCACCTCTTGCGTAGCACACGACCCTGACCAGTGGGGAAGTTGTGCTTTGGCCCATTTTCGAGCCAACCACCCTACAGCAATTGTGCCAAAGACCAGTGCCCTAGCCCCCTCCGGTGGCCCGTGGGTGCCCTTTTACGCACTCCAAATTGACGCCTCCCGCGGTCCCTTGTCTCTCGACTTGTGGGCCCTAGCGGAGGTCTATTTCTACAATGAAGAGTTCCCCTGGTTGCTCCAGGCCTGCTCTACAGTCTCTCCAAAGGAGACCTCTCCCAGACCTTGTGGGTCTGTACTGTAACAGATTTGTTTATCTTTTGTGGGTTGCGGTTGCCAACGCTTAGTGGATCCAATCCGGACACTAACACCGCAGCGACCCTCATCCGACGTGGGACAGTCGCCCTCCAGAAGCCCGTGACTGCAGATCCAAGCTACACCACTTCGCACCTGAAGCACCCGACATCGAAGGGCTCTTTGCTTTGAGCCTCCTGGTCACTTTGCCGTGACCCAGACTCTGTCCCCTCTGCTTTCAGGTTCTTCTCTACAATCTTCACATCTTTGATCTTCACGGCATCATTGACGCTTTTGGCTAGCAGCACTTTTGAACATTTTCCTATAGAAAATCAGCCCGCGACCCGACACCAGACTCGACCTATGCACCCGGCTTCTCTGGGGCAGGTAACAGTGGTACCTCGGTACTCTCGTGGTAGTGGGCTCCTCAAAAGCTTAAGTCTAAAGTTTTAACTTTGTACTTCCGCTAGAAGTGACTTTAATCTGTGTAATTTCAACCACGACATTCTCCATAGACTATAATAGAGATCCCGATAGCAGCTATTTCCACTGCACGCGCCTCCTGTGGGTCCCCTTCCTCATAACCTGGGGTGGATTCTAAAGGGGCCAGTGATCCTAAATGCCCTAGGCATTGTCTGTAGAATTGTCGTGGTTCTTATACCACTTTTTTGATATATGGTTTGGTCCCCCCCTGGGGCCCTGTGATTCCTGTGCTATTTATTGTGTTTATAAATGCTTGTTTGAATTTTAACTTTGCCACTAGCCTCATAAAGAGACTGTGGGATTCTGTCTAGAATAAATACATATATTTTATATATATACCTGTGTGGGCTACTCTTTCATTTGGTTATTCAAGAGGTTATTATGGTAAAACAATAAGCTTAACACTCCTTCAAGACTTAGGCTGAAGGCTGCTCTCCACAGCTACCACTAGGATAGCTTTCTTTAAAGGTTGTCTTAAACCTATCATCAATAAGAGTCGAATTGGACTGGTGCAAGGTGTCCCTATAACTTGGAGACAGCATATGCCAGGCCAACTTCTCACAAGCATACAGTAAAAAAAGTGTTAAACAAAAGATTAAGGTGTTGCAAGGACTAGACCCTTGCAGAGTGAGAAAAAATACTGGTTTGAAAGGTCATTCTCTGGCTTGTCTTTCTAGGAAAGTTTGTCAAACTTTTTTTCACCATTTCAGGATGTTGGCAGTACATCATACTCAAATGCGGAAGTTAGTGAGAAGACTGTATTATGCAAAAAGTACAGCACTTAAGTTAAATGAGTTGAACAGTGCTCTTTTGCGTGGGTCAGAATCAGATGTGAAGAAGGTTTGTGATGATATTGAGTTTTGTTACTTTGGTCCTCAGCAAGAGAGTGCAGAAACTGACACATTAGTAGAACAAAATGTTAAAGACAATGTAAAACCCATGATTACAAAAAATTTTGAAGATCAAATCACAAAGTTTAAGGTAATTTCAGGTAAAAGACCAAATGTTTCTTGTATTTGTTGTCGGCGAACTCACTATAGAAATCAGACTAGGAGTGTCAATCTGTATTTAATAAGTGAAACAGAAAATAATGATAAGTGGAAGGAATTTGCAACGTATTTGTTGGTAGAGGATTGTTTTGATTTGGGATCTGAGCAGCGTATTTGCAAATATTGTTATAACAAATTAGATGAGAAAAAAATGCCTGCTAGAGCTGTTCATAATAATCTAGAGTTGGTTGCTATTCCTCCAGAGCTGATAGATTTAAATACCTATGAGTCTACTCTCATTCAATGTGTGCACCCGTTTCAGGCTATTGTTCATATGGAGCCTAAAACAGGTAAATTGCCTCCATCAGACTTACAAAGAGGATTGAAAGGAAGAGTTGTGTATTTACTGTTAGATTTAAAGAAAAACATTGAAACTATTGCTGTAGACCATGCAGAAAATGAACCACTAGTCATTCTAGTTAATGGTGTTCCTACTAAGAATAAGAAAATCTGGCAAGAGTTAGTGGATGTTAGAAAAGTGCAAAAGGCAACATTGTATCTGATAAAAAATAATGAGTACTATAGAAATGTGTTTGTAGGAGAAGAATAAATAGATTTAGCAAAAGATACTGAAACATTAAGTGGAGAAATCTATGAACATTACAGTGTACATCCACTGCATTCCAAAGAAGTGATGGGGAATACGATTGAGTTGTTCCAAATGAAAAAAGCAATATGAAGTCTCTATGAAGTGCTGCAAAACTACACTTTTAAACGGAATATTATAGAGAACATCAATGATGGAAAATATGCAGTGATTGGTTCCGAAGGATGTGTGGTGAAACAAAGGAAAGGAAATTTAATTAATCACAGGAAACTGAGTTGTGACACTGCTGATAAAAGGGAATTTTACTATTTAGCCCTTTTGCAAATGTTCAAACCATGGCGTTCAGAACGGGAATTACTTGGAGATTTTCAGAGCTAAGAAGATTCATTTAATGCTTGTAAAGATAGCATACAATGCAGTGCTTTTGCAAATTATGTGAAAATGTTGAATGATGAAATTGATCAAGAAGCTTCAATTGCAGCTGAGATTGCTAGAGACAGTTCTCAAGACAGTCAAAGTACTGCTGCACTGAGTCAAGATCCACTAGGACAACCAATTGTTGAAAATGAAGCAGCAATTGCCATGAATGAGGTGGAAACAGCAATGCATCAAGCTCAAGAAGATGTAATGCAGTTAGGAAACTTGGAAGAACAACTAAATGTTGAACAGAAACAAATATATCCGCAAGTGAAAGAACAGATTGACCATGGATTACTTCATGAAAAGAAAGAGTGCTCATGTACATCATTTCAACCTATCCGAATATATGTGAGTGGTCAAGCTGGAACAGGAAAACGTTTCTTAATTAAAGTAATTACAAGTTATCTGCAGAAATCAACTGAGTCGCATATGTCTTGTGTTGTCACTGCTCCAACTGGGTTGGCAGCACATAACATTAAAGGAATTACTTTACATCGTTTACTAATGCTACCAGTAGAGCATGAGAACAAATTGGAATACCACAAGCTATCTGGAGAAGCTTGTTGTGAAGTTTCAAGAGTTCTGAAGAAAATGAACCTTCTCATTATTGATGAGGTAAGCATGGTCTCAAACCTGAAGCTTGCCTTTGTGCAACTAAGAATGCAGCGAATTCTTAAAACAGAGTATGACATGTTATTTGGAGGAAATCACGTCATAGTTTTTGGAGATCTACTGCAACTGTAAACGGTAAAAGGACAACCAGTATTTAAAACCCTTGCGCATGAAGATACCAGAAAGTCTCTGGGTAGAGTTGTAAACGTGAATATTTAGACATATTTTGAATACAAAGAACTGACGAAAAATATGCGACAGGCAAATGATGCTAAATATGGAAGTATTCTTCAAGATATAAGAATTGGACTTCTGACAGAACATGGCAAACAAGCTTTGCAGTGTCGATTACTTTCCAATTTGTTTCCAAATGAAAATGTAGTTCCTGAGAAAGTATACATGAATATTGCAGAAAATAAATGAGTGATCTGCTTAATGCCAACACTGCGCGAGTGTTCTATATTCAACGAAGAACTATTGAAACTGGAAAATGAAGAAATTATAAAAATGGAAGCCATTGATGAAACAGAGCATGAAGGAACCACTATTATTTTGACAGGAAAATTTAAAACAAAACTGGATTCTTTAGAAAAAAAGATATCTAAAACGGCTGGTTTAGAAAAAACTCTATATGCATGTATAAACTGTCGGGTAATTTTAAGGCATAATTTGGATGTAGAAAAAGGTTTAGTTAATGAAGCAATGGGTAAAGTGGTGGATTTTGTTAATTATCAGAAAAAAGAAGGAATTTAATTTAAAAAAATTAAATTTGATCAGATTGAAGAAGTTAAAGAAATTGGTCATTGTTCAGTTCGTTTTTTGCTTGTTAAAGATTTATATGTCCGTCGGAACCAATTTCCATTTTCTTTGGCATACGTAGTGACTATTCATAAATCTCAAGGATTAAGTGTAGACAGCTCATTGGTGAACATTGGATCTACCGTGTCTAAAGAGGGTATGGCATATGTTGCTTTGTCGCGAGTCAGAACATTATCTGGTTTGTTTTTGATTGATTTTGATGACACAAAGGTTACTGCAGATGCAAACTGTGTAAATGAGTATAATAGGTTAAGAAGGGCGTATGCTCCCAATGTAGGTCAATATCCTGTATTTGAAAAGCGTGTGGTTGGTCGAAAAAGAAGGTATGAGAATACCTGTACTGAAGGTGTAGAGAAGGGAAAAGAACAAGATAATGTTGTGATTGCAAGTAAAAAGAAAAAGGACACTATTGAAGAGATTGTTGGTTATCAGTTTGAAAATAGTTCAGGTGTCAACTGCTATGCTAATGTAGTGGTCAATGTTGTTTTTTATCTTGAAGGTTTGCAAGATCAAATTATGCAGAATCGGGAAAAAAGATTTTGTTCCTTGTTGCAAAATTGATACAAGTAAAATACAAACTGTTTCAGATGTTCGTAATCTTTTGGATGTGTGTTCTGGTTCTACACAATTTACGCAAAATGTCCAAGATGCTCAGGAATTTTTAATGTATATGCTTACCATTGACCACCAGTGTTAAATTGTTGTTTATTTTTTTTCCTAAAGTTCACTATTTTGTTAATCCTGTTCCCTTTTTTGTTTAAAAAATAAATAAATCACAAAATCGTTGAAAAAAGCACAAAAATATATAAAACAAAAAAGAAGAAAAAAAAGTTATTGTCAGAACTAACTTCTCTGTTTAAAAAAGAACTATATTTGTATGATAGTGTGTGAAAGTTTAGATGAATGTATATGTAGTGCATAATTGACTGAACGAATGCATTAGTAGTGTATGGTGAATGTATAAGTGCAGAACTATGAGGAAGTGCTGCAGTATCACACAGTAACGTGTTTAACTGCAGTGTGCTGTAGTACTTCCAAAGCACAAGGATGCAACATATGTACATAAATATGTTGCACATCTTTGCTTCTCTCTGCACGGCTGCTTAAACTGCAGCCATATGGTGACACAGGCACCCTTGCACCATGGTGCAAGGATATCTGTGTCATGTGGTGTTTGTTTTTGTGCAGGAAGAAACACCTTCCTGCACAAAAACAATCAGTAAAGGTATTTTTCTCCTTCAATGTATGCTGAGCATTTTAGCATGTATTGAAGGTTAAAAAATTAGGAGAAATTAAAACAATTCTCCTTGTTGTGCTTTGCTGCACCAATTGGAGAATGGTGCAGCATTCACACGCATGTGCAGATTTATTATTTTCGATAAATATGGAGATGTGTCTTGTTCTATGAGTATTCTGTGCAATCACGCATTGCAACACTTAGAGAACACCCTTTCAACGCAAAGTGGTGTGCATGATGAGGTCATATTTACATTGAGAAAAAAAGGTACACAGAGTGCCTTTTCCTCTATTTGTAAATATAAAAGAGTGTCTTGCGCTATAACTATGTTACAAAAAGTAACATATTTCTGTTTGGAATATTACTTGTGAATGATAGGAGGTAAGCACCAATGTTTGTCTGCAAAGATGCTCAAAGAAGAATGATTGAAATGATTGCAGTCCTTCAATACGTAGAATGGGAATTATTATGAAGCACTCAAATCAGTTTTTTGGGAGGTCATATGATATCCTATGACAGAGAGATTACAAAACTACATAGGTATAAACAGGCTGTTTTGAAAAACATATTAAAACTTTGTAGCTTCTTACAGATCTGCCCATTGTGCATATTAATACTTAGTTAAACTTACCTTCACAGTATTAGAAATAAAAATGGTACACATTTTTCCAGTTGTTTTTTGTAATGTAAATTGTGGTAAATTGCTTATTTTAGAATTAGGATCTGTGAAATAAAGTAAAAATAGTTATAACATGTAATAATACATTTTTAACAACACAGAATAATTTAAACAAAGTGATTTGTTTACCTTTTTTGCTGTTCTCAGAATATATTGGAATTCACTAGAAATAGTGATTTCAATCGTACTCATCACATAACAGTGGGCAAAAAAACACAATCAAAAAGATTGTTTAAAAAAAACCAACATGCTATTCTCAGTAAAATACCAGAAAATACAAATCACACATATATAACATGCTTATTGCTAACAACATTTTATAACTTCAATTTATAAAAACTGTAAATGTTGTCGCTTTAAAATATTCACCGAGTCAATGAGTAAGAAAAAGTCCATAATTCAAACATATACCTTTCCTTGAGGCCAAATGTTATTTTTGCACTGTTTTTTATGTAAATTGTCCAATAGTAATCCTAATAAATTATAATAATAAATTCCTCTGTGAGTGAATTATCTTCCTAAAACTTTGGCTTTAAAAATATTAGGTAGAAATTTGGTAATTCACTAGACAAACGTTGTTTGAAAACCAACTGGGCATCATTACAAAGTGTCCAGCCTTTGTCACATTTTAGATAGGCAGTGTAATGTCCAGATGTTGTGGAAGGACCATCTTGGAAAATTATTGCAATTGCTACAAAAGTCCTTCCTGATATTGATAGTTGTGTTGCTACAAATTGCTTAATTAAAGCATCCAATTTTCTTCCATCAGCTGTACAACGTTGCATCATTAAAATTATATATTGTCCATATTTTTTAAAAAAATAATGTGGATAGTTATGTTATGTTATGTTATTTATTTGTTAAAGCGCAAACAGCTGCCCCAGCAACGGAGCGTCCCGGCGCTGACCTAACCAGTACCTGAGGGGAGGGGGGACCAACAGAGGAATTAGATGACAGAGAAGAGATGGGTTTTGAGTTCCTTTCGGAAAGCGATCAGATTGGTTTGGGTACGGTTGTGCAGAGGTAGGGAGTTCCATAGCTTAGCCCCTAAGACTTTGAAGGAACGTCCACCCTGTCTGCAGAGCTTAGTTCGGGGGACCATCACGAGGTGTTGTCCCAGTGAGCGCAAGTTGCGCTGGGGCGTGTATGGTACCAGAAGCGGGCGCAGGAGTTCAGGACAATCAGAGTTGAGAATTTTAAATGCCATGGTCAGGGTTTTAAAGTGGATCCGAGATTCAATTGGCAGCCAGTGCAAATTACGGATGGTGGCTCTGGCAGAGCACCTACGTGGGAGACCAACCACTGCTCTGGCGGCCGAGTTCTGGATACGTTGCAGTCTTGCTAGTTCAGCTTTGTTTGCCCCCAAGAGTAAGACATTGGCATAATCCAGCCGGGCAAGAATCATAGATTGTATAATGAGTTGGCGGGTTTTGGAGTCAAAGAATCCAAGTATGGGGTTGAGGCTCCTCATGAGACCCACACACGTAGCTGCCACTTTCTTCGTGTGGGACTGAAAGCTAAGTGAGGGGTCGAGCCAGACACCTAGGTTTTTGACGACATCTTTTGGCACGGGGGTGGGGCCAAGCACAGAGGGCCACCAATGATGGTTCCAAAGGGTGGGGTTTTTTCCCAGGAGGAGGACCTCCGTTTTCCCGGCATTTAGCTGCAAGCAGTTGAGTGTCATCCACCTAGCAACTGCTGCGAGGCCATTTCTGAATTTGGTTGCCGAAGGTGATGGACCTTCTGAGAGTGTGATGACCAGCTGTGTGTCGTCAGCGTACGACACCAGCGTAAGGTCCCACTCTTTTGCCACCACTGCGAGAGGCTGAACGTATAGGTTAAATAGGGATGGGCTAAGCGCCGACCCCTGGGGGACCCCTTGCCCGATGGAGTGGGGTTGAGAGATGTAGGGTGGGGCTGAAACTTGAAAGGACCTGTCTTTTAAGAAGGACTGGAACCATTCAAGGGCTAATTCGTCAATCCCAATGGCCTCAAGTCGTTTCAGCAAGATGTTGTGTGAGACCGTGTCAAAGGCCGCGCTGAGATCCAACAGGATCAGCGCGGCACTTTGACCGGCGTCTAGGATACCTCGAAGGTGCTCCGTAGTGGTCAGCAGAGCCGACTCAGTGCTGTGACCTGGCCTGAAGCCGTTTTGGGAAGGGTCCAGGACATGGTTTTGCTGCATGTGATGGGATAGTATTTTGTTGACATGAGCTTCAGCCAGTTTTGACGTCCAGGGGAGCAGTGAAATAGGCCGGAAATTTTCTGGTTTATTGGGGTCCAGTGTGGGTTTTTTGTTGATGGGTGAAACCCAAGCAGATTTCCAACAAGTGGGGACCACCGCTGAGGAAAAGGAGAGATTGAGTAGTTTGGCAAGCGGGGGGAGGAAGAAGTCAAGTGATTCCAAGAATTTGGACGGTCGCATGGGGTCTGCTGGGGAACCAGACTTGACCTGTCTACATAGTTTAGAAAGGTCGTCGAGGGATGTGTCGGGTATTCTTAGCAGTTTTGATGTCTCTGCCGTCGGATGGGGGGTGTTAGTGGGCGTAGCATCATCTTGTGGAAAGGACGCGTAGATCTTCCTCACCTTTTCATTAAAAAAGGTGGCAAGGTCCTCGCATTGTTTCAGGGAGGTGATGCAAGAGCCTGGATTGGGGATTTTCTGGAGATTTTGGACTAAGTTGAAAATGGTTTTGGTGGGATTGGAGCTGCGTTCGATTTCCTTTGCGTAGAAGGAGGCTCGAGTAGTGCGAATCGCCTTGTGGTAGGTGCGAAGTTTAGATAGGTAAAGGGTTTTGCTAGAGTCTAAGTAGTCTTTCCTCCACTCGCGTTCGGCTTTTTTGCACTCTTTCCGTAATGTTTTGAGTGAGTCATTGTACCATGGGTTAGAGGGGGAACTGCGGGTTTTAGTCCATTTGGGCGGAATTAAGGCGTCAAGCCCTGTGACTATCCATTCGTGGAAGGCGGCGTATACTGTATTAATATCCCTATTCTTATCAGGGAGGTGGAATTCTCCTAGGTGGTTGATGAGGTCTCCGGAGACGAGTTTGTGCCATGGTCGTTTGTGGCTGGAGTTGGCCGCAACTTTGGGGGGCGGTTTTTTTGCCATAATGGTTAATTTAACAAGAAAGTGATCAGTCCAGCCCATGGGTTC
Organism: Triturus cristatus; assembly: GCF_964204655.1. Lineage (NCBI taxonomy): Eukaryota > Metazoa > Chordata > Amphibia > Caudata > Salamandridae > Triturus > Triturus cristatus. The sequence continues at coordinate 369,887,787 of NC_140584.1, read as the reverse complement.
AGGGGGATCAGCCGTGACTTCTGATAAATTAGAGAAAACGGGATCCAGTATGTGCCCAGCAATGTGGGTGGGGGAATGAACCAAGGAGTTTAACTGCAAGGCCGTGATGTCGGCTAGCAGGTTTTTGATAATGGGGTCAGTGGTGGAGTCGAAGTGGAGATTGAGATCACCCAAGATGGTGAAGTTGGGGGAAGAGACTGCCAAGGTGTGAGCAAGTTCCAAGAGTTCCTCAATGAATCTGGCGGAGGGGCCAGGAGGCCGATAGATGTAAAGGCCAGAGAGAGTGAATTGCGGGCAAGTGGCAATCTTGAAGCGTGCGCATTCGCAGCCCCAGATTTCTTCTTTGATGAAGGAGCAGTTGTATGTGGTTCGGTATACAACGGCTATTCCACCGCCCCTAGAGTCTCTATTAACCAGTTTCATGGAGAAACCGTTAGGCAGCGTGAGATTTAAAATGCTGGTTTGGTCGTTATGGAGCCAGGTTTCACATATGAACAGAATATCTGGGTTTTCGTCCGTAATGAGAGTGTTGACTTCTGCATGGTGCTTTACGGGAGATCTGACATTCAATTGCAGAACCCGGAGGGAAGGCAGCTTAGGTATTGCTGCTGTACCACTTACCAGGCTGGGCAGGGGCGTAGCAAAATTGCAGGACTCACAATGAAGTGCAGTTTGTCCGAGGCGACCTTCGAGCTTGTTGCATCTAGTTTTGTCCTTTAATGAAAGGAGATGGTCTCTGTCAAAGCTGAAACGAAGTGGGGGATTTTGTGCAGGGGGACTGGCGAGAGGCGATGTCTTGGCGATGACGGGCGCAGACAGGCTTGCCTTAGGCGCGCCTTCGGCGCGCAAACGGCGCTCCCGCTGCGCTCGTCCGCTGCTTCCTGTACGTGCACATTTATTCCTGAAAAGAGTGGGCGTGGCCTCACCGGGGGCGTGGTCAGCGCGCACGCCTGCCCAGATGGCGGCCGCTTTGTTTGTAGAGTTGCGTGGAAGTAACAGCGCGACTACAGCTATATCGCCAGCTGTGCGCTCAAGGTCAGGTGACTGGTAGGATGCCAGCCGTGTTTAAAAACACAGTACGTGATAACATTTCTGATTTACATTGGCTGCACTCCATGTTTTGATTTGCAGGTTTAACTAATTTATTGAAAGACACTGATTTACAGTCCGGTAATGGTAAATATAGAAATCTTTCAGTGTCAACATTAGTGCTAGATGTATACATACAATTTTCACAATGATGTTCCCATTTGTAACAAAGGCCAAAAATATTTTCTATTTCTACACCTTCATTTTCAAAAATGGTAAACATATACATTAAAAATTCCTGAGCATCTTGTTGGATATTTTGCGTAAATTGTGTAGAACCAGAACACACATCCAAAAGATTACGAACATCTGAAACAGTTTGTATTTTACTTGTATCTGTTCTCAATTTTTCATAAACAGAATGCAACAAGGAACAAAATCTTTTTTCCCAATCCTGCATAATTTGTTCTTGCAAACCTTCAAGATAAAAACAACATTGACCACTTCATTAGCATAGCAGTTGACACCAGAACTATTTTCAAACTGATAACCAACAATCTCTTCAATAGTGTCCTTTTTCTTTTTACTTGCAATCACAACATTATCTTGTTCTTTTCCCTTCTCTACACCTTCAGTACAGGTATTCTCATACCTTCTTTTTCGACCAACCACACGCTTTTCAAATACAGGATATTGACCTACATTGGGAGCATACGCCCTTCTTAAACTATTATACTCTTTTACACAGTTTGCATCTGCAGTAACCTTTGTGTCATCAAAATCAATCAAAAACAAACCAGATAATGTTCTGACTCGCGACAAAGCAACATATGCCATACCCTCTTTAGACACGGTAGATCCAATGTTCACCAATGAACTGTCTACACTTAATCCTTGAGATTTATGAATAGTCACTGCGTATGCTAGAGAAAATGGAAATTGTTTCCGACGGACATATAAATCTTTAACAAGCAAAAAACGAACTGAACAACGACAAATTTCTTTAACTTCTTCAATCTGATCAAATTTAATTTTAAAAAATTCAATTCCTTCTTTTTTCTGATAATTAACAAAATCCACCACTTTACCCATTGCTTCATTAACTAAATCTTTTTCTACAACCAAATTATGCCTTAACATTACCCGACAGTTTATACATGCATATAGAGTCTTTTCTAAACCAGCCGTTTTAGATATCTTTTTTTCTAAAGAATCCAGTTTTGTTTTCAATTTTCCTGTCAAAATAATAGTGATTCCTTCATGCTCTGTTTTATCAATGGCTTCCATTTTTATAATTTCTTCATTTTCCAGTTTCAATAGTTCTTCGTTGAATATAGAACACTCGCACAGTGTTGGCATTAAGCAGATCACTCATTTATTTTCTGCAATTTTCATGTATACTTTCTCAGGAACTACATTTTCATTTGGAAACAAATTGGAAAGTAATCGACACTGCAAAGTTTGTTTGCCATGTTCTGTCAGAAGTCCAATTCTTATATCTTGAAGAATACTTCCATATTCAGCATTATTTGCCTGTCGCATATTTTTCGTCAGTTCTTTGTATTCAAAATATGTCCAAATATTCACGTTTCCAACTCTACCCAGAGTCTTTCTGGTATCTTCATGCGCAAGTGTTTTAAATACTCGTTTACTGTTTACAGTTGCAGTAGATCTCCAAAAACTATGACGTGATTTCCTCCAAATAACACGTCATACTCTGTTTTAAGAATTTGCTGCATTCTTAGTTACACAAAGGCAAGCATCAAGTTTGAGACCATGCTTACCTCATCAATTTATTTTATTTTATTTATTTTGAAAGTTTTATATAGCGCGAATAAGACTCTTGCGAGTAACAGAGCGCTTTACAGGTCATAAGTGCAGACCTGAAAGTCAAAAAGATTAAGCTAAAAATAGGGACAACTGAAGAGAGGGAAAACAGAATGCGTTAAACACAAAATACAGAAAAACGTTAGAGTTTTTTTTTTTTTTTTTTAATGTTTTTATTGAAATTAGACAAATCAAATAATACAGATTTTGCGGCTGTGCGATACACAAATGACCAATCAGTAGCAGCATTGTGACATTTCCGGTCCTGAAATAAACAATACCACATCATGAATGCAACCGACAACAAGACCCCATCTACCAATCCATCATCAACATCTGCCCGGACCTGAACCAGGGGGATCCCTGACCCGTGAGCTATCTCCAGGGTACTAAAGACGTCCCCCTCCCCTGCCCTCATTTCTAACATGGGAAAACGCCACTCGGTGTACAGTACCCGACCCCAGGAGCTTAATATCCCCGTTTCGCCACCCCAGCAGGACCCATACATCTTCGTAATAGTGGGTTGGTACGACCTACCCCACTCCAGTGGGAGCTATTCCGGGATTTGGGGATGGCGGGGTCGAGCCAGGTAAACCTGCAATGTATGTTTTATAAGGGCCCCAGATGTCCCTAGGACGCGCTATCGTTGGGAGGAGACTAGAGTAGAGCTCGCTATTCGTGCTGCAGAAAGCCATGGCGGTAAGCCATGTCTTGGACGTGGGAGCTGTCTTCCTCCCCCAGTGCTTTGCTATCTCCCGCTTGGCCAGAAGAAGCCCTAGAGAGGCCAGTTTACGGACATTCTTTGGGAAATTGACCGTGTAACCCAACAGTGCGACCTCAGGAGTGGGAATGAGTGTAAGCCCTAGCATCTCTTCTAGGATCTTGTGAACCTGAGCCCAGAACGTCTGCAGTCTCGGACACGTCCAGGCCATGTGTGCAAAATCGGCATGTGGTGCAGCGCATTTCCAGCAGGCGTGCGGCCGCGCGGGATCAATGGCATGGAGTCTAACCGGGGTCATATACCAACGGCGTAGGAATTTATAATGTAGGAGTTTGTGACGGCTATTCAATGACACTGTGTCGGTGACCTTGCAACATGCCGTCCATTGTTCGTCCGTGATAGGCCTACCCAGGTCCGTCCCCCACTCCTCCCGCGCACGATCGTCCGCACAGGGGACCCGCGCCGCGCACGCCCTGTACAGCTTGGAAACAATATGTGCCCCCGTATCGGCGTCAATCAGGATGGTGAGAGGTTCAAGGGAGGCCGGCTCGAGGGGGAATCCCTGAATCTCCGCCCGGGCGGCGCAATAGAGCCGGCGAAGAACGAACCGGTCCATGAATGTAGCGTCACTTAATCGCGCGTCCTCTGACACAGAGAAAATGTGCCCACCCGGGTACAGGTCCCCGATCCTGGTGAGGTCAAATTTCGTCAACGTTCGTCGCACTAGTGCTTCATCCGTGCCAGGTAACAGCCCCGGGTTGGGTATCGGGAGGGAAGACGAGTACAGCAGAGGCTGAGCCAAATAGCGCGAGAGCCTGTTCCATGCCCAGCTGGTGGTAGACACGGTTTGAATGTCCTTTGGGTCCCTGGGGACACCTTTGGGCAACACCGTCGACATGCGACCCGGGAGGACAAAGTCCGCCTCTGGGCGGAGGAATGGGATCCGAGCATCAGGGTGGTACCAGGCATAGGCATGTGCACACTGAGCGACTAGATAGTATAAATATAAATCCGGCACTCCAAGGCCGCCACGATCTTGTGGGAGTGTGAGGGTCGCCCAGCGGATCCGGGGGTGTTTCCCGCCCCAGACCAGCCTAATCATGAGGGACCGCAGTGTGGAGAAGAAGGCCCGGGTCAGAGGGATAGGGATGTTATTGAAAAGATACAAGAATTTGGGGAGCACTATCATTTTAAGAATAGCTATCCTGGCGGACATAGAGAGCGGGAGCCGCAACCACCCATCAACCTGAGTCTCCAGCCAGAAAAACGTTACAGAGTTCATGTGAATTTAGCCATGAGGATCGCTTTCACTTCTTTTTTGAATGCGGCAGAGGAAGGGTTCAGTCTTGTTTCACTGGGTAAGGTATTCCAGATCCTAGGAGCCATACCAGAAAACGTTCGGTTATAGGTTTTTTTTGGGGCAAATCTTTGTGGGTTCAGAAGAAGAGTCTTGGCACTCCTGGAGGCTCTGCTACCCGATGAGAGCACCAGTTTCTGGGCTAGGTAGAGGGGGGCATTGTGGTGGAGGGCCTTGTGTGTCATACAAGGGATTTTCAGATGTATTCTGGCCTCAAACGGAAGCCAGTTGAGTGCTCTCAGGTCTGGTGAAATGTGGGAGTTTCTCTTTGAGCCAGTGATGAGACTCGCAGCAGAGTTGATCGTGGCTCTTAGCGGGGCTGTCGATGCCCTCGGGAGGCCGCAAAGGGTAACCGCCCCATATTCCACACGAGGGATAAATAGAGCTTGGATCGCTAGTTTGAAATCTTAGGCCGGTAGAAAGGGTTTTAGTTTTCGAAGAGTTTTCAGATGGAAGTTAGCTCCTTTTGTGGCGGCGCTGATATGTTTCTGCATCTTTAGGTTACTGTCAAGCGTGACCCCCAGCGATTTCGCTGAGTCCACGACTAGCGGATGACCATTAAGAGCTGTTAGGTGTTTCATCCATTCCAGTATAATTGGAGTTTTGTTGGGGGGAGCGATTAAGAGGAATTCAGTTTTGAGGGAGTTTAGTTTCAAGTGGTTTTCGGCCAGCCAGGTTTGGGTTTTTTGTAGCATGGAGTTGAGTGATTTGATGTCATCAAGAGAATGAATCTTGATGTAGATTTGGGTATCGTCAGCGTACATGTGGAAGTGAATTTTGGCGAGGCTGAGAAGATCGGTGAGTGGTTCCATAAGGAGGTTGAAAAGGGTGGGAGAGAGAGAAGAGCCTTGAGGAACTCCTAACGTGACTGGCATGGGGTTGGACAGGGTTTGGTTGACCTTGAAGCTTTGGGATCTATTTTGCAGGAAGGAAGTGAACCAGTTAAGAACAGAACCAGAAATTCCCATTCTGTTTTCCAGGAGAATGAGCAGGTTGTCGTGTTTGACGGTGTCGAAGGCTGTGGATAGATCGAGTAGAATTAGTAAACAGGCTTCGTTTTGGTCTAGGATTTTTAGCGCGTCGTCTAGAATATGTGTCATAGCAGATTCAGTGCTATGATCAGCTCGGAAGCCTGATTGAAACTGATTAAGTAGGTTGAATTGAACAATGTAGCTGATCAGCTGTGAGTTAACGCATTTTTCCAGGAGTTTGGCAAGCATTGGAATGTTGGAAATTGGGCGATAGTTGTTTGGGTCCGAAGGGTCAGCTGTAGGTTTCTTAAGGATCGATGAGACCTGACCTATTTTCAGGCTGTCTGGGATGGATCCTTGAAGAAGGGATGAATTAATGATCTTAGTCCAGAGGGGTAGAACTAGGGGAATGAAGTCTTTTAGGTAATTAGCTGGGAGCAGGTCGATAAAATGATTGGAGGGTTTCAGAGAGGTTAATGTCTTTAATATGTGATCTTCACTGTAAGTGTTAAAGTGGGACCAAGTTGCGTGGTTTTTTAATTTAAATTTAGGGAAGTCATTTTCTTGAGCCTCTGCCAGGGGCAGAGATGGGTTCTTTTTCTGGTCTGAGATGTCTAAGAGGTCTTTTCGTAGGTCTGATTTAATGGATTCAGTCTTGGTCGCGAAGAAGGCGGCAAATTCGTCACAATTGGGAAGAGCAGGTGGGATCGTGTTAGGGAGACTGGGATGGTTATTGGTCTGAGCTTTGATAAGATCGAATAGCTTTTTGGGGCGGTTCCAGGCCCGATCTAGTTGTGATCTGAATAAGACGGTTTTAGTTTTTCTGATCTTCCTAAAGTAAGCATTTCTGGCGAATCTCTGAGAAGCTTGAGGTGATCAATAGAGGGGTCAGCTCTCTAACGACGTTCCAATATTCTGAGAGCGCGTCTGTCATCATTTAGTCTCCCATCGTACCAGGGTTTTGATTATTTTGTAGAAGTACTTTTCAGTTGAAGCGGGGCAATTTTGTCAAGTAAGTTGTTCATGGAGTGGAAGTAGTGACTGGTCAGCTCCTGAACATCCTTGAGGTCTTCGGGGGGGGGGGGGTAGAGATGGTTAGAGTTAACTGATGCTATAAGGTCAGAGCCGGCGTTCTTCATGTTTCTCTTCGAGGTCTTAGTTCTCAAGGGTTGTGTTGGGCGTCGTTTAATCGTTTCCAAGATTTGGAAGGAAATTACATGATGGTCAGACCAGTCGCAGGGGAGGATCGAGTCAAGTTTAGTGGCGCCAGCTTTGGAAATTATTAGGTCGAGAGTGGCACCTTTGTCGTGTGTCGGGCTGTTACATATTTGGTTAAGATTGAGGTCAGCGAGGAAAGCTGTGAGGCTGTTTACCCCTGGGTCGTTCACGTCATCCCAGTACAGGTTAAAGTCCCCCAAGAAGATTTGCTTATTTTGTTGGTTGTCATTTGACGCTAGAATGTCCATGAGGTGTTCAATGAATGTTAGGTTGTCTCCGGGCGGGTGGTAGAAAGTGTGTAGAGAGCATATTTGTTTGTTGTTGGCTATGTTTAAGCAAAGATATTCGCAAGAGGGTACCGTAGGGGCATTAGAGTTGGATACTGTAAGGCTGATCTGGTGAATGCAGGCTAACCCATCTCCTGGTCTGTCAGCTCTGTGTAGTCTGGTGATGTCATAGTTAGGGGGTAGCAGGATGCCGATGATGGGGTAGACGTTTCCTTTAACAAGGTTTCCGTCAGAATCAGAATGTCTGGTTTGTTAGAAATAAGTAGGTCAGCTATATCAGCTGCGTGTCTAGACGCAGATCTGCAGGTCAGCAGGATACAGCTTAGATTCTGCTTGATGGATGCTATGGATGGTTCGGTTGTGAGGGGTATTCTAGTAAGGTTATTTTCAACAATACCTCTGGGGTTGTGTCTGGTGGGTCTGTATGAGTTGGAAGGTATAGAATGTATTCGGGAGTCTGTGTGTGCAATAGCTGGAGGTCCAGCGTTATGTGTGGGGTGCGGTAGCTCATAAGAGTGAAGGTGCGCTTTTAATTCTGAGTCAGATAGATGGTTTTACATCCTGATTGGGCGTGAGATGTCATTCGGGTATGGGACAGTGCTCCATCTTGGAGGCCCCCTAGCCAGAGAGCTTGCATGACGATGGTGGGTGCAGTTTACGGTCTTGGGGGTGTGGATGAACTGAGTTCCTGTGTAAAGCGAGAGGGTCTAGATTGTTGTACAATAAGGTTGTGCAGTGTACGGATGTCTGATTTGATTTGTTGGAGGGCTGAGAAAAGTTTGTCAAGATTCAGGACAGGTGTGATAGTTTCCTTATTGGAAGGGTGTGCCGTGTCGGTATGCAGGGTAGTAGCCTCATCAATGTCCTGTAAGGGGGGGTTGAGGTTGAGGACGATGCAGATAGCTCTATCTGCGTGGGTGTCAGCAGGGAGGGGGAGTGAGGAAGTCTTAAGAGGAGGGGCGTGAGGGATGGTTAAGCACTGATCAGTAGGGGTAAAGGTGGGGCTGACGTGCAAAAGGTGAGTGCTGGGAGTATCGGAGAGGGGAGAGGGTGGGAGAAATAGCTTAAGGTGAGGAGTTTGAGATATGGCCGTGCCGGAGTCTGTGAGGGTGTAGGAATGGCTGACAGACTGAAGGGAGGTGTTGGGGGTGATGGTGAAGGGGGGAGGTGGGGGAGGTGTTGCATTGTGAGGGAGGGAGTGAGAGGCGTTAAGGCCCGGAATAGTCGGGGTAAACATGGGGCTGACGTTAAGGAGGACGGGGCTGGGAGTAGAGGAAAGGTGGGAGGGAGGGAGAGATATAGCAGGGAGAGGGGTTTGAGCTATGTTATGTTAATAATGAGATTTTTCATTTTCTTCAGGACTCTTGAAACTTCACAACAAGCTTCTCCAGATAGCTAGTGGTATTCCAATTTGTTCTCATGCTCTACTGGTAGCATTAGTAAACGATGTAAAGTAATTCCTTTAATGTTATGTGCTGCCAACCCAGTTGGAGCAGTGACAACACAAGACAAATGCGACTCAGTTGTTTTCGGCAGATAACTTGTAATTACTTTAATTAAGAAACATTTTCCTGTTCCAGCTTGACCACTCACATACATTCGGATAGGTTGAAATGATGTACATGAGCACTCTTTCTTTTCATGAAGTAATCCATGGTCAATCTGTTCTTTCACTTGCTGATATATTTGTTTCTGTTCAACATTTAGTTGTTCTTCCAAGTTTCCTAACTGCATTACATCTTCTTGAGCTTGATGCATTGCTGTTTCCACCTCATTCATGGCAATTGTTGCTTCATTTTCAACAATTGGTTGTCCTAGTGGATCTTGACTCAGTGCAGCAGTACTTTGACTGTCTTGAGAACTGTCTCTAGCAATCTCAGCTGCAATTGAAGCTTCTTGATCAATTTCATCATTCAACATTTTCACATAATTTGCAAAAGCACTGCATTGTATGCTATCTTTACAAGCATTAAATGAATCTTCTTAGCTCTGAAAATCTCCAAGTAATTCCAGTTCTGAACGCCATGGTTTGAACATTTGCAAAAGGGCTAAATAGTAAAATTCCATTTTATAAGCAGTGTCGCAAATCAGTTTCCTGTGATTAATTAAATTTCCTTTCCTTTGTTTCACCACACATCCTTCGGAACCAATCACTGCATATTTTCCATCATTGATGTTCTCTGTAGTATTCCGTTTAAAAGTGTAGTTTTGCAGCACTTCATAGAGACACATGTTCTCAAGATGATGACTTCTGTTTGGGTAATATGTGTCCAACATATCCGTTTTCAAAATATCTGTACTTTCTGGTTCTTTTTCTGCTAAATATTCAATTTCTTGAACAGATTTCAGTACCCAATTTCGCATTGCTGCAAGACCTAGACTCACCCAAATGATTCTACTACTTTTGGAGTATAGACTTGCAGATGATAACCGATCTGAGCATTCATATGCTCCAATTTCACGATGCGATAACATCTTTAAACTGAAACTGTATAATTTCTTACTTAGAGTCTTCTCGTGAGAAATCTCTTTCCACATTTCTTTCAATTCCGTCTTTTCTGATTTAGTAATGTAGAACGTTACATATCGAGCAACAGCAATGGAATTGTCCGCAACCTACTGAATATCCATGTTAGCGTTCCACATGGATAAAATAACTGGATTGTAGTCATTTATGTATTTTTACTCTTCGCTTCTTCTTAAGTTGTAGGTTTTTTTCGGAGACTTTCTTGTGTTGGTATGTCGCATAGCTGACATAAAACTGTTCACTCTTCCTTTGGATAATACAGGACGTGGAAATCCAAAATGACATTTGGTATAGAACTTATCCTTAGACTTGTACTCTCGTCGACAGTATTTTCCACATCTATGGCTTTGGAATCCTGAGACTTGTTGTTTTAAGTTTTTATCTTCTCTGCTATTCGGTACAGCACATGTGGCATAATCTTCCATGAAATACAGAACAGTATCATCTGAATCTGTTCCAAATTTGGGGGCGTCCTTGATCCATAACAACATATGTATATGAGTAGCACCTCTTGCTTGATACTCCTTTCTCCAATAGAAATCCACAACTTCTCCAAGAGGAGGATTCTTTTTATTGCAGATGAAAGACATCATAGCTTCAAATCTATGATTGAAATATCTGCATACATTAACAGGATCCAAAGAGCACAATTCTCCAGGTTTCTTGTATTCAATATTTTTTATATTGGAATTTGCCTCTCGAAGAAATTCAAGTAAATCATCCCAAGCATACTCAGCACAGCTTAGTGTAATGAACCATGTAGGAGTTCCGAAGTTCCGTAGCATACAATTCAGTTCTCCATGACGACGGTACCAATATTCATTAGTCCCACGCTGACATGTCATCAGATTAATCAACTGAGATTCTAAATTAGCATCTCTCTGATGCACTTTATCCATAAAATCATTTGCAGTTACATTTTGCAGATGCATTCCAGTTTTTAAAATGTGATTTACTGCATATGAAAGTCCAGACAAGTCACTTTCAAACAGAAGATGAAACATATAAGGGATACATTGTTGAAATCTTGAATCTTCTACATATAATCTTGTTGTCCGATATTCAGATGCAGGAATCTGCCCAGGAAGTTCATCATATCGTCCACCTTTTCCTGTTGGAAACAACTGATGGAAACAACGAGCTTCCAAGCTCTCTTCCTTACACTCATGGGACTTCCTCTTGCTTTTTTCATTTGGAACAACTCAATCGTATTCCCCATCACTTCTTTGGAATGAAGTGGATGTACACTGTAATGTTCATAGATTTCTTCACATCTGGACATGTCCACTTTTTCAATTTGTCCACTTAATGTTTCAGTATCTTCTGCTAAATCTATTTCTTCTTCTCCTACAAACACATTTCTATAGTACTCATTATTTTTTATCAGATACAATGTTGCCTTTTGCACTTTTCTAACATCCACTAACTCTTGCCAGATTTTCTTATTCTTAGTAGGAACACCATTAACTAGAATGACTAGTGGTTCTTGTTCTGCATGGTCTACACCAATAGTTTCAATGTTTTTCTTTAAATCTAACGGTAAATACACAACTCTTCCTTTCAATCCTCTTTGTAACTCTGATGGAGGCAATTTACCTGTTTTAGGCTCCATACGAACAATAGCCTGAAACGGGTGCACACATTGAATGAGAGTAGACTCATAGGTATTTAAATCTATCAGCTCTGGAGGAATGGCAACCAACTCTAGATTATTATGAACAGCTCTAGCAGGCATTTTATTCTCATCTAATTTGTTATAACAATATTTGCAAATACGCTGCTCAGATCCCAAATCAAAACAATCCTCTACCAACAAATACGTTGCAAATTCCTTCCACTTATCATTATTTTCTGTTTCACTTTTTAAATACAGATTGACACTCCTAGTCTGATTTTTATAGTGAGTTTGCCGACAACAAATACAAGAAACATTTGGTCTTTCATCTGAAATTACCTTAAACTTTGTGATTTGATCTTCAAAAATGTTTGTAATCATGGGTTCTAAATTGTCTTCAACATTTTGTTCTACTAATGTGTCAGTTTCTGCACTCTCTTGCTGAGGACCAAAGTAACAAAACTCAATATCATCACAAACCTTCTTCACATCTGATACTGACCCACGCAAAAGAGCACTGTTCAACTCATTTAACTTTAGTGCTGGACTTTTTGCATAATATAATCTTCTCACTAACTTCCGCATTTGACTATGATGTACTGCCAACATCCTGAAATGGTGAAAAACACTTTGACAAACTTTCCTAAAAAGACAAGCCAGAGAATGACCTTGCAAACCAGTATTTTTTTCTCACTCTTCAAGGGTCTAGTCCTTGCAACACCATAATCTTTTGTTTAATACTTTTTTTACTATATGCTCGTAAGAAACTACATAATGTATCAATAGATTCTTGTCGTACACTACAAATACTACTGCAATCCCAAGTGTACACAGGGTGTTTAGGACATCTCCCTAGAACTTTATCAGCTATCACTACTTCTGCATCTCTTTCAACCATTTTCTCTTTGTCAATTGGATAACCATTTCTAACCTCATAACCTCGACCACTGGTGTCAACTGCATGCAATAAATTATTGCTCTGTAAATAACTCTCTTCATTAAAGAAAGGCTCTGAACTTGAACTGTGTTTCCATTCTCCCCCAAAAAATCACAAAAATGTGTTCTGTTAATTAATCCTTTTCTCCTACTTTTGGCCTTCATTAAATGGATTGGTTTATCTAGTGATCGAATTCTGTTTAATACTAAAATGAATAGTTTCCTTTTTACTTCAAAAGCCTTTACAACAATGGTTTCAATATGCTTCTTCTTTTTATAAAATTGAGCTCTCTTTTTATATTTCTTCATATCTTTCAGCAAATTATGTACTACTCTCTTGTAAAATATTTTTTTGCATATTTCTTTATACTGATTTTGCCTTCTTTTACCATACTTCGTCTCCTTTGACTGTCCATTTGCTTTTTTGCTTTTCCTAATATTTTGAATATTTTTTCTAGTTGAAGCATTCTCAGAGGTTTCAGCATTCTGTACATTCTGTCTGGTCCTACAAACATTTTTAAAAAATTGCTTTGTGATCTTACCAGAAGATATTTTCTTTTTAGCCACATTATGTTGTTCATTCAATACTTGTGGTAGATTTTTCTTCAAGCAACTGTCCCTTTTCTGTTCTTTACTTTTTCTTACTTTGTCCGGCATGATTTCTCTATTTTAATGGTGATAAACAGTATCTGTAAAAATTAATCACAAATAAATGTATATTAAAATCTTTATAAATGATACTTTTCTATTACTATACAAACACATTTTATATCAATACTGACTAAGAAATTATAGGCCTGAAGCACAAGTGTGACGGTGGTTAAACCACTACATGCATAGTGCATACTACTTTGAAGCAGTTCATGCCCTAAAGCCTGCATCACTGAAAGACTACATGCTTACTAACTGAATGATTACAGTACTATAAGGAGAGACACTGGGTGAATTCATAGTTGTTTGAATTTTACTTTATTGAATAGATCACTACATGCTACTGAAAGACTCACTATGGGTTTGCAACAGCAGTCACAGTGTGTTTGTTGGAGTGTATGCATAGTGACTGTGGAAATGTAGGCCTGATGCACAAGTGTGAAACTGGTTAGACCACTACATACATAGTGGATAGTTATTTCAAACAGTCCTTGTGGAAAGGCATGCTTCACTGCATGAGTACCTGGATGCTGACTGAAACATTAGAGTAATGCAAGGAGAGTACCTGAATGAATCTTTTAAAGGTTTGGGTTTTTGTGCAGTGAAGATTAGTACATGGTGCCGGATGAGTCACTAGAGGAGAGCAAGGGGATTGACAGGGGGTTTGCTGGAAGTGTATGGATACTGACTGGCGAATTGAAGGTGTGAAAGACAAGTATGTAGGTGGTTAGAGGCCTAAATGCATAGTGGATAGGCGTTAGAATCAATCCATGTGCTAAGGCCTGCCTCACTCTATTAGTACTTGGGTACTGACTGAATGTTTAGAGTATTGCAAGGAGAGTGCCTGCATGAATTTATAAGTGTTTGTTTTTGGCACAGTTAATGGATTACTTCATGTTACTGAATAAATCACTGAAGAAGTGCAAAGGGAGTGACAGGGTGTTTGCAAGAACTGTATGGATACTGACTGGGATATTGATGTTGTGAAAGACAAGTGTGTAGGTGGCTAGAGGCCTGCATGCATAGTGGATAGACGTTTGAAACAGTCCATGGGCTAAGGCCTGGGTGAATCTTTTTAAGTTTTTGGGTTTTGGCGCGGTGAATAGATTAGTACATAGTGCCGAATGAGTCAGTGGAGGTGTGCAAGTGGAGTGACAGGGTGTTTATTGGAGTTTAGAGATACTGATTGGGAAATTAAAGGTCTGAAAGACATTTGTGTAGGTGGTTAGAGACCTCCATGCATAGTGGATATGCGTTTGAATCAATCCATGTGCTAAGGCCTGCCTCACTCTATTAGTACTTGGATACTAACTGAATGTTTACAATATTGCAAGCAGAGTGCCTGGGTGAATCTTTACGTTTTTGGGTTTTGGCGCAGTAAATGGATTACTACATGGTGCTGAATGAGTCACTGAAAGAGTGTTTGGGGGAGTGACAGGGTGTTTGCAGGAACTCTATGAATACTGTCTGGGGTATTAAAGGTGTGAAAGACAAGTGTGTAGGTGATTATTGGCCTGCATACATAGTGCATAGACGTTTGATGCAGTGCATGTACTAAATCTGGGTTCACTACATAAGTACGTCAATACTGACTCATTCATTAGAGTACTTCAAGGAAAGTGCCTGGGTAAATTTATTACTGGTTGGGTTTTGGCGCAGTGAATGCATTAGTACATAGTGCTAAATGGGTCACTGGAGAAGTGTAAGGAGAGTGACAAGGTGTTTGCGGGAACTGTATGAATACTAACTGAGGTATTGAAGGTGTGAAAGACAAGTGTGTAGGTGGTTAGAGGCCTGCATGCATAGTGGATAGGCGTTTCAATCAATTCATGTGCTAAGGCCTGCCTCACTCCATTAGTACTTGGATAGTGACTGAATGTTTAGAGTATTGCAAGGAGAGTACAAAGGTGAATTTATAAGTGTTTGGGTTTTAGCACAGTAAATGGATTACTACATGGTGCTGAATGAGTCGAGTGTAAGGGGAGTGACAGGGTGTTTGCAAGAACTGTATGAATACTGTCTTCGGTATTGAAGGTGTGAAAGACAAGTGTGTAGGTGGTTAGAGGCTTGCATGCATACTGGATAGGCGTTTGAATCAATCCATGTGCTAAGGCCTGCCTCACTCCATTAGTACTTAGATAGTAACTAAATGTTTAGAGTATCGCCAGGAGAGTGCCTGGGTGAATTTATAAGTGTTTGGGTTTTGGCGCAGTAAATGGATTACTACATGGTGCTGAATGAGTCACTGAAGGAGTGTATGAGGAGTGACAGGGTGTTTGCAGGAACTGCATGAATACTGTCTGGGTTATTGAAGGTGTGAAAGACAAGTGTGCAGGTGATTAGAGGCCTGCATGCATAGTGGATACTTGCTTCTACCGAGGCACAAAATGGCTGCCAACAGTTCCTGGTTTCAAATGTTGACAACCACTTGACAGCCAATTAGCATTCAGCGCGTGATCGGGAGGGTGCGCGCACAGTGCGCAGAGGGTGCGCTCAGGGTGCGCATAGGGTGCGTGGATCCTCCGAAGCCATAGATATATATGTACTTTTAACTGTAATTTTCTCAGAAACTACTCAACAAATTAACACCATTTAAGCAAAAGGCACGAGTCTGAACTGAGGACTAACTTTTTGCCAAATTTTGTGTCATTCCGTTCAGCAGCTCGGCTAAAGGTCCTATGGGAAAATGCATGGGGAAAATGCGTTTTGGGACCCCCCTTTTTTCTTAGCCCCGTTTGACGAATCACCCCGAGATCTTCAGGATAGGAGCGGACCGGAGCTGGCCCAAAGTTTGGAAAATTTCACGAAGATTCATCAACCGGCGCCAGACTTAATGGGAATAGAATGTTGCGGATTTCCTATGGAAAATAGGTCCTAACTATAACTACCTACTGGCAACCGCCAGTAGGCAATATATATATATATGGCGGTGGTGCGTCTATGCTGGACTAAATAAAGAAATTTTGCACCTATCGATGGGTCCGTGTTCGTCTCTTGTATGAGGATTTATGCAAGCTTTGAGACGATTTCTTTGGCATATATATATAGACCTATCATATCGGCTCGTGGGAGCTTGTTGGAACATACGTCACAATATGTGGATTTTTATTTGCAAAGCCATGTGCAGGGTTTAGCCTCTTATGTAAGGGACACAAGTGACTTTTTACATAAACTCAAAGATGTGAAATGGCAGGATGACTATTTAATGTTGGCACTAGATGTCACATCACTCTATACGAGTATTAAGCATAATGATGGTCTTGAAGCACTCCGTTATTACCTTAAGTCTGATACATCTGAATTGATGGATCACAGTAACATGCTCATAGATATGGTTGAATTCTGTCTAACAAACAATGTGTTTATGTTTAACAACTTACATTATCAGCAAACAATGGGAGTAGCCATGGGAGCCAGCTTCTCCCCTAGTTATGCCTGCCTCCATATGGGCAGGTGGGAGGAGCTGGTTCTAGTCAAAGAATTCAATGAAATTATTAACAAAAACATTATTATTTGGCTACGTTACATTGACGATCTCTTTATTATTTGGCATGGCACTGAACAGGAGTCACAGAATTTTATAAATCGGATTAACAATAATAATCTAAATCTGAAATTTACAGGTACTATCAACAACACATCTGTAAATTTTCTGGACACCAATATTTATATTGATAAAAACACAATCCAGACCAGACTATACCGCAAAAAGACAGCGGGTAACTCAATTTTACACTGCTCTAGTGCACATCCTCGACACCTGATTAACAGCATCCCCTACGGGGAAATGCTTAGATTAAGGAGAATCAACAGTAGCGATGCTGCCCTCAAACAAGCACAAGACCAGGTGACAAATAGATTCCTAGCCAGAGGATATTCACGTAAAACAATACAAGGGGCCATAGATAAATCTATGAATAAAGATCGAATTGATTTAATCAAACCTAAGCCACAAGTACATCAATTATTGTCAACCAATTATACCGAAAATGACATTAATAAGGAATTTCGGATAATTATAGACTATAATAAACAACACAAGGAGCTATGCAAGATCTTTATGAACAATTGGCCCCTAATACTGAGTGACCCAATTTTAGGACAATCTTTGCCCAAAAAAATATCCATAACATACAAAAGAGCAGCCTCAATGAGGGATAAATTAGTATCAACAACTCCCGAAACAATTGAAACTTGCAACTGGCTAAAAACCCATTATGGATTTTACAAATGCAAAACATGCAAGGCATGTCAATTAGGTGTAAACAAAATGTCATATACAACGCCATTCAGTAAGGATGAAATTAAAATAAAAAAACTTCTTACGTGCAAAACAGAGTATGTCATATATGTTTTAACATGTCCTTGTGAGCTACAATACATTGGTAGCACAAAGCTACAAGCTCACAAACGAATTTTGCAACATATTAGAGCTATTAACAATCATGACAACACATGTGTGCTACAGAATGCAGCACACATAGAAAGAGTAATAAACGAGGAGAAATAAAGATATTTCTCCTGGTTAAGCCTTCCCTGGGAAGGTGTACGTTTTTGACACATATCCAGGTTTACAAGTTTTTGTAAATCTGGTGATGCATCAAAATCCACCCACACAATGCCCGTGGACACCTTCCCAGGGCAGATAAACACAATGCAGCACTTTGCACTCCGTTACTCAAGATTTGTGGCGGCACTCGGAGCCACGTAAAATGGCATTGCATGGCTTCAAAAATCTGTCTCAAGGTTTACGTCACTCTTGCACCACATTGCATGGAGCGGAGCAAGAGCGAGGCAAAGGGCCTCATAATTAGGTCCATGAGTTTTCAAAAGATGGAAAAAATACAGTTTGGTCCCACTTCAGCCTCAATGCCTCCAGTTCCTATTTCCTGATGTCTGACAGTGAAAATGGAATGATCCATGATGTCAAAGACAGCAGAAAGATCTGAGAGAACCAGTCCACCGACACCACCTTAATCCAATCTACTTCATAAACCATGCATAATGGCAGTCATCACCAGTTCTGTACTACGACCTTGCCTGAAGACTGGCTGGAAAGGGTGCGTGATTTGGTTGCCTTCGAAAAATGCTAGTTTTCAAGCATTTCACCAAATATGCACAATAGTTGTTCGGAAAATACTGCTCACTATGAGTTCAGCACCTTGGAATGGGAGAAAAACTATTACCACATTATTCATTTTTTTTGCAGGTGTAGAAGTTATAATGATGTGGTAATACTGCACCCACTAAAAACCTAATCCTGTGGCATTGGTCATTTAAGACAGTGTTAATGCATCAATTTACTACAAAAGAGAGAAAAAAACTTCTTAATGCCATCCAAAGTAAACATAGCAAGGAGCCATATGTTAATATATGTTTAAAAATCCCAAGGAAAAAGGTAACAATTAATGTTAAGCAAGACAAATGGCAGAATCGATATTTGCAGAAAATGATAAACCGTAACTGAGAGAATGAGTGAGTACATTGCTATTGCATGTACTTGGCAACAGGTCCCCTCTGAGAAATTCAAATCTCAAAAACAGGTGAGAGAATACATTTGTCTGCACAAATAAATGTATTTGACCTTTGACCTCCAGAATGGAGTGTGAAGTAGGTGTGAATGATGCAAGGATTTTCAGCTTTCCAGATTTAATAGGGTTTTCCTGTTTTTCAGGCCTTTTTTAGGTCTCGCCTAGCAGCGTGCATGCGCTGCATGGAAAAAGACCTTTAGCCATCAATGCAGCTTTTGCCCTAAAAACATGCACGCGTTCCATTGCCTTCAATGGCAACGCGTGCACGTCTGGCGATTCCCTTCCGAGAGCGAGCTTAACACCATATGTTTGTAATTAACTTACAAACACATGGTGCCCCTGGCTCGCTCCCGCAAGGGAAACAGGCGCTGGCCCCCTCCTCTCTCCCCTCCCCCTGCTGCCTCCTTTCAGCTCGAGGCACCCAGCGTTTGTTTATTTGGTTATTATTCCGGCTTGCTTAGATAACACAGCAAGTCGTGCTCTGCAGCTTTAAGACACAATGAGCTGTAACAGGTTTAAATGGCTACGTCATTTCTGCTTGGTATTCATTTTCCGGGTTTGTGACTTTGTGGTCGGCGGCAGCTCGGTAAGCAAAAGCTCCACTAATATTTTGCTCTTGCGAAGCAATCTCTGACTCTCACTGATGCAACGCTAAGTAATAGGAAGACGGCTAAGTCGTAAAACTCTACGTTTGACGTACATTCAGATTTCGTTCCTCGTCTCTCCTTCGATCTGTGTGGTGAAACCGTTCAACTCTCAACCTTTTGTTGTGTAAACTGTGGCCTCTTCGTGTTTTCATATTTGAGGATAATCTGTGTTTATAACATTTCTTACAGAGATACTGTGGTGGGAGAGAGGGGTCACATGTTCATGCATGTTTAATACCATGGCAAGGTTGTGCACCGGGGCTCCACCAAAGTAAGCAAACAAAAAAAAAGAATTACAGTTGGGGGAATACAAGCATGATAAGTCGAAGCGCGATCTAACTGATTGTCATCCTTTCTGAATTGAAACAGCCTTTTACGTTGCTATATACATATGTGATGTTAAGCCGGTTCTGTGCCTCAAACAGGCTTAAAAAAATAAACTTTGATTGTATAAAAATCCATGCATATTTGTTTTTCAGCAACAAATTCTTAAGTGATATGTAACTGGACATCACCCCTTGTGCCCCCCCACACACACAGGTATCAACGTGAGCCTGTGAAAACAGGGCGTGCCGTGGAGCAATTCTGAAATATAAGGCATGGATGAGCAGCATAAATACCCAGAGACATCCGGTAAACAGTGTGGCCATAACCCCGGAACATCAAACAGCAAAGCTGAGCGTGCTGCATCAGCTGAGTATGGGCTGTGAACAGGGGCACAGAGCCCTGGGTGCGCTTATCTCCCTCCCTGCCACCTCCCTCTGTTTATTCCAGGGTAATTTCTCCTGCCCTGCTCCTCCAAACCCCCCTTCTACATTTGGGCAGTTTTAGATGAACGTGGAGGCCATGTCGCACCCAAGACCACTCCACTTTGTATGTCTCTAAGCGTCTACAAACAAAGCACATATGAGAACGGAGATATAACCAAGATCACACAGGCCAAAGGGGTACCAGCGTGAATCGTAAACATGTTTAGCGGCGCAGCTGTCATTTTTTGGCCTCGATATCTCGATATCTCCGCATGGTGCCATGTTCCACGGACGTCATCAGAATGTTTTGTTTAAAGAGCCAAAAGCAGTAAATTCGGCAGCAGACCACCCTGTCTGTCTCAAACGTCTCCTCAACAATCGACCTTTGGGCGGTTAAAGTCCACACCTACCTCTCATGAACACAGCAGACCTAAGAAACCAACCGACTTTCTTTGGGGTCATTGGTCGATTAATACATGTGAGTGGAGATCATTTAAAAATATCTCACGGTTTATATACCATTATTTGAAGAAAACTAACCGCCTTTCGCCCGGTATGTTTATTTAATTGAGGCCAGTGGGTGGAGAAAAACCTCCCAACTTACTCACAGCGATGGCGAAAAAGAGAGGGAAAGCCTCGTGCTGCGAGTCTCAACAAGCTGCAGTGCTATCTCACCGAGTGCTATACCACTGGGCTTGACTCTCACGCCTTGAAGTGCCATCACGCTGATTTGCCGTGAATGCCACACTAAAACTCTCTCATAATTGGCCATCTGGAGCCCCAGCTCATGGTCTTAGCAATTGACCCTTTAAATAATACAATTGGAATTCATGAAACTTGTCTAAGTATAAGATTTTTTTCAGTTGTAACACTACACGTTTGCTCTCCCTCATATTTCCCTCATAGAACCCTTCCAGGTGGTACAATGTGCCACTGAAGTCATAAAAATATTACGTTTCAAAACCAAAAGTGGTGGTTTCCACAGCAGGACCAAGGTCTCAATCACAGAAGCTGTCAGGCCAAATGGCATTAACATTCAACGCCATCTCAATTTAACAACTATTCCTCCCACAATCTCGCCCAGGAGTCCCCCCATACTGCAGGCTACTTGAGTTGTTTTTCCCTTTGTGCATTGATCTTGGGCCTTACACAGCCCGTCATTTTTTGATTAATAAGGTGGCCCTATTAGAAAATAGAAATAACCAGTCTCATTGTAAAAATTGCATTTATTCAGTAAAATAAATTGTTTGAGGAAAATATATATATTTATATATCTTTGTTGTGAACTTATTTGCAACTGTGACTATCAAAGTCAACTATTCCTAGCACTCTACTCTTAACACGCGCGGAACTGTACATTTAAGAGCAAAGCGCTGCACAGCTCTTGGGCCAGCGAGGCTGACGCAGCGAAGGTGGCGCTTAAATATCTGAAGGTCTCTAGGCACATTGTCACTTCCCTCGTGTACAGGTGGCCTCCTTGAGGTGAGAGCGGATCCTGTAGTCGCGGAGTGCCTGTGAGACACAGGACGCGGTTTGCCCAAGCTCCGAGGAGAGTGTGCGGGCTAGTGCTTTTTTGGCGGAAAAGGAATGAGGCAGTATGGGTCAGGAGGCCATGGCCCACAAAGGCGGCTGCTGCTCCCTATTTCTTTCAGGTCGCTCTACGGCTTGCCAGCCACCACGAAGGGCCAAGTCTGTGGGGAAAACAGAGAAAGAAAATATGAGCGTTAACAGGCAAGTCTGACCAATCGAGCCTCGCGCGTTCGGTGTGAGAGTCACACCTTTGAAGTAGTCAATAACTGAGCATATGTTTAGCACGTTTGAGAAAATTAGAAAATGACTGATTCTCACACAGTAGAGCAGAGTTTCATAAGCTGAGTGTATCACTTATTCCCTACAGCGCATTCTCCATAAAATATAGAATGCTCACATCCTAGGGCACATTTCACTAAAGCATCGCAAGTTGCTCAAGAACAGTCTTTCACATACGGCCATGTGGGCTTGTCCCTAATCCTGTCTTTGAGAAGCCTCAAACTTACAAATCTTATTCCAGTTAACCCAACACAAGTGGGATTTTTTCACTGCATCCAACTGATGCCAATAGGTCTCGCCTTTGGGACCTTATAAGTAGTTAATTATGCAGCACAATATCCTTGGTGCAACATCAACTGTTGCATGGCTAAACACTTATAATGTCCCAAAGGCGAGACCTATCGACTATGTCAATGCTTGTCATAGTTTGATGCCAGCCCTTGATGCAACCTTGAGGCTGCTGCTTTACCACGCTATATGGAAGTGCTAGTCCCGTAAGGAGAGACCAGTTTGTCCTAATTCAAGGCCCAGAGTTTTCTTTCAGCAGCATGTCATGCCACTTTCTCCACAAGATAGCAGGGGTCGGTGTGGTGGAAAGATTTAATGTCAAACAGGGAGCTATGTTTCAAGTCATTTCTTCTTAGGTTTCCAGACACTTAGCTGGGACTTGGTTTACCTATCACATACAAAAGCTTTATGCGGTAACTGATAATCGAAGATAATTTATAAGGCATAGGGCTGCACAGAGTATAGCAATAGTTCAGTTAATTTCAAGTGCTATAAATGGGGTAAAGCAGATGCACAGGGACACCACTGTGGTAGAGGGCTAATTTGCCTTGTTTGCACTAGGGCACATGTCATGTCTGTTATGCCCCTGGTAATACAGATGTTTATATCCTGTCTAATGCATGATGGTGTAGGGGTACAGATGTGCATTACAGGGGATCAAACATTTAATAACTGGAAGAGGTGCATATTAAACACACTACATGCAAATCTTGAAATTATGTTCTTGCTTTGAACTTTGGGATTCTATCTTGTTTCTAACCCATAAACCAAAGTACGGCTATCATTTAATACATTTTACCTAGTCTGTTTCCTGACAAATGGTCATAGGGTATTGCAGAGGAGAAACAAACCGCCAGACTCCCACTCTTAGAGGATCCTGTGACAGCCAATATGTACTGTTCTAAACACCCAAGGCCACCATACTGGAATACAAATGAATTAACATTTCTTCAAATAGGGATAATCGAGATATCATTCTAGTCTAAGGCATCAATACATATTGAAATGTAATATGATGAGGAGTTACTATGACTCTGCTTGTTTTTGAAAGATTGTTATCACAATAAACTATTCAACACCCCAACACTCTGCCTTACATCAGCAAGAGAACGTTGCTCCAGAACTGAAATCCCCCATATTGTTAAATCAATAAGTGTAAGCATATTTTATTATTATAGTTGTGTATGATTTCCATAGGAAGCCTCTATCACAATCAACCGGATTGAAATCTGATTATTCACTACAGTGACATCACAACAGTGGGTTCCCAAGGTGGTAGCCCATTGTTGTGATGTCACAAGGGATCGTGCCTGCTTCCCATTTGTTCCACCACCACATCCAGAGACCCAGCACAGCAGCAAAACGGCAGCTGGAGATCCAACTTCCTTGTTCCACCTTTCCCAGACCCCTAAAGTCCCAAGGGAAGTGGGAGTACTACCTCCCCCATCAAAATTAGTTTGTTCGAACCTGCAGTGACAGGACATAACAACCCACTTTAGCAAGTGACTCTCACAGAGCCGCTGTCAGTGTGGTGACAGCTCTCTGCTCTCTGCCCTCCATATTTGAGCAGAGTATGTGGTTTTGGGCCTAGAGGAGAGTGTGGTGGGGTAGTGGTGGCAGGAGGCCAAGCATTAATATTTTATTTTTGGATTGGGTGCGATAGTCAAATTTCAGAGTAGTGAGGGTGGGTGGCAAGAGTCCAGGTATTTATTTTTCAATTGGGGGTGGAGAGAAAGTACATATCAGGGGAAGGCGGGGTGGGCGACAGGAGGTCCAATTTTTTTTTAACGTATGGAGGGTAGGCCATGTTAAGTATGGCTTCCCCATTAATCATCTGACCCTACCTATATTTTGGAAACAAGAGCAGTTGATTTGGGAGACCATATATAATATAGAATTATAGATGGCTGAAATGAGGATAACAGAGGTGTCTATCAACTCAGCGTTCTAAGTGACATCATAGGCAAACTGACTTCATAGACCACTTTCTTGTTGTCTATTTGATGTCACTCAGAACCCTTCTGTGAAAAACATTCCCGTTATTTAGTTACCCACCTATTATTAATATTATTATCATTATTATTATCATTGCTTGTTATTGTAGATTGTATGTGACTTGTATACTGTGAACATGTTTACAGGGCAATACAGTGCTGTACACTCTGTAGGGTTATGAGGATAGGCTCATGGGACGGGTCAGTGCATTCAGGGGAGTGGCAGAGCCTCATTTGTTAGTTGTGGTGGAGGGGTAAGGCATGGGAGTGTGAACTCTCTAGTGGTTAACGCGCTTGACCTGACAGTTTGAAGACTCGTGTTCTGCTTGGGTTTTCGGATCAGATAGAACCCGCTCAGCAGAGCCTCTCTAACCCAAACCAGAACGTTACCCCCTCCCTAGGGCCTATTCACACCTAAATAACCACATATATGTACCACCTAAGGACAGGGAATTCCTACTATATATACCAAGACCTACAAGTCACAGCCTCGCGGTCCCAAACGGACCTAGGACTTCCTGCCCAGACGGCAGCCACAGACTTCCTGCCTAGACGGCAGTCACAGCCTCGCGGTCCCAAATGGACCCAGGACTTCCTGCCCAGACGGCAGCCACAGCCTCGCGGTCCCAAATGGACCCAGGACTTCCTGCCCAGACGGCAGCCACAGCCTCGCGGTCCCAAACGGACCCAGGACTTCCTGCCCAGACGGCAGCCACAGCCTCGCGGTCCCAAACGGACCCAGGACTTCCTGCCCAGACGGCAGCCACAGCCTCGCGGTCCCAAACGGACCCAGGACTTCCTGCCCAGACGGCAGCCTTAGACAAGTCACAGCCTCGCGGTCCCAAACGGACCCAGGACTTCCTGCCCAGACGGCAGCCACAGACTTCCTGCCCAGACGGCAGTCACAGCCTCGCGGTCCCAAACGGACCCAGGACTTCCTGCCCAGACGGCAGCCTTAACACGAGTTCATCCTATAATTACCGCGACATAATCAGTGTTACTATATATCAGATCACACAAAGACAGCTAGTTGAGCACAACTTGTTCCCCAGTTCGAAGGGCTCCTTTCTCCCTTATTCAGTTACCACCTACCTGATCAGGATTAACATCTGTCCATGTCAAGTCACAGCTGACTAGAAGAATAGGTTACCCTCTTACACAAGAACACGTAGCACATATTGCTTTACTACTTTATTTAGTTATTACATACACACTCACGGAACATAATACATATCACATAACCTGCAAAGAAAAGTGAAAGATTGAGTTGTACACTCTAATAGTAAGGGGTTGACATCACCTTGGTCGTATGTAGCCTGCACTCAATGGTCATCTAGGTTCCCTTCTCGTCTGCGCCTCGGCTTCGCCTGGAAGTCACACCTCCGCAATCACGGGTTTACTCCCGTCTCCCTCTCCGAGTCACTGGGACCTCTTCCTCATCGGCTACTCTCTTCTCTTTGGAATATCTATTTCTCGGTTTTTCTCCACCTCCAAGTTTGTCATCTGTCTTCCCTGGAATAAGTAGCAGCTTTACTATTAACGGCCAGGTGCCGCCCATGGACTAGAAGCAAGTGCCAGTATCTGCCTCAAACTTTTACTAATATAGACGTGCATTTCCTCATGGAAAATTCCAGCCCGTAACCTGCCGCCCACCAAATTCTTGTACCTCCCCGTGCCAAGGACACGTTCCCAGCCGGCCGGCCTGATGTAGTGTCTTCGGCATGAAGAAAAATACAATCCTTCAATAAGGGCCGGCCTGAACCGGTTCTCTCCAAGCGAATAACACCTCCTAACTAAAACACTGCCTATGACCTAGAAACATCCCGAGCTGCCAGAGCAGGAGGAAAGATGGAGTCTCTCCCGTTTAAGGCCTACCAGGCCTGAATTCAGCACGGCTCCATGAAATACCCTCACTACAGAACAGATTACCCCTAATACTAACGAATCTATCCCCTAGGATGTATATGCAAACCCTGATCTATGGGGAAGAACACAGAATCATGTCGAAGTGCCTAATAAATAGGCTCTATACACTACTCTAACCCTTAGACTTGAATGGGAAGAGACTGAAGTCACCTAAATCACCCTTCAACACAATAAGACCGGAAAAATCGAGCAGTACATTTCACCCTTGACTTCAGTCTATTATACATTCATTAAATGGAGCTAACATCTGTGGAAGAATAATATGAAACAAAGCTAACTGATCTTTGTCTAGTACCAAGTATGCAGAATTGAAATAATGAAGGAATACACTGAATAAAGCAACAGATAGAAATCAAAACAGCAACAGCAATCAAAATACCACCTAATATTTGGCGTAGCACGTGTATATCAGGTAACCAATTAAAGAGCCAGTCAAACCAGCCCTGGTCAATGTGTTTTCTAACTTCTTCTGTTAAGTCACGCAACTTGTCGATGTGAGCACGAATGGATTGTGTATGGTCAGACAAGTTAAAACAACAGAGACCTTCGAAGTCCGAGCAATCATGTCCATGTTTAAGCAAAAGATAATCAATGGCTGCTCTATTTTGCAAAATGGCCCTACGTTCACCCTGGGCGTCTAATAGCATGTCAGACAAAATTGTAGAAGTATGATTAATAGATTTCACCATCCAGCAGGCCATTTTCCCAATAGATTTGGCATTATAAACCGCCAAAGCAGGAACACCAATAATTGAAACAGCTAAGCTAAGGTATTCAGACTTGGAATATAAATGCAAAGATGAGTCACAATCCTCCTGTAACATTACAGTATCTCGAAGCACACGAGAGTTGGCATTCGGATGCGATGCGAACATCAACAAACTGAGTCTCGTAATGGCACAAGGGCCTCCGGAAATGTTTGCAGGGACAAATGGCCAGGAAGTATTACCACATGAGAAAAGCCATCCGGCAGGTAGTAACATCGTGCGATAGTGACTGGGGGTAACTACCAAACTATTACAAGTCATATTGTTCTGAACTGAAACACATGTGGTCGGTGTCCTTTGAAAGCACAAAGTCCGTTCGTGAGTTGTAAACGAAGTGGCGCCTTTTAGTTTTAGGCGCAGACATTCAGAGATCGCACTAGGATTACACGTAAGAAAGAAGCACAAATCACCTTGTGTGATATTATAAGTAAGTATTTGGGACTGGATGGGGGGTTGCTCGTTCGGCAATTCAGTACATAGGGGGCAATATACATGGGTAGCAAAATCACCCAGGAGAATATTGGGACGGGCCTTCGAGACATTAAAAATATGAGTTAAAGTTTCCAATGAGGCGGGGACAGCAACCAGACAGGTCGCCAGAATGTCATGTACAGATCTCATCGGTGTCAAACAGAAGTGAGGGGCGTCAGTCACCCTCTTAGCAAGTGCGGTCCAAAAGTTCGATGATGAATCCCATGCAGCGAAGGAACGCAACACTCAGGTTCCCAGTTCATCCCGGGTTGATAGGATCCCTCCTTTCTCGTCGTACCAGTCCGAAAACAGTCCGGCTCCGACACATCCTGCAGCAACAATCCAAAGAATGATCTGAAAGAGAACCAAATACAGGCATTAATCATTCTCGTAAATAACATTTATCAGCCGGGACCGCTTCCCAGCTATCTTTCCCTGGTCTCAT
Organism: Triturus cristatus; assembly: GCF_964204655.1. Classification (NCBI taxonomy): domain Eukaryota; kingdom Metazoa; phylum Chordata; class Amphibia; order Caudata; family Salamandridae; genus Triturus; species Triturus cristatus. Next base: position 369,860,021 of record NC_140584.1, on the reverse strand, counting down.
AACCAAAATGGTATTATCCTGACCGGTGGCAATGACCTCTGCTTGTTCAGGGGGATTCTTAGGCGACTGCACCCAAACTCTGGCCCCAGGATTATCCGTGGAGCCAAAACCTTTCTGGCCACGTACAGTTAGCATCGTTGGAGCAGTGCCTTTCATTAATACACCACTGAAAACAGGCATTATGAGTAATTGAGCCACTCGGTCAGTGCGATGTATCAGTAAGTCAACCTCACTGCTATTCAGCAGGAGCACCTTAATCTCTCCCTGATAATCACTGTCGATAATTCCTCCAAGCACCTGAATGCCTTTTACAGCCAGCCCCGATCTAGGGGCGATCAATCCAAAATTTCCAGGTGGTATCTGAACACCAACACCTGTCTCTATGATGACTCGATCTCTACTTTTTATAACAATGTCATCCATAGCATGCAAGTCTAAACCTGCCGACCCTGGGGTCGCTCTACATGGAGCCAAAGCTCCGGGAGTAATTTCCCAATACATCACAGTTTCTCTGATTTCATTAGGCATAGCCTCAGCATTCGGGGGAAACAAATGCATGAGTGGAGATTCAGCATTTAAAAAAGGACGATTATTCAAAATCAATAGTGCTTGGGGCAAAAAGTCTCGCCAATTTTTATACTTGTCATCCGTTAACTTACGCAGCTGGTCCTTTAGCAGGCCATTCAATCTCTCCACCAGGCCCGAGGCCTGTGGGTAGTAGGGGATATGGAATATCCATTCAATATTGTTTTCCGCACAGAACTCCTGTACCAATCTTCCACGAAAATGGGATGCATTATCAGATTGAATTTGGAATGGCACACCATAGTACATCATAATTAATTCTAATGTTTTAATGGTATTCAATTGGGTAGCTTGCTTACAGGGAAGGGCTACCAGCAGGCCACTGTATGTATCAACAATAGTGCAAACATATTGACAATTCCTACTCATGGGAAGTGGACCAATGTAATCGATCTGCCAAATTTGAGCGGGCAATTTGCCGCGATGTAAATGACCTTTAACAATTTGGGGCACCTTACGCCGTCTGATATGCTGACAAACGGGGCAGTGTAAAATAACATTTTTGATTAAATCTAAGGGAATATAAATTCCTCGATCAGCAGCCCACCTGCCAGTGGCCTTCTCTCCAAAATGTCCTGCCTTCTGGTGTGCCCATTTCGCCAATCCCGCAATATCAGAATCTTGCCTGTCCACCACTGCCTCAGCAATTTTAGACTTCTCATCTGCAATGTTATGAAAACATTTGTCAAGAGAATCTATCGGGGTGTGAGCGTCCACATGGAAGATTGTAACAGTACTCTGTGGGAGCATCTCCCAAATTTCTTGCCATAACTCTTTTCCCCATAATTCTTTGGAATGTAACTTCCAATTATGGGAATGCCAAGTTGGCAACCAAACAGCCAGTCCATTGGCAGTAGACCAAGAATCAGTGAAAATATGACATGTACCAGGTAACTCTTGTTTCAAAACTTGGTAAACAGCGTAAAGCTCGGCAAATTGGCTGCTTTTACCTTCACCAGTTGTGCTCAACAATTTCTGTGTGATCGGATTATAGGACACCGCCTTCCAGTGCCGTGTCATCCCTATAAACCTCGCTGAACCATCAGTGAACCAAACATGGTTTCTTTCCGCTGCGGACAAATCATCAAAAGGCTTACCCCACTTGACAGGAGACTCCTGTGCTAAAGGTACGGAACATTCACTCTCAGTCTCAGTCGATGGCACTCGCGCCACCTGCTCATGTAAAGAAGCAACTCCTTTCGGGCCCACACGTGCCCTGTCTTGTATGTACCATTTCCATTTAATCACACTCGCCTCTTGAGCGTGTCCAATTCGGTGAGTTTTCGGCGAACTCAGAACCCACTGCATGATAGGAATTTCCGGACGCAGAACTATATCATGTTCCAAAGTCAATTGCTCGGTATCCACCAGAGCCCAATAACAAGCAAGTAACTGTTTCTCAAAGGGTGTGTAACGTTCACCAGCATCAGGTAACTTTTTGGTCCAAAAACCTAACGGTACTTTACTCCTGCCTTGTTTCTGCCACAAACTCCAATTTGCATAAAGGCCCTGTACAGACACATTCAAATCCACGTCACCATCACGTACAGGCCATAAATCCAGAGCATGTTGAATTGCCTCTTTTGCCAGACTAAACGCATCTTGCTGTGGTTTATCCCATTCAAATGCATTCTTTTTACGCGTGACCCGGTACAAGGGGGCCAATATTTGACTCAAATGAGGAATATGCTGGCGCCAAAAGCCAAACAGACCAATGAAGCTCTGGGCTTCTTTCCTATTTCTAGGAACTGCAAAATCAAGAATCTTCTGTTTAACCTGAGGGATCACTTCACGGTGCCCTTCATGCCAATTAATACCCAAAAATTTTACAGCCTGGGACGGACCTTGCAATTTATCTGGGTTGATTTCCCAACCTTTCTCACGCAGGCACTCAATGACTCTGTCTAATTGGGTCTGAACTTCCTCTTGTGTTTCGCCTTGGATCAAAACATCATCAATATAATGACATATCTGAATTTGGGGATGAACCGGTACCTGAGCCAAATGCTCTGCCACCAGCCGGTGACATATCGTAGGACTATGCACATAGCCCTGGGGAAGACTTCTAAACGTCATCTGACGCCCGTTCCACGTAAAACTGAATTGTTCCTGACACTCTGGGGCAATCGGAATTGAAAAGAAAGCATTAGCAATATCAATGGACGCGTACCATGTACCTGGATGCTTTTGTATTCTCTCAATAAGTGTAATAACATCCGGTACTGCAACAGTCAAAGAGGGTGTGTGCTTGTTCAATTCTCGATAATCAACGGTCATGCGCCAAGAGTTATCACTCTTACGCACCGGCCAAACAGGATTATTCCAAGCAGAAGTAACTGGGGTTATGACTCCTGCATCCACTAACTCCTGAATAGTGGTACTAATCTCCTCATGACCACCTGGAATACGATACTGCTTCTGACAAACCACTTTTGTCGCATGGGGAACTTGTATGGGGGGCATTCTTAAACGACCAACCCGTATAGGTCTGGACGATATATAATGCGTTGTTCCCAATTGGTAACATCCGTCATCTAGATGCAAAGTCATTCCTCTCAAAATATCAATCCCAATTATGAATTCTAGAAGTGGCACTACTAGTACAGAATACTCTTTTCTGGGAATTCTACCTATTCTCATTTCAAGCAAAGTTTGAACTGCAGGGGTTTCTTTTCCACCTAATCCGGTAATAGTAAAAGGCTGACCTGTAAACTTCTTTGATTTTCCATGAATAAGAGTGGCCTCCGCTCCTGTATCTACCAACGCTCGGGCCCTTTGGATATTACGATGTCTCCAATAAATATCAATATCTACATAGGGTCTATTATCTCTGTGAGCCCATCTGCGTACCGGAGCTTGACCTATTTCCTAGTCATTCTTACTGCATTCTGTGTACCAGGATAAATCAGGATAAAGACTCTCACGTTTCTTAGGTATCGGTACCTCCTGTTCATATCCATTCCCAGTACGGAACGGATTCGTATCTTCTGCATTGTACTGCGGGTTACGATCGACCAAACTGTGACGATCCTCTCTCCTCCTCACCTCAGGGGATTGATCCCTATCATCTCTACGTCTGCTGTAAACATAGTCAGTTCTCCCCCTTTCTCTTTCCCCCTCTCTCTCCCTGTCTCTCTCTCGACGGGGGGACACATCACGTGCAGAACGTCGATCATCACGACGAACAGAGCGCCCACGGCGGTCGTCATCACCGCTATCGTCAGAACCACCACGATCACACTCAGTGGTCCGAACACGCCGGGCACCCTCCTTTCGATCCAAGCCACGTTTGCGAAACAACTCCCACAAATGAGCGGTAGTCTCACCATCAATGTCCTCCCTCCGCACACCATCAGCCAGAAGACCAGAAAAAATATCACGTCTAGTAAGTTTATTTTCACCAGGAGTACGAGTGTCAGGCCGGGACTGACGTTCAGGTTTAAACCACTCACCCAACTCACCGAGTTGGCGCACCGATTCCAAAACCGTAGATAATACGTTACCAGTCTGATTAATCAATAAAGTCATCATGACCTGCTTATAGGCAACAGGGGAAGATCGAATGATACGGTTCCGCACAGAAGATGTCAATGAACCATCAAGCAACCTGTCAGCAGTACCCAGAAAAATTGCCGTTTTCATCACCTCCTCTTTGAGACGTTGAGCAGCATCACGCAAAGTATACCACGGCTTGTCATTCACAGGCCAGTCAGATTCAGTAGGATATTTTAGATTACAACCCTCAGTCGCCAATTGGAGTAAAGAAATCTGACCAACACCATTATAGTTACGAAAATGATCCTGCACAGTAGAATCCAAACTCAAGGAACAGAACTTTAAACAATCGCCAGTATCCAACATAATACCAGCAGCGCCCAGTTCATAAAGGCGCACCATCCATGTGAGCAAGGACTCACCAGCTCGCTGCCGAAATCGCTGCAAAATATCACTAATTTCCTGCTGAGTAAAGTCTTCTAAACAGTCCAAAGAAATACCCTGCGGAGCATTGGGAGACTGCTGCAACTTCCGACGGAAAACTGGATGCGCAGAAACCGCGGGACGAGCATCACAAGGAGCCTGATCAGTACTCGTAGAGGGACAATCAGTGTAAGAAGCATTGATCCCACTCGAAGAACGAGCGTAATCACGGGGTGCACCATCAAAGGTGCGAGAAGCAGACTTACAATCATGGCGGGAGCGAGAAGACTCGCGCTTGGCAGACTCCTCACCCGAGGAACAAGAATCAGTCGAGTTCCAGATATTACCATCCCATTCATCAGGATTCCAATCCAGCCCGGCTGTCGCCACGACCAGACGCACCTTTCGCGTCGAAACCCGACCGCGCCTGTTCTTGTATTTATAACGAGCAATTCGCACAGCCGCCCGTTCGGCAATAGTTTGGTAAGTCTCAAGTTTATCAGCAAGCAACTTATTTTGACACCGCAACAAAGTATGAGAATTCTGAATCTCAACAAAGTGCGCTTCCACATATTTAAGAGATATCTGTAGCTTCAACAGTCTCTCATGCAGAATCCTGTATGCAGACAAAAGAATCCAACCTCTGCGCCCCAAAATGGGAATCTCCTCACCCTTCGATACGGGTGCCTTCTGCAAACAAGCAATCACATCAGCCGGCTCTGCCAGCTCCAAAGAAGAATTCCAATTCTCACTCAAACCAGTAGAATCAGCCCACTCACGGGCCAAGGCTTCATAAGGCGTTGAATCCCATCCGGGAATATCAACGGGCAACTTAAAAGTAGATTTAGACCTTCTAGAAAACATCGTGAAAAAGGAAAAAGAAGAAAAGAAGAGAAAGAAAAGAAGGAAGAAAAATAAAAACTATACACACAAATATACAAAAATAAAATGCAAACAAAACCACGCACGCGCCGAAAGCAAACACAAGACAACCACAACGCACACAGGTTTCGTAAACGGTTCGTGACGCCAAATGTTCTGCTTGGGTTTTCGGATCAGATAGAACCCGCTCAGCAGAGCCTCTCTAACCCAAACCAGAACGTTACCCCCTCCCTAGGGCCTATTCACACCTAAATAACCACATATATGTACCACCTAAGGACAGGGAATTCCTACTATATATACCAAGACCTACAAGTCACAGCCTCGTGGTCCCAAACGGACCCAGGACTTCCTGCCCAGACGGCAGCCACAGACTTCCTGCCCAGACGGCAGTCACAGCCTCGCGGTCCCAAATGGACCCAGGACTTCCTGCCCAGACGGCAGCCGCAGCCTCGCGGTCCCAAATGGACCCAGGACTTCCTGCCCAGACGGCAGCCACAGCCTCGCGGTCCCAAACGGACCCAGGACTTCCTGCCCAGACGGCAGCCACAGCCTCGCGGTCCCAAACGGACCCAGGACTTCCTGCCCAGACGGCAGCCACAGCCTCGCGGTCCCAAACGGACCCAGGACTTCCTGCCCAGACGGCAGCCTTAGACAAGTCACAGCCTCGCGGTCCCAAACGGACCCAGGACTTCCTGCCCAGACGGCAGCCACAGACTTCCTGCCCAGACGGCAGTCACAGCCTCGCGGTCCCAAACGGACCCAGGACTTCCTGCCCAGACGGCAGCCTTAACACGAGTTCATCCTATAATTACCGCGACATAATCAGTGTTACTATATATCAGATCACACAAAGACAGCTAGTTGAGCACAACTTGTTCCCCAGTTCGAAGGGCTCCTTTCTCCCTTATTCAGTTACCACCTACCTGATCAGGATTAACATCTGTCCATGTCAAGTCACAGCTGACTAGAAGAATAGGTTACCCTCTTACACAAGAACACGTAGCACATATTGCTTTACTACTTTATTTAGTTATTACATACACACTCACGGAACATAATACATATCACATAACCTGCAAAGAAAAGTGAAAGATTGAGTTGTACACTCTAATAGTAAGGGGTTGACATCACCTTGGTCGTATGTAGCCTGCACTCAATGGTCATCTAGGTTCCCTTCTCGTCTGCGCCTCGGCTTCGCCTGGAAGTCACACCTCCGCAATCACGGGTTTACTCCCGTCTCCCTCTCCGAGTCACTGGGACCTCTTCCTCATCGGCTACTCTCTTCTCTTTGGAATATCTATTTCTCGGTTTTTCTCCACCTCCAAGTTTGTCATCTGTCTTCCCTGGAATAAGTAGCAGCTTTACTATTAACGGCCAGGTGCCGCCCATGGACTAGAAGCAAGTGCCAGTATCTGCCTCAAACTTTTACTAATATAGACGTGCATTTCCTCATGGAAAATTCCAGCCCGTAACCTGCCGCCCACCAAATTCTTGTACCTCCCCGTGCCAAGGACACGTTCCCAGCCGGCCGGCCTGATGTAGTGTCTTCGGCATGAAGAAAAATACAATCCTTCGATAAGGGCCGGCCTGAACCGGTTCTCTCCAAGCGAATAACACCTCCTAACTAAAACACTGCCTATGACCTAGAAACATCCCGAGCTGCCAGAGCAGGAGGAAAGATGGAGTCTCTCCCGTTTAAGGCCTACCAGGCCTGAATTCAGCACGGCTCCATGAAATACCCTCACTACAGAACAGATTACCCCTAATACTAACGAATCTATCCCCTAGGATGTATATGCAAACCCTGATCTATGGAGAAGAACACAGAATCATGTCGAAGTGCCTAATAAATAGGCTCTATACACTACTCTAACCCTTAGACTTGAATGGGAAGAGACTGAAGTCACCTAAATCACCCTTCAACACAATAAGACCGGAAAAATCGAGCAGTACAACTCGCTAAGTCTTAAACTATTGCATATTGCATCTTACATGTCAGTAACATCCTCAAGGTTTGAAAATCCTTCCTTGTGAGAAGCATTTACCATATTTCATGGCACCAGTGGAAGTGACGTTACACAGTCTCTGACAACAATGCTAACAAAGACAGTAATTTCACTGTAATGGTAAAGAATCAAAATAAAAGTAAAATGAAGAGAATAGCACCAAAAAAACACTAAAGTAGACTCATGGCTTAACAATGTAGGGAGAAACACTGATGTGTTCAAAGCAGCACCTCTCACCATATGAAATGCACTTGAGGACGGGATCCCATGAGGTGGAATTGCTGCAGGGACAGCAATCAGGAGCTTCTCTGTACACAGCACAACTCAGAAAAAAGTTAAATTTAGGGTCTCATAAACAATGGTACATCTACGGTTGAAAATATCTCATTTAGGCCTGCCAGAAATTCACAAAAGGCTTCCTGGCAGGCATAAATGAATTTAGTCCTCAGGATTTCTCCCATGAGTGCTAAAACTCTGCAGTAGTAACTCTGGAGCAATGGATGGGAAATGTGTATTACCAGGCGTGGCTTGCCTTTTAAGTTTGTGAAGGCATGGTTTGCTATGCAAGTTTGTGAATGCCCACAGACATGTACATTTGTGGGCACTCAAAAACCCCAACTAGACCCCTTCCCACCCTGGAAATCGGTAGAAAGCTACTCAAAAAGAGGACTGGAATAACTCTCCTTCTAGTACAGGAAGGGGAAAAATCACCTAACATTTGGTGGCGGTAAAGGTGCAGGGCTTTCTACACACTTACACACTGAAAAGTGATTCCTTACATAGGAACATTAAATAAAAAAATGTCAATTTGGACAGCTGGTCCAATTTCCTCTGGGCTGATATCTAAACTCAAATTCACAAATATCTAAAGGTAACCTTTACACGCACAAACAGTGGCGGCTCCTCTGCTATGACGGAGGAGCATAGCCGCTCCAAAGAATGGAAGGAAAGGAAAAATAAAACAACACTCTCCTTTCCTGTCCTCTTGGGGAGGTCTGGGGGGTGAAAACACTGAGGGGAGTGGTGTGTGCACTCTCTTCACTGCACGTGATGGTTTGGCCGGCCTTCTCAGGCTGGCTAAACTATTATGCACAGTGAATCTCACTCCAACCCCAGCTGCATTGCTGAGGCTGGAGAGAGTAGGCACAGACTCCCAGTCTGTCATGGAGTGCTAATCGAGAGCACTCAGGCCAATCCTAAATCTGCTCTCATGCGAGAGCAGCTTCACGATTGACCGCAGGGCAGGCTGGGAGCCTGTGCCTGAAGAAGATGAAGGAGCAGAGGAGCGAAACAGGGACGCAGCCGGCTGAAGGTAAGTTAAAAAAAAACATTCTATTTTTTATTAATCCCTCCCTTCACGACCCCTATGCCCCCTTCACCCCCCACCCATCCCCCCACTTGTAGCAAACACCGGCTGCTACTGTTCACAAACATTCAAAGTTGTACAGTTGGAAGACGGCACCTTACTAGTCTTGCAAGCCACACTTTTGGGAATGTTTCTGAAATAAAAAATGTAAAATCATGTTCAGGTTGAGACGTAAATCTCTGGCCATAGTTTTATGCTTTTTTCGTGAATCAATCTAGCTTTCGGTATTTTAAAAGTAAGTAGGGATAACTATTTTAACAAAAATAGTACAATGGGCGATCACAGGTAATTTCCATTAATGTCGTCATGGGACGGTCAGAGCTTGTGTGATGTCACTTTTGCTATCCCTTTGAATTTGATGCTGGCAGCAGAGGGGAGACAGAGTGGAAAGGAGGGCAGGGGGCACAGGGTGGAGGGCCTGCCATAGCTAATGTTATGTAAATTTAGCCTTCAGACAATTCTTCTTGGCATGATTGATATATATATATCCACAGTGTGGAGTGCGCTTGTTTGTGGACAAACTGTGGACCTTAATAATACGGCCGTTCAGCCATTATAGCACACCACAGCCTGTTATGTAAGGCGGGTTTGCGGCTTCATGATGTCAAGGCCAGGCGGAACACCGGGAGTCGATATTTTCATTTCAAGAGAGCACTTTTTCATTTCAACCTTATCAAGGGTAATGACGATTTTTTTATATTTACAGCAGCATTTTAAAGTTAGATGGATTTTGGGACTGTGAATACCAGCATGCACTGCTTGTTGATGTCATATTCATTTGAGTGTTATTAAAGAGATTTAAGCAGTGCTGGCAGTTTTGTGAAACCTTGTAACTATTGCTGCTGGCCCGTGACCAAGGAAATGTATTCCGAAATGCGTTGGGCAGTTTGATTGATGAAAGAAACTTGCCACCTTGAAGTGCTAGGCTTTATTTTTCCCCAGTGTGGAGTGCGCTTATTTGTGGACAAAGTGTGGACCTTAATAATACGGCCGTCCAGCCATTTTAGCGCACCACTGCCTGTTATGTAAGGCGGGTTTGCGGCTTCGTGATGTCGAGGCCAGGCGGAACACTGGGAGCCGATATTTTCATTTCAAGAGAGCACTTTTTCATTTCAACCTTATCAAGGGTAATGACGATTATTTAATATTTACAGCAGCATTTTAAAGTTTGATGGATTTTGGGACTGTGAATACCAGCATGCACTGCTTGTTGATGTCATACTCACCTGAGTGTTATTAAAGAGATTTAAGCAGTGCTGGCAGTTTCGTGAAACCTTATAACTATTGCTGCTGGCCCGTGACCAAGGAAATGTATTCCGAAACGCGTTGGGCTGTTTGATTGATGAAAGAAACTTGCCGCCTTGAATTGCTAGGCTTTATTTTTCCCCAGTGTGGAGTGTGCCTATTTGTGGACAAACTGTGGACCTTAATATATATATATATATATATATATATATATATATATATATATATATATATATATATATATATATATATATATATTACCTACTGGCGGTCGCCAGTAGGTAGTTATAGTTAGGACCCCTTTTCCATAGGAAATCCGCAACATTCTATTTTGAATAACTTTGGCGCCGGTCGATGAATCCTCGCGAATTTCTCAAAATAGGTGGGGCGCTACGCTCCGCTCCTACCCTGAAAGTCTCGGGGGGATTCGTCAAGCGGGGGCTGAGATAAAAGGGGGGTCCCAAAACGCGTTTTTCCCATGCATTTTTCCATAGGACCTTTAGAACGAGCTACAGCCCGAACGGCTGAACAGAATTACTAGAAATTTGGCAGAGAGGTAGTCCGTAGGTCAAGGAAGTGCCTTTTGTAGGTTTGGTGTAAATCTGTTCAGTAGATTCTGAGAAAATAGCCTTTAAATCAATATATATATCTGAGCCCGCTTACGGTACGCTTACCGTACGCTTACCGTATGCGTACGGTGGCGTGCGCGAGCGCGATTCTGATTGGCTCTTAGATCTTAGTAAACATTCGAATCGGCCGAAACCAGGAAGCGGCGTCCTCCATTTTGTCTCTCGCACTGAGTGCTATTTATCAAACATGATGCCCAAAAACATGTTACGGGGCTGTTTTGACAACTCCCTCCCACATAGTCATGTTGAGGGAGTCCCCAAACATCCCCCAAGAGCAAAAACGGTTTTATTTTTTTTTCGGCAATTTCGCCGAGTACGCTTACCGTACGCTTACCGTAAGCGTACGGTAAAAAATAGAAATAAAAAAAACACTATCCACACTTACCCCACCCCCTGTGCTTTTGGTGGCCGTAGGCCACCAAATGTACAGGGCTTATAACATCATTAAAAAAACTATATTTTGGCAACATGAAATTATAAAATCGAAATAAAAAAAACACTATCCACATTGACCCCACCCCCTGTGCTTTTGGTGGCCGAAGGCCACCAAATGTACAGGGCTTATTAAAGTTGATAAAAACCGTGCACGGAACGCACTGCGTTAAGTGGGCGCGCACGCCTCGAATGGCGTAAAGTAACTTAGCATTTAAAAAACCGTACAAATTCACTGAAAAAACCATAGGTTTCACACACGTTATAGTTAGGAATTAGCATTTAAAAAACCTTGCAAATTCACTGAAAAAACCATAGGTTTCACACATGTTATAGTTAGCGGAAATTTTACTGATAAAAACCAATGAAATTGCCCCGTTATAGTTAGTGCTGGCAACTATAACTCACGCGACCGCAATCTTCTGCTGATGACATATGTGTCTTTATAAAAAAAAAAATTTGTAATATATGTATAGCTAAAAATGTATGGAAGAAGACATGGGCAAATAAGTGTCTAAATACAGTATTAGCATCAGCAGAGGATTGCGGTCGCGTGAGTTATAGTTGCCAGCACTAACTATAACGGGGCAATTTCATTGGTTTTTTATCAGTAAAATTTCCGCTAACTATAACATGTGTGAAACCTATGGTTTTTTCAGTGAATATATATATATATATATATATATATTCAGTGAAAAAAACACAGGTTTCAGGGACGTTATAGTTACTTGGACATTTCACTCATACAAAACCATACAAAACTCATAGTTAGTTGAGCTATAACCCGCGCCCCCGCAATGCACTGCTAATGACGTCACATATTACATCACTCATGACATGGTCAGTGACACTGATGACATCTCAAATTACATCACTGATGACATCACTGATGAAATCATCCCCTAAATATCTGATGCGCTTCATCACACCCTGATATAACCTTTCATGCACCTACTCTAAAATACAGACTACCATTCTCGAAACCACAGACACAGCAATACAATTTAATACATACCCACTCACTGATTCATAGTTCTACACACACATCCACTCACCCATACAGTCACTCATACACCTAGTCAGTCACCCAAAGAGTCAATCACACTGCCATTTACTCACCTATACAGTTATACAAACACCACCTCACATATTCATACATATACTAACACATACTTACTCTATTATGCAATCATTGACACAACTACACACTCATCCATACATCCACTCTCACAATCACTGACTCTCACATACAGTCACTTATATACTCCAACACTCACATATACAGCCTTTCACATATGTAGTTACTCACACATATACCACTGAGACATCCATTCACTCACCAACACAGCCATATGCACACTCACTCACCTATACAGGCCTTGGCAGATGCACTCATGAACCCATACACCCACTGAATCACATACTCACACATCCATGCAGGGAGGTACATACACAAACACTGGCACCCATACAGGTAATCAGAAAACCAATCAATAACCCATATAGACATACATGAGCCAATTCCCCAACCCATGCAGCCACTTATACACCAACTGACAGACTGATACAGAAATTCACTCTGATTAATCACTCACCCATACATTCACCCAGACATGTATAATCCCTTGCTTATACAGTCAGTCACACACTGACTGATTTATCATATATATATATATCACATTCTTAAACTTTTTAGAAGCATTCTCAGTCACTGGATGATGTCATCAGTGATGTCATTTGAGAAGTTATCAGTGTCATTGCCCATGACATGAGTGATGTAATATGTGACGTCATCAGCAGTGCTTTGCGGAGGCGTGGGTTATAGTTAGCTCAACTAACTATAACAGCTGAATTTCTCTGGTTTTGTATGAGTGAAATGTCCAACTAACTATAACGTCCCTGAAACCTGTGTTTTTTCAGTGAATTTCCAAGGTTTTTTAAATGCTAATTTCTAATTGTAACATCCCTGAAACCTGTGGTTTCTTTCACTGAATTTCAAACGTTTTTTAAATGCTAATTACTAACTACAACGTCCCTGAAGCTATGTTTTTTTCAGTGAATTTCAAAGGTTCTTTAAATGCTAATTATTAACTATAACGTCCCTGAAACCTATGGTTTTATCAATGAATATATCCGTATATATATATATATATACACACACACATATATAAACATGCATAGATATTACCTACTGGCGGTCGCCAGTAGGTAGTTATAGTTAGGACCTATTATCCATAGGAAATCAGCAACATTCTATTTGGAATAACTTTGACGCCGGTTGACGAATCTTCGTCAAATTTTCAAAACTGGTGGGGCGCTCCTATCCTGAAAGTCTCGGGGTGATTTGTCAAGCGGGGGCCGAGAAAAAAGGGGGGTCCCAAAACGTGTTTTCCCCATGCAATTTTCCACAGGAACCTTTAATCGCAGCTACAGCCCAAACTGCTGAACGGAATTACACCAAATTTGGCAAAGAGGTAGCCCTTGGTTCAAACTCATGCCTTTTGGTTAAATGGTGTAAATCCGTTCAGTAGTTGCTGAGAAAATCAAAAGTAAAATCACATATATATCTATGGCCTCGGAGGATATGCGCACCCTAATTGGCTGTCAACTGGCTGTCAACACTCCAAACCAGGAAGTGTTGGCAGCAATTTTGTGCCTTGGAAGAAGCGAGGCTCAAGAGGCTCAAGAAATCAGTGGATCAAGTGTGCAAAACGCATTTTTTTTTAAAACGGCAAAATGCGCGCAGGGTGCACGGATCCTGCCGTAAAAAATAAAATAAAATGAAGCGGGGGCTCCTGTGCTTTTTTAATAATTAGCCCCTGGGGGGCAAAATCCTGGGGGCAGAAATATTAAATTTGATGGGTCGCAGAGGGGAGTGCCCAGCCCTGGGGACCGCCACCCCCCGGGGCTACAAAACAAATGGGTGGGGGGCTCAGAGGCCCCCCCAGCCCCGTGGACCGCTACCCCCCAGGGCTTTCAAAAAATTGGGTCAAGGGGTTCAAGGGCCCCCCCAGCCCAGGGGACGGGGACCGCTACCCCTGGGGGTTTTCAAAAAATGGGTGGGGGGCTCAAAGGCCCCCCCAAGCCCTGGGGACCACCACCCCCGGGGCTTTTTATATTGTGGGAGGGGGGCCGCGTGGCCCCCCTCCTGGAGCCGTCGATGGCCCTGGGGACCGCCACCCCCAGGGCCGGCTCCTGCAGTGTTTCGGGGTACCCACCCCGGGACACTGCTGTTTGCTATGGCAGGGCGGGAGCTGAGGCTCCCGCCCTGTCAGAGCAAACTTGGTTTGGAATTTGAAAGAGAGAGCAGGGAAATCTGCTCTCAAATCTGCTCTCTCTTTCAAAATGCAAACCATATTGCTTTTCCACACGGGAAGCTGCATGTTAGCAGCTCCCCATGTGGAGAGGCAATGCCGGCTCCTGAAGGACGCGGGGAGCCGGCTGGGACCGTGGGGACATTGGGGCTCCCCCTACGGTCCCCAACGTTGTATATAGGCCTCAGGGGATGGGGTCCCCGGGGAGAATCGAAATTAGTGATAGGTGCTAATTGGTTTTTTTACCGGCAAATTAGGAGTCACGCACCCAGCGCGGCACTCAGCGGCCCCCTGGTGTGAACACGCTGGGTGCGTGACTCCTAACGCGTCAAACATGTATATGACATCATGCGCAAGCGCACGAGCATCGCGTAAAGTAATACGTATGTGTTGCGTATGCGCCTGGAGTCGTGTACCAGTCGCATAGCGATTGCGCACGAAAATACGCACCAATAGCACATCCTACGCGGATCCTATACAACAATCCTAAAATGGCGGCTAGGATCCGTGCAGTGATTGAGAAAGGTACGCTTTGGGTGCGCGACTCCCCTAAAAAATTAGAAAATTTGAGATGTCATCAGTGATGTCACTGACCATGTCATGAGTAATGTAAACTGTGAAGTCATCAGCAGTGCATTGCGGGGGCGTGAGTTATAGTTAGCGGAACTAACTATAATGGGGGAATTTCATTGGTTTTGTACGAGTGAAATGTCCAACTAACTATAACTTTCCCTAAAACCTATGGTTTTTTCAGTGAATTTCAAAGGTTTTTTTAAATGCCAATTCCTAACTATAACGCCCCTGAAACCTATGTTTTTTCAGTGAATATATATATATATATATATATATATATATATATATATATATATATATATATATATATATACATAGGGTTTATACTTACCTGTAAAATACTTACAGTTTTATGGTAAAGGCATATCTGTTGTTAAAAAAACACTGAAACAGACTTTTGTTGTAATGGCATTTTTGTTGTAAGGATTGCCTTGCTAGTCCATTCGTTGTACCTGTATTCAGAATTCCCACATGCATCCCAGCAAGAGATATTGACAACTACAAATGACTTCAGCAAAGGATGCTGCCAACTTTCCTTATGCTGCCGTTCCAGATATTGCACGTTTCCACATTAATAGACATTACCAGTGATGCTAGTACCCAAGTATTGCCATCCTATAAAAAGCATCTCTACTCCCTTCCAGCAGCTACTACTTACTGACAGCTGGAGAGAAATTAAGTGTACGACAACAGTATAGTAGGAGCCTTTTTGCACCATGTCCAGCTATCTGGACCCTGTCAGGCACGACTCTTTTCTTGCTGACCAGGAGCCACAACCACTCACCAGCTGAACATGCAGCAATCACGTAACTCAGGTTCACTGTTCCACCATCTGTTCATTCCGCTAGCTTGCCTCCAGCCAATGACTAGGGCCAAGGGTTAGAGGTGGGGATAAACCAGGAAGCCGCATCACAAGTAATCCTGTGGTGCTCATCGCTGGGAGTACCTCTGCAACGCTTTGTCCATGGAGGGATGGATTGGGGGCGGCTGGGAAGAGCCCCCTCTCTGTACTCATAGAGAGAAAGTTGAAGCTACCCTTACACTCCTGCAGTCTATATTTTGCTAATAAGACACAGGCATATATTAACAATGGCTTTTAATCATTCCATCCTTCCGCTATTACACCTCCGTGAAATGCACTTTACCCTCTCCATGTCAGCAGTACAACTGTTCAATCCTACTTTTCACAAAATATTGCATTTTTTAATATTCTGCTGGCATGCCCAATATTTATTATTAAATCAACATTTAATCTTAATTCTTAAAACACTGCCCTGCTGCTGTTGGATTACCACAGGAAGGACACCAGCCCCAACCTGTTTGCACTTCTTTTCTGGGGTGGAAAAATGAATACTGTAAATATATGAGACCTGTTACAAAAGCTTGTTGCATTGCGGCGTTAAACTATTGCAGACATTGCCTCTGACAGAACTCTGCGAACTAAGTATGTGCAAGACCAATCAGTGCAGCAATATTTTAAGTCCGCCTTTTGTGTTGTGGGGGTGTCTTCCTGGTTACAGTGAAAAATGCAAACTCTAATTATATATGTAATGTTTTATTGCTTGACTTTTGCTGTTCCTGCTTTGGAAAATGAATAGTGAATAATCTGGTTTTGCGGAGATGGTGGGAGAGGTGGAGGAGGTGAGGGCATCTTGTTTGAACGGGCGCAGGAATTCAGTTCACTTCATCTTTATTTATTTATGGAATGAGCAATCAGTAGAGCACACCTTATTCCTCCTCACTGTGTTTCCAAAACACTCACAGGAAAGATTAAAAAAGAAGCGGGAAAGAGATGGAATGTGTGAGGGACTGAAAGAGGAGACTGATGGAAGAAAAGAGGAAGAGAACCAATGCAGAGGGAAACCAACAGAAAAAGACAAGTCGCAGAGAGTAGGATCAGATGGGAAGAAATGGAGAATGAGAGAAAGTGACCGCTCAGCTGCTGCGTGGCTGGCTCTGAAACCCTGGCTGTGGCTTCTGGTGTCAGCAAGTGCTGTATAATCAACAGTCCCAGGGGAATAAAGCAACTCAGCTTCATAAAGCAGGCACTCCCTGCACGGCCCGGAGAATTAAGTCTCTGAAACGTGAAACCGCGGAAAGCAATTTCTAGTTCCGACAGACATCTATTTTTACATTAATACGTGCATTGTAGTTATGGCATGTTTCTCTGCTTGTGTATGAGTGTCACAGCATGTCTGTGTGTTGGCATGATTACTGCGTGCCTATGTGTCCACTTAGATGTATAATAAATCATATTATATTTATATTTCTAATAATAGCAATCGGACAATGGACCCTATTTACTTTGGATTCTAGCAAGCACATGATTCTCACTTGAATCAGCAACCAGATTTGCCACACGGTGTGACAATGCAAGACGCATTTGTGGTGCACACATAAAAATACACCAATACATGCACTCTAGTGACACTTATACATTGCCCCCAGGACCTGGCCGACCCTGGGGCTTGACACAAATGAAGCGCGGGAGTCCGCGCTTCGTTTTTTGTAATTGTTTCAGCCGAAGTCACGCAGCCAGCGCAAATTAGTTTTTCTTTTTTTCTAATCTTGTGGGACCTCCTGAGCAGGCCTAGAGGGTCAGGGTGTTTCTACCCTGCCCCCTTTCCTTGTTTTTTTATCATTTTCTAAACTGTTTTCTTGTGACTTGGTTACCAAGTCACAAGATGGCTGCCAACACTTCCTGGCCAGTAGGTAATAATATATTAATCTGATAATCTGATAATAATATATTACCTACTGGCGGTCGCCAGTAGGTAGTTATAGTTAGAACCTAGTTTCCATAGGCCAAGCATTTTTTGGTTTACTAATAACTTTGGCGTTGTTTAATGAATTTTCCCGAAATTCTCCCAAAACAAAAGTCTATCCAGGTGGGGTCCCAAAACACATTTTCTCCATCTAAATTTCGATAGGAAATTTTGAGACGGGCTACAGCCCGAACTGCTGAAAGGAATTACCCCAAATTTGGCAATAGAGGTAGAGCTTGGTTCAGAAAAGCGACCTTTTTTAAAATTGGGTAAATCCGTTCAGTAGTTTTTGAGAAATTCAAAAAATAAGAGCCAAAAAATCAATTTCCCATAGGAAACTTTGGGCAAGGCTACAGCCGAACCTGCTGAGCGGAATTACCCCAAATTTGGCAAAAAGGTTGTGCTTGGTTCAGAAAGCGACCTTTTTTTTTAAAATGGTGTAAATCCGTTCAGTAGTTGCTGAGGAATTAAAAAAATAAAAGTTTCGATATCTATGGCAGCTGTGGAGTTGCGAACCCTCCCGACCGCGGGTTTCCTTCTAATTGGCTGCCACGACCACAAGCTTCATTCCAATTGGCTGTCAACACTCCAAACCAGGAAGTGTTGGCAGCCATCTTGTTACTCAGTAGAAGCGAGTCACCAGAAAACAGAGAAACAAAGATATAAAACAAGAGAAGGGGGCAGGGTAGAAACCCCCTGACCCCCTAGGCTTGCTCAGGGGATCCCAGAAGACCCCAGGGGCCAAAAAAAGCATTAAAAAAAAAATTGCCGCAATTCGGGCTGGGGTCGCGAATTCTGTGTTTTATTTTAATGAGGCCCCCGGGTGGGCTAGGGCCCGGGTCATTTCTTAAAAAATATTAGCGGGGGCCCACGGGGGCCCCCGCAGCAGTGGGGACTACCATGTCCGTGGGGCTTCAACCATGTTGGGAGGGGGGCGCACAGCTCTCCTCCTGGAGCCCGTGATGACCCTCGGGACCGCCACCCCACAGGGCCGGCTCCTGCAGTGTTCCGGGGTACCAACCCTCGGGACAGTGCGGTTTGCTATGACAGGGCAGGAGCCGCGCAGGGTGCCCTGTCATAGCAAACTTGCTTTGGATTTTGGAAGCGAGAGCTTGGGAACCTGCTTTCGCTTCCAAAATCCAAAGCTGCTTGCTTTTCCACACGTGGAGGTGCATGTCAGCAGCTCCCTGTGTGGAAAAGCAATGCCAGCTCCCGCAGGACGCGGGGAGCCGGCGGGACCGTGGGGGCATTGGCGCTCCCCCACGATCCCCCAACGGTGAGGCCAGGCCCCGGGGGATGGTGTCCTCTGGGCCGGCATTGGCCACGGGATGGGTGCCAACGCGGTCCTCTTCTCGAGGAAGAGAGAGAGAAAGAGTGAGAGAGAGAGGAAGAGAAAGAATGAGAGAGAGAGAGGAAGAGACAGAGAAAGAGAGAAAGAGTGAGAGAGAGAGGAAGAGAGGGAGAAAGAGAAAGAGTGAGATACAAGGAAGAGAGAGAGAAAGAGAGAAACAGTGTGAGAGAGTGGAAGAGAGAGAGAGAGAAAGAGTGAGAGAGAGAGAAAGAGACAGAGAAAGTGTGAGAGAGAGAAAGGAAGCGATAGAGAGTGAGAGAGAGTGAGAAAGAGTGTGAGTGACAGAAAGGAAGAGATGGAGAGGGAGAGTTGACACTGTGAAGAAGATCCTCACAGCTCACCCTTCTGCCACTGGTGTGTCTCCAACCATGTGCCGGGATATAGTGCAGCCCTCAAGCTTAGTCATCTGAAACATTGTATGGATCAGTAATGGCAGAGTACATACAACTGTGCACGCCTAATTCGCTGTCCTGCCTTTGTGTATCCAGGCTACTGTACCCCATCCACTTCCACTGCCCAGAGGTGTTTGCCCGCTGCTGCGCACCCACGCTGCTGCATCCCATCCACTTCTACTGCCCAGACTTGTCTGCCCACTGCTGTGCACCCAGGCTGCTGCACCCCATCCACTCCCACTGTCCATAGGTGTCTGCCCGCTGCTGCGCACCCAGGCTGCTGCACCCCATCCACTCCCACTGCCCAGAGGTGTCTACCCACCGTTGCACACCCACGCTGCTACACCACATCCACTCCCACTGCCCGAAGGTGACTGCCTGCCACTGAGCAAACAAGCCTCT